>NC_088775.1:19174677-23974677 GCF_954871325.1 Gordionus sp. m RMFG-2023
TATTCAACGAGAAAAAACACCATCTGATATCGCATTTGTTTGTGGTAAGAGAGACGTCTAGCGTTCACACAACATTTGATTATGCCACAATCATTTGTTAATTAATATACGTGAAAGGTTTGCGTTGGACGGATTTTTAACCCGCCCGCGCCCGCCCATACTTCTGGCAGGCGTAGTCGGGTTTTCTAAAATATTTTTAACAATGGGTAGGTGGCGGCGGGTTAAATTAAATTTTAACATGGGCGGGCGTGGGCGGATAAATTTTAAATATTTTTTGGCGAAATGAGCAAAACAGACTTGAATTTATTAAAAATAATAGTTTTATTTCATAATATTGCATATTATATATGTTTATTTTAAAATACATTAAAATAAACAAAAAAAGAGCAAAACCTGCCTTCGAAATCATTTTTAAGCATAAGGCGGGCGGGTTAAAAAAAATTTAAAAACAACGAGTGAGCGAGCTTTTTGGCTAAAAACCCGCCCATTGCAGACCTCTATTACAGTATAAATATGATCTATACTGTAAAACATTTCCATATATTGGAACAACTTTCTTGAAAAATTATTTAACTTGCTGTAATTATTTTTTTAAAAGATGTTATCAATATGTTATTTTTACAAGTACAGCAAGTCATACACTTTTTAAGAAAGTTGTTTCAAATATAAGGAAATGTTTTACAACAAATCATACACACACTGTATATGTCATGACAAGTAAAACGTTAAATATTTTATAAATTTGTTATACAAGAGATATTATTAATTTATTTTTCAAAAAAATTTACATCTTAGCAGAGTTGTTAAAAGATACTTTTTAAATGGATCTAGATACAGATACAGATACATAGTCGAAAAAGTTATCTATATCCAGATACAGATACATCGTCTAAAAAGTTATCTTGATTCAGATACAATTTTAAAATGTATCTAGATAGAGATACAATTTTTTAATATTTATAATTGCATTAACCTAAATCAGGATATTATTGTGAAAATGTATGAAATGAGATAAAAACTTTATTGATTAGATGTCACATTTATAAAAATTAAAATAATGATTTTTAGATTTTAATATGATAATATAATATATAAAGATATATGATTAAATGATTATAAATAATTATTAAATTTCAGTAATAAAATATTTTCAGAATCATCCTCGTTAATCCGAATGCTTGAAGGGATTGAGGTGTTATATTTTATAAATAACAATTTTATATCAGGATATTCTTTAAAAATATAAAATCTGGGCATTCATTTTCGAAAAAATTATTTAAAATTTGTTGAGTATCAAAATTTAAATCGTTATTAACAATCATATCTGCTGCTGCGGGGTACTGAAAAAATAGGATATTAAATTAATTGTTTTTTTTTCACAGGTTATTTGTTATCAGTTGAAGATCTTGATAATTCATCAACTAATCTTTGTATTAATTGTTTTTTTCATTAACAGTGTTTGATTTTTTCTCTTAAAATTGAAAATTACAATTTTAAACATTTTATTTAGTATCTATACCCTTAAATGTTTTACAAAGTTGCAAGCCCTAATGCAAAGTTTTATGTTTAAAAAAATATGGTAATGCTAGAAATTTTCGTATTTTTTTATAGATATGGCAAACATTTTACTATCAGAAATTTGTTTTTTTTATTTTGAGATATTATTTTAAAATATGCTCTATAAATTGGCCATGAAAACAATATCTCAACTTGTTGATGCTTCATTGATTATTACTTCTTCCTCTTTCGCTTCATCACTATTAATATTAATCTAAAATAAATTTTTAAAATTAGTATAATAAAATAAAATTAACTAATTCCATTGAAAATTAAAATGGCAGATTTCTTGAGTTGCATTGTAATATCAAAATTTGTCTGGTTTATTGAACTCTGACATTATATTTAATGAATATATATCTATTTTTTTTAAATATTTTAATATTTTATATATATATAATTTTTTATTTTGAATATATATATTTAAATTATATGCTCATATGAAATAAAATTTTGCATTCAAGTTTGTTTATAATATAAAAAACATTAAATAAAAGTATATCAAAATGTATCTTAAAAAGTATCTAAAAACAGATACGTCTAAAATAATATCTAGATACAGATACAGATATTTTAATCAGAAATATATCTAGATACAGATACCACATTTTTATATCTAGATACTTTAACAACTCTGCATCTTAGCAATAATATATATTTTTAAACAAATCTTTAAAGTCATTCAGGTCTGAGACTTGACTTATTTTATAGATAGGAGGGCAATATAGAAAATAATATTTTGCAAATCACATATTTGAAATCACTGTGGATGAGCTGAAAATTCATTATTGTGAGTTTATACCTCTTTAGGTTCATGAATAGAAGCCATATTTTCTGGAGTATATTTTGTATTAAAAAACTTCAATTGCGATTTAAATTGTAATATGAAATAAGATCTAGAAGGAACAAACTGTAGTTGGGTATTTTAAACATCTGGACAACAAAAAAGTTTTTGCTTTTTTTTTATTCAATTAATATTTTCCTTCAAAACCTTCCTCGAAGTTGAATATAAACTTTCTTATTTTTCTGAAATTTACAGAGTTGTTAAACGCTACTTTTAAAAGTAGCGCGCTACCGCTATCGCTATTTGTCAAAAAAGGTAGCTCGCTATTAGCTACTTTTTATAAAAAAAATTTACAAGCAAATTAACTATTTTTTTATAATGTTATTGTATAGTAAATATAAATATATAAAAACAACATTTATAAATATTAAAATATAGTTAGTTTTGATTATAAAAAAATTTATGTAATAAAAATAAATATTTATGGTAATTTGTACCATATTAATAATAAAATAATTTCAATATTATCATCCCCATGTCTAGAGCGACGATCAGAAAGTATAAGTTTTGCCTTATTAAATAATCTCTCGACACTAGCACTTGAGGTAAGGGCGTATTTAATCTTAAATACATATTTTTAATATAAGATAGATTATTATCAATAATTTTATTTGCAAGTGCATCGTATGTCTGGCATCCTATTATCATTTTGAGGGATAATGCCACAGATCTTCCTTTTAAAGTTCTAGGGTCTAGCCAATGGCCTGTGATTCCCAAATAAGCTCAAAAATATTTAATCATATCAATTTATAAATATAAATAAGTTTTTACCTTCTGTTATGTGTTCAACTATCTCCCGTGGTACATATATATGATATATATGATATCTCTGATAACTCTACTATTAGAGCATCTTTCATTATTTTAAAGTTATCTGCTATTTTATTCATTAGTGTCTGGCGGCATAAAATTGTTGTACCAGGGGATAGAGTTTTAATCATCATGGTAAATGATGGATTATCAACTAAGGACATTGGCTGAACTGTATAAATTATAAAATCAACAATAACTTTATCAGCCAATTCCTGAGAAATATTGTCATTTGCATAATTAATTAATTTGGTTTGAATTGAATTAGTCTTTTTGGATGTAGAGTCGCCTACACCAAAATTATTTAGATGTTTCATTTCCTTAAAACTCATGAACAGTTTTATAAAATAAATAATTATTAGAATGTAAAAATGACAATTTACCTTTAGATGTTTCTTGAGGTTTAGTTTCTGGATTGATTTGAGTAAATATTTTTTTTACATTTTAAACAAATAAATTTGAAACCAGTTTTGGTTATATATTTATTTAAAATTTTTTTCAAATCTATGGAATGGGAAATTTGTATTATAGCTATTAAGAACATTTTCTTCCTTGGTATCTTCCATTTCATTAATATCATTGTCTGAATCACTTTCAAAGATTTGGATATCCACAGGCGATGGCATTTTAAATTATTAACACGTGATTTAGGTATAATACAAATGAAAATATAAATTACAAATTGAAATTATTTTTCAATTTCAAAATTAAATAATAAATCATAAAAATTATAATTATTTATATTATATTTAAATTTTCATGTTTATACATACCTTCATTATATTTTAGCTATAGCTACCAAAAAAGTTAGCGCGCTACTTTAACAACTCTGGAAATTTAATTGTTACATGAAAACAAATAAATAATACATAAAATAATATCTGAAAAGGGTTCATATATAAATAAGTCAATCAAATTCATGCAGCTGGATAAATATCAACTAAAGACAAGGGCTTGTATCACGAGGGGGGGGGGTGATTTGAATGTGCTTTTTGAGAATTTTGGTAGAGGGTAGTGGAGGAGGAGGGTTATGGTTAATCGTTATTGGCTCAGGCGAGTGTAAAAATCCCTGATTAATATAGTTTGGTCACTCAGTATTATAATAAAAATATTATGTGATTTAAAATA
This sequence comes from Gordionus sp. m RMFG-2023, assembly GCF_954871325.1. Lineage (NCBI taxonomy): Eukaryota > Metazoa > Nematomorpha > Gordioida > Chordodea > Parachordodidae > Gordionus > Gordionus sp. m RMFG-2023. The sequence goes on from NC_088775.1 coordinate 19,179,017, forward strand.
ATAAAATTTTTAAATTGTCTTAGGAATTCTTTAATATAATTTAAATATACTTATTCATTTTTTTAAGAATGCTCTTAATTTGTTGAAAATTAGGCCTATCACTAGGCTTTTCGGCCCAGCAGGCAACAACCAACTCAATTAAATCGCTAGGAACGTCAACTTGTTTCTCGAGCGAAGGCCGAAAGGGGTTATCGCGTGTTGCGCCTTTTATTTTATCAATTATTATTTTAGGGTGAATCACCCAACTTGTCCTAATTTTTGTTTCGTTGGGAATGTTGTATGGATTGGTTCTTAATAAAATCTCTTGCAGTATTATTGCGAAACTATACACGTCTCCTTTTTGAGTACCGGTTGGCTTCAGAGAGATCCTCAGCAATTCAGGAGCTATATACAATCTTCCTTAAGCGTTTGAAAAAGAAAATTTTATTTTTAATGAATATTTGCGTTATTATTATTACAGGAATCTATTTCCACTCATTTAGTTATAACAGTAAAAATAACATATAGAAATTTGTTGCTAAATTATTTTTTGAGCAATAGTGTGGTAGTAACCATGTAAATAAAAAAAAATTGTCAATATACGTTTATAGTAGTCAAAGCTTTGCGTTTCATCCTCAGTCTCGTTAGTGCGAATGCAATTTAATCCAAATCCCGAAATTTTTAATGAAAACCTTGAATCAATATAACATTCCGAAGATCTTAAGTTACCATGATATTTAATCGGAGTTGAATGCAGAAAACTCATACCCTTTTTAGAAAAAATAATGTATATATATTTTTTTAAATTCAAATAAAGTTAATCTTAATCAATAGTATATCGTCGATAGAAAGGAACAAAATCTTATAAATTGCTTATGATTAAAATTTTGTATTTGAGCAATAAATATATATGTATGTTTTTTTAGTAATCTTAAATCCATTTCGAGCGGCTAAATGAAATAGCAACACCCCCGGTCTTAAAGTGGTTAATTAATTATGAAAGTTATAGCTGGCTTGAATAATGGGAACTTTGTTGCAATATATTACCATCGCTATATCTCTGATTAAGCATTCTTTCATAACTATGTCCATTTTCAACGATTTGTTCTTCAGGATTTCCTAAATTATTAATGAAAAGAATTCATATTTTTTGTTTGTTTAAAATTAACTTGCAGAGTCCCCTTTGAACAATACTCGATCAATAAAAATATTTGTGGTGGGTTGAATGAAATCGATACAAAACGACATAGATTAATATGTTGTATATCTCTTACCTGAACAAATATGATAAATATATATATACAAATATATAATTATTCTACAAAATCCATATAAGAAAAAAATTACTGATCAATTTGGAAATTTAAACTTCGTTTATATTGTATTATCTAGATGCCAAATTGATTTGAAATAAATAAAACGATAGCTGAGTAAATGCTCCTTTTATAAGTTTTCAAGTTGCCCTTTTGTTTATTTCCTTATTTCCTTATTTTTAAGATTTATATTTGTGTATACTAGCGCTTTCAGAATTTTTTTCACCATAATTTTTTTTTGAATATTTTTAGGTTCAACATTGAAGGCTGGATACCATTTTTAAAAATATAGTTTTGGTACTACATTAAACATCAAAATATTTTATGGGAAAACCAATGACATATATAATACCTAGACTGACGATTCATTCATTAAAAGTGTACATAAATGCAAATCATGTGGATACGCCATCTTGGTTACACTAATCATTATTAAAATTTTAAACGAGAGCCTAATTTATTCCTATATCTGATGCAAATTTTATTAAAGAATTACCGGATCATCGAAATAATAAGACAGCAAGTTATCAATTTAATAGTAGTTTTTAACATGAGAATAATTACTATATGTGCTACCAAAATGGCCGGCCAGCTGATTTGCTTTAAACGACGTTTAAAAATGCATTTTAATGAATGAATCGTCAGTCTAGGTATTATCTATGTCATTGGGGAAAACTTTAAAAACTTTATCAAAAACAAAAAATGAGAAACCTTTTTTTTCTCAAGGACACCAAAAAGCTTTCAGACTCTTAATAATAAGTATTGCAAAATCGCTCCATTCGAGCCGATTTTTAAAAATGGTTGCCAGAAAAATATTGCATAAGCCTTGAGATTTGCTAATAGATATCCAACCTTTGTGCCAAATCTTCAGACTTGAGCAATAATCTGGGTAGACTTCTAAGAATCTTTAAATTAAAAAATTACAATTTAAAGTATTGAAGGAACTTTTTATGTCAAGTTTGACTAATGCGTGGTCTGAAGCATGGATATCCAAAGTAATCCTTGCCGCGTGGCTAGCTGCCTGGCATCCCCCATTAACCAAACCCTAATTGGTTAGGAGATAGCAATTCTGACAAGGGATTTTTATACGCTTTCATAAAATTTATAAGATGATCTTTCTTATGACTCCATCTATTGCAATTGGGCGGATGCCTTGATTTGGCCTTGTAAAGCGATTAGTCTGGCCCCAAATAACAGTGGAATTAATGGGTGAGGTAGACCCCCATTACCCCCTTTAACTATGAGGTTACAGAGATGGGCAATGCCTGTAATAGGGTCAGAGAGCATTAATTGTGTATATTTATGGGATCACGGCGATAGACTAGCCTGATAAAATACAATCCTCCTGCTGATTCTAATAAAAATGAATTAATTGCTTCGAGCACTTCGTCTAAAGTTAATTTGATCACTGATGTCTTAATAATGAGAAAGGATTTATTTTAATATTAGCTGGATGTTTGGAAAGTAATATTGAAAATTTGGCCTGTATCGAAATTTGTTCATTGTTATAAAAACATTTTAAAGCACCTTTATTGAAATTATTTATTTTTGATATAGTTTTAGCCAGAGATTCTATTGAAAAAGCACCTTTGCTTAATTTTAGCCAGAGATTCTACTGAAAATTGTTTTTTTAATGGAATTTATATTTAAAAAAAATTCATATCTGAATTATTAATAAAGAATAATATTAAATTATCTTTGATAGATTTAGACATGGGACTTTCTTTGTCTTCTGGGTACTTATGGATGCGAAAGGTAACATGAAATAACCTTTCCCATAATAATAAATTATTACAATCCTGTAATATTGATTTTATTAGGTTTACCAAGAAGGATTGCACTGATATTAAAGATGACGTCCACTAAATATAGATTTTTTTTATTTATAATTAACAATCCCACTTTAACTGTCATGCCTCTTGTGCCATATCTAATATATATTAACACCTTTGTACAAAAATACTTAATGAATTGGTGTTAGGATTTATAAAAATTATGGAAGGATTACTTTCAAAGGGGTTGGCGGCTTTTTAATTTACAATTGAGAATAATTCCCCTAAAATTTGCTTAACAGAATGATAAAAAAGAAGGTGATATAATAAAATCAAAAAAGGGAAAAGGTGAAAAAGAATATATTATATTATAATATTATTAAAAAAAATTATTTGAATACGAACGAAAGTTAAATAATAAAATAAGTAATAAAAGAGAATATGAGAGATTTTCAATATGACCCTTTCAAAAAAGTGATATACTATATCATCGATCTATTTATCACATAAAAAAGCTTACCATCCTAAGTTCAATCAATAATTGACGATTAATGCGCATTCTTTTCTCAACCGACAATTCTTGAACTGATACTTGTACGCCCTTTTTAAAATTTACAAATATCAACTATATACCACAATTCATATTTTATTTTAAATTTGTCATTATTTATACATACTTCCATTTTATATAATGGCATTCATTAATAATGTATATTTTTAGAGTTTGAAATATTTCTCTTAACTATTGTTTGTTAACTTTCGTCATTATAACCTTCGTTAATTATAAAAATAGAAAATGTACAAGTTATCATGAAAAGAAATTTGATTTTAATTAACTTTCTGTTGTATTAGTTGCTCATACATTTTGAACGGAATAATATAATATATTGCATATAATTAGATACTCAGCAGAGGAGAGTAAAAATATGAGCTCAGTTTCCGATAAAAGAAGAAAAAATTCTATTTATCTCGGATTCGAATTTGGGTTCAGAGATTAAAAAATGTTCGGTGGGAAACTTTGAGATAACAGTCCAAATAGGGATTGATTTATGGAATATCTATCCAACTCGGGGTACTTCAAATCGAGGCGAGTTTGGTTCCCTTGCAAAAAATTAGTTTCGCACAAGTTCCTCTTATCAAAAACTTCCGAATTCTTTAACCCAAATTTGGGTCCGAACCGAATCCCTGCTTTTAAGAGGCTTCATTTTCCAGCGTTTTTTACAACTGGAGTTTGTTACCGTCTGGAACCCTCGGAATCGGATCAAATATAGTAACCAACACCCATTTTCTTCTTTTTAAATTTCATTAACATAAGTTTTAAGCTCGGTTTGCACCATATATTTTAAAAAAAAATCAATTGCTACAACCATTTTAAATATTCGTATGTTAACGCCAATGTGTTATTTTTTAAAATTTAAATCATTTTGTGATTGATTTTTTTTATCGGAAATGTATTTTTATTTATAATACCTACCCTACGAATTTCAGACAATTTTGCCTGTAATATGAGTTTTTCTATAATTTATATATAAATTTAGAAAAACTAATATAAATTATATTAATTCAAAAATTTTGATTCTAAAATTAGAAATAGTGATAAAGGTATATTACCTGTTGAATAATTTTTTGTCCATTATTCGATCGAATTATAAAATTATTCATAGAATTATTCGAAACAATTTGTAAATATTCAAAATTATTTACATATATAAAAAATAATTCTTAAGTATTTAAAATGTTCCATGCTTGATTTTTTATTTTTTAACTTTTTTTCCACATCTATAAATCTTTTGAATTTTAATAATCCATATTTTCATTTTAGAAAATATTTTTAAATAATTCAATTTTCGAATCGAATTGAATTGAATATTCGACGCATTGAAGCCAAATTATTCAGTTTGCATTTAATTAATCTATAAAACATAGATAAATTGAAAAGCTTTTGTGAATATTTATATATGTAGCATACCTACCCGAAATTCTCCGTGTAATATGTTGTACTTTTCTAGTGTTATTAAGTTTGGTTCTTGATTCGTTGCTATATTCTATGTCAAATCATTAAGATATAATGCATATTTAATTATTTCTAAATTATCTAATAATGCATAATTTGTATAACTCACTGTTTTAGAAATATTATTTAGAGAAGTTCTACTTATACTTCCTTCATAAACTTTAATGTCGTCTAATTGCGCCTCCCACCATCTGTCAGCTAATTCCGCTTCGTATTTCATTTTGCTAAATATATAAAATAAATATCAATTTTAAAAAAATATATTGATTCGCAATTGATAAAAATAATGCTTGAATTTATACCTGTAGAAAAATATTGCCATCGTGAAGACACATACGACTATGAAACTTAAAACAATGGCTAGAATTCCCAATAATGGGAATGTGTCTATAAGTTTGATAAATATTCATATGATATATTTTAAAAAAATTGATTTAATTTCAACAAATATATCTAGTAAGATTCGATTCCGAGCCCTATTATGTTAAATCTACCTTTAGGTATGCATTTTGGATCGTCTCCTCTAAATCCACAAATAGGTTGATTTAAGGGAACATCTACTCTATGCGGCCAATGCACTTTAAAGCTTCCATTAATAAATTTTATACCATCTTTTTCATTGTACGTCAGGATTGGCTATAAAATAATGGTTATATTATAATTGTTTAATATAAATTACTCTCCAATTTTGGATTATAGCGTCAAAATCCCATATAATATAATCAAAATTTTGATCTCCTATGCGATTAATAACGAATTCTCCACTCTCCGCTAGAAAAATAATTAAATCATAAATATAGTTTTATTATTATTTGCTATACATGCTTATATAAAATAAAAAGAGCTAATATTAAACGTAAGTGAATGGTATATCATATTTTAAAACTCTATTTACTATTAGTATTGGTATCGATGGTATTATTTGCTAAAAAGGTGGTTTATTGATGCATCTTTCTACTTATATTATGGGAAGATGTAGAGGGTGGGGAAATGTATCAAAGTATCAATTTTTTTTTATTCAATGTGAGTTTCAAAAAATTGTAAATTTGTTGAGAAGAGGGGGAATGATTCCCCCTTTTCTACACCATTGCAAATATTTTTCCCAGCTGGGAGGAGGGGGTTCACTTCTTGGCTACTCATTTGTTATTAGGAAAGAAATAGGCTGAAAACCTCGAAGACTATGATCTTAGTATTGTAAAAGAAAAAACGCAGGACTAGTTAAATTACTTATTTTAGCTATAAAAATTTTAAATAATTTCGAAATATTAAAATAATTCTCAGAGACCTGCATAGATTGAATTTTTAGGAAAGGTCTAAATTTAAAAAAGAAAATTTTCCAGTCCATATCTATATTTTAAATGTATTTTGGCTCGTTTCAATTTTTTTATTTATTTTTGAGCCTGGCTAATATTTTTAAAAATTGAATCATATTTTAACTTTGGCTAATAATCCTTTCAAGTGGATAATTCAAAATATGAGAAACCAAACCAATGAATTTTAATTTTAAATTTTTAAGCCCATCCTGGGTCTGGGATTTTTATTATGAAATTCGGTCCGGATTTAAGCATCTTTACCATTTTACTAGGCATTTAAAGACTTTATATTCGTATTAATGGTCGGCCCCGCTAAGACCGGGCGGTATAAACAGTGCAAAATATTTATGGGACAAGCTGAAGTTTTAGCTGATAATTGGACAAATTTATGTCGCTTTCCTTATAAGGTAATAGGGGCCGGGCCGGAAATCTGTTCAAAATATATTTTACGGGTTAGACCTGAAGTGCAGACCTCTGATTCAATTTGATGTAATGATACTTTACAGTTCCAATTGATATATCTTTAAATTTAGATATTTAACAAGTTTGAAAATATTATTATAGATATATGCATATATATAGAGGGGAATTTTTTTTAGTAAATCATATGACCTATTGCATTGACTATGAATAAAGAGAAAGAAAATGAAATAGTATTCAAAGGATAACATTGAGACATGCATAAAATGGGACAGGGGAGAGGGGGGTATGGAGACATTTCTGCTAGCTAGAACGATGTTATTTTTTTTTAAACATACTCATAATGAGAAAATTATAGTAAAAACACCAAACCCTAACACGGCGAATGTAAATCAATGTAAAAAATTACCAAGATATATCTCGAGTCCATTATTATTTATAGTAATGGAGAGTAGGTGATGGTTAGAGATGCTTAAAGGATTTCTCAAGCTCTTATATGCTGGTGATCTCGAATTGATGAAAAATAGTGAAACTGACTTGACGGATAAAATTCTTAAATGAAAGCAAGAGAGGGTAAAAAAGTAGCAATACCTTTGCTGATGGAAATGAGGTTAAAAGGTCAGGAGAAAGAAAAAATATTATTTGTAAAAGTATGAAAGGCTTACACATGATTATGGTTTTGATAAAATTGGATTGGATATCCTTAAACGCGGAGTATAGAATAAAGAAATATTTCACCTTTTTCTAGCTATCAGAAATGGAGGCCATTTTCCCCCTTATCTTTGTCTATTTTTTCAGGTCCTTTCCTGAGATGTTCCATTAGAAACCCTAATTTTGATTCATTAAGAATGTTTCATTCTATAGTAATATATATATATATACTCCCTAGATTATTTTATTTATTTAGTTAACAAATATAATTTGCCAAAAACCCTTTTTTAAATTAAAACTTTTTTTTGGAAAAATTCTGATATGCTTAACCTTTAATTACATTTCAATCACGTTGACAATCATGATAATAAATTCAAAATACATTTTGCTCAAAACGTTTTAATTTTGTCATTAACATGATAAAATTCTACTTTTTGTATTTATTTTATTGTTAATTCTTATTATTCCATAAAAGATGAAAATTTTTCAGATAAAAATATGGAGAAATATTTGAAGGAAAAAAAATCAAATTGATTAGAAAGTTAAAAATAGATTCTAGTTTTTTAATCTATAAATAATTTAAAAAGGTTTTAAATACATACTGATATATTTTAATACTTTTAATTGATCGATCACTCATTTTTGCTGCCATTATGCGACCATCATGTGTATCTCCTTTTTCTATCAATTGCTGTTTTACAGTTGTTGCATATACAACCAAACCATTATAAAAGCCTTGAATCATAGGACTTATCTGTATAATTAAAGAAATGTTTTAAAAAATTAGAAATTATTTACTAACATCTTCATTCCCAAAATAATAATTAAAATCATGCAACTTAGCGGTTAAATTTTTGACTTTTTTATGGAAGATTTCTGAAGTTTCTGATCTTTTGAACGTTATCAATAACACAGATTCATATGCCTTTTTCAGATCCTATTCAAAAGTTTAAAAATATCATTATATATATACATATATATAGAACTTCTATTCTTGGGTCATGTTCTAAATCAAAAAATGATCCCCCAAAACATTTACATTTCCAAAGTTCAGTAGTTAAGAATACATATTCACCTTCTTCTAATAATCCCATATCATACGCATTTAATAATAAATCTCTTTTACTGGTAAACATAGACTCGAGGAAAAAAACTAATTGGCAATTCAAAAAAAAAATATTTAGTTTTAAATATTATTATTTTTTTTACCTCTTGAAAGCATGCTTCCTGCTATTAACTGTACCAAATAATTTGGATTCATACTATTTGAATTTAAAGTAATATAGGCCACTGGTTTCTTAGTGCCAAACATGATTATTTGTTCCCCAAAATTTGGGAATAAGGGATATTCGGCAAGATCATATATCATAAAATAATCGGTCCAATTAAAATAATTAAGAACAGCTATGTATACTGACACAATGCCCAGAACGCTAACACCAGTTCTCATAGTTGTGGGCCACACGTCTGGATTATTAAAATTTGGACCAAAGGGAGTTATCAAAGGTATTCTCCAACGAGAAGCTAAAAAGGCTATAGCATAAAATTCGCTATAACAAACAGGCCCTAAAAAGGCTGTAACGTTATAAGTGTAGTAAACCTTTGAGGCTTGAAATGCAGTGAACTCTTCGGTACATTTTTCGTACATAGTCTCACCTAAATCATCGCTTCCGGTGTCCATTATAATCCAATCCAATGCGTGAGGTTTTAGTATCTCGTTTGCCTTTTTTAATCCTAACAATAACATGGCGTAGCTTCTTTCTAACGTGAAAGGGAGTGGACCAAAGAATGGTATAAATATGGCTATTGTGAAGCTATTGACGATCGTCTTACCGGGGATAATTGTTGTTTTCATAAATGGTGTAGTTAGACGAGTAAGACTTTTAGGGTTTGTAGAATTTACTAATAATCTTTTTGGTCTTTCGTTATAGTAACCTGATATTATCGTTGATGTTTTTAGATGCATACTGTGCATAATATTATTTAAATGATACATTATTAATGTAATTAATTGAACCAAAAAATACAAATTATATAGCATTATAATTCATGTGTTTTTTAATGTATATATAATCAAAATATAACTTTGAAATTTCCTTAACATTTAACAATCAACTTCGCATTAAACAATGTCAAATAAAAATTTAATACATAAACAATTAATTTGGCCTCTGAATCTCAACTCACAATTTATTTTATTAATCATGGAGATAAGAATTTCTGAATGAACTGGAGGCTATTAGTCTACGTTACACGCAAAACTTTAAGAACAACCTACTTCTCAATGAAATTTATAAAAAACTCCCTTCCACCTCCCCCCTCGATAATTTTTGAGTTAACCATTTTTGGGCATACATAATCTGACTAAATGAAATTAATATTAATAGTAAACGTTTACATGAAAAGCCCCTTAATCTCTCTGGCGCTTTTGTGCTGCTGCGACAGAAATTTTGACAATATTTATGCTAACTTCATATTTCTAAAACTTTAAATAAAATCTGGTTATCTGGGACATGCATTGACGGGGTATGGGCCTTTTTAAAGATATTTTTTTTGATACAAAAATTCAAATCCAACTATTTCCAAGAACACCGGAAGCCACGAGTTCAGCAAGAACAATGATTCTGCTAAGAGAAATAAAACACTAATCAGTCCCCGTAAGTATTGAAGGGCTTTAGGTAGGTTTTATAAAAATATTTTTGGTTTGTTGCTTTATTTCAATATAAAAATGCTTATCTTTTTAAAAAATTTAATTCTAGTCATATTTGAAAAAATTATTAACTTTTACTTATTTTTCTTTCAAATTATTGTTTTATAGTGATTGTATAAATATTTTGAGAAGATAGGGGTGGGGGAAGTGTGAGGGGAGGGGGGGGGGGGTTGATGATATTTACAAAAACAGGCAAATTTCCAAAGGTAAGCCCCCTTAAATAAGCTAGGGTCACGAATGACAGTAAGACGTTTGACGTTTTTTTTACAAATTATGCGATAGTTTTAAGTAACAAGTTATTTAGATAAATCTTGTGCATTTGACATAATTATTGAATTTTAATTTATTTTTTTAAAAAATAGATTCCTCGGATGTTTTTCCTAATGCATAAATTTTTTTAATTTCTACTATAGATATATGTAAGGTAAAGAAATAAACTATGTTTAAATTAGGTTAAAAATTGAATTTATTTATTTTTTTAATGTTTGGGATTAAAAATAAAATTGATCAAACTTTCAGGTAAAAATTTTTTTTTGTCATGGTTATAATTATTCTATATTATTATTATTAAATATTAATTTTTTCTTATCATATCTGAAATTAAAGTGCAAGAAACTAAATCTAAATTTACATTTTACAAATTTTTATAAATTTTATAAAATGTTATAATAATTGAAAAATTTTGCATTAGATATTTGCAAATCCCGAGAAAATCTTTTAAAAAATTAAAAAGGGCAGGGTCGGAATTTTTTTTGAAAAAATTATATCAAACCCGGGAAAAAATTCAACCCGGGCAATTCATGAATAAATAATTTCCAGACCAATTATACATAAAATATCCGAAAGGGCCTCGCAGATCTGTATTTACCTAAATCTTAATAGGCCAGTCCAGACATAAAAATTTTGATAAATTTTTTTGAATTTCAAGCTAATATTTTAATTTTGATAATACTATTTGAAAATAAATTCTAATATGCATATTTCTTTATATTTTAAGTGCTAGCTAAAATGTAAATAATAACTAAATTCACAAAAAATTAAGCAATTTATTTACATGATATGATACAAGTACAATAATACAGATACACACAATTGATTTATACAGCCGGGTAAAAAGATAGATTTAGAGGAAAGATATAAGTGCCTTAATTTACATTTGGAAAAAATCAGATGACCGGAAAATGATTATAAAAACATCGGGGTGAACTTTTCTCTAAACAAGGGGACGGGCCTAACCCATCGTAAAGTTTTTAGTGGCCTGGCCGGACAAATTAAAAAAAAATAACGGCTTGGGTTGAGCCGAACGCGTATATTCCAAAAAAGAACTACAAGAAGCTGGACCGGGCCTGACAAAAAAATTTCGGGTAGGCCGGACAACTAATGTAAATGATTGCCACGGGTCGAAATTGACCGGGCTTTGCAGACCTCTATACATAATATTAGAAAACAAAAGGCGCACATAATATTTATAAGGTCTATTGTATTAAGTTTCTATCCTGATGTAAACTACTCTACAATTTTTGGCTTTTGCAGATCTGTTATTGAAATATAAAACCCCTCTCCTCTGGACCTGCGTAGACTATGTAATCTAAAATTGTTCCTTGTGATTTAGAAAATGATAAACGAATTATCTTAAACTGAGGTATCGTATAAATACTAGCTACTGATATAGAAATATGTTAATATTTGTTTTAAAAAATGGATATTGTGTACTTGCAACCTTTCGCCGGGGATGTAATTGTATTCAGATTTGCAATGGTTGTAATGGTTTTCATAATTTTATCCAAATGGTAATATAAATATTGGGAAAATTATTATATTATAAAGTATAATTAATAAATAAAAAATTGTTAAACCTGTAAAAATAATATCTTAATTTTAGGGTTTTTTAAAATATATTAATGCTAAATTGATACATAATTTTACCACAAAATTAATTTTAATTTTATCTTTATTACTTATATGGTTCAATTTTATTTTGAAAAGAGGAGGGGGGTAAAAAACTTTATATTTAAAATTCGTAACCGGCTAAAAAATTCAAAGGTAAAATATTGCTCTGCGCCAGAAATGAAGTGCGGTATCCCTATAATAAAACCAATAAAGTGCGAGGCTATCGCTAACTAAAAAGTTTATTTCTGCTCTTTCCGTTTCCTCATCCAATTGAAAAACGGCATGTCCATCAGAGATTCTCCTCCGGACCAGCGCTCACCTATTTTAATCACTTTACCGATTCAATCTTTGAAAAGCAACTAAGTATTTTGGTCATGTCAAATTTAGACTACTGACAAAATCCTATTATCTACTCCATCAGATACCAGTGGCGTCGCTAGGGGGGGCTCAGGGGCTCGAGCCCCCTGGAAAATTTGAATAGCCCCCTGAAGCAAAATTTTTTTTTAATGGAATCTTAACCACTTGAACTAAAAATAAATTTTTTTGATTGCCTCCTGAAAGATTTCTTTTATAATTCTATTAAGTAAAATATAGATTTAATTTTATTATTTAAAAATTAATAAGACTATTTAAATATTTATTAAATGAATACTATTTTAAATATTATATTAAATTAATACATATAAATTATATTTTCACTATGTCAGCTAGCAATCAAATTTTGTGTTAAAAATAGAATATAAATATCACTCACTAAATATTAATTTAGCATTAACAGTTGAAGCTTAATTGACTATTATTATTTAAATTATATAATAACCCTAATATAAATATAATCATTTATTAATTGAGAACTAAAAAATTTAATATTGTAATTAGCATAGTTCAAAATGACTAATCAACTGTATATTTATTTTTAAATTTTATTATCATACCTATTCCTAAAAATATTTTCAAGGCCCAAATAAGTATAATAAAAAGTAAGTAGATATATAGTTTATAATCCTTTATTATATACAGTTGATTATAAAATATTAGATAAAATGCCACTTTTATAGACGTATTTGACAGTTATATTATATTACAGCTAATATTATAATAAATTTTACTAATAAATGTTTTTAATAATAAATATAGTAACAATTTGCTTTTAAATATTTAACTCCATCTATTTAGTTAAAAATAATTTAGAAAATTAAACATTTTATTATTTATCCTACAATAGATGTAGAAAAGTTTTACTTTTATTCTTTTATACGCTAAGCTGTATTTTATTTCCCTTCAAATTTTAAATCTTTTTCTATTATAATGTCTGTCAACTCGGTTTCCAAATGGGCACAGAGATATGGAGCCAATTATATATATATCATTGTATGGAGCACCCGAGTGGTTTTAAAGAAAATTTTATCATGTTCTCGCTTAATATTAATGGTTAAATAAGTAAATTAACGATTTTTCTAAGACTCATGGTCGACGAAAAAATGGATGTGATCGCATACAAGAGGCCCACTCAAAAGATAATAATTGGCTACCTTTAATAACTGTGAAATGTATAGTTCTGGCACCACTTCCAATAATTGATCGGGGGTTGCTTTCTTTATTAGAAAAAGATTATGCAAATACGTGGATAAATTTGTACCCATTTCTGAGAGATGCTGTTTACTATACCTGAATACCTGCTTCAGTCAAACAATCTTAATTAATGTCTATGCCCTGCCTAGAAGAAACGAACGGCTCTCATTCCTTGATGACAGTGGCGTAGCTAGGAATTTTCCTTAGAGGGGGTCCATACATATAAAGCCTGGGGGGGGGCGTTTAACGGGTCTTCGGCCCTTTTGCCAGGCTTTTGGCCGGGTTTATCTTACAAATCATAACCATATCTTCGATAATATATAATAAAATAAATTTTTATGCATCAATAATTTGTTTTATAATTTAGTAGATAATTCTCAATGACTTTATAATAATAGTATCCTGATTTTCAATAGTAATATAATATCCTTCCACAAACATCAAAACCAGAAAAATATAAATATTATTGGTATTTATTTGATATAAAGTCACCACTTATAAGTCTTTTGAACGTATAATCTAAAAATAAATTTTTGCTCTGGGAGGGGTAAAAACCCGAAAACCACCCCCGTAGCTACGCCACTGCTTGATGACCTCGATATCATTGTTAACTCTCTTCCTAGGAGTCGTAATTTGATAATCCTTGGGGACTTAAATACTAGGATCGGAAAAGATGACTCCTTTATTAGAGATGGGGTAATTGGGAATGCAGCTCTCTCTCAATTAAACAGTGATGACAGTAGGAAGTTATTGGAGATGTGCAGGAGTATAAACCTCAAGGTAGAAAATACTTTCTTTTCACACAGCGAATCTAACACCCTAAACTTCAGAAGAAATAATATCAAATCTCAGATCGATTTTATCATCTCGAACATGCATAGCTGGTTCATCGATGTAAAAGCAATGCCTAATATTAATATTTCTGATCATAACTTAATCAGAGCCAGTATTACTGTGAAATTTATGGGGAAACTCTTGGCGTCCTTCTCTTCAACCCCAGCCTAGATACCTTTCCTGGAAAAGGAATGCAACACACCTGCAACGTCCTGCAGTCAAACTACAGCTCGATCTAATCTTAAATGATAGGGAGGCAACTTTCTTATCCTCATCGGAGTCTCAGTCTGTTGAAGAATGTTGGGCGTCTTTCAAAAGCAACTTGTTTGATGCCTACAATCATCTCCCTAACATCAACAATTCTCCACCAAGACAGGAATGGCTATCCGATGACACCATTCGCATGATAGCTCAACTCAAGCTACAAGGAGAGCGCGATGGTCATTTATGGACCTCAATTCATAGACTCCTAAGGAGAGATAGAAGGATTTTTATTGCTAAAAAAGCTTTTGAGATAGACAGGTATATGAGGGAGAATAGAACTTTCGACGCCTACAAGAAACGAAATTACTTTTGGAAAGCTAAAGTGTTCAAGACACTTCCAACTATAAGGCTGGATAATAATAAGTTAATTACTGACCCCGACTAACAGATGGCGTTATGGCTGGATCACTATATGGGAGTCTTTGATTCTAGGAGGCCTACCTTAATCCCATACACTAGTCAAAGTGTTGGACAATTAGATGCAAACTTTTCATTGGCTGAAATTGTGGCCGCTACTAAGAAGCTTAGGAATAATAAATCTCCGGGTACGGATAACATTACAGGAGAACATTGTCAAAAAAAGACGAAATTACAAAAAATCAAAAAACAGAAATGTAAATGACAAACTAGATAACCAAATTAAAAGACCTAGGCAATGATCTAAATATAGAAATAGTTTATTCAAATCACTAAAATCACAAATATAATAAAATCTTCTTCTTTATTAGTAATTCAACAAAAATAATTACAATTAATTTCAAAAAAAATATTAATAATCATTTTCATAAAAAATTAATGATGTAAAAAAAATCACTTTTTTTTCAAAAACGATAAAAAAATATATCATTTAAAATGATTGACATTTTAACTATATTAAAAAAGTATCATTTATGACATGCCACCCCTTTATGGGCCAATGGCATGTATACAAAAAAAAATGGTCGATATATAACGGTGTTGCATGATCAATTAAATTGCTATAATAGATTTGTAAAATTATAAAGTCCGATTTTATTTGATTAATTTAATAATATCATGATTACCTTAAATATTTCAAACGCTTCTTGTTGTTCCACTTTCCAATCAAAATGAACACCCTTTTTTAATAACTCATATAACGGGGCAGCTACCTTCGCAAAATCCTCTATAAAACGATGGTAGTAATTTACCATACCCAAAAAGGACTGCACCTCAGCCTTGCTATTGGGCTCCTTCAAATTTAACATATTCTTCAAATTTTTTTGTAATGGCTTCACCTCAATCCCATTTATTTCATGGCCTAAATATTTTACCTCCGTTACTCCCAAAATGCTTTTCTCCTTACTGGCTCTCAAGCCTTTACCATGAATTCTCTTAAAAACTTCCTCCAAACGTTGGTTATGCTGTTCAGGCGCCATCCCTGTAATTAGCACATCATCCATATAATAAAATACCCCCTCTAGTCCTTGGAAAACGGACGCCATGGTACACTGAAAAAAAGGGGCAGACACACTCAACCCAAATGGTAATCGACAAAAAGCGAACGTCGTGATCGTCAATAATTTACGAATTTCCTCCCTCAAAGGTAATTGTAGATAGGCGGATGAAAATTCAACCTTTGAAAAATATTTTGCTCCCTTCAACTGAGCCAAAATTTCTTCAATTCGAGGCAACGGATATTTAACCTGTGCTACCCATCGATTAACGGTTACTCTGAAATCAGCACAGAGCCTCAATTTACCATTTGATTTCTTAACCGGTACCAACGGGGTTGCCCATACACTATATTCCACTGGAACAATAATACCATCTTTAACCCATTGATCCAACTCTTCGTCAATTTCCTTTTCCCATTCAAAAGGAACTCGTCGACACGCTAGAAAAATAGGTGAAAATCCCTCCCTTAATTTTACATCCACTTGATAATCATTAAGACATCCTAACTTGTCTTCGAAAATTATTTCATATTTCTTCATTAAAAGAGAAATATTTTCACGCATTTTATATAATTCATGAATACCAATAGCAACCATTGGGTTTTCATCAATGCTAATATTGTAACCATTAATTCCGTGGAATTTACACACCTATCAGAATTAAGGGTTGAATTATCTTGTTTTACGGTTAAATCCGTCCCTTCTATTTCATGAATATTTTTTCGAGCATTATTAGCAATATTTTTGTTTTTAGTCTCATTTAGGGCCGAACCATTATGTATGGCAAAAATATTCCAATAATTATTGAAAGGACACTGAACAATCCAATCCCACCCCATGATGGTTTCCACATCTTTCTTTACTATCCATAAATTTAGGAAAAATGTGGTATCATGGAGAATTACTCCCAACTTAGTTTTTCCCAAAACTATTATTTCAGACCCATCAAATTGTCTGACACCCATAGATTCTTTTTCAAGTTTACCCCCAGGCCAATACTTATAATAATTTCTTCTAGACATTATGGAAATGCTACCCTGTGTCGAACAACATGTCGATGTCCCTCGAATCAACTCTTACAGTAACTCTTGGACAAGGACAAGGTTCGACTAATCTCTCAGTCATTAAAATCTCATATGTTTTAATTGACTGATCAAGATTAATTTCGTTTGAAACATCAGTTTCATGAGAATTCCCATTTGAACATAAATTCAACTCGGAATTTAGTGGTTCATTAACAATATTCATATATTTTTTTGCAATATAATTGGGATATTTTTCCCATCTGAAAGTATTAACATTTCTTTCATCGGAATATTTAACAATACCCTTATGATATTTCTCCCATTTAAAATCATTAGAATCTTCATTATTTTTATTTTTATCATCAGGATAAAAAAAATTTCGGTTAAAACCACTGCTTTTACGAGAATCATATCTCATTTCAGCATGGTTATTTACTTTATTATTATTTCTCCCTCCCAATCTCCTATTTACTATATGATTACACTTGCAATCATATAGTCAATTTTCGATACAACTTATGGCTACATGTCCCGGTTTGTTACATTTAAAACACAAACGTGATTTGCCATAATTCGATTGTAGAACCTCAAATTTATTCGTGTTGGTACCAGAAATTTTTCTAACATTAGAATTTTCTAATGTCAGTTTCTTTAACGGAAAACCTTCACGAAAATTTTGTTCTTTGACCACACAGGTCTTTACCTTGTGGGTCCTATACCCACAGCGGGTACATTTCAAATCTTCTAAAATTTTCTTATGACCAGAAAAACCATTTTTTTCAACGGAGATATTTTTCCCATTTGACCATGTCGGACCACATATTTGGCCTTTATTACCATTACTATTCGCAATAACCAACTTATTTATATCTTGATACATAATCTTAATCATTTCTTTTAATTCTTTCAATTCTTGGAGGATAACTACAGATCTCTCCACAATATCCAAACGATCATCGTTATTACATTCCAAAGTTTCTACCATTTTTGGTCTGCCGTTCTTGATTTCATTTAAAACCACATTTAAATTACTTTCCAAGACCGAAATCTTTTTCCAACAATCAGCCGACACCGGAGTGTCTATTTTCCAATTTCCAAATACCTTGGTCGCAACCAGAGTACATTTTCCAAACAAAAATTTTAATTGTCACTAATGCATTATTTACATCAAATTTATCAACCATTTGATACAAATCTTGATAAGCAATACTCGGATACTCCGAAATTTTATTAACTAAGTCAGACTCAATATCAAAATTAAACATAAAGCCCATCTCATTATATGGAAAATTTCTATTATTTTAAATCGGCCGTGTGAAATAAGTAATTTTAGAATAGTTAACGTTTTTGTTTTTTTTTATATTTTAATATTATAAAGATTGGGTGTTAAACAAACTAATCTAAAAAAATATATTTTTTTTTAAAACTATTTTATTAATTAAATTTCTAAAAAAATTTAAACAAAAATGTGATTGCGTTGTGTCCGGAGGAGAGATACAAAATATAAAATATTGTTTTTACCTTATAATAACGAATAACCCTGGAATCAAGACAATCCTGTATTCACGGTCAACAACTGTCAAAAAAAGACGAAATTACAAAAATTCAAAAAACAGAAATGTAAATGACAAAATAGAGAACCAAATAAAAAGATCTAGGCAATGATCTAAATATAGAAATAATTTATTCAAATCACTAAAATCACAAATATAATAAAATCTTCTTCTTTATTAGTAATTCAACAAGAAAAATTACAATTAATTTCAAAAAAGATATTAATAATCATTTTCATAAAAAATTAATGATGTAAAAAAAATCACTTTTTTTCAAAAACGATAAAAAAATATATCATCATCTGAAAGCAGCTCCCTTAGCGATCTCTCGGTTCCTACTGCCTTTGTTTAACAAGATATGGTTTACTGGGATGATGCCAGCGGATTGGAATAGGACTATCTTTTGCAACTTCCCGAAAATTCCAAATCCATCTAAATTCAAGGATTATAGAGCCATCGCTCTCACGTCTATTGCATCAAAAGTTTTTATGGTTCTTTTAAAAAACCGCATTCTTTCCTCTATACCAAACCTTTTGTCTAAATACATTTGTGCTTACCGTCCAAGTAGAAATATAAACGAACCAATATTAGCTTTAAAGATTATAATGCAGAAATGTGAGAAGTATAAATTACCTTTTTACTTTATTTTTATCGACTTTAAACGTGCTTTTGATAATGTTAACCATGATGCGCTTTGGAAGATTTTAACCGAATGTGGCATTGACTCTAATATTATAAGGATCCTTAAAACACATTATAGTAGTCTTTTTGCCTCCTTAAAAATCAATAATAAGGTTTCTCCATCTTTTAGGACAAAGAAAAGGCTAAAACAAGGGTGTGTTCTTTCCCCGCTATTGTTTAATATACTTATGAATAAAATCATAGTAGATACGCTGGCTACTGCGAATCTCTTAGAATTAAGGTCCAGTCAGTCGTTCTTCTTGGAAAATAGGGTGATATGTTATGCTGATGACATAGTATTGATAACAAAAAGTTTGGAAGAAACCCAAAATTTGATCTCTATATTAAACTCCTTTAGTTTTAAGGTTGGCTTTATAAACTTTGATAAAACAGTGATAATGCCCTCGTCTCAGGCGCCTCTTCTGAATAATTTGGTGGTTGGGGGAAAGTTGGTTAAGATGGTGAAATCCTTTAAATATCTAGGTGTAACCATTGACAATAAAGGTAGTTGTAAAGAGGAACTAAAAATTCGTATACAAAATGCTAGGGCGGCTTTTGGAAAGCTAGAGAGATATCCGTTTTCACAAGACTCCGTATTTTCAACTCAACCATCATCCCGATTCTCTTTTATGGCGGTGATACATGGGAGATTAAAAAGACCGAAACTAGGAAATTACAAACGTTTGTAAATAAATGCCTAAGAATAATAAATGGAATTTTCTAACCTAATATTATCTCAAATGAAAACCTTTGGAAGATGTCTAACCATACCCAAGTTCACGTGTCTTTAAAAAAGAAGCGTCTTACTTTCTTTGCCCATATTTTGAGAAACCATAGTAACAATAGCCTCGTTATTGATGCCATTAATTGGTTATACTCCTTTAATGGGAAAACATATTGCAAATATAAGACATTATGGTTCTACAGAGCCTTGAAGGAAATAATGGATCTAAACAAATTTGAAGCAGTTCCTAAGGCTAAATAAAAACAAAAAATCTATAAAGAAATTACTAAAAATTAAATCAAACTACCTAAACCTCTCATAATTTTTTTTTTTTTTTAATTTTTTTATTTCTGTATTTCAGGTTATTTAATTTCTTCATTTCTCAATTTACCTCCTGACTTTGTCTTTCACCTTTTCTGTGAATTACCTACTTCACTGACATTAGCTTTTATTTATCTTATTGACTTAATGTACTAATTTAAATCAGTCCGTCCCATATTTTTAATTACATATACAATGTCTTAGGTGTTGTTGTACTTCTATACATTTCCCATTATATGAGTTAAGATATATTAATGGCATTTGAGAAATAGTTTGTGATTTGCCTTTCTTATGTGGACTAGAATTAATCTTTGGCTCTTTTTAATTTAGTTTTTGGGTATGTTTTGTATTTTTCCATAGTTTTTGAGTTCGAAATGTTTCTGGGGTAGAGGGTATCCTCTTTTGTTTATGAGACATTTATTTGTTTATAGTCATCTATTTCTTTTATTTTTTATTTATTTTTTTCTTCCCCAGTTTCTTTGGTCTCTCTAACATGTCCGCCCCCTCCATAGACTAATATAGGAATAGTGGATGTGCCCTCAGTCTAGAAAATACCGATTTCTCTCTTATCTTCCATACTTTTTGTATACGTTTAAAAGTTTCCACTCGCCTTTGTATTCTAATTTTTTTCTTCTTCTTTGCAACTACTTTTATTATTAAATATATTTCCTAAATACATTGTGACTACATTTACCCTGTTCTAACTATAAGTTTTTGAAGTGGTTACTTGTTTTTCTTGGGAAAAATAAGGAGGAAAACTGTTTTTTTTATATTCATTTCAATATTTTTCTTTATTATTGCTAGTCAACTAGATTTAACGTCTTTAACTTTTTTCTTTTTCAAAACATTACATCTTAATTGCAGTCTACATATAATACATTGGTCGTTCCCAGTGTTTCTCTTTTGTTATTATTTTTTTATTTATTTAGGAGTGGCAAGAGTTTAGCCTTGTTTTACTCCTTTTTACCTTGGAGGTAGGGGATTTTCTTTGTCATTGATTTCGAAGCATCCAAACATGTATTAGTGGTTTTCTGGATCTGGAAGATGTTGGGGTCTTCTCTTTCCTGACAACGAAGCTGCATGGTTAACATTATCAATAGCTCTGCTATAATTTACAAATGTAAAGTAGAAGGGGGTTTGTACTACTTTTTCTGCATGATTATTTTTCTGAATTAATTTTTGGCTCCAGTATATTTTTTTTTCCATGCTACAGTATGTGATGGCTATAGCTCAGTAACCCTTTAATTACTGTGGTCTTAGATTTTTGGGTAGTTACTTAAGTAGGATTTGTTCCATCCCACTGAATAGTTCCGCTCTCCCATATTTTATTGAAAGAGGGCTAATAGGTAGCGAGATATTGTTATAGGTGCTATTTTTGGGTTTTCTGCTGTGATATTATCTAGCCCCGGAGCTTTGTTTTCCCTTAGTCTTTGACCACTTGTTATTTCATTTATGGAGAAACCAGTCGACAGGGATGGGGGTGGCGAGGTTTGTAATTATGTTTGTTTGTAGAGTCTTTCCGTGAGTGATAGACTATCATATAACAATCAAGCCATAATGCCTTTTGTAAATCCTGGCCAACAATTACTGTTCTATTTCCTAAAACTTGAGCTGGTTCCTATTTCTGCGTCGTAGTTCCTTTCTCTCATATCTTTATTAATATCAAAAACCTTTTTCTCTATATAATCTATCTATCACTCCATAGAGTATTTTGTTTCTCTGGAAAAGAAAAAAAAACCTTTGTTGTGTGGTGTTCGTTGCTGGATAGTCATAAACCTATTACTGACTAGTTTTGCCTATTCACTGGAATTTTCACCCATTTAAACAATTTGCGGTAAACCCATTAGCTTTTTCTTATTTTCATGAATAAATTCTAATTTCAATTGATTTGAACACATTCTCAATTATTGATAGTAATTATCAAGGCTTACATTAGATGTTAAACTTAAAATTAGCCACCACCCACCCTTAAAGTAATTAAATTATTTTTGCAGTTCTTGGGTATAGGCTTTTGTTTTGCCCATTTCTTTTGTTTATTAGCCTATAGACGTTTAAGCAACAGTTCTTGAATTGTTGCGCGTACAAGTACGTGCGGCTTGCCCACAAATGTGTGAAGGGCTCCTCATTTTTCTCCCCTTAATTAACTATCCAGTTTGATGGATTTTTGAGGAAAATCTAGCATAGCTCTGTTGTATCCTCAACCAGAGGGCGAAAACGCTTTTATCACGTATCACGTACAATAGATGTTGATTTCTTTTTTACGTTAGGAAAGCTATTTTTTTCTTTTTCAAAAAACAGTTTTGAGTTAAATGTTTAATACAAGTATATTTTTGATATTTTTACAAACTACGATTATTTTAAGATATAATATACCAACTAGAGGTGGTGCGACAATATATTAAATCTTAATTGTTTCATCATATCATTCTGGTCCTTATTTTATAGTTCAAAAATGTTTCATTTCTGATATGGCATCCTTGCCATGTAAATAACTCAAGGCTTCAATATATTTGCATAATTATTTCTTCCAAAGATTTTTATTGTTTTTATTTTATCAATTTATCCAACATAATAAATTCTGATACTAGTTTACAACGTGAGTGCCATGACTATTACTGCAAATTAACCAGCATCTATTATTTGTGTTGCTATGTAATTTAAGATTATTACTATAACGGCTGAGAGCATATTTTAGATAAACAATAATGGTCAACTGTGTAGTCGTTTATATATCATTTAAAATGGATGATAATCTTTTAGAAATTTAATATCTCACAATAATTTTCTCGACTACTTCTAGCTACCATCATGTCATCTAAAGGTAGCTCTAACCACTTAATAGTTTTATGATTTGGATTGTTCGTTTATACTCTCTTCTTCAAGAATTGCTGATTTGGTTTAGGCCTATAAATTTTTCCTTATTAGTCCATTCTATAAATGTGTAAAATGGTAACAGAGAGTTATATTAGTTTGATAACCTTTTGTCAATGTAAGTTGCTAAGAATTATATTATTGCATTATGTGGTTTTTAAAAACTATTATCAATTGAGGCATATGTATGAATTAATTAATCTTTTTTATCACTTGTAATTCTTTAGACGCAAATTTTTTTTATATCAGCAATCGAAAATATTTTATACTGTAATAAATAGATTTTGTATTAAAAAATTTTATTTTTAGAAATGTCTTGTATTGTTTAAATTATTTATATAGCAGTTTATTTTGTATGCAAAATATAATAAATGAGAAAATTAAAATTCAGAATAATTGTTCAGTTAACAAATTTAAAAAATATATTTATATAAAACCCGACGGAAGGCCGAGCAAAAGCTGGCCGAAGGCCCGCAAATTGGGAGGCATAGGGGCGAAGCCCCCTCCCCCATAAATATTTTTTAGTTGAGCCCCTTGAGATTGTAAAGGCTAGCGACGCCCCTGTCAGATACCTCAAAATAGAAAAGATAGATAGAACCTACAAGAGTCAAACTTTATTTCTTAATTCCTAGAAAGGCTTATAAACCATTAGCTTAATCTCAGAAGTACATCCTCTTAGTTTTGGTTGTCTCTGCTTTATTCGAATTACTTCAGGCTTGAAGGCTTTCGGCTAGGTACTACTTAATTTGAATCGGGTTTGTTTTCCTTAGCCTGGTTTTGTTTGGCCCTAGTTTAGGTAGGCCATGCTAGGCTAGAATTTGTTAGATTTTACTTTATCAGATGGCGTAATCAGACTTTGATTTGTCACGCCTGGCTTAGTCAGCATTGGTTTTGTTAGACTAACAAAATCAGAATAAAGGAGTAATTATACTCTGTGAGACAAAACAAAGCATAACAGAATGAAGTGAAACAAATCGCTAAAAAACATTACGAAGAGAAACAAAACGCTGTCAAAGAAACCAGAGTGAAATAAATAAAGCGTAACAAAAATGGAGGCAAACAAAATAAATCATTCCAAACCCAAGCTAACAAATTGAAGCCAAATAAGAGATCTGAAACAAAATAATCTAAATAAATTTAAACAAACATACCCTCACCATGTAATGTAGCAAATCAAAAATATTTAAATATAGAATATATTAATCCGTCTCCTCAATTCACAGGAACTATAATCTGTTATTTTCACATTCACAGGATGCATATAGACTTAAAAATAAATGTAGTATCATTTGAGATATTATTCCATATCTTACTAACGCATTTTTTTACAATAATATTTAAATTTATCATAAGAAGTAGAGGTAACCCAATTCGTTTTTAAAATAACAATCAATTTTTTCTACAGTTTTTAGCATTATAACTTATTAGTTTTAGTAATAAACAGTTCTGATAATTTATTGTTGCGATAATTTCATATATTTTTCAACAATCAGACATCTAAACAGTGTAATTTCTAAAATCAAAAAATATCGGAATATGAGATACCAATTAATTAAATAAATTTTTAATATATTTCTAGCCTAAAAAGATCTATAACATATAAAAAAAATATTTTTTGAATTTTATTAACAAATTTTTAATTAAAATTATTATAAGTTATAGATCTCTGTTTAGCTTAATAAATGAGGTTATAAATTTGCATATCATTATCACATCAAAAATTGAATCCTTTAACTGAATGTAGCAATTAATATTTCATATGATCCTTCACATCGTCATCGTTTGAATCATTCTTTTCATCAGTAGCGTCATTAGAGGGCTCGAAGCCCCCTGAAATATTTAAAGAACCCCCTCAAAAAAGGTAATTTTGAAATTAATTTTAAAAAATTTTTTGAGCCCCCTGGGATTTTAAAGACTAGTGATGCCTCTAGTTTTCTTCTAGTTTTAAATATAGAATGTTATGAATATTACAGTATAATTATTTTAAAAACTACTTTAGAACATGCTCTTTAAATTTGGGGATTCACATAATGTCTAATTTAAGTAAATCGAATTTTAAATATACCTCGTGAATATCGAGTTTACAGCTCTTTCCATTTTCCTTTAATAGAGAAATAACGTATTTTATATAAATTTATGGGAGACTGGGGAGCTCTAAGACAGGTGTTTATCTTTTTGATATTTTGAAAAAGATACGAGTATCTGTATCTAAGATTCATTTTTTTTATAAAGAATCTGTATCTATATTCTTTTTCCGGAGGACCTGCCCAACTCTGAATATAATAAACAAATAAAATATTTATAAAGTTATAAAATTATGATATAGACACAAAAATCTTATTTGTAAGAATTTTTCATTGATACCCCTATAATTAAATTACCTCGAATTTCGTTTTCTTGGGATATTTGCATATCTAGTCCTACCTTTATCTAGTATATAAATAATGTTTTATAATGAAAAATTCAGTAAATTTAATTTTTAAAATAGGAGGTAATTTTTTAAGTTAGAAAAGGAGTATAAAAGAATATGAATCGAATAACGCATTATTCTCATAATTCGTTTTATAAATCAAATTATGCATAAAATCTATTAATAAATAAAATCATATTAAAATCTATCAAACATTATATAATTTATTTTTATATAATTTGGAATTAAGAGTTTAAAAAAATAAATAGATAACTATAACCTCTAATTCTTGAATCTTTAAAAAATAATTTACAAAATAAATTTGTTTAAATAAATGTGAATTATGATATTTTTATTTATTATTAATTCATACTTTTAGTTTTATGGACTTGGACAATAAATTTTACCAAAATATTTATAAATTCAAAAGAGTGAAATATTTTTTTTTAAAAAAAATATCGATTTACATTAATTGCGGCGAATTACACGAAAATGAATTAAAATTATTATAATATTGGATACTTCGCGCTAACTGTGAATGCACGGTAATTATAAAAATAAACGAAAATAAAATGATAAAAATTAATTTTAAAATTTGTATTTTGATATAATTAGGCGAAGTGCAGGCCGTAAATTAGTATTAAAAAAATAATAAGAATGAAGAGATTATATAAAATATAAATTATATAACAATTAATATAATATCTCCTTTTTAAATATCTATAAATAATTGTGATTATTTTTATAAATATAATTTTAGCATTAAAATATTCTACTATAATTTATTTCCGTGAATAATAGATGGGGAAAAGTTTAAATAAAATATTAAAATGTAGGAAAGTATTATAAAAAAATTATAAATTAAAAATTTTTTTTTATAAATAATTGCAAAAATTTCTAATAAATATAATTTTAAAATAGAATATAACAATTTTATTAAAATATTATAGTTTTTTAAGATTTAATAAGACCGGTCAATTTCTTTTCATTCTTCTTAGTTGAATATAACTTAATATCCAAAAGATAAGAGTAATTGTCACTAATGCAACATGATTTTGCCAAAAATCCCAATCATTTTTAAATGGTATGCCTTGGTTGATTAGATATGAATTACCGGTTATACTGAATATTTATATTATTTTAAAAAGACTAATGATAATTTTATTAATATTAAATTTATGGATGGTCAATATTAAATATCGAATCGAATTGTAGCCGATACTTACTGCTCTTAAATCGGATCGGACAGGTATTTTAAAAAAACCGACCCATGATCATCGTTGTTCTTTATTTTATTTGCAATGTCTTTTTTTTTAAATTTATTTTTAAGCTTTGAACCCAGATTTTGATTTTAGACCCGGACCCTAATTTTTTTTGAAAAATATATATTAAACACATTGTTAAAATAGTAAAATGAAGTAAAAATCGCGAATTGCTTTATTTATTACCAAAGAAATTATAATTTTCATTTATTGTGATAAAAGAAAAGTTTATTTTTTTTGAAAATTCCTGGCTCCAATTTAAAAAAATATAATGGTAGGTCCAAGCTCGGTTTCGGGCCTAACGCAGGTCTGCTTGTAGGGCACATAATTGTAACAAATAACGAGTTGCTTTCAATTTTATATAAAGTAAGTTATTAAAAAATAACTATATAATTACTAGTAATATTTTGTCTAAAATTTAGTATTATATAAAGACTAGAGCTTTAAATGGCTTGGCTACTATGAAATATCATCTTCGTATTAAAAATAATATTATCGATTCATTTTCTTTTCAATCAATAACTTCATAATGTATTATAATACCAATGATTATTATTATCAGGTGTCAATGATGTATTCATGTTTGTTTCCATTACTAGATCGTCGCAAAATATCTGGTCTTTTAGTTCATTTGTGAGGAAAGCCTGATATTATATATTGGTTTTAAATGTAATAAATAAATAATTTATATTTTCCATATGAATAATTATAATAATAAATGTATATTCTTAAATTGAGAGATACTGAATGAAAATTTTATCTAAATGACTTATAAATTTACTTACATGATTAGCGTACAAAAATATGCTACAATATTTAAGCCACATTATAACTGGAGATATGCTTCTTATATTGACGAAAAAACCACCAAATACCTTGTATTTTTTATAATAAATAGATATAATGTTATATTATTAATACAGTATAAAATGCTTATAATATTTTGCAAG
Source organism: Gordionus sp. m RMFG-2023 (assembly GCF_954871325.1). NCBI lineage: Eukaryota > Metazoa > Nematomorpha > Gordioida > Chordodea > Parachordodidae > Gordionus > Gordionus sp. m RMFG-2023. The sequence goes on from NC_088775.1 coordinate 19,206,961, forward strand.
GGATTAGAAATTCATAATATTTTAACCAGGGACCCGGAACAAAAGCATTTTTGCCTTCCTGTTCCGTTCTAGTTAAAATATTATTGTGATATCTAGAAATATTTATAATGTTTTTAAACGGCTCTATTTGAGCCGATTTTTAAAAACGGCTAACTCAATTTATCTAAAAGAAAATAACGTAAGCCTGAAGATTTTTCTCATAGATGGCACAAAGGTATGGACATCTATTAGCGAAATCTCAAAGCTTTGGCAAAATTTTTCTGGCTAAAATCTTGAATTAGCCGTTTTTAAAAATCGGCTCAAATCGAGCCATTTAACAACACTAAATCACTAAATATGTAAATGATATAGATTGGATTATTTTGTGTTGATGTATTATATATAATTTACAAATAGAATTTATTTTGGTTAAAGTTTTTTTTATATATTTCTAAATGTTTGTTATGTAAATGTGATGAAAACGCGTAATAATTGTAGATATTTTATACCTTAAGGGTTTAACAATTGAGTTATTCACTTTTATTTTTTTGCTTATAATTTTTAATCTTTTTAATTATTTTAGTTCTTTTAATTTTTATTTTTAACTTTAATTTTATAATGTTTTTGCTTTATAATTTATTATTGTATAATTAATAGTTATGAATAAAGGAAGCCATAAATTCTGTTATTGTGTTAAATTTCATATTAATTATTTTATCATCATTTTTATTTAGATTGCAATGATACTCAAAAATTCGCAATTCAACAGTGGTGTCAAAGGAAGAATGCGTTCTGGGGGCAATTCAGAAAATTTCAGTCTAATGCCAAGCAATGGTCACATGGGAACAAGGAGTGTTGTCAAACTGCATTCTAATGCAAAAATTCCAAAAATAATTGGGTAAGAAAAATATTTAGAGTTATATAAATCAAATTTTGAAGACGTAGGTTGAAAAAGAAGGAAATTATTTTATAGTAGCTCATTTTCTCAGACTATATTTTTAAAAATTGTTAGATAAAGATTCAAAATGGTGTAGGAATATAATAAATTGAAAAAAAGAGGATTATAAAGGTATCATTTATAGCTGTGTTATAGTTATTTAAAGATGATAATTTATGAAATTAACAAAAGTTATAAGTAAACTTCCAACTAAATCTAACTTAGACTATAAGATAATTTAGATTTTAGAAATTATTATAAGTTATTAAAAATGATCACTGGAGATAACTATGATAAAGAAAAAGGAACATAAATTGAGATTAAATAAATTTATTTGTAAAAATATATTATAATTGAAAATATGCGAAGATTAAATTAAAGACTCGAATACAAATAGTTTGCATAAAGATACGATAATTTAAAAAATTCGGAGAATAAGATTGTTAGATAATATGTTGATGTTGTAATTACATTCTTATTAAAGATTTACGTTTAACTTTAATTTTAAGGGTTGCGAGAGATAAAACAGCCTCAATGATATGAATGTGAATAAGATACGCATAAGTTCATAATATTTCGTAAAATATTAGGTTGTTGATTAACCAAATTCGTAAAGAGAAACGCCTTTCATCATTAGAAAATTCAGGCCGCAAACGAGCTCAATTAGAGATCGGAATTTTATTTGAATCATTAATAAGATTTGAGGTCAATTATGCAACATTATTCTAATAATACCAGAAAGAAAAACAAGCGAAAAATATGGAAATACTAAAGAAGAAATGATAAAGGCTATTTTAAATTGTTTAATGAGGTTTTAGATATAAGAAAATAGAAATTCAAAAATTACCCTAGAGCTTGTAGATAAAAGATCCAAGCAGAATGAAGAAAGTTATTTTTTTGAATAATGATATATGGATATGAAATAGTTCGGAAGAGAAAAAGAAAAAGATTTTGATATTTAATTAAAATAAAACTAGTTACAAACGTGTAAAATTGAAAAAAAATATTAGAATTTAAAAGGTTTAAAAAAAAGAAGAATTTGAGTGTAAAATAGTGATATATAATTGTGAAATAAAAAAGTGGGTTAGAAATATAATTGATTTGTTTTTTAACAAGTGGTGTTAGAATTATCAGAATCATAATTTTGTGTTGTAAAATTAATGATAGACATAATTGATGGTGCTATTATGAGAATCATATATTAAGGTGAAAACTGATTATAAACATAAGTTGGTTTTTAACAACGGGTGCGAATTATGAGGATTATTTGTTTTTCAACAACGAGAGTGAACGAAAAAGAAGAAAAATGATATTTATTACAGTTGTTTTTGAACAATGGATGCGAACCGCATAAAGGAGAAAAAAGAAATTGATATTTTATGTTGCTTAAAAGAACATGCGAGTACAAGGATTCATTAGTAAAATGAAATAAATGCGTAATGCCACAAGAATAAAAAAATATTTTGGGATAAAAATTTAGAACTAAGATTTTTAGATTCAAGATATTCAAGAGAATTTTAGATTTAAATGCAGCTTTAGTCATGGTTAACAAAAGATATGGATTGATAGGTAAAGGACGACTATATACAAATGGCTCAATGAAGATATGAATCTAGGCTTAATGGGGGTAAAGGGGTGGTAGAATTTGACATAATTATATAATTTATTTAGTATATTTTGACTATGTATTATAATTTTAAGATCTAATTTAGAGAAAAAAGTGAGCTATTTTGACTATGTATTATAATTTTAAGATCTAATTTAGAGAAAGTGAGCAAATATTTCGAAATTAAGCAATTTAATAGATTATGTAAGGAAGAATTAGATTAGAGGCGATAACCTTATACATTAAGATGAAGTTGACATAATTATATATTTTATTGATATATTAAGTAGGAATTTTAAATTTGAGAATGAATGTAAAAAAAGGTAAAAAAAAATTTCAGAAATATAAGGAGTAAATAGATTATTTTAGGTAGAAGTAGATTAGATGTGATTACCTGAGACCTTAAGACAAATTCAATATTTTGGCAAGTGCAAACTGTCGTAGAAGACCCGGAAGTCTAAAAGATTTATACAGTTACAAGAATTAGAAGAAGTAATCAATTATAAGAGAAAGTTGGAAACAAGCGACTAGATAGAACAAATGGTCAAGACGTTCATGCTGCAATCGTTAATCGCTGACCAATTATCGCCAATTGTTACCGAAACTTGTGTAAGATACGGAAGTCGACGATCATAGGAACAAGAATTAATGAAAACAATCGTTAATAGCAGGCCAATTATAGTCAATCGTTTACCGAGATAAAGCGCTAATCATTTATTAGAGGAGAATGTTAGAAAAAAGCGACTAGCTAGGATAAATTATCAAGAAATACAGATAGTAAAAGACACAAAAGTTGAAAAAGAGACTATAATCCATCGAATCGTTTACAAGTAATCATAATCAATTACCGCTATAAAGAGCTATTAATTACAAGAGAACGTTAGATACAAGCAAAAACTAGGACAACTTATTAATAGAATTTAAGATGGAGTTTAGAAGAAACAAATTGAAAAGCAAGCGTTAATCTGGTGGGTTATTAACTTACAGATAAATAGCTAATAGCTTTTAATGGGTTGACAAGCAACAGAAGATAGGATTGAAGAAATTCAAGTATTTGTATTTTGTTTATTTTTCATTTGGGCAAATTTATTTATAATATACATTTAAAAAATCGTTAATTTTGAAAATGTCGATGGCCTAATCGGCAAGAGCGTCGCTTACAAATCCGATGACTTTGGGTTCGAATCCCAGCAAAGATCATTTTTATTTAAAATCCAACTTGGTGGTTTAGTCTTTGGGGGGATGACATATAGGAGGCCGGACAACCATGTGATTCCGATATAATATATGTTAAATAATAAGGGTCTTATTACATTTTAATAAATTATGGTCGGTAATTAGCAAATTAGGTTGAAATTTAGAAAAGCTTTACGATGATTTGGTAGTATCTATCATTAACAGAATTCTTACAGGCGAAATATTCATTTTTCAAAAGTATTATTTTTAACTAATTTTATTTAGATAAATAAAATCTCAAAACTCTGGAGAACATTGTACAAGGAGTGCTTTGCCTTCCATTATAAATATTCCCATAATCTAATAAATATTTGCATTATACAATTTATATATCTATGTAATCTTTAAATTTCTGAACATACAATTTTTATGCATTATTTTATCAATCATGAATTTCTTTATATAAATAAATATTTGGTTTTATATAGGGAATTAGAATTTTCTCCTAATTATTTTACAAAATATGAATTATGAAAATAATGATTTTGTCATTCATTAATTTGCCAATTTTTCTTCCTACTGCAAAAAATGTCAAGTTAAGTGCAGGAGAAATATTCATTTTTCAAAAGTATAATTTTTAACAAATCTTATTTAGATAAATAAAATCTCAAAACTCTAGAGAAAACTGTACAAGGAGTGCTTTGGGCCTTCCATTATAAATATTCCCACAATCTAATAAATATTTGCATATTATACAATTATATATCTTTGTTACAATCTTAAAAAAAAATTGATATTGGGCCAAGAATTAACTAAATTCCCATGGGCCTGAAAATTATGTCATTTGCAGACCTCTAGTGATAAATGCATGGGAATATAAAAGTGGCAGAAGCATATCATTTATAAATGGATTCTTTGGCAGAGGTAAAATCCATTAGATCTGCTGTATCCGATGTCATCCTGACTAGAGATCCGTAATGGCAGGTTTTGGTGCACCTGCTTGCTCATTTATTTAAAAATTTTGTTTAACTTGCCTGTCCAATATTTAAAAATATTATATTGGTTGATTTGGCTCTTTATGTATTATTTTAATGTTTTTTATTTAAACTTATAAATTATGATATATAAAAAAAATAATATCTAATAATAAATAGAAGTCAGTTGCTCATTTTGACTAAAATATATTTCAAATTCACCTATACATTGTTTTAAAAATATTTTTTATCCCTTCCACTTACAACCAATATCTTTCAGTTTATCCACAGAATAGGCGGGTTTGAGTTAGGCAAAACCTACATCTAGCAAGAATAAATAAATTTTTTAGGTTTTAAATTGCAAATGAATGTATAAAAATTCATTTAGGAATAATTTTTTATTGGCAACATAAACATAATTTTTTACAGATTTTATGAAATTAATATAATGAAAATTCATATGTTCCAATTATATATTTATATTGAAGCTAATTAGTATATAAGAGACCTGTATGTACCATTTGCACAGCCTGCCCGGATTTTTTTAAAATATATTATATTTATTTTCAATTTTTATAAATAATAATGGCTATTTAATATATATAGCCCGACCTGGTTATCTCTAAAAATTTTAGGCCCAGCCTGGGTATATTTAAAAAAATTAAAATATGGCTTAACCCTGTACCTGTATCAAAATATATTTTCTTAAGATCATCCTGAAGAATGGATCCATATCATAAGAAGATGCAAACTTATTCAAAACTCTGTGGATAACAATTTACCAAGGAGTGCTTTGTGACTTCCATTGTTAATAAAAAACCCTCAAAGAAGGATCCATTTCCATAATCTAATAAATAGTTGCATTTTATATGATTACTAGCTGATGTCCCACAAGAATAGGAATTGGTATTCTCCTTAATTTGATGATGGATAAATCAGAAATAAGCCTATATGAGGTGTGAATCAAAAATTTACCTTATTTTGATGAGAGGGTAATTCCATGACAAATCAACCACGATTCGGCCGACCCCCTTCGAATTTTTTAAAATTTGGTAAGCAAAGAAAGGTTAGTGTAGTTAAGAAATAGCCAAAATTTTAGCCTCGTAAGATTTATATTTTTGGAGATATTAGGGTTCAAAGTGGCAAAAATGACGTATTTTTACCATTATCTGCCTTCATTCAATTAAGCATATATTAAAAACTACGTAATTGTAAATAACAAATTTAATATCAAAATTGCAAAGTTAGGCCCGGCCCAAACGGGCTTCGGGCCTAATTCTATTTAAACTAAGGTTCGTACCGGGCCGGGCCTAATATTTTTGAAAAATTTTGGGCTGGGTCGGGTCGGACCTTGAAATTTTTTTAAAATATATCTAAATTTATCAATTTTATATTGGATTTTTTATGTAAAATAAAAATATTTGATTTTTTTATAGAAATTAAACGACATATAACATATGTCTTATTTTGAGTAATTATAAAAATTATTTCTATATTTAAATAAATTCGGGCCAGGTCGGTAAATTTTTTAAAAAAAAATTTCGGGTTCGGGCCGGGACGGCAAAACTTTTTTAAAAAAATTTCGTGCCGGGCCGGACTTGAAAAATTAGGCCCGATGCAGATCACTAAACAAAATTACGTACAAATATTCTACTTTTTTTATTTTTTTTCCAATTTTCGGTCATTTTATTTAATATAAAAGGACTAAAAACGATTTTTTGGAAATAATACGACCTTCAATTTTTTAAAAAAATTTAGTAGACATTAATAAACTCTTCCTTTATATTTATAAAAAAAATTAATCTGGGACGCGGCGATCTTCATTTCCAAAATAGATAAAAATTTTTAGAAAAGTGTATAAATACTTTCTCTAAAGGGGGCGTCTTTGTATAAAATTATATATTAATCAGTTTTTACTGGGTTTTTTTGAACTATTTGATATAATTTAAAGGATTATTCATCTTGTAAGTGAAAATAACAATAAATAGGGCTTTCATTCAATTATAGAAATTGTCTATCGATAAAAGAAATTCAATTTATTACTTTATTTATAATTTATTATAAATTTTTTTGCCCATTTAACATATATTTAATGAATTTTAATAAAATATATTCAACCAAGTTTATAGTTCTTGAATATATGAATCAGAATCTTGTACATTTCATATATGGCACCCTAAATATTAAAAACAATTGATATAATATAAATTTAAAAATCTAATATATAACTCACTTTTAAAAGATTCTAATTTTCGGTAGCACATTTACTTTCTAGTGGCGACAATGTATAACTATGGCCAGTAGCAGTTTACGGTGAAACTAATGTTAAGATATGACATTTTGGAAAGTAAAGAGTGTCGTCTATAGTTATATAACTCACTTTTAAAAAATTCTAATTTTTCGGTAGCGCATTTACTTTCTTGTGACGACAATGTATAACTACGGCCAGTAGCAGTTTACGGTGAAACTAATGTTAAGATATAACATTGTAAAGAGTGTCGTCTATAGTTGGAAATGTAAAGGAATCAGAAGGTCCGGATGGGTGTAAAACTTTATATATATTTCTTCCTGCTTTTAATTTTTCCCTAAAACACAAGCTAACCACCAATTAGAATCATAAACACACTTATGTATCCTGATATTTCTCCAAAAATTATACTTTCATAATTATATGATAAATACTCTGTGCTTTCTATATAATTGGAATACATTTTACTTTTAAATTGATGTAGACCTGTTGGAATCTCGGTGTAAATTTTCTGTGTTCCAGGTATAGGTCTAGTTTGAAAACCTTTCCCTGAGTAATAGTTTTTCGGAATCATAATTATTTTGGGTCATATATTCAAAATATATGCCATAAATATTTTCTTTAGCGAACTCGTACAATTCATATGATGTGATAATTAGCTTTGAGTAAGGCCTTGTAAACTAGCTCTAGAGGCTAATCTTTTAACAGTGCCACCAATCCCATCACAAACACTTTTCCCGTGTGCTGTAGCAGAAAAATGTCATTCCGCCTGTACCCCTAAATCCATCTCATGGTAAATATGTAAATTTTTTACGATTTTTATACTGTGCAGGGGATCCATCGGAAAAATAAAAAATTTTATTTGACATACAAATTTTATTAATTAAAAAATTTACCAATGTTTTTTGGAAATAATGTACATTTGGATTTCATTACATAATTTAGGTAACAAATATTGGCAAAATTATCTTTATAATATATAACAAAAGGGTGGGTGAACAATAGATTAAGCCTTATTCCAATAATAATTGTACTTCATCCTGAAGTATAAAGCTATAGTTTTCTGAAAAATCACATTTTATGCGATTTTTAATATTGGCTTTCGTATAAGTTCAATTTTAGATTGTTTTAATACAACGATTATTGCGTTGAAATAAAAGAATGGGATAATAAAGATTCCATTTTTTCAAAAAAGGCATTGATAAATTCATCTACTGGCTTGGTTATTGTTTCAATAGTGGTTCTATCTACGGATAGCGATTATTTGTACATTATAAATTTGATGTCCTTAGAACGAAACAATACTTCTATTTGATCGCGTAAATGTGTTGGCCCTTGTCAATTATCACATTTGCCCATAAATTTATTTTATTGATTGCACTCATTTATTGTTATTCTTATTTACAAGTAAGGGTATGCCGATTTTAGAAAATCCGATCCAATATTTATATTGATTTGGGTTATTTTATGAAGATAATACTTTTATTTTGTATATAATAATTTCATAATAATAATAAATTCATATTTGTAATATTTTAAAAATATCAAATTATTTCAAAAAAATTGAGTAGCGAAAATTTTTATATTATTTTTGACGTTATATCATATATGAAATGTACAAGATTTCATATAATCAAGAACTCGAAACTTGGTTGGACATATTTTATTAATATTCATTAAATAGATGTTATATGAGCAAAAATTTTATAATAAATTATAAATAAAGTAATAAATTGAATTTCTTTTATCGATAGACAATTTCTATAATTGAATGAAAGCCCCATTTATTGTTATTTTCACTTACAAGATGAATAATCCTTTAAATTATATCAAATGGTTCAAGAAAAACCATTAAAAACTGATTAATATATAATTTTATACAAAGACGCCCCCTTTCGGGAAAATATTTATATATTTTTCTAAACATTTTTATCGATTTTGAAAATGAAGATAGCCGCATCCCAGACCAATAATATAAAGGAAGAGTTAGTAATGTCTACTAAATTTTTTAAAAAAATTGAAGGTCGTATTATTTCCAAAAAATCGTTTTTAGTCCTTGCATATTAAATAAAATGACCGGAAATTGGAAAAAAAATATAAATTTTTTTTTTATCTAAAAGTATAATCTTTGTACGTAATTTTGATATTAAATTTGTTATTTACAATTACGTAGTTTTTAAGATATGCTTAATTGAATGAAGGCAGATAATGGTAAAAATACGTCATTTTTGCCACTTTGAACCTAATATCTCCAAAAATATAAATGTTACGAGGCTAAAATTTTGGCTATTTCTTAACTACATTAACCTTTCTTTGATTACCGAATTTTAAAAAAATCGAAGGGGGTCGGCCGAAAATCTCATTTTTTAGGTTCATTTGACATGGAACCTGAGAGTTAATTCCAAAATTTCATTATTCTTATAAATGTTAATGAAGTATATATATATACATATACACTTATTGCATACAATATGAACAAATATTTGGAACGTGTTTGAATATACATTTTTTTTTATTATATTAATTTCCTTATTTTTTTAATTTTTATTATTTCTGTACTCAATAAAAAATTTAATCTTGTTAGATGAGGGTTTTGTATATTGTTATCATGGAAACAGATTTTGGATTTGGATTGCTTCAAGAAATTGAAAGTTAATATTTTAGGAAGAGCATCACAGATTATTCCATCATCAAGTTACCAAAAATTTATATCCAAATCAAATTTTGATTTAAGATAATGGATGAGATAATCAATATCAAGGTAAAATAACGTTCTTCAGAATCTATGACTTGTGGGCTGAATAAAAGAGTTTTAATGTTACAGTATGTCTCTAGGAATTTTGAATAAACAGGAAATTTGGGAAAAACAATTTGTGAAATGTTCATGAAATTTGCTATTGAAAGTATTTTTAAAGTCTACTTTGATAATAGCCATGTTAGGAGGAGGATGTGGATATATTACAAATAGCATGTGAAGCTATTTTGCCTTCTCCCTTAACACCAAATCCTAATTGATACGTATACTTAATAAGTTGAAACCCTGGGTTTTGACCTTTGCAATGGAGTGGATAACCACAGTGTTTGTGAGATAATCAGGTTTGCCCCCATAATTGATTCGAATCTATGATGGCAGGTCTTTTTTTAAAAGAATATTTAGGAATGTTTTAAAAGCCTTTAAATGATTCTTTGAGATGAATATAGATTTTATACGAAGTGAAAAGGCAAAAACCATTGCGTCTGGATGTGGAAAATTTGTTAAAAGAATTGATAAATATCATAAATCACAAATCATATTTTTTTTATTCCATATTTTCGCCTTATCTCCTAAAAATTTATAAAAATCTTGGAAGAAATGAATGCGGATAATCTATTCCTCTCATTTGACTATTCTAATTCATCCATCGTCAAATGAAGGTAAAATGTATTTATCCATAATGAGAAAATTCTGATTCCCTGTCATTCTTGACGGGCTATCTATAAGCTAATTATATATAATTTATTTTGGCTAAAGTTTTTTTTATATATTTGAAAATGTTTGTTATATAAATGAGATGAAAACGCGTGATAATTGTAGTTATTTCATACTTTAAAGGTTTAACAATTGAGTTATTCACTTTTATTTTTTTGCTTATATTTTTAATCTTTTTAATTATTTTAGTTCTTTTAATTTTTATTTTTAACTTTAATTTTATAATGTTTTTACTGTATAATTTATTATTGTATAATTAATAGTTATGAATAAAGGAAACCATGAATTCTGCTATTGTGTAAAATTTATATTAATTATTTTATTATCATTTATATTTAGATTGCAATGATACTCAAAAATTCGCAATTAAACAATGTTCCGTTATGGAACGTTCCTAGAAAAATATGATTTAATATATTTTATATCAAAACATTTATTCATTAATCTTTATAATCATTAATATGAATTATTGAAGCAATTCGAATTTATATATTTTTTATCTCTTAATTTAACAATTACTAATAGATAATAAAAATTACCATGGCTTCTTTTGGGGAACTCATTAAAAAATAGTTGGCCGTGATATTTTATTCGTTTATAATAAGATTTTTATATTATTACATATTTGATTTTTTTTTATTTAATATTATCTTTTAAAAGTTTGTTACACTTTATTTTACTAAATTATAATTTTATTCATTAATTCAATATAAATATTTTAAAGAAAACTAAGTAAAATTTTGAAATAAAACATTTATTTCCATATTATAATTTTAATATATTCTTAGGAGCGTTCCGGGGAGGTAGCGGTTCCGCCCCATAAATTTACTCAAAGTTCTGTTCAAGACGCTCTGCAACGTTTTGTCAAAGGTCCCAGATTAAAACTGATAAACATTGTAAGCCTACGTCCTAACGAGCTATTTTAGCGATTTTTTTGATCAAAGTATTAAAATAATATATAAATAATAGAAACAGAGCGAAATAATTACGGAATAGATTTCGTATTAAATTTTAATTAATATGAAATTTTGGATTACCTTATTTTATATCAGTTTTTTAATTTATTAAAATAATTCAATTAATTTTATTTAGTGAAAAATGGAGTTGCCACATTTTCGTGGAGGCAAAAAAAATTGCGCAATTATGTATTTCACTAGGACATCTTAAATTTTTAAAATTTGGAAGAAAGTGATAAAATTGGAAGTTAAAAGGGTTACCATATGAAATAAAATGTAAGCAATATAATATGAACAATTATTTTAATGAATATTAAATAATTTATTACCATCATGAATACGAATAAAAGGCTACATAAATTATTGGCTATGGTCCCATTTTTGAATGTGGCGCTGCAAAAATAAGCTACCGAATTGGATGATGATGACACAATAAACAGGGTAACAATAAATGTTAGATAAGCTGAAATTTCGGCTCTTAAACCTGCGTTATATATATGAACAACATATAATTCCATGACAAATTTACAAAAAACTCGGTTTAACCCCACCCCCTCAGATTTTCCTATATATTTCACCCTCCCAACTCCAAACATCGGCTGAGATATGAGCCTCTAATTGTCGAAAAATAGGGCATTTTGGGCAAAATTCATTCCCTTTAATTTTAGATATTTTTGGATATTATTAAGCTAATTTAAATTTTTTTATATGGTAGACTTTTATAATATAATGTTAAATATTGTTTGAAAAATTTAAATGTCAAAAACCGGAAATCATCATAAATAAACATTTATTTTTTCTCTTAAATTTTTTAAATAGCTATACAATATAGTGATCTGCATCAGGCCTAATTTTTCATGCCCGGCCAGAAATTTTTTAAAAAGTTTTGCTGGAAATTTTTTTTGAAAAAATTTACCGTCCCGAATTTATTTAAATATAGAAATTAATTTTTATAATTACTCAAATTAAACGATATATGTTATATGGCGTCTAGTTTCTATAAATAAAATCAAATATTTTTTATTTTACATAAAAAATTCAACATAAAATTGATAAATTTAGATATATTTTAAAAAAATTCTAAGGCTCAACCCGACCCGGCCCGAATCTTCTTCAAAAATATAAGGCCCGACCCAGCCCGAACCCGATTTTAAAAAGTAGGCTCGGCTCGTCAGATCTCTAATACAATATAGCTATAGGATTAGTTAATAAATATGCAAAATTTCAAGTTGGACCAAGCACATTTAGCATTGTATTTTAATCATTAGTCAATTGTAATTATTAATAAATATTTGATAAATCATTAATTGTAATATAATTCTAAGCTATCAAGTATTTTATTTTAATATTTAAAAAAGTTATTTTAGATCTGTAAAAGCATTGGGGAGAAGGGAAGAGGGGTTTTGTCAATTTACATGATGAATTTCTCTCCAAATAAAAATAACTATAAAATACAAATCAATTTTTTTATAATTTTATTGAAGACAAAATTTAATTTTTATATAATGTAAATAATTTTACCATATGAATATAATTTAACTTCAAATTAATTATTCCTAAGAGGCATAAAAGCATAAAACTTTTGTACTCCAGGAATGGGCCTGGTCCTTTGAATAGAAATTTTTTTGATATTCTTTGAGTAATTAATTCCAGTGACATTTGCTTTACAAAAATTTAATAAATCTAAGGTCTTTGATATTTAATCCTCATATGGATGCTGAAGGTAACTCTGTCTGCTAGTCTTTTAATAATGTACAAAGAAATGTCATTTCGCTTTGATTTCAAAATCAAGTTGAATATGGCTTCTTATGAATATTATTCTTATATTTAGTTGCTGCACCATCAGAAAATTTATTAAAAAATTGGACTTATAACTGCAAATTTACTAAGCTCTTTAAATAAATATGAGTTTCTTTAAAATTTGAATATTTCTTTGAATAAAATAAGTTTTTTCTTCAATTGGTTCTCTCCTTTGGGTTATTCCATGTCAAATGAACAAAAAAATCAAAATTTTCGGCCGACCCCTTTCAATTTCGATAAAAAGTTGTAGACTGGTTATATATGTTCCCATTAGATTATAAACAAAATTTTAGCGCATTAGCAACTATATTAGCCGAGATAATCGGGGTTAAAGGTCCAAAAAACGTCTTTTTTTGCTTTTTACTGATGTCAAATAATTAGTTTTTAATTTAAAACTAAATATGATCAAATATTGAATCTAATATCAATAGCTAAGTTAATAATTTATGATTATGGCGAAAACATCAAAATTAATCTTTTATAAAATATGGGTCATCTTATGGTCAGTTGAAAACTTGAAATTAATATTTCGAAATGTATATGATCTCCGATTTTTAATTTTTTTAAGAAATATTATCCGTTTACTATTTTTTTAATAATTTCTTCAACAATTAGCATGGCTGGATATTTATTTTAAAAAATATTGCGATTTTTATACTTTAAAAAAAAATAGATGGCGCTATATATAATAGTTTTAATATGTTAAAATTTATTTTTTTATTGATTAAAAATATTTTAATGTATAATATATCATAAAATTCGATTATATAACTTTGTAAACCTTATTCCCCTGAGATATTCGCAGGATAAAAAATTTTAATAATTTTTTTAATATTTCAATGTAAATTAAAAATAATTAAAAAATCCGACTAACATGCGAACAAAAAAGCAGTATTAAAGGAGTGCAGGAAAATTATTAAGGGAAAAATCGAAAATCATATAATTACCCAACTACCCCCCACCCCCCCCCCCTCCAGATTAAGTCATACCCATCAAGACCAAGAATGTTATAAAATTGTCATTAACCAGAAAATTTCAAAGATTTTTAAAAAACTAGTTATAAAATTTTGGGTATCAAATAAATTTGAGCATTCTCTATAAAATTTTTGATCAAAGTCTTTGAATTTTGAGCATATGTTTAACACTGAAAAAATTAATAAAAGTAAGTCAGCTGTTTTTATCTTTTCTTAAAATTATTAAAAATAAACTGATTAGCAAAATTAATTAGCGAATTTAATCGATAAATCACAGTTGCTAAAAATACAAATTGATTTCTTTAATATTTTTTCACAAACACCGATTCATATCTTTTACATATAAATATTTTTACTTGTCGTTTAAAAATAAATAAATTTTTTTAAATGAAACCGTTAAAAGATAAGATAAAATGTTGCAATCCACTGAATAAAGTGAATCATAAAAATTTTAAAAAAAATTTAAGATCAGTTCTTCCATGGATGCTTAATATAAATAATCATTTATATCTTCAACAAAAAATATGTAATTCGTGCCGATACCAGTTAAGTAAAATTGGTCCACACATTCCCGAAGAATTTATATCCCCAATAACCCATAATCAGGATGCCTTTGAATCGATTAATGAAACATTACACAATATTGGAGAATCACCAATTAAAAGAAAACGTTTAATGGAGAAAAAATATCCTAAAAATAAAATTCAAAAGATTGAAAAAGCAATAAAGATTAAGGTTTTAGAAATATCTGATTCCGAGATTGATAGTCCAATGAAAGAGGAAATTCTTATTATATTAAAGGATAACTTTGATAAATTATCAAAAAATCAACAATATCAAATTCTTACAATTTTGCCTCAAAGATGGAGTGTAAATAAAATTCAAAAGGAATTCAACGTAACATCATACATGGCAAGAAAATCTAAAATGATGGTAAAAGAAAGTGGAATTCTTTCATTTCCAAAACATAAGGCAGGAAAGACACTAAACGAAAAAACATTTAAACTCGTCAAGGATTTTTATAGTTCTGATGAAATAAGCCGACTCATGCCAGGAATAAAAGATTGTGTATCTGTTAAAGGCGAGAAAGAACCAGTTCAAAAAAGACTTATATTAAATAATCTTAAAGAAATATTCAAGATGTTTAAGGAAGAATACCCAAATATATCAATAGGATTCTCTAAATTTGCCGAACTTAGACCAAAAAACTGTATTTAGTTGGAGCTAGTGGCACACACACTGTTTGTGTCTGCGCTATTCATCAGAATGTGAAATTAATGACAAATGTAATAGCTGAAATTACAGCAGGAGAAGATTACTGTATAAATTCTTACAACTATCTATTGGCGCAAATTATTTGTAATCCATCTCAGCCAAAATGTTATTTAACAAATTGTGATCAATGCCCTGGTATAGAATCTCTTAAGGGACAATTATACCAATTGTTTCAGAGAAATCGTATAGAATATGTCACTTAAACAATGGATCACGGTGGATAGAACAAATCTTGAAACTATTATAAAGTCCGTTGATGATTTCATCGATTATTTATTAGAAAAAGTTCAAATTTTACTGCGTCACTCGTTTATAGCTAAACAACAAAGTTTATTTTTGAAGAATTCCAAAGAAAATTAAAAGATGGGGAATTTTTAACAATTCTAGATTATTCTGAAAATTATTCCTTCATTTAATAAGATGAAGTTCAGGGATTTCATTGGAACAACGTGCAGGACACTATACATCCATTTGTAGCATATTATAAATCTGGAGAAGATTTAAAAAATATAAATTTTGTTATTATATCCGAATCATTAAACCATAATACCAGTGCAGTCCACCTTTACCAAAAAAAATTTATTAATTTCTTAACAGCCAAATTTAATTCTAAACCAGAAAAAATAATATATTTTTCAGATGGAGCCGCGTCTCAATACAAGAATCGCAAAAATTTTCTGAACATATGTCTTCATAAATACGATTTTAATATTCCTGCCGAATGGCATTTCTTTGCCACTGCTCACGGCAAAAATGCATGTGACGGTATCGGGGGAACTGTCAAAAGATTAGTTGCCAGAGCTAGTCTTCAAAAACCAAATAAAAATCAAATCCTAACCCCATTAGAATTATATAATTATGCTAAAGAAAATATTAATGGAATTCAATTTGAATATATATCCAATCAAGAATATATCGAAGGGGAATTAGCCCTTCGCAAAAGATTTAATTCTGCGCCGCCCATACATGGGACCTTAAAAATTCACGGGGTTATTCCCATTGATCAAAATAGACTAAAAACCAAAATATATTCAAATTCTAAAAAATATAATATAAAACAAGTTTCGTTTTTAAATGAAAAAATTATATTTAAAAATATTAATGGATATGTAACATGTGTATATGATGATAAATGGTGGTTAGGATATATAATCGATAAATATGATACAAATGAAGAAGTAAAAATCCGATTTTTACACCCTTGTGGACCTTCAGCCTCATTTAAATTTCCCCTGAATGATATTTTAGTGTTACCTAAATCTCATATTCTTTCACTGGTCAATCCTTCTACTCCCACCGGTCGAACATATATATTATCTTCTGAAGAAATCTCACAAGCTAGCCAGGCTTTGTGTTCCTTTAGATGAAGTAAGATTTAATTAATTTATAAACTATCTTAATTAGGCTAAATTTGTGAAGATTTTAAAAATTTATGATCTGTTACAAATAAATATATATAATGGACATTGTAATCGATTTAGTATGATATATATACATTAAAATATTTTTAATCAATAAAAAAATGAATTTTAACATATTAAAACTATTATATATAGCGCCATCTATTTTTTCTAAAGTATAAAAATCGCAATAAATTTTAAAATAAATATTCAGCCATGCTAATTGTTGAAGAAATTATTAAAAAAATAGTAAACGGATAATATTTCTTAAAAAAATTAAAAATCGGAGATCATATACATTTCGAAATATTAATTTCAAGTTTTCAACTGACCATAAGATGACCCATATTTTATCAAAAATTAATTTTGATGTTTTTGCCATAATCATAAATTATTAACTTAGCTATTGATATTATATTCAATATTTGATCATATTTAGTTTAAAATTAAAAACTACTTATTTAACATCAGTAAAAAGCAAAAAAAGACGTTTTTTAGACCTTTAACCCCGAATATCTCCGCTAATATAGTTGCTAATCCGCTAAAATTTTGTTTCTAATCTAATGGGAACATATATAACCAGCCTACGATTTTTCATCAAAATCGAAAGGGGTCGGCCGAAAAGTGATTGATTTGACATGGAATGACCCCTTTACCTATATTGATAACTGTTTTTACCAGGCACACGACTGTTTCAATCGAAATTATGAAATTTTCCAATTATATTTATAATATTCGAAAAACTCCCAGTTTTTGTAATATTTAGATTGATAAAACACCCTTTTCTCAGTTGTAAAAAAATTCTTCATGTTTTTAGGGTCCTAGAATTTAGTAAAACTGTCTTATTTCTGAATTTTTTTCATTCTGAGAATGTATTGTTTCAAATTTATTTTTCAATTGCTTATTAATAATTTCACATTCATCGTTAATATCAAAATTATCTTCCGGAATAATTTTCAAATATCTTGATAATTTTTTTGATTTTCAATTATTTTAAATATGATATCTCTACTTCTTAATTATGTCTCGCCCATTAATGGTAAGTTTTTGGCAAAGGCAACATTAATATATTCCTCGTGAAATGTTGAAGGAATTGTGTTTTTAATTGTTAATGATTTATTTTGATATATCATCCAAGGAATTAATTTTCTTCATAACGTGTATGTTTATCAAAATTGAAAAAAAATATAAATTTTAGGAATGAAGTAAATATATTACACAAATTAACAATGACCCCCCCCCCTCCCCACATCTTCTTCAAACTTTTATTTAAATACATAAAATATTTAAAAGCTTGGCTTAAATAAATTACAATTAATGATATATAAAATATTTATAAAGAATTTTACAATTGACAAATGATCAAAATACCATATTATCTAAATATGTGCTCGGTCCAACTTGAAATTTTGTAAATTTATTATGTAATACTATAGCTATACTTTTGAGAGAGAAAAAAAATGCCAATTTAATTATATAATCATTTACGGTTTTTGATATTTTATATTACTTTAAAGGCCAACCATGAGACTATATGAAGAAATTTAAATGAAGCTTCTAGCTTAATTATATCCAGATACTTAAAATTAAAGGGCATGCCTTTTGCCCAAAATGGCCCATTTTTCGATAATTAAAGGGTCTTATCTCAGCCGTAGTTTGAAGTTGGAGATTAAGATTTTATTTTTTCTTAGACTATATGCAATCTCTAGTAAAAAAAATTAGAAAAATCTGAGGGGATCAGGTTGAAACTCATATTGAATAAATATAATTAGATGTCGGCTGGCCCGAACCGTGGAAATTCTTTATCGGGATTTTCGGCCCGGCATTTAAAATTATTTTGAATAAATTGTTCGCTTCACCGCCCTCTATATATTAATAATATCAAAATAGTTTTTACCTATCATCCAATAGGCGACTAAAGAGACTATAAAAACCGAAATAACTTTCATAATTAACAAATCTCCTAAAACTTTGGATAGGAAGTACATGGAGATTCTGTAAAAGCCATTACTAACTTCGTAACTAATTAATTAATTTTTAAATCATTATATTTATAAAGTAATAAAAGACTTACAGGAATGTAGATCTTTCCAAAATAAATATGTCTATAACTGAGAGAGATATGAAGACTTCATTCATCAGTATAAAATACAAGGCACCAACCCTGCAAAAGTTTTTTAAAATCAATTTGTAAAATTTAATTTTAAAACGAAAATAATAATATTATAAGATGAGTCTAAACCTGATATGGGATCAAATAGCAGGGCTCGATCCAGAAAGTGGACTTTAAACCCCAATTTCAGAATATCTAAAGAATAGTAACAGAAATTAGGGATGTTTCGTAGGTAATCATAGCATTTAGTATCCAAAAAACAGTATTTCCAGAAAACCAAAGATTAAAGGCAATAAAATTTAAACAGAATTTTATTACTGTAACGTGTTTTATATTGCCAAACAAGTCTAAGCACATAAAATAGGATATCAAAGAAAATTAAATATTGGTTGTCCGATCCAGACCCATTATTTGAACCCACTACCAAATATACAAAAAGTATATCGATAATATGAAAAAACATAATTGATATTTCTAACCTATTTTGAATTCCAAATTTGGCAGATTTGTCCATTCGAAAATATATCCACCCCAACATTAATGAATATAGAAGCATAATTATTGCCTAATAAGGAATTTTACTTTAGTATTAAAAACATTTAAATAACATGCCACATTATGATTTGAGGATTCCTGGCGTAATTGATTATTGTCCTCTTCGTCAATACTTTAAACTAAATCGGTTTTGTTTAGAATATCAATTATAAGATAAAGATAAAATTTAATTTAAATATATAAAAAATTTGTGTAGAATATTTAAATTTTGGAAACCGATATAGTAGAATCGTATGATTAAAAAGTGTGCCAAAAAAACTCCATGTCTTGTTATCGAACCTGCACGTTTTAAATTTTTTATGAATCTAACTCGAACCTTATTTTAAATCTAACTACTATCAGGGTAGTCCGAATTGGTCAATTTCGGGAAAGATCAGATCGGCCTGGTATCATTTAAAAACCGATCCGATCTTTTAAAATAATTGTGTAATAAGCTGGCATAGCAATTTTCATAACAAGTTTGTTTAATTTTTAATATATTT
The DNA here is from genome assembly GCF_954871325.1 of Gordionus sp. m RMFG-2023. NCBI lineage: Eukaryota > Metazoa > Nematomorpha > Gordioida > Chordodea > Parachordodidae > Gordionus > Gordionus sp. m RMFG-2023. Next base: position 19,226,905 of record NC_088775.1, read on the forward strand.
TTATAAAAAATTAGAAAATAAAGATATTTTGAATTTAATTTTATATGATTTAAATAAAATATTCATAAATCATAGTTTGCCGTTGTTTTCGAACTCAAAACCAAATACGTAAACAATATTTTTTTTCCAATTTAATTCGAACATCATACATCTGGTATTCTTATTTCTCCATATGTCTATTTTGATCATTATGTGAATCCTAACCATCCTATGGTCAGATATGTTAATGATGGTCATTTTTTTACGGCCTAGAACAAGCCGTGAATGTTAGAGAGGATCAAGTCTATTTGTGATATGTAGTTACTTCTATAGAATGTGAAGAGATATTATTTCTTGTGACAGTAATAATATTTTACCGTCAGCCTTGTTTTTGTTTTTCAAGGTAGCATTGCCTATTTTGTTGTTTCTGATATACAACTCCTCACAGCCTACTTTGATATTGAAATCTCCTACAATAACTAAATTATAAATCTTAGGGAATGAGTCAACTACATTCTCCAAATGTTCAAGAAAAACAAGTCTCTCACTTAATATAAAGTATCAATGCTTTACAGGAGACTTGCATGAGCAACGATTTTAAAGCAGTTTTTAGGGAATACGTTATACAATTCTGGAACCACGATAATTAAATGGGCAGGAAGGAGGCCGTGAGGAGTTATATTCAGAAATAACACAATAGGCAATGATACCGTTTGAACAAGAATTTGAGAATACCCCATTTTTTTCACAAAAAAACAACATCTCTTCACATTCTATAGAAGTAACTACATATCACAGATCGACTTGATCCTCTCTAACATTCACGGCTGGTTCTATGACATAAAGGCAATGACCACCATTAACATCTCTAACCATAGCATAGTTAAATTCACAATATGATCAAAAGCGACATATGGAGAATAAAAAAACTAGATGTGCGGTTTTGGAAACTTAATCCAGTATTAGACACAACTACAATAATCTGAAACATCTTATCTCAACTAGGCTTTCCCTAAATATAAACCAATTTATTCTTGCTAACGGAGATTCTTCTCTGGAAAAATGTTGGGAGGATTTTAAATTTCAACATCTAGAGGTATGTAAAGACTAAATTGAGGTCAGAGGCCGATCAATTAGAATATGGATATCTTACCACTGAAGTTAAAATTGAACTAAGAGAGCGATTAGGTTACACGAAACATACAAGAAATTAAAAATGTTTTGCAAGCCTATAACAATTATACCATACGATATTCCGAAGAACAAATGGAGCTATGGCTGGATCATTACCAGGGTTGCCATGCCTCCCCCATCAGTGGGAGTCTCCCACAATTTTTTAGTTTACCCACATACATCTCACTCCCACAAAACTCCCACAATTAGAAATCTCCCACAATCTCCCACAAAAATCTCCCACAATTTTTTAATTTCTCCCACAATTTTTTTTTTAGCATTTTAATTTTTAATATATAAATAATAATTTTGAGAGACAGTATTTGATTATTTTTATATTTTTAAAATAAATTTTAAATATTTATTCGAAAAATATGTCTAGTTCTTTTATTTTATTTTTCCGCTAATTTTAAATTCTCCATCCAATCCAATCCATTCGACATTTTCAAAATTTGAAGTTAGAATAGTATGGGAAACTAGTGCTTTTTTTATATTTTTATTTATATATACCATGATAGTTATCTTCTAGGTGAGATTTAGATTGTTTTGAGGTTAAAGCACTAGTTTCCAATACTGATGTTGTTTTTTGGACAATAAAATGTTATAATTAAATATATAAAAAGAAAAATTATTTTCAATATAAATTGCTTATGTACTATTATATATTAAAAAATATATTATTAATATTAGAAGTAATATTTTTAAAAATTAGCAATGAAAGTGGAACTCATCTTAGAAAATATTATTATCCTAATCATCTTTAATCTAAGCTTAAAAAATCCTAAATATTATACATATTTTATATTTTTATTTATATATACCATGATAGTTATCTTCTAGGTGAGATTTAGATTGTTTTGAGGTTAAAGCATTAGTTTCCAATACTGATGTTGTTTTTTGGACAATAAAATGTTATAATTAAATATATAAAAAGAAAAATTATTTTCAATATAAACTGCTTATGTACTATTATATATTAAAAAATATATTATTAATATTAGAAGTAATATTTTTAAAAATTAGCAATGAAAGTGGAACTCATCTTAGAAAATATTATTATCTTAATCATCTTTAATCTAAGCTTAAGATATCCTAAGAGGCCGAGTTAATGGTTAAACAAAATTATAAAATGTAATGCCAGGATTTTTATAAATATCTTAATAACGACGGTAAACGTTTAGTTCCATTATTTAAATCTCATATAAAATATAATTAAATATAACTATTTGACTTTCTATATTTTATAAAATCTTATTTATACATTTGCATAAAATCAAATAAATTTATTTTTTACATTGTAAAATTAATATTTTGAATATTTTGGCAAATCATAAAAATAAAGAAGCATTACAATCTCCTCAAACCTCAAACATGACATCATATTAAATCTTATTAATAATTATCCGATAATAGTAATATTCTTACTTTGGTATTTCTGCAGATTTAGTGAGCCTTTATTAAATTATATTCTTCTGATTGCAACTGCATATTAACAGCATATAGTAGATTTCCTATATGTAAAATTCCTAAATATACTTCTGCCATTTATTTTTGAAAATTATTTTCAAATAGGACAGCTTTTATAATCTATTTATTTTTTAAAGGTTTGTATTTTAAAATTCTACGATAGCGCGTATTAGGAGGAACCTGTCAACCAACATTATGCTGACTCAATTCTGTAAATACACTCTATTGGTAATGCCAAATCTGCCATATTTACCATTATATATGGTTAGCTATGTCTTTGGATATTTCATATCTGGAGAAAATTTTTTTAATAGTTTTATTAAAATGACATTAATTTTGTTGAAATAGGGGAGGATCAAGGGAAATGTTTTGATATCTCCTTATTAGATGCATCTGTTAGAATTGCATATGTTTGCACATCTTTCAAATCGTCAAGAATTGACCTTCTGGATTTATATCCTAAAACATTGTTGATAGCCTTGCTCATTTTTCTACAAAGTATTCTATTCATTTATATTAGTCGTTAAATATTATGGGGAAAGATTCTACCAACATTGAGATGTGAGTAACTCTCTGAATGTTGTACTGCATGATAGGTATTTACCATTTCCGCAACTGTAGTTGCATCTATATTATTTCTTATTTTTGAAGAATATTTTTGTTTTGAAATAGATGTTGATAGAATGCCCTGTACTGATTTATGCTTTGAAGATTTTTGATACCTCAAAATATCATATTCCCTTCCCCCATTTTTTTTTTTACATTGTAAAATTACAATTTTTTATAAAATTTTATCTTGTTTACATTCTTTTGTATTTAAAAAAGATCGTTGGTTATTATTTTTAAACAAAATTAATATATTATAATAAATCAATATGTTTTTTTAATAATAAAGATAGTACTCTAAGAAATTTTGTGTCATACAGTAATTACCTATTTTGAAAAATAGTTGGGTATTTTATTTTGGAAAATAGTTAACTATTTTATTTTGAAAAAGAGTTGGATATTTTATTTTGAAAAATAGTTATATTTTATTTTGAAAAAGAGTTGGATATTTTATTTTGAAAAATAGTTGGCTATTTTATTTTGAAAAATAGTTGGCTATTTTATTTTGAAAAATAGTTGGCTATTTTATTTTGAAAAATAGTTGGCTATTTTATTTTGAAAAAAAGTTAGCTATTTTATTTTAAAAAAAGTTAGCTATTTTATTTTGAAAAATAATTACCTATTTTATTTTGAAAAATAATTACCTATTTTATTTTGGAAAATAGATTAGATTTTATATTTATAAAAAATAATAAGTGGATAACTAAGTCAATGGCCTGCAAAAAAATTTTTTTTAGCAATTTCTCCCACAATTTTTATATTTCTCCCACAAAATACCTAATTTCTCCCACAATTTGAAAATTTTGACCTGGCAACCCTGATCATTACATGACAATTTTTGATTCAAAATCCCTGTTACCTATTTTGGCCAGTGAACAAACCCTAACTCGGACTTTACCATGCCTATGATCATGAGAACGATAGTCAAACTTAGGTACAATAAAGCAGCGGGCCTGGACAAAATTGAAGCCAAACACTCTCCGGACTACATCTCCGTTTTCTTATTAACCATATTTAACAAAATTTGGGCGTCGGGTCTTACTCCGAAAGAATGGAATCTCTCATTGATTTGTAACTTTCCCAAGATCTCCAATGCCTCTACTTTAAACGATTATAGAGTTATCGCACTCACGTCCATAGCTTCGAAAGTGTTTATGGTCATAATAAGAAATCGCATATTAAACTTAACAAAGCACTTACTTTCAATAACTGGCAATGAAAATCATCATATAAAAATGCTTCAGATATAAATTATCCATTTTTAACGTTTGCCGATTTAAAACATTTGGCAGCATCAAACATGATATCTTATGGATCTTAACAGTCAGTGGTGTAGATAAAAACAGAAATTTTAAGTAAACATTCTGGTAATTTATCATCCAAATTCCAGGTCAGGTTCACTCATTCTCCTTTCTTTTATATACGCAAAAGGATGGAGCAGGGTTGCGTTCTATCACCTATTTTATTCAATATTGTCATCAACAAAATCATTCCCAATACCTTTGGTGCCTTCAACCTACTTTATCTATCCTCCTATGATAAGCTAAACCTGGCACACCGTGTTATGGAGATGATAAAGCCATGATTATACAATAAGTAGAGGAAACTTCTAACATGCTAGATACACTAAAATAGTATAGTGGCGAGATAGGACTAATCATTATCTTTAATAAAATAGTTATTATGCCATCTACATGGGCTGTAGTAGATTCAAACCAACCCCTATCTTTGTCGGGAATTAAATTAGTAGAAGAATTTAGATATCTTGGTGTCACTATAAACAATAAAGGCCAAATAAAAAAGAAATGAATTAAGACTGAAACATGCTAAATTTGTTCAAATATTTCAAATTTTGGCGCACGAAGGAAATTTCAATTAAAACAGACATAAAATTTTCCTATCAACGATTATCCCAATACTTCTATAAAAAAGTGATACGTGGGATACAAACAAATGTCAAATATACTTTATGAGTAGGTGCATATGAAGGATAAGTGGCTACATATATCCTAAAATAATATCAAATATAAGGTTATGGAAAATATCAAAACACACTAGTAGATATCTCTCTTAAGAGAAGAAAAATTCAACTCCTTGGCCATATTATGAGGAATTCTGAACGAAATTTAGCGTAGCTCTAATTGCCTTCATATATACAAGAATAAAAAATCCTTTAATTACAAAACGTACTGCAAAATAAAACTATAAAAGATATTCTGAGTTTGAACATAAGCTTAGCCCAATTCACCTCCCTGAATAATAATAAAAATTCAATAAATAAATTGTTTAAAATAAAAGAATTATATAATAAAACATAATTCCCATTTTCTGAATTCCAAATTTTACAACACATTTATTTTCTAATTGAATTACAACATCATCCACCCCCTTATACAAACCTCAATATCATACCTATTCGATCCTCCTATATTACTCTCGATTAGTAAATACCAATATTGCTTATATTTTAATTTAACAAATTTCTCCTTGGTTATCTACATAATTATTAATAAACTATATTAACACTGTTCTAAATTACAATTTAAGGTTCTTCATATATAAATATAAATAACTTAACCTACCCAAACCCCTCCCTGATATCCCTTTATTTAATCAGGTGCGGGTTTTTTCTACCTTTCCTTCTTCCTGTAGACGTTTAAATAGCAAGTTGCTTAAAAAACATGGATGGTCCTTCTCATTATCAATTCCTTAAATTCTTGATATCCAATATGATAGAATTTATTTTTTATTTAAGAGAACCAAGCGTTGCCTGTTGTACATATACTTGTATGTGTATAACTTAATAGGACTAGGCGCTTAATTATCACGTAATATATTATATTTAAAACGAGTCTTTATTAAATGTACACAATTTTTTATAATAAACTTATAATTAATTCAATAAAAATCAGCTGAACTAAATACATTTATTTGCTTAAAATAATTTTGTGCGTCACTGGTATTGCATATTAATATATTATAAAAAATCGAAATAATCTTAAAAAGATAAATTTATAACTAAATAATATAATATTTATTATAAATACTGAAAAATATATATATCTAAAAATTGTATAAAAAATAAAACATTTAAAAAGAAAAATATTTTAAAACAACAATTGAAGGCTTAATGACCTATGTATATAATATATACAGTTGGATCGGCAAATTTCAATCGATTTTCTTTGTCATTAAATGAAAAAAGTTATTTTATTGTTGTTTTAATAATTAATGGGCATCATGGCTAAGCAAGTTTATATTTTCCTTCACATGAGAAAAATATCCTTCACTTGAACAGATATTCAATTTGATAGTTAATTTTCTTTATTCACCATTCATTCAAAAAAATAAAAAGTAAATATTCATCAATAAAATATGTTCCTTCCAAGTTCCACTAATTATGCACATGCAATTTATAATTAATATTTTTATATCAATGAACAAATTTTCTTTTAGTTTTTTAAAAATGTGATGGTCCTTTTAGAAAGAAAATTACTTAATTTTAAACATCCTTCATTAAAAGAATTTGATTCTATGTTACTTTTCAAATCTTATAAGGCAAATTTGTCCTCGTAAAAAATAAGGACATTTGAGTATCCTTTTCTATAAAAATCACAATTTTCTTTTAATTCTAAAATAAGTTGAAATTCTTTTTACTAAAATCGAGATTATTTTATAAGATATTTTTATGTAATACCATTGATGCCTAAAATAATTTCAAAAAAATAAATTTATTTAGAAATTTGTTTAAATAATTGTATATATATTCAGTCTATTTTTATTGAATAAATGATAAGTTTAGTGTAAATAATTATAATCATATGGTTTTAAATGGAAATGTGTTCTAAAAGTGGTAAAAATTAGGGTAACGACATTTTATTATTTTTTTTCTAAGATGTTAGAATTATGGGAACAAAATATAAAAAAATGTTGTTTACGTATTTTGTGCCCTAATAATGAGTTTCTGTACGAAAAAAATGGCAAACCCTGTAATGAATAATTAATCCTAATTAATTCGATTATGCATTGTTTGAGTAAGACTTAGATTAATATTATCTGAAATGAATTCTCAAAAATTATTAATTTTACCATAAACATCAATCTTGATCTACTAGTATTCTAATTAAGAAGAGAACATTTTTGGAATTAAAATAGAAAAGCTGGAATAGTTATTTTATAAGAAAAGAAAGGAGTATTTTAATTACATTTTCAAAAACTTAAAATCAAAATAAATAAATATCAAGCAACTTTTTAATTATAAAATAGGATCGGTTTTTCAAAAAATATTTTAAATATCAAATAGGTTAAAGGAATTGCGAATCGAACAATCCTAATAACTTCAAGTAATCGATGAAATATATCGGGCTCAAAATGTTACATTATTAAGGCTGATCTCAATCTTTAAGATCCGCTGTCAATTCATCAGCAGTTGTAAAATAAGTCACATCAATTTTTGCGTTATAACCTGATTAAAAAATGAGGTAGGATAGAGTGATTTTTTATGAAATTGATTGGCTACGCGTTTTATGATCCCTTCTGCAAGTTTCTTTTTCTTTACTAGGCGAGTTTTGTTTGAATCGGTTGTCAACTCTAATACACCATTTTCCAATATTTGTGAGCGGGTTGTATCATTGTTAGAGTAAGAACGAGCCGGAGAATTTATACGGGTATTGGAGAGCATCAATTTTAATTTTAATGCTAACTATTAGGATATATATTAATATATTTGTTTAAAATAATATTTAAAAAAATTCATGATGGTTATGGGATTCAATATCCATTTTTGGTCGAAATATTATTCTTAAGAGTTCCATCCCTTTACCTTCAAAAAACCACAAAAAAAATTGAGCGACATATGAGGAATAGAAAAAGATAGAGCTTGAGAATTTGCAGTTCTACTTTAAGAGTGCCCGTTTGAAGCGAGAGAATTACTAGTCAATTTTCAATGGTCGTTCATAAGGGAGCAATTCGATATTTTTTTGAATAAAATGTCATTTCACTACATTAATATTTCCTAACATTTTATTTTCTTCAAACGAAGTATTTAGAATCAGGTAAATTTTTTATTATAACATTTTGTTTTCTTCAAAAGTAATATTTTTTGTCTTGTTATAATTTTTTGTTAATGATCTTAGTTATCTGAAAAGGAAATAATCAATAAAATTATTCTTAGCCCTACTAGAATTTAATTAGGAAAATAAACATTATTTTTTTAAATCAAATTTTAGATGTTGTGAGGAATGTATTTTTTTAAAAAGGTCGCTCTCTTATAAAATTGGTCTGAGTGGACATAAAACCCCAAAATAATCAGGCATAATTATGTTTGATAAAATGAATAAATCCCAACGAAAAAGCCAGTTTTTGGATCGAATATAATTTATACATTATTTATACTTCTAAATAAAATTCGGATTGCATATACGCCATTGATAAATCGAGCTTTGGATTGTTTTTTAACTCGTAATCATCATTCAAAGAAAGATCTAGTTCCTCTTCATCGTCCTCAATTTGTTCGGGATCTTTTTGTATTAGTTTAATTATGCACATTAATTTTATTGTTTGACTATTCAATTCTCAAGTCAAAGTTCATGCCCTTAATTATTTAGTGACCTGCAACATATATATGTGGTACATTTTTATGGAATAATCGGAGGTTTTGGAATCCTCCAATTTTAAATCATCAACATGGACGATTTTTAAATTTGGAAAATCAGATTATGCTGGAAATGCATTCCAATATAGTAGAATACTACCTAACCTATCTTATAAATTTTAGACAATTTCGCCATTATTTTGTATGTACTTTGTTAATTTATACGAAAAATTTGAATATGCTAATTAAGATTAGCTAAAAAGTGTGGAGCAAAATTTTCTGAAATTCACAGAGTAGGCAATCTCATGATGGAATATGTTTCCGGTAAATAGTTATTCTAGAAAGACTCACATGTATAATTCAAATATTGGAGTATAAATTTGAACATAATTATAAACCTATATTCTGGTTTACGTTTTCTTCGATAACGTCCAGAAAAAAGTCTGCGGGATTGTTATGCAAGTCGCAAATAAATCCTTGATTTAAAAAATAAATATTTAAACATAATATTATTGCCATTCACTGTCTTATGACGTGATGATTCACACTTACATATAAAAGTGTAATAAAATATCTTAGTAATTGTAAAAAAAGGTTCAAATATAAATACCTAGATGTCTGAAATAATTTAAGGCCTGATCGGATGGTCCCTGATACACAATTTTTCCTTCCGATAATAATAATAAGTTTGTAAATAGTTTAAAGATGCCATATCGAGGTTGGTGAATAGACATTATGACATTGCACCCTTTGTCAGACAATCTAAAATAAAAATGATCTTTATTCAGAATTTTTTAAAGAAAATAATCGAATATTCTAATTCGGTCACTTGCATTGAACTGAATTCACATCTCCAGGTTTGAGTTCAATTATAATCCATGTCTAAAAGATCTCATAACTACAATTATTGGGCTCTTGCAATTGCGAAATTCGTTCGAAATGATTTATAAAAGTATAGTTTTAAAAATCCTTAAACAAATAAATCCGTGGCGTATTTATCCCCCACCCCCCATTTAAAAAATAAATATAAAAGGAATTTTATAAGTGTAATAAAATAATTGTTTATAATCGAATTTATTCCAGTCTAAAAAAACTAATCTCGGTTTTTAGAAATATTTTTATCCCCTACCCTCCTCCCGAAACAAAATCCTAAATACGCAACTGAGCAGTATAACTTTTATATCTGTTTTAGATAAATAGTCAACATCGAATAGATTTTGTAGACCTTGAGATTCAATAAATTATTTTATCTTAATGAATATAATTATAAAGTAAATAGATAGACCAAGGGCCATTTTTTAATATATATTTAAAGAGGAAATTTGGCCTATATATAAAAAAAATTAAAGATAATATAAATAAATGCATTTGTGTATTTACTTAAACTTAATATTATTAAATCAAGATCATATAAAAAAAACCAAAAAATTATATTATAAACTGAAAACAAAACTATCCATCACTATTTCAAGAAAAACAATTTCATAAAAGTTAATCAGTCCAATAATGTAAAAATATTTACACAAATATAAAGTTTAAAAAGGAATGCCATTTTTCATTTACAAAAAAAATTTATATTTTCAAAAATATTAAAATATAGTTATTTGTCACAAACAACTAGAAAAGTTTCTATTTAATATTACAAAATTAAAAACGAAATGATGTATTGGTGTATTAATATTTTATTCAAAATAGACCATAAAATTGAGATTAATCGTAGCCTGTTTCAAAAAAACTGGATAATTTTTTTTAATTTTAGATTATCATCAGTTAAATGAACAGTGAGAAACATTTATATTTGCATCGATTAATATTTAAAATTAGCAGTCATCTGAGAAGAGTAATATGGAACACATGATTTATATTTAAAAAGCAAGGAAGGGAAATATATATTGATTAATTGGTATACCTTTTTAACAATTTTATGACATTTATGGCAGTTGAGGCATCGAGACCACTAGTTGGTTCGTCCAAAAACAGTATGGAGGGATTCGTTACCAATTCCATTGCTATGCTACACCTCCGCTTTTGACCTCCTGATACTCCTCTCGATAGTGCGTTACCTACCTAAATATTTTAAATGGATGACCTTTTACTTAATATTTTTTTTATTTCGTTTTAATCGTAAACAAGTGCCAATTTCTTTTTATAAAACCTGAGTCGATCAAGAATTAAATAACTAATAATAGGGCCTATTAAAAAAAAGAAGATGAAGCCAATTATAATATAAAAATATTTAATATATTGTATCTGTCAGTTAAGTGAGAAATCACATGATCATTTAAACATTCATTAAGATATTTCCGATTTCCTGTTGGAAACTATTTTCAAAATAGGACCAAGGTACCAAATTTTTAAAAACCTGAGCTAAAGAGTCCAAAAATTAAAAAAATTTTAAGGTCTGGCCGAGTTAAATTTGTTTTTTAAGGCGATTTCAAAAAAAGTTACTTTTTGGGATATATTCTTATAGGTCCAATTCATATCATAAGCCTGTGTCCTAAATAACAAAAAATTTAATTCGAAAACTTTCAAAACTTTATTGAAAAAAAAACTTTTTTTCTTTGTTTTATTAGAATTTTAACATCAGTATTTATAGTTACATGGGCCAAAAAATAGAAAATTAATTAAAAGAAAACCTACTTTAGGTCTTAAGCAAAAAATTATTTTAAAATTATCTTTGCCTCTGAATTTAAATATTATGAAATTGTACATTTTATTTCATGTTAAACAAAAATTTATGGGTAATACAATATCAACCTCCATGCTAATTTAAGCATGCTATACCCATAGACTTATATTGTAAAATATAGCGAATTTTTTGATATGATATTATTATTTACATAATTTATAAAATGATTAACAATAAATATCCTAAAATTTAAAAGTATACATAAAAGTATTTGTATTTAAATACTTTTTGAAATTTTTTTATTATTAGTAATTACATTTTCTAAGCTATTTGTATTTACATTTAAATACCTTTTATGGAATGTTTTTGTATTTAAATTCAAATACCTTTAAAGCCCAACCCTGTACATTAGCATAGAAGCAAAATGGTCACTATAATGATGGTCACATTTAAAGGTTTTACTGTATATTACTAGATGTTGGATAACGAGTAATATTCAAAAGGAAAAAAATATGGTAAAGGTAATGAATAAATATTTTAGAAGGACATTGATTTATGAAAATCACGCTGGCATGGCCAAAGCAGAATAATTCTTTTGTAAAATAATTTCCATATTTTCTTTTAATTGGTCAACATCACTGTTGTAAATTTTTTATGTCAAAGAATTTTGATGAATTTTTATTTTATATTTATTTTAACATAATTATTTTGACATCATTATAGAATTCAATCAATCAAAAATCTAAAATTCCAGAAGTTAACATAATTTTTAATATTTTTTAAATGAAGACCCAATGTTAGAAAACTATTTAATAACGCTAATATGAACACCACTTATGCTTGGGTCATGGTTTACATAATCTGGCTACAGTGGGCGGTATAAAGCACACTTTTGTTGAAAATCTTATCAAAAGAATAAGATAAATTATTATTGCTTTAAGATATAAAACTTCAGAAATTAAATTTGAGTTTGAAGCAGATCAAAGAAAATGCTTAGTTACAATAGAACTAACATCAGATATGCTAGATATTGATAGCTCTGATCTATATCCTGATACCCCATTTCAAATTGGCATTCCAATGATGATAATATAATAGCAATGTCATACATATGAAAACATTAAAATTAAATGTTCCGAACAGATGAAATTTAATTAATAACGTTTTAAAAAGTTCTTAAACTTTGAATCAGATCTACTAGAAGAGTTATTAGATTTTTGCTCAAAATTTAAAGAAACACTTGAATTTCTATATGCACAAAAAGACCTATCTTTTTGGCATCACTTTTTAAAAGTGAAATTGAAATAAATTCAAAATAAAATGATAGCTCAGAAATCATATCCTAAAGAAAAACTAAAAAAATACTTGCGCTATGATTTCCGGTTTGTGATCTAAAAGTAGTAATATAAAGTATGTTCATTTATTTAATTTATTTCAAAAATAAACAAGGTGTAGAATTCCCTTCTAAAACCATTATTTCAAAATCGAAAATTGTGTCAAATTATATAAACAAAATTACTCGGCGCTGAAATTTATTAAAAACCAGTTTAAACGTATAGAGTATGATGATATTAGGGTAGTATATAGCGATTGTGAATCAAGAGAAAATACTAAATTCAAATTATTTTACAAAATTAGTAACTAAACATTTAATAACAATTACAAATTGTGATTCCACTATAAGTGATTTAAAAAGAATGCCATCCGGAAAACGTCATTCACAACATATGAATATTCTATATTTCTGGAGAGAAAAGAGAATCGAACTTCCTAATCTTTCCACTGCAGCTAAAAAGAATTCTTCATGTTCAGGCAACTAGCACTTCTACCGTTTGGTTGACGTTGACTTCAAGGAGAGGATCAATATGTCCGAAAAATTTAAATAAAATTATTTTTATATAAAAATGATTTTGAATTTATAATGAGTTCTCTTTTCAATAAAATTAATTAGCAAATAAAAAAATATGTTATAAAAAAATTTATAACGGTGCCTCGATTTACGCCGCCTATTTTGACTGCGGTTAAAAGGTGCGTAATCACCTTAAATAAAATTTATGAGGAAAAAATCGATCAATAGTGCTCTCCCCCCCTCTCCATTGGCAAAATCTTGACTATGCTTATGCGAACCAAAAAAAACTGATGGGAATTTCTAAACAAAAATGAACTGATTTAAATTTGTCTAAAAGTAATTTAAAAGTTTTTTTATGATTATGGGAATGTTTTTTTGTTAAGCTTGTGGAATAATAACAGATTGTTTACACATGAAACTTAGATCCAGTTGACAAATATCAGAATTATCGAGAAACACCTTATTTGTCTAAGTAGGTTATTGCCCTGCCCTTTTAAAATTAATTAGTCACCTCTGGGAATGTTTTTGCTTAATAAAAAAAATATTAAATTTTTTTATCAAATGAATAAAAAAAATATAGAATTTTATAAAATAATATTCAGATATTATATTTGAATATTCCCGATTAAGATTTTAGCCAAAATAATATTTAAATAGCCTCGAGATTTGGAAATAGAGGTCCAAACCTTTCTGCCATCTATGAGCAAAATATTTAGGCTTACATAAATAATATTATTTTGGTTAAAATCTTTAATCGGGTCGTTTTTATTGACCCGAATCGGGCTTTTTAAAAACCCTAGATATGCACCAATACCTTTTTAGTCGATTACAATATCCAAACCAATAACATGATATCGGCTAATAATACCAAGATACAAAAAAAAATAATGCTATTTATATATCAAAAAAGGAAAATAAATTCTATATTATCATTTATAACAATTCGATCAATATTGGAACCATGAGAACAACACATGCCTTTAAAGCTAAAACCCTCTAACCTCGCCCCTGACAATCAAACCAGACCCAATGTGATACCCCATCCTAATCCCATGAAACCAAGGCATCTCCTAGCTTGGTATTATACATGTGCAGATCGTTTTGCCATATCCTTTTCTGTTAAAACCATAATGAAAACAAAAAAAACATAGACAAATAAATATAGCCACCTAAATAATCTATTGTTCGTTACAGTAGTTTCAGACATGTGTGATCATTTGTACCTCAAACCCTAAAATCATTTATAGTTTTCTATTTCTTTCTAAATATTTTTTTATTTTTTATAGGTGTGGTTATACGTGTGCGCCGCCGTCTACACGGGAAAGCCGCCTAAGATGAGTCGTGTAGCCAGGGTGGCTGGCGATTTTTATATGGTGGCGGCGAGGAGTGTAAATTTCTAAAAATGTTTACCAATGCAATTCATATTTTATTGATTTTAATATTCAAATTCAAAAAAATAATAATTTAATATGTAAAATGCCCAGATCGAATTAATATTAAAACCTTAAAATTAAATTGCTCTACACGTTGGTAGAAAATATTAAATATGCCAGAAAGTATCCGTGTCAACAAGAGTCCTATAAATAATATGTTATATAAAATAGGGAAACAATCATTAAAACTTTTCAATAACAAACGGGATCTAGTTAAAGAAATATTCGCATCTACTAAATCCATTCAGAGAGTCTGTGGAATTTCTTCAAAAGGGATAGAGAGTTAATTTAAGTTTATTTCATATAGTGAAATAGAAACATATATGCAAATCAATGAATCTGGCTCAGATATCATTTGTATAGAAGAAAAGCAAAAAAGCTTGATGTTAGGTATTACCTAACTGTATGTATTATATTTTATAAAATAATTTTTTTATTTAATATTTTCATTAATAAAAATTTATTTAAAATATTATGGGCATAGATATCAATCACATTACTTGATCCTTTAAATTGTTTCAGAATATTTAAATTCAAATTCTTGCAATTTTTAATTAGATATTTAAAACTTATAGAGCAACATGGAAATGCAGGGTGAGATCCAAATTGAGGATTAATGGTAAAACATCAAATTTGTATATAGCAAAAATAGCTCATAAACATGTACTTCCTAGAAAGATTATAGCAACACTAGCAATCTAGAGCAAAAATGCCAAATTTAATCGGCCAACATAATATACCAGAATAGGATGCCTTTTGAAAAAGCAACTGGAACTTCCTGGAATTGCTAATTTAGCTGGGGAAGTACTTTATATAGCTGTAACCAGTATATTTAACGAAATAATATCCTTTTATATCGGTGGATTATTACTCAATTTTAAAAGAAGCTAGCTATGCCTCACAATTCTCCAGAAAATAATATTTATTAGGACAATTATAATTTAACTTAATTTAATTTCTAATTTATTTAAATTTCTTACTTTATATTTTGTTCATTCCAAATTTTTATACTAATTTAATTTAAAAAAAACGATAGAATATTGCTGATGTGATACGTGACTGAAGTAAAAATAAAATTCCTTAGTCTATTTCGAAAATGAAAAATATGCAAATCAATTAAAATGTGGGACAGGAAAGGATTTAAGAATTAATTTATACCAACAATCTTGGAATTAAGAGTGCCCAAGTAAATTATAAAAAAATGTAATACAATGAATTATAATAACATATTTTAAAATATGTATCGCTGTCGGCACCACCGCCAATACATTAGGCGGAAGATAATTCGGCATCGATGATCACCGAATTAAAAAACCATCGCCGCTAAATAAGCTAACGTCGCATAAGTCTAGATATGGTAAATATTTTTAGATATAAATATTTTTCAATATTTATAATCAAAATCTTATTGTAATTCTTTAACATTGCATTTGAAAATAAAAAATTTTATATTTATAAAAGTAAATTAAATTAAAAGAAATAGCCCCTTTAACGATTTAGAAATATATATATAAATTATAGTAAAAGTTGGACTATAGGCCTATTCAAAAACGAATCGAATAAGTACATTATTTATATTCAATTCATTTGAAGTGGTTTACTATTCGTATAAATCAGAGACTTCAAACGGAACTTTGAATTTTTTAAATGATTGGTTAATTTTCATTTTATAATAGCTCATAATTGATTTTTTTAGATTAGTTTGCTTCACATAATAATACTATTGTCCGCTTAGTATTATGTAATGTTTAATTAAGATCGTAAAACTTTTGAAAATCTAATTTAGAATTATATAATCTTTAAAAATGATATAATAGCAAAAGTTTTTAATATAGACAAACAATTCTGTTATCAAATTAGAGTTGAAAAATATTTTTCTTTAAGATGTAATAATTTTTTTTATAATAAATAAAATTTGCAATAAAATAAAAATTTAATATTTACCATTAAAACATTCTGAAATTCAAAATGAAACGGAAATGGAATATATTTTTGACAGAACGAGAAAATGCATAATGTAGGTAGGCCATGGGTGTCACTCGCCATTACAATCTCAGGGGGCCCAAAAAATAAATTATTTTCAAAATTACCTTTTTAGCTAACATTATCCAAAATTAACCTTTTTAAAGCTAACATTATCCTAAATTATTTTTTTTAGTGGTATAAAAAAATTTTAAAATTTTGAGGGGCTCTTTAAATTTTTCAGAACCCTGCATCCCCCCCCCCAATCACTACTGAGGTAGTTTTAAATAATACATATTTATGAAGGTTAGTTTTCATTTTTGAGTATCAGTCAAAATTGAAGGTATTGGCCATGATACTAACAAATAATATAAGTATGACCCAATAAATAATCCTAGTATCTTTATAATATTATATGTATATTAATGCAAGCTAAATATGATACTAAAAATTAAGTCCTGCAAAAAATTTTTAATTTATTTTTAGAATGGCCAATATAACCCAACCTGAATTCAAACCAACAAGGAGCATAGAAATATTTTCAGGCTAGGCTGGATAAATTACAAAAAAAATATTTTTACAGGCCAGAAGTTCAAAAAAAATTTTAAACTAAGAATAACATATTTGTGCCTTTTTTATTAAAAATTTTTTTTTAAATTATTTCATGAGCTTGGACCAGTTAAAAAATAATTTAAAAAAATTTCCATGAGCTAGTTTAGGCTGGGCAATGCTACACATAATATAGAACTCATATTTTAAATATAATTACGATAAAGCAGAATATAGTAAAAAATTACAATTTAAAAAATTATTAAATCAAGATCAAAATACATTATAAACTCCCAAAATTAATAAATAAGAGCATATTAAACATTTAAATTACAAGTATTTCTTTTTTATCAAATATATGTTATATATCTATAAACTTAATAAACCTTTAAATTTGCACATTTTTTTAATTTTAATTCTGATATCACCTCATCAACCAAGTGTTTTTTATAATTATTATCTAGATATGATGGCAACCGTAATGATGCAGAAAACATAATATTTTCTTTAATAGTAAGAGTGCTAACCAAAATATTTTCCTAAAATTAATAAAATTATATTTAATTAAAATTATATACTTGAACAACATAACCAGATTCATATTTAAAATTGTTATTCAAAGGTTTATCATCTATATATATATTCCCAGTCAGTTTTCCTGCAACAGTGCTTCTAAAAGCTAAGCAATTTATTAATCTATAAAATTATAATGCCTTAACAAATTTGATTAATATGTTACGAAGTTTTTCCTGACCCACTTGGTCCCATTATAGCATTAATTCCAATATCAAAATACCCACTATTAGTAAATTAAATTAAATTATACGATAAATATACCTTATATTATGCAATAAAGTAATGGGACTTTTGTGAAATTTATGAATTGTAAAAGAAATGTCAAAAAATGATAGTCTTTTGCGTTTGAATTTTATCTTTTTAAAATCTTGATTTTTTAAATTTTTTAAATCCATTTTTATAGGATTGATTATTAACTATTTTGCATTATGCAATATTTTATTTAATTTCATTTTTATAGTTTTTATTTATATATTAAATATCTTTTTAAATTGTAAAATTATATTATTTAATTGTCTTTATATACTTCATGTTTTTTAACACATAGACATTAAAGGCCATCGCTCCGGTTACCCTTATTGTAAATTAATGGTATTCTTTTACTTATATATATATTCAATACAATCATTTCTTTTACCTTTTACCTTTTTATTTTATTAATTTATATTTTCTCAATGATTGTAATAAATCACATAATTTTAAAATAATTGTAAAATAAAAGATCCTAAAATGTTTTATCAAATAAAAAAAGGTCTATTTGCCAAATCTCGAGCCTTACATAATAATATTTTGGCTAAAATCTTAATCGAACCGTTTTTAAAAATTTACCTAAATTGGGATTTTTAAAAACACAAATGACTACGCATGATAATCAAAAAATATTTATCAACATAAATAAATGAATGAATTGACAGAAGTAGTTATATTATATGACATGAACAAACAAAATTAATATTCTAATATAAGGAATATAAATCACACTGAAATCAAATGTCACACTCCCCTTATCCCTACTCATTACTATAACTTCCATCCCATAAGACGGTTACTACCACTGGTAGCTTCATATAATTATTGTTCTTTCTAAGTTTCGAGCTCTATCACTAACATTAATAGCATTGGCTATTTAGTTCCGTGAGTTTCCTCCAGTTGTAGATCCCCCACGTAATATAAATCGCGCCTGAGTCAAGAATAACAATATTGATCGACTGCTTCATCCATAGATTCCACCGGTGTTGATTACAACTATATACATAGATTGCTCCAATATTGAGCTCACCCTTATCCATTTTCAGTTTTTGGTTTAGCCGCTCCATTCGATATTTCCCAATGATTATTAACTGTAAGAAAGTAAAAAATATACGCTAAATTTGAATTTATTAACACTTTATTAATTGGATAAAATTACATTATACTCTCGTAACTATATATTTTAGTGTTGTTAATCGACTGAGTCTAAGTTTTGGGTCGAAAAAATCGACCCAAACTGACTTGAATTATGAATTCGAGTCGTGAACTCAAGTCGAATCAAGTCGTGAACTCAAGTCGACTCAAGTCGTGAACTCAAGTCGTGAACTCAAGTCGAATCAATCGTGAACTCAAGTCGACTCAAGTCGTGAACTCAAGTCGACTCAAGTCGTGAACTCAAGTCGACTCAAGTCGTGAACTCAAGTCGACTCAAGTCGTGAACTCAAGTCGACTCAAGTCGTGAACTCAAGTCGTGAACTCAAGTCGACTCATGTCGTGAACTCAAGTCGTGAACAAGTCGTGAACTCAAGTCTATATACTTGAGTCGACTAGAGGACGAATATTTCAAATTAATTATTAATAATTAAGATTTGTTCTGTTTTTTACATTTTTTTATCTTAGACTTCCAACTTGAGATTTAAATAGGAATTGTATACTTTAGTCAACTAGAAGACGAATATTTCAAATTAGTTATTATTAATTAAGATATTTGTTGTTCATTACTTTTTTTTTATTTTAGACTTCCAACTTGAGTTGCAAATAGGAATTATATACTTGAGTCGACTAGAGGACAAATAGTTTTCTATGAACTTGAGTCGACTAGAGGACGAATATTTCAAATTAGTTTTTATTTATTAAGATATTTGTTCTGTTTTTTACATTTATTTACTTTAGACTTCCAACTTGAGTTATGAATACAAAATATATATTTGAGTCGACTAGAGGACGAATAGTTATACTTATATGATATGGACGTGAGTCGACTAGAGGACGAATATTTCAAATTTTATTAATTAAGATATTTGTGATCTATTTTTTACATTTATTTACTTTAGACTTTCAACTTGACCATGAATACGAAATATATAATTGAGTCGACTAAAGGACGAATATTTCAAATTAGTTATTATTAATTAATTCATTTGTTCTGTTTTTACACAGGATAATTATAATAACCAATATTGTTTGTTAGCTGTTTTAATTTTCCACCTATTAAAATAAGCTTAAAATTTTAATGTAATGTGCAGATACACATGGTATGTGTACCTGGACCACCTGCTAAAACACAGTTTTTAGGTCGTAAGAAAGCAAATCTACTCAGACCTAACTGTATATCGTTATGAGTCTCTCTAAAGTGAATGAAAAGTTCTTTAATATTACATATTAGCCTTTTCTGCACTTGATATTTTCCTATTTACATATAAAATTATTTTTGCCTGCATAAGTAGTGTTGTTAATTGGTTGGTTGTCTAGAGCCCAGACCCGGTGTTTGGATCTAAAATATCGACAAAACCTGCTCTGAGCACGAATTCCGAGCATAGACCCGGCGTTCAGACCCAAGGTCCAGATCCGGATAGATGGCACAAAGGTTTAGACATCTATTATCGAAAACTCGATGCTTAGACATTTGTTTTCTGGTTAAAATATTGATTGAGCCTTTTTTAAAAATCGGCTCAAAAAGAGCCGTTTAACAATACTAATGGAAATCCTGTTCACATTATTTAATAAATATATATTTTATTATATCATTAAAAACAAACTCCCTTTTTTGCTTAAAAATACAGCTAAAGCATTATAGGTAAACCGAATGTTAAAGACTCAATTTGGCGCCAATTTTTATTATTTTTTGATAGCCCTTTAGAGAATATTTTTACTTACAATATGATATATAATTAGTTTTTGAGATATAAGCATTTTAAAAATTTTACAGATTTGAGCCCCTATATCTCAAGAACCAGGTGTTATTGCGAGCTAAAATAAACGGCTTTCTCATTTATTTACCCTTCTAAATAATTCCAGAAAAAATGAAATAAAGGCGTGGATAAAATTTAATTTTAACTATTTTATATAATTATTTTTTTTGCAAAGTCCTGTCTGATACATTTTTTATTTTATTTATTTTATAAACAGACTAAGTTTGATCATGTTTTTTTTCAAATAATATTTTATTTTTTGTTTATAAATTTTTTTATGTACATGATGAGAATTTATTTTTTAGGTATAGAAATCATTTTTTGGTTGTTGCTATTGTATTATTTTTTTATAATATTGTTTATTTAAAAAAAAGCTTTTCTATAATTCAAAGATTCAAACATTAATAAATCTAAGAAGTAATTATGGTCTGATCAGCAAATTCTTGAATAATATAAGAGATATATAAAATAGTGATATTTTGGACGGCCTGATTAAGATTTTGGCCAAATTAATATTATGCAAGATTGGAGATTTGGCAAATAGAGGTAAAAACCTTTCTGCCATATATGTGTAAAATCTACAGGCTTACTAAATATAATTTTGGTTATAATCTTAATTGGGCCGTTCAACAATGCTAATATAAAACAGCTAAAAATTTATTATTAATACCTAATTTTCGCGAAGAGCTTAAATTCGAGCATAAATTTATTTGATCAAAATTATTCCTAAATAATTTAAAAGAGATATAGAACTTAGCTAAAAAGTTATCTAATATTTTTTAATTTTCAAGAAGACTCTTATTTAGGACACAATTTATTTCTTCTGCTAACTCAACAAATAAAAAGTTTTTAAATTTAATATTCTTATTTAAAATTTTTTACATAAAAAAATAAAAAATTCTTTGAATCTCCTACAAAAATACGAATCAAATCAAATATTTACATAATTCGTGTTTTCGAATCGAATAATTATATTATTCGTATTAGTACGAATTAAATAATTCCTTATTCGTATCCGTTCGAATAATGAAAACATTATTGGATTTGATTCATCGAATATTCGATGCCAAAAATTAAATTCTTCAAAAATATATTCAAAAAGGATATTAAAATTTAATAAGTGATTTATAGATGTTGAAAAAAAAGTAAAAACTTTTCAAGGAACTTTTAAATAATTAAGAATCATGTCAAATATTTCTGGGTTTGAATATTTCTGAATAATTTGAAATATTAACAAATAATTTGGAATATTTAATTACGAATAATTTCTAATATTTATAAATTATTTCAAATAATAAGAATAATTCGATCGAATAATAAATAGATAAAAAAAATATTCCACAGATAATATATTTTCTTTATTCGATTCGAATCAAATAATTTTTTTATTCATAAAATACGAATCTTATGAAATAAAATCGAATAGTGAATAATTCGTTTTAGGTATAATTTTATTTTTTTGTTAAATTTTACTCAATTTTCTACAAAAGAAAATGATGATATTAAAGTTCGAATCCAATATACTAATACAGAATTTTATTTAAAAAAAATAGGGGTTTTGAAATCTTTATGATTCTAAAACGAGGAACGATTATATTTTCTTTAAAATAATTCTTTGTATTACACAATATTTATTTATTTTGTAAACATAAAATAACTTTTTAACATAATACAATAAATAAGATACAATATATATATAAATAAAATATTTATATACGCAAGTAGTGTTGTTAATCGGCTTAGCCTAGTTGGCTCGAACAGAGCTCATCCAAAATTTTGGTCGTTTTTCGACTCCAACTCAAAGTTTTGGTCGTTTTTTACGACTTCGACCCGAGTTCAAGCCAAAAAAAACGACTTCGACCCAAAGTATGGGTCGTTTTTTTCGACTCCGACCCAAGTCCAAGCCGAAAAAACGACCTCGACCCAAAATATGGATCGTTTTTTACGACTCCGACTCAAAATTTGGGTCGTATTTTTCGAACTTGAAGTTTAGATCGTATTTTTCGACTCCAACTCAAAGTTTGGGTGATTTTTCTGACTTAGACTCAAACATCGGGTCGTTTTATTCAATCCGACCCAAAATATGGATCGTTTTTTTTAAAGACGCCTTAAAGTTAGGGTTGCTTTTTTTCACCTAACCAAATATCTAGATCATTTTTTTCGACCAAAAGTCAAATAACATTTAGTAGATATTAATATAATAGGCGGGAAAGTTACTTAAAGCTTCTTTAAATTATAATGCTCTGAATTAACTATTCATCATAGTTATTGTTATGTTAATCATTTTTTTTATTTATTTATTTTTTTTTCTCGGAATTATCAATATTATTTTTGATTATCGATTTTTGAAATTTATCAATTGATTATCGATTTTTCAGAAATTTATTATGATGTAAAAAGAAAAAGAATTTGAAAAAAATATAATAAAAATATAAGACGTAATAGAAAAAGGAAAATATTATAATGGCGACTATGTATACGGAAGAACCCGCGCAGAAATATATATAAAAAAAAAAGAGAAAATTTAAATTTGATATAAAATTGTCTAAATACCATCAGCAATTCCTGTTAAAGAAAATAATGACTCATTTACGACTTTTAGAATAAAACTAGAAGCCTACTTTACACTAAATGATATATCGGACAACGAGAAAAAGAGAGCAGCATTGATAAAGGCACTATCAACCTATGACTTAAATAAGGTTATTTTAAAATTCGCTCCGAAGTCAATTAATAAAATAAAATACGACGATATGCTAGATTCGCTAATAGACAACGATAAAAAAATTGCACCATTGGAAAGTTTTCAATTTTATAAACGTACCCAAAGGGATGGGGAAACCAATTTAGAATTTCTAAATTCACTAAAATGGCACTTAAATGCAACTTCAAAGAAAAATATGAAGAGAACTTAAAAATGCAAATAATTAATGATTTAGAAAGCAAAGATATCACGACAAAGTTATTACTCGAAGAAGATATGGGTATAGAGGAAATTGAAAAACTCCTTCGAACCATGGACTTGATAGACGAAAAGGAAAAAACAAAAGGTATATTTTATTGTCAAGCCGGAAAGGAACAAGAGGAAGATAAAATAGAAAATAAGGAAATAAACTATATACAAGACAATAAAAGGTATAATAGTAGTAATAATAATAATAACAGAGTTCAGGAACGCTACAGTGACAATTATTATCCCCAACAAACGAGATTCGATAACAGATTTACTAGATATAATAATTATGACAACTAATTATGGAAGATATAATAACGTTAATCCGCGGTACAAATATGATAATGATAACAAATATTATAATAATGATAACAAATATAATAATAATGACAACAAATATAATAACAATGATAACTACCGACATAAAAATTGGTACGACAACAATAATTATTGTCATAAAAATAAGTATCAATATTCTTACGATAAGACAAGGGGAAATTACAACACCAACAATAATAACTTTAAATACAACGACAATCAATATTACAGTCAGACAAAAAAAACTTGCTTCAAATACGGTAGCGATAAACATCTGATTAAATATTGCGATCAAAGAGACAAAGAGGAAGATATATCGTATATATACTCGATGGATATCAAATCTTGTAAAGAAAAATTCAAAATCAATTTAAATATAGAAGGTAAGAAAACAAACATGATCCTAGATACAGGAGCATCAGTATCAATCATTTCATTAAAGACATGGAAAATCAACTCCAATAAAACAATTCATGATTCGAACACAAAATTAAAGACGTACGAAGGTAACGAAATCGCCATCATAGGCAGCGTGGACGTAAAAGTTCAAATAAAAGAAACCATAAAATATCTACCCTTAATAATAGTGAAAGCTGATGGACCCTCATTGGTAGGTATAAACTGGATAAAGGAATTCAGAGAATTGGTATGGAAAGAATCAATATTAGCAGGAACAGAAAACACATACGATAATAATAACAAAATATATTATGTGGAACAAGAATTAAAAGCCCTAACGGAGAAGTACGTAACAATATTCGATAAAAAATTCCGGGAAAAGCACCCCACTCAAAAAAATTACCAGATTTTATGCCTTGTCATATGACTTCCATTAACGATTCTGTAAATTCTTACAGTTTAGCACTTGTATCAAGTATCGAGAAAAAAGAGCAAGTCCCGTCAAAACGAAAGATATGTTCTAAGTATTTATTAAAAGATAAATTATACGTTAAAACCACTAAAATTTTACATGAGTGTAATAAAATTGATGTAATACCCAAGTCTCCAACTAGACATTATCAAGATATAAAAAATATTTTAAAAGATAAAAATAGTGAAAAAATCAAATTAAATAATGACAATATAAAAGTGAAAAATATTTTAAAGGACAAAAATAAGGGAAAATATTCACCCAAAATCAAAAAATACAAATTCGATATATGTAAATTAAAAATATTTCAATATAACATCTGGGACGACGATGTATCAGCACCTCCGATAAAATTAGGAGAAATTGGCAACAAAAAGATTAAGAGACTCACGATCAGAATAATTCAACAAATAGAGCTACCGAAGAGGGAACAATTTACGAATTCCAACAAGACTAAATTCACATTTAAGATCTTCAACTTCGGAAGGGGAAGGAAATGGAAGCAGGATACGAAAATAAAAAAATAAAATACTAAACGAATTCTTATTAGCTTATAGAAACACCCAGCATACGACTACAGGAGAAACCCCAGCACAGATGATGTTCGGACGGAATGCTCGGAATCATCTTGAAATGATTAAAGAGACCACCCAAGAAAGCCGATCAAACGATACACAAACGGAACAGAGAGGTCAATTAGGATAGGACAACCGGTGTGGGCCAAAATGTACAACGACAAGGTAAAATGGATAAAGGGAACAATAGTGGCTCGTGCTGGGAGGTGCATATAGTTGTGGATACCTCCAAGGGCCGATGGAGAAGACACCAAGATCAAATGCGGAATAGAACAGACATTCTCTAAGAGGAGAGATGTTATGTTCATCATTTTTTTTATTTATTTTTTTCTTTCTTTCTCGGAATTATCAATATTATTTTTGATTATCGATTTTTGAAATTTATCAATATTTTTCATGTAATTTATTTTTTCTCGGAATTATATATATTATTTTTTTGATTATCGATTTTTCAGAAGAAAATTTATTATGATGTAAAAAGAAAAAGAATTTGAAAAAAATATAATAAAAATATAAGACGTAATAAATAGAAAAAGGAAAATATTATAGTTATTTTTTAAAATTTTTAAGTGAAGATGTACCATAGAAAAGAGCCATTTGTTATGATGGTTATTTTTGAACTTTTTTAAATGAAATAGATAAAAATATATATTGTAGACATGTTAAATCAAAATTTCAGTGAAGATGTACCATAGATAAGTGACAATTGTCATATTCGCCATTTTTGAACTTTTTTGAGTTTTTTTAAAGCAAATTGCTAAAAATATATATTCTAAACATGTTAAATTAAAAATTCAGTGAGGATGTATCATAGATAGGTGACAATTGTCATAATCGTTATTTTTGAACCTTTTTCAATTTTTTTAAAGGAAATAGCTAAAAATATATATTCTAAACATGTTAAATTTAAAATTCAGTTGAGGATGTATCATAGATAGGTGACAATTGTCATAATCGCTATTTTTGAACTTTATCAAATTTTTTTAAAGGAAATAGCTAAAAAATATATATTCTAAACATGTTAAATTAAAAATTCAGTGAGGATGTATCATAGATAGGTGACAATTGTCATAATCGCTATTTTTGAACTTTTTCAAATTTTTTTAAAGGAAATAGCTAAAAATATATATATTAAACATGTTAAATTAAAAATTCAGTGAGCATGTATCATAGATAGGTGACAAATAGCGATTATGAAAATTGTCACCTATCTATGATACATCCTCACTGAATTTTTAATTTAACATGTTTAGAATATATTTTTTTAGAAAAAATTTGAAAAAGTTCAAAAATAGCGATTATGACAATTGTCACCTATCTATGATACATCCTCACTGAATTTTTGATTTAACATGTCTACAATATATATTTTTATCTATTTCATTTAAAAAAGTTCAAAAATAACCATCATGACAAATGGCACTTTTCTATGGTACATCTTCACTTAAAAAATTTAAAATATAACTATGATGAATAGTTAATCAGAGCATTATAATTTAAAGAAGCTTTAAGTAACTTTCCCGCCTATAATATTAATATATACTAAATGTTATTTGACTTTTGGCCGAAAAAAATGATCTAGATATTGGGTTAGGGGTGAAAAAAAGCAACCCTAACTTTAAGTCGTCTTTAAAAAAAAGATCCATATTTTGGGTCGGATTGAATAAAACGACCTGATGTTTGAGTCTGAGTCAGAAAAACGACCCAAACTTTGATTGGTGTCGAAAAATACGATCTAAACTTCAAGTTTGAGTCGAAAAATACGACCCAAACTTCAAGTTTGAGTTGAAAAATATGACCCAAACTTCAAGTTTGAGTCGAAAAATACAACCCAAATTTAGAGTCGGAGTCGTAAAAACGACCCATATTTTGGGTCGAGATCGTTTAATTCAGCTAGGACTTGGGTCGGAGTCGAAAAAAACGACCCATATTTTGGGTCGAAGTCGTTTTTTTCGGCTTGAACTCGGGTCGAAGTCGAAAAAAACGACCCAAACATTGAGTCGGAGTCGAATAAAACGACCCGAGCTTTGGGTCGGGGTCGCGACTCGCGGCGTTTTAACAACACTATACGCAAGGTCTAAAAGTCGAAAGGCTTGGTAATACGAAAGGCTAAAAAATAATATTGAAAATAAAAATAACAAAGAAAATGTTTAATGAGATATTTGATTGATTTATTGCTTTTTTTAGAGAAAAAATATTATAATAACATTACATTATAATATATTAAAAATATGGAAATTTTAAGATCTTTTCAATTTTTTTATTAATTCTTTGAAATAATTTGTGGTTTTTAAAAATTAATTTTATTATATTAATTTTTAAATTAATATTTTTTAAATAAATTAATATTTGATTATGATTTTATATTTAGTAAGTATAATTATATTGTAATTACTTGATAAAGAAGTAAATGAAAACATAAATTTTTTAAGGTATTTTTAATTTAAGAAAGCATTTAAGAGTGGAAAGGCTAACATCTTAAACGTAATTTTGAATATAATTATATCATTGAACTCAGAATTTAATTCTCTATTCAAAACCGCTTAGATGTATTTTTTTTACGTTTCCGGTACACGAAATAAATTTTTTGTCGTGAAAAACATTTATAGGGGAAAGGCTAACATCATAAACGTAATTTTGAATATAATTATAATTCTTTATACCGCTTAGATGTATTTTTACGTTTCCAGTTCACAAAATAAATATTTTGTCGCGAAAGACTTTTATAGGGGAAAGGCTAACATCTTAAACGTAATTTTGAATATAATTATATCATTGAACTCAGAATTTAATTCTCTATCCAAAACCGTTTAGATGTATTTTTTTACGTTTCCTGTTCACAAAATAAATTTTTTGTCGCGAAAGACTTTTATAGGGGAAAGGCTAACATCTTAAACGTAATTTTGAATATAATTATATCATTGAACTCAGAATTTAAATCTTTATCCAAAACCGCTTAGATGTATTTTTTTACGTTTCCGGTTCACAAAGAGAATTAAATTCTGAATTCAATGATATAATTATATTCAAAATTAAGTTTAAGATGTTAGCCTTTCACCTATAAAAGTCTTTCGCGACAAAAAATTTATTTTGTGAACCGGAAACGTATAAAAATACATCTAAGCGGTTTTGGATAGAGAAATAAATTCTGAATTCAATGATATAAATATATTCAAAATTACGTTTAAGATGTTAGCCTTTCCCCTATAAAAGTCTTGGCGACAAAATATTTATTTTGTGAACCGGAAACGTAAAAAAAATACATCTAAGCGGTTTTGGATAGAGAATTAAATTCTGAGTTCAATGATATAATTATATTCAAAATTACGTTTAAGATGTTAGCCTTTCCACTCTTAAATGCTTTCTCAAATTAAAAATACCTTAAAAAATTTATGTTTCTCATTTACTTCTTTATCAAGTAATTACAATATATTTATACATACTTAAATATAAAATCATCACCAAATATTAATTTAATTAAAAATATTAATTTAATTAAAAATATTAATTTAAAAATTAATATAATAAATTAATTTTTAAAAACCGCAAATTTTTTCAAAAAATTAAAAAATTGAAAAGATCTTAAAATTTCCATATTTTTAATATATTATAATGTAATGTTATTATAATATATTTTCTCTAAAAAAAGCAATAAATCAATCAAATATCTCATTAAACATTTTCTTTGTTATTTTTATTTTCAATATTATTTTTTAGCCTTTCGTATTACCAAGCCTTTCGACTTATAGACCTACCCTTTTATATATTATATCTCTAAATCCCTCCTTCCTCCGTCTCCCTCTCCCATTATTGTTATTATTCTTATTCTTAAGCTTATTTTTTTTTAAATATTATATTTCTTATTGTTATTTATTAGTTTGATTTTGCGCCTAGCTGGCACCACTAATTTTTTGTATATTTTTTTTTACAATTACTAAAATAAATAACTCACATTTTAAACTTTTTATTAATTATATTTTTTTATAATAAAATATTAATATAATAAAAAAAATTCCCTCCTCTACCACAATTTCGTAAATTTCCCCCTTTTTATTTTTGGTAAATTTTTTAAAAATAATTTATTTTTTGATATATGATCTTTCTGGAAGGGGGTTAAAAAAATTAATCATTATTTTTTTTAAAAAATGATTTTTAAGAATTTTATTTAAAATTGTTAAGAAAATATTTGAAATGTCAAGGTATGGAAAAATTTATTTAAAAAAAAAACAAATCAATCTTAAAATTTACTCGCCAAAAAAATGAAATAGGTTTACCGTCAACTCATCCAAAAATTTTATACAGACTTATCCTAGCCCACAATAGGAGTATCCAGGATTTTTCAAAGTTCAAAGTTAGCGGTGGATTGTAGAGTAATAATTATATAGCAGCTTAAGTCAATTTTTAGCAGGCTAAAAAAATCGGCTAAACCTAGTTTTTAGCCTAAAGCTATCACTTTGACCTTGGGATTTTTTCTTTGAAATATAGCGGCTCAGATTTGAAAGAAATAAATATAAATTATAACGCCTTATAACGGACTTTCTCCGGCAGGCGCTTATAGATTGAGCGGACATTTAGTCATTACCCAACTATAGTTATGGGTGGGAGGCTTACCCGCTCATAACCCTCTGAACACGTGACAAAAAATGCATTAATTATATAGCATATTTTTGTATACTTCACGAATTCGCGCTTACTGTGAATTCAGGATAATCCTTGGCTAACTGCTAGTGCCGGCTAGTTTCAGAAAAATGGGATCCCTAAAAACAGTTTCTGACGGAACTCACTACCTACCAGATGTCAATTAAATAACAACTTTTTTGTATATCTTTTTTATTAATTATTTATCAAACTGCAAAATATTTTCATTGGGTTGTGTCCTAAATTAACAAAAATTAAATTCACAAACTTTCGAAACTTTAATGAAAATATATAAATCTTATCTTATCTTATCTTATCTTATCTAGCACGTTGGTCATGGACCTGTCCAAAATGAGCGAACGTGAATTACTATAGAGGCCCTATCCTCCATAATAATTATGCCGATTTTTTCCTCAAGGATACCAACAAACCTTGTAACCCAGATATAATTATTAAGAGGAGTGGAACTCACCCAATCTAATAATAATAATAGCGTAGGGAATAAGATTATGAGCATATTTAAAAGGAAAAAATAGTAGTACTGTATCATCCAATACAAATTATTAGTCATAAGTTAATTATCTAAAATTATTTTTTTATTGTTAGTCTTGAATTTTTATTATTATTATGATTATTAAATTTCATTTAGTTTATTTACGATTTGTTCCCAATTATTTAGTTAGAAGATATAATTATATTTAATTTTTATAATTATTTAGTTAAAAATATCTATCTATTTAATCTATTAGACCTTAAATCTCATAATGTAATGTAATCTATTTAGAAATTATCTTACAATGTGCACTAATTTAATCTGCCTTCATTTACTATAGCCCTATTCAAATAACTTCAACTCTTAGATATATATCAAAGCAATATATGAAATTGTATTTTTAAATAATAAAATAAAATAACTTTACTTACTCATCTTTACTTGTTATATATCAAAGTAATATATGAAATTGTATTTTTAAATAATATACTAAACTAAATTTAATTTAATCATCTTTACTTGTTACATTCTTAGCAATTATTCGTCAAATGTTCGTAAATAAGTCTTAATACGATTTGTAAGTTTTTCTATCTAACGAAGCGCGTTTTATGAATTCCCAAGATAAATCTATGTCCGATAATGATCGATTTATTCTACCAAACCAACTATTTTTGTAGGATAGGAAAGGTTTGAGAGATGATTCTTCCAAAGGGGTAATAAAAAGGGCTTGATATACTAGGTTGTTTGGGGCTTGTCTGAGAATGTGCCCTAATATTTCGATTTTCCTATATTCACATAGTCTATATATAGGGAGGATGTCACATCTGGACCAAAGATTATGATTCGAAGTATTATACGGGTAGAAAGTTTTGGTAATATATCTAAGACATTTGTTAATGAAAGTTTGCATCTTTTTACTTTCTTGTTTGGTATCTTTCCAAGTTTCTCATAGATTAAGGAGGGGAATATTAAAGTTTTAAATAATCGAATCTTTAAAGGAATTGATAATTGATTCGAACTCCATATTTTCATAAAAGATCTAAATTTCAGTCTGCCTTTATTTAATTTAGCTATTAGGTCTAGTTTATTATTTCCTTTTCTATCCAGTATCACTCCTAGATATTTTAATTGTTGAACTTCTACTATTTTTCTCCCTTGTATCGTTAGATTCATGTTTGGAGGGGAGAATATTGATGTCATCAACTTTGTTTTTATCAATATTTATTTTTAAACCAAAAAAATCAGCAACTTGGGTCAACATGTCCACTAGCAATTGGAGGTGTGATATAGAATCTCCTATAATGCAAATATCATCGGCAAAAGCAAGAATATTAAATTTCACGATGGGAATCTGAGCCAAACATTGTTTAGTCACTCTTTTTATGATATAGTTTGTAATAAAATTAAAAAGAAGAGGAGAAAGGACACATCCCTGTTTCAAACCTATCTTAACTGGTATTTTTGTTGATTTATGACCCGCATGGATAATTTGTATCGAGTAATCTTTATAGATATTTAATATTTTTACCAAAGAAGTTGGAATATTAACTTCTTCTAATGCTATCCATAAACTATCATGAATAATCGTATCAAAAGCTTTCCTAAAATCAAGAGCTATAATTATTAATTGCCTTTTTCGTATTATAGATTTCTCTATTTGTATCTTTAAGTTGAGAATAGCTTCAAGAGCATTATGTCCCTTTCTAAATGAAACTATTGAATCCACATAATCTCGTTCTATAAAAGGTTTGAGTCGATTTAGGATAATGATAGTGAAAATCTTATATATTATAGAATTTAGTGAGATTCCTCTCCAATCCTCTAGAGTTTTAGGGTACTTAGTTTTTGGAAAATTAATTAGGGTAGCCGATAGCCAATCACTAGGGCAGATCCCTTCCTTCCATACTCTCGATATGATAGGGTATGTCGGCGGATAATATAGGGTCCGTTTTTAAATATTCACTACGAATATTATCTTGACCACACGCCTTGTGATTTTTTAGTTTCTTTATTATATTTATTATTTCACTCTTGATAGGATCTATGATTCTATCTGTATTTTGGAATAAGGTAAAGAGGGAAGAATGTGTAGATAAAGATGTAGTATTATGAGTATTATCTTGTGGGAGAAATAATTGTGGGGGCCAGAGGTACGAAGTGGATGGACCATGATGAATGGAAGACTCACTTTGGTTTGGTAAATGTAATAATTTTGATGGCAAGAGATTATAGGAAGAAGAGTTTTGAGGGCATAGATCAGAAGGCCATTTAGGAGGGTTCTGGAGTAATTGCACCTGAGGAGGCCAGGAGTTTGAGGAAGATGAATTTTGGTCAATGGGAGATTCTAGATTTGAGTTGTTCGTAGAATTAGATAAAAGATTTGAGATATAAGAATTTTGAGCGGGAAGATATTGGGGAAGTCCAAGATTTAGCAGATTTGGAGGCCAGAAACTTGAGGTAGATGGATTTTGATCAATGGGAGATATTACTATTTGGTTATTTGATGTAGAGGAGGATTCGTTGCTATTAAATATTTTAGAGTAATGTGAAACCCATATTTCCATTTGTATCTCTGGATCTGTAATTTCTTTTGAGTTGTGACTAAGTTTAAAAAATGGCTCTTTTTTGAAAGAAGTGAAGGATTTCAATAATTTAAAAGCTTTATATGAATCATTTGCACTGAACGAATTACTTATCTCAGTGGCACGATCCTCAAGGAATTTCCGCTTATCTCTTCTGAGTTTATGACTTATATCGTTTAGGATATACATAGCTCTGTTTCTCCTATAATGACCACTCCCCACTAGATTTGAAATAAGATTTTTTGATTCTATTGAGATCCAGTCCGGATAATTCATCTTGGCTGGTAAGGAATTTGATGCCGCTTTGTTGAAAATGTCACGGGTATTTTCCCATAGTGTGTCCGAGGATAAGTTGTTAGTTTGATCGATAAATTTATGAGAATTATTTCTGATTTGTTTTATATATTCTGTTTTGATATTGTGATCATTTAAAGCCTCGATATCTAATTTGGGACGTTTCGTAAGTGACTTTCCGTTTCTTTTCTTCCTCATATGCCATATCATCGGGTCTATTACCATAGAGCAATCTATAATTTTATTGTCAGAGTTAAATAAAACCTGATGAAGAACTTTAATATTTTTTATCCAACTCATAGTCGACCTATTACAAATAAAATAGTCTATTTGAGACCAAGTATTGTATGTTGGGCTAAAATATGTGTATATCTCTCTTTTATCAGAATGTTCGAAGAAAGTATTAGCTATTCGAAGATCTAACTTATGACAGAGTTTTAATAGTAGTTTTCCTCCAATATCGGATTTAATATTTAGTGTTCCTGAACCAAGGGAAATATGATTCTTTATATCGATTTTTCCTACTTTCGCATTAAAATCACCAGCAATTAGTAAGTTTTCGCGTTTCGGAAATTTATTTAGATATTCGTCAAGAAAAATGAAGAATGGTTGTTTTTCAGTATAGTTCACTGGTATATAAATATTTACAATATTTAGGGTTTTACACTCGTATTTACTTTTATGCTACATACCCTACTATTTACGCCATCGAATTTTGAAATGTAGCCCGATAGATTCTTTTTGCTCAATATACAAACTCCACACCAGTTTTTTTCAGTTTCGCCCGAGTTAAAGAGGAGGTAACCTTTGCAATTAATTTTACAAGTATCTATCTAATGTGTTTCTTGTATACAAGCAATATCAACCGCTAGGGTGTCTAATATTATTCTTAGTTTGGCAAATTTATTATTATTTAGGGATCTAGCATTTAGGGATATAATTCTTAGAGAACCAGAAAAATTGTTCATTGTAATGTTAGTAAATTTATTTAGTAATTAAAAATTAGAGAAATAATTTATATTACTAGATTAAAAATTTATTTAACGATTTATAAAACAAGATATCGACAATATAAAAATATATAAATAAGATAAGTCTATATTTTTAAACATAAAAATAAAAACATTTACAAAACATACTAGATAATTTTCTAAATTAATACTTAAATATATACAATTTTAAAATTTTTCGAATTTTTTTTAAAAATTTTGGATTATAGCCTTTAAAACGAGTTTTATTTTGTAATCACAAACTTTAAATAACAATATACATATGTGAACCATCTTTTAAAACCAGCAAACACTGCTACAACATATTAACCAAATATTTTTTTTAGTGAATGTATGGAAAAAATTAATAAATTTTTTTTAAACTTTCGCTTTTTCTTAACATATAAAAAAAAATGATTAAATGGTGTCTTTTTTATCCAAGAGTCTTTATGTTTGGTGCCTTTCTGCCCGGATGAATCTCCGGGTTTATTTTTGTCCAATGAATTTTAGGGTACTTTTGTCCGAGGTACTCTGTCCGGATCTTCATGTCCAGGACACTTCTGACTCGATTACCAAAAGAAAAGGAGGAACTGCTCTATAGGGGATGTTAAATTTATATTAAAAAAAAAGGTTTAGTAGGAGAATTTCTCTATTTAACTCCCTGTCTAGGCCTATGTGTCTATAACCTTTACCTCTCCTTATTAAAATTACTTCAGTTTGAACCGTGATATAAAGAGGAATCTTATTTTAAAAAGCGTTTTACGCGTATTTCGTTTTATTTCTTTTTAATTTTATTGTTATTTATTAATTTTCAATGTTGTTTTATTGACCTTATGAAATAGGTTATGTCTAACATAGGGTATAAATCGATAGCTAATCAAAAGATCTATTCAACTGGAGGTCAATCTCTCCCCCGTAATGGGCGAGTCTAGGTCTGGGGGATCAGGAATATTTTTATAAACAAATTCGATATGGGTATCAAATAAAAGCTAATTTAAATATCTTTTGACTCTAAGCATTCATTCTTGGTCTTGATGAGTATGACTTGGTCTGGGGGGTGGGTGAAGGGGGGGGGGTAAAAAAATAAGTTTTTTTGATATGGGTATCAAATATAAGCTAATTTTAATATCTTTTGACTCTAAGCATTCATTCTTGGTCTTGATGAGTATGACTTGGTCTGGGATGTAGATGAAGAAGGGGGGGGGGTAAAAAAATAAGTTTTTTTGATATGGGTATCAAATAAAAGGTAATTAAAATATGTTTTTATTATAATAATAATAATCACTTTAAGCGGGTGGGTCTAAGTCTTGGGGGGTCAGTAATATTTTTAAAAACATAAAAATCGATATGGATATCAAAAAAAAGCTAATTTAAATATCTTTTGACTGAAAACATTCATTCTTGGTCTTGATTTGTATGAATTCGTCTAACATTCAATTTATAAATTATAGAAATTTTAGAAAAATTCTGACGTCCTAAGCCCTAGACCCGACCATTTACTGTTATTTAATATTATAGTCTTAAGAGGTTTCATTTATATTATATTTGATTTTTTAATATCAAATTATTATTTTTTAACCCTCCCTACTCCGGACCTAATCCAACCATCAAGACCAAAAATAAATACTTAGAATCAAAAGATATTTAAATTAGCTTTTATTTGATACCCATATCAAAATAACTTATTTTTTTACCCCCCCCCTCTTCATTCACCCCCCAGACCAAGTCATACTCATCAAGACCAAGAATGAATGCTTAGAGTCAAAAGATATTTAAATTAGCTTTTATTTGATACCCATATCAAAAAAACTTATTTTTTTATCCCCACCCCCTTCACTCACCCCCCAGACCAAGTCGTACTCATCAAGACCAAGAATGAATGCTTATAGTCAAAAGATATTTAAATTAGCTTTTATTTGATACCCATATCAAAAAAACTTATTTTTACCCCCCCCCCCCATCTTTACCCACTCCCCAGACCAAGTCATGCCCATCAAGACCAAGAATGAATGCTTAGAGTCAAAAGATATTTAAATTAAATTAGCTTTTATTTTACAAAAAAGAAGATTTAAAATTCTTATCAAAGCAAATTTTGCTTAAAATTTGGGCTTGAAAATCATTAATTAATTGTAACAAACAGAAATATACACAAACACAATAATACAATACAATATTAATTCTAAATACTCGTCCTCTAGTTGACTTAAATTCACGACTCAAGTTGAAAACTCATGTTCTCGACTCGAGTTGACTTGAGTTCACGACTCGAGTTCACGACTTACGACTTCAGACTCTGAGTCGGGTGAACTCGACTTTTTAACAACACTAATATATTTTATATAAAATATTTAAATAGCTACATAACATGAAGGTATTTCTATAAATAAAAATACAAAATAAGGTTTACAAAAATAAGAATAAGTTTAACAAAAAATATATCTTGCAATACAGGTTAAAAAATAAGAGAAGTCAAAATTGACTATTAATTTTACAAAAATAAGAATACCAAAATAATATTGTGAGAATAGGATAAAAAATAAGAGATCAAAATTGAATATTATTTTACAATAATAAAATTACCAAAATAATATTGTGAGAACAGCTTAAAAAATAAGAGAAGTCAATTTGAAAATTTATAAATTCAAATATCAATATTATCATTATCCCTCTTCTAAAAAGCTTTTCCCATAATATAATGTAAGCTGTCATTCAGAGCTTGTTGTCCAAATGGTTTATCGTTTTGCATATTCCTTATCGTTGGCTTGTCTATATCGCATTTGATTTTACACGTTGGTTTGTCCAAATCGTTATTGAGTTTTTACGTTGGTTTGTCCAATGTTATCCTTATGATAAGTTGTTTTCATCAAACGCAATTTCATCTAGTTAGCTTGCTTGTCGTACTCCGTTGTCATTATTATCAATTTTCAAAATTGTTATCATCATCATTCCATTATGAATATTTAGGAATTATAATTGATCAAATTGGATATTAAGATAAAGGAATTATCGGAATAATATATGGAATTCGGAAGAATAGAATCAATTGAATAATAGAATATTAGAATGATAAATCAATAAGATTATTATATCATATTTTTCAAATGTTTAATTTATTTTTGGGTCTTAGTGTTAAATATTTGTTGTATATATTAAGTTATATAATCTTTTAATTAAACAGGCTTTTGTTTTATTCGTATAAGCATAGAAATTGGTGTTAATATGTCTTTATTTATAATATTTTTATGTATGTCCACTTCCCTTCTTAAAAGAATTCTTAGGGTTAGTCATGATTTAAAAATGCATTATAACATATTCCTTTTCTTAACTGGTCTAAAGGTTCCCGTTCTAAATCGCTAAAGTAATAATCGCTAAAAATTAAAATACCACTAAAAAAATAAATATTAATGACAACAAATAGTTATATAAAATACTTAATACAAATATAAATCTAAGGGTGAGAATATAATATATTTTAATATATATAATTCATAATAATATTATTAAACATGCGTTTTACAAATTTAATAATTGTTTTAAATAGCAATAAAAAATTTCATCAATAGTTAAAATACTTAATACAAATATATAACTTAAGAGAGAAATTATAATAAATTTTAGTATATAATTACAAATTATATTATTAACAAGGCGTTTTACAAAAATAATTTAAATGGCAAAATAAGATTTTATAATAGTTATATTCAATACTTAATAACAAATATATATATTTTAAGGGGGATATTATAATAAATTTTAATATATATATATAATATTATTAAGTATGCGTTTTATAAATTTTTAATTATTTTAAAAAGCATTAAAAAATTTCATCAATAGTTAAAATACTTAATACAAATATATATCTTAAGGGAGAAATTATAATAAATTTTAGTATATAATTACAAATTATATTATTAACAAGGTGTTTTACAAAAATATTTTAAATGGCAATAAAAAATTTTATCAATAGTTATATTCAATACTTAATAACAAATATATATTTTAAGGGGGATATTATAATAAATTTTAATATATATATATAATATTATTAGGACCCTAATGATGAAATATCAGGAGATGAAAGTATTAAAGGTATTAATCAATTACCAAAACCCCCAACTAAAATAGGTATAATGGCAAAGAAAATTATCACTAGGGCATGAGAGGTAACAATCATATTCTGATAATTATTCTTAAGGCAGTTCCTAAAAATACAGACCAGAATCCAAATATAAAATACCAATATCTTTATGTGAGATAGATGTAATTCATCGCATATTATATATATTTAGGATCAAGTTATATTTTAATTTAAATTATAACTTGATCCTAAACATATAATATGCGATGAATTATATCTACCTCATGTTTTAAAAAGTAACTTTTTTATATTAATAATATTTAGCGAGATGATAGTTGAGAAGTTATAGAGGGAGTATTCTTTTATTTGCGAATTTTTTTTAGGGGGAGGGGGTATATAGACAGCGTCATGTCAGGATTTTCATTGGATGCAAACCCCCTTCAAAAACCTTTGCCTAACCTTCTAAAAAATTACCGCCGCCTGGCGGCGGTGTCTTTTTATTATTATTTTTACCTATTTAATTTATTGATACTTGATACTCTTTTCAAAGAATTTATAAAGGATAACTTAAATTAATCTATCTCTACTACCATCTATCGATATTTTGTGAATATAAAGAATTTATTTTTTAGATAATAAATTCAATTAAAACTCCCATTATTTACAATGAATTAATTATTATGGCATTATGAGCTTGCTGAAATATCTAAACCTTAAATTACATTTAAAAGGATAGTTTATTTAGAAAACAATGTGTATGATTGTTTGCAATATATAGATTTGGTCGATGAATTGTATTATAATAATTCCATAATAAAAGTATTAATTTTTACAGCAATAAATTTTGTCTTATTTCATCTCAAGATTTAATAGATAACCCCAAAAATTTTTTATCCTACCCTTATTAAAGCAGCTTACCACCCACCCCCTCAAAAAATGGATGCAAACTGTTCCTACCCCTCCCGCTCATGTAGACGCTGTATATAGATTTATGATAGATATCTACATCCAGTGAAAATCTTGTCATGTAAACAAAAAATTTACTAAGTTATGAATAAGTAAAATAAAGTATCATTTCAATCGAAACACCAAGTATATTGGTCTTTTTTATCAATTTTATATTAAATTTTTTATTAACAATATATCTACAACTATTTTAAATTTAATAATATATATTTATTATGATTTTATTAAATCAGACACTTTATCAATAAAAAAAAAAAAATTAGAAGTAATATCATATAATGCTGTTAAGTTTACAATTTTTTTATTAATCATCACATATTTTTTAATTAATCATCACATATTTTTTATTTTTCCCCGTAACTATTTCCCCGTTATTGATTTGTATAACTTTAAGTTCTGTCAGGCGTTGGTTATCTTTTAAAACGCGAATTAATGAATATATGTCCGGATGAGCATTTTTTGCCATTCGCTTGAGGGAATGGTGATATCCTTCGAGATGATTATTACTGCGAGGACCTTGAATCTTATACCTAACACCAAACAATGTATTAAATGTTAAAAATATTATAAAATTTTATATGAATTGTGAGGAATTAATAAAAATGAAATAATTACCTGGTCCAAATTTGATGAGGAAAGATTGCATCAGAATTTATCCAGGTAGTATCCATATATATTAAGAAACTTAATATTAACGGGTCATTGGCTGCTAGATCTACACAAGAATCACAGACCACTTGAATGTCCTCTCTCTTGCATAAAGGTAATACACTCATCCTTCGAACAATAGTGTATACAGCAGTCTCTTCTTTATACTGCTTGACTAAACCTAAATGCTGAACTTTACGCCAAATGGCCTGCGTAAAGTGGACGAAGCAGCCTAAAAATAAATTATACAACTCTATATAATTTAAACTTTACCTTTTACTAAAATATTGGGAAATACAAATTGTAGAGCAGATATCGCTCCTGCTTCATAGTCGGTTTGTGCCATGTCTGGTGAAAACTGGATACCATTCAATGTCCCATATTCCACGATTATTTGAAATAGCTCAATATATGACTCCTTCCTCTTATCTGGAAGAAGTGCATATATGATAGGGATCATCGTTTGATTATACATGATATGTATAGTATATAATTGGCTAAAAAA
This sequence comes from Gordionus sp. m RMFG-2023, assembly GCF_954871325.1. NCBI lineage: Eukaryota > Metazoa > Nematomorpha > Gordioida > Chordodea > Parachordodidae > Gordionus > Gordionus sp. m RMFG-2023. The sequence goes on from NC_088775.1 coordinate 19,267,795, forward strand.
ACGTGGACATGTGTAAAAAGTCCCATCCATATAAATGAATTTTGTATAGGAAGATAAACTGACTAACATGACAAAACCAAATACAATAAGTTTGTTGTTTTTTATTAAGAAGCTATCACCACTGAATGTTGTTATCAATTCAGTGGTCAATACAATTGTATCATTGCTAATGGGAATATTTGGCCTGGTTTGTTTTAAAATACGGTTAATCGTATTTTTAAAGGAAATAAAAGGTGGTAAGGCTCCTGGATAATTGATTATATCTGGATCTTCAGAGCATTGTTGGTTTAATGCCTTTAGATAGATATTCATCCTTGTATCTAAAGGATTTTGTTGTACCGTTGCTTTTACTGTTTGCAAAGTTTTTAATTTGTGAAAAAGTATAGCATGATTTTGATGTTCATGCATTTTGGATATTGTGTATCCTTGAATATATTTACACGTCACTTTACAATCAGCTTTTAGACAACGGTAGTAAATTGTATTCCTGTATGTACCGTTATAACGGTAAAGAAAATTTAAAAAAAAGAGCAATGATTTGCCCTTTTGGCTATCGATAAATGTTGGTTCCTCTAAAATATAAGAAAATTTTTACATGTTTATATAGAAATTTACCAAAAATATGTATATTTTCATTAAAATCTATTAGAGATTCTGCAAATCCATAATTATTCATATTTTCTAAAAAATAATTGCCTATATATATAGTGATATATATTTTCATTAAGAATTATTACTTTCTATTTCTGAATTAAGAGATGTATAGAAATCATTTGATATGTTGGGAGCATCTATATTTTATAGATTAAATTGATTTGTTATAAAAATGTTACTTTGAAAATCAGGAATATATGGGGAGATATATGAGCAAAGAGGGGATGTGTAAGCTGAATGACTTTGAGTATAACCTATTTTAAAATTTGTGTTTAGATAATGGTTATATAATATGTTGTACCTAAAATTATAATATTTATTTAAGATTTATAATTTTTAACTTGGATTTGAGAGGGTCAAGGATTCTCCATGAGATTGAGAAGATATTTGAGATACATCTAAATGATTTTGAGTTTATTGTTTTATAATTATGTAATAAAATATTTTTACCTTGAAAATTTGATCTCAGTTGTTCTAAGATAATGTTTGATGATAAAGGTGAAGCATCTAAAATATAATAATATATAATTACAATTAAGTTTTACTTTGAATTGGTTTACAAGTGTCTAATAAACTCAAAATCATATAGATGTAATCAAACATCTTCTCAATCTCATGGAGAATACTTGGCCCTCTCAAATCCAAGTTAAAAATTATAAATATTATTAATTAACTATAAATTAATAGATGTATCTCAAATATCTTCTTAATCTCATGGAGAATCCTTGAACCTATCAAATCCAAGTTAAAAATTATAAATAATATTAATTAACTATAAATTAAATAGATGTATCTCAAATATCTTCTCAATCTCATGGAGAATCCTTGACCCTATCAAATCCAAGTTAAAAATTATAAATAATATTAATTAACTATAAATTAAATAGATGTATCTCAAATATCTTCTCAATCTCATGGAGAATCCTTGACCCTATCAAATCCAAGTTAAAAATTATAAATAATATTAATTAACTATAAATTAAATAGATGTATCTCAAATATCTTCTCAATCTCATGGATAATCCTTGATCCTCTCAAATCCAAGTTAAAAATTATAAATAATATTAATTAACTATAAATTAAATAGATGTATCTCAAATATCTTCTCAATCTCATGGATAATCCTTAACCCTCTCAAATCCAAGTTAAAAATTATAAATAATATTAACTAACTATAAATTAAATAGATGTATCACAAATATCTTCTCAATCTCATGGATAATCCTTGATCCTCTCAAATCCAAGTTAAAAATTATAAATAATATTAATTAACTATAAATTAAATAGATGTATCTCAAATATCTTCTCAATCTCATGGACAATCCTTGATCCTCTCAAATCCAAGTTAAAAATTATAAATAATATTAATTAACTATAAATTAAATAGATGTATCTCAAATATCTTCTCAATCTCATGGAGAATCCTTGACCCTCTCAAATCCAAGTTAAAAATTATAAATCATATTAATTAATTATAAATTAAATAGATGTATCTCAAATATTTTCTCAATCTCATGGACAATCCTTGATCCTCTCAAATCCAAGTTAAAAATTATAAATAATATTAATTAACTATAAATTAAATAGATGTATCTCAAATATCTTCTCAATCTCATGGAGAATCCTTGACCCTCTCAAATCCAAGTTAAAAATTATAAATCATATTAATTAATTATAAATTAAATAGATGTATCTCAAATATTTTCTCAATCTCATGGAGAATCCTTGACCCTCTCAAATCCAAGTTAAAAATTATAAATCATATTAATTAATTATAAATTAAATAGATGTATCTCAAATATCTTCTCAATCTCATGGAGAATCCTTGACCCTCTCAAATCCAAGTTAAAAATTATAAATCATATGAATTAACTATAAATTAAATAGATGTATCTCAAATATCTTCTTAATCTCATGGAGAATCCTTGACCCTCTCAAATACAAGTTAAAAATTATAAATCATATTAAATAACTATAAATTAAATAGATGTATCTCAAATATTTAAAGGTGAAACATCTAAAATATAATAATATATAATTACAATTAAGTTTTACTTTGAATTGGTTTACAAGTAAAAAAATTTAAATGTAAATAAAATTTTCATATCTATAAATTATACATACTTTAATATCTAATTTCCTAAGCTTAAGTAAATTATTTATGTTTTCTGCTACGGTTTGAATCTTCATTTTTTAAATAAAACACTAGTAGCCATCTTTGGGATTTTCACTGGTAACAAAATTGGGAACATCCCATTTTTTAGCGATTTTTCGTTTAGCGATTTAGAACCGATCCCGGTCTAAATGTATCCTTATAATACCTTTATTTGTCTTAACTTGGAACATCATGTTACTTTTAGTTTGGAAAAGGAAGGTCACTGGAGTGGACTGGCCAGTAAGCCTAGTGGGAAAATCTCTCATGGGTCCTCGAGATTTTACAAATTTAGGGGCCTCCTTAGTAAAGAAAAAAGAATTTTTTTTAAAAAAATTGGCCTAAAATCTAAATATGTTTTAATAAAAAAAATTGTAAATATTAAATTTAAATAATTATTAAATAATAATTTAATTATCTGGCGAATCATAAGCACATAAAAAAATTCACTCATTCATTCATTTAAAAATAAAACCATTTATTGTCTTAAAATAAATAGCCGCAAGTAAATATTAAAATTATGCGATATTTATAGTTTATATATAGAAAACACAAAATTATTATTATAATATAAACATTTATTAAAAATGGATCGAAATGAAAATAATAAACAACACAAACAAAACCAAACCCCATAAAATGATTATATTAATATTAAATATATGTTTATGTATGATTTATATAAGATAAGATAGATTTTTAATATAAAAAAATATGGTACCTTTCATATTATTTTTATTTATTTATCTTAAGTTATAAAAAAATTAACTTTTCTAACCTAGAACTAAGCATGAGCATTAAGAAAATTTATAATACTCACCCCTCCCAAATAAAATGAGTCATATTTGTTTCACAATCCAATGTAAATGTTTAAGGATTTTTCTGGGCTAGTGGAATCTTTACCTAAAATATATTGATTATTAATAATATTATCATTCATACATAACATCAAAATTTATTTGACATAGATCTTTAAATATAAAGAAAAAAATATATAGATAACCTTGATAGCTATTTTATTTAATAATTTCTAATTTTTTATTTAAATCTATATTATATTATCTTGCATACAATATATAGTGAAAAAAGAAAATATAAACGTGGAAGAAAACTTCATGATAAATCATATAAAGAACTTAAGATAGCTGGTGAAAATCCAAAACAGCAAAAGTTGTCTTTTTTCAATATAACAACTACAAACTTATCAAAAACATCTTCATTTCTTGAAACTTCTTTAGGCTCTCTCTTATGCTCCAAAAAAGGTGATAATACAAAGTTGTCTTTCTAATTCATACCATAAAAAGTCCACATAAATCACATCTTATGTTTATTACAAGTATCTTCACCTATTATAAGTTTTGGTTCATGTTCTAATATAACATCAGATTTTTCACATATACTCAAACCACAAATTTAAAAAAAATTAGCATATTTAACAACAAGAGATATAACTTCTACTACAATTACATCAACCTAAGAGATCTAGATTCTTCTTTACCTTTACATGGTAATACAATTTCACCAAATTTTCCAATATTATTTCTTTCAAATGGTAATAGCATTCCTATTCTATCCCTAACTTTAAATAAAACTTCATTTTTATCTACATTGCAAACACCTACATTTACGAATTATAATAGAATAGCTAGCATTTCGTTCAGAGAAGCAGCAAATTTGAAGAAAAAGATCTCACCTTTTATGTCAAATTTATTTCATTTGAATTTAAATACGACAATTCCACAAAAACTTACTTTTTTACAGGAACATCCAATTCAACCCGTGAATCTGCTATTTACATAGCGTTTATATTATATAGTTATGGAAGATAAAGCATCACGTTGACTTTCAGTTGCTATAATTAATCATGAAATTAAATCTATTTACTGCTAAATTTGTATAGCTTTGGTGTTATGAAAATTTATTTTCAAAAGGGTTCACCACCCATTTTAAGCATATATATCCTGTTGTTGAAATCATAAAAATTCAAGTGTTCATATCCAAGTAGTGGAATATTTTCTTAAAGCACCCAGTGACAACAGCATATAAGATTCAGTTAATAATAAACTTATTGCTAGAAAAGCAAAGCATATTTAAAATAATACTCATATAAAATAACTTATATTTGAAATATTTAAACTATTAGGGCGTCAATACATATAGAGGTTCTGATTGCAATGAAACCTTATCAAATTTTGAAGATATAAATTTAAATCCTGGAAATTTTCTAGAACTGATACGTCACCTATCTAATTATGATCCAATCCTGAATGATCATTTAAATAAGGCCATTCAAAGAAGCAAACATAGGAAGAAAAAACGTAAACTCTCAAGCAAGTTACAAAGGGAAGAAGTTCCCTAATTACCTTATTATCGAAGACAACCGTTAGCAAAGTTATTGATGCAATTCTAAACACGCTTAGAAAGCTAATTAAGGAACAATTAGGAAATAAAAGATTCAGCATGCAGATGGACAACACTCAGGATATAATCATATATGATCAAGCTACATTTTGTTTGCGATACATTTATAATGGAGAAATTACAGAAAAATTTTTGCAGTAGTTTAAGTGACTAATCCTTCAGGTTAAGGACTTTTTGATTTATTAAGTTCTTGTTAGGGCTACAATTAAATAATATAATTCGAGAATCTTTTGATGATGCAGCTAACATGAGAAGTGAATTTATTGGATGGCAAGCTCAAATTAAGCAAGAAGCCAGACAGTATATATATTTGGTGCTATAGCCATATTCTTAACTTATTTGTTGTGACTGTGAGACATGTGATAATCTCGAAACGAAAAACCTATTTAGATTACTAAGTAGGCTTGCGACATTTTTTAATGAATCTTATAAAAGAATGGAAGTTTGGACGAATGCAAGTATGAATAACCGGCTTATTAGTTCAGAAAAATTAAATAGGCTTCAAAAAATTGGGTAAACAAGATGGAAGGCACGCGAGAAAGCAATTTTTTGGATGTTCAATAAAATAAGATGCGCTAATATCTTCTACAATAAGTGCCTTACATTATATATATTACAAATTATCTTTTTATAACGACTTCAGAAGTCGAGACTTTATTAGAAAAGTTATTCAAATTTAAAACCCTCCTAACGGCACAAATTTTTTGGAAATTTTTGAAATAATTGGGCCTCCATCAAGATATTTCTAAGACATTTCGACTGCCTGGAAAATGGTTGAAGATTCTAAATTACTTTAAATTCTATATATTTCATCTCAATATATGTGAAGGTTACAAATATGGCATTATCTAAAAATAAAGATTTCGCCGATTTGATTATACCTGATGACATATGCATGGAAACTGAAATAAAGTAGCTTAGAATTAGTCGTTAAAAGAAGATGTGTTTTGAGGAATGCTCAGATGAACGTCCAAAACACTATTCAAATTTACAGAATTGAAGTGTTTCGCTATATCATTGATCAGATCGTACCTAGTTTTACAGAAAGGTTTTCGAAAAATCAACATTTAATAACTGATGCTCAATATTTCCATCATAGAAGTTTTGATGAAATTAATAGGGAAGGTATAACTAAAGAGGCTTTGGAAAGAATCTCTTCGTTAGTGTAGATAGGGATACAGTGCGAAAAGAACTAATTTCATTCTCTAAAATATATTGCTGTTAATATATAATTTTTGAATATTAAAACTTTTATATTTTCTTTTTAAATTAAATGACCTTTTCGTAAATTTCCTTTTACTTTTTATAAAATATAAGGACGGACTTGTCGAATTTCTATTTATATATAACCTTTTAAAAAACTTATTATTTTTAATATGTAAAAATGTAAATTTAAAATGTATATATAGAGCACAAAATGTTAAATATTTTAGTGTTAATAAAAATAAAATAAATTTAAAATATAATTTTAATTGCCTTCCATACCCATTTATTATGGTGTCAGAATACTTGATAATCATTACGCTACCAATTGAAATAAGTATAAAAAAAATTTAGATATGATTTTAGATACTGGAACATGGTAGAACTAGATGAAAGAGGATTATGGAAAATGATGTTAATTTAATTCTAAAAACACGTAAGAGATGATTAAAATGTAAAATTAAAATTAAAAATAAATATAATAAAATTTTAATAATAAAATAAAAATATGAATAAACCTATATGGGACAATAAGAATAAAACAAAATCCATAAATGAATTAGAAGATTATTTAATATACTATGAGAGTAAAGATGTTTTGAGTTTAACATTTAATCTACCAGATGACTTATATTTGCTTATGGACACAATGTTACCGATATATGGAAGTTCAAGTTATGAAGAAGCAATATCTATAATAAAATGTTTTTGTAATTATAAAGAGGTAAAAGAGATAAATGAAAAATCTAGATCAAATAATATATCTTATCCTAATAAAAATTTTAAAGGTCAAAATAATAAAAACTTGAATAAAATTGAATTATGTAAATTAATACCAAATGTTAAAAAAGAAATAAATTCTTATAAATTAAAATAAATTAATCATATGATAACAATTGAAGAAATAATAGTGATTAAAGACAATAATGAAATAAAAATTAGAGAAAATAATAAAATAAAAATTTTATAATTAATAAAAAATTTAAAAAACTTTGGAAATAAAGAAAATTAAAACAAATATTAAAAAGAGAGGCAAGGTGATTAAATATCTTGATGTTGAAAAAGTTTTTAAGATGAAAATGGAAGGAGAAAGAGAAATTTTTTTATAAAGAACAAGTTGAAGATTTATTATGATATAAAAAAATTGTTTAAATTGAAAAATAAAGGAGTAAAATTTAAAAATAAAAATAATTAAATAATAAATAAAAAATTATTATATAAAACGAGACAATTCCAAATATTCTATTATTCTATATTCCAAATTATGATTCTAATTCTTATGAATGATTTCGATAAATTATTTATTCCATTATCATTTCAATTATTCCAAAATTATTTTATTCGAGATATATATCATAATATTAATTTACAAACATTGATAAATAAATACAAATGATAATAAATAATGAGATGAACAAGCTAACGAGGTTTGGATCGTTTTTGGGCTCAACAACCAACCCATCCGATTTAGGAGTTTAACAACACTAGTCTATTTAACTTGTCCCTAATGAACGGTAAAAAAGAGTATTTTTTTTATCAACAACGATACCATTCAATTAATATTGTTAAACGACCCGATTTGTGATGATTTTTTAAAATGGCCAATTATAGTTTTAGCCAAAATAATATTATATAAACCTCGAGATTTGACAAATAAAGATCCAAACCTCTCTACCAACTATGAGAAAAATCTCCAGGATTACATAATATTAAGTCGAAAATCTTATTCTGACCATTTTTAAAAATGACCCAAAGCGGGCCATTTAGCAACACTAAATAACAAATACTCCATTTTATTATTAGATTAAGCTAAATGTAATTTATTATCTAAAATAAAATTAATAAATTCTTTTACAAGAATATAGAAATAGTTCTTCAATTATTTTCATTCCATGAAATGTTAGTAATTTTTTTTATATCTGTGTTTAAGAAGCGATCATCTATGCATGAGGAGGATCTGATAAAAGTTAATTATATAGTGATTAAATTATGAGTAAAATATTTACTTATATATCTAGACTAAATGTGAATAAAAATATATTAAATTCGCATTAATAAATTCATAAATATTTGCATCTCCTATTTTATTAATATCATTTCTTCCTTATTTATTAATATTCATCATCTTGTTTTATTCATTTTTTTTTAACCAAATATATATTTATATTTAAAAATATTTTAGTTAATAATTAAATAAAAAAAGAAATTTTATATTAGAGAAACTTTAGTTGATAATAATATTCATAGTTAGGGTTAAGCAGATTTTCAGAAATTTGTATTCGGATACAGATACTGATACTTTATAAAATTTAGTATTTAAGATATAATATTTTCTTTAAAAAACTTTATATACTCAAAATCAAAATGTATCAAGCTTTATTTTTTTAACTATATTATAAATTTATAAAAAATATGAAAATAAATTGTAGAAAATAACAAATTTGTTATATAAAATAATGCGATATATTTTTTAAAAAATTGTATAATAATAAAAACAATATTAGAACAAAAAATTAATTAGTAAATAGCAATAAATCAACATCATAAATCAGCATTATTTTTTAATATTATTAATTTTTCAACTTTCAGTCTTTGACAATTTGGTATATTGATTATATTAGCAAAGCTGAATAATCGTTCAACGGGGGCAGAGGGTGGTAATATTGTGTTGAATTTAATAAATATTTCCTTTATATATTTATAACTATTTAACATATTTATATTGTACCTATCATCTTTCATATAATTTAGGATCTCTAATTCAATATCATTTATTGAATTATTAGAATTGGATGCGGTACTTTTAAAGCAAAGTAATCATCATCTTTATCAATTGAGGATGTTGTTTATATATTAATTTCTATATTATTTTTAAAAAATAATTAAAACTTCATGTATTAATAAATCCTGACGGTATTTTTTTTCAGTTCACCATTAATCCAAAGATTTTTAAAGTAGAAATGAGAAATAGGGGCCAAAAATGCGCTTTTAAAGTTATTATAAAATTCATATATATTTTTAAATCTTTTATTTAAAAAGTTTTCTACTGCATCAACTAATGGTTTGCAAAAATGTAAGTTTGAATTAAATTTGTGATTTTTTTTAACGATATTTAATATTGGAGTTGAATCTCCATAATAGCAGTTGATTTCGCTTTGTATTTTGTTAATCGCTATAGCCAATGGGAGCATTATATGACAATTTTCTTCTAAATATTGCATTTCAATATCTCTTAGTTTTTGGAAATTCTAATTTTTCACATAATTTTGGAAGTTCGCTTTTAAATAATAATAATCTAATAAGGCTATTAAACATGCTATTCCATCTCGTACAGCGTGGTGTAACTAATTAAATTTATTTTCATAAAACTGCTTTGATAAACTCAGTTTTAGGTCTATTACTAGCATTCTATAACTTAGTACACTTAGCTAGTCGGGATGATATTCTAGAAATGATAGGAGAATAGGTTCTAAACATCTGTTGTGGCGAAAGGGCTTATCATTTGGCATAGACAACGAATGTGCTGGGGCAATGATATTGATGCTTCTTTACTTTAGACCCTTAAATATAAACAAATAAATAATTTTATTTGAATAAATTTTTTTATTAAATTTACGATACCATTATAAATTTTACAATAAAAGAAGTATTAATTTATACTTTCAATGATTTCGAATTCTATCATCTTTATTGATGTCAAAATCATTTTCCACACCTTCTTTCATAGAATATCCAAGGCTTAAAGGCTTTGTTAAATTAGATCAGTTGTCTGTCACAGTTATAACTTTTTCATCAATTCTAAAGTCATGATAGATTTCATCAATTCTAAAGTCATGATAGATTTCATCAACTAAATCTGCTATTTTATCAAATGTGGGCTTCCCAAAAATCTTCTTACAACAAGGACCAGAGATTGTCTTTGTAAACTATCGTTTGTCGTTTGTGAGCTTATTTAAAAATATATTTAATTGAATTTATAAATAAAATAGCATATGATTTTATCACCCAATAGTGTTGTTAAACGGCTCGTTTTGAGCCTTTATAAACGCCTAACTCAATATTCCATCTAGAAACGCAAGCCTGAAGATTTTGCTCATAGAAGGAATAAAGATCTAGACATATATTAACAAAATCTCGAGGCTTAGGCATAATTTTTCTGGCTAAAATATTGAGTTAGCCGTTTTATAAAAAATTCGGATCAAAATGAGCCGTTTAACAACACTATCACCTAATGACCCGTCATTGCAAGAAAGATTCTTATCTTAGTAGACCAAATATCTGTAGTAGTGCATATGACTGAGCTTTCAATAACTGTTTTAAATGATCAGTTTCATATATGAAGCTTTCATAAATTTTTATTTGCAAAGATCCTCGAGAAAACTTTTAATTGGTAATGGTAATCAAATACAAGATAATATTTTTAATAAATTGACAAGTAGAAGATATAAGAATAAAAAAGAAAAATTAAATTTACCTGCCATCATTTTAATAAATTCATTTTGCTCAACTATAGATAATGGATGCATTCATTTAACAACAAATGAAGTTAATAAATTATTAAATTTTTCTTGAGATATTTTTTTATTTTTATCATTTAAAAATTTTAGAGTTTTTTGAGTTAATGATTTTGCAGTTTTCACAATTTCTTTTTGTTTTTTCTTTTTTTAAATATTTTATGATGGTTAATATAATTTTTCTATGATTCCAGATGACGTGTCTTTCAGTGAAAAAAATTAGAGATTTATTTAGTAAATTTGACACGAAAAGGTCATATTTTGAATAGCCCTATTTTTTTGTAAAAATCTATTTTGAAATGATATAATTATATAAAATATATTTATATTATAATATTATGATATTTATGCCAAAATGTTTTGATAAATAATGCTCATTATTACCCGTTAAAATTATAAATAATAATAATGAAAATCAAATATGATACTTTTGCAAGAATTTTTCTTAAATGCAATATAGGCCATCTATATTATCTATAAAAAAAATATATTTTAAGCATATTTGTAAAAATTTAAAAAATAATACAAATGAAAGGTGGATTAAATATTGTATTATATACTATCCTATAAAAATAGTACCCTAAATATGTGCATTATATATTGGACTAGTGCTCAATTTAATGATCTCTTTTTTATCAATATTTATTTTCTTATTCTTTTCATATATGATTTTTATATATCATTTTAGTTTCATTATCAATCGTGAATATAAAATTTATTTTAAAATACTTCCAAATACAGTAAAATATTGATATGGAATATGAAATGGTAATGAATATGATTATAAATTATAAATGTGATTTATAATAAAATTATATATTATACTTTTCAATTCTTGACAAAATTTGATGATGAGTCCGGTGAGCCACTAATAGATTTATGGCATTCTTTGCATTCTGCAATAATTTTATTATTTGTATTGGTATGTTCATGTTGAGTGACTTGAAAAAATTTCCCATAATACTTAATTTAAATTTATAATTATATTCTTCATTAGGAAAATCACCTGAGGAAGATAAAGATATTATTCTATTTTCTTCTTCAATCATTATTTAAAAATAGATGGATATAAAACGATTCAAATAAAATATGGTAATTGTTTGCAAATTGCTATATGACTACCAACATCATATATCATACATTATCTTAAAATATCTAAATTCGGATTAAATTTTTCGATCGAGCCCATTATTTTTAGAGAGGTTGCATCTGGAAAGATTCAAAATCAGAATGCGAGTAATTATTAGTGACTGCTTAAATATCAAGTTTACGGACATTTCTTGTCATCAAGACAAGAGAGGTTGCATCTGGAAAGATTCGAAACCAGAATGCGAGTAATTATTAGTGACTGCTTAAATATCAAGTTTACGCACATTTCTTGTCATCAAGACAAGACACACTTCCTTCCAAACATGGTGGACTTGGTATAAAGTCCCCACTGACGATGCGCGTTCATTGCTAGGCACTTTCAGGCACATAGACTAATCGACCAACATCTGTCAGTCCACTATCTCTTTTTGAATAATGCTAAAACGGAATGGGCAAAATCCGTGACAACCACAACAATATTTTCGATCTCTGTAAAACAGAAGGGATCTACCACTTGTGAAAAACCCCGTTGATGACCTTATTTCGAGTCTTTCACCTTTGGCTAGATCCACATTCATTGAAATTATCAAGGATCGGGGATATGAATTTTTAGATGTTATTCCATCTAGCAAACTTAAACTTGAATTGGACAATCACGAGCTCAGCTATGCTTTATGTAACAGGCTCAACATTCCTTTTACATTACCATATAAATGCAGAAAATGTCATACTGATGATGACAATATGGCGCTTCATATTTTACATTGCAATCGTAATCCCGGTCGGCAAACTCGGCACTCGAGGTGCAATCAAATCATATCTCTTGCACTTAGATCAGCTGGTTTTCCTACCTCATTGGAGCCTACTGATCTCTTACCCGATGTTAGGCGTTCTGATAGAGTTACACGAATTCCATGATCACAAGGAAAGTTTCTTATATGGGATTTTTCTTGTTTGGACACGAACTTCTCTTCCAATCTTAACAAGGATGCTCTGAACAGAGCTCGAAATTTTAAGATCACCAAATACAGCGCTGATTCTTCTAAGTACATATTCGTACTAATCATCTGCTCCACTTTAACAACATATGAAGATTTGGCTAAAAAGATAAGACGTTGGCCGCCTAATCAGGAAAAATTCTGGAGAACCTCGGGAAGGCTTTAACTTAAGGCAGAGGATGACAATAGCTATTCTTAAGACGAATTATGTTTGTTTTATCAATTCATCTCTCCCAATGATTAGAGGTAGAAGAGGATTTTAAATAATTATGCTGGTTTCACTTTTATTTATTTTGTTGTATTTTACATTATTATATTATTAATGCTCAATATTGTCTTTTTGTTATTATGATTAATTTTTTTTCCTAATTCATAGTATATTAACTTTTTATGTTAATTGTATTTTCTTATTTACATATAAAATTAAAATAATAATTAAAATAAATTTTAAAAAAAATATCATTTTAAATTTTATTAGTATTTAAATTAACTAATATGAATTTATTTTAAAGTATCTGTTTCTTTTTAATACAAAGTTAATTAAGATACAGATAATTTTAAATTATTTGTATCTTAGATACAAATATCCGGATACAAATATCCGCGATACTGTCCAACCCTGTTCATAGTCTTAGGATACACCTAAATGATACTTTATATAAATAATCAAAATATTTAAATAATTAAATTAAATTTCAATTTAGGCCTTGAGAAATTTACAAATCAGACCATATAAACAATTATTTATTATAAAATTTTATTTGTAATTTTTAACTATAAATCTGATAGATATGCCCTTTTGCCAAGATAATTGTCTTAATTACGTTCAATCGCATACTATATCAAATAGTTCCAAGCGTAAAACCGATTTTTTTAATCAGCAACATAATTCTCAAATCGAATTTGTAAGATTTAATTATATACACCTTTTATTAGATTAACCCTTGGCATTACCTGACATGAGCCAAATCTACCATTTTAAATCCTTACTATTTAATTACCTATAGAATGCTGATCAGTTTCCTAACCCCAAGAAGGCTTGCTTTAATATTATAGATTTGGATACTAAAATTTATGGTAACTCAGATTTTATTCAAAATACCTCCATAAAACCGTTACCTGAAAACGTTAACGATGCTAATCAGGTTTAAAAACTGTCAGATTATTAATATTTGTAAAAGACTCACACATGCACTACTTAATCAAGATTCAGGGAGCATCTTAGGGAAACTGATGCAGACCTATATTTAATATTTATTATGTATTTTATTTAAATAGGTGCAGAATCAACTAACGAATATGGATGTATCACAAAATAATCCAAACAATATAACCTACGACACAAGGTGAGATATTTATAATATTTATTTAATCCAGATATTTGTAGAAAAAATCAAACTATGAAAAGTGTTAATCTTGGTAAATGCCACTGTTTTCCTTCATGGGATGGATTGGATAGTCAAATGCCTTATTCAAATTTTTATTAGAATATTTTATCATTAGTTAATAATATTTTATAGCAAATGAATATTAAATAGATTTGAAATTATTATTTATATACAAATTTATGTATTAAATCCCTCTATATTTTATTGGTATATATTTTAATTTAATAAAAAATATCATTATTCATCCAAGAACGTTCATAAAATCATATATTTTTGGTACCAATTAACTTTGATTAAAAATTTCTTTAAAAAAAAATTATACATATAAAAAAATATTGACTGCTATTGTATTTCATATTTACTTGGTGAATGGGTAATAATAAAATTTATTAGAAATTGGTACTGGAGGTCTGTATCACTGGTTTTTCAATGTGACATTCTTTAAAAAGTAGCTTGTGTAAGAAAGAAAGGCATCTTGAATGTAAATATTTTACCTACCCTGCCTGTCCAAATATATAACTTATTTGTCTGAAACCCATAATTAAATCATTTAACTAATTAAAATTCTTAGAAAACTAATAACGTTTTTGATAATGAATTATGTTTTTTTTATCTAACTCAAGTCATAAAAAATATAGTGAGCCTTGAACCTTATAGCATACTAATCAAATTTATTTTTATCAGACCTTGCCTGAAATGGTACCTAAAATGATATAATTATAGGTCAGGCTAAGTTTAAAAAGATCACAAAGCAAATTTAAAAAAAAATATATTGAATGAAAAGCACATATGGGGCATGAATATAGTACACATCTCCTGAACTATGCATATTCTATTATAGAAGCACAAATTTAATAATAATATAGCGTTGTGGCTAGCTTATAAAGTTGATGTAGAAATTTTTTATTTAACTGGTGAATTAATGAAGTATTAAAAAAAATCCTTTTTTACATGACTAAATTACACATCTTCAATAATGTTTAGCTTTTTAGTGGGTTCATAAATGAGAATATTAATTTTAAGAAAAAATTTTGGCCAAACTAAGGCATCCCCTATTAAAAAGGCTCTATTAGAAAAAATAAATATACAATCACCTTTAGTTCTTAGAGGGGATTGAGAAAATAACTATTGAAAATTTTTTTTTTGACTAAACTGTTTCTCCTATTAAAAGGGCTCTAATTAAAAATAATAAATAAACTATCGTATTTAGCTCTTTGAGGGGATTCAGAAAATTGTAATATTAATTTTAAAATAAATCTTAATTCTCAAAATTTTTTTTGACTAAGAGTTCAAATTTAATAAAATCAATATAGAATTGTAATAGCTTATGTGATGATATAGAAAATAAAAAAACACTCTTAGTTGAATAAATTACACATATTCGGTAATTATGTATTATTTTTAAAATATGAACAGAATCATGTTCATCTCTGTGGGGATTCAGAAAATAGTAAAATTAATTTTAAAAAAATTCTTTTTTTGACCAAACTATGCATTCCCTATTAAAAAGGCTCTAATTTAAAAAAACAAATATATAATCATGTATTAGCTCTTCAAGGGGATTAAGAAAATATTAATAATATTTTTTTTTGACCAAACCACACATCCCCTACTATAGATGCTCTTTTTAATTTAACAACATAAAATAGTTATTAGTATTGAGATGATGTAGAAAATATTATTTTTAATTATATAAAAAACTGGTAAATTAATAAAATAGAATCACTTATTTGAATGACTAAAATATGCATCGTCGATAATTATGCGCTATTTTTTGAATATGTATGTAGAACCATTTTTAGCTCTTCGTAGGGATTTAGAAAATGGTAATATTAAATTTTTTTTTTTAATTAACAAAATTTTATTTGACCAAACTATGCATCCCCTATTAAAAAGGATCTAGAAAATAAATTACATTAGCTCATCGAGGGAATTCAGAGTGGTATATTTTTAAATTTTTTTATTTTATCGAAATTTTTTTGACCAATAATTTATGAATAGTTAAAGAATAGACATAAAATTTAATTTTTCTAAAAATTAAAGTTTTTATATTTCATTTTAGAAAGTTATTTCCTATTCGATTTCTATACCCCCCCCCCCCCCCCCCCATTCCCTATACACTCCTTCCATCAATTTTTGCTTTGAGTATTATATTTAAAAAATTTAATTTTTTTTCTTCTAATATTTATATTTATTGATATTATAAATGATTATTATGATTATTTACTTTTATTTACAAAATTTAATATAAAGCTATTGTTGAAAATTAATAATTATTCATTTTAAGTTGATCGCTTTTATTTCTCCTTAATGTTGGTGATTTTTTACCATCCGGCTGTGGACAATTGGGTCTGTGTCGACGTCTGACGGATGAGCGAGGGTTTTCATTTCTTCAAGAATTAATATCAGCTAGAGTGGTTGGAATTGCCATGTATTCTTGCATAGGATCCCGTCCCATTTCGTTTGGTAACATTCTCCAAATTGGATTATTATTGAGGTGAATGGGATAATTTATTAGCATATGATTCCTATGATTTTGTAATGCAGTTAATCGCATTTCTAAAAGATCCAAATGAATTCGATTTCGTATTAGACTTCTTTGTTTCTTGATAATACTATCAATCAAAATTATGATAAGAGTGATGAGAAGTAAGCTTATATAAGGAATATTCACTGAGAAAACATCCGAAATTTTTGATATTAGCTCGACAGTATTTGTATCATCAAAATAATTCATATTATTTCAATGGGAACTAATATAAACCACTACATTATCATATTTTACGCCATAGTATAAAAATAATTAGAATAAAAGTCTAGAAGTTTCGAATTTTTTTATGACAAAAATAATATAGAAGTTACAATTTTTTTTAATTTAGCAAAGATACTTTCAAAAAACATTAACATATAATTTAATGCTCTGCAATAAATATACGGTTTAAGTCTGCACTGGCATTATAAAAATTTGGTCAGAATACATCAACCATGACGAATATTTAGTCTAACTATTATTTTTAGAAAGAGGTACAATCTGACCCCACTTTAAGTTACGAGTTCGATTCGAGTAAAAAAAATGAAGTTATAAATTTCTTTTACCTTTATAAAAAATGACGAGCTCAGGGAAAATAGGAGTTATAAAAGCCTTATGAAAACAAGCATAATTTTTTTGACGAAGCTCTAACAACCCGGGAAATTTTACCATGGGCCAAAATGAAAAAATTACAATTGAATCAATAAATTCTCCTCTAACTTTACCAAGAGAATATTTTTAAACATTTTAAATTTATTATAATTGTTAGCTAATCTCAGATAAATATTTTTTTCTATTACCTAAAAAATGCTTCAGTTATTAGGTTTATATATGTGCAATAATTCTTAAGTATATTTTTGTGTATATATTTGCAACATTTAATTTTTAAATATAATTTTAAAAAATTTATTTTTACAAAGTTCTCTTTCGAGACATTTATGATATAGCGATTCATACGGTGATTATATACATTTAATATTTTATCATTAATTTATAATTGAATTTATGTATTAGAAATTGTCATTTTATAGGCAATAGTCCTAATAAATCTCTAGTTAAAATATTCTCATCTAAAATAATTTTTAATTATACTCCTTCCCCATATCATACTGCGCATTCACCTGCCTCGATGGCTAGAGCCCGTGTAGGCGCAATGAAGGATGACGATTATCAACTCCGCAATTTTAGTTTAGGGTTTGATAAATTGTAAGCAGTTGGTCTGAAAACTAAATTAGGGAAAGTGATTCTATTTTTATATAGAGATCACCCGCTCTAGAAAAAATTAAATAGGGTACGTCAAATTAAAAAAACTTGCACAAATTATGATCATTTTAGGTTAGTAAATTACTAAAATGCTTAACCTCATCTTAATAGGGCCCCGGTACTACATTTCCAAAAAAAATGTAGCTAATAGCTATTAGTTACAAAATAGCTTCCGCTACCTTTACCTTCCTCTATTTAAAAAATATTACGTTAAATATTATTAATTCAAACATTAAAAGTAATATTAACTAAATACAATTATTTTTTTTTTACAATCTACCTATTTAAAAAAAAATATATCCTATTAAAATGATTTTATAAAAATTATATGAAATAAAGATCTAGTATTAATTATTATGAAATTTTAAGATTATTTTTTTATTTGCGTTTTCAATTCAAATACTTAATGCCTATTTTGATTATACTCACTTCACTAGACTAGTTATGAATATTTGCTTTCAATTTTAACCATACTTTTTAAACCTAGACTCTTTTATAACTAAATATTTGAATTTACTTAGTCAGAATTATTAAATAATAAATATTTGGGCCAGACACACAATACATACTATTTAATAGCATAAATAATAGTTATAATAGGAATGAACATATAGATATGTATAAAATGCATAGAATTAAGTTATTATTAGTTTGATATCGAGATGGACCACGGGATGTCTGATCTAAGGGCAAAGAGTTGCATGAATTAGTTGGACACGATTTGACGCAAATATTGATAACTTTTGGTTCTTTAAATAATAGGGAATCGTTTAGATAATGAAGGTGTAATGTATTTGATTTTAGATTTTCACATTTTGTGGGAAAATATTCGGGACTGCAACTTCGAGTATAAGAAATGAGAGAGCCTTAATTAAAAATATTATAATATATAAAATTAGTTTAATAAACATCGAAAGTTCTGATTCAATTTGGCCTTAATTAAATTAGGATCAAAATGGCGTACAAGGCTGTGTTTCAGCTCTTTATATCTACAACGAAAATTGCGCTTAGAGGTCAAATATTGGACAATTTAAGATAAACCTTTTCAAATAATGAGGGGAATCATTTGAAATTTAATGTTACTCTTTAAAAATAATGGGATTATGTTATTCTACGTTTGATCGTATTTTTAAGGCTCTTATATCTCTCTCTTGAATGGCTATCTAACTGTTTCATAGTAATTGTGTTTAATATCTCTGCACCAGTACTGTATTTGTTATTAGATCATATCATAAATTACTTATTTAATTTTATGTTAATTAACTATATTATTTATAGATTTAATATTTTAGTTAAACAGCTCTTAAAATAGAATACACATAAATAGGCATATTGAAATATTTCTTTCAAATAGTATTAATCAACATCTAGCTTAATTCATAAAAAAATGTCCTGGCTACCATAAAAAAATTAACATAGGGAATAGAATTATATGAAATTATTTTTATTAAGTATAAAATAAAATTATATTTTTATTGATAATTCATTTCATCCTCTATTCATCAAATCTTATAACAATAGGCTTTTTATCCCATCGTTTTTAAAATTTATTTAACACCCCCTCCCCCCCCCCATCCCTCTTTAGAATAATTTTCTATTTTCTATTTTATATCGTTTTTAATAGTATATTTGTATAGTCTCTAATTGTTAATATTATATATTTGATATTTAAATAAATAATGGCGATTATATTTTATAAGAAAAGAAATATAATTAATAAATAATAAAAGTATCTTTTTAAGGATTTGAACCCAAACCGTATTTTTGGTGAACCCAAACCCGGACCCTTTTTAAAAGTAGAGGGTTCATAAATTCTAGGTATGGCAAATTTCCCGGGAAACTATAATTGAGAGAAATTTCCTCGGAAATTTGGGGGAAAAATGTAGTGATGTTAAGGTAACTAGTTATATTTTTAAAATTAACTAGTAACTGTAACTAGTTAAAAATTTTGAAATGTAACTGCCAAAAGTAACAAGTAACTAGTTACTTTTAAAGATATATTAAAATAATTAATTTTATTTTTTATATGTTGTGATAAATTAATTTTAAATTAAATTAATTTTTTAAATTAAATTTATTAATTTAAAATTTTGTGAAAATGTCTGATTGTTCCCAACAATAACACAAATACTTATATGTATGGCAGATGTGCAGGGATTAAAATATTGTCAACCTCTAAAGGATACTATATTAGCTAGTATTAAAAAAAGATAACTAAAATCAAATAATTATTTATAAATTAATAATATCATGTCATAGGTTTAATAATCTTTATGATAATGACATAATCATTGCTGCAATTCTTCACCCTTTATTTAAAACTGACTGGCCTTGAATTAGGCAAGAAAGGAATAAAGCAAAAAAGGAGGAAATTTTAAATTTAATAAATACCTTAATACCTCAAAGTGAATCCCAGACGAAAGAATCATGCTCAAAACCAACATCACTTGATGTAGTTGGATTTTTTGACCTAAAGCGCCAAAATATTCTGGATAATGAACTTATAGAAAACTTTATCAAATCTAATAACAACACTTTTTTTTATATAACGATTTCCCAAAGTTAAAATTACTCTTTATTAAATATAATGTTGTTCTAACATCAAGTGCTCCCGTAGAGCGCTTATTCAGTCTAGGTAAGCTCATTTTTGGAGATAAACGAGCACGTCTCCTAGATAATAACTTGGAAATTAATTTGTTGTTAAAAGCAAATAAACATTTATTAGATTCTAAGTTTTATGAAAAATAAATGTTTTTTTTTCAATGCAAATATATATTTTTATATTCGATGTAAATATTCAATTTTGCGATATTTTTTTATATAAATAAATTGTATATTATTTTAAATAACTGATTATACTTTGTTTATCCTAATTTATTTTATATAAAATAAATGCATTCAATAAATAAATAATGCGCATATGAAGGAAGTATAAAGTAAGTAAATAGTTATTTTTGAAAATAACTGTAACTAATAACTAGTTACTTTTGTAAAAATGTAACTAGTAACTGTAACTAGTTATGTTTTTGCCAATGTAACTAGTAACTGTAACTAGTTATGTTTCAAAAGTAACTTTTAACATCACTAGAAAAATGGAAATTTCCCTTAAAAAATTATTTTAGAGGTCAATATTGAATTTTTTTTATGTTTTATTAAAAATATTTAGACTATTAAAAAATTATTTAAACATAATTTTAATTATTTAATTTGTTATCTTCTTTTGAAGATGAAAACGATTCCAGACCTCAAAATCGAGTAACTTGTCATTTGTCCCGTAGCATCGAAATTTAGGTATCAGAAAATCGGTTTAACATCTTATCCTTTATCAACTTCACTGTCTTTGAAATTAAATTCACAATATCTTGGATCAAGAATATGAGCAGGGTAATGTAGTATTTATTCCGGCAACAAAATATTTTTCTGGTTTTTTTAAATATATTCGACTCTGTAATGTCGTTCAGTAAGAGATCTGCTTGATATAAATAAATACTTGAGGAAGGTCAGATAAATATGAATTGTTGGCTTCAACTATCTTTTTGTGTAGAACTGACTTTATAAAATTATATAGTTATGCAATAATTTAAAAAACATCAAGAAGATTAAGTTTCTTATCTCTAAAAAAGGATGCATTGCCGCAAACTTTTATTTTTTAACAAATTATTAATTTTCAAAACTAAACTGTCCAACGAGTTAAGCTAGGCAACTGGAAACAATTCTATTTTTATCAAAGTAGTTTTTTTCCTTAAATGTGTAAAAGATTGTTGAATTTTACATATTTTATTATACTTCTTTTGCTATAAAAATTTAAATTGGCAATAAGTTATTTGCTAGATCCTTTAAAAGCAAATTAGGTCCATGAGATGCGAACTCTATGCATTCGATAATTGAATATTTATTTCTTACAAGTTTCCAGTCTTTCTTTATTATTTGCATTATCTTTTATTATGATGTTAATTTGTATATCCTATATCTTCAATTACTTTAATAACTTCACTATATATATATATATTTTCCAATATGTATATCAATTAATTTATAGAAAAGGGACCTTGTTGCCATATTAAAATTCATAACATTCCAACTCTTATATTTATCCAACCATTAATAAGGGTCAAATTTTTATCTTATCTTTCAGTTACTATATTTCTAATCCTTTCATATTCACTGTTTAACAAATTTTTACTGAGTAAATATCTTGAGAGAATTTTATATGCTGTTTTTAAATATTAAAATAATTTTTTCCAAAGGAAAATTGACAATTTAACATAAAAATCAAAATATTTCATTAAATTATTTTTCAGAAATAAAATTTATTAGTAATTGAATTAAAATTAGATGAGGAAGTTGGTCTAACCTATCCTATATCTCTTTAACTTTTTAAAAAATTTAAATATATTTCAGTCAATAAAAAAAATTTCCTACCGATGAAGATTACTAGAGTTGAGCTATATTATAGAAAATGAACGTATATACAAAAACCAAAAACAATTATAATATATGAACCAAGAGGGAAAAATATATTTTTTAAAAATATGATAAAAATCCTGATTATTTGATCAAAGAAACATAAAATAAAATTGGGGAAGCTATAGGGAACATTTCCGGTATATTTCAAAGTTTCCCGGGAAATTTTCCCTATGTGACATCCCTAGTCCTCAGTGTTAACAAAAAATATTATGAATAATATTTAAAAAATATATTTTCTTCTTTAAATCCATAAAATATAAAATAAATTAAAAATTTATTTTGTGAAGACAGTTTTTTTTCCCTTAGCATTTTTCAAATTTTCTGGTTTTTTAACTTTCATTTATAGGTAATTAGTTTATTTTAATTTATATTAATTTTAGAAAGTGAAATATTGTGATTTTTATAGTATAAGTATAAGTAATAATACTTTATTTCTTATATAAATTAAATATTATGAATTTTGTAGCAGGCGCGTAACTAAAGATGCCCCCCCCCCCACCTCAAATTTGTCTATTCTCGTAAATAACATTTAAAGCTAATAAAATTTCACCCCCTCCACACCCCTCCCTCCAAAAATTGTATAATATATATTACTATAAGGAAGATTTTGAAAGAAAAATTTGTAAAAGATAATAAATTTTTAAAATAAGGGCAAATTTCAAAATTTTTAGGAAAAAGGCATTTTTATAAAAAAAGTGAAAACCCAAAATTATTTTTATAAAAATCGATTAAAGCCACAGGCCTACAATAAGTGGATCTAACGATCTTGAATAAAATTGATAGGGAAAAAACTCACCTAATAATGCTCCCCCCATTAGCAAAATACTGGATGCGCCTATGTTTTGTAGGGTAAGTAGACATGTGCGCCGCCGGTGATTTTTGATGACGCCGACGCCGCTGCCAAAAAGTGTCGGCGCTAAACACGCCTCCGCCGATGTAAAAATTTGGCGGCGTGATAAATATTTTTTATAAAAATAATATTTATTTTATATATTATTTATGAATTGTAATTAGAAGAAAAATAATATTAAATATTTTTGGAATTATAAAAAAATGGTATTTTATTTTTTAAAATTAATAAATATTATTAGTCAAAATTAGCGTCTACAAAGACAGGATTTTCACTGGATGCAAACCCCCCTCGAAAACCTATGCCTAGCCCCCTAAAAAATTTGCAGTTCTGTTTCCCCATTATTAATTACACCTTTTTAATTATAATAACTCCTTTCAGAAATTTTAACAAGAATAACTTAAATTATTTTATCTACCAAATATCAAAATTTTGTGAATATAAAGGAGTTATTTTTTAGATAATGAATTCAATTAAAAACAACATAATTACAATGAATGCATTATTATAGCATTATGAGCTTGCTGAGAAAAGTTTTATTTGGAAAAAAATGTCTATGATTGTTTGCAATATATAGAGTTGGTCGATGATCAGAAATATAATTATATTATAATAGGTCTATAATAAAAGTATTAATTTTTACGGCAATATATTTTGTCATATTTCATCTCAAAATTTAATAGATAACCTCCAAAAATTTATCCTAACCCCCCATTAAAGGCGCCTACCCCCTACTATCCTCAAAAAAAATTGGATGCAAAATGCCCCCCCCCTCCCCCCCCTCCCCTTCCCCCCCTCCCTCATTTCCTCGCTCATATAGACGCTGTCTATATTCCATATAATATACGTTCGCTCACTCTGAGCAGGTCTGCGACCAATGTGCTAGATAAGATAAGATTAGGCTAGTAATTTACAGGAATGTTATTGAAATATTATTATTATTTTATTCTCTTAATTTTTGTGTTTAAAATATTTCGTATAAGACCATCATTTATTGTATAAGGAGTAATACAATGTTTTCTTAATGCAATCTACAACTCATCATATAAATAATATTTTTTTATCATAAAAGGAAATTCTAATTAATGATTTCTATTTTATTGCCATTATAACATATATAAACATAGCAGTACTAAAACAATTATGGATGCAGCATTGCAATACCCTATAACAAAATACAGAATATCCTTGCAAACCCTTCTTTTGCATAGAAACATTTTGGATCCTAAATATTAAAAACTGGCACAAATAATAAGAGAACCAGTGTTGCTGCTGCATATAAAGTCTTTTGTAATATATGCTCGCAAGTAGCACTTGATAAAAATGTTGAAGATGAATAATTATTCATTTTCAGAGTAAATTTTTTGATTATTTTTAAAATATTTGTGAATTATTTTAACTAGTTCTCCAATCAAATCTTTTTCAAAAAATATCAGCACATCAAACTTAATAAAACATTTACTTGACAAACATGACTTGTAATGTAAAGGAGAAATATCTAAACAAAATTTAAAATTATTTTTCAAACCTATTGTAAAAGATACAATTGACCCTATAAAAGATAAAAAATGGATTCTGGTAAGGAATTATGTTCTCATGTATTGCAAGGATTTAATGCCATTCTCTTCTATAAATAATACTGGAATGCAAGATTTTCTAAAGATTATTTGTAAAATCATTATAAATTTTTATAGGGTAATCTTAATTTTTATTTTAACTGTAAAAATATTTAATTTTTATAATAAAATATTTTAAAAAAACTTTGAATTTTTCAAGGCATGTTTTTATTATTAACTTTGTATTATGTAGAAATATAGCATTATTTCAGATATAAAAGATTTACCAAATAGAACAACACTTAGCTGGAGGCGTGTATTAGATGTTTAGTATTTATCAATGAAGCATAAATATGTTAACAAATTAATATTGGTCAAAATTTTCAAAACTTTTGATATGTGGACCGACAAATATAGACGGCGAAATGAAATAGATATTAATTTTAATATTTATTTTATACATTGACGACACATCATGTCACTCAAAAACATACCGCTGAAACTATTCCTTCCGTGATAGAAAAAGTTGAAAATGAATTTGAATTAGGGTCCAAGAAAATTCAAATGGTTCCGGAAGCAGAACCTAATGTAAAGAAAAGTGTTCGTCTAGGAGAATATGACTATCATTTATGTTTGGGGCATGGATTACATAATCTAGTAACTGCCGATGGAATAAAAAAAGTTAATAAAATAGAAAATTTCAGTAAAAAAGTGAGAGAAATTACAGTTGCCTTAAGATTCAAAACAGTGGATTTTGAAAATATAAACTATATATCGAAAATAAGAAATATTTTGAATCGATATCATTTGGATATTTTAGATTTGGATGATAATGATCCTTTTTATGAAGATCGTTTTGGGTTTGATGATAGTGCATGAAATCATAATCATGAGAAAAAACATAAAACCTTAAAATTAAATGCCTAGTTGGTATAATATTTTAATAATGCTGAAAAGTGTGAGGGCAATAACATAAATTCTATAAATAATCTATTAAATAGAATGGAGAAATCGATTCTCAAATTATTTAACTCTGATTGGGACTTGCTGCATGAACTTTTAAATTTTCTTAAAAAAAACTGCTGAATTTTTATCCGTCCAATGTTGTTAAACGGCTTGTTTTAACCCTATTTTTAAAAACGGCTAATTCAATATTTTATCCAGAAAAATATTGATTTTGTTCATAGAAGGAACAAAGGTCTAAACAATATATTATCCAGATCTCGAGGCTTAGGCAATATTTTTCTAGCTAAAATATTGAGTTAGCCGTTTTTAAAAAATGACTCAAATCGAGCCGTTTTACAATACTACGTCCAAAGAGGAGTTACTATAAATTTATCCTTATTATTTTGTAGTGAAATTAAAATTCATTTAATTGTAAAAGAATATGATAGTCCTCCAGTAGCATCCCTTAAACAAAATATGCTTATTAAATTTGATCATAGATTTCCAATAACCGATCTTCAGGTAGTATTTTAAAATACATAAATTAATGTTTTAAATATTATTTCTCTTTGTTTTATTTTTCTTAGGTGTTAGGAGCACTTTTGGATCCTCGTTTTCAACCTAAAATCATAGTAAATGAATATTTAAAGGAAAAAATATTAATACGGTGCAATTTTTATGTTAACACGCTACCTCTCTGTGGCCTTACACGGACGAATTAACCGAGTGAAATGACGGAAGTTGCTTCAGAATTTAATTATCTCAAGTCATTGGTACGAAACATTGATCTATTCATAACAATAATTTGGAACAACAAGACTATTTAACTAGTCTAGGAAAAGAGTGTTATTCATTATTATCGCCTTATAATTTAGAGATAAAAGATGTCTTAGATTTTTGGAAGATAAGAGCATTATATCTTCTTAAACTTTCGATATTAGCTAGAAAGGTCCTATGCGTTCCAGCTATATTCAGCGAGCGTGTATTTTCCATAGCTGGACTCACTTTAAAGTCTAAAAGATCATTATTCCTATAAATCTAAATAAAATAATTTATATAGATAATTATAACTTAAAATTATTAAATTATGGTAATAAACATAATAAAACATAAATTCATAAATTTTATTTTAAAAGTGTTTCCAATGAATTTGTAATCTTGATTAAAAAAATTTAAGTTAGAAAAATATTTGACGCCGCTCTGCAACCGCCGATTTTTCGGCATCTTAATCAATTCGTCACCGCCAATCGATCGTTTTAAAAAAGAAACGCCGCCACCGATAATGCTGTCGGCGCACATGTCTAAGTGTAGGTAATAATATTTAATTAATGATATTGAGGCTAAATTAAATAAAACATTTAAAATATAAATTATTTATTAAATTTTATAATTTTTTATTTGTAAATTAAGTATATAATGATTTGAGTCATTATTTCTTTATGTTCTCCAAACCCTAAACTTGGAACCCGTGCCCTTTTTTAAATTTTATTCCTGAACCTAGACCCTTTTATTGTATAAGAGTCTATATCCCTGGGATTTTTTTAACTTTTTGGGTATATTTAAATTAAAAAATAGAGCGTGGGGGGGGGGGGGGTAAGTAGAGGTGGTATTTTCTGTTTGAATTGAATAATCTTTTTAATTTACTAACTTTTTTTTCATTATAAAGAAATCCTACATAATTAATAAATGTTATGAAATCTAAGTCTAGCCCGAATGTTTTTTATTTAATTGCCAGGCCTAGCGCGAAATTTTTTATGTAAGACTTGCCTGACTAGACCCAGCCCTTTATAATTTTTTCTCGGCCTGGCCCGGTTTAATTTATTTAAAATCCCTGCCTGATAGCGTAGCCGGGCTTTGCAGATCTCATACTTAGGTTGATTTTGATTTTATAAAATAACGGCCTAGCAAAACAATTTTGCCCATTATAATTTCAAAGATGACGACTTCAAAAATTAGAAAAGTATTTGCGTGTCTTTATAATTATATAAACAATTTTCATAACTTTCGAAACATTCTAGGAATAGTACCCATTTCGATAGCGTTCCATAATTTCCCCAAAGTCTATTCCCTGGATATGTCCCGAATAATCCGTTCCATGCCCCTGATTTGTCGAGTTTAAATTTAATTATCACATAAGTAAATCGAGGCCTAGTCACAAATGTCTACATGACGAGGGGGGGGGAAGTAATTTGCAACCATATATATTTTTAGAGAAAGAGGGTGTAGGGAGGGGGGATTTTTTGGGGGGAAGTGGGGATAGGAGAGAGGGTGTAAATCCCTATGAGTTTAACCAATATATTCCCCAATTGATGCATTGAAATAATTGGTATATTAAACAAAACTGTATTCCTGTGTCAATTAGGGCTTAACCTTCATAAATTAAGAAAACTAATCAATCTCAAGGTTCTGAATTGGAATACTTAAATTAGAGACCTATATAGGCCCTTTTCGGACTCCCCCCCCCCCCCCACGGTCTAAAAATTTAAACCTACTGGGGTTCGATTTTTAAATTTTTTTAAAATAATCAATCGGAAAATCATACACTGGAACTTTTAATATTCATTTACTGCTGATATTTTCGATTTCTCTTTGAAACAATTTGAATACAGCCAAAATTATTCAAAAAATAATTTTAAGAATTCAGGGTCGGTGTACGTAAGCTGATTAAAATTCTGGGCCGGACCAAAAAATTTTCAAAACAATCCCAGGACGGGCTTGAAATTATAAAAATCTCGTAGTGTCCAGACTTGAAAATCAAAATTTTAAAATCCGGGCCGGTCCAAGCTTGAATATAAAATTTTTTTAGAATTCGGACCGGGCTTAATATTTCGATCGGAATATAAATTGTAATTGGATCTAAGGAAGGAGCCAAAATTGAAAATTATTTATATAACTTAAAATTAAATATTCAGGTATTTAGAAACAAAAATTGCATTAGGTTGAAAAAACTTAACTATCTGCCATAAAAAATAGCCTACTAAAATAAAAGTATAAACGATCTATTTTTATTCTTAAAATGGGCGAGAAACTTTATATATTGTATTGAGAAAATATACTGATCCAATTGATCATACTCAATATATTCCGACTGAATATAATTTATAGACCCACAATTATCATTCAAAAATAACTTGTAAATTAAATATTTATTAACATTTATATTTATTTCGTTAATTTATATATATAAAATATCAAAATTGGATTGAAACGATATAATATCGTTAATTAGATTTTCACTGTATCCATTAAAATTTATGTGTCTCAGTCCATAGCTATAGTTAATTAGTTCATTATTTTTATATTTAGGTAAATACAATACAATTGGATACATTAAAAATATAAATCTAAAATAAGATATTTAACTATATAAAACTATTTAAAAAGCTATAAAAATAATATTACAATTAATTAATATAAAATATTGACTATTTGCGTTCCCCGAAAGCAGCCGTAGTCACGGGTGGAATGGCCATAAGACCAGGTGGGCATTTTGCCCACGAGGCCGCAAGAAAATGTCGATTTTTGGGGCCGATCAGAGGAAAATATTAAAAAAGAGGCCGATTAGAAAAAAAAATATTATTATGTTCACATTATTTTCTTTTATCATTTATTGTTTTTTAATGATACCTCTATGATTTGAATGTCACATTCCTTGAGAATTGTCATGTCGTTTACAATATTTTAATGCATAAAATATCAATAACGTCGCTTGACGCTATACATCATTACCGTGTTCTTTTCTTTATATTTTTTTTCAAATGAAGTGAAAACGCTTCCGTTTGAGTAGAGTGAAAGCTAAGTTTTGATTAATTTATTATATTATATTTTTATACATTGATTTATTGTAGAAATAATATAGCCAACATTTCTTGTTCTTAATTCATTGAAATCAAATAAAATTCAGGTCGGTGAATCAGATAAAAAGATGGATGCTTGGTGTTATAAATAATAAAATATTTATATTTAGTTTATGGGATTATATTTAGAAGGATGTCAATCAATTATTATTATTGATTGTTAAAAATATAGATAATATCGATTATTATATTAGGTATATATAATTTTGAATGTGAAAAATAAATTAATAATAAAGTGCAGTTTTTGTGTTAAAATTCTACATTTATTAAAGTGGTACACGTTGAACCAGGATCGAAATTTTACTGGGAAGAATATTTAAATAAAGAGAAATAAATTTATAGGACGCAATTCCTAAAGAAGATCATTTTTATTCGAGGAAGAAATTTGAAGGATCATTCGAATCAGGATAAAAAAGGTAAATAAAAATATATTGTCTTTATTAAATATCTTGTTACACACAACGCAATTATTATTTAGGATAAAATTATTATTATTAAAATTTTAATGAGAACATGGTTTATTTTTTTATTAGTAATCATAGGAATTCTAACTTTAATAAAATGCAAGTTTATAAGAATAATTTTGTTAAAGTATTTAATTCGAGTTTCGATAAATTGGATGTGACCAATTGTGTGGTTACAGCTCTAATTTTTTTCATCTTATATATTTCATTGATTTTTATTGTACATTTAATTAAGATAATTAAGAATAAGTATTTTACAAATAAAGTGAGTATGTTAGATGATTCTAATGTTGTGGATTTGAATCCTATGACATCTGATAAATTTTTAGATTTTTCTGAAGATCTAAAAAATAGTTTAAATTTGATTTTAAGTGAACTTAGAAATTTAAATATCCAGAAAATAAGTAATTCCAGTGGGAATGAGAAGTCAAATACTAGTTAAATGCCTATTGTTGGTAAAAGTATTATGACGTCAAAAGATATAAATGTTAGTTTAGATTCATTTATGAGTGAAATTTCTGAAAAAATTTCTGAAATTGTGATTAATAAACCTGTGAAGGTTGTAAAAGATTATAATGTACTTGTTAAAAGAAATGAAAATGAAGGTGTAATTTCAAATGATATAAAAGAAATTAAAGAAAATTTGAAGAATATTTCTAAAGATATAGATACAATTAGAAATAAAAATTATAATTTTAGTGAAAATTGTGATATTTGTGGCCGGAGGGGTCATATGGGAAAAATTGTTTTACGCGTGAGCGAAAGATCGATGAAAATGTGAATGTAAAATTAAATGATAAAAATGATATAATTTGTCATCGATGTGGTTTTACAGGTCATATTAAAAAAATTGCATAGTGAAAGAAGCAAATTTTAAATATGGTTTTCCAAAAAGACCACCGGTATTGCTAAATCCAGTAGTACGTAATATAAAAGATTCGGTGATTTTAAATACAAGTGAAAAAGATATGAACAATAAAGATAATGACCGAATGTGTTTTAAATGTGAGAAAATGGGTCATGTGGCCATGAATTGTGTTCAATTCGTGAGTGAATTGCAATGACTATATGATTTGAAAGAGAATCATGTAAAAATTGAAAAATCCTATATTAATAATAAAATTCGTAATATATATAGTGTAGTTAAAAATAATTCCAATATATTTAATAAAAAAAGTATGGATATTCAGAGGCCATTAAATTCAGAGTTGAATTTAGACATGTATATTAATGATATTAATAGTGATTCAAATATAATAAATATAATTCAGTTAATGAAAATGTATAAAATTTTAATGATTGGAAGAGAAATTAGTCAGCGTTCGTGTCCTCGTATAAATATAAAATTTGATAGACAGAATATAGAAATGTTGTTTGACACTGAGGCAAGCATTTCAATAATGTCTAGAGCAAATTATTATAAATATTGGCCTGAGGGTACACTCGAGAAAGAAAACATGTGTGTTAAACAATTTGATGGGTCTGAAATTTTGGTTTTGGGTAAAACTAAATTAGGAGTGATTTCAAATGATTTAACAATTTTTCTTGACTTATGGGTGGTAGAAAAAGATGTAGAAACAATTATGTTGGGATTGGATTATTAAAATTGGTCCCATGAACAACTATTGGAATATTTTTTCAAAAAATAGTGATTTGTTACTAAAAAATACTAAATGCAAAATTATGAATAATAATGTTAAAAATAAAATTCATGAAATAGTAACATCAGATTTAATAGAAAAGGAAGTGAATCCTTCTATTATACTGATACGTGTGAAATTTCCGAGAAATTAATGGTTAACTTGGATAATGTTCAAAATAAAACTGAAATGAATGAAAATCAAATTGTTGATTTAGAGGTCATTATATTGAAGAGAATGTGTGAAGATATATCTATTTTAATGGAAAAATATGGTATAATTTTTGAAGACAATTTGCGATGTCTTAATGATTATAAAGTGGATGTGAAATTAAAAGAGGGATTTTCACCTATTTTTCTAGCATGTCGACGAGTTCCTTTTGAGTGGAAAAAGGAAATTAATGACGAACTAGACCATTGGGTTAAAGATGGTATTATTATTCCGGTGGATTATAGTGAATGGGCTAGCCCATTAGTTCCAGTGAAAAAAGCTAATGGAAAGTTAAGACTATGTGCTGATTTTAGATTAACTTTAAACAGGTGGGTTGTTGAATTTAAATATCCATTACCCCGAATTGAAGAAATTTTGGCCAGTTTTAAAGGTGCAAAATATTTTTCTAAAGTTGATTTTTCGTCAGCTTATTTACAATTACCTTTAAAGAGGAAATTCAAAAATTATTAACGATAACTACACCTAAAGGATTATTTGCGTTTTGCAGATTACCATTAGGATTAAGTGTTTCAGCACCTATTTTCCAACGTACCATGGCATCTGTTTTTCAGGGGCTAGAAGGTGTATTTTACTATATGGATGATGTGCTGATAACTGGGGTGACGCCAGAACAGCATAATAAACGTCTTGAAGAAGTTTTCAAGAGAATTCGTGATAAGGGCTTGAGGGCTAGCAAAGAAAAAAGTGTTCTAGGTGTAACTGAAGTAATATATTTAGGTAATCTAATAAATGGGGTGGAAGTGAAGCCTCTTGATAAAAATTTAAAAAATATATTTAATATGAATCAGCCAAGTAACAAAGCTGAAGTACAATCTTTTTTGGGCATGGTAAATTATTATCATCGTTTTGTGGAGAATTTTGCAAAGGTGGCATCTCCATTGTACGATTTATTAAAAAAAGGGGTTCATTTTGAATGGGAATTTGAACAACAAAATGCTTTTGAGATTTTGAAAAAGAAAATTGGTGAAGAACTTATTTTAGTGTGTTTTAATAATGATTTAGAAATAATTTTAGCAGTGGATGCATCCAACAAGGGTGTTGAAAGCGCATTGTTACATATAATTGATGGGTTAGAAAGACCAATTATTTTTTTTTCAAGAATTTTTCATGAAGTTGAAACTAGGTATTCTGTGATTGAACAGGAAGCCTTAGCGGTTATTTTTGGGTTAACCAAGTGTCGTGAATATTTGATTGGTAAAAAATTTGTGATTTATACTGATCATAAACCATTGATTCATTTGTTCAAAAAACATATCAAAGAATTGATGATGTCCCCAAGATTACAACGGTGGTTGTTACTTGTAAGAAGTTTCAATGTGGAAATTAAATATCGGCGAGGAAAGGAAAATAATTTGTCTGATGTGTTGTCTAGATTAGGATCAGAGGAAATAATTGATATTATAATTTTGGATAGGGAAGATGCTTTAGTGTGTAATTTATCTTGTATATTAAAGGGAGGTCCTACAACGTGGGAAGACCTTAAATTGAATACTTTGAAAGACAGGGATTTTAAGCAAGTGAAATTGTGTTTGATAGGGAAAAAAAATTGGAAAATTAAACAAAATGCGTATAAGAAAATACAAAAAGAATTATCAATTGTGGAAGATTGTATAATGCGGGGAAATCGTGCTGTAGTCCCATATAAATTGAGGGATACGATTTTATGTTTATTACATGCAGGTCATCAGGGTCAAAATAAAATGAAATCATGGGCTCGTGAATATGTGTGGTGGCCTGGTATGAATTTAGAAATTGAAAAAATTACAAATAAATGTGTACCATGTAATACCTGTGC
Source organism: Gordionus sp. m RMFG-2023 (assembly GCF_954871325.1). Classification (NCBI taxonomy): domain Eukaryota; kingdom Metazoa; phylum Nematomorpha; class Gordioida; order Chordodea; family Parachordodidae; genus Gordionus; species Gordionus sp. m RMFG-2023. Next base: position 19,301,812 of record NC_088775.1, read on the forward strand.
CACAATGCCCCGTAGAGAAATGGGAGGTATATGGCCAAAGTCAAATCAACCATGGGAAAGGGTTCATATTGATTTTTTTGACTTGGATAAAAAAACATATTTCTTAATTGTAGATTCATATTCTAAGTGGATTAAATATGAAGAGGTTAATGGGTTAACAACCAAAGTTGTTATCAAATTGTTAAAAAAATTATGGTCAAAGTTTGGTATTCCTAAAACTATTGTGTCAGATGGAGGGCCAGCGTTTATAAGTGAAAATTTTAAACATTTTTGTACTTCGTTGCAAATAAAACATCGTGACTCAGCCATATCATTCTAGTTCTAATGGTCAGGCTGAAAGAATGGTAGCCATAGTGAAAAATTGGATAAAAAATGCCAAAATAGAAAAAACTAAAATTTGGATGGCTCAGTTGTATTATAATAATTCTAAAAATAAAGAAGGTTTTACTCCTGTGGAATTATTTTTAGGTCGAAGGACCAGATTACCTTTAGATTTTCTTAAATCAAAGGGAAGTGTTAGTAAATTACCATGTGATAGAAACAACATAAAATTTCCTGTGGGACAAATGATTTGGGCTAGAATTTTTGAGAATAAGAAAAAAAAATGGGAATTTAGGAAACAAAATAAATCGTGTGGAGTTTATAGACGGAATTAAGGGAATCCGTCATAACGATCAATTGAAAATACGTAGGTAAACTACTAGTTATTTTCAGATTGATGTTATTCCCAAAAATTAATGTATTATAAAATTGAGGTTATTCCCGAAACATGATATCCAAAATTAATGTAGTCTCAAATTTATGTTATTTTAAAGTTAATATGATATAACATTAATATGTTAAGTTATTCTAGAAGTAATGGGAACCGAAGTCAATGTGATATAAAATTAAAGTATACTTAGAATTATGTGAATATTAGTCTAATTATAAAAATTAGCAGTATTATGGTAATTCCATTTATCATGGTATTTTGATCTGGTTAATTCTTATTTATTCTACTTACTCAATTTTCCTGATGATTTAAGTTGAGGCGTAACTTACTCAATTTTTCATGATGATGTAAATTGAGGTTTGACTTAACAAATTTTTCCAATGATTTAAGTTTTTTTTTAAAAAAAAATGGATAAAAATTGATCGAGTTTATCGAAGCGTGTTGTTTGTAAGATAAAAACAAAACGAACGGTGTAGTTAAATTGTTTAATTAATAAAATGCAAAATAAAACAGAAGTGTTGGTTATTAATGAATTGTGCTATTAATAAATGAAGAAAATAAAATGTTTATGGATAGAAATAAAATGGTTAATTCAAAACATACAAAGGTTTAAAATATTTTTGTGTGTAGGAAAATGTGAAATAGGGAATTAGGAAAAACAGAAATGAAATTTATTTTTTTTTAAAAAAAGGGGGGATAAAGTATTTTTATGATTTTAAAAGAATATTTATTTTTTTTTCCATTAAAAGAAAAAAAGAATTTTTATTATTTTTGCCATTTAAAAAAAAGAGATTTTTATAAAAATTGATTTAAAAATGATTAAAGAATTACCCTTAATAGATTGTGAAACATTTTTTCTCAAGATAATTGTAATCCCAAAGTCTGTGAATGACTTGAAAATAAAGAAACCATCTTATACTGGCAGGAAGTGTTTTCGCTGCCAGAGTTCTGATCATTTACTTGATAAATGTAAAACACCGGCGTATCTATTAAGAAAAAAAATTACTCCTAAATTTTACAGTGAGGAAGATGGTGATCAACCGAGATCTTCGAATAATTATAATGTGACCAAAAAAGGAAAATTGGGATTGGTGGATTACAATAAAGTGTATGAAGTGGATTCTCGAGTTAAACATTATGGCAATCGGGTGTGGCCGCCGAGGACGTATCAAGGAAATAGATTATATTCAAGAGATAGGCCCATGAATTCTTTACAGAAGTCCATGAAAAAGAGTGATTTCGATCTTACAAGTGTAGGTCATATTAGTTATTCCATGAAACCGGAAGAGATTCGAGATCAACCAAGAAAGGAGAGGAATACACTGATATCGAGATGGAAGAAATTAAATTATTAAGACAAGATGATTAAAAATTTTATTGTGATAAATTTTTAGTACATTCATTTTTGTAAATTTATTTTCATTAATTTAGTGTACATGTCCTTGGCCATATTTGGGTGGACATGTTGTAAATAATAAAATATTTATATTTAGTTTATATTATATTTAGTTTATGGGATTATATTTAGAAGGATGTCAATCAATTATTATTATTATTATTAATTGTTAAAAATATAGATGATATCGATTATTATATTAGATATATATAATTTTGAATGTGAAAAATAAATTAATAATAAAGTGCAGTTTTTGTGTTAAAATTCTACATTTATTAAACTTGGGTGAAACAGAATAATTCATCTGGCTAAAATAAGTTGAGAAGGTTGCAAAAAATAGGTAAGATAAGGTGGTGGGCACGAGAAAAAGCCCTTAAATGGATATATGGTAAATAGAGATTGCCCCCAATAATGATAAATGCACTCAATTTATAATAGATAATAAATCATTTGAGACAAATTGATAATTTATGTAAATTTAAGAATCTAAGTACAGCTATAATATATTTGGAAATTTTTGAAAGAATGAGGCTACTGTCATATAAGGACTTTATCATCATGGAAAATGTTAGAAGAGGCTAAGTCTTCTGTATCATCGATTCAAAATAAAGCAATAAAATGGCTCTAATTTAATTGAAACATTTTCATATTTAAAGCTCCCGGATAGTATCAGGGTACAGAATGCTCTGCCAAAAAATCGAATAGGACGAGCGAAGAGAATATATAGTGACAAATGCCAAGATGAACGTCCTCAAGAATCGATTGACCTTTATAGGTTAGAAGTATTCAAATTATAAACAGCTTGTCAGAACGGTTTTCTACGAATTGAGAACTTATTTTGAATGTGCACTATTTGCATCCAAGACTTTGATGAAATAAATAGTAAAGATATTTCTGAAAAGGCCTTGGAAAAACTGGCACAATTGGTATATATATTGAGTGTTAAATTACGTAACTAATTATGTTCATTTGCCAGTGTATTCAAAGATTTGGTAGTAGAATTAAATAAAAAGGGCCATGATATCGTATGTACAAGTGAGGAGTCAAATGAAGAAGATGAAATATTACAATATGATAACAACTCAGAGTGTGATAATAAATGTAACAAGTGTTTAATATGCGTGTATGAAATTCTTAAAAGATACAATAAGCATACAAGTTAATTTATTTTTGGCATATGAATACATTTTAACTTTGTCATTTACACAAGTTAATTGCAAGAAAATATAGTAAATTAAAATTTATAAAAATAGGCTGAAAGCTAATATTGACCAAGAAAGATTAGAAGCGTTTTTAATGATGTCAGTCGAACGAAAACTATTAGAGCAGATTGAACTAGAAGATATTCTTGTATATTTGAGCAAAGGCTCAAAGTTAATGAAATTATTAACGTAAAAATTATATATTTTCTTAATTTTTTTATTTGAATCTTATTAATATCTATTTACAATATGATCGGTGCCTGATTTTATAAGTGCAGCAATTTTATTCTCTATAATATTTATATGTGTAATTAATTGATTTGATATATTGAGTATGTGTTTTTTTTATATTTAACATGTGATGTATTTGATTTTAAAGTGCAATCGTTGTAAATCGAATATAAAATACATATGTGCAATGAATATATTATTTTAGATGTGCATTTTTTTTAAATAGTGTATATTATGATAATTATATACAATAAAAAACTCTGCTAGTAGTACAACGCCATTTTATAACTTACTCAATTTACCCAACACAACTCGAAAACTAAAATTAATAATTTGATGCATACCTGTGATTAGCTGATCTTCATCTACTCGGTTTTTTATCTTTATTTTTTTATTTATTTTTTTGTGTTTTTTAAATGTTTATTATAAAACTAAATCCCTAAGTATTGACATTTTTATATTTATATTTAAATTTTTTTCGTTTTCCTTTTTTTATATTTTTAGTTAATATTTGGTTTAAAGAAATATGTATATATAAGTAATCTAAATTATGAAAAAAACCTGTGCTTCCACTCCTTCGCACAAGTATGTAAATCCAATGTGATATATTGCTGGGTACTTGTCTATCTCTGTAATCTTTTCCTTCAATGTTTTGAAGTCATAGAGGTCGGGGACTAAGACAATGGTGTTAGACCTCACCATCCTTTTGAAGAAGGCATGCGCTACGTAGTGTCTCGCGGTGCCAGCTGGGTTGCCGTTTATTCTGAGGGATAAATCCGCTGTAGGGATAATCCGACCTGTTTCTTTCATATCTAACACTGGTACAGCCAGAGCGACATTCTTTAAACCAAGCTGCTTTTCCCATCACATCATCCTCTCCATTATTTCCCTCCATTGTTAAAGTTTGACCTTTGATTCTAACACTTCTATTCCGCTTAGTTCTTCTTCCAATTTACTATCACTTTTAAAATAAAAATTTTGATAACCTAATAGATACGACAGAATTAATAATGTGATTACACTAATTATACACATATACATATTTATTAACTAATTCGCTCCTCTAACGATTATTTTAATCTATTTTACTTTAATTTAACAATACTATTTATCTACCAATTCAATTCTAACTCTTTAAATATAATTATACTAGTATTTAAACACAATTGTATAGTTTATTCAACTCCAATTACCTTAAATTATTCTACAAATCTTATCAACAACAACTCGGTCAAGTCACAGCACCAATAAGGGTGGGTGCTCAACGACATCGTTGTAAGTGAGACGTGAAAAAAAGAAATCAATAACTAGCTAATAAGAAATACAAAAAAAAGCTCCGCAATTACAAAGAATAAAGCAAGGAATAAAGCCAAGGCGCAAGCAAAGCAAATGGCGAATTTGAAGGACGTGAAAACATTTGAGAATGACATCAAAGTTTATAATCGGGATGAGTTCGAAGCACCAGTCGCGCTACCGACATTTAATGGGGCATTTGAAGGAGGCCTAGCAGCAGGCATGGAGTTGGCTTTAGCAGATGAAGACAAGTTGGCCGTTGTACACATAGAAGAAGCGGTTGCAGAATCCGATGTCAAAATTTACCACCCATTCAGACGTTTCGAAAGTATGGTAAATATGCAATGTATGATATAATTCGCAGCTCTTCTTATCAGAGAATATCGAAGTGTGATAAGATAGCCTTAGGGTCTGTGTATGTCTGCTTCAATTTCAATCTCGTATGCTACAGGGGAAACACCACAGTACCTGATGGAGATTGGCGTATTTATGTTAGAAAGAAAATGTCATCCACCATATAGTGCTGAGGAGAAATGGGTGGTAAATTTTGACATCGGATTCTGCAACCGCTTCTTCTATGTGTACAACGGCCAACTTGTCTTCATCTGCTAAAGCTAACTCCATGCCTGCTGCTAGGCCTCCTTTGAATGCCCCGTTCTTCGAATTCATCCCGATTATAAACTTTGATGTCATTCTCAAATGTAATCACGTCCTTCAAATTCGCCATTTACTTTGCTTACACCTTGGCTTTATTCCTTGCTTTATTCTTTGTAATTGCGGCGCTTTTTTTAATATTTCTTATTAGCTAGTTATTGATTTCCTTTTTTCACGTCTAACTTACAACGATGTCATTGAGCAATTTTATTGGTGCTGTGACCTGACCGAGTTGTTGTTGATAAGATTTGTGGAATAATTTAAGGTAATTAGAGTTGAATAAACTATACAATTGTGTTTAAATATTAGTATAATTATATTTAAAGAGTTAGAATTGAATTGGATAGATAAATAGTGTTGTTAAAAGTAAAATAGATTAAAATAATCGTTAGAGGAGTGAATTAGTTAAAAAAATTTATGTATATGTGTATAATTAGTGTATTCACATTATTAATTCTGTCGTATCTATTAACATTACAGGTTATCAAAATTTTTATTTTAAGTGATAGTAAATTTTTTATAAATATGAAGAGTTTTAAATTTATAAAATATTGGGAAGTTCAGTATAATATTATTGGAGCATTGCTAGTATTATGTATATGGGTTTGTAGTTTAATTCTGGGAAGAAGAACTAAGCGGAATCGAAGTGTTAGAATCAAAAGTCAAACTTTAACAATAGAGGGAAATAATGGAGAGGATGATGTGATGGGAAAAGCAGCTTGGTTTAAAGAATGTCGCTTTGGCTGTACCTGTGTTGGATATGAAAGAAACAGGTCGGATTATCCCTACAGCGGATTTATCCCTCAGAATAAACAGCAACCCAGCTGGCACCGCGAGACACTACGTAGCGCATGTCTTCTTCAAAAGGATGGTGAGGTCTAACACCATTGTCTTAGTCCCCGACCTCTATGACTTCAAAACATTGAAGGAAAAGATTACAGAGATAGACAAGTACCCAGCAATATATCACATTGGATTTGCATACTTGTGCGAAGGAGTGGAAGCACTAAAGCACAAGATTGAATTTGACGATAATGACGGGAATAAGTATATTGAGAAAACAGGAACTTATGGTGAGGTAGTCATGAAGGCCAGTACGCTGATGCAATCTCCTCACTACAAGAATGAGCTATACAAGTCCGATGAAGATTACAGCTCGGATTATGCTAAAAATTTACGGGAATATATCAACAGCAGGCAAAACGAAGGATTTGCTTTGATCTGGGATCTCGGCTGGGGCCGCTGTTTATGAGCAAATCGCTAAGCTGTAAGGAGTTGATGTCAATAAGGAGGTTGTTGGACTCATGAAGGAAATTGTCATATCACCTGTGAAAGAAAGCGGTGCTGTTGTTGGTGTTGCAACAGTAAGTGTTGTGGATATTAAATACTTAGCCATTAGGTTTTTTTCATAATTTTGATTACTTATATTACTTATTTATTTAAACCAAATAATGCTTATTATAGAACATTTTTATATTTATATTTATATTTTTTTCTTTTTTTTTAATTTTAGTTAATATTTGGTTTAAAGAAATATGTATATATAAGTAATCTAAATTATGAAAAAAACCTAATGGCTAAGTTATTTCTTATCCACACCACTTACTGCAGCTGTTTATGAGCCGCTAAGCTGTATGGAATTGATGTCAATAAGGAGGTTGTTGGACTCATGAAGGAACTTGACAAAGCACCTGTGAAAGAAAGCGGTGATGTTGTTGGTGTTGCAATAGTAAGTGGTGTGGATAAGAAATAACTTAGCCATTAGGTTTTTTCCATAATTTAGATTACTTATATATACATATTTTTTAAACCAAATATCAACTAAAAATATAAATAAAGGAAAAAAAAAGAGAAAAAAATATAAATATAAAAATGTTAATACTTATGGATTTAGTTTTATAAAGCATTTAAAAAACACAAAAAATAAATAAAAAAATAAAGATAAAAAACCAAGTGGATGAAGATCAATTAATCACAGGTATGCATCAAATTATTAATTTTAGTTTTAGAGTTGTGTTGGGTAAATTGAGTGAGTTATAAAATGGCGTTGTACTACTGGCAGAGTTTTTTATTGTATATAATTATCAGAGACCTGCAGAGGTACCATTTGCACGGCCCGGCCCGGTTTTAAATTTTTTAGGCGCGGCCCGGCCCGGATATTTTTTTAAAAAATTTTTTATGGCCCGGCCCGGATTTTTTAATTTGACCTGGTATATACAAAAATTCACCTATGAGGTATTTTACGATATTTTTCAGCGAGTATTATCGCTTATTATTTAAAAAATACATGTAAAAAGCTAATATTTTGAGAATATTATATTGAATTTATAAAAATTATAAAGTTATTTATAAAAATGGATATTTTGAGCATATACTATATTTTATATTGCATTTATAAAAATAAAGCTAATATTCATAAAGATGGTAATAATATTTTGAGCATATACTATATTTTATATTGCATTTAAAAAAAATAAAACTAATATTTAATTTATAAAAATGGAAAATATTTTGAGAATATAATATATTGTATTTAATTTATTATTTAATTTATAAAATAAAAATAAATCGCTATTTAAAAAAATGCATGTATAATAAATAGTATTTTGAAAATATAATCTAATTGCACAATATTAATATAATTTATTTTGTAGTATAAATTTTTAACAAAAGAAGATAATTGTATTATATAATATTGTAAAAAAAAAAAATGAAAAATGTTGGATTAAAAACTTTCATGACTCAAGGTAAATATAATAAATGCAATAAATATTTGACAGTTTGCAAAAAAACCAGCATGATTGACGAAACCCTATATTCAAGAAAGATATTAAAAATTCACAAATTATCATGAAGAAAGAGAAGCATATCTATCTTTTCAGGTTGAAGATTACTTCTTCTTTCTTCAAGAATTCTCCCAGTAGTGGAAAAATTCCCCTCACAGCTTGCACTTGAAGCAGGAATTGCCAATACCCGTTTTGCCAATTTTGCTAAAATTGGAAATTCGCTTTGATGAGCCGCCCACCACTCTAACAAATTATCCACCTTAAATGTTTCATCTATTTTTTTATTTATGTAATTATAATATTCATCATCGGGTATTGACATATTACCAGGATTACCATTGCCCCATTTGTCATAAACGATTCAGTTTGTTTAACAACAGTCGTAATTTGACTGGTCGATGGTATTTCATTTACTTCCTGAGCCTCTTGTAATTTAATATAATCTTTTATATAGTTTTCTGTCATCTTGCGATCTGTCCCTGACTACATACGTAATTGCTTGAATTTGGGACAGAGAAAAAAGAAATAAAATGATACTGGTGTAAAACAAATTTTTCAATTAAAAAATGCTTTATATTAAGTAAAATCAATTTTATTTCTCCTTTTTCGCTTTGAAAGGTATTACAAACTTCAAGAAGTGATATTCCTTTATTTGATTGTTTTGGTAAAATATATTCTAAAAATTTAGATATGAATTATAAAAAAATATATTAATAATACTTGAATATTGGGGCTTATTTAAGATATTCCTTTATTTGATTGTTTTGGTAAATTATAAAATTTAGATATGAATTATAAAAAAATATATTAATACTTTGAATAAATTTGCAGGAAATTAATAATTAGATCGATCTGTGAGTGTTAGGTAGTGCTAACCATCACCCAATATTATATTAATCATAACTATAATATAATATAATCTTATAACCATTAACTCATAATGTAAAAATTTTTATAAAAAATATTAAGGCCCGGCCCGGCCCTGGTTTAACAATCTTAGGCCCGGCCCGGGTATATTTTAAAAATTTCGAGGTCTCTGATAATTATCATAATTATAAAATCTAGTCCCTTTTATAATTTTGGAGATCACGAGTTTTACACGTGATTATAAAATCAGGCGACTATTTATAAATTTGTTAAATATTAAACAAAATAATTTTTAAAAATAAATAATAATAATAATATGACAAATATGACATATATGATTAATACTATTTTTTTAAATTAAAAATGTAAATCGTTTGAACTTATTTTAAAAAATAAGCAGAAATAAAAATTATGTAAATCAAAGAAGCCATTTAAGGGAACCCGGTCGAAGACCAGGCAAAAGCGGGCCGAAGGCCCGCAAAATGCGGGTATGGGGACGAAGCCCCCATATAAATGAGGCCGCTATAAAAAATGCCCATGAGGCCGTAGCGTCGCCAGTCCGCCTCTGGCCGTAGTTAAGTCTGAATATTTCAAGTTGAATTATTTGTCGGATAAAAAGAAATTCCCTAGCCTCTCAGGTAAAATCACTAATTCTAAGTCCTAGGGTTTTTAATATTTTTTAAAGTTCTAGGTGAAAAGCTGTTGTGGAGATGACTTATTGGGGTGAATATAAAATTTGAGATCTTTGCATTTTTAAATTTTTTTAAAATTTGACTCGGTTTAAGAAATTTATGTTGGTATTAAAAGGAAATGATAAGACACAAATAAAATCCCATATTATAGATTTAATGAGGCTCACCGAATTGTAGTCATTCTGCCATATCTTAATCTATCTGCGATAGGTTTGGTTGATGGGCTCAAGATGGTTAGGTATGGTAGCGACAACATCTATTGATGAGAGGATTTATTCAAGTGAGTGCGGCGTTGTAAAGTTATATGATAAATTTTAAAGAATGCATTTCGTTTCAGGACTCATTGACACGGCTTCCACCATGACTATGATAAGATGAAGTGTTGTAAAAAATCTCACGGAAGTAGGGGATGAGAGGCAGGCTTGTTCAGTAAAATTCTGGGGTGGCGGGGGGGGGGGTTAAAATTTTTTAGGAAAGTAGTAATTTGATATTTTGAATTTTTACATAATAGATAATAATACATTAAATCTCTTCACAAAGAAGTAAGAAAAAATATATATTATATCACTTATCTTCTTTTTTCCAAAGTTTTTTATATTTATCATAATTATAATAATTGTAAATATTTACTAATCAATAATAATTACTTGGGGTTAAATTATTTGTGGTTTCAGCAGTAGTGTGTACTTAGTTAGTTAGGAATCAATCTTGATTTTTAAGGTGGTGAAGTGGGGGAGGGGATATTTTCAGGGGGGTAGGGGTAAAAATATTTAGAGAGTAAAATCTTAAATGGCTTAAAGGGGTAAAGAAACTGTTACTGATTGATTATATAAATGACCCTTAAAGCGCATTGCTTTTCAAAAGCAATAAAATTTCCTTCTTTTTTTATGTAAAATAAATCAATATCGATTTTAAATAATTATATTTTAAGGTTCGAATTGTCATATTAAATAGCATCACCCTAATTTTAATCAATCTAGATTATAAAAAAAATTGTTTGTTTAATTAATTCTTTAAACGATCGACTTTTTTTAAAAGAATTAAGAGTATAAATCATGATCTATTATATTAAATTTATATAACATAAAGTAAAAATTACCCGATAAGTTTGTTTCGACTACAGTTAAGCAATATTGGAATATTAAATTGGGACATTCTATAGCGCGAGGTGGGTTGGTTATGCATAGAGGATCTTGAAGAGTTGAGCATTGTGAACACTTTATTCCTTTAACTTTTATAAATAGTAATTTTCAATCTTTATATATCATTTATGATTTTAATAACATTAAATTTTGATAAGGATTTCAATAATTAGGGTAGATGGTAATAAATTATTTTGATAAATGATTAAATACTATCCTTTTATTTTTATCTAATAATAAATTAATTCAATTATTTTCCAATTTCTAAAAAAATATAGCAGTAATTAAGCAAATTGAGGTTTTAACAAATTTTTAAAACTTAAATAATTTATAACATATATCTAATACTGAAAGGTCGAAATCGTATTACAGCATTTATTTGAAAAGTAATTTGTTATAGTTATTAGTTACATTCTATAAAATTAGTAACATTCAATACTTTGTAAATTATGGTTTAACTAACCATTTCTTTCTAAGTATACACTTTTCAATTTTTTTTATACAAAATAATTCTGCAATTTACAAATTTGAATTAAAGGATTAAATGAAAATACAATTTTAAATAAAGTAATATTGTACTGAAAAAATATTTTAAAAAAAATTGGGCTTAATAAAATTTTATATGATTTAAACAATAAATTATTTTTCAAAATAAATTTCTGATAGGCTTGTTAGATTTCCTCAAAAAATAAACTTCCCTAGACTAATCAAAGGCTTCACAGAAACGTTTGATGTAAATGAGACATTATATTTGATGAACCGCAATTCAAATTCGAAAATTTCCATATACAAAGAAAAATGAAAGGCGCACATAAATATTTAACATTACTTAGAAATTCTAAAAAAAGTTCCAGCTAGTAGTTCTAGTTATACATTTTTAATATTAACTAGTTATTTTGCGGCAAAAACGTAATAAATTTTCCTCATATAAATTAAGCACAAGATGTTATTGCGAAATTGTTTGAAGTTCATAGGGATATTGCATGCTGGAATGATTTGGTATAATCAGGTCTTTCAAAATTTAAAAAACGCGCACTATTAACATTTAAATTTTAGATTTTCTAATAATCAGGGTCAATGAAACATATCAATGAAAATAACCATAAATTTGCATTATATATATATAGGAAATTCATCTCAAGCTTGAAAAAAAGTATTTGTGAGCATATGTCATTATATCCCTGAGCGCGATAGTGATAATATCTTGCAATTAACTCCAAATTATTTTTTATATCTAATCCTAACTCTATATTGGATTTCGTTATCAGCTGTTGTCACTTACATACAGAGTTGTTAATCCCTATTAAAAGTAGCGTGCTACCGCATCGCTACCCATCAAAAAAGTAGCGAGCTATTAGCTACTATTTTTAAAAAGTAACTTTGGTTACTTTTTAGGCTATTTTTTATAAAAAAAATTTAGAATAAAGATAATAAATATAATGAGTTATCGCATTGAAGTTATTAAATTTCTAAATCAACATACTCAAAGAGAATGTGCTAAAGATTAAATGTTTCAAACAATGTTTACAATATTTAAAAATCAAAGAAGACATTATCAAAAGCCATGCAAATGTACAAAATAAACAAATTTTATTTGATAAATAATTATATATTTTTATTCTTATTTTGTATGCAACCATTAAAAGTATAAGGTCTAGATAAATCGGGCAACTGTCTAAGTTAGGCAAAAATCTACGTTCAAACGGTGCTCAAATTAGACAGATTTGACTATAGATTAACATCTTGATTATAAAATTCAACTTTAACAAAAATGTAATAAATAAAATAAAAATGAAGAACTTTAGTGGTCGATCTGAATTAATGATAAATTATTTATAAAATTTTTAAAGAAAATAATATAAAATATATTTTTTCCTTATTTTTTAAGGAAAAACTTAAATAACAAGTAATATTTTTGGGTTACCGTTAGTCAAAAATAAGCGCGTTACTTATTCTATTGAGATGGAAAAGAACGACGTTATTTTCATCGGCCTCACTTTACAGTAACAACAATATCTAATATCTTTTTTAAATATTTTAGCTATATTCAGGACTTCTACACTCCCCTAAGTCAATGACAATGTTACCATCGCCCCAATTTGTCCCCTATTCCCACCCTACCCGAATATATTTAGAAACTATAAAAAGATAATCCAAATTATGCTACTTCCTTTTGCCCTCTACCCCCTTCCAAAATTCTATTAAAGATCTGGGGTTATCTCATACCCTCACCCCCCCCCCCCACCTCATAGTAGAAGTATCTGATTATATTCTATCATATAAAGACTAAATCTATACTGTAAACACTAAGTTTTAAAGGTAGTGCGCTAAGCTATAACAATTTTCCCTCAAGAAATAGCTTCGCTTCTTATAGTACTTTTTCCTATAAAATTCGCGAGAATATAGCTGCTATTTTTTAAATGTACTTATAAAAATCAGGCCTCCATTTTTTTTCTCAAGAGCTAATTAAAAATATTTCAGTCCCGTAATTATATTTAATCAATTTTGTGTTCAATTTAAAAAGAGAAAATATCTTTCAAAGTCTTCATCTAGCAAAAACATCTTTTTCCCCAAAAAATGCTCTTCGCGAAACTAATGAGCCTCTCAACTGGATGAGATAGATTCTATTTTATAAAAAGATTTTTAAAAGGGGAATTTTTTTTAATTAATGCAGTCTGAGTCTGATATTGTTGATCTCAAAAATTAGAAAATGTTCTCATTTTGATAGAGCGATTTTGTTTTTGCTGTTGAGACATGATAAAATAAATATCTCCTTAGTTAATTTTATAATTATGGTAACTTTTATTATAGTATTCCTCTCTAGATTTTCGATTTCAGGTTTTAAATAAAGAATAAAGCAAGAGAAGTTAAAGCAATTGTACAAATTGTAAAGAAATTGTCCAAATTGGTTTTTTAAAAATATATTCATTTAATTTATTCAAATTATAAAAAATAAATGATATCATATCGAAATATTAATTAAATATATTTATAAAAACTTTAAAATATGAAACTTTAAAATTAATGCAATGAACAATTTTTGGTTTGGCCTGCTACCTTTTATGCGTCCTTAAACGCTAGGACGTTTCTCAAAAAAATATTATGAATTAAAACGCCTTAAAGTTAACAGATCTTCTCAGGCATGCGCCTGTAGATTAAACCGAATTAGCGGACATTTGCCATTATACCACTATTTGCTAGTAAAAAAAATGTAGCGCGCCACTTTCAATAAGCTATTTTTAACAGCAATGATCTGTATAAACTTGTTTTTAAATGTAAATTCATTTTAAAAAAATTATAAGAGTTAAAATGCGAAATATTTCCTCCAAAAAATATTTTTAAAGGTTATGTATGAAACTTAATAGATATAGTTTAGAATGAAATAGGAGGCCGAGGCTACTGATAAAACTAGGTAAAGTTACAGACAAGTCTTTTTTTGGTAACAAAAACTTGTTTTTAAATGTAAATTCATTTCAAAAAAAATTATAAGAGTTAAAATGCGAAATATTTCCTCAAAAAATATTTTTAAAGGTTATTTTATCAATATGTATGAAACTTAACAGATATAGTTTAGAATAAAATAGGAGGCCGAGGCTACTGATAAAATTAGGTAAAGCTACAGACAAGTCTTTTTTTGGTAACAATTAAAAATGGTTGGCATGGCGCTATAACCAGTAGCATATCTAGTATTTTATTTGTTGAAGAGATTAAGGGGAACGGGGTCGAGTTAAATAATTATTATAAGACAGTTCAATAAATGTTTTTAAATTAAAATTAGAAAATCAAAAAAAAAGGTAGTTTTTAAAACGTTTCATTCTGTTTTATGGTTCATTCAGATAACATATTTAATCCAATTTTTAAGTATAAAAAAGTGGGGTGGGGCGAAATATCAATTTCTATATGCCAGCTTATTACTCGAAAAAGGGATAATTTAGTATTATGCTTATATTCAATTTAAAAACGACTAAAAAAAATACATTTAAGCAAGTTGTTTTTCGTTAGATGATCATATTATTTTTTTCTGAAAAACAAATTAAAGAAATAGATAATTTTTATACACTGCCTATTTTGCCGAGACCACCTTTCCCAAGGCATATTAGTGTAATGATCTAATTTAGCGAGCACTTAAATCAGCTCTCCTGAATCAACCACTTCCAGACGGAGTGTTTCCAATTTCATGGTTAAAGGGTCAGCTTCTGGTTTGGAAGTTCACCTTCATTAATCTAAATGCCCTGTCCAACCAAAATGTCGATGCTGTCACATTTGCCGAATTTTGGAAATAACCAAATATAGTTCCATCAATCCTTTTTATACATTCATACCGATTGCCTGCCCTACTCTAACCTCTTCCGATAGCAAAGCTCAATTGGGGAGTTTAACAGCAAAAAGATCAATCAGCTCAATGAATCTCTTATCTTATGACAAAGTCCTGCTAAAACAATTATTCGTTGTAACTCTCTAAATTTTATCTCTTTCATCGAATTTCCCATACTTCTTTCGAGTACCTTCTTCTTTTATTCTTAATTTCATTTATTTTTTTCTCCTTAATTATAGAACGCCATTATTAATTTTATATTTTAAAAAATTGTTCTTATTAGATATATTCACTTAAATATATATAAAGAATTGCATGGGAAAAAAAATTACAATTACCTTGATAAATATTTGTGATTTTGAATATCATTATACATAGTATGCAAAGATTTCCTGTGAAATTTAAATGGTAAAATCTGTAAACGATTCTTGACAATACATTAATTTGAAGATTATTCTTAAATATTAACATCATTTATCGCATTCATTTGATCTCTTTTCATTTTTTATAATTACTTATGTACATTTCCTAATTGTGCAATCTATTGGAATATAAATGGGATGTCTCCCATCTTTTATATTAAGTTTTCGAAAATGTTTATAAATTTAAGATACATCAGGTGTGAAAGTATTCGATTGCCATTATATTTTTGATAAAATAATCCTCCAAATTATAAGCATGGTAGAAAATATTAGATTATATGTTTTCAATTTTTCCCCACAATTATGTGATTTATTTTACAAAAATATAATTTTTTATGTGAAAATGTTTTTCTCCGGACAAATATTTCATTTCGATTATAAAATTTTATTTCCATTTCTAATATTTCTTTTTATGAATTTTAAAAATAATATGAATGCCTTAAATACTATAAATTTCTTATCAACTGAAAATGGAAATATATTTTAGTAAAAAAGGTTTTAAATTAAACCCACAAAATCAAAACGGTATATTGAATGATTTTAATTATTCATATAATAACTTTTGAAATAAAACATTCGGATCCAGCTGTTTATAAGAATTTATAAATCAATAATGGAAATTATTAGATAAGAATAATACCAGACTATATTTCTGATTCAAAGCAAAGCATATTAATGTAAATATGTTTATAAAATCGAAATAATAGAGTTAAATTATCGTTATATTCTTATTTTTTTATAATTATACAGTTCTGTAAATTTCCACTGCGAAATGAATCATCATAGAGAGGCATAAACATAATATTTTGAATTAATAATTCTAATTACCTGAATTTTGTAAAATATCTCAGGTTTAGTTAAATGTTGTGTAATATACTATATCTAGATAGATTCGTTCATTTTTTAAATGTATACTTAATAAATTCCACAAATTTCGTTAGAAAAAGGCATAAATGTATTTGGAGGGGCCAGCTATTACCTCTTTAATTTTATGGTCATACAATCTATATGACTCGTTTAAGATAACAAATTGCTTATTCCCTTTAATATAAATGTGATATTTTCAATTATAAAAATTTGAGTTATAAACTTAAACTTACAATAAAAATAAGAAGAATAAATACTATTTATTTAATTTTTTTAAAACTATTTAAAAAAAACTTTTATTGAAAAATATAATATTTTTATCTAATTTCTCTAAAATGTTCAGAAAAGATTTCGTTTTTTATTGATTTTTGAGAGAGCGAGAAATTTAAAAATTTTTTATTTAGGAGCGAGAGAGTTAAATATTTTATAAAACCAATATTAAATATTAGGGATATAAAAATTTTAAAGATATTTCTTTTGTTTTGCGGTAATTGGTTCACAAAACGAAATTTATAATAATAATAAAAATGGTATTTTAAAAAATGAAATATTGGCGTAAACATTAATTTTATATAAAGCCGATATACATTATAATAAAATATAGCTAATTCTAAATATTCAAACTATATTTTTTTAGAAACAACTCTAGCTTTTCCATAAGCATTATTTTTGATATATGATAATTTCTATGTATTTAATGTATATGGAATAAAAGCATATAATTAAATCATACTGAAACGGATTTTTAAATATTTATAAACGTTCCTTTTTAAATAATTAGGGTAATAGATCAGTTCTAACAGTTAAAGCCTTATATAGCCTAATTGTAGAGTATTGGTTATAATGAAATGAGATTTATTTTAGAGATTGATACTAAAAAGATTTTCTTATAGGACAACTTATACAAAATATTTTCCAAGCCTGAAGTTAACAATTTTTTTAAAGCTTAGAATTAGGAAAATTAATGTCCTTTTCCTTCATAAAAATATTAAGGGATGGTAAAAAAAAGTTTTCAAAATTCGGGCTTTGCATCGCAGATCTATATTTTATTGATCAGTTCCTATACTTGTAAACTATAAGCTAGTTATTCGAAAATCACAGTTCATAAATAAATAAAATTCTATTTAAGCCTTGAAAACTCAGACATCCTGTACGACAAAACAAGTTAGAAGGAATATGTTTCGTTTACAGAAGTTAGAACTCTCGAAACTAAATTATATCACCAATGTCATCTTACGGATACAAATGGGTTCAGAACCATTGGCAGACCAAAATCATATGAGAAGACAACACAATCTAGTGCAAAGGGGCATGTTTTAAGGAGATGGATGTAGCTCAAAACCACACTATAAGATGGAATAGAACAGGAACAACAAGGCCTAACATTTTTTGGGACCGAATTAAGATGAAATCCATATTTTAAATTTAGACGAAATAGAAGGAGGTCTTTAAAACAGTGGCGCGTTGCTATTTCTCAATATTTAGGAGTGTTAAAATGACAATTTTATTTATTCATATATAGTTGCAGTGGCGTATCCAGAATTTTCTTATGGGGTATATTAAATTATTCATAATTTAATAATAATTATATTTCTATTTTTAACTATTATTTACAATTCGTGCTTATGGATATTACAAGCCTATTTTTTAAAGTTAGGTATATTATATTTAATAAAGTTTTTTTAAATGTAAAGTTGAAATAAAGTTTAATGTCATTTTTTTTATAAAATTTGCTTTAAAAACTAGCCTCAGCTTAAATTCTCATACAATATAAGTAGAATATAATTTTTTTATTGATAATAGTAGTGTGTATAAAATATTGACTAAAAAATAATTTAAAAAACAATTTTTTTTAACTTCTTATTAAATAGAATAAAAATTTTTATTAAATACTATAATTATAATGTGATTTTTAATTTTCGTGGGAATGTTGCCAATTCATCAAGAATTTTGTTTGTCGTTCGAACCAAATCTCTGTGAATATTTAACAAAGCTAACCCATTTAGCCGAGATTCGGAAGTAGTACTTCGTAAATATGTTTTCAACCTTCCCAAGTTAGAAAAAGTCCTTTCATTCGTACATGTTGTAATAGGCAAACGTGCAAAAATATAAAACAACTTCAAAATATTAGGGAATTTAGCCAAGGTTTTTTTACACCGAATGAGCGAACAATAGCATGCTCAGGTAAAATAGCTAAACGTAGTAAATATTTATACCACAATTCGAATTCATGATTAAATTTATTTTAGTATCAACATCATAGGAATAAAATTTTGATAAATATTTAATTTTACCAATAGTGGCATTTGAAAACGAAGAAGGATCTTTGGGTAATAAAACTTGAAGATTGCTAAAGACTTGTTTTTTTTATCTAAAAACCGTACTTTTATCTGCGTTAAAAAAGTATCTAAAAATGGGATGAAAATGGATATTTTATAATATTCTTCAGTTGAGCCAATATTTATTTTACATCTCAATAATTGCCTAGGTGCTAGACGAGGTTTAATTAGTGTTATATCATAAAATTTAGCCTTCGATTCAACGTCTAGATAAATATTATGAAAATATTCATCTACATTCATTCTTATTGTATCTATCTGTTCATACATATTTTCCGCCAAATCAATAACCTGAACCAAATCTAAATTTGGTTTTTGTAAATTTCTACATAGTAGTGAGCTATAGGAAAATAATTTATTGATGTAAATAGCAGCAATGATAAACTCTGATTGATCAATTGAATTCAATAATGATATCGCTTCTGACGACACATTACTTTTTTTCATGCTCAGCCTTATTTAACTTTTGTATTTCTATTTCTTCTGTTCTACAAAATGTAAGTAAAAATGAAAAATATTTAAAAAATTATAGATATTTATTAGTAATTAAAATATTATTAAAAATACTTATTAATTCTAACTCACTAATATTTTTGAATTTAATAAAATAAATTACCGTTTGATTTCAATGTCTTTGACTAAAAATTTTTCCATTTTATTAATATTTTTGAATAATGTTAATGTACTCACAAGGAAAGGAAATTTTAATAAAATTTATTTTTTTAATTTTATGTTGGAAAATTGATATTCAAATATTTGTAAAATTTTAATTTGGAAGGGGGGGGTGGGGGGGGGGGGTAAATTTTTTATTAGCTTAAAATGATATTTATGAAAACAGTCAAATTTGCGATGGGGGGATCCCCCCCCATTGGTTACGCGCCTGTATATAGTTGCTTGATTATAGGTTCTAAATCAAATGAGAATAATTTTACCAAAAACTATAAGATATTTAAACAAAAATATTTTTTTTAAATGTTAAATATTTTATTAATACTAAAAAAAATATTTTATAAAATATAACTTTTTGAAAAATTTAGAAGAGTGATTTTATAAAAGAAATATAGAATCTTTAGTCATTTTATTTCAATAAAAGTCAGAATAATTGCCACTTTTCCTTTCCTTTTGGAACTTTTCCATCTATGATTAACACTTTTCCTTTTTTGATTGTCATATTTCTTTTTTTGGGGGGATTTTTCATTTATGATTGACCTTTTCCTTTTTTGATCAGACCTATTCCTCTTTTATTGATACTTTTTTTTTGATAGGACATTTTCCTTTTTTTGGATGGGAAACCTTGTATATTACTTAAGAGATACATTTTTGTAAAAGTTAAAATTTTAATATTTAAATGAGTGATGGGTGGAATGAAAAGTACATTGAAAGCTGTAATAGTCTAAAAAGATATAATATACTATCAATAAGACCGTTCATATTTAAGTAAAGAAGGGAAAATAAGAATTTAGAGTATATAAAATAATATGAGTAAATAGTATGGGTGGGTGGGAGGCGGGGATTAGGTGGGAACTAAAATAAGATTTAATATTGATAAGGAGTTTTGAAGATTATAAAGTCAAAAAAATAACATTCAAGAATATAAAATAGTTAAAATACAAAACAAATGTATTTTTTAATCTGAGAATATTGATTAAATAATTTAATGTTATTTTTTTTTAAAAAAATCATTAAGTTAAAAAAGTTGGCAAAGGTCATTTTTGTAAATTTATATCTCTAAATTTCTTTAATATTTTTGATTATGACGTGATAAAAATAATGTTTGATTGGTTAAACAAATCGAACCTTATAATAAAATAATAGATTTATTAAAAATCATATATAAAGTTAATTTTCATGGGTTTTTTTTAAATGTAAAAGGGGACCATAAAATATTATTTCCTCACTTTCAATTAGTGTTGTTAAACGGTTCGTTTTGAGCCGATTTTTAAAAACGACTAATTCAACATTTTATTCAGAAGAATATTACTCAAGCCTAAAGACTTTGTTCATAGAAGGCACAAACATATATTGGTGGCGAAATCTTGAGACTTATTCAATTTTTTTCTGGCGAAAATATTAGTTAGCCATTTTTAAAAATCGGCTCTAAACAGCAGTTTAACAACATTACTTTCGAATAAAAATTGAGTTAGAATCATATAATAATCAAGTTGCGATATATATTTAGGCATACCAAATGGACATTATGCCTAATAACAAAATCGTGAAAACTTAGATGAAATAGAAAGGTTATGATTTTGAAGTTATATAGAAAATTGAAGAAATTTCCAAATATATTTGAAAAAAGAGCAATTCATGCCGTCAAATATGATCAATTACTTTTAAAAAATATTTAATTAATATACATTAGAGCTCTAACCGAGCCGACCGGACCGAGCTCGGGTGGATATTTCCGAAAGTCTGACTTGATCTTAATATTCAATTCTTCATATTGTAATTATCTCGTTTTCCTTGCTTAATGTAATTATATAAATATGAAAAACCTAAATTTTTTTCCTTGGCAATGATTTTTTCGCAAAGTGGTTTTTTTCTTCAGTTTAAAATTTTTCTAAATCTTTAAAGGAAAATATTCAGATCGGCTAATAAACTAAGATGCCACAATTTAATTTATCTCCATAACTTTAATTTTTCAGTTTCTCTACTGAATTTTATAAAAAAAATAAATAGCCCGATTTGATTCGAATAATGATATTAGACAAATAAATCTTGTTGTTCAAGTCAATTCGAGCATGACTTGACTTCATTAATCTTAAATTTATTTTTAACAAGTATAAGAATACAAATAATTCAATTTGTAGCCCAAAAAAAACATAACAAATAGCCATTTTACACCAAATTCTAATCTTTTGAAAAACGTAACCCATAAAATTATATACAAACAAGTCCAGGGAATTTTTTTTATATTAAGATAAAAATATAATTATTCTTTTTTTAGATATAATCATGGTACCATTTTGATGTTGGCATAGGAGAAGCTAGGATCTTGCTAATGGGGGGGGGGGCAATATTCGGTGGGTTTTCTTTTCCTCCGTAAGTTTTATTGGAAGACTTTGGGTTCACTTATTATCGGTATTTGGCTATATTTTATTTCAATAATTTTGGGTTTTCACTTATTTTTTAAAAAAAATATTTTTAGAATTTTAGTTTTTATAATACAGTTATTAACTTTTACAAATTTTTCTTTCAAATTCTTCTTGGTGATATTTGCGAGAACAGGAAATATTGAAATAAGGGGTGGGGGGGGGTTGAACAGTCCGGATATATAATTGTGCATAAAAATAAAAATGACTTTTGATAAAATGTAAATACTGGAGCTAATTAATTACATTTTATGAGATATAACGACAAAAGTAACTCGTTCAAAAATTTAAGCATTGCTAAATATGATTTAAAAAATCTGGATATTTCTAACCTTCTCATATTAAAAAATTTATCATGCTTACTATTTGTAATATTCCCATATTTTAAAGCAATAATTGTATTTATAATTTAAATTTTTTTATAACGACTAGCTAACTATTAATTTCTTAAATTTTACGTCCAGGACGCATTTAAATTTAATCTCATAAATAAATTATATTTATATAGTATATACACTTAGTTTATTATCTATATTATTATTTTCCGATGTCCTCACTACGTCATCGTGACGTCATGTCATCGCTACGTCATGTCATCGGTACGTATTTTTTTTTATTTTATTTATTTTATTCAACAGATGATTAGAATTGATGATGTACACATACCTAACATGGATGAAAAACAATATTCCCTCAAATTTGTAAATATGAATGAAATATTTCACTTAATATTTTCTTTATTTTTTAGATTACCTTATCAATTTTCATCTCATATTATCAATTACACATTAATGAAATCTTTTTATACTCATATTTTTCTTTCATAACCAATAATTAAGAAGATAACCAAGTATATTCAAATATTTAAATATTCTTATCCTAACCTATTTATACTTAATAACATTACATTCATCATATTATTTTTTAACTTTTAGAATATCATAATAGGCTTGATAAGTCCCCCAAAAAATTTTTCCTGATGATAGCCAAACCTTATCAATTCCTTTAATTTAATTTTTATAATATAATATTTAATACCTTCTTTTTTCCCCCCTTTTTTAATCTTATTTTTTAATTACCTTACAATTAATTAACCTTAATCTTAATAACATTACATTCATCATGTTATTTTTTAACTTTTAAAATATCATAATAGGCTTGATAAAAAATTTTTTTGATGATAGCCCTCCAACTACTAGAAATATGCATCTAATATTGACCCATCTACCGGTTTTACATTATTTTAATGTATGTTTATTTTCAACAATAGTTTATTTATATTTTTGCCTGATTTCTTTATTTGTCTAGGCTACCCCTAATCCCTCACATTGATACAAAACATGATTTTATTATTAAAGATAAGCAAAGAAAATAATGACGATTAAACAAACGCCTTACCCGTTCTAGAGTTATTGGTACACAAAATAATAAAGAACTAGGCTTGAAATGAACTCATCTGGAGGTTTATTTTATTATTTTTATCTTATGTTTTATATCTATGTTTATTTTATTTTCACCCATTTCTCCAAATGATATTTCTATCACCACTACCACAATCCCTATGCCACCTCCGCCTATTTTTTAACAAATATCTATATTATAATTTTCCGATGTCCTCACTACGTCATCGTGACGTCATGTCATCGGTACGTATTTATTTTTATTTATTTTATTTGTTTATTTAATTTTTTTATTTGTTTATTTAATTTCACATTAATGAAATCTTTTTATACTCATATTTTTCTTTCATAACCAATAATTAAGAAGATAACCAAGTATATTCAAATATTTAAATATTCTTATCCTAACCTATTTATACTTAATAACATTAGATTCATTATATTATTTTTTAACTTTTAGTATATCATAATAGGCCTGCATACCTAACATGGATGAAAAACAATATAAGAAGATAACCAAGTATATTCAAATATTTAAATATTCTTATCCTAACCTATTTATACTTAATAACATTACATTCATCATATTATTTTTTAACTTTTAGAATATCATAATAGGCTTGATAAGTCCCCCAAAAATACACATTAATGAAACCTTTTTATACTCATATTTTTCTTTCATAACCAATAATTAAGAAGATAACCAAGTATATTCAAATATTTAAATATTCTTATCCTAACCTATTTATACTTAATAACATTACATTCATCACATTATTTTTTAACTTTTAGAATATCATAATTGGCTTGATAAATCCCCCAAAAATACACATTAATGAAATCTTTTAATATTCATATTTTTCTTTCATAACCAATAATTATGAAGATAACCAAGTATACCTAAAACGAATTATTTGTTATTCGATATTCGATTCGCATTTTACGAATACGAATAACACAATTATTCGATTCGAAAATTCGAATCGAATTCGAATAAGGAAAATATATTATTGGTCGAATAATTTTTTATATATTATTCGATCGAATTATTCGAGATTATTCGACTAAAATAAAAATAATCATATATAAATCATATATTATTATTAGGAATTATTTGAAATTATTTCAATTTAATAAAATCTCCTAGTGGAATAATGAAAATTGCTCCAAATTTTGAAACTCCATTTTAATTTATCTCATAATAGACGATTACTTTAGAAATTTCTTTTATGATAGAGATGGACGAAGAAGGTAATTTATATAACACATAACATATACAATTATAATAAACTGTTAATCCCATCACATCAAGAATGACGGGCAAACCTGATATTTCTCGTTTATTTGATGATGGAGAAATCATAAATTTGACTTTTTGCCTAAAGTTTTTACCACTTTATTTGTAAAATATTGCTAATGCCGTGTTATCTAAAATGGCGAGGGACATATTGTCGATACAGGGATCTTCAACCCCATGTGAGCGACTCTTTTCTGTTGGAGCTCATATGGTTACAAAATACAGAATGTCGTTAAAGGAGGAAACAATCCGAAAAACTTTATGTTTGAAAAATTGGCTGTTGTCAGATTTATCTTCATAATTATAGATATGAATATTATATTGATTTTTACACATTGTATATAAATATATTATATATGTATGCTTCTATTTTGTCTCACTAATAAAATTTGTTTGTCTTTATCCTTAGTTAAATTTTACAAAATAAATTTTATAATAGATCTTTTTTAATTCATGGTAAATAAAATTTTCGAATCGAATCGAATCGAATAATCATTTTATTATTCATACGAAATAATAAATTATTCGATTTAAACGAATACGAATAATAAATAATCGATTTAAAGGAATACGAATAATTCCATTATTCGATTCGTATTTTTGTAGGTATATAACCAAGTATATTCAAATATTTAAATATTCTTATCCTAACCTATTTATACTTAATAACATTACATTCATCATATTATTTTTTACTTTTAGAATATCATAATTGGCTTGATAAGTCCCCCAAAAATACACATTAATGAAATCTTTTTATACTCATATTTTTCTTTCATAACCAATAATTAAGAAGATAACCAAGTATATTCAAATATTTAAATATTCTTATCCTAACCTATTTATACTTAATAACATTACATTCATCATATTATTTTTTAACTTTTAGAATATCATAATAGGCTTGATAAGTCCCCCAAAAAATTTTTCCTGATGATAGCCAAACCTTATCAATTCCTTTAATTTAATTTTTATAATATAATATTTTATACCTTCTTTTTTCCCCCCTTTTTTAATCTTATTTTTTAATTACCTTACAATTAATTAACCTTAATCTTAATAACATTAAATTCATCATGTTATTTTTTAACTTTTAGAATATCATAATAGGCTTGATAAAAATTTTTTTCGAGGATAGCCCTCCAACTACTAGAAATATGCATCTAATATTGACCCATCTACCGGTTTTACATTATTTTAATGTTTGTTTAATTTCAACCTGATTTCTTTATTTGTCTAGGCTAACCCTAATCCTCTATTTTAGCTTCTGATGAATGATATTCCCACTATTTCTAGAGAGGTTAACCTAATATTGACTCCTCTTCAGGTTTATTACATTAATGTTTTTTATTTATTCTTTTGTTTTTTTTAAATAACAAGCCCTGTCTTACCCTCACTTAATGATTGTACAGGTGGTATATTGACTCCTCATCAGGTTCAATGCATTTATTTTTTAAAATTATTCTTTTGTTTTTATTTTAGATAACAAACTATGTCCTAACCTCAGTTAATGATTGTACAGGTGGTGATTTATCCGTCATTAATGAAAGAAAAAGATGGCAGGTCAATCAACAAAAGAATAGCTATAGGGATTGTGAATCCCAGCAAAATATACTAACAACATATAATAAAGTTAGTATATATATATATACTAAAAAAGCATAAATGTTCTTATATTTTTTTATTTTTTAGAATACATACATTTTAGCTTCTGATGATATTTCCACTATTTCTAGGGAGTTGATCCTAATCTTGACTCCTCTGCAAGTTTAACCCATTCATTTTTTTAAATTTTTTATTGGTTTTTATTTTTGATAACAAACCCTGCTTTATTTCCTCCTTATAATTGTTTAAATATTGATATATCTACCATTATTAATCAACAAATACAAAAAAATGTTCAGAAAAACATGATAGTCTTGATAAGTCCCCAACAAGACAAATTTTATTTTTTGATGATAGCCTCCCAACTACTAGACATAAGCATATATTGACCCTTTTACAGGTTCAGTACAGTAATTTAATGTTCGTTTTATTTCAATAATAATGTTTGCAATATTGACCCCTTTACAGGTTCAGTACAGTATTTTAATGTTCGTTTTATTTCAATAATAATGTTTTATATTTTTACCTGATTTCCTTATTTTTTTAGGCTAACCCAACCTTGATCCCTCACATTGCTACAAAACATGATACTTCTATTAAAGATAAGCAAAGAAAAAAATGGCGACTCAACAAACGTTTTACCCGTTCTAGAATTACAGGTATGCAGGATAATAAGGACCTACGCCTGATATTAACTCCCCTGCAGGTTTTTAATGTTTTATATATATAGGTTTATTTTATATTCACCCAGATACCTTCAACTGATATTTCTATAACCACTACCACATTCCCTATGGCACCTCTACCATGCATATTTCGACATATATTTGATGACCACCATATAGGAAACATAACAGAAATATGCGCCTTCTGCAATGCTAAAATGTGGAATGGAGAAAAATTATCAAAAAGCTCATGTAGAAATATTCAGTTTTCTACATGTTGCTTGAATGGGAAGGTAATTTTATTTAAAATTTCCCAATTACCACCAAATTTATTACGTTTATTTACCGGGGATCATTGTTCATCATCCCAATTTTTAACAAACATAAGAGCTTATAATTCCTCACTGTCATTCACTTCATTAGGAGTTAATATAAATAATTTAACCACTATTTCTCAAAACCTTATCACCTTTAATTTATATAATATAATAATTTATACCTTCTTTTTTTCCCCCCCTTTTTAATCTAATTTTTTAATTACCTTACAATTAATTAACCTTTATCTTAATAACATTACATTTATCATGTTATTTTTTAACTTTTAGAATATCATGATAGGCTTGATAAGTCCCCCAAAAATTTTATTTGATGATAGCCCTCCAACTACTAGAAATATGCATCTAATATTGACCCTTCTACCGGTTTTACATTATTTTAATGTTTGTTTAATTTCAACAATAGTATATTTATATTTTTGTATGATTTCTTTATTTGTCTAGGCTAACCCTAATCCCTCACATTGCTACAAAACATGATGAATCTATTATTAAAGATAAGCAAAGAAAAAAATGGCGATTCAACAAACGCCTTACCCGTTCTAGAGTTACTGGTGGCCAAGATAATAAGGAACTGTGAACTCCTCTGGAGGTTTATTTTGTTTTTTATCTAATGTTTTATATCTATATGTTTATTTTATACACCCAGTTGCCTCCAAATGATATTTCTATCACCACTACCACGATCCCTATGCCAACTCTGCCTAATTTTTAACAAATATAAGCATTTAATATCATTCACCTCACTAGGAGTTAATAAAAATAATACTTTATCCGATTCCCTGAGAAACTTTCATGAATATTTAGAGAGATGTTCAAACGTGAATGTGTAGTGCGGCCAATTTCATTAACATTATTAATGGGAAAATATGCGGTAGTTTTGTCATGGCCTTTATAACAATACTTACGACCGTTTTATGGTTGAGTTTACAATGTCGTTCATGATTCTATTTTAGAGGGGGATACCAAAACTGACACTTTGGCAGAAATATCATTTTGCGTTCTTCTTTTACCAGTAGCCCAGGGCTTCAGCTTTATCAGGACGCAATGGGTGTTGTACACTGCTTTGGAATTCCGTCATTATTCATTACTTTCACCTACAACCCTAAATGGGATGATATTATACATTAATAATTTCTTCTGCAGACGACTGCCCAGATTTATTTTGTCGCTTTTTCCATTAAAAATTAAAATGTCATAAAGGATTTGCTCTTAATTTTACCAGACACACAGAATAATAATTAATCCTCATCATTTTTTTAAAAAATTACCTAAATTTATATCGCAAGAAAAACAAATTTCTTAAAAAATAATATATAAATAAATTGCATCTAAGTTTCATTAGTATTGAATGGCATTTTTGTACTTTAAATAGATAGCATTTTTTTGTACTTAACATAAAGATATAGATAGCCCTTATCAAATTTTTTATTGGTAAATCCGAGATTTCCCCTTCATGTGTTGATAAATTATTTAGAAATTTAACTATCTCCGGGTTTGGAAAAAAGTTTTGAAAATTAATATGGGATGGACTGGCTTGAAAAATATTCCTCAATATTAATATTTGCTTGCACCTGACTTGGGAATATCTTTTACAAATTATTATGGGCCGGGCTAGGAAAAAATTTTCAAAATTATTATGGGTTGAGCTAGGCTTGAGAAATTTTTTTAAAAATTATAAGGTCTAAGGACGCTTGGAAATTTTTTCAAAATATTATGAGCTTGGACCTGGCTTGAAATTTTTTAATGTTAAATGTTAGTCTTATGTAATCAGTAAAATATTTACAAAGAATTTTGGTATTGGGTACAAGCTCATTTAAATATATTTTGACTCAAATAATAGTATCCACTCTTAGTTCTAATGGGTTGGACTCAATGACATTGCTTGGACTTGACCTAATTGGGGAGGGGGGGTTTAAAAATAATACAAATTGGATATGATTTTGAAATAAAAGGTAACATCTTTCATAAAAAAACGAATAAAATTCTCATTCTCCGTCATTTTTGACGGGCTATCTACTAGTATTGATAAATATAGCTTTTATTTAGGATAAATGATTCGCATTTTTTAAATTCAAATAAAATAGATTTTATTTTTAGGCTGTTTAGGTTTTAAAATTAGATGAACCAAGAAATGGATTAGGAATTTTTATTTTAGCTTAGTTATTTAGAGCTATGGCGGTGGAAGTAAAAAATAAGGGAGCGGAAGCAGCGAAATAACACAGCAGAGGTGGGGAGGAGGTAAAAAGTGCAGTGGTGTGGTAGATAGAGTAGTGTGAAAAGAATAAAATAGAGAATAGTAAAAGGGCAAGAGCGGGGCGAAAACCATAATATAGAGAACAGCAAAAAAGTGAGAAGGGAGTACCTTAATGTTAAATCTAAACATCTCAGTAGTATCCACCCCAATCTATATTCAGATTATTAGCTAAAATAGTAAGGGTACAAGCTAAAATTGGGGGTTAGCTTGTTAGGCACATGCCAATTAAAATTCGAGGAATTATGCAATTAACTTTAAAACATATATCCAAAATCCTTCTATTAAGGCTATAATTAAGCTAGTTTAAAAACGCCTTTAATAGCATATTTGGTGAACATTTAAAAAAAAAGGTTACTATAATTTTGAATTCTTAGAAAGGTTTTATATGCGGCATAAAACATCTTTCCTATTTAGTCCGTAAGTCCCGATGAAGCATTCACCAGAGGGACCCTCTTGGACCTTTCCATATTTTCCTAAAATTTATAACAATGTCTGCTAAACTTAAATCTATATTCACCTTGGACCTAAATATTTGATACCGTGATGATGGAATAATCTGCGATACTCTATAAAATAATCAAAGTTTAAAGCCAATTCTATAAATTTAAGATTCATTATAAATAAGCCTAAGGCAGATATCTACTTTCTTGATAAGAATCTAGATTTACCGGACATAAAATTGTCTACCTTAATAACCTATACCTATTATGTCTATCTTTATCAAGCATACTCTGTTTTAGGAATTATTCACCAAAATTCCTATAAATTTTCTGTATCTATCGGCCCATTTCGAAAATGGCTATATATTTCTAAAATATAGGGCTGTTCCAAAATTAAATGTGGCTCTAGGCACTCAAAAAATATCGAATCGGGCCAATATTTTTAAAAACCAGACCCAATATTTTTATTGTATTTGGTTATTTATTTTTTATTTTCTGAATAATAAATTTATGAAAAAAACTAAAATACAATTTATTTGTTGAAAGTTTAATAAAATAGTTAAAGATTTTACACTAATTTTATATTATCTGCAATAAGAAAATGATTTTAAAATATCTAACGAGTCACATTCAGCTAGTGTTGTTAAACGGCTCGATTTAACCAATTTAAAACGGTGTACTATAGATATTGGCCAAAAGTAAATTACCCAAAAAATTTTAATTTGCCCACAAATGGCAGAAAGGCTTGGACTTCTATTGGCGAAATTTCGAGGCTTATGTAATAATATTATGGTTAAAATTTTGATTTAGCTCTTTTTAAAAGTTGACAAAATGGAGCTGCTTAACAACACTACATTCATCCATAAACATTGTAAATATTTTAAATGAGATTATTAACTGGAATTATTCGTAAAAATTAGTTGGCTATTTTAAATTAACGTTTCTACAAAAAAGAAACGCGTTACCGTTACGTCTGAAAGAAACGCGTGTTACTAACTATTCAAAAAAGTAAAGGGTTACTCGTTACTTAAAAAATTAAATATTATATTCAAAAAAATTTTTTTTGTTTTTCCTTCCTACAATATATAATATAAATAAAACTATACAAAAAGAATATATAATAAGATAAAACCTTTTTATAAAAAAGATTTATATATATATATAATCATAATATAAATAAAATTATACAAAAATAATATATTATATATAAAATAACATCTTTTTGTAGCAATTTTTTATTTATTTTTAGCAACAATTGATTTTAAAATTTTGATCAGACAAACAAGAGCGCTAAGTGCTCAACGTTCAATTGGAGGAGAGGATGGGAGAGTTGTATATTTGAAAAATAAAAAATTTAATTCGGGGAATTTATTAAAAATATTTAAAGAATTATTTTTATTTTGAAAAAAGCTTAAAAGATTATCTTCACAAGGATCTTCATTAATTTCCTCATCGAAAAAAAATTAATCTTTATAAGAAAATATTCTGGTATGTGTGATGGATAAAGGAATTAAGTCTGCTCTTTCTTTATCAAGATGTTTTCTCAAACTGGAAATAAGTTCTAGCATTCTTCGTTTGTTGACCTCTAATTTTATCCAGGGCCAATCCAATTTAAATAGCGGGTGAATTATTGCGGATAGACTAAAATTCAAATATATGAACAAAAATATAAATTATAAGCAATATTTGAACTGTATACCTTTTATCTATGCCTTCCAGAACTGAATTAATAAGCGGCTTACAAAACTTGAATTTATTTAAAGCCATTTTTTTAAGTTTTAATATTATAATAGTTATGGTTGGAGTGAGATTCCCAAATGCATTAATTCTTCGCTCTAAAATTAAAAGAGCCGTAGCAATGGGTTCCATAACCTATAAAATCATATTTCTTAATTAACGCTAACCATACAATTTTCATCCATGAACGACTTGTCGTAATCTGGAAATCTCTGTATCAGATTTATCACAAGATTGGTCAAATTTTTGGCAATTCTCCTTAATAAGACTATCTATTAATTTCACGGAGTTATAAAGAGAGTTCCAATTTGTTATAACCGGTTTAATCAGATATCTTCCAAAGTTTTCCTTAAAAATGGCTGCACAATTTGAAGATTGCCCATGTTTATTCTAAAATAGCTTACACTTATAAAATGTAATTTTTGAGATTTAAAAATAATCTTGTTACCTGCCTTTTTAATGTCAACACTTGATATGAGATTTAAAGTGTGTGCTGAACAGGTATGATGCTTAGGTAAGTATACAATACTATCATTGGTATTTTGATTTTCAAATAGATCAAATAATGGCAGATAAACTATTTCATAATATTCTTCTCCTTGTTCATACACTCTAATAAATTTTTAATAAATATATTATAATTTTTTTACTTGAAAGCTTTTATGTAATTTCTAGCGGTCACTTGATTTTGTATCTTATATGTGGTAAAAATTTCAAAGATTTTTCTTGCTAGATAATTAAATGTGCGTTTTTGGTTTAGCCTTTTACAAGCTAAGCAGGCTGAAACCCTCTCAACAATGTTTGGGTGTAACTAGTGTACCGTCATCCCTAAATAAGAACTTTTTTAAAAGACAATATTATCAATCTATAGAATATATATTTTATATACCGATGATAAGCTGACCAAGAATTCAGTTGTACAGACAATTTTTAGGATACACAATCTTTGCCATGGTATCAAATGCTATGTTAATTTTTAATATGATGGTAGGCCTAGATATCACATTTTTAGTAGACTGCAATTTTTTGATAATATTAATAAATGCAATGCTTTCTACTATTAAAAATGGTTGTAATCAATCAATTACAAAATTAAAAACTAATTCATCAATTACAAAATTAAAAACTAATTCATCAACAACTGATTGTGCTATTTGTATTTTTCTCAATGAGTGTTAGTTGTTTGGCTTTCATTCTTTTTCTTTTTATTAATATTCAAATGTTCATTAATCACTTTCATTTTTGATGAATGTGCACTCTACAATATTTTAATTAAAATATTATTTACTGAATTTTTTATTAAAAATAACTTAGCTTTTTCAATAATTGAAGATAAATCTTTTAAAAATCTAATTGCATTTTTAATCCCTTACTAAGCTTATTGTCAATGAAAATATCAAAAGTTGAAATTATGATTGCCAAAGATAATTTTTCAATTTCTTATCTTTTTCAAAATTATCATTTAAAAAGGAATCAGGGAAAATATCTAGGTTCAGTTCTCTAAAACAATATTGCTTCATAGTTTTATTCCACATATGTATTAAACAAAGTTTTTTAAAATCACTATTTTATTCTTTAAATTTATTAATAAATTTGGTCTGGGGGGGGGGGGGGGGGTAATAAAATTTTCTAAAAATATTATTGTTTTTTAAAAATATCAAGAACAAATTTATTAGGACTAATAACTATTTCTAATACACAATTTTAAATTAATGTGAATTATAAAAAAATTATATGTAAAGAATCACTTAAATGACCCAAAATAGAAATTTGAATTTTTTGAGTCTTTACACAAAATGTTTCTTAGGAATAATTGCATTTTGTATGTTATATTTTTACAATGTAAAATCCAATCTTCGTTGTGATTGAGCTAATTTTTCAATTATCTCATCCTTGATTGTCGTCAAATGCCTGTGAATATTCAAAAGATCCAAACCTTTCAATCTACTTTCAGATGTTGTACGTCTTGGTATGTTTTTCAGAGACCTGCAGGTCCGGTCCTAATTTTTTAAATATACCCGGGCCGGGCTCGAAATTTTTTTTAAAAAACACCCAAGCTGGGCCTGAATTATTTTATAAAAACACCCAATCCGGGCTGTATTTTTTAAAACAGCCTATAGTTGAAATCGTTATTATTAGCTATAAAAATCAAAAATAAATATAATTTATTTTAAAAAAATCCGGGCCGGGCCTGAAAATTTTATTTAAAAAAAAGCCGGGTCTGAAAATTAAAAAAAAAAGCCGAGTCGGGCCTAAAAAATTTTTTAAAAAAACCCAGGCCTGGCCGTAAAAAATCTTTAAAAAAAATCCGGTGCAAATGGTACTTCTGCAGGCCTCTGTTATTCTTCTTAAAAAAGAGAATGCTCTCTCATTAGTTTACTAATGAGAAGAGTTTATAAACCCTTTTAATACATTGGGAATTTAATCTAAAATGTGTTTGAAATATTTTTTGGGACTATATCAACTATAGTTAATCTTATAAACATAGTTATTCAGCTAGTAAGGCATCATAAGATACTTTAACATCTTCATAATAAAAATCTAACAAATTTTTTTTTCCTATCACCATCTTAAAAAGGTTGGGAAGACTTTTGTGGAGTAATATTTGCAGATTAGTAAGTGCTGCATGATGAATTAAAAATTCATTTATTTGGGTTATAAATGTATCTGTATTTAAGATATACTCTTCTACTGATCCTATATTAATGTTTTAACGATTAGCTTGCCTTGCTACAAGTCGAGAGAGACAAATATTAAACACGTATAGCTCTGCTTTTGACTCAACAATAAAATATGAAATTCTTCATCAACATTAGCCCTAATTTCCTTGAGTTCTGATAAAATGCTCTCCGCTATTCTCATCTTCTTAATCAAATCAATGTCATGTTTTTGAAAAGTAAAACTTAAAATAGTTGTATAATTAAATAATACATTATAATAAGAAATAAAATTTGGAATAAGCATTGAATCCAATAATTTTCTTGCTTCTGAGGAAATATTTCTTTCAGGCCTTTGTGATATTTCAGTAATAGCAAATAATTGGCTCTTCTAACTCCTTAAAATTTTACTGCTTGATGGCAGAGACTATATCTCGTTGGACAAGGTTGCAATTTTTTTTTCCCTGTTAGACAAGAAGTTTCAGAAATAATTATTATTTGACTAGAAATTTGAAAATGGTAGATAAATATTACGCCACTAAAAATTTGAAAATAATAAGTAAATATTAAGCCGTAAAACTTGAAATCGAAATTAATTGATAAAATAACTTAGTAGATATGTGATAATAAATGTAATTAAATATATATTTAATATGAGATACGAATAAATATTAAAAAATATAAATTAATATAAACAATAATATTTTTGAAAAATATATCTGGCATCTGCATTTTTTGGCTTTCCCCCCGCTGCGTACGCCAATGATGTGAAGTTAAACCAATAGCAATATTAAAACAAGAAATAGAAGATACTGTTTAAACCTAATATAATATTTTGAACCAATACCAATATTTTGTTAATCTTGGGTTTTTAATGTTAATTCCCAGTCCTATATTATAGTATAATTTAATTGTTTATATTTTATTTTCATGATTAAGATTTATTATGAAAGAATACTTCTTCTAATGTTATTCTATAATACCTATGATTTAATATTCTATTATTAAAGTAATATTTTTAAAAGAATTATATATTAATTCATCTTTTTACCTTCATATGCTTTTTAAAGTTTGAACTGCTGGACATTGAGGTTAAAATATTTGTGTTGGGACATATTTTACATTTACAAATTGTAGACTTGCACCCCTAATTTTCTTTATTGGTGTAAAATATGTAGTGAATTGGGGCCAGGGAAAGGTTAAATCATCTTCATCTGTAAAAGTAAATATTATGGACATAATATTCTTAAAATAAATTATAAAATAGAAAAATAATATTATTATTAACATTTACATTGAATTTTGATTGAATATTAATTAGATTAACATTCGACTGAAAATTTAACAACGAGAATAATAAAAATGAAGGAATAATGGTTGATATGAATTAAAAACTCGGCTTAAATTATTTATATTAAAAAAAGAAATTAAAGTAATTTTTTATATTTTTTAAGAAAAAATTTAAAGTAACGAGTAACGTTTTGCGTTACCGTTACCTCTAGAAGAAATTAACGAATGTCGTTCTTTTTCTTCAAAAAAAGTAACGAAATTACTTTTTTGACGTTACTTTACAGCACTAGAAAATATTGATATTTTTATGACAATGGTTCAAAGATAGATGGTAAATAAAAATTAATAAATACTGGTATCGGATCAGGTTTTTAGTAATATCTGAAAATATTGAATTGGTGAAAATTTTGTGGATCGACATAGCCCTAATAAAATATTTACATCTTTTCCCTTATTTTCATTTTTTCTACTAATAACATATGTTGAGATTTTGAAATCACTTTTTAAAACCTTATTGGAGAAAATTATATTTAAGTTGATCAATGTTTAACTAGAAATAAGTCAAATTACCTGGAAAAATATGATGCCTTTCATACTTTGTCCCTTTCTTCTTTCCTGTTTTCCCACTTGATAATCTACACAATTTTCTTCATCCTTCGAGGACATTCAACATTTTAAAAACTATAATAAAATCGGAGGCCAAGAATTTTGGATTTAATTAGGCTCAGAAAATTATTTTTGATTTTATAATTTACTATTTAAGGGTTTAAATATATTTATTATTTAATCATATAAATAAAAAGATAGTATTTTATTCATCCAAGAATAGAACAAATTAAAAAAACAGCGTTTTCACAGAGCAGATTCGGTCTATTACTCTATTTATTACAAGATCGTCTTTTCCCACTATGATTATTATGAAAAATAAAAAATTTCCGAATTGTAATAAATTATCCTAATATAAATTTGAATTAAATATTTTATTAAAGATGAATTGTTTGTGGAATTATTCTGGTGGCGGTGGAAAGATCAAAACGCTAAATTTTTTGAAGAGGTAAGCTAAAATCAGTAAAACTATTGGGAGTACGATCGTCATAACTATAAATTAATTAAAGTGTAAAAATTATTTTGATAATATTTATATTTATACATTATTTTAGAAATATGTTCTTTACTTATTTAGAATATTTCATTAATAAAAATGATATTTTTTTGAGATACTTCGGTAGTAACTTATTAGACAATCATTTTATTGATGAACTCCATCGTAAGAACATATTTTCTAAAATATTATATACATATAAAATATAAAATTATTTAAAAAAGTTATTATATAATAAAGCAATATCATCATACATAACATAACTATTTTGCGAATTCATTTTATTTAAACATAGTTAGGTTTAATTCTTTTTTAAACGATTTAAAATAGAGATCTGAGCAGAGGCATTACCTATTTACAGGCGCCTAGTCGGTCCGGATGAATGGTTTCGGTTTTAAAAATAAACCCGTATACCTGGACGGATCTGGTTAGCCCTACCTTAAAATAAAAGATGTTATCGATATTATTTTTTTTTACTAGTGTTATAGTTGATTGATCGTGGTAAAATATTATTTGTGTATTGAGTAATTTTTTCTAGGTTTGTGTTCGAATTATTTTCGTACAAGGACATGGTTGACGCTAGCGGAGTTAAGCTTATTTCCGAAGGATCTATAATTAATTAAGGGTAAATATTTAGGTTCTAACAAAAATGCGAGTAATTTATATAATATTGTTTAAAATGTTGCACGATTTAATTTTTAGAGGGTTAATGTATTGTTTGATTTTTTTTGATTGCTTTAGCTAGAACCCTTAGAATCGTGTAAATTTAAACCCAAACCCCATTTTTTCCAAAATTTTAGGAACCGAAACCATTTTTTTAAAAAAATATTCAGAATCGACATCAGAACATTTTCTTAGTCCAGACTCCAGAGTTTCAAACGATGATTCATAAAATTCTTTTTCGAAAAGTCGAGAATCGGCCGATATTTTTTTAAATTAGTAGATCCGATATACCAATAGAGTGGATGGATAATATTATAACTTGCTCATTAAAATATCGCAAGGTCTATAAGTCGAAAGACTGCATGATACAAAAGGCTAAAAAATAATATTGAAAATAAAAAAAACAGAGAAATGAGAAATTTGATTGATTTATTGCTTCTTTACGAGATTACATTATAATATATTAAAAAATGGAAATTTTTTTATTTAGTCAATGATATAATTTGCGGTTTTAATTTAATTTTATTATATTAATATTTAAATTAAATTTTTAATAAAATTATATTTGGTCATTATATGAATATAATTTTTAAAAAATGGAATTTTTAAAATTATATTTTTATTCTATTTACGTTTTTTGCAAAACTAAATTGATTGTAAGTATAAATATCAGAGACCTGCAGAGGTACCATTTGTACGGCCCGGCCCAGATTAAAAAATTTTTGGCCCGGCCCGAATATTTAAAAAAAAAAATTTGGGGGCCCGGCCCAGCATAGATTTTTTTTAAAAATTTTTTTTAGGCCCGGCTAGGAATTTTTAAAAATTATATTCGACCTGTTATACAAAAAATTCATTATTTCGTATTTTATCATATTTTTCGGCGAGTATTATCCTTTAATAAGAAAGTATATTAGCTAATGTTGTTAAACGGCTCGTTTTGAGACGATTTTTAAAAACGGCTAACTCAATATATTCGTAATAAAAATATTGACTAAGCCTCTCGATACTATATGTCTAGACCTTTGCTCCTTCTATGAGCAAAATTTTCAGGCTTGCATAATATTTTTCTGGATAAAAAACTGAGTTAGCCGTTTTTAAAAATCGGCTCAAAACGATCCCTAAATATTTTATTCTAAACAGATATTTAGTATATTACAAATTGATACTATAAAAAATTTGTGTAAATAAAATTTTGAGAATATACTATATATTTATAAAAAAAATAAAAATGATATTTTCAATAAAAAATATAACATATATTATATAATAATGTATTTAATCCTTTGCGTATTTATTCCATGACAGGAAAACTATAATTTTATCATGTAATATATACTATGAGTGTTAGCTAGTGTTAACTTTCACCAAACATTATATTAATCATAACTATATATAATCATTATAACCATATCTAATTGACGAATATAATAATTCATGTTGTATAAATTTTTTTAAAAAATACGGTCCGGCCCGGGTATTTTTAAAAAAAAAATTCAGACCTGGCCCGGGTTTTTTAAAAAAAATTTTTCAGGCCCAGCCCGGCCCAGGTATAATTTAAAAATTAAAAATACGGCCCGGCCCTGGTACCCGGGCCGGGTCTGCAGGTCTCTGATAAATATATTGTAAGTACTGGATTAAGAAGTAAATGACAAATATAAATTTAATGATATATTTTTTACATTTTCGGTTCGAAAAATTTTTTTTTTGTCGCGAAGACATTCAGAGGGAAAAGGCTTTCCTATCTAAAAATGCTAGATGTATTTTTTTACGTATCTGGTTCGAAAATTTTATTTTGTTATGAAAACACTCAGAGGAAAAAGGCTAACATCTTATTTTCAAATCGTAAACGTAAAAAAAATACATCTAAGCATTTTTAGATAGGAAACTTAATTCTGAGTAGATATAAAAATATTTTAAATTAAGTTTAAAATGTTACCTTTATCCCTCTGAATGTTTTCGCGACAAAAAAATATTTTTCGAACCGAAAACGTAAAAAAAAATCTATCATTAAATTTATATTTGTCAACTACTTCTTCCAGTAATTACAATATATTTATATTTACAAGCAATTTAGTTTTGCAAAAAACTTAAATAGAATAAAAAATATAATTACAAAAATTCATTTTTAAAAAATTATATTCATATAAAATCATGACCAAACATAATTTTATTAAAAATTTAATTTAAAAATTAAATTAAAACCGCAAATTATATCAAAGATTAAATAAAAAAATTGAAAAGATCTTAAAATTTCCATTTTTTTTATATATTATTATAAAATAATGTTATTATCTCCCAAAATCCTACCTTCAGCCTCATCGTAGGGGGGGGGGGATGGCAATTGGAGGTCTAAAAGGTTCCCTGTGATCTGGGTCTAGAATAGGATCACCGTCTCCTCGACGGGGTGTTAAAACCACTTAAAGAGGTTGATGTCAGGAAGGGCATCCGATTGTAAAAACCTTGCTACAAAATTTCTCTATGGTTACAATAAAGCATGGGCGGGGTACAGCCCAAAGTACCCCGTGGGCCTCCTCATCCGCCTACGGCAAAAAGAAGGATGGGAAACCTGGTGAAACTACGATTCATGAAAATGAAACTTACGATGGCCATAAAAAACCTGATAATAAGTGGAGAAACCAGTCAATGGGGGATCGAGTTAGGGTTGCGACATGAAATGTTGGAAGTATGACGGGAAGAGCAGGAGAAGTCGTAGATGTATTGCACAGAAGGCATATAGATGTGTGCTGTATACAGGAGACTAGATGGAAAGGAAATGGGACCAGAATGATTTGCAAGACTAGCGAAAAATATAAATTCTTTTGGCAAGGAAGTAATGATGGTAAGGCTGGAGTTGGGGTATTGGTTGCGGAGAAATTGGTAGACAAAGTAGTCGAAGTGAGAAGGCTAGATAACCAGATAATGGTTATCAAGATGATTTTTGGTAGAAAGCTATATAATATTATCTCGGCATATGTTCCTCAGGTTGGAAGAAGTGAAGAAGAGAAAGATATATTTTGGGACAGTCTATTGGGTGTGACATCGAGCTGGCAAATGGAGAGGGGATTATCCTGGCTGGTGATCTGAATGGACATGTGGGAGCGAGTAGTGACTAGTGAGGGTAATGAAGGAGTACATGGATGTTCAGTTACGGCATGAGAAATTTGGCAGGAGAGAAGATTTTAGATTTTAGTGATGCTAAGGATATGATTGTCTGTAATACAATGTTTAAGAAAGAATCCGAGAAGCTGGTATAAGTCGGGTAGTAACAAAAGTGCAATGGATTACTTGTTGTTAAGGAGATGTGATCGATGTATAGTAAAAAATGTGAAAGTGATACCGGGAGAGGAATGTATAAATCAGCATCGACTACTTGTAGGAAATCTCACTTTTAAAGGTGCCAGGGTCACTAAAAGAAAGTTTGTCCCAAGGCTGAAGGTTTAGAAATTGAAGGAGGAGAGTGCTAGACGTCAATTCAATACGGCATTGGCGATTAGGGAGATGGAGGTGGCACAAGCATCTGGGGTGAATGACAAGTGAGAAGCCATGAAGAAAGCCTGGGTAATGACAACTAAGGAGGTATGTGGATGGACAAAAGGGCCTCCTAGACATAAAGAGACTTTGTGGTGGAACCCGGAGGTAGCGAAAGCAGTGGATGAGAAACGGAGGTGTTTTAAAGTATGGTATAATAGCAAAGAAAATAGTGATAATGATATTTACAAGATGGCTAAAAGAAATGCTAAGAAATTAATAGCGAGGCTCAAGAAGAAAAAAGACACGAGTTTGCTAAAGAAATGGAATGCGCTGATGGAATTGGAAATATGGTTCGAATGGCAAAACAGATGTCAAAAAAGAGGCAGGATGTGATAGGTGTAAAGTGTTTGAAAAATATGGAAGGAAAAATGACGATTGATAGTAGTGGTATTAAGAACACCTGGAAGATTTACATAAAAGGAATTTTGAATGAAGAAAATGAATGGAATAATAATATTAGTTGTGCAAAGGTAGAAGGTCCAGGGTGTAAATTTGGCAAGGACGAGATAAAGAGAGCAGTGAAAAAGATGAAGAAAGGGAAGGCATCGGGTTTAATGATGGTGGAATCAGAGATGTTTAAAGGTTCTGATGATTGAGGGATTGAATGGTTAATGAATTTAGCCAATCAAATTGTCACAGAAGGAACTATTCCCGAGGACTGGCGAAGAAGTATAATTATTCCAGTATACAAGGGGAAAAGTGACCCTTTATATTTCGGGACAGAGCTATTAAACTCTTGGAACATGCAATGAAAGTATTTGAAATAGTGTTAGAAAAGCGTATAAGGGAACAAATTTAAATTGATGAAATACAGTTTGGTTTTACATCGGGAAAAGGCACGACAGATGCAATTTTTGCGGTGAGACAAATGCAGGAGAAGTATCTTGCGAAGGAAAAGAAACTCTATTATGCGTTTATTGATTTGGAGAAAGCATTTGATAGGGTGCCGCGTGAGGTTACTAGATAGGCCTTGAGAAAATCAGGTGTGGAGGAATGGTTGGTTATCGCAGTGATGGCAATGTATGTTGGAGCACAAACAGCAGTACGGACGGATTATGGCGATAGTGACAGCTTTGAGGTGAAGGTAGGACTTCATCAAGGATCCGTGCTGAGTCCATTATTATTTATCTTAGTAATGGATGTGGTGGCTAAAGAAATGCGTGAAGGACTTCCCTGGGAGCTATTATATGCAGATGACCTTGTATTAATGGCAAACAGTGAGGAAGAATTGAGGGAAAAAATTAGTAAATGGAAGATGACTATGGAAGCAAAGGGCCTGAAAATGAATGCATCAAAGACAAAGGTGATGATTGGTGGGGAAAATATAAATATGGAGGAATCCGTAAGTGGCCTTGTGGTGTATGTGGGAAAGGAGTTGCTAGAAATTCTATCCAATGCACCAGATGCCAGAAATGGGTAGATAATAGATGTAGCGGAAAAAAGGGAAGTTTGATGTTAGGAAGAATGACCTTTATTTGTAAAACATGCATGAGAGGGATACATAATAATGATAACCTAGAAAATGGTGGTCTGGATATTGGCAATGGGTTAACCCTAGAAAAAGTGGATAAGTTTTGTTATTTAGGTGATATGCTAAACGCAGATGGTGGTGTAGATTCTGCCGTTGTTGCAAGGACCAGACAAGCTTGGAAGAAGTTCAGAGAGATGTCGTCTATTCTTACAAATAAAAAAGTCTCTCTGAAGTTAAAGGAGAAAGTTTACGTAAGCTGTGTGAGAAATTGTTTAGTTTATAGCGGCGAAACATGGCAATGAAAGCGACTCACGAAGCCAAATTAGAAAGAACAGAGATGAGGATGATTAGATGGATGTGTGGGGTATCTCTGAGAGAGTGAAAAACTAGCAAGGAATTGTGAGCAAGGTTGGGTATAGAAATGATTGGAATGGTAATGCGACGAAATAGATTAAGATGGTTTGGGCATGTGGAACGTATGACAAAAGATGACTGGGTAAAGATATGCACAATGATGGTAGGAGGATCAAAAGCTAAAGGAAGACCCAAGATGACGTGGACAAATGTGATAGCGGCGGATATGATAAGCATGAATCTTACAAATATTGATGCTCAGGACCGTCAAAAATGGAAAAGAAAAATCAGAGGGAAAACTGGAATACCCGGGTAAACCTGGAAATCGCCATAAAACGGAGAAGAAGAAAAAGAATGTAATGTTATTATAATATTTTTCTTGTAAAGAAAGCAATAAATCAATCAAACAGAGTTGTTAATAGATACTTTTTAAATGGATCTAGATACAGATACATAGTCTAAAAATTTATCTAGATACAGATACAGTTTCTAAAAAGTTATCTTGATACAGATACAATTTAAAATGTATCTAGGTAGAGATACATTTTTTATTATGCTCTTAGATAAGGTTTGAATAAACCTAAATTAGGATTCTATTGTGAAAATTCATGAAATGATCTAAAAAATTTCTTGACTCGATATCACATTTATCAAAATATAACTAAAATAATGATTTTTAGATATTAATATAATATATGATTAAAATAAATAATTATTATATATCATTAATAAAATAATATACAGGGTTTCCCATTTAAAAAAGGAAAAGTCCCAATAAATAAAGGAAAAGTTTCAATCATAAAAGGAAAAGGTCCAATCAAAAAAGGAAAAGGGTTAATCATAAAAGGAAAAGGTTCAATCAAAAAAGGAAAATTCCCAAAAATAAAGGAAAAAGTCTGATCAAGAAAGGAAAAGCGTTAAACAAAAAAGGAAAAGGCTCAATCAAAAAAGGGAAAGTGTCAAACAAAAAAGGAAAAGGTCCAATCAAAAAAGTAAAATGGTCAATCGAAAGGAAAAGTGTCAATCAAAAAAGGAAAATTCCCATTCAAAAAAGGAAAATAGTAATTTTTTAAAAATAAATTATAAATTTTTCAATTTTTCTTAAATTTTTATTTATTTTTGTCATTCCTTCTTTTTTATTTCTAACTTTTTGCGATTTCTTTACTTTATTTGTATCTTTTCTCAATTTATTTTTCTTACTATATTTTTTCTCATTTTTTCTTCTTCTCATTTTTGATAATTCACTTGTATTTTTAAAAATAATTGATAAATTTAAGTCCATTTTTTAAACAATTCTTTACGTTTTTTTTTCATCATACATATGTCGTAATTTTTAAAGGAATCATAACTATCCGGGATCTTCACGGGATTTAAAGAGATCCCTTTAAAATTTCAATTTTTTAAAGAAATAAAGAACTATACGGCATTATCACGTTTGAACCATGATATAGAAGAATCTTATTTTAAAAAGCGTTTTCCGCGCGTTTCGTTTTTTAATTTTATTGTTATTCATTACTTTTAATGTTGTTTTACTGGCCTTATGAAATAAGATATGTCTAATATAGGGTATCAATCGATAGCTAATCAAAAGATCTATTCAACTCGAGGTCAATCTCTCCCCCATAATGGGTGAATCTAGATCTGGGGAGGGGGGTGGGGGTCAAAAATATTTTTATCAAC
This sequence comes from Gordionus sp. m RMFG-2023, assembly GCF_954871325.1. Lineage (NCBI taxonomy): Eukaryota > Metazoa > Nematomorpha > Gordioida > Chordodea > Parachordodidae > Gordionus > Gordionus sp. m RMFG-2023. The sequence goes on from NC_088775.1 coordinate 19,346,306, forward strand.
ACAAAATATCGATATGGGTATCAAATAAAAGCTAATTTTAATATGGTTTGACTGAAAGTCTTCATTTTTGGTCTGTATGGGTATGACTTGGTCTTAGGGTGGAGTGTAAAGAATAATTTTTTTGATATGGGTATCAAATAAAAGCTAATTTTAATATCGTTTGACTGAAAGTCTTTATTCTTGGTCTTGATGGGTATGACTTGGTCTGGGGGGTAGGGGTGGAGGAGGGGGGGGGTGTAAAAATAATTTTTTTTGATATGGGTATCAAATAAAAGTTAATTTTATAGTGGTTTGACTGAAAGTCTTCATTCTTAGTCTTGATGGGTATGACATGGTCTTGGGGGGGGCAGGGGGTGTAAAAATCTACCAAAACCAAGAATGAAGACTTTCAGTCAAACCATATTAAAATTAGCTTTTATTTGATACCCATATCAAAAAAATTTATTTCCCCCCCCCCCTAAGACCAAGTCATACCTATCCAGACCAAGAATGAAGAAGTTCAGTCAAACGATATTAAAATTAGCTTTTATTTGATACCCATATCAAAAAAAATTATTTTTACACCCCCCTCCCTCTCCTCCACCCCTAATTCCCAGACCAAGTCACACCCATCAAGACCAAGAATAAAGACTTTCAGTCAAACGATATTAAAATTAGCTTTTATTTGATACCCATATCAAAAATAATTATTTTTTACATCCCCCCCCCTAAGACCAAGTCATATCCACCCAGACCAAGAATAAAGACTTTCAGTCAAACCATATTAAAATTAGCTTTTATTTGATACCCATATTGATATTTTGTGTTGATAAAAACATTTCTGACCCCCCCCCCCCCCAAAACCTAGACCCGCCCATTATGGGGGAGAGATTGACCTCGAGTTGAATAGATCTTTTGATTAGCTATCGATTGACACCCTATATTAGATATATCTTATTTCATAAGGCCAAAAAAACAACATTGAAAATTAATGAATAACAATAAAATTAAAAAACGAAACGCACGGAAAACGCTTTTTAAAATAAGATTCTTCTATATCATGGTTCAAACGTGATGATGCCGTATAGTTCTTTATTCCTTTAAAAAATTGAAATTTTAAAGGGATCTCTTTAAATCCCGTGAAGATCCCGGATAGTTATGATTCCTTTAAAAATTACGACATATGTATGATGAAAAAAAACGTAAAGAATTGTTTAAAAAATGGACCTAAATTTATCAATTATTTTTAAAAATACAAAAGAATTATCAAAAATGAGAAGAAATAATGAGAAGAAAAAAAAATGAGAAAAAATATAGTGAGAAAAAATATAGTAAGAAAAATAAATTGAGAAAAGATACAAATGAAGTAAAGAAATCGAAAAAAGTTAGAAATAAAAAAAAGGAATGACAAAAATAAATAAAAATTGAAAAATTTATAATTTTTTTTAAAAAAATTACGATTTTCCTTTTTTTAATGGGAATTTTTCTTTTTCGATTGACACTTTTCCTTTTTTGATTGGACCTTTTGCTTTTTTGTTTGATACTTTTCCTTTTTTGATCGGACTTTTTCCTTTCTTTTTGGGAATTTTCCTTTTTTGATTGACACTCTTCCTTTTTTGTTTGGACCTTTTCCTTTTATGATTGACCCTTTTCCTTTTTTGATCGGATTTTTTCCTTTTATGATTGAAACTTTTCCTTTTTTGATTGGGACTTTTCCTTTTTTGAATGGGAAACCCTGTAATATATAATTAAATGATTATAAATAATTATTAGATTTCAGTTTTAAAATATTTTCAAAATTTTGGTTTAAGACATCCTCGTTTATCTGTAAAGACATTTTTAGCTATACTAAAAAGTCTTTCAACAGGGGCGCTGGAAGGGATTGTGGTGTTATATTTAATGAATAACATATATCAGGATATTGTTTAAAAATACTAAAATCTCGGCATTCATTTTTGAAAAAACTATTTAAAATTTGTTGATTATCAGAATTTAAATCATTAACCATCATATCTCCTGCTGTTGGATACTGAAAAAAATCGGATATTAAATTATTGGTTTTTTTTTTCATTTTCATCCATTTGCAACCATGTCCAATCTAGTTTAAAAAAAGGATGAAGTATAGTTGCCAAAATATTTTTATCTTCAATAATTGTCCCAATAAACCTAGAATTATTAAATACTGATTAATTTATTATTAATTTACCTATCTTCAATTCCTTTAAGTAAGGCATTAAAGAGTGGTAAACAAAATTTCAGGTTCATTTGTTTAAAATTTTTCAATTTAATAGCTGGGAAATATCTTTACCGGCGATAGGCACTCCAACAATCTGCTGTTGTGCATATTAAGACTTTTAATGATTTCTTTCTTTTCATTCTCCCATCTTTGGGAAATTCTAGCAACCACTGTCTGTCTGCAAATTATATTTTTTTGTGGAGCTAATGTTTTGATCATTTTTATAAATGATGGATTTGCAACAATTGAAAATGGCTGAATGCTATCTATAATAAAATCAGATATTAACATCTAAAATGGTTTGGGTTAAAGTCTGAGGTCTCTTGAAAAAAAATCAATGGACGATTAGCCTAGTCCAATATTTTCTTTAATAGATTTTTTCTCCTTCCCCTTTTTTATTTGGATTAAGAGTGTTTGATGTTTTCTCTTAAAATTTAAAATGTAAACATTTATTTAGTATCTATACCCTTAAATGTTTTACAATGTTGCAAGTTGAGGTAATGCTAACTGAAATTTTCATATTTTTTGGACATGGAAAACATTTTACTAATAGAGATTTGTTTTCTTTATTTTGAGATATTATTTTAAAATATGGTCTATAAATTGGCCATGGAATGTCGTCATTTTCGTCATCAATATTAATCTTAAAAATTAATATAACAGAATAAGATAAAATAAAATAAAATACCGATTCCATTGCCATTAAAAATGGCAAATTCCTTGAGATGGATTGTAATATCAGAATTTGCTCGTTATTGATAACTAGGACACAATATTTAATTAATATTTATATAATATAAGTTTTAATATTTTACATATATATATAATTTTTTAATATATACATTAATATTAATTTATATGCTCATATGAAATAAAATAAATTTTACACTCAAGTATTTTTATTTATAATATAAAAAAGCGTTAAATAAAAGTATATCAAAATGTATCTAACAGATACTTTAATCAAAAATCTATCTAGATACAGCTACCACATTTTTATATCTGGATACAGTATCTAGTAACAACTCTGCTCATTAATCATTTTCTTTGTTTTTTTTATTTTCAATATTATTTTTTAACTCTTATAGACCTACCCTTAAAATATTAACAAAAAGTCATAAGAGTTCAAAAAAAATAAATATAAAAGATTTTTTACAATTTTTTTTTGTAATTTTAAGGTAAAATTTGATCAAAAATCTTTTTATTAATTCTCAAAAAATCTTCTATTATATTTTATTTTGAAGAATTCAAATTTTAATTGATAATAAAATCGTATCAAATTTTGTTAACCGTACGTCAAGAGTTGTTTCATTTACTTTCGACTTTTTGTTTGTAGGAACTGTCCGATAAACAACTTAGGACAGTTGCATTAAAAATAGATTAAAGGTAACAAAAATTAAATAAAAAAAATAAATAGAATTAAAGGTAAGAAAAATACCAGAAAATTTTTCCACATCCGATTCTATCTGCCCAACTTCTATGTTTAAATCCAAAAGTTCTTTCAAGGGCTCAAGGCATTCGCAAGATTCCTCTCCCCGAAATATATAATCGCAAATCGTTAATCCGGTCGTACTTAAGGGGGCAAAAACTCTCGAAGGTGTTTCAAAGAATGTTTTCGATTCTTAATAAAAAATATATACTATACCTAAAAAACATTTATTTGAAAGTGCAAAAAAATGCTTACAAATTATCATTTGATTATTATATGGTTTTAACTTCCAATTTTTTTAAGAGCTGTGTTGATATTTTTACCGATATATGCATAAAAATTAGCTGCCAAGTCTGAGATACACATTTATAACCAGGTCATTTTAATATTGGCAAAAATATCAGCATAGCCATAATTGTTTTTACTAATGAGTGATTTAAAACACTATAAAATCTCGGTTAAAAGCATTCCATAATTAACATTATATTTTGAGCGATAGGAGTAATCTTAAGGATAAGATTTTGTCCTCAAGTAAATTTATCCTATATAGTGGAAAAAAATGTGTATAAATAAATTTTTTGTAATTCTACTTATAAGGCATTTTACATGTTATCAAGATTCTGCATACCAATTTTAATAAAATTTAGTAAATACAAATTAAAGTCAAAAAAGCATTTAACTTTTGAATTAAACAATGGTATTATTTATTATATTATCCATATTTTGATATTGTTAGCATAAAATACTTTTGTTTTAATAAAATGCTAAACAAGCCTGTAGGCATGGGGAAAAAAATTCAGCCCCTAAAGATTTTTCTGGCCCCAAAATTAAAAATAAATATTTGTTATTGAATTTTAATTTGTCATTAACAATTAAATCTGAAATGAAAAAACGAAATTCTTAGAATAATTTTAGTTATTAAAATTTTATTTAACCAAATTAATTGGTTAAACAAAAAAACAGATAAAAATATTATTTTAAAATATCCATTCAATCGTTAACCATTAAATAAGAAAAACAAATATCTTTATAAAAAGACACTAGTGTTGGTGAATTCATCAGTTCCCGTGATGATTCATCTACCATCTTCTTGAAACATGGTAAATCAGTTAATGTTAACGGAATTTAATTAAAAAAACAATTAAGATAAATTACAAATATTGCAAACTACTTCACACTAATCACTCGATGATACTTAAACGTTAATTAGAACAATACATGTAAGCTATTTATATAATATTTTTAAAAAGCGAAAGAAAACGAATATTTTTACATGAAGAGGACGAACACTTTCATAATGTAGTTTTAGATATTAAAAATGGCGAACTACTTCCTGCCTAGCTTGCAATAATCCTTAAATAATTATAATAAATACCTATACATTTAAATAATATTTAAAAAGGAGAAGATTTTTATAAAGAGGAAGAATCTTTTAAATATCAATTTTTAAAGCGGAGTGTAATTATACCACCCTCGGGCGTCGAAAGGTATTCAGACAGACACCTTACATTATAATTATTTATTTCCACACATAAAATTGAGCATAACGTAAGTTATTCAATATTTTCTATCGTCGTGCTTCGTATTGTTTAGTAACAAAGAAAGATAGACGAAAACAAAATTTAGTTTTGAAATAAATAACCCAAATTTTTCAATTCATTTAATTTTAAATTTAAAAATCGTTGTTATATTATAGTATTATTTCGTATAAATAGAAAGAAATATTAAAAATTTCCAATATAAAAATGGGAAAAAAATTCTGAGTGCCTATTTGTATTTCAAAAAAATATTGGTCCTCCCAACTAAAAAGTTGGTCCACGAAACTAAAAATTTATGCTAGGGGCTAATGATAGAACAACTATTAAATTAGAGAGAAAAAAAATATTTTTAAAATACTTCTTTAGTTTGAGAGCCATGGTCCGGGTCCTGATCAAAGACCCGACCGTGCCTAGTGATAAAAAATAATTTTTATTAAAATTAAGCTAAATTATTTTGTTAAATTTTACAAATTAATATTTCTATTTATGAAAAAGATAAATAATTGATACATCTCATTTTCCTAAGTCTGAAATATATTATATAAATCTATCTAGATGTATATTTCATAATATTCCAGAAATAAGTCAATTTACTTAGATGTAATGACTTTGCCATAATTTTACTAAATAAAAAAATATAATACATAGATAAGTTATAAGTGTTGTTAATTTGCTTGGTCTAAAATACAACCCAATTTGGTGCTCAGGCCTGCTCTGAACACGAACCCGGAGTTCAGACCCTTGGTTTAGACCCGGGTTTCAGATGATGTTATTCCAAATAGTTCAAATAAAAATTATTTACCAAACTTTACTAAACAAAAACTAAGAAGAAATAAATCTCATTTTCTAATTTTATTATACATTCTAATAGCTCTGTTTATTATTTTATTCTACATTAATCTCATTTTCTAACCATTAAAATATTTGTTTAAATTGGGGTGCTTTTGATCGGAGACTGTTTGACCTAAACATTTTTTCTCTTCCAGATTATGTTAAATTCACATATATAATTATTATAGTTTATATATAGTTAACCCTCTTCAAAACTTTTGTGGGGTTTATGGGATATCTACTACAACTCTACAAAAATATAAGTTCATAAAAAAATTTTGAAAAATAATATTTTTTATTAAATTCAAATTTAACTATAATTTTAGAACGTTTTTTTAATATTTTTGAAGTTAAGTTTATTGATTATTATTCTCAGTGTTGTGATGAGTTAATGAAACATGTTGACGATTAAATTAAAAATAAAACCCATTCAGATAAAAATATACAACACTAGATTATATTTTATATTCTGTTTCAGTTTTAATATCGTTATTATAATTATACTAGCTGATAGCCAATCAAGAATGACGGGTAATCGGAATTTTCTCCTTTATTTAATGATTGATGAATCAGAATTTTTCCTATCTTATGAGGTGTGATTTAGAAATTTATATTTTTCTTAGATGAGGGGTTATTCTAAAATATTCCATTATTTTTTATGAAGTATATGGTTAATAATTTTAATTTCTGTTCACAATAAAAAATCTTTTAAACTTTTTATTCATTTGTATTTGTAATTTATAATCTAAAAAATATATTCTTGCTAGATGAGAGTTTTGCATAACTTATCGATTTAACTTTGCCTCATAAAACTCTCATCTAGCAAAGAATATATTTTTTAGATCATAAATTACAAATACAAATGAATAATAACTTAGTTTAATAGATTCTTTATTGTGCACATAAATTAAAATTACTAAATATATACTTCATAAACAATTTTATAAAAAATAAAATTTAAAATAACCCCTCATCTAAATAAATATAAATTTCTAGATCACATTTCATAAGATAGGAAAATTTCTGATTCATCCATCATCAAATAAAGGTAAAAATTCATCTATTATTGAATAAATGAATTCTGATTCTCCGTCATTCTTGGAGGGCTATCAGCTAGTAACTTATATTTTTGATAATGGGTTCTTAAAAGATCCTAAAATTATGTAAATTTAAGGCATGGTCACAACAGGCATATTCATCGATTTATTCCTCCATATATACACTACGATGACTTTCTTTATTTCCTTGTGTTCAACAATTTCTTGAAATGGATGAAGCATTAAAAACGTATTTTTTTTACAATTAATCCATCAATTATCGGAATTTTTTTTTCAAATGATTTAAATAAGACATATCTTTAATTTGCCCATTCATTTAGGCTCAAATTAAGTCAGCTGATAAATAAAATAATTCAATTGAAATTAGAGACCTTCATGGGCCTTGATTTATTCATCAAGCCCAGCCCAGGTCAGCAGTAAAAATAATTTACAGGCTCAGTCCATGTTTATGAAAAAAATCCAAGATCAAGGCCCATCATAAGTTTCAAAAATTTTCCCCAAGCCCAAATCCAAAAATTTAATTTATTGATTTTAATAAATATAAACAATATTTCAGTGTATTTAGGCAATCAATTTGTTTGCAATGAAATTTCTTATTATTAGAGGAAAAACAAATGCAATATATTTAAATTTAAATAAGCTATTATTAGTTAATTATAAATCATCATTGTAAAATATATAATTAGTAAACAATTACGAAAAAAAAAATCATAATAACAAAAGAATATTGAGGCATAAGCGAAAGCAGCAGAAATTATTCAAAACCTCCTTCATTTAATCATCAGGAGAGATCGAATTAATAAAACAAACATAATTAGTCTTAAGAATGGCTATTGCGATCCTCTGCCTTAAGTAAAAACCTTCGCGAGACTCCCCAGAATTTTTTCTGATTAGGCGGCCAACGTCTTTAAAAAAGTTTTTAGCCAAATCACCATATGTAGTTAAGGTGGAGCAAATGATGGGTATGAATATGTAATTTGAGGAATCAGCGCTGTATTTGCTGATCTTAAAATTTTGAGCTCTGTTCAGAGCGTCCTTGTTAAAATTAGAGGGGGAGTTAGTGTCCAGACAAGAGAAATCCCATATTAAAACTTTCCTTGAGACCATGGAATATGTGTGACCCCATCAGGATGCCTACTATCGGAAAATAAGCCAGAAGGCTCCATTGAGGTAGGAAAACCAGCTGACCTAAGTGCAAGAGATATAATTTGATTGCATTTCAAATGTCGAGTTTGCCAGCCGGGATTACGATTGCAATGTAAAGGATGAAGCGCCATATTGCCATCAACAGTATGGCATTTGCTGCATTTATATGGTAATGAAAAGGGAATGTTGAGCCTGATACATAAAGCATAACTGAGCTCATGGTTGTCTAATTCGAGTTTGAGATTGGTAGATGGAATAACATCTAAAAATAAATTTTTAGGCCCAGATTAAATTTTTTTTATTAATAACCCAGACCTGGGCCAGGCACGTTAGGAAATATATCATAACTGGCACCCCATAGGCCGCAAGCTACCACATGAAGATCTCTGATTGAAATGTTAAACCATTTTAAATCATTAAAATATTTGTTAACAGAAAGAAAAAATTTTCATTAAAAGTAAAAGCAATATTTGACACAGATGTTAAAAATGAACAAAAAAATTAAATAAATGCAATGAAATATAATTTATTGAATGTATCAATATAAAATTTTATATTTTGCTCTTTAGTCAGAACCTCTAGAAGAATTGGAATTTTTTAAAAAATAAAAATGTTTCTCTAAATGAGTCAAAGTTATTCCACCAATTTTGCAACTTTAAATTGTTAAATCAGATGAGTTGAATAAGCAAATCCTGCTCTTCACCAAAAATGGGTCTAATTTCTTTTATATCCAAATCCTTCAACAATATGGTGAACTGCTATTATAACAAGCTTTATTTTTTTCTATATAATCTCATAATGCCAACGTTGAAAGAATCTTTTCTTTAATCAAAAGTCAAATGAGAGGAAAAGATTATCCGTACTCATTCTTTCATGATTTCTATAAATTTTTAGAGAAAAGGACAAATATATTATGGAAAATATGGAATAAAAAAATATATGATTTGTGAGTTATACAAATTTTATCAAATAAAAAATAATTGGATATTTATCAATTCTTTTAACAAATTTTTTCGTACACAGAAGAAATAGTTTTTGCCCTTTCACTCTGTATAGTCTACACTCATCTCAAGGAATCATTTAAATGCTTTTAAAACACCTTTAAAGAAAGACCTATCATCATAGATTCGAATCGATTATGGGGGCAAACCTAATTATCTCACAAACACTGTGGTGGTATCCACCCCAATACAATGGGTTATTTAGAAGATTATTAGCAAAAATAATTGCCACGGGTAAAACCAGGGTCTTAACTTATTAAGTATACGTATCAATTAAGATTTTTAAGGGAGAAGGCAGAATAGTTTCACATGCCATTTGTATTATATCCAAAATCCTCCTCCTAACATGGCTATTATCAAAATAGACTTTAAAAATGCTCAATAGCAAATTTTGCGAACATCTCATAAATTGTTTTTCCCCAAATTTCTTGATTATTCAAAATTTTAAGAGACATACTGTTACATTAAAACTCTCCTTTGTACAGCCCACATGTCATAGATTCTGACAAAAGGATCCGGCAGCACGTCCTCGTTTATTTTACCTTGGTATTAATGATCTCATCTATTATCTTAAATCTAAATTTGATTTGGATATAAATATTTGGTATCTTGATGGAACAATCTGTGGTCCTCTTCCTAAAATAATTGGTTCTCAATTTCTTGAAACCAATTTTAAAAGACTCATTCTTAATAAGTCCAAATTGATTTACCGAGTTGCAAAATTAGACATATGATATTTCATAGAAGTGACAATTCATATATGGTATTTTTAATTTAACAACTCCCCCAGAATCAGGCGCGTAACCAATGAGGGGAAAGAGGGAAATTCCCCGCCCCCCCCCTTAAATCAAAATTTTACAAATATTTGAATATCAATTTCCCAACATAAAAGTTATTTTTCAAAAATAAATTTTTTTAAAATTTCCATTCCTTGTGAGTATATTAACATTATTCAAAAATATTTAAAATGGAAAAATTTTTCAAACGGTAATTTATTTTAATATTATTTTATGAAATACAAAATTAAGTAATTTTTATAATATTTTAATTATTAATAAATATCTATAATTTTTTAAATATTGTAAATTTTTACTTCCATTTTATAGAACAGGGTTAAATAAGACGAGCATGAAAAAAATGAACAAATACAAATTGAAGAAAAAAGTGGTAAAGGTAGGTAGCATGTATTTTATGAAAATTAGGTTAGGCATTAGTTATAAATTATTTATTAAATTAAAACTATCTTATTTATAATGTTTGTAGTTTAAGGGAGATGTGGTTCCTTGCTCTTTGAATATTACTTCTCACTTATATTGCTTCTGTGGTGAATATTAATCTATATGGATACCATTCCATATGGGGTTAGTCTTTTTGTATTTTTGCTTTGCTATTCTTAAAGTTGTTTATAAGAATATTAAATGTGTGGAATTTTTATTAATGATCATATCACAATTGCCAATTAAATTTGTTCATTTTCATTTCAATATGTATGTGTGAATATATTCATTTAGGCCAGACAATGCCTGTCTATTATCATTAAATTAAATGCTTTTATATGTACATTAAATAAAACTTATGGGTACTAAAAATTAGGTAAGGTACATATCATAAATATACACATGTTGACTAATTTGAAGACAAATTTGGTTCAAAAGATAAAAAGTAAAGGGTGGTGACCAGTTTTCTAACACCATGTATGCCACATCTTCTCTATGTTATGACCCTTTTTTTTAAATATAATTTAGTACATAGTTATTTTCAAATTTTTAAAATATATTTATTGATAAAACAACCATTTAAAAATTTACAATCCAGCGATATATAACAAAACTGAGCCTAAAATTTTATGAATCTAAAGTATATGTAAAATATTTTAAAGAAAAAGAAGCATGTTATATTCCCGCAATAAACAGTAAAATAGAATTTTAAAAATACGAAGAAAACAATATAATTGACAATAAAATTGATTAAAAAAAGAAAAAAAATTTATATGGATCAAGAACTTACTCAAAGGAATTAACATATATGCTATGACCTCCGATAAAGATTCCGTAAATACAATTTTACACATTGGCGAGGAAAAAGAACAAATATACAAAATTGATTATAATAAAATCGTGTTAAAATAAAATCATTCTACATTGTAAAAATTAATAATTATTTACACAATTCGAAAATCTATTATAATAATCCTCAAAAAACGTAAATCAAATTTAACCAATAGTGTTCCTTTAAAAAATATTTGTCCAATGATATTCATCATAACAATTTTAAGCAAATAGTTATTCCCATGTTTGTAATATGGCGAATTTCTTCAAATGCAACCTATAATTTAAAAATATAGATGTGATGATGGCACTTTCAGAAATAGTAGTTTATATCAAAGTAAATTTTTAATATTAATAAATTATTTTAAAGTTAGAAAATCAAACATTTTAGATTGCACAAGAATATTTTCAGAAACATGGATTTCCAAACTGCTTTCGCTCATTAGATGGTAAGCAGATAAAAATAAATAGTCCTGTCAAATCAGATCTTTTAAATCAATTGCTTGGTTTAGCTGATAGCAATATTTTATACAACTATATATCTTTTAATTAGGTAATTTTAATGCAAAAGTAAATATTTGCATCTCTTTTATCTTTTCTGAAAATTTGACCTTTCTACATGCATTCCATAGTGTTGTATATTTTCTCATAATTTCATAATTGTAGAAGTATATTATTCATAACTTATAAAATTTTTGATTAAATGTATAACCTTTTTGTTTTACTTGTATATAATTTGACTATGATTGAAGTTAACTTCCTATTATTTGTTAACTTTTATACAACTATATATCTTTTAATTAGGTATTTTTTATGCATAAGTAAATATTTGCATCTCTCTATCTTTTCTGAAAATTTGGCCTTTCTACATGCATTCCATAGTGTTGTATATTTTCTCATAACTTCATAATTGTAAAATGTATGTTATTCATAACTTATTATAACATTTTTGATTAAATGTATAAACTTTTTGTTTTACTTATATATAATTTGACTATGATTGAAATTAACCTCTTATTATTTGTTAACTTAGAATTAGAAATCTGCAAAGTTAAGCCCGGCCCGAATCGGGCCTAATTCTATTTAAAATAATCGGGTTCGGAGCGGGCTTGGCCTAATATTTTTTAAAAAAATCGGGCCGGGTCGGGTTTTGGAATTTTTTTTAAATATATCCAAATTTATCAATTTTATATTGAATTTTTTATGTAAAATAAAAATATTTTATTTATTGAAACTAAACGACATATAACATATGTCTTTTATTTTGAGTAATTATAAAAATTAATTTCTATATTAAAATAAATTCGGGCAGGGCCGGGTCGGTAAATTTTTTTTAAAAAAATTTAGGGTTCGGGCCGGGCCGGCAAAACTTTTTTAAAAAATTTTGGGTTCGTGCCGGGCCGGCTAAACTTTTTCAAAAAAAATTCGGGCCGGGCCGGGCTTGAAAAATTAGGCCCGTTGCAGATCACTATTTAGAATATCTTTTTATTTTTTCTATTGTAATTTAATAAAATGTCTTAATTTAATTTTATAATTTGTAACTAAGTAATAAATCATTTGGAAAGGTGGTGGTTTGTTTAAAATTTAAATTAGGATGAACATATTTTCAGCATGGTACTTTAATATGTATTCATGAATTTCATATAAATACCAGGAGTTTACCAGTAGAATGATAGGTAAATCAGATATTTCCCTTTCATTTGATCATAATTTTGAAAAATTTTACCAATGATATAAAATGGCAAAAAAAATATATACATATTAGACAGATTTAATTCTTATAAGCCCCTTACTATTTTTCTGGATCTAAGGAAAAAATAAATTATTCTTGGTAAATTCACAATTAATATGGACTTGGACGTAGCTTGGTAAACATTTTTCAAAATTAATAGTCTTAGATTCCTGAATTTTTTTTAATTTTAAATAAGGGCTAGAAATTGGCCTGAAAATTTCTTTTGAAGACATGGCCAGGTCTGATCAAAACCAAGCCCATACAACTTTCATATTCTGATTGTATTTTTAAATGCATTGTGACTTTTTATATATTTTATTTCAGTTCTCGACTACCAAAATTATTATAATCTTTGGCGGGTTTGAGAAAATTTTCCCAAGTGCGTGGACCTGGCTTTAGAATTTTTTAAATATTAGGCATAGGTGTAATATTTAACACATAATATTTATATGGCTTTCAGGTAAAAGCTAATTTAAATATATTATAATTCAAAAAAATAATATTCACTCTTAGTCTAAATGGGTTGGCCTTGGTCTGAAGTAGGGGTGAGCTGAGAATAAAAAATAGCTATGGTTTTTAGAGATTTACCTATCTCTAGGTTTGGGAAAAAAATTTGAAAATTACTATCAGGCTTGAGAAAAATTTTTATAAAATTATTATGAGTTGGCTGGGATTGGAAAATATTTTTATAAATTATATTGGGCTGGGCTTGGGGAAAATTTTTCAAAATTATTATGAGCTTGGGCGCTTGATAATTTTTTTATTATTAACTATGGGTCAGGCATTGGCTAAAAACAAGTTATTTTGTAGGCCTGGGCTTGGCCTGATGAAAAAACCCAGGCCCATGAAAATCTGATTTTGATTGTATTTTTAAATTCATTATGATTATTAAATATTTTATTTCAGTTCTCAACTACCAAAATTATAGAGATCTTTCATTGGGCTTAGAAATTTTTCAAAATTATTATGGCTTTTTACTTTGCCTGGGAATTTTTTTAATATTGAATATTAGGATAATATTGGTATTATCAAGTAAAAGCTTTAAATTTATTTTTACTCAAACCATAGTATTTACACTTATTTTAATGGATTGAACCTGGCCTGAAGGGGAGAGGGGGTAAAAAGAATAAAAATTGGATATTATTTTCAAATAACAGGTAACAACTAGCATAAAAGTAAGAAGAAAATTCTCATTCCCCGTTATTTTTGACGGGCTATCTACTAGTATAAAAATAATAACCGATGAGGTCACATAGAAACGAAAAAAATGTTCAAAGAATTATCGAAGATTACAGATAAAATCACGAAAATAATTTTGCATGAGTATAATAAAATTGATGTAACACTCAAGCCTCTAACTAAATCAATAAATAAACGTAAAAAATATTTTAAAAGACAAAAATAGGAAAAAAATCAAATCAAATAATGATAACGGTCTTAGAATATTTTAGAAAAAAAGTAATCAAAATTGCACAATATATGGTCTAAACTCGAATTCGATCAAAGCGAAAAAGTGAAAATCGAAGATAAACAATCAGCCAAAATAAAGGAATATAAAGCCGACATATGTAAATCGAACATGTTCCATGATAACTCCTATGTCGATGAATCCGCATCTCAGATAAATTAGAACAAATCAAAAACAAGAAATTATGAGAACTGGAGATTAAAAGAAATTGACAAGAACTATCTTTTATCCAAAAATTTTAAGAAAAAGTCGAAATATGTTGCTAACACACAAAATGGTGGCAATAAAAACGCGCTAATAAATGATGAATTTGGTCAATTTAAAACAAATCTAAACAAGGAAAGTGATATCATAAAACTTCTTACCACCCAGATATGTGCTCATAACGACGTATATATTTTAAAAAGGAAAGGTAAAAGGGGAGTCAATAAGAAATTTAAAATATAAAGAGAGGAAAAATTAAGCATCCTAGCTATTAGAAAGATTCATTCAATTAAAATGCAAAAGGGCATCACATAATTTGGGGAAAAAATGTCTACAGGACATCAAAATAAAGTGAAGGCAAGATTATTTTCTTGTTAATAATTGTTTGAACATATTTTTTTTATAAAAAAGGGGGATAATGTATTCTTCTAAATATGGTTTTTTATGATATTATCAGTTTTATTATTTTCTTAGAATTCTATTTTTTTTGTTCCAAGAATTATTTTTTAAAAATTATAAATGATATATTATATATAATTATGATGATGATATTATTATGATGTAAAACAGTGATAAATAAGAAAAAAATATATTTAACAAAAATTATGTTCAAATCCAAAAAATCTTAGTTTGTATGCCCAATTAAATCAAATCTATAAGGGGTCAAAATGGTATTTTTGATCGATTTGTCAATGGAGCATAAATATATACTTTTTATAATATGAAACTAAACAAACACCTTATTTATAATAAAGTTATTAAACAAAAATTCGTATAATTATCATTTTTTCATAGAGGTAGGTAATTAAACATAGCAAGTGACCCTTGGAGGAGATCACAAAATCAAAGATTTGTTCCCTAATCAAATTTTCATTTCTATTTGAAAGAAGGTGAATTATTTTACCTTATCTATGAAAAGGTTTTTCCTATGCAGGAGTATAGTTGTTATACCACTGACACTGAGCCGATAAAATGTGTATTTTTTTAAAATAGCAACTCGTGTTACTTTGACGTGGACTAACACATCTGACATTATAATACATGTTTACAATGAGTGTGCCGCCATTTTAATAATAGAAATAATTCACGTGCCCCTTTATTATAACCACGCTACCAGTTAACTGTTTACACAATATAGTTTAAAATAATAAAAAAATAGAATTCATTAATAACTGGCATTTTGTTAAAACCTCTTTCATGTTCGTAGGTTTCCTCTTCGTCGACTATAATTTCACAACGAGCGGAGAGACTTCGTGTTATGTCTTTGAAAAATGCCTAAAGATTTTATAAAAAAAATATGAACTCATTGATCCATAAATTTAAGAGAAACACCATTATTTTTTTAAAAAAAATACCACTCATCCATATATTTATGAATGATTAAAACATTATAGAACTGATAATTCAAACCTTAAATTTAATTCAATTATTTTTTATAATAATAATTAGATATTCTAAAAATAAAATGAAACCTCTAATGCTTGTTTAACGGTTGCATTTGGAGGAACGTATGCTCTTACAGCTAAAGAACCATTCATCGAAAATAAAAAACAAGGGTATTTGTTATCAAATTGTTTGGGTGAGCATTCCTTATTAAAGGGCTTTAAAAAATTTAATAAATAAACATCATTAAAATTGATGGGTGTTCCGAGATATCAGAAAGTAGAGTCGCTCAATGACATTAATTCTAGCCTAGACTGGCAATTCATTTAATAAAAATGTATATATTTGATCAACTGTAGTCAAGACCAATGGTTGGAGTGGAGGCCATTGAAAGGAGTTTCGTATAAAGGCCCCCCCCCATGGCGATTTCAATTTTCGTAGATTTTTAATACATTTGATGAATAAATCGTCTGTCTAGATTAGAGATAATGTCATTGGTGTCGCTATAGAGTATAGGGTGTTGAAAGTTTAATTTTGAGTAAGCGCGTAAAATATTTTTGATCCAGCGTTTCTACGAGAGTGATTCAATTTAAAATCACGCCTAGATTAAGAAATATAAATGAGCACCTTTTATATCAGGGCATTGTCTTTCTAAGAGAAAGTTTTCGGAGGCAACACCCTTTAATTTAACCTCTATATAACAGCAAACATTTCTTCTCCTCTTATGTGATATAATTTTTTATCAGCATTTTTATTTGTATTAATTAGTTGGCGTATGACCTTCTAACAAAGAGGAAAGTACGATGCAATTGCGTCATTTAAATTTTAAGGTAGGAGGGGGCTCAGCATAATTGACTGAAAGTTGGAAGAGTGTTAAATTTTATCTTGAAAATAGATTTATATGATTTTTTAAGTGATAAAATCTTTATAAAAGATTGCACCGGTAAAACAACATATCAATAGAAATTGATTGACAATCATCATTAACAAAATTAGGATATAAATTAGAATTTTAGCAATGTATTAATTACATTCATATTATTTAATAAAATTATGAGGTTCGAACCGGGTCACAAGCATATTTAGCGGTTCGGATAGAAAATGATTTTGCGGTTCGGGTACGGTTCAGTAAAAAGATAACGTAAATGTTGTTCAGGTCCGGTTTGGATCCCTGATTATATTAAATAAAAATATTTGATTACTATTAAATTATATTATTGTGAATAACTTCGAAATATATTATGCTTGTTAATTGCCTATTACCAATCATAATATATTTACTTTACATCTTATATAAAAGAGTTAAAAAATGATATAAATATACCATTCTTTCTTGTGACTTATAATTATCGGTCGTCTATTACTTTAATTCCTATTTTCTATATATTAACAATATTTTATAGGATAATGGCACAAAAATCCTCTAAAATATGGAAAAATAATTACAAAAATATCCCATAATGATTAATTATAAAAAATGACAGGTCTAGTACAGATGAAACTGAGGAACAGAAATATCCCATAATGATTAATTATAAAAAATGACAGGTCTAGTACAGATGAAACTGAGGAACAGAAACTATTTCAATCCGAGCACAATCCCAGCGGGACCCAATTTTTTCTGTCCAACCATGTTATGGATTCTAGGTTATAAATTCTTGGAATTAATTAGGGCTATGCCGATCCACAAATATTATGGGAAAAACATGAAATTTTAGAAATATTTTATTATATCCGTTTTGTGATAAACTTAAAATAAATGAAAATTATAAAATAAAATATTAGGAATTCAGTAAAAGAGTATATGTATGATGGAGACTAATATTTTACTTTTAAATGCTTTCATTCTTTTTTCTCATCTATTTAGAATTTTTTAGTTTTTTAAAATAAATTCATCACTTTGGGCATCGGTTACTGGTATTAGTTGAAATTAAAAGTATAGACCTATTATCTATGATAATATCCAAAAATAGAAGTGATCTAATCTAATATTCAGACTAGCTCAACTTAGGTCCCCTCCTTAGGGCCTACAGCCCATTTTATTGATCAAATGTTTGAAGTAAATAACAAGATAATGCTATAAAAAAATTAAAAAATCTGTCAATATATCTTCCCTATGAATTATTTTATATTTTAAAAAAAAACATATTATTCGGATAATTCGAATTAAACAAAAATCTTATAAAATTTGGAAAAAATAAATACACCGTACATTATTATTTTTGATATCGGTATTGGGCATCGATTGAAACAAACAAGGTGCGAAAGGTGAATGGTAAATTTTATTTGAATATGAATAGTAAATTAACCAATTCCGTTATAAATGCACCATTCGATTATGGTAAATTTTATTATTTGCTTGAATACGAATAGTAAATTATCCAATTCCGTTATAATGAGGTTAATGATAGTCCCTACTTTAAGGTAATACCTATCAAATTAGTATTTTGTTTATTTTTCATTTGGATAGGTATTATTAAATTAATTTAAAATATATATTTGAAAAATCGTGATTTTTGGAAAGGCTCTGTGGCCTAGTCGGCAAGAACGTCGCTTACCAATCTGATGGTTATGTATGGGTTTGAATCCCAGAAGGCGCGTATGCAGGAATTTGGTCTGGGGAGGGGGAAAATAAAATTTTTTAAGAAATATTATTGTTTTTAAAAAATACCAAGCATAAATTTATTAGGACTAATAACTATTCCTAATACACAATTTTAAATTAATGTGAATTATAAAAAAATTATATGTAAAGAATCACTTAAATTACACAAAATAGAAATTTGAATTTTTTGAGCCTTTACACAAAATGTTTCTTAGGAATAATTGTATTTTGTATGTTATATATTTACAATGTAAAATCCAATCTTCGTTGGGATTGAGCTATTTTTCAATTATCTCATCCTTGCTTGTCGTCAAATGCCTATGAATATTCAAAAGATCCAAACCTTTCAATCTATGTTTTTCAGAGAACTGCAAGCCCGGCCCCTGGTCCGGACAGTATTTTAATTTTTTTAAATATACCCGGGCCGGGCCCGAATTTTAAAAAAACCCAAGCCGGGCCTGAATTATTTTAAAAAAACACCCAGGCCGGGCTGTATTTTTTAAAACAGCCTATATTTGAAATCGTTTTTATTAGCTATAAAAATCAAAAATAAATATAATTTATTTTAAAAAATTCCAGGCCGGGCCTGAAAATTTTTTAAAAAAAGCCGAGCCGGGCCTAAATATATTTTTTTAAAGCCAGGCTGAAAAAAAACCCAGGCCGGGCCGTAAAAAACCTTTAAAAATAAATCCGGGCCGTGCCCTGCAAACGGTTCTTCTGCAGGTCTCTGTTATTCTTCTTAAAAAAGAGAATGTTCTCTCATTAGTTTACTAATGGAAAGAGTTTATAAACCCTTTTAATACATTGGGAATTTAATCTAAAATGTGTTTGAAATAATGCAGAGCATCCATAGCATATTTTGGGACTATATCAACCATAGTTAATCTTATAAACATAGTTATTCAGCTAGTAAGGCATCATAAGATACTTTAACATCTTCATAATAAAAATCTAACAAATATTTTTTTTTCTATCACGATCTGAAAAAGGTTGGGAAGGCTTTTGTGGAAGTAATATTTGCAGATGTAAGTGCTGCATGGTGAATTAAAAATTCATTTATTTGGGTTATAAATGTATCTGCATCTAAGATATACTCTTTTACTGATCCTATATTAATGTTTTAACGATTAGCTTGCTTTGCTACAAGTCGAGGGAGACAAATATTAAACACGTATAGCTCTGCTTTTGACTCAACAATAAAATATAAAATATGAAATTCTTCATCAACATTATTCCTAATTTCCTTGAGTTCTGATAAAATGCTCTCCGCTATTCTCATCTACTAAAACAAGTCAGTGTCATGTTTTTGAAAAGTAATACTTAAAATAGTTGTATAATAAAATAATACATTCTAATGAGAAATAAAATTTGGAATAACCATTGAATCCAATAATTTTCTTGCTTCTGATTCTTTCAGGCCATTGTGATATTTCAGTAATAGCAAATAATTGGCTCTTCTAACTCCTTAAAAGCTGTTACTGCTTGATGGCAGAGCCTCTATCTCGTTGGACAAGGTTGCAATTTCTTTTTCCCTGTTGGACCAGAAGTTTCAGAAATAATTATTATTTGACTAGAAATTTGAAAATGGTAGATAAATATTACGCCACTAAAAATTTGAAAATAATAAGTAAATATTACGCCGGAAAACTTGAAATCGAAATTAATTGATAAAATAACTTATGAATGTGATAATAAATGTAATTAAATATATACTTAATATGAGATACGAATAGATATTAACAAATATAAATAATATTTTTGAAAAATATATCCGGCATCTGCATTTTTTGGCTTTAGGGAAAGGGGGGGATTTGTCCCCCTGCCCCCCCTCTGCGTACGCCAATGAATCCCAGCAATGATCATGTTTTTTTTCTTAATTTAACTTGGTGGTTCCGTCCTTGGAGGGATGATATATAGGAGGCCAGACTCAACCACGTGATTCCGTTATAATATATGTTAAATAATAAGGGTCTTTACATTTTTAATAAATTTTGGTCGTATTTAGTGTAGTAAAGGAGTAATTTATTGTAATATTTTATTTACATATTATGTGTTATATTTGTCAGTTACTAATGAATATATATATGGATATTTTATAATATGTTTTATAATGTATGATGAGTATAATAATTATGTACGATGAACTTCGTAATATTTTATGTATACATTTATCCATATACATATTTCCTATTGTGAAAATGGAGGAATAAGTCGGAAACTAAAATGTATAATTGGCGACGTAGGAAAAAGAAAAGAACATATAATGTGAAGCCATTGGATGTTTTATCAAATTAACTATGGGAAATTAGTGGAGAATATCATTGAAATAATTTATATAATTTGCAAAATATGATGAAATTATGGTTAGTAATAAACTTTGTTTAGAAAATACATTAATGATATATGAATTAATTATGATTATGAAATCTTAAAATTAATTATGAAATGGAGATATTTGATTTATCCTGAACAAAATAATGAATTAATATAATTGCTGGCAAACAATAATTGATTATATTATGAAATTCCAGAAGAATGAATGCACACAATTATTAAACATGGGAATGATAAAATTATGAATATTTAGAAATCTGTTGATAATAATTTAACAATCATTTGAAAGATTATATTGGAACAATTATATGGGAAAACATGGGATTGGTTCATGGGATTTGGACATTGAGAAAAGGGTTACTAATAAAACCTGGCTAGTTTTGACATTGTGAAAATGGATACTGATAAATATATCTGATTAATTAAGACCTAAAGATATAAGGATGTTGGGCTCTCAAATCACGTGACCTATGCAAAACTATTGGGGCTTTCGTGAGCCAGATGTAGCCGTATTTGGGTTAAGGAACTACTTATACGATGCGGGATTTGGATTACCTCATGGGCCATCCAAGGATGATAGCGATCTCTTGGCCAGCTCTGGGATAATGATAACCTCGTGGGCCCTTCAAGTAAGATGTCTACCAATCTACCATGGACTCGATAGCGATACTCCGGTGGGAGATCCAACGAGATTGATACTCCAGTAGAGATCAAGTTTACAATGAAATCGATAAGGATACTCCAGTGGGATATCTGTCGATATTGATACTCTGGTGTGAGATCAAGGCACAATAAACTCGATAGCGATACTCCGGTGGGAAATCCATCGATATTGATTCTCCGGTGGGAGATCAAGGCACAATGGCTCGATAACAATACTCTGGTGAGAGATCCATCGATATTGATACTCCGGTGGGAGATAAAGGCACAATAAACTCGATAGCGATACTCCTGTGGGAGATCCATCAACAAGGGAAACGATATTGATACTCTAGGTTGGAGATCAATCAACAAGGGAAACGATGTTGATACTCTAGGTGGGGGATCAATTAACAAGAAAACGATATAGATACTCTAGGTGAGATCAATCAACAAGGAAAACGATATTGATACTCTAGGTGAGATCAATCACAAGGAAAACGATATTGATACTCTAGGTGGGAGATCAATCAACAAGGGAAACGATGTTCATACTCTAGGTGGTCAATCAACAAGGAAAAGGATATTAGATCAATCAACAAGGGAAACGATATTGATACTCTAGGTAGATCAATAAAAGGAAAACGATATTGATACTCGAAGCGAGATCAATCTTACCAAGGCAGCTGATGCTCTTTTGAGAGATCCAAATTTTAAATGGGGAGAGAAGAATGGATGTAAAAAAAGGTAACAACACATGGTAAAGGTAAATGGTGACCCAAGACAAGTATGTTTTAGGAGAAACTTTACTTTAAGTTGTGTTTCCTTTCAATTAATGAAGGGGAAATGTAGTAGAGTAATTTATTGTAATATTTTATTTACATATTATGTGTTATATTGTAAGTTACTAATGATTATTATGGATATTTTATTATATGTTTTATAATGTATGCTGAGTATAATAATTATGTACGATGAACTTCTTAATATTTTATGTATACATTTATCCATATATATATTTCCTATTGTGAAAATGGAGGAATAAAATGTCAGAAACTTAAATGTATAATTTAGCAAATTTGGTTGGTATTTAGAAAATTGCTATACTTTGATTTGGTAGTGCCTATCATTAATATAATGCACTATTCGATTAGTAATTGAATTCTGGTCAAGCACTCATCGGCACTTTATAAAGCACAAAATACTGTCTTAGAATTCAGAAATGATTAAAGTTGTAAAGAAAGCAAAATAAAAGTAACTGCATGAAAATAAGAAATATACAAAATATCTATTAAAAATTTTCATGATGGGGATCCAGGTGAAGGCCAAGCAAATCGGAGTTTGAAAATAAAGCACCCCCCCCCCCCCCCAAAAAAATAAATAAATAATAATGCCATAAAACCCTTCAGGCACATCACTGATAAAATATATAATTTTATGAGATTTTTTTAATCAACAATATAAAAAATATTACCAGAGTCGTTAAAATGTCAATAATAAACCGATTATCATATTTTGTATCATGATCCAAAAAACTGTCTCTTTTGTTATAAGGAGAATGTGAAATGGAGTCCTTTTGTTTATTCTTACTAGATTGCTTATATGGCTTACTATCGCTCTTTATTCTATCATTCTCTAGGTTCACAAGATTTGGAGCATAATCGCTGATCAGTTTATCCATATCTGCAGATTGATGGTTCAATAGAATATCATTGATTAAAAATGTGGCGGCTTTTGGATTGCTGGCATCACTTATTTCATTACTATAAGAAGGATTCAGTGAGTTAATAAATGATTTCAATCCTTGCTACAATATACAAAAAAGGTAAGTAATTCAATAATATGATATTTAGAAGAAAAAAAAAGAAATAGATGTTGAATAATAGTGATTAAAAACTTGCAAGGTATAGTGGTTTCAAGATCTTAGAGGAACAGCAATGGAAAAAAAATTAATAAGGTATCAAATCACATCACAAAGCTGTTATAATTTTCCAAACCATAACTAAAACCATTATATTAAAATCTCAAAAGGAAAAGACCAACATTCAAAATATATTCAAAATGGATTAAATCAGTTCATAACGTTTTTTAATTATATTTATTAATCTTAAAAATTAATAGCAAAATTAAATTATTAAAAATAAATTGCATAAAGATCTTAATATATGGTCATTGATCAGGTTATTTTATGTTATAGATTATATTTTATTTTTGGGTCAATTAATGTAATATGATTAATTTATAAAAAATAAAAATATTATATAACCAGAACCAATATAAATGTCTAAACCAGAACAAATTAATATAAATTTGTTCAAAGAAATTAACCCCAGTTAATAACTAAGACAAAAAAACAGAACTGTTATATATAACTGTTGATAACACCCTGCTTAAAAATAATAACTATTTTCAAGATTTCTATTTATTAAATAATAATTTTATAAAAAAAATAAATTATCTGTTGTATAATTTACTTTTAATTGGTTCCTCAATGTGGTATTATCAGTATATCTAGTTGTAGAATTAATCTTATTAATTTTTATATCAAGCAAAATATTCCAATCCAATAGTAAATTACTATCTATCTGACACCATTTGGTACAGAAGTTTTTATAACTCCATTTGATAGAATCTGTGAAATCTAATATCTTTAAAAAAATAAATAACTATAAAAATTATAATAACTTGATTTGATTCAGATATATGGTAAGCTGATATATTTATAAAAGCCTCTTTATCAAGATCGGTTGAAATTTTCATTAGCATTTTATTAGACGATAATAAATTTTGTGGTATAATTTGAAAATTTTGAATATTTTTTACAAGTCCTTGTAAGGTCTTAAAAAAATTTAAATATCATTATTCTAGGAATACTTGTTTAAATAAATTTAAATTAGAATCTATAAAAGCAGATGTTCCAATAACAAATATTCCAATAATATCAAGTCCTCCAGGTAACATATTATTTGCCTAATATAAAAATTATGAAAATATGGCATTATAATAATTCTATAGCATAAGTTAATTAAAACTAGATAACTTGTTTAGAATGTTGCCAAATCCAAGAAGTATTATATAAAGAATCCTCCGATATCTCTTTGATATATTTTTATTTGTATAAATAATATGCTAAATAACCTAGAGCATTTTTTCTATCCTTTCTTGTTTTAGCATTAGTATCTTCAGGAGTTTTTGCAATATATGGTATATAAAGTGCATCTGAATATTCCTTAATTTATAATGAAAAAGATTTCAGATAATAATTAATACCTGTCCAACAATTATCCCATAAACAAAAGTAGAATTTATATTCTCATATATATAAGTTTTAACTGATGTCTCAATAAACGTTTCTAAAAACATGTGTTATTATGAATGAAATGATTAATTGTTATTAAGGTATCGTCCCTCTAATTCGTATGAAAATGTGACGATTTTAAATTATGATTTTAGCCAAAATAATATTACAAAGTTTTCTAAAAATATTTAAATGTTACGAGTATTTTATTTAATTTAGAACAAATCAAAGTTACAAATTTAATTTAATTTATTTTAAAATTTTACATCTATTATCAAACTAAAAAATCAGGCTTATATAACAATTTCATATTAATATATAAAAATTTATATTAAAAAAAATCAATCTACACAATTTATAAAAAAATCAATTTAATTAAACATAAAAAAAAATTTAAAGGTTTCGGTCATATCAACATTCCACCCTTTAAAAAATGATCTCCACTTAGGTTTTTATTGCATGTGAATCTTATCGTGCAGTCATAGTCCTGGAAAATGATATTTATTTTGGTTGTTCATATGATTTTTCAAGTCGTTCATAAGTCATTGTAGTCGTTGGCTTGATTCTATCACGTTGGTTTGTTAATATCGTTTTGAGTACGCTGACTCTTCGTCAAGCTCTGTCGTTATCATTGTCAATTTAACAAAATTGTTATTATCACCAATTGTAAAATTATCATTATTAAATAGGATTTCGGAATATATGAATAATTAGAGAATCGATCAAATTTGGATGTATAATAATAAAAGGATGATAAATCAACAAGATTGTTAGATAATATTTTTAGCGTTTTTTTTATTTTTTATATATATTTTTTAATAAAAGATGATAAGATGATATGTACGTCTGTACATCCATCTCTCTCCTCAGAAATTTAAACTTTATGACCTTATTTTTTAATTTAAAAAGTATTTTGAAATAATATTTATTCATAAGATTGTTTTTAGTAAAAAATAATTTTTTGAGCCATAAATTTTTAGAAAAAGATCTCTTCATCACATCCTTGAGTATTATTCTAGAATGAAGATGTTTAGTTTTTATATGACTTCTCTTAGTGATACTTTTAATTGTCTTCAAATTTATAAGACTCAATTTTTTTTTATCGCATTTAATAAGAGTTTTTTTAATTTTATTATTTTCTTTAATCTTTGTCTCATTGTTTTCTTTAATGTTTATTTCCTTTTTTTCTATAATCACGAATAATTCAAATTTTATTATATAATTTATCTCTTCTTTCATTTTGAATATTTGGTTTTAATTCAATATTTTTCAATTTTTTGTTACTAAGAGATCTATTTTTATTAGAACGATTTTCTTTTATTTCTGTAGGGCATAAACATTTTAATGTACACAATGCTTCATCATAACTTGAATTTAACTCTCTTGGAAACACAGCTTTCATGACTAAATATAATTCATCTGGTAAATTACCTATTAAGCTTAGAGTATTCTTACTATCATGAAATTTTAAATAATCTTCTAATTTGTCAATGGACTTTGTTTTATTATTATTGTCCCATATAGGTTTATTCATAATTTAGAGATATCATTAAAAAAATTTAATTATTCTTCACTTTTTCAAATTAATCATTTCTTACGTGTTTTTAGAATGATATAAATATAACATTCCAAAACTTTTTTATCTAGTTGTCTATGTTCCAGTAGCTAAAATCATATTGTCTGTGGATTTAGAATATTTTGTAAGTCATTATTGCCCAATTTTATTTAGTTCGTCTAATTTGATATATGCTTCATCTGGTAGTCTTCTTGTAAAGGAACCTGTTTTTACGATGTCCGAGATCTGAGTGTCCTTGAAGATGTCTTCGAATCTATTCAAAAAAAACGCAACTGCCTGAGTATATTGGAAATTCAATATTTATATTAACATTATTATTGGGAATCTGTTTAATATTAATTTATTTACGATTTCCTCGAATATGTAGCGAAACTGCCACCATAAAGTTTTCTAAAAATATTTAAATGTTACGAGTTTATTTTATTTAATTTAGAACAAATCAAAGTTACAAATTTAATTTTAATTAATTTATTTTAAAATTTTACATCTATTATCAAACTAAAAAATCAGGCATATATAACAATTTTAATATTAACATATAAAAATTTATATAAAAAAAATAAATCTACACAATTTATAAGAAAATCAATTTATATAAACATAAAAAAAACAATTTAAAGGTTAGTATTAATCGGTCATATCAACAGCAGGCCTCAGGATTTGGCTATGAGATCTTCAAACAATTTTGCCATCTATGAGCAAAATCTCTAGGTTTCTAATAATTTTGGCTGATAAATTGGGTCAGCCGTTTTCAAAAATTGAGAACAAAATTATAAATTATGCGTCCCTATGTGCCCCCTATCAGAGAAGCCTAATTTAAATTATATCAATATAGAATAGTATTTAGATTTATAAGATGAGTTAAAAAATGTTTTTTTTTATTTAAAAAAAAAGATAACAAAGTTAAATTTGTAAATAATAATTTTTTTTACATGACTTAGATACGCGCGCCCTACAACAAAAAAATGAACGTAGAATCATATATAGCTTATTAAACGGAATCAAAAAATGCTAATATTATATTTAAAGGCTAAACATGATTCTGTATTCATTAGTGTTGTTAAACGACTCATCCGAGTCGGCTTAACTACGACTCAAGTCGAGTTTTTAGTCGATTAGTCGCCTCATTTTTACGACTCGAGTTCCGAACTTGAATCGTGAACTCAAGTCGTGACTCGAGTTCTGAACTTGAGTTTTGATCTTGAGTCATGAACTTGAGTTTTGATCTTGAGTCATGAACTCGAGTTATGAACTTGAGTCGTGAACTAGTCATAAACTTGAGTCGTGAACTAATCATAAACTTGAGTCGTGAACTCAACAGGTTATCTTAAATTTTATGAAACTCGATTACTTATATTAGTATTGTTAATTGGTTGGTTATGTAATACCCAGACCTGGCACTTGGCTCTAAAATTAGATTAAATCTGCTAAGAGCACGAGGCCCATGTATCTTAAGTTATTTCTTATTGAACTTATTAGTTAAATATATGGTTATTACAGATAAATCGATAGATAATTAAAAGACCTATTGAATATGCAACAATTCAAGCGCCACTTTTCTATGAGTGAAGCTATTTCTACGTAAACGGAAATTTTAATAACATGAATAGAAAAAATAATTCCTAAAATTATATTTTGAATTAAAGAGGTTGCTCGTAGCATAAACTCCTTCCTATTCCTATATTTATGAACTATTATTTTCCTGATTTTATTATATTTAAAATCATAAAAAATATATTTTTATTTTTATAAAAATATTAAATAATAAAAAAATGAAACATGAATTTGTTGATCCAAAATTTTTATTTATTTATTCGATTTTTTCATTGTAATTATAAAATTTAACTCATACATAGATTTATAAGATTTAAATAAATAAAATAAAAATAATTTCAAAGCGGAGTTGAAAAAATAGAATAAATAAAACAATGAATTAGATGCAAAAAAAATTTAAAAAATCCCCCACCCCTTAATTAGGTGATAGATAGGCGATTTGGTTTTTTATTTTATTATAAAATTAATTTCTTTTTTTTTATTTAAGATTTTTTGAAATATTAAATAATTTTTTATAAAAAAATGTATAATATTGCCTACAAATTTTTAAAGGAGATGGAAATGGAAGTTAAATTTAGGGGAAATGTTACTAGAAACCTCTTTATTTCCAAACAGGATTAATTTTAGGAATTGATTTTTTACATTCATGTTATCAAAATATTTGGTAATCTAGCAGATATTTTTCTCTTAATATTGTACAAAGTTAAAAATAAAATGTTAAGATCCAGACATTCCCATTAAGTGCAATGCTAAAAAAAAATTTTCACGAACAAATATGAGTAACCATATTTATTTTTTATTCCCGGTCAAATTAATATACACCATATAAAGGTAGTTAAAACTATATTTATTTGATACCCATTCATTATCATATCAATATTTGATTTTGATAAAATTATTCCTGACCTACGTAGAAATAACTTCACTCATCGAGAAGTGGCGCTTGACTTTTTGCCTATTCAATAGGTATTTTAATTATCAATCGATTTATCTCTAATAACCATATATTTATATACTATAATAAGTTCAATAAGAAATAACTTAAATTAAAATATATGAGCCTGAACCGCGGATCTGTGATCGGGGTTCTCATAGCAGATTTTTAGAGCCAACCAACCAATTAACAACACTATATAAGTAATTAAGTTTCATTGTGTTCACGATTCAAATTCATAACTCGAGTTCACGACTCAAGTTTATGACTAGTTCACGACTCAAGTTTAGTCTGGATCTTAACATTTTATTTTTAACTTTGTACAATATTAAGAGAAAAATATCTGCTAGATTACCAAATTAAGTTTTAAGATTTTTAAATTCTTTTTAACGGAAATTTTGATAACATGAATGGAAAAAATCAATTCCTAAAATTAATCCTATTTGGAAATAAAGAGGTTTCTAGAAACATTTCCCCTAAATTTAACTTCCATTTCCATCTCCTTTAAAAATTTGTAGGCAATATTATACATTTTTTTATAAAAAATTATTTAATATTTTAAAAAATCTTAAATAAAAAAAAAACGAAATTAATTTTATAATAAAATAAAAAACCAAATCTTAAGGAGTGGGGGATTTTTTAAATTTTTTTTGCATCTAATTCATTGTTTTATTTATTTTATTTTTTCAACTCCGCTTTGAAATTATTTTTATTTTATTTATTTAAATCTTTATAAATCATATGTATGAGTTAAATTTTATAATTACATTGAAAAAATCGAATAAATAAAAAAAAATTTTGGATCAACAAATTCATTGTTTCATTTATTTTATTATTTAATATTTTTATAAAAATAAAAATATATTTTTTATGATTTTAAATATAATAAAATCAGGAAAATAATAGTTCATAAATATAGGAATAGGAAGGAGTTTATGCTACGAGCAACCTCTTTATTTCAAAATATAATTTTAAGAATTATTTTTTCTATTCATGTTATTAAAATTTCCGTTTACGTAGAAATAGCTTCACTTATAGAAAAGTGGCGCTTGAATTGTTGCATATAAGTAATCGAGTTTCATAAAATTTAAGATAACCTGTTGAGTTCACGACTCAAGTTTATGACTAGTTCACGACTCAAGTTCATAACTCGAGTTCATGACTCAAGATCAAAACTCAAGTTCATGACTCAAGATCAAAACTCAAGTTCATGATTCATGATAAAAACTCAAGTTCATGACTCAAGTTCAGAACTCGAGTCGTAAAAATGAGTCGACTAATCGACTCAAAACTCGACTTGAGTTTTGAGTCTAGTTATTGCGACTTCGACTCGGAGTCGTAGTCGGGTGAACTTGACTTTTTAACAACACTAGTATACATTTTAAAAATAATGTATCTTACCGATGGCGCGTATTTTAGTCTAAAAAGAAAAATTAAAGTGTTTTTTCAAAAGCTCACTAAATGATGAAATATTTATGAACTTAATATTAACATTTTCAAATCTTTTTAATTTGCTTAATATGAATATGCTTTAATTTTTTTAAAAATTATGTATATTCAGTTTATCAAAAAAAAATTTTCAATAATAAAATTTTTTTTAAAAAAAAAAAAGAATAATTAATATCTTTAAAAAGTTAAAAATCATTCTGTAATCATTTTTTTAAAGTATATACACTGATAGTATGTAGGGGTGCGCAGTATAGTCAAAAAATAGTTTTTAAAATATAATATTAACATTTTTTGATTCCTTTTAATGTATATATGATTCTGCTTAAATTTATTTTTAAATTAAGCTTCTTTGATAGGGGGCGCGTATGTGGGACATATTTTAGTCATGTAAAAAAATTATTTTTTACAAATTTTACTTTGTTATCGATATTTTTTAAATAAAAAAAAACATTTTTTAACCAATCTTATAAATCTAAAGATGATTCTATATTAATATAGTTTGAATTAAGCTTCTTTGATAATGGGCGCGTAGTTTCCGGGGGCGCGTATTCTAGTCATGCCCACAAATATCGAATTAAATTGGAATAATTATTAAATTTAACAAATATAACAAATGTCATATAGTCAAAATATAAAATTTGAATATTTATGTAAAAAAAATTTATCATCTGACTTATAATAGATATCATGATCAATCAAAAAAGTTGAATATTTATGTAAAAGAAATTTATCATTTGACTTTTAAAATAAAATAAAATGGATATATTTTAAAAATGTTTAGAGTTTTAGGTCAAATAATATATTTTAAAGAATTATAATTTGATTGGAAAATATAAAAAATTCCTTATAGAATAATTTCAAGAAAAGGAAGTAATACTTATTACATTATAAAAATTCCATTTAAAATAATTTTTATATTTTGTTATATTTTATATAATATTTAAATGCCTTGTATATAATTAAACCACTAGGGAGATCTTTTAGCCCCACTCCCCTATCCATTTATTATTCTTAAATGGATAACAAAATTTGTCAGGTGGGACATTCACACATCACATAAAAATAATATAATATGATTTAACATTATATTATGTTTATCTTAAAGTTTTATTGCTTATTCATATCTTTCTTTATATTTCTTTTTTGAAGTCAAATAATTTTATTCATAATATATAAATTATATATATATGAACAAAATAATATATGCATTAAATATGCAATAATATAAAAAAGGTAAATATATATTTAAAAAAGACTAGAATAAATGCCTAATAATTAATAAAAATTACTATTATAAACGATTGGTTATAGGCTACTTGGAGCCGTAAGGGGATAAAAAATCTGAATGGCAAATTTATGAACCAATGTTATAGAGAAATAGAGAATACAAAAATATTCTTTAAGATCGTTCTCGAGATGTGTAATTTTTTTCCTATCTATTTCACGGAGGAAAATATATAGTGTTTGAAGTTTTCATGATGTCACAAGTGAAACTATCCAAAAAGAATTATTTGTTATTCGATATTCGACTCGATTCGTATTTTACGAATACGAATAACATAATTATTCGATTCGAAAGTACGAATCGAATTCGAATAAGGAAAATATATTATTCGTCGAATAATTTTTTTTCTATTATTCGATCGAATTATTCGAGATTATTTTCGATTAAAATAATTTATAGTATTATATTAATAAATGTTGAAAAATAATTATATATATATAGTATATATTAGATAATTAGGAATTACTTGAAATTATTCTTATTTAATAAAATTAGTGGAATATTGAAAAAGCATTTTATATTTTAAAAATTTTAAATAACTTCATAATCCAAAACAACTTCAGAAAATTCTTTATGGACGAAGGTATTTATTTTATGGAATTAATAACACATACACAATTATAATAAACTAGTAGCTATCCCGTCAAGAATGACGGGCGATGCAGATATTTCTCCTTTGTTTGATGATGGAGAAATCATAAATTTTACTTTTTGCCTAAATTTTTATCACTTTATTTGTAAAATATTGCTAGATGTGAGTCTTGTATTTTTAGATTGCATAGCTTTTTGACAATCTATTATTCCCTACAATTATTTGTTATCATATACAAGGTACTAATAATCTATTAACTTTTTTAAAATAATGTTGGGGGTAATTTATAAATTTTATGAACATTTTTTAAAATAAAACCTATAAATCCAAATCATTTTTGTAAAAAATATTTTGTAAGTAAATCTGTATAAAATTTAATAAAATTACATGTAATAGTATTTTTTAAACTTATATCAAAATTCACTAAAATATGTATTATCATTTTGTGATAAATTTTTTAAAAGCTAATATCTCATCTACATTTGATGGTATAAACTCAGAAGTATAATTAAAAACTTTGTGATTGAAGAATTGGTTGTTCTCAGATATGTCATATACATGATATAAATCTATATTATAATTTTCCGATGTCCTCACTACGTCATTGTGAAGTCATGTCATCGCTACGTATTTATTTATTTTTATTAATTTATTTATTTTTTATAAAAGCAAGACTCAAATAAAAAGCAACTATTATATCCTGGTAAATAATATATATAATTTATAAAAAAATTTATTCATTTACTTTTTTTATAGGTGAAATATTTTGAGAAGAAAATTCAAGAAAGCAAGACTCAAATAAATATCAACTATAATCCTGGTAAATAATATTTTTATTTATGATTGAGTTTTTACAAATCAAACAATCATACACCCTTATTTTCCAAAAAATGAGTTTTTACAAGGGCTAATATCCAAAAATAAATATCATTCAATTCTTTCAAGTAAATTAAATTATAAATGCTTATATTTTTTTTACATTTAGAATACATCAATTTTAGCTTCTGATGATATTCCCACTCTTTCTAGAGAGTTGAACCTAGTGTTGTTAATTGGTTAGTTGTGTAGAGCCCAGACCCGGGGTTTGGGTCGAAAATATCGACTAAACCAGCTCTGAGCACGAACCCCGAGCACAGACCCGGGGTTCAGACCCCGCAAAAACCCATTATTTTAAAAAAAAATAATAAAGAATTTTATTTAAAGAATATTATTATTTTATAAAAAGTAAATCTATATTATCAATTTTGTGTAAATTTGTGAAATCATTATTTAGGCTCTGCATACATAGGAAAACACAAATCATGTCAAAATTTTGTTCTACCATTAGGGGAAATATGCCATAAATGGCCATGTTTGAAGACTGGCCACCACCCTTTAACTTTTTATCTATTGGACCGATTTCTCTCAAAATTGGTCAAAATGTGTATATGTTAATAATACTAATTAAATTAGTGTATAATTAATTTTTATATGCCTAAAAATTGAAGAAATATATAAGATTGGTCTTTTGCAAGTATTTCATATTTATAATATAATTCTTAAATAATATGTTATATAGCCAGTAAATACATTTCAGCGAAACTTTTATCGCGAAACACTTTTTCGCGAAGCTTTTATCGCGAATGTCGTTTATCGCGAATGGATTTTATGGCGAAACTTTTATCGCGAATCCATAATAGCAAATACTATTCCGCGAATACAATATAGCGAAACAAATATCGCGAATTTTTTATAGCGAAACCTTTATCGCGATACCTTTAAAGCGAATACATTACCGCGAATACAATATCGCGAAACAACTATCGCGAAGATATTATAGCGATAATTGCTAATAATGACTAATTTATTTCGAAAAATTTTTTTATAATTATATTAATTGAATAATATTTTTAAAAAAAATAGGGTTGTGACGATTTTGCACTCAATTTTGAATTATCTCATATTTTATGCCTATTAGAACTCTTATGGTGAAAGATAGGCCTGCCCCCTTAATCAAAAAAAAAGTGTAAGATATGTAAGAGTAAATAAATAAACACTTAACTCATCCTCGGTTTCACGTGTATTTTAATTTTTTACGTTTTTTAATTTTTTTATATTGTTTAGTATATTAATTTTTTGGAAAAAAACAGATGGAAGGGGGAATGAAAATATAGTTTTTATTTTTTAATAAGGATAAATATTTATAAATAAAAAAAAATGGATGTAAAATAAAGTTATTTAGTAAAAATATTATAAATATATTATTATTTTTTGAATTCCATCTGGGAAAATAATTTTTTATAGCTTAACATTTTATTTTTTAGTGATTTTTAAAAAATATCAAAAAGTAATTCTATTTTTAACTAAAAAATAAAGAATATTTTTATTTTATAAAATAAATTTAAAATTTTTATATTTAATATGTTTTCTGAGGATCATTTTCATTGGTCAAATAATGATGACCAATCTATGCCATCTTCTCCAATTAATGAATCCTCATTTTTGTCTCAATAAACTATAGGACAAGAATTGGTAGATTCTTTTTCTGAAGAAGCCTCATCGTCATCATCCATAGCAATAGACATTAGGAATTCATTTACGATGACTTCTAATAAGACACGCAAAAAATGTAATTTATGCCCAAGTGTATACAAATTTTCAACTTCCCAAAGTAACAATAATTTTAAATTTTTGTTTTAAATATTTCTTGAGCCCGCCTGAAACAACGGCTTAAACCTATCCAGAGCCGGCTTGAGAAACAAAAATTTAGCTTTTTAACTTAATTAGTGCTCAGGCTAGTTCTGAGCACGGTTTAGACCGAAAAATATTATTTATTAAAAACTTCCTGTACTAATTTATGAATTATATTTTATATATTTAGCGAATTTGAAAAAACATCTCAAATCGGTGCATCCTAACATATTTAAAGAGATGTCACACTCACAGGGTTCCATTTATGACTCGATGCCGGGGATGAGAAAGCTTTTATCGCATGAAAATATGATGATAAATAAACTCATCTTAATTTCTTAATAAAAACTAATAGTTCCTTTAACATAATAGATAACCCAGCTTTTAAGAGGATATTCTATTATACAAATAAGAATATCACACTTTGGTGTAGGCAAACATTAAAAAAAAACCTAGGTAATGTCTATAATTTTGCAAAAAATAATTTAACTGATAAATTAAAAAATAAAAGTAATATGATATCCTTAAGTACAGATTTATGGACTGCTAATAATAGCACGTCCTACTGTGCTATTACTTTCCATTATATTGATAACAATTGGGATATTGTAAATAGGATTTTAGATATTATTTTGTTTCCTCACCCACACACTGGAGATAATATCTTCAAATATGTTTTATCATCATTAGAAGATTTTAAATTAAGTGATAAAATAATATCAATAACACACGATAACGGATCAAATGAGATCAAGGCAGTACAAATGCTGCAAGAGTATTATCAAATCCATTACTCGAAAATTTTATATGGGCATCGCTGCGTGGCCCACATCATTAATTTAATAGTAAAGGTGGGCCTTCATTTTTTTGAGGCGAAATTGGAAAAAATAGAAAATATAGTTAATAAATTACATAGCTCACCCAAATTTATGCAATCTTATAAAGCCATATGTGGAGCTACATTAATACCTTTAGCTGTTAAAACAAGATGGAACAGCAAGTACCTCATGATATCCGCCATTAATAAGGTAATAATTATTATTGTATATTTTATTCTTTTTCTTAATATTTATCTATCTAGAATATTGATTCAATTCATGAACTGAGCGATCAAGGTATAATAGGGGAGGATATTACCCCAACTTTTGATGAATACTCGTTCTTCCTAGAGTTGGAAAAATTTCTTCTACCCTTTTATCAAATAACAGTAGAAATATCCACTCATTCTCCCACAATCGGGATGACCCTATTATTCTTCAATGATATATTGGAGAATTTAAAAAATCATACCGTGGCATATTCAAATTTGTCAATAAAAGAAGCAGCCACTATTATGTTAAAGAAAGCTGAAGAATATAGTCATAATATATTCACTCCATATAATTACGCAGCGTCGTTACTTGATCCTAGGATCA
Source organism: Gordionus sp. m RMFG-2023 (assembly GCF_954871325.1). Lineage (NCBI taxonomy): Eukaryota > Metazoa > Nematomorpha > Gordioida > Chordodea > Parachordodidae > Gordionus > Gordionus sp. m RMFG-2023. The sequence continues at coordinate 19,382,710 of NC_088775.1, forward strand.
AAAATACCCTGATTACAATTCTAAAGGATGACGTTGCAGATAAATATTTAGATATATTTAAAATAAACTTTGCAAAATATACGTCAGAGCCAATGCGTATAATTTTCATAATAAACAATATCTCGAATTATAAAACTATTTCCCTAATGCAGGGATTGAAAAAAAGGTATATTTGTTAAATGTTCTATTATAAATCCATAATCTTTGATATTTTAAATTTTTCCATATTTAGAAAAGGAGCATCAAATGGCACTGGCACTAATGATAATAATCAATTAACGACATACCTCAATGAACCACTCGCGCCCGAAATCACAAATATATTAGATTGGTGGAGAGGAAATGCTGATCGTTTTCCTCATTTAGCAATGATGGCCAGAGACTATTTATGCCAACAGACAACATCAGTGGCATCGGAAAGAGCTTTTTCTTTGGCCGGAAATATTATGACAAAACTGAGGAACAGGATGGCCCCATCGATGCTAAAGCAATGCATGTCACTCTCTTCCTGGGATATAGATATAATGTCTATTCGTGATGAAATATGGCAATAATTTCTCAGGTGTTACAGTATATGGAATCATATTTTTAATAAACATACATCAATTAGAGAGGTAAGAATAGAAATATAAAATATCACTTATTTAGAAATTTATTTAAGTAAAATATCTATAATAAATATTTATGTTAATAGGTTATTTTGAGTTTAATTTATTATTCGTGTTGTTAAAAAAAGTCTCAAATGCAGTCAATTTTTAAAACATAAATTGAAATTTAGCTAAATGCAGGCACGCGAATATTTATTTGGTTAAATTCGCGCCGTTTAAGAACATTAAGTATCATGCATGTCATATAATAATATTATTTATCTCAATAAAATTATTAATATTTACATATATATTAAAATATTATTTGAAGCGGGGCTTTATGTATGTTCTCTCTACCGTGCAAGACTCACTCGTAATAGGAATATGACAATTTTATATAACGGAATACGAATTTTTAACATAATATTTTATATGCGTTTGGATTGGAGAATATATATATATATTTTAAATGTATATTATATAATTTTTTATTTCATTATATTTATCAAATAGATGTAATAAATTTGATATCATTTTGTCTCATTTTTTACTTGTTTTTAGGAAAGCTATTTTTTTTTCATGATTATATATATTTGTTTAAATATAAATTATAATAAAATATCACATAATGCGATTATTAAGATGTTTATGTTAACCATGAAAAAATAATTTTTCATAAAAAATATATATCAAAATTTCTAATATCATAAGTTTGTCAATTGTCACCTAGATACTAAATACTTAGCGGTTACTTTGTCAAAATATATCTGTTTTATTTTTTTTATCTTGACGGATGGCCAGTATATCATTAAAATAACTTACTTAATTAATTTCTTCCGACGGCAAAATTCTCAGTTATCGGCACTTTGGAATTATAAATGTTGAAATCTCATGGAGGAAATTTTTTTAATCTTTACTTAAATGATTTTAAATAAAAAAAACAGATGGAAGGGGGAATGGAAATATAGTTTTATTTTTTAATAAGGATAAATATTTATAAATAAAAAAAACGGATGTAAAATAAAGTTATTTATAGTATAAATATTATAAATATATTATTATTTTTTGAATTCCATCTGGGAAATTAATTTTTTATAGCTTAATATTTTATTTTTAGTGATTTTTAAAAAATATCAAAAAGTAAATCTATTAAATTAAGTGATAAAATAATATTAATAACACACGATAACGGATCAAATGAGATCAAGGCAGTACAACTGCTGCAAGAGTATTATCAAACCCATTACTTGAAAATTTTATATGGGCATCGCTGCATGGCTCACATCATTAATTTAATGGTAAAGGTGGGCCTTCATTTTTTTGAGGCGAAATTGGAAAAAATAGAAAATATAGTTAATAAAAATTTTCAAATTGCAGATAAATAGTGCATTGTTAAAAATATTCCTGTGTCCTCCTAGACCCGCCCACTTTGAATAATAATTTAGATTACAATCAAGATATAATTAAATTACCTTTTATTTGATGCCCATATCAATATTTTCCATTGTTAAAAATATTTCTGACCTCATAAGACCTAGTAGACCCGCCTAATTAGAATATTAATAATAAGTATTAAACAGGGATCCAAACCGAACCTGAACCGAACCGTTAAACCGCTAAAAACGTATTTTTTATCAAACCTGAACCGAACCTAAACCGCTAAAAAATTTCTAGCCTAACCTAAACCGAACCGCTAAAATGCCTCTGAACAGGTTCGAACCTCGTGATTTTATGCTGCTAAAATAATGTGTAAGTTATTACTAGTATTTTGCAAAATATTTTAATTATGTTCGAATTGTTTTATAAATTTTTATCAATCACATTTGATTGATAAGTGTCAGTCATAATTTTTATGAACTTTAGTATATTGCCATTTTACAATATTTTTTAAATTTTTTAAGCTTATAAATTATAATGCCTAGAGCAAAATTAAACCCCATATACAATTATTTTACTTATAATATTATTAATGACATATCAAAATGTAATATTGCTGATTGTCAAATAAATATGAAAGATAATCATGGCGCAAATTTGGAGCGTCACATAAAAAGAAACCACCCTATAGAATTCAATAAAATTAAAATATCACAACAACAAATTCCTAATAAAATAAAAAGGCTTAAGATGCCATCAAACCAACAGACAATAGAAGAAGTATTTAAAGAACAAACTACTATATCAGTGAAGCTAAATAAAAAAATAATAATTGATGCTTGTACTGAGCTGGTAACTTTTAATGGTAGACCATTCACATTAATCTATGATACTGGCTTTAGAAAAATTCTGGATCCTATATTAGAAGGTTTAGGTAATATTAAAATTAATTCCCAAAATATTCAATCGAATGTTGCAGAATTAGCCTTAGATATTCGGCAAAATATAATCAAAGAAATAAATGGTAAATTATTATCTCTAAAAATTGACTGTGTTACTCGTCTAGACAGGTCCATTATTGGGATTAATCTTCAGTACATTCAAAAAGCAAAAATTGTTCTGAGAACACTGGCAATGAAAGAAATTTTTGAACGGCCCACTGCAGAAAATTTAAAACTCCTTTTAATAAAAGTATTAAATGATTATGAAATAAAAACATCACAACTGTACACTATAACAACGGACAATGGGACAAATCTAATTAAGATGGTAAAATTATTTATGGAGGATAGTGATGATGACAATCAATTGTCTGAAAATGATGAAGAAGAACAAATACAAAATATAGATAATTATGATATTTATACTAGTTTCACAAATGTACCTGATGAATTGCAAGCAATCTTAATGATTCTCAATATGATATTATAAATATAAGATGTGCTTCTCATACCTTACAACTTTGTGGTAGCTCATGCATTAAAAAATTGCTCCATTTCTAATATTATTATTAAAGCTCGTACTGCCTGCAAGAAGCTAAGGATAAAATATCAATCATACTAAAAAAATTAAACTTAAAAAGACCTATATTGGATTGTCACAGATGGTTATCAACCTATGACATGCTAGAAAGATTGAATGAATTAAAAGATATTTGTGAGGAGTTATCAGTATCATATAGTGAACTTTGTTTTACAACTCTGGAATGGGAAGCAATTATAGGGTTGGTAAATATACTAAAACCAATGAAAGTAGCTACCAAGAACTTACCACTTGAGCAGCTAACTTTAGGGGATTTTTATGGCATATGGCTGAAAGCACCCTTTGCTAGTTCAATAAGTGATGCTATGAATTTTAGAGAGAAGCAACTTTTAAACAACAATGCCTTTTTGTCATGCATATATCTAGATTTAAGGTATGTTTTAAAAATATTATATCTTATATAAATTTAATCAATAATCTTATTTATTTTAATTATTAATTTTATATAGATATCAAGTGCTTTTGACTGAATAAGAAAAAACCAAAGCTAGAGGACATATTATTAAAATATGGCATAACATGGAATCGAACTTTGTTATAAGAGTGGAGGATTTTAGTGAAGGTGAATCAACACCGGTTAATGGATCTTCATCTGAAGAGGACTTAGTAGAAAGTCTTATTAAAAAAAAGATGTGAACAAACAAAATCACTTACAAAAATCGGAGAATATTAAAAATATTTTAGTTAATTTTTCTAAAGAACCTAGGTTAAATAAAAATATAAATATTTTAGACTATTGGAGAAATCAGAGCAATCGATACCTTGAATTATATAAATTGTCTGATATCATACTGACAGTGCCAGCTACCCAAGTTAGTGTAGAAAGATGTTTTTCTACAATTAAATTTATACTATCCCCTTATAGATGTAATTTGAGTGTAATAAATCTTGAAAATATATTAATTGTACAGCTTAATAAAAAAATTTTAAATAAATAAAGTTATAAATATTGTTCATATTATAAAATTAAGCATTGATATCTATTTGTTATATTTATAAATTAAATATTATTTTATATTATGCAATTAATAAAAATAAAGGTTTTATGTATGTGTTTTTTTATTTTAATGATAAAAAAAATATTTTTCCCTATACATAATTAGAATGTAGGTTTGAATACAAAAATGTTCAAACCGGTTTATAGAGGTTCGAACCGAACCGTTATTTTTATTTTTTACGAACCGAACCTAAACCTTGAACCGTTATTTTTATCCGAACCTGAACCGAACCGATATTCGTTTCGGTTTGGATCCCTGGTATTAAAGTCAAAATTTAATTAAAACACCTTTTATTTGAAGCCCATAATATCAATATCATCATGTTGTTAAAAATATTCATAACCTCTTGGACCCACCCATCTAGAATAATAATTATGATTACTAGTAGACTACAGTATATAATTAACACACCTAGCCCTATTAGCCTATCGAGACCGAGAGGGAGCGCTTGTTCTTTTAATGAATAAATCTTATGTATACTTTTCTAATAAGTTCAAAAAAAAGTTATAATAAATGGGTTTTTGTGCCGGCTCCCCTGGTCTGAACCCCGAGTCTGGACCCCGGGTCTGGACTCCGGGTCTGAACCCCGAGTCTATGCTCAGGGTTCGTGCTCAGAGCAGGCATGAGCACAAAATTGGGTCGTAAATTTTACGACCAAGCAAATTAACAACTCTAGTTGAATCTAATATTGATTCCTCTTCAGGTTTAATACATTAATATTTTTAAAATTATTCTTATGTTTTTATTTTAGATAACAAGCCCTGTCTTAACCTCTCTTAATGATTGTACAGATGCTGATTAAGCAACTATTATCCTGGTAAATTATTATTTTTTATTTATTAAAATGGTTTTTACAAGAATTATTAATTCAGCCCATATTTATTTTGAGAAGAAAAGCAAAATAAGGGTAAATAATATTTTTAATTTATAAAAACTCATTTTTATAAATCAAACAATCATCATACATCCTTAGTTTACAAAAAGTATAACATCAATAATTTAAACTTTCCCATTCCAGCTACACACATTCAAAATTATTATAAATATTTATGAAAATAGTTTCAAAACACAAAAGATTAACCCTACCTTTTTTTAACAAAAATGTGGTATAAAACAAGGATGTGCCACCCCCACATTTTCATCACAAATACCAGTAACCTACAAAATGTAGACTGGCTATGCGATGCCGATAACATATATATCATTATTGAAGATGTCACTAACATGAATTATTTTAAAAATAGTCTCAAATAATATGTGAAAAATTAGCCTGATAAAAAATTTAAAAAAACTATTCTATTTTCCTTTCCTTTCCTTCCCTTTTAATTTCTTTTATTATCTTCACCTTTCTCAAACTTTTTAATTTTCTATTTCTTTCTCTTTAGCTTCTTATCTCTTTTAATTTCCCTATTTTCTTTCCATTTACAATACTTAGTATGATATTTCTTATAATTTAAATAAATTTATATATCTATTTTAAACATCCTAAGTATTTTTAAAGCTTTCCATTTTGTCGGGCCGCACAATATACCCTTTTATCTCTGATGAATATTTTGTCTAACTAACAGAAAAATATCCAATGTACATTATTTTTAGTATTTAACTAAATTAATATATCAATTTTTAAGGATCCTACTTTTTAAAAAGTTTGTCTTTTGTCAGATCCACAATTGCTCTATTCTCCATGCTGATTATTTTGTATAACTCACCAAAAAATAAGTACATTTTATTATAAATAATTTTATATAGGATTTTATATCTATCCAAAAAATCAATATATCTATTAGAATATTTTTTTATTCAATTAAAATTATATATTTATTTTTAAGGAGCCTACCTTTTTAACAATACTCCTTTTTATTCTTACTAATATTTTTGTATAACTCAATAAAAAAGACAAAACGGGGTTTTCTATCTTTAGGATTTTACATTTATTCCAAAACAAAATGTTTATATAAATTGATTTTTACAAACTGTATAAGCATGAAAATATATTGCATTTTTAGTTAAATAATTTTTTAAATAAATATTAATAAATAAAATTTTAAAATACTTTCTTAATTTTGTTCTTCTCCCTGCCATTCTTAACAAAGTGGCAGCGGCTATCTTTCTAAATTTCTTTGTAAATTAAAGTTTTATTAAAATATAAAGATGAATTTCATATTAATTATTTCATATTTCTAAAAATAAAATAAATAAAAAATATTTTAAAAAAAATAAGAAGAAAATTTTTTTTTTACAATTAATTAAATATGGTGGACGATAAAAAAAACCCACTGTTTCTAATGATACTGTATAATATAAATGCGAATTTCCTAAATATATAGGAAACATTGATGCATATTTAACTAAAATTGAACATTTTTAAAAATAATAACAGCACAGATGACGATAACGCCACGACCTTACTACATAATTTACCAGATGGCATATTTTCTAAACTACAATCGATATGCACTAATCCGATCTCAAGAAATTATCGACACTTATCAACAAACTTAGATTATTTCAGCCTGCCAAGATTCGAAACAAAAAAATTAGTGAATTTAATGCAGCGGTTCAAATAGAGAGCGAAAGTTTTTTAAATTGGGTTACCCGTATTTGTCAGCTCTATGGATTGCAACTTTATCGGATATGACAGGGTTTTAGAAAAAATAAAGGTATCAAGCTCATCTAAGGAAATTAAATACAGAATTAAAGATTTACTCATTTTAGATGACATTATAAAGATAGGCAAAGAGTTAGACGAAATTGACATTGAAACATCTATACATAAGATTGTTATCAAAGACAACACACACTCTGATCTAAAACATTTGGAAGGGGTAAGCCAAGATAAGAAAGTTTACGAACAAAAACCAACTAATACTAAATATGACAATACCCAGATGATGCCATATACTGAGAGCAACATATGATAATAATTACAAACATCCGTTTAGACAACCATGGAAGACTAGACCATATTACCAAAGATTTAACAACCAAAATAACTATCATTTTACAAGACAAAACTATGACAGATTTCATGATCAAAATAGATGGGAAACTCCTTACATACCTTTCAATAATCACGACACAAGAGAAAACAATAATAATAACAATTATCGATATAATAATAATTACAAGCCTTTTAATGATTTCAAATACCACAACAAATTTGACAACAACATACAACCGTTTCAAAATTTTAGAAGTTATAATAGATCCAACGTGCATCAACAATTTTACCATCGTGACAATAAAAATTACATGACTCATAATCCTAGCCTTATTTAAATAAAATCAATACAGTTAATATATATGAGATCGAAGACGACAAAATCATATCATACGATAAGAAAGATTATAATTTATTAAATATTGATATAAATAACGTAGAAAAATAAGTTCAAAATATTAAAGATGTTACATATATGGTAAACATCAAAATTAATGACGACTTAACTTCACTACAAGTAGATACTGGCACGAGATTTACAATTCTACCAAAGTATATGATTGAGACAGGCTTAAAAAATATTACGAAGTCCAACATACAGCTATCAGGTTACGACGGCAAAACAATACAAGTAATAGGCACAACGCGAGTGAATGTAGAATACAAAGGGAATTCTCAAATTTTAGATGAATTAATCGTAAACAATAACAAGATGCCTTTACTAGAAAGATCATGGTTAAAACATTTTAAAAATATACTTGAAAGATTAATAGGCATGATTGATATGGATCATAAAGACGATTTGGAGTTAATATCCAATTGCAAGTCAAAATTAAATAATAAACCTGAAGAAGAAATACACATTGTTAATAATATAAAAGAAAATAATGATTTATGGGAAGTATATATTAACTTTAAGATGATCGAAAAAGAAACCTCTAACGACAGAGAATTAATGGAAATAATAAACGACATTAGAAACGGTGACACGATAAAAAAATAAAACATATAACAATATGGTGACGGAATTATGTATTATGGGAAATTGTCTATTTTAAGAAAATAAAATCATCATACCGAAAATTTTAAGAAAATCAATACTACAACATTTACACGAAGGACACTTGAGTGCCGGCAAAACCAAACATTTAGCTAAAGAATACCTTTGGTGGCCTAGAATTAACAATGATATTGATAACGAAATAAAAAAAATGCAAATCATGTAACATTAGGCCCGATAATCCTAATAACACACAGCATCTGATGTTAACGACGAAGCGATTCAAAAGAATACACATTGACTACGCTGGGCCATTTTTTAACAAATACTGGTTGCTTATAGTCGATGCATACTGTAAGTTTCCTATAATCACGCCGGTGAAATCTATAACCGTGGAATTCACGATAAAAGAATTGATTAAAACTATTAGCTTATTCGCTATTCCAGAACAAATAGTTTCTGATACAGATTTCAACCCACCATCAACAGTCAAATGGGCAAGTTGAAAGGATGGTGAGAACTTTCAAATCACACATGAAAAAGTGTATGGAGCAAAACAATATAGATATCGCTCTTGAAAATTTTTTGTTCAACTACAGAAACACGACTGGTATCCCACCAAGAAAACCTATGTTCAATCATGATATGAGAACTAATTGGGATTTATTAAAATATAAAAAAGACAACGGCAACATTTTACTCACAGCTTTACCAAAAAATAGAACTATGGATATTGGAGAAAAAATTTGGTACAAAAGTTTTGGAATAAAAAATAGGATGAAGGCGTTATAGTTAAAAAAGAAAGTAACATGCTATATCAAATTCCCACGAAAAATGGTGTATTAAGGAGACACTTAGACCAACTTAAAAAAGATTTACCAATGACAAAATTTCCATGCATGAACCAAACACTTCACCAACAGTTACATTTTACAAAAGGAGAAATATTATTGACCACGAAAAAGATTGTAAAGCCGACGTTTCGAGGCCGAATAGAAATAAAACGTTCCCTGCGCGATATCAAGATTATATCATGAACTTATAAGATTCACATACAAGAAGAACCTGAGTGGAGTTTATTTCTTAAAGGGTGGAATGTTGAAATGACCTGATTAATTTATATATATATATTTTTTTTTTTTAAATTCATTTTTTTATTAAAATTCATATACAAATATGATAAAATATAATTATTTAAAAATTAATATTAAAATATAGAGAATATAATAAAATATGTCATATATCAATTTAAGTTAAAAAAAATACAAATGTATATTTTTACTAAAAGAAGAAAAAAAAACATTTAAAAAAAGGAAATATCAAATGGCGAGGTCGGGCCATGATGTTTTAAATATTTGATAATTAGATCTAATTATAGATATGGCGACTTTCTGCTTGAGTTTGTAAAATGGAGAAAGGTATGATTTTTTTATTGATTTGGATATTGTTTTGAATAGATCTAAAGCCGCTTGTCCAAAAGAGCAGGTTGATGTAGCTGCTATTGGAACAAAGTGGTTATCACACATTAGGTTTGAGTAATTTATATTTTTTTAGAGATTCAGCTCTGTTAAGGGGATCATGGGAATTATTAGATGGAGCCATGGGATCAATGCAGGTAAAATTCCACATTAAAGGCTTTCATGAAAAAAGGTACGACGGTTTTACTGTCAGGTCGTTTTTTATCTGAAAAGGATGTAGGTTCTAAAATACAAGGGAAAATGGTTTTATTTAAAAAAGAAGCTATTATTGCATTTATTTTATCATGTCGGCTGACTTTTGATATAAATTTGCAGGGGAGAGCGTGTCTCTCATACGCGTCTGCCGATTGATTGCATTTATTGCAAATATAATGGTTTAGGAAAGTTACGCCCAAGCGTAAATTGATTGCATAACGGAAAGCGTCGTTATCTATTAGCTGGTTATTTAAAATACTGGGATATGAATCTAACCATTCATGGCCAGAGTTGTTGAAATTAAGAGATCTTAGGAGGGATTTATATTGGTGATCATCGCTCAAGTTGAGGTAAGCTAAGGAACGAGATACCAATCCTTGATCCCAATCTTTTTGTTTATTTGAATCTGGCGGGGCTGTGTTTGGCAAAACATTAATGTTCCAACAACGTAAGGCTTCATCTAATAAATTATCTTTATCGATGGTAATAATTTGCGAGGCAATATTTTTTAATGATAGGGTTGATGAGATGAAGGAAACAAGGGCTATACTTAATGCCGATCTTAGGCCTAGTCCTCCGGATTTACAAAGGAGAGTTGCTTGAAGCCATGACTTAGAATCGAGTTTGATGTTTAATAACTCTGACATTATTTGTAGTATCTTTTGTTCATATTCTTTTAAAAGAATTTCAAAAGAGAAGGCACCAGAAGTTTTTAAACAATACTGGATTTGTGGTAATAAAAGGGCGTTTTTGAGAATGTAGTATGCTTGATGGATGGGTAATTTTTTTAAGATTGATAGTTTGGGGAATAGTGATTGAAGGTGATTATTTAAAAAATTAAAAACTCCCTCTGCACCTCCCAATGGGGCTCTTAATATACTGAAATCTTGTAAGGGTGTGGGTCTAAAGTTATCTAATATGGTGTCTGTTGGAGGCGGAGAAGGATAAATTTCGCATTTATTCATATTTAAGGATAAATTAAGTTCATCAAAGTGTTTGTTGATTATATCTAGACAATTCTGGATTGAAGAAATGGTCCCCGATATAGTACAATCGTCAAGATACCAAACATGTAGATTGAGTTTGCATGAAAAAGCAATATCACTTATTAGGTGTTTAAGGATATAGAAATAAAGTAGTGGTCCTAATGGGTCACCCTGTTGGAGGCCTTCTGCAGAATTAATAATATAATCATTAAATTTGAGTAAGGAAGGAATGCCATAGCTAAGATGGATGTAATTGTGGTAGTCAGGGAATGTTTCCAAGAAAGTATCGATCATTTTATTCCTATTAATTGAATTAAAGGCATTGGATATGTCTAATTTTACTATATAATCTTCAGGTTTTAGGTTGGATAAAACTAGTCGACTGCAATGGATTGCAGCTTCACAGCCTCCTTTTACTCCAAACCCCACTTGGTAAGGAGCTAAGCTTAAGGTTATTGTAGATTTGAGTCGATTACAAATAATTTTTGGAATGGTTCGTCGATAGAAAATTCCAATAGCTATTGGGCGCACTTGATTTTCAGCTTTTTCAAGGGCAATTATTCTAGCACCAAAGATTATTGGTGCTAGTTTATGTGGTAATTTCCCGTTGATAATAAGATTAAAAATTTTCGTTAAAGAATTAAGTAGGAATTCGGAACTGTCTAAACCCAAGAGGTCAATAATAAATAAGGGTCGAAGGTAATCCAGCCCTGGAGCAGTATCGTTTGGAAAAGATTTAATAGCGGTTAAGGCTTCTCCTGGAGTGATATTTATCTTTGAATTTATTATAGGTAGTATTTGAGGAGTGTATTTGGGGCTCGGATATTTTTATATGTCGCAAATAAAGAATTATATTGCGCAAATTTAGAATAATTAGTAGAATGGGTTTATTGTGATTCGCAGAAAATAAGAGCAAGCAGGAGGAAAATTATCAACGATTTATTCATATAGAAATTGATTTTAAGTAAAAAATTATAATATTAATTACTTAAAGTCTTTTTAGCAAGATCATTGATATTTGGTGATAATTTTTCAAAATTAAGATCAAAGTTTTCAATTCTTTCTTTGATGGTTTGGCATAGTAGTAGAGGATTATCTTTTGGTGGATTTGATAATATTAATGTTGGGAAATATATCAATTTTCTCCAATTTAGATCTTCTGGATTTTGTAAAATATTATTAATAATTTTGATATAAAAAGGATAAATTAATTTAAGGGCTGCTTTTAGGATTCGTGATATGGTAGAGCTAAAATAGCTTGTTAAAAATTTTGGGTATGGATAATTTTTTATAAAGGTCTTTTCCTGTGTTGGATTTTCATTTGGTGGATTAAATAATTGATAGTCATTTTAGGTTGAAATTAAAGGTGGTGGTGGAATATCAAGTAAGATGCTAAGTGATGAAGGTTCAAGCAGTGAGACTGGAGGTTTATTACTACCTGGGCATCTTGAAGTGAGTGGTCCACGGATGGTTTATAATTGTTATTTTTTATGTTAATAATTCTAAAGCAATATGAGCAAGTTCTCCTATTGCTCATGTTCTAGTTTTGTGATGTAGTTGGGTTATGTGAATTGCCTTTATAAGGATCCAAGTATGAAATTGTGATAATGTTAAATTATAAGATACTATTGTTGTAGTTTATAACCATTTTCTTGGCAACATCGTTTTTTATTACTGAAGAAAGAAGAAGGACGTCCTTGGAGAAAAAGTAAAAATATTATTTTTATTTCTCTTTTTCAATCAACTATTTATATATCTTTTACAAACTAAAATTAGAAAATAATATTAAAAAGGTTAACATATAAAAATAAAAGGTAAAACTAAAATGAAAATATAATTTGAATAAACAGAATTCATTCATTCATTACCACGCCTAGAAATTGCACGAAGTGCAATTTCATCACCCACCAGGAGTTGGGCGTGCACCAAGTATATTCACTAGTATATAGATCCTCCGTTTTATTATAGTGGACGGTACCACTATGTAGCCAGCTAGCAAAGTGAAGAAGGGAGAAGTACGAAAGTGGTGATGTATTAGTTCTGTTACCGGCAAGATAGTGTTAATTGTAACCAAATATAAATAATAATGTACCTGACGCCTGGTTAGATATCTAAGAGATGGAAAAAAAAGTAATTCTTATGTTAGGTAAGTATATCCTTGTAAGATAACGTTATGTCTATATAGCATGTCCTATTCCGGAGGCATCCAACTTCTCTGTAATTGTAATCCCAATTCCTGAGACCCATTATCCTAAAGAGCTTATTATCTCTGTCTGATATTTTCCTTCTTTTCCCCTTCAATTATTTTTGTCATTTTAGAGTTAATAGTGTCCCCATAAATCCTTGTTTGTATTAAGCAGCAATCAGTAGCGCATGCAGGAATTTGGTCTAAGGGTGGGGGGGATAATAAAATTTTTTAAGAAATATTATTGTTTTTTAAAAATATCAAGCATAAATTTATCAGGACTAATAACTATTTCTAATACACAATTTTAAATTAATGTGAATTATAAAAAAATTATATGTAAAGAATCACTTAAATGACCCAAAATAGAAATTTAAATTTTTTGAACTTTAAAATTTATATATAAAGTTATAAAAATTTAAATGTTAGAAATATAAATTAATACACAAAAAGCTTAGGGAATAATTGTATTTTGTATGTTATATATTTACAATGTAAAATCCAATCTGTTGGGATTGAGCTAATTTTTCAATTATCTCATCCTTTGTTGTTAAATTCCTATGAATATTCAAAAGATCCAAACCTTTCAATCTACTTTCAAAAGTTGTACTTCTTGGTATGTTTTTCAGAGACCTGCAGGCCCGGCCCCGGGCTGGATAGTATGGCCGGGCCCGAAATTTTTAAAAATAAACACCCGGGCTGAGCCTAAATTTTTAAAAAAAACATCTAGGCCGGGCTGAAAATTTTTTTTAACAACCTATATTTGAAATCGTTATTATTAGCTATAAAAATCAAAAATAAATATAATTTATTTTTAAAAAAGGCCGGGCCGGGCCTTGAGCTTAGCCGTAAAAATCTTTAAAAAAATCCGGATCATGCCCTGCAAATGGTACTTCTGCAGTGCTCTGTTATTCTTCTTAAAAAAGAGAAAGTTCTCTCATTAGTTTACTATTGGGAAGAGTTGCTAATATATATAAACCCTTTTAATACATTGGGGATATAATCTAAAATGTGTTTGAAATAATGCAGAGCATCCATAGCATTTTTTGGGACTGTATCAACCATAGTTAATCTTATAAACATAATTATTCAGCTAATAAAGCATCATAAGATACTTTAACATCTTCATGATAAAAATCCAACAAATATTTTTTTTTCTATCACCATCTGAAAAAGGTTGGGAAGGCTTTTATGGAAATAATATATGCAGATTGGTAAGTGCTGCATAATGAATTAAAAACCATTCATTTATTTGGTTTATAAATGTATTTGTGTCTAAGATATACTCTTCTACTGATCCTATATTAATGTTTTAACTATGAGCTTGCCTTGCTGCAAGTTGAGTGAGACAAATATTAAACACGTATAGCTCTGCTTTTGACTTAACAATAACATATAAAATATGAAATTCTTCATAAACATTAGCCCTAATTTTCTTGAGTTCTAATAAAATGCTCTTCGCTATTCTCATCTTCTTAATCAAGTCATCATGTTTTTGAAAAGTAATACATAAAATAGTTGTACATTAATGAGAAAAAAAATTTGGAATAAGCATTGAATCCAATAATTTTCTTGCTTCTAAGGAAAAATTTCTTTCAGGCCATTGTGATATGTCAGTAATAGCAAATAATCGGCTCTTCTAACTCCATAAAACTGTTACTGCTTGCTGGCAAAGACTCTATCTCGTAGGACAAGCTTGCAATTTCTTTCTCCCTGTTGGACAATTTCAGAATAATTATTATTTGACTAGAAATTTAAAAATGGTAGATAAATATTACGCCACTAAAAATTTGAAAATAATAAGATAATATTACGCCGGAAAACTTGAAATCGAAATTAATTGATAAACTTAGTGATGAATGTGATAATAAATATAATTAAATATATATATTTAATATGAGATAGGAATAAATATTAACAAATATTAATATAGTACTGTGTAAATTTAATTCAAAACATTTCCATATTTATTTATTTATTTGAAAATAAAATTATTTGACTTGTAAAACGTTGTTAAAATAACATATTTATATATTCTTATCAATTTTTACAAATTAAAATTTTTATTTACTGACGAATTAAGAAATATGGAAATGTTTTAAATTAAATCTGCACAACACTCTAAACAAAAATATTTTTGAAAAATATATCCAGCATCTGCATTTTTTGGCTTTGGAGGGGGGGGGGGGTTTGCCCCCCCCCGCTGCGTACGCCAATAGCAGCAATGCTCAGGATCTTCATTATTTACCACATTATTATTACTAGTAGATAGCCCGTCAAAAATGACGGAGAATGAGAATTTTATTCGTTTTTTTAAGAAAGATTTTACCTTTTATTTAAAAATCATATCCAATTTATATTATTTTTAACCCCCCCCCCCTCCCCATTTAGGTCAAGTCCAAGCAATGTCATTGAGTCCAACCCATTAGGACAAAGAGTGGAAGCTATTATTTGAGTCAAAATATATTTAAATGAGCTTGTACCCAATACCAAAATTCTTTGTAAATATATTACTGATTACATAAGACTAACATTTAGCATTAAAAAATTTCAAACCAGGTCCAAGCTCATAATATTTTGAAAAAATTTCTAAGCGTCCAAGACCTTATAATTTTAAAAAAAAATTTCTCAAGCCTAGCTCAACCCATAATAATTTTGAAAATTTTTTCCTAGCCCGACCCATAATAATTGGTAAAAGATATTCCCAAGTCAGGTGCAAGCAAATATTAATCTTGAGGAATATTTCCCAAGCCCAGTCCAACCCATATTAATTTTCAAAACTTTTTCCCAAACCCGGAGATAGTTAAATTTCTAAATAATTTATCATCACATGAGGGGAAATCTCGGATTTACCAATTAGTGGGTTAACTCCTTTTATCAAAAAATTTGATAAGGGCTATCTATATCTTTATATTAAGTACAAAAAAAATGCCATTCAATACTAATGAAACTTATATGCAATTTATTTATATATTTTTTAAGAAATGTGTTTTTCTTTCCATATAAATTTAGGTAATTTTTTTAAAAAATGATGAGGATTAATTATTATTTTGTGCGTCTTGTAAAATTAAGAGCAAATCCTTTATGACATTTTAATTTTTGATGGAAAAAGCGATAAATCTGGGCAGTCGTCTGCAGAAGAAATAATTAATGTATAATATCATCCCATTTAAGGTTGTAGGTGAAAGTAATGAATAATGACGGATTACCAAAGCAGTGTACAACACCCATTGCGTCCTGATAAAGCTGAGGCCCTGGGCTACTGGTAAAAGAAGAACGCAAAATAATATTTCTGCCAAAGTGTCAGTCTTGGTATCCCCCTCTAAAATAGAATCATGAACGACATTGTCAACTCAACCATAAAACGGTCGTAGGTATTGTTATAAAGGCCATGACAAAACTACAGCATATTTTCCCATTAATAATGCTAATGAAATTGACCGCACTACACCTTCTCGTTTGAACATCCCTCTAAATATTCATGAAAGTTCATCAGGGAATCGGATAAAGTATTATTTATATTAAATCCTAGTGAGGTGAATGATAGTAGAATTAAATGCTTATATTTGTTAAAAATTAGGCAGAGGTGGCATAGGGATTATGGTAGTGGTGATAGAAATATCATTTGGAGGCAACTGGGTGTATAAAATAAACATAGATATAAAACATTAGATAAAAAACAAAATAAGAATTGAGTGAATAAAAAGTTTTCATATGATCTTTACATTTTTATAATTAATGAAGAGGAAATCTCTGATTTACCAATTAGTCTATGGGTAAAATATATTACTTTATAAAAATAATAAAGACTAACATTTAACATTAAAAGGTTTAATTTTGAGAAAGAATATACTTGGTTATCTTCTTAAAAAGTTTTCATATGATCTTTGCATTATTCGTAAATTATATTCTATAAAAAAGATAGGATTAATGTGTAATTGATAATATGACATGAACATTGATAAGGTAATCTAAAAAATAAAGAAAGGATTAAGTGATATAAAAAGTTTTATTCATACTTACAAATTTGAGGTTTTAGCAATTCAAAGATTAGGTATGTGTACACCATCAATTCTATTCATCTGTAAATTATATTCTATAAAAAAGATTTTATTAATGTGTAATTGATAATATGACATGAATATATAGGATTAAGTGATATAAAAAGTTTTATTCATACTTACAAATAAAAAAGATTTCATTAATGTGTAATTGATAATATGACATGAATATTGATAAGGGTAATCTAAAAAATAAAAAAAAGATTAAGTAATATAAAAAGTTTTATTCATACTTACAACTTTGAATTGATAAAAACAACAAATAAAAAAAATAAAAATAAATACGTAGCGATGACATGACGTAGCAATGACATGACGTAGCGATGACATGACGTCACGATGACGTAGTGAGAACATCGGAAAATTATAATATAGATTATAGTGAACCCGGAATCGTTATCGTTATTATTCACGGACTTGAGATAATCATTGCCATATCAATTTTTTCATTAGTTTCTAGTTAAAATTAAGTGTCAATCATCCCAAATTATCAATATATCAGTTATGGTATAACATTTTAATGAAAAATGTGACAGTGCTATGTTATAGTAGACAAATATTGCTGATTAATATTAAAGAAAATGTATTTAACATGAATTAGTTTTTACATTTATCATAAACTAGATAATTTATAAATTTTTATAATTCTATCTTTATGGGATTTATCAGATATATTTGATTCACAGTTCGATAAAATTTCTTTGATATTTTGTTTATCTGAGGCATTTAAACAAAAGGGTTACAATAGTATCAAATCTTTTAATATTGCTCAAATGTTCTAAATGACCAAGAACAACAATAGGAAAATCATTTGTACTTTGATTCTTTGATAGTTGACTATATTCTTTTAAATTTTAATTATAAATTCTAAGTGAGTATTCTAAGGATTTTCCAAATATATTTGGATAATTGGTTGGATTGATTTTTGAGATATATTTAAAGAGCAAAATTTTATCATTTATATTTTTATTCTGTGATTTAAGAATGACATATCTTTAAGAAATTGATATAAATTTTGAGGTGCATTCTGAGTTGTTAGAAGAGAATGGTGGTAATTATTAATCATTTCTACATTAGCAAGTGTTGGTTCTCCACTATTTGCTACTTCAAAAGATTTTTGATAATTTTGCAATGTTTTTAAAATTGCTTAGTAATTGATAAAATATTTAGTATAAAATTGGATGATCCTTGCTCTTATAAATTGCAAAAGGATGCAGATATATACAATCAAGAGTGGAATGAAATATTCAATAACCTAATTGTGTGATCTTTTTGTTCTTATATTTACAAGAATAAGGAATTCAATATATCTAATTGTGTGACCTTCATTTAGCTTTGGATCTGATATACTCAACAATTTAAAATAGATCAAATGTAACCATTCCAGTTTAGAAGGTATATGTGTAAGTAAACTTATCATTGAAAAGGGAAGTGTAGAATATTATAATAAATAATTGTATGGTACTTTTATACTTACTGAGTGGAATAAAAAAAAATTTTTTAGTATAAAATTGCATGTCTTTTAATCCTTATAAAGAATAAAGATATTCTATGTATCTAATTGTGTAAACTTATAAATTACAAAGTAATGTAGATATATACAATCGAGTGGAATGAGATGTTCAATAACCAAATTGTGTGGTCTTTTAGATCTATCTGATATACACAACAAAGTTAAAATAGGTCAAATGTAATTATTCCAGTTCAAAGGTATATGTGTAAAAAAAAAGATGTATTTATATACATTATAGTTAATAAATGCTACTTCCTTAAAGGGAAGTTCTTTCTTTAGATGTAACTAAGGGATTCACAAATGCAAGATCATTACAGTTCTATATATATCCATAATTAGGGTTCCACAAGAACCAAAAACTTCTCTTTAACTATCTATGAACTGACCATGATTGAAATGTATATAAGATAAGAAAATTCATGTTATAATTATAAATTGTATAAACTGGAAGTGCATATTTAAACAAAAATATCTTATCTTGAGGATCTTCTGATCAAAATGTAAAGCTTCTTGTAAATAATTCCATAACTTTGAAAATTTTTCATAGGACTTCAATTAGTGTTTACATGGCATACCCGCCACCGATGTTATAGTTTGATCTAAAAAAATAAATATATATTATAATAATAACTTCTAATATAGTATTGAATCTTGGTATTCTATATTGTGATAGAGGATGACAAATTTTATTTTGTTTCACCGAAAACCGGAAATTAAAAATTTTAAATTTTTAAAAATTCGAATAAACAGAATTAAATGAATGCGCGATTCAGAATTAAATAAATGTGGGTTACCTAAATTAAAACATATTACTATTCAATAACCAAAATATATAATATTTTAATTTATTATCTCCCTCTTCTAAAAAGCCTTCCCATAATTTCATCTAAGAAGTCATATAGAGTTTGTTGTCCAAGTGGTTTATCGTTTTGGTCATCAAGTTGTTTCATAAGTCATTGTAATCGTTGTCTTGTCCCAATCGTTTTAGATCGTAAGCTTGATATCCTTATCGTAAGTTGTCTCCATAAATCATGATTTTGTCATATAGCTTGCTTGGTAGTACTCAGTTGTTATTATTATCATTTTTCAAAATTGTTATTATCAGTAAGTTGCGAATAATGAGAAATAATAATTCATCAAGTTGGATATAAAAATAAGTGAAGAATGATAAATCAATAAGATTGTTATAATATTTTTAGCGTTTTAATTTTTAGCGTTTTAGTGTCCAATTTATTTTTTCGCGTTTTAGTGTTTAAATAATTTTTTTGCGTTTTAGTATTTAATTTATTTATATTTATATATATTAATATTTTCAATCCTGAGGTTAAAATATGCAAATAAAATATTATTCACATTTCCCTCTCTTTAAAAAAAAATTTAAATTTCACACCCTAGTTTTAATTCAATAAGTGTTTTTTTTAAATAATTCTTCATAAGATAATTTTTAGAAAATGATCTCCTCATCACATCATTTAAATATTTTTCTAAAATGATGATGTTCAGTTTTTACATAACTTCTTTTATTTGTCTTTCAAGGCTTTAAATTTCAAAAACTTTTTATCACATTAAGTATTACTTATAAGAGTTATAGAAATTCATTAAGTAAATAATTTTTTAATGCTTTTTATTACCTTTAGGTAATTCGATTAATTTACACAATTGGTCATAATTCAAGAAATCAAAAATATCAATAGGCATTTCACTAAGAAATTCATTAAGCAAATAATTTTTTAGATTGATTTACATTTAAATTATTTTATTAAGTTAATTTATAGACATAGAATTTTAATTTATAATAACTTTTCTTCTTACGTGGATTTAGAATTTAAATCATCAATGGTTTCACTATATAGAATTCATAACCTAATGTCCAACTTCCATATTGGTTCTTTCTAGGTTGTCACATTAGATTAGGTGTTGGTCATCATATTGCAGTCCGCCACCCAGAGCCAGGACACCATGAAGAAAGAAGCTTTTGGCGTGAAAGAACGTGCTAGGGTTTGATTCTTGGTTATCTCAATAGAATAGGCATCGGTCATCTCAATAGATTAGGCATTGGTCATCTCAATAGATTAGGCATGGGTCATCTTAATAGATTAGGCATTGGTCATCTCAATTAATTAGGCATTGGTCATCTCAATAGATTAGGTAGTCATCTTATTCAAGTCCACCACCCAGAGCCGGGGCACCAAGAAGAAAGAAGGACGTCCTTGGAGAAAAAATAAAAAAATTATTTTATCTCCTTTTTTATTTCTCTTTTTCTATCAACTATTTATATATTTTTTACAAACTAAAATTAGAAAATAATATTAAAAAGGTTAACATATAAAAATAAAAGGTAAAACTAAAATGAAAATATAATTTGATTAACAGAATTAAATGAATGCGCGATTTGAATAAGCAGAATTAAATTAATGTGCGTTACATAAATTAAAACATATTACTATTCAATAACCAAAATATATAATATTTTAATTTATTAATTCCTATAATATAACAATTACATTCGTTTACAGGTTCTTTCAAGAGGTTGACATGATAATAAACCATAGACAGTATTCAAAATGATTTCTATATCATTATTTTTATTGCATGTTTTTATATTGAAAAATTCATGATGTTATTGTCGTTTTAATTGATTAAGATATATTAAAGCTTAATTACTTATTAGATTTAGAAGAAAACAGCTGTTGGAATGTTGAGATGACCTGATTAATTTATATATATATATATATATTAACTCAATCGTTTGATTTAAATTAATTTTTCGTTTATATAAATTATTAAATTGATTTTTCGTTTATATAAATTATTAAATAGATTTTTCATTTATATAAATTGATTTTTACAAGCTATATAAGCATAAAAATATATTGCATTTTTAGTTAAATAATTTTTTAAATAAATAAAATTTTAAAATACTTTCTTAATTTTGTTCTTCTCTCTGCCAACCTTAACAGACCCATTAATATGTTTTTTACTATTTCGATCACCGAGAGAAAGTTTTAGTGGGTGTTAGATTTAGTGAATATTTCTACATAAATATTATATAAATCGAGAATATTCCTTTCTCTAGAATTTAACTCATTTAGCATGATGCCAATGTGGCGCTAACCCTGTCATTCAACTATTTTATATTAGAGTATTTTCTTAAATAATGGCGTTATCTAAAGGCACCAGCACCTACAATAGATTGAATTGGGAAGATTCTGTATATTACCTTATATAAATTCTATATTTTAATATTCTAAGGAATTTCCCATTTTGTGCCAAACATGTTTAGGAGATAATCCATATATACGAATGGTAAATATTAAAAATTATAGATTTATTTATTAAAAATTGAAATAATAGACTAGAGAAAAATGGGGTCAGGAATGTAAAATATGTGAAAGGCCTTTTACCATATTTCGATGGTGTCCAGGAGCACATATGAGATTTAAGAAAACTGAAATATGTCAAACATGTTCCAAATTAAAAAATATATGTCAAACATGTTTATTAGACTTAGAATATGGTAAGATTAAATTTATATTTAATATATAATATATTTTCATTAGGCTTACCCACTCAAGTTAGAGATGAAGCTCTAAAAATTAAAGATGATTTGCCTAGATCAACGGTTAATAAAGAATATTTTATTCAAAATATTGAAAAAGAAGTAACATTATTGTTTTAATAAAATCATTAAATTTATTTTAGTTAGCTGAAACCAGTAATCCACTTGGAAAAATGCAAAGCCCAAGTGATACTTTAATGAAGTTGGCCAGAACAGCACCCTATTATAAAAGAAATAGACCTCATATATGCTCCTTTTGGGTAAAAGGGGAATGTAAAAGAGGAGAAGAATGCCCTTATAGGTTATTATATTTAAAAAATATGTCTTATAAAAAAATTTGTGAATCAACACAGCACTAAAGTAGAATTTCAGTGTTGAGTTGATTCACAAATTTTTTTACTAATCAGATGTTTTCCAATATTCATATAAAAATACTCCAATATTTAGATTAATATTTATTTATCAACTTTCATTGATTTGAACTAACATAACCAAAAATCTAATTTTATGCAATAAATAACTTCCTTTTTTTTGTTTTCATGGCCAATATGATATTTAATCAAAATATAATCATCTCATTTAAAATATAGGCAATGTTTAATCACTGAATATGACTTACAAATTTTAAAATCATTTTATTGATGCAGCAACTCTTAATATAATTTTATTATTTAAACATTACAAATAAATTAAATTTTGGTTCCTTTTATTCATTTATCATTAATAAAAAATTATCTAATTAAATTTTATATTCATTCATAAAATAACTGACAACATTGACAATATGATTGAATTGGTTTTTTTAAGATAATAAGCTGAGTATTTTAAAATGCTTAGCATAGAGGTAATTCAATGACAAGGGGGTGGTGTCAACTTCTAAAACCCCTCATGCCTATGCCACTATCTGTGAATAAATAACTAATCCAATCTTTATGTATATAAAATTTTCATAAGAATTGTAAAATAAATAATCAATAATGATTTTTGAAACTTGGCTTGTTAGTTATTTATGTTGTAAATGTTAATTAAATTCTACAGGAATAATATATAAATTGATGCATTTTCTCCACTATCTGTGAATAAATAACTAATCCAATCTTTATGTATATAAAATTTTCATAAGAATTGTAAAATAAATAATCAATAATGATTTTTGAAACTTGGCTTGTTAGTTATTTATGTTGTAAATGTTGATTAAATTCTACAGGAATAATATATAAATTGATGCATTTTCTCCACTAATTTCATTTGCAAATCCTGAATTTATAATAAAGCTAGCTAGATTTTTTCAAAATTAGATGCTTAGCCGATATTTTAAAATAAGATGAATACCTGATCCAGTCAAAAATATTGGTACATCCCTACTGAAAAATAACAGATATTTTATAAAACATGAATAAATTACAGCTGTATTTATATTAAGTTTTTTTATAAATAAACTAGAGATTTTATGAAATTTTAAGATTTATTATTTACTCAGGATTTTTTAATTTTAAAGGGAAATCTGGTTACATTATTTTTCGCAAGACAGAATTCTTTAAGTGGGATTCCGCTACATAAAATAGGATGTATACAGCTTAAGGTGGTGCTCCTTGTCCCAATAATTTTTCTAAAATTTATAATCTCATTATGAACAAATAACTTTAAAAATGTGATAGAATGCTGCTTATTTTTAATCTTCCAATATAAAAGTGGATAGCTTACAAATAAACTTTTGTTATAATATAGAATTAAAATTTAGATCAATTAACTATTTTTTCTTCTATTTGCAAAATTTTTTAAGACTCAATAATCAAAATATTTTGGACAGAGTTTCCAATATTTTACTAACCTCCCTAATATATTTTCAGAAATAAATTTGGGCTCTTCACATAATATTATGAAAAATACAAATTGATTGAAGATCCTAAGAATACAAAATTTAGCAAGCAAAAACAATAATCTGGGAAAAAAACTAACTCTCAATTAAGACAATTAAACAGTAGAGGAGATTAGGGTAAAGCAATTGACAATATATCAATGCTAATGTAAGAAAATTTAAATTTGAGTATAAAGCTCTTAAATCTGGTGTGAAGATGTATTTTATATCTAATTTCTTACCTATGTTCATCTTTTGAAAAACTCATTTTGCCAAAAAAAACGTTTTTTACTCAAATTAACAAAATATATTAAGGCTTTGAATTTAAAAATTTATATGGTGAATTCCATGACAAATTAACATGAGTTTTAAACGGGCCCCCTCAGATTTTTATAAAAATTCAAACTAAGATAAAAGTAATTTTAACCTCAAAATCCAAACAATGGCTAAGACACGAGCCTCTAAAGATCTAAAAATGGGCATTTTGCATAAAATGCTCTTTCCAGGGGTTCGAACCTGGAGAAGAAAACCCGGGTTTTTGGAAATAAAACCTGAATCAATCCTGAACCCCGTTTATAAAATTTTCAAAACCCTGAACCCAACCTGTGAATTTTATTTGTACCCGGGTTCAACCAGGTTCAGTGTATTGTTTAAATTAATATAAGATATTTGTATAATTGTAAATACAAATATTAATAATTTACTTGACATTTTATAATATTTTCAAATTTCCAATTGAAGTTTTTAAACAACTTAATTCATTTATTCCATTTTTAAATTTATTCTCAAAGATTCCTATTGGATTGTTAATAAATTTTAAACAATTAAATTCATTTACGCCATTTATTTTTAATTTTTAACTTATTCTCATATTAATTAATGGAAAATGAAAGTGAACAAGTCAAAGTAAAAATATTATATTGGATATTGTTAATTTAAAGAAATACGTCTAAATAAAAAAATTTAAATCTATACATGACTATGCTTTGTATTTTTAACTATATTTTGCCTATAAATAAAATGATATTTTTTTTAAACCAAATTTATGTCTAGTTTTTTAATTATGATTTAAATATAGAGTATTTTTTTTTATCAATTCAAAAATATTTCCCTGAACCGAACCCACCTATTTTTTAACCTTAAACCGAACCCGGACAAAAATTTCGCCGAGTTCGCATCCCTGGCTCTCCCTTTAATTTTGGATATAATTGAGGCGTCATTTAAATTTATTTATAGAGCTTAATGATTAAAGTTATATAATGTTAAAGATTGCTTAAAACATCCTAAATGTCAATAACCGTAAATGATCATAAAATCTTATCGGCATTTTTTTCTTTCAATTTTTTTTATATATAGATATTGGACTAATTAATAAATATTCAAAATTTCAAATTGAGTCGAGCCCAGGTTTAGGAGATATGGCATTTAAATCATTAATAAATTGTAAAAATTCATAATAAATATTTGATAAATCATTTGTAATATATATATGCTAAAATCTTTAAATATTTTATTTAAGGTGGGGGGGGGGCATTCTTAATTTATGTAATATATTTACTTCATTCCTAAAATTCGCACAATTTAGATAAACATATAAGTTGTGGAGGTCTAAGAAATGTAGATTTTCTACTAGTTTTTTTCAGATATTATTCAAAAATTTTATAATTCCGATGATAACAGTAATAAAATCTTGGTAACCATTTTATATCAATAAAGACTGTTGTAATATTCAAATAAGAAAAATGAATAAAAAAGATTTATTATTCAGATTAAATAAAGTTCAAGATTTTTTAAGTTTGTTGTTTAAACACTATGTAAATGAATAGTATAGAAAAGTAGATATAATCGGGAATATTTTACTTGAAAAATTATTATTATGTTGCGAACTTAATTTTTAATCTTTTAAACTTTTAATTTATATTAATTTTATTTTTCTTTTATTTTGATTATGTTTTCACTTTATATTTAAGTATTTAATGAAGATTTAGTATCATATTTTATTTCTTAACTTTTCTTTATTTGGCATCGGTTCTAATCTCCCAATCCTAAATTTTACAAACTTTGACAATGATGTTGGAGAGTGGAGGTGCCAGGGCAATTACAACAATTCAGTCTAATTAACTCTGAAAAGAAATTCTAAATAAAGGGGGAAGGGGATGTATGAAATGACTATCGACTAAGACAAAGAATGAGAGCAATAAAACAATGGTATCAATATTAATGGTCGTAATTCGGAAAAGAATATAATTAGTCGTTTAGCTAAAAAGAATTCGTCACAAGAGATCGTTATAGGTACAAGTGATCGTTTTATATAATATTAGGTTGTGGATTAACCAAAAATCTTCATAAAGAGAAACGGCTTTTCGTCATTAGAAATTTTATTCCGCAATCGAGCTCATGTAGAGATCGAATTTTTATTTGAGATCAAAAGATAAAAGAAATCTTTATCGTACAAAAGATTTTAAGACGAAGTGATATATTGACAAGCGACTAGGTAGAACAAGTGGTCAATACCAGGATGCAATCTTTAATCGTTGACAAATTATCGCCAATTGCTTATCAAAACTTTAGTAAAAGATACAAAATCGATGATCTAAGAAACAATATAAGTGAAAAATTGCAGATCAAGCATCGCACATCGTTGATCGAGATAAAGCAATGATCATTAGTTACAAGAGAACGTTAGAAGCAAGCAAAAGACCAAATTAATTTATCAGGAGAATTTACGACGTAGTATCGATAATCGTTGACTAGCAATCGTGTATCGTTTAAAGGCATGCGTTAATCAAGTTGTTAGTGCTAAGACTCATCAATAACAGACTAAGACAAGAAACAGAATCTATCGATGATGTAAGTGAGCAAAGGAAATAAAACAGTAATTGGATACATGCACGAATATTGGTATTTCGCAGAATGTGGGTAATCTAAGTGGAAGTGTGTTGTAATATTCAAATAAGAAAAATGAATTTCAGATTAAATAAAGTTCAAGATTTTTTAAGCTTGTTGTTTAAACACGATATAAATGAACAGTATAGAAAAGTTATATAATCGGGAATATTTTACTTGAAAAATTATTATGGTGCGAACTTAATTTTTAATATTAATTTATTTTGATTACTTTATGTTTAAGTATTTAATAATTCTAACTTTTCTTTATTTGACAACGGTTCTAATCTCCCAATCCTAAATTTTACAAACTTTGACAAAGATTAAAGGAGAGTAGTGTAAATTGCAGAAAATACTAATTTTATGCAATCTTAAAGAAACTCGTTGTAATATAAAAGTGGGTTCTAGTAAATTTGTTTATTTAAGACCAAAATATTATGTCTTCGAGGAACCCATGTCATGTGCATATGCACTATTCATCAATATTTTAAATTGATGTTGAATGATGGAAGATTCCCAATTAACTTCTAATGATATATTCTCCATTCGAGTTATCAAGATTGTGCTGCACAATCTCTGTAATCATGCAATTCCTGATTGTTAACTTAGAAAATGTTAATTTTGCCAGGGTTTCCTCAATCTAAGAGAAAAGTTTGAGATATCATTAGACAATAGTTTAATTGATTATATGGCTTTCAAACAATGGTTATCTGTTGATCGAACGACTCTTGAAACATTTTGCAAGTCGACATTCGATTTTATAGATATTCTTTTATAAAAATTAAATACGTTAATCCCACATTATATTAATGAATTTTTCGGAATATTATGCTTTTGTAGCGCAGGACCATGTTCAAGAATTTCACTGGAATAATAACCAGTCTACTCTATATCCCTTTATGGTATATTGTGAAAATAATATGAAAACACTTATTATGTGATGCTGTCATCATTTCTAAAACACGTGCCGTTTATTTCTTTCAAACTAAAATGATATATTTTCTTAAATCCAAATATATCAAAAATATTTTATTATTCTTATGACACAATATAAAAACAATAAAAAATTCATTATATTTGCTATCATCGATTTCGGAATCAAAACAGAATGGTACTTTTTCGCAACAGCCCATGGCAAAAGTGCTTGCGATCGTTTGGGACGAATTACCAAAAAATTAGTATCAAGAGCTAGCCTTCAGCGTCCTTATAAGAACCAGATATTAAATAATTTCAATTTATTTATGAATAAACTACCATATTTCCTAAACATATGCTCGACCCAACTTGAAATTTTGCATATTTATTAATTAATCCTATAGCTAAAAAAATTAGGATTTGATTTTATGATCATTTCCTGACATTCAATTTTTTAACAATATTTAACATTACGTCAATGTAAAGGCCTATTATTAAGCTTTATTAAGAAATTTAAATGAAGCTTCTAGCTTAATTGAATCTAAAGATATTTATAATTAAAGGGAACGCATTTTGTCCAAAATTCTCCATTGTTTATTTAGAGACCCGTATCTCAACCGATGTTTGAAGTTGGAGGCTAAATTTAAATTTTTTTTCTTAGTTATAATATATTTTTCATCTTGTAAAAATTTTAAAACTGAGGAGATCGGTTGAAAATCGTGTTTTTTTTGTTGATCTGTCATGGAATTTATCATATACATGTTCCACATTTATAGAAGATTAAAGCTTTACTAAAAGTCACACAGTACAAAATATATCACTTTGTGGTAAAGTTGTTATGGGTAGAACGGCTAAACTGTTCCATCTGATTTAAGCTGTAAAAAGATAATTTTTAAATAGCCTACACCTTATATAGATACATTTGTGTAAAAAGGAACATTAGTTGTTATTATTTGGAATAAAATTTAAAAATCATCGCATAAGACTAAATTGCCACTCAAAATGTGCTATTTTTGATAATTTTTTTTATATTCCGGTATTGTATTGATTAGGTTACTAAAAATAATGGATAAATGTCAAAATTGCAATATTTTTTCAACTAAACAATATATTTATGTGCAATTTTATTTTAACCGCTTTACCCTGATACTTAGCTACTTAACATGGGTATGGGGTAAGATGGCAAAAATGGCACACTTCACATAATAGGGAGCTGCACTTTTTATATTTTGTAGATGAGGGAATTGACTATATATAAATCTATTGCTCTGTTTCTTGTTTATATTTCAAAATTTTATGGTAAAAATACCAATCTTATTCCCAGGTTTCCCCTTGATTATATTAGGTGGACCCCTTAAATATGATTCTATTCTGCAGAAAAAAACGTTAAATATCCCCCAAAATGGTTAAAAGTCAGGAATGTCAAAAATTTCATGAAACTTAAACAATCTATTTTTTTATATTATAAAATATTAGTGTTATTTATATTTTATTAAATTTCTGTTAGTTTCTAATTTTATGATAAAAAATCAGATTTTTATTTTATTTTAACAAAGTTATCCTATTACCATAAAATTGAATAAACTTTAAAAATGATAGTTGTTAACATAATAATGTTACTTACAGTATAGGTCAAAAATAACTACTATAACTCATCAAAAAATGGACTAATTTTTTTGAATTTAAAATACCTTTAAAACCTATAAGGACTATGTAATTTTATATTTTAATTCCTCTAAATGTAACAGCTTAGCTTGAATGGATCATAAGGAAAAAATTGTTCTTTATTGTCATTCCATTTGTTAATAACCAAATTTGTTCAGACAGAATTTAGTATATTGTTCCAAGTCCGATCCAGAATTAATTTTATCAAGATTTGAATCCGACCGAGTATGACAGATACGAGTTTGATCGACACCGATCTGTCCTTGCAGGGCTCTAGTAAATGTGTATATTTTTTTTTATTAAACTTTAGACACGAGAAACCAAGTGATCCAGATGATCCTTTATCGGATCAAAATATAAAGGATAGGTATTACGGAGTAAATGATCCTGTTGCAGAAAAATTACTTAGAAGAGCTTCAGACCTTCCCAGGCTTGAACCTCCAGATGATAAAACTATTACCACATTATATGTCAGCAATTTGGGAGAAGACAAAATCACGGAGAAAGATTTAAGGTTTATTTTATTTTTTTAAATATTTTCATATCAAAAATTTTGATATTATCTATCTAATTTAAATTTTTATTTCTGATATCTAAGATGAAGATAAGATATATCTTAATAAAAAATGATTAAAATTGTTTTATATATGTTGGAATTTACACATTTTTAATTGTGTACGGAGAAGCACTTTTCAAATTTTTATTCCCTAAAAAATAAAATTGTACCATATGCAATTTATTTTAGATTCTCTTTTGTAAGTTACTTTAAAGAATAAATTCTATGGTTAAGAACACTTGTTAACTTGGGTGGCTGGCACCGTCAAATAGCAATATAGAAAAATATCTAAAAAATAAAAATGCTTACTTATACTTATCAATCAAGATTTATTATTAATAATCTTTAAAAGAATTAGGATATTAAACGATTCGAATCAAGCATATGAAGTTTATAGAGGTTCGGTTCAGATGATTATTTTTTTATAATAACGTAAATACCAGGCTGGTTTGGATCTCTAATTTCCTCTATATCAGTATTAGTCATAGATACAAATACATTTTAGTCTAGCTAGGGTTGACATTTAAAATAAAATACAAACTAGTGAACTTTCACCAAAATATATTTTTTAAAATTTTTACAATTAATTATGCCAATCAAACAAATATAGGAACTATTTCTATCAATTTGGGGAAATTAGATCAGTGTCTATAGTATCAAAACAACAATGTGCTTTTATCCAATACACCACCAGACAAGCTGCCGAAAATGCAGCTTTGCATAGTTACAACAAATTAATTCTTTGTGGAAGAAGGTTTAGTTACATAATTTTTAATTATAAAATTTTATATAGGTTGGTATTGAGATGGGGAAAATCCCACAGTCAAATTACCAAAAAGGGTGACCTAAATTTAACAGACATACCGAATTTATTGCCTCCTGTACCCGGATTACCTCCACGTATGTCATTACGATTTTTTTAAAATGAAATTTAGTTGTCTGAAAAATGTTTAGATAGATATGGTTATAGGTGTAGCGGGCATATGCCCCCTCCCGGGAATTTGTCTATTTCTTTAAATATTATTTTAA
This sequence comes from Gordionus sp. m RMFG-2023, assembly GCF_954871325.1. Lineage (NCBI taxonomy): Eukaryota > Metazoa > Nematomorpha > Gordioida > Chordodea > Parachordodidae > Gordionus > Gordionus sp. m RMFG-2023. Next base: position 19,414,041 of record NC_088775.1, read on the forward strand.
GCGAATTAATTTTTTCCCCACCCTCAAAATAGTATAAAATATATCACTATTGAAGAAAATAAGTAATAGTTAAATTTTTAGAAAGAATCATTTTTTATAAAAAGCAAAATTAATTAAAAAAAAAATATTACATCGCCAAAGGCCTGCGATAAGTGGATCTAACGACCTTTAATAAAATTTATGGGGAAAAAATACCTACCAATGTTCCCTATTGAATATCTAGTTGCGCCTATGGGGATAGGGTTTTGACATAATGAATAAATATTTTGGTTAATTAAATACAAAAAACGCTAGATCTTAGTTATTTATTTGATAAAAGTGTTAATTTTTTTGGTTTCCGAGCCCTATGCTTGTTATGATATATTTGATCTTATCAGAAATATCATTTGAATGATATTTTTTGGAATGAGACATATCTAAATGCTTTTTATTTATGAAACAATTTATAATTAAATATAAGTTATATTATTATTTTAAATTAATTTAAAGCTCTGATGACTAAAGATACTAAAATTAATTTTATCGCTCCTCCAGTATTTTTGGATCACAAAATATCTAACATTCATTATCCATCTCAAAATCCCCAAAGGGAAGGGGCAGATATATTTAGATGAACATATATTTTTTAAATTTATATATTTTATTACTGTAAACTTATATATATGAAATAAATTTATTCTTGTATAGGCTTTAAAAAATGTATAATAAAGTTAAATATGTGTGAAGAGTCAGTCTGTTAATACTGATGAAATACTATAGATCCGATCTTTTTTATAAATCCTAATATGTAAATTTGCATCTGAATTTCATTAGGATTATTTGTGACATGAAAGGTAGGGACTCCAGCTTTTTCTAATGTCACTTGCTGATCCATGACTTTTTGATCTAATTCCATTATTATTCTCATATCTAGTTTTCGTAATTCCTCCTTTTGTCTATTCTCCATTATCTAACCAAAAATATAAATTTAATTATTTTATTCTATAATTGTTAATATATTATGGCATATTGTTCCTATTTGAAAATTACAGATCCTTTTTCTCCTCATCAAATAATACAAGATATAAGAATTATGGCTCAACATTTTTTCCCGAAAAAATTAAAGATTGCAAGCCTTCATATGAACTGACCTAAAAAAAAATTTAACCTCGCTTTTTACAAATGGGAACAGCCGATTTTTAAAAAATAAATTTATTATATCAATTATTCATTTACATATTTTTAAACTTTGAAGCAATTTACAATTTCAACTAAAATAGCCAGACCATCCAAAATTAGAGGCGAGCTTGAAAATATTTTTTTACTGAGCGGTGACCTCTACAAGTTCTATTATTAAAAATAGAATATTAAATATTTTTTGCTTATAATAAACCACGAACTTTTATAGTGCCATCATACCACTATATAATTTGACACAATATTTTTTTGTGCAACAAAATAGTGCGCAAGGTCGCAGCAAGGCATTATTTTTTCAACTTTAATCATTTTTTGAACGCTTTATTTTAATTTAAAAATCTGATTTTGCCGGAAATGTATTCCAACATATTTGGAATACCTATCTTGTGAATTATAGACAATTTTACCGTTTATATTAAGTTTATATGTTCATGGCAATATAATTTAAAATTTAAAGGATAGGTATTCCAGACATGATAGAATACATTTCCGTTGTATTGCTATAAAAAACACACGCTAGCATCTGAAATAGTTGATGATTTTTAAAGTGTGGATATAGATCTCCTGAGCCTGATTAACTGCAGAATATGATTTTCTACCGCAATTAACACTATGACAGTAACAGAATCAATTCATAGTTGATAAAAAGCTTTAGAAAATATAAGATTTAAAATTATATCCCAAAGCCAATTTATTAAGCAAAACACTTCAATATCTTGATAATTTATGTGATAACATAAGACTTGTACTTTTTAACTAGAAAACATATTTATTAAAAAATACAGTCAGGTAATATTAATATAATTCGCTATTTTCAAGAAATGAATAAATTTCAGGTTTGGAGATTTGAAAAAACCATTTTTGAAAATGAACCTAATGAATATGGGGTTTTTAACTTCAACTATTTCTAGTAGGGCTGCATCGATCCACAATTTTTTTACCAATCCGATATCGATATTTACTTTTTTTTCCCAATATTTTATATAATAAAAATCGGTGTATAAATTTTTTTAAAGCCTTTTAATCAGAATATTCACTTTTCCAAACTAAAAAAAAAGTCTTCAAAATTCTAAAAATATGGCTTATCTTTAAATTTGTAGAGGTTTTTATGTATAAGTTATTAGTAAATAATATCTTATTTATTAAATTAGAGCCTTTAGAGCAGGGATTCGAACCGAACCCGAACCCGGAGAAGTGAACCCGGGTTTTTAGAAAAAAACTCTGAACCCGAACCGAACCTGAACCCCATTTATAAAATTTCCAAAACCCCGAACCGAACCCAAGAATTTTATTTGAACCCGGGTTCAATCGGGTTCAGTGTATTATTTAAAATCATATACTAATATATGTAAATACAAATATTATATTTTCAAATTTCCAATTAAATGAAGTCTTAATAAATTTTAAACAATTTAATTCATTTATGCCATTTTTAAATTTATTCTCGATTCCTATTGGAGTGTTAAAAAATATTAAACAATTGAATTAATTTACGCCATTTATTTTTAAATTTTTATCTTATTATTCTTAAAGATTATTAATTAGAAGAAAATGGTTAACAAATCAAAGTAAAAATTATTATATTGTTAATTTAAAAAATTCTAAACATCTAACTTAAAAATTGTTAAATGTAGGGCAGTTTTTGTGAACTTATTAAAATGATTTTAAAATTTATATATGCTAATCATTTATTTTTGGTTCAGTTTAATTTTTACAAGATATTAATGAAGTGCATATTATAAATGAAATTAAATTTATAAATATCTCTTTTTTAATTCTGAAATCATTGCTATTTAAAAAAATTGTTCTCTTTTTATAGATTTAAGATTAAAGATAAAGTCATATTTGATAAGCATTTTACCCTTAATAAAATAGAAAAAAAAATCAATATGTTCATATTGCAAAGTAAAAATGTCTGGTAATCACTTGTCAAATTTAGAAAGACACCTGGAAAGAAATCACAACAATGAATATTTAAATTATTTAAATGAAAAAACCAAACATCAGGAAATGTTATTGGCAAAAAAACCTAAAATTAATATAGAAACCTTTTTCCCAAAAAAGCATATAAGTATAAATATATCATCTAATGATTTGATGAGTTCTATACTAGAACTTGTTACTGTAAATGGCCGGCCTTTATCAATTATTGAAGATTCGGGATTTCAAAGAATTATAAATCCACTCCTATCTGGGCGCAATTTAGTTATAAACAAAGAAAATTTATCCAGAACTATTAATAAAACAGCCCAATCAATTAGAGACAAAATATCGAGAGAGGTAGAAGGAAAATTAATAAGTTTAAAAGTTGATGCAGTTCAACGACTAGATAGGTCAATTCTTGGTGTAAATATTCAATTTATATCAAAGTCCATTATAAATTTGAGGACTCTTGGAATTGTAGAGCTGAAAGAGAGATGTACAGGAGAATATATAAAAGAGAATATATTAAAAACTTTACTAAAATATAAAATTAATATTCAACAAATATACACAATTACTTCTGATAATGGTTGTAATTTTTTAAGAGCTATAAAGCTCCTGCAACCTGAAACTGATTATGATATAAGGAGTGAATCAGCAGATGAGGAAAATATGGATGTAAATGTATATAAATATGATATTGATGATATACAAAATACTTTTTTATCAACTATTATATCCTATCCGATTTATAGTGTACAGTGTGCACACACTTCAGCTGGCACTTCAAGATGCTATAAAATTATCACCTATTGTGGAAACCATTGCAAAAGCTAGGAGCCTAAATTTAAAATTAAGACATCCCACTTACCAAAAGTTATTAAAAAATATGAAACTCCCTAAGCCTGTGTTAGATTGCCACAGATGGCATTCAACCCATGATATGTTAGAAAGGCTGATTTTACTAAAACCCAATATCGAAGATTTTTTTACAGAGCAATCTGATTATTTATTGACTGAAGATTGGAAAGAGATAATAACGATTGTTGAAATTTTAAAACCGCTAAAAATCGCAACCAAACAATTCCAATCTGAACAGTTAACACTGACAGATTTTTATGCAGCATGGTTAAGATGCTGCATCGAACTGGAAAAAAATCCAAACCATTTTGCTCAATTACTATATTCTTGTCTTAAGAACAGAGAAGAAAGGTTTATAAAGAACGAAATTCTCTTAGCTGCCATATACCTGGGCCCAAGATACAAGGTTAATTAAAAGCTTAGTAAATTAATTATTTTAGATTTATATTAAAATTGTTATTTTATGAAATATTTAAATATAAACAATATAAATCCTTAAATATTACAGGTATTACTTAGTGATGATGATAAGATTTGTGCGAAAAAACATCTTGTCAATTTTTGGAGACGAATTAAAAGCTTAACAACGCCAATTTTATCTGATGATATTAGTTCCGATGAAGTTATTGAACAAGAAGATGATTTAGAGAAATTGATACAACTTAAAGAAAGGCAGGAGAAAATACTTAAAAGAGGGCCAACGATTGCTGAGAAAAGTATTGGAACAATAATTACTGGATTTAGCGATTATATAAGATTAGATAAGAAGGAAAATATTTTGCATTTTTGGGAGTCTGCTAAGCTGGAACACCCTGTATTATATATTTTATCTAAAATCTTATTTGCTGTTCCTGCAACCCAAGTTAATTTTTCATATTTTCACATATAAATACATTTAACATAAGTTAGCGTTGAAAGATCTTTTTCACTGAAATTCATTCTTTCACCACATAGATCGAGGATGAGTGAACAACTCTTGGAAGATATTATACTAATACGTCTATATAAAATTTTTAAAATTGATACATGACTATATGCTTTGTATTTTTAACTATATTTGCCTATAAATAAAATAAAAAATTTATTTTTTATATCAAATTTATGTCTAGTTTTTTATTATGATTTAAATATAGAATTTTTTTTATCAACTCAAAAATTTTTGAACCCGAACCGAACCCGAACCAAACCCGGGTTCAAAAATATTTCCCTGAACCGAACCCGAACCGAACCCAACTTTTTTTTTATACCCCGAACCGAACCCGAACCGAACCCGGTCTAAAATTTTGTCGGGTTCGCATCCCTGCTTTAGAGAATAAATATACTTATAGTTCCATTCATATTTTTTAATGATGATCAGAACTTTTATTTATCTATTTTGGCCTAAATACAAATAAGTATAAATTTATATGCTAGCACACTATATATTTTTAAATTTTCAGTAAAACAAATTAAATATCAATTAATATAATAGTGAAATATACAATAACTAAATTTATATATTGGATATTTTTCTTTATAAAGATAAGAGCCTCAAGTTTATGTAATGATAAGCTTGGCAATCTTGATATCACCAGATATGCTGATGACTGATGAAACACTTGTTGCAGGTTATACCTTATGTCCAAGGTTTGCCAAAGCTGAAAACCTTTAAAATATTGATATCTTTACTAATTAATCAAATGTAAATTCATACGATTTTATTTACACAAGTTCTTTCTTAATAAAAACAAAGAAATAAAATAGGCAAATAAAAATACAAATTTTTTTGGTAATTTTCTTTTATATTAGTTTATTAATATATTTTACTTCTATTAAAAACATTTACATTTTATAAGACACTTTTTATGGAAGTCATGTTTAATTTTTAAAAACATCTGCCAATCCGATATTTTTTCGATAAGTTTAATATCTGCGCTGATCCGACACTTTATAGCAGTAGAGCTCTAATGACTCGCTTAAATAAAATAATTTTGCAGACTTAGAGGTTTGCCAATCTTGCAGTCTGTACACGGCAATGATAAAAGGTTTATAATTTATAAAAATAATTATACATTTTTAATAACTTTATTGCAGATTTTTAACTGTTAATAATGATAATATCATTGCTGCTATTATTCATCTTACATTCAAATTTAATAAGCCGGAATCAAAATAAAAGAATTAATTTAATAAGAAAACAAATTTCTAGCATGAATTGGGCATGTTTCCGTTTTGCTTTTAAATTATTGATTTAAAAACAAAATATGCGTTTTTTTTAAATTTGAAGTGATAGAATTGATTCAAAACCTTCTAAAAAGTAAGAATGATTACATCAAATGATACAATAATATTTTTAACCCATGTAATGATGATATTACAAAAGGATTTGTTAAAATGATTGAACCAGACGAGATAATATGGAACCAAGAATATGCTGACCATAAAAAATCATTCATGTTAAGGAACATTTATCTATTGACTCCAGGTATAGATATATAAGAATATTTAAAAAATAATTCAATTAAGCTTAGATTTGCAATCCCCTGGATGTCTAATCGATCAAAAAAGGCACCTTTTCGGCCGACCCCTTTTAAAATTGTTAAAAATTTCTGGAATTATTTAGATAAAAGAATGAGAAAGCCGTTTATTTTAGCTCGCTAGCACACCTGGTTCTCGAGATATAGGGGCTCAAAGGTACAAAAAAGAGCCACTTTGGAATCTGTAAATTTTTAAAATGCTTATATCTTAAAAACTATTTATAGTAAAAAAAATTATAATATATCATTTTGTAGGTAAAGAAATTCTCTAATGGGCTAACAAAGAATAATAAATATTGGCGCCATTATAAGCTTTTAACATCCGGTTTATTTAAATTGCTTTACCTGTTTTTTTAAGCAAAATAGTGAGTTTGTTTTCGATTTTTTTTTTGCTTTTTATTTAGACACCTTTTATATATATATATACGATGTCAAAACCTTGGCGACGCTATCGACTTTTCCATAATATACATTTTTACCAAAAATTGAAGAACGCTAATGGTTGAAAAATATTATTCTTAAGGAAAATAAAAATATTGATACGTTTATAAGAATTGTGATAAAATTTTCCAGTTCTGCCCTCCTTCCCCCCCCCCTCCCACTATCCTTAAAATGTTATACATTTTTTAGATCTCTACTTTGCTACTATAGCGAGCGAATGACTCATTAGCTCGATAATATAAAACAGCTGCAGTAAAATGAATATTTTATTAGGCATATATTCGATTATATTTTACAAAATAAATTGTTTAAAACGATCTCTCTTTCTGCGAAATAATTTTAACCTGTCCGTTCAGATTAATTTTATAGTGTCTACCAATAACAATCTAGATCTGGAGAGTGCAAAAACATGTATTCTAGGAGTAGATCAATTAAAATTTTATTATATATCACAGATGGAAGTACCAAATATTAAAATGTTGCAACCCATTTAATCTACAGAGACATGCTTATTATCGCGAGAATCTAAGAAAGATTCTACCCTGGATGACCCAAAAAAATTTACCATTCAATTTAGATATGTTAATATGCTCTTCATAACGACAAAAATTAGCAAACATTCCTTATATTTCAAATAACAATGTAGATATTGATTCTCCCCTTTATATAATTAATCAAGAGGCTATTGATAACATTAATATATCCCTACAATCAAATGGGGAATCTCTCATTAAAAGAAAACGCTTATGTGAAAAGAAATATTCGAAGAAAAAAATATCTAGAGTAAAAAAAGTTTTAACGACTAAAATTATACCATTATCTTCATCAAATGATGAAAAATTTGATGAAATTGTAGATACCTTAAAAATTAAAAAAATTATATGAAGGATATTTATTATTGAAAATTTGTTACATTATTAAGTGTCTCTGCTCCTCAGTTAATTAGTATATTTAATAGAAAATCGAAATTTTTTAGTATAAAAAGTGAAAATATCTGGTTATTGATAAGTTAGTAGCAAAATTTTAACCATAATCCGTAATTTCATAAAGTGCCATCTATTTTTTATCAATTTTTGGAGTCGATAGCGTCGCCAAGATTTTGATATTTAATACATATTTAGCAAAGGTGTCTAAATAAAGAAAATTCGAAAACAAACTCACTATTTTGCTTAAAAATACAGGTAAAGCAATTTAGGTAAACCGGATGTTAAAAGCTTATAATGGCGCCTATTCTTTGTTAGCCCATTAGAGAATTTCTTTACCTACAAAATGATATATTATAATTTTTTTTACTATAAATAGTTTTTGAGATATAAGCATTTTTAAAATTTTACAGATTCCAAAGTGGCTCTCTTTTGTTTGAGCCCCTATATCTCGAGAACCAGGTGTGCTAGCGAGCTAAAATAAACGGCTTTCTCATTCTTTTACCTATCTAAATAATTCCAGAAATTTTTAACAATTTTAAAAGGGGTCGGCCGAATCGTGATCGATTTGACGTGGAATGGCCCACCAGCGCTTTATGTCTAAGGAAAAGATTGAAAAATTTTAAAGATCATTAAATAAGGAGAAAGTAGGGAGGCCATCAGGATCAAAATGTGGCAAGCATGAATACAAATATATAAATTTTATGCAACGGACTGTTGCGGATAGATCAACATCTGGCAATTTAGATGTTGTGTCACCCTCAAACATGATAAAACCTAAAATACCAAGTGATATTAACAGGTTAATAAATGTATTAGAAGAAAACCCATCTAAGATACAGTAAAACTTATTTTTATCTAAAATTTATTTGGACATTTTATGGATAGCCTTGTAGAGGATGCATAAACCTTAAGTTTAGACAACCAACTCTAGTTTAAAACTTGAGGTTTTAAAATATATGCATCAACTAAAGACAAATGGTACTTTAGCAACACCTACAAATGAATCTGCATTAAACATTTAATAGCATTATAATTATTTATTTATTATAAATTTATATAGCAAAGATGTTTTTGTATTTTAAAAGTGATATTTTGTTATAACATTAACATGTGGTATTTATGTATTTTAAGTTCATAAGTGATATTAATCCTGAACTATATGCTTATTGTGCAGAGTATACATCAGTAATTAAATACCTTATTGTTAAATAATGGAATTGATTTTTTATATTAGACTTTCATATCTTAAGTAACATAATCTTTTAACTAATTAGGTTTTGACTTAATTCTTATTGGTCTAGTAATTGGTGTTACATTTTCATTCTTATTTACGTCCACTTCCCTCCTTCAAAGAATTCTTAGGTTGAGAGTCGATGTATATAAATGTATTATAGCATTTTCTTTTTCTTAACTGTTCCAAATGTCTCCTAGTCAGAGTTGGGCAGTTCCGCGAATACTTGTATCTAAGATACAAGATCCTTTTGTAATTTGTACTCAGTATCTTATCGACATTTTAATAAGATACTAGTATCTGTATCTAAGATCCTTTATTTTGAAAAGAATCTTGTATCTTTTTCTTTAAAAAGATACAGATTCTTTTTAATACTCATATTTAAAACATTTACATATCACACAATGTAACTTTATTTTCTTCGTGAGGTCTTGTATTATTTATTTTATTTTTTCCCGCTATATTTTAAATATATTGATATCCAAAATTAGTTGAAAATTTTAGGTCACAAAGATAGATAGATTAAAAATAACCCAAAACTAAATAAGTAAAGGATATATTATATATGTGATATTTTTTAATTTGTAGAATGTTTAACATTCATGGTAGTGAAGATGAAATCTCCTGAATCAAATCCGAATCTTAAAATTTTAGATAGAAAATTATATAAAGTAATTCATGCGAAAAAGGACAAGGTACAAACTGAATGTCAAAATTGCACTAGTAAAAAAGTTATTAAAGGTTCAACAAACTCCTCTACAAACTTTGTTAAACATATTAAAGTATATTATACATTTTTATTTTATAATTATTAACATAATAGCTGCAAGCTTGAGTTGAGTTGTGTATAGAAGGTGATAAATTATTATCGATGTTAACTAAAACTCTCAATTAGAATTATTATTATATTGGAATCTAAATAAAGAAAGAATAAAATATATTTAAATAAATTAGGATAACAAATATATAATATAACAAAGAATAAAAAAACCTTTACGACTATAGAAAATCACTTTATTCGTTAAAGAATCCAAATTATATTAAAAAAATTTAATAATCATATGTCTTTTATTTCACTTTTTAAAGCGATATATATAATAATTGTTTTACAATTAATTTGAATATATGAAAATATATAAAATAATATGTTAATTTTAAGTTCATTTACAAAAAATAATTCCCCCCAAAAAAATATTATATTTGTTTTCAGTTAATTTATGAATAATAACTTCCAAAAATTAACATTCTAATTTCTCAAAATGTATTTGCATATACAACACCTCTTTCCTTTAGATCTCCCTTGTCCACGTAGTGTTCGATGATTCTACCATATTTCGCACTGGTAAATTAGTATTATTATTCGCGGTCAACTCTACACTTGGACAATTTCGTAACTTGTGTCCTCCCCCGCAAGCCCAACATTCCAGAATCCTCGTTATCCCATAAGGTGCTAACCTTCGATCAAATCTTGTTCTTCTCGGCATCTCTTGTAACCAATCCCCATATCTTTGTTGTGCCTCATTTCTAGCTGCCTCTATCCATCTATTAATAAGTTAAGAAAAGAAACCTTAGGTGTAATATATTCAGGTCATCAAGGCATAGAGAGAATGAAAAATAAAGCAAGAGAATACATTTGGTGGCCTAGAATGAATAAGGAAATAGAAGAATTAGCTAAGAGCTGCGAAACGTGTAATATGTGTGCTAATTTACCGGCAAGGGATAAGGAAGATAAATGGCCAGAGACAAATGTGCCATGTGAAAGAATACACGTAGATTTTTTAGAATTTGAAAGGAAAAAGTACTTTATTATGGTAGATTCTGGTACAAAATGGATAGATTGTCAACAGGTATTTGGCCTATCTTCAAAAGTAGCGTTGAATAAGTTAAAAGAGTTTGTAAGTAAATATGGATTAATGAAGACATTAGTATCTGATGGTGGTCCAGCATTTAGAGGCAAGGCATTTGATAACTTTTGTGATAGGTGGAAGATTGAACATGTATTATCCCAACATATTATCCAAGAAGTAATGGACGAGCAGAACGAATTGAAAAAAGAAAAATATGGAGAAGGAAAATGGTGGTTATTATTATTAGCATACATTAATACTAAGAATAGCAAGGGGAATTCGCCAGCAGAGATGTTTTTAGGTAGAAAAACAAGAACTGAATTAGATTTTTTGAAAGAAAAAATAAAGCTAAAAGATAATACATATGAGGAGAAAATTAAAGCTGGAAGTTTGGTATGGATTCTTCTGTTTGAGAGTACAGTTAAATGGGGGAAAGGTATAGTAAGCAAGAATATAGGAAGAAAAAAAGTAGAAGGAGAAATTGAAGGACAAGAAGGTACATATACAAGACACCTGAAACAAATAAGGCGTAGAAAGATTCATAATTTATAAATGAATAAAAGGTAAGTGGAGAAAATATAATGAAATATAGATAATTAAGAGTTGAGGAATATATATATATATGTTTATAAAGTAATTTATTTAGATGGCATCATACGTCAGAGTAGGGAATAAGATCATAAAGATGGAGATAAGAGAAGTAGACGGATCGGCGGAATCTAATAGATGGATAGAGGCAGCTAGAAATGAGGCACAACAAAGATATGGGGATTGGTTACAAGAAATGCCGAGAAGAACAAGATTTGATCGAAGGTTAGCACCTTATGGGATAACGAGGAGACTGGAATGTTGGGCTTGCGGGAGAGGACACAAGTTACGATATTGTCCAAGTGTAGAGTTGACCGCGAATAATAATACAAATTTACCAGTGCGAAATATGGTAGAATCATTGAACACTACGGGGACAAGGGAAATCTAAAGGAGGGAGGTGTTGTATATGCAAATACATTTTGAGAAATTAGAATGTTAATTTTTGGAAGTTATTATTCATAAATAAACTGAAAACGAATATAATATTTTTTTGGGGGGAATTATTTTTTGTAAATGAACTTAAAATTAACATAATATTATTTTATATATTTTCATATATTCAAATTAATTGTAAAAGAATTATTATATATATCGCTTTAAAAAGTGAAATAAGACACATAATATTATTATTAATTTTTTTTAATATAATTTGGATTCTTTATCGAATAAAGGGATTTTCTATAGTCGTAAAGTTTTTTATTCTTTGTTATATTATATATATGTTTATCCTAAATTATTTAAATATATTTTATTCTTTATTTATTTAGATTCCAATATAATAATAATTCTAATTGAGAGTTTTAGTTAACATCGATAATAATTTAATCAACTCCTATACCCAACTTCAACTCAAGCTTGCAGCCACCTGCAACAATAAGATTTTAAAATTTTATTCATAATCATAAACTATAAATACTAATTATCAAATAAAAATAAAATTATGAGAATAAAATTAAAAAATAAAATAAATTAAAAGATTAAAAATTATGTTAGAAAAATCATAATTTCGTTGTTTCGTTTTTCAGTAGATTTAAATATTACTTCGTTTTTCTTGATTTTGTTTAAAAGTAGATTTGAATATTAAAACACATATTACAACAATTATAATGATCAGTTATAGTTTATATATTCAATTGCAATTCTAAATGTATATAAAATATTTTGTTAAATCACTTTTATATAATAAGTAATAACAATAATCTATATACATAATAAGTAATAACAATAATCTATATACATAATAAGTAATAAACAATTATATTATGAAATTTGAGATAAATATTTAAAATAATATTATTAATTATATCGAAGATTTTTTTTTAGAAATACCAATATTTCCAATTTATCAGAGGTCAGCTTGTGGCGATAGTAACTATCAATATCATACTAAAAAAGATTCTGAAGAGATTATCGCACACTTTTATAAACAGAATGCGCAAAAAAAAATAACAATATGGCAGAATGTTTATTAATTAATATTATTATTAAAATATACATAAAAATGGATTTCGATTTTATTTATAAAAATAAATGATTTTAGATATAACTTTTTTTAAAAATTTTATTTTTGTTAAAGAAGCCATTTTATATCGGATCAAATTTTATAATATTGGCCGATAACCGATATTTTAAAATGGGCGAAATATTGGCCCGATCCGATAAAAAATATCGGCACATCCCTAAAATTATTTTGGCAAGTATTAGAGGAAATATTTAAGCTACAAATGATATATAACATTAGATAATTTTAAAAGGCTCTTAATAAAATAATTATAATAAGGTAGAATTTAACTTTATTAGTTACTTTTATTTATTTATGATATGAGTAAAATTACATTACAGTATTTATTTATAAAATTTAATCAATTTAAAATGAATTAAAGAAAATTGTTATGTATTTAATAATTAAATAATATAATGTTGTACATTATTTTCATATTTTTTATATATAATTAATGATTTTGCAAGAAATATTTAGAAAAAATTTGAAAAGAGATTTAAATGATATTTATATATATGATATTACAAAAGCAAGAATTAATAAGTAATATTAGAAAATAAAACTAATTTAAAAAATACATAAGTATCACAAACAAGTAATGATAAATACTTATTAAAGATAATGAATAAAATAAAACTAGTATAATTTTTTTAGAGATGCCAATTAGCCATATACTCCGAATATAAGCTATATTTAAAACAACACAGAAAAAACCTGCAAATTCTAATAAATCCTTTGATTTAATTTTTTTTCTTCTTATTTCCCTGTTTAAGCTATTAATGGGCAAAAACTAATATTAAAATCCCTGATTATTATAATTAATTCATCAATAAATATGTATTAATTATTGCAAATATTCATTCTTCTTCACAAATAAATAATTAAAACTGTATTTTATAAACTATTCTAATTTAATTGGTAATGATAATTTAAAAGTATTTTGTCTTGTATTTAAGATACTCTAATTTAGTAAAAGATACAAGTATCTTTTATCTTGTATCTTTTTGATATTTTGAAAAAGATACTAGTATCTGTATCTAAGATTCATTTTTTTATAAAGAATCTGTATCTAGATTCTTTTTCCGGAGGACCTGCCCAACTCTGCTCCTTGTAATGCCTTTATCTGTATTAACTTGGAACGTATGGTGAGGACGTTTAATTTAAGGCACATATGAAAAGAAATATTAAGATTGATTTAGATACTTCACTCGACAAATTCTTATTCAACTACAGAAATACACCAAATGATACAACAGGAGTTACACCTTCTAAAAGAACGTTTAATCGTGATATTAAAACTAAATGGGACTTATTAAAACCGATAGAAGAAAAGGAAATTAGAGTTGATAAAACGTTACCATTTAATAGAACTTTTAAAATAGGGGATTTTGTGTGGTATAAAGTACAAGGAAATGATAAATGGGACAATCACATTGAAGGAAAGTGACACCATGTTCCAAGTTATAACAGATAAAGGCATTACAAGGAGACATTTGGAGCAGTTAAGAAAAAGAAAATGCTATAATACATTCATATACCACGACTCTCAACCTAAGAATTCTTTAAAGGAGGGAAGTGTGGACGTAAATAAAAATGAAACACCAATAACTTAACCAATAAGAATTAAGTCAAAACCTAATTATTTAAAAGATTATGTTACTTAAGATATTAAAATCAAATATAAAAAAACACAAAAAAATAAATTAAACAGTAAAATATAATATAATAATCTTGTTAATTTATTATTCCAATATCTAATTATTCCAAATTCTATACATCATTCCGATTATTCATATATTCCAATATCCTACTTGATAATAATAATTTTACAACTGATTGGTAATAATAACAATCTTGACAATTGATAATGATAACGACGGAGCACGACGACAAGCCAACGTACTCAAATCGATGTAAAAAAACCAAAGCACAACTAAAAAACGATGTTAACAAACCAACGTTTTAGAATCAAGCCAACGATAACGCATAATGGGTGCTACTACGAAAACAGTCAAAAAAACAGACCATTTAAACAACAAGCTCTCACATCTCAGAAGAGGGAGATTGTTAAATAATATTTATTTATTTTTTATATTTGTATTTAAATTTGTATTGATATTTTATATAACTTTATTTGAATATAACCTTATTTAATTTTGATGATAACTTACGATTATTTTAGCTTGTAACCTTGCTTTTGTTTAATACTTTTTATTTTTTTGTTTAATCAAATTTGTATTTAATATGAAAGATATATACCTTATTTTTGATAATAGATTTTTAGTTTTTTTTAGATTATTGTAAAAATATAAAAGCTCAATAAACGCAATTTCTTACTTTTATTTTGTTAACATTTTGCACTATATTAACACTTATATATAAATAATTGCTAATGAACTATATTTATTTAACCTTAAGGTAACAAACAATCTGTCTTCAGCATCAATTTGCTTGTTACAATTAGTAATTTTTGGATTTATATCATCATATATTAGCCCGAAAATATATAAAAAGATTGATCTTCTCATTCTTATATAATTATAAAATTGGGAATTCATCAAATCCCCTATTATATTAATATATTCAGGAAAAATTTTTTTTAACAAATATTTGAGATGTCTTGCACATATTCCTTCCTTTATTTCTCAGTAAATATAAGGCAAGTTTTTTTTTGTTTTAAATTTAGAAGTTTCATATAGGAAAAATAGAAATTAACGCTTCAATTTAAACATAGCTGCGTTTACGTTTTTTTATTTGCGTTTTGAAACGCTATGAAAAGTTCAATTTGTGCGCAATATTAGAAATTTTTTCTGGATTCGTTAAAATTATTTATAAGGATTTTTTTTTTACAAAATACCACAATAAATATTTTTGATAATTATAACGATGTAAAAAATGTTTTTCTAAAATATAATAATACTCCTCTTCTTTTTAGTGATCCAGCTGAGCGCTTGTTTGTATCGTTAACCAGTTAGGCTAGTGGCTGTTAGTGTTGTTAAACGGCTCGATTTGAACCGATTTTTAAAAACGGTTAATTCAACATTATAGCCAGGAAAATATTGTCTAAGCGTCGAGATTTCACCAATAAATGTTCAATCCTATGTGCCATCTATGAGCAAAATCTTTGGGCTTGTAAAATATTTTTCTGGATAAAAAATTGAGTTATGAGCCGTTTAGCAACACTAGTGACTATTAGCCAGCCTCATATGTAATAAATTTGTTACTTTTAAAAGCAAATTGAAGTTGCAGGACTTCAGTTACGGGTAGTATATTTGGAGATACCTCGTTAGATAGCCCTTGGGATCGAGTATGGGTCATAATAATATTAAACAGTGTTTTATCTTACATATTTGGGGATAAAACCTACCCACTATATTTTTAGGAACTCAAATTCAGGATAATCTCCGAGACATAAATATCTAATTTATAATTACTGAATATGTCCTCGTAACAATGCATCTCTGAATTAAAGAATGATGCATAAAAAATTTATAATCTTTTATTTGTTAAATATGGTATTCCATTTTTATTTTAATCTAGTTTTTTTATCCCTCTTTTCTTTAGTCTTAAATATACTTAAATTAAAAATTGTTTTTTATTCCTCTTTTGTTTTGTTTTAAATATATAAAATGAAATATAGTACTTTAAGGTCCCTCTTTTGTTTGATTTAATATGGTTTTTGTGTTTTCTTTTAATCAGTGATTTTCTAACTTTTGAATTCTTTATTAAGGTATCTTGGCCAGGCCTAAAAATTATTTTAAAAAATGCCCAGGATGGCTGGGCCATATATC
The DNA here is from genome assembly GCF_954871325.1 of Gordionus sp. m RMFG-2023. Taxonomy (NCBI): domain Eukaryota; kingdom Metazoa; phylum Nematomorpha; class Gordioida; order Chordodea; family Parachordodidae; genus Gordionus; species Gordionus sp. m RMFG-2023. The sequence goes on from NC_088775.1 coordinate 19,430,845, forward strand.
ATAAAACCAAATATTTTAAATCACCATTGGGTCCATGTCAAATCGACCAAAAAGAGATTTTCGGACGATCATCTCAAAAATGAATGAAACTTGGCATGTTAGTTATTTATGTTGTAAATGTTAATAAAATCAAAATTTTAAAGTGCTAACTCAATCAGATCCAAAGATATACGCCTTCAAAGTCGAAAATCGCGAAGTGCCTGATTTCATTAAATCTTGTTATTTTAAAAAATATTAAAGATAGAGTTACAAATTATATATCATTTTATAGCCCTTAAAATTTTACGTTGGAAAATATAAAAAAAAATTAAAAAATTTCAAGTGTTATCTTATTTCCGGTAAAAATAAAAAATTAACATTGTTAGGAAGGGATTTTTTTGGGTGTTAATATTCACTAAAGATGTTTGTTACCTTTATATTAAACAATAAAAAAATCTCGATAACCATTTTTGTTTTTTTAATTTTATTTGAATTTTTATTATTTATATAAATAAAAAAATGTAATATAGATGGCGTTATATTATAAAATTTTTATAATATATAATTTTTAATAAAAATATAAATTGTATTGTTATTAAAATTAAAAAATCAATTGAGTATAACCAAGAATGATGTCCTGAGGCGATATGTAAGCAGGCAGCCCATACAGATATTTTTATTAATTGACGCTATATTGTAAAATAAACATATTTTAAAATTTTATATTTCAAATTATTATAATCTTGATAGAAATTCCTAAGGCCATAATTTGTAGACATATCCTTTCATTGTTGTGGGTCTACTAGTGTTGTTAATTAGTCGTGTTCTTTACCTACGACTAATAGTCTTAGTCATGGAAATTGACTAAAAACTTTAGTCGACTAAAACGACTAATATAGTCGACTAAAAAGACTAATATAGTCGACTAAAAAGACTAATATAGTCGACTAAAACAACTAATTTAGTCGACTAAAACGACTAATTTAGTCGACTAAGTTTATCTATTTAGTCAGCATATAGGTAAAAATATATATTGTGAACATATTAAGTTAAAATTTATGTGAGAAAAGTGACAATTGTCATAATCGTTATTTTTGAACTTATTCAAAGCAAATAGGTAAAAATATATATTGTAAACATGTTAAGTTAAAATTTTAGTGAAGATACCACAGAAAAGTCACAATTGTAATAATCGTTATTTTTGAACTTTTTTAAAGTAAAGAGGTAATATATATTGTAAAGATGTTAAAATAAAATTTCAGTGAAGATGTACCATAGAAAAGTGACAATTGTTATAATCGTTATTTTTTAACTTTTTTTAAAGTAAATAGGTAAAAATATATATTGTAAATATGTTAAAATAAAATTTAGTGAAGATGTACCATAGAAAAGTGACAATTGTCATAATCGTTATTTTTTAACTTTTTTGAATTTTTTCAAAGCAAATAGGCAAAAATATAAATTGTAAACATGTTAAGTTAAAATTTTAGTGAAGATACTACAGAAAAGTCACAACATCATAATCGTTATTTTTGAACTTTTTTGAATTTTTTTAAAGTAAATAGGTAAGAATATATATTGTAAAGATGTTAAAATAAAATTTCAGTGAAGATGTACCATAGAAGAGTGACAATTGTCATAATCGTTATTTTTTAACTTTTTTGAATTTTTTCAAAGCAAAAGGAAAAATATATATTGTAAACATGTTAAGTTAAAATTTTAGTGAAGATACCACAGAAATGTCACAATTTTCATAATCGTTATTTTTGAACTTTTTTTAAAGTAAATAGGTAAAAATATATATTGTAAAGATGTTAAAATAAAATTTCAGTGAAGATGTACCATAGAAAAGTGACAATTGTCATAATCGTTATTTTTTAACTTTTTAAAATTTTTATAAAGTAAATAGGTAAAAATATATATTGTAAAGATGTTAAAATAAAATTTCAGTGAAGATGTACCATAGAAAAGTGACAATTGTCATAATCGTTATTTTTTAACTTTTTAAAATTTTTATAAAGTAAATAGGTAAAAATATATATTGTAAAGATGTTAAAATAAAATTTCAGTGAAGATGTACCATAGAAAAGTGACAATTGTCATAATCGTTATTTTTTAACTTTTTAAAATTTTTATAAAGTAAATAGGTAAAAATATATATTGTAAAGATGTTAAAATAAAATTTCAGTGAAGATGTACCATAGAAGAGTGACAATTGTCATAACCGTTATTTTTTAACCTTTTTGAATTTTTTTAAAACAAATAGGTAAAAATATGTATTGTAAAGATGTTAAAATAAAATTTCAGTGAAGATGTACCATAGAAAAATGACAATTGTCATAATATTTACTTTTCAACTTTTTTGCTGAAACGAGCTGACTTTAGCCTATGCCCGTTATTATTAACTGCCATAATTGACGTGTATGGTTTAGCAAACCTCGCTAGCTCTAAATTGACAAATCATGATTGAAATAATATCTAGATTTGATAAATACTCATAAAACTTATTAAAATTATAGAAGTGTTTAAACTAAATAAAATATATTAATTATCATATATTTTAATAAAAATTAAAATTCTGCATGTAAAAATCTTTTGAAAATTTCACAAAATTTTATTTCTAAATAAAATTTTTAGCAATCATTTACTAATGAAAACTATATTAGGATAAAATCAGGGTTTAACATTTGCTCAAAATTCAAAAATCTTCACAGATCGTTGCTCTTTTGAAGATCAAAAAATGCGAAGATTTTTTCGCTAAAAAAAATTTTGAGCTTGCTCAAAGAAGATTTTTGAGCAAAATAAAAAATATTTTTTGTAAAAAAATCTTCTATAATTTTGAGAAAATATTTTGAGTTTGTAAGGAAATCTTTATTAAAATATTTTTGAAATTTTGATCTTAAAATTTTTTGGTAAATTCTTTAAAAATAAAATTTTTGATATATATTTTTTTTTATTTTATTATGTTAATGAAAATATTTTTTTTGAATAGGTTGTAAATGTGAGAATTGGTCATAATACCGACTCGACTGCATTTTTTTTAATATTTGGAATAAGTAATAATGATTATTTTAAAAATGTAATGTCATAATTTTAATGTTTTATATTTAATGTAAACTATAAAAGTGACAATTGTCATAATACTCATCTCAGAACCTTTAAAAATAATTATAATTAAAAAAGGCTAGTTGAGCATGTTTTGAGATGGTTTCAGTGATTGTAAAGCATATAAAGGTGACAATTGTCATAATACTTATTTCACATATGTTTTAATTGGAAATAGAGAAAAATGATTATTTCAAACATGAATTAATATAATGTGTAAACTATAAAAGTGACAATTGTCATAATATTCATAAGAGAACCTATAAAAATAATTTTATTTTTAGGTATTAAATAGGCGAGAAAAAATTTTTTGAGCATGTTTCGAGATGGTTTTAATGATTGTAAAAATTGTCACAATCGTTATTTTTAAACTTTTTTAAAGCAAGTGGATAAAAATTTATTAAATATAAAATTAAATGTGGATGTACCATAGAGCAGTGACAATTGTCATAATCGTTATTTTTGAACTTTTTTGAATTTTTTTGAAGCAACAGAGTAAAATAATAAATTGTAAACATGTTAAATTGAAATTTAAATGTGGATGTACCATAGAAAAGTGACAATTGTCATAATCGTTATTTTTAATCTTTTTTGAATTTTTTTGAAGCAAAAGGGTAAAATTATATATTTGTAAACATGTTAAATAAAAATTTCAGTGAAGATGTACCATGGAAATGTGACAATTATCATAATTGTTATCTTTGAACTTTTTTGAGTTTTTTTAAAGCAAATAGGTAAAAATATATATTGTAAACCTGTTAAATTAAAATTTCAGTAAATATGTACCATAGAAAAGTGACAATTGTCATAATCGTTATTTTTAATCTTTTTTGATTTTTTTTTAAGAAATTATATATTGTAAACTTATTAAATTAAAATTTCACTGAAGATCTACCATAGAAAAGTGAAAATTGTCTTAATCGTCATTTTTAATCCCTTTTAAATTTTTTTGAACTTACAGGGTAAAATAATAAATTGTAAACTTGTTAAATTTAAATGTGGATGTACTATAGATAAGTGACAATTGTCATAATGGCCATTTTTAATCTTTTTTGAATTTTTTTGAAGCAAAAGGGTAAAATAATAAATTATAAACATGATAAATTAAAATTTAAATGAGGATGTACCATAGAAATGTGACAATTGTCATAAACGTTTATTTTAATCTTTTTTTAATTTTTTTTAAGCAAAAGGGTAAAATTATATATTGTAAACATGTTAAATTAAAATTTCAGTGGAGATCTACCATAGAAAAGTGACAATTGTCATAATCGTTATTTTTAATCTTTTTTGAATTATTTTGAAGCAAAAATATAAAATTATATATTGTAAACATGTTAAATTAAAATTTAAATGAGGATGTACCATAGAAAAATGACAATTGTCATAATCATTATGATCATTTTAGAATTTATTTGCTGAAACGAGCAGGTTTTTAGCTGAAGCCCGTCCATGGGCGGCCTAGCTTAATAATTTTAAAAAGTGCGTGCGAATCGGTTACAAAATTTTAACAATTAGCGGGCTAAAAAATTTTAACTTTAGTTTATTATTTAAAATCTATTAGGTAAACATTAAAAAGAATCTATGAATATAATTCCCAGGAAATAAAATTCCCATTTTTTAAGATATTAATAATTACAAAATTAGTAAAATAGTCACTATCTCCAGGTCTCTTAAATCTTTCTACATCTACATGTTGGTACCAATTAACATTATATTGTTTATTATATATAATCTTTTAGATTTTTCCTCACAGGAAGAACCATCTTATTCTCAAAATATTTCAAATTCAGTTTTATTTGGTATAACAAATAATTCTTAACCCAATCAAATAAATTTTTCTACAATAAACTCTGATACCTATCATAAACCACAAAAGAAATATAGCAATTGGAGTCAGGAAAAAATTGCAATAGCCATAAACAGAATAAGAGGCCATCCGTCAAACTCCCTCCTTCAAGGGGGAAAACGTATCGGTTTTGGGTACCATTACAGCAATGAAAATTAAAAAAAAATTTGAATTCAATTTTATAAAAAAAAAATTATATAATACTTTTTTTCAATCTGGTGCCGCCTCGCTGGCACCAGCAAATTTCATTTTTTTGAAATATTTTATTTTCTTTAATTCATAAGGCAAAACATTAAAAAAATAAATAAAGGAGGGAGAGAGAGACAATGGGAAAAACGAAAAGAAAAGAAAATGCATTTTTTATATCTTCATTTAACATTTGATTTTTTATAAATATAAATAAAAAAAACATTAAATAAATGTATCCCATCCAAATTTATAAATGGGGGTTTTATTTGGCCTCAATAAAACAATTATTTTATTCATTTTTTTTGTTTTATATAACATTAATTCCTGATTTTTTATTTCAAAATATAATAAACAAGTGAAAATAAAAATTAAAGGAAAAAACAAGAAAGTTAAAATTAAAAATTACAAAATTTTTTTTTTATATAATGCAAAATAAAAAAAATCTCAAAGATATTCTAAAGGAGCCATTTTTAATCGATTCTTCTGAAAATTTAGCGACGTGCAGCATGTGTGACAAAAAGATGAAGTCAATACCATGTAAAATAAATTATTTAATGTATTTTTCAATATATTTTTCTAGCAAATCTTAAAAGACACATAACCTCTCAACACCCAAACATAATGAAAGCAGATGAATCTAATAGTGATTCGTCCTTCAATGCTAGAAATACAGCAAAAGAAAAATTCCCAAAAATTAAGATCGATAAATCTAAAGTAATTAATATTTAAATAAAGAATAAATAATTATTTTTTAGGTTTTTGAATGTATAGTATGGTTGATTACAATTAAATTGATAAAATCTCACAAATATAAAAGATTATTTATAATGGACAAAGTTTCGAAACCCACGCTAGATACTGTTACTAGGTGGTGGAATAGTACTTATCTAATGATGAAAAATCTAATGGATAATAAAACCTTTTATACTAAAATGGGTGAATTATACACAGAAACTTTTATTAGTTTCGATTTATGGGATATTATCCTATTAGGTACATCAGTCCTTTTCCCATTATGCAAATTCACAATGAAATTACAAAAAAGTAATATTGTAATAGGTGATTTTTTTGCTTCATGGCTAGAATGCAAATGGAGCTGGAGGAAATGGATAATAATTTATCTAAAAGTATGTTGGAATGTTTACATTAGAGAAAGCTATCTTTTTCAAAATGACGCATTTCGTAGTGCGATATATATGGATCCTAGATTCCATTATGAAAATGGAAAATATCCTTTGGAAGAAGATAAAATATTGGCCAGGGTAAATTAATAAATTTATAATATACATCTTTTTGTTTTAGGAACATATATTTGCAACTTGGAAACAATTGCAAGCTATTGACCCTCATGAAGAAAATACAACTTTAGTTATGCCTTCCACTAGTAATTATAAAAAAACAAAACTTGACCTTTACATTGAGCGTGATTGCAAGAAGGGACCTATATTTTATGAATTATGTAATAGCGATATCAAGCTAAAAATAAAATCGTTATTATACAACAAAAGATTGCCATCCTCACAAGATATTTTGCAATATTGGGTTTCAAGAAAACACCAAGATGCAGAATTATTTAAATTATCTCAAATAATTCTTGCTGCTCCTTGCACCCAGGTCTCAGTTGAGAGAGCATTTAGTGCATTGGCACTAACTGTAACCTCTCTAAGGACAAGATTAGACAAAGATATACTTGATGATATTTTAATTATAAAGCTTAATCGTACATTGTTAAATAATGTGATATTTTAAATAATTATTTATATAACCTATTTCATTATAAAGTTATTGTTTACATTGAAATTTTAATAAATAAAAATCATATATATGACTGATTTAGATTTTTTGTATGAATAGTATAATCAGAGGGGGGCGTATTTTACTAGATATATCCAAATAGTAGTTTCTAAGATCTAAAATTGATTTAAAAGATTAAAGAAAAAATATTTTTAAATTTGTTGTTCCCAAAAATATCATGTTTATATTGATGCATCTTTCTAGTTCAACTCCGTTCCGGTTGGCTCTAAAAATTTAACATATATGATACTATTATCATCTGCCTAGAGGTTTAAGTGTTTCCCAACAAGATCATATTAACCTAATTTAAAAATAATGGATATGACTATGAGTAATGTGATAATTTCAAAATATATATATTAAAATAATTTAAAAAGGGAGTTGAGAATTAGATATGTCACTTATCTATGGTACATATTCACTGAAATTTTAACTTAACATGTGTACAATTTATTATTTTACCCTTTAAGTTCAAAAAAATTAAATAAAAAATTAAAAATGATAATTGTCACTTTTCTATGGTAGATCTCCACTGAAATTTTAATTTAACATGTTTACAATATATAATTTTACCCTTTTGCTTAAAAAAAATTAAAAAAAGATTAAAATAAACGTTTATGACAATTGTCACATTTCTATGGTACATCCTCATTTAAATTTTAATTTATCATGTTTATAATTTATTATTTTACCCTTTTGCTTCAAAAAAATTCAAAAAAGATTAAAAATGGCCATTATGACAATTGTCACTTATCTATAGTACATCCACATTTAAATTTAACAAGTTTACAATTTATTATTTTACCCTGTAAGTTCAAAAAAATTTAAAAGGGATTAAAAATGACGATTAAGACAATTTTCACTTTTCTATGGTAGATCTTCAGTGAAATTTTAATTTAATAAGTTTACAATAAATAATTTCTTAAAAAAAAATCAAAAAAGATTAAAAATAACGATTATGACAATTGTCACTTTTCTATGGTACATATTTACTGAAATTTTAATTTAACAGGTTTACAATATATATTTTTACCTATTTGCTTTAAAAAAACTCAAAAAAGTTCAAAGATAACAATTATGATAATTGTCACATTTCCATGGTACATCTTCACTGAAATTTTTATTTAACATGTTTACAAATATATAATTTTACCCTTTTGCTTCAAAAAAATTCAAAAAAGATTAAAAATAACGATTATGACAATTGTCACTTTTCTATGGTACATCCACATTTAAATTTCAATTTAACATGTTTACAATTTATTATTTTACTCTGTTGCTTCAAAAAAATTCAAAAAAGTTCAAAAATAACGATTATGACAATTGTCACTGCTCTATGGTACATCCACATTTAATTTTATATTTAATAAATTTTTATCCACTTGCTTTAAAAAAGTTTAAAAATAACGATTGTGACAATTTTTACAATCATTAAAACCATCTCGAAACATGCTCAAAAAATTTTTTCTCGCCTATTTAATACCTAAAAATAAAATTATTTTTATAGGTTCTCTTATGAATATTATGACAATTGTCACTTTTATAGTTTACACATTATATTAATTCATGTTTGAAATAATCATTTTTCTCTATTTCCAATTAAAACATATGTGAAATAAGTATTATGACAATTGTCACCTTTATATGCTTTACAATCACTGAAACCATCTCAAAACATGCTCAACTAGCCTTTTTTAATTATAATTATTTTTAAAGGTTCTGAGATGAGTATTATGACAATTGTCACTTTTATAGTTTACATTAAATATAAAACATTAAAATTATGACATTACATTTTTAAAATAATCATTATTACTTATTCCAAATATTAAAAAAAATGCAGTCGAGTCGGTATTATGACCAATTCTCACATTTACAACCTATTCAAAAAAAATATTTTCATTAACATAATAAAATAAAAAAAATATATATCAAAAATTTTATTTTTAAAGAATTTACCAAAAAATTTTAAGATCAAAATTTCAAAAATATTTTAATAAGATTTCCTTACAAAAGATTTTATTTTATTATAAAATTCTCAAAATATTTTCTTAAAATTATAGAAGATTTTTTTACAAAAAATATTTTTTATTTTGCTCAAAAATCTTCTTTGAGCAAGCTCAAAATTTTTTTAGCGAAAAAATCTTCGCAAAAAATTGATCTTCAAAGATTTTTTCCTCAAAATTTTGGGCGAAAAAAATCTTCAAATTTTTATTTGAAGATTTTTGTAAAACCCTGATCGTTACCAATCAATCATCATATATTACAAAATTTAAATATTTTTTTACAACCTAATGAATTTATGATTGTGATTTCTCTGAAAATTATGCATTTATATTCCAAGACGCTGTTCAAGGATTCCACTGGAATAATAATCAAGGCTCTATCCATCCTATGATAGCATATTATAATAATAATGGCAATATAGAAAACCTTAATTATCTAGTAATATCAGAGTGACTTCAGCATAATGTTATTGCAGTACATTTATACCAGATTAAAATGATAAAATTTTTGACCAATCAATTCAGCAAAAAGCCAAACATAATATATTACTGCTCTGACGGATGATCAGCTGCGCAATATAAAAACAAAATTTTTTTTATAATTCTGTGTTATCATGAATCAGATTTTGGTGTAACAGCTAAATGACATTTTTAAGCTACATCACATGGAAAAGGTCCATGTGACGGCCTTGGCGGAACATTAAAAAATTAGCAGCACGTTCAAGCCTTCAGCGCATCAGTTCTGGACATTTTAACGCCAGTTGATTTATATCAATTTGCAAAACAAAACATGTCATCAGTAAATTTTACATATATAACCAACGAACAATACAATTTACATGAGATTAAACTACTAGAAAGATTCAATTTAGCTCGTCCCATTCCAGGAACTCGGGAAATACATGCTGTATTTCCTTTGAGTTTAAGTAAACTTAAATCAAAAATATATTCATATGCAGAGGACTTTCAAATTAACAATATCTCAAATGCCGATAATTTGTCTTTTGCCGATATTAAAGGATTCGTAACATGTGTTTATGACGATTTTTGGTGGTTAGCCACAGTACTAAAAAGAATGAAATTACTGAGGAGATATATTTCCTTTTTACATCCCCATGGACCATCACCATCCTTCTTTTACTCCACAATTGCGGAAAAGATATGGTTACCCATTAATCAAATAATAACAATAGTAGATCCTATTATAGTGACAGGACTTACCTACAAATTATCGTCTCAAGAAATTCTATTAATAAGCACAAAATGGGATAAGATTAAAACAAGAGGTATTTATTTTTATATTGTTTGTTTATAAAATTTTAAAATATGTTTATTTTACAATATAGCTCCTAATAAAATCATATCTGTATGGGCTGCCTGCTTACATATCGCCCCAGGACATCATTCTTGGTTATACTCAATTGATTTATTAATTTTAATCACAATACTATTCATATTTTATTAAAAATTATATATTATTAAATTAATTTAATATAACGTCAACTATATTACATTTTTTTATTTATAAAAATAAAAAAAATTAAAATAAAATTAAAAAACAAAAATGGCTATCGAGATTTTATATTAAATCGTTTAATATAAAGGTAATAAACATCTTTAGAGAATATTAACACCCAAAAAAATCCCTACCTAACAATGTTAATTTTTTATTTTTACCGGAAATAAGAAAACACTTGAAATTTTTTAATTTATTTTAAATATTTCCAACGTAAAATTTTAAAGGCTATAAAATGATATATAATTTGTAATTCTATCTTAAGTATTTTTTTAAATAACAAGATTTAATGAAATCACGCACTTCGCGATTTTCGACTTTGAAGGCCTATATCTTTGGATCTGGTTGAGCTAGCACTCTAAAATTTTGATTTTATTAACATTTACAACATAAATAACTAACATGCCAAGTTTCATTCATTTTTGAGATAGTCGGCCGAATCGCTGGTCGATTTGTCATGGAATTACCCCATCATTAGATATAAAAATTAAAAATAAATGTAATCACTTTTTAAAAAATCTGGGCCAGGCCATGAAAATGGTACCTCTGTAAGTCTCTGCTTTGATTATAGATAAAAAATATTAAAAAAATTTTTTTGTACTTTATCACCTGAAACCTGGGTGAGTAATGTGATTTTTTATTTGGGCCAATCAAAGATTTAACAGGCTGGGCTTGCAAAAATTAGAGCTGCCTGGTACTCTTAATAAAGAAAAATTATTCTAAAGCCTAATTTTGTAAAAATAAAATTTTTTATTTTGCTTATAATTTTAGTAATAAAATAACCTTGATTCATATTTATCTTTCCTTCTCCTGCATCTTTTTTATTACCATAATAAGAAATAATGAATCATAAATCCTCATTATTGGTTATTATTCCATAAAATTTATATCTGAGTTTAGAAAAATTGGGCTAGCCCTGGTTGGACAACCTTAATTTATAAAATAGCTGTGTACAAATTTAGAGAGGCTAGGCCAGGCAAAAACTAAATTCAACTGGGCCAAGCTGGGTTTAAGAATTTTGCCATTTGCAGGCCATTACTTTATAAAATTTAAAATCAAGAGAGCAGCTAAAAAGAAGTACACCTTTTTTAAATATGAATTGAGAGCATGCTACTTTTATAAACTCAGTAACAGAATAGGAGCTCATTCCTTTTGTAATGGTAAGAGTTAGCTATTTAAAGAGTAAACAGCTCAGATAGTATATAAGTATATTAAATTATAATTTTTGCTGTTAAATAAAACTATATTCAATAATTTTATGTTGCCTGTAAAATCTTCCAAGTTTATTTTGCCTATAATTAAAAATGATAACCCTGTGGTCATTAAAAATATGATTTTTTTTCTAAATAATTAAAGATATAATTTATTTAGATAATTGCAATTTTATATTTAGTCTATTATATTAACATATTAAAATAAAAAATAAAAAATACTTCAATTTCCTGAGATTGCGCTAATCGCATGTTTGATGAATCTGACCTATTATTTGCTAAAAATTCTGAAGATTTTTTTTTTTGCTTAAGTTCCATTAGTTGCTTTTGTTCTAATTATAATATAGATAAAATAGAAATTAATAATATATAAACTTAAAAATGATATATATTTTATTAACCAGAAAATAAACTATAATTTAATATATAATCTTCATTTAAAATATTGGAAGGATTCAAATTTTTATAATTTATGTATAAATTTTTGCCTTTATGTGCAGTGATCAATTTGATCCTTTGATTGTATAAATTTTTTTCCGTTAAATGTTGAATATCAAGGAGTCCCTTAACTATTTCGCAAACTGTTCCATTAAATAATGATTTAATTAGATGTGGCAAAATATCTTCCTGCATTTTCTTTTGATAAATGCTTATATAAAGTGATAAATTATAATAAGGTTAATTAAACTATGGTAGCGTCGATGTCATATTTTCTAATAATGACTGAATTTCTTCACTTTTGTCATTCATAAATTCAGATAATTTTTTTTAAATTACGGTGTTTATAGATTCATCATGGGTGTAACTAAACTGAGAATTGACATTTAAACTGCGAATGGACAGGTAAACTAAGAATAAACAGGTATAAATTTATTTATGGCCTATCATTTATATTTTAAAAATATAAATAATGTATTTGTATTATGTAATACAGTGGCGTAGACAAGGGGGGAAGGGGGGGGGGTTAAACCCCCCCCCATAACCTCCGAAATTTTTTTTTTTTAATTTAAAAATATTTTTTGAAAATTTTTTTTAAAATTTTTCTTTTGTGAATAATTTTATTTAAAAACGGTTTCAATTTATAAATAAAATTATATAAGTTATGAAAATGAAATATATTTTAAAAAACAAATAAGAATATTCAATTTTGTATGATAAAATGGTTTAAAAATGTATATTAAAAATTATATGTAAAATATTAAATAACAAGAAAAATATATTGTAAAGTATTAAATAATAATAAAAATATATTGTAATTTTTTTTAGCATGGTTAAATTAGATATTTATAAATTTAATAATGAAATTTATATTGTTAAACTAATTAGATTTTAAAAATTTTATAATTTTTTATGATTTATAAATAAAAGAAAAATCATTTAATTTGGTAAATATAATGAGAAAGTAAAGGTAATAACTAATATGTTTGGGTTAAAAATTTTAAACCTAGAGTAGTTTTTAGATAGTCCAATCGCTTAAATATTGATGCATCTACGATTGAGGATTTTTATAAAATAAATATTTTTACTCCCCTTATTGATACATTTTTATTTCAATAAAAGGAAAGATTTATTAGTCACATTATTCTAAACAGCTTTCATTTTCTTTTGCCGGTAGAGTCTGAATTTTGTCTGAATACACTTGAAACGCGAAAGGATATTAAGTCTCAGAGTTTTATTCTGATGAATTATTAGGATCGTATGATAAGTTACATTGTGATGTCGAATTTTGGTATAAAAATTTACAGAATAGAATACTCTTTGAGACCAAAAAATGCTTTGCAGGCCCTTTCCATTGTAATATCTGCCTAATATCAAAACATTGCTTTTATTTTAGGTAGATTAGCACATGCACTAATGCAGCGTCTACATGAGCGGGAGGGGTAAGAACAATTCGCATCCTATTTTTTGAGGGGGGAGGGGGTAGGCTGCTTTAATGGGGGTAAGATAAATTTTTGGGGGGTTATCTATTAATTTTTGAGATGAAATAGGACAAAATTGCTGTAGAAATTAATACTTTTATCATAGAATAATTATAATACAATTCATCGACCAAATCTATATATTGCAAACAATCATTCACATTGTTTTCCAAATAAAACTTTCTGTTATCCTTTTAAATGTAATTTAAAAGGTTTAGATATTTCAGCAAGCTCATAATGCCATAATAATTAATTCATTGTAAATAATGGAGGTTTTAATTGAATTTATTATATAAAAAATAAATTCTTTATATTCACAAAATATCGATAGTTGGTAGTAGAGATAGATTAATTTAAGTTATCCTTTATAAAGTCTCTGAAATAAGTCTCAGTAAATTAAAAAGGTAAAAATCGGCGGCGGGATTTTTAGGGGGGTAGACAAAGGTTTTAGAAGGGGGTTTGCATCCAGTGAAAATCCTGTCATGTAGACGCTGCACTAATGAAAGGTCTTCTTCAATTTTGAAAAGGTTAAACCCCTATTTTAGAAATAGCACCGGTGAAAGCCGTTTAAATGATTCGTAATATTAAATATTTATAAGAAGATATTCTAGATAAAAATTTGATTCTAGATAAATTAGTCAAATCTCAGAGAAAAATACAATTCTCTTTATAAATTCAAATCTTTATTATAACATAAAATTTTTGTACTCAGTAAGTAATTATAATGAATTCTTAGTGATAATATTTAAATATTATGCTATTTTTAATAAAAATATTGTATTTGCAATAAGAATTAGATCTATATCAGGCCTAATTTTTCAAGTTCGGTCCGGCCCGAAATTATTTTGAAAATGTTTTGCCGGCCCGAACCCGAATTTTTTTTAAAAAGTTTTGTCGGCCTGGCCTGAATTTATTTAAGTATAGAAATTCATTTTTATAATTACTCAAAATAAAATATATATGTTACATGGCGTCTAGTTTTTATAAATAAAATCAAATATTTTTATTTTACAAAAACAATTTAACATAAAATTGAGGTCCGTAAAGTTGTAAGAACGATGTAAGCCATTATTTAGAGTCTTAATTGATCCTAATTGATCTTCAAACCAGACATCAGCGGAATGAAAGGTTATTTAGTTATAAGCAAAATAATGAAAGTGCGAAGATTTGTAGCTGTAGGAATGATTTGGGGATCAATTACCGAAACTTATACCATTGTATAGCCCGTTAATTGATCCTAATTGATCTTCTATCCGGAAGGCAGCGGAATGAACCGTTACTGAGTTATGAGCAAAATAAGAAAGTGTTGGCACTTTGCCAAAACCGAAAATATAAAAAATCACGATCTGAAACTTGGCAATTATTTAGGTTTTAATTTGTGTTTAATAATAATTTCCAAACCGGATAACGATATCACTAACCGCAACCGAGTTATGACCTGTTTTTAAAGCGTGAAGTTGTAAGAATTTTTTTAAAAAGTGAGGATCAATTACCAAAAACTATACCAAATTGTGGTGCGTTAATTGATCCTCCAGAATCTTTAAACCGCATATCAACGGAATGAACCGTTCGTGAGTTATAAGCTAAATAGAAAGGTTTTGGCATCTTGCCAAAATTAAAAATTTGAGCAATCATTTTTTTAGTTATAGCCAGTCAAAAAAATTAAAGGCTATTGAGTTATAAACAAAATAATGAAAGTGTGAAGATTTGTAGCTGTAGGAACGATTTGAGGATCAATTACCGAAACTTATACCATTAGATAGCCCGTTAATTGATCCTAATTGATCTTCTATCCGGAAAGCAGCAGAATGAACCGTTACTGAGTTATGAGCAAATTAAGAAAGTGCTGGCACTTAGCCAAAACCGAAAATATAAAAGATCACGATCTGAAATTTGGCAATTATTTAGGCTTTAATTTGTGCGTTAATAATTTCCAAACCGGATATCGATATCACTAACCGCAACCGAGTTATGACGTGTTTTTAAAGCGTGAAGTTCTAAGAATTTTTTTAAAAGTGAGGATCAATTACCAAAAACTATACCAAATTGTGGTGCGTTTAGTGATCCTCCAGAATCTTTAAACCGCATATCAACGGAATAAACCGTTCGTGAGTTATAAGCAAAACAAAAAAGTATTGGCACTTTGCCAAAACCGAAAATAAAAAGATCATGTTTTGAAACTTGGCAATTATGTAGTATTCAATACGTACATTAACAATCACCAAACCGGATATCGATATCACTAACCAATACCGAGTTATAACCGTTTTAAAAACGTTAAGTTGGCGGAGATATTTAAGCTGTAGGAACGATTTGAGGATCAATTACCGAAACTTATATCATTATATAGCCCGTTAATTGATCCTAATTGATCTTCTATCCGGAAAGCAGCGGAATAAACCGTTACTGAGTTATGAGCAAATTAAAAAAGGGCTAGCACTTAGCCAAAACCGAAAATATAAAAGATCACGATCTGAAATTTGGCAATTATTTAGGCTTTAATTTGTGCGTTAATAATTTCCAAACAGGATATCGATATCATTAACCGCAACCGAGTTATGACCTGTTTTTAAAGCGTGAAGTTGTAAGAATTTTTTTAAAAAGTGAGGATCAATTACCAAAAACTATACCAAATTGTGGTGCGTTAATTGATCCTCCAGAATCTTTAAACCGCATATCAACGGAATGAACCGTTCGTGAGTTATAAGCAAAACAAAAAGGTATTGGCACTTTGCCAAAATCTAAAATTCGAATTTTATTTAGAGCCAATATTTAGTGCCTCAATTGATCCTCCGCATTTAAAAATAATGTCAAAAAAAATAAAGAAAAGTGATTTATTAACAATAAGTGTTTCAGGGACGTGACAAATTTTGTATTCTTTAACGATGAAACTTATTTCTTAGAGCTCCATTACTAGTGAGCACTTTAATAAGTTTAATAGCCCAAATTAAAATGGTAGTTAATAACAAATAAATGGTGGTACACCAAAACAAAATCTAGAGCAGAAGAAAACATCCTATGCCATTATATAGTTATTTATTAGTTAAATTTCGTATTTAATTTGGTTAGCCCCATTATAATTTTTTTTAAAAGCTATGTAAATAATTCAAGGTCAAATTTACCTGAGAAATTATGGAAGCACTGCCCTATTAAATTATTACGATTTGCTAGGCCAATAATGTAGCTTTAAAGGCTATTATGTTTCTGTTATAAAAGTCTATTCCTTCCTAATTGATAGATCTCAACATTTTTTAAACAAATATATTCGAAGATGTACTATTAATTTTGAATTACAATAGCTATCTAGAAAAATTATGTTTTTATAACTTTTTAATACTTGGTCGTTTCAATGTATACTTAATATCATTCTC
Source organism: Gordionus sp. m RMFG-2023 (assembly GCF_954871325.1). Lineage (NCBI taxonomy): Eukaryota > Metazoa > Nematomorpha > Gordioida > Chordodea > Parachordodidae > Gordionus > Gordionus sp. m RMFG-2023. Next base: position 19,447,784 of record NC_088775.1, read on the forward strand.
AAAAATTACCCTAAAAACTTTATACAATGAATATATAATATTTTTAATACTTTATTCACAAATCCCATGTATATATTCCCAAATATCATCCTGGATTCAAATTATATCGCTACTAAATTTCATTTAACTTTGTTGTAGTAATATAAAAAATAGCCAAATATATCGGCCTTTATGGCTTTTGAATTTGTCCCTTTATTTTAATCTCATATCTATATATATAATCCTCAAAAAACATCAATCAAATTTAGCCCATAGTATTTTTTAAAAAATATTTGTCCAATAAAAATCATAACATATAAATTAGTTACTGATCATAGTCAAATATATTTTTGTTATTAAATTATGTAATACTCTATTTCTTTTTTAATTATTGGAAGTTTGTCCTACTTAATTGACAAATTTTGATAAATTTATGTTAAATTATAATTTTAATCTATAAATTATTTAGCCATCTATCATCATATTAATATTTATTTTAATTACATTATATTTAAAAGTAGAAATGTAAATGTTTTATCTATTTTTTAGAATATAAATTATAAATATAAATAAATAAAATTTTATTATTTTGAAAATTTTTTTTATTGTGCACATAAATTAAAATAACTAAATATATACTTTATAAACATATTTTATCATAAATAATGTCATAGGTAATCAGTAATATTTTAACAAAGAATTTTCCTATGGGTCTCAAGAATAAGATAATTTAAAGATATTTTGATTCACAAAATATCCCTTTTAGTCTTAATAGGTTGGAATTAGTTTGAAAGGGGAGGGGGGGGGGGTAAAAAGAATAAAAATTAGATATTTAAATAAAAGGTAACATTTGTCGTTGAAGAACAAAGAAAATTCTTATTCACCGTCATTTTTGACGGGCTATCTACAAGTAATATAATAGTGAATGTTGAAAAATAATATGAGCGATTAATAATATATTATTCAGAAAAGGAAAAAACATAGGTAATTTATTATATTCGCTATATATATATTTATTATAAGCGCGGGGATGTAGCGTATTAATTAGTAATTGCTGTTGGGTCCTTTCGGTTTAAGTACACTTGGGTATTTCGTAGGAAATCTGTGGAATTGATTCAAACTTCATCCAATCGCCAGGTTGTTGTTGTAGGTACGGGCAGGCCCGAGATCAGGGAAAAGATCATAACGTTATCTAATATCCCTGAGAAAGCTATCTATAAAAATTATAAATTATTTTAACTATATAATACTTGGTTCTCAGTTATTCAATTCGATGTACAGATATTGTGTAATATCCCTGGTTATTCAATTCGATTTACAGATATTGTGTAATATCCGTTAGAAAGCTATCTATAAAGATTATAAATTATTTTAACTATATAATACTTGGTTCTCAGTTATTCAATTCGATGTACAGATATTGTGTAATATCCCTGGTTATTCAATTCGATTTACAGATATTGTGTAATATCCGTTAGAAAGCTATCTATTAATTAATATATATTTTATAAAGATTATATTTTTTTAGAAAATTTAATATAAAAAAAAAATTTTTTTTTTGCCCCAACCATGACAGACTCTGTGTACGTTGGGACACACATATGTGATAGTTGGGACACTCGTGAAATAGAGGTCTAAATAAATTTAAAAATTTAAAATCAATAATCCAGTAAGACTAGATATGACACATATGATTTTATTGATAGTGTAATTCATAATCAATAACTATATAAAAAAAATTTTAGCAAAATTTAGCAAATTTATTTTGAGAAAAAAAAATTGTAAAAAAAAATTTCATTTAATCATAAACATAGTGAAAGATAAGTATTTAATTATTCATTATTCAAAATACTAAATTAATAATAAAATTATAAAATAAGCTAAAATGGCGCATCCCAACTATACTATGACCGAGCCACTAACTTTATAAATATCAACCAAAATCATATTAATTCATGTTTATTGATTCCAAAAGTTTGCCAGATTGGGAAATAGGTTTAAACTTTCCTAAAATCTATTTATTATGATTTTTGAAACGATAAAAGCAAATATTTTATATTAATTTTGGTATGCCCAAAACTTCTTCTGTAAAAATTAAAATACTAAATATTTTTCAAAATTTTTTTAGCTAATCATGTATGACGTAATTATCTATGTTAAGCTCAAATTTCCAGTCTTATAAATAATAGCTCAAATTATAATCAGAGTGTCCTAACGTTCCCTTGTACTAAATGTACCCATATAATTTAAAAAATAAAATTTAAAAATCTTACCAAATTTAATTACGATGAAATATTTATTTATGATTTTTAAAAGAATTTTAGTTAATGAAAAAGATTGATTTATTAACACATCTGGTTAATATTTAAAATTAATTAAACATTATAATTAATAAAAAAATAATTTCTAGCATATTTATTAATATTATAAAAAAATGATATTAATCACAACAACAGTAATTAATTAGAACACAACGCCCCCAACGCTTATAATAAATATATATCGTGATTAAAACAAATTATACTGTTGTTGCTTTTTCTGATTTATATAATACTATTCGTACATAATATTATTCACCATTCCTTCACTATTATATTACATAAAAAATCTTCGACAGATTAAAATATAACGACAAGTACAAAAGCCATAAAAGCCGATATACTTGGCTAAATTAAATAATACATAATTTTTCTAGATAGCTACTTGTAATTCAAGTTTACTTACATTCTTCTAATATTTTTTAAAATAGTTAAGATCTATCAATAAAAAAGGAATATACTTTTATAAATATAATAGCCTTTTGAGCTTTATCATTGGCCTTTTAAATCGATAAAATTTAATAATATCCATAATTTGTCGGGTCGAAATTTGACCTTGAAATATTTATTGTTGATAACTTACTTTTCTTTAATTTTTTTGACATTCCTTTTAAATGCGGAGGATCAATTGAGGCACTAAATACTGGCTCTAAATAAAATTGGAATTTTAGATTTTGATAAAATGCCAAAACTTTTCTATTTTGCATATAACTCACCAACGGTTCATTCCGCTGGTATGGGGTTTATAGATTCTGGAGGATCAATTAACGTACTACAATTTGGCACAATTATCGGTAATTGATCCTCACTTTTTAAATTAATTCTTCTTACTTAACGTTTTTAAAACGGTTATAACTCGGTATTGGTTAGTGATATCGATATTCGATTTGGTGATTGTTAATGTACGTATTGAATACTACATAATTGCCAAGTTTCAAAACATGATCTTTTTTATTTTCGGTTTTGGCAGTTTTGGCAAAGTGCCAATACTTTTTTGTTTAGCTTATAACTCACGAACGGTTCATTCCGTTGATATGCGGTTTAAAGATTCTGGAGGATCAATTAACGCACCACAATTTGGTATAGTTTTTGGTAATTGATCCTCACTTTTTAAAAAAATTCTTAGAACTTCACGCTTTAAAAACAGGTCATAACTCGGTTGCGGTTAGTGATATCGATATCCGGTTTGAAAATTATTAACGCACAAATTATAGCCTAAATAATTGCCAAATTTTAGATCGTGATCTTTTATATTTTCGGTTTTGGCTAAGTGCCAGCACTTTCTTAATTTGCTCATAACTCAGTAACGGTTCATTCTGCTGCTTTCCGGATAGAAGATCAATTAGGATCAATTAACGGGCTATACAATGGTATAAGTTTCGGTAATTGATCCTCAAATCGTTCCTACAGCTGCAAATCTTCACACTTTCATTATTTTGCTTATAACTCAATAGCCTTTAATTTTTTTGACATTCCGTTTGAAGAATACGGAGGATCAATTAAGGTACTAAATATTGGCTATAACTAAAAAAATGATTGCTCAAATTTTTAATTTTGGCAAGATGCCAAAACCTTTCTATTTTGCTTATAACTCACGAACGGTTCATTCCGTTGATATGCGGTTTAAAGATTCTGGAGGATCAATTAACGCACCACAATTTGGTATAGTTTTTGGTAATTGATCCTCACTTTTTAAAAAAATTCTTACAACTTCACGCTTTAAAAACAGGTCATAACTCGGTTGCGGTTAGTGATATCGTTATCCGGTTTGGAAATTATTAACGCACAAATTAAAACCTAAATAATTGCCAAGTTTCAGATCGTGATTTTTTATATTTTCGGTTTTGGCAAAGTGCCAACACTTTCTTATTTTGCTCATAACTCAGTAACGGTTTATTCCGCTGCTTTCCGGATAGAAGATCCATTAGGATCAATTAACGGGCTATACAATGGTATAAGTTTCGGAAATTGATCCCTAAATCATTCCTACAGCTACAAATCTTCGCACTTTCATTATTTTGCTTATAACTCAATAACCTTTCATTCCGCTGATGTCTGGTTTGAAGATCAATTAGGATCAATTAAGACTCTAAATAATGGCATAGGTTTTGGTAATTGATCCTTACATCGTTCTTACAACTTCACAGACCTATAAAATTGATATATTTAAAAAAATATTCCAAAGCCCGATCCAACCCGACCCGAATTTTTTTTAAAAATATTAGGCCCGAACCCGATTCTCATACTTTTGCAGATCTCTAATAAGAATTATTACTGTTTTATTAATATACTCATTTGTTATCATTAAAATAATACATAGTTAAATAAAGGGATGTTATTTATACTAAAGTATTTTAAAAATAAATAAAATCTATAATGAAATCCTCTGCAAAATTTTGTTATATGCAAAAATTTAATTAAACTAATTTTTTTTAACATAAAATAAGATATATTGAGTGTCATAAAAAATGGGAGATAGGTGGGGGGGGGGCGATTTTATTCTTCTTTCTACACCGATTGGATTAAATTAATTTACAATTGACTAAACTTTGATAAAATTTTCAGAATAATGCTTTCAGTCGCGTAATAATCATAAATTTGGTCAAAATTTTGTTACTAATATTTTTTTTAATTTATGATAGCTACTATAGTGGTTAGACACTAATAAAGCACAAAAATTGGCAAATTTTTAAAATATGGCTTGGGGGCGAAGCCCCAAAAAAATTTGACACCCCCCCCCCCTCCATGGATCAATCCTGGCTACGCCACTATGTAAATATAATTTATTTTCAAAATTAAAATTATCTAAATAAATAAAATAGAATATGGAAGAAAGAGTAGTTCATATATTTAAAATTTGTATAGAACAGATATGTTATATAGAAAATATAACACCCATAATAAATTTAAAAATCAAAAATATATTTCCGTTAGATGGCGTAATAGACTAAAAATTTAGTTTGTAATTAAAAAAAATATGAATTATAGGAGCATAATTTTTTACTTTGGATTAATATATTTGTACAAGCTATATAATCATAAAATGAAAAAAAATTTAAGTTTCCATCATTATTTTTTGAGTTACGATGTCAATTCTCAGTTTAGTCAAAATTTTTTAGATTTTTGGGATTTTAAAAATATTTTATTTTTTTTCTTCATTTGTGTTACTCATATAAACATAAAATGAAAAAAATTTTAAGTTTCAGTCATTACTTTTGAGTTATGATGTTAATTCTCAGTTTAGTCATAATTTTTTATATTTTTGGGATTTTAAAAATATTTTATTTTTTGACTCATTATGTGTAAACTTACTCATATAAATATAAAATGAAAAAAATTTTAAGTTTTCGTCATTACTTTTTGAGTTATGATGTCAATTCTCAGTTTAGTCAAAAAAATTTTGATTTTTGGGATTTTAAAAATATTTTATTTTTTGACTCATTATGTGTAAACTTACTCATATAAACATAAAATGAAAAAAATTTTAAGTTTTCGTCATTACTTTTTGAGTTATGATGTCAATTCTCAGTTTAGTCAAAATTTTTTAGATTTTAAAAATATTTTATTTTTTTGACTGATTTTGTGTAAACTTACTCACATAAACATAAAATGAAAAAAATTTTAAGTTTCCATCATTATTTTTTGAGTTATGATGTAAATTCTCAGTTTAGTCAAAATTTTATAGATTTTAAAAATATTTTATTTTTTTGACTCATTTCGTGTAAACTTACTCATATAAACATAAAATGAAAAAAAAATTAAGTTTCCATCCTTATATTTTGAGTTATGATGTCAATTCTCTTAGTCAAAATTTTTTAGATTTTTGGGATTATTATATTTTTATGACTCATTTTGTGTAAACCTACTCATATAAACATAAAATGAAAAAAATTTTAAGTTTCCATCATTATTTTTAGAGTTATGATATCAATTCTCAGTTTAGTCAAAATTTTTTAGATTTTAAAAATATTTTATTTTTTTGACACATTTTGTGTAAACTTATTCATATAAACATAAAATGCAAAAAATTTTAAGTTTCCATCATTATTTTTTGTACTATGATGTCAATTCTCAGTTTAGTCAAAATTTTTTAGATTTTTGGTATTTTAAAAATATTTTATAGCCGTAATTGATAATGCGAAAAAAATAAGAAATTAAAAATCTGATGGCCAGAAAATTCGTAGAAAAATTTGGACCCTGACTTACTTTTAGTAAATTTTTACTACCCATAATAGGTTTGTTTGCAAATTTTGTGCCATGCCTCGGGCAATTTTTCTTAAATTACGCACCGGCTCGACAAATAATTTAGCTCGCCGAATCGAGTGGCTTATCGAAAAATGCAAACCTTTGGATCTTTTTAACTGAAATTGAAAGTTGGAGAAGAGACAATGCTTTTATTTGCCAAATATTTAACACACGTCATCTCTAGTATAGAAATAATGAATGATTCTTTTTATAGACAGTCAAATTGTTTTGTCCAAATTCTGGTGATAAATGTTTAGTGGATAATATCTTATGATTTTAGATAATCTTATTTTGGTCACCTCGTCGGTTTTACAATCTGCTTTATGAATTTAACGAATCAAATGCAGCGTATATATATATATAGTAGAAAAGTATTTCCTTAATACGATTAAAACATTTAATAAAATATAACATGTCGCTTATAAATGTTAAATTTATAAATAACTTTATAATCAAAAATATGCCTAAAATTTTAGCAACACTGTGGCTTGATGAGCAGCAACTTTTTGATGGCAGCATCAGTTTGATCAAAATTTAAAGGCGGCGGCACACCGATCTAATCATGTTCGACACAAGGAGTAATATAATAAATTTCCTTAGGGTTATAAAATTAAACAAAATCTGAATTTACTGCAACAATATAGAAGTTGAATGAAAGCCAAAAGTAAATTATCCAAGCTTAGAGATTTTGTCCATGGCAGAAAAGTTTAATCATCTATTGTCCAAATTTCAAGACTTGTGTAATAATAATTTGCTCGTAAGTCGTTTTTTAAATTTGGCAAAATCTTGCCGACTAACAGCACTAGCTTAATCCGACTCGTTAGAAACATAATCCTTTTAGTGTTGATATAATAAAAAAATTAAATGTTTTGTTAATAAAGACTAGACGACAAAATCTAATATAATTTACATATTAGAGAAATTAAGGGCACAATGGACCAGATTTCGCAAAAATCTTAAAATCTTATTAAATCATAAAGATGAACAAAAATGATTGCCAGTATCCTCAAACGGTATGTTGATTAATGATATATCATATGTATATAGCTCTTTTTTTCGTAAACTAATTTTTGAAAATTGATTTTTTCAAGTAAAAAAACATAGGGCACATTAGACCAAGTAACCTGGTATATAAGAACACACATAGAACCATATAAAAATATTTTTGAATAATGAAACATTTTTTTATTAATAAAGGCTATAGGAAACACTAAAAATTTTATGATCAAATAAAAAAAAATAATAATTTTTTATATAAATGGTCCTACGCACCCTCCCTAGTCTTCAGTCAGTCGTGATTAAATATAATATGAGAAAACTTTTATCATAGGAAAAAAATTTTTGTCGAGGTGTATATCATATTGATCATTTACATCATTAAATAATATATATATAATTAAACTCATGTGCCATCTTAGTCAGCTATGTCACCCCCCCCCCCCCCCAACATTTTATTTGCATTCAAAATTTATTTATATGATAATAGTATAGTGCTTACATATAAATTAATTTTATTAAAATTTTTAAAATGTGTCACCGCACGTCATTAATTTATTAGTGCAAACAAAAAATTAAGCACCGCTGATTTATATCTCGGCGTATAAGTCTAAATATACAAGGGATTAATTTAAAATATAAAAAAATTACTAAAAGATTTACCTTGAAGATATTTCAAAACAAAGATTGTTTGAAAATGCTTAGATTTTGTAATCAAATATTACCTAAAATTCCAAATCTTTTTTGAAAAAAGTAAACCTTTTGTGATTACTATTCATAAAAAATATTACTAAAAAAGAATTTCTGATCTTCTTTTAATCCTTCAATACTCCGGTGGGGTATATGAAACCCCAGGCATGCTAGAAATGATATTGCATAAAAACAGTTAAATATTATTATCTGGATTTTTCAGTAGCTTGATCAAATATATCTTAGAATCTATATTCCAAATTTCATACATTTCGGTTGAGTAGTTTTTAAGATATAAGCATTTTGTGACTGATTGGGGTTTGTGAGACCCCACCAGAGTAAATTTGTATGTTCTATATTTTTTTATATTTGAATGTATTAGTGTAATTTTTTTTTCATATTGAAGAATAAAGATCCAAGTTATAAATTATCATGATTATATGATATATAAGTTAATTTTTTCAATTAATATTTTAAATTTAAAAAGTTAGCTTTTTTTAGAAAATTTTGGGACAAATTATATTACTCCCCATCATTTTTAATTTAAACTTAAGAAATAAAAATAAATAATTATTTTATCAGGTTTAAGGTTAGTTCTATCTTATATCCAAATATTAAATCTAAATAATGAATATAACTGGAGATATATGCATTTGAAATTGGGGTTTATTAAACCCCACCCGAGTATTAACTTGATTTTTTTCACCGGAGTATTGAAGGGTTAAAAAAAATCTTAAATTTTATGATCTTCAAAGATTCTTTGCTCAAAAATTTAAAATCTTTGGATTTTTTCCAGACACTGAAATATACAATATTTATGGTATTTAAATAACGGTAGCAAGCCAACCAAAATTTTGAATGTAACGTTTGCCTAATATATATGTTATTAAATAATTATAACCGCCACGTTTTATCAATAATTAACAATAATATATATAAATATCATTTTTAAATATAAATTAAAGTTTGATTGGATATTCATATAAAACAAAATGTAAAAAAAATAGTGAGCAAATGTTGTGTCAAAATTTTACCAAATGGTGCTCTATGATTTAATTTAAAGAAAAATTATAAACCGATTTGAAAGGAAATGTAAATAATAGATTCAAAAATTCATTCTTTCTTTTCGTCTTTGGTGCTCCTTTAACCTGCATTCATACAATAAAATAACCAATTATTATATTATAATTTGAAGATATTCTTGTAGTTGTAGTGTAGCCTTAAAACAATTATCTTTTAGCATTGTCATGAGCATAAAAATTTTAATTATATTTTTTGGTCAAGAAATTTTAGAAAAAAAATTATTATTATTATCCAAATTTTGTCAAATAAAGCTTGAGAAATAATTTTTTTAAAAGAAATATGAAGTACAACTATTTACCTTAAGGAGTTGATTTTAATAAAACCGTTGGCATCGACTGGATCATAATCTCCTTTAACATCCATGCTCACTAGATCTTGATTATAGAGGGATAATTTTGGATCTGATGTTTTTCGGGAAATTATGTATACATGGCCTTTGAAAAGAATAACTTTCACGAAACCTGATACTAGACCTCGTTCACTCAATTCCAAACAAGATCGCGTGTACTCGCATTCCGGAGAAAACCAAAATCCATTGTAAATTTGCTCGGAAAAACGTTCCGCAAGATATCTAGCGTTTATATGAAAAGGTTTATAAAAGAATTATAATTCTGTAAGAGTTTTTAGGCCCAATGAGTAACCCACCTGCTTAGGAATCATATGGCAAGTTTATTAACATAATATTTAAAAAAGAGGGCCTTAAAAAATAAACTCATATATGGGAATGTGTTCTCTTAGATTATGATCACCTATTAAATTTTTGGAACAGGCCATGAAGCTCCTCGATAATGTTGGAGAAGCGGATAGGGGATTAAATATCGATGACATGCAGTTGGCTTTACTTCATGGAAAGATAGGACAACCGTAGCTTTAGTGGTGAGCAAGTGAAGGATTAAGTTACTAGGCCTTGTCGAATTATGAGAGGGTATAGAATACGTTACTATTTAACATAGTAATTGAGATGGTAGTTAGATATGCAAAAGCTTCTATGAGAGATCTTGTATGCAGATGATCTTGCCTATATTGGAAACAGTGAAAGAAAAGAAATTCTAAGATAAAGCTATAGAAGCAAAAGGATTAAAAATCAATGTAAAAAAGACCAAGGTAATTATCGGAGACGAAAGATTAAGGAGATCAACACTTGGCCATGGCGTATATGGCAAATGCTATTATCGCTGTGGGAAATGGGCTGACAAAAGTTGTAGTGGAAAAGGGGGAGTCTGGAAAAAGCAAAAATGGCATTTGTTGCTAGAAGGTAAGATTGTTCGAAATATCGGAAGGGTTGATACAAGTTATTTTAAAGAAATCTGAATTATTTTAAAACTTACGATTTTTTAAAAATATATACATTTTTTGATTATTTTATATTAAGTTTTATAAAAATGAGTGAGAGTAACAATAATCCTTTTTCTTAAAAAATCCATAAATTTTTTTTAGGGCTGTGCTGAAATTAAATATCTGATCGAAGTCGGTTTTTCAAAACCAATCCGATTTTTTCATTGTTTTTGGTTATTTCATGATTGTAAATTATATATAATTATATAATATTCTTTATTTTATACATAATTTATTTCTTAATAATAACTTAATAAAAGCCAAAATTTAATTTATTTGGGAGCTTTAAAAAAAATCAAATCATTTTAAATGATAAAGTAGCTAAAAATTTGATATTATTTTTTGAATTTAAAAAATATTTAATAAGTGACATTCAGCTGATAGAAAGGTATGGAAATTTATTACAGAAGCTCAGATAATAAAATTTTTGCTAAAATCTCGATTTTTCCGTTTTTAATATCTACTAAATAGAAATATTTAACAACACTTTATTCAGCCATAAACATTGCCCAACTTTTGGGGAATAAAAAAAGAAAGTACACTTAATCAGAGTTAGTTTATTTATTTTCTTGAAAGATTTATGGTAAATAAAAATTAATCTAAAAATCGGATCGGTGAAAAATTTGTAGATCGCCACATATTTTTATAACTTTATTTTTTAATCATTTTTATTTTTCATCAAAATAAAAATATTTTAAATTTGATTTTATATGATTTAAATAAAATATTCATAATAATATCATTATTATAGGGTTAATCTTGATTCGATTTTCATTATTTGCAGAAAAATTGAGATTAATATTATTATGAAATAATTACTAAAAAAAATAATTTAAACATAAACCTTGACCTACTACAATTTAATACGAGAATTATAGTGGAAATTTATTTTGTAATTGGAATACTTATTTTATAAAAGAAGTTAGTAAAGGGAATATCTGATTATAATTTTAAAAAATCCAAAAACTTAAAATTAAAAAGCAATAATGTCGATTTAAGAAAAGGAAGGGAAGTCTTCTACTTGTTATGCTTAGCGCAGATGAGAACGTTGATGTGATATCCTGAGCGCAGATTGGAATTATATTTATGCATGAAGAAAGTTCAGAAAAATATTAACTATTTAAAATTGTCTCGTTGGCGCTGAAGTAAAGGGTTTGTGTATGCTGTGCGAGATTTGATGTTATATCATAGCAAAACGGTCAATAAAGATGTCGTTGAGATGGTTCGAATATGTTGAATAAAGCGTGTGTATTGGAAATAGTGAGAATAAGACAAGCACCAAAATCAATTTGTGTGATTATGATGAATGGGTCTTAAATAACGATGCTAAAGATAAAGAAAATAAACATAAGAGGTGCATGGGACCTGGACCATTTAAAACAGATTCGTTCTGGCCAGGAAAAATTTTATAAAATTTTGTTTGCAGATCTATATAAAAACAGTTTATTTAAAAAAAATAATGCCTATTTACGATAAAGCCAATAGGGCGACATGCGCAAGCTAGATACAAGCATATCTGAATTTTTTACTGGTAGGTCCAGGCCTCAAAAAGATATAAATAATATAAACCTTTTTATTTTTCGAACTTCTCTGTCTAAAACAAGAGCTTCCAGATCTCTGTGAGCTTCGAATAAAACGGTGAAAGCAGGTGTCTCGTAAATCCCTCTCGATTTCATACCCACAAATCGATTTTCAACAATGTCTAAACGACCAACACCGTGTTGTCCTGCTATATGATTGAGTTTAATAAAAAGGGATAGCGGATCATTTTTGATAACCATTAAAATATTGTTATCTCCCACAGAGTCATTAGAAAATTCTTTGCCATGAGATTTTTTGACCGAAGATTTATTAATCAAATCATCTTTTGTGAGTGTGTGGCCACCCCCTCCCTTGGAATAATAAACAATCAATTTTACTGGTTCCCCGGACTTAAATTCAATTTCTATTTCCTGAGGCTGAGATGGAGTACCGGAAAGACAAAAATCAGTGCTAACTTCTGATTTTAAAGCACTCACATCATCTTTACCGGCGTGTTTAGGTCTCTTTTTAGACAAGTCTATGCTATTCATGTTCTCGGAATCCCTGTGTTTAGTTAAATCAGTAAAAGGGTCAGCAGTGGTTTGGTAGAGGTCAGACGGAGCTGAATTGTAAGGATCCTCAAGAAGCCCCGATTCATAGGAGGTGTGCATAAGGTTTGCATCAACGCTCCAAGGAGTTTTGGGTGTCAAAGTCGAAGGCAATGGGACCCCTTTGCTTTTAGCATATTCAAATAATTCGGGACGGCCGGGGAATCTTTCATAAAAAGCTGGGATTTTCCAGGGAGCGATGATCTTTAGAGCGGGATAAAGGGCGTAACAAGCTAGCTCAAAACGGACTTGATCATTTCCTTTTCCCGTAGCCCCATGGGAAACATATTGAGCTCCTTCCTCTTTGGCTATCCTTATCATCTCAGCCGCTATACAAGGGCGGGCGATAGCCGTTCCCATCATGTATCGGTCTTCGTATAGAGCTCCTGATTTTAGCAGTGGGTAAACGTAGTCCGTTAAAAATGAAAGTCTAATATCTTTCACAATTACCTTAAGTCATATATTTTCCAATGTTTTGAACGTGATTAATAAATAATATTAAAAGAATAGTAAGTAAATCATTAAGGATTTATACTTATAATTCAAGTTTATGTCCTAACAAAGCCTATCCAAATGAAATAATAATCTTAAAAACTATTTAAATCCGTTTTAATCTAATGATTATAGTTGGGTAGTGGCTCTATTTAGTCAAAAACTATCATTTGAACTTGGGTATTTTTGAAAATATAGCGAAACTTTAAGAAATCAAAAATAAATAAACTCGTGTCTCAATGCTTAGCGGATTTTCTATTGTAAGAATATTTATAACTGCTTTTAGACATTGCCCATTTATATTAATGGTCTATTAATTTGAATGATATTAATAAATAAATGTATATAAACCAATTTAATAATCAAATAATTTTTTATAAAATAAGGGTAGGGAATGTGGGAATCTATTTTTCCCTCAGTGTATTCTATCCAGGGGGAGGTGACATTTTACAATTAGGCAAAATTATGTCTTTTTTTTATAAAAAAATATTACTAGCCGGGCAACTTGTACAAATTTATTTAATTGGCTGGAACAAAAAATCTTTTCATTTTATTGGGCCGGCCCATGGTAACTTCTAATTTAGCTTATTAATTAAATTCGCTAAACTAAATTTCTACAGGAAGTAAAGCGAAATAAATTACATTTATAACTGAAATTATTTCTAATTTATATGAAAAATCTATATAATTATTATAAATCAAATAATCTGAAATTTATAAGGGGTACTCTGCAAATACATTTATTAAATTTTTCTTCAAATTTAAGTAGTAAATAAATGATTTAAGGCTGAAAGATTCTGCCCTCCAATGGATTACATATTCTAATAAGACATATATCCTTGCGATCTTTTTTTATAGAAAATATTTTAGATAAACGTGGTAACTTTTGTTCTTCATGCCATGAACAGAAACATTTTCAAAGGGTTAAAATCTAAGTTCCAACTCCGATAAGTCAATAAGGTCAACTAAATATTGGTAATTTTAAGTTTTATTTATATTTTCACTCTATTTAAGATTTTGTCACAATTCAAGTTCCTTAAACCCATTATCTATTTTAATCATTAGTAGCGGTGAAGGTGAAAATGCTTTTGCTGATTGAAATAGAATTATTTAAATATCTAACTTTCAATTCTATTAAAATCTTCATTTCATATATCTATTGTCTTTTAAATTCTCAATTGCCTTTATTGATATCATAATTAATTTGTCAGCTTTATTTCATAACTTTAAAAAAAAATGATAACGTTGATCTGAGGGATAATATAGTGTCAACATAAACAAATATACGATGGTGGTCTATTTTTAAAAATTCTAGTAGTGTAGCCATGGTAAATTCGTGGAGGATACGGAACCGAGTTAATTCTGATGATAAAAAATCATTATTTATACTTAGGCATGAAATAATTAAGACACTTTTAAACATTCCCTTAAACGAAAAGAGGGGTACAACTAGAGACATACACAGGCTTTCCGCCCAAGCAGAGTTTCGGGTAGGTTATGGACATTGAAGATTTTTCTCAGGCTAGAAATGTAAAAGATGCCCGACCCATAAATATTAAAAAAAGAGAGTGACTTGCTTTAAGCCTGATAAACTTGACTCATCATTATGTATATATCATATCCTACTCATCATTCTAAAGATCAACCCAACATATCTTCAGTCCTTTTTCAAATTCCTCCGAAGAAGACAGTCTTTGACTCTATGCCTTCTCTCGCCAATTTATTTGCTGTCGCACTCCAATAGCGGTGCACCGAGTGCTGCTAATTTCAGCTCTTATTCTAACAGCATCAACAATAATTTTGGACATGTTGAGAGATGCGATTACAGGAACGACGGTCTTGATGACCCGTGATCCTTTTTCCTCGGGTTCTTCCTTTAACAATAAAGAACTTAGAAACCAGCTTAAAGACTTGAGAGGCTAAATGAAGATTTTTGCTAGTGTTATCTTTAATGATTTAAAATCGGTTGACTACATTTTTTAATGATTTTGAATCTTCTTATCTTAATAATTTTATACAAATACAATTGTTAATTTATAACATCAAATAATTGAATAAAAATATTATGCATTATAAAAATTATTCACTATGTGATTCTATTGATAATGATAATGTTAAAATAAACAACAGCGATATCAGAATGGAATTAGATACTGGAACTGGAGTAAGCATAATTAACGAAATAGATTGGAAAAATAAACTTAATTGTCCTGGATTCACAAATTGCATGCTAAAACTTAAAAGCTATATAGGAACCAACATACCACTATGTAGGGCTGTGCTGCCGATATTAAATATCGGATCGGATCGGTGCCGATATTTAACGTTTTCTGAAAATATCGGATAGGGTGTACCCGATCCGATCTTTTTACTTTTCTTTTTTTTGTTATTTTATTTTATGTTATGTATATTTATTTTACATTATTATAATATTTTCTAAATTTTATTTCGTTTTTAAAATAGATTTATAGTATTTTAAAAGTTTTTTTTATAAAAATAGAAAGGAACACCCAAAGTTTTATTTATTTTAAATCTTTTTAAATAACGCCAATTTTTTTATTTATACTTTAAATAAAAAAAATTTTTTAAATATGATATCTGAATTATGGAAATATTTTACAAAAGACAAAGATAATTTTGCAAAATGCGTTATTGCGTAATCATCTGAGTCTGCATTCAGTACGGCAGGAGATATAGATAGTCCATATCGTAGAAGCTTATTCCCAGAAAATCTAGAGGCTCTCATATTTATTTAAAAAATCTAATATATTATAATTTTATATATTAAATATTACAATTTTATAATTCCAACATAAAATAGATATATTATTAAATATATATTTTTTTATTATAGTTTTAATTGTAGAAATAAAAAAAATTAAATTAAATTCATAATTCGAATTTTGCATAAAAAATATTGATTTCTTAATTACATTTGGTTCAAACAGGGGTGATTAAAAATCAGTAAAAATATCGGATCGGTGAACAATATGTGGATCGTCATAGCCCTATTAATATGTTCATTATAAATTATTCTATAAATTTTTTCTATATATAAACAATTATATCTTCTTTTTTCGATATAAATCATGCAAATTATTTTTATATAATAAAATAACTTCCAAATTCAATTATATTTTAACTTTACTAATTGAATAAAATTTATATGTACAAATTAAATAAAATGCAACTATATATGAATGATTAGATTATGGGGGTTAAATAAACTTTTATTTAAGGTCGATAATTTTTAATTGTTTCTTAGATATTATAATTATTTAAACTCAATGTATAAAATTTTTTTAGTCGGACTTTGGTGAAGTTGGATCTAAAAATATGTTTTAGGGCTCGGACAAAATTTTTTAAATAGGCTCGGGTAGATCTAGTGCTGAAAAAAAATTATCTTAAAAGTGCAAGTAGAGGCCCCCTTAGTAAAATAACTGATTTCTATAAAGATTACTGATAAGAGAAAACGACGGTGTAAATTTGGAAGATATATTTAACATGTCATATACAGGGTTGCCAGGTTAACATCTTCAAATTGCGGAAGAAATTGGTAAAAGAATTTTATTTTGTGGGAGAAATATAAATTTTTTTTCAAAGCGTGCGATTTATCGTTTTTACAAAAAAATATTTATGGCTTTTATTCCAAGGTTATAATACTAATACATTTTAAATAGAATTATTAAAAATCAAATTTTGATTGCTAATACTCTAAAATTGTTTTAGTATAAATATCTGTTTCATTGTAAATAGCCATTAATTAGGATTGTCACAGTTAGTGAGATTTTGACTTTATCAGGTTCATTATAAATATTCATTAATTAGGGCTGTCACGTTAGAGAGGATTTGAATTTTAAATGTAATCAGGATTAGTCACGATTTATATTTTTCTATTTAGATTTAAATATCATCGTGTTTTGATTATGAAGTAATATTTTTATTAAAGAGATTTAGATTTATAATTCGATTTTTATGAACACATCCTGTTATTTGATTTTTTATTTTTATAATATGTTTATAAAATTCCAAATCTAAAGATAAAATTTATAGGATGTTGATTGTATCATATTGAAAAATAATATTCATATTGTTTGTAAGTTCTTCATAAAAATCTTGCCCTGAATTCAGATTCAGCACGATTTCGCCTTGAGTATATAAAATTTGGCTAACTGTGAATTCAGGGTTTTACATTTTAATAGATGTAGAATTAAAATTTTTTAAAGGAATAAGATTGTGAATCTATATCATAAAAGTTTAGAATTTAACATGAGTTACAACCCTCTTTAGTAATTACTCTTCAAATTTTTATCAAATTTTAAGCAGGATACAAGGGACGATTATGGGCATAAAAAATATCATTTGTTTTTTTTGTTCCGTCAAATGGTATCAACATATTTCTCAAAAAAATAAGAAAGTTAAAGAACGAAGATTGTGATAATTGGCACTTTTCTGAATTATTTCAATAAAATTTAAACACAATATCTTTTTTAAAATGATTTCTCAAAAAATATTGGAAAATATTTAAAATAACGATTATGACAATTGTCACTTTCCTATGGTAGCTCTTCATGAATTTTAATTTGACATTTTTACAATCTATATTTTATCCATTTGCATCAAAAAAAGTAAAAAACTTTAAAAATAACGATTATGACAAACTTATCTAGGGTACATCTTCAATGAAGTTTTCTTTAAACATGTTAGCAATACTTATTTTAGTCCATTTACGTCAAAAAAATTTAAAAATAACGGTTATGATAATTGTCACTTATCTATTGTACATCAACACTAAATTTTTAATTTAACATGTTGACAATCTATATTTTTGCTCATTTGTGTCAAAAAAATTTAAAAAATAAAGATTATGAGAATTTTTATTTATCTAAGGTACATCTTCATTGAAGTTTTATTTAAACATATTAGCAATGTTTATTTTAGCTCATTTACATCAAAAAAATTTAAAAAACTATAAAAATAACGATTATGATAATTGTCATTTATCAATGGTATATCATCACTAAATTTTAAGTTTAACATGTTTAAAATCTATATTTTACCCATTTGAGTCAAACAAACTTTAAAAAAACAATTGACAATTGTCACTTATCTAGGGCACATCTTCACTGTTTTATTTAAACATGTCAATAATAGTTATTTTCGCCCATTTATGTCCAAAAAATTTAAAAAATAATGATTATGATATTTGTCTTTTTTATATGGTACATCTTAATTGGAATTTTAATTTAACATGTTAAAAATACATATTTTTTCCTATTAGCATTCTAATATGTTTCAAAATACCGATTATGATAATTGTCATTTTTCCAAGGAACATCTTTATTAAATTTTTAATTTAACATCTCTACAATATAATTATATTTTTACCCATTTGTGTCAAAAAATTTCAAAAATCTTAAAACATTACGAATATGACAATTGTTAAAATATTATCATTAAAAAGATAATAACATAAAAGAGTTTAATATAAATATTTAAAAAAAATTATTTAGAAAAACCACCTCTTTATATACTTTTTTGGGCGTGAAGATAATTAATAAATTGTAAAAAAAATAATATTAGCAGAATATCATTTTTTTTATTAAAAAAACATTTTTCATAATATCATAATTTAAATAAAAAATATTAAATCATATAAATATGTTTATTTATTGATAATAATATAATAAAATTTAATATATAATAAATTATTTTACAAAAATAATAATTAATACTAGACATATCGTGCAGAACACTGACGGACGATTAACTGATGCAGAATTTTTGACTAATTTAGTTTTCGCTGATTTTTAGGCTAAGCCGTTATTACTCAAATAAAGAATTGAATGAATTGTGGATTTTATATGCCTAACAGTAAAATTGTTTGATATTGCATATCTTGTTGAGTTTACTAAGCACCTTTTTATTTAATTAATTTTAAGCATCATTATTTAATTCATATATATTTATATTTCTTTTATTAAACTAAAATATGGTACTCAGTATTAGTGTTGTTAAAGTAACTAGTTATATTTTTGCTAAAAAAACTGTAACTAGTTAAATTTAAAAAATTGTAACTAGTTATATTTTTTTACCAAAAGTAACTAGTTACTTCTAAAAATATGTATGAATAAATCTAAATAATATATTCAAAAAATTAATTTTATTTTTAATATGTGAATTGATCATAAAAGAATATTAAAATTATAATTAGACTATAACTTTATAAACATATATAATTAAAAGAGAAATAAAAAATAATATATTTTAGGTTTGGTCGGTAGGGCTTAATGACCCATGCATAGATATACATTTGGATCGACAAATTTATTGATATTCTTTGTCGTAGGTAGAAGCCTTCTTTTGGATCACCTGTGATTAAACGTAATCTTTGCCCTATTATTTTGAATAATTTTAGGGCTTGGGGTCCAAATGATCCACAGGTGTCTGAGACTACCTGAACAAACAAAAAGATTATTAAGGTGGCTATATTTATATTTTGTATTTTCAGCTTTAATGATGGAGTTAATATTAAAAGATCTGGCAAACGATTTACACATGTTTAATCCCTAGCAGGGGTAAACCTTGGTTCCAAGGGACTAGCTTTGTGCTAAATTAATTTTAAATTAAATTTAAAATTTTGTTTAAATGTCTGTTTGTGTTTGCAAAGGATATGTCCAAATAGATTTTCTTTTCTTAAATTGTTACATTGCTGGGTTTTATAATTTTGTAATCAAATTCAAGTAATAAACCTATTTTTTAATATTACCTAACACCCACAGATCGATCTAATTATTAATTTCCTGCAAATTTATTCAAAGTATTAATATATTTTTTTAAAATTCATATCTAAATTTTTACAACATATTTTACCAAAACAATCAAATAAAGGAATATCTTAAATAAGCCCCAATATTCAAGTATTAATAATATATTTTTTATAATTCGTATCTAAATTTTTAGAATATTTACCAAAACAATCAAATAAAGAAATATCATGGCACAAAATACTGATGATATAATTAATAAAATTAAAAATAATATTTATTCTTTTAGAAATACAAATAATAATTTAAAATCTGAAATATGGGCTAAATTTAACATCATCATAGATGAAAATAAAAAAAACATTGGCTACGTACAATGTAAGAATTGTTCAAGTATATTATCTTATAATTATAAACATGGTACATCACATCTAAAAAGACATAAATGTGATGGTAAATCCATGAAAATTAATAAATTTTTTTACACCTGAAAAACCAACCTATAAATGTAATATAAAATATTTAAGAATTATAAAATAAATTATATTAATATTGTGCAATTAGATTATATTTTCAAAATACTATTTATTATACATGCATTTTTTTAAATAGCGATTTATTTTTATTTTATAAATTAAATAGTAAATTAAATACAATATATTATATTCTCAAAATATTTTCCATTTTTATAAATTTAATATTAGTTTTATTTTTTTTAAATGCAATATAAAATATAGTATATGCTCAAAATATTATTACCATTTTTATGAATATTAGTTTTATTTTTATAAATGCAAAAAATATAGTATATGCTCAAAATATCCATTTTTATAAATAACAGTTTTATAATTTTTATAAATTCAATATAATATTCTCAAAATATTAGCTTTTTTCATGTATTTTTTAAATAATAAGCGATAATACTCGCTGAAAAATATGGTAAAATACCTCATAGGTGAATTTTTGTATATACCAGGTCGAATATAATTTTAAAAAATTCCGAGCTGGGCCTGAAATTTTTAAATCCGGGCCGGGCCGTAAAAAATTTTTTTTTAATTTATCCGGGCCGGGCCTTAAATCTTTAAATCCGGGCCGGGCCGTAAAAAATTTTTTTAAAAAATATCCGGGCCGGGCCGGGCCTAAAAAATTTAAAACCGGGCCGGGCCGTGCAAATGGTGCCTCTGCAGGTCTCTGATTTATACTCTGGAATTTCATAAGTTATAAATGTATTTTTTTTTTAAATTTTACTAAATAAAACTTAGTATAAGGAAAGACAAAGATTTAGATTATTTTGGAATTAAATAATTTTTGTATAAAATGCTAAATTAGTCATCATTACTTACTAGTAAGAAAAGACAAAGACTATGAAAGAAAAAGAAATATTATAATGCAGATATCAAATATCATTTCCTTCAACAAAGGTTTAATCAAATAACCTTCATTCTATTATCTAAGGTATTTTTGCCATGGTCTTTTTGTTCAGGATTTTTTTGCCTTCTAAAAAAAATACGTAAATTCTATGATCTAAAGTGTTTTCCAAATTATACAATAGGATGCATGCATATATAATTAAATAAAAAAAAATTATCTAATACCCTTCCCTTATGGGCCGGCCTAATATTTTTTAAGAAAATTCAGGCCAGGTCAGGCCTTAGAAATTTTTTAAAATATATCTAAATATATCAATTTTATGTTGAATTTTTTATGTAAAAAAAATGTGATTTTATCTATAGAAAATAGACGCCAAATAACATATATCGTTTCGAGTTATTATAAAAATTAATTTCTATATTTAAATAAATTCGGGCTGGGCCGGGTAAAACTTAATCAAAAAAATTTTGGGGTGGGCCGAGCTTGAATAATTAGGCCCGATACAGATCACTATTTCTTATTACCACAATTTTCTTAACAAAAAAAAACTCTAATTTTATACAGTTCTATATGAATTAACATTAAAATATATATTTGCAATAAGTTTAAAATAAATATTTGCAACAACTGTATATATAAATATCATATTTGCAAATTGAGTGAAAAAATCATTAATTCTAATACATAACCTGAAACCCATTTTTAGAATTAATAGACCATTTTAAAATTTATAAGAACCAGAAAGTAGCTTATAATGTAACTATAACTAGTTATATTTTTACCAATGTTAACTAGTTATGTTTCAACTTTAACAACACTACTCAGTATTGGAAGGAAATTATTAGGGCTGTGCCGATATTAAATATCGGATCGGCCCGATACCTGTAAAAAACCCGATCCGATCCTTTTACTAAAAATGCAATTCTTATAAAACTTTTGAGTAATAACTTTGAATTATTATTTTTTAATAAAAAAATTTTTTTTTAAATATTTAAAAAAAAAATAAATTTTTTCGAGTTTCTATTTTACATTAATAATATTTTATAAATAATTTTTTTTAAACAATGCAAATGTTATTTATTTTTTTAAATAGATTTTACAAGTTTTTTTATAAAAATAGAAAGGAACACCTAAAGTTTTATTTATTTTTAATTTTTTTAAAAAATAACACCAATTTTATTATTTATAATTTAAATAAAATTTATTTTAAATATGGTTTCTGAATTATGGTAATATTTTGATAAAGATGAAGGTAATTTTGCAAAATGCGTCATCTGCGGAATTCTAATTTCACGGGGAGGAATACTGAAAAATTCGTTCAATACAACTAACATTAGGAAACATCTGAAGCGTTGCCATCAAAAGGAATTCGAAGAGCTAACACAAAAAGAACGAGAAATATTAGAAAAAACAAATCTAATTTTTAAAAAAAAGAGCCCTGAAAGTCAGCCATTCTTAATAAAACTAATATTTGGAAACATTCTGATCCTAAATCAATAATAATTGCTAAATTTATAGGGGAAATGATAGCGTGTGAAGCCGATTTCTATCTTGGAGGATATAGGCTTTAAAAGGCTTTTACATCATTTATGTCCAAATTACAAAATTCCCAATAGAAAGTATTTTTCGCAAGGAGTTATTCCGGATATATATGAAAAACTCTCCGAAAAAATTCGTAAAGAAATTTTGGTTGACGATTCTTTTTTATCCTTTACGGTAGATATATGGACTAGAAATTCAGGTGGCGATTCTCACATCTCATTAACATGCCACTATATAAACCAAAATTTTCAACAAATTAATAGAGTTCTAAATGTTAAAACATTTAATGAGTCGCATACAGCAATAAATATTGCTCAAATTTTAGATGAAATTATTAATTATTGGGGTATAAAGAAAAATAAAATACACCTAATCATTAGAGATAATGCACCCAATATAACTTTGGCCATGAAAAATGGGAAATTTCAAAGCGTTTCGTGTTTTGCACATAGTTTGCAATTGGTTGCACAGGCAGCAATTTTATCACAGAGATCTATTATTGACATGCTTGCCCGGGTTAGAAAAATAGTAGGACACTTTAAACATTCTTCTATTGCACAAAATTGTCTAAAAGAAATCCAAATTCGATTAAGTCTAGCCCAGCACAAATTAATCCAGGATGTGCCCACCCGTTGGGATTCTACCTATTATATGCTCGAAAGATTGATAGAACAAAAAAGGGTGGTACAGCTGTTTATTATCGATAATCCTAATTTGGGAAATCTCTCATTATATGAGTGGGAATTAGCAGAAAGGGTAATTGATGTTCTTGAACCAATTCAGAGAGTAACAAAAGAAATAAGTACGGAATCATGTTCAATTAGCAATGTTATACCCTTTGTTGAAATTCTGAAAAGTGAATTAACAATTAATGGGGACACAGATAGAGGTGTGCAGACTATGAAGAATACCACTAATAATCAATTAACAACTCGGTTTTTTGATATTTATGATGATGACAATTATGTTGTCGCAACATTACTTGATCCTCGATATAAGGATTTCTTTTTGCCAAAAAACATATCATACATAGAAAAGCTCAGGACTGCATGTGAGTCTTTTTTTTAAGGTGATGATAATGTTCAACTTCCAATTTCTAATAAAGATTCGCCAGGTTTTATATTTTTAAAAATAAATTTAGATTTTATTGTTAACTTAGGTAATGTCAATGAGAAAAATGTTCCACATAACATTAAAAAATGCAAATTTAATTTAAGGGATGCTTATAAATTGAAAATCAAAGAAAAACTAGTAATAAATGAAATCGATAGTAATGTAAATGATGACCTGCCATACCTAATAGAAATCAAGGAATATTTAAAAGAATCTTTATATATAGAAAGTATAACAACATATTTTTCATATTAATTTAAATATTGCTTGGTTGGGCTATGATTGACCCATTTGTTTGGGTGATTTTTCAAAATCAACAAAAGATTGGGTTTGTATGAAACCCACTATTTTATAAATGCTAATTTTATATTTGTGTTATTTATTTAGAAAACTCGAATAACATTGATGATATTGATATTATATCCCCAGTGAATCCACTTGAATATTGGAGAGTTAATGCTGTAAAATATCTAACTTTATCAACACTTGCACGTATTTGGCTCCTCCAGCAACAAATGTCCCATCTGAGTCTGCCTTCAGTACGGCAGGGGATATTGATAGTCCTTATCGTAGAAGCCTATTGCCTGAAAATCTAGAGGCTCTTATATTTATTTAAAAAAATCTAATATATTATAATTTTATATATTAAATATTACAATTTTATAAACCAACATAAAATGGATATATTATTATATATTTTTTTAAAAATTATTGTTGAAATAAAAAAATTAAATTATGCATAATTCTTTTATGCATAAAAAATATTGATTTATTAATTACATTTGGTTCAAAGAGGGGTGGTGAAAAATTAATATAAATATCGGATCAGTTTTGAACCAATATCGGATCGGATCGGTGAAAAATATGTGGATCGGCACAGCTAGTGTTGTTAATCGGCTTAGCCGAGTAGGCTCGAACAGAGCTCACCCAAATTTTGGGTCGTTTTTTCGACTCCAACTCAAAGTTTTGGTCGTTTTTCACGACTTCGACCCGAGTTCAAGCCGAAAAAAACGACTTCGACCCAAAATATGGGTCGTTTTTTAGACTCCGACCCAAGTCCAAGCCGAAAAAAACGACCTCGACCCAAAATATGGGTCGTTTTTTACGACTCCAACTCAAAATTTGGGTTGTATTTTTCGACTTAAACTTGAAATTTGGGTCGTATTTTTCGACTCAAACTTGAAATTTGGGTCGTATTTTTCGACTCAAACTTGAAGTTTAGATCGTATTTTTCGACTCCAACTCAAAGTTTGGGTCGTTTTTCTGACTCAGACTCAAACATCGGGTCGTTTTATTCAATCCGACCCAAAATATGGATCTTTTTTTTTAAAGACGACTTAAAGTTAGGGTTGCTTTTTTTCACCCCTAACCCAATATCTAGATCATTTTTTTCGACCAAAAGTCAAATAACATTTAGTATATATTAATATTATCGGCGGGAAAGTTACTTAAAGCTTCTTTAAATTATAATATTCATCATAGTTATATTTAAAAATTTTTAAGTGAAGATGTACCGTAGAAAAGTGTCATTTGTCATGATGATTATTTTTGAACTTTTTTAAATGAAATAGATAAAAATATATATTGTAGACATGTTAAATCAAAATTTCAGTGATGATGTACCATAGATAAGTGGTAATTGTCATAATCGCTATTTTTGAACTTTTTTGAGTTTTTTTAAAGCAAATTGCTAAAAATATATATTCTAAACATGTTAAATTAAAAATTCAGTGAGGATGTATCATAGATAGGTGACAATTGTCATAATCGCTATTTTTGAACTTTTTCAAATTTTTTTAAAGGAAATATCTAAAAATATATATTCTAAACATGTAAAATTAAAAATTCAGTGAGGATGTATCATAGATAGGTGACAATTGTCATAATCGCTATTTTTGAACTTTTTCAAATTTTTTTAAAAGAAATATCTAAAAATATATATTCTAAACATGTTAAATTAAAAATTCAGTGAGGATGAATCATAGATAGGTGACAATTGTCATAATCGCTATTTTTGAACTTTTTCAATTTTTTTAAAGGAAATAGCTAAAAATATATATTCTAAACATGTTAAATTAAAAATTCAGTGAGGATGTATCATAGATAGGTGACAATTGTCATAATCGCTATTTTTGAACTTTTCAAATTTTTTTAAAGGAAATAGCTAAAAATATGTATTCTAAACATGTTAAATTAAAAATTCAGTGAGGATGTATCATAGATAGGTGACAATTGTCATAATCGCTATTTTTGAACTTTTTCAAATTTTTTTAAAGGAAATATCTAAAAATATATATTCTAAACATGTTAAATTAAAAATTCAGTGAGGATGTATCATAGATAGGTGACAATTGTCATAATCGCTATTTTTGAACTTTTTCAAATTTTTTTAAAGGAAATAGCTAAAAATATATATTCTAAACATGTTAAATTAAAAATTCAGTGAGGATGTATCATAGATAGGTGACAATTGTCATAATCGCTATTTTTATTTTTAGATATTTCCTTTAAAAAAAATTGAAAAAATTCAAAAATAGCGATTATGACAATTGTCACCTATCTAAGATACATCCTCACTGAATTTTTAATTTAACATGTTTAGAATATATATTTTTAGATATTTCCTTTAAAAAATTTGAAAAAGTTCAAAAATAGCGATTATGACAATTGTCACCTATCTATGATACATCCTCACTGAATTTTTAATTTAACATGTTTAGAATACATATTTTTAGCTATTTCCTTTAAAAAAAATTGAAAAAGTTCAAAAATAGCGATTATGACAATTGTCACCTTATATGATACATCCTCACTGAATTTTTAATTTAACATGTTTAGAATATATATTTTTAGCTATTTCCTTTAAAAAAAATTGAAAAAGTTCAAAAATAGCGATTATGACAATTGTCACCTATCTATGATACATCCTCACTGAATTTTTAATCTAACATGTTTAGAATATATATTTTTAGATATTTCCTTTAAAAAAATTTGAAAAAGTTCAAAAATAGCGATTATGACAATTGTCACCTATCTATGATACATCCTCACTGAATTTTTAATTTAACATGTTTAGAATATATAATTTTAGCAATTTGCTTTAAAAAAACTCAAAAAAGTTCAAAAATAGCGATTATGACAATTACCACTTATCTATGGTACATCATCACTGAAATTTTGATTTAACATGTCTACAATATATATTTTTATCTATTTCATTTAAAAAAGTTCAAAAATAACCATCATGACAAATGGCACTTTTCTATGTTACATCTTCACTTAAAAATTTTAAAATATAACTATGATGAATAGTTAATCAGAGCATTATAATTTAAAGAAGCTTTAAGTAACTTTCCCGCCTATAATATAAATATATACTAAATGTTATTTGACTTTTGGTCGAAAAAAATGATCTAGATATTGGTAGGGGTGAAAAAAAGCAACCCTAACTTTAAGTCGTCTTTAAAAAAAAGATCCATATTTTGGGTCGGATTGAATAAAACGACCCGATGTTTGAGTCTGAGTCAGAAAAACGACCCAAACTTTGAGTTGGAGTTGAAAAATACGATCTAAACTTCAAGTTTGAGTCGAAAAATACCACCCAAATTTTGAGTAGGAGTCGTAAAAAACGACCCATATTTTGGGTCGAAGTCGTTTTTTTCGGCTTGAACTCGGGTCGAAGTCGAAAAAACGACCCGAGCTTTGGGTCGGGGTCGCGACTTGCGGCGTTTTAACAACACTAGGCACAGCCCTAGAAATTATAATATTAATGCATCCATGATCATTATTATAGAAATGAATATTTAGAGGAACAGATATTACATTATCCAAGAATATCTTAGAACAACTTAGCTAATATGAATGTTATTGAAATATTTTTTACAATTTGCATATATTTTTACAGAAATTTCACTATATTTACATATATTTATTGTATTATAAAATAATATATTTATAAATAAAAACTTTGCAAATTATTTATTACGTAGTTATGTGGAATGTCATATTATAGTTTTAATTCTTTATAAGTTATGGCAGCACCAACTATTATCCCTTATATTTTTTTAAATGCATCTCTAAATTCAATATTATAAATGTAGTAGATATTTAATATATTCATTGTCCATTTTTTATGTCATTACATTTAAAGTAAATTTTATAATGAAAATATAAAATCTTATCTGATGAACAATACTTTAATAAATATAATCTATTCAAGAATTAAGTCTTATCTTTTTCTTAGATAACTTATCCTTCTAAATATACATTTTATTATTCTTGTATAGTCTCTTTGAAAATATAATGTTTAGATACCATATATGCTTTTTATATTATAAAAGACAAATAATATTCGTCCCTTTCCTGAGAGTATAGAATCTTTTTGAACACATTTTTTATTAAAATATTTTGTAATATTAAAAATTAGCAGTATAATAAAAATTGTTGTTGTTTGGTAGTAAAAAAAAATTGAAAATACCTCAGAATTGAAAAAATTTTAGTTTGGAAATGGTCTAATATTTAGGATGTTATATTTGCAGGGATTATTTTATGATTTTTTAGTTAGACAAAAATAAATAAAATTTATAAAAAATCAAGCATTTTTATCAACTGGAAAATAAACTGATCATTCATAGGTTAAAGAGAAGGTAGATGGTTTAAGATTATATGTAAATTAAATCATCAAAGAAATTATTTTAAGAAAGACTTTCTTTATATTAACTATGATATATTATGATGTTGATGAAGCAGTGCATAATTACCTGCACAAAATTATGTATTGTGTAAATTAAGCATACCTTGTGCTCAAAAATATTACTCAAGCCTGGAGAATTTGCTCATAGATAGAAGAATAATTTGGAAATCTATAAACAAAATCTAAAAGCCTGAGTAATTTCTTGGCCTAAATTTTGAAAGAGCCATTTTTAAAAATCGAACCATGATAAAATAATGCACACCTTGAGAGCTCCTAAATTGTGTGCTTTAACTTTTGCAGCTTCAAAATCTTCATTTTGACCTATATTAGCCTTATTAAAATATATATAAAATGTTAATAAATATCATACCATAAAAGCAATAACATTATAATTATTTTCAATAAGCCAAACTAAAATGCATGATGTATCCAATCCCCCAGAATAAGCTAATATAACTTTTTTTGAAGACATGGGTTTAAAATTTGGATTGATGGCTCCAATATGTGCTAACCATTGAATTAAAATTTATATATTTATTGGCTTAACTTAATGACATATATTATATATATTCATATATAAAACTTGGACTTGATGTAATTCTTTATTGCAATCAAATAAACCATTTATACAAAACTATATTAATCATAAATAATCCTATAACAAGATCATAATAATAAAATTATAAAATCGAATATAAACATATTAAATCCATTTCATAATACCCAATGACATATAATAATACCTAGACTGACGATTCATTCATTAAAATGCTTTTTTAAGCACGTATAAATGCAAATCAGCTGGAGACGCCATAAACACCATATTTGTTACATCGATGATAATTTGCTCAATAGCATATTTGAATTTGTTAAGTAAATATTTTAATCAACATACTATGGTTATATTAATATGAATTATTTTCCCATAGTTAGTTTTTATTACCATGATCTGTTAAATTTTATATTTAATTTGCTACTTATTTAATTTTATTAATCAAACATTTTATTTTATCAAAAGCATTATTTTTATTTTCTAAATTATTAATATCTACAATTATTGCGATAATATAGTCATATATTATAAAATAAGTTTAAGCTTTTTGCTTATAATGTGCAGGTAAGCATCAGCAATTTTTATTCAAGTTAGCAATCTTATTATTTACTGTGTGCAATTATATACCTATAGATAAGATTATATAAGAATATTCATATTATAAGTCAATCTAGGGTTTAGGTAAGTATCAATTTTATAACTCAAGATTTAGAAATTGTTTTATTTTGAAAGTTGTTTTTAAAAATATATAAAAATTGTATAATGCTTAGCCCAAAAGTTATAAAAATTTAAATCTGATTTTTGTTAATTAACTATATTATTTTTAAATTTAGTATTCTATTTACATAGCTCTTAAAATAGAAATAAATGTACATATTGTAATATATTTTTATACAGTATAAAAGAATATTAGCTCTAAATTTTCAAATATCTAAAAATGTCCAGGCTGACATAAAAATTTTATGAAATGGTTACCCAAGTTTATAATTTTATATTAAATAAGGAATAAAATTATATAAAAATATAAAATAAAATTATATTTTTTTTGATAATTATCATTCATCATATCATATAATAATAGTTTATTTATATCTATTATTTTTATTTATTTATTTAACATTAAAGAAAATAAATATAACTATAAAAAAATAATAGTATATTTATACTTTATCTATCTGTCTAGTCTACCCATATATATTTATCTAATTGGCCAGCCCTACCTTTATTTGATAAAATTACATCTAAAATTATCCTTAATTGTCTATATCTTCAATTAATAATTATCGTTTTTTATTTAAAGATAGATTGATATGAGTCGCTGTACTTCATGCAAGAATACAAGCTTAACTTCTAATAAAAAAAATTCTTTTCATAGGTTATATATTTTAATTTATTATTTTATAAGATTCTTTTCTTAATTTAAGACATTAATATTATTTTTTTTAAGATTCCCTATCAAGAATGAAATTTTATTATCAAAATGGCTAAAGGCAATGAATAAGGAAAATTTCACTCCTAATAAGTTTTCAAAGCTTTGTGGAGCCCATTTCAAACCTGAATGTTTTATGCCCTCACATTCAGGGAATGCTATTCTAAAGGAAGGATCTGAACCATCCATTTTTAATTCCAGACCCCTTCAGGATGTATAAATATTGAATATATATTTATTTTAAATATTATATTTTTTTAAGATAACAAATATTCCATCGAATAAAAATAATACTCCTACAAATTTTAACTATATAGAAAAAAATGATCATACTTATGCTACTAATATTTACTCTTTAGTTAAAAAGGTAAAATATTATTCCTGTTGCGTTATATACTTTTTGTTTTTGAATTCTTTTTGTTTTTGAATTTTTTATAATCTAATTTTTATTATTTATATAATGTAATTTTTGTTATTTGTTATAATCTAATTTTATTTTATAAACGGCGTACGTAACCTTACTTTTTTAATATTATTTTGCTTTTTTGTATTTCGTTTATATTTTAATTTGGACTTATAAAAAATGTATATAATAGAAGTGTGAAATGGAAAAAATAGTATTAATAGTATTAATAAAGTTAAATATAAATAAACACCTTTTTACCTTTGTGC
This sequence comes from Gordionus sp. m RMFG-2023, assembly GCF_954871325.1. Taxonomy (NCBI): domain Eukaryota; kingdom Metazoa; phylum Nematomorpha; class Gordioida; order Chordodea; family Parachordodidae; genus Gordionus; species Gordionus sp. m RMFG-2023. Next base: position 19,479,191 of record NC_088775.1, read on the forward strand.
ACATATTCATGTTACTCTACATGGTGCTCCAGTTTTGGCAAAAGAAACTCGCCTCATGGAAATTTTTTTTTAAAAATAAAATTTTTTTCCCTTTGTAAATATGGTTAATAAAAAAAATTATAAAATGGTACAAACAATTCTATATAAGATGGATAAAAAAAGGGTAATCATTTCAAAATTATTTTCATCAATTATGTTCGCCTTCAAAGTACTAAATGTACCCCATCAAATTTCCATCTACGATATTCTATTTGATTTAACTTATAATTGCGATGTCAACTTTTCTAGGATAAACGGTACGGAGGATGTGCTGTTTGAATTTATGAATTTAAGAGACATGATAAATTGCTTTGAATTATTAAACGGGAAACACTATATTTACAGCGATAGTGATTTCATTGAATTAATTTGTATATTCGTTAAAACATAAATAGTTATACCAAAACTTGAATTAATAATATAATAAATGTTATAATTGCTTATTTATGTGTCTTATTAATTAAATATGGAAATTAAACAAGAATTTACACATAAGATCCCTAAGTTAGTGGGTCCTCTTACTGAAATTTATTTAGACAGAATATTAAATTACTTTTCGACCAGTACATTATCGGACTCTATTAAAATTAATACTTTGCTTAATAATTTATCAGACGAAGTTTTTGACGACATTAAGGCAATTTGTTCTGATACCGATATTTTAGATCTTAAAATTGTGATTAAAAAGTTAACCTATCTTTTACCAGCGCTAAATTTAAATACTTTAATTAATAAATTTAATCTTCTTCAACAAAACTCATCAGAGAGTTTTATGCTGTGGTACATTAGAGTATCGAAACTTCATAAGAAATGTAATTTTTTGGACGATAGTAGATTAAAAGAGAAATTACGGACATCTACCTTAAACGATAAGATTAAATACAAATTCACCAAAAATTTTGACCTTACATTGAATCAGATGGTGGAATTAGGGGTGAAATTGGATTCTAGTAATATTAAGTCGGAGGATAATGATATAAGTTATATAAATAAGGATAAAAAGTCCGATAAAGATAAAAATTTTTGCAGTAGAAGTGATAATAATTTTAGAAATAATTTTAGAAATAATTATGATAATAGATATAGAAATGGGAATTACAATAATAATTTTAGATACAATTATGGTAATAATAATTCGCGATACCACGATAATTATAACAATTATAACTATAACAATTATCGCTATAATAATAATAATCAATCGAATTATGGTAGAAATAATACATGGTATGATAATAATCAAAGAAAACAAATCCAATACGGTGACTGAAATCGTAACAATTACCAATCTTATTACAACAATTCAAATAATTATAGAGGTAATGATAATAATCAGAGAAAGCAAATACAATATAACAACAACTCAAATAATTATAGAGGTAATGATAATAATCAGAGAAAGCAAATACAATATAACAACAACTCAAATAATTATAGAAGTGGCGACGAAAATAATAGAAAGCAAATACAATACAATAATGATTACAACATGAATATTGAAGAAATTATTGAAGAAAAAGGCGACTCTACAAAGAACAAAGATGATAATGATTTTAATGTCAACAATTTATCTGGCGATATGATTAATGACAAAGATAACGCTTTTATGACTACTTTAAAAGTGAACGACATTGTTACTTGTATGCAAGTGGACACTGGATCCAAATACACTATTATACCTCATGGTCTGGCTAAAAAACTTGGTATTAGATATCTTAAGAAATCCGAGCTTATGATGGGAAATTAATCAAAATCATAGGAACTACTCAAGTTAAAGTGACTTATGATGGTATTTCCAAATATTTACAAGCGGTAGTGGTTGAATCAATTAATAATGCCTTGTTGGGACGTATGTGGATCAATGCTTTCAAAAATATTTTAAATAAATTTATAGCAAATATTGACACTAATTATGAAGATGAAATAAAAAAATTGATTAAAGAGTGTGAATCGAAATTAACTAATGGGCCAATCAACAAAGCAAGTGTCAAGTTACATTTAAGAAGTGATGCCCAACCTAAAATTATACCGCCTAGACGTATCCCTTATTCAAAAATTGATCTTGTTAGTAATGAACTCAAAAAATAGATACATGATAAAATAATTGAGCCGGTGAATGATGTCCGATGGGCAAGTCCTGTTACCGCTGTCTACAAAGAAGATGGGAGCATTAGGCTTTGCGCTGATTTTAAGGATACTGTAAACCCAGCTCTAGAAGACTTTAGATACCCTCTACCACGAATTAATGATCTAATTGCTAAACTTTCGGAAGGAAAGAAATTTACGAAGATTGACTTTAAAAATGCTTTCTTACAGATTCCAATTGATAAAAGTTGCAGAAATATTTTAACCATATCTACGCATAAGGGATATTACCAATTTACTAGACTTCCTTTTGGGCTTAAGACCTCATCTGCAATTTTTCAACAGATTATGGATCAAATCTTCGGTGACATGGATGACGTTATATTTTATATTGATGATTTACTTATAACTGGAAAAAACGATGAAGCCCACCTAAACAACATAAAAAAAATATTTGATAGGATATCATCGTATGGGCTAATACCTAACTTTAATAAAAGTGCGTTCTTTAAAAACAAAGTGAGGTTCCTGGGTCATGATATTGACGCTAAGGGGATTCATGCTAATCACGACAAAATTGAAGCAATAATTAATATGCCAGAACCAAAATCAGCTGCTGAATTATCAACATTTCTGGGAATGGCTGGCTACTATAGAAAATTTTTGAACAATTTTGCGGAAATTGCCGATCCTCTTTATAAGATTGTCAATAAAGAAAAATGGGCTTGGAACCTAGAACACTCTAAAAGTTTTAATGATCTAAAGAAGTTAATTAGTCTTCCACCTGCTTTGACATATTTTAACCCTGAATTACCTATAGGGATAGCCACTGACGCATCAAAATGTGGTTTAGGAGCTGTACTATTTCATATTGAAAAAGATGGTAAAGAAAAACCTATAGCTTTCGCGTCGAGAACTTTATTAAAGTCTGAAATGAACTATACCAATATTGAGCGTGAGGCTCTCGCTATAATGTTCGCTATAAAGAGAATTCAGGAATATTTAATCGGCACAAAATTTACAATTATTACTGACCATAAGCCTCTAGTTCACATCTTCACCAAGGGTCTTAAGGATAATAGCACCATGTCGTTAAGACTACAGAAGTGGAATATTACATTAGGAGGATATGATTTTAATATAAAGTATAAAGCCGGTAAATATAATGTTGTTCCTGATTGCCTTTCAAGATTACCACAAGAATGTCGTGATGAAACTATTGAAGATGTAACCATAATAAATGAATATGAGGATTTACCTATTAATTTTGATCAAATTCGTGATGAAACTTTGAAAGATACGGAATTAAAACAAGTCATAAATGATATTAATAACAACAGACCTATAATGAATAATATTTATAAAAACATTGAATTGGAATTAAGTATAATTAAGGATTGTCTTTACAAAAGCAATAAAATCATAATTCCGTCTTCTATGAGAAAAACTATACTACAGTCATTACATGAAGGTCACTTGGGAGCAGGAAAAATCAAATCCTTAGCCAAAGATTACATGTGGTGGCCTGGTATAAATAATGATATCGTTATGGAAGTGAAAAGTTGTGACGATTGTAATATATATCATGATAATCCTATAAAGATACAAAAACCATGGGTTTCGGTAACCAAACCGTTTGAAAGGATACATATAGATTATGCGGGTCCGTTTTTCACAAAAAATTGGTTGATAATAGTCGATGCCTACAGCAAATTTCCTATTATTATTCCTGTTAAAAATATTACGACTGATGTTACTTTAAAAGAAATCTTTAAAACTATTTCGCTATACGGAATACCTGAAACTATAGTTACTGATAACGGCACTAACTTTACGAGTAACGATTTTGAAAAATTTTGCAACAATTTTGGTATTAAACATGTGCTTACATCTGCTTATCACCAGCAATCCAATGGCCAGGTTGAACGCATGGTTAGAACGTTCAAAACACATATGAAAAGGAATATTAAAATAGACCCAGATATCGCACTTAGCAAATTTTTACTTAATTACAGAAATACGCGTAATGATACTACAGGAGTTACACCATCACAGAGAATGTTTAATCGAGATATTAGAATTAAATGGGACTTATTAAAACCGATGGAGGAGAAGGAGAATAAAATAAACGTTACTTTACCACGAAATAGAACTTTTAATGTAGGAGATTTTGTTTGGTATAAAATACAAGGTGATGATAAATGGTGCAAAGGTATGATCACACATAAAGAAAGTGATATGATGTTCCAAATTAAGACTGAGAAAGGTATTTTGAGGAGACATTTAGATCAAATAAGAATTAGAAACTGTTTTAACACAAAGACAATTTACGATATGGATATCAAACTTGTGATTAAACAAACCAACGTGCAAAATCGAATTGATCAAACCAACGATTGGGACAAGCCAACGTTATGATGATTTGTGATACAACTTGATTACCAAAATTATAAACCACTTGGACAACAAACTCTCTATGACTTCTCCGATGAAATTATCAGAAGAGGGAGAATGTTGCGTTATATACTTTTTGTTTTTGAATTTTTTATAATCTAATTTTTATTATTTATACAATCTAATTTTTGTTATTTGTTATAATCTAATTTTATTTTATAAACGGCGTAACCTTACTTTTTTAATATTATTTTACTTTTTTGTATTTCGTTTATATTCTAATTTGGACTTATAAAAAATGTATATAATAGAAGTGTGAAATGGAAAAAATAGTATTAATAGTATTAATAAAGTTAAATATAAATAAACACCTTTTTACCTTTGTGCACATATTCATGTTACTCTACAATTCCTTTATAAAAGATCAATAAAAATTTTATTATTAATATTTAAGAAAAAATTAGAAATACCTATTAATACTCTAGAAGTGGAAGGCTTGGAAGAGCCTGTTAGAGATAATAGCCCAGTGAGCCATATTCATTAAATTACTATATACATCAGTGATATGTTTTGATTTTATGGATAGCAATATATTTTTTTTATTATACAAATAATATTTTATTTAAGAAAACATCTACCAGTTATCCAAATTACCTTGAATGTAGGTGCTTAGATGAATCAGTTCGAGCTAAAAAGGTAAAATATACTTTATAAAAGATCAATAAAAAAATTTTTATTAATATTTAAGAAAAAATTAGAAATACCTATTAATACCCTAGAAGTGGAAGGCTTGGAAGAGCCTGTTAGAGATAATTGCCTAGTGAGCCATATTTAATAAATTACTATATACATCAGTGATATGTTTTGATTTTATGCATAGCAATATATTTTTTTTATTATACAAATAATATTTTATTTAAGAAAACATCTACCAGCTATCATAATACTCTTGAGTGTGGGTGTTTAGATGAATCAGTTAGAGATATAAACTATGTAAGTCTATATTAAAATATTGATGTAATTTATTTATTTAATTTTATTAATTAACGATGAAAATTAAAATGAGTTTTTACTAAATATTAATGAACCACTAACCTGAATGAATACCTTTTCAAAAAATATTAATAGGATATACTTAGCACTTCTTTGTGTAAACACTGACTCAACAAAATAATTGACTGTAAATAATAGTAAAGATGCAAATAATAATGTAGTTACATTTCCCAAATATCGAGATGATCATTTATATGCTGCAACGGAAAGTGAGATATCAACAGTTATATATTCAAAAGTTACGAAAAAAGATGAGGGCATCTTCTGATAGAGAAAATAGACGAAATAAAAAAATTTTAAATTTACAATCTCTAACGAAAAAATTGAAAAGTAAACATTTGATAATGGTGAAGGGGAAGATGTACTAGAGGATTTTTTTACTGGACTTCCTTTATCTTTGATTAAAACCCACGTGCATAGTGGAGGATTAAATAATCCTCGGAGAATAAAATATAGCAGCCAAATGAAACAATTTGCTTCTACATTACATTTTTATTCACCCAAAGCTTAAAATTATATAAGAAATAAATTCTGTATGCCTGCAGAATCTACATTGAGATCTTGGAGCCAGCAAATAGAAATAAGGCCAGGTTTAAAATTAATATATTTATATAATTTATAATTATAATAATTTTATTTAGGTTTTTTAGATTCTTCCTTCAAAAGGATTAAAACATTTCAATCAAATTCGCATGTACAATTATTTACTATTTTAAGCCTTGATGAAATGTCTATTCGGCGACATATTCATTGGGATAAAAAAGTGTTTCATGGATATATAGATTTTGGTAATGGAATAAAACCTTCCGAATCTCTACCTGAGGCAAGCAAAGCTTTATTTCTTATGGCAACTTGTTTCATGGAAAATTCCTTTAGGATATTTTTTAGTAGCTTATCTCAGTGCTTAGATCTTATCAAACATAGTAACTAATGCACTCCATTTATTACATGATACTGGGGTCATCTGTAAGGCAATGGTATCTGATGGCCTTTCAACTAATATCAAAATATGTCAAATACTTGGCGCCTCTTTGAATCCAAATAATTGTGTTCCATATTTTAGTCATCCTAGTAATTGTGAAGAAAAAGTGTATGTTATATTGGATGTAAGCCATATGATGAAGCTACTTAGAAATCTGCTCGGTGATAAAAAAATTTTAATCAATAATAATAATGGAGCTGTAATTACTTTTAATTCCTAAATGTTATTTTTACAAATAGATAATAAATTGGAAATATATAAAAAATCTTCACAATTTACAGGATAAGGAAGGACTAAGGGCTGCTTATAAAATTGGCCGTTCTCATCTTGAGTATCATAAGCAGAAAATGAAAGTACAATAAAAAGAAATATATACTTTTAAAATATTATTTTTAAAGGTTAAACTTGCCGTTCAAGTTTTTAGTAGCTCAGTGGCTAAAGGAATTATTTTAGCGCAAGAGCTAGGAATTGAGGGGTTTGAAAACTGTGAAGGCACAGTAGACTTTATTCAAATGATTGATCAGTATTAAATAAATATATTAATAATATTTTTATAGAATGTTTGATTTTTTAAAACTCGAAATATTTCTGCTAAAGGGTTTAAGGCTCCATTATCAAAAAGATCCCTTCCCTATTATAAGAATTTTTTTGAAAAATGTTTTAATACCCTTAAAGCTCTAAAATTTGAAGATGGAAGATATGTAGGTGAATCAAATAGAAAAACCTGCATCATGGGGTTAATAACATCAATGAAAAGTATTATTGATTTATAAAATATAAAATTTAATATTAGTTTATAAACAAATTGATTTAAAATATAAAAGTTGTTTTTAACAAAAAGAAAGAAACTGATTTATAAAATATAAAATTTAATATTAGTTTATAAACAAATTGATTTAAAATATAAAAGTTGTTTTTAACAAAAAGAAAGAAACAATTCTTATTACATTTGAAATATTTTAAGTTACGCCATAAATGGCTTAAGGATGTTAAAAAAAAAACAATTTTTTAAAGTTAATACTGTTTAACAGGACCTATTCCCAAACTCAAGTATTTTATATATATTTTTCATTTTTATTTTAAAATATTTGCATATCTTTTAAGACTGATTTTAATTATTATAAATTTTTTTAGTTGCTTTTCAAGCTCAGGTATTTTTTCATTTTTATTTTAAAATATTTGCATACCTCTTAAGACTGATTTTAATTATTATAAATTTTTTTTAGTTACTTTTCAAGCTCAGGTATTTTTTCATTTTTAATTTTAAAATATTTGCATACCTCTTAAGACTAACCTTAATTATTATTAATTTTCTTAATTATTTTTCATATTTTAGATACGTTTTAACCTACAAAACCTCCCAAGATCATCTTGAACTATTTTTTAGTTGTTTACGCAGCAGAGGAGGGTTTAACAATAATCCATCCGCTTATCAATTACGATCTGCCGTTAGAGCCGTCTTGATAGGAAAAATGGATGCATTAACAACAGGTAATTGTATTCCAATCGACAATACTAACCTTATTTGTGGAGATTATCAAAAAAATGATAATGATGATGACCATATATATCCTATAGATATATCATTTATAGATGTGCCAAATATCCCAAAATTATCACTCTACCTTTATTATGTTGCAACATATATATCTGGTTATATAATACGTAAACTTATATCTGAAAAAAAGGTAAAATGTTATAATTGTATATCTGCTATGATCGATAAAACTTGTGAAGATAATGAGAACCACAATTTAATTAAAATAAAAAACAATCAAGGATTAATAATCCCTTCAAAGAGCGTATCTAAATTATGTCAACTAGCAGAAAGTGCATTTCGTATTTTTGAAAAGAATAATCAAATAAAAAAGTCATTTATATTTAAATGCATAGTATCATTTGTTATTTCTAAAGCAATGGAAACAAACATTTTTGATGATCTGGTAGATCATATGCTAAACCAGGAGGCTACATTTAGTCATTATCAAATATTAATTACATTAATAGTGGAACGCTATATAAACATAAGGTTATATCATTATGCAGATAAACATAAGAAAAATTCAAATATCAATATTCGGCAGAAGTTGACGAAAACCATTCTATTCGCAGGACAATAAATATATTGGCACATGATCTTTTTTAATTTATATTATGACTGTATACATTAAAATATGGATGCTATATATTAATGAATTTTGTAATTTATCGTACATTATATCTATTTTCTAATTTATAATAAAATATGGATGCTATATTAATGAATTTCGTAATTTATGGTACATTATATCTATTTTCTAATTTATAATAAACTATTTCTTGTAATGATACAACATTTAATCTTATTAGAGGTATGGATGCTATATATTAATGAATTTTGTAATTTATCGTACATTATATCTATTTTCTAATTTATAATAAAATATGGATGCTATATTAATGAATTTCGTAATTTATGGTACATTATATCTATTTTCTAATTTATAATAAACTATTTCTTGTAATGATACAACATTTAATCTTATTAGAGGCTTTAGTATCTTGAAAAATTATTGATTTTCATCATATAATTAATATGTCCATTCTTCTAAAAATAAGAGATAAGAGTAAGCTAAATTGATCTAAAATTATTAATCTTTATTTTATCTGTTTGAAAAAAAAATATATTAGTGATAATTGTTTTATTGATAAAATAAACTGGATAATATAATGTAAGGAAGAACAAGTTGTATGCGATATATCTCTTGTTTGCAATACAGAATTTATCCTAAGAAATATAGTAAATCAATAATAAATATAATAAACATAAAAAATTGAATATTACAAAAAGGAATGATAAAACTTATTAAAAATAATAAATAAAATAAAACTAATTGGAAAAAATAAATACCAGAGATCAAGATTTTACATGGGTAAGGATATCCTAATAAAAGTAAAAATTCCATAACTGCTATATGGTTGCTAAATGTTAAATAGTTAATAAGATTCAATTTAACTCCTTAAAATATTAAATTCATAAGTATTTCATTTCTTTAATCATAATAAATATTATGTATAATATAAAAATCATTTTGAATTGGACTTTAAGAAGATTAACAAAATACTATAGTACTTTAATAAATACTACATATTTATTTATATGTAAAAAAAAATGTTATATTATTAAGAATATATCTGAAACTAAGCATTTATTTTTATATTATAAATATTATTGTAAAATCATAATTTATCCAGAATATTTGAAAGGATATTTTAATTGATTTCCTTAATTTTGCATGAATTTCTGCTTAATACATCAGAATAGCCATTTGCATGAATTTCTGCTTAATACATAAGAATAGCCATGGAATATTTGAAAGGATATTTTTATTGATCCTTAATTTTGCATGAATTTCTGCTTAATACCTCAGAATTGCCATTTGCATGAATTTCTGCTTAATACATAAGAATAGCCATGGAATATTTGAAAGGATATTTTTATTGATCCTTAATTTTGCATGAATTTCTGCTTAATACATCAGAATAGCCATGAGGATATTTTAATTGATTCCCTTAATTTTGCATGAATTTCTGCTAAATAGTTAAGAATAGCCATGGAATATTTTATAGGATATTATAATTGATATTCATTATATTTTTTTATATTATAAATTTTATCATCGATGTAACCAACATGGCGTCAATGGCGTCTCCAGCTGATTTGCATTCATAAGTACTTTAATAAATGAATCGTCAGTCTAGGTATTATTATATGTCATTGATAATACCCGGCAAATCTTCTCGAACTTTCCTCTATCTCCAAAACCATATGATTTAAATTTATTTTTCATGTCTGTCAACTTTGCATCCACTTTTTGGGGAGTAGGGGGTAGCGCCTCTAAAGGGTGTTAGGGGTTATTTATTAAATTTTTAAATTAAGTAGGACAAAACATATTGCTGTATAAAATAATACTTTTATTATAGACCTGTTATAATACAATATTATTCGACCAAATCTAAATATTGCATAATCATAACAATATTTTTCAAATATAACTTTCTTGTTATCCTTTTATGTAATTTAAAAGGTTCAAACATTCTTTGCAAACTCATATTCACGTCAAAAATATACTAGAATAATGCATTCATTGTAAATGAGGGGGATTTTAATTGAATTCAGGATCTAAAAAAATAACTCTTTTATATTCACAATTTTGATAGTTGGTAGGAGCTAAAATATTATGTTATTCTTTTAAAATCTATGAAAGGAATGAAATAAATAATGTAGGATTTTAGGGAGGTATGCATAGGTTTATGAGGGGAGTGCGCATCGAGTGAAAATTCTGTCATGTAGCCGCTGGATGTCTATCTCCGTGTTCGGTACCTAATCACTACATCTCTCCCCCACCTCCTTTTTCCAATCCAAGAGATCCTCGTGCGATAGCAAACTTAAGATGGTTCAAATCGCGTTAAACTTTGAATGGTCCTCTAGGGTCCCATTATCGCTTGGATGGCAACCCGGTTAATAAATTTTGTACCCACTATTGTCATCAATCGCAAAACATTAAATGCATCTTGAAAAATCCGTTATATCTTGCACCACCAGTAAGTCACTGTAACCACCCCCATCAATTTTCCCCTGATCCAACTTCTCCTCCTTATTATTATAACTGAGTAGTCACCATTTCCCAGAGGCATCATCAATGGATTATCCCCTTTTCACTTGAATCATCTGAGTAACTACCCAAGTTTCTTCTATATACAATATTGATTTTAATTATCTTCCGAATAGAGGGTGGTGAATAGAGTTGTTAATTCATAGCCCCACTCATCCTCATATCAACCTCTATGGGTAGCCCAGAGTCTCATCCAATTTTTATAATTACATCTAATTAGCCAGGTTCTTTTATTAGTAATCATTTTTTAAATATCCGAATTAGCCATTTTCTTTTATCAGTCCTTTTCGCAATGTCCAAACTAATCAAGTTCTTTTTATCAATAATCTTTTCCAAATGTCCTTTAGCCAACTTCTTCTATTCCAAATTAGCCAGTTCTTTTATCCGTAATCTTTTTTCCAATTTCTATATTACCATCAGCGTCTACATGACAAGATTTTCACTGGATGCAAACCCCTTCAAAAACTTTTGCCTACACCTTTAAAAATTTCGCCGCCTTCGGCGCCTGTGTCTGTCTATTACTATTTTTACCTTTTTCAGTTATTGATACTCTTTTCAGAGAATTTATCTAGGATAACTTAAATTAATGTATTCTACTACCAACTATCAATATTTTGTGAATATACAGAATTTATTTTTAGGATAATAAATTCAATTAAAACCTCCATTATTTACAATGAATTAATTATTATGGCATTATGAGCTTGCTGAAATATCTAAACCTTTTAAATTATTTAAAAGGATAGCAGAAAGTTTTATTTGGAAAACAATGTGTATGATTGTTTGCAATATATAGATTTGGTCGATGAATTGTTTAACGAAAGTAGAACCATTATTTATATTTATTTATTTCTATAACTCATTTAATAGGTATCAGTTTTCATTGGCATTTTATTCAGTATAATTAAACATAAGGTGCAACTTAATTACAATGGCGATATATAATTACACGTTAAGAGATTGATGTGTACATAATACATTAGGAAGTTAAACAACAACTATTATATTAATCGTAAATATATATATATAACAGTGGCGTAGGCATGATGGGGGGGGGTCAACCCCCCCTCCCCCCTCCCCCCCCCCCATGAAAAATGAAAAAAAAATTTTTTAATTTTATTTTTAAAACATTTTTTTTTTAATTTTTTAATTTTAATTTAATAAATTCTTAATATAAACGCTTGATTTTTATGTTTTAAATTTATTATAAATAATAATAGATATACACATTTGATTATTTTTATATTTATTTTTGGTTTGCAGCTATTTCACACCACCCCAAAAAGGGAGACAAAAATCTTAAAAAAAACTAAAAAGATTTTGTATCGAAAGACAAGAGTCAGTGAAGCTCTTTATTGAACTATATGATGTTGCCTTTGCAGCACTAGAATTTTATATATCAAGCAAGGAAAAAGATCAGCAGATGCCGAAAATCTTTTGCAGGCTATTATTAAGCCACAGTTTTTAATTTCAATTCAATGTGTTTATTTTTTATTTAATTATACATATGATTTTAGCAAAATGCTACAAAAAATTGATTTAGATTTAAGGGAGATTATGAATAGAGCAAAGGATATTGTTGAAATATTAACAAATATCAGAGAGAATGTGGATGAAAAATTTCATGAAATATATGAAAAAGTAAAGGAGATTGTTAATATGTTCGGAATTGAAATTTTTAAACCTAGAGTAGTCTCTAGACAATCCAATCGATCAGATATTGATGCATCTACGATTGAGGATTTTTATAAAATAAACATTTTTATTCCCCTTATTGATACATTTTTATTTCAATTAAAAGAAAGATTTATTACTCATAATTATATTTTAAAAAGCTTTTATTTTCTTTTGGCGGTTGAGTCTAAATTGTTGATTACACTTGAAACACGAGAGGATATTAAAAAAATCTCAGAGTTTTATGCTGATGATTTAGTAGATTCATATGATAAGTTACTTTGTGATGTCGAATTTTGGTATAAAAATCTTGACAGAATAGGGTATTCTTTGAGACCAAAAAATGCTCTGCAGGCCCTTTCCATGTGTAATTGCATTTTAGATTCCCTGCCTAATATCAAAACATTATTAATTATTTTAGCTACCTTGTCAATTAGTACTGCACTAATGAAAGGTCTTTTTCAACTTTAAAAAGGTTAAAAACCTATTTAAGAAACACACGGTGAAAAACGTTTAAATGGATTAGCTCTATAGAATATATTTAAGGAGATTATTTTAGATAAAAATTTGATCTAGATGTATTAGCAAAATCTCAGAGAAAAGTAGATATCTCTTTTTAAATTCAAATCAAAAAATAGCAATAAAATTTTATTAGTTTTAATATATAATCAATTTTTGTAAAAAAAGTATTATTTATAAGATAATATCATCATATTTTTTTAAAAACCATTATTTGCATAAGAATTACACATATTTTATATAATTGTAAAAAATTACTTTTTTTTAAATAGAGTCTTTATACAATACATTATCATTTTTAATATTAAAATCTGTATTATATAAAATATCAACATTTTGAAAATATTTTAATTAATAAAAATATATACATGATTAAATAAATGAATATATAATAAAATGCTCTAAAATTTTGTTATATGAAAATATAAAACAATTTTAACAAATCGAAAAATATAAGCAATTAAGTGTTCAAAAAAATGGGTGGTTTGGGGGGCCCCCAAATTTTTAAACCCCCCCCCCCCCCCCATGATAAAATTCTGGTTACGCCACTGATATATAATCAAATCTAACTGTCAAATATAATATATAATATGATAAAATATTACAATAGATTACTTCTTTACTACATTTCCCCCTATAGAGAGATGTCTATATCTCTTCAATCATTCGTTTCGGGGGTTTATGTCTCCGCCCTCGCCTTGGGGTCTCACACTCTCTAGGATCCCTGTCAGCGATCACGCGCTCCGTCGTATCTGATATCAAACGGTATCTTAGTTGGTCAGCATGTTACCGTATTACACGATCTGGGGTCTTGACTACATAGGAATATAATCCCTTTCTATCCTGAATCACCCCTTCTCTCCAACCCTTAGCGGTTTCCTTACCCACACATGCTGACCAACGTCAAATTCCCTAAAATTGGAATGTGTATCATGTTCTTGATTTTGTTTATCATTGGTTTTATCAATCTCCTATCCCACCTATGGTCTAGCCCAGCCTTGATTAGTTCTTATTTGACGACCGAACATAATCTTCGCTGGTGACCTACCCGTCGAACTATGTTCTCCCAGCCTATACGCTGCTACCGTTTGAGTTATCGCCTCTTGCGGGTCATTAATTGATTCTCGACTGGCATAATACCTCCCTTTTAAGGTTCGAATGGTTTGTTCCGCCTGCCCATTAGTCTTCGGATGGTACGGCGTTGAGCGAATGTGGCAAATGTTGTTTTCTTCACAAAATCGCTTAAATTCTATTGAAATGAATTGAGGTCCATTATCCGTTACAATGCTTTTAGGTACCCCAAAGGTAGCAAACCACTTCTTTAATCTCGTTATCATCTCCTTCGCCGATGTGTTTTTCATCAGGTCTACCTCAGCCCATTTTGAGTATGAATCTACTCCCACTAGCCAATTTAAAGAGTAAATCGGTCCCGCAAAATCTTGATGTATATGTTCCCATGGCTCTTTGGTACAATTCCATGAGTATAGTGGTAACTCCATTACGTTCGGTCGATTTTTCTGACATCCAACACACAGCTTTATATGCCGTTCTATGTCCTCTTCGCATTTTGGCCACCAACAATACAATCGAAAAATAGATTTCATCGCTTTCATTCCCGGATGTGCCCGATGTAGTGTTTCCAACACTGAATTTCTAAGCTTCGTAGGGATTATCAATCTACCATTTCGTTCAACTATTCCCCTGTCTACTGTTAATTCCTCTCGTTGGGTGTGAAAGATTACTAGCTCCGGTTCTTCTTTCCGATTAAAGCCTCTCCACCCTTGCTCAATATGTTGTGCCACTCGCTTTAGTATTGGATCTTCAATTGAATTCTTGCACAGGTTTCCCTTTGAGACCTGCATATCTTCTAAGTTTACGTTCCGAATCGCCAATGCATGCTTGGTATCCCGATTAGGTATGATATCGTGGAGCGGTAGCCTGGATAAGGCGTCTGCTATAACATTTTCCCGACCAGATCTATATTCCACGCTAAAGTCGTACGCGGCCATCTTCCGGCCCAACGTGTCAGACGATTGTTTGATATCTTTGGCAGATCCTTCTTTTCCCCGAACAACCGATCCAAGGGTTTATGGTCTGTCCGAAGTATAAAATTTCGACCGTAGATAAAGTTGTGGAATTTTTCTATTCCAAATAACAATGCCCTCGCTTCTTTATCGATAGGCGCATAATGTTTCTCCGACTGTAACAACGTCCGAGACGCGAATGCTATTGGTTTTTCCCCGTTTTGTGAAACCTTATGAAGTAAAACAGCCCCCAGCCCTGTATCTGACGCGTCACACTCCATAATCAACGGTAATTTAGCATTATATGACGTTAAGGTTTCTTCTGTTGATAACAATGTCTTAACTTTATCGAAAGCCTCCTGCTCTACATTAGTCCAACACCATGGTACTTTTACACTAGTCAATCGATGTAACACAGCTGCTTCACTACGAAGATTGGGAATGAACCGTTCATGATACGTGACAAACCCAAGAAATGAACGTAACTGATGAACATTCTTGGGGTTAGGTGCGGCCTGGATTTCTTTAACTTTCTCTTCGCTTGGATGTACCCCATTTTGGTCGATAATGATACTTAAAAACGAAACAGATTCCCGTAGAAATTGGACTTTTTCAAATTTAGCTTTGAGGCCTGCTTCCTGTAGCCTATCGAGTACTGTTTTAAATTAGCCAGGTGTTCAGCGTCATTTTTGCCGGAGATAATTACATCGTCCAAATATACTCCAGTCATCGGGCAATCTTTCAAAACATTGTCCATGTAACGCTGGAAAATAGTTGGTGCGCACGAAAGCCCAAACGGCATTCTTCGGTATCGAAAATATCCTTTATGTGTTGAGATGACCAAATATTCTTGGGACTCTGGCTCAACGGCCATTTGTAGATACGCGTCCTTTAAATCTATCACCGTAAAACGGTTCCCCCCTTGAATCTTAACCAATAAGTCATCCAGCTTAGGAATAACGTGATGATCTTATAATAGATGGGGATTTAAACTCACCTTGAAATCTGCGCAAATACGAATCTCGTCATTGTTTTTTATAACATTTACTGTTGGGGTTGCCCATGGCACCCTAGTTATAGAGAAATCGATGGGCTCCAAAATCTCCGCAGCCACAAGGCGATCAAGTTCTAGTTCAACCGAAATGCGTAATGGAAATGGCACTAGACGAGCTGGAAACGATTTTGGAACAGCCGTATCTTTAAATTGGAGTCGCACAGCGAAATTACGTATTAACCCCGGTTTGCCGTCAAAAACAGCTTTAAACTGTTTAGCTCAAATACCCCATTACGTCTTCCGTTAGTGACATCCTCGATCCGTGTGAGCATCGATTGTATTCGAACGGCCCATCGGGGCTTCGGCCCGCGGGGGCACCTATTGTATTCGAGCGGCCCATCTGGTCATCGCTGGTTTGGTGGCAACTTGAAGTTATTGTTTTTCTATTCGTTTTGAGAACCTGTTGTATGCTTACCTGTCTCGGTAACTCAAACCCAAATGCTAAAATCCATGGCAACCCAAACAGAGGTAGGTCATTTGACTGTATTATAATAACTGATAAATTGCGAATTTCCTTCCCCACTTGCACACGAACCATGGCTTCATCCATAAGATCCAAAGGTTTATCTCCATAGGCTGATAATGGGTTTGTGGAAGATGTTAGTGGTTTGCCAATTTTCTCACAAATATTCAATCCTATAATAGAGGCTTGTGCTCCTGTATCATAATCAAAAGTGACACTAAGTCCATTTATTTTGGCTGTGATCTTTGCCCTTTTATTTAATCCCCTTGTCCAGAGATTATTAATTGAATCACTTGAGTGAAAATGTGGTTTCACTGAGTTTAGATTGCGATATACAGGCTTACTACGGCAACATGCTGCGAAATGTCCTGTTCTTTGGCACTTAAAATATGTTTTGTCTTTAGCTGGGCATAAATATCTTTCATGCCAGCCGGCACAATTCTTACATTTATTATCGTCTTGTTATTAGGCTTCCTATAATTAATGTCTCTCTTAACACACTCTTGTGAATTAGGCATTTTATTTTTGCAATCTTACGGTCTGACAATATTTACCAAGTCTTTCTTGATAGTCATTTCGTTTTGAGCATTTTCTGTTGCCGTGGCCATATCTAGCACGAACTGGAACGTCAGGGGCTTTTTGTTCACATCCAATGCTAAAGGATATTTAGTCCTAAGTTTAACTTCGAGACCTGGTAGATCTATACCCGCAACTAATTGATCTCTTAACCGGCCGTCAACTTCTGACAAACAACACGCTTTCGCAGTTATTTTGATTCTATTAGCGAACTCTCCAATTGGTTCATTCTCATTCCTAATTAACCTTATGAAGTCTAATCTACTACCGAAAATGTTTTTATTCTTCTCAAAAATATGTAGCGAGACACTAATTATCTTATCAAATTTAGTTGTTAGAATGGTTTCAGGAAATAAATATTGTTCGAGAATGTAAATACCCTCAGCGCCAAAACTCACCATGAACAGGTCCTTATTTTCTTGATCGGTCGGTGTCCAGTTCTTTAGTCATAACGTTGCGTCCCAAAATTGGAACCAACGTTGTATAGACCCATTAATTTGATATTTTTCTAACTTATCAATAATACTAGTATTTTTGAACTGAGGCATAATTTATCAAATTAATAACTATTTTCTTACTTGTTTTAATTAGAATATTAGAATCCACGTCGTCGCCACTTTAACGAAAGTAGAACCATTATTTATATTTATTTATTTCTATAACTCATTTAATAGGTATCAGTTTTCATTGCCATTTTATTCAGTATAATTAAACACAAGGTGCAACTTAATTACAAATGGCGATATATAATTACACGTTAAGAGATTGGTGTGTACATAATACATTAGGAAGTTAAACAACACCTATTATATTAATCGTAAATATATATATATATAAAATCATATCTAACTGTCAAATATAATATATAATATGATAAATTATTACAATAGATTACTTCCTTACTACAAATGTATTATAATAATTCTATAATAAAATATAAATTTTTACAGCAATAAATTTTGTCCTATTTCATCTCAAAATTTCCAAAAAATTTATCCTACCCCCATTAAAGCAGCCTATCCCCTATCCCTCTCAAAAAAATAGGATGCAAACTGTTCCTACCCCTCCCGCTCATGTAGACGCTGATTACCATAGATCCATAATCATAATACATAAACCAAATTACGATATAAATGTCACTATATCATTAGTTTCCATGTTTTACAATATTATTTCCCATTTTTATTAACTCCTTGATTTTCCAAAATTAATTTCATATAATTACTATTTCAACACATTGTTTATGCCAGATGGCTCTTCATATTTGATAAATATTTTTCATAATCAATAAAATTCCAAATCATAACTCAAACCAATAGTTATTTAATTCATTTGTACCAAATTAACTGTTTCTTATTATATTCCTTTTGCCAATTCATTCCATCACCCAATTTTATTGTCCGCAATTATAATAATTCATACAATATCAGAACCATTACATAATCATAATTCATTCATTACAATATTCCATTATTTATACATTGTCTAAATTCTGATTTATAATTATATCTTTATCCTAAATTTAATATCATGTAATATCCAATTCATCAAACTAATATATTTCATTTGGTCAGGTTAAACCCATAACTTCGCCAATCTGTAGTAATTTGGGCTTCATGCAGTGACCCCTACACTTTTTGAAGGATAGAAGCAGAATACCCCCCTAAAGTACCCCCCCCCCCCCATTGTAAATTATTGACACCAATAAATTCCAAAAATAATTTTTATTGCATCAATATTTATTATAATATAAATATAATGTAAAAAATATATGCATAATATTTATCTTTGACATGATAATTTATAAATTTATTTATTTAAATATTATATTACTTGTTTTTCTTGAACTTTTTCTTTAGCTGAAAAAGAGTGAGTAGACATTGACATTGAAGTATCTTTTAAAATAATATCTTTTGCCTATTAATTTTAAAACAAATATAATCTAATAATAAATATTTTTTTTAAATGTTGTACTTGAAAATAATTCTTTATGGTATTACTTTTGTGTTTTAATAAAAATTTTGGTTGTGGTTCTTCGCCTTGTTCTTGTTCCATAATAGCCATACTCAGATTAATCTTAATGGGTGTAAGTTCTTTTTCTTCCTGTTGTATTCATTAAAATTTAAAGATAAATTAATATTTATTACCAGTAGAGAGATAATAGGTATTACTTGTTCTTCATCATTGTCAAATCTCTGCTCTATGTCTGCCTATAAAAAATATTAGAGTAGATAAAAAATAAGAATAATAAAATAACTTCTGGTCACCAATTTTATGATCATTATCAGAGTCAGATATAATATTTTCTTCTAACATATTTTCATTATTAGTACACTTTTAAAAAAATAATCATATTAATAAAAATATTTATTATACCAACAGCATTGATTTGCCAATTTTTACTTCTTTTTCCTGTGTTTTAATACCCTTTACAAATAAGTATAAACAATTAAATATTTAATAAAAAAAATTACTTTGCTATTTGTCCAATTTTGAGAAATATTCTTAAAAGCCACTATTTCAAAGTTTTCTTTATATCGTGAAAATTAAGCCTACCATGTCTTTTTCTAATATGATCTGTCCATTTATCATCTCTTATTTTATGATATGTACAATTTTTAATCAAGCATTTATATTTTTTTTGGTTAATATTTTGACAATGATCTAAAAATTATAAATGATTATATATAAGATTTAAATTTTTACTATTCCCTTTGATAAAATTTTAATTTTGAGCCAAATCTTGAAAGTGGAAAAATAATTTTATGATAAGAAATATCGGATAACAAACTAATTTGCTAAACATCGACCATAAAAATTTTTAAAAAAATAAATAAAAAATTTTTTAAAAAAAAATAAAAAATTTTAAAATAAAAAATTTAAAAAAAAGAAAAAAAAAGTACCCCCATAGAAATTTATAGAAACAGTTGCTTCGGACCCCCCCCCCCCCCCTCGTTGTAGGGGTCACTGGCTTCATGTAATTCTTTATTGCAATCAAATAAACCATTCAAATTATATTAATCATAATTAATCCGATAATAACATCATAATAATACAATCATAATTAATCCGATAACAACATCATAATAAATGAATCATAACATTCAATATAAACTCATCCTCTCTTGCAACCATTTTCGAATTTTCCTCCATCTCCAAATCGTTGATGTGGATTCATTAATCTTGTCTGTCTATTCCCGTGTTTGGTATCTAATCATTACTATATCTATAATGTTTTTGAGCTATATGAGTTTATGTGAAAGTTGATTTTCTGCCCAGTTCAGACATGTTATGTTTTAACTGGCCATAAGATACTATTTAAGAATTATATTATAAATTAATAATTGCAAAATGAAACAAAGTGACAAATAAAAATTCAGGTTTAATGATAGTAAGTCATTTATTAAGTAAGAGCGATGTCAATATTTTGGAATAAAAAGGTATAAATTCCTCATTTTATGGTTTAGCAGCGTTAGCATAATTATTTTAGTATGAAACCTATTTTTTTCTAATTTCCATATTCTTCTTCGTTTATTGGCCCTTTTTCAGGTTTAACCGGGTAAATAATTTTCCCTTCTACCTTTCTCGATTTAAGTGGGTCCTGGGTATCACCCCCTGTCAAACCTAACATTTTCATCTCTTTATCAAGCACTTTCAACCAGCATGTCTTTAGTCGTCCTCTAGGTCTTGTTCCCTTCACTTCCAACTAACGATATTTATTTACCAATTCCAACTAACGGTATATTCAACCTATCACCTTTTACATTCAATTTAATATGTCCAAACCATCTCGGCTTATTTATTCTCAAAACATCACCTATTGCTTCTATCCTAATCTTTTCTCGCAATTCTTGGCTCATTTTTCTTTCTCGTCTCTGCATATCTATCTAATCATTCTCATCTATCTTTCTAACTTGGTTTCTGAGTCGCTCTATTGACCATGTGTCGCTGCCGTAAATCATTCAACTTCTCACATAACTTTTCTCTTCAAAGCTAGACATTTTTATAGATTAAATTTTAAGACATCTCTCTAAATTAAGCACATTCTATCCTCCCCACAACTATCAGAACACCTCCATCTATATAAGAATAACGCTTAGATTATAGAACTTTTCCAGACTTCCTTTACAATATGAAAAACCAGTTATATTACAATGATCTTTTACACCTTTCACACACTCTCTACCATCGCGCTCTACTTATGCAGACTTCCCCTTACACCTATTGTGAATCTACGACAGCAGGTACAATTGGAGTTTCTAGCAACACCTTCCCCACATATACCACATGCCGGTCTACTCGATTTTTTAAACCTTCACCTCCAAAAATCATCTTCGTCTTTTCTATGTTCATTTGAATCCCTTCTCCATCTATTTTATCCTTCAATTCTTTCTTACTCTTTGCTATCACTACTAAATCGTCTATATACATAATTTCCTATGGTAGTCCTTTACGAGTCCCTCTAGCCACTACATCTATTATTATAATAAAAAATAATTGACTCAATACGAAACTCTGATGTAAATTTATATTAAACTATATAATTCTAAAATTAAAATATAATTTGCCTATTTAATATTATTTTTAAAATTGGGTAAGACAGATTTGTGTCGGAACATGCTTTGACGACTTTCCCAATTCTCTATCTTATACAGAGGGTAATGTACCGAGGTGTAGCCACTTCAGTTTCAGCACAAGCTTGGGGAAAAAAATAAAGTTCTTTATTTACTAAAAAGAATTTGATAGTAGATGTAGATCCCCTAGGTTAAATGAGATTAAACTAAGAACTATGTTTTCGCGATCTGAAAAAGGGTTATTTATAATGTATCCTTAATAAAATTCTTGCAATTAGATTTTTATACAAAAATTATGATTTCATGATTTATTGAGACATTAATAAATAAAGCGTAGTTTACAATGTAAATAATTTAAAATGTGATAATAAATTTTTAAAATATATATTGAATTAATAAGTAAGCTAAGTGTTTCTAAATTACAGGGTATAAAAATGATCTTTTCTTTAAACAGGCATAGAGTTTAGTTAAATAAAAATGCTATTTATAAAATCAAATAAAAAGCTATAAATAATTGGCAAACATAATCTATTAAAATTATAAAATAAATTAGATTTTTATATTTCTGAATCTTAAGGCTTAATATCTTTGATTTCTTCTATAACCAAATCTTGATTAATCATCCGATCTTTGAAATTGGTTTCTTCCATAAGCCCAGAAAATTGTTCCTTTGACAAATTAAAAAATATTTTAAGATTATATAAATAAAATACTTGATAAATTATTTTAAAAATAAAACGGAAATAGGGAAACCAAACGAAAACCGTTAATTAACTTGAAGATTTTGAAACTATATAATACTTTTTGGGCATATTTTACATTTGGTTAGTATTGAATTAGTTCCTTCAATATAGGAATTTTACTGTAAAATATTTATCATGTATTTTTTTGAAAAGATTCTTAGTTCGGGCCTGTCTAATAATTTTGTATAATTTGTCCCCGCTTTGAACATATTATATTAAAATTATTTTCCTTCTCTCTACTCCGTAAATTTTTCTATAGATTTTAAATATGTGCCCTGATAGCTACCCACAAAAGTTTGGAACAAAAATTTTGGGGATATTTAAACCATAATAAAAATTACCTTAAGTTCTGGATCAAGTTCTTCAAATGTCTTGGGGTTTCCCCTACCATCATCATACAAAACCTCATCAATGGTTTGAGTCTCCTCTTGTCCATCCCTAACTACGGTATGTGTCTTTGATCTTTTGATTATTTTAAGACTGCGAAAATAATCATATGAATATTATTTATAATAGGATAAAATAAATTAAAGTCATTACTTCTTTGAAATTGATTCCCCCTCACGCTCATGGAGTGATGTTGGTGATTGATCATTCGATTCTAAAAATAATAATTTAATACATGGTTAAAAAAAATACTTTTATTATAAAAAAAGATTAATAGTGAATATAGGTAGGAAAAAAGAAAATAGTCTAATAGATTAAAAAAGTCATGGGATGGATTTCTTTAATAATTTTACTAATAGCTTTTTCTGGGGTAGGCGAATGATCAATTATATCAAGCGAAACATCTATTTCTTGAGGACATTTAAAGACACAATTATTATAACTTTTATCGGGATTAAAAATTTCGGTGAGCGGAGGGGAAACGGATAAAAAATGTTGATCAGATAGAAGAAGCGGTGAAGCAGAGATATCTCCGTTATCAAAAACGATGTCACTTTCCAAGATTGTTTGAGATTTGGTACTAGTGACGTTGTTAGAGTGACCCGAGAAGCGACGAACTTGGCCAGTTATGATATCGATATCATTAACATTGTTATTACCGGGTAAGTGTTTATCGCGATCGGGTAAATCGTGGCCTGTGTATATACGGTTGATTTGTTTATAAGGTTCGTTTGCAAATATACTAAGATAAGGTGATTCAAAGGCATTACCCATCGTGGTGTGAAAAGAGGATTGAGAAGAAATGGTGGTTGTGGATGCCGTAGAAGATCTGTAATAAGGAGTTGAACTCGATACATCTACGGTCGAAAGAGGTAAAGCTTTGTAAGGTTTCTTATTTACCGGATGGATTTGGCGCGAAGAGGCAGATGTCTTAGAAATTGCATTGGGGTATGAAACCGAGTTTACACATTCTTCAATGGACAATTTAGCAGTTTTTAATTTATGTTTTGCCTCGATATTTGAGTTATAAAGCTTTCTTTTAGGAGATAAATTTTTGGTTTTGGGTTTTTTAAATCTCAAAGTTTCGGTCAGTATAGCATTATATTGACAATTTTCAGAAGATGTGGAAGTAACATTCGACTTTGATTTATCATTTTCCAGACCCTTAGGATTTTTTGCCAGATTCTTTTTTGAGGGAATATAAGATGTGGGTAAAATATTTTTTGGTGCTGCTTTAATGACATTATTAGGGACAGGAAGCGTCCTCTTTGATTGATAGATTTTACTTCGAGATTTTACTTTGTTTGCTTTGGGTGAAGAAACATTTATAAGGCATCTTTTCAATGCATCCGCAGATATATCAATTTCGGTTTTATTATTTTCATTTAAACGCAGTGTTGAATCATTTATGGGAGTATCAATATCACTAGCAAAACTTTCAACGTTTTTAGAAACTATTTTAATTATATCATCTAGTGACATATCAGTTGGTATCGAGCTATCAACATAATGTTCACCATGAATTGATTGTTCATTTTGTATATCTGTGGTGGTATAATCGACGCCTGTGCGATTAGCACGGTTATCTTTTCCCGAAATATTGGTCAACAATTTCAAATCACGTCCTAAAGATTTATCATTATTTTCAGTTTCAAATTTTCCCTGAGATAAAAAGTAATTTTCTAATGCTTCAAAAGTTCTTAAAGATTGATACTCGTCAAAAGCATATACAGTTATATCTCTGTGTTCATTAAATTTATTTTCATAATAATTTTTTTTAAATCTATGACATTCTTGATTTGACAGAGAATGGTGTATATGCGACGAATTTGTTGGAGTTAACAAATTGCGTATAACAGTTTCAATATTATTCGAGCTAAAATCAGGTGAGAGCCCAGACAGACATGTAATTAAGTTTCTTTCTGATTGTGATGAAGGTAGTGGAGACCGTGGTCTTCTTACATATTCATCATCGGAGGACATGGTTAAACTAATATTTTGATTATTGTCACTAATATCCTCATCCCAAGAAGACATTATATCCAGTGAGGATACTTCAGCTATATCATGATAGGAACTGGCAGATGATGGTTCTTGATCAACTACAATATATTTGGATTTTAAATCTTTATCATCGCTGCTTAGAGTCATGCTATCTACTATATTTAATTTGTCATTCTGTGGCAAAAATTTTGGCCATTTTGAGCCAATATATTTGTCGGAGACTTTATTAACACTAGCATAAATGTGTTTAATGTTATCATCATCTTTAATGGAAGGTATGGAATAAAGGCTTGTACTTTTATCGCTTTCAACTAATTTTAATTTATTTGATGTTGTTGAAAAAACACAATTTTCAGAATTAGTAAGGCATGTAAAATAAGATGAAGATTCTTTTAGCGGGTGAGACATTATAGTTCCTTCAGAGTCTTCTTTAGCCGTCAAAAAATTATTGGTCATATAAGATTCAGCACTTTCAAAATCAGGGGAAGAGGTGCACATGGTATTGATGTCAAAAGTCTTACATTTATCTTTTCCCACCGGCTTCGATCCTTCATCAGTTATTTCTTTGAAGTTAATTAAAATCATTAAGTGCATCAAGACGAGAGATTAATACTTTTCATGACAATTTTTCCATTTTGAAACACGAACAAAATTTATAAAACAAACTTCCGACCATCAAAATATCTAAGCAGGCGCAGGCTGAAGTATGATTGATCTTTTTCGCAAGCATTTTATTAGCATGAATTACATTACACACTTGTTTTATGAATTTCAAAGATATTTCCTTTTATTGTAATATATTCTTAAAGTTAATGGATGGAAAAAAGAAAGCCAAGTATTGATTTAAAATAAAGGGATCAAAAAAATAGGTTAAAATAGAAATAAATAATATAAAGGGAAGGAATCATGTAAAAACATGATAAATATTAAATCGATCTAAAAAAAATTTAAAAAAAAAGATAAAAACTTAAGCATAGTGCCCACAATTTAAATGACATAACATACATGCTAAAACATCTATATATATACCATAAAAACTGTAATTTATTTACTTATAAAACTAAAATTATCTATGGAAAGCTAATGATCAAAAAAAATATACATTAAACAAAACATCAACTTCTACCAAATTTTATTATATGCTAAGCATCTAGCATATAAAATCATGCGTAGAGTTAACGAAGCGATATTTATGATAAACATAAATCAGGGTACTAATTTAGAATTTTTATTTATAATAACGAATACGACTTTGGTAATGCTTGCCGACGACATAAATAGCTAATTAATGATAAATGGTATGAAGTTTTAGAAAAAGACACCTTGATGTGTTTTTTGCGTTTGTTGGCGAACATTGATGGCTTCAGGTTCCGTTTCCAAATTCAAGGAATAATGACTCAAAGATGTATCCAAAGGAGATAATTCTAGCATGTTTAAAGCTTTCCTCATAGCGACTGAACTGATTGAACGCGAAAAAGTATCAATTTCACCAGAGGATGTCGATTGTAACGATTCTTGACGTTCTGCAGCTCTGAGGCGCATAGGTGGTATCATTTCGAGGTTAGGTAGCGATAACTCTAACGGTTTCATAATTTCTTTGCGAATTTCCGACATTTTACCAAAAATGAATTTCTCAATTGGTGGTTTTTCGGTATAAAAATTACCCTTTAATGTTGTCAAGGAACAAGTTTCACTGGTAATCAACTTAACATCGTTTAAAGAACTTACAAAAGAGGAATTTACCCGATCGTCACAGGCTAGAGGATCATGATCAATCTTGGATAATGTCTTATCAGTTGAAATGGTATATTGAGAATTTATAGATACTTTTTCCCAGTCATCCTCATCATCTTTTTCGGATAAGTTGCTTATTTTATTAAAACTTTGGTCAGCGAATGAACCAGGGGTTATAAAAGAATTATCAACAAATGACTTAGCCATTGTTACAATTAATATTTTCGATCGTTCATTTATATGGCTAAGCTTTGTTCCAGCATCAAAAGTATTCTCATTATGAATATTAATAATAGCATTATTTAGAGCATTTTGAGTGAGATTACTAGACGTTTCATATAACATCAAATTAGAATCCGGTGATCGCATTAGCAAGGGATCTTCAGAAGGATGCTTGAAGAATTCAGAACCAAAAATAAGGGTTTGAGGTGGAAGAGCATTTAAAGGTGATGATGGCAAATTTGAATATAATAATACTGTATCATCATTATCACCAGGTTCAGTATTTGATATTAATTGTACATTTCCAATTACACTAGGAGTGATTATATTTTTCCTGAACTCGAAATCATCATTTTTAAGAGGCAAGGTATTCCTAGGGCTTTCATCGATTATACTGGAAGCGTGAATTCCCATATATTCATTCAATCCATCGTTGATTGAAGATTCAATCATCGTATAGATCGTTCTGTAGTTAATTTTATGGGAGGATGCGGGAGATGCAATGTCCGAATCTCCTTGTCGACCAACCAATCCTACCAAATCCGATATATTTTTTAAATTATTACCTATGGACTCCCGAAACTTAATTTGATAGTTCCCAATAATGTAAAACTTAATCTCTTCCGCTAGTTCTTCGATCATCAATCCCAATCCTCGATCATTGATAATATTCGAGACATTAATTCCTCTATCGAAAACCTGTTTTTCTACCACATCCAAAAAATACGTCTTAAAATCCCGAGATGTCAATCGTTTCAATATGCGTTCTAAACTCCAGTATATTTGACCTTCTAGACGATCTAGCAAATTTTGTCTTTCCTCATTATTCAATGTTTTAGCGTAGTCGGGTATATCGTAGTCCAAAATATCACATGTTTCATTGCTCAATTGATAAGCTAACTCCCGGGTAAAAGGATCGTTTAAGAGAGTGCGTAAACCTTCGCAAAAACGGAATAAGGGAGAATTCTGACTATATTCCAAATTTTCGTCGTTACCAATATTGTTCAATTTTACGAGATGAAGCGGTACGTTATAATCGTTTATTAAGGGATCGGGAAACTCGGTGTGTTCAGGCGGCATAGAATCGTCTTCTTTAAAAAAAGCGATGCCAGTAGAAGGGCGGGAAGAAGGTGGCGATATCAGGGTAACGTTGTAATGATCCGCAACTGCCTCTAGAATGGCCTCTGTGGGAGTAACGGTTTCTAGAAACACTGATAAAATGTTTCCCAAAGGGGAGCGTCGGGTCACAATTACTTCTTCATCGTAACGGATAAAACTTTGCTGTTTTTTCTTTTCCACCTCGTTATTCAAACAAAGATATCCGTCTTGATCGTCACTCTCACTATCTACTTCGATATCAACAATTTGGTTATAAAGGTCGGGTGAAGAATTTTGAAATTCTTTAATACGATCTTTGGAGGTGGGATCATTGATATTTCCAATTTTTTCAAGTTGTAGGTTTTGATCGCTGCACATAAATCTTGAAGATATTATTTCTCGAGGGTAATTATCGTGTTTTTCGATCATTAATCGTTTTTCGTAAATATTTACAGTTTCCTTCTGCTCGCTTTCGTACTTTCCATCGTAATCTGGAGTAAACTCGCGGATATTTGATGCATATTTATCAACATCGATTGATTGCTCGTTTTTTTCAAAGCCTTTATAACTATGGATATTTTGGGTTCTTGATATTGGAGTGGATTGCAAGATTAGTCGAATGTCTGAATCTTTAGATTTTTTCGGTGAATCGAAAAATTTGGTATTTATCTGATCTATTCTTTTACTAGTCCCTATATCGTTTAAATCTTTGTCCTGAGCTTTCCCGCTGGCTTCCGTGTATGCTTGAGAATTGCTTAAATGCGTTGACCTTTCGGGGCTAAGTATTTTATCGCTAATTTTTTTATGTTTAGGCGTTTCGTATCCAGGCGGAAATTGCATAATTAAAATTTGATCTTCAAATCTAACTATTGGCTTATCCTTACTTTTCGTAAAAATATCCTCTTTAATTAATTGCGCCTCTTTTGGGTGCATCTCATTACTCGAAGTTTGCTCAGATAGTAAAACTTTGGATTGAGGTAATGGAGAAAAGAACAAAAGATTCCTCTCTAACTGCTGTAAAAAATCTACGGTCTTGTCATCTATTTCAACATTTTTAATTATTTTCGATTTCTGTCTATTAATTCCTACGCTTTCATTTTTTTCTCGTTCTACGATCTGCCAGGTTTCCTCGTCAGTGATTCCTGTTTCCAAGTTATCTATACTTTCTCGTTCGTCGCCTAAACTACCGAAAGAAGAAAAGGAGCTGATCAAAGTATTGCTTTCTCTATCGAAACCAGGCAATAGTTTGATATCCTTGAATGGCTGTGGAGATGCATATTCGGATTTGCATCCATGTGCGATGTTCATCAAATGAGTGAATCTCGTGTCATCGTCGATGGTGCTTTCGAATTTAACTTTCTCATCGTCACGTTGTTTATCAAAAGGTATTATTGGTTTTAAAGTTTCATCCAGTTGATAACTACTGTGCCTATGAGATTCCAGTTTAGGAATGATGTTTGTCGGATAAACGAGCACAGAGGAACTCATCCTTGATTCGATTTCCAAGATTTTGTCCTTGACCGACTTCTTGAGTTTTTGATCATCCTTGTGCTTAAATTCTTGTCCTGAAATAATGATGGGTGATGTAATTTCTATCGATTGTTTCTCTTTGTTTTCAAAGAAACTTTTGAATTTGTATTTGAGTCTTTGAGTCACCGTCGCAGGCTTATATATGTCATCGTGGTTATCGTCTCCTTCATTTTCTCCATCAACGTCTGATTTTATAAGGACTGATTCATCTTGTTCGGAAAGAGGAACAGAAATATTTGTCATGTTCTCATTAATATTTATCAATAATTTTATATCTTTTTTATCAATTATTTATCGTGAATTTAGGTTTAGGTACCGAATGTTTATCGTAAATATATCCCGCGATAAAGATTAAAATGCAATCATCAATATCACATCATCGTGTGGGCATAAATTATAAAAAAAATAGGTTAAATCATGTTTTATTATATATCTAATTAATGTTAAAGTTTAAGCAAATTATTATAACCTGAGGCAGCAGATGTAAAATGAGATGATCTGGGAGATGATAATTTTCGCCTACCCTCTAATAAACTATCAGATAGTGGACTTTCAGAATCTTCCTTCGGATGAGATGAGTGTAATAAGAATTTAGTTTGAATCTCATTCTCCAATTCCTTCACATCTTTGATATATTAAATATAACAATATAATTGTGTCTAAAGCTTGAGATTAACCAAACAGAATCAGGAGGGAGGAATAATGGGTGCCAATGCTTATTTCCCCCCCCCCTATTTTTTAAAAAAATTATTTGAATACCATAATATTTATGAATATACGGTTAAGGTATTTATTTATTAATAAACAAAAGAAAAAAGTAGGCTATGGGTGCATTCACAGTAGAGCGCAACAGCGACACGACAAAATACAAATATGTGTAAATACCAATGACTATTTATAGTGAGATTTTGCGACGCGACACGATATTCCCACCAAATTTGTCGCATTAAATATAGAAATCAAAATTACAAAACCTTTTGTTATTTTAAAAGCGACGCTACAATATGGCCGAAATAGAAAAATTTGG
The DNA here is from genome assembly GCF_954871325.1 of Gordionus sp. m RMFG-2023. Taxonomy (NCBI): domain Eukaryota; kingdom Metazoa; phylum Nematomorpha; class Gordioida; order Chordodea; family Parachordodidae; genus Gordionus; species Gordionus sp. m RMFG-2023. The sequence goes on from NC_088775.1 coordinate 19,510,028, forward strand.
AAGTGAATTTTTGAAATGTTATTAAAATAATATTATATATATTTTAGAATATAAATAAATATTATATTATATATTTTAAATGATTTGTTATAGAATAAAGAAGCTTTAATTAATTCAATAAGGTACCATCCTTGCTTTTATGACAAAAAATGAATAGGATATAAAAATGCACAGAAAATTATTCAATATTGAAATCCATTACTGCGGAAAATAATAATGAAACAGGTAATTAAAGAGTATTTTGAAGTATTTTTCTTTTGCAGTAGAGATGACCAAATTAACATGGAAACTAAGAGAAAGAGATTGCTTTATGAAGGAGCATAAAAAATTAAAATTTAAAGAGTTGGTCAGGAGCTAATAACACTCCCATTTGACAATTGTACTATAACTTGGCTTTTCTAATTCCAACCATAGAGCTAGACAAACTTGAAAAAAAATAAATCCTGTTATATCTAATATTGATGAAGCAAATATTGTTAGAGTAATGTTTGGGCAAATGAGTGGAGATGGAAATTATCAATATAAAGATGGTAAATATACTAATTTTTGTTAAGATTTTATTATTACATAGCTGTTGAAATCCCATGCATAGAGACTAGTCAAAGTGAATCCACAATTTTAAGAAATGATTGTAATTATATTTTATATATATAATATTATATATATTTAACATCATCATCACCTAGTATAAGATCATATTTATCTTGCAAAAAATTAATTAAAAAGAGGGATATTGATCAAGGTAATTTGCATTTGTAAATATTTATAATTTTAAACTAGATTTATTTGAGCAAGTTCTTGAAATAGAAAAATAAAAGAAACAAGACATTTGCAAAAAGATCATAGAGGTGAAAGGAAAAATTAATTAAAATCATTTTTGATATATTATTCGATTATGAAACTGATGAAGATTAATAAAAAATATTATATTGCATTGTTATTATTTTATGGGAGGGCTTTTATATTATTTTAATCAAAATTTTATCTTAGATTGTTTTTATTTAAGACACATAAAATAAATAACACAACAATTATACTTTATTTTTATAATATAATTACAAATCAATTATATAACTTGATTTTATTAGATTATAAAGTTATAATTGCCATGATAATTTATTTCAATAAAAATATTCAAAAAAGTAACTCTAATAAAAACCTTTGAGGGGTTTTTTATAGATTGAGGATTCCATAAATAATCTCTATTTTGTTTAGGATCTTGAGTATCCTTGGGATGGAGATCTATGTTTTTTCTATCAATCACCAAGTTGTGTAACAGTGCACAAGTTAAGTAACGATATAATAGAATTAATTTTAAAGTTGTAATTGATACCATTTTTTAAAAAAAATCAAAATATGTTTGTCGCAACTACTATGAATGCTATGTCGCTTAGGACACATACGCGGCTCTGTCGATTATTGTCGTGTCGCTCTCTACTATGAATTTTTTTATTTACAATTATGATTAATTATTAAAAAGATTTATAATATTATCAAATTTGATTTTAAAAAATCTATATTAATTTTTTAGGCCCAATATCGAACTGCAAAAATAGATTTCGGCCATAGGTTCGATCAGAACAAAATAAATAAAGATATTGTGAAGAATTTTAGTATATTAATTTGGTTATATCCCAAGATACATACTCTATATAAATGTTTAGCATCAAGTATATATTTATTTTGGTCATATTTTTTCTTATTTCACCAAAATATAAAATATATTTTTTTTCTTGTTTGGCCAAAATGTATACTGTGAAAAAAAATTATTTTAGATAAAACTACTAGTAATTGAGCAAAAATTATAAATTATCATGTTTAACTAATATATATATTTGGAATCATCATTAAATTTACAAATATAGTATATATTTGCTAAATAAGAAAAAAAAAATATTTTTTTTGGCCAAATAAGAAAGTACAGTATATATTTTGGTGCAAGATTAATTTTTCATTGAAAACTAAAAAAATATGAAATTTTATTTTTTTAAAAAAAGATTTGTGATTATGAAAACAAAATAATTTAAATTTCCAGTCGAAATTAGATTTCTAAAATAACCTTTATCCGAGTCCTGCCTGAATGAAAATTTTAAATCAATTTCCGGCCTAATTGAATTAGGTCAGATGGACCCTTATAGGGCTCAAATTTATTTTTATCTTACCATGAGGAGAAGTTATTGTATGAAGATCATTATGTTCTGTCTTTGGACTAGATTGCGGAGTTTTGGGATCTACTAATTAGGTAAAATAATATATTTAATATCGTGATAGCTAAATAAATGGTATTTAATATATTTTTTTAAAAAGATAGCTAAATAAATGGTATTTAATATATTTTTTTAAAAAGATAGCTAAATAAATGGTATTTAATATATTTTTTTAAAAAGAGACCTGCCTATTTATAGGCCTGGTTTGTAAGAAAACATTTTCCAGTCAGACCAGGGTTTCAAAAAAAATTAAAAAGGTTAAGATTCGACCCGTCCTGCAAGTCTCTATAAAAAACATCTGGTATAAATATTTACCATTCGATTCAATAGTAACTTCATTTGTAGATACTTGTGGTACGACATTTCTATTTTGACTTTTAATAAGAGATTCCGTTTGAGCAGTTTTGCCTGAACAGGTAAAAAAAAATATGTCGGAATTTAAATAATTCGTCAGCTATATACAAGGAATAAGTAATATGCAATGCAACGATAATAAAGGTTAAAATATGTAATCAGGTAAACTATTAAAAAATCAATAGAATGGTGTTCAATAAATGAGGATAAAAAAAATGGAATATAGTAAGGAAAGATAACAATATATAAGAAATAATAAATTGGACTTCTAGAGGGTATAAAATTTGGAAACAATTGAGTAAAATTAAACCTTCATTATAAGGCATATCAGTAGACCGATTAATTAATCCGTTGAAAGACGATAAAGGAGAATCAGTGTCAATCAAAACCTGGCCTAACATTTTAATTTTTTCATCTTCCGATAAACGGATTAAGCCGGGAGGTTTAGGTATTTTAGACGGAAGCCTAACTGAATGAATGGCATAGCTTTCGTTATCAGGAGGTGGGGCTTGAGACGTAACCTGCCCGAATTGATGAGACGCTGAATAGTCTTTTGGTATTTCGGCCGACAGCAGTGTGATTTTATTGGCAGCTATTTTATCATCTCGATTCATCACATCTTCGTTGGCAGAAGTTACTGGTTTGTTTTTATTTACATGTTGATTTTTGTCCGCGAATTTATTTGCCTCCTTAATTGAAGTGATGACTGGGTTTGAGGATCTTTTTAGACTCGTTTTATGTGCATTATTATACTCGGATTTATCTCTAGAAGAAGGTAAAAATTTTAAATCATCTTTTAATGAATACTTCAATGGATTAAGTTTAGGTTCCTGATCCGTTACATCGTAATCAGTATTATTTTCGCTGAACAAAGTTTTTTTGGGTTGGTTCAATTTAGCGAATCCATGCAGGGTATTGTGGATGGAATTTCTTGCTAGGGAAATTATATCACTATGAGATTCTTTATATGTACTCAGACCTGGTAAAGGTGTGGTATCCAATAATTTGCTACCCTGCATCGTTGCGACGTTTTGAGGGGATTGAGGTTGTTTTGGAGATAGTTTAAATTTATCTTCTAGTTCATCAAAAGATGATGCCAGAGTGTGAATTGTTTTGTCGAACGTCGATGAAACTTTGCCTAAAAGTCCTGATTTGCTATTAGAATTTAAATGATTATTTACATCGACGGTTGGATTTTTTATTTCACTTCCCATTTCCTCAACTGAATGTTTGATGGATTCAGCTGCTTTATCTAATGATGTTGATGTTTTTTCGATTAAAGCGCTAACATTTCCTGGAACATTTTGCTTAAGATTGGGATCTAAAGACACATTATTCTTCAAATTTTCAAAGGATGATTTAAGTGAATCAACATCTTTATTTAATAAATGATTATCGTTGATTGGTGTAGGTAAATGTTTGGACAAATTCTCATTTTCAGGTAGATTATGATCATCGATTTTATATCTAATGTCATCAAATAAAGATTTATTATTGTGAGAAATTTTATCAGATGTATTAGGTGTATTTAAATGGAGATCAATATCGGAGGATATTCCATTAGGCTTGCTTTTTCCCTCAACCGGACTTTTCAAATTATCCTCTATATTTTCAAATGATTTAATTGAGTGGGAAGTATTATTCAATGTTGCTGATACTTTATCAACAATATAGGGTGAATCAAAATGACCTGAAAATATTTCATTGTCACGTTGCTTCACATCTTCAAATTGACTTTTTAACTTGTCCTTTATATTGTCAATAGGAGATGTAATAACATGGGCAGCTTTATTTATAGTTGCGGACGCTTTATCAATTATACCTCCTTTTCCCTCAAAAGGATTTTTTAATTTATCTTCTGTATTGTCAATAGATTTAATTGCATGGACATCTTTATCTATAGTTGCGGACGCCTTATCAATTATATCACCTCTTCCCTCAAAAGGACATTTTAATTTATCTACTGTATTGTCAATAGGTGATTTAATTGAATGAAGAGCTTTATCTATAGTTACAGATGTTTTATCAATTACATCTGGCTTATGCGATGCAAGGTTAACATCAGGAGTTAAATTAGGATCAGTGCCATGCTCTCTATTTAAAGTTGGCTCAACGTGAGATTTCAACTTGTTTTCAAGTTCACCGATGGACGCTTCAATAGAATTGGTGGTTTTATTGATAGCAAGAGATGTCTTATCAATGATATCATTGCCATCGTGACCAATACTATCGGTTTCAGGAAAAGGCTTGTAATATTGCCCTTTTAATTTATCGCCTAAACCTTCAAATTGTGATTTCAAGTCATGAGCCGATTTTTCCAAAGCATTAGAAGCTTTACCAGCTAACCCCAAATGTTCTTCTCTTTGATGAATTTTAATCTTAAGCGCATCGCCTATTTTGTCACCGGTATCTTTTAAAGTTTCTCTTTCAGCTTTATGAGCGGCAGTGTGCAATAGAGCCCCAACACCGGCAGCCGTTCCTACGTTAGGTTTAACAGTTAATTTGTCCCCGATATCAGTTATGGACGTACGAATCGAGTGTCCAACTTTTTCGAAAGAATTTTCGACTTTGTCTAAAAGGTTGGCACCCTTATTTTTGGTGTGGTGGGAGGCGTGATGATCACCTTCTTTGTTTCCGTGATCGCCAATGGAAGTTATAAACTTGGTTATAGATTTTCGAGCATTCTTAATGATACCCGATGATAAGGAATGTTTTCTTTCCCCTAGGCTTAGATACCCAATTTCCCTAGCTGCTTTCATCTCTGCATCTTTTATAATGTCCGAGCTAATAAATTTGCCGGCGGCCAGAGCTGCTATAGCTTCATCATCAAATTTGATGCGTTCCTGGGTGCCTAGGGAAGCTAGATATTCTTCGCTCAACTCTTCCTTCTTATGATCGCTGGTTAAGATATCATCCTCTTCTTTCTTGTGTCTATGACCGATTAAGATACCCTGCAAAGATTTACGGGTGGATTTTAAAAAACCAGAAGATTTTTTGTCGTTTTTAATCGTCGGGGAAATAAGTTTGTTGCTGGTGGATCTAACATGACTGTTTTCATCTATATCGTCAGCACTTTCTAAAGATGAATCGCCGTGTAGAGAAACGTTCGAGTCTGGTGACATTATCGTAAACAAATTGCGATTGGAAATATAATATAAAAAAGATTAAAGAATTCTAATTTTTTTTTTGTAATGGGCACGAATAATAATGTAAAACTAAGTATAAAGCAAAATCAGGCAAAAGGATAGATTTTAATAAAGTAAAATATAGGAAGTCAAAATATAAAATGAAAATATTGCAGCGTAGTCATGTTTAAAAGTAGATAAGCAATATGTTACTTGTTTTTTAGTATGGCACTTCATGAAAATTAAACGAGGAGAAATATTTTAAAATTGTAATAAAAAATAGGATGGCTAAAAAAAATATACCCATCATGAATTAAAAATGATAACTCCGCGTTTTAGGAAAGTTTAAATATACAATAAGGCATGACATTATAGAATTCATGATAACTCAAATTCAAATAATTAGTAATAAGAGGCGTAACAGAAGCTGCCGATCGAGCAAGATTGATGAAGGGGAGTGAAGCGTAAATAGGCCCTCTAGTGAGTAAGGGGGCCCCAAATTTTTCCGCGGAGGCTCCCCGAGTTTAGTGTTACGCCTTTTGATAACTTTGTTAATTTGATCAATAATTAATTAAGATAAAATTGAATGCATTCAAATTTATCACAAAAACAAAACAAAAAGTAATATAGTATTAAAGTGTCCTAACCTGATAAAGGTTTTATAGGTTGAAAATGAGGGCCGGAATCGGCAGTGTCAGATGCAAACTTTTTAAGAGTTTCAATTTTTTGTCCTTCGGATAATTTTTCTTGGTTGTTGATTCTATCAGGCAAATTTCTTGGTGCTTGGGTTGGTATTATTTCAGGACTACTAATATTATCTTATTATAATTTAACATTATAAATAACTATTCATGTACATAAAACTAAAATTTAAATACATTTCATATCAACAGAAGAAATAGATAGGCACGTGTAAATGTAGATAATCTAAATAACCTTCATAACTTATTCAGAATAATTGGAAATTTATATATATATATGTATCATAAAAATAAGGATATTATACCTTGGTTAAGTGATATATCTTCCGATTGATTTTGAGGTGAAATATGTTTATCCTAAAGCAAGATTTTTTTTTTCAAAATATATTAATAATTTCAATAGTTGATAAACTTTTTGGTTATGAATGTCAAGCAAATGTGAATCTTGTTTCGCGTCATATTTCCAATCACCTAAATCTTCGGGATCTAGTTATTTATTTATGTATGTATATATATATAAGAACTAAGAAAAATTCACAATTCATAATATAATTTTTAGGCTTAGTTAACATATGATTTAAAATAATTTAAGCATTATCAAATTTCCTTAATAGCGCAATGATATTAAAATTAAGTATTAGATAAAATATAGAAAACAAAATACATATATAATATATGTTATGATGTACGTTTTTTTGTGTCTACGGATTTGATAGGAGAGGAATGATTCAATTTTATACCATTACCATGTTTTTGAGATTCTAGTTTTGATAGCCAAGGATTATAGGTAAGAATGTCATTCCTATTTATACGTTTCAATGCCAATTCCATTTCCTTGACTAATTTTTTTTTAAATTATCAGACTCAATTAATCATAATCGTAAGAATTAGAGGATGCTTGTCCGGTCGAAGCAAAGGACTTAAAAATATTTTCCGAAACCCGGGTTGGTCATAAAATGACATAATCTAAGAACCAGAGGTCAGACATGATTAGTAAAAGCTATGTGATTTATTAAATAAAAACCGTTTAATATAAAAAAATACTACTTGGCTTGACATGATCCGAACCTTGGGAATGCATACGTTTCCAAACTAAGAACATAGCTTTAGCCTGATGTCCTACATCATCTGGAAATTCTTTCTTGATTTCCTGAATATCTTCACTTGGAAAATTCAATTCACGAGCTAAGTTTATCCAATCGCCTTGTAACGACTGAGAAACATTATCCGCCATTAAATCGGGGCTAAATACAGTTTCTCGCTCTAGATATTATATATTATTATTTCAGCATCTAATTAGTGGCAATAAATTCATTGTTGATATTGACATTTATAAATATGGTTCGGTCCAGAAGCGAGAATCTTTTGGTGCAACAATTCATAAATTCGATCTTATTAATAAAACCAAAATTTGAAGGAAAAAAAACAACATTTTTAAAACAAGTTATAAAATTTTATTTGCCGAGTTCTCTACCTAATTGTATTTGGATGTAATTGGTAAATCTAAAATTTCCATCATTTATTTTTCGCACTTGAAAAAGAAGATAGATGATATAATAATAAGGGAAATTAACTTTAGAAGTATATTATAAGGAAAGCTTGGATCTAGAATCAAATAAAATATATGTATCTTTTTTTAAATTAAGCAACTCAAGTCTCGGAAGCAGAGTTTGAAAAAAGATATTTTGGGCACAAAATTTTGATTAAAAAATCTTTCATCAAAAAATGAATGTTATTTTTTAAAAAAAATTTGTGATTTCAATCATGAAAATTTTTTTATGTTATAAAAATCACAAAAGATTTACTTATTAAAAATTTTCTTCTTTTATTTTGAAGAGTATACATTTCAAAATCTGATCCGAAATCTTTTTTAATCGGACAGCGTTCGTGTTAAAAAAGAATATAATAAAATTTCGAAAAAAATTATATAAAATTAGGGCAGGACTCGCATTGGACAAAACGAGAATGTTTAATATTTCAGTTGCTTAAAGGACCAAAAAAATTTGAGGAAAATATATTTTTTTCTAAAAAATGACAATTTTTCTTAACCTAAATTATAATATTATCAAAGATTTGATTTTAAGGAAGTTAATTTTCATTTATTTAAACCTTTTGAGAACCCTCAAACTTTTCTTAAGAAGTAAAAAAATTTTTTTTAATTTTACAAAGCATTTATAAAAAAAAGATTTTATTTAGCATCACGTCTAAATAGAAAATGTAGCTTATAATAAATAATGAAAGCTATGTAAAAACTAAAAGAAATATAGCGTTAATAATTTGATCAAAATCGAAAAATAAAAATGGCGAAAAAACATAATAAAATACTAGCAAAAGCATATTTTAACCTGTTAATTAATTAAATACGATTGAATTTATAATATAATTTTGTAATATCAAATTAAATCATTAGGCATTTAATGGTTATAAAATAACATGCAAGTTGATGATGTCAAATTAGCTCACAAAACGTCAAAAGGCGCAATTTAATTTAAAAAAATATTGTAAATATTATTTTTTGTTACAATATAATTATAAAGGTTCTAGTTAAAATAAAACAACAACTCAAATTAGTGGGTAGAAAAAGATAGTCTCCTCCCCCAGTATTTATATTTACGTGTTATGCCATTGAATTTATCATATCATACCTATTCCAATATTTTTTAGAATCGATTTAACCCCATTTGATTTTTCCGATAAAACATCCATGCGTTCCTCCTGAATATAATTAGACAATAAATTATTTTAACTTTTTAAAATTCGTTTGCTATTAGGCAATAAAAAATAAAGTAAATGGCAACAGAAAGTAGAACGAATCCAATTTCAAAAAATTGGCAATCATAATTTTAATAAATAAAAAAATAACGTATCAAAAATTTGGGGTATTTTTTTCATTCATTAGTTTAAAATTATAGGTTAAATAAAGTTGTTTCTCGCCAAGTTTAAAAAACAATCATATTTTATAAATCCTTGAATATAAAATTCTTAATTAAGTGGTAAAAGTGTATAATATTATTAAATTAATTATTAAAATATATAAAATTGTTTCATTTGTAGATATAGCAAAAAAAAGAAAAAAATATTTAACCCAAAAATCAATAACACAGATGTTTAAAATAAATATTATCGATTTCAATTGTAGTCCTATTAGTATGGATTTTTAATTTAAATATATTTAAAATTTATTTTTATCGATATTCGTTGTTTTCGTTTTAAAGAACAATTAAACACGATCCAAAAAGTTGATGAGGAAAATGAAATAATAGGGTCATAAATTTAGATCAATTAACCATCATAAATTTTTTAAAATTTTATTTAAAATATTTTAAAAAAATATGAGATACATAGATAGTTTCATTTGCCAATATCATTCTGTTATAAACGCACACCCGGAATCTGACTTTTTTTTCAGGCCTGGCTCGATTTGAGAAAAAAATTGCTCGAGCGATCCAATCCAAGTATTTTTCAAGAAGTCTGATTGATATTAGGATCAAATTTTTCTCAAGAAAAATTTAAAAAAAACAAGATCGGTCCACCAACAAGTAGCTCGGTTAATGAAATAAGTCTGAATAAAGCGCAGACAAATTATCGTCATTGGGAGGAAGAGGATTATGATTTTTATTAATTTCAGACCACTTTGTAATTTTATATTTAAATATTCATCAATTCAAACACCAACTCATTTATTCCAAAAATTTTATTCAGAATAATGGAATTAATATTGAATCGAGGTAAGTAATTTTACATATTTTAAATTTATTAAAACAAAAATAATGGTATTTTTTTTTTCATGTTAAAGTCAACTTTAAAAAATATCATAACGACAATGACGCCTTTTTCTAAATGCAACGCATACTAAAGTAACGTTAAAAGCATTGATCATAATAATGCGGAATTTTATAAGCCCTAATGTCGTTAAAAAAGCGTCAAAATTTGTGTTAAAATCATAAATTCATTTGAGCGCAAATAAAATATGTCCCTATTTCAGTAATTAACCGTCCTGAGCAATTCTAAAATCAAGAAAATTGGCTCTATAACCTACGCATAATTAGAATTTGAGATAAAAATTTTAAATTCTTCTCATATTTACATTCATTTTCTTTTGTTAATGTTTCTGTAATATTTGTTCCATTCCTATCACTTCAACCACACTTGTCACCTTCGGCAAACTTGCCTTAGCATTCTTCAAAAATTTAAGATCACAAATCAGTAAACTATCAGAAGAACCTCAAGAGGAGTTTTTTCTTCGACAAAGGCTGTCCATAGCAATCCTTAAAGAATATTACATTAACTTCAATAGTAGTCTACTAGTCAAATAGCTATCCTAGACCCTTTCTGCTTTTATTTTTTTCCTCGCTCAATACCATCCCCGGTCTTCATTGTTATTTTTTAAATCTTTTGCACATATTCCTTTTGCCGCATTTTAATATAGATTATAATTATACGCTCATAATTAGATTAATGTATGGCTTTTTATGTATGTATATATAATACAGTGTTGTGATGATTTAATGTAACATAATGAGGATTTAATTTAAACACATGCATATATAATTAAATTATTTCTTTTGTTGTACATTTGTAAAGATCATAATTATATATGCATGTGTTTAAATTAAATCGTTAATATGTTACATTAAATCATCACAACACTGTATATAAAAAATGATTTATTAATACATAAATCCAGTGACGTCGCTAGGGGGGGCGCGCAGGGGCTCGAGGCCCCTGAAAAATTTGAATAGCCCCCTGAGCAAAAAAAAAATTTTTTTAATGGCTCCTTAATATCCCCTTGAACTAAAAATAAATTTTTTGGATTGCCCACTGAATGATTTCTTTTATAATTCCATTAAGTAATATATAGATATAATTTTATTATTTAGAAATTAATAAGACTATTTAAATTTTTATTAAATGAATATTATTTAAATTATTAGATTAGATTAATACATATAAATTATATTTTCACTATGTCAGCTTGCAATCAAATTCTGTATTAAAAATATAATATCAATAACTCACTAAATATTAATTTAGCTTTAACAGTTGAAGTTTAATTGACTTTTATTATTTAAATTATTATTTAACCCTAATTAAATAAATATAATCATATATTATTTGAAAATTAACAAATTTAATATTGTAATTAGCCGAGTTCAAAATGACTAATCAACTGTATATTTATTTATCATACCTTAAAAATATTTTCAAGGTCCAAATAAGTAATATTTATTTTTAAATTTTATTATCATACCTTAAAAATATTTTCAAGGCCCAAATAAGTAATATTTATTTTTAAATTTTATTATCATACCTTAAAAATATTTTCAAGGTCCAAATAAGTATAAGAGATTTCTTTATAAGTAAGTAGACATATAGTTTATAATCCTCTACTATATACAGTAGTTTATAAAATATTAGATTCAATGCCACTTTTATAGACGTATTTAACAGTTATATAATATATTACAGTTAATATTAATAAATTTTACTAATAAATGGTTTTGATAATAAATATAATAACAAATTGCATTCAAGTATTTAACGCCATCTATTTAGTTATAAATAATTTTTAATTAAACATTTCATTATTCATCTTGCAATAAATGTAATAAATTTGATATCTTTTTTTCACGTGTTTTTAGGAAAGCTATTTTTTTTCTTTTTCGAAAAACAGTTTTGAGTTAAATTTTTAATACAAGTATATTTTTGATATTATTACAAACTACTAATATTTTAAGATATAAAATACCAGTGGTGCGACAATATTAGTTAGTGATGTTAAAAGTTACTTTTGAAACATAACTAGTTACAGTTACTAGTTACATTGGCAAAAACATAACTAGTTACAGTTACTAGTTACATTTTTACAAAAGTAACTTGTTATTAGTTACAGTTATTTTCAAAAGTAACTAGTTACTTACCTTATACATCATTCATATGCGCATTATTTATTTATTGAATGCTGAATATAAAAAAAATTAGGATAAACAAAGTATAATCAGTTATTTAAAATAATATACAATTTATTTATATAAAAAATATCGCAAAATTGAATACATCGAATATAAAAATATATATTTGCATTGAAAAAAAAACATTTATTTTTCATAAAAATTAGAATCTAATAAATGTTTATTTGCTTTTAACAACAAATTAATTTCAAAGTTATTATCTGGGAGACCTGCTCGTTTATCTCCAAAAATGAGCTTACCTAGACTGAACAAGCGCTCTACGGGAGCACTTGATGTTAGAATAACATTATATTTAATAAAGAGTAATTTTAACTTTGGAAAATCGTTATATAAAGAAATAGTGTTGTTATTAGATTTGATAAAGTTTTCTATAAGTTCATTATCCAGAATATTTTGGCGCTTTAGGTCAAAAAATATAACTACATCAAGTGATGTTGGTTTTGAGCATGATTCATTCGTCTGGGATTCACTTTGAGGTATTAAGGTATTTATTAAATTTAAAATTTCCTCCTTTTTTGCTTTATTCTTTTCTTGCCTAATCCAAGGCCAGTCAGTTTTAAATAAAGGGTGAAGAATTGCAGCAATGATGTTGTCATTATCATAAAGATTATTAAACCTATAACATGATATTTTTGTTAGACTTGGTTCTTGTAAGTAATGATTAATAATTTAATATTAAATTCTAAAATAATCTGTCTTTGTTTTTCCTTATACTAAATTTAAATTTTTTTTTATTACGTATATGAAGTTCCAATGCTTGTTACTTGATGGAAAAAAATATATTGTGCTACATTTGTAAATAAATATAATATTAAAATTTATTAAATTAATTGAATTTGCTTACAAAATTATGAAGCCCAGCAACAATGTAACAATTTAAGAAAAGAAAATCAATTTGAACGGGAAATTATAACAATCAGATATTTTCACAAATAATTTAAATTAATAAATTTAATTTAAAAAATAAATTTAATTTAAAATTAATTTTTCACAATTATTTGAATATATATTTAAAAGTAACTAGTTACTTTTGGCAGTTACATTTCAAAAATTATAACTAGTTACAGTTACTAGTTACAATTTTAAAAATATAACTAGTTACCTTAACATCACTAGACAATATATAAAATCTTAATTGTTTCATCATATCATTCTGGTCCTTATTTTATAGTTCCAAAATGTTTCATTATATGGCATCCTTGCCGTGAAAATAACTCAAGGCTTCAATATATTTGAACAATTATTTCTTCCAAAGATTTTTAGTGTTTTTATTTTATCAATTTATCAAACATAATAAATTCGGATATTAGTTTACATCGTAAGTGTCATGGCTATTATTGCTAATTAATCAGCATCTATTATGTGTTGCCATGTAATTTAAGATTATTACTATAACGACTGAGAGCATATAATTGCATATTTTAGATAAACAATAATGGTCAACTGTGTAGTCGTTTATATATCATTTAAAATGGAAGATAATCTTTTAGAAATTTAATATCTCACAATAATTTTCTCGATTACTTATCTAGCTTATTGGTCGTTTATACTCTCTCCTACAAAAATTGTTGATTTGGTTTAGGCCTATAAATTTTTCCTTATTAGTCCATTCTATAAAACATTGTCTAAAATGGTTACAGAGAATTATATTAGTTTGTTGATAACCTTTTGTCAATGTAAGTTGCTAAGAATTATATTATTGTATTATGTGATTTTTTATATGCCAGTTTATTTTGTATGCATAATAATAAATGACAAAATATGGAAATCAGAATAACTGTTCAGAGTTAACAAAAAATTGGGGGGTATGGGGGGAGGCGAAGTCCCCCACAAAATTTTTTTTAGTTGAGCCCCCAGAGATTGTGAAGGCTAGCGATGCCCCTGATGTAAATTAACAAAAAAAACAATATTTGTCAAACCCGGAAAGAAAGCCCCCAAGAAAAATACCAATATATCCATAAAAAAGCCATCAGTAAATTTACAAGGCTGCTGTAAGGGGTATTGGTCCCACATAGTATAATATTACAAGCAGGGATTCGAACCCGAACCCGGAGAATAAAACCCGGGTTTTTGAAAAAAATATATGAACCCAAACCTAACCTGAACTCCGTTTATAAAATTTTCAAAACCCCGAACCGAACCCGGGAATTTTATTTGAACCCGGGTTCAACCAGGTTCAGTGTATTGTCAAAATCATATATTAAGATATTTGTATAATTGTAAATACAAATATTAATAATTTAATTGAGATTTTATAATATTTTCATATTATATTTCCAATTAAGTGAAGTCTTAATATATTTTAAACAACTTAATTCATTTACGCCATTTTTAAAATTTATTCTCAAGGATTTCTATTGGAGTGTTAATAAATTTTAAACAATTAAATTAATTTATATCATTTATTTTTAACTTATTCTCAAAGATTATTAATTAGAGGAAAATGAAAGTTAACAAGTCAATTATTATATTGGATATTGTTAATTTAAAGAATTCTCAAAATCTAAATTAAAAATTGTTAAACAAAAATTTTTGATAAACTTTTGTATTTTTAACTCTATTTTGCCTGTAAATAAAATAAAAAATTTATGTCTAGTTTTTTATTTATGATTTAAATATAGATTTTTTTTTATCAATTCAAAAATTCTTAAGCCCGAGCTGAACCAGGAACCAAACCTGGGTTCAAAAATGTTTCCCTGAACCGAACCCACCTTTTTTTTTACCTTAAACCGAATCCGGGCAAAAATTTTGGGTTCGCATCCCTGATTAAGGTATTTATTTATCAATTACAGTCAAACCTGTCTAATTTTGGCACTGTTGGGACTAAGATTTTTGCTTAACTTAGACCAAAAAAAACATTTTATCAATATTCTTAGTTTAGCAAAAATATCTTCAATCATTTTCAAATAATATTTTAGTAATTTGTCAAAATCATACGAATTTATGTATGGACTATATGTACAAAATAAGAAAGTGTTTGCATGATGGAAAACATTTCCATATTTTTTAATTTATTTGCCAATAAAATTATTCAGTATGTAAAATTATCATTTATGAAATATAATAAGTTATCTTTATTTGTTTATTTAATACAATGGTTTTTGCATGGCGTTTGATAATATCTTTTTTGGATTTATGAATAACGTGAATAGTTTCTTTAGAAATATTAAAATTTAGCATATTTTCTTTAAGTATGATGATTAGAAATTTAATAACCTTAATTTTTTAAATTAATGTTAAAGTTATATTTGTTTCCTTTATATTTGACATAAATAAAAAATATTGTATTAATACATATTTTTTTGCTCGTGTTGATAAAATAATATCTTTTTATGGGTTCTGATGTAATTGCTCTAATTTTGCTGCCTATATTTTTAAAAAAATAAGTCCGCTTGACATATGTCCAAGGTAAGTGATAACGATTGGTAAAAAAACATAATTTATTAATTTATAATATTTATTTTATTTCTTCTCAGCTATATCAACTGGATTAAAATTAAAATTCTTCGCAGATGAAGTCCCAAATTAAAGATTGTGATCTAAACACCAAATATCTTTTAATAAAAAATCAGCAGAGGGAATTGACGGTTTTCGACTTTCTTATTTCCAATTTTTAATCAACCTAAAAATCCTATTCAGAATTCATTTGTTTCATTGATAATATTGAGCGAACAAAGATTTTACCTAGCCAATTCATCTCTCCTTTTTGGATTAAATTTACTATCTAAGCCTAATGATAGGGTTCGGCGATTGCAAAAGTTTCTCTTTTCAGTATACAAGTAGTTAAGATAATCATTGAAAGGATCCAATCTGATACTTCAAAAATGTTTCAAACATATCAACTTGGATTTGGTACTAAAGGGGGAAATAGCTGCCCACTATCTGCATATATATTCATCGAAGATCCTCCTCTTGTAAGCTGGATTTATAAAATACTTTTAATTCCTTATCCAGAAAAGTATTTTTAAACATTTTTTATGAAAAATTTCTAATGTATGCAAAATTTATTGAACAGTATGGCTGTAGAACCCACCTCAAATTTGGTGATTATAGAATTCCTTCTGACAATGATATACAACAAGGAGGCTTTTTGGGTTTCATATTTAAATTAGGCATATAAAACCTAATTCATTCTTCAAAAACTTTTTTTTTAACAGACATAAATATCTGGTATCTGGATGGTATTTGTGCACCATTTAAAAATATTTTAGCAGGGATAGATTATACAGTTAAATTCTCTAAAAAGAGGCCTTATTCTAAATTAAAGCTAAATCTGAAATATTTTCTTTAAATTCAAATGCCCTCGAAATCCAGTGGTTTAAAATAATTAAAGAAATCAAATTAATCTTCTTGGTTCACATTTACGCGGTTTTTCCAACTGTGAGGTGTTCTTGGGAATTTTTAATTATTAGGATTATAAAATATATAAGAAATACCTTCACGGCAAAGTTTTTTCTTTTATATTTTTACCAAAGATTTATATATTTTTAGATCTTCCTTTTTTTAAATAATAAAATTATTAATCGCTTTCATGAATATTTAGAAATATTTTAAATATTAAATTGGAAAATTTACTTGAGGTTTCTCACAATTACCCTCCAAAATGGGAGGTTTAGATTAATATTCTTTAAATCTTATATCTCTTTCTTATTTTTGGCATCAAGTTTGATGAATAACGCCATGATTGATATTTTCTTTTATCATTCCTAAAGATAACCTTTTAAATTTCGGCCTTGACTGTTTGGATATCTTTAGCTTTATCTGAGGCTGTTTTACCCACAGTTTTAACACATAAATCAATTTGAACCTTTAATCAAAAAAAATTTAAATATCACAAACCTACCTTTGGAATATATTCAACTATTACAAAATGCTGACTGTACTAGTGGTTATGAATGGTTGAAATATTGCCAATCGTAACCTAGGTAACATTTTAACCGATAAAATAAGAGCCCTTACACCAGAACCCAGGGAATTTCATTTTTTAGTAAAAAATAATATTCAAATTTCTTTTTTAAAATATAATTGTTGTAATCGGGGTTTTTTTTAGTATTTTATTTTACGCGCAATAATTTGGATTTGTAACAATGGCGCATGAATTTGATTTTTGATTATATTATCGTAAGACTCATGTTAAGTCCTGTTTTATTTATTTAGAATTAAGTGTCAATATTATATTAATGTATTATTTTTATTTAAAATATAAAAAGGTTGAAATTTGCCTAAAATTGTAATCATTTTCATTTATTATATTTTTTTTTAAAATAAACTTTTATCTTAAAAAAGTGTAGAGTAGTAAAGAAAAGTAATCTCCAGTAATAAGTAAGCGGCACAACCAATTGAAAAAAATTTATGGTGTTTTAGTAGAATTTATATACCCAATTCCGTTTTTATAGAATACGCGCCTTTTTATTTTTTTATTATATTATAGTTTATAATTGGAATATAGTTAAATACTTTAACTTGATCATCCAAAAAATAATTTTAAAATTTCAGACCATCATCTGATGATAAATTAGGCTCCAGTTTGGTATTCGGGTCCTAGTAAACGGCTAATAATTCATTTAATCGTTGTATGTCTTACATATCTGCCTTGACTATACATAATTGAGACCATGCTACCATTTGGAATCAACCGATATTTAATGCATATATGTGGTGGAACTATGCAACACCAAATTCGGTGGCCTATGGCAACTATAAATTGTTCATCTGATAAGAGGTTATCTAGGTAACGACTTGTTAATGCTTCTAACGATTCATAACGAGAAGTACAATCAGCATTTCATAGTAGTTGAATATATTCCAACGGATTTGATGAGAATATTTAATTAAAGGTTCAAAAATTGATTGATGCAGGTTAAACAGTTTCTGATGAATTCGGTACGAAACAGCAATAAACGAAACAGCGAAAAATTCGGAATCTAGGTTATATCTCCTAGAAATTTTTAAAGTAAATTTGAAATTTATATTAATAGATGCTAGGGAAGTAAATACATCTATTTAAATTCTGTAAAAGACGAAATATGAGTTTTGTCCTCAATTTGATTTCCAAATTCCTCAATTTGATTTCCAAATTCCTCAATTTGATTTCCAAATTGGGAATATGGAGAATATTTTATCCATTTTAGAGATTTTTTCAAAAACTTAATTTAAATAGATGTATTTACTTACCATCTAATATCAATTTCAAATTTACTCTAAAATTTTTTTAGGAGATATAAGCGAGATAACCAATTTTTCGCTATATCGTGCTCTTACCCTTCTGATAGGGCTTAAGATTTCTGCAGCAATCAAGGCCGAATTTAAAAAACTTACCTTTAGAAGATAAAAGTATCATTTAATAGACCTTCTAAGTTTATATTAATTTACACTATTAAAAGTGATTTTCAATATTATTAATTACATGATAACCTAAAACAAATAATATATTAAGATGACTTTTCTAATATATAACAGCCCCAACGCGAAATAAAATAATTACAATAATCCGAACCTAGGGGTAAGGTCGGTGTTGGGCAATTTTGCATATCTCCATTAAAAAATAGATGGTAATAAGTAATAATTTACGAAGTTAGCAACTAAATTTGCAAATTATTTTTGTACATAAGGCAGCTACCATTTTTTTTTAATGATGCAAGCATTTTATTTAATAAAAATATATTTATTTTCATGTAACCTCTGTGATCGTTTTTCGGGTGTTAACTTTTTTTAAATATTTAAACTAAGAAATTTAATTATTGAAACAATTTGTTACACAAATCAACCAGCCATTTATAATAATTGAGAACAACCCATTAAATTTTTTTACGAAATACCAGTGAGAAAATGTTTAAATATTTTATATGGGCTACCTACTGGGTGAGTTCTAATTTTTTAAGCATCTACCCCTCACCCCCCCCGTCATGTTGGCCGGGTAATTATCATCAAAATTTTATTATACATTGAATTTTAAGTATAGCTGATTTGACGTGGAATCACCACATAAACATTTGAATCTAAATTTTGAAAGATAATAAACTTTAAATTCAGTTGGAAGAACGATGTTCAGCGTACATATTGGGTGGGCCGCGGGTTTAACGAGCGTTGCATAAGGCGGATCACCTAAAAATAGTAATCGGCCTATGGGTTCTTGATTAGGGTCTTTTATTCTGACTTTAAAGGGTAATCTATTCTCTTGGAAGGGTTTAAATTTCAGGGCTAGGATATTAGTATTAAGAGCTAAAAGGCCATTCAAATTAGAATTGAATATAGGAGATGTTGCTTCCCCGCTATTAGGTATGTTGATGTTAGAATGATATGAATTATAAAAGTTAGTCGGTGAAGCGGCGTGAGGCATAAAATTATCTTCAATAAATCGTGAGGTATCTGATTTGGTGATTTGTATTAAATTACCCATCGTTTCCAAGAATATAGGTTTATTGTCTAAGACCTTAATAAAAATATATATAAGTAATTTATCTTTATTCGCCAATAAACATACTGTATAAATAATATATAATATTTAAATTATTCGCCTAAATCTTATTTTGTTGTAGAATATATGTAATGTGTGTAAACTCAAGAACAAAAAATGGCATAATAAATTTTCAGTAAACACTTTCTTTCTTATAAAGTTGAAACAAAAATTCCATTCGAAACCTCGACATCCCTGCTCTGAGCGATCTCCTTGAATCTTTCTTGATGTTCTAGGGTTTTATCGATTTTGTCGTCAGTAATGACAAAAGCACGTATGTAACCCTCTATGTCATTATTAGATTGGCGTTTGCCAAAAACCAACATTCGAACCATGTAAGGAACATGAGTAGCCTCTTTGTACACTTCTGTGCCGAATTTGGTGGCATCATTAACTTGTCTACAATCCATGAGCCAGAATCTAATTGTATAAAGTACAAATTATTTGTATAATAAAATTATATTTAAAAATTAATTAGATATGCATATAGATAACCATATTATTGATCGTAAATTATCGATATTTTATGTTATTTGTATTTTCAATATATTTTTTTGTCAAAGGATGTGTCTAATCTTAGTGGTGTGTTAATACGTAATGACGAGCCCCTTTAGATAAATATCATTTTTTGGTATTTTAAATAATTGGTATTGGTTAAAGTGAAAAATATAATAGTTCTAATTATAACTTTTTTTAAAATAAAATTTTAATATTATATCGAGAGCTGTGCGTCAGTCGGCATACAACAATAAGATGAACAACTCTATGATTAACCATAAAAAGACAAATACAAGAGCAAATCAACTCTGGGTAAATCTTGCGTCATTAAATTTGATATGTGGACCGCTCAATGGAAGATATACGATGTATCGGGCCATCAATAAAGGGTAGCAAGTCTGATTTTAGGCCTATTAGGAAAGAAAGTAGTACCCCCAATTTTTTTAAAAAATGTTGGCTTTCTGGATATAAAAAAGAGTATCTTGATTTTATTAGGACATGAAAAGGACATAACTAAAAAAAGTTACTTTGATTTTTAAAAATACATCTCAATCAAAATTATATTGTTAATGCTATATTTTTATTAGTTTCTACTGCGTAATCATTGGTAATATCAATTGTAAAATAGTTACAATTTTCTTAATTATATATATTTATTAATTGAAGCCCTAACAAAGCGCAATTAAACTAAATCAACATTGTTATCATATAATATTTGTAAAATCATTTATCATTTTATTTCTTTTCAGCTTATTTAAACATATTTATATTTTTATATGTGGTATTTTTCAAATAATCATTGCAAGTTTTGTATTCAAATAACTCAAATATTCTATGATGTTTAAAAAATCTTTACTGCCCCCCTCAATGGACAGAGCTAAATCGGGTCTCGGGTCATCGGAGTAGAATGCCATCCATTATGGAGAGACCTGCTGAATGGTGATGTACATCAATTAAAGTCATGGTTAATACTTCATTTGTAAAGTTAACTAATGAAAAATTTATTATTATTTAATTCCTTTAATTTATTTTACAAGTAAAAATATCACTCACTAAAAGGCATAATAATAATTATATCAAATCACAAAATCAACGACGATTTGATTTTTAAACTTTGGACTGGCCACTGATTTCACCAGCGCACTGCTCTAATTGTATCATATTTCACCAGTGGCATCCTAGTTTTTATAAACGTTCTAAAGATTGAATATTTTGATCCAAGCGATGAGAAAGCTTTTCCCCTAACAAAAACCCACTAATTTGACTATTAAGTTTAGGGTCAATTTTTTAATAATAAATAAGATCAGCTCGAATTCACAATTTTAAGAAAAATTTAGCATTGATATTTATAATGTATAATCGGATACAAAAAAATAGCGGATAAAATTTTTATTTAGATAATTGACTAATAGAAATTTAAAAAACATATATTGTTAATGTTTGTGTTTATTCTATTCCATATAGACATTACCATTAAAGATCGGATCAGGTTATATCAGGAAAATCGGATGGCCGTAAAAAGCCCCATCAATACCCTCTAAACCAATTAATATCTAGGAAATTTATATGAAATACCTGGCAGATACTGTGGTGGTAAAGGATACATAATTATTTACGAAAGTTAACGGCGTTGAACCAGTTATGTCTTCCCATTGAGCGGGAGTAATGCCACCTTCATTTTATATAATAATTTATGTTGAGTATAAAAAAACGATTATAAATATATACAAAATTAAAAACACGTTGCACGATTGAAATATAATGGCATAAGTATGTAATGTGCGAATACGAATAATAGACACAAATTCGTAACTTATTACTATTAGTCGGAATTGAATTGGGATCAATATCTTATGCTTTGAGAATCACCGTTCGTTATACATTAAAATAAAGTCCCAAATATTAACTTTTGCATTGGCATATGTTTTTATTATTCTTTACCAATATCAAATTATTTAATTCTATAAGTAGTTAAAGGTACTTTAATAATTTCTTTCTTTTTTCTTTAAGAAAAATATATTGGATATTATTTTATAATCTATCTAAAAATTGTTATTTTTTACACCCCTTTTAATTTATTTAATAAGATAATAATAAAAGTTGCCCTAACTGATATTTAATTATATTTTCATTGACAAAAAATCGAATACGTTCACGTTCATAATTGATTTGCAAAAAACTTCTCTAAAAATTTAGGTTGTTAAAAGTTACCTTTAAACAAGAACTAGTTATATTATTTCAATCAAAAGTGACTAAAAAGCAACTAATTACATTGCAATTTGTGAGTTACTTTATAAATAATTAGTATGTAAATATCATGGAGTTGTTTCGCCAAGCGAAGGCCTTATGAGAAAAAATTGCCTCTATTAATTAGATATAGGCAATTAAAGCGATTCACGAAGTCAAAAGAGAAAGAACGAAGATGAGAATACGAGAAAAAAACAAGTCAGGAACTGAGAAAAAGGATTTAGAAGCAATATAGGTAATGTCTTGAGAATAAATAGACTGAAATGGTTTGATAAGTTGAACCGAAAGCAAAGGATGATTGGTTGAATAGATGCCGTCGGTTGGAAGTGGAGGGAGTAAGATCTAGAGGGCGACCAAAGACATACTAGATGAAAGTGCTAGATAATGACATGAAAAGGTTAGGTTTGACCCGGGGCAATGCGGACCAAGTAAAATGGAGAAAGGCGATTAGAAGGGAAAATGGCCACCTGGAAAGGGCCACTAAACGACGATGAAGATGAGGTTAATAAATTATTAAATATCAATACCTGTAATGCTACACAGTAGTCTTAAAGTAGGAGCATCGTTCGATGAATTGTATTGATTGATCATACCCTTATTCGAGGCTTGGGGCAATGGTATAGTTAAGGTTATAGGTTTATGAAATTTTCTCCGCCTGGGTTCGATAGTAACTACTGGGCTTACTGCAACCCTGTTACCCAACATTTTGGTAACCATTTCTGGCGATATAGGATGGGCCTTTTTTTATTATATATTTTAGGCTAATAAATTTTCTGAAAATGACTATCTAATATCTTAAAACATGAAATTGAAAAATATTATATTTTTGCTCATTAATTAGGCAAATAAATAAAACCACTGAATATTAACCATTAAGATATAGTTAACCCAATCCTTGAGAGCTGAGATGGGCAAAAAATGGAGACCCGGGTTTGGGTCTAAAAATCGACCAAACCAGCTCTGAACAAGAACCTCGAGCACAGACCCGGGGTCCAGATGAATAATGTTATTCCAAATAGTTCAAATAAAAACATGGCATCATTTACTATGGTTAAATAGTAAAATCCTGCAAGCAACTCAGCTTAGGATTAAAAAATTTTAATCGGGACCACTTAGGGCTTAGAAATACCAAAAAATAGGATTAAAATGAATTATTATGTTGGTAGGCCGAGCGATTAATTCCAGCTATACCATCCTAGTTCAGAATTAGATAAGAACTTTCTGGCCGGATTTGTTTAATTTCATCGCTATTTTTTTATGTTAGACAAGTATATTTGATAACATTTGTTTATAAATTCGGCAAGATTGAACTTGAATGGGATATTTAGAATATTTTTGGAATGTTTTTTATAAACAAAAACAAGCCTCTTTTTTCTGCAATTCTCGAAATCAAAATATATAAAATCAGGTGCGTGAAGTTAGCCCCCCCACTTTTGGATTTTTAATGGTTTATCAATTAGACTGATTTATATGCGATTTGTACCGTTTTCAGTTCGATTTGTACCATTACTGTTTTTGAGATATTCAAAGAACAAAATGGAGGGCCAACTTCACGACAACCCCCCCCCCCCACCACTTTTGAATTTAAAAATAAAAAACGTATAGGTCGATAGAAAATGATTTGTACCGTTTTCAGTTCGATTTGCACCATTACCGTTTTTGATATATTCAAAGAACAAAATGGGGGGACAACTTCCCGACACCCCCCCCAACTTTTGAATTTAAAAATAAAAAACGAATAGGTCGATAGAAAATGATTTGTACCGTTTTCAGTTCGATTTGCACCATTACCGTTTTTGATATATTCAAAGAACAAAATGGGGGGACAACTTCCCGACACCCCCCCCCCCCCAACTTTTGAATTTAAAAATAAAAAACGAATAGGTCGATAGAAAATGATTTGTACCGTTTTCAGTTCGATTTGCACCATTACCGTTTTTGATATATTCAAAGAACAAAATGGGGGGACAACTTCCCGACAACCCCCCAACTTTTGAATTTAAAAATAAAAACGAATAGGTCGATAGAAAATGATTTGTACCGTTTTCAGTTCGATTTGTACCATTACCGTTTTTGATATATTCAAAGAACAAAATGGGGGGACAACTTCCCGACAACCCCCCAACTTTTGAATTTAAAAATAAAAAACGAATAGGTCGATAGAAAATGATTTGTACCGTTTTCAGTTCGATTTGTACCATTACCGTTTTTGAGATATTCAAAGAACAAAATGGGGGGGCAACTTTACGTCAACCCTTCAACTTTTGAATTTAAAAATAAAAAGTGTATAGGTCGAAAGAAAATGATTTGTACCGTTTTCAGTTTGATTTGCACTATTACCGCTTTCCAGCTATTGACCGTTAAAAATATGGCGCTAAAAATAAAAAACACTCAAAATTTTTTAAAAAAAAATTCTTAACGTACAACGATAGAGAATTTTTTTCTCTTCCTAATGATGCCTCAAATTATTTATCTTCATTATTTATTTCGGAAACCAAAATTTAAACCTTATATTATAGCGTGAAGTTAGCCCACCGATATTGAAATTTTGACATTTTTCAAATTTTTAAAACGGGATTGATGATTTGTACCGTTTCAAACTCGATTTGTACGATTACCGTTTTCCAGCTATTGACCGTTAAAAATATGGCTATGATAGAATTTTAATTTTTATTAAAATATATAATCATTTATATGTTAATCAAATTTTATAGCAAAGTTTAAAAACTCTTTTATAATTTCGGAAAGTTTTATGAGTATTTATAATATCTATATATCATTTCAATTATAATTTGTCAATTTAGAGCTAGCGGGGCTTGCTAAACCATATAGGTCATTTATGCTAGTTAATAATGAAAAAAATTTTAAAATCTTGAAAAGGCTATTTTTATGATTAATATTTAGGATTTATGTTAAAAAATCATAATTTCTCCTTAAGATCCTTATTTTTCTATGTCCATAATATTTATTAAATTAACCAAATTAAGTTTCAATTTTTTATATTTAGCTTATATTTATAAGTATGATATTTTTAACACTAAAATTATTATATACGTATCTTTATTACTAAATTATTGTCTTGATAAAAGGAATATGTTCCAATTATAAATCAAGTTAAAAGCTTTTATTCTTGTACGTCCGGAGTTGGAACAGAGTTATAGTGGAATGCGTTTATAAAGGCCATTTTAGAGACGGTCATGAGCTGAATAAAAAAAGGAGGTTATCCGGCTAGACACGGGAAAATTTTGCAAATGAAATTATTACAACCAACTCTAATATTC
The DNA here is from genome assembly GCF_954871325.1 of Gordionus sp. m RMFG-2023. Classification (NCBI taxonomy): domain Eukaryota; kingdom Metazoa; phylum Nematomorpha; class Gordioida; order Chordodea; family Parachordodidae; genus Gordionus; species Gordionus sp. m RMFG-2023. The sequence goes on from NC_088775.1 coordinate 19,535,869, forward strand.
CATATTATAGTGTCCATTTTTGAAAAATATATATAAATAAGCAAACTATTCAAAATTTATTTAGCATTTTTATTAAAATATATAGATTTATAAATATATTAAGGTAGGATAAACAAATAAATATATATTTACAAATGTGTGTATATTTTTAGATAAAACTTAATTTGAGACATCATTAGAAAGAGAAAAAAAATTACTATCGTTGTACGTTAAGAAATTTTAAAAAAAAAATTTGTGTTTTTTATTTTTGGCGCCATATTTTTAACGGTCAATAGTTGAAAACGGTAATGGTACAAATCGAGTTTGAAACGCTACAAATCAGATACAATTCAATACCGTTTTAAAAATTTGAATATCGGGGGGTTAACTTCATGCTATAATATAAGGTTTAAAATTTGATTTCCGAAATAAATAATGGAGCTAAAACTTAATTTAAGGTATCATTAGGGAGAGAAAAAAAATTCTCTATCGTTGTACGTTAAGAAATTTTTTTTAAAAAAACTGTGTTTTTTATTTTTGGCGCCATATTTTAAATGCTCAATAGCTGGAAAATTGTATAGTACAAATTAATCTGAAAACGGTACAAATCATTTTCTATCGACCTATACCCTTTTTATTTTAAAATTCAAAAGTTGGGGAGCTGTCGTGAAGTCCCCCCCTTCCCCCTTTGTTATTTGAATATCTCAAAAACGGTGATGGTACAAATCGAACTGAAAACGGTATAAATCGGGTACAAATCAGTCCAACTGATAAACTATTAAAAATCCAAAAGTAGGGGGCCAACTTCACGGACTTTATAAAATATTCAATTTACACTTTTTATAAAAAAATAATATAATAAACTTAACTTCAAAAATATATATAAACTTACTTAAATTTAATTTTAAAATTATCATTTTCTTAAAAAAAATTATCTAAGTAAATAACTAAAAAAATAATATAATAAATAAACAACTTCAAAAATATTTTAAAAAAAGCATCATGATGGGACTGCCATTTTTCATCACAAATTATAAATTTACAACATAATTTCTTTTTATTAAACATGCATGAAGTTTAATCTTTATTTTTTGTCCATATTTAATTAAAATAATAAAATTTTACTTTTTTTTACCCCCTTTATTGTATATTTAAAAAAAATAATAATAACTTCACTGTAATAGGAAATTATGTGGGGGAGGTTGTTTATAAAAAAAAATATACATAGTTAAAAAAAAGTAAAATAAAAATTAATTATATTTAAATAGATTATGGCCGTGACGGTAAATTTTTTTAAAAAAAAATCGGGTTTCGGCCGTAAAACATTTTAATCAAAAGCACCCCAAATTTAAACAAATATTTAAATGGTAAGAGAATGAGATTAAAAGTTTTATTAATTTAGAATGTATAAGATTTAATTTAAGATTAGAAAATGAGATTTATTTTTCCTTACTTTTCATTTATCCGAGCCACGGGTGTAATCCATAGGTGGGTCTGAACCTCGGGTCGGCCTGAGCACATAAAAGGGTCGTAAATTTTACGACCAAGCAGATTAACAAAACTATGATGGGGTACAACTAACCTCAATTTTAAAACCGTTACCTCATTCAAATTTAATACACTATTAATAAAAATTTTATAGATTTAATATTGGTGTAAAAATAAAGCAATTTCTATAAATATAATATTTATATTTTTACTAATAATTTTTTTTAAATTATAAGATATGAAATGTGTTTTACCTCCAAAAAAACATTTATATCCTAAATCGTAGAAATCCACATAAATGTATGAGAGACCGGGGATCTTATGAGCCCGAGGTTCCAGTGAGCCTTGGGGTTTTCTTTTAGATTATCAACTAAAATGGGTAACTTTTTAACAAATATGTACAACTACATTATGCATATATGGCTATAATTTTTTTAAATATCGGATCATATATAAGATTTTTATGACAACAGATTTATACTCTCAAAAGTAACTTTTTAAAATGATTCAATTAATATAAAATAAAAAATAATAAAAGTCTTAATTATCCAATAACTAACTTATATAAAAGATTGAATACTATTCTATATAAAATCTTTTCAAATAAAGACAAAAAATATGTTAAAATAAAACTACCATAAAATCAGATTTTAAACTATTGAGGGTTTGAGCTACTTTTCAGAGGAACATATGAAATTTTAAAGAGCCTTTAAAATTTACTTTTTCCTATTAAAATTGAGTCAGAATTATATTAGAAAAAAGAAACAACTAATAATGATAATCCGTCCTTGCTAGCCGTTATGAAGAAAACAAACTTATGAACAGTAAAAAGAAATAAATCGAGATTAATGATACAAGATTCTAAATTGTCTATATAAAGACAAATATTCAAGAAAGAGCAAGAAACTATATGTGAGTCTTTGTCCCCATTAAATGTTTTTTTTGGGCTATGGATCGTGTTGTAATTATAATCCATTCTTTATTTGTTTAAATTATCAATAATTTTAATTATTATATAATTGTTTTCCATTATGGCTTATTTTTATCAATAAAGTAGTTGCATTTATATTTAGAACAAATTAATATTTTACAGCTCAAGAGCGCTTTACGGGAAAGCTTATTATCCCCCGGATGTAGCTCCTCTTTTCCGAAAAATTAATACTGTTAAAAAATTATTTTTATGTAAAGTAAAGCAAATAAATGGAATAAAATATATTATTTATTCAATATTATCAAGTAATTTTAATTTTATTGATGTTTGCCTTTTAGAGCTCGCATGTTCCCCGGTCTACCGCATTAAATTTTGCAGAAATATAGTGTGATTAAAATGAAATATACTGGAAGCCCCAGATCAAAATGTCAATAAGTTTATTTGTAATAACAATTTTAAAATCTGGTATGGAACTCTACCCACCAAAACATCTGAATATGAATAGTATAAAAAAATTACTATCACTTATACCTGAAGCCCAATCCTGATTCTTTTCGTAAGCGCTCCTTCCGGAAACATGGCCTGAACCATAGGAACGATGGTAGAACTAATAATTCCCCCCTCGGGTCCTATACTATGAGTCTCTTGGTGAATACGAGATATAATTGCAAAATACAATGGAAAATCATTAGTAAGGATGCGAGTTATTCTATTGCTTTGCAAGTCGTCTAAACTATCTGTGGTTTTTTTAAACATTTAATTTGTAGAAAAATACAAAAAAAATATAAGATAGATTTATGAAAATGAAAATTATAGATGTCTAACCAAAATATTTTTAAATAACAGAAATTTAATTTAAACCTTCTCCATCAAAACTCTCGTTTAAGACCTCTTGGACAGCCGATTCGGAGGCTTCCAACACGTGTTCCCTCCAGGTTTCGCCATTGTCGCTACGTAAAATTGTTATTTCTCTTTCGCTGCCTCTCAGGGATGCAAAGTGTGGAATTTCGATAATAACTGGTCTGAATATAATTTATATAAATATATAGTTCAAGCAAATATAATTTGTTTACCAAATAGGTTTATAAATTTAACTTTAAAAATGGTTTCTTTAAGAGCAATAAATCTTGTATCTTTTTCATATGATAAATAACATTAACAATCTCGTTTATCCTTATAAAATTATTATTAAAACATATGTAAAAATTCATTTATTTTTAAGTGTTAAAAATATTTTTTTTAAAACTAGTAATTATAGTAGCATTCTAAAAAATAAGTTAATACTAGAAAAAAATACCCCAAAAATTTGGTTCCGGCTGGACCTAATTCCAAAATTCTGCACGCTAGTCCTTCTCCTTCCATAAGTGGAGGAGAATTCGCCATTTTTTCGGGTTTGACAAATCGACAAGTAACTCTAATGGGCGTGGCTGCCTTGCGAGGTGGTATAATTACCCTTAAACCTGAATGTCTGCATCCTCTCATGGCACCTCCCCTGGCATCCACCATAAAACTCACCAAAAATCTTTAATTTACGAGAAAGATAAATAATATGAATAATTTGATTTATACTATATGTGGAATGTCGATCCTAAAATTGTAAAAAAATTATAGTCTAAAAAAATGAACTTTTGATTAAAATTTAACTTGTTAGTGAGAGTAAATTTTTAAATATGTTAAAGATTATTGAGCAACGTGCATTTGCGATTTATTAAGGTACATAAGATTGGGGTTGTTTTTATTTATCTTAATTCGAAATAGGCCTATATATTTTATACATTAAAATTAACAAGTTAAATTGCACTTAAAAAAATATAAAAACAAATATAAAAATCATAATATATAAAAAAATTAAAACAATGTAAAAAAATAAAAAAAATAATATTTAATTAATTTGGCAGGATTTAATGATCCATATATTAGAAACATTGGATTGACAATTTTTGATCGATAATCTTTGCCGCCTTCTTTCTAACCTATATATGATTAAACATAATTTTTTTTCCTTTTGTTTTATAACTAATTTTATGGCTTAAGGTTAAAATAGGCCACATGTATATGCTACCGAAAAGAACAATATATTTATCGTTTATGTTACGATATTATTTATTAGTTTTTATATTGTCTTCATGAAGGGAAGGAGTTTGAAGAAAAGGATCTGGTAAAACAGATGTATGAAAGTGTAATCTCAAGCAAGGGGTATATCTTGATTCTAATGGCAGTGTCATCGCATCAGATATGATTTAATTGTCAAGGCTGAGGCCAGGTGATTCCAGCGAGGAAGGTATGTTTGTGACTCTAAACGTTCTATTGATGGAATAGTGTCTGGGTATTCTGCCTTTCGAAAATATTCAATGTGGTGGCCCAAAATGTCGAAATTGGTGTTATAAGGGCGCATGTCGTTGGTGTTTAGAATTTCGCAGCCTAATCACGATTTTAAACAAGTTGAGGTATATATGTACTCTAATCTGTATACCCTGGGTCATTTAATAAGCTTTAAAAAAAGGTGACAATTTTAGACTAAAAGTGGTGGCCATATTTTGATCCGTTTGAAAACGGGTTTAAATAATGTCGATTATGCAACAGTAATAATTAGCTCATTTATTAATTGTTTTATCATTTAATAGTGTTTTCAATGTATTCGAAATCGCTACTGATAATAAATAATTTCGCAGCGTCGCTAAGTAAATATTTCTTATTTTAGCAATATATCTTTATTATGGCATGACTAAATTATTCTAAAATATAATTCTTTAAAACACTTTCTTAAATTGGGCCAACCCCTGGCTCAAAAAATATTTTCAAAAATAAAATATACTAATTTTCTTTTTTTTAACCAGTATAAAATTGTTGTTAAAAATTTTATATGATTAAGACAAATTAGTAATTTTATGTAACTTTATAAAAATGCCTTTATTTATATACTTAAACGACAGGAAGGCCCTATATTTTTGAAAAAAATTACTTTTTGACTAAAAAAAATTTTATATAAATATATTCAGACCTGGTTTAAAAATAAAAAAATGAGCCAATTAAAAAAATGATTTTGCAGGGTTCTATTGTCACTCTTCAGTGTAGAATACAAATGCTTTTCTTTTTATTTATTCCACGATGAAAGTGGGGGGAAGGGATAAATTTGGAATGTCATATGTAAAACTGTTATCCTTGTTCGTTAAGTTTTTATAATTCGAAATTTAATAAAAAAATTTAAATAACCTGGTTTTAAATTTAAATATCTATGAAATCCAATATTTTAATTATAAAATATTAATTTTAAAACGAAAAAATAACAAACATTTTTCAATAAAAGAGGGGATACAAATTTTCAATATTGGAAATAGATATGAAATATTTTTATATTAAAATAGGAGAATAAAAATTGAAATTAATAAAGACAATGATCCCTTAAACATATGTCTAAAGTAGGTTTAAAATTCTTTAAAACTAAAAATATAGATACTCTATTTAAGTTTAAACTACATTTCGGTTTGTAGTTTGTGCATTTAATTTTGAATAAAAAGAATAAAAGTGGTGCAACCAGGGGAAGTGAATCCCTGCATTTAAAATTTGCTTCGTACCAGATAAAAATGTTCTGTAAAAGTTGACCGGCCCGCGGGCCATCCAGTTATCTAGTTAATTTTCCAAATTTTATATTATAAGAGGGCTTGGTTCAAATATAGGATGGTGTTTTTTTTAGAAGAGGGCCTTTGGATGATAGACAGAAACCTATAATAAGGGAATTTTGTGTTCGGATTCATGTTCTAAAAAAAAAGGTGTTTCGTTCCAAGTCCATAGGTGTTAATTAAGCATCAAATATTGATTCTCATATTATATAATATTAAATACCTTGACACGGGGGTATCATATTTTTGAATTCCATTCCATTTACATAAGTTAATGACTCTTATAGACGCACTATGTAAAAGATTTCCAGGTAGATGGATATCATTGATACCAATCTTTTTAACCATTGTCGGCTTATTAATTATTTCACCAAAGTGCGTTGGAATACAAGGTAATGTACGATGTGATGGATCGCTGGTTAAATAAGAATTCTTTTGGTGGGCATTTAAAAGTATTTGTAATAGAGGGAAGTACTTATTTTTCATGACTTTCCCATTCAAACTTAACCGGGAATTCTCTTCGAAAAAGGCGTGTTCGATCTTAATAAAGCATGGATCGTTTACGATTTTGTTAAATCTTTTAATGTTTAAAAGAATTTTCTCTTCGTCAATGATATCCTTGTAAGATTCTAAATATAAATCTTGTGTCGAAAGTTGAAAAGGTATTCCGGGGTAAGTGGACCTATTTAAGTAATAAGGTAGAGATGAATAAAATTTCGAAAAATGAATAAAATCGGTTGCGATAGAATTAGAAGAATTAATCGTTGAAAACGAGGGCATGATGATAGCCATCGAAGAGGCCTTCTTGGAAATAGACATATTTTTGCAGGAATCAACAGACCATAAAGTTCTATCATGGTCTTCTCCCCGTAAACTTTTCAGGCTCCTGGTTATTTTTGTATTCCAATTTTTGGTACAGCAATCATTTCCGTCATTTTTCAAAAATGGTGGTTGTTCCCTGAGTACGGAAGTCTCCGGAGCACTTTTATTAAGGTCATTCTGGTCAAATCGACATTTACCGCTCTCAAAATCGAGGTATTCATGATAAAACACCGCAGAGTAATGGCTATCATAAACCAATTCATCCTCCTCTTGAGGTTTTATATTATATAATTGATCGAAGTATAAATCGGAATCTTCATAATCAAAGTACCAAGCCTGATAGATCCAAGGCATAGTGACTAGCCAATCGTAAGGTATAGGAATGGCGGGTAATTTCTTTCTTCTATAGTCACTAATATTCCTGTCAACACCTTTTTTAAAAAAATATTTTGATTTGAATAGCGTTTGTTCTTTTATTTTCGAGGTGGGCAGTGGATGATGATCGTAGAAACATTGTTTAATTAAATCATCTTCATCGAGAGAATTTAATTGACAAGCCGCTTTCTGCGCTAAAATATCATATTCGGGCGAAATTTTTTCTATAACTTCGTATATAGTTTCGTGTTTGTTCGAATTCGAACGGTCATTTAGAAAAATGACTTGAGCTTTGCGTTTAAGGTCAAATAATTGGGAAGTTCTGTCTAAAGTAACTACATAATTGCACTTAGTTGGGATAAATCTATCTAATGTAATTTGATGAAAATCCAAATTTTTTTGATCGAATAAGTTCAATTTCGCAACTTTCGAAGTCATATTATTATAGTATATAATTTTTGATCTAAAATTTTTCGAAATTCTAATTTAAGATTAAAAACATTTTTATACAGCTTTATAAGGCCTATTCAAATTTTAACGTTATATAAATATTAGTATTTTTTTGAAAAATAACTCGAATATCATAAGTAATAGGATAGATTTAAAAACTAGAACTAATAATTATAAGTTTCATATTTTTATGTTATAATTACCTTATAAAAAACAAAGTATATTAAATAAATAATATAAAGATGCAATTTAAAAAAATAACAATTTTATGTTTGCTCCATTCTTTTTTAAAATGGAAAAATAAATTTTTTTCCAATTATTTTGTATAAAAAACATAATTTTATAATAATTTTTCTATTATATTAATATCGAAATCGATGAATAAATAATATAATATTCGAAAAATAAAATGTTAAATTTAAAAATAAAATAATGACAATGTTAAATAATATTTATTATTGAAATATAAAAAAAATATACATTTTTATCTTCCTTTTTTTTATAAAAGACTATAATAGATTATTATACACAGCACACGCATATTAATCATAGTTTACTATAAAAAAAAGATGATCATTTATAACATAATAGACTATTGAAATGAAATCATAATTTTTTTTCTTCAAATTTAAACTAAATATTAAAAAAATATTATATTTCTAAAAATTCATAGAAAGATCAAAAGGAATATAAAAGCTAAATTTTAATCAAATTTAATTAAAAAATAAAATAGTATTAATAAAAAGCATTTTTTTAATACATGATTCAAAAAATGTAATAACAGTTTTATAAACAAATCGAGTTCAATAAAGCCAGGTATAAATTATAAAGCTTATTATTTGTTTAATTTCGCGATATTGTTAAATTCTTATTCTTACCTTTTATTTATGTTATTTTTATCACAAATACTCGATTCGATGACTAAAATGTAATTAAACAAAATTATTTAATCATAAAAATTTTAGCCCGCAGATGCAATATCTCCTACTATTATATTGATTATTAGTATCTATAAAAATTAATATCACATTTATTTTATGTTCAGGCGTCATGTCAATTGTAATGTAAATTAGAAAACAATAAAAATATACTATGACAATTTAAAAAGCAGACAATTAAACTTTAATTAATCAAGAAAAAACATTTCAATTTATTATATAGAATTGAAAATATTGATTGGGTTAATAACCACGATAGTAGGGTCTATGTTATGTTCTTGGAAGTTATATATACGTAAACAAGAGCCGATTTTACACCATGTAAAGAGTGCAATTTATAAACATTATTTTAAAAAAATAAGTAAATATTAAATAAAACCAATTTATTTTAAACAATGTTATTTTTAACTTTTATATTACTTTACTCTAAAAAATAATGATATAGATTATAAATAATATTCAAGATTAGTGTAAACAAATAAATATAAATGCTTCTAAAAATTTAGAGCCAGCTAATTTTTAAATGATTTAAAATTTTGCAAAATCGATATTAACTACAATTTTAACAAAAGTTTAAAATAAGATGGCGCTAAATTTTTCAATAACATATTTTATTATATTTTTATAATTAATTTCAAATAACATTATGTCATTATTTTTAAATAAGTGAGTTAAATAACTTTATGCCATTTTTTTAAATAAGTGAGTTAAATAACATTTATATCATATTTTTTAAATAAGTGTAGTCAAATATTTTCTTGCATTATAAGATTATTACAATAAATTATATAAACACAATTACTAGAATAAAGGTGTGTAAGGGCAAAGTGCTAGACGATTTCAAATGCATTCATTTAATAATCTAGACTCTATAAAATAAAATTTTTGCAATCAGGCGATTCGTATTATATTTAAATTAAACAATAAATTATGTTTAAGAGCCAGTGAAAAAAATTTAAGTTGGGTTTTGGTAGTTAGGCCAATATTACTTCCTTTATTGAAAAAACATACTCAAGTTAATTTTTGAATAAGCTTTTGTCCTTCCATGACTAAACCACTGGATCGAGTATTTATTTGATAAAATTACATTAGTTTTAAAACTGTAAATATAAATAATAAACAATAATACTAATACATATTTATGATGTGACAAAAATATACCAATTTGCACTTTTAGCCGCTTTTATTAGTTAGTATTTTTTTTCAAAAAATAGAATTATACAACACATTAAACTACTATCAAAAATAACAAAACCGTCATTAATTGCTTTCAAAAAGTTTAAAATTTTACCAAGACTCTACTGCGCAAATTTAATTAAAGCACTTAAAAATAATCTTAAAAGAAAATACTCTTTCATTTCAATGTTGTAATAACAAATTAAAAAATATCAAACATTATTAAAAATATATAATTAACATTTATGTATGTTACATTATTTTAATATTTATATTAGAACGAATTATAGTTATTTTTTTATTAAAAACGATTCTAATATTTAAACTTCAAAAATAGTACATGACGGCATCATTGTAATGGATTTTGATTTAAATCATATTAGATCTCAAGTATGCTAGACAAAATTTTAAGATCAAATTTAAAATAACTATTATAATGTAAAAATATTCAAAGGGATATTAGAGTTCGATAATCTAGAATAAAAAAAATCAATACCCGTCTTTTTTTAAATATAGATTATTTATTGATTGAAAAAATAAATCGAACATCACTTTAGAAAAATAAAATGGTTACAGTTTTAATGATAATACATTTTAGATTATTTATTGCTTCTAAAAAAAATAACATTACTTAAGGAAAGTGATCATAATTTTCACACTCTTATCAATATAATTCACATGATTAAATCATAAAACATTAGAATAGTAAGTCCAGTGTCTCCAGAGTTCAATAGAAATTTCTTCCCAACTTAACCTGTGTAATGGTTTTCTTGTCAAATCAAGCCTGTTTTCGGATTCTCGTTTAACCGAATCGATTTAAAAGCAAGTTACATGTGTAATGGATTTCTTGTCAAATCAAGCCTGTTTACGGATTCTCATTTAGTCGAATCGATTTAAAAGCAAGTTACATGTGTAATGGATTTTTTTTCAAATCAAGCCTGTTTTCGGATTCTCATTTAGTCGAATCGATTTAAAAGCAAGTTCAGTTCGGATTCACGATAAATCAACATGCCCTCAGAAATTTTAAAAATTTGTGTATTGATATATCCTATATAATTATTTTAATTAATCTGATGATTTATAGTCATTTGATAATTTCATAAATTTTATTTATAAATGCATAATATAAAACATGAAAAATACAATATTATTAAATCCAAATTTTTATAATATATAATAATAATATTAGGGGAGACCGGGGAGCATGCGAGCCCTAAAACTACTTGATAATATTGAATAAATAATATCACATATTATTCCACTTATTTACTTTTATGCTATATATAAAAATTATTTTTTAAAATATACTTAACAATATTAATTTTTCAGGGATGAGCTAAACTCGGGGAAGGATGAGCTTTCCCAAGAGGCGCTTTTGAATTGCTAATATTGATTATTTTATAAAAATGATATATATAATATTGCAAATACAATAAGCCTAAATGGAGAACATAAAAAAATTAGTGAAATTTATTGACAATTTGAACAAATAAAGAATGATACACAATTAAAATAGGACCTATGCGAAAACTGGAACCTTACATGTCATTATTATTTTTTTTAGGTTTTGCTTCTAAAACTGGTTATGTGGAAAGGTTCTAAATTTTTCCAAATTTACTAAAAAGATAATTGAATGTATTAATTTCTTTTAAAATAATAAAAATAAAATATATTATATTTATCAGAGACCTGCAGGCCCGGCCCTAAGCCCGGCCTTTTAAATATACCTGGGCCGGGCCTAAAAAATTTTTTTTAAATATATCCTGGCCGGGCCTTAATATTTTTTATAAAAATTTTTACATTATGAGTTAATGGTTATAAGATTATATTATATTATAGTTATGATTAATATAATATTGGGTGATGGTTAACACTACCTAACACCCACAGATCGATCTAATTATTAATTTCCTGCAAATTTATTCAAAGTATTAATATATTTTTTTATAATTCATATCTAAATTTTTACAACATATTTTACCAAAACAATCAAATAAAGGAATATCTTAAATAAGCCCCATTATTCAAGTATTATTAATATATTTTTTTATAATTCATATCTAAATTTTTAGAATATATTTTACCAAAACAATCAAATAAAGGAATATCACTTCTTGAAGTTTGTAATACCTTTCAAAGCGAAAAAGGAGAAATAAAATTGATTTTACCTAATATAAAGCATTTTTTAATTGAAAAATTTGTTTTACACAAGTATCATTTTATTTCTCTTTTTCTCTGTCCCAAATTCAAGCAATTACGTATGTTGTCAGGGATAGATCGCAAGATGACGGAAAACTATATAAAAAATAATATTAAATTACAAGAGGCTCAGGAAGTAAATGAAATACCATCGACCAGTCAAATTACGACTGTTGTTAAACAAACTGAATCGTTTTATTACAAATGGGGCGATGGTAATTCTGGTAATATGTCAATACCCGATGATGAATATTATAATTACATAAATAAAAAAATAGATGAAACATTTAAGGTGGATAATTTGTTAAAGTGGTGGGCGGCTCATCAAAGCGAATTTTTTAGCAAAATTGGCAAAATGGGTATTGGCAATTCCTGCTTCATGTGCAAGCTGTGAGCCGAATTTTTCCACTACTGGGAGAATTCTTGAAGAAAGAAGAAGTAATCTTCAACCTGAAAAGGTAGATATGCTTCTCTTTCTTCATGATAATTTGTGAATTTTTAATATCTTTCTTGAGTATAGGGTTTCGTCAATCATGCTGGTTTTTTACTTTGCAAACTGTCAAATATTTATTGCGAGTCATGAAAGTTTTTAATCCAACATTTTTCATTATTTTTTTTACAATATTATATAATACAATTATCTTCTTTTGTTAAAAATTTATATTATAAAATAAATTAAATTAATATTGTGCAATTAGATTATATTTTCAAAATACTATTTATTATACATGCATTTTTTTAAATAGCGATTTATTTTTATTTTATAAATTAAATAGTAAATTAAATACAATATATTATATTCTCCAAATATTTTCCATTTTTATAAATTAAATATTAGTTTTATTTTTTTTAAATGCAATATAAAATATAGTATATGCTCAAAATATTATTACCATTTTTATGAATATTAGTTTTATTTTTATAAATGCAATATAAAATATAGTATATGCTCAAAATATCCATTTTTATAAATAACAGTTTTATAATTTTTATAAATTCAATATAATATTCTCAAAATTTTAGCTTTTTACATGTATTTTTTAAATAATAAGCGATAATACTCGCTGAAAAATATGGTAAAATACCTCATAGGTGAATTTTTGTATATACCAGGTCGAATATAATTTTCAAAAATTTCGAGCCGGGCCTGAAATTTTTAAATCCGGGCCGGGCCGTAAAAATTTTTTTTTAAAAATATCCGGGCCGGGCCTTAAAAATTTTTTTTTTTAAATATCCGGGCCGGGCCTAAAAAATTTAAAACCGGGCCGGGCCGTGCAAATGGTACCTCTGTAGGTCTCTGATATATATAATGAAAATTCATCCTTGCTAACCGATATGGAGAAAACAAACTTAGGTTATGCAATAGTAACATAGATCAAGATTAATAAAACAACAAGATTTTAAATTAAATACAAATTTCAAGAAAGTTCCAGAAACTATATTATACAATTATCTAATAAATGCATCTAAAATGTTTTTGGTTCTTTGTTCCATGTAAATTCTCTTTTCATATATTGTCATAAATTTTTATCAGTCATGTCGGGCCGTGCCAGGGGTAACACCATAAAAAAACATAGACCTTCATTCTGGCCCGAAAAATATTAATTTTATATTTACTTCCTATACTTCCTTTTTTGCCTGATTGAATATCATAGTATTTGAATAATTAAGAGATAATTAATAAATAATAATTTTTAACAATATATTATTTTTTGATATTGAAATAATTGTCATGAAATGTTTTAAGGAATTCAGTTCAATAACTAAATGAATGATTGAATTAAAAGAGTTAGTTAAGTGGTATGATCTGAAATGGTGTGAGTTTACATCACGTTTCTAGAAGGATTGATAGAATTTTAAAATTTTATCATCCTAAAATATTTTTTAAATATAAATTATGAAAGCTGTCCTATTTTTTTTTTAAAAAAATTTGAAAATGAATAGGCGGAGGCATATTTATGCATGGTTTCACATGTGGGGAGTTTACTACATGTTGCCAATACGCAGTTGCAAACTGAAGATTCGTTATTAATTGTCAAAATAATGATACAATTCTGTTCGTTCTTACAGCATAAAATTGATAATAAATTTTATAACTATATCACTAAAATGAGATTTCAAAATGTGCAAATTTAACCTTAATTGATGGCTTTTTAAACGAATCTTTAATAAAACTATTATTCAATATTTGTAATCAAAATATGATTTTACTAATCCTATTTATAAATGTATTAATATTATTATAACTGTGGAAAAATCTATCAATAGCGAATTTTGCAATTTAATAAATATATTAAAAATATCTATAAACAGGGTTGCCAGGTCTCCCCCCATCAGCGAGAGACTCCCGCAAATTTTTAGTTTACACACAGACATCTCACTCCCGCAAAACTATGGCAATTGAAAATCTATTGCAATTTTAAATTTCTACCGCACAATTTTTTTTAGCATTTTAATGTTTTTAATATATAAATAATAATTTTGAGAAACAGTAATTGAATATTTTTATATTCCTAAAATAAATTTTAAATATTTATTTAAAACATATTTAGCTTGTAAATTTCTTTTCTTACCTTAATCATATGTTTTATTTTTATCCAATAATAAATCAACTTCATTCATTCTTATTTTATCATTTTCATGTGTTTGTGTATAACATTATAGGGCTAGGCGCTTAATTAACACGTTACACGTTTAAATACATAATAAGGTAATATTGTACTTATTTCAATGATAATTTTATTTATTATAGTTCAATCTTATTATTATTATAATCAGTGCAGGGGAGTGAATCTAAATCTATTGCAATATAAAAAATATGCTCCAAAAATAAAATAATATAGATGCAACTACAGTTGCGGAAATGGTATACACTTATCATGTTGTACAACATTCACAGAGCTACTTATCATCACAATGTGGGTCGAATCTTTTCCCCATAATATTTAACGAGCCCAAGATAAGTGAAAACTTTACTTGTGGTAGAATAAAAATGAGCAAGGACCTGAATCCAGGAGGTCAATTCTTGACGATTTGAAAGAGGGACATTGAAATGCAATTCTAACAGATGCATTTAAAAAGGGAAATATTAAAACATTTCCCATGATCCTCCGCTATTTCTACAAAAATAAGGATGTTTCAATAAAACTATTTAAATTTTTTTTCCCTTAGATAGAGAAAAATCCAAAGAGAAAACTAACCATATAATGGTAGATATAGCAGATTCGGGATTATCAATGAGTCGCATGTCAGCTTTATACGCTGATAATGCCTCAGTGAATTTTGGCAAAAACCGGAGTGTATTTACAGAATTGAGGTAGCACAATGTTGACTTAATACCAATTGGCTGTATATGCCATATACTACATAATTATTGCAAGAAGGCAACATGGATGTCGAAATAATTGTAATGAAATATTTAAATGAATTTAGTTCATCAACTTAAAGTTTTAATGAATTAGAAGAGTTGGTGGAGTGGTCAGACTTGTAATGGTGAGTTATTGCGACATGTCTTTATCAGGTGGCTATCATTAGTCCCCGCCATCAATAAAATTTTAAAATTTTACGAACCATTAAAAAAAATATTTCTTAAATAAATATTATAAAACCTTCCCTAATATTTTGAAAAATTTTTTCCAGAATGAAATGGTAGAGGCATATTAGGAATGATTTCACATGTAGGAAATTTACTACTACATGCTGTTAATATGCAGTTGCAATCAGAAGAATCTTTTTTAATAAAGATTCACAAAATTATGCTGCAGCTGTGTTCATCTTTACAGTTAAAGATTGCCAATAAATTTTATGGCGCTATTGCTAAAAATATCATACTAACATGTTCAAATATTACTCTAACTAATGTATTTTGAAGCAAATATTTTTATTTTTAGAATATTTGCAAAAAAAATTGGATTTCAATAACTCGATTTACAAATGTATAGATATTATGATCTTGGAATAGAAACCATCAATTGATGGTTTTTGTAATTTAATAAATATATTAAAAATACCGATAGACATTAATGCCTTGTTTGAGGAGATTCAATTATTTTCTTTTATACATAATATAAAAAAGTAACTCCACTACAAAGTAGTTATTTTGAAAATATTACCTATTTTGAAATTATAAAACGTTACCGACTTTGTTAATATTTATATAAAAATTATAAGAATTAATAAGGGGATAACTAAGGTAATTTACAATCCCGGCCGAAGGCGGGAACTTTGTGGGCCTTTGGCAATTTTTATATTTCTACCGTAATTTCCATATTTCACCCGCAAAATACCAAATTTCTACCGCAATTTGAAAATTATGATTATTTTACCCCATTCGAATTCCCATCAGAGCGCATTTTTAGCCTAATGAGGACTGCCTGGAGAAAGGAGAGAAATAAACTTGATCTGGAAACATTAGATCCCGAACTAATGTTTAAACAAAATTATATGTCTTGCCACCGATTTTATAAATTTCTCAATACTGACGGTAAATTTTCAATTCCACATTATTACAAATTATTTATTATTTGTATTTTTAATCAATTTTATATTTTATTAAACGATATTTATACTATTTGCATAAAATTATCTAATTTATATATTGGCAAAATAAAGATTGTTTGTTTTGTATAAAATTATTATATTTTTATACATTTAAAGATCTTATTTATATAAAATTTGGTCTCGCAAATTAGATCAAAGGATTTATTTTTATATAATAAATACATCAAATCCAATACAAATAGATATAAATTAAAACTAAGAATAAAATATCACCGATTTTGAAAAATATAATAAACCGATAAGATTTTGTTAAAGTCATAATTATGAGATTAAAAGGAGAATTCAGATAAACCATGTTCCTTAACTCGGGCTAAGGCCAGCATTTTGTGAACCTAATTTTTCCCCAAATTGAAAATACGACCAAATTTCTCCCGTAACCCTGTTCACACCTGCTATTTAGGAGTTATAAAAAGTCATTTTTTTATTTAGGCGTTCTGAAATAAAATTTACTGAATAAACAATTCCGATATGGTTATAAATATTTTTTAGCTAGAACGCCCTTTCAACACAATTCACATATTTGAATATTCGGTTTTAGTATTATTTGATATTATGCAATGATGTTAGAAGTGGCACTAAAAAGAAAGAAATAATAATAGTTGATGAACATATGTTTTTTTATTATTATTTTAGCAACCTTAAAGATTTGCCTAAACTAAAAATCAAATGTAAATGAGTATTTCACCTTATTATGTTAATATCATCCGTTTTCATAATTTTAATAGCGCACATATAAATATTTTCTAAAACCCAATTCCTGTATTTCACGATTCATTTTTTTGCGAATTCCAAATAACCTCCTTAAAGGACACGCCATAAAATGAATATATTTTAAAATTAATCTAGTAATCTCAAAACTATAGCATAATAATGTATAATATTTTTTTTAAAAAAAATAAAGCTTTAATTTTTCCAAGGGTCATAAATTAATTAAAATTTTGGTAAACTTTTAATTCAAAAATTTTATAAATTCCTAAAACTCATAAATAAAACATTGAATAAATAATACATAAATATTTTTTTTATTATTAATAACTGGTCGTAAGATAATGTACAACTATAAAATTTGTTCAAATAATATTTCATTTTTTTAAAAAAATTGAATTTTAAATTTTTAAAAATATTTGAAAAAAAGATTAAATTTAAATACAAGCTTTTTCGAACACTCATCTTTTATCCAAAATCATCTATTTTTATATTTAAGAATTCAGGGTTGTTTTTCTATTCACTCGATCAAATGTAATACCCCAGTAGACTAGAAAGGCAGACACGGTTTAAATTGTGTAAATAGTCAGGGGAAACATTAACGCCACCCTTCCATTAGAGATCTGCAAAGTTAGGCCCGGCCCGTACCCAGCCCGAGTCCGGCGGCCTAATTCTATTTAAAAAATCTGGTTCGGGCCGTCCCTAATATTTTTAAAAAAATTCGGGCTGGGTCAGGTCGGATTGGAATTTTTTTTAAATATTTCTAAATTTATCAATTTTATATTGAATTTTTTATGTAAAATAAAAATTTTTAATTTTATTTATTGAAACTAATGCCATATAATATATGTCTTTTATTTTGAATAATTATAAAAATTAATTTCTATATTTAAATAAATTCGGGTCGGGTCGGGCCGGTAAATTATTTTAAAAAAATTTAGGGTTCGGACCGGGCCGGCAAATCTTTTTAAAAGAATTTCGGGCCGGGCTTGAAAAATTAGGCCCGATGCAGATCACTACCTTCCATAAATCACGTCATCAATAAATTTTTAAATCAGCTCAAATATCTAACCATCTTGAGCCCGCCAACTTATCACAAGTAGACGGTTTAAGATATGACTATGACAACTATTCCTTGGGCTCTCGATAAATCTTTAGTATGGGTGATATTTGCTTCTCTTCATTCCCCCTTAACCAAAATTTAAGTATCTCAACAATTTGATTTTCATTCCAGCCACTCTATTAACGGCTCTTTTTTTCGCCTATATAAGTTTTTTTGGCAGTAAAATTAAACATTTAACCAAAAGTGAAAGAATTTTTACATATTAGACAGGAGATACAAATCAAAATTTTTAAATATAATTATGGTTCCTTTTTGGGAACACGATTGTTTAAATACTTATTTAATCATACAATTTTTATTTTTAGACTCTTTATTCCTATTTTAATATAGTTTTTACATGTGTCATTTTTATAATAATTTAAAATAAAAAGATACGGTATAAAAAAAATTAACTTTTTTTCGTGAAATTTCATTTTGCACAAAAATTTCCCATTTTAGTTCTTTACCATGATTTTGTAAAATATATCTGTGCTTGTGTTCATTTTAAATAAATTTTTAAATTTATTTTTCTGTAGTATAAACCTTAAATCTGGTTTAAAGAATTTTTCACTAAACCCGAACCCTTCATAGCTCAAATGAGGCTATGCAAACCCCAGACTTTTAAAAAACGTTATTATTTAAAGTTCTTTTGACATTTTTGTGTAAGATTTTAGTAGCTTAATATATTTCGACATCAAAATTAATTTTGATTTTTGCTAGTTCATGAGTTATAACGGTTTTTTGGAGCTTGGGATCTGCATAGACCCCACCTAATCATTCGTGTAACTTTTTTTATCTATTTTGTTTTGATATATTAACTAATAAACACTTTTATGCATTATTTTTATAATTAAAATTATATTATAAGAATAATTGAACCTTAGATAAACATTATACATCATCAATTTTATTTATATATATTATTATATCATATTGTGGTATTTGAAAATAATTGTCAGATTTTAAAAAATTTTGACTATCTTCTTAGCAAAAGTTATAAAATATTAATAAAATCTTAAAATAACAGTTAAAGTCACAAAATTAGAGATGTTATTCATACTTTTTTCACATTTTAATTATAACTAGTTCCATATATACAATAAAATATACTAATCATTTCATGCAACAGAATAACAGGTCAAAAATATACAACAGATAACATTATTATCACCTTTTATAATTGAGTCTTCTAATATAGATTTAGCATTTCGGAATGATTTTTGATTTTTATAATAAAAATATTATATTATTTAAATTTAGTAAGTAAACTATTCTGAACTTATATATGTTAGCGTCAATGTTTTTTTCCCGGCAATGTGTTACTTTTTTCAACTTTATATTGTTTTTTGAGCGTTTTTTTAAATTTAAATTTTACCGAAAATGTATTCCAGCATGTTTAGAATATGTATCTTTTGAATTGTAGATAATTTTACGGACAACTTTTGAGTCATTTATAATATATATAAAAAAATATATGGAAAAATTTTATATTAATTATATTAATTTTAAAAGTTCTTGGAAAAATTGTCTGAAATTCATAGGGTAGGTATTCCAAACATGACGGCATACATTTCCGGTAAAAACAAATTTTAAAAACGCGCTCAAAAAATGATTTAAAGCTGAAAAAAATAACACATTGCCAGAAAAAACACATTGACGCTAACATATATACTTGATAAATATATTTTTATTTGAAAATTTTATTTAATAATTACCCGATTTGAAGGGGTGGTTTATGTAGCGGAACATTATCAACCTTAACAACGTTTGGATGGTCCATAAAAGCTTCTCTGCCTTTGGCTTCTTCCCTTCTAATCAATTGTGTGGGAGATATAACTTCTTCTTGGTATTGTTCTATTGATTGAATTTAATTATTTTTTGATACTGTATATTTTATTTAATAAACAATTGCACACTTAATTTTATAACAAAATTTTTAAAAAAAATAAGAAATGGTAAATTTTATGCATACCACAATAATCAGGACTAAATTCCGATCTTTGGCCCTGGGATCGTTCCATAATTGAGAGCCGAGATGAGGGTTCCTTAGAAAAGATATAATATATGTTTATCAAGAGTGAAATTTTTAATTAAAATCATGACTGAAACAGTTAAACCGGATCGTAGTACACAAATTGATATTTTTATAGAGCATGAACAGAATACGTTTTTGTTGGTATGCAGCATTATTACAACCAACACAACAAAAATCCACTAAATTTCGCTCTCATTATTTTATTCCTACTTACTCTTAAGCTTAACCCATATGTTTTATATAAAATCACCAATTCATTCAACCGTCTCTTTTTTACTATGCTTCTGTAAAATATACAACATTTGTAAACATTATTGCCTAACGTGAGCTTTTCAAATCTCATTATATTAAAAATTTTGCATCCAAGCTATAAATGAATATGTTACAACCTACACAACAAAAATCCATTAAATTTTGCTTTCGCATATTCTATTTTATTCCTACTTACACTTAGGCTTAACCCATATGTTTTATATAAAACAATTCATACAACCATCTTTTTCTTACTATGCTTCTGTATACTATAAAACATTTGTAAACATTATTGCCTAAAGTGAGGCCTTTCCTAATCTCTCATTATATTAAAAATTTTGCATCCAAGCTATAAATGAATATGAAATTATTAAGGTTTATTAAATTCATTATGAAAATTTGTTTATTTCATAAGAGATAATAAAAAATTATCAAATACCATATCTCATTATTTTAAAATCAAATATTAAAAATTTCCAGGAATTTACCAGAACTTTTCACTTAACGTTATGTAAAATATGATATTATAAAAAGGCAGGTATTGGCTGGTGATATAAAATTAAATCGATTTTATAACTTGGTCTAGGAGTTTAATAGAATCATCTCCCAACGACTTCATTTGCTCTGATGTTAAATACCTATAAGAATGATCGCCTAGTATGGTATCATCACCTTGAAAATATTAAAAATTAAATTTATATTACTAGGGCTATGTTTGTTTTATTCAAACTTTTAATTACCCAAAAAGATTTCATAAAGGTTAAATCTTACCATTAATATTTAATATTTATGTTTCATTTTATTTTAATTTCAACAAATTATTAAATGAGATAATCCATTCCATATGGTTAAATAATGTTAATGGTTTATTTAAATGTAAATAAAAAATCAAAAATTAAAACAAATTATAACATCGAGTCTAGGCTAACATATGATTAGAAAAGATTAATATTAAAACCAAATTAATAATTAGTCTAGCAGGGTCCATTTTATTATTTAGGAGTAGGGATGGGAAAAACTCTTATATTATTAAATATTTTATCTTGACTTTCGTTTTTACTATTTTTTGGTTTAATTTAATTGAATTTTTTTTAAAATTTAATTCTAGTAAAATTGGTAGGAAAATGATATTTTTTGTTTTTATATCGGTTTACTTATTTTGTTTTACTTTTTGCTTATTTTTTCTGAATTTGATTTTTTTAGTTTACTAATAGTTCTTACCCCCTCTTTATGAGTTATAAAAATATATTTTCTTCATTTCGATATTATGAAATAAAGTTTACGAATAAACAATTCCAATAAAGTTATAAATATTTTTTAATTAGAACACCTTTACAACCCAAGTGACATGCTAATACTTAATCAATCTCATATTCTAAATATAATGCGGTTGCTTAATATATAAATTTTCTATTCCGAGTTGATTATCAAAAGATGCTTTAAATTTTTTCTGAAAAACATTTAAAAAAATAACAAATCGGTATAATAAATACTATAAATCAGTAAAAAAAAAAAAATAAATCACCCAGGTTTTTTTTAAATTTTCCATCCCGGTCCGGTTTACTTCTCGGGCCAGGCCTATATTTAAAAATTTTGATCCAGTTCTGCTTATCACTGATTTCCGTTCTCTTTAAACGCTAAAATTTTCATAAAATCTTTAAAATTGGGGGATAGGAGGAGGATCGAATAGGAACTTATTTCAATTCGATCGGATAGATTATAAATCGTTCGGGCTAGGTAGGACCTTTACAAAGAAAATCGTAATATATTTACTCGGGACATATAGAACCTGATAAATATGTTCGAGGATAATTCTAAAGATTCGATAAAAAAATTAATTTAAACATTAGAAAAGGTTGGGGTAGGCCAATCAGTAATTATTTTTTAAAGAAAAAATATTATAAATTAATCTAATTCCAAACTTTTAAAAAATTTGCTAAATAACGACACTGTTCGAAAAATAATTTGCACAAATTGTTTGGCCCAGTTTTCCCAGGCCCATATAATTACCCTAAATCCGATTTTTAAATGATCCATTATTGACCTTATGATAAAATCCATTAGAAAATCGAAATGGTGAACTTGGCTTTGATAATCTTTTACTAAGTTTTATCTTTTTTGAACTATAATGGTTATCGGAATAATCAAAATCTTCGAGTCCTATACTTTCTCCCTCAATATCAATAAATCTATTATGGTTATTAATACCGCAGAATCCGCAAAGAAGCGATGACATTTATTTTAAAAATTAAATATAATGTCAAATTCAATCAATCAAGAATATAACAAAGTTAAGACTTTTATAATGTCAGTTTTGGTCAATATTCAACACTAGCGTACTAAAACTTAACATAATATATTACGCAAGTCCTCGTTTTAAAGGATATAATTATTTTCAAGTTAGCTAAAAAAAAATTAATAAGAAGGAAAAATTTAAATGTTTTTAGGCTAAAAAAAATTAAATGAGATTAATAATTATATATAAAAAAATTAAAATAGCCATATTTTATTCGATTTTTAAACAAAATATTATAAATGTATTATTAGTTTAAACTAGTGCTGTAAACGTTACTACAAAAAAGAAACGCGTTACCGTTACTCGTTACATCTGAAAAATGGAAAGCGTTACCTTTACTCCTTACTATTTTCTCGTTACTTAAAAAAATTAAATGTTATATATAATGCAAAAAAATATTTATTTTTTTCCGACAATATATAATATAATAAAACTATACAAAAAGAACATATAAGATAAGATCTTTTTAATAATAAAATTTCCATATATAATTATAATATGGATAAAATTATACAAAAATAATATATTATAAGATAACATATTTATGTAACAATTTTTTATTTATTTTTAACAACAATTGATTTTCAAAACTTTGATCAGATAAACATGAGCGCTTAGTACTCAACACAGCTTTCGCCGTGCTAAACACATTCAATTGGCGCAGAGGTTGGGAGAGTTGTGTTATTTTATTAAAAATATTTAAGGAAATATCTTTATTTTTAAAAAAGATTGAAAGATCATCTTCACAGCGATCTTCATTCATTTCCTCATCAAAAAAAAATTTATCATTATCTGAAAATATTCTAGTGTGTATGTTGGATAAAGAAATCAAGCCTGTTCTTCTTTATCAATATCTTTTCTCAAACTGGAAATAAGTTCCAGCATTCTTCCTTTATTGACCTCTAATTTTATCCAGGGCCAATCCAATTTAAATAGTGGGTGAATTATTGCCGATAGTATATAATCATCATCATAGATGTGTTTGAATTTATTGAAAATATGATAGTCAAAATATAAATTATAAGCAATATCTATGGCTTCCAGGATTGAATCAATAAGCGGCTTACAAAACTTAAAATTATTTAAAGCCAATTTTTTAAAGTTTTGATATTATAATAGTTACAATGGGAGTGAGATATCCCAAATGCATATTTTCTTCGCTCTCTAAAATTGAAAGAGCCGTAGCTATCGGTTCCATAACCTATAAAATCATATTTTAATTAACACTAACCATACAATATTTATCTATGAACGACTTGTTGTTATCTGAAAATCTCTGTAATCCAGATTTGTCGCAAGATTCATCAAATTTTTGGCACCTTTAATAAGACTATTTATTAATTTTACAGAGTTATAGAAAGAATTCCATCTTGTTATAACAGGTTTAATCAAATATCTTCCCATATTTTCCTTAAAAATGGCTGCACAGTTAGAAGATTGCCCATGTTTATTCCACAAAAGTTTACATTTAGAAAATGTAATTTTTTAAATGGTTTTATAATGGACATCGTTGAGTGCCTTTTCAGTGTCAATACATAAGATTTAAAGTGTGTGCTGAACAGGAATAATGCTTAGGTAAGTATACAATACTATCATTAATATTTTGATCTTCAAATAGATCAAAATAATGGCAGTAGAACTATTTCATCATCCGATTCCTCTCCTTGTTCATATACTCTAATAAATTTTTAATAAATATATTATATAACGTTTTTTACTTGAGGGCTTTTAAATAATTTCTAGCATTATAATAAAATTACAATATGATTATAATATGTTCTTTTAGTAATAAAATTTTTATATGCAAAACTTAATTATAATAAATTCTTAGTCATAATATTTATATGTTTTTTATAAAGGTATTGCATTTGCAAAAAAAGTTATTTATATTTTGAAAATGTACTCATTTGTATTAGTTATAAATATAATTGTTAAATTATATATTTTTTTTTAAATACCATTAAGAGTAACAAGAATACTTAAATTTTATTGTAATCTTATTTTTTAAAAAATATTTATGTATAATAAATTTTTAATATAATAATCTGTAAAAAATTTTTACATTTCAAATTTATTTCATTGTGTACTATCATTAAAATAAATACATGGTTAAATAATAAGATGCTATCTATATATATAGTATTTTAATAATAAAATCTATAATGAATTTAAATAAATTTTTTTAAAATCATTTCATGATTACGTTTTTATATGTTTAAAATAATTATATATTAATTCATTCTTTACCTTCAAATGATTTTTAAGTTTGAGCTACTTGACATTGACGTTGAAATATTTGCGTTGGGGCATAATTTACATTTACAAAGTGTAGACTTGGTACCATTAATTTTCTTAATTGGTTTAAAATATAATTCAAATTGGGGCCAGTGAAGGGTTAAATCTTCTTCATCTGAAGAAGTAAGTACTATGGACATATTATTCTTTTAAAATAAATTATAAATTAATTAATAATATCATTATATTTACTTTGAATTTTGATTGAATATTAATTTCGACTGATAATTTAACAACGAGTATTTAAAAATAAATTTTGGAAGTGGTTGATATGAATTAAAACTCGGCTTAAATTATTAATATTAAGAATTAAAAAATAAATAAAAGTAATTTTATAAAACAATAAAATATGTTTTTTTTATTTATATTTTTTAAGAAAAAATATAAAGTAACGAGTAAAGTAACGTTTTGCGATACCGTTACTCAAAAAAAGAAACGCGTTACCCTTACTCTTACCTTTAGATGAAGGTAACGAATGGCGTTCCTTTACTTCAAAAAGTAACGTCGTTTACTTCAAAAAAGTAACGTCGTTTTTTTGACGTTACTTCACAGCACTAGTTTAAACAATTTAATTTTTCTATAAATCTTAAATTATATTATAAAAAAAATCTGTTAATCAATTCACAGATCATAATTAAAATCATGGAGAGCAAGCAAAACTAATAAATTAAAGAAAAATTAAATATTTCATAAATATGAATATTTAATATCTATGTTAACTTAAATATAAAAAACATCGTAATTTACTTGTACAAAATATTTTATCGAAACCGGGTCTAACAATGTGTGCATAACATTATTCGAACTGTGTCAGTCAGAATTTTAAACTTTTAATAACATTATCTTTTTCTTCCACAAAAATTAACTATAGATCAGGCTAAATAAAAAATTCCCGAACCGGGTAATCTATGCAATATTCTCGGGTCAGGCCAAAAAATAAATTTTTAATAAAAATAAATAAAAGACCATCTATAAATTAATGAAAATAAATAGTGACCTATAATAGTAACCATACAAAAGAAGGTTAATCTAGAAAATCAAGAAACATAACATAAAACAGAGAAGAAAATAAGGAAGAAAAATTAAGTCTAGTAAAACGAAGCCTATGTAGTCGGTTTAAAGCAAAGCTATGGCCAGCATCTGCCTAGCCATCTCAAAAATCGCTAAAGAGCATCTTTAAAAAAGGATAAGGCAAGTTTATAGAAGGAAGTTATGGTAGTGGATATAATTGGAATAAAAAAAGGCCATAAAAAAGAACAAAATCATATAACATATTTTTATTAAATGCAAGTTGCAATGCATTATTAAAATTAGGCATAAAATCTATATTTTAGAAGATATCATGATAATTCGCTTAAATAAAATTTTAAAATACAAAAAGAATAATAATTTTTAAATTATATTGTATTATTCAAATTAAAATTATGAAGTATTTTTATGACGAATACTAAATTTAGAAATTAAGTTTAAAAACTGATGTTTCTGCTATTTTAAATAAATTTTATTAGTCCTTACTTTTCAAGACTCAGAACCCTGAACCAGAATGATTCAGGATTTTTTACTGAACCCAAACTATTTTTTAGAAAGAGATCACAGCCCTGGTTTAGTAAACGGAAAATAATTACCCAGAAAAAAATCCCCATAGAAAATAATTCCCCGGGAAAAATCTAGTTTCTGTATTCAAATAAGATCGGCCCAGATTTTAAAATCATACTATTTTTTGGCCCTGAACGGCAGGTCTCTGCTTTAAATAAATCTAAATTTGTTTTTAAAATTCACCCTTCGAAGTTTCGAGGTTTCAATTAATTAAAAGAAAATTCAATAAATTATTGTTTGCCTTTAAACATTTTTTATAACTTTAAATTTTAAAGACTTATCATGACTGGAAGAAATTTTATAAGAAATATACCTTCATATCTTTTTTTTTTAAAAAAATATTCATTTTTACAATTTTACTTAGTGGTTTTTTAAATTATGAAATTATTTATCATTTCTAAGAGGTTTAATTTCAATATCCAATTTAGATATTTTAATTGAGGATTTTCACAATTGCCTTCAAAAATGGTTAGTCATACCTAGTGTTGCGTAATCGGCTAAAAACTACGCCTAAGCCTAAAAATCGGCTAAGCCTAAAAATGGTCTAACTAAGCCTATATAAATCGGCTAAAATTAAATTAGTCAAAATTCTGCATCGATGCTTAGCATTAATTATTATTTATTTATTTTAGTAAAATAATTTATTTTATTTATATTTAATGTAAATATTTTATTATTATCAACAAATAAACATGATATGATTTAATATTTTTTATTTATATTATTATATTTTGAAATGAAAATAAATTTATTTATTTGATGTTTTTTTAATAAAAAAAATAATATGCATTGTAAAAATGTAATATTCTTTTTAATATAATTTATTAGTGATTTTCACAATCTTCTTTGTAAATACATCTTTTATTGAGGAATTATATTGTAAATTTTATTAGATAAATAAACAATCTTTTAGGTGAAATCTTTTATAATTTTTTTTATCATTTTTTTTAAATTATCTATTTTTTATTAAATGAGGTGGATTTTATGAAACTTTTTTGATGATTATATATTATCTTTTTAAGGATAATATTTTAATGTGACAATTGTCATAATCGTTATTTTATAATTTTTTTGAAGAAAATATGTTAAAATAAGTATTGATAACATGTTTAAATAAAATTTAGTGAAGATGTACCATAGAAAATTGACAATTGTCATTATCGTTATTTTTAACGTTTTTTGAATTTTTTTGACGAAAATATGTTAAAATAAGTATTAATAACATGTGTAAATATAAATTTAGTGAAGATGCACCAACGAAAAGTGACAATTGTCATAATCGTTATTTTTAAAGTTTTTTGACGAAAATATGTTAAAATATAAGTATTAACAACATGTGTAAATATAAATTTAGTGAAGATGTGCCAATGAAAAGTGACAATTGTCATAATCGTTATTCTTTTGACGAAAATATGTTAAAATATAAATTTAGTGAAGATATACCATAGAAAAGTGACAATTGTCATAATCGTTATTTTTAAAGTTTTTTGATTTTTTTTGACGAAAATATGTTAAAATAAGTATTAATAAGATGTTTAAATAAAAATTTAGTGAAGATGTACCAATGAAAAGTGACAATTGTCATCGTTATTTTTAAAGTTATTTGAATTTTTTTGACGAAAATATGTTAAAATAAGTATTAATAACATGTGTAAATATAAATTTAGTGAAGATGTACCAATGAAAAGTGACAATTGTCATAATCGTTATTTTTAAAGTTTTTTGAATTTTTTTAATAAGATGTTTAAATAAAAATTTAGTGAAGATGTACCAAAGAAAAGTGACAATTGTCATCGTTATTTTTAAAGTATTTTGAATTTTTTTGACGACAATATGTTAAAATAAATATTAATAACATGTGTATATTTGTCGTATTGGGATTCGGAATCCGTAGGGATTCGGAATATCTTGATTTTAAATCCTTTATCGAGAGTCATTTAAAAAATTTTAAAGTCCGATTTAACCGGAAATGTATTCTAGCATGGGTAGAGTACCCAAACTGTAAATTTCAAACAATATTGCCATGAATTTTAGAACTACTTCTAATTTATATTAATTTTTATATGGATTTTTCATATAAATTATAAAAAACAAAATGTCTATCGCTGAAATTGGCTGAAATTTATAGGGTAAATACTCTACACATGCTGGAATACAATTCCTGTAAAATCAGCTTTTTAAAATCCAAAAATCGCCATTAGTAAATGATTTAAAATTGAGAGATTCCGAATCCCCACGGATTCCAAAACCCCATACGATATATATAATAAATTTAGTGAAGATGTACCAATGAAAAGTGACAATGTCATAATCGTTATTTTTAAAGATTTTTGAATTTTTTTGACGAAAATATGTTAAAATAAGTATTAAACATGTGGATGTACCATTGAGAAGTGACAATTGTCATAATCGTTATTTTTAAAGTTTTTTGAATTTTTTTGACGAAAATATGTATTAATAAGTATTAATAACATGTGTAAATATAAATTTAGTGAAGATGTACCAATGAAAAGTGATAATTGTCATAATCGTTATTCTTTTGACGAAAATATGTTAAAATAAGTATTAATAACATGTTTAAATAAAAATTTAGTGAAGATGTACCATAACAATTGTCATAATCGTTATTTTATAAGATTTTTGAATTTTTTTGAAGAAAATATTTTAAAATAAGTATTGATAACATGTTTAAATAAAAATTTAGTGAAGATGTATTCTAGATAAGCGACAATCGTCATAATCGTTATTTTTAAAGTTTTTGGATTTTTGTTGACGAAAATATGTTAAAATGAGTAATAATAGCTTGTTATAATAAAAATTTAGTGAAGATGTACCATAGAAGTGTGACAATTGTCATAATCGTTATTTTTAAAGTTTTTAAAATTTCTTTGATGTAAATGGGTAAAAATATAGATTGTAAAATTAAAATTGACTGAGTATTTGCCATAGAAAAAACATATGGTAATAATAGATTCTTCCCCAAAAACAGGAGCAAATTGGCATTTTATTACATCCGTTCATCGGGTCAGAAATTAATATGCAAAATTTATATCATAATATCTAATCCTAAGTTAGAAATTATTATTTTTTGCCAATTTTCATCAGACAATCTTGTTTAAAATTTGGCTAAACTTCTTTTTCTATTTTAAAATCAATATCGATGTAAGTTAACTATTTTCGTCAACAAAAATCAAAAAACTTTAAAAATAACGATTATAACAATTGTCGCTTATCTAGAGTACACCTTCACTAAATTTTTATTTAAACATGTTATCAATACTTATTTTAAAATATTTGTCAATAAAATTCAAAAAACTTTAAAAATAACGATAATGACAATTGTCACTTTTCTACGGTACATCTTCACTAAATTTTATTTACACATGTTTTTAATATTTATTTTAACATATTGTCGTCAAAAAAATTCAAAAAACTTATAAAATAACGATTATGACAATTGTCACTTTTCTATGGTACATCTTCACTAAATTTTTATTTAAACATGTTTTTAACACTTATTTTAACATATTTTCTTCAAAAAAATTCAAAAAACTTTAAAAATAACGATTATGAATTGTCACTTTTCATTGGTAGATCTTCACTAAATTTATATTTACACATGTTATTAATACTTATTTTAACATATTTTCGTCAAAAAATTCAAAAAATAAAAATAACGATTATGACAATTGTCACTTTTCATTGGTACATCTTCACTAAATTTATATTTACACATGTTATTAATACTTATTTTAACATACTTACTTCAAAAAAATTCAAAAAACTTATAAAATAACGATTATGACAATTATTATCCTTAAAAAGATCATATAAAATAACATCAAAAAAGTTTCATAAAATCCACCTCATTTAATAAAAAATAGATAATTTTAAAAAAATGATAAAAAAAATGATAAAATTTCACCTAAAAGATTGTTTATTTATTTAATAAAATTTACAATATAATTCCTCAACAAAAGATGTATTTACAAAGAAGATTGTGAAAATCACTAATAAATTATATTAAAAAGAATATTACATTTTATAGCAGCCTATTATTTTTTTTATTAAAAAAACATCAAATAAATAAATAAATTTATTTTCATTTCAAAATATAATAATATAAATAAAAAATACTAAATCATATCATGTTTATTTGTTGATAATAATAAAATATTTACATTAAATATAAATAAAATAAATTATTTTACTAAAATAAATAAATAATAATTAAGCATCGATGCAGAATTTTGACTAATTTATTTTAGCCAATTTTTAGACTTAGCCGATTTTTGGGCTTAGCCGATTTTTAGGTTTAGCCGATTTTTAGGCTTTACCTAATTAGGCTTAGCCGATTTTCACCTAAAATCTCGGCTAAGCCGTTTTGTAGTCAGCTAAAATTAGCCGATTACGCAATACCCATAAATTTTTTCAGTTAGCTGAAAAATAATAAGACTTAGTTTAAAATGAATTTACTCCTTATATTCTCAATTCCCGTTTATAAAAGAGTTACCACCATAAATTTTTTTATCTGAGCATTGAATTGTAACCATTTTATTTTCATCGTAGGAACTATAACATAATTTGGTGTCATATTTACTTTCCAAAATGTTAAAAATCTTGAATACTTTTTATGCCATCGCTGCATAAAGTATCAAAGCTACCATCATATTTATCGAGTCTCATATTTCAGAATTAACCTATTTAATCGTTCAGAATTAAAATTGGAACACTTTTGAAACGTTGAGAATATTCAAAGCTCAGAAAAAATACTGAATGTCCAGAAATATTTCTTAATGCTCAGGCATAAAACGGAATTGTCTAGAAAACGGATATTCAGTAAAAAAGATGAGAAAAATATATGAAAGGAATAAAAAAAATTCTATTGATTTTAAGAAAATAGTCACTATTAGCAATTATCCTGGTATTGCTTTCGTGTTTTTTCCCATATTGACTTTGCATTAATAAGTTCCCTATATATGATTCAAAAAATAGTTTACGCTATTGTCTTAGGGATTTGGATTTCGCCTTCTTTAAGGATTTTCACTATTATATATTGGCGATAAATTTTTGCTGTTATGTATTAGCTCTAAAAAAATCTCAGTAAAAGTTCAGCTATAAAAAATGCTCGCTATGGTCTTCGCTGAATAGCATGCGAATGTGGATTCACGACAAAAGCTTATCTATAAAATCAATTCGCTTTAAACATTCGCTATAAGTTTCGTTGTCTTAATGGTTTGTTATATTTAAAACTAGTGAATTTGAAAAAAATCTTGAGAAATTTTTTGAGCAAAATTTTTTGAAGAATAATTTTAATATAAATTGTGATTTCAATTTGATTTTTTATGTACAGAAATTATAAAAGATTTAATTATATATAAAAGAACTTTTAGAAAAAATATTTGAAATTTTTAGATAAAATTTGATCAATATATCTTTTTTGAAAAGAGATTTTTGTTCAAAATTTTTTAAATATTTAAAAACAATGAAAATTTTAAGAAATAAGTTTAAAATTATTTTTTGACCAAAATATCTATTACACTTCTTTTTAATATTTTTAATAAAGAGAACCCATGTCAAAACCCCTCTTGTTTTCATTGAAATCATAATTTAAAAAAACAATTGTCATTTTTCTATATTTCATCTTTACTGAAATCATATTATAAAATATTTTATGCTAAATTTGAAAAAAAAATTGCAACTTAAATAGTGCATCATCACTGAGATAATGGTAATATTTTAAGAAATATTTTCATTTTGTTATATTTAATATTTAAAAAAAAAATTATTAAGGGAATTTTTTGCTTATTAATTTCTACTTTATCAAAATAGAAAAAATGATGAATTTATTTCCAGAGAAATTTTTTCCGGGGAATTATTTCTCTGGGAATTTTTCCCTATTATTTTTAATACTGAGATATTTAGGGGGAATTATTTTCTGTTTACCATATATATATGGGAAATAAAATGGCGCGTCACCAGCCGATTTGTATTGTTATACATTTAAAAGAAAGTCGGCAATACATAACGTCGTGTAGCAGTAAAAACATTACATTATATAAATTAACCCTAAACAATATCAGTCAAACTACAGTTAACCTTTTTCCTAAGCTACCTGCTCGAGGTGTGTGTCAGAATATTTTTTATTCAAAGCTGGGGATCGAACCTGAGCGAAGCGCCTAATTCCCTTCTGATCTATATCTGTCGTTCTATGGATGGTTTATACCGTTAACGAATATTTTATACTTAAATGAAATTAAACCAATAACGTATCACGTTATGCATCATTACTTTAAAAGCGATCCGTTACTAAGAATATAATCG
This sequence comes from Gordionus sp. m RMFG-2023, assembly GCF_954871325.1. Classification (NCBI taxonomy): domain Eukaryota; kingdom Metazoa; phylum Nematomorpha; class Gordioida; order Chordodea; family Parachordodidae; genus Gordionus; species Gordionus sp. m RMFG-2023. The sequence continues at coordinate 19,569,012 of NC_088775.1, forward strand.
TGGTATCATATTAATGTCAAACAATTTATCATTTAAAACACCATTTTTAATATAAAACACATTAACAAAAACCGCAAGGATATATATATATGGTTTTTGTTTTTGATTTTAGTAATTAAATCTAAATGATTATCATGCTATTCATTTAAAAAAAATTATGTTTATTTTAAGTTAGATTAGTTATATTGGTTAATTATTAAATTACATTTAGAATTATGACACTTAATTCAGCATGTCCTATTATAAGAATAAACCTTTCAATTTCGTATATATTATATATGATATAAAAATTTATGACAAAATATTACCACTTATATCTTTCAAACCACCTTCATAGTGGCAATAAGCTGGAAGATAATCGGATTTAAAGGATTTTTCTAAATCTTTACAGTAATAATGAGTATGTTAGTAGTTTACAGGCGGAACATTGATTCATGCAATGAATGACAACGGACAACATAAAATATTATAAAATGAAATAAAACAATTATTATAAAAAAAGAGATTAATTAATAGAACACAATAAGCAAACTCGTGTTTTATATTATATAAAATTTAGCAAAAAAAATCTTTTAAAAAATATTTATTTTCATTTTTAAAGCTTAACTAAGTTCATTAGTTTTCATTTTCAACAGAAATTCTTTTTATTAAATAGCATTCTTATTTAAAAATTATTTAAATTTTTTTCTTTCTTTATATAATAATGAACAATTTACATAAATAGTACATTTATTCATTTAATGTTTCTGTCGATTATAAAATATAAATTTCCACTTTTCCATCAAAATTTTTCCATATAAAAAAACTTAATATTATAAGTACATATATAATTCTAATATAAAATGACCTGCTTCGTCCTCTGATTCAGACATATAATTTTCCTGCATAGTCTCTGGTGTGAGAACCTTGTATTTCTCTTCAACTGTAGTTGTCGTGGTGGTAGTTACTATTGTTTCAGTGACAACTTTCAATGTCTCAATCAAAGATACGTAGCCTAATTTTTGAGCTATCGACAAAGCTGTTTGACCTTGCTAAATAATTAGATATTTTTTAAAAAATAGCCTGATAATGTGTAAAAAAGAATTAAATCAAGAACTCAGTTATAAAAAATAAAGCATGTTACTTATCAATTCAGCAATACATTCGTAACAACTCATATTACAAAGTTAATTTATAATATAAGATAAATGATGATAAATAAAAATTCAATATAAACATAACCTCTTCAAAATTTCACTAACATAAGGTGTAGTCAAAAATTCTGAAATGTGGTTAAAATTTACCCAAAAAAAAGTGTAGACTATAAAACACATAATGAACAAAATTAATTAACATTGGTGAGGGTATCGGGCGAGGCATGTCTTTGGAGAAGTAGAGATACAACTGCTGAATGGCCCTGTTGGGCAGCTTGATGCAATGGAGTATACCCAGAGGCTGTAGTTCTGGCAGCTGGGTCTGCTCCTCGATCCAGCAAAAACCGAACAGCCTGAAGACGGCCAAAATGACAAGCTGTGTGAAGCGGGCTATAACCGGCTGCCGTGCGGGCGTTTATCAATGAATCTAATAAATCAGGAGACACAGAGTCGCAAAGTAAGCCTAGACATTCGGTAGTGTCGGATTGAGCGGTGAGATGGGCTGCCGTTAGACCATTCTTTAAAAAAATGAAAATTCTTTATTACGCTTAAAATATTTATAAATACTGATGCAAAAATAAAAACGAAATGGATTATGCTTTATATATTTTATAAATGCAAATTATTAATGAATATTAAGATAAAATTAAAAAATTTACATTTAAATATATATAAATGACATTTCACACAAAAATATGTATCAAAAAATAAGATTTTCCTTCTTACATTGGATGCCGCCAGAGGATCAGCTCCGCATCTGAGCAAGAACTCCGTCATGTCAGCGTTCCCCGCTTGAGTGGCGAGGTGTAATGGAGTGAAACCTGATCGGGATTTAGCATCGACCCCATTTTTATGCTTATCTGAGCCAGGCAAGGCGGATACTAGCATATGAGCTATGGTGATTGTATCATTCTTCTTGGCCGCTATATGAAGTGGAGTGTAACCATTGTTGGCTTTGGCTAAAGGATCGGCTCCACGTTCTAGAAGTAGACTAACTAAGGCTGGCTTGTCATAATGGGTAGCCACGTGCAATGGAGTAACGTCGTTCTTAATAATGAAGGGAAAACAAGGATAAATGATATAGATATGAAAAAAAATATTGTGCACTCTACACGTATTCACAATCCTTTTATAAAAATATTTATACAAATCTATTTCGGGTTATCTTTTATCAAATCAACATTCTAGCCTTTTTTGAAAAGTGCTAAAAACTTCAATCATATAAAACTTAGGCAAGAACATAACAATTTAATTTTTGTAATCAAAGAATCATCAAGCATTTTAACCTTCATTCATACTTTAAATTTTTATTAACTTAGTTATAAAAATTCCTTTTAAAATACAAAACTTTTCCAACCTTTCCTTTAACATCGATCTCGGCTCCCTTATCTATGAGTATCCGAGCGATGGGGTAGGCCTGATCACCGGCCGCTCTAGCCGCCAAATGAAGTGGGGCAAATCCTTTCTTTGATAACCCATTTAACACATGATCGTAAAGTGGAAGTCGTTCTGAATTATTAATATAAATTCAATTATTTAAAAATTAAAAAACTAGAGAATAGTGAGCCCTGAGCCGTATACAATTAAAACATTTTCAAGATTCACTTAACAAGTTATATCGTGACAAATTTTTTAACGATTTAGGTTCAGTAAATAATAAAGAACGGTTAATACAGTTTTAACGGTGGTTCGGTTCGAATCCCTGAAGAAAATGACTAGTTAACTATTATGAATATTAGTTTTTAAAAACTTATTTGAAATGGCGGCTATTAAATTTATAATATCTTTAATTCAGTAAGTCATTTCGAGTTACAGTCATATTTGGCGACTAAAATTCAGTTGATCATATTGCTCGATTCATCCATTTTACATATATCGTTCATTTTATATAGTTTGTTTTGTCAGCCATGTTGCACTTTTTATGATTCATTCACTCTCTGCAATAATATACTTCCTCTCGTCCATTTTATATTTCTCACTAGACATAATTCTAATAAGTAATGCAAATTGGTTTGAATCAGAAAGTTAGAACCAAATATATTTTTACGAACCAACCTTAGCCAATATTTAATAAGGTTAAGATTTCTGCATAAAATAATTTTGGAACAATTTTTTAACGATCAGATGTTCTTCCTGCTGTCAATTCCTTAAGGTAGCGTTTACACCGAGTTAAAAAAAAGGTGATCATATTTTTATCCCAGACTTCCTGGTTCAACCATTACCCCCCCCCTTCGGAGACGCCACTTCCCCGCCATGTTGAGGTAGGATTTCGTAATAAAAAAATTGATTGTCATTTTCGATTACCTTGATATTAGTGGTAGCACATATATCTCAATCCTAACGACTTTCATGATTTATTAATCATATTGGTATTTATATCCCGATTGTTTTTAATCACTTCGGATTAGTTGTCAAAAAATATACAAATATATTCAGCTTTTATATATATAATTATGTTACATGATTAGTTGATAAAAAAGGGAAACTTAATGATGTTCAAAAAATAAAAAAGAAGCAAAATAAGTATGCAGTTAGACTGGTATGGTTTGGACATGCTGAACGGAAGGCAAAAGAGGATTGTATGAATTGATTCGGCTTAGTGAAAGTGGAAAAGACCTCGAGGCGCACCAAAGACAAGGTAAATGAAAGTGGTAGATAATGACATGAAAATACTAAGTTTAACCAATGACCAGAACCGTGGAAAATGGACGAAGGAGAAAATGGTCTACCCGGGTTAATTTGAAAAGGTATATAAACGAAGAATAAAACGAGAGCCAAAAAACTGCTTATTGTAATTAGAATTTCTTTAAATCTAATTTTGAAAGAAAAAATACAAAAAAAAGTAAATTTTATAGTTTTATCTAATTTTAATTCACTTTAAATTGATATTCTTTAATTTATACTTTTAAAACAAAAATTTAACCCATTTCGCTCAACTCTTCAAATATGGTTTAGTTAAAAACCATTAAACCTAAATCAATCCTTTCATATTAAATTCTATGGCGAATTTATAACCTAATAGGGCAGAGAGGGTTTCGGGATGAGCCTCCTTGACAGCCAGATGGATGGGGCTGTAATCATCTGTCGTTAAAGCCGTAACAGAAGCACCATGCTGTAGTAGGAGACAAGTGGTGTCTGTGTTACCGAGCCGCGAGGCGATGTGAAGAGGGGTCTGGTTCTCCTGGTAATTTTAAATAAAAGATTAAATGGTGGCATTGTTTTATGAAAAGCATGCAGGATATTAATTATCTTGGGTATTTCTCATATATTATATAGGTATAAATGAACACGAAGAAGATGAATGAGAGAATAGGAATAGAACAAGGAAAAAATTATCATAAATAAGGTAACTAGCATGTAATTTTATATTTACTAAAATAATTGCCTAAGAATGGTATATCTATAAAATATAATTATATTTTAGATTAAGACTTTCAAACAAAAAATCAAAAACCATAAAAATATTTCTAGAACTAAAAAAACTTTCAAATAAGATTAAATGTTATAAAGGCGATATAATATAAATATTCATGGTGCTAACCCTCGCTTGACAATCGACCGTAGCGCCGTGTCTCAAGAGAATTCTCATGATATCCGTCTGATTGGCTCGAGCTGCCAAATGAAGAGCCGTTTCGCCTCTAATAGTGGCGGCATTGACGTCTATAACATCTTCACTATCAACGCGCTGCTGTTGATAGTTAAGTAAGTACACGACTACGTTCATATGACCCATAAAGCAAGCCACATGAAGAGGGGTCAGGCCTGACTCCGTTGTGCAGGTTATAGTGGCGTTCCGGGAGAGAAGAACCTCCACTATTTTCAGCCGGTTTTTCTTGCAAGCTATGTGAAGTGGAGTAAAACCGTTCTACGTAAAAAAATAATATTTTTTTTGGAAGGTTAGATTTTCGAACAGTAAATATTTCGTAAATCAATTTTAAGAATGTGCTTATTTTTTATTAGTTGAAATTAAATAATAATTACATACCTTTTAAATAATATTTCAATTCAATTATATGACCCTTATATCCTACAAACAAGAACAAATGAAATATAAAATATAGCTGCCTGTATAAATGTTATATCTTATATTGGGTTTTTTTATTATTCTCATAATTGGGAATTTTGTGATGTTTATAATTGAAAAATTTATTTATTATTAATTAAAACTTATAAATATTTTATTATAAATTATTTGTAACTAAAGCTCTGGCATCGACTTCCGCCTTATTATCGAGCAACAATTCCGCCGTATTGATGTTTCCATAATGCGCGCAAATGTGTAAGGACGTCAAATAATCCTAAAGGAATAAAGTATAGGAAAAAAATTTAAAAATAAAAAAGGTTCAAAGGATAAATTATGATTGGTTATAGTTAGTAAGTTAGGAAAATCCTGAATGTGCTTAGTTTTAAAAAAATATATATTCCCAAGATAATTTTATACTTACAATTTTGAAAAGAGATTACTTACCACTGTAATATCATCGACGGGTGACCAATTGAATAGAAGTATTTCTGCGCATTTGACATGATCCCCTTGGGAGGCCATGTGGAGAGGAGACAACCCATTTTTGGTTTTAGAATTAACTAATTGGGAGATATAAGTAGGTTGATTTATGTAATGGTCTAAAATAGCTTGAACTACATTGTCGTGCCCACTACGAGAAGCGCAGTGCAGAGGTGTTAGACCATCCTGCGCATAATAAGTTTAAAAATAAAATAGTTAATATTAGAGATCTGATTTTGATTATTTTTAGCTGTTTTATCGATTTGTTATAATACACAAATAAAATACGGTTTGACGTAATAGTTATGTTAAAATTAATTAAGATATAAGTTTAGGAAGAGGTATTCAATTATTATGTTATTTGAATATTAAATAACAACTCATTATTATAAAGACATGTTAATCTATATTGTGAGAATTTGATATTTTTAATGCAGGAATGCTTTAGAAAGATATAGAAGATTTGCAGGGTACCAAACAAATGTCTGAGTATCGTAATAAAATTTGCAAGTAGAAAATAGAGAATCATTTTTTTTAAATATTATATAATTGACTCGTCCTTCATAAGTAAGCGGATATCAAAATACTAGTGTTGTTAAAAGCCTCGATATAAACAATTTTTGAAACGACTGACTAAATATTTTAACCAAAAAACATTACCTTGAGAACTTGTATATGACATAAATGTCGAACATTTTTTAGCGAAATCTTGATGCGTAGGTAATATTTTTTAGATAAATCGAGCCGCTTAACAATACTACAAAATACTAATTAATATATATAACAAACATTTTTTTATAATAATAAATATATAGAAATTAATTGAGATTAAATAATATACTAAAGACATTATAGTATATAATAATGCGTAATTAATTTACCCTTGTTTTGGCATTGATATCGGCACCAGCTTTCATTAATAATTCAACCATATTTACTTTTCCCCATCGAGCTGCTACATGCAAAGGAGTTATGTCGTGCTATGTTATAATTTTAACATATTGAAAGCAGATTATTATTAACTATTTTGTAAATTTTTATTAAATAATGTGTAAACATCAGACAAAACCTGAATCTAGGTTCCAAAATTTTGATTCTCTAACAACAAATATGAACAAAGCAGACACAAAGTACTCAATTTTAAAAAATCCTGTATCAAAAATAAGATTGATGATTTTAATTAATTTTTATGGGCTATTTTATTTTAAAAGTTGTGAATAACGTTACTTTCCGATAAACCGTTATTTTAATGGGGTATGTTTTGATACATAACGAAATTGCCTTAATAAATCAATCATCAATATTTCCATAAAAAACTATTTATTAGTAGAAAAATAAATAAAATTTTTTTAAAAACCCTGGCTTTGAAATTAATATTGCTTCCATGGTCGATAAATAATTGTCCAATATTTTGATTTCCATAATGAGCTGCAATGTGAAGAGGAGTAAATCCACTCTAAATTAACATAAAAGATTTTAAAAGTTTTAATATAACAAAAATGTATTTCCAAAATGTCTTTCCGTCCGCCCATATTATAGATGGTAGTGGGCGGTTAATTTAAAAATGGGCTTGTGAGTTAGCTGGTTAAGTATATTTTTAAAACAATGGGCGGATAAATTTGAAATATTTTTCAGGATCAAAACGGATTAGTATTTATTAGAAATTATTTTTTTGTTTTTCTTTGTTTTTATTTCCCTAGTCCTAAATTGTTAAACTAACTAACCTTCGAAGTGACGTCAGGATCAGACCTATTTTGCAGCAACAATTCTGCCGCTTTACAGTCATCCTTTTTAGCGGCAACGTGTAGGGCCGGTAATTTAACGCCTCCGCCGATGTTGTTTTTATTACCATTTCCAGGAAGGGCTCCTTTGATATTTTCATTTTCAAGCAGCACTGCAACCACTTTATCGTGCCCTTGTTGAAGTGCGACGGCTAATGGAGTGAAACCGTCCTTTTTATTGTTCAGAAAAACATTTTTTTAATTAACATTGGTATGATATTACAATGGCTTTAAAAAATATTCTTGTACCTTTATTAACGTTATTTTGAGCTAAATTTTATTAGTGAGAAAACAAATCAAGATTTATTTAAAATAAAATATTCAATTAAAAGGAAAATTAAAAATTTAGGCTCATTTGGAATTTTTAAATTTTATCATTTAAAAAAAATGAGCTTAATAGAGTTAACATCGGTTTCCCATCTATAACATTCACTAAAACCATAAAACTTGTTGAACATCTATAATTATAGGGGCAACTCTGTCGTTTTAAGTTCGATAATTTCTTTAAATATTTTATATAATCCATATTAAATACCATATAGAGTTCAAAACTAAATACTTAATCAACCAAAATTATAGAAATGTGTAAGTTAAATTTTATATATATTCTTAAAACATGATTTTCGCAGAATACAAAAAATTTATATACATAAAAACATTTTCTTAAAATATATAGCATTATGCAGCATCGACACCACCTTGATTGGGAGGTGATAAAATGAATGTTCCCTAAAGATCCTCCATATGTAATATATTATTTAATAATTTTATTTTTAACTTGATTGTATTTTCCTTTTATAGTATGCTTTAAATTAATAATATAGTTTTAAAAAAATTAATAATTTTTATAGGCAAGGTAATATGTAATATCACTATCTATTTTATATAAAAAAAAGTTTCATAATTTAAATAGACATTAAATTTTAATATTCTAGTAAAGGAGAGAAATAAAAAGTAAATAACTTAGAAAGTAAAACGAATTTTTTAATCTATTCATACGATGACAATATTTTATTTAATAAAATAAAATCAATATAATATAACACTAATGTTAATTATTTTCGGCCAATTTTCCAATATAGGAAAATAGTGGAAATCATAATAATTTAATAAAGTGTGTGTATAGAGCATAGTCGGACGATTGATTGTATTTCCAAATTCATAATTTAACAAAATGGCTGAAAAGCATCAGTCTTCCCTAACAAAATGTAAACAAATTTTTTCGATAAAAAATGCAACGGTTCCTATTTAATTCTGCAATTAGGGCGAAAAATTAAATGCTGTAAAACTTGAAGCTGATGGCAAATGTAATTGAAGAGTAACAGAAAATCGCCATCCATACCGCAGTATACTATCGCTATACAATCGCGGAATAATCAAGTCTCCAATTCAGTGGCATTTACGGGAAGGAAGGCAAGAGCGAAATCTTCCCCTCCATTAAAAAATGCTCTATTCTTATAAAAATACATATAATGCTTATTTTTATGATTTAAAAAATTATTTATATATAAACAAAGTTAAATAGCATTTTAAAATAAAAATAATTTCGTGAGACGAGTTTCAATCAAATCAACTAACAAAATTGATTTTATGAATAGGGGAAAAAGAAAGGTAAGTAATATATTATTATTTCATCAAAATAACTAAAACAGGTATATATGTATTCTTTAAGAAATTCACTGTATTAATTTTTCAATTATATTATATCATTTAATGAATGTTTACAAATTTACGCGTTTTAATATATGGTAAATGTAAGCAGGACTGTTGCATATCAATCAGAATAACAGGGGTTGGGACTCAACGAGTCACAGGTTGTATAGAGGTCTGCCTGTTATTTATAGGGTCTCAAAAAATAATAAATTTTTTTACTAGGGGACCAATGAAAAATATTTGCAGGGGATTTGCGTCATCATAAACTATTGAAGCGGGATTAGTTAAATGAAAGGAAGTCCCTTCAAGTTGCTTATAAATTGCAAAATATCATAGAAAAGGTAGAAAATATTTATTTATTATGGGTTTTAGATAATGTATTAGGCCATTCTTAAGAACCGTGATGAAAGGGGGGGGGGAAATTAAAAGGAATGATGACAAAGGAATTGAAAATAGAATTAATAAATTAATCAGTTTGCTCAAATCAGGGAGGCTCATATAAAACAATATTGTTCAGTACAAAAAGTGGAGCCAAAATTAGCTATTCTTTACATTTTGAGGATAAATTATTAAAAATTTAGAAGCATTCTCCTTAAATTTCAAAATCTTCGGATAAAATATCATTAAGTTTTATTTTAAGAAAGTAATTCAATTTTATGAATTATCTATCATAAATAATCCTCCTTTCAAAAAAATTTTTTTCTAAACGAAATAATAAAATTTATGAAAAACAAATACCAAAAACGTATAAAACCTCTGTAGTAATAGTTTGATTAGCCCCATTATCCCCTAAATACCTAACGACAGAGTCATGATTTTCCTGGGCGGCCATATATAATGGTGTGAAGCCGTTTTGAGATTGGGAATTAACGTCAGCCCCATTTTCGATCAGTATTTTCACTATATCAAACTGCCCTGCTAGCGAGGCTATGTGTAATGCTGTGTTACCTTTCTGTTGGTTCATAATAAGGGTTAATTGTCATATAGATAAAAAAAATTAAGAGTAATTTATATAATTTGAGCACCATCCATACAATTGGGGTGGGACCAATATCAATATATTCTTAATTTAAAATAATAATATACTATTAAATATTGATATTAGTAATTGGTTTACAATCAATGCCAATTACCTAAATATATTGGTGTGATATCAATCCCAACATTAAAATAGATAAATATATATAATTATTTGGTATTTTCGAGGACCATTATATAGCGGTATATTTTTTACTTTTTTTAAATTTTCCGCCTAAACTTATTACATCTAATATTTCTTTAGTTACTTTTCTGTACTATTATATCAATATTGGTGTTGTAGTTTATTATGGTAAAATTTTTTACATGATATCAATTTTTATCTATTCATTTAGGATATTATAATAAGTGAGGACCAAAAGTTAGTGGATAATGGTAGATCATGATACTGATATATATCTCTAATAAAAAACGAAATACAGCAAAATGATGATAACAAAAAGAAGGCTATGTGTAGTAAATGCGAAAAAATTATCTCTTCCCAATTTTAGAACCTCGGGATTATGGAAACATCTTAAATCCATTCACCCAACATTAAATAGAAAATGTGAACAAACAAATAAAAAATGCAGCACTACTTTAAATAATTTAATTCGACTTTTTAATTCAAAATAACTTCGCTTTTCAATGGCTGAGGTTTTAAAAATTTAATAATATATTTTAACCATTCACTAACCTTAGTTTTGGAAAAACACTAAAAATAGAAAATATTTGATGACTTTAAATTAAATAAACAATTATTCCATTTTAAATCAGCACATAATTCTAATAATATTTATAACATTTTTAATTTCGTATTAAAAGTAAAATTTGAAATTTATTCCTTTGCATTATATTAGACAATATAAGTAATCATTTAGCATTTGTAAAAGTTTTAAAAGAATTAGAAATCGGCAAGAACTGAGATAAAGTGGACATGAAAAGGAGGTAATAACCAATTGGAGGTTTCACTAGATAATGTAAATTAAAATGAAAAACTATTCAAAAGCGACGCAATAATCTAGTTAAAGCCCTATAAAATCGCTTTTCAGGCCTTTCAGTCTAGACGCAGCCCACAGTCCGACTTTTCTAAATGGAATTAGGAAATCAGGCTCAAAATATTTATTTTATTCTTAGTTATGCATAAAATAATATTCGGCGTGCAAAATATGATATTGAAAATATGAAAAATACTTCCCAATTTTTTAAAACTTTTTATTTTTATAAATTTATTTAAAGTAAAGAATAAGAATAAGAAAAACTATAACATTCATATTTTTAGGGCCTGTATTTAATGACGCCGGAAAATCAAATTTAGTATTAATAAATAGTTATTAATATATTCTATATTTATTGTAAACCTTGGTAGCAGCATTGACATTCGCTCCGCGTTTTAAAAGTTCGGCAACCATTTGAGTGTGTCCTTCTTTAGATGCCAAATGAAGAGCATTTAATCCGTTCTTCATTATATGTTTTAAAAAATGGTTATATAATGTATTTTGATTTTTGAGTACCATTTGGATTGCTATGTTTTCAATTTATTTTCTTAATGTATGTATTTTATGACAATATATCATTGATGTTTTATACAAAAGTGAAGTGATATAATTAAATAATTATAATTAATAATTTTTAAATTTGAAATCATGCAATATATATTGCCCGTCAAAGAATGATGGGTGAATGACAATACAAATAATCGCGAACGATACATTCCCATTTTCTATCTTATTATAAAAAGCTCTAATGTTGCGCTTGATAATTTGCAAATTCGGTTCAAACCAGGAATAAACTAAAAATAGGTGCTAGTTTAAAAAAATTCCCGCTTTCCTCGAAGTTAATCTATCTATTCCGTTAAACTTAGAGGCATAATAGGCTAAAAATAAGGTTGAGCAGTTTTTAAATTCGGCTTAAATGGAGCGATTGATATAATTACATTTTGCCAACCCTACTATTAGTTATTAATATTATATTAAAATAAATTTAGAAGGTTATTTTATTTATGATAATAAAACAGGATATTTATATATTTTCAAAATATTTTACATTAAAAAGGTAAAAATTTATATTGAAAAAAATCTAAATAGCTATTAAAAAGACAGTTAATGCAAAAATTTTACAATTAAAAAATTTAGTATAGATCCGTGGAGTGATATACAGTTAGATCCGCGTATTTCTAAAGATATTCTCTGCCTAAAATTAATAATATAAAACGCGTTCACCTTCAAAAAAAAGGAAAGCGTTGAGTTCAAAACTTTATGAATAATATTGTTTTCAATTTCATTAATATTTAACTTAATATAAAAATAAATGACTTATATTTTAAACAATATATTAGCCAAGTTTAAAATTAATAGTTTTATTTATATTAAAAAAAAGATTCTTATTAATTTTTAATATATAAAAACTTTTATACATCATATAAATTTAATAAAATTATACTTTAAATTGTGTTCAACAATTAAAATATAACGAACTTCGCTCGCAAACGCAATATACTATATATTCATTCTTCAATCCATTTTTTTTAAAGTTGCTATTATTTTAAAATGGGATTATAATTTCTTTCATCAATGTGAATATTATTGGTCAAATAAAAATGTTAGTCCCTATTAATTAAATAAAGTGGATTTTGTGTAGAAGAGCAGTATGACCCGCGGGCAGTCTTGGGAGACCAAATTTTTCGTGTTCCATTGAAGTAATATGCTTTCAAAAATAAAAGTCAAAAGTAGTTAGACAATGGAAGAGTTATTCACCACACCAATAGAGTAATCTTTAGATAAAAGTTTATTTAATGGCAGTGTTATCCACCATACCAGAGTAATCTTTAGATAAATATAAGTTATAATGGATTTATATTCTTCAGTTTTAATAAATATTTTTTTCCAAAAAGTACAATTTTCATATTTCTGATAGATTAAATTAATATTTATCAAATTTTATTTAAAAATTCATTTTATCGCGTATTTTGCGTAAATTTAGTATTTTTCTAAGCTATTATTAGAAATTGTAAAATTAGCTACAAAAGTACATCGTCCTCTTGGTTATAATTTTTTTAAATGATAAAAAAATTAGGTTATAAAATATCATGTAAGTCAGAATAAATCTCAACAGAAAGTGAATTTATCTCTATCTCTAAACATCTTTATAGTCTGTAAACTTCTCTAAATTAAGCAAAAATACCAGCCCCAAAGATTACACAAATTAGAGAGGTTTTGGCGTATATCGATTTAAGATGGTGAATATATAACAATATTTTATTATTAGACTGCAAAACCAAAATAGCCTCAATTTTTTTACATATAAAATTCATTTTATTTTTTTGGCTAGAGTGGCCTTGCAAAATTCATTATATAATGATGTAAAAAAGGAATCGATTTTCATTATACTATTATCATGTAATTAGTCGTTTCACTTAAAACTTGGAAATATTTGAATTTATTTTTAATTTTATTGTTGTTAAGTGACCAGTTATCGGTAAATAATGATATTTTTGCAAAAAATAACTGTAACTTGTTACTTTAGAAAATATTCAACTAGTTACATTATTGGAATGTAACAATAAAAGTAACTTGATACTTTTTATATGTTAAAATAATTATATATATCTCATTCATTATATATTTCTAAAACTTAAAATATTATATAATGTCCGACTTACATCAAACATGCCTGTAGTCTGTTATTTGAATAATTTGTGGAAGCTTATTTTTAGAGGAAAACTATTACTAAACACCAATTTTGAAAACAGTTTATTGTAAAATCAAATTAAAATTTATAAAGCCAAATTTTTGAAAAATAAATATTATATTAATTGTTATTTAAATATTTTTTCAGTACAAGTAAATATTATTTGAAACAACCTTTTCGTAAATATTACATTGTGGTATATATATTCCAGTGCAATTATTTTTTTATCTATTCATTATAGCTAACTTGATTAAAAATTTAAAATCGCGAAATCATTTTGTAAAAAAACAAATATTAAAAATAAATTTTATATAAATAATTTATAAAGTAATTTGCAATATAACTGGTTGTTTTGAAATATAACCCTAAATAGTAACTGGTTACTTTTGAAATGTAACCCTAACTAGTAACTTTTTAAATGTAAATAGTAACAGCTCATACCTTTTTAAAAATTTAACCTATAACTAGTTACCTTTAAAAATAACTTTTAAAGTAGTAATTCTAATTATTTGATGCAAAATACCCATCAAAACCACACTTTAAAATAATGAATAGAAACCCTAATAACATCTATTTAATATTTATAAAAAATATTTAATTATTCGATAGATATATATACCGCATTGCTTGTATTTATGTCTATAGCTGTTCCAGGTCCAGATATACCCTTCAAAAATTCCAAAACTTTTTCCAAATTCCCAGCTCTAGCTGCCCTCAAAAAGCTAGAAGAATTCGCTTCAGTTGACGACTAAAAAAATTTAATAAATTTTTATTTCACATAATAGATGAAAATTTATTAATAAGATTTTTGCTTAAATATTAATCAGCACACAAAAATTCAACATGAGATTATATTTTCATGGTGCATTTAAAATTCTTCATCAAAGTTTAAGCTACTGACTGCATATCCACTTTACTTATTATGAATGGTTAGGATAATTTTAAGTCTATCAAATGTAGTTAAATTTATATTACAAATAACATTTTTTGATATTAAAGGTAATCTCTATAAGGCTAATGCCATACCAGAGCTTTCGAGAGCATAATAATAAAAATAGGAAGCCAGAAATCAAGCTTTGTAAATTTAGAAAAAATTGGATATTTCTAGATTTGCACATTAGATTGAGTCTGACTATAATTTATATTTTTTTTAAATTGATATAGTGATCTGCATCGAGCCTAATTGTTCAAACCCGGCCGGAACCCGAAATATTTTTGAAAAAATTTACCGGCCCAGCCATTTAAATATAGAAATTAATTTTTATAATTGCTCAAAATAAATGATATATGTTATATGGGGTCTAGTTTCTATAAATAAAATCAAATATTTTTATTTACATAAAAAATTCAACATAAAATTGATCAATTTAGATACATTTAAAAAAAATTCTAAGACCCGACCCGGCCCGAATTTTCTTAATATTAAGCCCAACCCAGCCCGAACCCGATTTTTTTTAAAAATAGGCCCGGCCAGAAGCCCGTTCGAACTGGGCCTAATTTTGCAGATCTCTAATGTATATATATAATATATTTTAAGCTCTATAAATTTCTATTTTTATAATGATTATTAAGGCCCAATTTTTAGCAATCGCTAAAACGCTCTGGTATGACCTTAGCCTAAGAAATTTTTAAAAGAATCTTAAAAATTCCCACACTAATTATTTTCGGGAGAAAAAATATAAAAAAATGGTTTTACCTTAGAAGATATAGCCATTTTTATGAGTAATCAAGTTAAATAATATTAAAAATGTCAAGTCAAAATAAAACTTAACAGCATCAGAATTTAATAATGTGTAATTTTTTAGTTTTACTAAAAAAGATTAATATTTTAAAGATTATTAAAAAGATTGACAAAACATAGCAATGCGATGTGTTCGTTCAGGGCATTATTATATTATGGAATAATTATTTTTTATTGATCTTTTCGCGTTTATAAAAATAAAAACTGGAGAAAATGAAGACAAAATATTTGTTTTAAATTTAATAAATTGGTAACAATTATTTATCGATTTTTTATCTTATAAAAAAAGCAGAGGCCGTCAAGAATTTATTGGTCAAAAATTAAGTCCTACAGTTTACATTTTTTTTTGTTAGATAACAATTTGTATAAATATTATGAAAATCAATAAAGTATAAGTGGCTCCCACAAATGAGTGGGGGGGGGGCAGCACGATAGCAACAGTAAATTTAATGTGGTGGAGGGGATTAAAGGTATTTTGATTTTTTTTTAAAACAATTGTAAAATTTTAGAATCAAACGTTCAAAAGATTTTAAGCAAAGTTAAGGAATATATCGAGAATCTTTGCTCGTTCTAAAAATTGATATAAGAATAGTTGGTATGTTTGTCAGCTTATATTCACGATGACTCCAATTAAAAATAAGTCCGGCTCTGCCAGATAAGAATTGATGGTTTTTAGCGAGTTGTTAAAGTAGGGTGCTACTTTTTTGGTAGCTATAGCTAATAGCTGCTACTTTTTGTAATTATTTAATTTTTTAGCGCGCTTTTTTTGAAAGTAGCTAAGTAGCCGCTACTTCGCTACTTTTAAAAAATATAATGAAAGTAAGTATAAACATAAAAATTTTAATATAATATCATAATTAATTATAATTTTTATGATTTATTATTTAATTTTGAAATTGAAATATAATTTTAATTTGTAATTTATATTTTCATTTGTATTATAAACCTAAATCACGTGTTAATAATTTAAAATGTCATCGTCTATGGATATCCAAATCGTTGAAAGTGATTCAGACAATGATATTAATGAAATGGAAGATACCAGGGAAGAAAATGTTCTTTATAGCTATAATTCAAATTTCCCATTCCCTAGATTTGAAAATTTTTTAAAATAAATATATAACCAAAACTGGTTTCAAATTTATTTGTTTAAAATGTAAAAAAGAATATTTCCTCAAATCAATCCAGTAACTATAACCTCAAGAAACACCTAAAGGTAAATTGTCATTTTTACATTCTAATAATATTTATTTTATAAGATTGTTCATAAGTTTTAAGGAAATGGAGAAACATCTAAATAATTTTGGTCTAGGCGACTCTACATCCAAAAATACTAATTCAATTCACCAAATTAATTAATAATGCAAATCACAATATTTCTCAGAAATTGGCTGATAAAGTTATAGTTGATTTTATAATTTATATAGTTCAGCTAATGTCCTTAGTTGATAATCCATCATTTACCATGATGATTAAAACTCTATCCCCTGGTACAACAATCTTATGCCGCCAGACACTAATGAATAAAATAGCAGATAACTTTAGAGTTATCATAGATATCATATATATGTACCACGGAAGATAGTTGGACACATAACAGAAGGTAAAAACTTATTTATATTTATAAATTGATCTGATTAAATAATTTTGAGCTTATTTGGGAATCACAGGCCATTGGCTAGACCCTAGGACTTTAAAAAGAAGATCTGTGGCATTAGCTCTCAAAATGATAATAGGATGCCAGACATACGATGTACTTGCAAATAAAATTATTGATAATCTATGTATATAACCTTACCCTCAAGTGCTAGTGTCGAGAGATTATTTAGTAAGGCAAAACTTATACTTTCTGATCGTCGCTCTAGACTTGGGGATGATAATATTGAAATGATTTTATTATTAAAATGCAACAAATTACCATAAATATTTATTTTTATTACATAAATTTTTTTATAATCAAAACTAACTATATTTTAATATTTATAAATGTTGATTTTTATATATTTACTATACAATAACGTTATAAGCAAAAAATAAAAAATTTGTTTGTAAATTTTTTTTATAAAAAGTAGCTTAAAAATTAGCTAAAGCTACTTTTAAAAAATAGTAGCTAATAGCGAGCTACTTTTTTGACAAATAGCGATAGCGATAGCGCGCTACTTTTTTTAACAAATAGCGATAGCGGTAGTGCGCTACTTTTAAAAGTAGCGTTTAACAACTCTGGTTTTAGCCCTGTTGATTAAAAAAAATTATACAAGTTCCATTGCCCGGCCCGTAAAAAGTTTTAAATCACAAATTTAACTTTTTTCAAGTTTAAAGATCTAAGCCGGTTCTATTTTTTTAGACCCGGCCGTGTAGATCTTTTTCCCTATGACTCAAGCTGTGTTGATTATTCTTTTATTTTAGTATATTGTTTTTCTTTATTAAAATAAATCGGCCTTACTCTAATCATTCAATATTATATTAATATCCTTTTTTAATTATTCCCATTGACCTCATATTAGAGATCTGCAAAAGTAGGCCCAGCCCGTACCCGGCTCGGCCCGAAGATTTTTTAAGAAAATTTGGGTCGGGTCGGGTCTTAGAAATTTTTTAAAATATATCTAAATTTATCAATTTTATGTTGAATATTTTATGTAAAATAAAAATATGTGATTTTATTTATAGAAAGTAGAAGCCATATAACCTATATCGTTTATTTTGAGTAATTATAAAAATTAATTTCTATATTTAAATAAATTCGGGCTGGGCCAGGCCGGTCAAAACTTTTAAAAAGAATTTCGAGCCGGGCTTGAAAAATTAGGCCCGATGCAGATAACTACTTCATATACCATCAAAAATATCATGAGAAAAATTAAATTAATTAAATCGAAATTTACTAAAAAAATTTTTAAATAATTTAACTATATTTTAATGCAACAAATTTAATTTCAAAAGTTCAAAGATTTGTATTGGAATTGGGCGATAATATTATTTTTTTGCTTTTTTACATCTAATTTACTTATTGAATAATTAAATCAATTTGTCATTTATCTTCAATTTTATATTGTACAATTATTATTCAATTTCCAAATATTTTATATTAATATATTTGTCTTGTCATTTATATAGTAAAAAATTAGTTTTTTAATATTTGAAATTTTAATCGATTAATACTATATTTTTATGTATTGAATTATTGTAAATGTAAAAATTTTTGTGCAATAAGAAATATTTTGTTAAAATAAAGATATGTCATTTAGATATGGGGGGGGGGGAGGTCAAGAAGCTGGGATGAGTAATAGGGGAAAAAACCGAATAAAAATATGTAATATGGCTGGAAAACAGAAATATTTTCAAGAACAAAACAAAAAATTTACCAAAAATAAAGCATTTAATAGTAATAGAAAATTATAGGGGAAAAATTATTTATCAAATCTATATTGCAAAGTAAAGTTAAAGCCTGGATTAAAAGTGTATCCTATGAGTCAGCCTTTTATATTAGAGCAGGGTGAAAGCTATTCTGATTATATATTTATATTAATGAAAGGATATAGTAAACTTTATATTAGGATATATGAGAAGGTAAAAATGAGTCGACAAGTGGTAAGGAATGTTTTTATAGTAATGATAATTATGAGGATTTGTCTAAAAGTGTCAATTTGTCTTTGATTTAGTTAGATGTTAGTGTTGCTTTGTTTGAGGAACTTTAACTGTAACTGGTTACCTTTTGAAAACTAGGTAATTTTAGCAGTAACTATAATTACATATAAAATTTTTATTCCTTTATATCTTAATAAAAAGTTTCTGATTATTGTTATATAGATTTTTTAGTTTGTTTAAATAAAGTTTAAAATATATCTTATTTGTAATTCCATCCAGGGCAATCATATTGAAAATCAAATTTTGTGATGGTATAATAATTTTAAGATTTTATAAGAAGCTTTGTAATTTAATTTAGGTAATTTTTTTAAAAAATTTCATTTAGATTAATATCTTATTGTTTACAAATGAAATAACCCACATGATTTTACACAGTTTATAGATTCCGTTTATACATTGTAAATAAGATGTGATAAATATTTAATATTTTTTATTCGATAAGAGTGTGTTCGAAAAATATTTAACTATAAATTTTATTTAAAACCGGAGATCGTACAAAAAAAATAACAAAACTAAGCCATATATATAAAAGCCGTATCACAATTTATAATATATTAAAAAAATTTTGAATTTTAAAAAGCGTCTGTGGCCTAATCGGCATTTTGGTTTCGAATCCTAGCAAAGATTTTTTTTTTCTTAATCCAACCTGGTGGTTCCGTCCTTGGGGGGATGATATATAAGAGGCCGAACTAGATCACGTGATTCCGTTATAATATATCGTCGGCCTAGAATTGGAATGATCCAGTCGACATTTTCAAAATTTTTGAGTTAGAAGTGGATAATAACTTATTTATTCCCAATATATATAAAAATAAAAACTAGATTAAATAATGTTAATTTTTGCCAAAGTTATAGCTCTGTCAAAATTGATCAATAAGCTTTTCCTACATTTGATTTTATACTTTAATGTTGATAGTCTCATTTTAAACATTTGCGCAAATGGAGCACTCCAATTCTAGACCGACGATATGTTAAATAATATGGGTCTTATTATATTTTAATAAATTTTGGTCGGTATTTAGCAAATTAAGTTGGTATTTAGAAAATTGCTATACGATGATTTGGTAGTATCTATCATTAACTGAATTCTAACAGGTGAAATATTGATTTTTCAAAAGTATAATTTTCAATTAATTTTATTTAGATAAATAAAATCTCAAAACTCTGGAGAACATTGTAACAAGGAGTGATTTGTGCCTTCCATTATAAATATTCCCACAATCTAATAAATATTTGCATTTTGATTAAGCCATATCCTATTATCAGAGACCAGCAGGCCCGGCCCGGGTAATTCACAAATCATATTTTTTTATTCCATATTTTCCATATTATATTTGGCCTTTTCTCTAAAAATTTATAAAATCATGGAAGAATGAATAAGGATAATCTATTTCTCTCTATTCTGATTCATCCATTATCAAATGAAGGTAAAATATTATTTATCCATAAGGAGAAAATTCTGATTCCCCGTCATTATTGACTAGCTATCAGCTAGTATTTCAATAAAACTCAAAGTTTTCGATTAACTTATTTAAAAAGATCATTTATTATTATTTTTTGAAGAAAAAAAAATTATATTGAATTTTTATATTTCGTAAATGGAAATATTTTAATAAAATTATTAAAATTAATAAATATACAAAAAAAATTTATCAGAAATATATCAATGTGCCTAAAATAATATTGATTTTTTTGTTTGAATTTTCTCTAATAAGTATTCATAAACGTGTTTTAAATCAGGAATGGACTTTATAGATAAAAAAAATTTTTTATCCGCAACCATTTTATATAATCCTAGCCTCGCTCGTTCACATATGTTTAGTAATATAAGTCAGATAGGAAA
Source organism: Gordionus sp. m RMFG-2023 (assembly GCF_954871325.1). Taxonomy (NCBI): domain Eukaryota; kingdom Metazoa; phylum Nematomorpha; class Gordioida; order Chordodea; family Parachordodidae; genus Gordionus; species Gordionus sp. m RMFG-2023. The sequence continues at coordinate 19,590,016 of NC_088775.1, forward strand.
TGCTTTTATAAATATTACAATAAATTAGATAATAGAATTATTCAAAATCGAATCAATAAAAATAATAAAATATTTATTATCATATTTATTTTATTACCAAAAAGCATGTTTTTATTATTTTATTATATACTATTTGCTATATGTACTGTTTTTATATAAAATATAATATAATTTAACGAGGCGAGAATATAGGTTATTACGTTATCATTGTTGACCATACAAATCTAGTCTTTATAAGTTGTAAGTGACAAAGGTTAAAAAAACATGAAATTTTAAGGAATGGAATAAAGTGTCATAAACTTGTGAAAAAAAAATTATTTTTAATTTAATAAAAAGAAATATCTCAATTTAAATGGACATTATTTATATCATAAGAAAATTATGGTCAAAATTTAAGAATAAATCAACTTTATCCTATTATTTCTTTAAACAGGTCCGATTAATGAAAGAATATTTTTTTAAATTGATGTGCGAGAAAATATATTTCCAGGTGAAGTCCTAGAGAAAAAATATAAAATCAATGTTCGATCAGACCTAGTCCAGATACTTCTTTCTTTCCTTTTATTCTTTTCTTACACATAGGTCCTAGTTCGGTTAACAAAGTAAATTTTAGAAATATTTGAAATGCCAAAGTTATTTTTTTAAAAATATAAAATAAGCCTACACAAAAATAAAATTAAATAAAAAGATCTCAGGATGGACTGTCTAATACGTTATTATCATAACCAAAATTTTGAATCTATTTCTTTAAGGTGTTTAATCATATGGTAATAAATTCGTATAAAGCACCCACTCAATGGTCTAACTAGAATTTTGCTTCTGGAAGATCATAAAATATGCAATATAATTTCATAATAAAATCCCATTTTTAGGTTAAAATAAGGTTTAAAAAGATTTGGAAATCGGGAGAGTAAAATGGCCCCTAACCCGTCTCTAAATATGTCAATGTACCCATTTATCTAAGATGTCTTCTTTTTTTGTTTACCACAAGCATCAAGAACTTCTACCACAGGTGGGGGGGGGGGGGGTTACGATGCAAGATCGTCGTTGAAATTAAGGTGGGTTATGTAGTAGTTATGAATACGATATCGTTATTTGAATAAAATTAATTAGAGGGGTGTTGGGTTGGATTTCATTTGTTACTAATTTTGATTTGTATTTCCTTTTTCGTTAATTTTGATTTGTATTTCCTTTTTTGTTACTTTTGATTTGTATCCTTTTTTTGCTAATTTCTATTTGATTGGATAAGATAGGGGGGGGGGGAAGGATTTAGGCTTTATGGCGCTATTTTGTCAAAAACTAACATAGAATCAAAGAGTACTTTCCCTCCTACCTCTAAGATTCTAATTTGGTATTTAAATCCGACAGGGCCAGTCTATTCAAAAATGATTAGAAATCAGATTATTTGTATTCATACATGATGTAATCATTCAAATAATTTTTTTAATATTTTTTATAAATTATCAAATATAATTGATATTTAATGCATTAGACATAATTATACTTAATTGAAACAGGTTAAAATAAAGAGTTTAAAAATATATATAACATGGTCCTCCTAAAATTTAAATTTCTGCTGAATATTATAAAATAAAAATATTAATCATTCATATATAATTTTAGGGTTTAAAATATTGATTTTTAGAAAAATAAATTTCAATAAAATACCAATAAATTTGCATAGGTGATAAATAATTATCTAAACACCAATTTGCATTAGTATAAATTCAGATTTTGAAAATATTTTAACGCATAGATGCACTCACTCATCTAGAGGTAAAAAGTAAAGGAAATAATATTAAATATTTTAGGAATAATCATTTTTCTACTGCTCTAAAGCATCCTAGTAGGGTAGAGAGAACCAAGCCTGTGAATCTTCGTTATAAAAAAAGGGGGTTCAGGTTAGAATTCTATGAAAAATCTCTAAACAGGTTCGGTTAAGGATTTGGAAGAAAAATAAGAACTTATAAAATTTAGTTAAAATAACACAAATATCGATTTTTTTAAATAAATTTATTCTATTTAGTATTCATTTAAAAATAATTATAGTAATAATTTTAAAAATTCGATTTAAGCGAATTATTAGGATATCTTCTAAAATATCATCATTGAGAGAGAAAAAAAACAATTCTTGAATCAAAATTTTTAAAAAGGGCTGGGAATTAGTAAAAGATCGAGGGTTTGAAGGGTTCCGGTTCTCAACCTTGAGCAGAAACACACTATAGCATATTTAAGTCAATGGCCAATAATATTATATAAAATTTATGAAAAAACCGAAAATATTGACAGAATAATTATATAAATATCAGCCTCTAAAGATTGTTAAATACTAATTAGTAATTACAATCATAAAATCCTTGGATGTATATCGAATATAAAAGATTGTGTCAAACAATTACTAACAAACCTGGTATTAATAATTGAAAAGTTTAATAAAGTAATATTTTTATATTAAATAATGTCTCGAATCTTGAGTGGTGAGGATCCTAAAATAGAACTTCTGTAGATATAAAGAATCTAATCTTCAATCAATTATTAGTTATAACAACTTATTCAGCATAGGTAAAAAGAATGTTTTCCTCTTTTGGCCTTGTTCAATCCATATTTCGAAAGAGGTTTGGACTAGCCAGGAAAATTAGTTATTTATTTGAAATATTTTCAATAAAATCTTATATATTATTAAATTTGTTTATTGAAATTTTCAATTATAAAAAGAAATACTAGTGATATACATAGACCTGTGCGCCGACAAACTATCGGCGGCCGGCGTAATTTTCAAAAAATTCCTATCAACGGCCAGCGGGGCGCCGATTTTTAGCCGCCGTCAACAAAATCGGCGTAAATCGGCGCAGTTATAAATTTAATTTTTTTAATTGCTTATTATTTTTAAAAAAAACGAATATACATTACTCTACAGATATCTCGGCATATTTTTTAATATTTATTTAATAGAAAACTCATTATAAATCCAAATTTCGTAATTTTATAATTATCATGTATAAAATTTCGGGATAATAATGATCCCCTTGAATTTAACGTCAATGCAGCGGTAGAGAAAACTCTTTCACTAGGTGTGCTAGTCACTCGAATGCAAAGAATTTTTTGGCGAGCCTGGAAGTTTACTCTTCTTTTCTCTCCAAATTTAAACGTCCATATCTTGTGTATATCGTTTTCCAAGAAAACTGTGGCATTCTTGTTCTAAGTCACCTAACTTGGAATCATAATTTATATTTGTTGAATGTTTATTTGCCAATTTTGTCAAATAACTTAAATTTAATAATTCATCTTGATCCTCATTAGCTATATTTACTACCTGATTATCATCATTCTCTAAGTTTAAGATGTTTTATTATAAATTCTGAAGCTGAACAATTTTGCTCAATTAACACAATTGTCAATTTTTGAAATCTTGGATCTAAAAGAGAAGCCAATACCTAGATAATTTTAAATAAAAAATAAAAATATTACTTGCAGATTACACACCGAAAATCGTAAAGCAAGTTTTTTTAGCATATTTTTCTTAAGTGACACTATCATTTACTATTATTTGTTTCAATTTCACTTCTAAAAAGTAACGCCAAGTTTAAAGTAGGCCCTTATAAGAAATAAATTCGACAGTTTCTTTAAATTTTGAAGGAAATGCTAATCGTTCTTCTACCAGCTCAGATTCATAATTTGATAATTTGAGAAAGTGCTTCCCAATTCTTTTCAAAACATTATTAATTAAATTCTTATTTAATCCAGATATGCTTTCTAGCATAATTAATATACTATGCCAACTTTTAAGGTTTTTGCGTGGAATTATTATTATTATCATTGGAATTGCCAATTTGAAAATGGGTATCCGGGTATGGATCAATGCTGTCAAGATCTAACATGTCTGATGTTAAATCTATTTTACTTAGACATTTTTTTGATCTTCCTCGAATTCAATTTCAACCTCTGCAGTTTTATATCTTAGAGCAGTAATAATTTCTCTAATTCTTTTGCAAAAAAATTTCCAGACTATGAATTTTTTATTATCCAGAGTTAGGATGTTAAAATTATTTATAGAATTATTAAATGTAGATGCATCCATTTTAAAAATATGTAAAATTATGGTAACTTTTGGAATTTTAGATTTTTGATTAATTGAATTCTATAATGACGTCAATATAATTATGATTTTAAAATACAATCATAAAAGGAAAAAGACCAATCAAAAAAGGAAAAAAATCTAATCAAAAAAAACTCCCAAATGTTTAAGAAAAAGTCCGTTCAAATAAGGAAAAGTGTCAAACAAAAAAGGAAAAAGTCCAATCAAAAAAGAAAAAGCTCCAATTAAAAAAGGAAAAGTGTCAATCAAAAAAGGAAAATTCTCAAAAGGAAAAGAAAAGTTCAATCAAAAAAGGAACCCATAAAATTCTAATATAAAAAAATTGTCTGCCAAAAATTTAAAGAAAATTAAATATAATTCCTAAAAAGAATTATCAAAAATGTGAAAAAAAAATGAGAAAATATCAGAAAAATAAAGATTAAAAATGACTTAAAGAGATTGAAAAGGTTAGAAATGAATATAAAAGATTACAATATAAGGAGAAAAAATCATAAAAAGTCAAAATATTGTTATGTATGATGAAAAAAAAAGAAAGAATTGTAAAAAATGGAGTAAAGAAGTGAAGAAAAATAACAGGGAAAATTTATAAATTATTTTTAAAAAGACAAAAGAATTGTATCAAAAATGAGAAGAAAAATAAATTAAGAAAAGATAGTAAGAAAAATAAATTTAAAAATAGCAAAAAGTTAGAAATAAAACAAGAAGGAATAATAAAAATAAATAAAAAATTAAGAAAAATTGACAATAAAATATTTAAAAAATAACGATTTTTCTTTTTTGATTGACATTTTTCCTTTCCTTTTCTTTTTTGATTGGAGCTTTTTTTGCTTGACACTTTACCTTTTTTGATCGAACTTTTAAGTCTTTGAGACTATTCCGTTTTTGATTGGGCTTTTTCCTTTTTTGATTGGACGTTTTCCTTTTATGATTGAAACTTTTCCTTTTTTAAATGAGAAACCCTGTAAGTCTGGTATCTAAATAGATGCCAATTTTTAGAAAATAAAAATTATTTTTAAAATTTTCTAGACCTCTTATTCCATAAAATTTTAAATCATCATAATAAAAAAATTGGATACCTCCTATTTTAATAAGATTTACCATTTTATATGAGTATTAAAAAATTCAGAGTGAAGCCTTTACACTTTCATTGTCATTGGCAAAATCGATAAAAAAAACTAGTAAAAATGATATATATATTTTCATAGTAGATGACGTTTTATTTTAATCAACTCAATATTCTTAACAATGTTTCTATATGATTATTTCTACGTAATAAATAATATACATAATTCCTATCAAACAGAAGGAGAAGAACTAATTTGATACTATATACACCACATTTTATTAAGCTTTTATATTATAAAAATATCATTAAAAAGAATTGACACAACAAGCCAATTTTTTCTATTTTTCTGGATGAGTGGTCCGGTATAAATTTGAAGAAACTTTTCATGTCATCACTGGAAAGATTTTGAAATTCCAGCAGAATGACATTTTCCAGCCTCTGTGAAAAAATTGCATGTGATAGTGTTGGAGGCACAGTGAAAAAGCAAACATCAGAGGCCTGTGCTGATCAAATAACACACCAATGGAGCTGTATTAATATGCAAAACATAATATAAACGTTATCGAGTTTGAATTCATGACACTAAGTATGATGTAGATGAAGTTATCCTTAGAAAACCATTTTTGAAGGCAAGGCCAATCCCAGAAACACAAAAAATGCATATAGTGATTCCTCTAGGATTGGAGCATTTTAAGTTAAAAATTTATTCTAGTGGGACAGAAAATGGAGATGAAAGTATTACCTTTAAAAATATATCGGGCTAGACATGCATATATGAATTGGTGATTAGTGTTGGTCAAAAAAAGAGTGAGAAAACAGACACCCTACCCTTGTGACTAGTGCTTTTAAAAGCCCAATTCGGGTCGATTTTTAAAAACGGCCTAATTAAGATTATAACCAAAATAATATTGTGTAAGTCATGATTTTTGAGGCTTAAGCAATATTATTTTGGCTAAAATCTTAATCAGGCCGTTTTTAAAAATCGACTTAAATCGGGCTTTTTAACAACACTACTTGTGGCCATCTAAATCTTTCACATTTCTAGGTATGGACGACTTTTCATCTACTCAAATCGCAAATTTTAACCATAATTTCACCATCAATGCCAACAGAACATATACTCAAATTGCAAATTTTAACCATAATTTCACCATCAAAGCCAACGGAAAGTACATACAAGCTTTCTCCACAGAAAAGTTCACATATGACCAAAGGCGTGGCCAAAGGATTTGATTATATAAGTAAGTGACAGAAAAATTAGACATAGATAACCTTATTAAATAGGTAATTCTAAGCAGAAATGTGAACCCGAACCCGGATCCGAACCCTGAACCGTCGTATTTTGGCTGAACCCGAACCCGGACCTTTTTTAAAAGTGGAGGGTCCAAGGGTTCTAGGTGCGATAAAAATTTTTTAAAAAAATATCTTTTAAAAAAATTATATAAATTTTTTAAAATTTTATTAACTTTTTGTGGAATCATTTATTTTATCTTCGCGTTTTTCTTTCAATTTTCTTCCTGGACTTTCATTTTATTTAGGATTGATATCATAAATTATTTTCCAGTGTAATAATATTTTATTATGTAAATTTATTAATATGCTAAGTTATAGAAATACATTGTTATTTTAAAAGTGAATTATTTTGTAGTTTAAGTAATAATATTTAATTTAAATGATAATGCACAACACGTTGGTCCTCAATTTGTATGATGCTATAACGATTATTAAGTTTGAAAGATTTCTAGCATATCGGAAGTTGGTTGGTGCCAAGTAAAGGACCTTACTATTGTATTAGTTCCTTTAAAAATAACAATATTAAGATTACAATAAGAACAATTATGTTTATTTGATTTTAAGGCATATGGATTAGATGCTGATTTGATTTAGAAAAATTTACAGTCCTTTTTATATGAAATATTAGAAAAAAATGAAAATTTGATAGCAACAATATTTGCAAAATAGTGTTGTATACGCTTCAATATATTAAGACCCTCGATATCAAGTTTTAATGAGTATTGAGCAAAAACTGGCTAAAGACCATCTTAAGGATTTATGGCAAAACAAAACTCAATTATTTACAAATATTGGAGGCTACAACAATACCTATTGGTTGTAGTGATAATAATAATAATGATTGCAACATTGATGATCTTGAAATTTTACTTTTAGATAGAAAAAAAAAATCAAATTATCATCAGATAGAAAGGAGGATCAAAAAATGTCCATTGCATCTTTAATAGTAAAGTTCTCAGAAGTTAGGAGAATAAATAAGGATATAAATATTTTAAAATTCTGGGAAGAAAATTCTTCAATATATCAGAATTATATATCTTATCTAGAATCTTCCTGGCTGTACTGTCAACACAAGTACAATAATTTTATAAAGATAACTATCTATTTTAGGTAAGGGTAAAACGTGAATTTTCATCTTTAAAATATATATTGTCTATTTTAAGTGGAAATCTCAAGGATGATATTTTAGAAGATATTATGATTGTGCGAGAATAAAACATTTAAAATATAAATTATTTTATTTCTAAATTTTTCATTTGTAAATTATGAATATGTATATATTGAAATTTTTTTTTTATTTTGAGTCATTATTTTTATGTTCCCTGAACCCGGACCCTGGTCCTTTCAAATTTTATTCCTGTACCCAAACCCGGACCCTTTTTTTTATCCAAGGGTTAACATCCCTGATTCTAAGAAGCCGTATGTGAATGCAATATGTGCCTTTCCCTGACCGGCAAAAGATATTTAAAATATTAACATAGTATGAAACTACATTATTAATAAACAAAAACATATTTTATAATATAGATACAAAATAAAATATAATTAATTTAAAATTATTCTTTTGTTAGATAGGAATGTCGTAGATAAATTATTTTATATAAATAATCATATAGAAACTTTATAGATATTTGATTAATTGAAATAAAACGTCATCTATAGTATTTAAAAAATATTTTCCATTTTTTACTAATTTAAATTGATTTTACTTATGAAATCGTAAAGGCTCCATTGTTTTTTATACTTATATAAATGGTAATGGTAGTGTTTATCTAAATTTTACAAAAATATAAAATGTGTGATTTTCTTTATGAAGATTTAAATTTATTTCTGTGAATAAGAGGTCTGGAAAATCAAAAAAAAAGTATAGGCTTTATTTTAATACTAGATTTATGATAAATATAATTTTTTCATGCTTTGATCTTAGATATCTCTAAAAGTATAAAAGCTAGAAGGCTAAAATTATGCCCAAACAAGTATAGATTACAACGACCTTCATTTATATACAAATTTTAATCAAAATTGAAAGAGGTCAGCTGTAGTCATATTTTTTTTATCATTAAAGCATGAAATGACCCATTTTCATTTTATATTTTATTTCAAATAATGTATTACAAATTGGTAGGTTTTTTTTTGCATTGAAAAAATGCAAAATTGTTTGTGTAACTTTTACATTTAAAAAAATGTCAGTTTAATTTAAAGAACAAAGCTTTTTTTAAGAAAAACACAATGCTAAATGCTTCTGCATATTTTGTTAGCACTATTAGACTGACAGAGAAATCCTAAAAATTATTTTTCAAACTTATTTAAAGCTCATTAAATTGAACTAATCCTGTATCCTTTTTTAAGGAGACCTATAGAACCATACCAATGTCTGGCCATAGAAAAAAATCTGGTCTAATCCTAAAAACAAACAAACCCTGGGCATGCCTAAAACTAATAACAAATGCCAATCCAAAAAATTTTAATAAAAATTATATCAATAAATCAGTTCATAAACATGGATCATGCATTCATTCAATTCTCATAATTTGGATTTCTTTTTAAACATTTAGAAATTATAGCTAAAAAAATTAAATGACCAAAAATCCTAGAGATTGGCTCATGAAATGATTAAAATTTAAAAACCTGGGCATGGGCAAAATAAAAAAATATAAGCCAGGTTGAATTTTTTAATTTCAGCCCCAGGACCAAATATCCTTTATTTGTTTACACCTTCTGAAATAAAAAATTTTAGGCTTTTATTTTATAAATGTATCAATAATATTGAAAAAATTATTTTAATTTAATTCTCTAATATCTGTTATTTAATTGTAGAGTAAATTTTAATTGATTGTAGAGTAAATTTTATCTTTAAAACAATCAATATAATTTGTATTTTTAATATCATAATAATAATAATATATAATTGTTATTAGTGAAGGTCAACTTAGACCAGGACCGGACCGATTGTCGGATGGATCTTTTTGTTGAGGACCATGGTCCGGACCAGCCTTTTTATTTTTATGGTCCAGACCGGTCTTTTATTAATATTTAAGTTTACTTTACTATTCAATTAATATAATTTTTTTGTATATTTTATTTTATGATATTTTTCTAGAGGAGTTATTTTAGATTTTTTTAATTTTTTTTTTACAATATGAAAACCATAAGTTTGTCCAAGAAACATTTTACTTATAGTCCTAATAAAAAACAGAATGTGTTCACTGTAATACCAAATTTAACATATCGTCAGCAACAAGTAACAAAATAATTGTTTATAATTTTTTAAGCAATAAATTAATCAAAATAAGCAGTATTATTAAAATATTTTGGTTATTATTTATATATCTATTTTTTCTTAAGAAACTGTCTGAATAATTCATTGTCAAAATAATTTAACCTTATTCTTAATAAAATAATTAGGTACCTTAAGCAGACATTTGATAAAACATAAAATTTATACTTTTAATAATGAAAATGAAAATATCTCAAAAACACAATCTACTCTTAATTTAAATATGCCCTCCACAAGTACAAAATCACTTTCTTCAATACCATTGGATAAATTCCAAACAGATCATATGAACCAACTCATTATAAAATGAGTAATAATGGACTCTCTGCCAATGAAGACTTTTGAAAGTTCAGGTCTTCATAATTTAATCAAATATTTAAACTCAACTGCTACAATTTGGTCAAAAAACAAAGTTAAAATTTTTATACAGCTAATTTTGAAAAACTAAGAAATTCTCTAAAAGATATTTTAAATAAAAATAATTCTTTAATAAGCTTTACCACAGATATGTGGAGCAATATAAATAAAATTTCATTTATAGCCATTACTGCACATTATATTGATTCTTCTTTTACATTAAAAAATATTTTACTTGATATAAATCATATCCCATTTCCTCATACTTAAGATCTATAAAAGAAGTAATTGATGTATATCAATTGGAGGAGAATATACTGGCCTGTACTACAGATAATGCCAATAACATCCTAAAAAGCATGGATATTTTGCAGAATATTTATAAGGAACAAAAATTTAAAGGCTTTAGATGCTGTGCCCATATTCTAAACCTAATATCTCAGGAAGGTTTATCATATATTACAACTATCCTAGAAAAGTGTAGAGACATAGCCTTTTCTATAAATAAATCACCCAAAATAAATCAAGCATATGTACAAATATGTGAAAATAAGGGTATTACAAAATTTAAAATCCCTTCTGATATCCCTATTATATGGAATAGCTCCTATTTAATGATAAACACAATTTATGAGGTATTTACATTTTTATCCAATTATTTTTAAAAAAAATAAATTTTTAGAACATGGATGCTATAGAAGAAGTACTTTTTTAGAATAACAAACAATTTAAAGGGGTTTTCTTTACTGAGTGTGAAAAAGAAGACCTTAAAGAGGCTGTAGATTTTCTAAGGCCCTTCTATAAAACCACACTTGATTTATCAGGATCCAAATATCCTACAGTTGGGATTTCCATGTTATATATGGAGAATATAAATAATGAAATTTTAAATAATATAAAAAAGGATAACAATACAAAAAAAGAAATTCTTAATAACATGCTGGTTAAAATGCAGAAATATCTCAAAGAATTATTTTGCTATGAATCATATGTCTCAACATTATTGGATCTAACAAGTTTACTCTTAATAGAATTGAGTATATGACCAAATTTTCAAACTATTTAAGGAAAATAGAAAATAAAAAAAATACAGGAATAACGGATTCTCAGGTATATTTTTAATATTTATTTATTAAATCCTAATTTTCAAACATTTGTGCAGGAGGAAATCAATGAATTTAGTTTTTTAGAAAGAATTTTATCCCAAAAAAGAAATTCAGAAGGGGATTATATATCGGCAGAAATCATTGAAGAAAATATATCAGAACTTCCCACCTATTTGAATGAACCTCTTGTTTCATTAAAGGATGACATATTAATATGGTGGAAAGCCAATAGGGTCTTTTATATTTTTTAAATAGTCAATATAGTTTATTATATAGATTTCCAGTCCTCTCATTAGCAGCTATAAATTTTTTAGCAATTTAAGCAACATCTGTCCCCTGTGAACAAATATTTTCGAAAGCAGGAGATCTTGTCACTAAAAAAGGAATAGGCTTTCAAACAAAACAATACAAGCTTTGATGTGTATGGGCTCTTGGTTAAAGAATGGAATAGATCTACCGCCTCCATTAAGTCCCTCTTCGAATTCCTTCCAAGGAAGTTCTACAAACAAAGTTTAAATTAAATATTTCAATTAATTATTATATTATTCATAATTAATTTTATATTGTTTATATAATACTCTTATATTTAATAAAATGATAAAACAAATTAAATTAGGTTAAAAAAAATATGTTTTTTAAACAAATAATAGACCGGTTTTGGACCGGTCTATTTATTTAGGACCATGGTCTGGATAGACATTTTTTAAGGACCATGGTCTGGTCCAGTTTGAGGGTATTGGTCCCGTCCGGACTAAAGACCAGACTGTGACCTTCACTAATTGTACATAATATAATTTTAAAAATAAACTACTTACGAAAGTTAGTGATAATTATGTTTAATACATTTATTTGGAAAAAATTTAGACAGAATTAATGAGTTAATTTGACTTATATATTTTTTAGAATTGTAATATTTTAATCCTTATAAACTATTAATCTCAATGACTCTCACCAATCAAAATTCATTTAATACTTTTAATTAACATATATTTATTTATAATATTCTAGAACTGTAATAACAATATTTATATCCTTAAAAACTATTAATTTCAATGATATTCACTAATCAAAATTCTTTTAATAATTTTAAATCATAATTTTGCATAAACTTTATAAAACCTTTTATTTCCATATCTATAGCTTAGAAAATTAGAATGTAAAAAGGGCCACATATTAATTAAAAAGTATTTTATATATATAATATAGACAAGCTATTATTTCTTATTTATTTTTTATTTATCTATAAAAATTGTAATAAAAATTAATATTTATAAGTTGAGTAATAAAATAATCTATAAGAGTAACTTATTCCCATTATTAATATATTTTATATATTAGTATATTCTCCATGTCTATTATCATTTTTGGCATGGAGAATGCGTAATATTCTTTATTTTCCTATATTAAAATATATTTGAACAATAATATGTTTAAAAAAAGTTTAAAGTTTTTTGATAAATAACAATATATTTAATTACCTTTATTTCAGTTATTTCAGGCATTATTAAAATTCAAAAAATGATGAAGAAAAATGCTTTATTTTTACTTTCCGTCATTTAACAGAAATTATTTTCTAATATAATTCGCAAACAATGTCCTTTTATGTTGAAGATTCAACAGTGCTAAGCTAGGTATTCCTCATTTACATCTAACTGGAATAAGTTAATTTGGGTGAAAAATTAAAAATGAGGAGTCTTCTACACGTTTGTAGGCAGCGTCTACATGAGCGGGGGTTGGGGGGGTGGAGGGGGGATAGAAAGAGTTTGCCTCTATTTTTTCTTAGGAGGGTAGGAAGCAGGCTCCTTTCATGGGAGTAGGATAAATTTCTATGAAGTTATCTATTAAATTTTGTGATGACAAAATAGATTACTGTAAAAATTAATACTTTTATTATAAACCTATTATAATACATATATATTTAAACAATTATAGACATTATTTTCCAAATAAAACGTAATTTAAAAGACTTAGCCATTCTCAGCAAGTTCATAATGCTCTAATATTGTATTCATTGTAAATGAGAGTGTTTTTAATTTAATTCATTATCTAAAAATTAAGTCCTTTATATTCACAAAATTTAGTTGGTAGTAGAGATAAAATTTAAGTTATTATTTTTAAAATTTCTGAGGAATATCATTATAATTAAAAAGTTGTAATTAAAAATACTGTCATGTAGACGCTGTTTGTAGGTAAACCGCATACTTGCACGCAGGGGTGGCCCTAGCCTTTACAATCTCACGGTTAAAATTGATGGTAAATCCCCATAGTCATTTATTATTGTGATATTTTCAACAACTTCATCATGACATTCTTGTGGCAATCTCGAGAGACAATCAGGAACAATATTATATTTACCGGCTTTATACTTTATATTGAAATCATATCCGCCTAATGTTATATTCCACTTCTGGAGTCTTAAGGACATAGTACTATTATCCTTAAGACCCTTGGTAAATATGTGTAGAAGAGGTTTATGGTCATTAATAATTGTAAATTTTCTGCCGATTAAGTATTCCTGGAACCTCTTTATAGCGAACATAATAGCGAGAGCCTCACCCTCAATATTGGTATTGTTCATTTCGGATTTTAATAAAGTTCCGCGAAAGCTATTGGTTTTCCTTTGCCGAATTTTTCAGTATGAAATAATACAGCTCCTAAACCACATTTAGATGCGTCAGTGGCTATTCCTATAGGTAAATCAGGATTAAAATATGTCAAGGCAGGAGGAAGACTAATCAACTTCTTAAGATCATTAAAAATACTAGAGTGCTCTAAGTTCCAAGCCTATTTTTCTTTGTTGACGATTTTATATAAAAGATCGGCTATTTCTGCAAAATTGTTCAAAAATTTTCTATAGTAGCGAGCCATTCCCAGAAATGTTGATAATTCAGCAGCTTATTTTGGTTCTGGCATATTAATTATTGCTTCAATTTTGTCATGATTAGCATGAATCCCCTTGGCGTCATTATCATGACCCAAGAACCTTATTTTATTTTTAAAGAACACACTTTTGTTGAAGTTAGGTACTAGCCCAAACGATGATATTCTATCAAGCACTTTTTTTATGTTATTTAGGAGGGTTTCATCGTTTATCCCAGTTATAAGTAAATCATCAATATAAAATATGACGTCTTCCATATCACCGGAGATTTGGTCCATGATCTGTTGGAAGATTGCAGATGAGGTCTTAAGCCCAAAAGGAAGTCTAGTAAATCGGTAATATCCCTTGTGCGTAGATATAGTTAAAATATTTCTGCAACTTTTATCAATCGGGACCTGTAAGAAAGCATTTTTAAAGTCAATCGTCGTAAATTTCTTTCCTTCTGAAGTTTAGCTATTAGATCATTGATTCGTGGTAGTGGGTATCTGAAATCTTCTAGAGCTGGATTTACGGTGACCTTAAAATCAGCACAAAGCCTAATGCTCCCATCATCTTTGTAGACGGCGGTAATAGGACTTGCTCATCGAATATCATTCACCGGCTCAATAATATTATCATGTATCCATTTTTTAAGTTCATTGCTCACAAGATCAATTTTTGAATAAGGAATACCTCTAGGTGGTATAATTTTAGGTTGGGCATCTTTTTTTAAATGTAACTTGACACTTGCTTTGTTGATTGGCCCGTTAGTCAATTTGCATTCGCACACTTTAATCAATTCTTCATAATTTGTGTCAATATTTGCTATAAATTTATTTAAAATATTTTTGAAAGCATTGATCCATGTACATCCCAACAAGGCATTTTTCATAGACTCAACGACTGCCGCTTGTAGATATTTTGAGATACCTTCATAAGTCACTTTAACTTGTGTAATGTTAATGATTTTAATTAAATTTCCGTCATAAGCGGTTAGTTGTAACTCGGATTTTTTAACATTTCTAATACCAAGTTTTTCAGCCAAACCATGAGGTATGATGGTATGTTTGGATCCTGTGTCGACTTGCATAGTTGTAATAACATCGTTCACTTTTAAAGTAGTAATAAATGCCTTATCTTTAACATTAAGCATGTCTCCAGATAAGTTGTTAATATTAAAATCGTTATCATCTTTGTTCTTTGTAGAGTCGACTTTCTCTTCAATAATTTGTTCAATATTCATATTATGATCATTGTTGTTATATTGTATTTGCTTTCTCTGACTGTTGTCGCTACCTCTATAATTATTTGAATTGTTGTTATATTGTATTTGCTTTCTCTGACTGTTGTCACTACCTCTATAATTATTTGAATTGTTGTTATAGGATTGGTAATTATTACAATTTCCGTTATTAGATCCGTTTTTTTTTGGTTCATGCCACGTATCATTTCTACCATAATTAGATTGATTATTATTGCTGTAGCGATAGTTGTTATAGTTATAGTTATTATAATTATCGTGGTATCTAGAATTATTATTACCGTTATTCCTATCATAATATCTAAAAATATAATTATTGTCGTAATTCCTATTTCTATTACTATTATAATTATTATCTCTATTATCATAATAATTTCTAAAATTATTATCAAGTCTAAAATAATTATTATTGTCATTTCTATTTCTATTGTTAAAGTTTTTATCTTTATCAGACTTTATATCGTGAATCATATAACTTATATTATCAATATCTGGTTTATCATTAATACTATTTAATCTACTTCCTATCTCACCATTTCGTTTAACCTTGAATTCGTGGCGCGATTGCGATCGCGATTTAACAGCTGATTGATTTTTAAAATCTGTTTATGAGATCAATTTTTATTAGTTAATATTAATTTTATCTTTAATTCAAATTTTAATAATAATCTAAGAAATAATGATTTTAATAAAGAATAATTGATCTCATAAACAGATTTTAAAAATCAATCAGCTGTTAAATCGCGATCGCAATCGCGCCACTATGAATTCAAGGTAAGGTTAAATTAGTATTTTTACTAAATTTATATTTTATTTTATTATTTAAAGTAGACGTTCTTAATTTTACTTTTATTCTATTATCATCTAAAAAATCACATTTTTTATATAATTTTGATACTCTAATGTACTACTGCATAAAGTTTTCACTATAATTCTGATATGATAAGTTGAATTTGTTGATTAAAATAATTTTATCCTGTATTGGTAAAAGGTATCTGTTGATATGACCGATTAATACTAACCTATATATATTTTTAGTCTTTATTTCATTATAAAATTATCAAATTTTTTGGGCAAAATTATATTCCTGCTAGGTCTTTGACTAACAAGACTCTGTTCTTGTACTCCTAAATTTGGATCATCATTTCTTCTAAAACTTACAGTATAAAGTATTGCATTTGTTTTCACATGAGTCGTTTCATCAAGAGGTGCGCTACTCGTAGACCTTTTTTTAATTTGGTCTAAATGTCTTCTAATAATTTTGTCTCCTGTTTCAACTTCAAATGTTAAATTCCCATGTTTACGTTTTATCGTGTCTTTGTCCCACATATTACCCTTGAAGGTTTTATACCATACTTTGTCATCATTCATGATGTTTCTATTTGACGATAAATTGCGATTAAATTCGTTCACTTTATCTTCTTGCAGTTTGATTAAATCCCATGTGGTTCTTATGGTTCTGTTGAACATCACCTCGCTTGGTATCTTGTTGGTTGTCGCGTTTGGTGTGTTGCGAGAATTAAATGAAAACTTTTCTAAAGCTATATCTAAGTCTATTTTATTAATACTTTCCATATTCCTTTTCATGCATATTTTCATTGATCTTATCATTCGCTCACACTGACCATTGGACTGTTAGTGGTGAGGCGCGGTAAAAATGTGATCAATTCCATGATCACTACAAAATTTTTTGAACAAGCTACTTGTAAAATTCGTATCATTTGTACATTATGAGGATTGTCCGCATATTTATTACACGTATCACAGTTTCTCACCTCCTGATCTATTTCAGCGTTTAGACCTGGCCACCACAAGTAATCTCTCGCCAACAATTTCGTTTTCCTAGCACCAAAATGCCCTTTGTGTAATTCCTGTAATATCTCCTTTCTCATATTTTTCGGTATAATGATCCTATTCTCTAAAAAAAGACAATCTATAATTAAGCTCAATTCCATTTCCATATTTTTATATATTTTTTTCTTTATCTGTTCATGATTCTTTATATTGTTAATTACATCCATTAATTCGATATCAATACTAGTTTCTTGAACTATTCCTTTAAAATTTATTGGTAAATCCCAATTTGTCATCAATTTTTTTATCATCTATCTTTTGTATCATTTCTTCTGTGTTCATTTGGGGTAATCTTGACAAACAATCCGGTACTACATTTCGTTTCCCGGGTCTATGAATTATAGTAAAGTCATAAGCTCCCATAGTCAAACTCCATTTTTGAAGTCGTATTGATATGGATGAATTATCCTTAAGTCCCTTCGTAAATATATAAACGAGTGGCTTGTGATCTGTGATTATTGTAAATCTCGTACCAATTAAATATTCTTGATACTTACCGCGTATATAACAGATAAAGCTTCCCTCTCTATATTAGTGTAATTAAACTCTGATTTTAATAAAGCTCTTGACGCGAAAGCAATGAGTTTCTCTTTACCATCACCTTCAATATGAAATAAGACTGCGCCTAGACCTTTCTTTGAAGCATCAGTTGCAATGCCTATTGATAGATTCGGATTATAAAAATTTAACTTAGGCGGAGTACTTATCAGATTTTTTAGGTCGTCAAAGCTTTCTTGATGTGTATTATCCCATAACCATTTGTCTTTATTAACCATTTTGTATAAAGGATCAGCTATGTCCGCAAAATTACATAAAAATTTTTGATAATAGCTCGCCATCCCCAAAAAAGTTGTAAATTCATCTTTTGTCTTCGGTTCCGGCATGTTAGAAATAGCTTCTTATCATCGTTGGGATGTATACCATGATCATGTCCCAAAAAGCTTATTTTATCTTGCAGGAATAAACTTTTGTCGAAATTGAGGGGTTAATCCATACTTGATGATCTTTCTTTTCGAATACTTTTTGAATGTTCTCCAAATGTATCTCATCGTTATCATTTGTAATCAACAAGTCGTCAATGTAAAATATAACATCTTTTAAATCTTCGAAAATGATATCCATAGTTTGTTGGAATATTGCTGACGAAGTTTTTAAACCAAACGGCAGTCTCGTAAACCTATAATAACCCTTATGTGTCGATATCGTAAGAAAATCTCTTGATTCCTTGTGTATGGGTATTTGGAGAAACGCGTTTTTTAAATCTATCTTGGTAAATTTTTTACCTTTAGATAATTTTGCGATTAAATCACGTGGTGTAGGGTACTTGAAATCTTGTAAAGCAGGGTTGATAGTATTCTTAAAGTCGGCACAGAGCCTAAGTGAGCCATCGCTCTTATAAACGGGAGCGAGAGAACTAGTCCATCTAACATCTTCAACAGGTTCAATAATTTTATCGTTTATCCACTTTTGAAGTTCTTTTGTTATCAAATCAACTCTAAAATATGGTATACACCTTGGCGGTATGATTTTCGGTGTAGCATCGTGTTTTAAACGTAATTTGACATAGCTGCGAAGCATTGGCTTTTTGTTAAGTTTAAAATTGCATTGCTTAATTAATTCTTGCATAGTATTATCATAATCATCCTCAACCATATTCACAAATATATCTATTATATTCCCAAAAACTGTTATCCAGATCCTTCCCAACAGTGCAATCTTATCACTCTGTACTACATAAGCAGTTAAGATTTGACTTTTGTCCTCGAATTTTGCCTTGACTTTGATAGTTCCTAATACATTTATTGTGTTTCCATCATGTCCAGTTAATTTAATATCTGATTTATTTAAGATTTTTACTCCAATCTTTTTCGCGATATTAATCGGTAGAATACTATACCTCGAGCCGGTATCAATCTGCATCAAAATAGGCATGTCGTTCAAATATACTGTGACCTTATAAGCATCGTTAGCTGTGTAATTATTATCGGTATCCATATTGTTTATATCTAAATTGTATAAATTATATTCTTTTCTTTCTAGTTTGTCATTATCATCTTCTTTTATCTCTTCTATATTTACAGTGTTTACTTTATTTGTATATCGTGATTGATTATTGTCGTTGTCATGATATTTACAATTGCATACTTGATTTCTTCCTTGATTTCCAATATTATGATTATCGTTATATCTTTGAATACATCTTGAATCGTTATAATGTCTGTTATATCTGTAATTATAATCAATATCAAATCTATTATTATTATAGTTATTGTTATTATAACTAGCTCTACTATAAAATCTCGAAGAATTATTGTACGATCCTGGATAGTTTGCTCTGACGTTGTTGTAATAATTCGCGTTATAATTCTGATATCTAGGGTTGTAATTATTTTATTGATATCTGGGGTTATAACTATTTCCTTGATAAATATTTCTTTGAAAGTCATGGCCCTTGTTGTCCATGGTTGTCTGTTATCGTAATTAGATTGTAAATTTTGTCGTTCATCATGATCTCCATATCTCACCAATTGTTTATTTTCTTCTGTTTTCCTGCCTCTTTGCCTTTCTACATGTTTCACAGTTGTATCATCTTCTGTTTTTTCGTTTAAAGAAATATTTTCAACTTTAGAAATTATATTTTCTTTCAATTCTAACTCTTCAAAATCATCTCTTAAAGTAAGAACTTCTGCTAATGTAATGTTTTCTTTTAACGTAATTTTCTGCCTAATATTTTTGCTGATTTTTTTACTTTTTCAATAACTCTACTATCACTTAGCAAACATTCATTTTTTTTAAATGCATAATCTACTTACCCAATTGATGTAACTTTCGTTTTTACCTTGTACATCTGCCTTAAATAATAATAAGTTGGAACTTGTAGATTTCCTCGGGTGTAATAATCTGAATTTTATGATAAGATCAATGAAAATATGCATGAAAAGGAATATGGAAAGTAATAATAAAATAGACTTAGATATAGCTTTAGAAAAGTTTTCATTTAATTCTCGCAACACACCAAACGCGACAACCAACAAGATACCAAGCGAGGTGATGTTCAACAGAACCATAAGAACCACATGGGATTTAATCAAACTGCAAGAAGATAAAGTGAACGAATTTAATCGCAATTTATCGTCAAATAGAAACATCATGAATGATGACAAAGTATGGTATAAAAACTTCAAGGGTAATATGTGGGACAAAGGCACGATAAAACGTGAAAGGGAATTTAACATTTGAAGTTGAAACAGGAGACAATATTATTAGAAGACATTTAGACCAAATTAAAAAAAAGGTCTACGAGTAGCGCACCTCTTGATGAAAGGACACATGTGAAAACAAATGGAATACCTTTTACTGTAAGTTTTAGAAGAAATGAATATCCAAATTTAGGAGTACAAGAACAGAGTCTTGTTAGTCAAAGACCTAGCAGGAACATAATTTTGCCCAAAAAATTTGATAATTTTATAATGAAATAAAGACTAAAAATATATATATATATATAATAAAATATTTTTCTTTTAAATAAACTTTCAATAGCAATAGCAAAGTTAATGAAATATACTAATGATGACAATAAAACTAACAAGAAACGTTGACTGCACGATAAGATTCACATGCAAGAAAAACCTGAGTGGAGATCATTTTTTTAAAGGGTGGAATGTTGATATGACCTATTAATACTAACCTTTAAATTGTTTTTTTTATGTTTATATAAATTGATTTTTTTTTATATAAATTGTGTAGATTGATTTTTTGAAAATTGTTATAAAGCCTGATTTTTTAGTTTGATATCAATGTAGAATTTTAAAATAAATTAAATTAAATTTCTAACTTTGATTTATTCGAAATAAAATAAAATAAACTCGTAACATTCATCTATTTTTAGAAAACTTTAGTATCCTAATTTCTTAATCACTATCTTAAGATCTAAAATCTCAGTATCTGCAAATTGATTTAATATTATCAAACACATCATCAGATAAATTATCAAGTAAAGTATTTATTTTAAAGGTGTCCGGTAATGTGCTGGTCGAAAAGAACTTAATACCCTATCTAAGTGTATCTCAGTGAGTAATCCAATAAATTTTGGGAACTTATAAGGTGTAAAATCAGGTAATTTTATGTCCATTTATTAATAATTTTTATAAAATATCACATAATAAAAATGACGACGTTTATATTTTTGTAAATATGCATTGGAGTTGTATAAACTCTGATTCATTGTAAGCAATAAATTTTCCGTCCAATGCCTCAAAGCAACGTAACATCTCTTTTAATCTAAAGAATTCAAAGGAGACATCTCCACTGGCAGGTCCTCGAGTATATTAGACATCACAATTATAAGTGAATTCCCAAAGTATATCATAGACCGAGACCTCGTGTGGTATATTTATTAATTTATAACAAAACATCGAAAATTATTTACCTTTCGAAAATTATCCACCTTTATATAGAATTTCGTGTAAAAAAATAATTTTTTATTATTTATTTAAAGTTTTTGCATGTTAAAGTGTAAAATCTCACCATTAAAAAAAATAGAAGAGAAAAATACAAAATAAAAAATATAACGTTTACCATCCTCAACCGGGATACCATGAAGAAAAGTAAAACTATTATTTCTTAATCTATCTTATTTCACTTTTTCATATCATTTATATAACATTTTTACAAACTAAAATTAAAATATATATATAAAAAGGGTAACTTTGAAATAAAAGTAAAACTAAAATAAAAATACATTTTGAATAATACACGTTAAAAAATACAATTCATATTATTCAACAATTATTAATAATTAATTTCACTTTTGTCTTTCTTAAGACTTATCTTTGGCTTATATTCCATTTCTTAAAAAACATTTTTGGTTCACTTTTTTTATATATAAATGCATTTTTCCAAAAATGTATAAATTATGATGAATACTTTTATAAAAAAATATCAACTTTTACATTCTTTTTTTCAAAATATTGTTTAAGATTGTATAAATTATGATGAATACTTTTATAAAAAAATATCAACTTTTACATTCTTTTTTTCAAAATATTGTTCAAGATATATGCATACATTTTTTGGGGTCAGGGGGAGGAGGACTAAGGGGGATATTTTTTATTAGCTTAAAATAATATTCACAAAAAGTCATAAATTTCTGAAGGGGATGTTTCCCCTCCCCCCTCCCCTGGCTACGCCTATGAATGCATTGAACCTGAAGAGGAGTCAATATTAGGTTTAACTCCCTAGAAATAGTGGAAATATCATCAGAAGCTAAAATAGATGTATTCTAAAATATAAAAAAGTATAAGAAGAACATTTATGCATTTTTAGTATATATATAGACTAACTTTATTTTGCGTTGTTAGTATATTTTATTGGGCTTCATGATCCCTGTAGCGTTTTATTTGTTGATTGAGGATGAATCACCACCTGTACAATCATTAAGTGAGGTTAAGACAGGGCTTTTATCTAAAATAAAAACAAAAAAATAATTTAAAAAATATAAATGCATTGAACCTGAAGAGGAGTCAATATTAGATTCAACTCCCTAGAAATAGCGGAGGAATATCATCAGAAGCTAAAATAGATATATTCTAAAATATAAAAAAGTATAAAAAATACATTTATGCATTTTTAATATATATATAGAAGGCTAACTTTATTTTGCATTGTTAGTATATTTTGTTGGGCTTCACGATCAGGGTTGCCATGTCTCCCCCCCCCATCAACGGGAGACTCCCGCAATTTTTTAGTTTACACGCAGACATCTCACTCCCGCAAAACTACCGCAATTGGGAATCTCCCGCAAAAATATACGGCAATTTTTTAATATCTCCCGCACAATTTCTTTTTAGCTTTTTAGCATTTTAACGTTTTTATTATATAAATAATAATTTTGAGAGACAGTGATTGATTATTTTTATCTAGTTTGCAAATTTCTTTCTATCCTGTTTTATTTTTATCCAATAATAAATCAACATCATTCATTTCATTCATATTTTATCATTTTCAGTGTGTTTGTATATAACAATATAGGGGTTGGCGCTTAATTATCCGTTCAGGTTAAATTAAATATAAAATAAAATAATATTATACTGATTTCAATTATTAATAATACAGATGCAACTACAGTTGAGGAAATCATATACCTATCCTTTTATGACCTGAATCCAAGAGGTCAATTCTAGACGATTTGAAAGGTCGACTTCCATATACAATTTTAACAGATGCATCTAATAAGGGAAATGTTAAAACAATTCCCTTGATCTTTCGTTATTTAACAAGAATTAGGGTATTTCAATAAAACTGTTAAAAAATTTTTCCTCGGATAGTGAAAAATCCAACGATATAGCTAACCACATAATGGTAAATAGAGCTGACTCAGGGTTATCAATGTGTTGCTTGTCAGCTTTCTGCGCTGATAATGCTTCTGTAAATTTTGTCAAAAACCAAAGTGTATTTACCGAATTGAAGCTGCACAATAATGACTTAATACCAATTGGCTGCATATGCCATATACTACTGTATTATCTGTGGATGTCGAAATAATTCTGATGAAATGTTTAAACGAAGTTAGTTCATCAACTAAAAGAGGAGTTCGTGGAGTGGTCTGACTTAGAATGGTGTGAGTTGTTGCGACATGTCCCTATCAGGTGGTTTTCATCGATAGAATTTTAAAATTTTACGTACCTTTAAATACTACTTCTTAAATAAATATTATAAAAGCTGCCTTAAAATCTCAAAAAAATTTTTCGAGGATGAAATGATAGAAGCATATTTAGGAATGATTTCACATGTAGGAAATCTAATACATGCTATTTATTCAATTGCAATCAGAAGAATCTTTATTAATGAAGATTCAGAAAATTTTGCTGAAGCTGGTTTATCTTTACAGTTAAAAATTGATAATAAATTTTATGTCGCTATTGCTAAAAATATTATATTAAAATGTTCAAATAATACTCTAATTAATGTATTTTTAAAAGAAGCAATTTTTATTTAATTTAAGAATATTTGCAATCAAAATTTGATTTTAATAATTCTATTTACAAATGTATAATTATTATGACCTTAAAAGAAACCATCAATTGATGGTTTTATAATTTAATAAATATATTAAAAATACCTTTAGATATTGATGTCTTGTTTTGGTAGATTGTAATTCTCTCTATATTTTATGATTTGCCAGTATATTTAAAGTTAGATGGTCTAAAAACAGAGGAGGAATGGGTAAAATTTTTTCGTAATAACGATAAATCCCCATGCTTGGAAAAAAGATGCGAGTATGTTTTCTCCTTACCCCGACTGCCTGGAGAAAGGAGAGAAATCGGATTGCTCTAATGACATTAGAGGCTGAGCTAATGGTTAAACAAAATTATAAATGCCATGTCAACAATTTTATAAATATTTTAAAAACGACGGTAAACGTATAGTGGAGCGCATTTTTGAGGAGTGCCTGGAGTAAGGAGAGAAATCGGATTGCTCTAACAACATTAGAAGCTGAGCTAATGGTTAAACAAAATTATAAATTCCATGCCAGCAATTTTATAAATATCTTAAAAACGACGGTAAACGTGTTCCATTATTTAAATCTCAAATAAAATATAATTAATATCATTATATTTAATTACCCCTATTTTTTTTATATTTTATTAAATCTTTTTAATATTTTACATTGTAAAATTGAAATCGGTTGTTTTTTATAAAATTAATATATCTATATTATAATTTTTCGGTGTCCTCACTACGTCATAGTGACGTCATGTCATCGCTACGTCATGTCATCGCTACGTCATGTCATCGCTACGTATTTTTTTTATTTGTTGATTTTATTTATTTATTTTATACAAACAGATGAATGGAATTTAGAGAATTGATGGTGTACACATACCTAACATGGATTGAGAGATTTGAAAAATCGTCTTGGAATTGATATAAACAATATTCTCTCAACTTTCTAAATATGAATGAAATAAATGATGTGAATAAAAAGATTCAGGCTAATATTTCACTTAATCCTTTTTTTATTTTTTAGATTACCTTATCAATTTTCATCTCATATTATCAATTACACATTAATGAAATCTCTACAAGATACTCAACTTGTATATTTATTTTGAAAATACTCACAATTTTTGTCAATACTTACATTACAATTTTTTATACTCATATTTTTTTTTCATAACCAATAATTAAGAAGATAACCAAGTATATTCAAATATTTAAATATTCTTATCCTAACCTATTTATAATCTCCAATCCTTATAAATAACTTTCTTTATTTTTTTCCCCTCTCTTAATGAATTTATTTATCACTAAATTTCATTATCTCATTCTTTTCTTTCTATCTCTAATATCTATTAACCACTATTTCTCAAAACCTTATCAATTCCTTTAATTTAATTTTTATTATTTTTATAATATAATAATTTATACCTTCTTTTTTCCTCCCTTTTTAAATATTATTTTTAAATTACTTTACAATTAATTAACCTTAATCTTAATAACATTACTTTCATCATGTTATTTTTTAACTTTTAGAATATCATAATAGGCTTGATAAGTCCCCCCAAAATTTTTTTTGATGATGGCCAAACCTTATCAATTCCTTTAATTTAATTTTTATTATTTTTATAATATAATAATTTATACCTTCTTCCCCCCCCCCTTTTTTTTAATCTTATTATTTAATTACCTTACAATTAATTAACCATAATCTTAATAACATTACCTTCATCATGTTATTTTTTATTTAGAATATCATAATAGGCTTGATAAGTCCCCCAAAAAATTTTTTTCATGATAGCCTTCCAACTACTAGAAATATGCATCTAATATTGACCCATCTACCGGTTTTACATTATTTTAATGTTTGTTTAATTTCAACAATAGTTTGTTTATATTTTTGCCTGATTTCTTTATTTGTCTAGGCTAACCCTAATCCCTCACATTGCTACAAAACATGATGAATCTATTATTAAAGATAATGACGATCAAACAAACGCCTTACCCGTTCTAGAGTTACTGGTAGACAAAATAATAAAGAACTACGCTTGAAATAAACTCATCTGGAGGTTTATTTTATTATTTTTATCTTATGTTTTATATCTATGTTTATTTTATTTTCACCCATTTCTCCAAATGATATTTCTATCACCACTACCACAATCCCTATGCCTCCGCCTATTTTTTAACAAATATAAACATTTAATTCTGTACTATCATTCACTTCACTAGTAGTTAATATAATTACTTTATCCGATTTTCTGAGAAACTTTCATGAATATTTAGAGGAATGTTCAAACTTGAATGTACAGTACGGCCAATTTCATCAACTTTATTAATGGAAAAATATGCAGTAGTTCTGTCGTGGCCTTTAAAACAATACTTACGACCGTTTTATGGTTAGTTAACATTGTCGTTCATGATTCTATTTTAGAAGGGGATACCAATGCTGACATTGACAGAAATATCGTTTTGCGTGTTCAAACTTGAATGTACAGTACGGCCAATTTCATCAACTTTATTAATGGAAATATATGCAGTAGTTCTGTCGTGGACAATACTTACGACCTTTTTATGGTTGAGTTAACATTGTCGTTCATGATTCTATTTTAGAGGGGGATACCAATGCTGACATTGACAGAAATATCGTTTTGCGTTCTTCTTTTACCAGTATCCCAAGGCATATGCATATCATCTTTATCAGGACGTAATGTGTTTGTACACTGCTTTGTTAACCGTCATCACTTTCATCTACAATCCTAAATTATATAAAATTATATATTAATTATTTCCTCTCCAGATGACCGCCCAGATTTATTTTGTCGCTTTTTCCATCAAAAATTAAAATGTCAACAAGGATTTGCTCTTAATTTTATCAAATACATAATAAATAATCCTCATTATTTTTTAAAAAAATTATCCTAGTTTAATGGCATTTTTGTAATTTAAATAGACAGCATTTTTTTTTTACTTAGCATAAAAAAATATATATCCCTTATCAAATTCTTTGACATATAATTTCAGAAATGCAAGACATACAGACATACATTAAATTTATCTGAAAAACAACTAACCCTATATAATAAACAACATATTTTTTTAGATATAATTTTAATTGATCATATTACAAAAAAGTATAAGAGTCGGTTATTTTTATTTTATTTGTCATGATTCTCTAATAAGTGGTTGCCCAGGCCTTCCCAGTTTCCCTTAATACGGAATTTACATGTTTTTTTTTCCATATTAGACTTATTGGTAAATCAGATATTTCCCGTTCATGTGATGATATTAAAAATTTAACTATCTCCGAGGCGGGAAAAAATTTTCAAAATTATAATGGGTAGGACTGGGCTTGGAACCTCAAAATTAATATTAGCTTGCACCTGACTTGGGAATATCTTTTACAAATTATCAAGGGTTGAGCTGGGCTTGATAAAGTTTTTTAAAATTATAAGATCTTGGATGATGTACTATTCCACCTAGTAATAATATCTAGAGTGGGTTTGGTAACTTTATCCATTATAAATAAATTTTTCCCGAATTTTGACTAAATCCAATTTTAAATATGTTTTCATAAAACTATTCACAGCTAATTGTACAGTATGAGCTGAACATCTTATACAGCTTAGACCAAAGCTTTTGCTCATATCGTCTAATATATTGTCTTTATTGTCATAATAATCGTCAATACCCTCTGGTATTTCTTCATCAGAGAAAACTGAAATGTTTTCATCAATACATATATTTTGTTTTCATCAACATTTGATAAATCATTTTGATCTTTTGCAATAATATTAACCATTTTAATCATATTCGCGCTTTTATCCACTGTAATGCTATAAATTTGTTTTAAATCAAGTTGGTATTTTTTTAAAATTGTATGTATCTCTTTTTTTAGGTTAGCATCTGTATGATTTTTAAGGAGTTCTATCATTCAAAGTGTTCGACTTCTATATGGCCATCTTTTATATACTGAACATTTATGCCTAATATTGATTTATTATATCTGGTAGCTGTATCAATTTTGAAAGAAATCAGCTTGTTTTTAATTCGTGTATAATTTGTAATCTAATTTCGGATGCGGTGTATTTTATTTTGTCGACCACTGAACGAGTATTTATTTTATTTGAAGAGAATGACATATGGGGTCTAGTAATATACGCAAGCCCTCATAATTGGCCACATTAATGGGTAAATTATTAACTGTAGTCAGCCGTACTAAAGATTCAAAAACCTAAAAAATAAATATTGATTTTTATTGTGTGATTTAAATATTTTGAAATACTTTTGATTTTAATTTTTTGGAATTTTTCTTTTGCTGTATTTCTAGCATTGAATGACGAATCACTATTAGATTCATCTGCTTTCATTATGGTCGGGTGCTGAGACGTTATGTGCCTTTTAAGATTTGCTAGAAAAATACATTCAAAAATATATTAAATAATTTATCATACATGGTATCGACTTCATCTTTTTGTCACACATGCTGCAAGTTGCTAAATTTTCAGAGGAATCTATTAAAAAATGCTCCTTTAGGATATCTTTAAGAATATTTTTTTTATTTTGGCTTGAAAGCATTATATAAAAATAAAATTAAAATAATTTTTTCTATCTTTAACTTTTATGTTTTCCTTTTAAATTTTATTTATATTTCACTTGTTTATTATATTTTGAAAAAAAAATCAGGAATTAATGTTATAGAAGAAAAATGAATAAAAAATATTATATTATTGAAGTCAAGTCAGCCTTACCCTGAATTCATAGTGGCGCGATTGCGACGCGATAAGTACAAAATACAGTAAATATGATATCGCATTTTACCGATCGCCGCGATTTGTTATTTTAAAACACAAATCATTTTGTGATCACGAGATTTTGAAATAGTGCTTCGTTAAATACAGATTTTGGTGAATATAGCTCAAAATATTTGATTTTGCGCTACTTTTAGGGTATGACTAAATACTGAATTGCTAAAATGAATTGCTAAAAAGCAATTAATCATAATCAATCAAAATTTTATTATGTATATTTTATTTAATGAAATATTTTAAAATTTTTTTAAAATATACTTAAATTATTTTTTTATTAAATGAAGGATACAGATTAAATATCATATAATATATAATTTTATTTTGAGTTAATATTATTATAAAAGAAATATTTTCATAGCTTATTAAAACATAAATATATTTTTTTCAATTTTAAAAATTAACAAATATCCGTAAGAGGGCGTTATATTTATAAATATGTAAGTATCATTTTAGGAAACCGGAATGATGATTGGATAGCGCTTTTTATATATTTGGGTATATATACATATGAAAAACCTAAAAATTAAAAAAAAAATTTAGGTTTCTTTGATGTTTAATTTATGAGTAGGTTTAGAATAGTAAAATAATGGAAATTTTCTAAGGTAAATATTGCTGGCGTTATTTATCAAAATCTCTTAATTTTTGTTTTATATGTGTATATTTACGTGATAAGCATTATCCTAAAAAATTTTTTGAAAATATTATGATTTGACCGAATGCCGAGCTTAAAACCGACCACTTACTAAATATTCGATTGACCAAATTTACTAGTAATACAATTTGAAAAATGTTGATTTTTGTTTTATATATCTATAAATACGTATAAAACATAATCCCAAAAAATATTTTTAAAATATCGCTATTTGGCGGATAACCGACTCGTAACCGACCCAATGACTAAATACTGAATTGCTGGCTTAAATCAAAATATTCTAATTTTTGTTTTATATGTGTATATTTACGTGCTAAGCATTATCCTAAAAAATTTTTTGAAAATAATTTGATTTGACCGATTGCCGAGCTCAAAACCGACCACTTACTAAATATTCGATTGACCAAATTTACTAGTAATATAATTTGAAAAATGTTGATTTTCGTTTTATATATCTATAAATACGTATAAAACATAATCCCAAAAAATATTTTTGAAATATCTCTATTTGTTGGATAACCGACTCGTAGCCCACCCAATGACTAAATACTGAATTGCTGGCGTTTTAAATCAAAATATCTTAATTTTTGTTTTATATGTGTATATTTACGTGCTAAGCATTATCCTAAAAAATCTTTTGAAAATAATTTGATTTGACCGATTGCCGAGCTTAAAACCGACCACTTACTAAATATTCGATTGACCAAATTTACTAGTAATATAATTTGAAAAATGTTGATTTTCGTTTTATATTTCTATAAATATGTATAAAACATAATCCCAAAAAATATTTTTAAAATATCTCTATTTGGCGGATAACCGACTCGTAACCGACCCAATGACTAAATACTGAATTGCTGGCGTTTTAAATCAAAATATCTTAATTTTTGTTTTATATGTGTATATTTACGTGCTTAGCATTATCCTAAAAAAATTTTTGAAAATAATTTGATTTGACCGATTGCCGAGCTTAAAACCGACCACTTACTAAATATTCGATTGACCAAATTTACTAGTAATATAATTTGAAAAATGTTGATTTTCGTTTTATATATCTATAAATACGTATAAAACATATTCCCAAAAAATATTTTTAAAATATCTCTATTTGGCGGATAACCGACTCGTAGCCCAGCCAATGACTAAATACTGAATTGCTGGCGTTTTAAATCAAAATATCTTAATTTTTGTTTTATACGTGTATATTTACGTGCTAAGCATTATCCTAAAAAATCTTTTGAAAATAATTTGATTTGACCGATTGCCGAGCTTAAAACCGACCACTTACTAAATATTCGATTGACCAAATTTACTATAAATTCTTAGTTATAAATTTATATAATTTTTGTATTAACACTTAAAATTTATGCAATACTATATGCTAAAGTATTTTTATTTTTATATAATAAATAAAATCTATAATACTCTCTAAAAATGTGTTATGTGCAAATATTTCAGATAATTTTAATTGTCTAAGAGATAAGCAATTGAGATTCAAAAAAGGGGGGTTTAAACCCCCTCCCCATGATTATATTCTTTCTAATATTTTTTTATTTTCCTTTATTATTTATATTCGAAATTATTATATTTTCCTGAATATTTTAAAAATATTTGGCATTATTTTAAAAATAAAAAAATTTGAGTTAGAAGTATATAAAAAATAATAAACAAATAAATAAATAAATACTTTTAAATAATAGCCGTTAAAATTTAAAATTGTTTTATAATTATAAATCATATTTTTGCTATTAAAATGTCTGATCTGTTCTCAAAGTTTTTATTTTGGTAAAATATATATTTAATAATATATTTTAAAATTTTATTATAAGTTAAAGGAAACGGTTATCCGCCAAATAGCGATATTTTAAAAATATTTTTTGGGATTATGTTTTACACGTATTTATAGATATATAAAACGAAAATCAACATTTTTCAAATTATATTACTAATAAATTTGGTCAATCGAATATTTAGTAAGTGGTCGGTTTTGAGCTCGGCAATCGGTCAAATCAAATTATTTTCAAAAAATTTTTTAGGATAATGCTAAGCACGTAAATATACACATATAAAACAAAAATTAAGATATTTTGATTTAAAACGCCAGCAATTCAGTATTTAGTCATTGGGTCGGTTACAAGTCGGTTATCCGCCAAATAGAGATATTTTATAAATATTTTTTGGGATTATGTTTTATACGTATTTATAGATATATAAAACGAAAATCAACATTTTTCAAATTATATTACTAGTAAATTTGGTCAATCGAATATTTAGTAAGTGGTCGGTTTTAAGCTCGGCAATCGGTCAAATCAAATTATTTTCAAAATATTTTTTAGGATAATGCTAAGCACGTAAATATACACATATAAAACAAAAATTAAGATATTTTGATTTAAAACGCCAGCAATTCAGTATTTAGTCATTGGGTCGGTTACGAGTCGGTTATCCGCCAAATAGAGATATTTTAAAAATATTTTTTGGGATTATGTTTTATACGTATTTATAGATATATAAAACGAAAATCAACATTTTTCAAATTATATTACTAGTAAATTTGGTCAATCGAATATTTAGTAAGTGGTCGGTTTTAAGCTCGGCAATCGGTCAAATCAAATTATTTTCAAAATATTTTTTAGGATAATGCTAAGCACGTAAATATACACATATAAAACAAAAATTAAGATATTTTGATTTAAAACGCCAGCAATTCAGTATTTAGTCATTGGGTGGGCTACGAGTCGGTTATCCGCCAAATAGAGATATTTTAAAAATATTTTTTGGGATTATGTTTTATACGTATTTATAGATATATAAAACGAAAATCAACATTTTTCAAATTATATTACTAGTAAATTTGGTCAATCGAATATTTAGTAAGTGGTCGGTTTTAAACTCGGCATTCGGTCAAATCATAATATTTTCAAAAAAATTTTTATGATAATGCTTAGCACGTAAATATACACATATAAAACAAAAATTAAGAGATTTTGATAAATAACGCCAGCAATATTTACCTTAAAAAATTTCCATTATTTTACTATTCTAAACCTACTCATAAATTAAACATCAAAGAAACCTAAATTTTTTTTTTTAATTTTTAGGTTTTTCATATATATATACCCAAATATAAAAAAAGCGCTATCCAATCATCATTCCGGTTTCCTAAAATGATACTTACATATTTACGCATATAACGCCCTCTTACGGATATATATTAGTTAATTTTTAAAATTGAAAAAAATTTATTTATGATTTAATAAGCTATGAAAATATTTCTTTTATAATAATATTAACTCAAAATAAAATTATATATTATATGATATTTAATCAGTATCCTTCATTTAATAAAAAAATAATTTAAGTATATTTTAAAAAAGTTTTAAAAATTTTCATTAATATACATAATAAAATTTTGATTGATTATGATTAATTGCATTTTAGCAATTCTTTTTAGCAATTCAGTATTTAGTCATACCGCTACTTTTTAAATTTAGAGCTAATTTTTTTATTAATTGAAATGAATTCAAAGACAACCTTTTTTGATGGTATAAAACCAAAGGATCAATTTAAAATTATGATTTAAACTTAATTTTTTTTAGAAAATAGATAAAATAGCTTTTATTCTTTCTCTTAAAGAGTACGAATGTTTATACAATAAGCATAATCATTTGTATAAAAGTATTATATACAAGAATAAAATCTGGGAATTATTAGCCAAGCAGTATAATATGCCTGGTAATAATTTTGCATTATTATATTTATAAATTTTTTTAGGTTCATCTCTCTAGAAAAATATGAGAGATTGTTTTATAAAAGAGAAGCAAAAGCTAAAAAGACTGAAAAGTAGGTCAGAGGGTGGCCATCACATCTCATGGCCATTCCATCAGGATATGCTATTTCTGGTAGAAACCTTAACACCTAGATCACAGAAATCCTCTTTAGATATAGAGGAATGTACTACTAAAGATGCAAATGATATATTTAATGAAATAACAGGAGGTATATATGAATGTAAAATATAGCATTTTAATTGATAAAATATATTTATTATTTAGGTGATCTCATTGATAGTGAGAATATATCAGATGATATATTTATTCCCAAAGATTCTGCAGCACTAAATCTTAGTAATGATTCTGGTAATTAATAATATATAAAAATTTATATTATCTTTTATATAGAATCTATGTCCTGTGTTGGGTCACCTAGTTATTATTATAAATGTCCTAAGAGAAAGAACAATGATATGGGTAATTTATATTTTTTGATTTATGGATAAATTTTAAATAGATGATTATAGGAAATTAATGAAAATAGAAGCATATAAAGCATTAATAACCTTGGAAATGCTTAAAAATAAATCAACAGAACATGCAATATGTTTATATAAAAGAAAAATTAGATGATTGTACCAAAGAGAAAAAAAGAAATAACAAATAAAATACTTGATATTATAAAAGATTATTGATTAAAATTATTTTGTATATATTTTTGTTTTTTGAGATATATATTTGGTATATATTTTTGTTATTTGAAATATATATTTTGTATGTATTTATATTATTTGAAATAAACATTTTGTGAAATACATTGAATGATATAATTATTCCCAAAAGTCCTGCATTAATTAAGCCTTGTACTGAGTTTGGTAATTAATAATGTCTAAATATATATTATTTATAATGAATGATCTTTATCTTAGAGAAAGTTTAAAGACATTGGTGATTTATGTTAACTTGCTTTATAAAAATATTTTCAATAGATGAATTTAGAACAACTATATAGCTTTTTTAGTGACATATTCCTACATATATTTTATGAGTTTAGACTATATTAATAATAACTTTATTTTTTATTATAATATATATAAAATACAAAACAAGATATTTATAAAAATTAGATGATTGTACCAATCAGGAAAAAAAAGAAATAACTAGAATACTTGATATTATAAAAGATTATTGATTAAAATTTTTTGAATATATTTTTGTTATTTGAAACTATATTAATAATAACTTTATTTTTATTATAATATATATAAAATACAAAACAAGGTATTTATATAAAATACAAAACAAGATATTTATATAACATACAAAATAAGATATGATTAAATTTATAAAAATCTATAATATAGGATTTTTATATAAATATAAGCATAATCTTGGAATGAATCAGTATAACAGTGTTGATTTAATACTATATGAATCTTATGTTGCTAAATACCTAAATAAAAAATATATTTAAATAATAAATTGCTTTATTTTTACATTAAACAAACCATAAGCTTTTCTTCAACACTTATAGGATGTTTTATAAAATTGGTACATTTGGTATGTAATAAAGGTTTTACAAGTTTGAATATATATAAAAAGGTTTCCTAAATTAAAAGGAATTATAGTTAAAATAGAATAAAATTACTTTAGTCATTCTCATATAGTTGAAAAATTTAGGCTCATTTTTTAATAGTTTAGGAAAGAGGACATAAAATTCGCCCTCTTTTGTTTTATTAATATTAAGATGGTTTAATCTTCTCCTCATCTAGATCATTCTGTAAAAAAATAATAATTTGAGGATGGATACCATTTTGAATTAATAACGCTTTGCGCTGCTCTATAATGAAAATCGCTGCGCTCGATCCAGCTGATCGGTCGCTGCGATATCGCGGCGAAATCGCAATCGCTCTTCACTATGAATTCAGGGTTAGCCAAATATAAAACCCCCCTTTTTATAAATTTGGGATACATTTATTTATTATTTAATGTTTTTTTATTTATATTTATAAAAAAAACAAATGTTAAGGTATATAAAATGTATTTCCCAGATGGGATTCAAAAAATAAAAAGAAGTAAAATTCTTGGTCAGACAACATATTCTTTTCACATTAAAAAAATGTATTTCCCAGATGGGTGGGATTCAAAAAATAAAATAGAAGTAGAACTCTGGGTCAGACATCAAATTCTTTTCTTTTCGTTTTTTCCATTGCCTCTCCCTTTATTTATTTAATGTATTTTTATTTAGAAAATTATTTAAAATTTTCAATATAGTTTTTATTAGGTT
Source organism: Gordionus sp. m RMFG-2023 (assembly GCF_954871325.1). Classification (NCBI taxonomy): domain Eukaryota; kingdom Metazoa; phylum Nematomorpha; class Gordioida; order Chordodea; family Parachordodidae; genus Gordionus; species Gordionus sp. m RMFG-2023. The sequence goes on from NC_088775.1 coordinate 19,625,708, forward strand.
AAAAAAGTAAAAATTTTTCTGGTTTTTTTTCACCATTAATTAACAATATTTTTTTTTATTTTTAGGGTATATTATTTTTTTTTTTTATGTTATGACTAGGCCTACAAAAAAACGAATCGAATAATTGCGCTATTCGTATTCGTACGAATAATAATATCATTATTCGTCGATTCGTCGAATATTCGATTCGAAAATTTTTTTAAAGCTTATAAAATATTTTGCAAAAAAAATTTTACAGATGTTTAAAGATGACACTTTTAAGGATTCTCTAAACTAATTGTCATTGCAATATAAAAATTTATAGAAAATAAACGAAATAAAACCCAATGATTTCATATAAAGTTAACCAAACAAATTGACTAAAATATCCGATTTTTAGAATTAGAATTGCTTATAAAAAAATATTTAAACTATTTCTTCAATCTAATATTCAAATTTTATTAAAATTTTCTAAAAATGTACAATAATCTCATTTTATAAAAATAGAAAATAATACACAAAAATATAAAATTATAGTAAATCCGAATTTGATAATATCCAATTTTTTAAGCATAAAGTCTTTCTAATAGTTTCCTCCTTCAAAGACATTCTATTTTTTATTATCATATTTGTTCCTATTGAACCGCTCACATGAAGCCGAAGATCCCTGAATTGACAATATATCAGTTGCCATTTTCGACAACACAGGAAAACGATCCCCATGCAATCTCCACCACTCTAAGAGACTCTTATTTGAACTGATTCTTATTTCGTTAAGATATGTCTCCACCTCACATACTGATGCGATGTTATTTTGTTTAAAAATTCTATCCATGTTCGACTGTACTATTGGGTTAACTGATGTTGATTTGATATTATATTTTATTTTGTAATCATTATATACATTTTTAAATTTTTCTAATAGATTTGTCGTGTCTATGTTATATGTAGTTGGTAGTTGCTCAAAAAATTCCGTTTTTAGTCTAGGATCCAGTTTTGTTGATATTATAGTGTGAATATTTGTTAAGTTATAATAAGTTTCTATTTTCTCAATCGCACTGATAGAGTTTATAAAATCGAGATCAAATTAATTTAAATGTTCGATTAAAGAAACATAGAAAGGGATGACAAGATTTAGGATAGGATATGTGTCACCACATATATCTTCGGTAAAATCAAAATAAGTCTTTAATTTGTTTTGTATGTTTATTAAAGTAGTCCAATCATCCTGATAAAAAATAATAATTAGTAAATAAAATTAAATTACTTCGCTAAATTTTCTTTCTTCGATATCAGATATATCATCATATATCTGAGTCACAACTTCATCAATAGCCCTTCTCATTTTAATAGCTCTTTCGACCATTAAATAAGAGCTATTCCATCTGATGGATGTGTCTAATTTTAATTTTAAATATTTCATAGGGGAAAGTAGGGAGGAGCACACATTTTGCATAATATTTGTCTTTGTAAAAGAATTGCGAATAATCTTTATGATTGTTCTTAATTTTGATACTTGCCTGTCTACTTTCTTAAGTATTTCTTGTACTACTAAATTGAGTACATGTGCAAAACATCGCACATGAAAAATTCACAATTTGGGTGTTTTATACGAAGAATTTTTATGAAAGTAGAATTAGAGCTAGCATTATCGCAAGTAATTGCTATCTTACTTATGTCGATATTATAATTTTTTATAATTTGAGAAAACTCTCTATAAATATTTTCACCAGAATGTGAATCAGTAAATGGAACTATATCCAATAACAAAGATTTCATCTCCTATTTTTCTTCAATAAAGTGGCAGGTCAACCCTAAAAATGGTACATTAGTAGGGCTTGACCATATATCAGTTGTAAGGTTAATTTGGCATTTTAAATTATTTATAATTATTTTAACTTTATTGAATTCTTTATTAAAAATTTCATTCATTTATTGTTTAATTGACGGTATTGAGCATATTTTTATTTCAGGATTTAAAGCTCTAACGAAGTACTTAAATTCCTGAGTGGCGAGAATTTTAAAAGGTATATTTGACTTTAGCAAAAACTTTAATAAATAATGCTTAACATCATCAGCATTTGTTTTGGGTATATCATTTAAATAGTTTCTAATAGTATTATTTTGCTTTTGATGAAATCTTTTGTTATGATTAATTAGTGCTGACATAGTTTTTTTCTTGCACATTATCTCCACATTGCATATTTTACATTTAGCTGTTTCTTTTTTAGCATCATGGAGATAATGATTCCATATTAAAGAATTTTTCCGCCTAGCATTAAAAGGTTCAGTTTGATCAGAGATTGATGTAGATCTTGAACTATTTCAGGATTGACTATGTCCTTCACCACATCTTCTTCCATCAAGATTTTCTAATTGATCTTTGAATATATTTTAACATTATATCATATAAAATCCAAGTTTACCATCCTTCCTGAAATTCCAGATTAATGACACATTAGAAGCTGAAAGAAAAAAACAGTAAATTAATTAAACAGTGGCATAGGCATGGGGGGGGGGTCTTTTTTTTAAATAAAATTATTTTAATTTACTATTTTTATTCCTATTATGAATTAGCAAAACCTTAGAGAAAATTAGACCTTTCTTTATAAATTCAAATCAAAAATAGCAATATGATAATATTAGTTCTAAATAATATTTATTTTTGTAAAATAAATTCTTAGTTATAACATATATATAATTTTTGTATTAATTCTTAAAATTTATGGAAATACTATTTTAATCAAAGTACAGTGTATTATTTATATATTTTTTATGTAATTGTTAAATTACATTTTTTAAAATAGTTTTTATATAATAAAAATTTTAAAATAATCTATAAAAAATATCTACATTTTAAAATTTATTTTAAATATTTCCATAATATATAACAAATTTTAGAGAGTATTTCATTATAGATTTTATTTATTATATAAAAATACTTTATTAGCATAAATTTCTTATTTAATCATGTATTTATTTTTATTATAAATATCATTTTATTAGAGGTGAAGGTGATTATGACAAAATAAAATTTTTAAAATTATAATCTATATAAAATATCTACATTTTAAAATTTATTTTAAATATTTACATATAAAATATAACAAAATTTTAGAAAATATTTCATTATTTTTATTTATTAAAAATACTTTATAGTAGCATAAATTTCCTTTATTTAATAATGTATTGATTTTTATTATTAATATCATTTTATTAGAGGTGAAGGGATTATGACAAAATAAAATTTTTAAAATTATAATCTATATAAAATATTTACATTTTAAATATTTGCATATAAAATATAACAAAATTTTAGAAAGTATTTCATTATAGATTTTATTTATTAAAAATACTTTAGTAGCATAAATTGTTTTTATTTAATCATGTATTTATTTTTATTATTAATATCATTTTATTAGTTAGAGGTGAAGGTAATTATGACAAAATAAAATTTTTAAAATTATAATCTATTTAAAATATCTACATTTTAAATATTTGCATATAAAATATTACAAAATTTTAGAAAGTATTTCATTATAGATTTTATTTAATATATAAAAATACTTTAGTAGCATAAATTTCCTTTATTTAATTATTAATATAATTTTTAAAGGTGATTATGACAATGTAATAGGGGATGAAGATATTATAATGCACTATCTGAATTAGATTGTCTTTAAAATTTGCCAAAAATAAGGTTACTAAATGGGAAAAGGATTTTCCTAATCAAATAATAAGAACTAGTCAAAAAAATTTAGTTATTTATCTGCCAGGAGCTCGAGAATATGGGAAAGAGGCACACTCTATAAAAATGTTTTGACTTGTTCATAACATCAAAAATGATTAAAGAGAAACAATCAAAATAAAATAATTATATTTTATTTTAAAGCTTTTCCTTTTCTTCCATTTAACTTTTTCAGTAAATATAACTTGTTATGATTTGATATTTGATAATAGGAAATAAAATAAAACGAAATGATATCCACTAGGAAAATTTAATTACTTCTTTTTATTTTACTTGCAATAAAATATTTGCGAATAATTACGAATATTTATATATAAATAATTTCGAATAATACGAATAATTTTCTTCATTATTCATATTCGATTCGAAATTTCGAATCAAATACTTGTGTTATTCGTATAAGTAAAATACCAATTGAATCGAATATCAAATAACAAATAATTCGTTTTAGGCCTAGTTATGACTTTTAGTAAAGGTAATGGACCATAACTTTGAAGCAATATTTATCCATTGATTGCTGGCACATCGAACTTAAAATGAGATTGAGATTATACACGTTTTTTTAATAATATGTTTCTATTAACTAATAAATTGAATTTTAAATGTGTTTTTCTTTAAACTTTTTTATATAAGTAGTTTTATTTTAAATATTCAATAAGGAGAAAGAAAGAATGTAAAATATAAATAATTTTTACAGGCTTTTCCTCATGCCCCAGCCAATATAAATAAATTAAAACCATGCTCGCCCCTAGTGTTAAAGCTCGTTATGAGACAATTTTTAAAATGGCTAGCTCAATATTTTAGTCAGAAAAATAATACCTAAGCCTCGAGATTTTGCTAATAGATGTCCAAACCTTTTTTCCTTCTACAATCAAATTATACAGGCTGCATAATAGTATTCTGATTTTTTAATGGGTAAGCGGAAAATAATTCCCCTATAATATTTCTTAGAAAATAACTCACTAAAATTGATTTAATATTTTTAAATATTTTTGTCGTAAAAAGATCATTTTTATTTAGTGCATCTTTCAAGTTAAACTCCATTCTTGCATCTAAACATTTAACATATATAATACTATTATAATCTGCACAGAAATTTGAGTGTTTTCCAACAAAATATTATATTAATATAACTTAAAAATAATGGAAATGAGTTATATGATAATTTCAAAAAATATATATGTCATATGGGGTTTCGGAATTTGTGAGGACTCGGCATTTCTCAATTTTAATTCATTTACTATGGACGATTTTTGGATTCTAAAAATCTGATTTTAAAGGAATTGAATTCCAGCATGTGTAGAGTATTTACCCTATAAATTTCAGCCAATTTCAGCGATAGACATTTTAGTATTTTTTTAATTTATATAAAAAATCCATATAAAAATTAATATAAATTAGAAGTAGTTCTAAAGTTCATGGCAAAATTGTTTGAAATTTACAGTTTTGGTATCCTACCCATGCCAGAATAGATTTCCGGTTAAAATCAAACTTTAAAATTTTTTAAATCGCTCTCGATAAAGGATTTAAAATCAAAAGATTCCGAATCCCCACGGATTTCGAATCCCAATACGACATATATACAAAATAATTTCAAAAGGGAGTTGAGAATTAGATAATTGTTTAGTTTTAAATTATATCAGAACATTTTTACTTATGTTTAATTTAAAAATATATAAAATGAGTAATAAGACAATTGTCACCTTTATAGGTAGTAAGTTCATTACTACAAAAAATTAGAAAAAGCTTAATAATAACAATGTCACTTTTCTATGGTACATCTTCACTGAAATTAAAAATGTTCAAAATATATAATTTTACCTAGCTTTAAAAAAATTAAAAAATAACGGTTATGTAAATTGTCACTACTCTAAGATACATATTTGATGAAATTTTAATTTAACATGTTTATAAAAAATATTTTTACCTATTTACTTTTAAAAAATTTAAAATTATTATGACAATTGTCACTGTTCTATGGTACATCTTCACTGAAATTTTAATTTAACATGTTTACAAAACATATTTTTACTTATTTGCTTTAAAAAAAATTAAAAATGTTGATAATTAACCATTATGACAATTGTCACTTTTCTATGGTACATCTTCACTGAAATTTTAATTTAACATGTTTACAAAACATATTTTTACTTATTTGCTTTAAAAAAATTTAAAAATGTTGATAATTATCGATTATGACAATTGTCACTTTTCTATGGTACGTCTTCAGTGAAATTTTAATTTAACATGTTTCTAAACATATTTTTATTTATTTGCTTTAAAAAAATTTAAAAATGTTGATAATTAACGATTATGACAATTGTCACTTTTCTATGGTACATCTTCACTTAAATTTTAATTTAACATATTTACAAAACATATTTTTACTTATTTACTTAAAAAAACTCAAAAAAGTTTAAAAATTACGATTATGACAATTGTAACCTTTATATCCTTTACCCCACCCCCCCCCTTCCAAAAAAAAAATTTTTGGCCCCCAAACCTGGCCCCCAGAAAAAATCTTTGGCCCCCAAAAGTGGCCCCCAAAAATTTTTCTGCTCCCCCCCCCCCCAATTTGAATTTTTTTTAGAATTGATTATTTTTATATTTTTAAATTGATTATTTTTATATTTTTAAAATAAATTTTGAATATTTATTCTACAAACATGTCTAGTTTGTAAATTTTTTTCTATCCTGTTTTATTTTTATTTTTACCCAATATTCATTTTTTTTTCCATTTTTTTTTGTTGTGTATAACATTCTCTATAGGTATCACATTTATATTATAATATATAACCAGTTATTTTATTTTACAGCGTTTATTTTAAAATTATGAAGAAACAATCAGTTATTTAATTTTATTTTAGGTTAAAGTAAAACAAATGTCAAGCAACATAACCTCTATAAACTACTAGTAATACTACATCAGAAATTTAAGAAACTGATTCTTCTCATGGTTAGTATAAATTTATATTATTATTTCATGACTTATATGATATTGATATAGGGCAATACCTTATATTATTATTTCATATATATTTATTTTATATAAGATAAGAGACAGACATTTATTATTAATATCATCATTTTTGTATAATACATTTAATTATTAAAATAAATATATTCACTCATATTTCAAGATATGAATGAAGCTATCTAGAAAATGATCCTCACTACACTCAGGAGGAGGAAGATGGTAAATAGTTTAAAATTTAACCCAAATTTTTCTATTTATATATTTTTGACAATATCAATAGGAGTAGGAGATTATGGTGTTTCATTATTACATTTTGATTTTAAAACAAATAAAGACGAAGAAGAGACTCAATCATCTTCATCTAGCAGCTCAGTCTCTCATTGCCAAGAGGCAACTAGTAATTGATTTATAAATATAAAAATATTATATTTTTTGTTAATCTTTAAAGATATAATGTTTATGACCTTTTTCTAGTTTTTAATACTGAATATCTATAATTTTACTGATCAACTTTACTGATAATCTTCATCAGGGTTGGGCACTACAGTATAGCAAATACTTGTATCTTAAATACAAGATAAATTTTGTATTTGTTCATTTTCAGCATGCCCTTCCTTTGCCCATCCTGATGACCATTATTATTTATGACCCTTTCCCTCATTACAATTTTTTAATTATAATATTTTTAGTGTCAAAAAAGTCCTCTAATGGTTCAATTCAAATCCCAGGTGACCTTGGCCAGAATAAATCAAATCAAATTAAACAATTACGCGAAAAAAGATATCCATGGAAGGCAAAGATCATTTCAAAAATCATGGTATAGAGGCTGAGACTGGTTGAAGTATAGTGTAGAAGCTGACGCTGCATTTTGTTTTCCATGTAGGAAATACTTGTGTAATCCAAGTGATCAATTTGGATAAACGGGATTCAGAAATTGGAAAAATGCGTTAGCTGCCAAGAAGGGACTGCTAAAACACTAGAGCTCAAAAGCTCATTTAAATTCAATTACAATATGGCATGATAAAAATCAAAATATAAACAAAGGTATAGAAATAACTAAAATGTTGGGAGGTGATCAAATTAATCGTAATCAATATTATATTAAATCAATATTTGATTTGATGCTATTTCTTAGCATACAAGAGCTACCTTTCCGTGGGACTGGTTCAACAAATATTACGGATGCTGCCAAAGATGAAAACATAATTTATTCTTCTGGGCTATTTATAGCAATGTTTTCCCTACACCATCCAAAAAGACCCTGAATTAAATAAAATTATGAAATTTATACCCCAAAATGCCCAGTATACATCACCACAGATTCAAAACGAAGTAATATCCATTATGGCAGATATGGTGAAAACTCATAATTCTTTTAAATCATATGCTCAATTTATTATATTAATTTTCTATATATTTATTTATATTATTTAAATATATTATTATTTTTCAGACAAATATAATAAAAGCGAGATGCCTTTTTTTTGTCTTAAGGCTGAAGAGACAAAAGATGCTTCAGGTTGTGAAAACCTGAGCATAATAATTCGCTATATTTTTTCTGGAGAAATCCAAGAAAATTTAATAGGAATCATTAATTTAGAGTGTCTTTCTGCTGAAAGCATTACAGATTGCATTTTAAAGCAACTTAATGATCTAAATATTAATTCAGCTAATATAATAAGCCAGGCATATGATGGTGCAAACGTTATGTCTGGCCGAAATGGAGGAGTGCAAACACTTCTTCAAAAAAAAATTAATAAAAATGTTCCTTTTATACATTGCTACAACCATAAGTTGCATCTTGTGGTTCAAAATTGGTATAATAATATTGTTATTATTTCTAATTTTTTTAATTTATCAAATGCATTGTATAATTTTTTCAGGCGTTTTAACGTATCCTGTAAATATACAGGCCACACCCATAAGAGACTTTTAGACCAGAGGTGGACTGGTCATTTGGAAACATCTCGCATTATTTATGAGAATTTTGAGGCTATTGGTGAAGTATTATTTTACTTTTCTAATAGAACTCTTAATTCTCAGAGGTTTCAATTCATGATCCAGTCGAAGCCTCTGGTCTTTTATCTCAATGTATTAATATAATAAATTACATTATATTAGCCATCATAATTTATGAGATATTAATTACAATAGATCCATTAAATAAGTATCTACAATCAGTAGGTATTAATCTAGTGGATGCTAGAAATTGTATTGATTCTACTATCAATATATTAAAAAATAAAAGAAGTGATAATTCTTTTGCTTTGATTATGATTAAGGCTGAAAAACTTTAATCAAAATTTAATCTTACTCCCCAAAAATCATCACGGGTACGTAAAACGCCTAAAAATTTCCAAGATTTTTTAGTTGATAGCAAACTAGAATTCGATTGTGAAAAAGACTCCAATTGGAGTTCTTTAAAAAAGATATATTATGAAATTATAGATAACTTTGTGGATCGTTTTTTAGACCGATTTACAGAAGATGATTTTAATCTTTTTTCATCTTTTAATACATTGTCTCCCCTTGACCCTGATTATTTTTTATCAGATAAAATGGCCTTATTAAAATCCCTGTTAAACTTAAATATGGAAACTCTGCATCATGAAATGAAGATAGCAAAAGGATTGCTAGCTTCGGAAGCTAAAGAAAATCATAATTTTAAAAATATCTTACATATTATGTATAAAAAAAATATAATCATGCATTTAAAGAATTATATAAATGCTACTCAGCAGCGATAATCATTGGGATATCAACGGCTTCTTGTGAGGCCTCGTTCTCTACATTAAAGAAAGTTTTATAGAGCAGTAGAGAGTTTATGAAGGATAAACGTAAACATAATTTAGTATTAATAGTGTATGAAAAAAGAATAACGCAGAATTTATCTTTTAGTTTATTTATATTAAAATTTAAAAATAAAAATCGCCGTATTCTATTATAATAATATTTTGTTTTGTATATGCATATTATAGTATTATTTTGTTTTGTATATTCATATTATAGTATTATTTTGTTATTAAATTTTTAATAAAAATAGGAAAAAACTTCTATGAATGCGTAATTATTTGTTTGATTTAAAAAAATAGTGCCCCCCCCCCACCCCAAGTAAGCACTTGGCCTCCCTAAGTGAAAATTCCTGACTACGGCCCTGAATCACTGAAACCATCTTGAAACATGCTCAACTAGCTTATTTTAATTAAAATTATTTTTAAAGGTTCTGAGATGAGTATGTCACTTTTATACTTTACATTAAATATAAAACATTAATTATGACAAAACACCAAATATTAAAAAATATGTAATAGTTAAATTCTCACATTTACAACTTATGAAAAATAATATTTTTCTAAGATCAAAAAATAAAGTAAAAGCATATATCTCAAAAATTTTATTTTTAAAAAATCACAAAATATTTGTATAAAAAATTTTAGGATTAAAAATGTTTTATTATAATAAAGATTTTCTTACTAAAGATTTTAGTAAAATCTTATTTTAGCAAGCTCAAATTTATTTTAGCGAAAAATTTTCGTAAAAAATTAATCTACAAAGATTTTTTCCTCAAAATTTTGGGCGAAAAAAATCTTTAAATTAAAATTTGAAGATTTTTGTTAAAACCTGATGCATACAAAATAAATTAACATATAAATAATTAAAAATACAAGTCTAAGAATAGATTTTTTAATACAAAATCTATTTATTACAGTATAAAATATTTTCGATTGCTGATATAAAAAAATTTTGCGTCTAAAGAATTACAAGTGATAAAAAAGATTAATTAATTTATACATATGCCTCAATTGATAATGGTTTTCAAAACATAATAATATAATTCTTAGCAACATACATTGTCATGAAACTAATAGCTACCATTTTAGACAAAGTTTTATAGAATGGACTAATAAGGAAAATTTTATAGGCCTAATCAAATCAACAATTCTTGAAGAAGAGATTATAAACGACCATCATAAAACTATATGGTGGTTAGATCTTCCTCTTAGATGATATGATGGAAGCTAGATAAGTATCCGAGAAAATTATTGTGAGATATTAAATTTCTAAAAGATTATCTTCCATTTTTAATTATATATAAACGACTACACAGTTGACCATTATTGCATATCTAAAATATGCTATCATATGCTCTCAGCAGCTATACTAATAATCTTAACTTACATTGCCACACAAATGATAGATGCTGGTTAATTTGCAGTCATAACCATGACACTCACGATGTTAACTCTTAGAATTCATTATGTTAGATAAATTGATAAAACAAAAACACTAAAAATCTTTAGAAGAAATTATGTAAATATATTGAAGCCTTAAGTTATTTACACGGCAAGGATGCCATATTAGAAATGAAACATTTTAACCAGAGTGATATGATGAAAGCAATTAAGATTTTATATATTATTGTCTCACTACATCGAGTTGGGATATTATATCTTAAAATAATAGTAGTTTGTAATAATATCAAAAATATACTTATATTAAAAATTTAACTCGAAACTGTTTTTCAAATAAGAAAAAAAATAGTTTTCCTAAAAGCACATAAAAAAAAGAGAAGAAAAGATATCTAATTTATTATATCCATTGTGGGATGAATAATAAGATGTTTAATCTTTAATAAACTGTAATATTTTATATAACTGTCAAATACGTCTCTAAAAGTGGCATTTTACCTAATATTTTATTATCAATTATATATAATAGGGAATTATAAACTATATGTCTACTTTTTTATAAAGACAATCTACTATACTTATTTGGACCTTGAAAATATTTTTAGGAATAGACATGGTAATTTAATTTAAAAATGAATAATATAGTTGATTAGTAATTTTGAACTCAGCTAATTACAATAACAAATCTCTGCTTCCACAGCAACAAAGTCGGCCTAACCATCAACTACAATAAAACTTTTATCATGCCATCCCCAGAGGCGTCAATATCTAACAACATTTGAGGGAAATGAAATCAAAATAGTCAATAATTTCAAATATCTTGGCGTGCTTATTGATAATAAAGGAAACATCAGTGGCGAAATCGAAGCCTACTAAAAAAATGCCAAAATAACCTTTATGAAATATTAAAGACTATGGACAGCCAGAGAGATATCAGCCAAAACGAGACTCCGAATATTTAACGCTACAGTCATTCCAGTCCTCCTCTACGGCAGCGACACTTGGAAAATAAATAAATCCCAGACAAAGAAAATACAGGTTTTCGTAAACCGCTGTCTGCGCCAGCTCAACGGTATTTTATATCCAAGATTAATTTCAAATGCCAGCCTATGGCGAATCTCAAAAAATGTCCCAATCGAGACTACTCTCAAAAAAGGACACATCCCACTCTTTGGTCATATCATCAGAAACTTCAGACAAAACATAGTTCATGAGGCTATAATCTGGCTCCAGTCTCATGAAAGTAAAACCTACGGTAAATATAAGTCATATTGGCTATACAGAATGTTATAAGAAGTCATAAGCCTAAATCTGACGATGGAACAATTCTCTAAACAATAAGGCTCAATAAAAAAGCTTCCAAAAATCAAATCCAGCTACCTAAACCTCCAAATCTCTCAGCCCTACCCCCCTTTAGCATAAGCACCACCTTCCTCCCGCCATGGTAAACAAACATTTATTTATTTATTTATAAAACTCCTCATTACCTAACCTTGATATAACTATCCAAAATATACTTAACTAATACTATCACCCCTCTAATCTAATATTCAAGTAGTAAGGCAGGTTTATTAACAAAATATATCATATTTATATTAAACAAACAAATTCAATATAGACCATAAACTTAAAATTAACCAATACCTCTCCCTATAATATACATTTTACTTAATCGGGTACGGGCTTTTCTCTCTCTTCTTATCTCCGGTAGGCGTTTAAGCAAGTGGTTTCGCCTCTTGCGCGCACAGGTAACTGCAGCCTGCCCAAAAATTGTGGATGGGCTCATCTCATAGGCTACCCCCAAATTTCTTAACCCAATTAGATGGGACGAGATAGTTAAAGGGCGATTGCGCTTATTATGACGTATGACGTATGACAATATTAAATTTGTTAATTTTAAATTAATATATGATTATATTTATTTAATTAGGGTTATATAATAATTTAAAATAAAAGTCAATTAAGCTTTAATTGTTAATGCTAAATTTATAGAGTGATATTGATATTCAATTATTCAATTATTAACACAGAATTTGATTGCAAGCTGACATAGTGAGAATATAATTTATGTGTTCATTTAATAAAAATTTAGATAATCTTATTAATTTTTAAATAATAAAATTAAATATATATATTACGTAATAGAATTAGAAAAGAAATCGTTCAGGGGGGGGGGATCAAAACAATTTATTTTTAGTTAAAGGGGATATGGGGATATTAAAGAGCTATAAAAAAAATTCCTTCAGGGGGCTATTCAAATTAGGGGGTTGGAGCCCCTGCGCGCCCCTCCCTAGTGACGCCACTGTTCTAATATTTCAAATATTAAATTTTTAATAATAATTACAAAATGATAATTTTTTTAAATAATATTTTAAAATTTTCCATTAATAGCAAATTCTAGACTCACCTGGCTGTGTTATCTGCTAGCTTAAAGAATAGTATTTTTTAAAATATTTTAAAATATAGATTAGAGCTTATAACGAAATAATTTTTATCACATCTGTTCACATTAATGCAAAACTAGTTTTATCTTTTGAGATAATCGAATAATTAAGTAAATCTGAAAAATGTATATATCATTATTTCATTTTATGATAAAAAAAATATACTTTTATGGGAATTCCCTAGAAAAAAATTATATTAAGAGAATTGATATTACTCAAGGTTTAATTTGAATTGATTATTATATAAATTTAAATAATAAAAAAAATGATATTCTCGGGTAGATTTCTTTCATTTGATGTCTGACGACAGGTATCACACACTTTTTTTATAACAGATCATATTCACATTCCCATATGGAAACTCGAAAATTACGTGTTGTAAAACTCCCTTCAGAAGATTTATCCTATACTAATTGTGCCGCGGTAAACGTCAAAGAATATCCCGTAAATGTAATTCATATTGAAATTAATTCTTGTAATCGGTGGTTTGTTTTTTCAATTCGTAAAATTTCTGACATTCAGTTGGGGAGTATTGGATTTTCTTTGCCTCATCGCAAATGGGCAAGTTTATCAATTGAGGCATTAGTTGATGCAAGACCTTTTAAATTTAACCCAAAGTCGCAATATATAAGTAAGATAAGATTCAATATAGATTTTTGGAGTAAAAAGGTTCCACTTCAAGAACCATTTGATACTGATAAAATGGCAAATGATATTATGACACAATATTCAAATGTTGCTTTTTCCATTGATCAGCAAATCCCATACAATTTTATGAATAAAAAATTATTATCAATTGTAGTTAAAGAATTAGAATGTGCAGATGTTAAAGATAAAAATATTGAAATTAAGAAACAAAATATTGGAATTCTTATGCCAAATTCAATCATATTATTTGATAAACCTGAGGATTCCTCTATACTTCTAACTGGGAAATCTCGAGGAAAAGTATCATATCAATCAATTATAAATCCTGATTGGGATTTTCAAAAAATGGGTATAGGGGGTTTAGATACAGAATTTTCTGCTATATTCAGAAGAGCATTTGCATCAAGAGTCTTTCCTCCAGAAGTTATCGAACTACTTGGATGTAAACATGTTAAAGGAATTTTACTTTTTGGTCCACCAGGTACTGGTAAAACCTTGATGGCAAGACAAATTGGGAAAATGTTAAATTCACGTGAACCAATTATAGTTAATGGACCTCAAATATTAGATAAATATGTTGGAGAATCTGAAGCAAATATACGGAAGTTATTTGCACCTGCAGAAGAAGAGGAGAAACGATTAGGACCTATGAGTGGACTTCATATTATTATATTTGATGAAATTGATGCAATATGTAAATCTAGAGGATCTGTAGCAGGTAATACTGGTGTTCATGATACAGTTGTCAATCAATTATTGGCTAAAATTGATGGGGTTGATCAGTTAAATAATATTTTAGTCATTGGAATGACTAATCGCAAAGATATGATAGATGATGCACTATTAAGGCCTGGTAGATTGGAAGTTCAAATGGAAATTGGATTACCAAGTGAAGAGGGTAGGCTACAAATAATAAAAATTCATACAGCAAAAATGGTAGAAAACAAAAAATTGGCAAGTGATGTAGATCTTAAGAAATTAGCTGAGCTTACAAGAAATTTTAGTGGTGCTGAAATTGAAGGATTGGTTAGAGCTGCACAGTCTTCTGCTCTTAACAGACTGATTAAAGCAACAAACAAAGTTAAAGTGGATCCTGATGCCATTGAAAAAATAATGATTGGCATGGATGATTTTCTCAATGCGCTTGAAAATGATATTAAACCAAGCTTTGGAGCAAGCTATGAGCAAGTTGAAAACTATATTTCACATGGCATTATCACATGGGGAAAAATTATTACAGAAATATTAGAGGATGGTGATTTATTTGTTCAACAGGTTAATAGGATTTATTATGTACTATAATATTTTACCTATTTATAGGTTAAAAATAGTGAAAGTAAATGTTTGATAAGTGTTTTACTAGATGGTACACCTGGTAGTGGGAAAACTGCTCTTGCTGCCAAAATTGCACTCACCTCAAATTTCCCATTTGTAAAAGTGGTATCTCCTGAAGATATGATCGCATTTACTGAACCAGCCAAATGTCAATACATAAAAAAAATATTTGATGATGCTTACAAATCTGAACTGAGTTGTATAATAGTTGATGACATAGAAAGATTGCTAGAATATAGTCCTGTAGGGCCACGCTATTCAAATTTAGTTCTCCAAACACTATTAATTCTTCTAAAAAAGGAACCTCCATATGGATCCAAAGGTGTCCACAAACGTATGCTTGTACTAGGAACCACTAGCGAGCCTTCAATTGCAAAAGATTTGGGGATTATATCAGCCTTTACATCAACTATAAGAATATTTAATTTATCAACAGGACAACATGTGATTAATGTCTTGGAAGTTTTAGACTTTTTCGAGGCACCCGAGTTAGAGGCCATATCAAATAAAATTAGATATTCAAAATGTTTTGTTGGTATTAAGAAGCTTATTGCCATCGCTGATTTATCGAGACAATCGGAACCTCTATATAGGGCCATCAAATTTATAAGTAAAATGGAAGAAGAGGGAGGCTTACAATTGCATCCTGAAACTTATGAAATGACAGATAATGACTATGAAAGAACATTTAATGGGAAACACTGATTTATTATGCTTAATCAGTAGATTATATAAATATTTACAGGTGCAATCAATAATATTTTAAAAATGTTTGATTCCAAAAATTTATAATAAAGATCTTGTAAATGTTTAATTATATGTAAATAGAGATTTCATTGTACTTTATTAATAAAGGACTCAGAAATTTAAAATTATTTGGTTGGAATTTTGAGACCACACACAAAACAAAGGCTTAATTATAAATAACCCCAAACCCGGGGCATTGTTAACCAGTAGGATTCAAACCCCTTTCAGAAATTTTTTCCAATTAAATTCTTGTTAGCAAAGTTTCCATAAAATAGATTTAAAAATTCCTGAATCCTATCTCTTTCACATAGCAGGATATTTTCTCGAAATTTGTGAATTAATGTTATGCACAAATTGGTTACTAATTTAGTAATGCATATTGAATATGCTCATATGAGACATTAACAGGGCTTACAAATTGAGCAGAAGTGTTTAACATTGTATTATTATTTAAAACTACGCCTTTTTATTTAAATGTAAGTATTATTTTTTTTCTTCTAAAACACATCTTTTTAGATTTGAATTGTCCAACAAATAAATGAATATTAGATGGAACACGAATCGTACGACTTTTTCTGTGACATTTTGCATGACAAAATCGTAATTCAGTACATAGTTTTAATCTCGAAATAATAAAATAATGTTCTATTAATCGTGCAATGATTGGATTGAAGTGCTCTACTTTTTTTAAAAATAGAAAACCAACCTTAAAATTTCAGAAATATATTAATATTATAGACATAAGTAACTTTAGTACCCGATACAAACACAGTCGAAATCACATTCTTTCTTATCGGGTTGGAAATTTTTAGATCAAACTTTTATTAATCAATTTATGGCTCAATGTTGGCTAAAAATTAATATATGAGGATAATTATTATTTTTGGAGATAGAAATTGAAAGTAGAGATCTGCAAATAAAAAAATTGGGTTCGGGCTGGGTCAGGTCTATTTTTTTAAAATTCGGGCCGAGTCGGGTGAGGCTTTGAAATTTTTGTTAAATATATCTAAATTTTATGTTGAATTTTTTATGTGAAATAAAAATATTTAATTTTATTTATAGAATCTAGACACCATATAGCCCGGGATATGAACCCTTCGACAAAAAAAAGGGTCCGGGTTCGGGTACAGCAATAAAATTTAAAAAGGGTCCGGGTTCAGAGAACATAAAAAAATGACTCAAAATAAGACTTTTTTCATTTATTATTATACTTCAATATATACATATTCATAATTTACAAATAAAAAATTTTAAAATGAAATAATTTATATTATAAATGTTTTATTCAATCGCACAATCATAATATCTTCTAAAATATCATCTTTGAGATTTCCATGTAAATTAGACTATATATTTCAAAGATGAAAATCCACGTTCTACGCTTACCTAAAATAGATAGTAATCTTATTGTACTTGTGTCACCGGTACATCCATGACGATTCTAGACAAGATATATATAGATATATTGGAGAATTTTCTTCCCAGAATTTTAAAATATTAGTAAGTATCCTTATATATTCTCTTTAACTTCTGAGAACTTTTCTATTAATGATGCAATAGGCATTTTTTTAATCCTTTCTATCTGATAATTTGATTTTTTTTCCTCTATCTAAAAGTAAAATTTCAAGATCATCAATGTTGCTATCATTATAATTATTATCACCACAACCAGTAGGTATTATTGTCGTTAATGGAGTTTTGCGTACACCATAAATCCTTAATATGAGCTTTAGTCATTTCTTTTTGCTCGATACTCAAGAACTCGTGATATCGAGTGTCTAAATATATAGAAGCATTTGTTGCTCTCGAATTTCATGTTTTCTAATATTTCGTATGAAAAAGGTCTAGTAAATCTTTCTATATCTAATCCATATGCCTTAAAAATCAGATAAACATAATTGTTCTCTTCGTAATCTTAATGTTGTTATTATTAAAGGAACTAATACACTAAGGTCCTTTATTTGGCACCAATCATATTCCGACAAAATAACTTCACATGCTCCTATAATAAAATCATTGCAGAAATTTTTCAAACTTAATAATCGTTCTAGCATCATACAAATTGAGGATCAACGTGTTGTGCAATCTAATATTGCCATTGA
The DNA here is from genome assembly GCF_954871325.1 of Gordionus sp. m RMFG-2023. Classification (NCBI taxonomy): domain Eukaryota; kingdom Metazoa; phylum Nematomorpha; class Gordioida; order Chordodea; family Parachordodidae; genus Gordionus; species Gordionus sp. m RMFG-2023. Next base: position 19,643,878 of record NC_088775.1, read on the forward strand.
CCTTTTCATTGATTTTAATATTCTTACAATTGTGGGAGTTCTTAAATAATGATAGTTTCAAAATGATTATTTTTAAGCAGTCATTAATAGCCAATTGTAGAGTATGGGCTGCACATCTGATGTAATATATATTTGTGGGGGAAATCTATTAATAAATTTACATAATAAAATATTATTACCTACACTAGCAATAATTTATGATATCAATCTCTAAATAAAATAGAAATCCAGGAAGAAAATTGAAAGAAAAACGCGAAGATAAAATAAATGATTCCGCGAAAAAAAGTTAATAAAATTTTAAAAAAATTTATATTATTTTTTAAAAAATTTTTATATTATTTTTAAAAAATTTTTATAATATTTTTTAAAAACTATTTTTTAAATATTTTTTATGACACCTAGAACCCTTGGACCCTTTACTTTTAAAAAGGGTCCGGGTTCGGGTACAGACAAAATACGAAGGTTCAGGAAGGTTCGGGTTCACATCCCTGCATATAGCATATATATTTTATTTTGAGTAATTATTATTTAAATAAATTCGGGCCGGATCGGGCCAGCAAATTTTTTTACAAATATTTCAGGTTCGGGCCGGTCCGACAAAACTTTCTTAAATAAATTTCAGGGGCCGGGCCTGAAAAATTAGGCCCGATGCAGATCACTAATTGAAAGTACTCGATATGTTAAACTCCGTTTAAAAAAATTAGTAGTAGTAGATCAGCCGATAATAATGAAATACTCAATGTATATTTATATCCTAAAAAAATCGATTGATTTTATAATTATGAGTTATGATATAAGCCTTAACTTCATAAATCGATTTTTTATGAAAAAACTATTTTGTTTAGAAAATAATCAATATTCGACAAAAATAGATATAATAAAAATGATATTATAGAAATAATATTATAAAAAGATGCCAAATTATTATATAACTACTGTTTAAAAATTAGACAACTTATCCGACAAACTAAGATATTTAGCAAAAAAAACACCTTAGAGATTAATTAATTATCACTACTTTATGAACAAAATTTGGTAAATATATCTTGGATCATGATTAGCTTAATATATCGTGCTCTTATTAAAATTACCATTTATATATAATTAAATTATCTAATTTTTGACATAGCGATTATCTGTAATAAAGTACACATAATTCTAGAAATAATGATAAAATTTTGGTATATTTATTAGTAAATTTATTTTTATTAGTAAATTTATTTTTATTAGATAATATATAAAATTTTCCTTTTTCCTGGAATCGAAAATTTTCTTTGAAGGACTGTCATGACATATTTAGATCCTACTTGTTCCGGGCCCATTTTGGGAAATAAAATAATTATATTTTATTTGGGTTCACAACTCGATCTGAATATAGCCGACCATTTTGAAAAAAATTCTATTGTGTAGCTGTTTGAATCGATCCAGTTGACTTTCATTACTCTTGCCGTACTTTTTCACTAGAGACCTAAAATTTAATTTCTAATTATTGTAATTTTGACTATTATGATGATTATAAATCAAAATGAAAACAAGATTTTTTTTATATTGAAAAAAATTGCCCAAATTGCAATCCTATCTAAGTCATTGATTTTTTTAAACCTAAATTTTAAAATGAGTGTCAAGAGTTTTAGCGTGATTTATTTCTATCGTAATATGAAAAGGAATAATAAAGATCTAAAAAAAAAGAATAAAATTAAGTAAATATAAATATATACATGGTCTGAATAAGAATTCTTTCAAAAACTAAATTTATAAAAAAAGGATCAAATAGTGTTTAGTGATTTTCCGGTAACTAGTTTGTTTGTAACGACGAAATAATTAGTTTAAAACTACTTTTAAAAATATGTTGATATAGTATCTCATTCATTATCTTTATAATGATGATTTCCCATATTCAAAATTATTATTTATTAACTTCCTTAGAAAGGTTGTCTAGTCTAGGACCTTTTATTTTTGGAGAAAATTTAGCACGCCTTTCGGACGACAATTTTGAAAATAATTTATTGTGTTTAGGTCAATTAAAAAGTTATTAGGCCCATTTTTTTTGAAAAATAAATATTATATCGTTATTTATACACCTTTCGATGCACATGAATATTATACATTGTGGCATATTTCTTTTTATCGTTTCCTTCTAAATGTATTAATTTACCACCCGTTTCCAACCCACATCATCCTCTGCATTGTAGATATTCTAAAGGCCGCCTCCCACGGCACACCAACATTAATAACATAATCTCTAAAGCTCTTAAAGGGCAGCATCCTGAATATTATAGAGCTAATCACTTATGCCCAAGCAACAACAGAAGATAACTTTGGATTATACGTGCATCGATTTTCGGCGCGTTCCATCAAGAATACTTCAGAACCTAATTCGACAGAAATAACAAATATTCAGATCGCTAACATTATTTTTATCCCACTTGTCACTAATACTTTTGGTGTTTTTGGTGAGGAATTCCTTAAATTTATCACACTATTAGGGAGAAAATTAAGCCAAATAAGTGGAGATCGTAAATTTTATTTCAAACAAGCCATTACGATAGCTATTCAACATAGTAATTGCATTGCTATTCATTGTTACATATAGCAATGCAAATAAACCTATTTCTTAAATCGAATTTGTTAAATTTAATTTTTATCCAGTTGTTTGTTTTAAATTTATATATATGCGCTATGTTTTTATAATCGCTAATTTGTACACAATAATATATTTATTTAATACAGAATTTCGAATCAATTATTGAGTGAGGCCAATTATCTTTAGGGAAGCATAATTTTGTCATTAATAAGGATTTACGACGACTATTAACAGATCTAGGGGTATTCATGCGTCTCTTCTATATAACGTGTGAAATATGTTCACAATCTCCAACTATTAGGATGACCATCTTATATTTAAATATTATTCACGAAAATTTAACATATCATGCCACAAAGAACGTGTATGAAATAATAAAGATGGCAGCATCTAAAATGCTATGCGATAAATATATGGGAAAAATGGTAAATTTTGCTAATTATACCTGCTCATTTTTAGACCCAAGGATCAAAAAATCCTTAATTCCAAAAAATATTGATATCCAAAATGATTATTTTTGAAGATCTTAAATTTTTTTTTAGAACTAATTCTTCAATTTCTGTGACAATTTATAAATTTATTGATGATGAATGACAATCCTAACAATATTACATTTGTGTCTATTTTGCAGAATTAAAAAAGTATATAAATTAAATGATATATCTATAATAAAAATTTTTTATGACATCTAGAAATAAAAATCTAAGCGTGAGTACTTTTGATAATGGAATCGACGAATATTTAGGGGAATAGGTTTGTCCTGAAAATGTTAATGTTTTAGATTGGTGGGGAGGAAACCAGTCACTATTTCCCTCCTATCACATATGTCAAGGGATTTTCTGACACAACAAACAACTTCTGCCCTTAGCGAGCGAGTATTCTCACGTGCTAAAGATACGATTACGAAAAAAAATCGGATGTCCTCTAATACGCTCAAACAATGTCTGGCACTATCATCTTTGGATGGCGAGATATTAAATCTAGGATATATATTTAAGTTTAAGGTGTACAAGCGATCTGTTTTTAATTAATTTTAGAAGATACAATCATATAAAACCTAGATTGTCTCAATATAAAAATCTAATATGGGAGACCGGGGTTATATTTATCCATGAAAATTGAAATGTTATAAAAAAATAGACTAAGCAAATTTTTCAAAATATTTAAAAGTAATTTTTTTTTTCTTTTCATATTATCTTTATGGTTAATTAATATTTAAGAAAAATTCCATGGGCCTCGGTCCCTCTTGGACCTAGGCATATTGACATAAAAATACCGAGCTAATGTTTGATAGGATATTTCCATTTTTTAAGACAATACTATACTAGTCATGGTGAACATGAATATATATAATTTAAATTGCTAAATAATTATAAATTTAGAAGAAATAAATAAAATTTCAGAAAATCAGACTTGAATTTTGTACATATATCTGCCCAATTTAATATTTCCGATAATCTTTAAAAATAGTTGTTTTGTTAAAAAATATCATGGTTTGCGTGATAAGATCTATTTTTATTTAGTTTTAATTTAATGGCACTTAAAAACTCCATCAAAACTATCAAAATTCGTAACAATTTCATTAAAATTGTTTTATTTATTTTAAGATAATATATATAATTATTCACAAATATTAATAACGGATTCAATTCAAAATCTTAAATTGTTTAACAAATTTTTATTAAGTTTGATGATTAAAATATCGTCTAAAGTTAATTTTCCAACCTATTTAGTAATGGGGTTACTTAATAGTTGTGCAATGAAGGATTCTACTTGCAAGCAAAAATCAGTCAGAACGAATCGCTAGAGGATATATAATACAGTTTCTTAAAATATTTTGGATAATTGCAAAATATTTTGATGGGAAGACAATTTTTGACTTATTAAGCAATAATTTTTGTATCCATTAGAGAATTAGAGTTAAATAACAAATAAATACATTTCGGCTCAAAATTATAGTCGAACCAACTATTGGGACGACTAGAGCCAACTCCTGAGGTGACTAATGCCAACTCTTGAGCCAATTCATCTAATCGGGTTGTAGCCAATTTTTACGACTTTATGCCAGATCCCGAAAATTATTAATTAAATAAACATACATTACCCTCATTTTTTTATGATATATGAATTATAAATATCTAAAAATCGATAAATTTAATAAATTTTTCGAATTCAATGTTAATTATTTAATTCATATGGAATTGAATTAACCGTCCTCTAAGTTTTAAATTAAGTTATCGATCACAACTCGAGTTCGCGACTCGAGTTGCTAGTATAAAGGAAAAATTTTACATTATTTTCAGGTTATAAGAAATATTTTTTTAAAAAAGGAATCTAATATTATTAAACATAATTGTTTCTATGCTAATATTCAAATATTCGTCTTCTATGCATAAAAATATGATTGAGCAAAGTACTCACAATAAAATATTATAAGTTGGTTTGGGGTTGGTGTTCGGGTCTGTGCTCGTATTGGTGCTCGGATTAATGCTCGGGTCGGTGTTTGGGTTGATGCTCTGGCCAGTGCTAGGGTTGATGCTCGAATCGGTGCCTGGGTCGTTACTCGAGTTGGTTGTTGTCGATATCGGGTCTGTGCTTGGGTTGATGCTAGGGTCGGTGCTCGGGTTAATGCTCGGGCGGTTAGGGGTGCCTAGGTCGATGCTCAGGTCAATGCTCGGCTCCATGGATTTGGTCATCCAGATCAAGCCCATTTGGTGGGTTGGTTCTGGTTCATTCTTAAGACCAAAAACCAGATCATAAATCATGCTAATTCGACCCAATCAAGATTTAATCTCACATGATGTGTACCATGTGTAAACTCTTATGGTTGAAAAGGCTCGTTATAACCTCATAAAAATAGCCCCATGCCACCACTCTCATTTAAAATCATATTTTAAAGCATTTTTAATACCTCTTTTGTTAGAATAAATTGATATTTTATAAAAATAGGGTTTTTTCTTTTATTAAGATGATTTTTGGGTGTAAAAATGTATTAAAATCTATATTTTTGAAAAATAGTAATGTTCCAAAAAGTTACTTTTGCAAGCACGAATCATATTATAAAAATTATTCAATCTGCCAGATAGAAATAAAAATTATAACCACGTATGCATTATATAATTATAGTTTGTGTAAAAAAATTAGCCAGATTTTAATACTCTAGGAAATAAAGCCACATCTCGCTATAACCTCGGATTCAATATGTCACCGGTCTCCCCTAATAAACCTGTTAATATCATTACTATAATACTAGTGTCCAAATATATGATTTGGAAGATTTTTAGCGTGCAGAGTTGGTTTGCATATTTCTATAAATTTTACTTTCTAGCTTTGCTGACAATCTTTATCACAGATAACTCAATGATAGCATCCACTATAACCATGGAAACCCATATCATTTTTTAGAATGCATTCCATATTATATTGAAATAAATCTGAAATTGAATAATTTAGCTTAATAAGTAATTATTATTTCATATCATCATCCTTTACATCATTATCATCATCATTCTCTTTATCAAGTTTTAAATATGGAATCTAATAATTAAATATGATTATGAATATATATTTATATTAAAAAATAATTAACCTTCAGAACGCGTTTTTTAAATTTTGTGATTCCAATAATATAATCTAAAAGGATAGTATTCAATCGAATTATTTTAAATATACTCGTGAATATCGAGTTCAGAGCTCTTTCCATTCCTCTTTAATAGGTAAATGACTTATTTTGTATAAGTTTATGGGAGACTGGGATTCTAAAGTAGGTATTTTTATCTTTCGCAATAAATTTTTATTTTAAGGATTAAAGTTGTATGTTGGAGAGTAGAGGTCTGCACGGGCTGTCCATAGCCCGACCCGACCTTATAAATACATATAAATATCCTAAATAATTTTAATTCCTAATGTAAATTAGAATAACATTTCCAATTATTATTTAACATAACACCAGTTTCCAAACTATTTTGTAATTAGATTTTTGTGTAATTATTGCATACTTTATTTACATCATATTCTATCAGGTTAATTTAAATATATTTATTTAATATCTATTTAATTAAATAGCCTCAAATTTTTAATATATAAAATAAAATCGTTTACCAAATTTTAAATTGGTGAAAAATTTATCAACTTTCCCAATTTAAATGTTTTTACTCTTTAATTCCTGGCCATCCTTACTTCCTCTGCTAGCAGTAAAAAAGGGTTTTCAGCGGCCGGTAGGATATTTGAAGATAGGAAGATCTGTTTAAAGCTTGGCAAACACGACTCCTCATTATTTATATATCAAAATTATTCACTAGGTGATATTGATAATGATATTTATATATCTTTTATAATATGTTCATTATATCATGCACATTATTTTTATATAATGGCAATAATTTTTAAATTTGATTGAAATTCAACTTTTTTAATATAAAAGGTAAATGTTTCCAATTAAATATAATGAAACTTAATATAAATATAGAATATATTATGGCGGCTAAATAAACTTTTATTTAAGGTAATACACATAATTTTAAATTATGGCGGGTTCGGGTCGGGTTCAAAATTTTTTATAATTCGGGTTCGGGTTGTGAAAAAATTACTTTGCAGACTTCTATTGGAGAGTCTCCTTCATCATTAAGTCTAAAAAATGAAATTAACCAAGCCTCCCTCCTTTAATACTCTGGGTACATTCTAAAATTTATAGAATTAATCTATAAAACCGAAAATATTATATTTTAAAGTAATCAATTAAAATGATGAGCTATATAATTTTTCATAAATTACACCTCTCAATAAGGACATCAGTGGCGTAGACAAGGGGGTGGGGGTTTGGGGTTGAACCCCCCCCCCCCCCATCACCCCTCAAAAAAAATTTTTTTTTTATTTTGTTTAAAAAACTGTTTCAATTTAGAAATAAAATTTTTTTTTTTATTTTGTTTAAAAAACTGTTTCAATTTAGAAATAAAATAAATAATATATACGATATTAAAATGAAATATATTTTTATGAACTAATAAAATATTAAATAACAATTAAATATATATTGTTAATATATTTTTATTGTTTAATTAGATATTTTAAATTTAATAATAAAATTTAAATTGTTAAACTAAATTTAGATAGTTTTTAAAATTTTTATTTAATTCCCACATGGATATAAGAAAATTTTTACTAAATAAAGGTATATTTAAATTGATTTAGAAAATTTATGTAATTTGATTTAGAAATAACAAAATCCTCAAATGACGATGGTAATGGTATTCACTTTTATAATATCTTTTATTTAAATCTTGCAATTAGAAATACAACCAACATACTCAGGGAAAACAAATGAGTTAGCTAAAATAAAATCATCAAATGATAATGGTATAATTCTAAATTATCATTTATAAGTTCTCTTAATTTTTTATAATTAGAAAAATTATGTATTATTAAAGAATCTGAGCTCTCAGTTGCCTCTTCGATTGAGGATTTTTATAAAATAAATATTTTTATTCCCCTTATTGACACATTTTTATTTCAATTAAAAGAAAGATTTATTAGTCATAATTTTATTTTAAAAAGTTTTTATTTTCTTCTGCCGGTTGAGTCTGAATTGTTGATTACACATGAAACGCGAGAGGATATTAAGAAAATCTCAGAATTTTATTTTGATGATTTATCAGGATCGTATGATAAGTTACTTTGTGATGTCGAATTTTGGTATAAAAATCTCGACAGAATAGAGTACTCTTTGAGACCTAAATATGCTTTGCAGGCTCTTTCCATGTGTAATTGCACTTTAGATTCCCTGCCAAATATCAAACATTACTTTTTATTTTAGCTACTTTACCGATTAGTACCTGCACCAATGAAAGGTCTTTTTCAACTTTGAAAAGGTTAAAAACCTATTTAAGAAATAGCACCGGTGAAAACCGTTTAAATGGATTAGCCCTTTTAAGTATTTATAAGGAGATTATTCTAGATAAAAATTTGATTCTAGATGAATTAGAAAAATCTCAGAGAAAAGTAGACTTCTCTTTATAAATTCAAATCTATGATTATCATATTTTCTTAGTCATAAAATTTTTATATGCAAAACTTAATTATAAAGAATTCTTAGTCATAATATTTATGTATTTTTAATAAAAGTATTGCTTTTGCAATAAAAATATTTATAGATTATTTTGTATTAATTATAATTGTTAAATTATATTTTTTAAAATACCGTACAAGAATTACTTATATTTTATTGAATTATATATTTAAATATAGTTATTTACAATAAATTTTTAATATAATAATCTACATAAAAATTTCTACATTTTGAAATTTATTTTATTGTATATTATCATTAAAATAAATGCATAGAAATAAAGAGATTTTATTTATACTAAAGTATTTTAATAATAAATAAAATCTATATCTAAAATTTAAAGAATTATTATTAACACTCAATCAGGTATATTGAGTGATCTTAAAAAATGTAAGGTTCGGGGAGCAAATTTTTTTCTTTCTAAACCATATGGATTAATTTACATTTGACTAAACATAGATTAAATTTTTAGAATAATGTTTTCAGTGTTCAGTCGCTTATTAATCATAAATTCAGCCAAAATTGTTACTAATATTTTTTTTATTCATGCTTGTTACTATAGTGATTAGACACTAATAAAGCACATAATATTATTGTCAATATTTAAAAGTAGAGTTTGGGGGCTTCGCCTCCCAAAAAATTTTAACCCCCCCCCCCTCCCCCCCATGGATAAATCCTGGCTACGCCACTGAAGGACATATATACTTGTAGTAAAATGAGTCATTTCTGGTACAACTAGAATGTACCAGGACGAGTTTTTTAAACAATATTAACTTTTCGCCTATGTCTTACTACTTTTATAACTTTGAAGGCAAGCAACAAACATAGTGTCAACTTTTTATTTACATATTAACAGGTTATTTTATGAGACAATTAATTCTGCTAAAATTTCGTTTATTATGATCTTTTGTCTTGCGGATTAGGGTAGGGGTATAAAATAATAACAATGTTTATGTATAAAAAAATAGAAACCATACGATGTCTTTGCAAAGTTTCCTTTTTCAAACGGTGCACCTTAGGCGTAGTCGGATTTTGCTAATGGAGGAGACACCACTATTAGTGCCCCCCCCCCCACAAGGCACTAAATATTAGCGTATGCCAGATATATCGTTTTTTTTATATTTTCCATTCTAGCATAATGACAATTTCTTTTTCTATTGTCTACCAAACGAATTATATTAATTTACAATTAAGCACTAAACATGATGGAATTTTCAGAATAAAGCTTTCAATTGTTTTTTATTCGTAAGGTTTTCCAAAAATTTTGTTATTAATAATTTTCATTTAAGCTGGCTACACTACTTGTTTCAGACACTTATAAAGTACAAAACATTGGCATATTTTAGAATTAGAACTTCAAATTGTTTAGTCAACTTTAACGGAGACTTTATAAAGATAACCACCGAATAATATATAAATTGACTGAAATATTAATGTAGTATGCACGGTAGCATAACAGATTCAATTTTTCTTAAATTCAATTGATTAAACCAAAATCCAAAAAAACTAAAGCGACTTTTTGAAAATCAGAAGAAAAGATTCTATTTTTTTTCGGTTTTGTTATTTGTAAGATTTTTTATCATCGATTTTTTATTATTAACATTTAGAGTAAAGTGAACTTTTTGAACCCTAAAGAATTTAACATTGTTATTAACGACTGAGTCGAGTCGACTTAGTCGAAAACTGAGTCTAAGTTTTGGGTCGAAAAAATCGACTCAAACTGACTTGAGTTATGAACTCGAGTCGTGAACTCGAGTCGTGAACTCAAGTCGACTCACTCAAGTCGTGAACTCAAATCGACTCAAGTCGTGAACCCGAGTCGTGATTTCAAATTAGTTTTTATTATTAATTAACAATACAATTATTTTTTTTAATTTAGACTTCCAACTTGAGTCGATCGTGAATAGAAATTAAATTACAAGCATTAATTATTATTTATTTATTTTTAGTAAAATAATTTATTTTATTTATATTTAAATATTTATTATATTTTAAAGAAATGGTATAATTTAATATTTTTTATTTTATTATTATGAAAATGAATATTTATTTGATATCAAAAAAATGATAAGCTGCAATGTAAGTTAAAGTTAAGTAATATAATTTTTATTACAATTAGTGATTTTCACGCCCAAATTTTAAGCAAAATTTGATTTGATTTGATTTGAATTTTAAATGATTTTTTCTTTTTTGTTAATAAACATTTTTTATTAATTATTTTGTAAATTTTATTATAAATAAACAATTTTTTAGTTGAAATCTTTCATTTATAGGTTTATTTTTATCATTTTTGTAAAATTATCTATTTTTTTAGTATATAAGAACTAGTTTAAATAATTTATTTGTAAATATTTATAGTAAACTCTTATAAGTTATTTTACATGATCGTATTTGTGATAATTGTCATGTTATTTTTTAACATTTATGAAATCTTTGACAGAAAAGGATAAAAAAGATGTTAAATGTTAAATTCAATGGTGATGTTCCTTTCTAAAAATGACAATTATCATAATCTGTATTTAAACATATTAGTTTATTTTTGATGCTAATGGGTAAAAATATAAATTGTAAATATGTTAAATTAAAATTCCAGTGGTACCCTAGATAAGTGACAATTGTCATAATCGTTATTTCTAAAGTTTTTTGAAATTTTTGACGCATATAGGTAAAAATATAGATTGTAAATACGTTTAAGTGAAAATTCAGTGAAGTTGTACCATAGATATGTGACAATTGTCATAATCGTTATTTTTAAAGTTTTTCGAATTTTTTTGACGGAAATAGGTAAAAATATATAGTGTAAATATGTTAAATTAAAATTTCAGTGAAGATGCACCCGAAATAAGTGACAATTGTCATAATCGTTATTTCTAAAGTTTTTTAAAATTTTTTGACGCATATAGGTAAAAATATAGATTGTAAATACGTTTAAGTAAAAATTCAGTGAAGTTGGACCATAGATATGTGACAATTGTCATAATCTTTATTTTTAAAGTTTTTTGAATTTTTTTGGCGGAAATAGGTAAAAATATATAGTGTAAATATGTTAAATTAAATTTCAGTGAAGATGTGCCCTAGATAAGTGACAATTGTCATAATCGTTATTTCTAAAGTTTTTTGAAATTTTTTGACGCATATAGGTAAAAATTTAGATTGTAAATACGTTTAATTAAAAATTTGATGAAGATGTATCATAGATAAGTGACAATTGTCATAATCGTTATTTTTTAAAGTTTTTTGAATTTTTTTGACGGAAATAGGTAAAACTATATAGTGTAAATAGGTTAAATTAAAATTTCAGTGAAAATGTACCCTAGATAAGTAACAATTGTCATAATCATTATTTCTAAAGTTTTTTGAAATTTTTTGACGCAAATAGGTAAAAATATAGATTGTAAATATGTTAAATTAAAATTTCAGTGATAGATAACTGACAATTAGTGTTGTTAATCGACTAAATTTAGTCGACTAACAGACGACTAACTAATAGTTAAAAATTTGACTAAAAACTTTAGCAACTAAATTAGTCTATTAATCGACTAATTTGGTCGACTAAAACGAATAATATAGTCGACTAAAGCGGCTAATATAGTCGACTAAAGCGACTAATATAGTTGACTAAAGTGACGAATTTAGTCGACTAAGACGACTAATATAGTCGACTAAAAGAACTAATTAAGTCAACTAAATTAGTCGAGACTTTTAGTCAACTTAGTCGACTAATCAAATTTTTGAGCCGAACCGAATCTGCATAACTGTATAATCAAGGTTAGTGTGGCTAATTAATCTAGTTTTTCCGACTACTTGAGATATCATATATGATGAACTAAAGTATAGTGACTGACATTTAACTATCATTTGCAATATTTTTTGAATTTTTTTGAAGCGACGGTAAAATAATAAATTGTACATGCTAAAATTTCAGTGAAGATGTACCATAAAAGAGTGACAATTGTCATAATCATTATTTTTTAACTTTTTTTAAAGTAAATAGGTAAAAATATATATTGTAAAGATGTTAAAATAAAATTTCAGTGAAGATGTACCATAGAAGAGTGACAATTGTCATAATCGTTATTTTTTTAACTTATTTTAAAGTAAATAGGTAAAAATTTATATTGTAAATATGTTAAAATAAAATTTCAGTGTAGATATACCATAGAAAAGTGACAATTAATAGTTATTTTTTTATCTTTTTTGAAATTTTTTAAAGTAAATTTAGGTAAAATATATATTGTAAAGATCTTAGAATAAAATTTCAGTGAAGATGTACCATAGAAAAGTGACAATTGTTATAATCGTTATTTGTGAACTTTTTTGAATTTTTTTAAAGTAAATAGGTAAAAAAAATATTGCAAAGTTCTTAAAATAAAATTTCAGTGAAGATGTACCATAGAAACGTGACAATTTTTATAATCGTTATTTGGAGATTTTTTGAATTTTTTCAAAGAAAATAAGTAAAAATATATATTATAAACATGTTATATTAAAATTTCAATGAAGATGTACCATAAAAAAGTGTCAATTGTCATAATCATTATTTGTGAACCTTTTTGAAAATTTTTTAAAGCAAACTTGTAAATATATATATTGTAAACATGTAGTTAATCGTTATTTAAAATATTTTTGAATTTTTTTGCCCAAATGATCTGGGTTTTAGCCCACGCCCTTCTATCAAATTGGGCTGGCTAGCTAAATAATTTAAAAAGTGCTAACGGACCTTCGAAAGATTTTAACAATGGGCAGGCTAATAAACAAATTTTATTTGTTATTTAAAATTTATTAGGTAAACATTAACAAATATATTCTTCTTTTTTTTAAATAGCAGATTATCGATAACTGTTGTGGATGTTATCGTAGGAAAAATTAATGAGATAAAAAAAAAACTTGTTGGATTTGATTTGAAATCATAGGGTCGAAGTATTTCCTCCTATATTTGATCAAATTATAAACATCAGAACGGTTTTCTGCGAAAGGAGAGTTTATTTTGAATGTGCAATATTATCCTATGAATTTTGATGAAAATAATAAGGGTATTTCTGAAAAGGCCTTGGAAAAAGTGACACAACAAATATATTGAATGTTAAATAACGTAACGAATTGTGTTCATTTGCCTGTGAATTCAAAGATTTAATAGCAGAATTAAATGAAACGGACGATGATATCGTAAGAGCAGGTGAGGAGTCTAATGAAAAAGTAGAATAAGATAATAACTCAGAATGTGAATTGTGATAATAAATGTAACAATTGTTTAATATGCCTGTATGAAATTTTTAAGATACAATATGCACATAAGTGCATACACTAATTTATTTTTCACATATGAATACATTTCTTTATCATTTACTCAAGATAATTGCGAGAGAACATTTAATAAATTATAAAAATTAAGCTGAGAAATAACATAGACGAAGAAAAATTAGGATCGTTTTTAATGTTAGTTGTATGAGAACTTTTAGTGGAGATTGAACTAAAAAATATTCTTGTTTATTTGCGCAAAGGTTCAAAATGAGATTTATCAACGAAAAAATTATATATTATCTTAATTCCTTTATTTAAAAATCATGTAATACATATAAAAAAAACATTTAAAATATAAATAAATATTGTTATTTAAAATTTTTTTAAATAGTATTTTTAAAAAAAATAGGAACGCTTTTTAACACAAAAAATTTGGATTCATTTTGATAACAAATAATATGATTAAATAATAAAAAAAAATTTTATATTATCATAAATATTTTGATCATAATTTAAAATATTTTTTTATGCTTACTAAATTATGAAATTTTTAGTAAGGGTGTAGCGTTGAGACTGAACCATTTATTTGTTATTAGATTATTTAAAAAAATAGATTTATTTTTGGAAAGGGTAAAAAAAATTTAAAATATAAATTAAAATAAGAATTTTTTTTTTTAAAAAAAATTTAAAACAAAAACTTACTGTGCCATCGAGGCGTAATCATTGAAACTTAAGAATAAATATATAAATAATACATTTTAAATTGAAATAATTTAAAGAACCAAAAAATCTTGCTATTGTTATAAAATTTTAAATAACAATGGGAGAGAGAGACAAGGGGGGGATTGGTCATTTATTTTTTATTTTAATCTTTATTTTTCGGATCTTTTCTCAATTTTTTTCCTCTCAATTTTAATTTAATTTTTTTAGTATAACCTAGCAATAATTAATTTTGATAAATAAATTTATAAGTGAGTGCTCATGGCACCCAAAAAATTTTCTGCAATTATATATCAGTACCCCCCCCCCCCCCCAAACACAAAATCTTACGAAACTATATTTGAAATAATATTATTTAAATGTCAAGAAAGGGATTTATTATATGTCGTATTGGGATTCGGAATCCATGGTCGGAATCTCTTGATTTTAAATCCTTTACCGAGAGCGATTTAAAAAATTTTAAGTTCGATTTAACCGGAAATGTATTCTATCATGGGTAGAGTACCCAAACTGTAAATTTCAAACAATTTTGCCATGAACTTTAGAACTACTTTTAATTTTAATTTTTATATGGATTTTTCATATAAACTAAAAAACACTAAAATGTTTATCGCTGAAATTTATAGGGTAAATACTCTACACATGCTGGAATAGAATTCATGTAAAATCATATTTTTAAAATCCAAAAATCGCCTTTAGTAAATGATTAAAAATTGAGATTCCGAATCCCCACGGATTCCGAAACCCCATACGACATATACATGGATTTCGAAAAGTTTGCTATGACCGCGGTTAAAACTTTCATTGGTATGGTCATTAATATGTTAAATTATTTATATTTGTTTTTTCAAGGGATCACATTATAATCAGAGGATGATTTATCATTTGTGTCAACGTACCCATAGAAAACTACTTAAGCTAGGTCTGGAAAGCCAATACAGAACTGATAAAGCCCTAAGCTTCTTTTGTGGCATGAGGGACGGCTTAGCATTTGTTCCTTTATATGATATGGACAATGCAATGGCATTCCTGAGATCAGTTACTCCGACCAATGGTAAAGATATTCTTGAATATTTCGATAAAAATTACATCAATGGAGTCAAGGGAGGTCACAAGAAGCAATTCTCAATCCCAGACACGTCGAATTGGGCCTCGATTTCCTCCAGAAGTTTGGAACGTGAATGAGAGCACCCTATCCGATGAAGAACCCACAAATAATCAATGCGAAGGTTGGGATCATCGTTTTTCATATCGTTGGGAATAAACGCCCATCAATTTGGGTATTGATTAATGAAATGAAATGCAAGGTTGTTGCCGATGAAACCAAACTTGAACGATGGCGTGTATAGTTGGACACCAAAACAAAATCGCAGAGTTATAATACCCAGATTCGGTTAAAGAAACTTGGCGAGGAATACCGTGATAAGGTGCAAAGCCTTCCAGATTAGATTTTATGAGGGCGATTTTTACCTTTATTTGATGTCAACCGATATTATTATTATTCTAAATAAATTATTAAATTTGTTTATACATAATGATTTTTCAATAAAATAAACAGATCTTATTGCAAATTTTGTCAAATTTAGTCTACTTAATATAGTAATTAAGGATGGATACAAATAATTTTTACGAAAATTAGTACTACATGGGTTATTTTACTGGGATATTTTTTTGTTCCAGTACCAATTTGAACATCAGCATTTTTTATGGAGGATATATGAGTAATCTTTAAGTAATTAATTGGGGCCTAAAAAAATTTATTATTAAATTATATTTCTATAATATTTTTTTACTAATTTGCCTATACTTTATTAAATCCAAATAAAAATATACCGATATTTAATTCGAAAAAAAAAATTCGGGGTTTTTTACCGGAGGTTTTTATTCCGAGGTTTTTTTCGGGGTTTTTTTTCTGGGATTCGATATTTTATTATATGAAATTAAAAATAATATTGACATTATAGAGGAAATGTGCCATGAGTGGCTATGTTTTTGCCTTTTTGAAAAAAATTATTAAAAGAGGAAAAGATTTTTTTGAGTCTCGTAACAGAAAGTATGGTAATTTACAAACTAATTTACTTTTAGAACTTTTCACTTACAAACTTATCGTAACAGAAAGTATGATAATTTATAAACTAATTTCTTTTTAGAACTTTTATTTTTTCATAAAAAGAATCATAATATATTTTATAAAACAAAAATAATAATTTTTCTTTTTAAATTACAAAACTTTAAAAATTTTTTAATTATTAATATTAAAAAAAAATATATTTCCAAAAAAAATATATTATTATCATAATTATCAATAATCTTTCGATATTTCTTAATTACAATAAACAGAATTTATATATTATATCATAATATATTTGTTTATGACATAGTGAAAATATAATTGATATGTATTAATCTATTATTTTTTTTTACATTAAATAATAATATTTTTTTTCTCCAATCAGATGTATACAATCCATCTGATTGACGTCTAATAAGAATATATGTTTTTAACATACTAGGACATGTCACCCCTTTATGGGCAAATGACATTCCTCACCATTAAATATAATATTTAATATATATTTTGAACAATATTATATTACTAATTATGTTGTCATGATAAGAGAATTTTTTCTTTATATCATATTCATAAGGAAAAATACGGATATCCAGTTGTCTACTTTTACTCCATATTTATATACTCTTGAGCTTGATTACTAGTTGTACCGATAATCGTCATGCGATTGTGGGCTTGCTTTGAATAACGATAGTCAGCATTTAATCGTTGGCTTGATTTGAATAACGATAGTCCTCCATAACATCAATTTAAACGACCGAAAATTTTTTCTAGAATTGTCTTCTCACTTTTGTGAATCCCCTTGGTTCAACCACAAGGTCAAATTTTATAGTCTTATTTCAACCATAAGGTCAAAGTTTAAAGTCTTTTTATTGTATAACAACAATTTGAAGTTTTTTCCTATAACCATAGCAACATCAAAGTGAACCGTCCGTGAAAACAAAAAAAAAAAACTTTCTTTTTCTTTTTCCCATGACCATCCATCACAAAAATTTACATTTTTTTTAAAAAACTTTTTCTTTTCTTTCCTTGAAAAAAAAAACAACTGCTCGGTATATAACATAATCATAAACGATTCCCTCTTTATACCATTTAATTTATTATTATACTCCTATCGCTCTTACTCGAGTATATAAAACCATCAATAAATTAATAAAATACTTTCCTCCGATGAACTTTATTACCATTTTACCGAAAGCATATATTACCAAAACACCCCCAGTTGTCCAGTATTCAACTAATTTACTAATTTATATAATTTTGTTTTGTACTCCACTAATTTTATCAATTACGTGATTAATTAAATAACCAAAGGAATCTCTTCCTTCAAGGGAAAACATACCAAAAAAAATCGCCTCTGCCCTTCAATAACCCCGAGACTCGATTATAATCCCGTATAATTATAGGATGTTGAGTTCTCCCTCCGAAATATAAAACTCCCTTTATTTTCCAGGCTTTTCAATGTTTCAATTAAGCATCCTTTAATGAATTCCATTAGCACTAAAACACAAATAAGCCTACCTCTATCTTTATTACAGTATCTTACCCCCAATACTATGCAAGTATCATTATCAGAGTATCCCAAAAGAATCAATATTTTCATTATTCATATTTAACATATTATGCTATATTATCACAAAAATCTAAGATTCTGGAAAAATAAGATAAGATTAATATTTAAGCATTTCCATATTATCTTTATCCTTTCTTACTTTCTCCTAACCTTACGTGATCATTATGTCTAATTACCGTAATTCCATTTATTAGCAAAATTTCATTTAATTTGGAACCAAGGTTTTCTACTATACGACCTTTTTCCCATTTCTTCCCTTTGTTATCAAACAAACGGGCCCATATAATTCTCCCCACAGGATATTTTATTTCAATCTTATCAACCGAAGGTACACCAGCCCCATCTTTGGATTTTAAGAAATCCAACGGCATTCTAGTCCTTCTTCCTAAAAATAACTCCACCGGCGTAATTCCCTCCCGGTTTCTGGAATTATTATAATACAAAGGGCCATCCAAACATCATTATTTTCTTGTTTGGCCTTTTTAATACAATTTTTCACGATAGCTACCATTCTCTCCGCCTGTCCATTGGAACTGGGATGATATGGTGGAGCTTGTTGTAATATTCAAATGAGTTAAAGAAAAATGAAGATTTATTATTCAGATTAAATTATGTTCAAGATTATTTCAGTTTGTTTTTTAAACATTATGTTAATGAATATTATAGAAAAGTATATATAATCGAGGATATTTTTCTTGTTAAATATAATGATTTTACGAACTTAATTTTAATTTTAATTTTTCTATATTATTTTAATTTTTTTATATTATTTTAATTTCTTATGTTAATTATGATTACGAAATTAGTCTTTATATTAATTAATAAAGTATTAGTAGTTTATTTATACTATTTATTTTATGCTCTAAATTCTCTCAACCACTACATTTGTTGGCCGAAACATTATGTACTATGGACATATTCAGTCTCCAAATTATACAAAAATGTTACAGAGCTAATACGTGTTTAATTTCCAACGCATTACAAAAATCTCTGAAACTTTCACTTACAAAGGCCGGACCTCCATCAGACACTATTGTCTTTGGAATCCCAAATCTAGCCCATAAACTTTGTAACAATTTGATAACAATCCTAGTGGTTAATCCATGAACCTCTTCATACTCAATACACTTAGAATATGCATCAACAACTAAAAAAATACGACTTCTTGTTTAAGTCAAAGAAATCAACGTGAATACGCTCCCACCGCTTTTCAGGCTTCGGCCAATAACTGCCTATTTCCTTCCGGGGCATAGCGGCACACGAATTACATGGAATACAACTCCTCGTAATTTTTTCAATATCATTGCTCATTCCAGGCCACTATACATATTCACGAGCCCAAGATTCCATCTTATCTCGACCCTGATGTCCTGCATGCAACAATCTTACAATTTTACTCCGTAATTTCAACGGAATTACGGCTCTATTACCCCGCATCAAACAATCATCCACTACGGACAATTCCTTTTCAATTTTTTTATAAACTTTACTACTATTTTTCCACGGTTCTTGTCCCGTCAAAAATAATTTTACTCGACCCAATTCCTTATCCCTTAAGGTACTGCTTTTAAGATCCTCCCAATTCGTAGGACCACCCTTTAACATATGTGATAAAGAACAAATTAATTCCCTTTCTTCATTCACTATTATACTTTTGTTAACGTCAAGATTCCCTTTACTGGATCCTAACCTAGATAAAATATCCGGCAAACAATTTTCCTTGTGCCTGCGATATCTGATTTCCACATTAAAACTTCCCACCAGTAACAACCAACGTTGCAACCGGGAAGATAGCATTAACTCTTTATTATCTTTCTTAAATAAATGAATTAACGGCTTATGATCAGTGTAAATTATAAATCTTTTACCGATCAAATATTCACGACCTTTGGTTAATCCAAAGATAACCGCTAGGGCTTATTGTTCAATAACCGAATATCTAGTTTCCACTTCCCTGAAAACTCTCGAAAAAAATATGATGGGTTATTCCACACCATCCATTAAATGTATCAATGCACCTCCAACCCCCTTATTGGATGCATCAACCGCCAATATGATCTCTAAATCATTGTTAAAACATACTAAAATCGGTTCCTTACCAATTTTTTTCTTTAAAATCTCAAAAGCATTTTTCTGTTCAATTTTCCACACAAAATGAACACCTTTTTTTAATAAACCATACAATGGAGATGCCACCTTCGCAAAATCCTCCACAAAACGATGATAATAATTTACCATACCCAAAAATGATTGCAACTCCGCCTTATTGGTTGGCGGATTCATATTCGTTATATTTTTCAAATTTTTTTTAAGAGGTTTCACCTCCATTCCATTTATCCGATGTCCTAAGTAGATAACTTCCGTTACCCTAAGAACACTCTTTTCTTTGCTGGCTCTCAGACCCTTATCACGAATTCGCTTGAAAACCTATTCCAAACGTTGATTATGTTGCTCTGGTGTTATACCAGTCACCAACACATCATCCATATAATAATAAACTCCTTCAAGGCCCTGGAAAACTGATGCCATAGTACGCTGAAATATCGGCGCTGACACACTTAATCCAAACGGTAGCCTACAAAAGGCAAATAATCCTTTCGGAGTCGTTATTGTAAATAATTTATGGATTTCTTCTTTCAAAGGCAAGTGCAAATAAGCAGAAGAAAAATCAACCTTGGAAAAATACTTGGCATCTTTAAACTGGTCAAAATCTCCTCAATCCTAGGCAATGGATATTTTACCTCCACGACCCATCTATTTAAGGTTACAAGGAAATCAGCACATAGCCTTAACTTTCCATTCGATTTTCCAACAGGTACCAATGGTGTGGCACACTCACTATATTCCACGGGAATAAGGATGCCATCTCTAACCCATTGATCTAATTCTTCATCGATTTCCCTTTTCCACTCAAAAGGAACTCTTCGGCAAGTCAAAAAGATGGGTGAAAACCCCTCTTTAAGTTTAACGTCTACTTGATAATCATTTAATTTGTCCTAATTTTTCTTCAAAAATTATACCATATTTTCTAACCAAAATAGGTATAGCAAGATCAATCTTTTTTAATCCATCGATTTCACTTTCCATAAATTGATCCCTATCAATTTTACCACTTATTTCGGTATGATCAGACCTGATCACTACCTTTTCGGGAGTTTCAATAAAATTATTATTAACGAAAATACTATTTTCATCGTTCAATAATTTAGACATCTCTTTTTTCTGAAGTTCATTTCGGATATTATTTGACATTAATTTTCTTTTAACATTATCACTAGCCAATTCGCTATCAATAATAAATAAATTTCAATAATTATTATAGGGTCCAATTGTGGTAATCCAATCCCACCCCATAATAGTTTCCACGGCTTTTCCTACTATCCATAAATCTAAACTTATGATAGTATCATTAAAAACCACATCCCATTGAGTTTTACCCAAAACCTCAATTTCAGAACCATCGAACTGTTTTAAACACATATTTTCCTTTATAATCACGCCATTAGGCCAATATTCATAAATATTTTCACAATACATTATAGAAATGCTCGCACCAGTGTCAAATAGCATATCAATATACCTGCAATCAATTCTCAATTTAACCCTAGGACATTGACCCGGTCTATTTATTCCATCAGTCCTAAAATTTCACAAGTTTTAAGGGGCTGATCGCTATCTATTCCCTCTGAAATATCAATTTCATTGGAATTTAAATTTCCTCCTAAATTCAACTCGGAATTTCGAGGCTTTTTACTAATATTACTATATTTTTTAATAATATCCTGAGGATATTTTTTCCATTTAAAATTATCAACATTTTTTTTATTTGTATATTTCACAATGCTCCCAGGATATTTTTCCCATTTAAAAGCATTATATTTCATTATATTCAGATTATAACTATAATCAACCGTTTTAACTTTATCTTCATGATAACAAACATTTTTATTAAAACCATTAAAATTATGAGAATCCCATCTCTTTTTATTATTATAATATACTTTCTTAAAATTTTTATTTCCCTGTATTTTAACTGCTATATGATTACATTTGCTATCATATAGTCAGTGTAAAGCACAATTTATAGCTATATGTGCCGTCTCTTTACATTTAAAACATACACGAGACCCATCCAAATTTGATTTCAACGAATCAACTTTATTTACATCTAGGCCTGAAATCTTCCTTACGTTGGAATTTTCTCCACTAGATTTTTGCAATGGAAAACCCATTCTAAAATTCTGTTCCTTTACAATACAGGTTTTGGAATAATGACCCTTGTAACCGCACCTATTACAAATCATGTCAGCAATAATTTTTGGAAAACTTTTTCCATTCGAAATAATTCTATCACCGAATTGTTTCTTGTCCCCTTGATTACTCATATTAATCAACCTTGATACATCACTATAAATATCTTTAATGGACTCTTTATTCCTGGAGGATAACCACTGATTTCTTCATAAATTCCGAACGATCATCGTTATTATCTTTCATCGTTTCAACCATTCCAGGTCTGCCGTTCTTGATTTCATTTAAAATTCCATTTAAACTACTTTCCAAGTCCGAAATTCTCTTAAAATAATTAGCCGACACCAGAGTGTCCTTTTTCCAATTACCATATACCTTGGTCGCAACCAAAGTACATTTTCCACATAATAATTTCAAAAGTATATATATTAAATATATAATTATTATTAATCCTAATGTAACTAAGTGATGGCCTATATCCAATTCATTAATGTTCTGATACAAGATTTTATAACCCATATCCTTAAAGATGGCAATTTTATTAATAAAAGTAGGCTCAGAATACTTATCGAAATACACAACCATCGCATATTACGAATTTCTACCTTAAAATTATGTTATTACAAAATATTATATTATATTATAAAGCCTGGGTGTTACTCGAACTAATCTAAAAAAATATTTTTCACACTATTTTGTTAATTAAAATTTTAAAAAAATTTAAACAACAAAAACGTTATTATTGCGTTGTGTCCTAAGGTAACATATAATATGTAAAATAAAAATGTGGTTTTTACCTTATAATAACGAATAGGTATCTCGATCCTAAGTCACGGTCAACACTTTTGACGTCTCGTAACAGAAAGTATGGTAATTTACAAACTAATTTTTTTTTAGAACTTTTCACTTACAAACTTATCGTAACAGAAAGTATGATAATTTATAAACTAATTTCTTTTTAGAACTTTTATTTTTTTCATAAAAAGAATCATAATATATTTTATAAAACAAAAATAATTTTTAAATTTCAAAACTTTAAAAATTTTTTAATTATTAATAATAAAAAAAAATATTATATTTCCAAAAAAAATATATTATTATCATAATTATTATTTTTTTTTACATTAAATAATAATAATTTTTTTCTCCAATCAGATGTATACAATCCATCTGATTGACGTCTAATGAGAATATATATTTTTAACATACTAGGACAGATTTGTTTTGACTTTTAAAGAAAACATGGGTCTGATAAATTACGAGAAAAATTTTTTTTGAGGAAGAATTATGAAAATTGATTTTGCAAAAAAAGGTTTAGTTAATCCCCCCCCCCCCCAATTTATTCTTAAATACAAATTCAGTATCGTTTTGTAATATTTTTTAAAGAAAATACATTTTCGAATTTTTTAGGCGTGCGATTAAGTGTGTAAATCAGGGTTGCCATGTCTTCCCCCCATCAGCGGGAGACTCCCGCAATTTTTTAGTTTACACGCAGACATATCTCTCCCACAAAACTACCGCAATTGGAAATCTCTCGCAAAAATATACCGCAATTTTTTAATTTCTCCCGCAATTTTTTTTTTAGTATTATAACGTTTTTAATATATAAATAATAATTTTGAGAGACATTAATTGATTATTTTTATATTTTTAAAATAAATTTTAAATATTTATTCGAAAACAATGTCTAGTTTGTAAATTTCTTTTTATCCTGTTTTATTTTTATCCAATAATAAATCAACATCATTTCATTCATTAGTCAGTACAGGAGAGTATATCAACATCGATTACAATACAAAAATATTCTCAAAAATAATTAATAATACAGACGCAACTACATTTGCGGAAATGGTATACATCTATCATGTAGTTCAACATTCACAGAGCTATATCATCACAATGTGGGTCGAATCTTTTTCTCGTGATATTTAACGACTCCAATATAAGTGCAAACCTTACTTGAGGCAGAACAAAAATGAGCAAGGCTATCACGAGTGTTTTAGTACCTGAATCCTAGAGGCCAATTCTAGACGATTTGAAAGATAGGCATCCATATAAAATTCTAACAGAAGCATATACTAAGGGAAATATTAAAATATTGAAATATTAAAATATTTCCCTCGATCCTTCTCTATTTCAACAAATAAGAACATTTCAATAAAACTGTTAAAAAATTTTCGTCGGATAGTGAAAAATCTAACGATGTAGCTAGCCACATAATGGTAAATATAGCTGATTCAGGATTATCAATGATTTGCATGTCAGCTTTCTGCGCTGATAATACCTCTGTAAATTTTGGCCAAAACCAAAGTTACGGAATTGAGGCAGCACAATAATGAATTAATACCAATTGGCTGTATATGCCATATATTACATAATTCTTGCAGGAAGGCAATGAATGTACTATCTGTGGATGTCGAAATAATTGTGATGAAATGTTTTAACGAATTTAGTTCATCAACTAAAAGAGTTAATGAATTAAAAGAGTTGGTGAAGTGGTTTGACTTGGAATGGTGTGAGTTGTTGCGATATGTACCTATCAGGTGGTTATCAATAATGTCTGCCATAGATAAAATTTTAAAATTTTACGAACCCTTAAATATTTCTTAAATAAAAATTTTAAAAGCTGTCCTAAAATTTTGGAAAATTTTTTTGAAGATGAAATGGCAGAAGCTTATTTGGGATAAGTTTCACATGTAGGAAATCTACTTCTTGCAGTTAATATTCAGTTACAATCAGAATATTCTTTATTAAAAAAGATTTACAAAATCATGCTACAGCTCTGTTCATCTCTACAGTTAAAAATTGATAATAAATTTTATGGCGCTATTGCTAAAAATATTATATAAATGTTCAAATAATACTTTAATTAATACATTTTTAAATGAAGTAGATATTTTTATTAAGTCAATTTTAGAATATTTACAATCAAAATTTGATTTTAATAACTCTATTTACAAATGTATAAATATTATGACCTTGGAACAGAAACCATCAATTGATGGTTTTTATAATTTCATAAATATATTAAAAATGCCGAAAGACATTGACGTGTTTGAGAAGATTGAAATTCTCTCTATTTTTTATGATTCGCCAAAATACTTAAAGTTATATGGTCTAAAAGCAGAGGAGAAATGGATAGAATTTTTTCGTAATAACGATAAATCCCCATGCTTGGAAAAAATATCTAGTCATGTATATTAGACTTTTTTTTAAAAACGCTGAAGGTGAAAATCATGCCAAAAAGCAAAAAAGTATAGTATGATAATTTAATAAACAAAAGCTGTGAACTGATGATTTCCTCAAAAGAATCAATTCAAAAGGGGGATATATGATTCCCATTTCATCAATAATTGATAAAAATAGGGTTAAAATTGCAAAAGAAAATAGTGGCAAGATAAAACTAACTATTGAGGGTATTTTATATTGTGGCTTGCAAGGCCTAGCACTTGTGGCCACAAGGATTCAGGAAGCTTAATTTAATAATAATGATAACGAAGGTAATTTCCGTGGACTTTTAAAATAAGCATTAGGAGATCCTGTATTAATGGAGAGCCTCATTAGTACCAATAAAAATGCTACTTATCTCAGCCCTAGAATATAAAATGAGATAATTGATATTTGCAACAATATCATTTTAGAAAAATTGATTGTTGAAATCAATTCTGCCCCATGCTTCTCAATTTTGGCAGATGAGACCACGGACATTGCTGGCATTGAGCAGATGTCGTTGTGTGCGCGATATGTAGATAGATACTCATAAAAACATTATCAAGGAAATGTTTCTCCAATTTATTCCTGTTTCAAGCATGACTGGGTTTGCTTTAGCTGATGTAATATTTATGAATCTTAAAAAATTAAAAGTAATAATTAATCTTATTATATAATTATTTTAAAAAATATAGCTAAATATAAATATAATACGTGGGCAAGGGTATGATGGAGCACGTGCAATGAGTGGACAATTCAATGGGCTTCAGGCATTTATTTTAAAAAAATGCCCAACAGCTATATATGTCCACTGTGCTGCCCATTCACTCAACTTAGCAATATCGGATTCATGTTCTTTACCATTGATATCAAATTGCTTAGGTTTTTAATTATTAAATTAAATTTTTTATATTTATATCAGGTAAAATATCTAGCATCTATGAGATGTTTAGATACCCAAGCGTCAAAATATTTTGAACAGAATTATATCTGAAACTCCTGGCCCAACAAGGAGAAAAAAATTGCAAAAAGCTTGTCCAACAAGATTGAGTCTTCGACATCAAGCAGTAACAGCTTTATCGAGTTAGAAGAGCCGATTATTAATGCTCTTATAGAAATATCACAATGTCTGAAAAAGATATTTCTTCAGAAGCAAGCAAGTTACTGGATTCAATACTTATACCAAATTTTTTTTTCGCATTAGAATGTATTAATAAATTATTTAATTATACAACTATTTTATGTAATACTTTTCAAAAACCTGATATTGATTTGATTGAGATGATGAGAATAGCAGAGGCAATTTTATTAGAACTCAAAGAAATTAGAGCTAATGCTGATGAGGAATTTCATATTTTATATGTTAATGTTGAATCAAAAGCAGAGCTATACGAGTTCAATATTTGTCTCCCTCGACTTACAGTAAGGCAAACCTATCGTCCAAATATTAATATAGGGTCAATAGAAGAATATTATAAAATAAATGTCTTTATACCTCTTTTGGATACATTTATAACCCAAGTAAATGAAAGGTTTTTAATTTATCAAGAAACACTTATCAATCTGCAGATATTACTTCCTCAAAAGCCCTCTGAACCTTTTTCAGATGGTGATAGAAAAAAAAATATTTGGAATATTTTTATCATGAAAACATTAATGTATCTCATGATGCTTTATTAGCTGAATGCCAACTATGGTATAAAAGATTAACTATGGTTGATATAGTCCCAAAAAATGCTATGATGCTTTGCATCATTTCAAACATCTTTTAGATTATTTTCCCAATATATTGAAATTATTATATATATTAGCAACTCTTCCCATTAGTACTGCAACTAATGAGAGAACATTCTCTTCTTTAAGAAGATTAAAAACGTACCTAAGAAGTACAACTTCTGAAAGTAGGTTGAATGGTCTGGCCCTTTTGAATATTCATAGGCATTTGACGCCAAACACGGATGAGATAATTGAAAAATTAGCTCCCTCCCAACGAAGATTGGATTTTACATTTTAAAAATATAATGTTTCTATAATATTTTTTGTGCTATCATTTTTTAATGTCTTATATATTTTTCTTTTACATAAAAAATATAATTATTCATATTTCCAACATTTAGATTTTTTATACTTTATATATAAATTTTAAAAGCTCAAAAAAATTTAAATTTCTATTATGGATTATTTATTTTATAGTCATCATATCCTGGTTATATCCACTTAATATTTATAATTCAGATTTATTTAAAGTATTTATATGCCTCCGGTTATATTCGTTTATTATTTTTTAAATCAAATTTATTTTTATATATCGGTTTATATATTTAATTTTTTATAATTCATATTAATTTAAATTTGTATATTAGAAATAGTTATTAGTCCTAATAAATTTATGCTTGATATTTTTAAATAACAATAATTTTATTTTAAAAAATTTTAATTATCCCCCCTTCCACACCAAATTCCTGCGTACGCTACTGTGTGTGTATAATATTATAGGGATAGGCGCTTAATTATCACGTATCACGTTTAAATACATAATAAGGTACTCTAAAAATAGGAAATAATACAGATGCAACTACAGTTGCAGCAATTGTAATCACTTATCTTGTAGTAAAACATTCACAGAGATACTTATCATCACAATGTTGATAGAATCTTTTCCCCATTATTTTTAACGACTCTAATATTAATGAAAACTATACTTGTAGAACAAAAATGAGCAAGGCTATCATCAATGTTTTAGGACCTAAATCCAGGAGGTTAATTCTTGACGATTTGAAAGATATGCATATATATGCAAACAGATGCATCTACTAAGGGAAATATTATAATATTTCCCTTGATCCTCCGCTAAAATATTTCCCTTGATCCTTCGCTATTTCAACAAAATTAAGGTCGTTTCAATAAAACTATTAAATTTCTTTCCCTCAAATAGTGAAAAATCTAAAGACATAGCTAACCATAATGGTAAATATAGCAGATTCGAGATTATCAATAAATTGTATGTCAGCTTTCTGATCTGACAATGCCTCAGTGAATTTGGTAAAAACAGAGGTATTTACAGAATTGAGTCAGCACAATGTTGGTTGCGATATGTTCCTAATACCCGCCATCGAGAGAATTTTAAAATTTTATAAACCTTTAAAAAAATATTTCTTAAATAAAAATTATAAAAGCTGTCCTAACATTTTGAAAATTTTTTTCAATAATGAATGGCAGAGATAAATTTAGGAATGATTTTACATGTAGGAAATCTACTACATGCTGTTAATGTGTAGTTGCAATCAGAAGAATCTTAACAAAGATTCACAAAATTATGCTGCAGATGTGTTCATCTTTACAGTTAAAAATTGACAATAAATTTTATGGCGTCATTGCTAAAACTTAATTATATTTTATTTGAGATTTAAATAAAAGAACTAAATGTTTACCGTCGTTATTGAGATATTTAAAATTCCTGGCATGACATATTATATATTTGTTTAACCATTAGCTCGGCCTCTAATGTTGTTAAAGCAATCTGATTTCTCTCCTTTTTCCAGGCAGTCCTCTTCAGGCTAAAAATGCGCTCGGATGAGGCATTAGAATGTGAGAGACATAATAAAGAAAACTTGAAAATGAAATTAATTGATAAAGTAAATTAGTAAATGAAAAAGGTAATAATATAAAAATTTAAAAAGAAATAGATATGAATAATTATAATAAAATATAAAAATATAAAAAAAAATATTTTTGAAAAATATGTCCGGCATCTGCATTTTGGCTTAAGGGGGGGGGGATTTGTCCCCCTGCCCCCCCCCCGCTGCGTACGCCAATGCACACACACGGTAGATTTCCAATTGCGGTCGTTTTGCGGGACATTCGCATAAATAATTGTAAAATTAAAATCGTTTTTTTTATAAAATTTTATCTTATTCACATTCTTTTATATTTTAAAAAGATCAGGTTTTTTTTTTTATAAATTAATATATTTTAATAAATCAAGATGTTATTTTATTTTGAAAAATAGTTACCGACTCTGTATTTATATAAACTAATTATAAAAAATAATAGGCGGATAATTAAGTCATTCAAAATCTCGGCCGAAGGTCGAAACATTTTAGCAATTTTTATATTTCTACCGCAATTTATATTTCTCCCGCAATTTGAAAATTTTGACCTGGAAACCGTGGTGTGAACGCGAGTCTTTTCCAGAGGCTCGTGATTAGAGCTGGTTTAGTCAATTTTTAGACCTAAACCACGGGTCTGGGGGTTACACAACTAACCAATTAACAAAACTTAATCTTTTTTTTAATTTAAATAGTTTTTAAATCAAGAAATTTATTTATACGTGTAGATTTACAAATCAATCTCCTTACTTTCAAATTTAAATGGTTATGTAATAAAAAAGTGTGCTCTCCTCCTCGCCTAATAAGATAAACGGGCTTAGGCTAAAAGTCAGCTCGTTTTAACAAAAAAGTTTAAAAATAACGATTATGACAATTGCCACTTTTCTATGGTATATGTTTACAATATATATTTTTACCCATTTGCTTTAAAAAAATTCAAAAACTATAAAAATAACTATTATGACAATTGTCACATATCTATGGTACATCTTCACTGAATTTTTAATTAAACGTATTTAAAGCCTATATTTTTACTTATTTGCGTCAAAAAATTTCAAAAAACTTTACAAATAACGATTATGACAATTGTAACTTATCTAGGGGAAATCTTCACTGAAAATTTAATTTAACATATTTAAAATCTATATTTTTACTCATTAGCGTCAAAAATAAACATATGTTTTAAAATACAGATTATGATATTTGTCATTTTTACAAAGGAACATCATCATTGAATTTATAATTTAACATATTTATAATATAAATTATATTTTTACCCTTTTGTACCAAAAATTTCAAAAATGTTAAAAAATAACATGACAATTGTCACATTAAAATTAATGAGAATGGAAATTATAAGGCTTGAATATTTAAAGTAGAATGGTTATTAGAATGGTCGCACAGGATGTAATATAGGCTAATGAAAGAGAATTTATAAGGCTTGAATATTTAATCTAGAATGGTTGTTATAGTAATTTGGTATTTTATTTATATAATTTCAAAAGAAAACAATTCAAGTTATTATATATGAGAAAACAAGTGATTGGTGAATGAAAATATATATTTATTTATATATATATTTTGTTGCTTTAAGATATATAACTGAACTTTTAAATATAAATTATTTAAGTATTTAAATATATAATAGTTTAACGACATTTTAAATATAAATTATTTAAGTAAGTAATAATATAATAGCGCACATGCGCACATGCAACAAAAATATTATAAGACGATCATGTAAAATAACATATAAAAATTTAATATAAATATTTAAAAATAAATTATTTAAACTAGTTCTATTAATATACTAAAAAAAAATAGATATTTTACAAAAATGATAAAAATAAACCTATAAAAGATTTCAACTAAAAGATTAATAATTCACAAAAAAATTAATTAAAAAATAAGATTTCAAATTCTTTTCAATTCAAATTTTTCCACAAATTAATTGTAGCAAAAATAATATTATACACCTATTCGAAATATTCGTCCTCTAGTCGACTTAAGTTCACGACTCAAGTGGAAAACTCATGTTCTCGACTCAAGTCGACTTGAGTTCACGACTTAAATTGACTTGAGTTCACGATTCGAGTTCACAACTTCAGTGAGTCGACTAATTCGACTAACGACTCTGAGTCAGAGTCGGATGAACTCGACTTTTTAACAACACGACCCAAATAATTTGCTTTTTTAACAAAAATAATTGAAATATCGTCACATTGAGATATAGATTATTCTATATCCACTTTTTATCAAAAATAACTTTTTACATAAATCTACTATTCTATTTGCACAAAAAAATTTGAAATATATATAAAATAAGTTAAATTATAGCCAATATAAGGTTAAATATCATATTGAAAACACTAGAAACTTAATTTTTTAAATTGCTCTCCTGAAAATTAAAGTGGAGATGGAATAATCTAATTCTCAGGCCACGTTATATATTAATTTATAAAAAAAATATACTATTATAAAAATTTAGTTTTAAATTATCTTCAATAAAAAGTTGAGTTCAAATATGAAAAATACACCTAAAAATAGGGCAGTGATATATGCCATATTTTAACAGTTTGCTAATCAATGACCAAATTTTATCAAAATATAATAAGACTTGCTTCCGATCTGCTATATATCAGGCTCTTTGGCACGAAAATACCTATTTAGTCTATTCCCCGTTCCTTTCTGAATTTGAACCCGGATCATATATTTAAAGTGATTCCTTAATAATCGTCTAGACCGACACTACCCCGACCCGCTTATCGAAAGACAAAATTTTGATCACGAATGTCACGCTGGAAAAAAATTACGGATTATTCTAAAAATAAAATTAATTTTTTTTCCTAACTTATCAAAGTATGTTTATTAATATTTTTACACTTTTTTAAATATATTTCATTATTGTAATTTCACTTTAATTCTATAAAAAATAACAAATAAAATACAAATAAGATGATCCATTTTTGTTGTAAGAATTAATTACTCAAGTCACATTATAAAATTAAATATATTTTTTTATATTTTTGTTGCATTCTTCTTTCCTCTAAAACGATTATTGAATATTAAATATTTTTACAAATTTAAATTTAAATTTATTATTTAATTATATTTATTTAAATTCAGTAACTAGTTACTTTTGGCAGTTACTTTCTAAATGTAGCCAGCTACAGTTACGATTTTGTAAATGTAACTAGTTATAAATATTTTTTAGCTAAAGTGTAGCTAGTTAATGGTAACCACTTAATTTGACAAAACTAATGTAGAGATTTTCATTTATAAGCTTTTTTTATCTTCACCAAAATTTATTTAGTTCTTACTTATATTATTATTCTTACTAAAAATTTTCAATTATAGATGGGACACACCGATAATCCATTCTTAAGTTAAAAGTTATTTGTCACTAAGAGATAAACAAATTTTGACATGATTTGTAAGGAATTTTACGAAATTTATTTTTTAAGATAAGAATACAAAATAAAATATTTAGTGTTGTTAAAAGTTACTTTGGCAATGTGACTTAAAGAATATGTTTAATACTATTTGTATATGAAGTTTTTATAAGATAAACCTTGATAATATACTGAGCTTAGCAATATTCATTTTGAAATATCGAATAAATTTTTATTCATAAAAAATCCAAATAAACATAGTATAAATAATATACCAATATAAAAAATACAATTATATGATTAAATTAAACATTTAAATTTAAATTATGGGTTAAAACCCTTAAATAATCCAGCATGGTTCTTGAATAAGAATCTTCAACAATTAGAAAAATCCTTTTGGATCTTTCGCGATATTCTTTCTTTGACAATGGAGCCAATAGTCCTAAAGAATATTGTTCCCATTTGAAACAATATTCAGGCTATCTTCGTCTTTGAGAGCTAAAAATTAAAAGGCTAAAATATATAATATATTTACTAACTCTTTATAAATTTCCAGATCGTTGGATGATGGGAACTTATATGAGACGAAAAACTTCGATGTCAGTCCTCTACTGAATTATTTGTATTAGGTTCACGAGATATGTCTATTCGTAGCAATTTCATAGAGAAATGCTAAATATTGGCGACTTCCTCTCCATCGCTATCATTTTTCCAATCCACGTCTCTTCAAAGTATTCTATCAAATGGGGGGGGGGAATATTCCTATTTTCTTGATAAAATTTAGAGGCACATAATTCCCATCCATGAATTACATCCTCAATGGGTGCATATGCCAGTGACATTAACATTTTTATGCATATATCAAAATTTATTTCGGTTTTGTATGCAATGCAAATTAGCGGATTTTTTTAAACCGTGCGCCATATGCATTGAGACAAATGAAACACCACGCAAAATTAACTGGTTACTTAATTTATATATATATTTCAATATATATAATTAAATAATATTTAAATTTGTAAATTTTTTTAACATTATTTGATTTAAATCTTAGCCAATGAATTTATATTAATATAAATATATTAGATTTAACGTAATTTAATCGATCCGGCTAGCCCTGAATCTACTATCCACTAAAAATAAATGTAACTAGTGGCTAGTTATATTTAAAAAAAGAAAACTATTAACTGTAAATTATTATATATTCCAAAATTTAACTACTAACTAGTAACTTTTAACAACACTATCTATTTTATTTTGTACTTATCTTTATAAACAAATTTCGTAAAATTCCTTACAAATCATGTCAAAATTTTATTCTACCATTAATTCATCTAATAATCGAAAAACCTCCCTTATATAAGGTAATTCTAATATTTAAAATTATGTAAAATACTATAACTTTTTTTTCTTATGACTATATATAACATTTTTTGGTTCCACGTCTTTATAGAGAAACCATTATAGAGAATGTATTTTATAGATTATAGAGAAAACAATTATAGAGAATGCATTTATAGAGAATTGTTTTATAGAGAATGTAATTTATAGAGAATGATTTTAAAGAGAATTATTTTATAGAGAATGTCCTTTATAGAGAATGACTTCAAGGAGAATGATTTTATAGAGAATGCCGTTTATAGAGAATGGTTTTATAGAGAATGTCGATTATAGAGAATGATTTTAAAGAGAATTATTTTATAGAGAAGGTCCTTAATAGAGAATGACTTCAAAGAGAATGATTTTATAGAGAATGTTGTTTATAGAGAAGGATTTTAAAGAGAATTACTTTTATAGAGAATTATTTTGTAGAGAATTTCATTGTAGAGAATTATTTTGTAGAGAATTACATTGTAGAGAATTATTTTGTAGAGAATTTTTTCTAGATCTTGATTTTATAGAGAAATATTGTATGTTCAAAAAATTTATGCGGGATTTGAAAATATATCAAAATTAACATTTTAATAATACAATTCAGTTTATTTGTTGTATTTTTTCGATGACTTTATTTGTTTCAACAATGGTTTTTTTGTAAAATCTTTTTAGTTCATATCAAGGTAGCTTGATTATTAACTCAGCTAAACCAACCCTGAAACGATTTGTTAAATATGTATTAACCGTTATTAAAGAGAATCTAAACTGAACCAACCATTTTTAAAATTTTTATATATTGCATTTATATGTCAGCTATCTAAATTAGCCTTTAGAAGGGTTCTTAACTTTACCCTTATGGATATATGACGGACGAGAATCTTATTCTAATTTTAATTAAGAAAAGGTTTTAACCAGTTGTTTGGGTAAAAACTATGTCACATTCCCGTTCGTTCTGCGTTTCGGAACATGTTTCTAAATATAATTTTCTTTCTATTTTATTATACAAATTTTATTCATAAATCTTTTTAATATAGATAACTAAGAATTCATTAATCTCTAATGATACACATTTAGATGTATGCGATGGCTTTAATATATTGAGTGTCGAAAAGTGCCGATCTCTAGGGGTTCCACATATTTATAGAGAAACCAATATTTTTGATTAAATAGAAGCACCACAATTTTGTCCTACCTAAAAAACCAAAACCGTCAATTGAAGGTTTCTATATAAGATATTATAGCGAATGCATTACCGCGAATGCACTATCGCGAATGTATTATAGCGAACGCATTACCGCTAATGCATTATAGCGAGTATAATATAGCGAAAATATTATAGCGAATGCATTATCGCGAATGTATTAGCGCGAATGCTTTATCGCAAGTGTATTATCGCGAATTCATTGTCGCGAATGCATTATCTCAAATGAATTACATCAGTTGCGATATCTGGAATGGAGTTTGATGAAAACTACAATTTTATATTTATCGGCCTTTAGACAGACTTAGTTGAACCTGGAAATTAAGTTAAAGTCGGGCTTGGGTCTAAAAATATTTTTTTTAAAATAGGGTTATTGATTTTTTTGACTCAAAAAATGTAAAAAAGATTATAAGCAATAAAATAGATTTCTCTAAAGATTAGGGTAAAGGAATTAAATTTTTATATTAATTGATTGTTTAAATATGCGTTTAGTTATATTTTCCAATTAAATTTGGGACAGGACAGGCTCAGGCCTAAAATTTAAAATTATGGCTAGGGTCCTAAAAATAAAGATTTTGGATGGAGCTTTGGCCGAAATAAATAAAATTTGCAAGGCACTAAGAAAAAAAGTTTTATTTAAAACATTGAGCCAAACAGATAATTAGACCTTGGATTTATATTATTCTTTGACAAAGAATGCTTTAATTAGTGAGGGATTTAGTATGGACTTGATAAGCATTTTATGATAATAAATTTGTATTAATTGTTTAATCAAAACGACAAGGTCAAAGCTTATCACAACAAGACATGAAACAATATTCAGCATCATAGGTAGATTGTTGAATTGAATTTCTATCCATCTCGTACTTAATTCGTGTAATCTCTGATGATGAAATTGCCACTATTGTGACTAAGGAATTATGAAAAAAATAGATTATTGATTTCCTTAATTGATTCTTGCTAAGTTCTTGCTTCCTGACGAGTCTTTTTTCTAATTATGTGATCAAAGACAAAATTGTATAAAAATGGATATAGAAATATAAAAAATATAAGTAGAGCTAAAATTGAATGAATTGAACATGCCTCATATATTATTAAAAATAACTTAGCTATTTTTAACACAAATTACAGTATATTTCCATTTCAGTTCAGTTGCTATATTTTTTTAATCTGATGAATGTCATAAATTTTATTAATGTGGCGATAAAAGTGATTGAACATTACTATCATCGCTGAAGATGAGAAAATTTAATGGAATAAAAAATTTACTTTGTGAGTTGTACTTCAAGGAGTAGATACAACCCTAAAAAATCGAAAGGTGGAAAATATCTCTTTTTTACATTTTATATGCCTTCATATTTTTTTAAATGTGTAATTCTTCAAGACTAAAAGAGGGATTTAAAATAAAAGTTTTAAAAGCAAGCATTGATGGATATAAAAATTAATTAAACAAGCTGAATCGATCATTTATGACTCCTCTTTTTACAGTAGAAAGCAAGGCCCTATAAAAAATATATAAGAAAAGTAAGATATCTGTCTCAGAAAGCGTAGATAATGAAAATCCTTATGTTATGCTGAAAAATAAAAATATTGCTTTTATCATGGAAATTTTTTTATTAAGAAACACCCACCCCTTCCCCCCCCCCTCCCAACAGAAAAGTTTGAATAAATAATTAGCCCTAATGATACGAAGTTAAATATTAATGAGAATTATACTTGCTTATAACCAGATCTATAGACCGACTACCAATAATAAAAAGACGCTTAACCATTCAAACAATGTTAAACAGGACCTTTTACCACAGGAGAAGGGGTTATAACTCAAGATTGGCATTGAAATTAAAATGGGTAGTTTGTATTTGGTCCGTTGTTCTAATTTTAATGTGGTATAGGAAATGAGTGAAGTGGGGGAAGAAGGTGGTAGTATTATAATATATGATGCAAAATCTTTTGATAATTAGGTATTTAAAATATCTTCTAAGTGTAAAAGAGTTAGTAAATATTGTGCAATCTGCTGCAAATATCAAGCTTAGATATTTGCTAAAGAAAGACATTACAATGCGATGGAAATCAGTGTATATCATGATACAAAACTTCTTATAATCATATGATGAAATTCAAGTTTGTCTGTGAACCTACCATATTTAAACAAATTGGTATCAATAAATATAATCCCTATATGTAAATAAAAAATTTCTTATAAATATTAAAAGTCTGATCTTCGGAATGTTTAACAAGTGCAAAAAACCTATAAAACATTTTAAAATTTGTTTCATCTTTCTCTACACTGCTAAGGAGTTTAGGCTTGTAATAAGAAATTTTCATTTTACTAAAATCAATTTAGAGAAAAAAGTGTATTATTTTAAATTTTGTCGGTGTATAATTTTTAGGTAAGGGTTTGAACTATCATCTTGTAAATTAAGATACAATTATTTTCGGACCTTTGACGATTTTGACAGAAATGATCTAACCACCCCCTGGTCTTCCTTGCTTACCCTGTGAATATTAGACAGCTCTAGTGATTTTTTAACTAAACTTAATTTTGGTAAGGCTATTGTTTGATGGGTATTGTTTGTTTTTGTTATTATTTGCATTTAAAATCATTAATTTAGTGCGTTTTATTAAATTTAAAAATCTGATTTTGTCAGAAATGCACCTGAATAAGTGTAGAATGCCCACCCTTAATGTTGCGCAATCGGTTAATTTAGGCAATTCCAAAACGGTTAGCCAAGTTTTTAGGTTAAAAAATCGGCTAAGCATAATTAGGCTTAGCATTAAAATAGGCGAGAACTAATTATTCAAAAATTAGGCAACGGCTAAGGAGCTCGGTTAATCGCCCGTCATATATCGTTACATAATAAATATATTAAATAATTTTAATAAAGGCTAGGCTTAGTGATGCGTAACGCTGACGGGCGATTAGCCTAGCTCCCAGTCCCTACATTTTGTCTAATTAGTTTTAGGCGATTTTTCGGTTAAGCCAAATTAGGTTTAGCTGATTTTTAGGCTACTAACATTACTTAAATTTCAGATTAATGTAAATTAAAATTTCTTCAGAGGTTCAATATAAGATCTTCTGAAATTTATAGGGTGGGTATTCTATACATATTATAATGCATTTTCAGCGAAATCAAATTTAAAATTTAATAAAACGCGCTCAATTTATGATTTAAAATGAAAAAATAAAACAAAATAAAATTATTAAATACAAAAAAATATTGGCGCAATCGTATGAAATTCCCAGGGTAGATTCTCTTCGGAATTGGTAAAATCAGATTTATTAGGGAAATTATAAAAGCGCACTATAAATCAGAGACCTGCCCGACCTTAAGCCCGGGCAGTATTTTAATTTTTTTAAATATACCCGCCGAGCCTAAAATTTTATTTTTTTAAATACACGGGCCGGGTCAAAAAAAGCTTTTTTTTTAAAACTCGAGCCGGGCCATATATTTTAAAACCAAATATTTTAACACCATTATTATCTAGGCAAATTAAAAATATATAATATATTTTTAAAAAATCGGGGCCGGGCTAAGCAGATTAAAATAATGCACAAAGCAACTAAATATTGACAAAATTTTCTAAAACAATTGGTGTAAGGCTGGCTTTGTTGCTAATAGTTTTTTTTTAAAATGGCTACTCTACTAGTTAAAGCAAAGCACTAATAGAAACTGATAAAGAAGGAAACATTTTCATAATTTTAGCATTACTACTTCTAATTGTTCAGCGTATTTTAAAAAATAACAACAGAAAACTCAAAAATATTATCATAATTATTCATAAGCAATACAAATCAGGAACGTGAATAATTTTTTTTAAGATTATTTTTTCCCTTTTTTTATTCAAGGGTTCCGAGAATTTATATGACGGCATATGTCTTGTTTTTTTTGAGAAAATTTATTTCTAAAATAATACTTAATTCATTTTCTATAAAATTCTATAAAATTATTCTCTATAAAATCCTTCTCTATAAAATAATTCTCTCTAAAACAATTCTCTGTAAAATATTCTCTATAAAATAATTCTCTGTAAAACAATTCTCTGTAAAATATTCTCTATAAAATCATTCTCTATAAACGACATTCTATATAATTGTTTTCTCTTTAAAAGTTTCTCTATAAAATAAATTCTCTATAAAATCATTCTCTATAAACGAAATTCTCTACAAAATCATTCTCTATAAATGAGATTCTCTATAAACGACATTCTCTATAATTGTTTTCTCTTTAAAAGTTTCTCTATAAAATAAATTCTCTATAAAATCATTCTCTATAAACGATATTCTCTACAAAATCATTCTCTATAAATGAGATTCTCTATAAACGACATTCTCTATAATTGTTTTCTCTTTAAAAGTTTCTCTATAAAATAAATTCTCTATAAAATCATTCTCTATAAACGATATTCTTTATAAACGACATTCTCTACAATTGTTTTCTCTATAAAAGTTTCTCTATATTTGCATTCTCTATAAAAGATTCTCTGTAAAGACGGGATACCACATTTTTTTATAAAATCATATCTTTAAGTAAAATTCTTTATAAAATAATTCTCTAT
Organism: Gordionus sp. m RMFG-2023; assembly: GCF_954871325.1. Taxonomy (NCBI): domain Eukaryota; kingdom Metazoa; phylum Nematomorpha; class Gordioida; order Chordodea; family Parachordodidae; genus Gordionus; species Gordionus sp. m RMFG-2023. Next base: position 19,683,724 of record NC_088775.1, read on the forward strand.
AAAATACATTCATTATAAAATAATTCTCTTTAAAATACATTCTTTATAAAATAATTCTCTATAAAATACATTCTTTATAAAATAATTCTCTATAAAATCATTCTCTGTAAAATCATTCTCTATAAAATTATTCTCTATAAAATCATTCTCTATTAAATCATTCTCTGTAAAATCATTCTCTATAAAATTATTCTCTATAAAATTATTCTCTATAAAATTATTCTCTATAAAATCATTCTCTATAAAATAATTATCTGTAAAATCATTCTCTATATTCGACATTCTCTATAAATGACATTCTCTATAATTGTTTTCTCTATAAAAAATTCTCTGTAAAATACATTCTCTATAAAATAATTCTCTGTAAAATAATTCTCTATAATTGTTTTCTCTGTAAAAGTTTCTCTATAATTGTTTTCTCTATAATGGTTTCTCTGTAATGAGGCGATACCATATTTTTGTAATATTATATCTTATCTTATCTAGCACGTTGGTCATAGACCTGCCCAAAATGAGCGAACGTGAATTTTATGAAGGCCCACCCTTCATAAAATTATGCCGATTTTTTTTCTCAATACCAACAAACCTTGTACCCAGTTGTATAACTAAATGAGTGGAACTTACCCTTTCCGATATTGTAATTTAATAATTAATAATAAAAAGACATATATCTTATCTGTTTTTTTAGTCTTGAATAGTTATGTTCATGATAAGGAGTGAGTTAAGAATATTTGAATCCATAGACATCAAAATTCCATTTCATTTGTTAGGTTATATTCTTCCAAAAGATGAACCGGAAAATCTTCGCCATTTGGGATGGATAGATCAATATTATCAAAATCTAATATTATATCATTAATAATTTTCGTTACTATTAATAATTTTTTAAGATTAATATTTTACTTGATTAATTTATAACATTTTTTTTAGATATTAATGATTTTTTAATATTATATTTTTAAAATATAATATTTTTTAGGATGATTTTTTGTATATTAGTTTTTTAAATATATTTTTTGATTGATATTTTTTTTAAATATATATTTTTAAAGTAAATTTTTTCTTGATATATCTTTTATTTTTTGTGTTATATGATTTTTTTAATATATTTTTTGAAATTTATTTTTTTTAAAATATATTTTAATTTGTTATATTATTTTTTGAATATTTTTTTTAATATATATTTTTAAAATGAATTTTTATATATTTATTTTTTACATAAATTATTTTTTCTAGATATATCTTTTGATCGCTAAATTTTTTTTATTTTTTGTGTTATGTTATATGATTTTTTTAATAAATTTTTTGAGATAAAATATTTTAATTTGTTATATTATTTTTTTAGATATATTTTTAGATTGATATATTTTTAAATAAATATTTTTAAAATGATTTTTATATATTTATATATTTATATTTTACGTAATTTTATTTATTATATATCTTTTGATCGTTAAATTTTTAGGTAAAAGTGACAAATGTCATAATCGTTATTTTTCAACTTTTTTGAGTTTTTTTTAAAATGGTAAAAATATGTTTTGTAAACATGTTAAAATAAAATTTCAATGAAGGTGTACTATAGAAAAGTGACAATTGTCATAATCGTTATTTTTGAACTTTTTTGAGTTTTTTAAAGCAAATAGGTAAAAATATAATATTTTATCTTTTATAAATTAAACAACTAATAATAATAATTTAACACAAAATTAGGACAGAAACCCATTTATTTTTTAATATTATATTAATGAAATAACGTGTTATAGTCCAATCTACTATATATCACATCCCCAATACGGAATCCCTTAGTTAGCTTGAAAAAAAACATGGTCCTTGCTGGATTCGATAGGAATGTGATAAACTCACTGAACAGACTTGACCACAAACACTACTCGAAAGCGTCAATTTTTTTTGTATATAAGCATAAAATTACAACTCTAATATGTTAATAAAACACGCAAAAAAATTAATAACGTTACATATATATTTTAACAGAATAATAAAATTTTTAAATATTTTTTGTAGACTAAAATATATACGCAAAAATGAGGGAAGGGAAGGGGGATGGGGGTGTTCAATTTAAAAGCAATCAAGATTAATGGCAAATTAGTAATGTAAAAATTTTTTAAAGACTGCCTAGCCAGACTATCTAAATATTAATATTCAAGGCAACCGTGATTAAAATATTTAAGGCAAGATAGGTAAATTTTCATAGAAGTTTCATTGCCTTATTAAAATTATTCGTTTATTAAATTATGAAACAACTTATTCGTTTTTAACAATGTTTTTTTTCATGTATAATAAAAACTATATAATGATTCTATATATATTTTCCTTCATGTCGGTCTATATATTCTATTTAATCTTTTGTTCAAACTATGAATCAAGGTCAGGGATGGGCTGGTTCGGATAATTGCCATCTTTGACATTAGGTGCTAATGGTCTGATACAGGCTTTAATTTTATTTATTTTTAAAGTAATTGAATTATAAAGAAAGTCGTAACAAACTTCTAAAAAAAATTAGACTGTAGTGCAGTTGACTGTTATTTCTAAATTATAAACAAATCTTATTACCTCAATTTCGCTATAAATTTCCAGAGAAGAGAATATTCGTTGTTTGCTTTACAACCAATAATGATTTTCACAAATGAAATCCAGAGAATAAGAATGATGGTCCTGGCTAGGGATGTTTAATGAGGTGATTAAGAAAAATATTTTTTGATCTGAATGACTTAAGTGGCCATTGCTTATACAATCCTAAATTGAATTCCGTAAAATATATAAAATTACTAAGTCATCAAATTAAAAAAAATTGAATATTTATTTCTATTGTATTTTAAAATTTGAAATTCAATTCTCTAACTGTATAAAAGTAGTATAAAAAGTAGTCAAATAGACATGTGGCATCTGGATAAAATTGGTTCCAGTGTAAAAAGACGATTACAATAAATAATTTTTTTCTCGCAAGCACAAGGGTTGAGCGAATATTTAGTAATGTAATAATAATGTTAGTTGGGTTTCTATACTTAAAAATATCAAATATTAGTAAGCCCATGCTGGAAGAAAAGGGGGGTGGGCACTTTCAAAGTATTGACTCAGTGGGGTATGCCCCTCCCACTTTATATCGTCCTTGAGAAGCGTCCAGTTTTCAAATTCCTTTATTGTATATGGAAATTGTATTCTAAGTTTAAATGTGCTTAACATGTTTTGAGAGGTTAGGATATGCCAGGAACATAACAACGGGAGAGGGTGTGGGGGGGGGCATCCCACTCCCAAAAAATTTATTGGCCCCTAAACCCCTTGTAAATTGTTTTGGCTCCCATAAATGACCGCTAAAATTTTTCGGGCTCCCCAAATTTAAAAAAAATTATAGTTATTAAAATTTAGCATTAACAATTAAATCTAAATAGAAATACAACAAAATTTTTAGACAATTATTATTTAATGTAAAAATTAATAAACAAAAACACTATAAAAATATTAGTTATTCATTCACTCATTAGTCGCCCAAGTGATGAATTTGGACAAAAAGAATTCAACAATTGAAAAAATGCGTTAACTGCAAAGAAGAGACTCTATAGCATTAAAGCTCAAAAGCTCATTAAATTCAATAACAAAAGAGCATGATAAAAATCTTAATAATTTTAATAAATATCAATAAATAATTATGACTAGACTTATCTTACGCAGCGCTGATGGACGATTAGCCGAGCTCCTTTAGCCGATGCATAATTGACTAATTAGTTTTAGCCTATTTATTCGATTAAGGCGAATTAGTTTAGCCGTTTTTTAGTCTAAGCCTAATTAGACATAGGCGAGATTTTTAGCCGATTATGTAACACTAACCGTCACCAGAGGAGGATACTATTTTTAAATTCCTTTTTAGTTTTTTTTATAGATATTTTAATGTTTACATTTTCAAATACTTCTAATTTTTAATTATACTTTATATAATATCGATTATAGCTTATTCAATTATTTTATTTTCAATTTCACATAATCGCCTAATTTTTAAAAAAATATTAAAACTTATATAATAAAAAAGAATTTAAAAATAAAATATACTTTAAAAAAAATTAGAAAATGTAAAGGGAGGGGGGCAATTTTTGGATGGGAAAATATTTCGGGGACCTATTTTCCAAGGGCTATTATTATAGAAGGACAATTTTCTGGGAGATAATTTTCCGGGACTAATTTTCCTTGAGTTCTATTTTACGGGGGTCAATCTTCAGTGGCCAATTTTCCAGCAATAAAAATGTCCAGGTGGGTAATTATTTTTAAAATTCAGGTCATGTTTGAAAATGGGGGAAAATCATTTAAATCAGGGCTGGTATTAACATTTGCAGGTTTCTTTCTAATATATAAGTGTGATTACCCAAATATTGAATCCAACAGAAAAGATTGGATTTAAAATAGACCAATTTTTGCATGATTCGTTTAAATCTCTATTATCCAGCATTTTACTAACCTACCCTCTTCATTTTTGTAATGGATAGATCCGGACATGAATATCTAAATATCCTCACCATTAATCTTCAACTCATCCACAGTGAGTCTACTCACGTCATTGGTATACACTTTAATCCCGTTTTAACTCTTTCACATCTTTTATGACTGCAGCACTTCCATAGACAACAAACAAAAGGAGCTGCTTAAACTGCCGATCGTGTAATGGTCGAATTCCCAAGAGCAACCAATTTAATTTTCTGATTCAATGAGCCTTGAAATCTATCCAAATCATAGTCCCAAATCCCATGTAGAAGAAGTCAGTTTTTCTTTTAGAACTATTCCTTGATTAATTGGCTCCATCCAACCAAAGTCATAATATACTTGAGAAAAAAGAACAGCTTAAAATATCCAAATATTCAGAAATTTCAGAAGAGCACGTTTTTACCAATGATATTCATTATTTAACATTCAGTGGTAAACTTGATTTATCCTTTTTTATATATTTGGGATCTCACGTCCTAAAGCTCTCTGGCGAGCCGCAAGAAAGCTTCTTCTAACGACAATGGCTGGCCATAGCTATTCTCAAAGCAAGCCACATTCTCGTTAATATTAGTTTACTTTTTTATAAGCTTTCCTATCTTACTATCTTATTTTCTGCTCCTTGTTTTGCTATATTCTTGATTTTTTAAAAATAATGATAATAATAATATTAATATTTTCTTTTCCTTTTTATGCTATATTTTTAGATTTTTTAAAAAAATATGATTACAATAAAATTATTTCTATATTTTCTAGAGATCTGGAACTTAAGTATTTTTGCTTTCCTATATTATTTTTCATAAAATTCCAAAAATGTTCTGGGAACGTTCTCGAGATCACTATTCTCGTTTCTCTCCCGTTTCATGATTTTCCCTCCAAATTTTATTCCCGGAAAGTGTCCGTAACTTTATTTTGCGTTTCTGACATTTTCTTTACATGTCGGGTGTATGATAATTAGAATAAATTAATTTATAATCTTTAAAAAATTAATTAGGGAAGGCATTGGTCACAGACAGGCAGTGGCCCCTACAACGGGGGGAGTCCGCAACTGCTTCAGTAAATTTGAGTGGGTACTTTTTTTTTTAAATAAAAATTTTTTTTAAACTTTTTTTTAAATTTTCTTTATTATTTAATTCTTTTACTGTTTTGTTACATTACATCTATCATGATCAAGTGATTTCTGGTTTATAAATGTAATAAAATGACCTCACCCCCCCCCCCAACTTAATATTTAATATAATATATATTGACGGAAATTTTTCTACTTATTTTTTTTTAAGCATAATATGAATAGATAGTAGTATTCATATTTTAATTTAAATATCTTATCTTCCCTCCCTCCCTTTTCTTAGGAATTAACTGATCCCATCAATATTGTTGGAAAAAGAATTGACAAATTTATAATTGATGAATATCTAGAATTAGGAGCTCTTCAACCTACACATTATTTATTCCCCAAAGATATAATAATAGAAACATATCCTTTAACGAAAGCTTTTATGAAAAAACTAATATTGACAATAGCAAAATTGCTAGAAATTGGATTACTTATAGTATTAAAATGAATAAAGTTTTTTGCTTAACGGAGGTCCACACACAAATTCAAAATGGACATGTGAAGGTTTAGATAAATGGCAGAATATTAATCGTGATAATATACTGTATGAATCTTCACAGGCACATATGATGACCGATTATGGAAGGCTTTCTCACAATAAAAATTCGATATTAAAATTTATAACACACCAGAAAGAATGTGTAGATAATAACCGTTCTGTAAGAATTATAATAAGATGTTTAGATTATTTAATATCTCGTAACCAAGCCTTCTGGGGGAACAGGCAACAAGAAGACAATATGATGGCCCTTTTTAAACTTATTGCAGATTCTGAACCTATACTAAAAATGTATATACAACAAAATGAAGAAAAAAAAGGGATTAAAAACGAAATTATATTCAAACCTATTATCATATAATAACATAAATATTCTCATTGAAACCATGAAAAATATGGTTATAAAAAAAATTCAAAATGAGATTACATTTAACAGGTGCTTTTCAATCATAGTTGATGGCACATATGATGTTTCGAAATCAGAAGCAATAGCTTTGATAGTAAGATGTGTTAAAAATAGTGAGACGCCGAAGCCTGTTGAAAGACTGATTGACATATATTGTAAGGGAAATACCACAGATCTCGATATTAAGCATAATATAATATCCAAACTCGGCTCGATGAATTTTCCCCTTGAATTTCTAGTTGGGCAAAGTTATGATGGCGCCTCAAACATGAGTGAAAGAATCAATGGTGTGCAGGCCTTGATTAGAGCAGAGGCGCCAAAGACAGCTTTTATTTGGTGTTATTGTCATCAATTAAATTTAATCCTTGTTCAATTATGCCAATCAATTAAAGAACTTCGAAATGTTCTAGGAATACTAGATGAGATTTATATCTATTTTAATGGTGTAAAAAGATATGAGGTACTCAAAAAATGTCAGTGTAATGATCTGAAAAAATCGCAACTATGTCTACGCATCAAGAATACCACTCGGTAATAGTACCTTATTTATTTAGATTTAAAATAATTTTCCATTTAGAAGCTGGCTATCGTCATATAAAGCTATTGTAAATTTTTTTTTACTTTATGATGCCTTGAGGGCAGCTTTAACAAATTTAAAGGATTCTGAAGATCCTGTCACTTTGTCACTTCCACTATGGCTAGTGCTATAGTCTTTAGAAAAGAAAAATTTGATTTTATCTTATCACTTTGTGTTTTGGATAAAATATTGTTGATAACAAGTTTGGCTTGTACAAAATTGCAAACCATTTCGATAGGGTTTGCAATAAATCAAATTCAATTGGCAAAAGATTGCTTTATTAATTTGAGAAGTATAATATAAATTATCGTCTTAATTATTTTTTAATCTAATAGATAATAACACTGAATTTTTGGATGTTTTTTCAAAGGCACAAGATTTTATGAAGGAGAGAAATTTACCTTTTGATTTTGAAAGTTCTAGACTTCAAACATCATTCCAAAAAGGAGAGGTATACTTTCATCATTAAATATAGAAATTTATTTTAGCTTTAAAATAGGAGTGTTTTATGCTGCACTTCCTACAACCTCATGTACTGCCGAAAGAGTCATGAGTAAAATTAAATTAATTAAAACAAGACTTCGTAGTACCATGAAAGATTCATTTCTTAATAATTTAACCTAATTATCAATGGAAAAAAATTTATTTAAACAATTAAATATTGATGAAATTATAAATTCGCTTTCTCTTCCCCTAATTTATCTAAATTATTAATTTAAAAATAATATTTATAAAGTAATTTTTTTTGCATTTTATTTATATTATATATTAAAAATTGATTAAATAAAAATTATTTTTGAAATTTATGGGTGTCATAAAATAATTATCATTTTTTCTAAAGGGGGGGGGGTACTTTTCAAGGGGGTACTTTTCAGGGGCTTATTTTGCTTCATTCGCTTAGAAAGTGTAGGGGCCACTGCAGACAGATCTTCTTATAATAAAACTCCGGATAATTGATCTTATGAATTAGGACCACAGTCCATTCAGGCCTTTCAAATTTTACTCACAGGTAAGTGTAGGCTTCCATTAATTTGCAGATAAGTTACAATTTAAAAAATAATTTTTAATTAAATTTTAAAAAAATAAATTAACCTTCTTTTATTGATAATCCAGATGTTTTGTAGCAAGTATTAACACATTGAATCAAATCATTTTCAGTTTTATCAAGAGTAATTAATACGCATTTGGAGCAAACCGTTGGACAATTCTTTCTAAGTTCTTCTTCGGCAAAATTTAACATTGGATGCCAAACTAATAAAGATATCATAAATATTTTGAACGAAAAATACATAATTGTAAAATTCATATTCATACTTTTCCAACTAAAAAATGGGATAACAATAATGATTGTTTAAAAAGAAATAACAATTTTAAAACAAATTAATCATCAAAATTTTATAATTATTTTTACATATTTTAAAATGAAACTTTTAAAAACGCATGATTAAATTTTTATGAATAATAATTTTTCACTAGATAGAGCATACCTAGAGTTGTTGCTGTATATCCACTACTTTAAAAATTTGATGGTGTTAATGCAACACGTTTTATAATTAAAATTATAGCTGCCACTACTTTTAACTTAAAATTTAAGCTTACATTTGGCATATTAATAACTAATATGCCTCGATCTAAAGAACATAATGGATCTATTTAGAAAATCTGATATACAATATAAATACCCATAAACCGATTCCATTAACAAGAAAACGGACGGGGCAGCGGCCCTGAGCCAGACAAAATTATACCATTTTAGATTGCACCAAAATATGGTTCCTGTGCATTGATTTTGATTATTTTTTGATATTTATATCTTCTATTTTTTGTTCCTGATTTGGTTTTTTATTTTGATTCTAACCCCCTTTCCTTTCTTGTTAATTTTGATTCCTTTTTTATGTTGTTAATATGGATTTCCGATTCTAGGACCTTATATAAATGGGGTTTTTTTTAAAAGCCGCTGGATTTTTCAAAAGAAAGAAAAGGGCTAAAAGCCTAAACGTGGAAATGCAGTGCTGTAAAGTAACGTCTTTGAGGAAAAGGAACGTCACGCGTTTCAAAAGGTATCAAGTAATGCCTTTCTTTTTTTTTACTTGTTACTTTAAATTTATTCTTGAAAAATATGGAAAAAATATTTTTTTATTTCCCAAAGTTCTTCATTTTAATTTTATTTATACATATTTGTTGTTGAATTTTATACAGTAAAAATTGTTAATCTAATTAATATAGAATCAATCAATGTTGATTTATATTCTCTAATATTATAATTAATATTATAAGGAATATATATAAATAGTATTTATTTCTTCAGGTGAAAATTGACAATTCTGCCTTAGCCCCAGTATCATATATTACAAATATAAAGATCGCAATTATTATATACATAGAGAACTAAAAGATAATAACATGAATTTTACAATATTTGTGTGATTGTTTAGGCAACAGTATGATTGAGATTCGCAAACTCTTTTATCTAGACAAACAAATCGTTCAACTATTAAAGTGGACTTAATTGAGTATTACTATAAAATAACCGGATTTTCCACTTTTGGATACATTTTTGACTCAAATTAATGGATTTATGATTCTTCAAATGGATTTAATTAACATACACCATTTTCTAGAAATGGATATATTAAATCCTGATTTTTAAAAAATAACTAGTTAGCTCAATATTATTAAGAGGATATAAATGTGTCTGATGCTTAAGAATTTAAATCTCATATGAAAAGATTATTGCATATATAATCTTTTGGAATTCCAAAATCATTGCATACTTTTTAATATATTTTGGAGTTTTTTCAAAATTTATTAGAATTATAGTATATTTTGGCAACATTACCAATTAATATGTGCACAAATGAGAGGACCATTTCTTCATTACGCAGTATGAAAGCCTATCTTAGAAGTAGGATGTAAGAAAATCGATTGAATTATCTCTACTTAACTTACATCGAAATTTAAACTTGCAGAAATTCTTAAAAAATTATTCTAATCACAAAGAAGATTAATTTTATATAAATAATATTTTGATTCATCATATAATGTTTAATCCCATATTTTATCTTGATTTACATACCGGTTTATATGCCTATTGTATAACAATATAATATTCGCTCTTATTTCGTATATAACGATATTTTATTATTTAGGTTCAATTGATAATATGAACATTAAATATTAAAAATCAAATATTATATATTAAAAATTATATATTAAATATTAACCATACATAAAATATTAAAACATTAAATTTAAAGTTATAATATTTCATATTTTAATGTAAAATAAATTAAATATTCTGATGCAGTATGGCTGGGTGTTCCCAATGGTAGGATGACGGTGTATCTGTAAGAGGTGGCGTTGATGAAAACCCCGAATTGTTTCTTTACCAAGCTATTTGATGTCGATTTTTCAAGCAATCTTAGTCTTCTCCAGATTTGAGGACATCAGGGGGATTGATGTTAACTGGAATTAATATTTAAGAAAATTGTTGGAAGCTTGTGAATCCCTGATGGCTATGGTAAATCAATCTGTTTTGGAGAAGATGTGGCAGATTCGACCTACCTGGGCTTGCTCGGTGACGTTGGCTTGTAACAGAGACTTGCAAATTTGTTGACGGTGTATACCTGCAACGGTCCTTGCATACGTGGGTTGGAGAGATCCTACTTTTTAGCTGGGTGGCTCCTATACTTAGTGAAGGGATCACCCAAGTGTGATATAAAAAAGCAATGCCATCTCTATTTGCTCTTGGAGGCAGAGTCCAACAGACACGTCATTTTTTTTAATTAGATAGGACAGAGAGAAGAGTATAGAGGAAATATTTCTAGCGAGTTAATACCTTGTAGACCCTATATTAGTCTATGAGGGTACCTCACTCTTTTTCTGAGACAGAGCAATGTTTCCTGCCTCTGAACACAGCGACACAAGCAACGAGTAACTTGACTGATCGGTGACAAAGTTGGAAGATAGTTTTTGTTAATCCATATCAAAAAATGAAATATGGATTTTTTTTACCATTTGAATTAAATTGTGAAAGCCATTCTTACAAATCTAATTAATAATATTTTGATCTACATAGTAAGATGATCTACATAAGGCTTAATTTTTCAAACCCGGCCCGAAATTCTTTTTTAAAGATTTGTCTGAGCCGCCGATCGAAACAAAATTTTTTATATGTTCCGAAAAGCCACCCAAAGTTCCAAAATATTTAAAACATATAATATATTTCGCAAAATTGATTATTATAATTAAAAATTTAAGCCCATCTCTAATTTTATTTAAAAAATTATAGGTCTGACACCCATAATTATTTTAAAAATATAAGCTACTACTTTTTGAATATTTGCAATGTAAAGAATGGGTCCTTTACTATGGACTTGATTCTTGGATAGACTCAGATGTTTGGGGTGACTATATGGGACAAAGGCCAATTGAGATCCTTAGTTCTTCTGGAGATAGATTAGGACCCTGGTATTGATTTAAAATAGCATCTAGCCATAAGTAACCATTATGATAATTAATAAATTGAAGGTTGGTAAGTTCCTCGAATATTTTATTAATTAAATAATGTAAATTTTGTGAAAATAAATAAATTAAATAATGTAAATTTTGTGAAAATAAATAAATTAAATAATGTAAATGTTGTGAAAATAAAAAATTAAATAATGTTAATTTTGTGAAAATTAATTAAAATGGTTAGATATGTTAAATCCATCAGAAACATCTATACTATATATATCATTTAGCAATTTATTAAAGACTGCCGACATTATTTACAAAAAAAATCAAGCGTCTAACTGTCATTCGTGACTTTAGCTTAAAAGCAATTTCCCGTTTTCCTATAAATATAGCTGATTCTTAAATAAGAAAAAATTCCAACTAAAAAAAGGTTAATACCTATCTCGACAAACTTACTTCAGACACTGATATTTAATTAAGGTTAATTTCGGGATATTAAATTTGCATTGAAATCTTTATATATGATAAATTTTAGAATACTTTTTAATCTGAGAAACTTATTGTATTAGATGCAATCAAGGTACCCAATTAAAATAAATTATAAAACCAACAAATTTATTAATTTAATAAAATTACAATAACAAAAATAAAAACTAACTATTTTATAAAATTTTCCTTTCCTTTTATATCGCTTATATCAAAATAACAATTTCTTTTTTTAAACATAAAAATAATAATGACTTTACATTTGAATATTATACTAGGGGAGACCGGGGTAAAACGATAGGCATTTTGCATATTTACCATAAAAATTTTAAACAAGAGTCAAACACAACAAATTATAGATCAATGTGTAGCCCCATCCCTCTTCTACAAGATAAAAAAAAGTGAAGCCCTGTATCTATAATATTTTAGGAGCTATGATTAGTTATGTAAAACTACTCATTTTCGCCATTTTACCCTGGGTAGAGGGTAAAATGGATAAGCACTAGGGTAAAGTGGTTAAAATAATATTTGACACATATTTATTGTTTTATTTAACAAATATTACAAATTTAAGATTTATTTATGATTTTTATTTAAAAACTAATCGATACAATAAGGACATGTAAAATAATTATCATAATTAGCACATTTAGAATGTGCCCATTCAAGGCACATTGTACATTTTAGCCATTCATCGCCCTCGCGACTATTTTTATAGTTTTCATTACAAATAACACATAAACAATTATTTTTTGATATCTTTTTTTTCTCTGAATTAATAATTTTTTTTTATAAGGTGTAGATGTTAATATTTCTGAATTCTTTTTTTTAGATATTTTATCCGATGAAATATTGAATAATTTTGGAATAAATATTATAGATGAAGGATTGAATACTTTATTATAATTTTTTGAGCATGATGGTAACATATCATGATAAGGTTCATCAATATCATCTGGAACATTTTTGTTCAATAATATAGATAAATCACTATCATTATTTTGAGTCACTGTAAGATTTTGAGTCACTGTAAGATTTTGAGTCACTGTAATATTTTCATCATTATTTTCAAATTCAATATTTGAGCTAGCATTTGAATTATTACAGCAGATATAATCTTGTTCTGTAAATATATTTGGGTTTAAAGGAAATATGCCACATGCTAACAACCCATTTAATATATTATTTGGTGTCACTGCCCTTGGTATTTCATTTTTTAACACTCCTGGAATATCATAAATCTGAAATTGTTGCCCACATGATTTCTCATCCATGTGTCAATAGCTCCATTATAAAACTTTTTCAATGGCCCATAAACTGCTTTGTCTAATGGTTGGAGTTTATGCGAGCAATGTGGTGGAAGTGTTAGAATAACAATCCCATTGGAGCGACAATAGTTTATAACGGAAATTGAACAATGAGAGCTATGGTTATCTAAGATTAATAAGACATTTTTCTCATTGGATGCACTAGAATATTTTTTAAAGTGTTCCAAAAAAGATAAAAATTCCTCCTCTTGCATCCAACCCGATGCGTTTCCCACACCCTTAGATCCAATAGGCCTATCACGAATAAAGTGATCTTTGTATCGTTTTCTTGGAAAAATAAAAAATGGTGGAATGCTATGGCCTATAGCATTGATGGCTAAACATATTGTAACTAACGTTCCTCTTTCTCCTGACGTTATAGAGCCGACTTGTTTGGCACCCTTCTGTGCTATAATTTTTGCAGGAGTTTGAACGGTGGTGAAACCACTTTCATCTGCATTTCATATATTATGTGGTTCAAAGTTATAAGAATTATATAGCTTAATTAAATTTTCAAAAAATTTATTGACATTTGTGGGATTGAAGCCATATGCTCTTGCTAGACTAGTAGCTTCAGGGGTACGAATCGAAAGATATCGTTTTCTAAACCCCATAAACCAGTCCTCTCCAGCCATACCATTAGTTGTCCAGCTTTCTGGGAAAGATTTTTCATATTCTTTAGCAAGCTGATATGCAAATCCTCTTATCTTGTTTATTTATAAAATAAAACAATTTCATTTTAATAATTAACAATAAATTGAGCATTATTAAAATTATGAAATTAATTCAATTTATTTAATTAATTATATATCATTTTAATTTAATATTAAATATCAATATTTATTTGATTATAATAAATGAATGAATGAAAAATTTAATGTGAATAATTTTATATTTTAACCGTTTTACCCATAACAGCTTTACCCCTAGGTGACATATATTATATATATCGTTATTGCGTGACTTCTAATATAGCTAAAGATGTCAGATAAATTTTATTTTATAGTTAATACATTAAGGAACATGTGTGCCAAATTTTGAATCCTGAGGATATGTAAATTTTACTAAAAGCAAAATATACTAGAGATTGATTTTTATATTTTTTGGGTAAAACAGTTTTTTGACAAAATATATAAAACCAGGTAAGTTTTTTAAAAGATGAACATAGGTAAGAAATTAGATATAAAAATACATCTTCACACCAAATTTAAGGTCTTTATACTCAATGGTTAAAAAGTTATTCGCGTTAACATTGTTACCCCGTCAATCGCTTTACCCCGGTCTCCCCTAATAGTTTTTTTTTCCAATTTAAAACATTCAAATATATGTTCAAATTTTCCTTTATAGTCACTACTTCCAACACTTTTTTAAAGAAATTAGTAAATGAAAAATTATTATACGAAACAATTTAACCATATATAAGCATTTCAATAAAATAGTTTAATTTTCAAATCCTAAAGTAAATTAGTTATTCCAAATTTAAAAAATATTTTATGAGATAATCAAAATGTTTATTTATTATCTTTAACTATCCATTTTTGGAATAAAACTTTTGGAAAAGTGTAAGTCATTAAATTTTATCACCGATTAGCCCAGTGACTCGTTGCATGTGCAGCTATATTCAGAGGCAACATTTCTCGGCATCAGAAAAGAAGTGAGGTACCGTGATAAAAGAGCTTATTGAATCTGCGAGGCATCACTCGCTATAAATACTTCGTCTATCCTCCTCCCAATTCCCCATCTATTTAAAGAAATGGTGTGTCTGTCAGGGCTCTGCCTCCAAGTCAAAATAGAAACGACATTGCTTTATGTAAAACCTGGATGATCCCTTCACTAAGTATAGGCGCTACCAAGCTAAAAAAATAGGATATCTCTACTCCACGTCACGAATACAAGAACTGTTGCAAATACACGCAGTCCACATAATAACAGGCAACAAATTCACCAGTTGCAACTCTTACAGGCCAAAGTCATCGAGCAAGCCCAACTCGTCAAATACACATCTTTTTCAAAGAAGATTGATTTACCAGAGTCATCAGTGATTTTTTACAAGCTCCCAACAACTTCCTGAAATATTAATTCCGGTTAACATCAATCCCCCTGTCTGCAAATCTGGAGAAGGCTAAGATCACCCTTCCAAAATAGATATTAGATTAGCTTTCTTCGACATTCCTTTCCAGAAGTGCAGAAATTATATTTTCCTCAACGACATCTCTTACAGATATACCGTCGTCCTACCAGTAAGAGAATTCTTCATCCCATGCCTCCAGAGCAGTTTTCTAAAGCAATATAGGCCTGCTTTAGGAAACGGGCATGGCAAGACCCCTAAACATATCTAGGTATATTTAGCTTGGGGATTTTTTCCCATTTTCATCTAAGGACACCTCAGCTTTATGGTGTTCTCGAAGTTCTCTCATTTCTTGAAGGTATACGTCTACATCTGATTATAAGATAATTATTAACATAAAATTTTATCACCATTAACATTTATATAACGGTAAAACCTGCCTTATTTGATTCATAGAACCAAGATTTTTGCTCAACTTAGACAGTTATACAATTTATTAAGACTAGGAATTTAATTGACACTAAAGGATTTGGTCAAATTAAGAGTTGCTCGAATTATGAAAAGCCCAAATTAACAGGTTATACTGTATATACATACATTATATTATACATATACACACAACATGACTTTATTTTTATTTAATCTGTAATTTGAAAAATCATATTTTGCTTGAAATGTATTTTAGCATTATATAGTAGGCTCACCCTATGACAACGATTCAAACCCTTTTGACTTAAATAATTTGTTTAATTTGAATTCACTTGCAAAATTACATGGAAAAATCGATTCAAATTATTATAGTTCAATTTCACTCCAAATTGTCGCAAATTTATATAATATCAGAATGAAAAAAACAATGCTGAAAATACATTTCAAAACTGATTTTTTTTAAATATAAGACAAAAACGCACTCAATAAATAAGCTATTTATTTTAATTAAATTAATATAAATTCCATTTATTAGACGATATTCTTAGTGGAGTTAACAAAAAAATTGTAAATTCCCATTTGATAAAACCTGACCCTTCCTATGATGATGCTATTCGAGTTGAAATCACGAATTATCGTTGATCACCCACTCCCGGAAATTAATAGGCAGAAGAACTGGGATGGGCCTATTATTGCAAGCTACGTTGAATCACTCCTTTCAAGAATCAATTGTCTGATAATCCATTATTCTCATCAGTGCTTAATGGATCTGACCATGGGTTCATTGAAGCCATTCCCTCAGTTAATTTACAATAACAACTAAACCAAAATGAGCTCACTCACTTGATATTCGTTTACTGCCTAATAACCCATCCCCACACTTGTTCTGGTTGCAGTTCTGCCGTCAAGGGTAATGGAAGACATAGTCTCCATTGTCGTTCTTGTAAAGATACATGGCCACATGTCCCTTCTTTTTACACTTAAAACACAATCGAGAATCATCATAATCTGATTGTAATACATCAAATTTATTTGTGTTAATACCCGAAATTTTTCTAACATTAGAACTTTCCAATATCAATTTTCTTAACGGAAAACCACCCCGAAAATTTTGTTCTTTAACCATACAAGTTTCAACATTGTGTCCTTTATAACCAGAGCGGTTACATATAATATTATTTAACATATTCTTCTTAGCATCAAAATTTTCACCCATTTTTTGTCCCCTGGAAAACCATTTTTTCCATCTGCACCATTTTTGTCACATATCTGTTCTTTAACACTATTATTCATACCAATCAATTTATACATATCCTAATATATAACTTTGATTATATCTTTCATTTGGAGTAACCATAGATCTCTCCACACATTCCCGACGATCACACTGATTATCCCTTACAATTTTAATCACCTTCGATTCACCATTCATGATTTCATTTAAAACAACTTTTAAACTACTTTCCAAGTCCAATATTTTTTTAAACAATTATCCGTCACCAGAGTGTTTTTCTTTAAATTACTATATACCTTTGTCACGACATCGGGTACATTTCCTTATTAAAAATTTCAATGTAATACAAAGTAAATCTATTATTAACAATAATACTATAGTAATTAAGTAATTGCCTGTATCCAATTTATTAAGGTTTTTATACAAAATTATAATCAAGATCTTTATAGATGAAGATTTTATCAAAAAGATGAGGCTCATTATACTGATAATAATACAGGCCCATTTCATATTTCAAAAATTCTACCACAATTTTTAATTATTTTAAAAAAAATTAATTAACTTCAGAAATTTGCGTTGTTAAAATTTTTTATAAAAATATTTATATAAAATTTTTTTTACCTTTTACAAACGAATTAATCAGAATTTCCGATTCACTATCACGAGCACCACTTTCTAAGACCTCAAGCTTACTCGTAAGTAGGGTATATTTAACTTCTTACATCACTTTATAAAATTTCAAACTTACTCTTAAATAGATGTAGCTTAATTTCTTACAACTTATTATTTAAATCACACTGGACGTTATACTTAATTTTTTATTAATTTTATATTAAACTACAAAAAAAATAGTTATGAATTTTTAAATATAAAAAAAGTATTTGTTTTTGCATCAAAAATCATAGAATGAATTATAAATATCACTTCGACGATAAAAAACTATATGAAAAAAATAAATAATGATTGTCATTTATTTTTAATAACAATATTATTTTTTTTCACCAATCAACAATATCTAATATCGTTGCTTGACATTTTATATATATAAATGTATATAATTAATTATTTATAAAATAAGCGAGGCGATGACAATAGTGTTTTGATGATCACACATATTTAACGATGGCCTCGCTGGGGATGCCACAAGGGATATAAAATATTTTCTAAAAAAATGCGATATATGGCTAAGGAATCTTCGTTAGCCTTAATTTTTGGATCAAGCCCGGTCCAGGCCTGCAGTAAAAAAAATTTTAGGCCCAGGCCCGATCCATATATATTTTCAAAAAATCCGTTTCCCAAGTCCATATTGATTAATTTTATTTATTGTATTTATTAAATGCAAATAATATTTGAGTATATTTTTTTAAGATAGCAACTGTTTAAAAACACCATGCTAAAAAATATATTACCCCTTTATTTCAAAACTCTATTGTAAATCTAGTCTAGATCTGAAAAAAATCCCTCATCAAGTCTTACTTCTTTAATTAAACAAGGATTGATCCATGGGGGGGGTGGGGGGGGGGGTTAAAAATTTTTTGAAGGCTTCGCCCCAAAATTTCATCCGCCATATTTATTTGTATAAATATATTATTATTTAGTGTTATAACCATTATTGATTATTTTCGTATATATCTTGTATTGGTAAATTCGTACCGCAAATTATTCAAGATATTTTATATACTTTGTTTTATTACACCCTGCTAATATGGTTGGTCAATTAAGATCCCAAGCTAATCAACCGCAGGATGGGGAGCCTAGTCAGCCCCCACCGAATTTGCTTACACCGGACAATTCGGTCAACCTCCAAACGGATGGAGCTACAGCAATTGCGCTCGCAATACAACAGATTTCCCAGCAAATGGAAACAATGTCAACGCGCATGCAAAATTTAGAGTCTAGAAGACGATCACCATCAGCTAGAAGCACGTTCACGTCTACCCCATACATGGAACAGCCCAGACGCAGCAGACCTGCATCGCCCGCACCACTACCAGCGATTAAGCTGCCGTTAACTATGGAAGAAAGGGTAGCCAAGCTGTCAAGAGTTTGGACAGGCGTATCAACCGACCTCCTCGAGCCACGTTGCAAAGCCAGTGAACGCGATCGTCACGAACTCAAACACCTGAAAGAAGTAGTGGACCTGATCTCAGTAAACACAGAGCCAGGCATCGTCGACTCAATAACAAGAAGAGTCCGCATATTAGGCCTAGCAATACATTGGGGCTGGGATACAGCCCGACTTAATGACACATCCTACCAGGAGAAATTTCTAGACTCCGAAGAGATCAAAGTAGCCAAAGAGCCCTTTCGGACCAGGGGCCGTACAGGCCCCTCTACGTCTTACAGGCGGCGCCCGGAAAGGAAGGAAGCGCCCACCACCAGGGGCAAGAAAAGAAAATAGCAATGACAACGCTAACCCTAACCTATTTCTTCCTTCTACGCTAAACACTAACCCCCCCCCCCCCCCCAATACCCAAAGGCCCTTATTAGGGCCACCTAATACCCAACAGCCCTTTTTAGGGCTACCCACGTATGAACCTATGGGGAGCATACTGCCGGACAACGGCCCACCGGTCCGAAGAGGAGACACAGTTCAGTTCCCAGATTGGCTAAAAAAGGTAAATAATTACCTTAGGGAGCTGAGGCATCAGCTGTTTTCTCCTGATGAAGGTATTAGCTCAGATGACGAAAATAACAATAATCACTCTTCCCCATCAATCCCTGAGCAAATACCCGCCGATCATCCTGCTGGATCGAACTCTGATCTCCCATCGTTTCGTTCCGAAGATTCAGGAATCCCCGAATGGTGGTTACCAAATACATCCACTGTAACTTGGGAATCCAGCAGTGACAGCAATCTCGAAGCAACATCTATCATCTCCGAACTTGAAGACGCAATCTTCAGTGATGGAACCGATTCTGGTATGCCCCAGGTGGGGTCGACG
Source organism: Gordionus sp. m RMFG-2023 (assembly GCF_954871325.1). Taxonomy (NCBI): domain Eukaryota; kingdom Metazoa; phylum Nematomorpha; class Gordioida; order Chordodea; family Parachordodidae; genus Gordionus; species Gordionus sp. m RMFG-2023. The sequence continues at coordinate 19,703,735 of NC_088775.1, forward strand.
GCAATTCCCAACCTCCCAGGAATCCTAAATGGAATCACTGGTGTGAATTCCCACGCGACCTTCACAGATGAACAGCTAAGAGATAGCCCACAACTTGATATCAGCAGGGCTAGGCTGACTCCCGGCCCGTTAATGTCAAACTTTACCAGACGCGTTGCCGCCCGTGGCTTCAGACCTAGATTAGATTCCTTAAAAATAAACAATAATGAAGGACACTACTTCACACATAGGAACAGCCACGCAATCTCGGAACGATATTACCAAATCGTCCAACAGATGATCGCCGCCGATATCGTTATAGAAACAGACAGCAACCAAATATGTTCGCCTCTATACGTAATCCCCAAGGCAAACGGCACGCCCAGAGTCATCAGTGACTTTTCCGAGACATCCAAGAACTTCCTCCACTACCCATTCAAACTGAAGTCCATTCCGTTGATGTCCATTAAACTAAACGAAGCAAAATATGCGTGCAAAATAGACATTAAATCGGCATTCTTTTCTATACCATTAGCCGAACAAGTGCGCAAATTCTTCGGATTTAAAATACATGGAACATATTACGCATATAAGGTACTTCCAATGGGGGCGTCGTTTAGCCCATACTGTCTCCAATCTATCATCCTGGATGCATGTGCAAAAACAATAAGACGAGCCAATTACAATGTCTACCTGGACGACATTCTAATATACGGGGACAATGAAAACGACGTTAAATGGTCAACTAGGTCGCTCAGATGTACCCTAGAAGGATGGGGTCTAGAAATATCCCAAGAGAAATCCGTCTTAGACCCCACACCATTCATAACATACTTAGGAGTCCCTATTAACCTAGAATCCAAAACGCTTAACGCCGATAATACAACCAGAAGGAGACTTACCAGATGTTTGGCCATCTTCAGAAGACACTCTTACCAACATCTAGAAATAGGACGGATCCTGGCGGCTAAAGTATTAGGAGTAGTGAATCACTTTGCATACACAATTACCGGTATGTCCAGACTTTTCTCGCCTTACTACATTACCCTAATGGAAGGCCAACTCGCACCGTTAGTAGATACCTATTTGGCATTCAGGAAGGCAGAGGTAATAATAACTGCAATGGAATACCCCCTGAAAATTCGCTATACGGCCACCAATCCAGTCTATACTGACGCCTCAGATTCACACATTGGAATATCCTTTTGGGGTTACCAAGACATGTCCGTCTCCTATACAGAAGCTGCGCTCTTACTAAATGTACCAACACACGCCATACAGCATATTAACGCTAAAGAAGTCCTAGCAGTAGGCATTGGTACGCTCCTAGCAATTAACAAAGACGGACAAGTACCAATCATCTATACTGACTCCACAGTAGCCTACTATTCATTGCGAAAAGGAGGTTCTAGATCACCATCATTGGAAATAGTTATCACAAGCATACTATTCAAGCTAGGATTACAAGACTTCACCGCACTCTCTCAGAACATCCGATGGATACCTACGGACGAAAATCCAGCAGATGAACCATCAAGATCATGGGTCGGTGACACAAGCAACAGAGACCTCTTTGAAGGATCACCTCTGACAGGTAACCTGATGTTATACGATGAAGAAACCTCCCTGTTCGGACATGATTCAACGGTGAGCACTCCGTCGCTAATATCAAACCTATCGTTAGGATCAACAACAATCACTGCGAACCTAGAACAACTAAGTATACACAGCTCAGACCTATAAACAAGGCAAACAACCTCAAATCAAAACAAAATACAATAATAAACACAAATAGAACGATTCATCCGCCATATTTATTTGTATAAATATATTATTATTTAGTGTTATAACCATTATTGATTATTTTCGTATATATCTTGTATTGGTAAATTCGTACCGCAAATTATTCAAGATATTTTATATACTTTGTTTTGATTTAAGAAATAAAAGCCTTGGGATGCTAAAGCCATAAAGGCCAAGGCATCCGACTGTATCCACATTCCCCACGACAGGGGAAATGTTATCAGGATACAGTTATTTGCCAATATTTTGGTCTTTATTAGTGTCTAACCACTATAGTAACCAGCATAAATGAAAAAAATATTAGTAACAAAATTTTGCCCAAATTTATGATTCTGAAAGCATTATTCTGAAAATTTTATCAATGTTTAGTCAATTGTAAATTAATTCAATCCATTCGGTGTAGAAAGAAGAAAAAAATCGCCCCCCCCCCAACCTCCCATTTTTTATGATCACTCAATTCTATGTTAAAAATAATTATTTTAATTAACTTTTTGCATATAATAAAATTTTGCAGAGAATTTCATTATAGATTTCATTTATTAAAATACTTTAGTTTAAATAACACTCCTATTAAATTTATTGTAAATAACTATATTTAAAAAAAATATAATTACAAAAAAATATGACTAATTCTTGTTATTTAAAAAAATCAATTTAATAATTATAATTAATACAAATGAGTATATTAACAAATCATAGATAATTCTTATTAAAGATCTGCATAAGTAGGAAAATCGGGTTTGGTCTGGGTCAAGCCTAATATTTTTTAAAAAATTCGGGCCAGATAGGGTCGGGGCTTGGAATTTTTTTAAAATATATCTAAATATATCAATTTTGTGTTAAATTTTTTATGTAAAATAAAAATATTTGATTTTATATATAAAAACTAAACGCCATATAACATCGGGCCGGTCCGACAAAACTTTTTAAAAAAAATTCGGGTTTCGGCCGGGCTGGCAAAATTTTTTAAAATAATTTCGGACGGGGTCGGGCTTGAAAAATTAGGCCCGATACAGATCACTAATTCTTATTGCAAATGCAATATTTTTATTAAAAATAGTTCATATAAATATTATGACTTAGAATTCATTATAATTACGTTTTCAATATAAAAATTTTATGACTAAGAATATATTATAATCATATAGCAATTTTAGATTTGAATTTATAAAGAGAAGTCTACTTTTCTCTGAGATTTGGCTAATTCATCTAGAATCAAATTTTTGTCTAGAATAATCTCCTTATAAATATTTAATATTGCGAATCCATTTAAACAGCTTTCACCGGTGCTATTTCATAAATAGGTTTTTAACCTTTTCAAAGTTGAAGACATTTCATTGGTGCAGGTGCTAACGGTAAGGTAGCTAAAATAAAAAGAATGTTTTGATATTAGGCAGGGAATCTAAAGTGCAATTACACATGGAAAGAACCTGCAAAGCATTTATTGGCCCAAAGAGTACTCTATTCTGTCAAAATTTTTGACATCACAAAGTAACTTATCATACGATCATATACGATCATGATAATTCATCAGAATAAAACTCTGAAATTTTCTTAATATCCTCGTTCGTTTCAAGTGTATTCAGACTCAACCGGCAAAAGAAAATAAAATCTGTTTAAAATAAAATTTTGACTAATAAATACTTCCTTTATTTGAAATAAAAGTGTATCAATAAGGGGAATAAAAATATTTATTTTATAAAAATCCTCAATCGTAGATGCATAAATATTTAAGCGATTAGACTATCTAGAAACTACTGTAGGTTTAAAATTTTTAATCCCAAATATATTAGTGATTCACCTTTACTTTCTCGTTATATTTACCAAATTAAATTATTTTAAATTATAAAAAATAATTAAAATTTTTAAAACTAATTAGTTTAACAATATAAATTTTATTATTAAATTTATAAATATCTAATTTAACTATGCCAGAAAATATTTACAATATATTTTTATTGTTATTTAATATTTTACATATAATTTTTAATATATATTTTTAAACCATGTTATCATTTAAAATTGAAATTCTTATTTGTTTTTATAAATATATTTCATTTTGATATCGTATATATTATTTTATTTATAAATTGAAACCGTTTTAATAAAATTATTTGCAATAAGAAAAAAAAATTTCGGAGCCCCCCCCCCCGTCTATGCCACTGATTGAGGGATATTTGTAATTTAAAAATTACAAATTTAATTTACAATATAAAAGATTGCAATCATTGAAAAAAGATTTTTTGATTTTGTCCCTTGAAATACTTAAAGTGAAAACCTTTATTCCTTTTATTTCTGTGCAAATCTAGATTTAAAAAAAAAATCCTCATCATCAATTACATCTTTAATAAACTTGAAGAATTTTCATAGTTTAAAAAATTAGAAATCATATTTACAATATAAAAATTGCATCCCAAATAGCCATAGGACTAAATGAATCAATGGAAAAAAAATTTCGATGATGTCTCTTAACATCTTTTATTTCAAAGTCCTGTATAAATCTAGATCCAAAAAACATCACCAATTAATTACTTCTTTAATTAAACAAATATTGAAAGATTTTTATAATTAATATTTACAATATAAAAATTGCAACCAAACTAGAGATCTGCAAAAATAGGCCCGGCCCGTACCTGGCCCAAACGGGCTTCGGGCCGAGCTCGAGCCTAATTAAAAATAATTATATTTGATTTTATTTATAGAAACTAGACCCCATATAACATATATCATTTATTTTGATTAATTATAAAAATTAATTTCTATATTTAGATAAATACGGCCAGTCGGGCCGGTAAATTATTTTAAAAAAAATTTCGGGTTCGGGCGGGGCAGACAAAACTTTTGTAAAATAATTTTGGGCCGGGTCGGGTTTGGAAAATTAGGCCCGATGCAGATCACTAACCTAAACAGCCATAAGCTAAATGGATCAATAAAAAAATCACTCTTTATGATATCTCTGGGGTCACTTGTGTAACCACCGGAGACAATCCAGCCCCTTTAGGTGATTTTACTTATGCATCTCTTATCTTAAACAGCTCCTTATAATTATAATATCACTATCTAATACTTTACTAGGCCGGTCTATTCCCTAGACAAAGTTCTTCATGCTCTTAAAAACTCCCAAAAATACACAATAAGTGGGTTGGACGGCCTTTTTCCTCTCTCTTCCTCGATTTAGACAGTGCTTACCCTTTTTGAAATAAAATTTAATCTGAAAACTTTCCATCTATCGTTAAGCCCCTATTCTTTGGTGCTCGCCTGGTTGCCTCAACAAAACCAGATAATGGAATTTTCTTTAGAAGACTCACAAAGTGACTCATTGAAAGGATTATGCTCGTTGCTCTAGACACTTTCTCTCCCCACTAACTGGGCTTTGCGATTAAATGGGGTTGTGACATTATATCTCATTCCTTTAGAATTTACCTCAATTATTAATAATGCAGATAAGGCAATCAAGTTGGATTTTAAAAACGCCTTCAACACCATCAGGGGTGGAGTTTTATTATCCTTTCCTTCTTAATTGTTATGGTAAAGAATCTTATATGCACCTTGGCCACCCCTAGATAAAGTCTCAAAAGTGTATTCAACAAGAAGACCCTCTTGAAACTGCTCTTATTAATCGAGGCATTGATAGTCTGACTTCTACTTTAAAATAACGATTCAACCTTGACATTAATCTTTGGTTCCTGGATGACGGTTCCCTCAACAATATTCTATTCGTCATTCACATAAATTGCAGAACAAATATTTGCTCTTCCTCACACAAATCCAGGGCACCATGCCATAGAATCGAATACTTTTAGGCTCCTATTGGGGGCTCTCCTTCACAGCTAATTCCATCTTCTCCAAGCTATCAGGCAATATTACTATTTTGGACGTTAAAGACCTTCCACATTATCTTACCTCTTATAAAAAAAAATCTTATTAAGGACCTCGACGCTCTTTGCAATATTTCTCGAAAAAGTTATCAATTGAATCTTTTCATAAAGAAATTGGCTGTTGGTATCGTTTCCCCTAAAGATGGTCTCAAGTTGTTCTTCCTCTCTTTGTGAATATTTCGAAATTAATAAAATATCTTGATTGTTTATAAGAATTCACAACCAAATCATATACCGACCCTCCAACGTGGGTTCCCTCTTTGTTTTGCCTTATCGCAAAAAATTGAATATTTGACCTCGCTTCTACTACTAGGGCTTAAAACTTACAAAAATGGCTATGTATAGCTCGATGCCCTTTAGTTCGCTTGGTCTTTTGCTCTTTAACAGAAAATTTAAAGTTAAGTCGCCCTCTACGTGTAGGCTGTATCATGGTTTCATCTCACAATTGTAACAGTTGCAGTTCGGTAATCGATTTCTAGTTTTGCTTGTATAAAACCAGGGGTTCGAACCGAACTCGAAAAAGAAAACCTGGGTTTTTAAAAATTTTTTTAACCCGAACCTGAACCCCGTTTATATATTTTTCAAAACCCCGAACCGAACCCGGAATTTTATTTGAACCCGGGTTCAGTGTATTTTTTAAATTAATATAAGATATTTGTATAATTGTAAATACAAATATTAATAATTTACTTGACATTTTATATAATTTCAGATTTCCATTTAAGTGAAGTGTTAATAAATTTTAAACAACTTAATTCAAATATTTTATTTTAAAATTTATTCTCAAAGATTCCTATTGGATTGTTAATAAATTTTAAACAATTAAATTCATTTACGCCATTTATTTTTAATTTTTAACTTATTCTCAAAGATTATTAATTAGAGGAAAATGAAAGTGAACAAGTCAAAGTAAAAATTATTATATTGGTTATTGTTAATTTAAAGAAATATGTCAAATTTTTTAAATCTATACATGACTATGCTTTGTATTTTTAACTATATTTTGCCTATAAATAAAATAAAAAATTTATTTCTTATACCAAATCTATGTCTAGTTTTTTAATTATGATTTAAATATAGAATATTTTTTTCATCAATTCAAACATTCTTAAACCCGAGCTGAACCCGGAACCAAATCTGGGTTCAAAAATATTTCCCTGAGCCGAACCCGAACCGAACCCACCTTTTTTTAACCTTAAACCGAACCCGGGCAAAATTTTTACCGGGTTTGCATACCTGCATAAAAGATTTGGCCTTTGTATTCATCATGATAGTCAATGTGATTCTTTCAAATCGCCTCAGCTGAGTTTCTAAATCGACTAAAATCCCCCCCTCCCCACACACATTTTCATCATTGATTATAAAAGCCCGATGGTTCTATCTAAATTGGGAAAGCCTTATTTGGGATTTTTCCTGCGTAATTGTACACCAATTATCAATATTGACTATCCTTCAATAAAATAAATAAATATTCCAGATGTATCACATGTTTATCTCGGTCATAGCCAGTACCCTTGGCCAGAAAGGTTTGGCTCTTCTTCATTTCATAGACCAAAAAATTAAGCTATTTACAAGAAATTCTTATAAGTTTTAGCATTTAAAATAATCCAAATTGAATCCAAGGGGAATTTGATCTGTCGTTCTAATTTATTTTCTACTTTTTTTTTATTTGTTTTATGTAGTTTTTATTTTAACTTTTGACTCTATATTAAATAATTTTAAATATTGATCGGTTTACATATAGAACCATGAAATCAATGCATTACTAAATGAATAGCCATCGTAATGGCTTGTTTGAAAACGATCGCCACTTACATCTCCCTAATAATGTGATAAATTGAAGAAATTCCTCACCAAAAACACCAAGAGTATTGGTGACAAGTATGGTTGGGTAATGGCTAAACGTGGGCTAATGTGATTCATTTAAGCGCTACCGGAGATCCGTTAACACAGAGACGTTTTAATTTATATTAGTTTCCTGCAAATTTAAACTGCTATCTTTTTAAGAAAAACCCCGAGGCCAAAGTAGTTTTCGGTTAAAAACTTGGTTTAGCCGGATAAAAATATGTTCAAAACGCTTAAAATATAGTAATTATCCAACTATAGTGACAAGTGGGATAAAAATTACGTGAGCGATGTCTAAATATTTGTTTATTTTCAAAATTTCTGCCAAATTAAGTGCTGAAGCATCTGTTGGAATGGCCGAGAAGTCGATGCATGTGTAATCCCAAGCAACAGGAAGACCAAGGTATTAGGTTGATCCTCTATACATGTATTCTATATTTTTTTTGATACTGATTACTTCAAATACATTTTAAATATTAATTCCAGTAACCTGATAATATTAATTTAATTAAAATAATCTAATATTATTTAAAAAAAATTTTAAACATTAAATCATTTATTTATTTTTTATAAATAATATTTTATTTACGTTTCTGATTATATATATTTAAAGAAAATTAATTAGGCAAAATATTAATTATTGATAACATTATGATATAGTAATTTAATTTTTATATATAAAAATGGCACCGTTGATTGAAATATAATTATTCCAACTGAAATCCGAAGCCGTCACTAGGAAGAAGCGCACAGGGGGCTCAAGCCCCCTTAAACATTTGATTAATTTTAAAATTTTTTATTGATTTAATATTTTATTATATCATTCCTATAGGTGTCATTAGCAAAGATGCTTATAAGTAAGCTAAATAATTATATAAAATGGTATTTGTAACGTTCAAGCATAATTTTAAGTTAATAATATTTCAAGTTAATGTATTGTTTAGTATCGAACTGGATTTCCAAACCTATATAATTTATTATTTTTAACGAACCAAAAGTGAACTAAACATTTATTGAAAGTAGAGAAAAATAAGAATCAATTCTGAAATCTGATAGAGAAATGGCAAGAGATTCAGCAACAGCCAATTCTGTTGATATCACAGAATCTTTTTTTGCAAAAAATTAGAAATATTTGATCATTATAATTTTTAAAAAACAATGATAGTGAATTATAAAATTATATGTAAAATATTATTTGATATATTTTCTAGTTACTAAATGATTGCAGAGAAGGTCAATTTCCCCTCATTTATCGTTTTATGAGATCCTTTCTTTACCGTGTAGAACTCAGGGCATCAATGTTTTTACATTTTGACTCTATTTTTAATTGTATAAATTAATTTTTTATAATAAATAACAGAATCTGAAAAGAAAACATGAATGCCAAAACCTGAAAAACTGTAGATTGAGGTACTAATTTACAGAAATAGACCAAATCAAAGTATATAACCATTTTACCAATACTCTGCCCACATTACCTCATATTTAATGACTTTATAATAACATCAACTGGTATATAAAAATAACTGCTTGAACAACACAAAAGGCATTTATATAATTGTTATTTATTGTTTATTAGTCTTTTTTTTTCAAGTTGTATCGATTATTTGCTTCTTTTATTTCTAATTTCAAGTTATTTTCGCTGTTGCTGAGGGTATTTGATTGTTGTGTGATTTAGGTGAGCACTAGTGTGCATTGCTTGATGGTTTACATATAATTAAAAATAGATCATAATCTTTCAAACAATTGATTATTTCACAATAATTTATCAATTATTGCTTATCTAGCTTTAATCATATCTCTAAGAGGAAGTTCCAACAAACTACATAGTTTTATAATTTGGATTAGCCGTTTCATATATTCCCTTCTTTAAGAATTTACGTTTTGGTTAAGATTACAGGTTTTTCCTTATTAGTTTTCTTTCACATATTGTTTAAACTGGTTCCAGTTATATTTGTTGCATGACCTTCATCAATGTGAGTTGCTAAGAACTTCATCTTGAGAAATTTGAAAACCATTATCAGTTGAGTCTGTGTAGGAAAAAAGTGACATATATTACTTTTATAATGCTTTATTTAATTCAAACATTTTTCAAATCCGGTATTACAAATATCTAACACTCTTTTCATTATATTCTGCAATCCAAAATTTTTAACACTGATTAATAATTATAATGTGCAATCCCATATATTTAACTTTCTTTGATATTATAATAAATAAATATTTTGAGTTAAAACATATTATCTTGTTCACATTTATTATTCATATTTTTTGTAAGAAAGTATATATGCATAATAAATGGAAAATTTGAATACTTTTAGATATAAATTAAAAAAGAATATAGGAAACTCAGCCGAAGGCCGAGAAAAAGCAAAAATTTGTTTGATTTAGCCCATGAGATTGTAAAGGCTATAACTTCCTGAGGATCACCTGAAATTAAGCGCATTTTTTTCTGAGTGTTTTAAGAAATCCCGGGCTCTAAATCCAAAATTACCTAGTGAACAATAGACATTCTAAAGTGATATTAAAAAGGTTACTATATTTATTAATTTTTCTAATTTCCGCTAACAATGTTTAATTAACAAGAAAATGAATGTAATGTAATAATAAAATGAATGCAGTTACATGAATTACTTAGCGTCGTAAGGTTTTTTCTTTTATGATTTAAATCAAAAAAAATCGTAATTTAATAATAAAAATCATGATTTTTGACAACCCTAAACCGAATATTTCAAAATATAGAGTTCTTAATATAGTTATCCTCTCTTATGTGCCAAAATTATATAAAATTTTTAAAATTAAATTGAGCTGTTAGTCAAAATGTGTAACGAAGCTTAAAAATTATTCCATTTACGACAATAAATTACGACTGCTCGTGTTAGCATGATCCAAGCTGAGCTATTTGACTTGCATTTGTGCTTGCAAACCTAAAAAACAGATCGATTAAAGGCTGGCTGGCCAGAAATATTTTTCGCTATAAAATTTAATGAGTTTGGTGGTATTTTACTTTTTTAAGGCTTTTTTGAAGATATCGAGTTTTTATTATATTTAAAAATTTATTTAGTTTTGCATATGTCCATTCCAAGCTATATAAAAATATTATTTTTAAATAATTAGAATATTCAATTATATGCTATATCATCATGTTAAAAAATGCAATAGGCCATCGATAAATTAAGGTCATTGTATAAATATAAAATTTGTTATATATTTATTAAATATTGCTTTTGAGCTTTTGTCAAATTTAAATAAAAGAAAATAAAATACATTTTTTTAAAGAGACATGATAAGTTTATAATATATTAGTTTGTGAGTTTTATATTAAAAAATAGTATATAAAATGTTAGAATTACAAGTGTAATAATTTTGTTTAAAAATTGAAATATAATTTGTAAAGTGGTTATTAAAAATTTTTGGATTTAGGAATAAATTTTCAGCTGAATACTGGAGCAGGTGGAGGTGGCGGAGGTCGATCTTTTTTGGGCTTTCTAAACGCTACTAAAAAATAAGATAGTTATTTTAATTTTTAATAATATTAAATTTTTTTAAAGACCTGCAGTATAATTTTTTTTTCGGCCTAGCCTGATTTTATAAATTTATTTCTCTATGGCCTTTTAAGGGCTAAAATTGGGCTAAATTTATTTTCTTCATACTATATTTATATATAAAGAAAAATGCATTTGATCTATCTTGATAAAATGTGTATACTTTTTTAAATATTATAAAACGCGGAAAAAGACGTTTAACAATTGCATGTTAAAATACATTTCTTAAAAAAAAACGCAAGACAGAACCGCTTCTATTTGCCTGCAAGAGGTAACATTTGAATGGCCATGCCCAGATTTGAAAAAAATGTCGGTTTTTTTAAAACCGGCCAAGATTTAATATTTTTAGGCCCGGCCTGGGTCAGATTTTTCCTTAAAAAATTTTTTAGCCCAGATTTCTTAAAAAATAAATCTCGGATAGGGTGAATAAATTTTTTCTAAAGTCTTGGTTTTTAAAAAAAACTAAATTATACCTATTCGGCATTTTACGGATCGATTTTCAGAGAATATGAAATCCATATATAATAAATTTTCAAATTATCTTATATTCATTTGTCGTAAAAGGAGTGAGTTTGAATCACCACTTTCTATTCGACTGGTCGGTGGCAAAAGTTCCTCTTATAATTTAATAATCTTTTATATAAATATTAGTCATTTTGCTCTCTCCCTAGCAAATACATAATTGCCTGAATTTAGTAGAGATAAAAAAAGAGATAAAATGAAACTAAAATAAATTTTCTCTGATTTATTGTTTTTAATTTGATTAAATATTTTCTAAGGAACGAAAAAATTAAAATAAGAAATATAATAAGTAAATGAATGCGAGATATGATACAATTTTCAATATATTTTATTTATTTTTAATTTTTAATAATAATGGCGATTCAAAATAGGCCTATATCCGTGTATATCAGGCTAGGCCAACGGGTCTCTAATTCATTATAATATAGTGAGTGAATATACCTTTACTAGGATAAATTTTGGTAATATTGACAAAATTTTGTGGCTTAGGAAACATGCTAGCTAGTCTAAAACTAAAACGGAATTCAAATTCTTCACCTAAATATTATATATAAAATTATTTTTAATTTAAATAAGCAATTGAAGAAATATTTAGTTATGGAGAAATTAGTGGAAAAAATTGTAGGGTGAATAGGCAAGTTGCAAAGGTGAGGGGTTGAAAGCTGAAGTAAAGATGGCACTTTAAATTTGTTCAAACAATAGCCGCATGTAAGTGGGAAAATCAAAAAATAAAAGGCGTTTTTTTAATATATTTTTTTTGAATTATTCAATTTATCTGTTTTTTGTGAATTTTTATTTCTTTAGGCTACGACCTAAATATATTTGAAAAACCTCCACTTCAAAATTTCATAACTTTATAAAATTATCAAACATGTCCAAAATCTTTCCTTAAAACATTTTGAAAGTTTTGTAAATAAAATTATTTTTATACTTCCCATTTTGATTATATAAGTGTTGTTAATCGACTGAGTCGAAAACTGAGCCAAGTTTTGGGTTGAAAAAATCGACCCAAACTGATTTGAGTTATGAACTCGGGTCGTGAACTCAAGTTCGACTCAGGTCGTGAACTCAAGTCTATATACTTAAGTAGACTAGAGGACAAATAGTTCTATGAACTTGAGTCGTCAATTTGAGTCGACTAGAGGACGAATTATTAATATAGATATTTGTTCTGTTTTTATTTCGCCGGGGTGGCCTAATGGGTTAGATGTATGCTTGGAAACAGAAGGACGAAGAAGGACGCAGGTTCAATCCTGGTAAGGAGCATAAACTTTCAAATTTTTCTTCGATGACTGATGTGTAAAGACATATGGTAAGATGAATTTTGGAGCTTAGAGATGACACCCCGGTCATCGTCAGGCCTGGACAGCCGTATGCTAAGGATACCTGTCCAATAAACAAAATGAAGGAAACAAATGGAAATATGAATATGAAAACTAGGGCGTTCCCTCCAAGCGAAGCGCAGGGTGTAGACCTCCATCCTGTGAAAAGTAAAGTAAAGTTCAAAGCAAAGAAGACAAGATTAGCAAGTTTGAATATTGGGACGCTTAATGGTAAGACGAGAGAGTTGGCATCAATGTTGAACAAGAGAAAAGTTGATATAGCCTGCATACAAGAGACGAAATGGAAAGGTCAAAAGACTTTAATGATTGGAGATGGGTATAAATTGTACTATAATGGAATTGTTAGCAACAGGAACGGTGTCGGTATCATCCTCAGTCAAGATCTAACCTCCTCGGCAGTAGAAGTCAACAGGATCTCTGATAGACTAATGAAGATAAAACTCTGCATTGGTCAATCAATACTACACATCCTATCAGTATATGCTCCTCAAACGGGTTGCAAGGAAGAAGAGAAAGATGACTTTAGAGCTATCCTTAATGAAGCTGTAATGGAAATCCCTAAGGATGACCTGGTCATAATAGGTGGTGACTTAAATGCGCATGTGGGAAAAACAAGAGATAGCTACAAGAGGCATCATGGTGGTTTTGGATATGGAGAAAGAAATGATGAAGGAGAGCATGTACTGAAATTTGCGCAAGCCTTCGACCTTGCCTTAACCAACACCTACTATAAGAAAAAAGGCAGTCATTTAATAACATATGAAAGTGGTACAAGGAAAACACAGATAGATTACATGCTAATCTCTCGCAGAAGATTAAAAGATGTAATAAACTGCAAAGTCATCCCAGGAGAAGATATAGCCGCGCAACACAAGCTACTAGTCATGGATTTACACATCTCAAATAAATCCACTCAAAACAAGATAAAACTGGAACCATGCATCAAATGGGGCAAAAAACAATGACAGATACCTTTGCAATCAATGCAAACATTGAAACAATAGATTCCTCACAAAGTGAAAAAATGCGAACAGACCTTTCATCCAGATTAATAGACACTGCCAAATCGACACTAGGCTTGACAAGGGGAGGCAACAAATCATACAAAGAACTATGGTTGTGGAATGAAGAGGTACAAACCACTATAAATGAGAAAAAAGCCCTATATAAAATATGGTTCAAATCCAAAAACTCAGATGACAAACAAATTACAAAAAATCCATGAGAATAGCTATAAAGGCGGTGGCTAGGGCCAAATAAATGGCATACGATGACATGTATGAAGAACTACATACCAAAGTGGAAAGAATATTTTCAGGAGCTTCTCAACTTTAATCCCCACATACTACATCTAGACGATCACTCCCCATGTCAAAACCTTGTACAACCTATAACAGAACAAGAAATAATCACATGCCTAGAGCATATGAAAAACAACAAAGCTACGGGTCCAGACGATATATCAATAGAAAGCCTTAAAGCATTAGGAGATGATGGAATACATCTCCTCACAAATCTGTACAATAAAATACTTGGAAATGAAGAGGTTCCAAAAATGGAGGCAGAGCTATCAAGTTCCTATCTTCAAAAATAAAGGGGATCCACACAATTGTCAAAATTACAAGGGCATAAAACTAATGTCACACTGTCTAAAACTATACGAAAAAATAATAGAAAAAAGATTAAGAGACATAATCGAAATAGGAGAGACTCAGTTTGGCTTTATGCCTGGAAGATCAACAACTGATGTTATCCACGCAATTAGGCAAATGAGTGAAAAATAAAGGGAAAAGAACAAAAAGCTACACATGGTCTTTCTCGATCTAGAAAAGGCCTTCGATAGAATCCCAAGAAAACTTATCTGGTGGGCGCTACGCCACAAAAAGGTTCCCGAAAAATATATAAGAATAATAAAGGATATGTATATGGGCCATACAACAATGGTCCGTAGCACAACAGGTACTTCAGCAGGCTTCACAATAGCCGAAGGAGTTCATCAAGGGTCGGCTCTCAGCCCACTTCTCTTCATTACAGTAATGATGTATTAGCACAGTCCATACCTCAAACAGCCCCGTGGAATATGATATTTGCAGATGATTTTGTGATACTTGCTGAATCCAAGGATGAAATGAAAGAAAGATTAGTGAGTTGGATAAATATCCTAGAAAAGCACGGACTAAAAGTAAATAGAGAAAAGACTGAGTATATGGTTATAGGAGGAGATGAAACAGAGAGTATTGATATAAATGAATGGCAGAAATTGGCAATTGAAAGCTGCAAATATTTGGGCTGCACTATACAAACAAACGGCACAATAGAAAAAGAGATAAAGAGTAAAATTAATCAAGGGTGGTTAAAGTGGAGATCTTTATCTGGTGTGCTATTTGACAAAAGAATCCCACACAAATTAAAGGGAAAAATTTACAGTTCCATAGTACAACCAACTATTCTATATAGTTCGGAAACATGGCCAACCAAAGAATCAGACGAGAGAAGTCTACAAACTATGGAGATGAGAATGCTGAGGATGATTGCTGGGGTAACAAGAAAGGATAAAGTGCGCAGTACAAGAATACTAAGTAGTTTAAAGGTAGTGCCCATTAAGACTAAGTTAATGGCAAACAGACTTAGGTGGTATGGGCACACAATGAGAAGGCCTATGAACTACATAGGAAATAAGGTTTAGAGTTTGGAAGTGATGGGCAAACGTAAAAGAGGAAGGCAAAAACTTCAATGGGGCCATAAAGATAGAGCCAATATAAAGAAGTATAAATTAGATAAAAGAGATTGTATAAATAACATAAAGTGGAGAGAGATGTTGAAGGAGCTTACCAGAAAAGGTGAAAGCTAAAGAGAAAAAAAAAAATTTTTTCTGTTTTTTACATTATTTTACTTTAGACTTCTAACTTGAGTTGTGAATAAAAATTTACTTGAGTCGACTAGAGGACGAATATTTCTGATTTATCATTAATTAAGATATTTGTTGTTTTTTAGATTTTTTTACTTTAGACTTCTAACTTGAGTTGTGAATAAGAATTATATACTTGAGTCGACTAGAAGACGAATATTTCAAATTAGTTATTATAAATGAAGATATTTGTTCAGTTTTATTACTTTTTTTACTCTAGACTTCTAACTTGAGCCGTGAATATGAATTATATACTTGAGTCAACTAGAGGACGAATAGTTCTATGAACTTGAGTCGACTAAAGGGCGAATATTTCAAAGTAGTTATTATTATTTAAGATATTTGTTTCTGTTTTTTATTTTTTTTACTTTAGACTTTCAACTTGAGTCGTGAATACGAATTATATACTTGAGTCAAGTAGAAGAAGAATAGTTCTATGAAGAACTTGAGTCGACTAGAGGACAAATATTTCAAATTAGGTATTAATATTTAAGATATTTGTTCTGTTTTTCATATTTTTTTACTTTAGACTTCCAACTTAGTCGACTCGAGATATGAACTAGAGGATGAATATTTTATTATTACCTTAAATTAAAAAATCTTTATTTTCGTTTTTAAAAAAATAAAATTATGAATCTGATCTAATTTTTTGAATAAGATCCCACGTTTTCTTATGTGATAAAAAAAATTAAATTATATATTTGTACATGAATTATTAAAATCTAAATCATTATTTTAATTATATATTTGTATATGGATGTGATATCAGCTCAATAAATCTTTTGGCTGTTTCTGTATCGAGATACATTTGTAAATGTATCTAAAAAATTTAGACGATGTATTTAGTAATTTTAAATATGGCAATTCAGTATTTTATCCAGAAAAATATTACGCAACCTGAAGATTTTTCTCATAAATGGCAAATAAAGTTTTGACATCTATTTGCAAAATCTCGAGGCTTAGGTAACATTTTTCTGGCGAAAATATTTAATTAACCATTTTTAATAATCAGTTTAAATGGGGATATTTTTTATAACTAGATGTTAAATTCATTTTTAGATGATGTATCTGGAACCATTTTAAAAGTATCTTTAACAACTCTACTAATCAGCAAGAACAGTAGCATAAAAAATTGTATTCCTATTAGAGATCTGTAAAACACAGCCCGGCATGTGTCTATTTTTTATTTTTTAAATATATCATTCATTACATTTAAATTGATATATTTTTAAAGATGAAATAAATTTTCATTTTTCATCACAAATCATATATTTACAACATAATTTCTTTTTATTATTTAAACAAGAGGTTTAATCTTTATTGTTTGTCCATATTTAATTTCAATATGTATTAAATTAAAATAAAATCTTGTATATTTAAAAATAATAAACTCTTCACTGTAATCGGAATATGAGGGGGAGAAATTTGTTTATAAAATATAATAAATATACATATTGTTACTACAGGGTAATAAAAGCAAAAAATTAAAAAGATTTAACCATATGTTTTTTTTATTTTTACATAATACTCAAAGAATAAATGACGATCAAATATATAATATATGACAAAACAGATTTAAAAAATGCATTAAAATATAAAAAATTGGATATTTTAATTCTCGTTTTTTCTTTATGTATTCCGATTTTCTATATTCCTTTAAAATATATTTAAATATAAATTATTTTTATAAATTTACCTTAATTCAATGGTTGTCCTCGATAACTAATCTCCAAATATTGATGCATCTTATTATAATAACTTGAGAAGTCATAAGGAATAGTAAATTCATTAAGAATTGATGTTACATTATGAAGATTGTTTCTTGTATTTGGTCGGGGATTGATTGACCTATATTTGTTTTTTAATACCCCAAAGAAATTTTCAATTGGATTTAGTTGCGGCGAATAGGGTGACAAATATTCTACTCGCTCTTTAAACCTATCAATGAGGTGGCTTCTATGAATCGATGCATTGTCCATAACAATAACTGCAACACTTGTTATGATATTAATTAGTTATATTCTCGAAATAGTAGACTATTATAAGCTCCCTTGATGATGCGATAAAGTATCACACCTTCGATTCCCATAGTATATAATATACTTAAATTTTTACCCTTAGATAGTGGGACTTTAACATTTGCCGTAATATTGTATGGTACCCAGGCGTAAACAGGTACAACATGTAAATTTGTGCCTCTCTCGTCTAAGAAAATATTTTTTCCCGGCTATATTCAATATTTTTATACAATACAATATTGACTGTACCCGGTGTGTTCCTCCTATCAGGTCCCTTTCCTGCATGTTTTTTGGACCATTTTATTTTTAAAATATATTTCCTTATAGTTCCTTTATTTTTAGGAAATCCTGGAGGTAAATTTTCTAAAATACCTTTAATAGTTAATGTATTGTTAGCCATTAAAAGTTCCATTATTTTTCTTTCTATATTGATTTCCCTGCCTCTCTTTCCAATCAGATAATCTTTCAAAGGGTCTCCGGTGATTTCGGGAAATGTTTCGCGTCTTAATTTATTAATAAACGATAAAGACATATCTAAATACTTAGCGATATCTTTCATTCTCATTCGCTCTCACTCAGGTAGAGATAATAATATTTTTGCTATATCTATTTTTCCATTATTCCAGTTTTTATATTTTCTTGGAATTGCCGATATTAAATTTGCTGGATCAATAATAGAATCACCACTTAAAGAGGGAGAATTGATAATATGGAAATTATTTGTACAGATATATTAGGTATTGAATTAAAATAAACAGAACCAGGATTTGATGTAAATGAATTTGTATTATTTGTGTTACTATATAAAATTTGTAGTATATTAAACATTTGAAAAAAATATTAAACTGTATTTTATAAAAAAAATTTAAGTAATATAAAAATTATAAATGCAAAAAAAATTAAAATTTTACCATATGTATTTTTGTAGTGTTTGTTTTGTTATATATTAATGAATAAAAATAAAGACACGTATTGTTTCATTCTTTTAACTTTTTGTTTTTATTATAATAACTTACCCTGTAAAAGAAAAGTTAAAGAAATATATATTTCATTTATTAATTTTTAATTATAAGCCACTGAAACTCGGGGAAATTTTAATATTTTTGTTATTAAAAAATAATAGTATCCGATCGTTAGGACTGGATATTGGTGGAAATTTTTTTGTGAAAATTTTAACAATTCTTTAATTTTACATTAAAAATGGAAAAGGCGTGTGCTATATTAGAAAGTTAGGACTATAGTTTTTTTTATTCACAATTTTTTAATTTTACATTATAAATATGGAGTATATTATTTAAAAATATGGGCATGTGCTATATTGGATGCCACTAAGTTAGGATTCGAACCGAACCCGGCTAAAATTTTAGCCGGTTTAGCATCCCTGTGTTTAAATAAAGAAATATAAAATTTCTTTGTAAAATAGTGATCTAGCTAAATTAATTTTTGTGGGATAAAAAATTATCCCAATAAAAAAAAGTCAAAAATAAAGTCAATGTTAGTCTGAACATACTAGAGCTCTGGTTCATTCAAAAAATATCGACAATATACATCACAGTATGAAAAATAGGTTTTAAGCAGTAACGCCCCCCCCCCCGATTTTTATAATAAACATCTTGTTGGTATAAAGTGAAGTCTAATACAAAACAAAATATCTTAATTAATAACTAATTTGAAATATTCGGGCTCTAGTCGACTCAAGTTCATAGAATTATTTGTCCTCTGGTCGACTCAAATATATAATTCGTATTCATGACTCAAGTTGGAAGTCTAGTAAAAAAATGTAAAAAATAGAATAAATATCTTAATTAATTAACTAATTTGAAATATTCGTCCTCTAGTTGACTCAAGTTCATAAACTATTCGTCCTCTAGTCGGCTCAAATTGGAAGTCTAAAATAAAAAAAATGTAAAAAATAGAATAAATATCTTAATAACTAATTTAAAATATTCGTCCTCTAGTAGACTCAAGTTGACAACTCAAGTTCATAAAACTATTCGTCCTCTAGTCGACTCAAGTATATAATTCGTATTCAAGACTCAAGGTGAAAGCCTAAAGTAAAAAAATGTAAAAAACAGAATAAATACTTAATTAATATAACTAATTTGAAATATTCGTCCTCTAGTCGACTCAAGTTTATACAACTATCGTCCTTTAACGACTCAAGTTGACGACTAAAGTTCAGAGAATAATTCGTTCTCTAGTCGACTCTACTGTATAATTCGTATTCACGACTCAAGTGGGAAATAAAAAAATGTAAAAAACAGAATAAAAATCTAATAACGAATTTGAAATATTTCCTCTAGTCGACTCAAGTTGACTACTCAGGTTCATAAAACTATTCGTCCTCTAGTCGACTCAAGTTCATAGACTTGCGTTCGCGACTCGGAGTCGACTTTGGTTCACGACTCGAGTCGACTTGAGTTAATCGACTAATGACTCTGAGTCGGAGCCAGGTGAACTCGACTTTTTAACAAACTGCCCATTTTTTATTATAATTTGAAAAATATAAATGAATATTGCTTACTTCTTTTTGGTAAAAATTTCGCAAACTTTTATAATTTCTCTAACTTTAAACAATTAATAAACTTTCACGAAAGTTTATTAATTATATATTTGATATTTAGGTCATAACCTTAAACCAATTACAATTATTCAATATAAATTCAGAATAAATATTATCTGCCAAAAAAAATACAAAACTGACTTCAATTTTTTTAAAATTCGAAATATTTTGTTTTAGTCTTATGGAAAGTAGAAGGAAACTAATAGGTTATGACATCGTAGGAATTATTTAGTTCATATAAATTAAGGCAAAATTGGTTATTAATTAAAGAAATAACGGCAATATAATCACGCGTTTAACTAAAGGTCAACCTTCTCTACAGTTTTGAATGGCATTCGATTCAAATAAAACATTTGAACAAATATTATTTATATATTTTTTTTGTAATAACTTACCTAGCGATTTTTGATTATCACGATTATTTGAAATACAGTTAACAGTATTGTTTTGAGATGGTAAGGTTTGAGGATTATGTTGGCTTAAAGTTTTATTTTTGGTTTCATTATTAATAACGGAAACAAAACAATCAGGGATGGGATTCCTCCTAGGTGGCAATGGATAGTTATGTTTCGGAGATAAAACGTTAGATACGGATAACGTAGATCGATCATAATCCCGTCTCGCAGTTTCAATTATTGCTTTCATAAATTATATGTAATGTATTAATCTTTAATTTATATATGAGGAAAGATAACGCTAAACCTTTACTAGTCTGCAAAAAGCCATATTAAAAAACAAAATTGAAAAATAACGATCATAATTTGATTGATCAATTTTTTTAGGACTGTGCCGATATTAAATATCATGTCGCATCGATATTTAGCATTTTCAAAAAATATCGGATCGGGGATGCCTTAAAACACGATCCGATTTTTAAAATTGTTTTTTTATTATTTACATTATTATAATATTTCAAAACAAAAAATATCGGATCGGGCAGATGCCTTAAAACACGATCCGATTTTTAAAATTGTTTTTTGTTACTTATTTACATTATTATAATATTTCAAAAGCTATTTTATTATTTAGACTTTAACCTATAACGTAATATAAAAAAAATTCAGGCAATGTTTAATAGAATTCTGAATGATTTTAATTTATTTTTAAACGCGTAACATTCAAAATGTTATTTATTATAGATTTAAAGTATTTTAAAAGATTTTTTATTTATTTTTATAAAAATGGAAAAGAACACCCAAGGTTTTATTTATTTTACTTTTTATACATTGGCGTACGCAGCGGGGGGGGGGGGTCAGGGGGCCAAATCCCCCCCCCCCAAAGCCAAAAAATGCAGATGCCGGATATATTTTTCAAAAATATTATTGTTTATATTAATTTATATTTGTTAATATTTATTCGTATCTCATATTAAATATATATTTTATTACATTTATTATCACATTCATAAGTTATTTTATCAATTAATTTCGATTTTAAGTTTTCCGACGTAATATTTACTTATTATTTTCAAATTTTTAGTGGCGTAATATTTATCTACCATTTTCAAATTTCAAGTCAAATAATAAATATTTCTGAAACTTCTGGTCCAACAGGGAAAAAGAAATTGCAACCTTGTCCAACGAGATAGAGCCTCTTCCATCAAGCACTAACAGCTATTAAGGAGTTAGAAGAGCCAATTATTTGCTATTACTGTAATATCACAATGGCCTGAAAGAAATATTTCGTCAGAAGCAAGAAAATTATTGGATTCAATGCTTATTTTAAATTTTATTTCTCATTAGAATGTATTATTTAATTATACAACTATTTTAAGTATTACTTTTCAAAAACATGACATTGATTTGATTAAGAAGAAGAGAATAGCGGAGAGCATTTTATCAGAACTCAAGGAAATTAGGGCTAATGTTGATGAAGAATTTCATATTTTATTGTTGAGTCAAAAGCAGAGCTATACGTGTTTAATATTTGTCTCCCTCGACTTGTAGCAAGGCAAGCTAATCGTTAAAACATTAATATAGGATCAGTAAAGAGTATATCTTAGATGCAGATACATTTATAACCCAAATAAATGAATTTTTAATTCACCATGCAGCACTTACATCTGCAAATATTACTTCCACAAAAGCTTTCCCAACCTTTTTCAGATCGTGATAGAAAAAAAAATATTTGTTAGATTTTTATTATGAAGATGTTAAAGTATCTTATGATGCCTTACTAGCTGAATAACTATGTTTATAAGATTAACTATAGTTGATATAGTCCCAAAAAATGCTATGGATGCTCTGCATTATTTCAAACACATTTTAGATTAAATTCCCAATGTATTAAAAGAGTTTATAAACTCTTCCCATTAGTAAACTAATGAGAGAACACTCTTTTTTAAGAAGAATAACAGAGGCCTGCAGAAGTACCATTTGCAGGGCACGGCCCGGATTTTTTTTAAAGATTTTTTACGGCCCGGCCTGGGTTTTTTTTAAAAAATTTTCAAGCCCGGCCGGGCTTTTTTAAAAAATTTTTTAGGCCCGGCTCGGCTTTTTTTTTTAAATTTTCAGGCTCGGCCTGGCTTTTTTTAAAATAAAATTTTCAGGCCCGGTCCGGATTTTTTAAAATAAATTATTTTTATTTTTATAGCTAATAATAACGATTTCAAATATAGGCTGTTTTAAAAAATACAGCCCGGCCTGGGTGTTTTTTTTAAAATAAATAAGGCCCTGCTTGGGTGTTTTTTTAAAAAAATTCAGGTCCGGCCCGGGTGTTTTTTTTAAAAACTTCGGGCCCGGCCCGGGTATATTTAAAAAAATTAAAATACTGTCCGGCCCAGGGGCCGGGCCTGCAGGTCTCTGAAAAACATACCAAGAAGTATAACATGTGAAAGTAGATTGAAAGGTTTGGATCTTTTGAATATTCATAGGCATTTGACGACAAGCAAGGATGAGATAATTGAAAAATTAGCTCAATCCTAACGAAGACTGGATTTTACATTGTAAATATATAACATACAAAATACAATTATTCCTAAGAAACTTTTTGTGTAAAGGGTCAAAAAATTCAAATTTCTATTGTGGGTCATTTAAGTGATTCTTTACATATAATTCTTTTATAATTCACATTAATTTAAAATTGTGTATTAGGAATAGTTATTAGTCCTAATAAATTTATGCTTGATATTTTTAAAAAACAATAATATTTCTTAAAAAAATTTATTATACCCCCCCCCCCCAGACTAAATTCCTGCGTACGCGCCTGTTTTTAAATAATAACTTGTCCATTTTTATTTATATTAGTCTAAATCGAAAATCTTTTTTTAAAGATTCGAATTTTTTTAAAAAATATTTTGGACTTAACCTAAAATTAAGATGGCATCTGAGTCATGGGACTTTTTTACAAAAGATAAAGGATAATTTTGCTAAATGCGTTATCTGCGGGACTCTTTTCACGGATAGGAATAATGAAAAATTCATTTAATACAACCAATATGCGTAAACATTTACAACGATTCCATCAAACTTCATTTGAAGAGTTATTAACAAATGAACGAAAATATTAGAAAAAATAACTCAAATGAGTCAGCCATTCTAATCAAAACTAATATTTGGAAAAATTCTGATCCAAAATCCATAATTATTTCTACATTTATAGAAGAAATGATAGCCTGTGACAACCAGCGAATTCCTATCTTGGAGGATATGGATTTAAAAGGCTTTTACATAAAATTATCAATAGAAAATATTTTTCACAAGGAGTTATTCCATATGAGATACTCGCCGAAAAAATTTGTAAAGAAATTTTGGTTGAAAATTCTTATCTTTTCTTTGTCGTCGATATATGAATAGAAATTCAGTTAGCGATTCTATCTCATCCTTATATAAATCAAAAGTTTAAACGAATAGAGTTCTAAATATTAAAACATTTAATGAGTCACATTCAACAATAAACATTGTTCATATTTTAGACGAGATAACTATTGGGGGATAAAAAACAAAATACACTTAATCATTCGTGGTAATGAGCCTACAATAGCCTTGGCCATGAAGTACGGGAAATTTCAGAGTTTTTTGGTTTGTCCATAGTTTATAATTGGTTGTACATACAGCAATTTTATCACAGAATCAATCATTTACATGTTTGCTGGGAGAAAAATAGTAGGACACTTTAAACATTCGTCCATTTCACAAAATAGTCTAAAAAAGGTTCGATTGAATCTATAAACACAAATTAATCCAGCGAACGATTGAGAGAACAAAAATGGGCGGTACAGCTATTCATTATCGATAATACTAATTTAGGAAATGTTTCATTATGAGTGAGAATTAGCAGAAAAGGTAAATGATGTCCTGGAACCAATTCAGATGATTTTTAAAATAAATATCTAATCCTAAAGAGAATTCCAGGCTTAATAACGATTAAATTTCAGCAAGAAAAAATATGCCTCCCTGAGATTCGATCTTAGGGAAATAACAAATTGTTTAAAAAAAATTATTATTTAAACTTGAACTTTATAATTTTAATATTAGAGTCGGGTAGTTGTTCATTATATTCATGTATATTAAAATACATTTTCAAACAGATCATGATTTATTAATAACAATTATATGAAGGTTAAAATAAATAATAATTCCTAAGGATATTTACACTTTTTTAATAGTTTTCCTTCATAATATAACCAAATTAAATTTTCCCAATAGCAATGCTTGGTTGGCTAAGAGGTTATGACCTATGCCAACATAATCGTAGACTTGGGGTGGAGCCTGGTGAGTGTATTTTTTGCTAAAGGAAATTAATATTAGAAGCGGAGTTTTTTAACATAAAAACTGATAACAAGAACCAGCGTGGTTAAAGTAAGCGTTACTTGAAAAAAATAGCTGTAACACGGTCCTTTTAACAAAGGTAGCCACTACTTTATTTTTAAAAGGTATAATAAATATAACTATAAACACCAAAATTAAAATATAATTTCATAATTAATTCAAATTTATAATTTCAAAATTTGTATTATAAACCTAAACCATCTGGCGCAAATTATTTAAAACGGATATTGAAATCGATCTAACTGAGTCAGAAAAGAAAATATTAACGAAATGGAAGGTACACTTTAAGAAAATGAAATTCTTGATAACAAAAGTTTCCTTTCCCAAAATTTGAAAAATATTTTCAAATTAAGGTGGCTACAAATTTATCTATTCAAAATTTAGAAACATATATCCTCAAATCAGATATTTATTAACTCCTAACAACCCTAGATGGAATTCTATTTATAATGCATTCCAATTAGTGGAATTTTTTCTGGTTTAAGGAAGATTGGAAATGGATTTTCTCGATCAAGTTGGAATTCAATGGATTAACGATGAAAAGCATACTTTTATAAAAGAGAATAAAGAAATTCTAATGAATAAATATTCAATTTCATTTTAATAACTTAGGTTATGCAATATATGGCTGTTTCCCTTGAAATTTTGGAAGGTGAGGATTATATGAAGATAAGATATTATGTTCCCACTTTGAGTACCCTAACTACAAAATTAAAGAAATTAAATAATCTAAACTTAAGCCAACCCCTAATAGACTCTATACTAAAAGACACTGAAAGAAGGTAATTTTCTATACTCTGAAAATTTTATTTTTACTGTCAAAATAATGTAATTATTGATCCATAACAATTGATTTTAATTAATTTGGATTAAATATTATATAGATAGAACCAGTGGCGTAGCTATGTGAGGGGGGGGGGGGGGGGGGGGGGTCGGACACCCTCCCCCCCAGAGCAAATTTTTTTTTAATAAATACCAATAATATTTATATCTGGTTATGATGTTTGTGGAAGGATATTTTATTACTATTGAAATTATTCTGGAAAGTATTATTATTAAAGGTTCTCCCAGAGCAAAAAAAATTGGATCATACGTTCAAAAAATACTTTAATTCAAATAAATACCATACAAGATAATATTTTAAATAAAAAGTTTGTTGAATATGATTATGAACTTTAATATATTTCTGGTTCTGATATTTGTGGAAGAATTATATTACTTTTAAATATATATTAATTATTCGGTATATTATTATATTAAAGTCATTGATAATAATATACTAAATTATATTATAATTAGTGCTGTAAAAATTTAAAAAAAAATCGAACGCGTTCGCGTTCAACGTTCATTGACAAAAATCGAACGCGTTTACGTTCACGTTCAAATTCAAAAAAAGGAACGCGTTAAGTTCATGAACGCGTTCATACGTTCAAAATTTTATGATAAATTTTTTTTTAAATTTAATATAAATAAATGCCTTATATTTTTCAACACAATATATTAGCCATGATAAAAAATATTTGATAATATAATTATAAATACAATATAATAGAGCGATAAAAAAATAAATTTATAAAAAAATTTTCTTATTAATTTTTAATAATAATTGCTTTTCAAAATTTTCATCTGATGATAGGCATGAACGCTTGTCAGTTAATACAGCGTTAGCTATACTAAAAACTCGCTCAACAGGGGCGGATGAAGGGAATGAGGTGTTATACTTGTATAATAATTCTTTTAAAAGGGGGAATTTATTAAAAACATTTAATGTTTTATCCATTGTTTCAAAAAATTAAGCTATGTTATCATCCTCCAATCTGCCCTCTTCTTCCTCGTCAAATGATATCTCGGAATTGATTTTAAAACAGTGAAATATTTTTGATATTTGGGCCATGGTAATTCTAATTCATCTAATATTGAATTTTGATTTTCAGAATCTGATGATGAAATAATGCTAATCTATTAAATTAAAATATAAAATATTCAAAATAATAAACTTTAATCTTATCTTCTCTAGCAGTAGCACTATGGTACGTTAATTGCAATATGAAAAAGGAAAAACATCTGATTAAAAAATATAAGACTTTTTTGTTAAAAAATTGGATTAAATATTAATTTTTCAAATAAATAAAAATATAAGACTTTTTTGTTAAAAAATGCGGATTAATATTAATTTTTCAAATAAATAAAAATAAAAAGTGTTTTTAAAATTGAACGAACGTAAAATTGAACGCGTTCATCAAAGAAAAGGAACGCGTTCACGTTGAAAGTTCGTCAAAAAAAAAGAACACTAATTATAATAATATATTATTTATGCATTTAAAAAATATATTTATTATATATTATCGAAGATATGGTTCGAAAATATTATATTTCTAATAAAATATATTTGTTTTATATTTTGTTGCATTTTTATAAATGAAATTGTTAAAGAGATCAAATTTTATGACTGAACTTTCAAAACTCTACTCAAATTGATGGATATAAGGAAATATCTAAGTAACAAAAAAATATACTAATAGATACTTTTATTTAATTTTAGCGAAAAACAATGAAACAAATTTTCCAACTAATGTCTCATGCAATATATACCCTGTTGAAGATGATAATCATGATCTAAATACACTAGGTAAAAATAATATTTAATCTAGTGTAATAATTAATATCTTATGCATTATAGGGTCTATTGAAAATGATGAGGGTGATGTAAATACACCAGGTCAAAATAACATTTAATATAAAAGATATTATTTAAAATCAATAGCTAACTATTCTTATTTTAGAATTTAAAATTAAACACCTAACCAAAGTTTTGACTAAATTAAAATTGCCTGTACAAATCACTTTGGGTAATATATTATTTTAAATAATTTTGGCTAACCAAAAAATATTTTCACATTTTTAAGTACCCAAACGTAGGAGGGAAGAAAATGATTTTATTGATCAATTCAAATCTCTAACTAGTACAAGTAATATTATCTATTACCTTCAAATATTTATATCATAATTTTAGGTATATCAAGTATTACATTTAATAAAAATGATGATAGTCAACAAAATGAACACACCAAATCACTTAATATAGAAAATTAGAATTTTAATGATGAACTTGATACCATAGGCAACAATTTACCACCCATATCAAGTATTTTATGACCTTATTTAAATGTATTCATTTAAATTTTAGAGATACCTAGATACTCTATTAAAAAATATGATAAAAATCAGCTAAATACAGTTGATCCAGCGTCTACATGACAGGATTTTCACTGAATGCAAACCCCCTTAAAAATTACGCCGCCTTCGGCGACAGTGTCTCTTTATTATTATTTTTACCTTTATAATTATATTGATACTCTTTTCAGAGAATTTGTAAGGATAACTTAAATTAATCTATCTCTACTACCAACTATCGATATTTTGTGAATATAAATAATTTATTTTTTATATAATAAATTCAATTAAAACCTCCATTATTTACAATGAATTAATTATTTGGGCATTATGAGCTTGCTGATTTGGAAAACAATGTGTATGCTTGTTTGAAATATATAGATTTGGTCAATAATTGTATTATAATAATTCTATAGTAAAAGTATTAATTTTTACAGCAATAAATTGTGTCCTATTTCATCTCAAAATTTAATAGATAACCCCCCAAAAAATTTATCCTAACCCCATTAAAGCAGCCTACCCCCTCAAAAAAATAGGATGCGAACTGTTCCTACCCCTCCCGCTCATGTAGACGCTGAGTTGATTACTTCAAATCTTTACCTATTACAAGTAATATTATCTAACCTTCAAATATTTATATCATAATTTTAGGTATATCAAGTATTACATTTAATAAAAATGATGATAGTCAACAAAATGAACACACCAACTCACTTAAAAAAATCAGAATTTTAATGATGAACTTGATACCATAGGCAACAATTTACCACCCATATCAAGTATTTTATGACCTTATTTAAATGTATTCATTTAAATTTTAGAGATACCTAGATACTCTATTAAAAAATATGATAAAAATCAGCTAAATACAGTTGATCACTTCAAATCTCTACCTATTACAAGTAATATACCTTCAAATATTTATATCATAATTTTAGGTATATCAAGTATTACATTTAATAAAAATGATGATAGTCAACAAAATAAACACACCAACTCACTTAATATAGAAAATCAGAATTTTAATGATGAACTTGATACCATAGGCAACAATTTACCACCCATATCAAGTATTTTATGACCTTATTTAAATGTATTCATTTAAATTTTAGAGATACCTAGATACTCTATTAAAATATGATAAAAATCAGCTAAATACAGTTGATCACTTCAAATCTCTACCTATTACAAGTAATATACCTTCAAATATTTATATCATAATTTTAGGTATATCAAGTATCCAGAGTTGTTAAAAGATCGAATCAAAAGATCGACGATCCTGGATTCGATCGCAAATTTGTCAATTTTACGAGATTTATGATTCTGACTTAAATTGAGGATCGAGATCGAGATCATTTTGTTTAAAATTCGATCCCGATCTTTTTAAAAATTAATTTTTTACTTAAAAAGCAATAAATAAAATAAAAATTTTGAAAATTAAATTAAAATATTATTTTTTAAAAAAATATCTATCTTCATATTTTATCAACTTCCATTCCACCATTTATTTTATAGATATATTTATTCATTTCCTAAATTTTACGAGATTTAGAGCTCTTACAAGTTATTTAATATAAATTTATACTAATATATTAATATTTATTTTAATAGGTAAATGTAAATGTCCATTATAGATTTAGAAGATTCTATTGCTTCTACTATTGATGTAACAGCAGATATAAGTGAGAATGAGAATTTTTTACCATTTTTGAAATTACGTAAGTATTTTACTTTGTGTGAAATGGATGAAAGCAACTCTTATAATATGATCACCAAATGCCGTCTCTGTAAGAAGATAATATTCTTCCAAAATATCATCCTCGAACTTAAAGAGACATTTACAAGTAATTCTTTTAAATTTTTTTTATTTGATAATCTGAATGTCAACATGTTTAAATTTAATTTATTACATTCCTGAGTTGAGCAGGTCCTACAGAAATAGAATCTAGATACAGATTCTTTATAAAAAAATATTTTTTTATGATTTTATATTATCAGATATCTGCAAAATATATTAAAAAATTGCAAAGATCTGGCAAATTTAGTAAAATATTTTTAAGAGGCCAGTTCTACTAAACCTCTGATATCTAGTAAAATATTAATGGGCCTTTAAAGACATTAAAAATTTATTAGTTTATTTGAATTTTAAGCTAATATTTTGATTAAATTCTTTGTAAATTTCTTTGTATATTAAGTTTACATTTAATCAATATTTATGACATGATCCAAATATAAATAAATACCATACAGATGATGTGCCAGACTTGACTGCAAAATTTAAAAGGTTTAAGTTTTGCAGATACTTTATTTGATTTATATGAATAAAATGAACACTTATTTAATAATAAATTAATAATCATTTCATAATATAGATTTCCTTCACTGTATGAAGACAGTAACATTTTGGCAGCCATGATTTACCCTAAATTTAAACTTAATTGGCCTTATATTAATCTGCCACAAAATATGATGGTAAAAATTAGTTGCCCATTTGGAAAATATGCAGTAACAACCATATGCGGATACCTCAAATGAATGTATAGATGACATTGATCCTTTTTTTGGGAAAAATACTGTACAAAATGCTTGTTCCGTTAAAAAAAATTTATTCAAATGATGATTCCATGAATATTTTTAATATTTATATTAATTTTAAAAAAATATTTATTGAATATAATACACCTTTGCCATCAAAGGAGCGCTTGTTTAGTAAAGCTAAACATGTTCTAAATGAAAGACGCGGATGTTTAAATGATGATAATTGAAAAAAATTTATTATTAAAAGTTAATTTTAATTATAAATAAATATATTATAATTGTTATATTTATTATTCAATTACAATAAATTTCTACCATATTTAATTTATTTTTATATTAGTTAATTTTGTATCGGTTATATTATATTATTATTCAATTACAATAAATTTATAACATATATTAGTTAATTTTGCATCGGTCAGAAATTTCCTTCAGAAATTTAAATAGAAAAAATGGTGTCGATCCTGGATTTCGATCCTCTTTTTTTGAAAAGATCGTGATCGGGATTCGATCGTTTTAAAAAGATCGGTTAACAAGCTTGCAAGTATCACATTGAAGAAGAATGATAGTAGTCAAAAAAATATTATAGGTTGTATCAATTTAGAATTTAAAGGTTATCTAATGCTTTATTTTAATATTTATTGTGTTATTTTTATAGGAATATCTCAATTAATATTTACACCAAGGGCTAAAAAAAATGGTGATAACAAACAAAGAAATACATTAAGTCACAACAAATTACTATCTAATAAATGTAAACAATTATTTTATAAATATTTATATTAAAATTTTAG
Organism: Gordionus sp. m RMFG-2023; assembly: GCF_954871325.1. Lineage (NCBI taxonomy): Eukaryota > Metazoa > Nematomorpha > Gordioida > Chordodea > Parachordodidae > Gordionus > Gordionus sp. m RMFG-2023. Next base: position 19,735,414 of record NC_088775.1, read on the forward strand.
ATATATCTAAAAATCTACAGAGAATTTAAATGGAAATGTTAATACCCTAGACTACAATTTACCACTCATGTCAGGTATTAGTCTTATTTAAAATTATTTATGATCTTAGCTATACCCACATACTCCAGAAAAGTAAAGAATAATAGACAATCAACTATACTAGATCATCTAGAATCATCACCTACTACAAGTGATATAGTTTATTACTTTATAAGTTACATTATAATTCTATATATATCTGAATTACTTGGAGAGGACATTAATATAAATGAACTTGATACTTTAGGTTCTAATATTAGTCTTATTTAAATTATATTTATTTAAAATCTTAGCAATACCCTCATATTCCAGAAAAGTAAAGGATACAACCAACAATACTAGATCATCTAGAATCATCACCTACTACAAGTGATATAGTTTATTACTTTATAAGTTACATTATAATTCTAGATATATCTGAATTACTTGGAGAGGACATTAATATAAATGAACTTGATACTTTAGGTTCTAATATTAGTCTTATTTAAATTATATTTATTTAAAATCTTAGCAATACCCACATATTCCAGAAAAGTAAAGGATAATAGACAACCAACTATACTAGATCATCTAGAATCATCACCTACTAAAAGTGATATAGTTTATTCCTTTATAAGTTACATTATAATTTTAGATATATCTGAATTACTTGGAGAGGACATTAATATAAATGAACTTGATACTTTAGGTTTCAATTTACCTTCCACATCAGGTATATATAATTTTGTTTTAATATTTAGTCTTATAATTATATAGCTTTGGCGTAAGCAGCTGGGGCGGGGGGGAACCCCCCCCCCAAAGCCAAAATGCAGATGCCGGGCATATTTTTCAAAAATATTATTTTTTATATTTTATTATAATTATTCATATCTATTTCTTTTTAAATTTTTATATTATTAACTTTTTCATTTACTAATTTACTTTATCAATTAATTTCATTTTCAAGTTTTCTTTGTGGCGTAATATTTATCTACTATTTTTAGATTTCCCGATATTATAATTTTCAAATTTCTAGTCATGGATATTAGACTTTTTTAAAAAAACGCTGAAGGTGAAAATCATGCCCAAAAGCAAAAAAGTATAGTATGATAATTTAATAAACAAAAGCTGTGAACTGATAATTTCCTCAAAAGAATCAATTCAAAAGGGGGATATGATTCCCATTTCATCAATAATTTATAAAAATAGGGTTAAAATTGCAAAAGAAAATAGAGGCAAGATAAAACTAACTATTGAGGCTATTTTATATTGTGGCTTGCAAGGCCTAGCAATTCGTAGCCACAAGGATTCAGGAAGCTTAAATTTTAATAATAATGATAACGAAGGTAATTTCCGTGGACTTTTAAAATTTAAAGCATTAGGAGATCCTGTATTAATGGAGAGCCTCATTAGTACCAATAAAAATGCTACTTATCTCAGCCCTAGGATATAAAATGAGATAATTGATATTTGCAACAATATCATTTTAGAAAAATTGATTGTTGAAATCAATTCTGCCCCATGCTTCTCAATTTTGGCAGATGAGACCACGGACATTGCTGGCATTGATCAGATGTCGTTGTGTGCGCGATATGTAGATACTCATAAAAACATTATCAAGGAAATGTTTCTCCAATTTATTCCTGTTTCAAGCATGACTGGGTCTGCTTTAGCTGATGTAATATTTGTGAATCTTAAAAAATTAAAAGTAATAATTAATCTTATTATATAATTATTTTAAAAAATATAGCTAAATATAAATATAATACGTGGGCAAGGGTATGATGGAGCACGTGCAATGAGTGGACAATTCAATGGGCTTCAGGCATTTATTTAAAAAATAGGCCCAACAGCTATATATGTCCACTGTGCTGCCCATTCACTCAAATTAGCAATATCGGATTCATGTTCTTTACCATTGATATCAAATTGCTTAGGTTTTTAATTATTAAATTAAATTTTTTATATTTATATCAGGTAAAATATCTAGCATTTATGAGATGTTTAGATACCCAAGCGTCAAAATATTTTGAACAGAATTATATCTGAAACTCCTTGCCCAACAAGGAGAAAAAAATTGCAAAAAGCTTGTCCAACAAGATGGAGTCTACGACATCAAGCAGTAACAGCTTTTATCGAGTTAGAAGAGCCGAGTATTAATGCTCTTATAGAAATATCACAATGTCTGAAAAAGATATTTCTACAGAAGCAAGCAAGTTACTGGATTCAATATTTATACCAAATTTTTTTTTCGCATTAGAATGTATTAATAAATTATTTAATTATACAACTATTTTATGTAATACTTTTCAAAAACCTGAAATTGATTTGATTGAGATGATGAGAATAGCAGAGACAATTTTATTAGAAATTAAAGAAATTAGAGCTAATGCTGATGAGGAATTTCATATTTTATATATTAATGTTGAATCAAAAGCAGAGCTATACGAGTTCAATATTTGTCTCCCTCGACTTACAGTAAGGCAAACTTATCGTCCAAATATTAATATAGGGTCAATAGAAGAATATTATAAAATAAATGTCTTTATACCTCTTTTGGATACATTTATAACCCAAGTAAATGAAAGGTTTTTAATTTATCAAGAAACACTTATCAATCTGCAGATATTAATTCCGCAAAAGCCCTCTGAACCTTTTTCAGATGGTGATAGAAAAAAAATAAAATATTTGGAAGATTTTTATCATGAAGACATTAATGTATCTCATGATGCTTTATTAGCTGAATGCCAACTATGGTATAAAAGATTAACTATGGTTGATATAGTCCCAAAAAATGCTATGATGCTTTGCATCATTTCAAACCTCTTTTAGATTATTTTCCCAATTTATTGAAATTATTATATATATTAGCAACTCTTCCCATTAGTACTGCAACTAATGAGAGAACATTCTCTTCTTTAAGAAGATTAAAAACGTACCTAAGAAGTACAACTTCTGAAAGTAGGTTGAATGGTCTGGCCCTTTTTAATATTCATAGGCATTTGACGCCAAACACGGATGATATAATTGAAAAATTAGCTCCCTCCCAACGAAGATTGGATTTTACATAATAAAAATCAGAGACCTGCAGGCCCGGCCCTAAACCCGGCCCGGGCCGTATTTTAAATTTTTTAAATATACCCGGGCCGGGCCTAAAAAAATTTTTTTTAAACATATCCGGGCCGGGCCTAAAAAATTTTTTTTTTAATATATCCGGGCCGGGCTTAAGATTGTTAAACCCGGGCCGGGCCTTAATATTTTTTATAAAAATTTTTACATTCTGAGTTAATGGTTATAAGATTATATTATATTATAGTTATGATTAATATAATATTGGGTGATGGTTGACACTACCTAACAACCCACAGATCGATCTAATTATTAATTTCCTGCAAATTTAAGTATTAATATATTTTTTTATAATTCATATCTAAATTTTTACAACATATTTTACCAAAACAATCAAATAAAAAAATATCTTAAATAAGTCCCAATATTCAAGTATTATTAATATATTTTTTTATAATTCATATCTAAATTTTTAGAATATATTTTACCAAAACAATCAAATAAAGGATTATCACTTCTTAAAGTTTGTAATTGATTTTACTAAATATAAAGCATTTTTTAATAGAAAAATTTGTTTTACACAAGTATCATTTTATTTCTCTTTTTCTCTGTCCCAAATTCAAGCAATTACGTATGTAGTCAGGGACAGATCGCAAAATGACGGAAAACTATATAAAAGATTATATTAAATTACAAGAGGCTCAGGAAGTAAATGAAATACCATCGACCAGTCAAATTACGACTGTTGTTAATCAAACTGAATCGTTTTATGACAAATGGGGCGATGGTAATTCTGGTAATATGTCAATACCCGATGATGAATATTATAATTACATAAATAATAGATAAAACATTTAAGGTGGATAATTTGTTAGAGTGGTGGGCGGCTCATCAAAGCGAATTTCCAATTTTAGCAAAATTGGCAATTCCTGCTTTAAGTGCAAGCTGTGAGCGGAATTTTTCCACTACTGGGAGAATTCTTGAAGAAAGAAGAAGTAATCTTCAACCTGAAAAGGTAGATATGCTTCTCTTTCTTCATGATAATTTGTGAATTTTTAATATCTTTCTTGAGTATAGGGTTTTGTCAATCATGCTGGTTTTTTACTTTGCAAACTGTCAAATATTTATTGCATTTATTATTTACCTTGAGTCATGAAAGTTTTTAATCCAACATTTTTCATTATTTTTTACAATATTATATAATACAATTATCTTCTTTTGTTAAAAATTTATATTATAAAATAAATTATATTAATATTGTGCAATTAGATTATATTTTCAAAATACTATTTATTATACATGCATTTTTTTAAATAGCGATTTATTTTTATTTTATAAATTAAATAGTAAATTAAATACAATATTATATTCTCAAAATATTTTCCATTTTTATAAATTAAATATTAGTTTAATTTTTTTTAAATGTAATATAAAATATAGTATATGACAAATATTATTACCATTTTTATGAATATTAGTTTTATTTTTATAAATGCAATATAAAATATAGTATGCTCAAAATATCCATTTTTATAAATAACTGTTTTATAATTTTTATAAATTCAATATAATATTCTCCAAATATTAGCTTTTTACATGCATTTTTTAAATAATAAGCGATAATACTCACTGAAAAATATGGTAAAATACCTCATAGGTGAATTTTTGTATATACCAGATCATTTTTAAAAATTCCGAGCCGGGCCTGAAATTTTTAAATCCGGGCCGGGCCGGCCGTAAAAATTTTTTTTTAAAAATATCCGGGCCGGGCCGTAAAAATTTTTTTTTAAATATCCGGGCCGGGCCGTGCAAATGGTACCTCTGCAGGTCACTGATAAAAATATAATGTTTCTATAATATTTTTTGTGCTATCATTTTTTAATGTCTTATATATTTTTCTTTTACATAAAAAATATAATTATTCATATTTCCAACATTTAGATTTTTTATACTTTATAAATATATAAATTTTAAAAGCTCAAAAAAATTTAAATTTCTATTGTGGAATATTTATTTTATAGTCATCATATCCTGGTTATATCCACTTAATATTTTATAATTCAGATTTATTTAAAGTATTTATATGCCGCCGGTTATATTCGTTTAATATTTTTTAAATCAAATTTATTTTTATATATCGGTTTATATATTTAATTTTTTATAATTCATATTAATTTAAATTTGTATATTAGAAATAGTTATTAGTCCTAATAAATGTATGCTTGATATTTTTAAATAACAATAATTTTATTTAAAAAAATTTTAATTATCCTCCCCCCACCCCAAATTCCTGCGTACGCTACTGATACATCAGTTAATAAGGGTAACTTCAAAGAGTTGCTCAAATTATATTGTCATCTAGGTGGTGATGAAACCAAGTTGATATTTTATAATGTGGCTAATAATGCCACATATATATCTCCCGATATACAAAATGAAATTATAAACATATGTAATAATCTTATTGTTGAAAAATTGATTAAAATTGTTGAACCTACCTTTTTCTCTGTACTTGCAGATGAAACAACTGATATCTCAAATCAGCAGCAAATGTCATTGGTTATCAGAATATTAAACTTGGACACCATAAAAATTAGTGAATTTTTTTTGCAATATACTCCACTTAATAATGGTACAGGAGAAAATATAGCCAAACAAATAATATCTTTTTTAAAAAACAATAATATTGATATAACTAAAATTCGAGGCCAAGGATATGATGGTGCTTCAGCAATGTCTGAAAAAATTAATGGGGTTCAGGCCTATATAAAAAAGAAGTGCCCAAAAGCTCTTTATATACATTGTGGAGAACATTCTCTAAATTTAGTTATCTCCAAAGCTTGTGGAATTCGTGAGATTGATAATAGTTTAAGTAAATAATTATTCACATAATCTATATAATCTTTATTTCATAAAAATCGTACCCAAAATAATTGAATTTTTAAGTTGTGGGAAGCGATCAAAGGTGTATCCAAAATAATTGAATTTTTAAGTTGTGGGAAGCGATCAAAGGTGTTGTATCACGTTTTAAAAGATATACAAAGATTTAAAGTTCAAAAATTAAAAAAATATTCGCCAACAAGATTTCTTCAGAGACAAGATTCAATTACTGGATTCCTTCAAGCATTAGAAGGCATAGTTGAAACCTTGAAAATAATAAGTAGATGGAATGATAATGATACATCTAATATTGCCCAAGAATTGTGTTCATCAATTTATGAAACCCCTTTTATTATATCAATTTTTTGTATGAATTATATTTTTTTAAAAACTGTAAATTTAAGTCGATATCTTCAAAGGGAAAATATCAACATTGTGTCAGCAATGAATGAAGCCAAGAGGCTTCTTAAAATATTTGAAGATGCTGAGGTAAATGCCAACAATATTTTTTTACCAATAAATTAATATTAAGAAACCTAGGCTAATAATCATAGATGACATGTTAGCTTTGGAATCAACTTTTGATTATTATAAAAAAGTTATTCATTATTAAAAACAATTATTACTCACTTTAAATTAAAATTTGCTGGGCATAGCAAAATATTTTAATTTTCTTTTGCCATCATCCTCAGAACAATTAATTATTAACAATAATATAATGCTTAGCATTAAAAAAATTAGTATTTTTTATGAATCCGACATTATCGGTGGATACGAACAGCTAAAATCAGATACTGAAGCTTGGTATTCTGATCTAAGCACCATCATCCTTACAGATCGTCCCAGTAACCCTGTTGAGGCATTACAATTATTTAAGGAAACTTTAAACTTAAGATCAAATATCAAAACACTTTTAATAATATTAGCAACACTTCCCATAACTACTTGCACCAATGAGCGGTCATTTTCGACACTGACTCGACTTAAAAGTTATTTAAGGGCAACCTCTGGCCAGGCGAGGACCAATGGATTGGCTCTTCTAAATATATATAGAGATCTTAATCCTAGTCCAAATGAGGTCATAGAGGAAATGGCGAAAGGGCCACTGAGAATTAAGTTAAATATATAAAATATAAAGTTTTTTAACATAGTATTTATAGTTTTTTTTTTAATCAAAAGCAATAAAAATATTTTTTTAAATAAGCACTTGACATAAAATTATATTTTGTTATTTATAAATTGTTTTACAATAGTTTATATAAAATTTATCTTTTGTTATATATATAAATTTTATTATATATAATATTTATTTATTTTTTTTAATTTATATTAAAAATACTTTATTTATTAGGCATACAAATATAAAAGTAATAATACATAATACTTATCCAATATATACAAATAGTTTACATGTACAACTTAAAAATATATTAAATCTAGTATATTAAAATATTTAATTTCGCATAAATATACATTTTAAAAAAATACTGTATTTATGAAAATGATAAATATATATAATTACAATAAAATATAAGTAATTTTTACATAACGGAATTTAAGAAAAATATATAATTTAACAATTCTAGAAATTTTAAGAAATTTAACAACCAACGACTTCATAATACAAAGTATAATAATGGGAATATAATTAGTGCAAATGATAATACGAGGAAGAAGGGGGGGGGGTAATTTTAAATGATTTATGGAAGAAGAAGAAAATCTAGATTAATCGGGCTCCTCGGGGAATGAACCTATGAAGCATGTGAAATTAGATTTTATAATCTGAATTCCTATGCGTTGACGTAAGTAGACGCCTTCTTTTGGGTCTCCTGATTTTGTTCTTAAGGTTCTGCCAATCTTTTTAATTAGGCTAAGAGCCTGACTTCCAAGAGATGTTAAGGTTGTCGTGACAACTGGTACGAATTTATACTCATCTGGAATATCCACATATTTATTTGTTTTAAAATCTTCGGTGTATTTTAAAATGTCTTTATTGGTGTTGGAGAGTGAGAGGGGGTCAACGCAGGAGAAATTCCACGCTAGAAATCGGCCATTCTCCCAAGGAATTTGTGTAATTCCATCGGGTCGTCTCCCATCCGTAAAGAGACCTGAGGGTTCTAAAGTGGCAGGAAAGCCTGCTGACTGTAAAGCTCGTTTTATGAGAGCATTACACCTGTTATGCCGGATTGAGCGTCCACTGCTAAAAATGCATTGGAGGCAATGACGACCAGTTTGACTAACTGGCCTTTTGCACTTGGCGCACTTATATGAAACTGAGGTTGTTACATTTAATCGAATGGCTACAGCAAAACTGAATTCTTGATTTGAAAGTTCGAGATCAAGATTTTTAGAGGGGATGGCATCCAAGTATTCATGTCCTAAACCTTGGTTGAGGGAAGCTAATAGGGCATGATCTTCAGATTGCAATGTCGAAAAGAGGTAATCAACGGACCTTGCAATCATCGGATTATCCCAATCCTTTTGTTTATGGGAGGCTGGTGGCAGACATTCATCTCCAACTGAGGCTTTCCATATGACATAAGCTTCGTCAAGCAGTGCATCTGGGAAGGTCAGGTGATCAGTTATTATTTTGGAGCTTGCCAATCTGGACGAGATGAAACCACTAATTGATAAGGCTATGGGTGATCGTAACCCTAAGCCTTCTTTATTGCAGGGGAGAGTGGCTTGATGCCACGAATTGGCTTAAGGGTTTGGGATGTTTAAAAACAGCAGTAGACCGTAGAGCATATAGGATCTTTGGTGTATTGAAGAAATTTTTTATTAAGAAGAAAGATTTATGCGTGGGAAGTTGCATAAGTAGACCCTCCATATTGTTTAAATTATTCTAAGTAGCCTGGAAAAAGGCTTCAACTGCTAAGCAACCCCCAACTGGTGAGCCAAGATGTGTTAGTTCTTCGGCCATAACCTCTTTAAAGGCGTGACAGTTGGGAGATTGAGAGGTGAGCTGACAGAATTCTGTTTTGTCGACGTTTAAGAGAAGGCCTATGTCTGGCCCATCCTTTTGCAAAATTTCTAGGGCTTTGTCTATCCCTTCTGGGCTTCCGCTTATAATTCCGTCATCTAGGTACCAGATATGAAGATCTAACAGGCAACTGCTTTTAATTTTTTTAACTAGAATGACTATTCCTAGACAGAATAATATCGACCCTAGGGGATCACCCTGTTGAATTCCTTCTGAAGAAGAAAGCCTATATTCACCATATTGTATGATGGAGGGATTCGCATAGCAGCTTAAAATGTAGCTGGAGTAGCATGGGAAGCTATTGATAAAGGATTTAAGGAAGACAGATCGTTTTATTGTGTTGTATGCATTGTAAAAATCAATTTTAATTTAATCTATAATTTTAATGTGTTATAATTTGTGTTGCTAAAATTATTAAAAGTGTTTTGATATTTGTTCTTAAATTTAAAGTTTCCTTAAATAATTAATTGTAATGTCTCAACAGAGTTGCTGGGACGATCTGTAGGGATGATGGTGCTTAGATCAGAATGCCAAGCTTCAGTATCTTTTTAGCATGTCTAATTCATAAAAAATACTAATTTTCTTAATGCTAAACATTATATTATTGTTAATAATTAATTGTTCTGAAAATGATGGCAAAAGAAATCAAAATATTTTGCTATGCCCAGCAAATTTTAATTTAAAGTGAGTAATAATCGTTAAAAAAAATAACTTATAATAATCAAAAGTTGGTTCCAAAGCTAACATGTCATCTATGATTATTAGCCTAGGTTTCTCAATATTAATTTTAAACATCTATCATATATTGGTAAAAAAATATTGCCAACACAATTTTGATTTTTTCACTTTGAAGGATATCGACTTAAATTTAGTTTAAAAAAACATTTATATTTTAATCTATAATTTTAATGTGTTTACTAATTATAAAATATATCATTTATAATTAAGGCAATATAATATTTATAATTAAAGCAATTTATAAGTGTAATACTAATATTTATAATTAAGGCAATATAATATTTATAATTATAGCAATATAATATTTATAATTAAAGCAATATAATATTTATAATTAAATCAATATAATATTTATATTTTAAATAATCGCTTTTTATTTGTAAATAACTTCTAAAAGTATAATAAATTGAAACGTATATCAATAAAATTATGTCAATGTGTTATTTTAATTAAAATTACTGGTTAATGGCTCAATTTTAGCCGATATGGCTAACTCAATATATTAGCGAGAAAATTATGTAAGCCCGAAAATTATGCTCATGGAAATACAAGTTTTATATTATTCGTGAAATCTCTAGGCTTGAACAATATTTTTTGGCTAAAATATTGAGTTAGCTGTTTATAAAAATCAGCTCAAGTCGAGCCGTTTAACAACACTAACTAAAATAATTAATAATTCTAGGACTTTTATATTATAAGAAAAACCAATATGATTTTTAAGATAAACCCGGCCGAAGGCCGGGCAAAAGGGTGTGGGGGACGAAGCCCCCCAGGCTTTTATATGTGGACCCCCTCTAAGGAAAATTCCTAGCTACGCCACTGGGTAGAACTAAGGTTATATAGTTGTTCTGATTCTGACTGAATAATTTATTCTAACTTTAAAAAAATTTACTAAATTTTAATGAATAAGATATATTTTAAATATACTAATTTTTTAACTAATTAGATTCCCCAACCTATACTGATGATAATGTGTTATATTCAAATTTTAAAATAAACTGGCATAACTCATTTGGATCTAAAGATCAGCGTGATAAGGCCTCTTGATAAAGCTGAATAATCTTTTACCAAACAAAGATATATTAGTTACAACTAAAAACGACTTCTTCAGCTAATCTTTTGAGATACTAATCTAATAGAAAATCCCTTATAGGCCTTTCTTAAATCACCAAAAAAATTTTTTGATTATTCTTATTTTAAAATAATATTTCTTAAATTAAACGCTCCATTACCCTCAATTGAGGGTTTATTTAGTAAGGCAAAACTTTTACATAGGGATAGCCGGTCTAAACTTTTGGATGACAATATATAAATGATTTTATTATAAAAATGTAATCAACATAAATAATTATTTTTTATTACATTTAATTTTAGTTAATTTCTTTTATAATCAATAACATTATATTAAAATATTATAAATGTTGATTTATATACAATTACATTAAATAAAAAAAATTTTTTATAAGGTAGCTAAAGCTACTTTTGAAAAATAGTAGCTAATAGCACTCTACTCTGTTTTGATGGGTGGCGGTAGCATCCTACTTTCTTTAGCAAATAGCAATAGTAGTAGCGCGGTATTTTAAGAGTAAGGTTTAGCAACTCTGCTAAGCTGTATAGCAAAACAAAGAAGTAAATTTATCTATCAATTGAAGGGGGTGTCTTCACATCTTGTTTCAAAAAAATATTGATCTAATATTTATAGTACAGCCAAATCTTGCCCATGATAAAAATTTTGACAATGGGCGGGTGGGTGTAGCAAGAATTTTCTGAACAGCAGGTGGCTGGGTGACAGCGTATTGGCGAATAAAAAATTTCCAAATCAGAGGCAGGTAAGTTAAAAAATAGTAAAAAATAGTGGGTAAACAAGCTTATGAGATAAAACCCACCAATTGAATGCATCTAGTATACATTCTCGGTAAAAATAAATGTACTCTAAAGGTAATATACAATCAATTTCGTAATTATAATATAATTAGCCAGAGGAAGCCTTCGTTTAAAAAAAGATCTTTCTACAAACGTGAATCAAAATAAACATTTAATTATAGGCTGAAAGTTGCTTAAAACCATGACAATTTCTATGTTAAACAAATAAAGACTAGGGTCATATTTATTTATTTATACAATAAATATATTCCATATTTTATATAAGAAAGTATACTGATGTCGGAACTGATTGGATTTTCGAATCCGTTAAAACGAGGGTAAGGGATGCGTTTGGACGATCGATCGACTACTGGGGGTAAACCGGTATTTGGTTGCTGGAGCGAGTTAGACGAAAGCGATGATGAATGGCAACTGCTAGAATCTTCTTCAAAGCCATCTTGAGTTGAATTCGAGCTATTATGATTCTGCTTAATGGGGATAGGGTTAAACAAATTAGTGAGTGATCGATTTCTGACGGGAATGGATGGAAGAGGAGGAAGAGGAGGTCTGTTGGGCAAGGCTTTGGCGTTTGAAGCCAAATTCCCGTTATCGGCCTGTTTGGAAAGGTAATTATTGCTGTCTCTCATTAGCAAAGAGGAAGAATTGTAAGGGTTAATCATCTGCAAGCTCCTAGAACCATCAACTAGATCCCTAAAATTAGGCGGGTTACGATTCGTACTTCTAAATGGTTTAAGCGAAACAAAAAGTAAATAAAACGTAAGACTTGATAAAAAAATAGTATAAATAATATTAAAATATTTTTAAATAATTAGAACGATTCATAATTGAGTTTAAAATAAATGAGTAAATATTTTGGTGATTGTATAAAAAAATCATTGGCCTTACTTCAGGCTTAAATCTTCCCGACTAACACTGGAATTGTCCTTACCGTTGTTAGATCTTTGCAAGGTATAATGAATAGCTAAGTTATAATGATCGATACGATGATTTTTGTTGTCAATGATGGGGTTCATAGTGCCATCAAAATGGAGAGGCCTGGTATTCAAACGTCTTAGAGTGGGTGGTTTTTGGGGTAAAGGTGGTGGATTCTTGTTATCCGTTTGGTCATTTTGGTTATTATTTTTATTATTAGTAAGCAGAATATCATTAATATTAGTGATTTGATTAGATTGTTTGGGATGATTAGAAGTACGACCGAGTGTTGCAAATTTCGTGACGTTCACATTTTTACCGCTACTAATATTTCCATTCGCGTTACAGGAATTAACAACAGTGTTATTACTAATGTCGTTAAGAAAATTTGATTTTAATTTATTCATCTCTCGAGAATCCCCGTTAGCTGACCCATTTACGACCATATCGTTCGAGGAATTGAAGCTATGCGGTAAAAATTTTTCGTTATGGCAATTGGCGTTTATATTATTTTGATTATTGTTGATAATTTTATTCGCACTACTTTTGGGGAGATTGCCATTATTTATGATGGTCCTACCAAACATTTTATTCTCCAAGTGGGATTTTAGATCGTTCATATTAAAACCTTGGGCGCAATGATTGGGTGTAGATGGTAGCTTAACAGCCGAATCTATCTGATTTCCATTCTTACATTTTACACCTTATAATTTTATAGTGTATTAGTATATTGAATATGTTCCAATTAAGCAGGAAATAAAGCGCTCTCAAAATCTCGCAAAATAGACAAATAGAGAGCTATCGACCTTTCTTATTCATTCCTAAATCAAGCTTTACCAGTTATAATCTTTCAGTAAACGTTTTTAGGCAAAGATTTGATATACTAATGCTACTTATTCGCTCCAATTATCTATTCTCATGGATGCAATAATTTCCTCATTTTTACCACTGACGTTATTATCTTTTTCCTTCTCTAAAATATCCATTTGATCATTTTAAAAAAAAAGTATGTTCGAAATTTCGGTAAAATATTAACTGTTTATATTAGGAGAGCTTCTGTCATTCGGGGATTTAGTCTTTTTAAGTGTTGTTCCCATTTGAATCTGCGATAATAATGCTGATCTGTTAGCACCATTGGCTTGTGAATTTGAAACATTTTTTAAGAGGGCATTCTTAGAATTTTTTAAAATTAAATTATTAAAATATAATTATTAAGCAATTAGAATCGCAAGAAAGTGAATATATAAAATCTATACATTATAAGCATCTTAATTACAAATTTTAAATATACTTGTAATTTTTGACTTGGTAATGGTGGAGGTGGAGCTGGCATCTTAGATCATAAAAGTCTTTTGAATGAACAATTTTCCCATGTCTTTTACCCGCATTAAATAAGTTTATATAAAAAATTATAATAATAGAAGTAAAATCGTTGTATACTATATAGTAACAATTGCCCAGGTCATAATCATAGACTTATATCAACATAGACAGCTCAACGCCCAATTAGATAATGTTATTTAAACATCATTTATTTGGGAACCATTTGTAAAATAACTGGTTTCCTATTATCATATGGATTTATCTTAATAAAATAACTCTTTTTTAGACCAATGTTTTTTTTGTTTATCAAATTTTTGTAGTAATAGACGTCCAAGAAATAAGGATGTATCTTTTCACAAGTAAATTAATTTATCAATTATATAGAAATGTAAGTTAAAATTTACTAACGTTCTATGTTTACAATTATTCTGTAAAATATTTGGTTTCATTTTAATTTATGCATAATAATAATCTATTTTAAAAACTTTAGCATGTAAAGATTGTTAGCGTTGCCGCAATTAATTAAAATAACTATCCAACATAACTTGCTGGGTCTATTTCCCTCTACACACATTTAGGTCAATGAAGGAGACCTGGAGAGACCCTCCACCCCGATTATTAAAATGGATATATATACGTTAATAAGGAGGTACCCCCCGATATTTTAATGCTATTAATTTGCTTTTATTCCCTCCATGTTAGAGGGCCCTGGATGGATGCGTATCAGTTTAGGTCGGTAACCTTCCGAGCCACCATCCACCATTCCAAAAATGATCATTTAAGACGTTATCGCATATTTTAATAAAATTACCTTTATAGTGTGGTATTTTTTAAAAATAGTTTGTTTTCAAAAAGAAAATATAATAGTATAATTTAATTGTAAAATAAAGATATGTTTTGAATAAATGGGTTCAATTCCAATAATATAATTCATTTAAAAATATATAGTGTTAACAAAAATATGGCATACTATACAATGATGTCGGAAAATTAATGCAGATAAAAACAGTGAAATAAATAATAAGCTTAATTTAATTTAAAGTGTTAAAATAATAATCGTTATATAATTAATCCTTCCTTTCCATTTAACCGATATTTTAATTTGCGTAATATGCAACTGTTTAATTAATCTTAATTATTAATCCTAGTAATGAGTATGATAGAACAATTAAAAGAATTATATTTATAGATAAAAAACATATGGAATGTAAACATGAAAAATGAAGTTGTATTAAGGGAAAATAGTCGAGAATTCAATTTTAGGCCCAAACGTTTTGCTGCTCAATAAAACATACTTTAGGCGTGCTCAGGCTAAATTTACGCATGCTGATGGTTAGCATGTCCTAGTCTCTTTATCAAAGCCGCTGCAAATAAATGATTACAAGTCGAACATTGCCATATTCTTTGAACATTATGATATTAAACAAGGAACTAAAAAAATAATAAAACATTTTTTTTGCTAAAAATTTTAATTATTATAATTATCATTTAATTTTATTTTTCAGAGTCCATTTACTTATTTTAAATTTAAAACATCTTTGTTTCCATACAATATATTCTTTTTACTTATTAATTTAAATTTATATAATTTTAAATTTCCTTGAGTAGCAATATCAATTTTATAATCGAATTACTTCCCTCATAAAAAATTATATATATTAATTTTCATTTATATTGATTTTCTATTGTACTAGAAAAAATAATATAAGTTTAATCAAAATTTTAAGTTTTATTTAAAATATCAATATTTCATAAATCACATATGCACGATATTGATAAATTTATTAAAAACTCATAGGGATAACATTTATTATTATATAATGCATAATAAATTTATCAGGCCTGCAGAGGTCGATAACTTATGGCGGGCCCGTACTTAAAAAAAAAAATTCATTTTCAAGCCCAGCCTGTCCCTTTAAAAATTTCCATTTTTGAGCCCGGTTTAGGTTTTTAATTTTTGGCCCTACCCGGATTTTTATTTTTGATTATTATTCAGCTCGTTCCGGAATTTTTAAAATTTCGTTTTTAAATAATTTTGGCAGTATTTTGCAAATTGTTTCAAGGGGAAATTGAAAATTAGGAAGTATGAATATTAAAATCTTCACATTAAATGTTTTTCAAACTGATTAATTAAATATAGTTTTAAAAAATTGGCCCGGAGCGAATTTTTTATTTATTCAAAAAATTTTGAAGCACAGCACGAACTCCTAAAATTGCAGGCCAGGCTCTAAACCCAACCCGGGTACATGGGCCGGGCCGTATTTTAATTATATAAATGTACCCGGGGCAGGCCATATTATAGAACCAAATATTTTAAATAGCTATTATTATCTATAAAAATTAAAAATAATATAATATATTTTTTAAAAATTTTTTTAAAAAGAAATCCAGGCAGGACCGTGCAAAATAGTTATGCATTGGCATAAGGAATTCTCTCCTAGCATATTTATCAGTTGGCAAATATCATTTTTAATAATAAAAAACATTCCGCTACATCCCCCACCCCTCATTCTTCCCAAAAAATGAACAAGATGTCATAACAAATATTTTCAAGAAAAAAAAAGGTACTAGTTAATATTTTTTTTAAAATAATGAATATATTAAAATTTTTAAGGAATACTAAATGTCAGTCATTTTTATGACAAAAACATTAATTTTCCTTGGGGGAAGAAGAGAGAATTAGGAGATCACGGGATGCCAGCTGAGAAAGAACAAAGAGGATATATTGAAAGCCGGGATTGATCGTGAATTTCTCAATTTAATGGGACAGTTATTGGTTATTTGTTTACATGTTTTTATATTAATGTTTATATTATCGTTTATGATACTAATTAGATATTTTTATGAATAAATTGGACGTTTACAATTGGAAGTTTATAGTTTGAACTTTTATAATTGTGTACGATTTTTCGGTTATAAAAGTCTCGGCGATACCGGTCAAAAAGGTGGTATAGGTACATCTGATCTTTACTAATATTATAATGGTCGCTCTAATCAGGTCAGGTTCCGATCAGGCTCCCAGTTCAAGCTTATATCATATAATAAAATTTTTGTTCTGTTTATCCTTTTATAATCTTCATCCGCTGTAATTATATTCCATTTTTTAAAATTTTGATCTCATTGCACAGCGTTCGAAATATTCGTGCATTGCATTTATTTTCAATAAAAAACGATTTCTGGATTCGTACTTGGGACCTTAAACCTATATGTTAAACATTTAAACAGAGACCCGAACCTTTATTTATACCAGTTCAGTTTGGTTACGGTTCTGTATGCAAAATATTATAATGGTTAAGGTTCGGTTACGGTTCTTAAGAAAAATTTATAAAGTTTCGGTTCGGTTCAAGGTTCATTACGATTAGAAATTTTTTTCTAAATTATTTTTATTGAAGCAACACCATCGTATAATGATTGTAATTATAAAAATTATTTATTAAAATTTTTGCAATCACTTTAAGTTAATAATATTGTTTTATAAAATAGATGAATTTATTTATTTTTATTAGGAATAATATAAAAAAAAATATATTAGAATCACAACTCATTTCTAAATATATTATTTGAACCTATAAGTAATATATTTTCTAATATAAGTGGATTCATATTTGTTCATTGTGGGATAACATAAATTTTAGCCTCGAAAAAGCCATTTTAACAGAAACTTGTGTTGCGGGAACCGCAAGTACTATAAGAGCAAGTTTCTATAATTTTGGATATTCAAATTTCTTTAATTCCCAATATATAAAACTGATTATTTTTTAGATTAATTAAATACAACTAAATCAAAAATTTTTTATTTAGATATTTTGCATACTAAAATATAGGAAATAGGAATGCTCTAACACTATATGAAGTAGTTAAAATATTGTGGTTCAATTTAAGTCATAGTGAAAAATTAATATATACTTCTTATGGATATTAAATAAATATCTTGATCATCTAATAGTTATCAATAACGACGCAGATATGGTAAAATATGTAATACAGCACAAGGAAAAGAATGTAATAAAATGTAAAATTATTTATTTTATTTTGGATGAAACCGGTTCATATCGGTTTAACTTTATATAGGGGTTCTTTTTACTCCTTAAAAAGTAATTACATCGGCTCGGTTACGGTTCAGATATTTATAATTATAATGGTTTAGCGGCTCATTCTGGTTCACTCCGAGTCCCTGCATTTGAATGATATACCATTGAAATATTTTTCATTATCATTATCAAACATTGGTTAAACTTAAAACATAATGTATTTAATGTTTAAAATATATATCACCAAATATTTGATATAATGCTGCCTACTCTGATTTTGACAATTTTTAACAGATAATCATTTTTGAAAAACATAAATTATAGTATTTGATTATATAAATATTATAAGAAAAAAAATATTTAAGTACAGAAAACACAAGCTAGTTAGTTATATAACGAGTTTGAAATCTCAATTTTATATCATTTAATGGGAGTGAAAAAATTCGAAAAAATCTCATTTTATAGGAAATGTAGTCTAGCATTGAATACTTATTCTGTTTTCTAACAATTTTGCTATGAACATTTTTCTATTCTTTTTATATATGTATATATGGAAAATTAATATAAATTTAGATTAGTTAAAAAGTTCATGACAAATTTGACTAATAATCAGATTTTCTAAATTTTGTAAATTATTTTAAAATGAGAGATTCGAAATCCATGATGGAGGCGAAGATATTATATTTTATAATTTTATAATATGATCGAGAGCTAATTTCCGAAAATATTTCGATAAAATTTTACCTAGGTTTACAAAATATTGATTCGAATAATGAAATGTTTATATTTGATTCGTAAATTTTGAATCGAATGTACTATTCGTATTTGTGCGAATCGAATATTCGATTTTTTAAATAACTTAATTTTTCGGATATTTTATTTAGTACACAATAAAAAAAAACATTATTGCGTATGATTAATAAAAATAAATTTTTTTAAAAAAAGTTATTTCTGCAGGTATAAAATTTCCCTAATTATTTCTTATTATAAATCTTTAGCAGAGATATATAGATATCTTCGCTTTTTTACATATCTGTAACACAGGCTGATACCAAGACAATTGATAATTGCAAAAATACACATTTAAAAATATCCCAAAATTACATTAAATTTATTTTTTCGATCTTATTTAGTATTATTATTAATTTTGGTTCAAAAAGGTCAACTGAGAAAATTTTTTTTATATAGCCTGAATTTAGATGTTTCTAATACTGCTATTTTTAAAATGGATGTTTTAGTATATTGTGAGGCTAGTCGGTGAGTACGTTGATCATCGATAGAATGGGTTCGAATCCAGTATGGGTCAGTTTTTTTCTGAAGCCAACTTGGTGTTTCTATTGGCGGATGATATATAGTAAATCGGACTCGGCCACGTGATTCTGATTAGAAAATAAATGAATCTTATTATATTTTGACAAATGGCGTGCAATATCACTAGCTATTTCTAATAGTGGTTAAACCCGGATTCTTGCCAAATAAATATTACCCTCACAATAAAAAAAAAATTACAAATGCCAAAAAAAAAATTACAAATGCCAAAAAAAAATTTGATTACAGTGGCTTTAATATTTAAAAGAAATTAATTACGAGGAATGTTCCGGGAATGGCAAAATCCATTCTGAAACGTTCCACAATTTCCCTCAAGTTCCGTTTCCGGAACGTGAAGCTAAGCTCCCAAATCCGTGATTTAAATGTATTATTAGACAAAGTATTTTTATTATATATTATTCGTATTCGTAAATTACGAATTAAATTATATTCGATAGGCTTATTTCTGCCAAAATCAATCGTTAATTTTGTTTTCTCGAACGAATTTACATTAGACGTGAAGTTCTCTTTTGGTGATATCTAAATAATAACATAAAACAAGGCTTCGAGGTGTATTATTATATAACCGACATCTTATTTAACCAAATTAAAATTATTATTTTTCGGTGAAAATAGAACAACGACATTACACTATTTTATTAAAATTTTAAAAAATTAAAATAATAAAAAGAAACGTTATATTATTTATATTTTAGTGAATCGAGATATAATACAATTTTCATCGCAATTATCATTTACATGTTTTGTATGTTAAATTTTTGTTAAATTATTAAGTTATCAGCAATGCTAATAATACTGATAGCTATATATCTCAAACGAATATACTCGTTATTCGATGTTATTCGTAATTTATGAATATATCAAACTTATCCATAATTTATGAATAAGAATAACAAACTTGTTCGATTCGTTCTAATATGAATAACAGATTTTAATTAATAATTCGATAGTAATTATTCATAAGTACAAAAATGTGTTCCTTGTGAAATTTTTTATTTTTATTATCTATATACCTTTTTTATAATTAAATAATCCATGTTTGGATTTAAAAAAATTAATTTTCAAATCGAATAATGATTTAATCATTCAGGCGATAGAATACGAATAAGGAATTATTTATCCGATTTAATATAAATCGAATACGAATATTACATTATTCGATTCGTATTTTTGTAGGTTTGCTGGTAGTTAGTAACCCTTCAAATTTTATCATGAGTTTTTGATGATTAAAGAAATTTGAAGTAAAAATAATTTTAAGAGATTTTTAAAAAAAATATTTTTTAAATTGAATAGTGAAATGTGATTTTTTTAAATTTTACCCCGTTAGTAAAAAAAAAAGAAGCACAAAGCACAATAACTGTTTAGAAACAATTTTTAATATGAAGTAAACTCTCTAACTAAATGAATATTGTTTAAAATATCAATGAAATGAATCAAATTTAGAGTGATGAATAAATAACTAATTTGTCATACACATAACATTTTTTTTAAAGTAAGCAATTTATTTATCCTTCATTTTCACTTATTAATGAAACAAAAGTAATTTATGAGAAAATTGATATAAAATTTATTAAAACTAACTAGGGCTTTTCCTGATTGAATATTAAAATAATAAAAGAATTTATTATAATCATTTGATGACTTTTTTCTATATACATAATCTAAATTATTATTTATAAAGTTATTTAACTTTGAAAAAAAAAGTATGACACTTGCATTATGCAGTTACAATAGGTGAATGTCATTATCCAATTATAATTTTATTTGTATAATATATAAATATTTTTTTAAAAAAGGTTAGGTGTTTTTATATATATAGAAATAATGGTTCGTCATTATGAATCACATCAAGCTTTTGAGATTAAAATGAATATAAATTTTTATAACTTGGGGTGTTATCAATTTCTAAATATAGGATAAGCCTAGGGCTGTGCCGACCCAGAAATTTTTCACCGATCTGATCCGACGATATTTATATGAATTTTAATTAATCATCAATCTTTGAACCAATATCATAAAAATACAATATACTTTCTATTTAAAAAAACACTAACTTTTTGTAATGTGGGTGAATATAGTGTTGTTAAGCAGCTCTATTTAGCCAATTTTTAAGAGCTAAATCAAGATTTTAGCCAAAATATTATTACCTACGCCTCTAAATTTTGCCATTAAAAGTCCATACCTTTCTATTCTCTGAGAGCAAAATCAATATGCTTTAGTAATTTACTTTTGACCAAAATCTGGAGTTGGCCGTTTTTAAAAATTAGCGAAATTGAGCTGTTCAACAACACTAGCTGAAGTGACTAGTTAGATAATAAAAAATTCTTTTCTTGTAGCGGATTATATAACAAAAAGTGTAAAATTTTAAACTATTTCCAAGCATTACAATAAATTATTCTATTTTATTTCCTTTCATTAGTTTATAATTATGAAATTATTTATAAAATAAAAAAGAATATATAATAATATATACAAATCATAAAATAACAAAAACAATAAAAATATCGGATCGGTTTTTAAAATATAGGCTCGATCCGATACTTAATATCGGCACGCCCAGATAGGTTCGATAGTTTTTGTATACATATCGTATTGGTTAATATTTTAAATTGTCCGATCCGATCAATATTCTAAAATGATGGTTAAAAAGATATTTTCACCAGATGGGTTCACCTTAATTTATTATACTTTTTTCCTTAAAATCATTTAAACAAATTTTAGAAAAATCAATATAATAACAATATAATAAATGATAATTTTAGAAAAAAATCTCTAATAGAAAATGTGTTATTTTTTGTTTCACTGATAGGTAGTGTTGACGGCTCGATTTAACCCGATTTTTATAAACGGCTAACTCATTATTGTAGCCAGAAAATATTGTCTAAGCCTCGCAATTTCTCTAATAGATGCCCAAACTGTTGTGCCATCGTTGAGCAAAATCTCCAGCCTTGCATAATATTATTCCGGATAAAATATTGAGCTAGTCGGTTTTAAAAATCAACTCAAATCGAGCCCTTTAACAACACTACTGATAGGACGTCATCTAGAATCATATAAAAATTACATGAATCATCATAAAATACACAAACAGAAAAAAAAACCCCCTTGTTTCAAATTATAAAAAGAAAACATATCTCATAATTCTTTTTTTTTGTGTTTGGACGTACCTTTTAAAAGTTACCTTTTAAAACGACTGGGTAAGAAGTAAAATAGTTGGGTAATTATTATATTTTTAGCCGTTTACAAGTTTTTAGCCGAAAACTATTACTTTGGCTTCGGGGTTTTTCTTAAAAAGATAGCAGCTCAAATTTGGAAGAAACTAATATATTAAAAACCGTTAATGTTAACAGATTTTCCCGGCAAGCTCTGATGATTGAGTCGGCCATTATCGAACTAGTAAGAAACAACTATTTCATAAATTTTGCATGGGGGTACTGATCTGTGAAGCAATTGTTTCAACAGGAAATTATTGTACCCCAATGATGGGGGTATTTTTATTTTAAAAAAATCTATATTTTTACATTTTTACAAAAAAAAATTCTATAAAAAATATGGCTTTAAAAAAATTCAAAAAGAATTCAAAGCTAAGTTGCTAATCGGTACTTATGACATTTCTAAATAAGAAGCAATAGCATTAATTAAAAAATGATGAAAAGCTAAAGCCAGTTGATACTCATCGTAACACAACTGGCAATATAAAAAATATATAATTTACAAATTTAATTCAAGAATTCTTAGTTGGGCAGAACTAAGATGGTGCCTCAAGTATGAGTTAAAGGATCTTTCTTTATTTCTTTCAAAAAAATTAAGCATTTTAAAAACAACATTTTTTCAAAAGGATCAAGTTTTAATATAAGCTGAGGTCCTAAAGTTGACTTTTATTTGTGCAATTGTCATTCAATTATGTAAATCTGTTTATTTTGATGGGGTTAAAAGTTGTGCAGTGCTCAATGCATGTCAGAGTCAGGGTTGCCAGATCTCACGACTTAGCCGTAATTCTCATGATTTCTTACCTATTTTTTTACTTACATATATTTTCTCACACTTCACGCTTTTCTCACGTTTTTTGAGTAAATTAAAATAATCACGCTTAGTCTCACACTTTTTCTCACGTTATTAAATTTTTTCAAAATATTTTTAAATTTTTTTAAAATATTTTTAAATTTTTTCAAAATATTTTTAAATTTTTTTAAAAACAAATATAAAATTTTAAATACTTTCACATATTATAATTAGTTAAATTTAACTTAGATATTGCTAAATATACAATCAAATTAAGATATCTAAAAACATTAATTTCTAGAGTTGATTAATTAGATTCAGGACAGGAAC
The DNA here is from genome assembly GCF_954871325.1 of Gordionus sp. m RMFG-2023. Taxonomy (NCBI): domain Eukaryota; kingdom Metazoa; phylum Nematomorpha; class Gordioida; order Chordodea; family Parachordodidae; genus Gordionus; species Gordionus sp. m RMFG-2023. The sequence continues at coordinate 19,758,913 of NC_088775.1, forward strand.
ATTTTTATAAAATAATTAAATAAAATTTATAATAAAGGTAATTTATACTCAGTAGGTCAGATTAAAATATTTAAAAAATGCTAATTTATGATTTGATGTATTATGTATCTTCTTAAAAACCTCATTATTTACACAATGGATTTTCAAATTCAAAATATTTCAGGAAGCTCATCCTCAACCTTGTTGTAAATGTTAGATTTAATTTGCATAAAGAATTCTTTTGGATTTTGTTGTACTTTATATTTAATTTGCATAAAGAATTCTTTTGGATTATTATTATAACGTGTGATAAAAATATTATATTTGAATAGTTATGAATATTAGTTATAAGAAGATTGAAAAGAGTATAAAAAGGCTAATTTTTACCATACAAAAGATCTTTCATAATTATTAACTTTTTTGTATTTTTTTTTTTTATTTTTATTAATCTTTTTTATTATTTTTACTTTTATAATTTTGTTAATTTGATAATGTTATAATTTTGAATAAAGGATGAAATTGATTTCATGATTTCGTGTTGTTTTCTTTTTTATTTTAGGTCTCAAAAGCCTTACTTTCAACATTCCTAATTATTATTAATTTCTTTTTAGATTTAGGTTTTGATTCACAATGACAAATCTCCCATTGTGACAAACCTCAAGTTATAATTCTCCAGATTAAAAATTGAAATATAAACAAACCAAAAAGAGGAAAATATATAAGGTAGGTTATAATAAAAGTTGGGAACAAAAATATGAATGGATAAAGCAGCATTCAGGGTCGACTGTAAAATGTAGTATATGTGCATCATGCTTTTCAATAAGCATAGTGGGAGTATGATATAATCAAGCATATGAATTCTAGCAAACATAAGCTGGCAAATGAACAATCTAGAACCAATACTACTATATCATCATACATAACCAAATATTCTAAGAATGAGACCATGTGCGTAATTGCTAAAACAACATTCATATATCATTCCATAAAACATTCTCATATCTATATGTCGGCTGATTGTTCAAGCCAGCTATTTTCCACACTTTTTCCTGATTAAAATTGCATCAATATTTTCATGTGACAGAACAAAAGGCTCGAAAATAATAAAAAATATTTTGGCACCTGAAACAAAGGCAAATATTATAAAAGATCTAAAAAACAATCATCCATTTTCAATACTAACTGATGCATCGAATAAAGGTAATATAAAAACATTTCCCTTATTACTTAAATACTTCAACAAATTACTTAAAAATTTTTCGTCTGACAGTGAAACCTCTAAATACATATCTAGATGTTTGCTAGAAAATTTAAAAATCGCTGGACTTGATATTTCTAATGTAACGGCCTATTGTGCAGATAATGCATCTGTAAACTTTGAAAAAAATCAAAGTATAATTGAAAAGTCATAATAATAATATTATACCAATAGGCTGTATATGCCATATTCTTCACAATTCGTTCAAAAAGGCTGTAATTTTTCTCAAATATGATATTGAGAGTATAGTAATAAAATGCTATAATGAATTTAGCACCTCAACAAAAAGAGTTACAATTTTAAAAGAATTGGTAGAATGGTGTGGTTTAGAATGGTCAGAATTACTTCGCCGTGTTCCAACATGTTGGCTTACATTAATCCCAGCGATTGAGCGGATGCATAAGTATTTTCAACCCCTTAAAGAATATTTTTTAGTAACCCCACCAATTTTGAAAATATTTTTTGAAGATAATTTTGCAGAGGCCTATTTAGGTGTTGTCCTTAATGTTGGCACTTTAGTTAATAACATAAATTTACAATTGCAATCTGAAGATGTATTAGCAATATATGATCCTATCCTAAAATTAAAGAATTCATTAAATTTAAAAATTCAACAAAATTTTTATGGGAGCATTTCTAAAAATATTTTACAACATAATAATGATGTAGAAAAGGCAATAAATTTCAATAATGAATCAAAGATATTTATAAAAAATATTATAGATTATGTAGAAAAACGTTATGATATAATAGATAATATAGGGAAATATCTTAGCCCTATGACATTGGATAAATGTTCAGCATTTGAGCAATTATAAAAAATTATTATTAATTATAAAATACCAGATATAGATATAGATAGTCTCTTTGAGGAATATTCACAATTTTATTCATATTATGAAGAAAAATTATCAAAAAACAATCATATGAATGCCTAAGAAAAATGGATGGATTTCCTCTCTAATAAAATTTCACCCTTGATAGAGAAAATATGTGATTTTATATTTTCTATTCCGCATTCAAATGCTTCATCCGAGAGAATATTCAGTTTAAAGAATACTGCTTGGAGAAAAGAAAGCAATCGATTACATTTATCAACATTGGAAGCAGAACTTATGGTGAAACAAAATTTTAATTATTCATGTAGAGTTCTCAGCCTATCTCCAAAGTGCTGATGGGAAATCTTTATTACCTCTTTTAAAATCATCTATAAAATATAATTAATATTATGCAATATTTATAACATGGGAAATTATACATTATAATAAGATTAGTAAATCAATAAAGAATTTGAATTTTCATTGTCTTTAAATTTTTTAAATATAACATATTAACATAGATTAGTATGTTATATCAACATCCCCGGCCAGCAAAAGTGGGCCAAAGACCCGCAAATTAGGGGATATGGGGGGCTTTGCCCCCCATTAAAAGAAAAACTTACGTTCTCAAGTGAATAATATCTGGGCGATTATTAAAATCACAACGATTTTTGCATATCAAGAATATTACTCAGTAATATTATCTTATTGTTTAAATTTAAAATATTTATTTCATATATTTATAGAAGAGTTGAAATGAATTTTTTTTTCTACTTTATGAGGCCTTGAGAGCAGCCCTGACCAATTTAAAGGATTCTGAAGATTCTGTCACTTCAAGGCTAGTGCTATTGTTTTTACAATCGAAAATTTTTATTTTATCACTTTTTGTTTTAGAAAAAAAAATATTTTAAACTTCTAAAAGATTTTAAATGGGTTACTATAAAAAAAATTGGCAAAATTCCCGGCTATGTTTCTCCATTATTATTTCCACTTTTTAAATTCTTTCTTTCTTTCTTTCCTTCTTTCTTTCTAGATAACAAGCTTGGCATGTATAAAATTGCAAACCTTGTCAAATGATATAGGGTTTGCAAACCAAACTTAATTGGCAAAAGATTGTCTGATTCATTGAGAAGTATAATTCAAATTATTCTCTTGTATCATTTTTAGGTTGGGTATATATATTTTCAATTAAATTTAATATATTTTGCTTTAAATTTCCATTAAATTTTTTTTAAATCAGATCTTATTTTCTTACAACAAAAGGAATTGTCAAAAAGATAATTGTTAAAGATGATATCAAGGATAGCAATCAATTTTACAATTTGAATTCTGGTCATTATAGGATGTCTAACCTTAGTATTTATTTGATGGCTAAAAAGAAGGATATATAATCTAGAAGTTAAAGAATCAAAGGCTTTCAATGAAACAAAATTTATTTAAACAATTAAATATCGACAAAATTATAACTTCTTATCTTCCCCTAATTTATTTAAATTATTAATTAAATATTTATTAACTATTCCTGCAACCTTATGTCAGCCAAAATGGCAATATGCAAAATAAAACTTCAATGAAACAAACTTTATTTAAACAATTAAATATCCACAAAATTATAATTTCTTTCTCTCTTCCACTAATTTATCTAAATTATCAATTTAAAAATAATATTAAAATTTCTTTACTTCCATTTTCAAATAATTTTTAAAGTTTATAATATTATAGTTATTATATTTTAAAGAATAATTAAATAGCAATAAAAAATTACATATTATTTTTGAAATTTATAATTAAAGAATGGGAGTTTACAAAAATTTAACTACTTCTTTTGAATGGAGGTATTTTTTTCATGTGTATACTGTTTCCTTAGCTTGTGGGGGTATAGGGGCACTGGGTTTAAATCATCACATTATTTATTTTTTTAATTTAATCACTATAAAGTCAAGGGTGCCATTTAAAAGTAAAAAAATACAAATAAAATGTCCAAATTCCTAGATATGCTACATAATTGAAAACATTAAATCATAATTATGAGCTAATAATAAGAAATTTCTTTGGTCTACAAAGTCATATAAAAAATATGTTGTATATATATATATAAAATTCATAGGGACATAAAAAAGTTTGAAACTATTCTAATTTCTAAACTGATAACTTTATAACAAAATCAATAGAGGTGCAAATTCATATCAAAAGCAAAAATATAAAGAGAATATAGTTAGAAAAATTATACCAAAAAGTAATAGTATATTAATACATCGCAACTAAAAATTATTAATTCTATTATATTACTTATTTTAATGTTTACTGATAAGAGAATCTGATAAAATTTTGTAGAGAGTTTTAGCCGCATATATGTTTAATTTACATATTCTCGGATACAAAAATTCGAGCTAGACTACCGCCGGCCATGTGAAATTTCCTAAAAAATGGAATATCATATGAATTAAAATTTTTTTAACCAATATGAGCTTATCTTCTTCATATATAAAATTTAGTCATGTTAAAGAGCATCTTGAGATACAACTTCCTTTTCTCATTCTCATCAAACTGGAAGGTTTAAACCGATCGACAAAATTTTAGAAGAAAAAAAGGGCTCGTATCCAGCAGAGCCGATATATAATCTGGGAGAGGGAGATACTAGCAAATGTCCTATCCAAGACTTTCAATCTGCCTCTTATAAAAATATTAAAAGATTGTCTAACAAATATTTTATTCTCTAATTTATTTAATAATGTATAATAGCAATATATACATTTACTACTAGATTGGCGATTCATTTATTTAAAAGTGCCCATACTCGATTAAATGACATTAATGCACATTTGCCTTACAGTTTACTCATATTATATGAACACTTTAATTAATGAATCGCTAATCTAGTAGCACTGGCCTATCCAGAATTTTGCTAAGGGGGGGGGGGGGGGGGTATTATAGTGTGAATATTTTACCCATTAATTTTGTTGTAAATCCCTTATTGTAGGCCTTTGGCTATATTAGATTTTTATAAAAATAATTTTAGGTTTTCACTTTTTTTTGTTAAAATGCATTTTTTCTAAAAATTTTGAATAATAGTCGTTATTTTACAAAGTTATTAATTTTTCCTAATTTTTCTCTCAAATTCTTTCCTATAATGTCATACATATTGTATATATTTTTTGAGGAGAGGGAGGTGGGGGTGTGGTGAGATGGGAGGGGATTTTTATTAGCTTAAAATGATATTTATTGTCTAGTAGAGTTGTATGTATGCACATCATTGGTATATATATACACAGAGTTGGGCAGTACCGCGAATACTTGTATCTAAGATACAAGATACAAGATCCTTTTGTATCTTGTACTCAGTATCTTTTTGACATTTCTAATAAGATACTAGTATCTGTATCTAAGATTCTTTATTCTAAAAAGAATCTTGTATCTTTTTCATTTTCATATTCTTGACAAAAGATATAGATACAGATTCTTTTTAATATTCATGTTTAAAATTTTACATATCACAGTATATATTTTATTTTCTTCGCGAATCTTGAATTAATTTCTTTATTTTTTCCCACCATATTTTAATATATTGACAGTCAAAATTATTTGGAAAATTTACAAATCACATTAAGGTAGAAAGATAAAAAATAACAATACCAAAACGAAATATGTATAGATTATATTTTATATATAAATGTAACTCTATAGAATATCATTATCAATTTTATGTAATATTTTTAATTTTAGGATAATTAACACTCATGGTAGTGAAATTTAAATTATAGAAATAAGTTCCCCTGAATCGTATAATCTAAAAATTTTATATGATTTTTAAATATAAGTTAAAAATGACAATTTACCGGCTAAATGTAAAACCTGTATAATCAAAAAAATAATAAAGGGTTAAACACAAATTGTTAAACATATTATAGTATATTATTTATGTGTAGTTAAAAGGGGCATAGGTTATCTTAAAAATTTAAGTTTACAATATTATCTACCTTTAAAAGCTGCTCCAGATGGTATGGGTAAAAGATTTTAAGAAAATATTTTCCTATGATTTGAATATAATGTGGCTTTTTTGACATGAATATCACATCCATATTTTAAAACTTATGTAGGCATTCGGCTAATATTATCGGAGGTGCTTTTGGGCCCATATGCTTCACAAAGAATCTGTATCTGTATTTAGCAATGACATATATAATACCTAGACTGACGATTCATTCATTAAAATGCATTTTCAAGCGTTAAAAGCAAATCAGCTGGACCCGCCATTTTGGTAACACATATAGTAATTATTCTCATTTTAAAAACTATTATTAAATTGATAACTTGCTTCCTTTTTGTCTCGATGATCCGGTAATTCTTTAATAAAGTTTGCATCAGATATAGGAATAAATTAGACTCTCGTTTAAAATTTTAATAATGATTTGTGTAACCAAGATGGCGTCTCCAGTTGATTTGCATTGATGTACACTTTTAATGAATGAATTGTCAGTCTAGGTATTATATATGTCATTGGTATTTAGATTCTTTTTCAAGAGGACCTGCCCAACTCTGTATATACATTATTGAATTTATTATAATAATGACTTTATTTCTTTCCATTTTTGCTAAGTGTAGATTTAATTTCTTTTATGAGGCAAAATTACGTCCGAACTTCGCGATGGATGCTTTGAACAATTCTACATATATGACTGAATTCGTTAAACTGGATTTCCCTTAACCCAGTAGCGATGACAGCGCCTAAATAGGAAATTGCAGAATTTCTTCGACATCGGCAAGATCTCCAACGGAGAAAAGGCCGCGTTGTTTCTCCGAAATCTTCCAGATGACGAATTTAATAACATTGGACAATTTTCACGGTGGCAGACTTCTAGGACACAATCGCTCTGCTTGGCAAATTCAAGCTACAACATCCATCGAAGACTGAGAACACCAAACTGTCATTATTTTATGCTGCCACTCAAGGCAAGGAGGATTCGTTCTCGGCTTGGGTCACACGCGTAGCACGAATCAAAAAAGAATGCAAATTCAATGGCATTCAGCGCATTATTGAGAAAGTGAGAGTTGCTTCGAATTCCAAAGATGTCAGGAAAGCGGTCAGGAGCTCTATGACTATAGAAGATATTTACAATCTAGGTCTAGAGGAAGACACTGCGGAGCCAAGTGACATCAAGGGCGTGATGAAATTGTTTCATTTGAATGAATCACCTGGAGTACAAGAGGTTAATCACATGGGCAGAGTCAAAAAAAGCCACGTAACCATAAAACCCATTCAGGATTAGGGTTGCCATACCCCCCCATCAGCGGGAGACTCTTGCAATTTTTTTGTTTGCACGCAGACATCTTTCTCCCGCAAAACTACCGCAATTGGAAATCTCTCGCAAAAATCTACCGCAATTTTTTTAATTTTTATTTGTATCCAATAATAAATCAACATCATTTCATTCGTATAAGTCAGTACAGGGGAGTATATCAACATCGATTGCAATCAGGGTTGCCAAATCAAAATTTTCAAATTGCGGGAGAAATTTAGTATTTTGTGGGAGAAATATGAAAATTGCGGTAGAAATATAAATTTGCTTAAAAAAAATTTTTGGGGACCAATTGACTTAATTATCCGCCTATTATATTTTATAATTAGTTTATATAAATGCAAAATTGGTAAATATTTTTTAAAATAAAATAACATCTTGATTTATTAAAATATATTAATTTTATAAAAAAAAACCAACGATCTTTTTTAAATATAAAAGAATGTAAACAAGATATAATTTTATATAATAAACAAACGATTTTAATTTTACAATGTAAAAAATATATTTTATACGAATATCCCGCAAGACCGCAATTGGAAATCTATCGTGTGTGTATATAACATTATAAGGATAGGCGCTTAATTATCACGTATCAAGTTTAAATACATAATAAAATAATATTGTACTCATTTCAATGATAATTATTTTATTTATTATAGTTCAATCACATTATTATAATCAGTGCAGGGGAGTGTATCTACATTCATTGCAAAACAAAAATATTCCCCATAAATATGAAATAATACAGATGCAACTACATTTGCTGCAATAATCACGTATCTTGTACTACAATATTCACAGATATACTTATCATTACAATGTGGGTAGAATCTTTGCCCATAATTATTAACGACTCCAAGATAAATGAAAACTTTACTTATAGAACAAAAATGAGTAAGGATATCATAAATGTTTTAGAATCTGAATCCAGGAGGTCAATTCTTACGATTTGAAAGATCGACTTACATATGCAATTATAACAGATGCATCTAATAAGGGAAATATAAAAATATTTTCCTTGATCCTCAGCTATTTCAACAAAATTAAGTTCGTTTCAATAAAACTATTAAATTTTTTTCCCTCAAATTGTGAATAATCCAAAGATATAAATAACCATGTAATGGTAAATACAACAGATTCGGGATTATCAATAAATTGCATGTCAGCTTTCTGATATAATAATACCTCAGTTAATTTGGCAAAACCAGTGTATTTACAGAATTGAGTCAGCCTAATGTTGGTTGCGACATGTTCCTAATACACACCATAGATAAATTAAAATTTTACAAACCTTTAAAAAATTATTTCTTAAATAAATTATAAAAGCTGTCCTAACATTTTGAGAAATTTATTCAAGAATGAATGGCAGAGGTATATTTAGGAATGATTTCACATGTAGGAAATCTACTACATGCTGTTAATGTGCAGTTGCAATCAGAAGAATTTTAACAATAATTCAGAAAACTATTCTGTAGATGTGTTCATCTTTACATTTAAAAATTGACAATAAATTTTATGACGCCATTGCTAAAACTATATTAAAATGTTAAAATATTTTAAAAATACCGATAGACATTGATGTCTTGTTTGAGGAGATTGTAATGCTCTCTATTTTTGATTTACAATGTAAAAAATATATTATACGAATGTATAAATAAGATTTTATAAAATATAAAAAAAATATTGTTAATTATATTTTATTTGAGATTTAAATAATGGAACTAAACGTTTACCGTCGTTATTGAGATATTTATAAGCTCGGCCTCTAATGTTTTTAAAGCAATCCGATTTCTCTTCTTTTTCCAGGCAGTCCTCATCAGGCTAAAAATGCGCTCGGATGAGGCATTGGAATTAGGTAAGGAGAAGACATAGTCGCACTTTTTTTCCAAGCATGGGGATTTATTGTTATTACGAAAAAATTCTACCCATTTCTCCTCAGCTTTTAGACCAACTAACTTTAAGTATTTTGGCGAATCACAAAAAATAGAGAGAATTTCAATCTTCTCAAACACATCAATGTCTTTCGGCATTTTTAATATATTTATGAAATTATAAAAACCATCAATTGATGGTTTCTATTCCAAGGTCATAATATTTATACATTTGTAAATAGAGTTATTAAAATCAAATTTTGATTATAAATATTCTAAAATTGTCTTAATAAAAGTATCTGCTTCATTTAAAAATGTATTAATTAGAGTATTATTTGAACATTTTAATATAATATTTTTAGCAATAGTGCCATAAAATTTATTATCAATTTTTCACTGTAGAGATGAACAGAGCTGTAGCATAATTTTGTAAATCTTTTTTAATAAAGAATATTCTGATTGCAATTGAATATTAACTGCAAGAAGTAGATTTCCTACATATGAAACTTATCCCAAATAAGCTTCTGCCATTTCTTCTTCAAAAAAATTTCCCAAAATTTTAGGACAGCTTTTAAAATTTTTATTTAAGAAATATTTAAGAGTTCGTAAAATTTTAAAATTATATCTATGGCAGATATTAATGATAACCACCTGATAGGTACATATCGCAACAACTCACACCATTCCAAGTCAGACCACTTCACCAACTCTTTTGATTCATTAACTCTTTTAGTTGATGAACTAAATTCGTTAAAACATTTCATCACAATTATTTCGACATCCACAGATAGTACATTCATTACCTTCCTGCAAGAATTATGTAGTATATGGCATATACAGCCAATTGGTATTAATTCATTATTGTGCTGCCTCAATTTGGTAAATACACTTTGGTTTTTGCCAAAATTTACAGAGGCATTATCAGTGCAAAAAGCTGACATGCAAATCATTGATAACCCTGAATCAGCTATATTTACCATTATGCGGTTAGCTACATCTTTGGATTTTTCACTATCCGAGGAAAATATTTTTAACAGTTTTATTGAAATGATCCTATTCTAGTTGAAATAGTGAAGGATCAAGGGAAATGTTTTAATATTTCTCTTATTAGATGCATCTGTTAGAATTGCATATAGATGCCCATCTTTTAAATCGTCTAGAATTGACCTCTAGGATTCAGGTACAAAAACACTTGTGATAGCCTGGATCATTTTTGTTCTACCACAAGTAAGGTAAGATTGGCATTTATATTGGAGTCGTTAAATATCATGGGAAAGATTCGACCCACATAGTGATGATATATTTCAGTGAATGTTGAACTACATGATAGTTGTATACGATTTCCGCAACTGTAGTTACATCTGTATTATTTATTATTTTTAGAGAATATTTTTGTTTTGCAATCGATGTATATACTCCCCTGTACTGACTTATATGAATGAAATGATGTTGATTTATTATTGGATACATAGGCGTAGCCAGTAGGGGGGGGGGAAATCTCCCTTCAGAATTTATCACTTTTTGTGAATATCATTTTAAGCTAATAAAAAAATATCACCCTTAGTCCTCCCCCCCTCCAAGACCCCCAAAATGTATGCATATATCTTAAACAATAATTTGAAAGAAAGAATGTAAAAGTTGGTATTTTTTTATAAAACTATTCCTCATAATTTATACATTTTTGGAAAAAAACATTAATATATAAAAAAAGTGAACCAAAGATGCTTTTTAAGAAATGGAATATAAGCTAAAGATAAGTCTTAAGACAAAAGTGAAATGTATTATATTTATTAATAATAGATCCATAAAATTAGTAAGTAATATAATATATCAAATATATAATTTTTTATAAAGTGAGTAATTTTTATTTATTTATTTTAATAGAAGTAAAATATAATTATGAAACTATTGATATAATTAAATCATAAATTAAATAAAAATAATTAAGCACAATACAAACAGTGGAATATTATATGTCGTAGATTTACAGTATATCTAATTATCATATGACAATAAGTAATTTTTACTAATATAGCGAATTATATATTTTACAGAAAACTATAAAATATTGATAAGGACATCAGAAAATATCTTTTAAAGACTTTGTGGGATGATAAATAATATAAAGATTAATTTTTAATATCATTTTTACTTAAAATAAATAGATGGCGTTAAATAATTGAATGCAAATTGGTGCTATATTTATTTTCAAGAGCATTGATTAGTAAAATTTGTTAAAATATTAAATGTAATATATTCTCTAACTGTCAAAGTCTGTAAAAGTGGAGTTTTACCTATTATTTTGTAACTAATTCTATATAATAGAGGAATATAAACTATATGTCTACTTACTTTTTATAAATAAATTTCTTATACTTGTTTGGAATAAATTATTACCATGCTTTTATATTAATGTATATACAAGTAATTTATTATATTTTATATAAAATAATAAAGATATATTTCATATTTGTTCAAGTTATTTACTAAATTTAACCTCCTCTCTTGTAAAAATATTTTATGACTATATATTGAGGTAAGTTTAAATGGGAGGTCTGGGGCGAAACCCCCAGTAAATTTTTTTATTCCCCCCCCTTAGGAAAATCTTGGCTAAGCCTATGATTTGATAAAAATAAAACAGGATAAAAAGAAATTTACAAACTGGACATGTTTTTCAAATATTTAAAATATATTTTTAAAATATAAAAATAATCAATTACTATCTCTCAAAATTATTATTTATATATTAAAAACGTTAAAATGCTAAAAAAAAAAATTGCGGAAGAAATTAAAAAATGGCGGTAGATTTTTGCGGGAGATTTCCAATTGCGGTAGTTTTGCGGGAGTGTCTGCGTGTAAACTAAAAAATTGCGGGAGTCTCCCGCTGATGGGGGGAGACATGGCAACCCTGATTGCAACACAATAATATTTTCAAATAATAAATAATACAGAACTACATTTACGGAAATCGTATACATCTATCATGTAGTTCAACATTCACAGAGCTATATCATCACAATGTGGGTCGAATCTTTTTCTCATGATATTTAACGACTCCAATATAAGTGCAAACCTTACTTGTGGCAGAACAAAAATGAGCAAGGCTATCACAAGTGTTTTAGTACCTGAATCCTAGAGGTCAATTCTAGACGATTTGAAAGAAGGGCATCCATATGCAATTCTAACAGATGCAACTAATAAGGGAAATATTAAAACATTTCTCTCGATCCTTCGCTATTTCAACAAGAATAAGAACATTTCAATAAAACTGTTAAAAAATTTTCCTCGGATAGTGAAAAATCTAACGATGTAGCTAGCCACATAATGGTAAATATAGCTGATTCAGGGTTATCAATGATTTGCATGTCAGCTTTTTGCGCTGATAATGCCTCTGTAAATTTTGGTAAAAACCAAAGTTACCGAATTGAGGCAGCATAATAATATATTAATACCAATTGGCTGTATATGCCATATACTACATAATTCTTGCAAGATGGCATATTTACTATCTGTGGATGTCGAAATAATTGTGATGAAATTTTATTAACGAATTTAGTCATCAACTAAAAAAGTTAATAAATTAAAAGAGTTTTTAAAATTTTACAAACCCTTAAAAAAATACTTCTTAAATAAAGATTTTAAAAGCTGTCCAAAAATATTGAAAAATTTTTTCGAGTATGAAGCATATTTGGGATTCGTTTCACATGTAGGAAATCTACTTCATTCAGTTAATATTCAGTTGCAATCCGAATATTATTTATAAAAAAGATTCATAAAATCATGCTACAGCTCTGTTCATCTTTACAGTTAAAAATTGTTAATAAATTTTATGGCGCTATTGCTAAAAATATTATATTAAAATGTTCAAATAATACTCTAATTAATACCTTTTTAAATGAAGCAGATATTTTTATTAAGACAATTTTAGAATATTTATAATCAAAATTTGAAACTCTATTTACAAATGTATAAATATTATGACCTTGGAACAGAAAACTTCAATTGATGGTTTTTATAATTTAATAAATATATTAAAAATACCGAAAGACATTGATGCCTTGTTTGAGGAGATTGTAATTCTCTATATTTTTTATGATTCGCCAAAATACTTAAAGTTGGTCTAAAAGCAGAAGATAAATGGGTAGAATTTTTTCGTAATAACGATAAATCCCCATGCTTGGAAAAAATATGCGAGTATGTCTTCTCCTTACCTTATTCTAATGCCTCGGAGCGCATTTATAGCCTGATGAGGACTGTATCGAAAAAGGAGGGAAATCGGATTGCTTTAACTAATGGTTAAACAAATATATAATATGTCATGCCAGGAATTTTATAAATATCTCAATAACAACGGTAAACATTGTTCTATTATTTAATCTCATATAATATAATTAAGTTTTAGCAATGGCGCCATAAAATTTATTGTCATGAACACATCTGCAGCATTATTTTATGAATCTTTGTTAAGATTCTTCTGATTGCAACTACACATTAACAGCATGTAGTAGATTTTCTACATGTGAAATCATTCCTAAATATACCTCTGCCAATCATTATTGAAAAAAATTTCAAAATATTAAGACAGCATTTATAATCTTTATTTAAAAAAATACTTTTTTAAAGGTTTATAAAATTTTAAAATTCTATCGATGGCGGGTATTATGAACATATCGCAACCAACATTGTGCTGACTCAATTCTGTAAATACACTCTGTTTTTACCAAATTCACTGAGGCATTATTAGATCAGAAAGCTGACATGCATTTATTGATAACCGAATCTGCTATATTTACCATTATATGGTTAGCTATGTCTTTAGATTTTTCATTATTTGATGGGAAAAAATTTAATTGTTTTATTGAAACGACCTTAATTTTGTTGAAATAGCGGAGAATATTTCTCTTATTAGATGCATCTGTTAGAATTGCATATGTATGCCCATATTTCAAATCGTCAATTGACCTCCTGGATTTAGGTCCTAAAACATTGATGATAGCCTTGCTCATTTTTTTCATTTATATTATAGTCGTTAAATATTATGGAAAAGATTCAACCAACATTGTGATGATAAGTATCTCTGTGAATGCTGTACTACAAGATAAGTAATTATAATCGCCGCAACTGTAGTTGCATCTGTATTATTTCTTATTTTTGGAGTCTTATTACCTATTTAAACGTGATACGTGATAATTAAGCGCCTATCCCTATAATGTTATACACATACACGGATTTCTAATTGCGGTCGTTTTGCGGGACATTCGCATAAAATATTTTTAAATTGTAAAATTAAAATCGTTTTTTTTTATAAAATTTTATCTTGTTTACATTCTCTTATATTTAAAAGATCGTTGGTTTTTTTTATAAATTAATATATTTTAATAAATCAAGATATTATTTTATTTTGAAAAAAAAAGATAATAGGCGGATAATTAAGTAAAAAAATTTTTTTTAGCAATTTTTATATTTCTACCACAATTTTCATATTTCTCCCGCATAATACCAAATTTCTCCCGCAATTTAAAAATATTGACCTGGCAACCCTGCTTACAATAGATCTTCTGTTACAAAGATCGTGATTGTCAATTGAACACGAACCATGCTATGAAAATCGAAGTAATCGATGATGACGACGACTCAAACACAGACCTTAAAGAATATAATCTGCAGAATTTGGAGTGTACAATCTGGGTCAACGATACCAGATATGACGCGTACAACGTAACGGTGAGCATCAACAACATACCCACGTTGATGCACGTTGACACCGGTACGAGGTACACTATACTTCCGAAGCTGACATCTAAGACTGTAGGCATAACCAAGATGTAAGACGGATATGAAACTGACTGTTATAACAGCAGCGCCATCAAGATATTAGGTCTTGCCAATGTGAACGATTAGTATGAAGGTAACTTAAACGCTGGAGGCCATAGGGGTGGATTGTGAAAAGATTCCCCTGCTAGGGCGTATGTGGCTTCACGCCTTCAACAACATTTTAAAAACGTTCTTAGTGGGTAATTTGGAGAATGATCTCGAGAAGGTCTTGACAACAAAAAAAGACTTCGAATCAACTTACTCCTACAAACTCAAAATGGTCAGACAAGAGAAAGTTTACTCGAAGTCCGATGCTCTGCCTAAGATCATACCTTCAAGGAGAATTCCGTGTGCCAAGATTAATGCGATGACTCAGAAATTGGATGGCTGGCTGAAGGACAACATAAACCTTGCTCGAGAGGAATCTAGATGTCCGATACCATGCACAAGCGATCCGATTGGGAAGTTAGCTAAGGGCTGCCTTTACTTTACCAAGCCATCGTTCGGTTTGAAAAGAAGACTGCACCATGAACATGGGTGGCGTATTGGGTGGCGATATGAACGTTAATGGCGTTCCACTCAACATATCCAAGGAAATCATAAGCCGAATTTCTTTGGAGAGTGTAATGTTGAATATGTGATCGATATTAACGTTTTATTTACTTTGACAATTGATTTATATTTTTTTGATATCAATTTGTATTTAATTTTATCGGTGAAAATTTATATTAACATTTTTTATATCATTTTAACGTTACATTTTTTTTAAATATCAATTTGTATTTCACATAATTGGTTATTTTTTTATTGTTAAAAAAAGATATAAAAAGAAAAAAAGGTTCTTGGTTAAAACAGTGAATAAATGTGATTTATAATAAAAATAAAATGTGATTTATGATAATAAAATTCTGTCTTATTCTGTTTAATTATTCTGTCTAAACACATCATGGTAATAATAAATAAGCGAGGATCTTATTCAATTCCTTCATCGAAGGTCGTGAGTTTGAGACTCGTCTTGGCCACCATGTAAGAATTGAATTAAATTCTCGTTTATTTATTATTACCATGATGTGTTTAGACAGAATAATTAAACAAAATCATATCATAAATCACATTTTATTATTTTTTATAAATTACATTTTATTATCACTCTTTTAAGCAAAAACAATTTTTCTTTTTATATCTTTTTTTTTAACAATGAAAAAATAACCAATTATGTGAAATACAAATTGATATTTAAAAAAATGTAACGTTAAAATGATATATAAAAAAAATGTAAATATAAATCGCCGATTAAATTTAAATACAAAGTTAATAAAAAAAAATGTCACGTTAAAATGATATATAAAAAAAATGTTAAT
The DNA here is from genome assembly GCF_954871325.1 of Gordionus sp. m RMFG-2023. Taxonomy (NCBI): domain Eukaryota; kingdom Metazoa; phylum Nematomorpha; class Gordioida; order Chordodea; family Parachordodidae; genus Gordionus; species Gordionus sp. m RMFG-2023. The sequence goes on from NC_088775.1 coordinate 19,775,314, forward strand.
ATAAAATATTCACCGATTAAATTTAAGTACAAATTGCTATCAAAAAAAATAAATCAATTGCAAAAATAAATAAAACGTTAATATCGATCACATATTCAACATTCCACCCTCCAAAGAAATTCGACTTATGATTTTCTTGGATTTGTTGAGGTAACGCCATTTTTATGATCGCCAAGCAATACGCCAACCATGTTCATGGTGCAGTCTTCTTTTCAAACCGAACGATGGCTTGGTAAAGTAAATGCAGCCCTTAGCTAAATTCCGAATCGGATCGCTTGTGCATGGTATCGGACATCGAGATTCCTTTCCAGAAAGGTTTATTTGTCCTTCAGCTAGCCATTCAATTTCTGAGTCTTTGCATCGATCTTGGCACACGGAATTCTCCTTGAAGGTATGTTCTTAGGCACAGCTTCGGGCTTCAAGTGAACTTTCTCTATAATGCGCGGAATGCCATTGAATTTGCATTCTTTATTGAGTCGTGCTACGCGTGTGACCCAAGCCGAGAACGTCTCTTCCTTGCCTTGAGGGCAGCATAAAATAATGACAGTTTGGCGTTCTCAGTCTACTTTGGATGTTGTAGCTTGAATTTGCTAAGCAGAGCGATTGGGTCCTAGAAGTCTGCCTCCATGCAAATTGCTCATGTTATTGAATTCGTCATCTGGAACACTTCGGAGAAACAACGCGACCTTTTCTCCGTTAGAGATCTTGCTGGTGTCGAAGATATTCTGCAATTTCTCTATGTAGGCGCTGTCATCGCTACTTAATTTAGGGAACTACAGACGAATTCAGTCATATATGTGGAATTGTTCAAAGCATCCATCGCGAAATTTGCACGAAATTTGGCTCCATGTAAAAATTGGATAAAATCCGTTTATTTATTGATACCATGACAGAATAATTAAACAAATGAAGACAGAATTTTATTATTATAAATCACAATTTATTTTTATTATAATTTACATTTTTTTATTAACTCCTTTAATTAAAAATAATTTTTCTTTTTATATCTTTTTTTAACAATAAAAAAATAACCAATTATGAGAAATACTAATTGATATTAAAAAAATATAACGTTAAAATGATATATAAAAAAATGCTAATATAAAATTTTCACCGATTAAATTTAAATAGAAATTGATATCAAAAAAATTAATCAATTGCCAAAATAAATAAAACGTTAATATCTATCACATATTCAACATTCCACCCTCCAAAGAAATTCGGCTTATGATTTCCTTGGATATGTTGAGTGGTAACGCTATTAACGTTCATGATTGCCGAGCAATACGCCATCCATGTTTATCAGTCTTCTTTTCAAACCGAACGATGGCTTGGTAAAGTTAAGGCAGCCCTTAGCTAATTTTGCGATCAGATCATTTGTGCATGGCATTGGGCATCTAGATTCCTCTCAAGCAAAGTTTATGTTGTCCTTCAGCCACCCATCCAATTCACGAGTCATCGCATTAACCCTGACATATGGAACTCTCCTCGGATGTATGATCTTAGGCAAGGCATCGAGCTTCAAGTGAACTTACTCTTGTCTGACCATGTTGGGTTTGTAGGAGTAAGTTTATTCGAGGTCTTTTTTTGTTGCCGAGACCTTCTCGAGATCATTCTCTACATTACCCACTAAGAACGTTTTTAAAATGTTGTTGAAGGCGTGAAGCCACATACGCCCTAGCAGGGGAACCTTACCACAATCCAATACATTGGCCTCCAGTGTATGTGAGTTACCTTCATACTTAACGTTCACATTTGCAAGACCTAATATCTTGATGGCGCTGCCGTCATAACCAGTGAGTTTCATATCCGTCTTACGTATCGGGGTTATGTATATGTCAGCTTCGGAAGTATTGTGAACCTCGTACCGGTGTCAACTTACATCAACTTGGGTATGTTGTTGATGCTCACCGTCACGTTGTACGCGTCATATCTGGTGTCGTAGACCCCCAGATTGTGCACTTCCAAATTCTGCAGATTATATTCTTTAAGGTCTGTGTTTGAGTCGTCGTCATCATCGATTACTTCGTTGTTCATAGCATGGTTCGTATTCAATTGACAATCACGATCTTTGTAATCAGAAGATCTGTTGTAGGTATTATTTTCATTTTTGTACTGGTTGGGCCTCGACGAATATTTCGAAAACCATTAATATTTTGAGGGTTGTGTCTGTGCTAACCACGACGGGGATAGTTGGTTCGGTTATCACCTCTATAGCAATCATCTCGTCGATCAGAGCTTTGATGATGGTCACAATGATAGTCTTGGCGATTGCCATGGACGTTGTACCCGCTATTGTTGTTTCGATCGTAGTAGTAGTTATCGTTGCGATTGTCGAAACGGTTGCGGTTATGGTGACAATTACCGTAGCTTTGATCAAAACGATTGTCGTGGAAGTTGCAGTGCCGTCCATAGAATTGTTTGTCGCGGCTGTTGTCGTAGCGTATCTTGTAACGTTCATCATATCGTTTGTCGCGGCTATAGTCGCAGCATACAACGTAACGTTCATCGAAATGTTGTCAGGGGCGATTGTCATTGATGAACTGAGGTTGCTTGATAAGAGATTTACCATGTGCATGAGAGTCCTGACTGGGTTTTGTTATTACATAACTATTTTTGACTCTGCCCATGTGATTAACCTCTTGTACCATTTATTGATACCATGACAGAATAATTAAACAAAATAAGACAGAATTTTATTATTAAATCACAATTTATTTTTATTATAAATTACATTTTTTTATTCACTCCTTTAACCAAAAACAAATTTTCTTTTTATATCTTTTTTTTAACAATAATGTTAATATAAAATTTTCACCGATTAAATTTAAATACAAATTGATATCAAAAAATAAATCAATTGCCAAAATAAATAAAACGTTAATATCGATCATATATTCAACAATTTACGATATCAGTTGTATCTATTACATTAATGAATGCTTTTCAAAGATATTTAAAATTTGATCTTTGGGCATAGGGTCATTAGAAGTGTTGTTAAATAGCCCGATTTAAAAAACGGCCCAATTAAAATTGTACAAAATAATATTATGTAAGCCTCGAGATTTGGCAAATATAGGTCCAGACCTTTCTGATAGAGATCTGCAATAGTAGTTCCGGCCCAAACCCGGCCCGGCCCGAATAATTAAATTTCGGGCCGGGTCGGATCGGGCCTTGGAAATATTTTTAAATATATTTAAATTTATAAATTTATAAATATGTAAAATAAAAATATTTGATTTTATTTATAGAACTAGACGCCATATAACATATGTCTTATATTTTGAGTAATTATAAAAATTAATTTCTATATTTAAATAAATTCGGGCCGGGCTGGGCAAAATTTTATAAAAAAATTTCGGGCCAGGCCGGGCTTGAAAAATTAGACCCGATACAGATCACTACTTTCTGAGCAAAATCTCCAAGCCTACATAATATTATCTGGACTCAGAGACACGGATTGGCTAGTAATCCTAGTAAGAAAATGTCCTACGGGACCTAGAGATTTAAAAATTTGGGGGTCTTTAGGAAATAATTTGTGGGCCTTAGGAAAGAAAAAAGAATTTTTTTTATAACAATTGGTAAAAAATCTAAATATGTAATCATTTTTAAATATTATAAATTCAAACATTTATTAAATATTAATTCAATTTTCTGGTGGAATTATAAGCACTATAAGCGCTATTAGTAAATAAATTTAGATATTGTAGTAATAATATATATTTTTTTTTTATATAAAGTTTCGATAATTGTAAATGTTAATTTATTTTCTTGTTAAAATAATATTCAAATATTATGTACTTTATAAATTGTGATAACCATCATTATTTTATTACCACTTAAATAAATATCTTTAATAATTGTCCACTACTAAAATCCCTCAGATATATATTTTTAGCACCGAATAGTCGTTAAATAAAATCATTTCTTATTTTCATTAGTTCTTAAAATGTGGATCCAATAGAAATTAAAAAGGGAAGTGTTTTATTCATATTATTATTGTTTTAAGTAAATAGCCGTAAGAAAATAAATTAACAAATGAAATATAGACATACAATATATTGTTACATATAGAAAATGAAATATTATTACCATATGTATATAAATATTTAAAAATCTATTCGTTAGCAAAGGTAGATAGATAAGCTGCGAGGAACTAATTTCCTTTTCTTGAATTTATAGCTTTATTATGGTATCAATTAAAACTGATATACTGGGTTGAAATATTTCTTTTACAGTGGTGGAATTTGCTGGTTTTCTTCACTGCTCTTTTGATTAACTTATATTGGGTATAAATGCCTAAATGGTATCTCTAATTTAAAAAATAAATATATAATGTTTAACATAATTTGTAGAGGAGTTTGTTGAATCCTTTATCATTTTTTTGTTTTTACAGGTTTGATATTCGTACATTGTCTTTTGACTTGAATTATTTCCATATAAAATTTTAAAATAGGGATTTGATTCTGGAACTTATTTCCATAATTTCACTTATACTAACTTCGTTTCCCCTACTATGAGTGATAATCATTCTACAAATTAAAATATATAAAATTGGTAATGATATTCAATCGTGTAACATTTATATAAAAAATATATTCTTTACTTATTTCATTTTGATATTAGCTTAATGAGAGTTGTAAATTTTCCAGGTAATATTGGTTGTCAATATATTTATAATATGGCGGAAAAGAATAGGAAATTAATACAAGATTTCACGAAAAAAAAAGGTTATTAAAATGAAAGTCTCTATAAACATATGTTATTTTATGTGTTTACCTTGTTAAAATATCCAAATCTTCCTATTATCATATATTTTTGAGATATCCTTTGAATAAAATAAATGATCGTGTATTTTTGCAATATAATATAATGACAATATTCTTCTAATATACAAATAACGACAATATTTCCTATATATTAATGACAATATTCTTCCAATATAAAGATAATGGCGATATTTTACAACTATAAATAATCAAAATCAATAGTGATAGAAAATCAGATATGAAACAAATCCAAAAATAATAAAAAGAATCCCTTTTGTTGCCCCTATAATTATTTCTTTTCCAACAAGTCAATAAAATGAAATATATATTTTATCAAATTAAACATATTTTTAACAACTAAAAAATATAAATGCATCTTATGAAAACTTAATTACAACAGTTATAATCTGTGATATCTAATTTTTTTAAACATGAATTTTAAAAAATGTATCTGTATCTTTTGCCAAGAAAATGAAAAATATACAAGATTCTATTCAAAATTAAGGATTTTAGATAACTACTATCTTATTAAAAATGACAAAAAGATGCTGAGTACAAGATACAAAAGGATTTTGTATAAGTATTCGCGGTACTGCCCAACTCTGTTTAGGAATATATATTTTTCAGTATCGATTTATTTTCTTGGAATTCTACATATCAATCGGAATGTATATTATTTATTATATTTTTATTTTTCTCGGATATTTTTTCAGAAATTATTTCATTATTTTTTGGTTTAATTATCGAAAAAATACAAAAAAACTATTATATAAAATATAGAAAATTTCAAAAATGTTATGTGAATTATTCTGAATAAAAGTAAATAAAATAATATAGAATATATGTGAAATATAACAATATTTATCTATTTTCATGCCATTATTGAAGATATCGAAAATGGTGGGCCCCATAAAAAACGCAAAAGTTAAATGGGGGCTATAATAGATGCTAATTTGTTCCTTCATTTCATTTATATTGAAAACATCATATACACAGATAATTATATAGATCCATAATATATAAACATACATACAATACAAATTAGTGATATTCTAGAACTTCTTTTTTTCAGAGCGGTAGCTTACTGGGATTGATTCTTTTTAGATATAAAATGTTCGGTCCCTAGTCGTTACATCTCTTCCCCACCTCTCTTATCCAATCCAAAACATTCACGTTCAGTGGCAACCTTGGATGATCCAAATGACGTTTAAAGTGCAGCAGTCCTCGAGGATCCCGTTATCGCTTGCGCTACGCGGTTACCATATCCAATCTATATCAACTTTAATCACCAATTGTATGATGAAGGCATTCCACCAGTGGCGTCGCTAGGAGGGGGGAGCAGGGGCTCGAGCCCCTAAAAAATTTGAATAGCCCCCTAAAGCAAAAAATTTTTTTAAAAATGGAATCTTAACCCCTGAAAGATTTCTTTTATAATTCTATTAAGTAAAATATAGATTTAATTTTATTATTTAAAAATTAATAAGACTATCTAAATATTTATTAAATGAATACTATTTTAAATATTAGATTAAATTATACATATAATTATATTTTCACTATGTCAGCTAGCAATCAAATTTTGTGTTAAAAATAGAATATCAATATCACTCACTAAATATTACTTTAGCATTAACAGTTGAAGCTTAATTGACTATTATTATTTAAATTATTTTATAACCCTAATTAAATAAATATAATCATTTATTAATTTAACACTAAAAAATTTAATATTGTAATTAGCAGAGTTCAAAATGACTAATCAACTGTATATTTATTTTTAAATTTATTATCATACCTATTCCTAAAAATATTTCAAGGTCCAAATAAGTATAATAAAGAGTAAGTAAGTAGACATCATATAGTTTATACTCCTCTATTATATACCGTTGTTTATAAAATAATATTAGATAAAATGTCACTTTTATAGACGTATTTGACAGTTATAATATATTACAGCTAATATTATAATGAATTTTACTAATAAATGCTTTTGATAACAAATATAGTAACAATTTGCTTTCAAGGATTTAACGCCATCTATTTAGTTATAAATAATTTTAAAAATTAAACATTTTATTATTCATCCTTCAATAGATGTAATAAATTTGATATCTTTACTTTTCTTTTTTACGTTAGGAAAGCTATTTTTTTCTTTTTCAAAAAACAGTTTTGAGTTAAATTTTTAATACAAGTATATTTTTGATATTTTTATAAACGACTATTATTTTAAGATATAATATACCAACTAGAGGTGGTGCGACCGGTGCGACAATATATAAAATCTTAATTGTTTCATCATATCATTCTGGTCCTTATTTTATAGTTCCAAAATGTTTCATTTCTAATATGGCATCCTTGCCGTGTAAATAACTCGGCTTCAATATTTTTGCACAATTATTTCTTCCAAATATTTTTAGTGTTTTTATTTTATCAATTTATCCAACATAATAAATTCTGATACTAGTTTACATCGTGAGTGGGCTATTACTGCAAAATAAGCAGCATCTATTATTTATATTGCTATGTAATTTAAGATTATTACTACAAAGGCTGAGGGGTATGACTAAATACTGCCTTGTTAAGCTGTCTTGCTAAACTGTATTGCTATAAAGCAATTAATCATAATTTGATGATATAATATCTTTTAAAAAAAAAATTTTTTCAAATATTTTTTTTATTTTACATAAATCAATTTTTAATTAATTAAAAAATTGATATTAAATATCAAATAATTTAAAATTCTATTTTTACTTAATATTATTGGGAAAAAAATATATTTACTAGCTTATTACAACTTAAATTTTATTTTTCAATTAGAAAATTTAACAAATTTATATCCATAAGAGGGCGTTAAATACATATATATGAAAATATATTCTTAGGAAACTAGAATAAATATTGGATAGCGCTTTTTTTGTATTTGGGTGTAAATACATTTGAAAAAACTAAAAAAAATTTAAAAAAAAAGAGGTTTCTTTGAGATTTCATTAATGAGTAGGTTTAGAATCGAAAAATAGTAGAAAGTTTGTAAGAAACATATTGCTGGCGTTATTGATCAAAATCTCTTCATTTTTGGTTTATACATGTATATTTAGGTGTTAAACATTATCCTAAAAAATATTTTGAAAATATTATGATTTGACGGAATGCCGAGCTTAAAACCGACCAATTACTAAATATTCGATCGACCAAATTTGGTGTTAATATTATTTGGAAAATGTTCATTTTTGGTTTATTTATCTATATATACGTATAAATCATTATCCCTAAAAATATTTTAAAAATATCGTGATTTGACAGAAAACCGATTTGAAACCGGCCCAATGACTAAATATTGTCTTGCTGGCGTTATACATGGAAAATTCTTTATTTTTGATTTATATGTGAACAATAACGTGATAAGAATTATCCTAATTAATTTTTTGAAAATATTAAGATTTGACCGAATGGCGAGCTCAAAACCGACCACCTACTAAATATTTGATCTACCAAATTTGGTAGTAATATTATTTGGAAAATCTTCATTTTTGTTTAATAATCTAATACGTGTAAATCATTATCCCAAAAAATATTTTATAAATATCGTGATTTGACTGATAACAGATTTGAAACCGAAATACTGCCTTGCTGGCGTTATACATGGAAAATTTTTGGTTTATACGTGATCATAACGTGTTAAGCATTATCCTAATTAATTTTTTGAAAATAAAATTATAAGTGATTTATGGACTAACAACAATTGTGAGTCCATGAATCATGTATTTAAAAGTTATACAAATTGGCAATCATGTAATTTAAATAATTTAATTGATATATTATATAATAAAGTACAAATACAAGAAAATCTCGAAAGAGCTTTGATAGGAAAAGGAGAATATTATTTGGCTGAGGGGTATAAGTCATTTCAGATAGATTTATCAATTTGGTAGAAATTTAGTGAGGAAGATAAAAAAAAAGTGGTAGATAATTTAATAAAAGGAAGTAAAAAATGGGAAAGAGAAAATGTCATGTCATCATGCGGGGAATTAATACTTTTAAAGCCTAAAAATTCTAAAAAACCATGTCAAAAAATTTGAATAAAAAAAAATAGAGCAGTATCAATAAAAAAAATTAAAATTGAAAAATAATAAGGCCCTAAACGTCGTACTCTTTTTCATATATATCAAATCAATTTTTTAATTTTACAATAGATTTTTGTACGGAACAATGCTTCATCCTAATCATAGTTTTAAAAAAAAATTTATTCACATAGCATGCAAATATTAATTGTTTTCATTCGGTCAAATCTTAATATTTTCAAAAAATTAATTAGGATAATGCTTACCAAGTTATTGTTCACATATAAACCAAAAATAAAGAATTTTCCATGTATAACGCCAGCAAGACAGTATTTAGTCATTGGGCCGGTTTCAAATCGGTTTTCTCTCAAATCACGATATTTTTAAAATATTTTTGGGAATGATTTACACGTATACATAGATATTTAAACCAAAAATGAACATTTTCCAAATAATATTACTAAAAAATTTGGTAGATCGAATATTTAGTAAGTGGTCGGTTTTGAGCTCGCCATTCGGTTAAATCATAATTAAAAAAAATTAGTTAGGATAATCCTTAACACGTTATTGTTCAGATATAAACCAAAAATGAAGAATTTTCCAAGCATAACGCCAGCAAGGCAGTATTTGGGTTTCAAATCGATTATAGGTCAAATCACGATATATTTAAAATATTTTTTGGGATAATGATTTACACGTATATATAGATATTTAAACCAAAAATGAACATTTTCCAAATAATATTACTACCAAATTTGGTAGATCGATTATTTAGTAAGTGGTCGGTTTTGAGCTCGCCATTCGGTCAAATCATAATATTTAAAAAAAATTAATTAGGATAATGCTTGACACGTTATTGTTCAGATATAAACCAAAAATGAAGAATTTTCCATGCATAACGCCAGCAAGGCAGTATTTGGGTTTCAAATCGGTTATAGGTCAAATCACGATATATTTTAAATATTTTTTGGGATAATGATTAACACGTATATATAGATATTTAAACCAAAAATGAACATTTTCCAACTAATATTACTACCAAATTTGGTAGATCGAATATTTAGTAAGTGGTCGGTTTTGAGCTCGCCATTCGGTCAAATCATAATATTTTCAAAATATTAATTAGGATAATGCTTAACACGTTATTGTTCACGTATAAACCAAAAATGAAGAATTTTCCATGTATAACGCCAGCAAGGCAGTATTTAGTCAATGGGCCGGTTTCAAATCAGTTATCAGTCAAATCACGATATTTAAATATTTTTTGGGATAATGATTTGCACGTATTTACAGATAAATTAACCAAAAATAGAACATTTTCCAAAAAATATTACTACCAAATTTGGTAGATCGAATATTTAGTAAGTGGTCGGTTTTGAGATCGTCATTCGGTCAAATCTTAATATTTTCAAAATATTAATTAGGATAATGCTTAACACGTTATTGTTCACATATAAACCAAAAATAAGGAATTTTCCATGTATAACGCCAGGAAGGCAGTATTTCGGTTTCAAATCGGTTATAGGTCAAATCACGATATTTTTAAAATATTTTTTGGGATAATGATTTGCACGTATTTACAGATAAATTAACCAAAAATGAACATTTTAAATAATATTACTACCAAATTTGATAGATCGAATATTTAGTAAATGGTCGGTTTTGAGCTCGCCATTCGGTTAAATCATAATATTTTCAAAAAATTAATAAGGATAATGCATAACACGTTATTGTTCACGTATAAACCAAAAATGAAGAATTTTCGATGTATAACGCCAGCAAGGCAGTATTTCAGTTTCAAATCGGTTATCAGTCAAATTACGATATTTATAAAATATTTTTTGGGATAATGATTTACACGTATATATAGATATTTAAACCAAAAATGAACATTTTCCAAATAATTTTACTACCAAATTAGGTAGATCGAATATTTAGTAAGTGGTCGGTGTTGAGCTCGCCATTCGGTCAAATCATAATATTTTCAAAATATTAATTAGGATAATGCTTAACACGTTATTGTTCTGATATAAACCAAAAATGAAGAAATTTCCATGTATAACGTCAGCAATGCAGTATTTAGTCATTGGGACGGTTTCAAATCGGTTATAGGTCAAATCACGATATATTTAAAATATTTTTTGGGATAATGATTTGCACGTATTTATAGATAAATTAACCAAAAATGAACATTATAAATAATATTATTACCAAATTTGATAGATCGAATATTTAGTAAATGGTCGGTTTTGAGCTCGCCATTCGGATAAATCATAATATTTTCAAAAAATTAATTAGGATAATGCTTAACACGTTATTGTTCACGTATAAAACAAAAATGAAGAATTGCCCATGTATAACGCCAGCAAGGCAGTATTTTGGTTTCAAATCGGTTATAGGTCAAATCACGATATTTTTAAAATATTTTTTGGGATAATGATTTGCACGTATTTACAGATAAATTAACCAAAAATGAACATTTTAAATAATATTATTACCAAATTTGATAGATCGAATATTTAGTAAATGGTCGGTTTTGAGCTCGCCATTCGGATAAATCATAATATTTTCAAAAAATTAATTAGGTAATGCTTAACACGTTATTGTTCACGTATAAAACAAAAATGAAGAATTGCCCATGTATAACGCCAGCAAGGCAGTATTTTGGTTTCAAATCGGTTATAGGTCAAATCACGATATTTTTAAAATATTTTTTGGGATAATGATTTGCACGTATTTACAGATAAATTAACCAAAAATGAACATTTTAAATAATATTATTACCAAATTTGATAGATCGAATATTTAGTAAATGGTCGGTTTTGAGCTCGCCATTCGGATAAATCATAATATTTTCAAAAAATTAATTAGGATAATGCTTAACACGTTATTGTACACGTATAAACCAAAAATGATGAATTTCCCATGTATAACGCCAGCAAGGCAGTATTTCGGTTTCAAATCGGTTATCAGTCAAATCACGATATTTATAAAATATTTTTTGGGATAATAATTTACACATATACATATATTTAAACCAAAAATGAACATTTTAAATAATAATACTACCAAATTTGATAGATCGAATATTTAATAAATGGTCGGTTTTGAGCTCGCCATTCGGTTAAATCATAATATTTTCAAAAAATTAATTAGGATAATGCTTACCACGTTATTGTTCACATATAAGCCAAAAATGAAGAAATTTCCATGTATAACGCCAGCAAGGCAGTATTTAGTCATTAGGCCGGTTTCAAATCGGTTTTCTGTCAAATCACGATATTTTTAAAATATTTTTTATGATAATGATTTACACGTATATATAGATATCTAAACCAATAATGAACATTTTACAAATAATATTACTACCAAATTTGGTAGATCGAATATTTAGTAAGTGGTCGGTTTTCAGCTCGCCATTAGGTCAAATCTTAATATTTTCAAAAAATTAATAAGGATAATGCTTACCACGTTATTGTTCACATATAAACCAAAAATAAAGAATTTTCCATGTATAACGCTAGCAAGACAGTATTTACTTATTGGGCCCTTTTCAAATCGGTTTTCTGTCTAATCACGATATTTATAAAATATTTTTTGGGATAATGATTTACATGTATATAGAGATATTTAAACCAAAAATGCACATTTTCCAAATAATATTACTACCAAATTTGGTAGATCGAATATTTAGTAAGTGGTCGGTTTCGTACTCGCCATTCGGTCAAATCATAATATTTTCAAAATATTAATTAGGATAATGCATAACACGTTATTGTTCACGTATAAACCAAAAATGAAGAATTTTCCATGTATAACGCCAGCAAGGCAGTATTTCGGTTTCAAATCGGTTATAGGTCAAATCACGATATTTTTAAAATATTTTTTGGGATAATGATTTGCACGTATTTACAGATAAATTAACCAAAAATGAACAATTCAAATAATATTACTACCAAATTTGATAGATCGAATATTTAGTAAGTGGTCGGGTTTGAGCTCGCCATTCGGTCAAATCTTAATATTTTCAAAAAATAAATTAGGATAATGCTTACCACGTTATTGTTCACATATAAACCAAAAATAAAGAATTTTTCATGTATAACGCCAGCAAGACAGTATTTAGTCATTGGGCCGGTTTCAAATCGGTTTTCTGTCAAATCACGATATTTTTAAAATATTTTTGGGGATAATGATTTACACGTATACATAGATATTTAAACCAAAAATGAACATTTTCCAAATAATGTTACTACCAATTTTAATAGAGCGAATATTTAGTAAGTGGTCGGTTTTGTACTCGTCATTCGGTCAAATCATAATATTTTCAAAAAATTAATTAGGATAATGCTTAACACGTTATTGTTCAGGTATAAACCAAAAATGAAGAATTTTCCATGTATAACGCCAGCAAGACAGTATTTAGTCATTGGGCCGGTTTCAAATCGGTTTTCTGTCAAATCACGATATTTTTAAAATATTTTTTGGGATAATGATTTACACATATATATAGATATTGAAACCAATAAAGAACATTTTACAAATAATATTACTACCAAATTTGGTAGATCGAATATTTAGTAGGTGGTAGGTTTTGAGCTCGCCATTCGGTCAAATCATAATATTTTCAAAATATTAATTAATATAAGGCTTAACACGTTATTGTTCACGTAATAACCAAAAATGAAGAATTTTCCTTGTATAATGCCAGCAAGGCAGTATTTAGTCATTAGGCCGGTTTCAAATCGGTTATCTGTCAAATCACGATATTTTTACAATATTTTTTGAGATAATGATTTACACGTATATATAGATAAATAAACCAAAAATGATTATTTTCCAAATAATATTAACACCAAATTTGGTCGATCGAATATTTAGTAATTGGTCGGTTTTAATCTCGGCATTCGGTCAAATCATAATGTTTTCAAAATATTTTTTAGGATAATGTTTAACACCTAAATATACACGTATAAACCAAAAATGAAGAGATTTTGATCAATAACGCCAGCAATATGTTCCTTACAAACTTTCTACTATTTTTCGATTCTAAACCTACTCATTAATTAAATCTCAAAGAAACCTCTATTTTTTAAATTTTTTTAGGTTTTTTACATGTATTTACACCCAAATACAAAAAAAGCGCTATCCAATATTTATTCTGGTTTCCTAAGAATATATTTTTATATTAACGCCCTCTTATGGATATAAATTTGTTAAATTTTTAATTGAAAAATAAAATTTAAGTTGTAATAAGCTAATGAATATATTTTTTCCCAATAATATTAAGTAAAAATAGAATTTTAAATTATTTGATATTTAATATCAATTTTTTAATTATTTAAAAATTGATTTATGTAAAATAAAAAAAATGTTTTTGAAAAATATTTTTAAAAGATATTATATCATCAAATTATGATTGATTATGATTAATTGCTTTTTAGTAAGACAGTATTTAGTCATACCGAAGGCTGAGAGTATATGATTGCATATATTAGATAAACAATAATGGTCAAATGTGTAGTCATTTATATATTATATATCATTTAAAATGGATGATAATCTTTTAGTAATTTAATATCTCACAATAATTTTATCGATTACTTATCTAGCTACCATCATGTCATCTAAAAGGAAGCTCTAACCACTTAATAGTTTTATTATTTGGATTGGTCGTTTATACATTCTTCTTCAAGAATTGTTGATTTGGTTTAGGCCTATAAATTTTGGGAGACGATAGACTTACGCCAAATGGCGTATTAGCAAGAAATAAAAGCTATATTTTTTCTTATTTATACGCATTTTCAGAATCGATAAAAAGTTACGAAGTTAAATAAACGAAGTTAATTGCCCAATATTTTTTGATGATGTTCGCAATAGTTCTTAGTTCTTACCAAAGGTATATTGTTGATATAGACAAATATATAAAACTTTTTAATTAGATAATAAAAAAAATCTTCTTTACACCTTTTGAGCATCTTCAATTGACCTAGTAGAGGTAGACTTTGTACACTCAGACTCAAAGTTAAAAAATTGTAATTATTTACAGTTAATCGTAATTCTTAAAAATCATGATTAATTTACTTTTTTAAATATTTAAAGCCATAGATGACACATTCATTAAAATCATTCAACCAACATACATTTAAAAATTTTTATAATCCAACTACCAATATCTAAAATTTAGTGTCAGTAAAAAAGAAAGTCCCCCAAAATATAGGAAGGGTGCTAACTGTTCCATCACAGATGGAAACAATTGAACCAGATGGGAATTGTTTTCACTGGTAATTTAAAAATCATAAAAAAATTTGCCTGATTATATAGGTTAATATTTTATAAATTATAGTTGTATTTTTTTATACTAATATTCATAGGATATAGTTTTGTGTCTTTCTTTACCTTAAATTTTAATTATATCCTATATTAATTCAGAACTTTATTTTTTTTAAAGCATGATTGATTTTTAGACAGTAACATTTAATTTTTTTTTAAAAATAATTAGATCTATCAGTATGGAGATTACAGGAAAACAAGACTCCTATGGTTTGATTAGATCATATATGGTCTTGCTGATGCTGCAAAAAAAAATATTAGATTATGCTTAAGGTCAAAATACATGGATGTGCAACAGTATATAATAGAAGAATGCTGAATGGGTAATGATGCAAAGTGTTGCCACATTTCTCAATACCCCGATTATGGTGTATGCTATTCATTTAGCTGGCAAATGTATCCGCTATTTAAATATGATGATGGAAATATAAAAAACATTTATATTAACAATTCTGGATTCCATTGTTAATGTTATTGATTTTGAAGATTAATTACAAATGTTGATAATTTTACTAAAAGTATTTTAGTTGATTGTATTTGTCTAGTTTTTATGCATATTTCTTTTTATTTATCCTATTTTAAGCATATTATAAATAAATATATAGAATAAAGATATCTTTTTTAATCATACCATTTTTATATACATTTCATTACAACACCATATAATCACACCAATTATTATGTTTACTTTAAATTTGTATTGCTTTAACAATTTTTCCCAAATTCTAAAAATAAATTTGGAAATTTTTTTAAAATCTGAATTAATCTTTTTTTTAAAATCATCAACTCAAAAATGACTATTTAGTACATAACATGAATATCATTTTTAAATAAAAAAAATTGCCTCCAAATAAGTTTTAATAAAATGTTAAAATTCATAATGAATATTTTAATGGCAAAAATTTTGCCAAAATACATAATTTGATCAGTTAGAAGTAATTCTAGAAACCCTGAAGAACCATAAGAAAATCTCAAGAAGTCTTTTAGAAATTGGTATAAATATTTTCCAAATGGTTCATAAGTTTTTAAAAATATATTAATTTAGGTAAATTAATTAAGAAGATTATGGGAGCTCATTAAGAAATTTATTTTTCTAAACTCTCTTTATTAATAAAAAATATCAAAAGATATAATTTATAAATTTCAACATAAATTCAATAAAAAAATTTATATAAAAAATAGCAATTGTTTGTAGATTTGAAGCTTGTTAGGGATTGTTGGGTGTCAATTTTATAGAATAAGTCAACATAAGGTAAGAACTTTAATGTTTCCAAGTAACCTTTAAAATAAGACATACAATATAATTTAAAATGTATTTCTTTATATTTATTATTTTTTCAATCATTCTAAATTTCCTAATTCATTGTCATCTTATTTTTATTTTATATTTCAAAAATAAACAACTATAATTACTTGGAGTGACCAAAATTTAAAAAAATGATATATAACATTACTGAAAAGATGACAATAAATTCTGACATAATTGAATTTCGTTTACGATATTATTTATACATCCATTTTCTTGACCACTTAATAACTTTTTATCGATTCGGAAAATGCGTATAAATAAGAAAAATATAGCTTTTATTTCTTGCTAATACGCCATTTGGCGTAAGTCTATCATCTCATCTCCCATAAATGGGAAATTTTTCCTTATTAGTCCATTCTATAAATGTGTAAAATGGTAACAGATAGTTATCTTAGTTTATTAACCTTTTGTCAATGTAAGTTGCTAAGAATTATTATTGCATTATGTGGTTTTTAAAAACTATTATCAATTGAGGCATATGCATGAATTAATTAATCTTTTTTATCACTTGTAATTCTTTAGACGCAAATTTTTTTTATATCAGCAATCTAAAATATTTTATACTATAATAAATAGATTTTGTATTAAAAAATATTATTTTTAGAAATGTCTTGTATTGTTTTAATTATTTATATGCCAGTTTATTTTGTATGCATAATATTTTACATTTCAAAATATGAAATTCAGAATAATTGTTCAGATTTAACAAATTTTAAAAATGTTATATATAAATATAAAACCCGGCCGAAGGCCGAACAAAAGCGGGGCAAATTGGAGGTATGGGGAGCGAAGCCTCCCATAAATTTTTTTTAATTGAGCCCCCTGAGATTGTAAAGGCTAGCGACGCCCCTGCATTCCACAAGACGTTAAACGTTGAACGGTCCTTGAAAAATCGTTAACACTTGAACCACCATGAGGTCACTGCAACCAGCACCTCCAATTTACACTAGAACCCAAATTTCCCTCTTTATTATCCTTAACCGAGTAGTCATCAACAGTCCATGATGGACCACCCCTTTTTTAACTTGAATCTGCTGGACAACTACCCTAGAGCATTTTCGATTTTCTATTATATATATTGAATTTGTCAAAGTTATTACATTTTGTTGGAAATATTTACATTTCCTTATAATTTTTTAAATTTTTTATATTCATTTTCACTTTTGCATCGTTTACTTATTTTAAGTATTTAATAAAAAGTGTTCGTTTCAAAGAGATTGATTTGTATTTAATTTAAGGAAGAAGACTGCTAAAATGACTTAATTCATACTATTATTTAATTGCTTTATTATATATATATAGGCGGTTTTATACTTCCTTTATTAGAATATTTCGTATAGTTTATAAAATAAAATATAAGACGTTAATTTGTAAAAAAAAAATATAAAAATAAAATAATTTTTTTCTCTTTTGGGTTTATATAATTTTTTAAAATTGTTAAAATAAATATATATTTATTAATAATTAGAAAAATATAATATTACGCCTTATAACAATGAATCGACAAAAAAAATATAATTCATTAGTAATCCTATATAAAAAAAAATATTTATTAACAATGACTCAACTATTATTTTAATAACTTCTGTTACTAAAAAAAAACGAAATATATAACACGCCCCCATTATTTAAAATCAGAAGTATCCCCCTTCATTTTATAAGGCATCCAATCCTAATAGATCTTCCCATTCTATAGCCGATAAATCCACCAGGGGGCAACTGTCGACACTCTCCTCTCCCGCATTCGGACTCATTACTGGTTCCTGAAGGGATGAACTACCGCAACCGGTGTTTCCCATTGCCCGACTGCGTCTCTTTCCCCTCGGGTAATAACACCCTCCGTATCGGCACTATATCCCCTTGAATCGAACCACGACTGCGACTTCGTCGTGAAGTCCCGGGCATTTCCCTTCGATTGTATCCAGTCTGATTATGCGTGGGCCCTCGGGGGCATCGGTCACGTAAATGCCCCGTGCTC
Organism: Gordionus sp. m RMFG-2023; assembly: GCF_954871325.1. Taxonomy (NCBI): domain Eukaryota; kingdom Metazoa; phylum Nematomorpha; class Gordioida; order Chordodea; family Parachordodidae; genus Gordionus; species Gordionus sp. m RMFG-2023. The sequence continues at coordinate 19,793,761 of NC_088775.1, forward strand.
TCACATAAGTAGCACGTTCTCGCCCGCCTAATGGGTCTTAGCCTAAGCATCCTGGGCTCTGGCAACTCCGGGCTCACATTTCGATGATTCAGGGTCCTTCCCCTATCCATTATTCCATTCCTGGTAGATCTGGGTTCTATCGATTCCTGCATTGAGGGCAGTAATCTTCGGCCTTCCTCGTCCACTCTTCCTTGATAGATACTGACACGAATTGTCAATCCTTCCCAGTATAGACACCGATGAACTCCGCTCATTTTGAATCATGTAAAGGCGGGATACTTAATTTTAAATGAAAACAATTATTTTACTTATTTCCCTTTGAATATATAGGATCTTCTTTTATCGTAAGAAAGAGGGTACAAAAAAAAATTATTTCTTTTCAAAAAAAATTTTTATAACTTTCTTTTACTCTCGTAGTTCCCTGACAGAATTATTACATAATATTTATTATTTTTTTCCCTGCCAAACTGTCAACCCCCTTTTCTTTTTCTCTCCCAAAAGTTATAATTCCCTCCAAATTCTTGATTTATAGCTAGCTAGATTCATCACATTTCTAAAACCATAAAAGTCACGCAACTCCAACTTTTATTCACAATATTTTCAATATTATTTTCCAAACAAATTGTCTGTTGTTTCTTTCTTTCTTTATTTATTATTATTTTTATTTTTTTTTGTCTTCTTCCCCCTTTTATATATGGGCCTCACCTTATATCCAATTTATTTGATAATTTAACACGCACTAATATTTGGGCACCACCACATAGTATTAATTATTTTATTTTTTATCATAAGTTCTCTTTCTTTTTTGTTTTTTTTTTGATTTATGATGGTTAATAAGCCAATAACGCTAATATTTCTTTTCAAAAAAAAAATAAGCGAGAGAAATAGGAAAATTTTATCACTAATATTTTTATGCATCATATGACTGAGACATTATTACATTGCTACTTTAAGATATATATTATTACATAAATGGGAATTTCGACAATGTTAAATATATATAAATTTCCTACGATTAATTTTGTATATATTAATTTTGATATAAAACATTTCCTATTATATATATCTATATTTCACCTTATGAGTACATAGGCAGGTATACTCTCCTTTAATATCCATATTTCCCTTTATGAGTACATAGACATGTATACTTTCCTTTAATTTCCTATAACATCACTCCTCCTCATATTCCTGATCGTAACCTACCTGGCTCCAGCCCCCTTTTTAGTTGATCCCGATGTCGTGTTCCTTCTCTTCCATCAGTAAATTTTACTCAACTTAATTTGTGTCCCATGTTTTCTACGATCACCCCAGATTCCCACCTTCTTGTACCTACATATATTCTTGCCCACACGGTTTGTCCCAAGACAAATTTCGGTTTCTCCACTATCTCCCTCTCCATCTTTTGAAGTGGTTTCGGATTTAATAAGTCTAATAATATCCGGGTTCGCCGCCCTAAAAATTTCTCAGCTGGAGACGGTTCCTCTCCCTTTCTACTATTATTGTAATATGCCACCGCTATCCAAATTTCCCCACCCCCATACTTTAATTTTCTTAACCAGTTCTTAACAATCGACACCACCCTCTCCGCCTGACCATTTGAACTGGGATGATATGGCGGCGCCAAATTATGTCTTACCCCGGTTTCTATACAAAACCTCTTGAACTGTTCACTGATGAAAGCCGGACCTCCGTCCAATACTATCGTTCGAGCTACTCCAAACCTGGCCCATAGATTTTTCAATGTTTTCACTACCACCTGCGTCGTTATCCCCCTTACTTCCTCGTACTCCACCCACTTTGAGTAAGCATCTACCACGATTATATAAATCTTATTTTCAAAATCAAAAAAATCAACGTGTATCTCTCCCATGGCTGAGTCACCTTTGGCCAAACACTCTTCCTGTCCTTATGGGGCATTTTGGCCCATGTATTGCACATTAAACAACCTCGGCAAATATTTTCAATTTCCCTATTCATGCCAGGCCACCACACGTATTCACGTCCCCATTGTTTTATTCGTTCAGTACCTTGATGTCCCGCATGTATCATGGATAACACTGCGCCTCTCAATTTCATTGGTATTACTCTTCGGTTTCCTCGCACCAGGCATTCATCCACTATAGCCAGCTCTTCTTCTATGCTTCTGAAATATTTATCTCCCTCTCTCCAAGTTCTCTTCCCCATAACACTCCTTTTAATTCTCATCAGTTCGCGATCTTTCAAAGTGACCTTCTTTAGTTCTTCCCACGTCACGGGACCACCTCTAGATATCCCTGCTATCGCTCGAATCAGTCCTTTTTCCTTTCTTTCCTCCACTTCTTCAGATCCTACTTCTTCCCCTCTTCTCCAGTGCCACATCGAGATAAAATATCAGGTAAATAGTTTTCCCTTCCCCGCCTATATTTTACTTGCACATCAAAACTACCTACCAGTAATAACCATCTTTGTAACCGGGAGACAACATTAACTCCTTATTATCTTTCTTGAAAAGATGGACTAAAGGTTTATGATCCGTATAGATTACAAATCTACGACCAATTAAGTATTCTCGACACTTGGTTAGTCCAAAAATAACTGCCAAAGCCTCTTGTTCAATCACGGAATACCTTGTTTCGGCGGCTCTAAAAATTCTCGAGAAAAACAAAATAGGTCTTTCCAGCTTGTCTATACAATGCAACAATGCTCCACCCACACCCCTATTCGAAACATCTACAGCTAATATCACTTCTAAATCGTTATTAAAACATACTAAAACTGGTTCTCTTCCGATTCTACTTTTCAATTCTTCATAAGCATCCTCCTGCTCATCTTGCCACACAAATTTTTCTCCCTTCTTTAATAACTTATATAAAGGTGCTGCTATCTGTGCAAAACTCTCTACAAATCGATGATAATAGTTTACCATTCCCAGAAAAGCCTGCACCTCCATTTTATTATTTGGTCTTAGCATACTCGCAATCCCCGTCATGTTTTTGTCTACCGGCCTCACCTCCTTTCCAGTGATTCTATGTCCCAAATATACAACTTCCGACACTCCTAACACACATTTCTCCGCGCTAGCCCGTAATCCTTTATTTCTGATTCTTTTAAATACCTCTTCTAATCTTTGTTCATGTTGTTCAGGAGTTCCTCCCATCACTAAAACGTCATCCATGTAATAAAACACACCTTCCAACCCTTGAAAAACAGCAGCCATAGTCCGTTGAAAAATCGGAGCTGACACGCTAAGTCCAAATGGTAATCTACAGAATGCATATAAACCCTTCGGAGTAGTGATAGTCAATAGCTTTCGTATCTCCGGCTTCACTCGTAATTGCAAGTAGGCATTGAAAAAATCTACTTTTGAAAAATATACACTACCCTTCAAATTTGCTAATATTTCTTCAATTCTCGGCAGCGGATATTTGACCTCCACTACCCACGGATTGAGGGTGACCCTAAAATCTGAACATAAACGGAGCCTTCCATTGGCCTTCTTCACTGGCACTAACGGTATCGCCCATTCACTATTCTATAGGACATACAATGCCTTTCTGTACCCACCGATCCAATTCCTTATCCACTTCGTTTCGCCCTTCGAACGGTATTCGTCGTAAAGCACAAAATTTTGGAACATGTCCCTACTTTAACTTGATATTCACTTCGTAATCTCTGAGACATCTCAAACTTTCCTTAAAGATTTCCTTATAATCATCCACCAATCTTCGCACTCCCTCTTGTACCTTGATTATTCCGACTTCTATCTCCCTGCTTTGAAATCCCTTCTCTTCTTGTCGGTTGGTTTCTTCCCCCTTCATATCTACTTCAGGATTATATATTCCTTTTGTTTTTTCTTGCTTTATGTCACCTTTTCTGGCCCATTCTTTCGGCAGCCCTGTTCCATTATTTAGACTTCCATCTGACTTCAACTCCAACTCTTTTTGATCAGGAATTTCTTCCCTCTCCTCAGTTTTGTCCCTTTCTTTCTTCCTCCTATAGTCACGACAATCCTTAAAACTTCCCATATTTTTTCTTCTAAAATTTCTCTTTACGTCCCCCTTCATATTTCCCCCTATTTCTCTCATAGAATTTCCCCCAATTTCTCTCCTCAAATTTCCCCCTATTTCTCCCCTAAAATTTCCCCCGATTCCTCTCATAGAATTTCCCCCAATTTCCCTCCTAAAATTTCCCCCGATTTCTCTCATAGAATTCCCCCCGATTTCTCTCCTAAAATTTCCCCCGATTTCTCTCATAGAACTCCCCCCAATTTCTCTCCTAAAATTTCCCCCGATTTCTCTCATAGAACTCCCACCGATTTCTCCCATAAAATTCCCCCTGATTTCTCCCCTAAAATTTTCCCCTATTTCCTCCCGACCATACCCTCCACCTTCTTCTCTCCCCCTTACTTCCCCCAAAAAGGTCTCAATTCCTGGCAATTTCTCTCCATACCAATAATTCAAATCTCTTTTCTCCTCTTCTCTTCTAATTGCTAAAAATGTACCCCACTATGCGAACACACCCCAAAATCCACAATCAGGTCCTATTCGAGTAATCCAATCCCATCCCAATACAGCTTCTACCCTTCGGTTAATTATCCACAGATCCAATATCTCCCTTCTATTCTCCAACATTACTTCTAATTCCACCCTTCCCATTACAGCCACCTCTGATCCGGTTAATTGCCGGATCTTGATGTCTTCACTTTTAATCATTTCCTCCGCCCAAATACTTATATATTTTCATAACTCATTACAGAGATGGCGCTCCTGTATCAAACAACATGGATACCATATTTCCATTTAAATTTATCCACACCCTAGGACATGGATCATGTACTATCTCTTCTTGCATCATGTTTATGCATTTCAATTTCTTCATCTTCCCTTTACTACTAAAGTTGCCAATTTTTTCCAACCGCCGCCTCCCGACTTCTAAGGTTCCTTTTTCACTATCATATAGTCACAAGTACTCACACTCTCTTGCCACATGTCCCTCGTTTCGGCACCGAAAGCAAATAATATTCGGATCTTTATTTTCCGTAAAATCTTGTATTCCTATCTCCTTTTCTTCCCTATTTTCAATAATCTTCACATTTGGCACAATCTGCCCCATGTCTCTCTGCGGAAAACCGCCTCGAGTATTGATATTACTAACATTGCATTCTTCTCTATTGTGACCAAATCGTCCGCAACCTGCACATCGTAATTTATCACGTTTTCCCGGACAATACGGGGCTATATGTCCATATTTCCCACACCCAAACATTTGGTTTCTTGACAATCTCTTACCATATGACCTGGTTTTCCACAATTATAACAACTCAATTTTTCTCTTCCTCGAAAATTAAAACTTGTTCTCATCTCCATTCGCCTTCCCTGTGAATTTTCTCTTGGCCATCTATACGACTCTTCCAACCGATTGTCATACCTAGGTCTACTATAATTGTCCCTTTTTTCCGTGTTATTAATTCTCTCATTTCTATTTAACTCTCCCATATTACTATCAGTCCATCCTTTGATCAATTCTTGTACAGGTAACCAGGTTACCTTACCCATCACATCTTCTTCTCCATTATGGCCCTCAATGGTCAATGTCTGACCCTTAATCCTTACATTTCTACTTCTCTTAATCCTTCTTCCAAATAATAAAGTACCTACCCAAATCACTAAAATTATTAACGCTCCCAAAATGTTATATTGAATTTCCCAATATTTCATGAATTTTAAACTTTTCATGTTTCCTATAAGAAATTAACAATAACCTTTAAAATAAATATTTTAATTATTTGTAAGGTTAGGAGGTATGAAATAATTAGGACCGTAAAAATTCCTATAAAACACATTACATATATATACTGAATAAATAAATATCTAGCGTTAATTCGCCACAAATACTAAGTTTTTTTTATACATATCACTATGCCACAAATATTCTTTTATATATCACTGAGCCCCCTTTTTTTTATACCACTAATCCACAAAGACCACTAAGCCACAAAGATCTTTTTATACCCCTAATCCACAAAGACCACTAAGCCACAAAGATCACTAAGCCACCAAGACCACTAAGCTGTTGGATTATGCAAAGTATATTTATGGAACAAAAATAATTTAAATGATGGATTTTATTTTATGTGTTTATTTCTGCGAAAAATTATATTTGTATATGCAAAACAAATTTTACATTTTTTTATAGTTTATGTAACAAAATTAAGTTAAATGATGGATTTTATTTTATGTATTTATTTCTTCCAAAAATTATTATTTTAATATGCAATTACATATAATGTTTTATGGCTATATAAATAGCTAAGAAAAATTGTTTTTTTAACACACATCAATCGGATGACATTTTGAAAATAAAATTAATAAAAAAGGAAAGAGTTAATAAAGAAAAGGTAAATATACAATTTGATAAATTAGAATTATTGAGAGGAATTACATTATATATTTTAAGTACTCAAGGGTAAGTAATTAAACATCATTATTATTAAAATTAATCTTTTATTTTAATAAAGAAAGATTTAACAAACCTTGGATTCTTAATTGCTCTCCCAATACTGATTAAACACCCTGAGTTAAGTTCGGATTTATAACAATTTGGACCGAAGTAAATCAGGGCCTGTTAGATATTCACGTAGGAATTCAAAGGTAAAAACAAATCTATTTTATGTTATGTAAATTATTATTACTTTTATTTATTATAGTAGTAATTTTATATTTATACAATTTTTTTAAATTATTTAAAATTATTTTAATCAAGTGGTTATTGAGTACACTTAAATGTATATTACGCAAATAAATTTATTAAGTTTAATACTTGAAAATATAAGTATAATTATATTTTTGGTGCTAATTTTAAGTTTCACGTTAGGTTTAATTATAGGAAGAAATACGACTTACGTTAAGATAGAGATTAAAGAGTTAGAAAATATTGAGAATATATTAAGAGAGGAAGATAAGAAAAGAAATATAAACAACTTCATACGAACGGATAATTACAGACAGATAAGTTGCTATAGCTGTGGTCAGTCAGGCCATATGTCGCGTGATTGTGATTTAACAAAAGATTTGAAATGCGCGAGATGTGGCAGGAATGGCCATTTAGCTATAAGATGTAGGTTAAACAATATAATTGTGAGATGTAATATTTGTGGCCAGGATGGACACACTCAAGAAAAATGTAACAAATGACTAAGAAAGAAATATTTGGATAATGATTTTAAGAATTTTTTTAATGTTGATAATTTAGTAGAAAATAAGAATAAATATTTTAATTTTAATAATAAATTTGGTAATAATAGTTTTTCTAATTTTAGTTCAGGTAAAATTAAGCATTTTAATTGTAATGATATATTAGATCATGATAATAATTTTGTTAATGTTAATAATTGTAGTAAAAATAAGTATTTTAATTTTAATAATGATAATTTGGATAATGTTGATAATGCTAGTGCAAGTAAGAATAATTATGGTAATAAGAACGAGAAATTTTGCGATGATAAAAAGTGCTTTAACGTGGATAATTATAATTCAAGCGATATTAATAGAAGTGATATAAAGATAAAAAGTAGAGATTTTGAAATATATAGAATTAAAAAGGCAACTAGGGTAGACGTACTAAATGGAATTAGAGAATTTTTTAATGAAAAATAGATGCCCTAGAGTAAAGATAAACATGGAGGAAGCAGAAATTTGTTTTTTATTAGATACAGGAGCAGAAATTAGTTTAATAAGTATAAAGGATTTTATGAGATTTTGGCCAGAGAAAGAATTTGTTACAAAAAAGATAAGAGCCAAACAATTGGATGGTAGCATGGTGAAAATTTTAGGGTATTATAGGGTAAGGTTACCAAGAGTTAATAAAAGTATAAATTTGTGGATAACGACGTTGAAGATTGAACCGATTTTAGGATGGTATGATATAAGAACGTTAGGTCCAGTTTATAATTGGTGGAAATTTTTCGATACTATCCCTGTAAGTAATGATGAAAATAGTGAAATGATAGATTTCGATAGATTTAAGTTACCTATTATAAAGGATAAACAACTCGATAAACTTAGAAATCGAACACCAGAATTTTTGATTAAATATAGAAGCAACTTAGAAGAAAATAAGAAAACAAGAGATACAAAGACAATAGAGGTAAATTCAGTCGAAATTAAACAAGAAATTAATAATATGGTAGACCAGAATGTTGTTGAAGATATTGTTGACAAAGAAATAAAGATTATTTTGAATAGGTATAATGAAGTCTTTAAAGAAGAATTAGGTACTCTGAAAAATTTTGAAGTAGATATACGATTAGAAGAAAATTATAGGCCTAAGTTTTGCGGCCTAAGCCACAAAGATCACTAAGCCACAAAGATCACTAAGCCACAAAGATCATTAAGCCACAAAGATCATTAAGCCACAAAGATCACTAAGCCACAAAGATTTTATATACCACTAAGCTTTTTTTTTTTTATATATCACTAATCTACACAGATTTTTTTTTTATTTCCTTCTTTTTTTTTTTACAGTTTCGCCCTTCTTTTTTTTACAGTTTCGCCCTTTTTTTTAGTGTCCCTAACGACCAGGTTCTAGCGATCAGTTCGCTCGGTCACGGTAACCATTATTATTTAAGTATATTAATGTATTGCTTTATTATATATATATAGGCGGTTTTATACTTCCTTTATTAGAATATTTCGTATAGTTTATTAAATAAAATATAAGACGTTAATTTGTAAAAAAAAAATATAAAAATAAAATAATTTTTTTCTCTTTTTGGGTTTATGTAATTTTTTAAAATTGTTAAAATATATATATATTTATTAATAATTAGAAAAATATAATATTACGCCTTATAACAATGAATCGACAAAAAAAATATAATTCATTAGTAATCCTATATAAAAAAAAATATTTATTAACAATGACTCAACTATTATTTTAATAACTTCTGTTACTAAAAAAAACGAAATATATAACACATACTACTGTTAAAATATTTTATATAAATATTAAATAAAATTACAATCACCATATATTAGCTTTTATTTATGACATTTTTTTATCTTAACAATATTTTGATTATGTAAAATAACTAGTTTCTTTGATTCCTCTTATAATGGATGAAATTATATTGAAATTAAAGATGAGTAAAATAATTTTAGTACTTTATAATTTTAATTATATTATATTGTTAATATACTAGGTATACAAAGATTTCCTCTCTATACATTTTGGTACATTATATTAAGAAATTGGAAAACCAAAATAGATATTTAGATTAAGTTATCAAATTATATTAATAACTAAAAAGAATCCAAACACTTTCAATTCACTTACTATGCTCAGATTTAAAATCTTGCATTTAAATAAAATTAATTAAAATAAATGAATACCTTTTTTTTCAATAATCAGATTTTCAAAATAAATTTATTCAACTATATATAATATATAATTTATATATAAATAAGGATAAAATCAATAGTTACCAAAAATATTATAAAAAAAATAATCATGTAAATAATTAAAGCAGGAAGCTTAAAATAATTATCAAATATATTTAAAAGGTAGATAAAATGAAGGACTAGGGTAACATTGGCCTAAAGCTAAAAGAGAATATTTGTTCTGTATAATAAATGGGGGTATTACATTACAAATTTCTTTGAATTCTTTTGATATATGCCTAAATAAAAATATTTATCATGCATATTACCAACATATTAACATGATGCTGGCATAGTGTACCATTTAAACCCTTTGCACAATTTGGATGTCTTTATAAGTATCTCCTGCATTTTATTTTGAACATCAATATTACATTTCTTCATTAGACTTTCCAGTTATTTAACAAAAATGTATTTTATAAAAACAGAAATAAATTACTTCATTTTGTGTCAATTCTCTTGATGGCATTATAAATGTATTTTAAAAGAAATAATTGAAATTTTAAATATATACAAGTATAAAATAACAATTATTTCGAATCATAAAAGTTGAAAAAAAAATTATAAAAAAAAACATGAAAATAACTGTTGTATCTGTAGTGTTGTTAAAGCTCGTTTTGAACCAATTTTAAAAAACAGCTCTGAATATTTTACCCATAAAAATACTGTCTAAGCCTCGAGATTTCGATAATATATGTCTAAACCTTTGTTCCTTCTATGAACAAAATCTTTAGGCTTGCGTAATATTTTTCTGGATAAAATATTGAGTTAGCCTTTTTTTAAAAACAGCTCTAATGATATATATATAACTATTTGGCGATTCATGCATAAAAAACTGTATCGTCCCTCAAGTTTGTATTTTTTTTAATTAGGAGATTTGTCGTTTTGCTAAAACTTAAATTTTTCCAATTGATTCCCAAAATTTCTAAGTAAGTTGATTTTAAAAATTATTAAAAATATTATAAGCTTATTTAATATTTTAAATATATTTATAGTTAATTTTATATTTTAAATATAATTATAGTTAATTTTATATTTTAAATATAATGTAAGTTATTTAAATATTGATTCCCAAAATTTCTAAGTAAGTTCATTTAAAAAATTTTTTAAAATATTATATGCTTATTTAATATTTTAAATATAATTATAGTTAATTTAATATTTTAAATATAATTATAGTTAATTTTATATTTTAAATATAATGTAAGTTATTTAAATATTGACTCCCAAAATTTCTAAGTTAATTTAAAAAAATTTTTAAAAATATTATAAGCTTATTTAATATTTTAAATAGGTTTGTTTTAGGTGCGAAATTTAAAAACATGAGTATTGCTTCAAATAATGTTACAGATTTTCTGTGGCGTTTGAGTGAAGATTTATAAAGTGCCAATGGAATCTCAGTTACAAAAGCTAAATTCAAAATTCTGAAATTGATTCATTCATAACGATGGGAGATTTTAAAAAAAAGAATATATTCGCCTTAACCATGAACACAAGGAAGAATTATCTCATGTCCTAAAAACGAAATACGTTCCTTTCTAAACCCACTTTCGTGTGGGAACCGATTTTAACAAACCAACGATTTGGACAAGCCAACGTTTAAGATGTGTCCTATGCTACTTTGATAATCAAAACGATAAAACATTTGGACAACAAACTCTGACTTCTTAAACGAAATTATGGGAAGAAATTTCAATTTTGACTTTCTGCATTATGGACATGGATGACTACAACTCTGTTTGTAGTTTGGTATAGGTCAGATATTTTTTTCCCTTTGATTTCAGGTATATTTATTTTTAACTTATAATTTGGGGGTTCAGGTATATTTATGTTTAATTTTTAGTCTGTGGGTTGTCCTTCATTCTAGGCCTATGTTTATTTTGATACATTTGTAATTTCAGCACCATAAACTTTAATTTATCCTTTTAATTCATATTAGCACCATAAACTTAAATACTTTTAATTCATATTGTATTTTTTTAAAGTTATCAGTAACTTTAATTGTGAATTATATTAATTTGTAATTTAATTTATATCCCCTCTTTAATAGATACTAATTTAATTTATATCCCCTCTTTAATAGATATACTTACTGTTTCTTATGTTTGAAAGTTAGTATTGAAACTTAATATCCAATATCCAATATTTATTAATACTTTGACGTAATATTAGCTAAATTTGGATATTTTATAGGACCAATTTCTTCACATTTATTTACATGATATATCAGATTTGTCTGGTAATATAAATACTCAGATTTGTCTGGTAATATTAATACAGAAGTAGTTAATTATTGTTTGTTTCTCTTAATTTGAATTTTTGGTTGAACATGTTTTAGTTTACATAATTACTTAATTATTCTAGGTCCCTTCTTAACTAATGATTCTCTTAATTCCTTAAACTTTTTGACATTTATTTTTATAAGTTGTAATTTATATGCTTTAAGGGTTTCTGGATTATACATTATCCCTTTTTACCTTGGAATTGGTTTCCTTGTTGGTTTCCGTGGTAGTATCAGAGATTTATTTTTTTTTGTATATTTTTAGTGGTTTTTCAGTCAACTTCATAAAAGTTAGTTCATTTTATCAGTATACATTGATTATGCTTGTCTTTCTTTAAGAATATTACATTAGTTTCTTAATGAACAATATACTTTAATCTAAAGTTTTTTGACTTATCATCACTTTTATATATTTTTAGTGGTTTTCTTTTAGTCAACTTCATTTAAGAAAGTAAATTTTATCAGTAAACATATTATTATGCTGGTCTTTTTTAATGAATAATACATTAGCATTTGTGGTAATTTTAATCCTAGCAGTTTTTCAGTCATCTTTTAAGAATGATACATTAGTTTCTTAATGAACAATATATTAGCATATTTGGTTACTTTAATCTAAAGTTTATTTTATCTTATCACCTCTATATATTAGTATAGTATCGGAGATTTTTGTATATTTTTAGCGGTTTTTCCTTTAGTCAATTTCATAAAAGAAAATACAATTTATCAGTATACATATTGCAACCTTTATTATGCAGGTCTTTTCTTGATGAATAATTCTTTAGCATATTTGGTAAATTTAATCTAGAGTCTTTGACTTATCAACACTATATATAAGTGTATTGTATTATATATATATATTTCTTTTGGTAAATTTAATCTAGAGCTTTTTGACTTATCAACACTATACTTATCAACACTATACTTATCAACACTATATATAAGTATTACATTATATATATATTCTTGTTTATGTTTATTTTTATTATTTTTACATTATGTAGTATTATTATATTACATTTTAATTTATGTGTATTAAACTTTTAGTATTATTATGTTACATTTTAGGTTACACATTATATTTTATATATTTTTCGGTTAAAGTGAGTTTTGAATTTTTCAACACTATAAATAAGTATTACATTATATATAATTTATATGTGAATGATTATATTATATTACATTATTCATATTAGCCTACACACTACATATATATTTTTTAAGATTATTTCTTTACTTTATATATTGGGCATTTATATATCCAGTATAGTTATATTTTATTATATTTACATATTAATCTATTTATGTACAAGTACAGTATATTATATGCAGATTTGTCTAACATAACATTATAACTTATAATATTTGTTTAAACTTTCCCCTTGACAATAACTGTTAATCGTTTTAATTTTTCTCCTAGACTTGTCTTATAAATAAACTATTCGCAAGGGAAGCTGCCTTGTTTTAATTTTTGCTAAGGAAACTGTCTCGCTTTAATTTTTTTAGTTTTGATTTACTTTGCCGTATGTTTTTGTTCCTTCAAAATTTTTATTAAATTTTCGAAGCGTGTTGTTTCTTATTATTATAAAAAAAATTTTCCTCTTAGCTTTGATGAATTTATATGATTTATTTCCATTATCTTGTCTATCGCTTATAAAATATTTATACTTTTCCTTTTCGCTTCTGAGAATATCCTCCATACTTGTAGTTAAATATAGCATGGAAAAGTTTCGCTTTTATTAAAAAAATAAAATTTTTTGCTTTTATTTAAAAATGATTCATAATTAGTTTTTTTATAGATTTGCTTCTTGCAGTCTATGTTTTTCTTTTAAAAAAAAATATAAAATATAAATCCCACCCAGTGCTTTTTGTCTTTTCTTTGTTAGTGTATTTTATTTTTTCTCTTTCACAAAATATTTGTATTAGTCGTAGTTTTCAGAATTTTCCTTTTTCGTCGATCTCAGTTTCTAGGATTCAAACATTTTTTTTTTCCTCTTCTCAAAATATTTGCGTTAGTTGTAGTTTTTCAAAATTTTCCTTTTTACGTCGATTGGTTTCAAACAAATATACCGATATGGAGGTTACTTTAAATAGAAAATAAATAATTTTTCCTTTTATATTCTTCACATGTATATTTTTCACATACATTTCTAATCGACAGTTGACCCTCAATTATATTTTTCTGTTTATTTTAATTTATTTTCAATTTATCTTTAGTTGATTAATTATTGATTCTACAGCTGTGTGTTTATCAATAGCTGATATATTTCAGATATTTAAGTTAATAAATAAGTATAAGTTAATAAAAAGGAATTATTTGTAAATTTTATTCGTAATATTTAAGTTAATAAAAAAGAATAAATAAATACTTGTAAAGTTTTCTCGTTTTTATGAGCGATTTCAGGTTAATTAATCTTTAGCTAATTAAGTTTTTGATAATTTCAAGTCAGGTTAATTAATCTTTAGCTAATTAAGATTTTGATAATTTCAAGGTTAATTTAATCTTTAGCTAATTTAAGATTTTGATAATTTCAAACTTAGCTCCCTTATTAACTCCTGGATCTCTAGTTAATAAAAATTATTATAAACAAGGTTAATAGCCTTAACTGTTATATATTAGAGTTGTGCCATGATAAATTCTTATGATAATTTCAAACTTAGCTCCCTTATTTACTCCTGGATTTAACTGTTGCTATAAACAAGGGTAATAGCCTTTGTGCCTTGATAAATTCTTATTTCCTGTTTTCCTATATAACCATAGATTGGTTGGTGTTTTTAAGTCATTTTAGCAGGTCTTGTTAGTAGGTTTTACATTCATTTAGTTTAAATAAAATCTTGATTTAAATATATATTGTTTAATTAATAAATATATTGTTTAATATTTATTATACCATACTCTATAATATCTAACGTAAATTTGTTGGTAGAGTATATTGTTGGTAGGGTATATTATCTTGAAATTATCTTGAACGGTTTTATAAATAACACATTATTGCGTAAAACCTGTTAGCCTTTTTAGCAATATACTATTTTTGTATGAACTTTCGTATTGTATTATTGTTTTTGGTAGTGTCCTATTGGTTTAAAAGGATATTCTCTCTTCTTCGTTTAATTTGGTTTAAAAGGAAATTTTCTCTTGTCTTCGCTCGCTTAATGTACTTTATATAATAACTTAAAGTTTTTGTCTTTATTTAAGAGCAGTCAATAATAACTATTATTTATAATTTTATTTCTTAGGAAATTTTACTTGTGGATTAATAACTTTGTAGGTAGTTCTTTAGTTATATAATAATTTTTTGCTTTTCGTAGTCTATTTCTCTTTTTTAGAATTCCCACCTAGAGTTTTTCCTCGTGGAAATGTTTACTTTTGTTTAATTACCTTGTAGGTAGTTATTTTTTTTTAGGTATAGGTAGTTATTTTTTTAGTTATTTATAATAATTTTTTTGCTTTTCGTTGTCTATTTCTCTTTTTAGAAATCCCACTTAGGGTTTTTCCTCGTCATAAATTTTGTTTCTTTGTATCGTATTTTTTTAATTAGTTGGAAGGTAATTTCGTCAGAGCCAAATGGATGGGTCGATTGTAGAAAGCTTTTGTCTTTTTATTAGCAACTAATAATATTTTTTTAGTTTCTTAGAAAATGTTTATTTTTGTTTAATAATTTTTGTAGATAGTTTTAAGTTATTTATAATATTTATTTTTTTGTTTTGTCCTTCGTAGTCTATTTCTCTTTTCTTTTAGTAGTCCCACTTAGAGTTTTTTCCTTTTTGATTAATAACTTTTGTAGATATTTTTATAGTTATTTATAATATTTTTCACCTAGTGTTTTTCTTCGTTTTAAACTTTGTTTTTTAGTATAGCTTATGTCATTTTATTTTATCTTAATATTGGCATATCTTCATTTTTTTAATTGCAATTTGCTACTTTAAGTTTTTTTAATTTAATTTGAATTGCCTACTGAGGAGTCATTTCTCTGTCTTTTAAAATATTTGTATTTAGGTTATAATGTAATGAGTTAATTTGAATAATTTGAGTGGCCCACTTGAGGCGTCATTTCTGTTTACCTGTCTTTTTAAAACATTTGAATTTAGTTTATAATGTTATGAGTTTTAATTAAAATTTTGGTTTAAACTAAGATCTAAATAAGCTTTCTACGATAAAGGTTTTCACAAACCTTTATGTTTATTTAAATTATTAAAATATTGTTAATTTCTTTTGAGTTATGATTTTATTTTTTTAATAAATTTAATATTAAGGGTTCAATGACTATTAATAGTGATTTAAGACTGGTCATATATATTATAGGGTCGATTGTAGATAGCTTTGTCTTTATTTATTAGCAACTAATAATATTTTTTTAGTTTTTTCTTAGAAGATGTTTATTTTCAGATTAATAATTTTTGTAGATAATTTTAAATTATTTATAATATTTATTTTTTTGTTTTTCCTTTCGTAGTCAATTTCTCTTTTCTTTTAGGATATTTGAAGCGTCATTTCTGTTTACCTGTCTTTTTAAAACATTTGAATTTAGTTTATAATGTTATGAGTTTTAATTAAAATTTTGGTTTAAACTAAGATCTAAATAAGCTTTCTACGATAAAGGTTCTCACAAACCTTTATGTTTATTTAAATTATTAAAATATTGTTAATTTCTTTTGAGTTAAGATTTTATTTTTTAATAAATTTAATATTAAGGTTTCAATGACTATTAATAGTGATTTAAGACTGGTCATATATGTTATAGGGTCGATTGTAGATAGCTTTGTCTTTATTTATTAGCAACTAATAATATTTTTTAGTTTTTTCTTAGAAGATGTTTATTTTCAGATTAATAATTTTTGTAGATAATTTTAAATTATTTATAATATTTATTTTTTTGTTTTTCCTTTCGTAGTCAATTTCTCTTTTCTTTTAGGAATTCCCACCTAGAGTTTTTCCTTTTTGATTAATAACTTTTGTAGAAAGTTTTATAGCTATTTATAATATGTTTCACCTGGAGTTTTTCCTCTTTATTAACTTTGTTTTTTTAGTATAGCTTTTGTTATTTTATTTTATCTTAATATTGGCATATTTTTCATTTTTTAATTGCAATTTGCTACTTTAAATTTTTTTAATTTAATTTGAGTTGCCTACTGAGGCGTCATTTCTCTGTCTTTAAATCATTTGAATTTAGGATTTGAGTAGCCTACTTGAGGCGTCATTTCTGTTTTACCTGTCTCTTTAAAACATTTGAACTTAGATTATGTTTGAATTAAAATTTTGGTTAACCTAAGATCAAAATAAGTTAATTAAAATTTTAGTTTAACCTAAGGATCAAAATAAGTTTTCTACATTAAAGGTTCTCATAACTTTATGTTTATTTAAATTATTAAAATATTGTTAATTTCTTTAAAGTTAAGATTTTATTTTTTTAATAAATTTAATATTGTTTATACTATAGCGTAAGGTGGTTATTGTTTTTCGATAACCTTATCCTACTTCTTCTGCTGTCTATTTCTTATAACACAAAAGGTTTTTGAGCTAACTATTTTGGTAGTTTTTAAGATTGTTTTTCCTAGTACTTGGCTATTCGGTTGCTATTAAATTTCTTGGAGGCTCACAGTAGTCTTTGCATAGTGTTACTTGGTCCTATTTTAAATCTATCACTACAAATCTATCACTACAAAATGACTTTATAGAATCTATATATTATTTTTAATTTTTCGCCGGTTTTTATTTTTTTGTGTCCGTACTCTGCTGATTTATTCAAGTTTTATCTGCTGATTTATTCAAGTTTTTTCTGCTGATTTATTCAAGTTTTTGATGTCCGCACTATGTTGGTTTATTTTTGTCCGCACTAAAATTCACTTTAAATTTCTCTTTATACAATGACTATCTTATCGTATTTTTTTGCTGGTTTTCTTTTGTGCCTGCCACTCATATTTTTTTTTTCAGTATTCATATGCCACACTCATATTTTTTTTTCAGTATTCATATGCCACTCAATTTTTTTTCAGTAAGTTTGTTTTTAGAAAAACTCGGAATCCTATATATCCAGCTTTATAGAGCTTAGTATCTCTTAGGGATTAGGTTAGCTGAACTATCCTATCCAGCCTTATAGAGCTTAGTATCTCTTAGGGATTAGGTTATCATCCTTCCCTATACTTTTCCTTTTTCTTTTGTTTAACTTATTTATTTTTTACTCTTTATGCAGTTTCATATTTTATTTTTCCTATTAAGGTTTTCTTTATCTTTTCTTTTCGTTCAATTTACTTTTCTCTTGTATGTTTTTTTTAGGAGATTCTCCTCTCTTTCAACTTGTTAGTCTTTTATAACATACTAAATACAGCATTTTTAAATATCAGAGTAGAAATTATTTGTAAATAATTTGCTATTAACTGTTTTTGAATTTTTTTGACAGCATCCGATAGGTTTAAAGGGAAACTTACTTTTATCTTCGCTTAATATAAATGGCTTAAATAACAAGTTAACGGTTCTCCTTAGGCTAATGGAGGAGGAGAAAACGGATATAATAGCGATACAAGAGACCCATTCTAGAGACAACAATATGGCCAACTTTAATAAATTTATTCTGTATAGTTCGGGCACTACCTTAAATGGTTGGTCAGGAGTTGCCTTCCTAATTAGTAAGAGAGTGCATAAATTTGTAGACAAATTTGTCCCCATTTCCGAAAGATGTTGCCTGTTGTATTTAAATACCTATTTTAAACGAACGATCCTAATTAACGTTTATGCCCCCCCCAACAGAGGTGGGAGGCTCTCCTTTTTAGACCACCTTGAAAACATTGTATGCTCTCTTCCTAAGAGCCGCAACTGGATAATTTTGGGAGACTTGAATATCAGGATTGGGAAGGAGGAGTTTTACATACATGATGGAGTAATTGGGAATGCGGCCATTCCCCAACCAAATCGTGAAGATAATAGAAAGCTTTTGGAGTTGTGCAGGAGTTTTTCCCTAAAAATCGAGCCAGCTCTTTCCTGGCTGCCCCGACCTCTAATAACATACTTTCTTCTTTCATAATGAAAGTAATACTTTAACTTATAGGAGGAATAATATTACTTCTCAAATCGACTTTTTCATTTCCAACATTCATGGTTGGTTTACTGATGTAAAAGCATCGCGGAATATAAGTATTTCAGATCACAAGTTAATCAAAGCGAACCTCCTCATAAAAAGTTTATGGGGAAACTCCCAACGCCTCCCCACATCTAATCAGCCCAGATTTTCTCCCCGGAGTTTTTCTCCCTGGACAACTAATGCTAAAAATTTACAACGACCTGAAGTAAAGTTGATATTAGGCCAAAACTTAAGAGACAGGATGACAGCACGTGAAATTACATCGGGGTCTGTTTCTACGGAGGCGTGTTGGTAATCTTTTAAGAGTATTCTTTCTGGAGCCTGCAATGACCTTCCTAACATCATTGGTTCTCCCCCGAGTCGTCATGAATGGTTATCTAATGACACAGTCCTTTTGATAGCTGAACTTAGGTCGCTTGATAGACGCGATGGTGCCCTTTGGACGACAATCCATAGACTCCTTAGGAGGGACAGGAGGATATACATAGCAAAGAAAGCTTTCGAGATTGACAGAGATATGAGAGAAAATAGAACTTTTGATGCCTATAAGAAGCTCAAGCTTTTCTGTAGTGCAAGAGTATTCAAGCCTCTCCCATCAATCAGACTGGACAATAATAAATTAATTACCGACCCGGACGAACAGATGGCTCTATGGTTGGACCATTACATGGAAACCTTTGATTCAAGGAGACCAGTCGTATGTCCATCCCCTAGCCGTAGCGCAGTATCATCTGATGCTAACTTTTCTGTGGTGGAAATATCTAAGGCCATTAAAAAACTTAGGAACAATAAATCTCCAGGTCCAGATAACATCTTAGGAGAACATCTGAAAGCTGCCCCCTCAGAGGTTTCTCAGCTCTTGCTGGGGTTGTTCAATAGGATTTGGGTTACGGGGAAGATGCCAGCTGACTGGAATATGACAATTTTTTATAACTTCCCCAAAACCCCAAATCCTGTTAAATTTAAGGATTACAGATCTATTGCTTTAACATCCATCATGTCTAAGGTTTTCATGATTCTTTTAAAGAACCGCATTCTTTCGACCACGCCTAATCTTCTGTCCAAATACATCTGTGCCTACCGCCCAAACAGGAATATTAATGAACCTATATTGGCATTAAAGATACTAATACAGAAGTGTGACAAATATAAATTACCATTCTACTTTATCTTCGTCGATTTCAAGCGAGCGTTTGACAGTGTTATTCATGATTCTTAGTGGGCAATCCTAGAAGGATGTGGCATTGACGGAAACATCATTAGGATTCTAAAGACACATTACAGTAATCTCTTCGCCTCGCTTAAAATTATTAATAAAGTTTCTCCCCCATTTAGAACTAAAAAAGGAGTAAAACAAGGGTGTGTCGTCTCCCCGCTGTTGTTTAACATACTTATGAATAAAATAATTATTGATTCGCTGGGAGCTGCAAATCTTCTGGAACTTGGACTTAATGAGCCATGGTATTTGGAAAATAGGGTGATTTGCTATGCAGATGACTTAGTTATGATCGCCAAGAGCTTGGAGGAGGCCCACAATTCAGTCTTGATACTTAATTCTTTCAGCTTGAAGGTTGAATTGGATATAAACTTCGATAAGACGGTGATTATGCCTTTATCTAATGCGCCCCCATTGGTTGATTGGATGGTTGGGGGAAAGTTGGTCAAAGTGGTGTCCTCCTATAAATATCTTGGGGTAAACATGGATAATAGGGGTAGCTGTCACGATGAACTAAAAATTAGAATTCATAACGCAAGGGTTGCTTTTTACAAATATTTCAAACTGTGGAAATCCAGGGAGATATCGGTTCACACTAGGTTATGTATTTTCAATTCCACCATCATCCCAATTCTCCTTTACGGCGGTGATATATGGGAGATTACGAAAACAGAGATCAGGAGGTTACAGGTGTTCGTCAACAAATGTCTTAGGATAATAAACGGCATTTTTTACCCTAACATTATCTCTAATGTTAACCTTTGGCGGAGGTCACGTCACACTCTAGTGCATGTGGCTTTGAAAAAGAAACGTCTGACCTTTTTTGCTCACATTCTGCGGAATCACACAAATAGTAGCCTGGTCCTGGAGGCGATCAATTGGTTATACTCATTCAACGGCAAAGTCTATGGGAATTATAAAACTTTATGGTTTTATAGGGCAGTGAAGGATATCTTGGATTTAAACCTCAACACGAATCAGTTTTTAAGGTTGAATAAGGATAAGAAATCAATAAATAAACTGTTGAAGATCAAATCAAATTATTTGAACCTCTCATAAACTGCTCCCTGACATAGGTTATTTTTTATTTTTGTTTTATCTTCTTTATTTTTACTTTTGCTCCCTTTTCTCTCTCCTTATTCTGTATTAAACTTTTCCTTTCATCTATTATTTGCTATCATTTTTCTCATTTTAAAGTTAGGTCCCCCTTTGCCTTTAAAATCTATTATGTATATAAGCATCTTATGGGTGTGGGCTGTGCTTATTTTGTCCTTTCCACATCAGCCCATAGACATTTAAGTAATAGTCCTTGGACTATTACGCGTACAAGTACGTGCGGCTTGCCCACAAACGTGTGAAGGGCTCCTCATTTTTATCCCCTTTTAATTTGTCCAGTCAGATGGATTTTGAGGAAAACCTAACGTAGCTCTGTTGTATCCACAACTAGAGGGCGTAAACTTCTATATCACGTATATTTTAAATATAATTATAGTTAATTTTATATTTTAAATATAATGTAAATTATTTAAATATTGATTCCCACAATTTCTAAGTAAGTTAATTTAAAAATTTTTTAATAATATTATAAGCTTATTTAATATTTTAAATATATTTATAGTTAATTTTATATTTTAAATATAATTATAGTTAATTTTATAATTTAAATATAATGTAAATTATTTAAATATTGATTCCTACAATTTCTAAGTAAATTAATTTAAAAAAATTTTTAAAATATTATAAGCTTATTTAATATTTTAAATATATTTATAGTTAATTTTATATTTTAAATATAATTATAGTTACAATTTTTATTTATATTTAAAATATAAAATTAACTATAATTATATTTAAAATATTAAATAAGCTTATAATATTTTTAAAAATTTTTAAATTAACTTACTTAGAAATTTTGGGAATCAATATTTAAATAACTTACATTATATTTAAAATATAAAAAATTAACTATAAATATATTTAAAATATACCTAATTTAAAAAAAAAAATACGAACTAGAGGGAAGATACCAATATTATAATCGCTTCAAATATATTTGTGGCCATTTTAGGTCATTTGACGTTTTTTCATAAATGTTCATACGAACTAGTGGACCCTAACCTAAAAAACGTCTTCACATTGAAATCAGCTGTAGCGCCTATTTGTAGCTTATACGGTGATCAAATGCCTCGATAATAATAATATATTTATAAAAATTAAACAATTTTATATTAACATATCATTGATCGCTTAACCCTGAATTCATAGTTGTTAATATGACCGATTAATACTAACCTTTAAATTGTTTTTTTTTTATGTTGATATAAATTGATTTTTTTATAAATTGATAGATTGATTTTTTTTATATAAATTTTGATATATTTTGTTATATAAAGCAGATTTTTTTTTTTTCTAAATCACAAAGCACCATAAAGTATTCTAAAATAAATGAAGTAATGATACGAGTTTTCTAAATATAAAAATGAAACCATAAAGTTTTCTAATGTAAAGATTGTTTATTTTATTTTAAATTAATAATTTAATTTTTATACAATATATTTTAAAATTTTACATTTTTTTTAAACTAAAAAAAATCTGCTTTATATAACAAAATATATCAAAATTTATATAAAAAAAAATCAATCTATCAATTTATAAAAAAATCAATTTATATCAACATAAAAAAAAACAATTTAAAGGTTAGTATTAATCGGTCATATTAACAATAGTGAAGAGCGATTGCGATTCCGCCGCGATATCGCA
This sequence comes from Gordionus sp. m RMFG-2023, assembly GCF_954871325.1. Taxonomy (NCBI): domain Eukaryota; kingdom Metazoa; phylum Nematomorpha; class Gordioida; order Chordodea; family Parachordodidae; genus Gordionus; species Gordionus sp. m RMFG-2023. Next base: position 19,816,510 of record NC_088775.1, read on the forward strand.
GCGACCGATCTGCTATATCGATTGCAGCGATTTTCATTATAGTGCAGTACAAAGCGTTATTAATTTAAAAAGGTATCCCTCAAATTATTATTTTTTTACAGAATGATATTGAAGAGGAAAAGATACTATCTTTTAATAAAACAAAAGAGGGCGAATTTTATGCCCTCTTACCTAAACTATTAAAAAATGAGCCTAAATTTTTCAACTATTTGAAAATGACTAAAAGTAATTTTATTCTATTTTATCTATAATTCATTTTAATTTAGGAAACACTCAAACTTGTAAAACCTTTATTACATACCAAATGTACCAATTTTATAAAACATCCTATAAATGTTGAAGAAAAGCTTATAGTTTGAGGTAAAAATAAAGCAATTTATTATTTAAATATATTTTTTATTTAGGTATTTAGCAACATAAGATTCATATAGTATTAAATCAACACTGCTATTCTGATTCATTCCATGATTATGCTTATATTTATATAAAAATTATATTATAGATTTTTATAAATTTAATCATATCTTATTTTGTATGTTATATAAATATCTTGTTTTGTATTTTATATAAATACCTTGTTTTGTATTTTATATATATTATAATAAAAATAAAGTTATTATTAATATACTTTCAAATAACAAAAATATATTCAAAATAATTTTAATCAATAATCTTTTATAATATCAAGTATTCTAGTTGTTATTTCTTTTTTTTCCTGATTGGTACAATCATCTAATTTTTATAAATATCTTGTTTTGTATTTTATATATATTATAATAAAAAATAAAGTTATCATTAATATAGTCTAAACTCATAAAATATATATGTAGGAATACTAAAAAAGCTATATAGTTGTTCTAAATTTATCTATTGAAAATATTTTTATAAAGCAAGTTAATATAAATGTTGTATTAGGAAAATTATTTAAATTAACTTTGAAGTTGTAACTTTTAAAATTGTATAAATTATCACTGTGGGATATTAAAGATAAAAGGTTATAAAATTTGAACATTAACTTTAAAGTATATTGTGATTATGACTTTAGGTTGTTAAAGTTTAATTTGTTTTTATAGATATATATAGTCGTGTTTTTTGTTAATTATTAGAGTTAGTTGTAATATTATGTATTAAAATCAATATTGAATAAAATACGTTACTCGTTTTCAAGTTGTAAATTTATCAAAACAAATATCTTAAAATATATAAAAATTCACATAAATAATAATTGCCTTCCGTATAATTTATTATGGTGGCAGCGGTAAAAGTAGTATGATGAATAAAAAATTAATTATTTTATAATTTTTCTAAAAAAATAAATAAATAAAAATTTAGGTATCAATGGTTGATGGAATTGATACAATTGGAAACTCATGGACAAAATATTATGGAAATGGATTCTTAAAGATCATATTTAATAAATTCTAAAACACGTAAGAGATATAAAATAAATATGACGTATAAATATAAAAACTTAAAGTAAATTAAAGTAAATTAAAATAAAATTAATCAATATGGACTATCCAAAATATGATAATGATGTAAATAAACATATAAATGAATTGGAGAATTTTCTTTTGATATATGAAGTTGAAAATAGTGCTAAGGTATTGCTTCAAAATCTTCCAGAAGGTCTATATTTGGAGATGGACGTATTAATGGAAGCAATAAGGTTACCAACAGGGAGAGATGCAACTTTTGAGAAAACTATGACAATATTAAAATAATTATCTGGCTATAGATCAGAAAAGGAGATAAAAGAAACACCTAAATTACATCATAATTATTTAAATGATAAAGTGCAAACCAAAAGTTATAGGAATAATTATAATAATCATTATGAGTGTAAAAATTGTTACGAAAGACATCACAATAATAAGGAATATAATAATTATGCGAGATTTAACAGTAGAAATAATAATCATAATATCAATTACAATAAGTATCGATATAATAATGATAATAATTATAAATATAATAGTATAAAAAATAATGAAGTAAAAGTAAAAAAACCAATCAATGTAAAAATAGAAGTAAAAAAACCAATAGGGAAGGATAAGCCAATTGATGTAGAAATAGTATATAGTTCTTTATTTCGTAGTGATATTAATAGTAAGTCGTATGAAGAGTGGAAAACGACTAATGAATTTAACAAGAGACAATTTTGTAGAATTAACGCAGAAAAAGTAGACATTTATAAAACAAAAATTGTAGAAAAGTTAGAAATTAAAACTAAAAATTTTGAAATTACGTCGGTAAAAATATTAAAAAATGATATAGTAGAAACGTTTATATATAGTTATATTAATCATATAGTAAAATTTGAAGAAATAATAATAAAAGAGAAAAAATGTGATAATATAAATAATTTAATTAATATTGATAAAGATTCTAGGAAATGCAAAAATTTTAAAAAAGTGAAAAATATTACGTGTAAAAGTAGGAATAATGTTAAAATAGGAGTAGTATTAGGAGAAAGGATGACAAAATTAAAATTGAACATATAAAAGAATTCTTAATGAAGGAGAGAATAAAATTGTTGAGAATAAAATTTATTTTTAAAAGTTGAAATTTGATTTTAAGGAAATTTTTATAAAAAAATTTATTAAACTAAAGAATAAAGGAGTTAAATTCAAATTAAAATAAAAAGAATAAAAAAAGTACGTAATATAAAATTTTAATTACTTCATGGATCAAAATTATTAATATAACAATACTATAATATAAAAAATTTAAACAATACTAAAACTCGATTCTATAATCAACATTTTATGATGATTCTTATATTCGATTGGATCGATTCTTATTATTCCTAATTATTCTTGATTGACTAATAATAATGATAACAATAACGATGGAGGGCAAACGAGCAATCAGACAAATAACAAAGAGACGAAACGATCATAACAAACCAACGTAATGAAAACAAGCCAATGATAAAACGTGACAAAAGCAAGACAACGATAAAAGATGAAATCAACAATTACTTATGCAACAATAAAAAAATAGCGAAAATGACAAACTAATCGTACAAAGGACGAACGAGTTTTAGAGAGGGAAAAAGTCAAATAAAATCGAAATCAAAATCAAGATCAAAGTCAAGTTCGAGGTCAAGTTCAAAATCAAAAGGAACAAAATCGGAAATATTATCTGAGACCGAAAAAGATTTATCAAATATATATATAAACAAAATGAAATTTTTTTTAGCTAAATCTGGGTAATGAACACTGAAAGATACATGGACGTAAACGGATAAAAATCTTAGTGACAACTTCAACATACGATACGATCGACAGATACAATGAAGGGGGAAACTAAAAGAGAGAGAAATGTTGTATTAGGAAAATTATTTAAATTTAAATTACCTTTGAAATTGTAACTTTTAAAATTGTATAAATTATCACTGTGGGATATTAGAGATAAAAGGTTATAAAATTTGAACATTAACTTTAAAGTATATTATGATTATGACTTTAGGTTGTTAAAGTTTAATTTGTTTTTATAGATATATATAGTCGTGTTTTTTGTTAATTATTAGAGTTAGTTGTAATATTATGTAATAAAATAAATATTGAATAAAATACGTTACTCGTTTTCAAGTTGTAAATTTATCGAAACAAATGTCTTAAAATATATAAAAATTCACATAAATAATAATTGCCTTCCCTATAATTTATTAATAAATAGATCATTCATTATAAATTATATATATTTAGACATTATTAATTACCAAACTCAGTACAAGGCTTAATTAATGCAGGACTTTTGGGAATAATTATATCATTAAATATATTTCACAAAATGTTTATTTCAAATAATATAAATACATACAAAATATAAATTTCAAATAACAAAAATATATACAAAATAATTTTAATCAATAATCTTTTATAATATCAAATATTTTATTTGTTATTTCTTTTTTTTCCTCTTTGGTACAATCATCTAATTTTTCTTTTAACATTAAACATATTGCATGTTCTGTTGATTTATTTTTAAGCATTTCCAAGGTTATTAATGCTTTATCTGCTTCTTATTTTCATTAATTTCTTATAGTCATCTATTTAAAATTTATCAATAAATCCAAAAATATAAATTACCCATATCATTGTTCTTTCTCTTAAGACATTTATAATAATAACTAGGTGACCCAACACAGGACATAGATTCTATATAAAAGATAGTATAAATTTTTAGATATTATTAATTACCAGAATCATTACTAAGATTTAGTGCTGCAGAATCTTTGGGATTAAATATATAATCTGATATATTCTCACTATCAATGAGATCACCTAAATAATAAATATATTTTATCAATTAAAATGCTATATTTTACATTCATGTGTACCTCCTGTTATTTCATTAAATATATCATTTGCATCTATAAAAGCTATTTTATCTATTTTCTAAAAAAAATTAAATTTAAATCATAATTTTAACTTGATCCTTTGGTTTTATATCATCAAAAAAGGTTGTCATTATAAGCCACTTATTAATGCAATCCTGCCAGTGGCGTAGACAAGGGAGGGGGGGGGTTTGGGGTCGAAACCCCCCCTATGGAAAAATTTTTTTTTTTTTTAAAAATGTTTTTTTTTTTAATTTCTCTTTCTTTCTTTCTTTCTTTCTTTCTTTCTTTCTTTCTTTTTTTTTTTTATAAAATAAAAAATTATTATTTTTTTATTGCGAATAATTATATTTAAAAAACGGTTTCAATTTAGAGAAATAAGATAATATATTATATATAATACAATATGAATATGAATATCACAATGAAATATATTTATAAAAAAAGGAGTTTTAATTTTAAATGATCACATCGCTTAAAAATATATATAAATTATATGAACTAAAATATTAAATAACAATAAAAGAATAAAGATATATTGTATGTAAATAATTTCTGGCATAGTTAAATTTATTAAATAACAATAAAGATATTTTGTATTGGTAATGATATTCTATAGTAATTTCCTTCTACTTGTATCTGTCTTTAAATTTTTATTAAGAAACTTTGATATCTATCTGAGATACATTTTTTATAATCCAGATTTTTTTCCTGGGCTGCTCAGCTCTTAACATTGAAATTCATATTGAAATATATCATTTAAAATCTAAAAATAAATATAGAAACACCACACCGTTCTCAAAAAGATGTTTCACTTTACTAAAATTTTCATTTTAAAAATGATAATGAAAAATTGTTAGCTGTTGAAATTATTTGGATACCTGACAAATGTTATAAATTTCCATTGCCCTTGGGCAAAAGAAATTTAACCTTTCAAGCATCCTGGCTTAACAAATATAAGTGGCTTGCTTACTCAGCCGATGAAAAGGGCGCATTTTGTAAAGTTTGCGTCATATTTTCCCCAAGATATGCTGGAAATGGGTTACAAAAACTCAAAACATTGGTAAGTCAGGTGTATACAAGATGGAAAGATGCGCTCGAAAATTTTAATTATCATCAAAAAAATAAATATCATCTTAATTCATGTGAGATAATGGATTCTTTAAAAGAAATCTCAATGAATCAAAAGATATCAATATCCAATGTATTGAATAAAAAAAATTTTGATATTGTTACAAAATATCGATCAAGAATAATTATAATTATTGATGCTATCATTTGGTTAGGGAGGCAGGGCTTGGCGTTAAGAGCTCATAGGATATCTCCTGGCCCCATAACACTTACATCCCCTTCTCACAATGAAGGAAATTTCAAGGAATTATTGAAATATTTATGTAATAATAATGACAACTACCTAAAGCTTTTTGAAAGCTCCTCTAAAAATACTACTTACCTAAGTCCCACTATTCAAAATGAAATAATATCAATATGCAATCAGTTTATATTAAAGGAAGTTTCTTCAAAAGTCAAAGCATCACCATTTTTTAGTGTTTTGGCGGATGAAACTTCCGATATTGGTAATATTGAACAACTATCCATAGCAATAAGGTTTATTGATATGGAATCAGGTAATTATAAAATGAAGGAACTATTTGTTCAATTTATTGAATTACCTGACACTAAGTCAGAAACGATTGCTAATCAAATTATTAAATCCCTTCAAAACCTGGATTTAAATTTAAATCTACTGAGAGGCCAAGGGTACGATGGAGCTCCCTCGATGAGTGGCCATGTTAAAGGGGTTCAATCAAGAATTAGAGAGCTTTATAGCACAGCTCTTTATGTTCACTGCAGTTCACATTGCCTGAATTTGATGATAACTGAGGCATGTGAGATTAGAGACATCCGGAACAGTTTTGGTAAAAATATTTTGATTTAATTGAAATTTATTAGATTTTATTATGTATTATAGATATCTTTATATAATTTTTATATATTTTTCAAAATTTAGAAACAATATCGTCGGGTTGTGACTTCTTTACCCCACCCAAGAAGAGGGAGATTTTTACCCAAACGTTCGATGAAATTGATTCCAAAAATTCAAAAAAAAAATTAAAAAGATTTTGTCCCACAAGATTCATTGAAAGACAACAATCGGTGAAGGTTTTCATCGAGTTATATGAGGTTATTTTTGCGGCACTGGAATCATACATATTACGCAAAGAAAAAGATTCCGCAGATGCGGAAAATCTTTTACAGGCTATTACGAAGCCTCAATTTTTAATTTCAATTCAATGTGTTTATTTTTTATTTAATTATACATATGATTTTAGCAAAATGTTACAAAAAATTGATTTGGATTTAAGGGAGGTTATGAATAGGGCAAAGGATATTGTTGAAATATTAACAAATATCAGAGATAATGTGGATGAAAAATTTCACGAAATATATGAGAAAGTAAAGGAGATCGCTAATATGTTTGGGATTGAAATTCTTAAACCTAGAGTAGTTTATAGACAATCCTTTCGCTCAAATATTGATGCATCTACGATTGAGGATTTTTATAAAATTAACATTTTTATTCCACTTATTAATACATTTTTATTTCAATTAAAGGAAAGATTTATAAGTCACAATTTTATTTTAAAAAGCTTTTATTTTCTTTTGCCGGTTGAGTCTGAATTGTTGATTACACTTGAAACGCGAGAGGATATTAAGAACATCTCAGAGTTTTATTCTGATGATTTATGAGGGTCGTATGATAAGTAACTTTGTGATGTCGAATTTTGGTATAAAAATCTTAGCAGAATAGAGTACTCTTTGAGACCAAAAAATGCTGGCCCTTTCCATGTGTAATTGCACTTTAGATTCCCTGCCCAATATCAAAACAGTGTTTTTTATTTTAGCTACTTTACCGATTAGTACCTGCAGTAATGAAAGGTCTTTTTCAACTTTGAAAAGGTTAAAAACCTATTTAAGAAATAGCACCGGTGAAAACCGTTTAAATGGATTAGCCCTATTAAATATTTATAAGGAGATTATTCTAGATAAAAATTTGATTCTAGATGAATCAGCCAAATCTCAGAGAAAAGTAGACCTCTCTTTATAAATTCAAATCATATAATTGTAATATTTTCTTAGTCTAGTCATGATATTTTTATACTATATTTAATAATAGTATTGCACCTACAATAAGAATTATTTATATAATATACTCATTTGTATTAAATATAACTGTTAAATTATATTTTTTTAAATTGCATACAAGAATTACTTATATTTTATTGTAATTTTATTTTTTTAAAATATAGATATTTACAATCAATTTTTAAAATAGTAATCTGTATAAAATTTCTAATTTTGAAATTTATTTTTTGTATATAAAATAAACACATAGTTAAATAAAGGGTTTATACTAAATAAAATTGTTAAATTGTATTTTTTTAGCAAGAATTACATATTTTATTGCAATTTTATTTTTTTAAAATATAGTTATTTACATTCAATTTTTAATATAATAATCTGTATAAAATTTATATATTTTGAAATTTATTTTTTTATATATTATTAAAATAAATACATAGTTAAATAAATAAAGTTAATAATAAATAAAATCTCTGCAAAATATTGTTATATGCAAAAATTTAATTAAAATAATTATTTTTAACATAGAATAAGATATATTGAGTTGATCATAAAATTGGAAGGTTTGGGGGGAGGCAAATTTTTTTTACATCGAATAGATTGAATTAATATACAATTTACTAAATATTGATAACATTTTCAAAATAATGCTTTCAGTCGCTTATTAATTATAAATTTGGCAAAAATTTTAATTCTAATATTTTTTAATATTTATGCTGGCCTGGGTATAATACACAAAATATTGGCAAATTTTGATAAGGGGGTTTGGGGGCGAAGTCCCAAAAAAAATTTTCAAACCCCCCCCCCCCCCCATGGATCAATCCTGGCTACGCCACTGAATCCTGCAAACATACATAAAAAGTATACAAACAGCTAAAATATTAAACAACAAACAGACTTTGATCCCTTTAAGAACAACAAAAATTACAGATTATTTTATGATAAAGATAAAAAAAATTGTTGAGGATCTAATGAAGATGCTTTTGAAGATGATCTATTAAGCTTTTTACAAAATAAGGATTACTCTTTAATTTTTAATATCCCCCAATTAAAATTTATATTTATTAAATATAGTATAAGCCAGTTGAATGTGTGTTTAGTATAAAGATGTAAGCACTATGTTGTTTATCTGATTAAGAGACCTGCAGGCCCAGGCCATATTTTAATTTTTTTAAATATACCCGGGCTGGACTGGGCTTAAATTTTTTTTTAAAAAATACCCGAGCCAGGCTTGAAAGTTATTTATAAAAAAAAATAGTAGACGAGCTGTATATTTTTTTTTCTTTTTAGCTTTCACCTTTTCTGGTGGTAAGCTCCTGCACTTATCTATATTATAATATTAATCTTGCTATCTATTTTTATCTTTGTATTTATGATCGATTTCATTTGTATCGATCACCGGTGTATCATTTTTGAGGCCAAAGTATCTTGAACTCCCACCGATGTATGAAATCAGTATCGACCAGATATCCTACCTGAGTATTCCCAACACGGAGTTATCAAATCGACAGATATCCCAATCCTGATCTCCCAATATTTGTATTTCTGATCGATTTCATTTGTATCGATCACCGGTGTATCTTTGATCTCCCCCACCGGGGCATCAAATCAATATCGACCAGATATCCCACCTGAGTATTCCTCACACTAAATAATCGACAGATATCCCAATCCTGATCTCTCCCACTGGTATCAATATCGATGGATATCCCACCGGAGTATCGGTATCAAGTCCATTGTAACTTGGTAGACAGACATAGAAGCAAGGGAAGCATTGCTTCCCTTGAAATTTTTTTTACAAAATTCTTAGATAAACTTAATATAATCTTTATACTATGCTAAAAAAAAAATTACTTTCTTAAAATAATTAATATATTTTTTATAACGTTAAAAAGATTTATAATATTTTACTACGATAAAAAATTTACGTTAAAAAATTTACTATTATATTTACTATGTTAAAAAATGATGGAAGCAAATTTAATATTGCTTATTTTCCTATAATAAATATACTAATAAATCATGATTCATACGATATTTTTTTGGTGTAATTTTTTTATTACGTTAAAAAAAATATACAAGAGGGAAGTAAATCATGTTTAAAGGTTTTTGGGTTCGGTTCATCCGGTGGTATATATTATTTTATTTTAATCATATTTATTTACAGATATAACTTACATTAAAGAAATTAAGCTTAAAATCAGCCATCACCCTCCTTTAAAGTAATTAAATTATACTGTAGTTCTCGGGTATAGGCTTTTTCTTTGTCCCACTCCTTTTAAATTAAAGCCTATAGAGGTTTAAGCAACATTTTTCGAAATGTTGTGCCTACAAGTACGTGCGGCTTGCCCACAAACGTGTGGAGGGCTCCTCATATTCTTATTTTTATACCCAAATTAAATTGCTCCAATTAGATGGAAATGAGGAAAACCTAGCGTAGCTCTGTTAAATCTTCAACGTTAGAGGGCAAAAGCGCTATATATCACGTATCACGTAATATTGCTTATTTTTTCAATAAATAAATAGAAAATCATGTTATGATATTGTTTAATTTTATGGTTAAAAAATAAGCATTGGGGAAGCAAATAAAAAATTGCTTATTCTTTTATAAAAGAAAAATAAATTTTTTATATTAAATTTTTTTTCTTACTTTTTTTAAAAAATTTTTTTTTTCTTTAGATTAATTTTTAATAATTGTAATTGTATTATTGAAAATTTATTAATATTATCATTTAGCTCAAGAAAATACCAAAAAATTAATTATTGAAAAAGGAAGACCAAAGCCAATTTTAAGAAATTTAAAAAAAGAACTGAAATCTTGCATTCGTAATTTTTCTATCGATAAATATGAATGGCTCACTGGATGTGAATTTTCTAATTCTCTATATTGTTGGTCATGCTTATTATTCCCAAAGGAAAAATATGTTTGGAATGATAGAGGATTTTCGGATATGAATAATTTTTCAAAGGCAGTTAAACGACAAGAATCAACAGCTCATTTGCAGTCAATGATTCAATTAAAAACATTTGGCGAAATTCGTATTGAAAATATGATAGATTCGATGCGCAAAATATCAATCGAACAAACAGCATAATTCGAAAGTTAAATCAAATAGAGAAATATTGAAAATTTTAATCAATTCTATATGTTTTCTTGGAGTTCAGCAGCTCGCATTCCGTGGTGATGATGAATCACCTAATTCAGTAAATAGAGGAAATTATATTGAATTAATTTATTTGCTCGCGGAAGAAAATTTGCTATTAAAACATCATTTAGAAAATAGTACAACTTTTATTGGACTATCAAGTGATATCCAAAATGATTTAATTAATTCCATTTCATATGTCTTACACCAAAAAATATTAGATGAATTGGAAGAAACGGAATTTATAACAATAATATTAGATGAAACAATTGATATAAATAATAATTCCCAACTGGCTGTAGTTCTTCGATATGTTTTAAATAACGAGACATTATATGAAAGATTTATTGAATTCTTTGATGTTACAATGCATCGTGATGCTAATTCATTGAAGAGAATCATGATAAACGTGCAAGTATGTAAAAATATATTTTATTATTATTAACTAAATTATATATATATTTCTTCATTTTATACTTCATATATATACTACATCAAATTATAATATAAACAAAAAAACAAAAAGTAAGATTACAAAAAATAAAAAGTAAGGTTACGAAAAATAAAAAGTAAAGTTACAAAATTAGATTATAAAAAGTTTGTATGCAAAAAAACAAAAGTAAAAGTAAGGTTAAAAATTAGACTATAATATTAAATGTAACATTCATTATCAAAATTTGTCATTAAATTTTTGAATGAAAAGAAAATTATGAAAAAATAGGTCAAAGTTACGATGGCGCACCTGTTATGTCAGGTGATTCACATGGACTGCAAGCAAAAATTAGAGACGTCAATCCTTCTGCACTTTATATTCATTGTTTTGCCCACAAGTTAAATCTTATATTATCAAAATCTTGCAGCAAAATTAAAGAATGTAAGGTTTTTTTGCAACTTTATCTGGTTTTGCCAGTTTTTTTAGTACATCATCTAAGCGTACAGCAGAATTTGATAAATATGTTAAAAAAAGATTACCACGAGTAGACCCAAGAAGATGGGAATAAAATGGTCGGCTGGTTCAAACAGTTTTCAATTATTTAAAGGATCTAGTCGTTTTTTTTTGAAAGTATGATTGATGAAGAATCTGATATTGTTTGGGATAATGATGTTCTAATAACATCTCGTGGCTATTTAAATATATTAAATGATGCAAATTTTCTAATTTTGTTATTTTTTCAAGAAGTTTTTCCAGAATCTGATTTATTATTTGATATACTTCAAACTAAAATTAACGATGTATCATATTGTCTTAAAAGTATTAACGATTTCAGAAATTCAGTTAAATCTAACATAGAAAACTTTGATGTTTTTTGGAGAAATTTAAATGTAAAGGAAAATATTGAAGACAATTTAGATAAAAAACGTAATAGATCCGGATTGCCTAATACAAGAGAATTTTATAAAAATTTGATTAAAATAATAGATACTATAATCAATGAAATTGATTTTCAGTTTGATACATTAACAAATATCAAATTCGTCGAATTGTTAGATATTAGTAAATTTCAAATATTAAATCAAAATTTCCCAAAATATTTATTAGACAATTTAAATGACACTTATTCTCAATTTTTTCAACTTACACAAGTTGGAAACCGAATTAAAGGTAGTGTTTCGTGACGATGAATTTAGAAAGAGAAAAAAGTTTTTGAAATACTTGAATTTTTAATTAATACCGATTTGATGAAAAGTTTTAAAGAGTTTTTTAAATTATGCAAATTCATTTTAACTTTGGCTGCAACAACAGCAAGTGCAGAACGGGGGTTTTCATCTTTAAAAATAATCAAATCTTATTGTAGAAACAGAATGAGTCAAAATCGATTATCGAATCTAGCTTTGATTTCTATTGAAAAAAAATTATTGAAAAATTTAAAATCTAGTAATAACTTTTATAATTCAGTACTTGATCATTTTACTCAAAAACAAAGACGAATTCCGCTTATTTATAAATCTTAATTTTTTATGGTTTGACTAATAAATAAAATAAAAAAAATTTTTGATTGCTTCCCTAGTAGTAAACTTGACGCCTCGTCACTGCATAGAATTCAAATCAATTAGTAAAAAATTTGAGCTAAATTTAAAAGTAGCGCAAATCAAAAATTTTGAGCTATATTCACCAAAATCTGTATTTAACGAAGCACTACTTCAAAATCTCGCGATAAACACAAAATGATTTGTGTTTTAAAAAAATCGCGGCGATTTGCTTTCGCGCATAGGCGTAGCCAGGGGGAGAGACAAGGGTAAATTCCCCCCCCCCCTTCAGAAATTTATCACTTTTTGTAAATATCATTTTTAGCTAATAAAAAATATCCCCCTTAGTCCTCCCCCCACTCCCTGACCCTCAAATATGTATGCATATATCTTAAATAATAATTTAAAAGAAAGAATGTAAAAGTTGATATTTTTTTATAAAACTATTCATCATAATTTATAGATTTTTGGGAAAATAAATTTATAAATTTATAAAATGAACCAAAAATGTTATTTAATAAATGGAATATAAGCCAAAGATAAGTCTTAAGACAGAAGTGAAATGTATTATAATTATTAATAATAGATCCATAAAATTACTAAATAATATAATATATCAAATATAATTTTTTATAAAGTGAGTAATTTTAATTTATTTATTTTAATAAAAGTAAAATATAATTATAAAACTATTGATAAAATTAAATCATAAATTAAAAAAATATTAAAACACAATACAAACAGTGGAATATTATATGTCGTAGATTTACAGTATATCTAATTATCAAATGACAATCAAGTAATTTTTACCAATATAGCGAATTATACATTTTACAGAAAACTATTATTGATAAGGACATAGAAAATATCTTAAGACATTGTGGGATGAATAATATGAAGATTAAATTTTAATATCATTTTTACTTAAAACAAATAGATGGCGTTAAATAATTAAATGCAAATTTTTGCTATATTTAATATCAAGAGCATTGATTAGTAAAATTTGTTAAATTATTAACTGTAATATATTCTCTAACTGTCAAATATGTCTGTAAAAGTGGAAATTTACCTAGTATTTTATAACTAATTCTATATAATAGAGTAAAATCAACTATATGTCTATACTTTTTATAAATAAATTTCTTATAATTGTTTGGAATAAATTATTACCATGCTCTTATATTAAGGTATATACAATACAAGTAATTTATTATATTTTTATTTTATATAAACTAATAAAAATATATTTCATATTTGTTCCAGGCTTATTTTTTTATTAAAATTTGTAAAAATATTTTATGACTATATATAGACTAAAGTAACCCGGCCGAAGGCCCGCCCAAAAAGGGGTCTGGGGGCGAAGCCCCCAGTAATTTTTTAATTTCCCCCCTCCCCTTATTAAAATCTTGGCTACGCCTATGCTTTCGCGTATCAAATCGCGCGATCGGTAACTATGCGATATCATATTTACTGTATTTTGTATTTATCGCGTCTAAATCGCAATCGCGCCACTATGAATTCAGAGTATTTAACAAACTATGTATCTGTTGATTTGTAATTGACAGATATGGACGTTTTTCAATATATTTTCGAGGATATTATATTACCATTAATTGTCTTTGTTTGTAAATGAGGTGATTAAGCCGTATTTTGAAAAGTAATAAAGATTAAGATGCCATTTGAAATAATGGTGCGGTCCTTTTCTAGGAAGAAACCTAGTTGCGGCAAAAGATTAACTAAAAATATACGATCAAAATAAAAATTAAAAAAGATTAACATTTGAAAAACAAAGGTAAAAAATCTTATTTATATGCAATCTATAAAGTTATAAATAAGAAAGTAGAGAAAAATTGGAATAGATGGAAGGGAAAAAGGTAGAAGAAAAAAGAAAAATTTAAATGGAATATCTTTTGAAAAGAATTTGGATATATGTAATGTATTAATTTAAATTAAAAAAAATATTAATAGAATTAAGGTGAATTACAAATTTATAAATTAATTATTTTTATTTTAAAACTTGGAAATTTTTATGAATGTAAAAATGATGGAAAATGAAAAGAGTTTATATTGATTAAAATAGAAATATAATATGTCAAAATAGAAATATTCTCAGAATGAAGTGTAGAAAATGCATAAATATAGGGTTGAGGTTAAGCATATACAAAGAAGGATTGAAAGTTAAAATGAAGTTGCGGGTTAAGATATTTTGATATTTGCAAGTTAACATTTTGGATTAAATTGGTAAAATTTTATATAGTTTAATATTTTATATAGTAATATTTTATATAGTTTTTATATTTTTATATTTTAATAGTTTATATATATTAATCGTATATATAGTGGAAAGAATTAAATTTTAAATGTATAAATTTATAAAAGTAACGTTAATTTAAAAATATAAAGAAAAGTTTGTAAAGGGGTGAAACTCAATATTGTGTGTTTATTTTTTTTATAATTTTTTTAATAAGTTTTAAAATAAATAGTTGAATATATAACAAATTAAAAGATAAGATAGAAAGTAAGGTATAGGTTTAAAGGCTTTCAATTGTCTTAATTGTGCAAATTAAAATAAGCAATAAACGGGTTTAAAAAAGTTTATTTTTTTAAGGTGTATTTTAGAGGTTAGTGGCATAAAAATAGGGGAGATGATAGACTTACGTCAAATGGTGTATTAGCAAGAAATAAAAGTTATATTTTTTCTTATTTATACGCATTTTCCGAATCGATAAAAAAGTTACGAAAATTTAACAAATTATTTAAAATTTGTATTTATAATAAAATGGATGTATAAATTCGTGAACGAAATTTAGTAAACTATAAAGCAATATGAAAATTTAAAATACATAAATCTTTATATATCAGATTTTAGAATGTCACCAAAAAGTACTACCATAGTAATACCTTACTTATTTCCCAATATTTAGTTGACTCAAAAATAGTTCATACCAAAGGTAAATTGTTGATATAGACAAATTTATAAACATATTTAATAGATTTAAAAACTCTTCTTTTAAATATGAAAGAAGGAGATATATTTTTATCCTATAAAGATTTACAAGATGCTTTAAAGCAATATGAAAATTTAAATTGCATAAATCTTTATATATCAGATTTTAGAATGTCACTAAAAAGTACTACCATAGTAATACCTTACTTATTTCCCAATATTTAGTTGACTCAAAAATAGTTCATACCAAAGGTAAATTGTTGATATAGACAAATTTATAAACGTATTTAATAGATTTAAAAACTCTTCTTTTAAATATGAAAGAAGGAGATATATTTTTATCCTATAAAGATTTACAAGATGCTATAAAGCAATATGAAAATTTAAATTACATAAATCTTAAGATGGCTATGAATTAGGAAATTTAGAATGATTGAGAAAAGAATAAATCTTACCTTGTGATGACTTATTCTATAAAATTGACACACAACAATCCCTAGCAAGCTTCAAATTTACAAACAATTACTCATTTTTTATATAAATTTTTTTATTGAATTTATGTTGAAATTTATAAATTATATTGTGTGTCTTATTTTAAAGGTTACTTGGAAACATTAAAGATCTTACCTTGTGATGACTTATTCTATAAAATTGACACACAACAATCCCTAGCAAGCTTCAAATTTACAAACAATTACTCATTTTTTATATAAATTTTTTTATTGAATTTGTTGAAATTTATAAATTATATCTTTTGATTTTATTTTTTTAAATAGAGTTTAAAAAATAAATTTCTCTTATGAGCTCTTAATTTACCTAAATTAATTTAATTTTAAAAATTTATGATTTGACATTTTTATTCATTTTATAAATGATTGTATTAACTTCAATAATATATTTCAATTTAATGAATAAAATTTAGTATTAAATACTATATTTCGTGTATAAATTTTAATACTATATTTAATTGCGTCATAATACTCTATTTCGATTTAACCCTTCACTAGAAATGTTAAAAATCACTTAAACTTCAAAGGTGTGGTCTATTTTATCCCTAATACAATTAATAAAAAATTTTAGATTTAAATAAAAAATTAAATTTGTAGGCAAAATTCTCCTAAAAATAACTTAAATATTTTACCACAAAAAAAATTAAATTTGTAGGCAAATTTCTCCTAAAATAGGAATTAATAATTCCTATATTTTACCACAAAAAAATTAAATTTGTAAGCAAAATTCTCCAAAAAATAACTTAAATATTTTACCACAAAAAAAATTAAATTTGCATGCAAAATTCTCCTAAATATAAATTAAATATGTGGAATTAATAATTCATATATTTTACCATAAAAACTTTAAAAAAAAACCATAAAAAAAATAAAAATAATATCCACCCCCCTCCCTCCCCCGAGAGTTAACACTTTATTAAAACTTATTTGGTGGCAATTTTTTTTATTTAAAAAAATGATATTCATGTTATATACTAAATTTTTTATATAGTCATTTTTGAGTAGATGATTTAAAAAAAAAAGGATTAATTCAGATTTTAAAAAAATCTCCAAATAATTTATTTTTAGAATGTGGGAAAAATTGTATTAGCAATACAAATTAATCAAAGTAAAATAATAATTGGGATGATTATATGGTGTTGGTGTTGTAATGAAATGTATATAAAAATGGTATGATTAAAAAAGATATCTTTGTAGTCTATATATATATATTTATAATGTTTAAAAAGGATAAGTAAAAAAAAAGATATGCATAAAAACAAGACAAATACAATCAACTAAAATACTTTTGGTAAAAAATATAAAATATCAACATTTGTAATTAATCTTCAAAATCAATAACATTTACAGAATGGGATTCAGAATTGTTAATATAAATGTTTTGGTCAAATTTTTTAATATTTCCATCATCATATTTAAATGGTGGATACATTTGCCAGCAAAATGAAGCTCCATACCTAGCATACACCAATATCGGGGTATTGAGAAGTGTGGCAACACTTCGCAATTCAATATCCGTTGCCCATTCACCATTCTTATTTGCCTTTTCTTTTATATACTGTTGCACATCATCTTCACACGTATTTTGACCTTGAGTATAATCTAATATATTTTTTATCATTATTTTTTGCAGCATCAGCAAGAAAATTTGTGATCTAATCAAATCATAGGAGTCTTGTTTTCCTGTTATCTCCATACTTATAGATCTAATTATTTTTTTAAAAATTTAATTATGTTACTGTTTCTAAAAACCTATTAATGTTTTAAAAAAATAATATTATGAATTATTATAGGATATAATCATTAAAATTTAAGGTAAAGAAAGAAACAAAACCATATTCTATGTATATAAGTAAAAAAATACAACCAAAATTATTTTTAAATTACCGGTAAAAACAATTCCCATCTAGCTCAATTGTTTCCAATCGTGATGGAGCAGTTAGCACCCTTCCTATATTTTGAGAGACTTTCTTTTTTGCTGACGCTAAATTTAAGCGAGTAGCATGATATTTCCTCCAAATATTGGTAGTTGGATTAGAAAAATGTTTAAATGTATGTTGAATGATTTTAACGAGTGGGTCATCTATGGCTTTAAAAATTAAATTAATCATGATATTTAAGAATTACAATTAACTGTATATAATTATAAAATTACAATTTTTGAACTTTGAATCTGAGTATACAAAGTCTACTAAGTCCACTTGAAGATCTTTCAAAAGGTGTAAAGAAGATTTTTTATATTCTAAAAAAGTTTAAAAATTTGTCTTTATCAACAATTTACCTTTGGTATGAACTATTTTTGGGTCAACAAAGTTTTGGGAATTAAGGTCTTGTTGAATTTTAACTTTTTATCTATATGATTTTCTTTGGATTTGTATGCCTTTTCTATATAATATACTATTAACAATAAATAAAGTCAATGTACTTTTTTGTGAATCCAATATTGTAAATCCTAATGGTCTCCCGCTTTTATTTAATTTCTTAGATAATTGAATTTCTTTTATGATTTTATTTATACATTCATTTTCTTGACTATTATAAAACATCTTCTTTTTTTTAAATTGGGACATTATTTTTATTTTACTGTATATTAGGATCCACGTTTGAGTGTGTAAGATCCTCATTTAATACATTTGCTATACTATCATTGGAAAATATCTGACCATTATTTTCATTTGAGCTTGTATTGAAATTATTTGAGAAAAAATTGGTAATATTCCTTTCATAGCAAAATCATTTAGTTTGTCAAAAGCCTGAGCAAACCCATGTTTCAAATTAAGTGGTAATAATGATATGGTGTGAAAAAGCATATTTTTATTTTTAAAATAATTATAGGATGAAATTTGGTCATTAAAAAGGGGTTTTTTGTATTTAATCCCTTTTTTATTATTTATTATATCTATATTATTATTATTGATAAATGTCGATGGATTTTTAAAATAATTTTTGTGCCACCTTTGATGACGTAATTTTTCATCGTAAAGATCCCTATTATTTTTTTTCCTTTCCATAAATACATGTCTTCATGGTAATTGCATATTTAAAAAAAAGGGGCAATCACAATAAAACATATCTGATTGGCAAACAAGATTGCAGTTATCACCAACATTATATTCATATTTTAACTCTTTGTATGCATGTTAACAATTTTCTATAATTAGCCAATGTTTGATCTTCCTCATTTATAAATGTATTTTAATTTTTTTCATTAAATTATCATGTTCCCTTTCATCACTTAATATTTTAATTGACATAATTAAATCAGCAACATATTTGGAAGGGTATACTATTTGGTTATGTTAATTTTTAAATATTTGTTAATGCTCTCTACCCTGTTATTTGTATATTGTTTAAAGTTTAAATGATATCTTTTCCAAGCATCGGACCATTCATATCTGATATGATGCCAGCCAGAAAAAATAGTTATTTAATGATTCTAGATTTAAATTAGTTAATTTGTGATAATTTTCAAAATATATGTCAGAAGACTGTGCATCTAGCATGCTATACAACAGATGCTTCACATTATTAATCATATCATTAGGAATATTCCTTTTTTTGTGGGTAACTTCCCTATCCCAAGCTCTGGTTACATGTTTCCTTCATAATTTCAATTGAACATGAGGGAATGCCCCAATGTAAGCTTTTCTCCCAGCACAATCTTTATCACTAACAATGACCTTTATATCTGTCCAAGCTGAATTCAGTTTTTTTTAAATTTGAAGCATTTGTGATGCGACATCAAATGACTCCGATTTGACAATCCATACACATGTAATATGTGATCTATTATTTCCATCAATTGATACCAAAATATACACAGGCATATGCCTATTATTTAATCGATATGTTGCATCCACAAATATAACTTTAGGATATTTTGAAAAAATATACTGCATTTGATGAGTTTGATAATGTATACCAATTGGATTCCCATCTACAGTATATAATTCCATATTAGCATCATTATCTTCCTTAACTTTATCTATCATTGTAATTAAATCATTATCATAAGTTTTTTTTGTATTTTTGTCTATATTATGCAAATCTCTTCGGGTTATAAACTTTCCTTCAGAAAATAGTTTATTTTTTATTTTGGATTTATTTCCTCCTGTAGTTATAACTTCAACTACAAATTTATACTGTGCTTCATTAAGCTTTCTTTGTCTGGGTAATGATTAGTATAAATTTTCATCGAAAATTAGATAGTATTTTTATAATCAAAAAATGCATTTTTCATTTGTTTTAAAAACATTATTTCATACTTTTATCTTTATCAAAATTTAATAAATTAATTCTATAAGCCTATCCATATCACTAAGTTATATCTTAATAATTTCAAGATTATGTGCCTTTACTATGGGGATGATTGTGATTTTCATGCATATCCTTGACAAATAATTTGTTTTTCATGAATGTAATTTGCAAATGGAATTGACATCCTTGTTTTATAGACATGTAATTGCGTAGACCTGTGGATTTTGTATTGTACTTTCCACCAAATATACAAATAAATTTTATGTTTTTATATCTAATTTTTTCAAAAAGAGATGATTTAAAAATTTTTGAATCTGATATATTAAGATTTATGTAATTTAAATTTTCATATTGCTTTATAGCATCTTGCAAATCTTTATAGGATAAAAATATATCTCCTTCTTTCATATTTAAAAGAAGAGTTTTTAAATCTATTAAATACGTTTATAAATTTGTCTATATCAACAATTTACCTATGGTATGAACTATTTTTGAGTCAACTAAATATTGGGAAATAAGTAAGGTACTATGGTAGTACTTTTTGATGACATTCGCAAATCTGATATATAAAGATCTATGTAATTTAAATTTTCATATTGCTTTATAGCATCTTGTAAATCTTTATAGGATAAAAATATATCTCCTTCTTTCATATTTAAAAGAAGAGTTTTTAAATCTATTAAATACGTTTATAAATTTGTCTATATCAACAATTTACCTTTGGTATGAACTATTTTTGAGTCAACTAAATATTGGGAAATAAGTAAGGTACTATGGTATTTTTGGTGACATTCTAAAATCTGATATATAAAGATTTATGCAATTTAAATTTTCATATTGCTTTATAGCATCTTGTAAATCTTTATAGGATAAAAATATATCTCCTTCTTTCATATTTAAAAGAATAGTTTTTAAATCTATTAAAAAGGTTTATAAATTTGTCTATATCAACAATTTACCTTTGGTATGAACTATTTTTGAGTCAACTAAATATTGGGAAATAAGTAAGGCATTACTATGGTAGTACTTTTTGGTGACATTCTAAAATTTGATATATAAAGATTTATGTAATTTAAATTTTCATATTGCTTTATAGTTTACTAAATTTCGTTCACGATATTATTTATACATCGATTTTATTATAAATACAAATTTTAAATAATTCGTTAAATTTTTGTAACTATTTTATCAATTCGGAAAATGCGTATAAATAAGAAAAAATATAACTTTTATTTCTTGCTAATACGCCATTTGGCATAAGTCTATCATCAATATATATTACTGTGATATAGGTTTACTATTAAAAGTTGATATAAATGGACGATTATATAGTATTGTGACAAAAGTGTACTTTTGGGAAATTTTTTTTGGGTACCATTAGATATGGTGGGGGTAGTAATAATTTCTGCACCATTGGATATGGTGGAAGTAATAATAATTTATGTACCATTATATATGGTGGAAGTAATAATAATTTATGTACCAATAGATATGGTGGGGGTAATAATAATTTCTGTGTTATATGTTTTATTTTAATTTTTAAACCCAGTGTTTTTATAATAAGTTTTATTTTGTAAGCCTTAAGACTCATGAATGGCGTATAGGTATTCCGTCATAGGAAATGAAGACCTCACATTATACAGGACAGAGAAGATTGCTTAATATATAAATTTTGGGATTATAATTAGCATAAATGAATATTTTTTGAAATAATAAGAAAAAAATTGTGATAACATTTATATATTTTTAAAAAAAAAATGACATGAAAATTATGGATATAAAACATTTTTATAATGTTTAAAAAAAATGAAAAGAAAACTACGGATATGAAATGTTTGAAATGTTGTATATTAAAAAAGAGTGATAAATGAAATAAAAAGTATGCAAATCCCTATTATGAAAGTTAGATGTTAAACATATAAAGATGAATTGAAAGTCAAGAATGGGTCATAAATAGTTCAAAAAAGAAATATAATAGTAAAGGTTTATATATATATATGCGTAATATTGTATATATGTAAAGGTAAGTTAATAAAAATATTTTTGATTTTATATGTATAAGTGGATTTATGTAAAGGATAATAATGGAGGGAGAAATTAAATAATATAATATTTTTATGTTTTAAATTTTGATTAAAGGTTTATATATATACATGCTTAATATTGTATATATGTAAAGGTAAATTAATAAAAATATTTTTGATTTTTTGGGTATAAATATGGATTTATATATTATGTAAAGGATATTAATGAAGTGAGCCATTAATAAGAATATTTTTATGTTTAAAATTTTGCAAGTTGTATAATAGAAGGGAATTGGCCTTTTGACATTATTTTAGATCCAAGAAAAATAGAAGGAGAATAGAGGTATAATATAATAATAGGTCTCATGTGAATATTGGGGATCAAAAATTTTATGTTTAATATTTGATACTTAGGATTATGATAAATAGGGAAGAAGTATATCTGGATAATGTTAAAAGGAACGAATAAAAATACACATAGGCGTAGCCAGGGGGGGGATAAGGGGAAATCCCCCCCCCTTCAGAAATTTATCACTTTTTGTAAATATCATTTTTAGCTAATAAAAAATATCCCCCTTAGTCTTCCCCCCACTCCCTGACCCTCAAATATGTATGCATATATCTTAAATAATAATTTGAAAGAAAGAATGTAAAAGTTGATATTTTTTATAAAACTATTCATCATAATTTATAGATTTTTGGGAAAATAAATTTATATAAAATGAACCAAAAATGTTTTTTTAATAAATGGAATATAAGCCAAAGATAAGTCTTAAGACAGAAGTGAAATGTATTATAATTATTAATAATAGATCCATAAAATTACTAAATAATATAATATATCAAATATAATTTTTTTATAAAGTGAGTAATTTTAATTTATTTATCTTAATAAAAGTAAAATATAATTATGAAACTATTGATAAAATTAAATCATAAATTAAAAAAATATTAAAGCACAATACAAACAGTGGAATATTATATGTCGTAGATTTACAGTATATCTAATTATCAAATGACAATCAAGTAATTATTACCAATATAGCGAAATTATATATTTTACAGTACTATAAAATATTGATAAGGACATCAGAAAATATCTTAAGACATTGTGGGATGAATAATATGAAGATTAAATTTTAATATCATTTTTACTTAAAACAAATAGATGCGTTAAATAATTGAATGCAAATTGTTGCTATATTTAATATCAAGAGCATTGATTAGTAAAATTTGTTAAATTATTAACTGTAATATATTCTCTAACTGTCAAATATGTCTGTAAAAGTGGAATTTTACCTAGTATTTTATAACTAATTCTATATAATAGAGTAAAATCAACTATATGTCTATTTACTTTTTATAAATAAATTTCTTATAATTGTTTGGAATAAATTATTACCATGCTTTTATATTAAGGTATATACAATACAAGTAATTTATTATATTTTTATTTTATATAAACTAATAAAAATATACCAGTAATTTTTTAATCCCCACACCCCCTTATGAAAATCCTGGCTACGCCTATGAAAATACATTTTGGATATAATTAAAAAAAAAATTTGATTGTTACTTTTTATAATATTCTGTCCAATCAGCTACAATGATGCTGGATTAATAATACCAACCAAGCTTAAGATAGAATGGTCATGAATTACAACGATGCTACGATCAAACTATGACTCACTAACTGTTAAGATTTAATGACAATCAGCAGTACAATATTAATCAAACTATGACTCATTAACCATTAAGATTTAATGACAATCAACAATAATCAATATGAATCAAGCTATGACCCAAATGCCGTTAATGATAATCAACAGCTCAATGACATTTATATATGGTCAAAATAATATATAGAAGTTATTGAAACAGAAGAAAGTAAATTTTATGAAAATAAATAGTAAATAATTTTTGATCATATATTAGAATTTATATAGACATTTACTTTGATTATATATATACACATATTTATGTGTAAATTGTATCCCAAACCTCAGGGTAGGGCAAATTTTCAGAAAATTGTATTCGGATACAGATACTTTATAAAATTTTGTATTTAAGATACAAGATACTAGATACTTTAGAAAAATTTCAATAAGATATAAGATACAAGATACTTGTATTTTTTTAAAAAAAAAGTATCTAAGATACAAGATACTTTTTTAAAAACTTTAAATAGTCAAAATCAAAATGTATAAAGCTTTATTTTATACTCTATAATATAAATTTATAAAAAAATATTTAAAATAAATTGTAGAAAAAATTTATTATAAAAATAATGCGATATTCCATTTAATAATTATATAATTAGTAAAT
The DNA here is from genome assembly GCF_954871325.1 of Gordionus sp. m RMFG-2023. Taxonomy (NCBI): domain Eukaryota; kingdom Metazoa; phylum Nematomorpha; class Gordioida; order Chordodea; family Parachordodidae; genus Gordionus; species Gordionus sp. m RMFG-2023. Next base: position 19,841,175 of record NC_088775.1, read on the forward strand.
AATAATAAATCAGCATCATATATCAGCATTATTTTTTAATATTATTAATTTTTCAAATGATTTATCGTTCAATCTTTGACGATTTGGTCTATTAACCATATTAGCAAAGCTAAATAATCTTTAAACGGGGGCTGAGGAGGGTAATATTGTGTTATATTTAATCAATATTTCTTTTATATATTTATAACTATTTATACTCCGCCTGTCATCTTTCATATAATTTAGGACCTCTATTTCAATATCATTTATTGAATTATTAGAATTGGATGTGGTACTTTTAAGGCAAAAGTAATCATCATCTTCATCAATTGAAGATTTTGTTGAAGTATTAATTTCAATATTATTTTTAAAAACAATTAAAACTTCATGTAATAACAAATCCTGAAGGTATTTTTTTCTTTTTCACCATCAATCCAACGATTTTTAAAATAGGGATGAGAAATAGTTGCCAAGAATGCACTTTTAAAATTGTTATCAAAATCATATATATTTTTAAATCTTTTATTTAAATAATTTTATATTGCAATAGCTAATGGTTTCCAAAATTGTAGATTGGTTTGAATTAAATTTGTAATTTTTTTTAAAGACATTTAAAATTGGAGCTGATTCTCCATAATAGCAGTTGATTTCACTCTGTATTTTGTCAATCGCTATAGCCAATGGGGCCATTATATTGCAATATTCTTCTAAATATTGAATTTCAATATCTCTTAATTTAGGAAATTCTAATTTTTGACATAATTTAGGAAGTTCGCCTTTAAATTTTAATAAACTATGAAGACTATCATACAAACTATTCCATCTAGTGCAACAAGGTGTAACTAATTGTTTTCCTAAAACTGCTTTGATAAGTTCTGCAGTTTTAGGCCTATTATTTGCATTCCATAGCTTAGTACATATTGATGTCAAAGTCATTCTCTACAGCTTCCATAGAATATCCAAACTTCTTGAAAGCTTTCTTAAAGTTAGAGCCGTTATCTGTAACAGTTGCTATAACTTTTTCGTCAATACCAAAGTCACGATGAATTTCTTTATTATGATCATCTTGAAGTACTTCAAAAAATTTGCCATTAAGTATGCTTATTTTAATTTATTGTTATAATTTTCGGTTGAAGAATCATCTGAAGACGAAGATAAACATATTATTCTATATTCTTCTTCCATAATTTTAAAATAGACAGATATAAAATGATTCAAATATGGTAGTTCTAATTATTAGCAAATTGCTATATGACGACCAACGTCATATATTAAAAATTATCTTAAAATATCTAAATTTTGATTAAATTTTTTATTTAAATCTTAAAACAATATCATTTAAAATTTTAATACTATTTAAATTAACTAATATAAATTTTTTTTAAAGTATCTGTATCTTTTTGAATACAAAGTTGGTTAAGATACAAATACTTTTAAATAATATGTATCTTAGATACTGGATACAAGATACTTTCCAAAATTTTAAAAAAGATACAAGATAGCAATGAACAGATATGGACGTTTTTCAATATATTTTCGAGAAGACATTATATTACTATTAATTGTCTTTGTTAAAATTGAATCACGTGGAAATAAAGTATATGAAATATACATATGAAATAATAAACTAACCAAAAAAGTGTTCAATATTTCTTAATACGATGAGCTTTTGTCCAAATCGTATATATATATACACATATTTTTAAAAAGACTTAAATAAAAATGCTATTATAATCAATGTTTATGGTCAACATGGAGCCATGAATTGATAACAAATTTAACAATGAGATGGGTAATTTTTCTTCCTATCTTTTTCAGGAAGGAAAGTGCCTCGTGGCCGGAATTTATAAGGGTTGATGTGGCAACAGGTATAAATTTAATATTAATTAATCTGAATATTTGTTTTTTTTTTATTTGGCCATCGAAAAGTGATTTCATGATTGATAAATTAGTGAATACATACAAAAATGTAATCCCAAGTTAGAGTGATGCCATTTCCCATGGAATTAAGGTTAAAGCAAGTGGTCTTTATCTATCTGAAGTATTTAGATCTAAGAATTCGATGTTGCATAGACTGTTGTCTCTTATTAATTTAAATATTATATTGTTGACAGCGCTAAATCTAGGATGAACGCCTTTAGAGAATCGACAGTTTAATAGGTGGTGTCTATTTTCTTCAACTCTGAAGTAAGTTGCAGAGAACATGTGAAAGGAGAGACCATATTGCAACTAGTAAAAAAACCAATTGATATCTAAAATATTCAGAAGATAGATGAAGACCGAGATTTTCACTGGATATAGCCTCAATTCATACATAACCACTGTCAAAGTTAAAATTAAATTAGTTAATTCTTCTAGTGTAGATTTAATAGAAATTCGACGTAATCAACCAAACAAAATTCCAATATTTCTGCAAATATAAAGAGAGACGATGATAAAAATTTTTATTATATAGTTGCATCTGGAAGATAGTCCTGAGGAAATGAATATTGAAAAAATAAATAATGATATTTATAAATTTGTTTGATACATTTTATTTTATTTTATTAATTAATATATCCAGTTTTTTAAAATTTAAACACCCCCCCCCCTTCCACAACACACTTTTTGAATTATATCTAATTATTATTATAATTAATCTAATAAAATTTTTGATCGATCATGGTTTAGCACAAGCCGAAAAGATTAACGTACTCTTGAGGTTGGGTTATATTTACAATGCTTATTGAAAATGTTTAAAAACATCTTATAACAAACAATTCAAATGTCACGGGATTATGATCATTTATTCAAACTTCTTATCATCGGGGATAGCGGTATAAATTTTTATGGTTAGAAATCAAAATATAATAGAGGTTTAGGGGTTGGAAAAAGTAGCCTACTTTTAAGGTTTGCTGATAATACCTTTTCTGGTAATATTTATATAATAAATATAATAACATAATAACATACTAGGGAGTTATATCACAACTATAGGAGTCGATTTTAAAATTCGAACTGTAAATATAGACGGAGAAAGAATTAAGCTTCAAATATGGGATACTGCTGGTCAAGAACGCTTTAGAACAATTACCTCAACGTAATAATTTATATATTTCTTGCAAACTATAAAATATTTACAACTTGTATTAATAGTTATTATAGAGGTACACATGGAGTTATCATTGTATATGATGTAACAAATATGGATTCATTTATCAATGTTAAGCGCTGGTTGCATGAAATAGACCAAAACTGTGATGATGTTAATAGAATATTAGGTTTTATATTAATTTAAATATTTGTTAAAAATTATATCATTTAGTTGGTAATAAAATTGATGATCCTAATAAAAGGGTAGTATCTTATAAAGAAGCTAAAATATTTGCAGATCAAATGAAGATTAGGCTTTTTGAAACAAGTGCAAAATCAAATACAAACGTTGAAGAGGTATTATTGATATCAATCATTGAAATATTTTGTAGAGCATGGAATCTTAAATTGAATTTCAATTTTGATAAATTTATAAATAAAATTTTTCTGTTCCTTTCCTCTAAAAAATAATCAATTTTATGAGTATTTCTTTCAAATAATTCTAAAGTATGATTTCTCTTTAGGGGACTTTTGGTTTGCCAACACTTAATTTTTGCTTACATATTTTTATTATTACATTAATTTATTTGATATAATATATATTTTATAATCCTAATTCAATAAAAATGGGCATGACTAAAATATGCACCACCTATTAAAGAAGCTTAATTTTAAATTATATTAATATAGAATCGTATTTAGCTTTATAAGATGAGTTAAAAAATGTATTTTTTATTTACAAAATGGTAACATAGTAATCCCTATATTTACAAAAACCTGTGATAATGACAACTAATTTTTTAGATCTAGATCTACCTCATAAGTCAGTTGCTAATAAATCTTAATATATGTAGGTGCCAGAAGCAAATAAAAACGTATTTAGTTTTGTTAACCCTTTACTACAAAGGTGGGAAAAACTCACATAACTACAAAGGTGGGATCTATTTTACCCCAAATTTTGATTAGCTATATCTTAGACCAAATTAAAATTGAGATCTAAAATTTTGAATATATATTTAAAAAATATTGGAGATAATAAATTCATAATCTAGATTAATATTTACTCAAAAAAAGTTATGCAAATTTTCCTAAAGTTGCTGAAATAATTTTTGAGACCTTCCTTTATTCTAGTATTATCACCAAAAAAATTTAAAAAATGTAAATTTTATTTATATTTTATTAAATCAATGTTGAATAATGATAATTACATAAATTTTGTAAAAAAATATCAGATATCAAAAAAAATATTAATCACCAAATATCATGTAAATTTTTGTAATAATATTCATGACAAAATGTATGCATATTAGTGATCTGCATTGGGCTTAATTTTTCAAGCCTGCCCAGCCCAAATAAAAATGTTATGCTGGCTGAACCCAAATTCAAATTTTTTTGTAAAATAAATATAACAGCCTGATTATTTTAAAAAAAAATTAATATAATTACTCTAAATAAAAGTTATATGTTATATGGCGTCTAGTTTCTATACATAAAATCAAATGCTTTTATTTTACATAAAAAATTCAACATATAATTGATAAATTTAGATATATTTTAAAAAAAATTCCAAGGCCAGAACTTAAATTTTTGTAAAAAATATTAGGCCCAACCCAGCCTGAACCTGAATTTTTTAAAAAAAATTAGGCCCGACCCAGCCTGAACCTGATTTTTTTTTAAAAAAAATAGGCCCAACCTGAAGCCCCTACAGGCTGGGCTTACTTTTGTAGATTTCTAATTCATATGATCTTTACAAATAAATGTTGTTTTTTTTCCTTCACCCTTGGACAATCATAACATCCCTTTTTATTTGATGGAATATGTTTTTCATCAATTATATTGAGAACATCCCCATGTTACGTAATAATCTACATATACGAGGGTTCTTATATCTGCTGATCATATATGGAGTTATGAGTTCCATTGCTAATAATTTTATAAGATCTTTTTATATTCAATAAATTATTGGCTTTATAAACTATCAGTGCATTTATTATTGATATATTTAACATAGTATAAAAAATGTTTAATGGCCATCTATTCGATTTTTTGGTATATGGAGCAAATTTGATCAACTACATCAACTCCAGTTATTGTTAAATTATAAAACGTTTTAATTTCTGATTTTTTCAACTCACTAGTTGATGCATCACTTTTGTTAAATAATATAGCATAGAAAGCAACACTAAATTCTTATACTTTTTTGGTATGTATAAAACTACAGTTGTATTTTCTCTATATGCAAATAAACTTGTTTATATCTCTTTTTTTACCTAAAAAGAAAGCAGGTACCTGCTTTTTATTTATTTTTTATAGTTCCCACTATGGTTAAGGAATGTGAATTTAACATGATTGACTAATTCATACCTTGTAACCAATTGTCAGTTGTAATATTTCTATTAGTATCTAAAATTGGTAAAATAAGTCCTTCAACTACATCAAATGGCTTTGACAATGTAAGGTCCTTCTGGCTGATTGGCAGTATATAATTCCGTTTTTAATGTGTAAAAAGTCCTAGCATCCACTAGAGCATAGATTTTAGGACCATATTTTGATGGTTTATTTGGCATATATTGCCTGAATCGACATTTGACTCTAAATTTAGGAAGCATTTCATCAATAGTAACATGTTGTCCAACAGTTATCATTAAAAGTCCTCTAATATGGGTGACTTTATCATTTGCTTTCCTCGTATTCCTTGTATTCATATCATCGAATCAATTGGAATCTATTTATATTCATGGATATCTAAATATATTTACACCAAATCCATCCTTATTCCATAAATCTCTTATATTTTGATGATTGGATTTATAAACACCAGCTATCATTAGCAAACTAACCAGGGCATTAACTTCACATTCATTCATTTTAATATGATAAATAATCATCTTTTTGAAGGGCCTCTATCTTTTAATTTGTCTATTTTAAAATTAAATCTGTAATAGAAGGTGAGATAATAATTTAAAGTTTTCAAGTGGAGATTTTGTTTTTTTTGCATGTGATTTAACTTTGGTTTTGCCATCTTTACCTTAATATTTTTTTATAACTTATTAAAGGCTAGTATAATTTACTGTAACAATATTTATAGTTAATGGTGACTATGCTTTTTTTTGCATGTGATTTAACTTTGGTTTTGTCATCTTTACCTTAATATTTTTATATAACTTATTAAAGGCTAGTGCAACAATATTTATAGTTATCTTCACATTCATCACTATCTTTATTTTCCCCCTCTGTTTCGAATTGTGATTGCTGTCATATAAATAATCATTACTTGACTCACATCTACTTTACCTATATAGAATGTTATAAATATAAAATAGAAAATACTCCCAGAACTTAATGATATTAAATTTTCCATATGCAATAATATAAAATTAAAATTTTGGCTCACAATATAACAATGAAAATTTATAAAAATAAATATTCTTTTTCCAATTTTATACATTAGTTTGTAATATAAAATAATATTAATTAATAATAAAAAATTTCGCAAGTACAAAGGTGGGGCCTATACTACCCCAAGCTCAACAAATTGATATTTTAAAAAATATCAAATCAATTATCTTGAAATTTGGTAATGTATTCTTTATAAAACATATTAAACTACTATAAAAACCACGTTAAAATATCTTCAAGTTTTTTTTTACCAAGATTATAAAAGCCACGGGGTAATATTTACCCCACCTTTGTACTGAAGGGTTAAATGTCAAAGATTTATTTATATTGGAATATATTTAAAAGGTCAAGAATAAAAATTGTGCTAACAAACTGAGCAAGATGTTGTTAGCTAAAAATAATGTCTAAGCTACAGAATTAAGCAAATGTACTTCCAAAAACTGCTAACTCAATATTTTCGCAAGAAAAATATTGCCTAAATCTCTAGATAATAGATATCCAAACCTTTGTGTTATCTATGAGCAAAATCTTTAGACTTGCGTAATATTTTTCTGGATCAAATATTGAGTACACCGTTTTTACAAATAGGCTTCAAGCCATTAAGTATTATATTTTAAAATCATTTACATTTCTGAAGGTTTAAAATACTAATACAATTTTAATATTCCTTTAACCCATTAATCACAAATGTTTGGTTTTTGGAACATCAACTTTGGCATAATAATTCTTTTGTTTTATAATTTATAAATTAAAAAAGGGTGTGGCCTGTTTCGCCATATTTTTCTCTTTTTAAAAATACAAGCAAAAATGTTTTGAACTTATTTTGTAAAATTTATATTCAAAATTTAAGATATCTTAATTTTTTTTCGAGCATAAAAAACTTAAAAAAAATATATATTTTAGTCACTCATATTCTTAACTATAATTCATTAAAATGTTAGCCTCAAAGGTATTCTTTTCCCAACAATTTTTAATTTGTAATATTTTCGATTTTTTATTGCCAGCTTGAATTACACTAATTTAAAAACAGCTTTAGACTCATGTCATTATTAGAGAATTCGGATGATGATGAAAATTAAATTACGTCTTACCACCAGATAATATAGGAAATGTCACAGATGAAGAAGGTAACGATCAAGATATATCGTCAGAACAATTAGAGGATGTTGCTAGAGAAGTTGAGTAGTCAGAATATTATAAACAATATACAACCATCTAAGAGAATAAAAATTTCCAATATAAAATGGGAAAAATAGTTAAAAGCTTTACAATATGATTTCAAAAGAACCAATTCAGTTAGAAAATTTTTTCCCTGACATAAAAGTAAATCTCCCTTCCCCCCCTTCCCAGAATTATTTCCTATGTTTTTTGATGAAGACATATATACACTTATAATGAATCAAATGAAATTATATGCTAATCAAAAATTATATCATTTCTTTGACATGTTTTGGATTTATAGGTATTATTCTATATAATGGATATCATATTCTTCCCCAAGAAAATTCATATTGGTCTCAAGATGAAGATGCAAGTTCATATTTTATCTCCAAAAAAATGTCTAAAAATCGTTTTCAAGATATCAAACGATATTTACATCTGGCCAACAATTTCGATATCGAATAATAATATTATTGGTCGAAATCTATAAGAATTTGGGATATTCAAAGAAAACTTAAGTTTGGATGAACAAATGATCTCCTATTATGGAAACCAAACTATATCTAGGAAGGCAGTAAATATTTGGGGTTTATCTTCATCTTGTGTATATCCAATTGCATTTGATATTTATAATGGGAAGGATAACAATGAACTAGTCCTTTTGGTGAAAGAGTGATGACAAAATTGACCGCTGTTATTTCAAATGTTCAAGAACAATTACTATTCTTTGATAATTATTTTACTTCCACAAATATAAACAGAATACTAATAGAAAAATATTTACGTTTTACAGGAACAATCCTCATAAATCAAACCGAAAAATGTCCATTGGATCAAAAATTACTGAAAATAAGTCCTAGGGGATCTTATGAAACCTTCAGTGAAAAGATTGCTCCGTGTGATGGAATGATCTGTAGCAGTGGTGAGCAATTATAGAATATCTAAATAAAGTTAAGCGATGGAGTTCTCAATCCAGTTACTTAAACAAGTTTTTTGATCAAATTTTATCTGAAATTCCAAATCTATATTACCATTATAATTCATAAAAAAGAAAATCTATTCTTGCTAACAAATTACAGGGGAACGCTGGAGTTAAATAGATTAACGCAATAAAGAACCGACAGTTAAAAAAAATCCCACTACATGGTTTTTATTGATTTCAGCAAATATTTGATTTAATAAACAGAGAAAATATGATATACAAAATAATCGGAATTTTTTCAGATATTATATTAAGCAATACAATGTTTCTACAATTCGAATCTTATTTAGTCCTTTTCTTGTAAATACGGGAATCCTACAGGGCAACACACTGGCTATTGTATTTTATCTTAGTTTAGAGTAATAAGGTACAATTCTATCAAATAACCCAAAATGGGTTCGTTAAAAAGAATCTTACCAACTAAAATTTAATCTCGGAAAATTCAATTTTAAATCGTTTTCTTTACACATTTTATTAAAAACAACATTTTTTCCCTCAATAAACTTATTTAAAAGATAATGTCATTTTATACAAAATTCAAAAAATTTGGATAACTAAATTTTTCAAAAATGGACTTGAATATATTTTGTTTTTAGAAAAAGCTTATTTATTTTCATTAAAGTTTGCGAATTTTGTCAATTCTAACAAAATTTTTACAGCCCATAAATTTATGTTTATAGCGAATGATTATTTTCATAGCCAATAATTGTTTATTAGAAGAAGACAAACCCAACCAAAATGAAAAAATATTGGCATTCTTCATTTTTATTTATTTATATATAAATGAGATGGAGTAGTGAATTTTTAATTATAACAAAGATTTACAAGAAGCTTTTATTATTTCGTTTGTTAGATAATAGAATCTATTGAACAAATATGGTAGTGTTCAATTTAGAATAAATTTATTAGAAAGTATTAATCCAGAATAATTTATTATAATCGAATTGAGTGATTGTATTAAAATATAAGAAAAGAAAGTGATTATTTTATTTGTGTGTTTTAACCAAATCTCAATATATATATATATCGTAATATATAATTTTTGGTAAAATAAATTGTGGCTAAAGGCTTCGTATATAAAAATACAATAATATATTATTAAGTGTAACTGACATTTTAAATATAAGTAATAAAATAATAGCGTACAAAAGCGCACATGCAACATGCACTCCCTCCAAAAAAAAAATTAAAGTCTTGAAAACACAACATGGTACGAAAAAATGGGGCAGGAAAGAACTCGTTTAGCATGCGAGAGGTAATTTATTTTTAAGAATGAAAATATTTGTATAAAGGGGAATTGGCACCATAGTTGTACATGATAGGTTTTTATGTAATTACCCTTACAAAATGTATAAATTACACTATCGATAGGTACAATTCACACTATAGGTGGCCAATAAACAATAAATATATTTGGAAAAAAAATTGATATAATGAAGAAAATTATTTAAAATTGGCACCATAGTTGTACATGATAGTTTTTTATGTAATTACCCTTACAAAAGGTATAAATTACACTATCGATAGGTACAATTCACACTATAGGTGGCCAATAAACAATAAAAATATTTGGAATAAAATTAATATAATGAAGAAAAAAAACAATCATGAAAATATATGATAAAATTTGGGGATGGTGATAAAAAAAAATATAAGAAAAGCGTATTATCATAGAAAACAATTCTAATTAAAGAAACATTATGATCTAAATTAACAATTTTGATCTTAGAAAATCTGAATTTCCAATGACATTACTGATCCTCTCAGTGACAATACCCCACGTCATAATTGATTGAAGCTCACTTTAACAAAAACGGAGTTGTGTAAAGTTAATTCTCAAAATTTTATTCTTTTAAAATTAAGGTCGTAAATCAAAGTCATTGTCATTAAAAAAAAATGTTTTATTATTTATTATTTTTTTTTATATCAACCGATTCCTAATCGAAGCGATAACGGATTATTAAAAGTTAAAAAATTCACTCTATCTCCTATCTCATTATTTATAATAGTGTTTACATCAACGTTGAATTTGATTATGTCAAATTCTTTAATCCAGTCTTGACCACATAGAGGTGGTCCCTCCCCATCCAATACATAAAAATTTAAATATTTAATTGTATTTAAATATTTAACCTTAATATTCGAGACCTGACCAACGACTGTGATAGGAGAACCCTCATAAGAGAATAATTTTATAGAACAATTTTCCAACTCAATTTCTTCAAAATTCTCCAATTTTTCAAAATCTTTAATGGGCAATGATGTTACTGGAGAACCCGTATCTATCAAAAAAAGAAAAATTAAGATTATTAAGTTGCATATTAATCATAAAATCATTAATAAAATTTATCTTTTTCCTTGGCCTCAAATTATATGGCGTTTGTATAATTTCTTGTTTTTTTAAATTGTTGTTGTTATCGTTGTAGTTGTTGTTTTTGTTGTTGTTGTAGGTCCTACCATTATGCTTGTTTTCATTCCATGACGTATAGAATTGTGCACCATATCTGTCATCTTTTCTCCATGTATCTTTTTCAATGAAGGACTTTTTATTATTAAACTCCAATGATTGACATTTGACAACAATCTCCTCAATTATAATCAAGTCTGTCGTGTTCTCTTCTACCAATCTTGTTTTTAATCTCTCATTGTGACAATTAATAATGAATTGAACTGCAATCAATTCTGAATTAAGGCCAGATCCGCACACCTTCAGCCTATCCAGATATTCTCTGGATGACTCTAATCTATCTGGTTTAGTACTAAAAACTTCCATTATACGTGTAATTTTGTTCTTTTTAACCTTTTTTGAATTAAATCCTTCATTTGTTTATAAGATAAATTATCAATCGAATCCATTATACTCACCGCCAAATCTTTAATAATTGTCTCGAACAGTTTAAATTTGTTAGTAGGTTCATCAGTTATGTTTTCGGCAATAAATTTTAGGTCAAGGGTTTTGAGTAAGACTTTTATGTTATTATTACTATCCTCCACCATATTGAACAAATATGGTAGTGTTCAATTTAGAATAACTTTATTATAAAGTATTAATCCAGAATAATTTATTATAATCGAATTGAGTGATTGTATTAAAATATAAGAAAAGAAAGTGATTATTTTATTTGTGTGTTTTAACCAAATCTCAATATATATATATCGTAATATATAATTTATGGTAAAATAAATTGTGACTAAAGGCTTCGTATATAAAAATACAATAATATATTATTAAGTGTAACTGACATTTTAAATATAAGTAATAAAATAATAGCGTACAAAAGCGCACATGCAACAGAATCGAATTTTAAAATAGTTCATGATTTTTTAGGAGTGACGAGCACGATCAAAATTTTGTTTTTCTTGAATGGGGAAGTCGGGCAAAAAAAAGAATATTATTGGTGATATTTTTTAGTACAAACATGAGTAAGCCTGGTAGTGAATAAAAAATTAGGCCCGTATCCACCTTTTGCAATTAATACCCCGAAAGCAAAAATTGTAACAACCATAGATTTGAAAGAGTTCAAATACCTATTCTTAAATCAGTTCAATTTAACAGAAACTGATAATAAAAAAGGTATGGCATGGACCTCTGATATATTATATTTTTCCATAGATGCACCAATTATCTGTCAGTATTGGTTAATACTAATAATTAACCTTCATAAATTTAAAAAATAATTTAATTTTACTTTTGCAATTAATACCCCGAAAGCAAAAATTGTAACAACCATAGATTTGAAAGAGTTCAAATACCTATTCTTAAATCAGTTCAATTTAACAGAAACTGATAATAAAAAAGGTATGGCATGGACCTCTGATATATTATATTTTTCCATAGATGCACCAATTATCTGTCAGTATTGGTTAATACTAATAATTAACCTTCATAAATTTAAAAAATAATTTAATTTTATGAATTTCCTAAAATAATTTATAAATGATAAAAAAAAAATGGCAATATTGATGAATTATATCTTTGCTCTCCATTAAATATTTATATACTTTTGATATCGGTGGTATTGGCTAATCAATGACATTAATATTAACCTAAATTGACGAGTTATTTATTAAAAGTGTACATATATATAAATCAGTCACTTTCTTTAAATACCGGCGGACTTCAATGTACGCTTTTTAAAAAATGAATTGTTGAATAACTTGCTCAAAAATTTTTATTCATTCCAGTTCTTGATTTTTTTTAAACGTTTTTACAATAAGGAGTTATTTAAAAAATTTTAATAGCCATCACTTTTTTTGTATAACAAAAAGATGTTCGACGCGATAACTCATATGGCATTAAAAACCAAAAAAGAACAAATAGCCCGAAATCAACAAAACCAATCAAATAATAAAAATAAACAATCTTCATCTTCCCGCCACGACTCAAATGCTGCCAACAATAAGATTAAAATTGGTGCTTCCTCGCTTATCAATAACATTAATAGAAACAAAAATAGTAAATGTTGTTAAAGGAATGAACTAATAATAAAAATAGAATAAACCTTAATAATATATAGAGCAATGAAAAAATAATAATCATTAACTTTGTATTTTTTTGTAAAAAATAAATATATAATTTAAAAAAATAATTTTTTGCTTTCACTTTTTAGATAAGTCTAATGATGTGTCTAATCAGATAAATTAATTTACATAATTTCTTTTATTTAAATTATTTTGTAAAAATTTTTTTATTTATAAATGATTAATTTATTTAGGTATCCTATTTTATTTTAAACTTAAGAGCTGCTTTTTATTATATATATAAATAAAATATTGCTCATTATAATAAAGTTATTTAACTTTTAAATTATTTTTGCAGCATTATATTTATATCAGTGAATAATATCATGATAATTTACGCCATTTTATTTAATAAAATGTATTTCAATTATAGTAAATATTATATGCAAATATTTTTTTTAACTCATTTTTTTATTATTTGGACGACATCTTCATCAGCTAGAGTATGTTGTAGCCCTACTCTTTGAGGACTGAATTTCACACTTTTACCCTAATTATCAAATAAAATTACAGGATTGAATAAATAATATTTACCCAAACTATGCCATATTTATAGTTGGACGCTAATGTTCGATGAATACTGTGACACTTAAATTTTAAAAGATTATAAATATATTTATTAATTAATTTATAAAAAAAATAATCATTTAACATTTTTCCATGTCAAATAGTTTTTTTGTTTTTCATTGGTTAAGTTTTTTCTTATTGATTAAATTTAATTTTTATCTTATTTTCTGAGAATGTGGATGTTACTTATTTCATACAATGACGAGATTTAAAAAAGGTTGCTCTATATAACTCGTTGAATCTAATCCGTATAAAACCGACAATTAATTTACGTATTAAAAAATACTGTGGAAATTAAGTAAAATTGAAATCACTGGTATATTTAGCCAAGTGGCAATTTTTATATTAATGAATGTGTTGCTATATAAACTTTACATTTAATATAGATTGATAAGAATTGTTTAACTATTTGTCTTATAATAAGAGTTTCTGTTCAAAAACAATGGCAAACCCTGTATATTACTATTAATTTAAGTTAATATATTTATTAACCCTTTGCAGTAGCGTACGCAGGAATTTGGTGTGAGGGGGGATAATTAAAATTTTTTAAAATAAAATTATTGTTATTTAAAAATATCAAGCATAAATTTATTAGGACTAATAACTATTTCTAATATACAAATTTAAATTAATATGAATTATAAAAAATTAAATATATAAACCGATATATAAAAATAAATTTGATTTAAAAAATATTAAACGAATATAACCGGCGGCATATAAGTACTTTAAATAAATCTGAATTATAAAATATTAAGTTATAACCAGGATATGATGACTATAAAATAAATAATCCATAATAGAAATTTACATTTTTTTGAGCTTTTAAAATTTATATATAAAGTATAAAAAATCTAAATGTTGGAAATATGAATAATTATATTTTTTATGTAAAAGAAAAATATATAAGACATTAAACAATGATTGCACAAAAAATATTATAGAAACATTATATTTTTATAATGTAAAATCCAATCTTCGTTGGGAGGGAGCTAATTTTTCAATTATTTCATCCGTGTTTGGCGTCAAATGCCTATGAATATTCAAAAGGGCCAGACCATTCAACCTACTTTCAGAAGTTGTAATTCTTAGGTACGTTTTTAATCTTCTTAAAGAAGAGAATGTTCTCTCATTAGTTGCAGTACTAATGGGAAGAGTTGCTAATATATATAATAATTTCAATATATTGGGAAAATAATCTAAAAGATGTTTGAAATGATGCAAAGCATCAGAGCATTTTTTGGGAATATATCAACCATAGTTAATCTTTTATACCATAGTTGGCATTCAGCTAATAAAGCATCATGAGATACATTAATGTCTTCATGATAAAAATCTTCCAACTATTTTATTTTTTTTCTATCACCATCTGAAAAAAGTTCAGAGGCTTTTGCGGAAGTAATATTGGCAGATTGATAAGTGTTTCTTAAATTAAAAACCTTTCATTTACTTGGGTTATAAATGTATCCAAAAGAGGTATAAAGACATTTATTTTATAAATTCTTCTATTGACCCTATATTAATATTTGGACGATAAGTGTGCCTTACTGTAAGCCGTGGGAGACAAATATTGAACTCGTATAGCTCTGCTTTTGATTCAACATTAACATATAAAATATGAAATTCCTCATCAGCATTAGCTCTAATTTCTTTGAGTTCTAATAAAATTGTCTCTGCTATTCTCATCATCTCAATCAAATCAATATCAGGTTTTTGAAAAGTATTACATAAAATAGTTGTATAATTAAATAATTTATTAATACATTCTAATGCGAAAAACAAATTTGGTATAAGTATTGAATCCAGTAACTTGCTTGCTTCTGAAGAAATATCTTTTTCAGACATTGTGATATTTCTATAAGAGCATTAATAATCGGCTCTTTTAACTCGATAAAAGCTGTTACTGCTTGATGTCGAAGACTCCATCTTGTTGGACAAGTTGCAATTTTTTTCTCTTTGTTGGGCAAGGAGTTTCAGATATAATTCTGTTCAAAATATTTTGACGCTTGGGGTATCTAAACATCTCATAGATGCTAGATATTTTACCTGATATAAATATAAAAAATTTAATTTAATAATTAAAAACCTAAGCAATTTGATATCAATGGTAAAGAACATGAATCCGATATTGCTAAGTTGAGTGAATGGGCAGCACAGTGGACATATATAGCTGTTGGGCATTTTTAATAAATGCCTGAAGCCCATTGAATTGTCCAATCATTGCACGTGCTCCATCATACCCTTGTCCACGTATCATATTTATATTTAGCTATTTTTTAAAATAATTATATAATAAGATTAATTATTACTTTTAATTTTTTAAGATTCACAAATATTACATCAGCTAAAGCAGACCCAGTCATGCTTGAAACAGGAAAATTGGAGAAACATTTTCTTGTAAATGTTTTTATGAGTATCTACATATCGCGCACACAACGACATCTGCTCAATGCCAGCAATGTCCGTGGTCTCATCTGCCAAAATTGAGAAGCATGGGGCAGAATTGATTTCAACAATCAATTTTTCTAAAATGATATTGTTGCAAATATTAATTATCTCATTTTATATCCTAGGGCTGAGATAAGTAGCAATTTTATTGGTACTAATGAGGCTCTCCATTAATACAGAATCTCCTAATGCTTTAAATTTTAAAAGTCCACGGAAATTACCTTCTTTATCATTATTATTAAAATTTAATCCTGAATCCTTGTGGCCACGAAATGCTAGGCCTTGCAAGCCACAATATAAAATAGCCTCAATAGTTAGTTTTATCTTGCCTCTATTTTCTTTTGCAATTTTAACCCTATTTTTATCAATTATTGATGAAATGGGAATCATCCCCTTTTGAATTGATTCTTTTGAGGAAATCATCAGTTCACAGCTTTTGTTTATTAAATTATCATACTATACTTTTTTGCTTTTTGGCATGATTTTCACCTTCAGCGTTTTTTAAAAAAAGTCTAATATCCATGACTAGAAATTTGAAAATTATAATACCGGGAAATTTAAAAATAATAGATAAATATTACGCCACAAGGAAAACTTGAAAATGAAATTAATTGATAAAGTAAATTAGTAAATGAAAAAGGTAATAATATAAAAATTTAAAAAGAAATAGATATGAATAATTATAATAAAATATAAAAATATGTCCGGTATCTGCATTTTGGCTTTGGGGGGGGAGGGGGGGGGTGATTTGTCTCCCTGCCCCCCCCCCGCTGCGTACGCCAATGACCCTTTGATGTACAGAAAATCTATTTATAAAAATATCCGTCTACAATCTATTTTAGAAGTAAACAAAAATCAGGTGTTTTAGAGCGATTTTTTGTTAATATTTTAGAAATTATCTTTTAAGAACTAGTGGCACTACCAGAATGGCTCTACATACCTTGACAAAAGAATGATACACAACGAGTTATTGAAAATATTCAACATATTTTTGTTAATTAATAAAATTCCTATTATATTTTAGCTTATTTTAATTTAAAAAATAAATATTTTAAAAAGAAAATAAATATTTTAAAAAGAAAATAAATAAAAAATTATCAGCGATGTGCTTGAACATTATATGGAACGTTGGTAAAATATAAAAATTCTCAAAATATAAGATAATTCTAAAAAATATTTAATTTAAGATTTATTCATTAGAGTATATAAAATTAATTGAATGAAAAAATTGATAGGGAAAAATATTAGAAAACCGATTAAACTTAGCTGTGAAATAAAATCTCAAATTAATGTATTATTTATTATTGATAATTCATATGTCAAAAACCAATAAACCTAACATTCAATTAACAAATAGAAAAATACCAAATGTTCAATAGTGCATCCTTTTCTTAAGATTATGCAGTCAGAAAAATCGGGCGCGCCTATAAATGTAATTAAAAAACATATATTAGTTTTAATATTTTAAAAATTTTGAAGATTATAAATTCTTATTGAAAAACGTTTTTTGAAATTATTTCTCCAGCTTGTCTTAATTAATACCAGAATAGATTGGACATCGACATGTGCACCTCATTTTTTACCAGGCCGACATGGCCAATAACGTTCTCATAATTTTCAACCACTTGAGAAGTTTATGGGCGATTAGAAAAGTTGTGCATTTGATATTTGGGTAATGATATATGACATCACTTGCTAAAAAACTACCAAAATTTTTTAAAATGCAATAAGACCCATATTTTTTAATATATATTGATGGAATCATGTGGTTGAGTCCGATCTACTATATATCAACCCCCCCCCCATATGGACAGAACTAACAAGTTAACTGAAGAAAAAAACATGACCATTACTGGATTCAAACCCAGAACCATCGGATTGTGATATACGTACTGAACCGACTAGACATATGCTTCTCAAAATGATCAAATTTTTTTGTAAATAAGGATAAAATTACAATGCTATCTAATATTTTAAATACATATAAAATTAATAACGTTTAACGCTATGCATCATTACTCTTGACATCGACATGAGAAATACTTTTGGCCAACCTTGTTAAGTTAAAATATTCCTTGAGTATTAAAAATAAAAACGAGACAGTAACATCTAAATTTTAATTAATTCGCTTAGGATGTATGGTATAAACCTAGATTTTTTATCAGATAAAGATTATATATTTTTAATGGTTCAAACTCTATTACATTGATGATAATTCTATATTGGTTAAAAATATAAATAATATTTTAAATACTCAAAATGATGATAGTTACGTCAAAATTATGAATGAAGAAGTTCAAGATTATAGTGAAATGCTACTTTGTTGCCTTCATAGCTACACTAATAAAGCAGCCTTTAATTCAGAGTTCTGAACAGAGCCTCCTGACCCGAAACTATTTCTTAGGTAATTATCTATTTATACTGAATTTTGGGCCTGCATGGACTGAACTCCATTTTTATTATTGTCTGGCCCAGACATAGTTTCAATCCTGCGTCTATACTTCAATTTTCACTGTTTCCTTAGAAACACTATTTAAAAAATCGGAAATATTAACATCTACTTCATATAAAAATAAATTATTTAGGCAAAAAAAAGTCAGTACAAAATTTGTGCGTATATGAAATAAATAAAATTTTTAAAAATAGTCGCCAAGGTGGGTGTATAATGATATAAGCTTATTATAAATAATGTGCTAATTTCTTTACAGGTAAAAAAAGCATATGTTGTATCCCATACTAAATCAACCAAATTTAAATTATTATAATTTTCAAAGCTTAATATACTCCATTTAATTTTAAATATCGAAAAAAATAATTTCGCTACAATGAAACGAGTGTTAATAATCAACTTACAATAAAAGGGGGTAAACATAATAAGATTTTATTTTAATTTAATACATATTGAAATTAAATATGGACAAGCAATTAACAAGATTAATCGTTGAAAAGAAATTTAATTTAAAATAAAAAAATGTTATTTATTAATTTTTCTTAAATTACTAAAAAAAAATGTTTAATATATAATCATAGTAATACTATCCCAATCTTCGTCGATTCAAAGACCAAAAAGAATACCCAAATATTGGAATAAAGAAAAAATAGATATAGTTACTAAAATGTTATCAATGCCCGAAAAAGAACAAATGAAAATTAAAGACATGGCAAAATACGTCGAAATGTCTAAATATCGGTCTATAAATTTAGACGGGACACATTCCCAGATATAAATGGAGATCCTTTAAAAGAATACACTATTCAAAAAAGAGGAAGTAAAAAAAGATTCTTCCATAATTGAAAGATACATCATAAGCTTATTAATGGAAAATAACACTCTTACCATCCAGGAGATAATAAAAATTTACCCCCTGGTAGTCCAAAAACGAAAACAACAATTAGTAAATATATCAAAAATATAGGTTGGTCGAAAAAAAGGGCTGGCAAGGAGCCTGATAGAAGAAACACTCCTGGGGCAATGAATATTCGTCAAATCTATTGTGTAAAGATCTTAAATATATATCCCACGAGAAAAATTATATTTCTTAGATGAAAGTGGAATAAACTAGCATGTTGTACCAATCTACGTCTGGGAGCCATAAAATGTCCATCCATAATAAAAATCTCATCCTCTAATGGTAAAAATGTAAGCATACTTTGTACAATTGGAATTGGAAGGATAATCCATTATAAAATAATCGAAGGAACTTATAATGGGTTATTATTCCGTGATTTTATGACAGAGCTTATCAGTGTCTTACCAACAGATGCAATTATTATAATGTATAATGATTCTATCCAAAGAAGTCATCTTATCGATGCTTATAAAGATAGGATTGAATACCTACCACCATATTAACCTCAGCTAAATCCCATCGAAAATTTTTTTGGGATCTTGAAAAATAAATATCAAGCAATCAAGCCCCGCCCTAATTCAAGAGATGAAATTATTGGAAAAATTATTCAGCTCTTGTACGGATTTATTCCTTATGATTTTACTAACTTTTATAATCATATGCAAAGCTATTTGGAGTTGGGTTATCGCGGGGAACTGATTAAATAGGTAATCCTTATAATTGATTTGTATTAATAATTATAATAACTCTTAATTTCTAAAAGGTACCATCATCAAATTTGTGGAACAATGTAATATTTTAATAAATTATAATTATATTTTTTATGTGTTAATTATTTTATCGAAGTTATTATAAATATTTATAGTAAATGGATACAAATAACAAAATAGATTATATTTAAGAAATTCTAAAATATTTTCAAATATTAAAAAGACTTTTAACAAAAAATGATTTAGAATTTTTAGATGAAATTTAATCAAAAATCTTCTTGAGCATTCTCAAAGAAGATCAAAAAAAAGATTTTCATTTTTAATCACAAATACTTATTTAAAAATATACATTAAATTATATTTAATAAATAAAAAATAAATGCAATATCTGATTTTATATTGGTATTGAAAACTAAGAAAATTTGATATTGTTGCCACTTGGCAGATCAAGTGAGTAAGTACAAAAGACATCAGAATCGGCAAAAATTTTTAAACTTTAGTAAAATTTGAACCAGATCACTTTTACTCCTTAATAAATAGGTTTCTGGGGAGTTTCTTTGACAGGACAGTCAACAGGTCTGATAAAATATAAAAATTTTGAACCAAAGTTTTTGTTATAATTCAGTAGAACAACAAAGATTCAAATAAAAAGTAGAAATAAAATAATAAAAAAAATCCTTTTAGCTTATTTCACCACTCCAATTAGCTATTTTCAAATAATTGCATGATATGCAAATAGATTAAAAAAAATATAAAGGTATTGTATGACTTACATCCAGGTTTTTTTGTATAAATTCGAACTAGAGACAATTGATCCCAGAGAACCTCCAATAAATAATCGACGTTTAATTTTAAATTGCAACTATAACATTTAGTAATAAGGTTTAAAATAAAAAATATTAAAGATTATATTTCAAGCAGGGATCCGAGTAGAGAACTGCACCGTATCAGGTCAATTCAGCGAAACTTTTATCGCTAAACACTTTTTCACGAAAAGTTTTATAACGAAGGTAGAATCGCGAAACCAATTCTGCGAATTTTTTTCCACGAAACATTTATAGCGAAGCCAATGTGGCGAATTTATTTCCGCGAAACCTTAACCGTGAATTTATTAGAGCGAATACATTTTAGCAAAACATTTTACGCGAACACTTTATAGCGAATATGTTTGCGCGAAGTCATTATCGCGAAACAATAAATATATTGTGAATGCATTTATTTAAAGGAAAACAACATATATATTTTTTATTATTTGATGTTTTTTTAATAAAAAATGATATGCTACTATTGTAATATTATTTTTGTTACAATTTATTAATAATTTTCACGCCTAAGATTTTAAGTAAAAATATTTCTTGAAGTTCAAAAAGATTTTTGAACATATTTTGATAAAAGTTTTAAATCTTCTTTGTAAATATATCTTTTTTGAGGTTTGTGAAATTTATTATAAATATACAATATTTCGGTGAAATCTTTTATAATTATTTTATCATTTTTGTAAAATTATCCATTTTTTAAGTATATTTAACTTATTTATGTTATTTTATATAATCTTTTTAAGGATAATATTTCAATGTGACAATTGTCATATTCGTTATTTTTTAAGATTTTTGAAATTTTTTGACTCCAAAGGTAAAAATATCATTTATATTGTAAAGATGTTAAATTATCAATGATGTTCCTTGGAAAAATGGCAATTATCATAATCGGTATTTTTAAACATGTTACATGTGCGCATGTGCGCTATTATATTATTAAATGCTTAAATAATTTATATTTAAAGTTTAGTTAAACTATTATATATTTAAATACTTATATAATTTATATATATATCTCAAGGCAACATAATATATATAGAAATTAATATATATTTTCATTTTGCGATTACTTTTTTTTCTTTTTACCAATAACTTGTTTTTCTTATAACTTGTATTTTCTTTCGTTTTAAATTATATAAATAAAATACCAATTTACTATAACAATCATTCTAGATTAAATATTCAAGCCTTATAATTATCATTCTCATTATGGTGGAGGATAGGAATGATGTAAAGATCACGCGTATTTTGGAGTTGTTCAATACAAAACCGGACACACTTGAGTCTTCCAGAGAGTATTTCGATAGACTGAAAGGGTATGGTTCGAGGCTCAATCCTGAATTTTTGTCCGTGCATTTTATGTTGAATTGTCGTAATGAAAAGCTAAAAACAAGGTTGATTGAAGAAAATACTACAGAGATTAATATTATAGAGGACATTGTTGACAAATTTCAATCGTTGGAGATCAATAATAATAAAACATATGTAGAGAAAGATTCTTGGAGAAGAGAGGATAGAACCGATTGGCAAGGCTATTCGTCTTGGAAGAACAAGCATACTTTTAAGGCCAACACCAACAACAACAATTGCAACAACAACAATTGCAACAACAACAACGGCAGCAACAACAACAACAATTTCAAAAAGACGGAGATAATACAAACCCCTTATAATTTAAGACCAATAAATAAAATTAATGATATTATGATTGACCTTCAAGTTAATAATTATGATTTTTCTTTTATGATAGATACTGGTTCTCTGGTGTCATCCTTGCCCATGAAAGAGTTTGAAAAGCTTACGAAGGATGAAGTTGTTAATACTAAAGAGATAGGAGATAGGGTTAATTTTTTAACTTTTTATAATCGGTTATCGCTTCGAATAGGAATCGGTTGATTGTTCAATGACTTTGATTATAACCTTAAATTTAAAAGAAATGACAATGACTTTGATTTACTACCTTAATTTTAAAAGAATTAAATTTTGAGAATTAACTTTACGCAACTCCGTTTCAAAGTGAGCATCAATCAATTATGGCGTGGGGGTATTGTCACTGAGAGGATCAGTAATGTCATTTTAAATTCAAATTTTCTAAGGTCAAAATTATTCATTTAGATCATAATGGTTCTTTAATTATAATTGTTTTCTATGATAATATGCTTTTATTATATTTTTTTTTATCACCATCTCCAAATTTTTTTTTATATTAATTTTATTCCAAATATATTTATTGTTTATTGACCACCTATAGTGTTAATTGTACCTATCGATAGTGTAATTTATCAGAGTTGTTAAAAGATACTTTTTAAATAGATCTAGATACAGATACAGATACATAGTCTCAAAAGTTATCTAGATACAGATACAGCGTCTAAAAAGTTATCAAGATACAGATACAATTTTTAAATGTATCTATATACAGATACATTTTTTATTATGCTCTTATAGGTTTGCATAAACCTAAATTAATATTATATTGTGAAAAGGTCATGGTAAAGCAATAGAACTTGTTGCTTCCTCTTCTTCATAGATATAGATCTAAATAAATATATAAACTTAAAAATTAGTTATAAAATAAAATTTACCATTTCCATATTGTAATATTAAAATTTGTATGGTTTATTGATAAACTCGGACATAATATTTAAATTAATGAATATTTATATATATTTTTTATATATAAGTTTTAATATTTTATGTATATATAATTCTTTATTATAGTATTAATAAATATTAATATATAATATATATTTATTTATTTATTTCATAAGCTCATATGAAATAAAATAAATTTTATAGTCAAATATTTTTATTTATAATAAAAAAAGGGGTATATAAAATGTATCTTAAAAAGTATCTAAAAACAGAAACAGATACATCTAAAAAATATCTAGATACAGATACAGATACCTTTCTAAAAAATCTATCTAGATACAGATACAGATAACTCTGTAATTTATACCTTTTGTAAGGGTAATTACATAAAAAACTATCATGTACAACTATGGTGCCAATTCCCCTTGATACATATATTTTCATTCTTAAAAATAAATTACCTCTTGCATGCCAAACGAGTTCTTTCTTTCCCCATTTGTACCATGTTGTGTTTTCAAGATTTAAAATTGTATATATATTATTTGTTATATAATTCCTTGTTAATCTTAATGTAAGTATAGGGTATTATTTTAATAATGATATCATTATTGTAACATTAAATATTAACATTATTACGCATGTAACATTATAAGAGTTACCTCCCGCATGTCAAGCGAGCGTTTATTCCCTATAAATTGTAGTTTCTTTCACTTTTTATTCCAGTATTCATTTTTTTATATTTTTTTTGGAGGGAGCATGTTGCATGTGCGCTATTATATTATTAAATGCTTAAATAATTTATATTTAAAGTTTAGTTAAACTATTATATATTTAAATACTTAAATAATTTATATATATATCTCAAGGCAACATAATATATATAGAAATTAATATATATTTTCATTTTGCGATTACTTCTTATTCATTTTACCAATAACTTATTTTTCTTATATGATAATAACTTGTATTTTCTTTCGTTTTAAATTATGTAAATAAAATACCAATTTACTATAACAATCATTCTAGATTAAATATTCAAGCCTTATAATTATCATTCTCATTAAAACATATTAGATTTATTGACACTAATGGGCAAAAATATGTATTTTTAACATCTTAAATTAAAATTTGAATTAGGATGTACCATATAAAGGCGACAATTGTCATAATCGTTATTTTTAAAGTTTTTTACATCTTTTTAACGTAAACGGGGAAAAATATAAATTGCTTACATGTTAAAATAAAATTTCAGTTTACAATTGTCATAATCGTTGTTTATAAAGTTTTTTAAATTTTTGTTGCAAATGGGTAAAAATATAGATTGTAAACATGCTAAATTAAAATTTCATGAAGATGTACTATTGAAAAGTTACAATTGTCATAATCGTTATTTTATAACTTTTTTGGACGTAAATGGACTAAAATAAGTATTGCTAACATGTTTAAATTCAGTTAAGATGTACCCTAGATACGTGACAATTATCATAATCGTTATTTTTAAAGTTTTTTGAATTTTTTTGACGCAAAAGGGTAAAAATATAGATTGTAAACATGTTAAATTAAAATTTCATGAAGATGTACCATAGAAAAGTGACAATAATCATAATCGTTATTTTATAACTTTTTTGACGTAAATGGGCTAAAATAAGTATTGCTAACATGTTTAAATAAAATTTCAGTGAAGATGTACCCTAGATAAGTAACAGTCATAATCGTTATTTTTAAAGTTTTTTGAATTTGGGTAAAAATATAGATTGTAAACATGTTAAATTAAAATTTCATGAGGATGTACTATAGAAAAGTGACAATTGTCATAATCGTTATTTTTGAAATTATTTGAATTTTTTTGATGCAAATGGGCAAAAATATAAATTGCTTACATGTTAAAATAAAATTTCAGTGAAGATGTACCATAGATAAGTTACAATTGTCATAATCGTTGTTTATAAAGTTTTTTAAATTTTTTGTTGCAAATGGGGAAAAATATAGATTGTAAACATGCTAAATTAAAATTTCATCAAGATGTACCATTGAAAAGTGACAATTGTTATAATCGTTATTTTTAAATTTTTTTGATACAAATGGGTTAAAATATAGATTGTAATCCATTTTAACCATATGTTTATAAAAAAAAAATTTAAACATTAAATTTATAGGATGTTGATTGTATCATATTACTAAATAATATTCATATGGTTTTTAAGTTCTTTTAAAAATCCTACCCTGAATTCAGACTCAGCACTATTTTGCCACTAGTATACAAAAATATTTACTAACTTTGAATGCAGGGTTATACATTTTTATAATGTAGAATCAAAATTTATTAATTAAAGGAATAAGATTGTGAATCCATATCTTAAAAGTTTAGAAGGTTATAACTATCTTTAATCATCACTTTGCATATTTTTATCAAATTTTAAGCAAAGGCACAACGATTATGAGCATGAAAATATCGATTTGTTTTTTTGTTTCGACTGAAATTTTATTTTAACATGTTAACAATTTATATTTTTATCCAATTGCGTCAATAAAATTCAAAAACTTTAAAAATAACGATTATGACTATTGTCATTTACTAGGGTATATCTTCACTGAAATTTCATTTTAACATGTTAGCAATTTATATTTTAACCTATTGGCAAAAAAATTTAAAAACTTTAAAAATAACGATTATGATAATTTTATCTTTTATATGGTACATCTTTATGAAATTTTAATTTGACATTTTTACAATCTATATTTTTACCCATGCATCAAAAAACTTTAAAAACAACGATTATCACAATTGACACTTATCTATGGTATATCTTCATTGATATTTTATTTTACCATGTTAGCAATTTATATTTTTGCCCATTTGGGTCCAAAAAATTCAATAAACTTTAAAAATAACGATTATGACAATTGTTATTTATCTTGGGTACAACTTCACTGAAGTTTTATTTAAACATGTTATCAATACTTATTTTGGCCCATTTAAGTCAAAAAAATTTAAAAAACTTTAAAAATAACGATCATGACAATTGTCAATTATCTAGTGTACATCTTCACTGAAATTTTATTTAAACATGTTAGCAATACTTATTTTAGCCCATTTACGTCAGAAAAATTTAAAAAACTTTAAAAATAACGATTATGATAATTGTAACTTTTATATGGTGCATCTTAATTGATTTTAATTTAACATGTTATACATTTTTCCGTAAAAAAATATAATATGTTTAAATATACCGAATATAATAATTGTCATATTTCCAAGGAACATCTTCAATAACGAAAATAAAAATTGTCAGATAAAATTATTTTCCTTAAAAAGATCATATAAAATAACATAAAATAGTCTAGTATAAATATTTTAAAAAAATGATTTAGAAAAACTCACCTCTTTTAATATACTTAAAATAGATAATTTTACAAAAATGATAAAAAAAACTAAAATATTTCACCTAAAAATTGTATATTTATAATAAATTTACAAACCTCAAAAAAGATATATTTACAAAGAAGATTTAAAATTTTTATCAAAATATGTTCAAAAATCTTCTTGAACTTCAAGAAATATTTTTTACTTAAAATCTTGGGCGTGAAAATCACTAATAAATTGTAAAAAAATAATATACAATAGGCATATCATTTTTTGGTTATCACTGAATCACGGGGAAATTTTTAATATTATTTTTATACATATAATAATAAATAAATGATCATCTGCATTTTGGTGGAAAATCATAATTCATTAATTTTACAATAAAACGGAGTATATTTAAAAATTTTAAAAAAACTTGTGAAAATTTTCATATTCTTTAATTTCACAATAAAAACAAGACGTGTTCTATGAAGCTATTAAGTTATGACTATTAAATCATATTATTAATCAATTTTTAGAATAAATTTTTTTTTGTGAAAAAGGTTGATATTTCAGAAAAGAAATAGTTATTTTTAGATTTATAAATTAAAAGTGAGCACTTGTTTAATTTGGGCATTGTTGGGCTTAAAATCGTTGAAATTGAATGGCCCATAAAATTAAATATAATTTAATTGATACTCTTATATATAATATTGCTTTCTTATTATAATTTTATAAAATTGTATCGCTCAAATTAAAATACCAAATTAGACAATTTATAGCTAAATTGTTAAAATTAAAATATGACTTCATTCTACCAGACCAAACAATAAAAAAAAAATTTTAAATTTAAAAAAAAAAATAAATAAATAAAAATAATGTTAAAAATTTCCCCGTGATTCAGTGAGTTACCATTCATTTCATTTCATAATATAAATAAAAAATATAAATCATATCATATGTTTATTTGTTGATAAATAAAATATTTACATTAAATATAAAAAAATAAATTATTTTAATAAAAATAAATAAATAGTAATAGGCCGCGATATTTCTCGAAATAGTTTTCGCTATATTGCCTTCGCGATAATAACTTCGCTAAAAATTTTCGCTCTAATGTATTCGCTTTAAAGGTTTTGCGATAAAAAATTCGCGATATTTGTTTCGCTATATTGTCTTCGCGGAAAAGTATTCGCTATAAAATTCTCGCTGAATTGACATGGAATCAATATCAAATGGAAATATTTTAAGGAAGGGATTAGTAGCGGCAAATAAGATCAGTCTATCTTTAGGATCGGTATTTGCCGATCCGATTGTGAACAACTTTTAAATCGTCCGATTCTAAAGCCTCCTAAAAATAATTTAGTTTTATAACGAATTGTCATGTTACATCGATACTTCAGGATGTTTATGCATTAAAAATTAGCTGCTAATTCTGAGATATAAACATTTATAACTGTCATTTTAATATCAGCAAAAAATATCGGTGGGGCCCTGTTAACGCATATACAATGACAACTATTTTATAAATTAAAACAATTAAAGAGTGCTAAATACAATATAACTAATTATTGAAATTATTTTCTTAAAAAAATACTGTTGAGCCGTACAAATATAATTTAAAGATTCTCTTCTGTCAAATTATATCTGTAAGGAGAAAGAATAGATTTCTATATGCTAAATTGGGTAGTGACACCTTCAAATAGCAATATATAAAATTTTAAAAAATGGCGACTGATACTTATCAATGAAAATTGATATAAAATACTTAGTTGTTAGAAGGCTAAACGGGTTCAAAGATTTTTTAAACTTTCTTAGAGGCTAGGGCGAAATTTATTTAACGCTTCATGTTCGGTTTTGTAAGGTTCGGATCCCTGATTTTAAAGTTAAATTGGTCTCATCAAATAATGAGACTTATGATTTTGATTATATAGCGTGTTTTATTTCTAGCATCCTTCGCACCTCAGCAACTTATTCATTTTTTATTTTAAATAAATTAAAAACGAGACCTTGGAAATCACAAAAATTAAATATAATAGTATTTATCACCTTAAAACGACTGAATTGTATTCGTGAGCTCTTATATCAACTTCTTCAATAGATATTTGATCAATTTTGTTATAAACCTATAAAAACAAATTTTTTACATTAATGAGAAAATAAATGTAAATTATTATTAAAGTTTCATCAAAGCAGGGTTTTAACAAAAAGTGTTCAATGAGTATTTGACAATTTTCTCGCCCAAAATATTTTAGCGATTTAATCCCTTCCATTATAGATGTTAAATAAAATGAAATTTTAATATTAATTAAAATTAAATAATAATATAAATATTATGCTAAAATTAATATGAGATAAATGTTTATTTTTCAATTGCCTAAATATAATATAATTTAATTTGCTATTTTAAATTTAATAATATTCATTTTTATTTTTACCATAATTTGAGGTGAGATTAGTATTCTTTTTAATATAACACAATAAGATCTAAATTATATAAATTAATTGAAAAATAAATGTTAATAGCAAAATAATAACATATATAAGAAAGATTATATTACAAAATTTAATATACAGTAATAATATGATTTGTTGTAACACATTTTCACAATGTGAAAAAACTTTCTTATATAGTTAAATAACTTTCCATAATTATTGTAAAAACATTTTGATAAAATTTTTAAAGATTTTTGATATAATTTTTTAAAATTTTTTTTAATAATAAGAGTTTTTATTAATGAAGATTAACGTCAAAGTTATGAATACAATATAATTTTTTTATGTTTTGGACCCAAGTTTAAGTGGGAAAATGAGAATAAAAAATTTCTAAGTTTTAGAATAATTTTTTTTTAAAATGCATTGTAAATTTTTTTTAAATTTAAAGTATTATTACAATATATTAATGTTACTCTTAGTTATCTAAAGAATGGAAATCAGGATAGGATATTTGATAATTTCTTAATAAACATAAGTGAAAGAAAATTCGAATTTAAGGATTTCAGATAATTCCTATTTTTTTGGTTTTAAAATTAAATAAAATTTAAAATTTAATTGTTGTAGTTGCTTTTATTAACCTAAAATGACGCATACCAAAAATCATCGAGATGTGCCACAAACCATTCTACCCATAACGTAAGCCCCTACACTTCAATTTAACTTTCCGTAATTATTGTAAAAACTAGTAGAGAAAAATACATCCTTTTTTAAAAAAATTTTTAAAACTTGAAAGAAAATTTTGAGAAAAACATTATATTTTTAAAAACTTCTGGTAACCTATGCACAATAGGAATAAGTGGATTGAAAAAATTCACAATAATAGATGGGGCTTTTACTGCGATAAAATTCAAGGCATACCTGGATGAATTATTCACACTTTTATTATCAAATTC
Source organism: Gordionus sp. m RMFG-2023 (assembly GCF_954871325.1). Taxonomy (NCBI): domain Eukaryota; kingdom Metazoa; phylum Nematomorpha; class Gordioida; order Chordodea; family Parachordodidae; genus Gordionus; species Gordionus sp. m RMFG-2023. Next base: position 19,871,512 of record NC_088775.1, read on the forward strand.
ATTACTTATAATGGATAATGCTCCTATACATCGAGCGAGGATAATTAGTGAGAATTATCCAAATATCATATTTTTGCCACCCTATTCGCCGCAATTAAATCCGGTAGAAAATTTTTTCGGAGTAATTAAAAATCAATATAGATCAAATTCTCTTAAACCCAATAACCGAAATGAAGTTATTTCAATTGTTACGAGTATTTTAGGCAATTATTTTACATATAATTTTTCAAATTTTTATTCTCACACCATAAAGTTTATTGAAGAGGGAATTCGATGCATTCGTTTAAATGATTGAATTTGTAATTGATTTATATTGTGCAATATTTTATTTACAAAGAATAAATAAATAATAAATTTATCTGAAAACCCTAAATTCGAGTTTTCACTCATGTTTATTTAAGAAATTATTCAAATTTCTTATCCTGATTTCCATTCTTTGGATAGCTAAAAGTAAAATTAAAATATTGGAATAATTCGTTAAATTTAAAAAAGGTATTGTAAAAATCTTAGAAATTTTTTTTTATATAATATCTTTTAAAATTCTTATTTTTCCACTTAAACTTATGTCCAAAACATAAAAAAACTATATTCGATTCATAACTTTGACGTTAGTCTTCATTAAAGTTTAAGAACTTTATTATTAAAATTTTTTTTTTGAATTCTCATTTTTCCACTTAAACTTGTGTCCAAAAAAAACTATTTGATTCATAACTTTGATATTAGTCTTCAATAAAGTTTAAAAACTTATTTTTCACATTATGAAAATGTGTTACAACAAATCATATTAATACTGTAGAAGGTGGTTGAGTGGGAAGAACGTTTGCCTTTAAAACGTTAAGTCATAGGTTCGAATCCCGTGATGTACAAAAAATTTTCTTAAAATTTTACATTAGAGATATATAGTCTCCATCGATTTATTTAACATTAAGAAGATAGGAAAGTTGATAGAAAAAATAAAAATTAACATTAAGATGATAGAAAAGTTGATAGGAAAAATAAAAATTAAGATTATACGAAAACGTTCATTTCTTGATTACGGTGATTATATAAAGATAATGTAAAAATAATTAAAATAAATTGTAATATTAATTAAAATAAATTATAAAATTAATTAAAATAATTTATAATTATTATAATATTCGAATGACCCTCTATAAAATATATCAATATTTCTACTTGACCTTTTATAAAATATATGACGATTTTTACTAACTTATTTCATTTATTTTATCTTCAAATTTATATTATTTTATAATACTATATAAAGTTGAAAATATGTAAATATAGGAACATAATGTAATTCTTCAATTTAAATTTAATAAAATAGTTTTCTTAAAGCCATTTTTTATCCCCCTCTTTTATTGTGAATTTTTTTTAATCTCCCTCTTTTGTTTATGTTAAAGTTAAATAAAGTTTTTTAATACCCCTCCTTTATTTACAATAAAATGAAAGTTAAAAAAAGGTTTCTCTTTTTGGTCCCTCTCTTGTTTTAAGTTAAACACAGTGAAAGTAAAAACATATGGCTTTTGTGTTTTCTCTCACTTTACTGGATTTCTTACTTTAGGAGTCCTCAGTAAGGTGATCCGAAAATATGAGTTAGACCGTTGGGTCCGGGAGACCACCCTGCATCCCAAGATATATTTTGAGTTTCGGGAAGTATAGGGGGTAGATTTTATCCCCAATTATGTACGATAAAACTAACACAACTCGTTTCCACAAAAACGTTCTTTTTTTCACTTTACGCCAATTTAATTTTAATTTATAATTGCGCCTTTTATTTTCCCTTTTTTTATAGTTTAGATATATACTTTATTTTTTCTGTAAAATAATTTTGAAAATCTTAATTAATACACACTTTTTTATGTTTAAAATAATTTTGAAATTTTTATTCATCGTGTGTTTCCATTAATTTTATATTATATTTTTTTAAATTTATTTTAATTATTAAATTGTTTTTATTTAACATCTATAACAGACATTATATTAATAAAAAGATTTATTCGCAACGGATGTTTCTTTAGTATTGTAAAGAACGCATGCAAATAAAATTCTTTTTGGAAAATCGCGGGCGTTCCGTTTATTTTCGTCGAATTATTCATTTTTATGTCAAACATTCATTTTTTACGTTCATTAAATAAAACGATTACATTTTCATTTATAAAAGTTCGAATTTTCCTTTTAAAAAAGTTAAAAATAAAATATTTCATTTTCCTACTTAGCTGTTTCCTTCAAATATTTTTCAGCACGTCTTCTTTTCTGACGGTTTTATTTTATTATAAAATGGTTTATATTTTATTATGTTAAAGTTCATAAATGATTTTATGTAGATATATCTGATAGTTTGGACTTATCTTTATGTATTTTGATTTTAATAAACATCAAAATGAATTTAAAGTATTGTAATAGATCATGGAGTAAATAGCCACCACATTTTTAGATTAAAGATACATGCATTAGGGTAATTTGATGCTTACAATATAATATATAGTATCTGAAGATGAGTATATTATTTTCCTAATAATATATTGGTATTTATCTAATGGCCTTGGACAAGGCTTTCAGAAATGAATGAAATCATTAAAAATATATCATATTTAAAGAAACCGTAGAAAAGAAAATCAAGAAATGTAAAGCTTCCGAACAGAAAGTCAGAAGATTCAGACGATGATTGTTTATCAAAATCTTTCGTAACAAAAGATAATACATTAAATATTTTCAATAAATTTCTAGAAATAAGATCATTGTTCACTTAATAAAACACCAATACCCATTCTGGTGGAACGCGTTTTTATTGTAGAAAATTTAGTTTTAAATAAAACGTTCTTGATCGGATAAAAATTTTATCAATGTATCTAAAAAAATATATTTTACGCAGAATTTGATCATGTTCCTTTTTCTTTACAAAAAAATTTTAATGCAAATATATTCGATTTTTTACCAATGAACGATTAGTTTTTTTTAATAATGTGATCAAAAACTAGCGGAACTTTCTTTAAAAATCTAAGTTTAACTTTAATTTTGTGAAATTGTAAAACTCTGCTTTAAAGTAATGGTATATGAGCCATCTATCCTAAAAATTACATTGTAATTGCTAAAAAAGTGATTAATATGAAATTTAAAAAAGAAAATATTATATCTAGATAATATAAAGTTATTTTTTAAAATTTTATCTTAAAAATACGAAATAGGTATATAAAAAATGGGCAAAGAAAATTAAAGTAAGCGGGTAAAATAAAGGGACACGTCACTACCATTCCCATATATTAATGTAACATTAGCAATCTAATATGGGTTAATAGAATAGCCAATATCAGTCCCTTTTCATAACCAACCGCATAGGCATATCCAGGATTTTGCTAAGAGAGTAAGCACTATTAAGTGAGGGGTGGGGGGTCCTCATACATTTTATTGGAGATCTTTAAGTCCACTACATTTAAAAAAAATTATTTTGGGTTTTTACTTTTTTAAAACATGACACTTACCACGTCTTAATCTCATTTCATATAAATTAACTCTATCCCAATGGTAGTCACGTAGGTCCCGTTATTTTACGTATTTATCAAAATTAAGAATAAATCTTACATATAGACAAGGAATATAAGACCGATTACCAATAACCACGTCTATCAATTCATCGGCATTGTGGTCGCCCCTGAATACCACTTCCGCATTAAATATTTCTATAAAAAAATAACCATTCATTTTATTGATATCCAAATGGGATTTTTTAATGATATATTATAAAATGCTATAAATAACTATCATAGGGCAGGGATGTCAAATTTTAATAATAAAATATATAGATATAAATTACTTGATAAAAAATAGAAAAAGGGTATCTATACAGACACTTCAAATAAATTAGTATAAGATAAAGGACACTATGTTAAAAAATTAAGACATAATGTTAAACAAAACACTTTATTTCAGGGTTAAGTTGACCGGTCAAATACTAATCAATCAATTGACCGATATTTGACAAGCCAAATATGGTTAAATTCAATTAAATGTTTTTATGACAGATAATAACAAATATATCAATAAATAAATGAATATTATTGAATTTGGTAATATTTTGATTCATTCTTGAAATACTGTTTTATTTTCACCTTCTGAGACAGAGTACTTTCCTAGTTCAATTGAATAATCATTTTCTTTTATGTTTTTAATTAATCGTAAATTATGATAAACGTTAACTAATTTTCCCGTAGTCAAAGTTTTCAATGGATTTTAGTTCTTTGTATGAATATTATCAAAAGGATCAATTATTTCTGAAAAGGTTCCCATCTTCCAGCTTGATGCTGAAATCTGATTAACGGTTAGAATTCTTATTTGTAGATGCTGTCTTTGATATTGGGGATATAGTAGTAAATAGGCACCATATTGAGCTTTTGAATTTAGATCCTTATCTCTTATTTAAACATATTTATTATTTTCTTCTTCTGATAGAGAAAATATTGGAACATGGCATAATTGAATAATATGTTATTCTAAAGATGGTATCTCATTTACTTGGAATAAAGTCCATTTTTTTTCTTGAATTCTCAACAATTACATAGCCCGCATTTTAATATATCTAAAAACTTTAAATATTTTATCCAAAATTGTTCTTCGTCTAAGATATGATCACTTATTACTCTTGGGCATATATCACTAACAGTTTCTTCAATGACCTTTTGCAAATTTGTATTTGTTGCATATATTTTTTTTTATTAATGAAGCCTACCTTTTAACAAACATTTCATCAAGTTTTAATTTTTCTTTGGTATACCTGATTGTTTACTTTTAATATTTTAACAATGAAAAACAAAAAAAATCTGGAAAATAGGAAATATTATATTTAAAGGCTAAAATATAAATATATTTCAATGTTTAAAAAAAGTGATATTAATTTTTTTAAAAATTAACATATTCTCGGATAGATCACATCAAAAAATATCATTTCTGAAAAATTGATTAATTATTTCCTAAAAATTCAGAGAAATAAATTAAATAAAATTTTTATACTATATTATTATAATGCAATTAAATTGATAAGCAACATTTAAAAATGTATATAATAATAAATAATACATTTAATCAAAAATATTAAAAATAGCATTATAGAGTATTGGACCAGTAATTTATTAAGACAATGTGATAATTCGTATAAAAAATACATAAATTTTTTTGTAAATAATCATTATTTTTTAATATAATTAATTTCTCAAATAATTTTTCTGACAATCTATGCCCATTGATTAGGTTTGCAAAGTTAAATAGCCGTTTAATTGGGGCTGACTGAAGAGGATAAAATAGTGTTATATTTAAAAAAAAAATTGATATGGCTATTTATGTAAGTTGTTGGGATCAAGAAAATCATCTTTAATTAATTTAATATTTCCAGTTCAACTTCATTAACTTCATAAGATATCATTAGAATAATAATTATTTGGGGGGAAATTTAAAAAAAAATGTATAATAGTTTAACTCGGATTTAAATTAAGTTTTTAAGATATAGATAAAAGATATTTTTTCAAAATGAAAAGTATCTTGTATTTAAAAATGCTGCCCAACCCTGCCATAGGGTTTTCCTAATAAAAAACTATATGAAATTAGTTAGTTTAATAACAAATAAACTATATATAAAATTTAAATATAAAAACCAAAAAAAATATTTGAAAAAATGGGAATGGAGCACAATTAGGGAAAACATAACTGAGCCCCTAGGAATAGTTTTATTAAAAATTTCTTTTTGTACTTTTATTCTTAAAAAAAAATTCTTTTAACATGCAATATTGGAATTTTATGAGCCAACGTTTTCAAAAGGATGTTCAGACAAAATTCTCCACTGGTGGATGTGGCTATTAGGGTAAAAATGAAGTTATTCAATTTTTTATATTTATCTTCTTGGTTTCTGTTAAGTATGTATCAAGGACCTGGAGCGAACCAAACCATTATAGCCCGGAATAAAACATTATAATTTTTTAAATCTTAACCGAACCTTTATGCCAAATAGCTAAGAACCGAACCTTTATAATGGCTTTGAATCGAGATTATATATAACAACTTAGACCATAAATGTCAGCAAAAAAATTAAACATTCCATTTGAAAAATCACTGGCTTCCTGTATTGAAACAAAAGAAATCAATATAAAAAAGATGCGTTTTGTTTTGCAATATACCATGATTCTAGACACCAAGTTCTTTTGTCGTGTGATGAAAAGGGAACGGCCAAAATTCACTTGAGCAAGATATGGCGGAAAATCCACATTTCATAATGGGGAAGTTGGGAAAATTACTGTCCTACTATGCCAAATAAAATAAATTCAGCTGATGAAATAAAAAAATTATTGCCTTTTCAAGAAACTGTCTAAGTAGTGATGTGGGGCTTGAAATTGAAAATAAGAATAGAAGGATAGGTTCCCTAATTAATTCTTATTATAAGTTGAAAGAGTCACGAAAGATACTTCATTAATGACCTTCTGGGAGTCGAAAAATATGAATTGCTGGGTTATTCATCTAGCTTCAACCGTGCTAGCAATCCTCCGTGATTAAAAAATATTCTATAACAGGCGCGTAACCAATGAGGGGGGGGGGAATTCCCCCCCATTGCTAATTTGGCTGTTTTTATAAATATAATTTTAAGCTAATAAAAATTTTACACCTCCCCCCCACCCCCGATCAAAATTTTACAAATATTTAAATATCAATTTTCAAGCATAAAACTTATTTTTATAAATAAATTTTATTAAAATTTCTTTTCTTTGTGAGTACAATAACATTATTCAAAAATATTAATAAAATGGAAAATTTTTTAGTCAAAGAGATTGAAATCAAACGGTAATTTATTTTATTATTATATATAATTATTTTATGAAATTCAAAATTATTAGTGAGTTAGAATCAATAAGTATTTTTAATAATATTTTAATTATTAATAAATATCTATAATTTTTTAAATATTTTTCATTTTTACTTCCATTTTGTAGAACAAAAGAAATAGAAATACAAAAGTTAAATAAGGCTGAGCATGAAAAAAAGTAATGTATCGTCAGAAGCGATATCATTATTGAATTCAATTGATCAATCAGAGTTTATCATTGCTGCTAGTTGCATCAATAAATTTTTTCCTATAGCCTACTACTTTGTAGAAATTTACAAAAACCAAATTTAGATTTGGTTCAGGTTATTGATTTGGCAGAAAATATATATGAACAGGTAGATACAATAAGAATGAATATTTTCATAATATTTATCTAGACGTTGAACCGAAGGCTAAATTTTATGATATAACATTAATTAAACCTCGTCTAGCACCTAGGCAAATATTGAGATGTAAAATAAATATTGGCTCAACTGAAGAATATTATAAAATATCCATTATCATCCCATTCTTAGATACCTTTTTATCGCAAATAAAGTACGAAAATCACATTATAATTATAGTATTTAATAAAAAAATTTGTATAATATTGTATTTGATAAGATGTTAAAAAAAACTTGTTTTTAAATTATTTTCTAGTCAATATTTTATACACACTACTATTAGTATTTTCAATAAAAAAATTATATTCTGCTTATATTGTATGAGAATTTAAGCTGAGGCTAGTTTTTAAAGCAAATTTTATAAAAAAAATGACATTAAACTTTATTTCAACTTTACATTTAAAAAATTTTATTAAATATAATATACCTAACTTAAAATAATAAAAAATAGGCTTGTAATATCCATAAGCACGAATTAGTAAATAATAGTAAAAAATAGAAATATAATTATTATTAAATTATGAATAATTTAATAGAATAGCTAAAACATAAGACCCAGCCGAAGGCCAGGTAAGAGTGGTTTGGGGGCTAAGCCCCCAAAAAAATCCCCCCCCCCCATAAGAAAATCCTGGATACGCCACTGATGGGAAACCCTGTATTAAAACCGTTGGAGGAAAAAGAGGATAGAGTTAACGTATCATTACCACGCAATAGAACTTTTAATGTAGGAGATTTTGTTTGGTACAATACAAGTTGATGAAAAATGGTGGAAAGGATTGGTCCATAAAGAAAGTAACATGATGTTTCAAATTAAGACAGATAAAGGTGTATAAAGGAGACTATACCAATTAAGAATAAGAAATTGTTTTAACACATTTATAAACTATGATTCTAACTCTAAAAATTCTTTTAAGGAGGGAAGTGTGGATAAAAATAAAAAAAATCATTAATAAAAATAATATAATACCAATTTCTAGACCAATTCGAATTAAACAAAAACTTGCTTATTTAATAGATTATATAACTTAATATATAAAATAAATATTGGACACTAAAACGCAAAAAATAAATTAAACGCTAAAAATATTAAATTATAATTTTATTGATTTATCACTCCAATATTCGATTTAAAAATATTATATAATAATCTTATTGATTTATCATTCCAATATTATATTCTATACATTATTCCAAATTCATATATTATTCAGATAATTTACTTATTCTAATATCCAATTTGATCAATTATTATTCCTAATTATTCACGACTGACTGATGATGAAAACAATTTTGTAAATTGATAATAATAACAACCGAGTACCACAAGCACTAACATGACAAAATTACGATTGATGAAAACAATTTACGATATGGATATCAAGCAAAGGATTTGGACAAACCAATGTAACGATTACAATGACTTATGCAACAACTTGAACAGCCAAAACGATGTCAACAAGCTCTCGATGACAGCTTACATGAAATTATAGGAAAGCTTTTTAGAAGAGGGAGAATTTTATATAATAGGAATATTAATAAATTAAAATATTATATATTTGGTTATAGTATTAAGTTGAAATTTTATATCATGCACTCATTAAATTGTCTTTACTTTAATATTCTAATTTTTTAAGACACTTATTATATAGCTATTCAGATTTGACTTATCTTGTAAGAATTGTGTATATTCTCGTTCATATTTTATTTTAATCATAATTATATTTTATTTTATTATAAATTATATTTTATTTTTAATCATAATTTACATTTTATTTTCAATGATAAATTACATTTTTTTTATCCCTTTCAACAAAAACAATTTCTCTTTATATATCTTATTTTAAACAATAAAAAAATAAAATGTGTGAAATACAAATTGATATTAAAAAAAATGTAACGTTAAAATGATATAAAAAAATGTTAATATAAAATTTTCACCGATTAAATTTAAATACAAAGTGAATAAAAAAAATGTCACATTAAAATGATATATAAAAAAATGTTAATACAAAATTTTGACCGAAAGGTATAATCTCAATTATTCAACATATTTTTACTTTTTATTTTATATTTTATTTAACCTTTATTCAAATATTATTTATATTTAGTATATATAGTGTTAATACTTACAAGAAAAATATAATTAATTTTAAGAATAAAATAATATAATTCACCAACCTTGTTTATCTTATTGTAACATGTTATGCGTTCATCTTAATATTCTTTTTTTTGTATATTTTGTATTCAGATTTGATTATATATATTTTTAAGTAACCTTTAACTTATTTTTACGTAACCTTTTGTTAACTTATTTTTACTTAATCTTTTGTTAACTTATTTTTAGAAAATGTATATATATGCGATGCAAGAGATGAAAAGAGAGATAATAAAATTAATGTTATAATAGTTTTACGTAATTAACATGGTGCCCCGGGTACCTCTTAGTGGGATATGGAAAAAAAAAGATTCTTAAGCTTCAGTCCCACTAAGAATTGTGTAACATGCAAAAATAAAAATTTTCTGAACATAATATAATAAAAAAAATTCTTACATCTTATAACCAAAATACTTTTCCTAGATAAAATTACAGGAATGAGAATAATAATTATTATATATAGACCTAATGACAATTTTAGAAACAACTTTAGACAAAATTATGACAATAGATATAATAATTATAATAGGAATAAGAATTACGATAATAACAATTTTAGATACCATGACAGTTATAACAGTAACTTTAGAAACCATCGTCAATATAATGACTATAAATTTTGTGATGCCTTCATAACTTACTATGACTTGTGTAGTACCGATGATCTTAATTAAGTTTCCATCGTATGCGGTAAGTTGCAACTTGGATTTTTTAATTTCTCTAATGCCAACTCTCTTATTTCGTGAGGTATGATGTTGAATTTAGAGCCTGTGTCGACTTGCATCATTGTGGTAACATCATTTAATTTTAAAGTAGTCATAAAAGCATTATCATTATCATTAACCATGTTCTCAGTTAAGTTGTTAACGTTAAGATCATTAGCATTATTATCTTTTGTAGTGTCGACTTTATTTTCAACAATTTCTTCAATATTCATGTTACAATTGTTGTTGTATTGATTTTGGTCATTATATATTTGCTTTTTCTGGTTGTAATCATGCCACATGTTGTTTCCTCCATAATTACTTAAGTTGTTTTATAGGATTGGTAAATATTGATTTTGATCCTCGTGTTGGATCTGATTACTCTAATTATTATTATGTCATGTATTGTTTCTACCATAATTATTTATTATAGTCATTATATTGACGATGGTTTCTAAAGTTAATGTTGTTATAATTGTCATGGTATCTAAAATTGTTATTATCGTAATTCCTATTCCTATTATAATTATTATTACATCTATTGTCATAATTTTGTCTATAGTTGTTTCTAAAATTGTCATTATTGGATAATCTTAAGTACCAATCAAAAAAAATTTCATTTGTGCCTTGGGCGGCTAGATTAAATTAATTAATTAAAATGTTTATATCTTGTGTAGGTATTAAATATCTAAGTTTATTTATTATTAAGTTAAGGTCCAAAATTTCAATGTCCAAACATGGATCTAATTTAATCATACACATCATCTGTTAAATTAGCAAGTAATATATTAATCTTAACAAAGTCAGATGATGTGCTGTTAGTAAAATAATTAAGTACACGGTCTATATACAAGTCAGTTAAATTTCCGTTTTACTGAGAAATCTATACGGTAACTCAGTGGGTTTAACATCCATTAATAACTTTGTAAATCGTTTATTCTATAACAAAAATACATAAGATTTCAATAAATTCAGTGTCGCTAAAAACATAAAATTTCCCATTTTTCAAAGTATTGGATGAGGTCTCCTGAGTTGGACCCAAGAAAATAATCAACGTCGGGGTTTTCGTTAATTCAAATAGTATATCTTCAATGGACGTTATGGGTATATTAATGATTTTAAAAGAGAACATGTTAAAATATAAATAAATAATAAAAAAATTTTTTTACCTTTATATAGATTTTTTTTTATTATATAATGTTATAAAAAATTTTTTTTTTATTTTTGCATGTTACACAAATCTTAGTGGGACTGAAGCTGAAGAGTCTTTTTTTTAAGTATATCCCACTAAGAGGTACCCAGGGCATGTTAATTATGTAAAAGTGGTAAAATTATTTTAACATTAATTTTATTATCTCTCTCTTCATCTCTTGCATCGCATATATATACATTTTATAAAAATAAATATTTGAATAATAAATATGATAAAAATAAGTTAACAAAAGGTTACGTAAAAGTAAGTTAACAAAAGCTTACGTAAAAATATATAAAATCAAATCTGAATATAAAATATACAAAAAAAAGAATATTAAGATGAACGCGTAATGTAACATATTGGAAAGGAGTAAAATAAATATAATGGGAAAGGGAATAATTGCATTATTATAATTTGTTGTTTCCTTATTTGGAATCCAATCATTAAAATGGGGAGGGAATAAATGTAAGAAAGGAAATTATTGCAATAATTTATAATTTGTTATTTCCTTATTTGGAATACAATCATTAAAGTTGGGGAAAGGAGGGGAATAAATGTATCCTTGTAATATTGTTGTATCCTTAATTTTGGAATACAATCAATAAGTACATTATAAAGAGGAAAGGAGGGGAAATGAAGTTATTTATAATAGTCCAATAAAAACTAAGCATAATTTATAACATTTTGGTAAATATTCAACAAAAAAAACAAAATGTTAAGACAATTCATTGTTAAATAATTAACATATAATTAACAAATTTATCAAAGATCTCTAATCTGATTAATGTGTGCAATCACAACTTTATTATCTGTTTTTATTTCCCACAAGATATTACTGATCCTACCAATGACAGTACCCACTTGCCATTCTAGATTTGAGCTCACTGTCACAAACACTGAGTTACCTAAAGTTAATTCTCTACAATTTATTCTTAAACTATCCGACCTCACTCCTGGTAATGTAGGTGTACACGTATTACACTTAAACAAATATTTATTATCTTTATATGAAAACAAATTGTTAAGTTAAAAAATTTAATCTATCACCTATCTCTTGTTTATTACACATGTTTATCTCAAAATTGCGATTAAATCAAATTCTTTAATCCAATCTTGACCACATAAGGGTGGTCCCGCCCCATCTAATACATAAAAATCTAATATTTAATAATATTTAACCATTTAACCTTACAATTAATGACTTTCCCAACTACTGTGATGGGAGAACCTTCATGAGAGAATAATTTCCTAGAACAACTTTTCAATTCAATATTTTCATGATTCGTAAGCTTTTCGAAATCTTTAATCGGCAAGGATGTCACCGGAGAACCAGTATCTATCATAAAAGAAGAATTGAGATTATATCAATGATAAAATCATTCATATTCGTGGCCTCAGATTATACGGTATCTGTACAATCTCTTGCCTTTTGATGTTGTTGTCCGTACCCTTAAAATCATAGTTATTTTCTTTCCATACCGAATTGCCTTGCCACTTCACTCCATCATCTCTTCTCCATTAATCTTACTCTGCACGTATTTAAATATCAGTTATTTCCATCGATTGACATTTGACCACAATATCGTCAATAATGTTTAGATCCGTCGTATTTTCATCTATCAATATTACTTTAAGTTTTTCATTACGACAGTTAATCATGAATTGTACCGAAATCAATTTCATATTAAGCCCCGAACTACAGCCTTTCGGTCAATCCAGATATTCTCAGGAAGATTCAAGTCGGTCAGGTTTTGAATTAAATCAAAGATACGCGTTATTTTATTTTTTTCAACTTTTTTTTGTATTAAATCTTTCTTTGTTGATACGATAAATTGTCCATATTATCCATATGATAACCGCCGTCTCTTTATCTATCGTTTCAAACAGTTTATATTTTTTTGTGGCTTCATCAACAATATTCTCGGTTAAGAATTTCAGTCCAAGGTTTTTAATAGAACTTTTATTTTGATATAATTACTATCCTCCACCATGTTGCACTACGAGAATTGCAATCGAATTAGAATTGGTATAAAAATAAATATTGGTTTTTTATTCAATAAGTTTTAATATATCCTCTCTTTTTACAATGTTTAGCTTTACAAAATAAGCTTATTTCAAATCAATTGAACATAAACTAATGTCAAATTAACACATCACAATCGAACAAAATACCATATAAAAATAACGCCTTAAAAATAAACATTGACAACCACTAAATAACATAAAAGTACATATATCATAATTCTGTTTTACTTTTGTAAGTGCGTTCATTTTCGATAATATAATAATAGCTCAACTTTTTAATAATAGCTGAAATAAGGATAAGGAATAGGATTAAAGGTTAAAGAGATATTGGATAAGGCCAACTTCCTCTTCCAATTTTAATTTAACTAATAATAATATAAATTTCTGAAAATAATTTAAAAATATATTTATAATTTCGCAATACCATTTTATGTTAAATTGTTCATTCCCCATAATGCAGTGTATCTAGAAGAAATTAAATTATCTTTAAAAACAGCATTTAAAATGCTCATGAGATATTTACTCAGTAAAAATTTGCTAAACAGGGATATGAAAGGATTAAAAATATAGTACCGATTAATGTTGGGTGGACAAATATAAGAGTGTAATGTATTATAAATTTTATTTTAGAAATTCAAGTCCAATTTTCTATAATTTAATTGAAACAGGGACCAATATGCATACGGGATATATATATACTAGTGAATTTATTAAAGTATTTGTAAAAGTAACATTATAATAAATAATGAAAGTAATGAAGAAAGTCTGGACACTTGTGAGAATTAAATATCTAATTATCGAATGCATTGTGTCTGCATCTCATGGACTTAATTTGTTTTCAAAGATCTAGCAAATAAAATGTTGTCAATTTAAATTTTAGTAGCAAAAGCCTAAATTATTATAAAACCTGTAAATACACATTTAAGTAAAAAATAATAATATTTAAAAATAAAGATAGGATTGTTCTTTAAAGTTGCCTTGCCCACCCAACTCTTTGGACAGTATGTTAAAAATCTAAGATATTTTGCGGGAATACTCCATATTTATATAGAGATAAGAGACTCAATCTTTTTGATAATGAAGTTTCCCATCTCCTCAATTAAAATTGCCCAATATAATCTTTACAAGTTATAAAACAAGTCTAACTTTTTTTAAGATTATAAAATTCAATTTTATTAAGTAGGAGATCTTCATAAAAAAATGAACAAAATTACTTACTATATTCATGCAAAATACTGAACACCATTTTTTCATCACATTTCGTCAAAGGAACGGTTGAGTTGAATGATATTCCACCGGCCTTTTTCTCCTATAATAATTATATAGATTTAAACCAATTATTTAGATTACTTTGTAATAGATGTTTGGAGGTCTTTTGTTTAATCTTATTCCAACACTCTCAAGCTCATTTTCTAAAAGATGCCTTTTATGTCATTTAAAAAAAAAATTTAAATGTTAGAAATATCCCTCCAGCATATCATTAAAAAATTCATTATTTAAAAGAAAAAGGGATATAATAATATCAATCTTGTTAAAGTGAAAATTAAAACAGAATCAGAGAATCTATGGGTATGACTAAAATATGCTATACCAGAAACTAAGAATCCTTAAGAATCCCCTAATAAACATGAACATATTATATAAAAAATAATATATATTCCTATTTAGCTCTTCAATATGATTTAGAAAATGATTTTTTCATTTTAAAAAAAACCGATATATTAGAAAAAACATATTTTTTTCATGACTAAAATAAGATTCCAAGAATCCTGGCTAATTATGGACTATTATAAAAAAAATTAAAATTGAATCAAGTTTATCTCTTCAATGTGATTCATAAATTGTAAAAATTAATTTAAAAATTTTGACATCATTTTAGAATTCAATCATCAAAAGTCTAAAATTCCAAAGTTACCATAATTTTACATATTTTTATAATAGAGACCCGATGTTAGAAAAGGTATTTGATTAGGTGAATATGAACACCGTGGCTCGTGGTTTATATAATATGGTTACTCTAATAGAAACAATTAGCCTCAAAGGCAATTAAATATATGATGAATTTCAAATATATATATTATTAATTGTGTACGACGATTAATTGTTTGTTTTGTAAAATATATATATATACTGCGGTACAAAGGGTAAAAAGTTGTTAAATTTATAATAAAAATTGGTTTCATCACAATGGCGCAGTCGTTTCAAATGGAGAAATATAATATAAAGGAGTGCAATATGGAAGTTTATTTATCAAAAATGGAATTCATATTTAAAATCGCAAAAATAGAAGACAAAAAATCATTTTTATTAGCGAATATTGGATTAGAGGTTTATTCTAAATTATTTAATTTGTGTTTACCAAAGACATTAGAGGAAATATCATATGATGACATAATTAAACTTTTAAAAAATTATTATATGAAGAAGACAAACTTCATGTTAGAAAGATATTATTTCTTTAAAATGGAACAAGAAAAAGATGAAACCATAATAAATTAAAGATAAAGGCAAAGATGTGTGAATTTAAAGATATGTGTAATACAGTATTGCGGGACAAATTAGTGACAGGAATTAATAATGGGAAAATATTAATGAAATTAATTAACACGCAGGACTTGACATGGGAAAGTGCAATACAAATCGCGACCGCAATGGAGACTACAGAAATGATGTCGTATGAAAAATAATATGCAGGGAAGGAGATATATAAAATCTCAAAAACAATAACAAGGGAGCATTATGACAAGTACAAACCAGTATCAAAAATTATTTGCTATTGTTGTGGATTAGGAGATCACAAAACCTAAGTGCCCTAATTTGAATGCCATCTGCCATAATTGTGGGATAAAAGGACATTTACAAAAAGTATGCAGAAGGAATCGTGGGAAGAAAGAATATATTCGAACGATAGATGTTCCAGAAAATGAGCGAGAAAGTTTTGAGGATTGGGAATTTCCAGAGGAGTCTCGAGAAAAATTTGAGGTGAAATTATTGATAGATAAAATTTATATTAAATTTTTAATTGACACAGGATCGGCAGTCTCCATTTTGAATATAGAAGACGTTTACCGTTTAAAAATACCAGTAACAAAAACGGATATTATTTTAAAATCTTATAATAATGTAATGATCATATTAAAGGTAAGTGTATATTACCCGTTAATTATATGAATAAAGTTATATATCATGAATTTATTATTGTAAACAATGGGATTAACTTGATAGGTAGAAACCTAATAAACAAATTAAAATTAATAAAAATAAATCAATGTAATATAGTTAATGAGGTTTGGGAGGATAATATTGTACATGAATTTTCCTTATTATTCACTAAAAAATTAGGTTTACAAGAGATTTTAAGGCCAGTTTAGCGGTAAAATCCAACCCACAGTTAGAATGTATGAAAAGTAGACCGATACCATTTGCGTGGAAGGCAAAACTCGAAACGGAATTACAACGACTGGAATCCATGGGAGTTTTAGAAAGACTAAAATACTCGAATATCGCTTCTCCGATTGTGCCCGTATTGAAGAAAGATGGATATTTATGAATTTGCGGTGATTTCAGACAAAAGGTTAATGCAAATATTTTGATAGATAAATATCCTTTACCCAGAATTAATGAATTATTAGCCACACTAGGTAATGGGTGTAAATATACAGTATTAGATTTATCCGAAGCATATTTTCAAATAGAGCTAGATGAGGAGGCAAAAAAGCTGTTAGTAATCAACACGCCTAGTGGATTGTATCGTTTCACACGACTTCCGTTTGGGGTAGCCTCAGCGCCAGCGATTTTTCAACAAGCAATGGATTCATTATTAAAGGGATTACCTGGAGTAGCGGTATATTTGGACGATATAATAATTACGGGGGAATCAATTGAGAGTCATAAGAAAAATTTGATAAATGTATTAAAGACGTTATAAATAAACGGTATGAAATTAAATCTTAAAAAATGTGATTTTTTTAAAGAAAAGATTGAATTCTTAGGTCATACCGTTAGCGAAGAGGGAATTACGACAACAAATAAGAATGTCAATGCAATTTTAGACGCACCATTACCAAAAAACGTCAAAGAATTACATGCTTTTATCGGTATAATAAATTATTATCAAAAATTTATAAACAATTTCTCGACTATTGCCGCTCCATTATATAGGCTTTTAAGGAAAGATGTGCCATAGAAATGGACAAATAATGAAACAATTGTGATTAATAAATTTAAAAAACTAATATCAGAAGCACCAATTTTAACACATTATAATCCGGAAAACCCGATAATTCTAGATGCTGATGCGTCTCAACATGGAATAGGCTCAGTTATATCTCATATCATTAACAACGTGGAAAAACCGATTGGATACGCGTCTCGAACATTAAATGCTACCGAACGAAATTAAAGTCAGATAGAGCGATAGGCTTTAGCAATTATATATGGATTAATTAAATTTAAACAATATTTAATTGGCAGACATTTCATTATCATTACTGACCATAAACCCCTAATATCGTTATTTAATCCACATAAAAGAATAACAGATATGTCATCAAGATTAGTAAGATGGTCATTACTACTAGCAAATTATGATTATGAATTGCAACTTCGAGGGACGAAAAAAATAGCAATGCGGATATGCTTTCCCGGCTTCCAATTGACGGTAAACCATCTGCTTGGGAAGAGTTAGATATTAATTTAATAGTATCGGATGCTCCACAATTTATTTCAGCGTTAGATATAAAAGCACACACAAGAAATGACCCGATATTATCAAAGGTTTCACGTTACCTTACAACTGGATGACCAAAGATAATAGAGGAAAATCTAAAACCGTTTTTCCAGCGCCGAAATGAACGGGTGTATATTATGGGTATTAAGAACCATAATTCCAAAAAAATTACAAGTAAATATTTTGTCTTTTTTACATATGGGGCATCAGGGTTATACTAAAACAAAATTATTGGCACAAGAGAACGTTTGGTGGCCGAATATTAACGAAGATATCGAATTACGCGGTAAGAATTGTGAATTATGTCAAACAAATAATCCTGGCAATAAAACGATCATAGGGAAATGGCCCTCCGCAAATAAACCATGGGGAAGAATTCATTTAAATTTTGCCGGACCAATTAACGGAGATATATATCTAGTGATAATAGATAGTTTTAGTAAATGGCCTGAAATACAAAAAATGACGACGAATAATTTTACTGAAGTAAGAAAATTGTTGTTAAGACTTTTTGCTATTTTCGGTTACCCCAATACGATTGTTACGGATAATGGCCCCCCATTTCAAAGTAGAGAATTTAGTTTATTTTGCAAACAATTATCAATTAAAAATGTATATAGTGCCCCATACCACCCTAGAACCAACGGAGAAGCGGAGCGATGAGTACAAACTTTTAAAAATTTTTTAAAAAAACATAATGATTATAATAAAATACAAGGTTTTTTGTTTAATTATCGAAATACGCCACAAATAACCACAAAACAATCACCAAGTTCAATTATGCTTAAATTTCAACCCATAGGACCTTTACAATTAATAAAACCAATTTATCCTCATCCATATATACCTCAGTTACCAGGTTTTTTTAATATAAATGAAAAAATATATGCAAAAGATTTTAAAAAAGATAATTGGATACCAGGTATCATCGTTAAAAGAACAGGACCAATGACGTTTTTAGTTGAAACTAAATTAGGGGTATGGAGAAGACATATTAATCAGTTAAAACATAGGTTCGACAACTCCGATTTAAAAAATAGAGAGGAGGGAAGAGAAGAAGAAACGATGCAAACTACACCACAAATGAATGAAAATGATCATATACAAAATTCGATAGCAAAAGACATAGATCCTATACACGAATTGGTGACCAAAGACATGGACCCAATACAAGACTCAATAAACAAAGACACCATCATAAATGATAAGATGAAAATAGACAGTAATGAGCAAACGGTGGTAGAGAACGAAAGTACAAGCAGCCCTTATCCAAAACGGATAAGAAAACAATTTATACCGTTTCAAATCGAGAGCCCAAAAAAGGAGAGAATAGATGTAATAGAAACAATTAGCCTCAAAGGCAATTAAATATATGATGAATTTAAAATATATATATTATTAATTGTGTACGACGATTAATTGTTTGTTTTGTAAAATATATATATATACTGCGGTACAAAAGGTAAAAGTTGTTAAATTTATAATAAAAATTGGTTTCAACACAGTTACAGTGGGTGCCTTTTGTTGAATATTTTATCAAAAAGAGGAACGATTACTGCTCTAAGATATAAAATTATAGAGATTGAATTTGAGTTCGAGGCAGATCAAAGAAAATAAGTACAATAGATCTAACATCAGATATGCTAGATATTGA
Organism: Gordionus sp. m RMFG-2023; assembly: GCF_954871325.1. Classification (NCBI taxonomy): domain Eukaryota; kingdom Metazoa; phylum Nematomorpha; class Gordioida; order Chordodea; family Parachordodidae; genus Gordionus; species Gordionus sp. m RMFG-2023. The sequence goes on from NC_088775.1 coordinate 19,891,222, forward strand.
TATACTCGTTTCAAATTGGCATCCAATGATGATAATAACAATAATGTCACACATATGAAAATGTTAATATTAAATGTCCCAACGAGGTGGCATAGTAAATTAATTATGCTTGAAAGCATATCTGGAGCAAATAAAAATTAAATTAATAACGTTTTGATTGGAAACACTATCTCAAACTATGAATCAGATTAAGTAGAAGAACTATTAACTTTTCTTTCAAAATTTAAAGAAAAGGTAGAATTTCTAACTGTACAAAAAGGCATACCTTAAACTTGTCATCATTTTTAGAAAGTCAAATTAAAACAAATTAAGAGCAAATGATAATGATAGATCAGAAATCATAAAAATAATTTTCGTTTTCAGGTTTGTGATCTTTAAATAATAATATATAGGTTTGTTCATTTATTTAATATATTTCAAAAATAATTTAGGTGTTGGCTTCTCTAGGCTTAAGATTTTAAAAATTGAAAATTGTGTCAATGTATATTATAGAACAAAATTACACAGCGTCAGAATTTATTAAACATCTTAAACGTATAGATCATGATGATATTAGGGCAGCAAATAAAGAGAAATAATAAATTCTAGTGTTGTAAAGTAACGTCAAGAAAGTAACGTCGCTACTAATGTCGTTACCTTATTTAAAGAAAACGACATAACGCGTTTCTTGGTTTGAGTAGTGTTGTTAAACGGCTCGATTTGAGCCGATTTTTAAAAACGGCTAACTCAATATTTTATTCAGAAATATTACTCAAGCCTGAAGATTTTGCTCATAGATGGCACAAAGGTCTAGACATCTATTAACGAACTCTAGAGCCTTAGGCAATATTTCTTTGGCTAATATTGAGTTAGTCGTTTTTAAAAATCGCTCAAAATGAGCCATTTAATAACACTATTTTTGAGTAACGGTAACGAAAAACGTTACTTAAAATTTTTTCTTAAAAAATATTAAAAAAAGAAAAACATATTTTATTCAGAGTTGTTATGGAGCGACGCTCCTGGAACGCCGCTACATTTTTTCAAAAACACCTGGAGTTCCTTTTTAAAATTGGGGAGCTGGAGTGAGAGCTAGCTCCTATTAGGGCTGGAGTAGAGGAGCGCCGCTCCACGCTCCTTTAAATTTAATGTATAAATTAAATAATTTTTTAAATATTAATAATATTTTATTAATTAAAATTCAATAAAAATGAAATTTTATTTAATTTAAATTTATCCCTTATTAAATGTTTAGCCGAGTTTTATATTGGTTTTTCATCTAATCATTTTAAATATTAAACATCAAGTTTTCCTTTTTATATTGAAATTTTTTGGAAAATCTTGTAAGTCATATTAATATTCATTTTATAGATATATATTAAAAAATAGTTTTAGATATTATGGATTTAGAGATCATAGATGAAGAAATCGAATTTCCATCATACAAAAAATATTTTAAACTTCTAAAAGATGTTGATCAAAATGATCAAACAAATTTAAGGGCAAAATGTCTTTTGTGTTTAAATAAAACTATTTAATTTTCAAAAGTGAGCAGCTTCAATCTAAAAAAGCATCTAAAAGTAAAAAATATTTCTTTTGAATACAAATTAATTTAGAAGATTTTTTTGGATTCCATGAAATTGATCATCAGGAAGATAATATATTGGACAAATATTTTTTAAATAATGATACCAAACTTACTATTTTTGATAAATTCCCTGAATTAAAATATATCTTTATAAAATACAATACCATGCTTTCCTCTAGTGCTCCTGTGGAGTGCCTATTTAGCATTGCAAGACAGGTCTTAGGGGAGAGGCGTGGATGTTTGTTAGATTCTTGTTGTAATATGATATGAAAATGTATTGATTTTTTGTCAAAATTAGGTTATCGATTAAAGTGTAAAGAAAAATATATATATCGATTGGATATTATTGATTTTTATGATGATTATATATATAATTTCGCTCGCGATTTTGATATTTTTTTTGATATTATAATTTTGCTACATATAGTTTTTTTTCCATGTTTTTCCGAAATTGTAAAAGAAAAATAAAACGTAAGAAGTAGTAAGAGGGCAATTTTTAATCTTTAGGATTTTCTTAGAGTCAAATACGAAATATTTTTTAACACACTTTTATTTTTCTTTATTATATATATTTTTCACAATTTTTAAACCAAAAAAAAATAATTATTTTTCTTTTACAATTTCAGAAAAACATGAAAAAAAAACTATATGTCAAAATTATAATATCCAAAAAATATATCAAAATCGCGAGCGAAACTATGTATATAATCATCATAAAAATCAATAATATCCAATCGATATATATATTTTTCTTTACACTTTAATCGATAACCTAATTTTGACAAAAAATCAATACATTTTCATATCATATTACAACATGTACCCCCTTCTAAGGATAAAATCCAGGGTACCTACTAAAATTTATTTATATATAAAAAAAAAATATTTACAATACAACAAAAAAAATCATGGGACCGGAGCGTTTATGAGGGATTCCTCTATTGAATCACTCATTTCCACCTCCGTTCCATTCAGCTCCGGTCCATTAATATTAAAATCTATATTTTTTCTAACCAATGACACCTTTTTATTTTCCGCTGCTTGACCGAATTTATATAACCAACATCTTTTTGCAACTTCTTCTGCTTCCCTCGCTATTAATCGTGCATCGTCCATTATTCTCCGCTGTTGACCTCCAGCCCAACGATCAAGCCCATTATTCAACGTATAAAATGTGCTTACCCCGCTTGCGCAATCCCTAGCTTTATGTCCCCGTCCACCACAATTGAAGCAGTTTATGTTGGTTCCTCTCATCCCCAGTTGTCGCATTGGAATAGTAGCCGGTCCAGACGCGTATTTTGCATGTAACGCCACCTTTCCTTGCGAGGACATAGTACCATACGAGTATGTTTGTGTTGCTCTTTCTCCTGTTTGTTGATCAATCTACAAATTATGCCATTTGTCAGCCAATGGGTTAGACATATCCAAAGAATTCACCTGAATCATAGTTCTATTGGACTTTATATAATAGGTTTCCATAGATTCAAAATTTTTTTCTTTCTCTTGATTTAAAAAAAAAACTCACAACAATTTACACAAATAAATACTACACAATAATTTTTTTTTTAATTAAAATTTCTTTTTTTTTACTACCCACAAAATTAATAAAATACTATTATTATTATTTCTTCCTTTTTAATAAAACACAAACATACTCGTATGGTACTATGTCCTCGCAAGGAAAGGTGGCGTTACATGCAAAATACGCGTCTGGACCGGCTACTATTCCAATGCGACAACTGGGGATGAGAGGAACCAACATAAACTACTTCAATTGTGGTGGACGGGGACATAAAGCTAGGGATTGCGCAAGCGGGGTAAGCACATCTTATACGTTGAATAATGGGCTTGATCATTGGGCTGGAGGTCAACAGCGGAGAATAATGGACGATGCACGATTAATAGCGAGGGAAGCAGAAGAAGTTGCAAAAAGACGTTGGTTATATAAATTCGGTCAAGCAGCGGAAAATAAAAAGGTGTCATTGGTTAGAAAAAATATAGATTTTAATATTAATGGACAGGAGCTGAATGGAACGGAGGTGGAAATGAGTGATTCAATAGAGGAATCCCTCATAAACGCTCCGGTCCCATGATTTTTTTTGTTGTATTGTAAATATTTTTTTTTATATATAAATAAATTTTAGTAGGTACCCTGGATTTTATCCTTAGAAGGGGGTACATGTTGTAATATGATATGAAAATGTATTGATTTTTTGTCAAAATTAGGTTATCGATTAAAGTGTAAAGAATAATATATATATCGATTGGATATTATTGATTTTTATGATTATATATATAGTTTCGCTCGCGATTTTGATATATTTTTTTGATATTATAATTTTGATACATAGTTTTTTTTTCATGTTTTTCCGAAATTGTAAAAGAAAAATAATTATTTTTTTTTGGTTTAAAAATTGTGAAAAATATATATAATAAAGAAAAATAAAAGTGTGTTAAAAAATATTTCGTATTTGACTCTAAGAAAATCCTAAAGATTAAAAATTGCCTTCTTACTACTTCTTACGTTTCTAACAATTCTAATTTAGAAAATTTATTACTTTTAAAAGCTAACAAAAGGTTATAAATATTTTGATAGATCATTTAATATAAATAAAGCTTTTAGATAAAAAAAATATGATTTTGTTTCGTATACCTTCTAAAAAAATGAAAATCAAACGGTTATGGAGTGGACTCCATTACTTGGAGGCTAGCTCCTTTTAAAAATGTAGTAGCGGGAGGGGGAACTAGCTCCTTTTGAGAAGGTAGGAGCGGGAGCGGGAGCTAGCTACTTTTAAAAAGGATCGTCAACAACTCTGATTTTATTGTAACTATAAAATTACTTTTATTTATTTTTTAATATAAATAATTTAAGCCCAGTTTTTTAATTCTTATAACCACCATTCCTTCATTTTTATTTTAAATTCTCGTTGTTAAATTTTCAGTTGAATGTTAATCTAATTAATATTAATCAAAATTCAAAGTAAATGTTTATAATAATATTATTATTCTATTTTATAATTTATTTTAAAAAATATTGCGTCCATAGTATCTGCTTCTTCTGATTAAGATGATTCAACCCTTTCCCTGGCCCCAATTTGAAACATATTTTACACCAATAAGGAAAATTAGGGTATAAAGTATACACTTTGTGTAAATGTAAATTATGTCCCAAAGCAAATATTTCAACCTCAATGTCCAGCAGTACAAACTTAAAAAAGCATATGAAGGTAAAAAGAGGATATAATATATAAATATTTTAAACAATACTATAATAATAGTATTAAATCATGGGTATATACAATAACTATTAAAAGAAGTGTTCTTTCATAATATTTTGAAAAGCTTAATCATGAAATTAAAATAAAAGCAATTAAGTTATACTATAGTATAGGGCTGAGAATAAACATTAAAAGCCCTAGATTAACAAAATATTATTGGTTTAAAATATTTATTGGGTTTAAAGAATATATTCTATTTCTTGTTTTAGATTGCTATTGCTTTAACTTCAAATTGTTAATAAATTTAAAGAATAAAATAGTGATTTAAAAAAAACTTTGTTTAGTATTTTTAAATAAATATATATATGAAATAAAACTATGAAGCAATATTGTTTTGGAGAACTGAATCCAGATATTTTTCCTGAATTCCTTTTAAATGATAATTCTGAATTCTGAAATAGATATGATATTGAAAAATTATTTTTGGCAAGATAATAAGTTTAGTGAAGGATTAATGTAGTGCTGTGATGTAACGTCGAAAAAGTAACGTCGTTACTAACCATGTTACTTTTTTAAAGAAAAGGAACGCCATTCGGTACCTTTTTCTTAATAACGAATAACGGTAACGCGTTTCTTTTTTTTGAGTAACGATAAAGCAAAACGTTACTCCTTACTTGATATTTTTTCTTAAAAAATATCAATAAAAAGAAAAACATACTTCATTGTATTATAAAATTACTTTTATTTATTTTTTAATTCTTAATATTAATAATTTAAGCTGAGTTTTAATTAATATCAACACTTCCTTCATTTTTATTTTAAATTCTCGTTGTTAAATTTTCTGTCGAAATTAATAATCAATCAAAATTCAAAGTAAATGTTTATAATGATATTATTATTCTTATAATTTATTTTAAGAATATTATGTCCATAGTACTTACTTCTTCAGATGAAGATGATTTACCCCTTCCTTGGCCCATTTTGATATATTTTAAACCAATAAAGAAAATTAATGGTACCAAGTCTACACTTTGTAAATGTAAATTATATCCCAACGTAAATATTTCAACCTCAATATCCAGCAGTTCAAACTTAAAAAGCATAGGTAAAACATGAATTAATATATCATTATTTTAAACATTACTTTAATAATAGAATAATATTCTTTCATAATTTGAAAAGCTTAATCATGGAATTAAAATATAATTAGGGCTGTCCGATATTAAATATCGGATCGGCGCCCATATTTAGCGTTTTCCAAAAATATCGGATCTGGCCGATACCGGAAAAAACCGATCCGATTTTTTACTTTTCTTTTTTTGTTATTTTAAGTTATGTATATTTATTTTACGTTATTATAATATTTTCTAAATAATATTTTTTTAAACAATGCAAATGCACAACACCCTCTAAATTTATTTCTTTTTTAAAATAGATTTATAGTATTTTAAAAGTTTTTTTATAAAAATAGAAATGAACACCCAAAGTTTTATTTATTTTAAATCTTTTTAAATAATAACGCCAATTTTATTATTTATACTTTAAATAAAAGAATTTTTTTAAATATGGTATCTGAATTATGGAAATATTTTACAAGAGACAAAGATAATTTTGCAAAATGGTTATCTGTGGAATCATCTGAGTTTACCTTCAGTACGGCAGGGGATATAGATACTCCATATCGTAGAAGCTTATTGCCAGAAAATCTAGAGGCTCTCGTATTTATTTTAAAAAATCTAATATACTATAATTTTATATATTAAAATACAATTTTATAATTCATACCAACATAAAATGGAGATATTATCAAATATATGTTTTTTAAATTATAGTCTTAATTGTAGAAATAATATTAATTTCTTTTTGGTTAAAAGGGGAGTGGTGTTAAAATATTAAATCGGTATCAGTATCGCATCAGTTTTGGAGCAATATCGGATCGGATCGGTGAAAATGTGTAAATCGGCACAGCCCTAAATATAAGCAATTAAATTATACTGCAGTATTGGGCTGACCAACATTAAAAACCCAAGATTAACAAAATATTGGTTTTGGTTCAAAGTATTATATTGAGTTTTTTAAACAATATCTTCTATTTCATGTTTTAGTATTGCTATTGGTTTGACTATAATTGTTAATAAATTTAAAGAATAACTTTGTTTAAATAATATATATATATGGAATAGTGGCGTAGCCAGGATTTATCCAATAATAAAATTTTACAGATAATTTCATTATAGATTTTATTTATTATTAAAATATTATAAATATATTTAACCAGCTGTGTTGAGCACTAAGCGCTCTTGTTAGTCTGATCAAAATTTTGAAATCAATTGTTGCTAAAAATAAATAAAAAATTGATACATAAAGATGTTATCTTATAATATATTATTTTTGTATAATTTTATATATATATGAAATTTTTTTTTATAAAACGATCTTATATATTCTTTTTGTATAGTTTTATTTTATTATATATTGTCGGAAAATAATAAATATTATTTTTGTATATATTTAATTTTTTTAAGTAACAAGTAACCCGTTACTTTTTTAAAAAGTCGGTAACGCGCGTTCCTTTTTTAAAAAGGTAACGAGTAATGGTAACGCGTTCCTTTTTTCAGATAGTAACGGTAACGCGTTTCTTTTTTGTAGTAACGTTTACAGCACTAGATTAATGCAATTAAAAATTTTTAAAAGATTTATCTTCAATTATTAATAAAGTTAAGTTATTTTTAATAAAAATTTCAGGAATTAATAATATTTTAATTAAAAAATTATAGACTGTAACTGTACATTCCTCAAAAATGAAAAAGATTAATGAACATTTGAATAGTAATAATCAGTTGTTGATGATTTAGTTTTTAATTTTGTAATTAAAGAATTAAAACCATTTTCAATTGTAGAAAGTACTGCATTTATTAATATTATCTAAAAATTGCAGCCAACTAAAAATGTGATGTCTAGCTAGGTCTACCCTCGTATTAAAAATTAACAAAGCTTATGACACCATGGCAAAGAAATTAGTGGATTTATTATGTACCCCAAAAATTGTCTTTGCAACTATCATCGGTATATAAAAAATAAATTTTATATATTGATAATAATGTCTTTCAAAAAAGTTCTTATTTAGGGATGACGGTACACTGGCTACACCTAGACACTCTTGAGGGGTTTCAGTCTGCTTAGCTTGTAAAAGGCTAAACCAAACATATTTAATTATCTAGCAAAAAAAATCTTTAAAATTTTTACCATATAAAATACAAAAAAAAGTGACCAAATGCATTACGAACAAGGCTAGAAATTATGTAAAACTTTCAAGTAAAAAAAATATAATATATTTATTAAAAGTTTATTAGAGTATATGAACAAGGAGAGGAATCGGATGATGAAATAGTTCCTCTGCCATTATTTGATCATTTTGGAAATCAAAATACTAATTATAATAGTAGTAGTGTATAGTTACCTAAGCATCATTCCTGTTCAACACACCTTTAAATCTCATAGCAAGTGTTGACATTGAAAAGGCAGGTCGATGTCCATTTTAAAAACATTACAAAAATTATATTTTGTAATTGTAAGCTAATGTGGAATAAACATGGACAATCTTCAAACTGTGCATCCATTTTTAAGAAAAATATGGGAAGATATCTGATTAAACCGGTTATAACAAGGTGGAAATCTTTTTATAACGTGAAATTAATAGTCTTATTAAGGAGAATTGTCAAAAATTTGACGAATCCTATCTGAATTACAGAGATTTTCAGATAATGACACGTTCATGGATGAATATTGTATGGTTAGTGTTAATTAAGAAATATGATTTTATAGGTTATGGAACCGATTGCTACGGCTCTTTCAATTTTTGAGAGCGAAAAAAAAATGCATTTGGGATATCTCACTCCCACAATAACTTTTATATTATTAAAACTTAAACAAAAGGCTTTGAATAATTTCAAGTTTTGTAAGCCACTTATTAATTCAATCCTGGAAGGTGTAGATAAAAGGTATACAGTTCAAATATTGCTTACAATTTGTATTTTTATTAATTTATTTTCAATAGATTCAAACACATCTATAAAGTTGAATATATACTATCAGCAATAATTCACCCGCTATTTAAATTGGATTGGCCCTGGATCAAATTAGAGGTCAACAAAGGAAGAATGCTAGAACTAATTTTCAGTTTGAGAAAAGATATTGATAAAGAAAGAGCAGACGTAATTCCTTTCCTTTATCTAACACGCATACCAGAATATTAAAAATTTTTTTGAGTAAATGAATGAAGATCCTTGTGAAGATGATCTATTAAGCTTTTTTCATTATAAAGATAATTCTTTAAAAAAATTTTAATAAATTCCCAGTAAATTTTTTTATTAAATATAATACAACTCTCCCATCCTCTACACCAATTCAACCTGTGTTTAGCAAGCTTTGTTGGGTACTAAGCACTCTTGTTTGTCTGGTCAAAATTTTGAAAATCAATAAAATTGTTACAAAAAGATGTTATCTTATATATAATTTATTATTTTGGTATAATTTTATTTACACTATAATTATATATATGAAAATTTTTTTTATAAACAGATCTTATCTTATTATATATTCTTATATTATAATTTTATTTATATTATATATTCTAGGAAAAAAATAAATATTCTTTTTGTATATAATATTTCCAGTGGTGTTGTAGGCTTGGAAACCAAAGGTTCCAGGTTCAATCCTGGTAAGCAACTAAAAAATTTTAAGTTTTTCTTTGATGACAGATGTGTATAGACATGATATGATAAATTTCTGAGTTGAGAAATGCCATCCCGATCACCAACAGGATGACAGCTGGGTGCTAGGATACTTGTCCAATAAACGAAATAAGACAGCCAGCTGAATTTGTGGGTCATTAAAAGATGATAACAATTTTGTGGCCAGCACTAGGATAATGGTGACCTCAGGGGCCATTCAAGTTCAATGTCTACCAAGCTGCAATGGACTTGATAACGATACTCCAGTGGGAGATCCATTGGGATTGATGCTCTGGTGGAAGAAATGGAATCGATAAAAATACTCCGGTGGGATATCTGTCAATTTGATACTTCAGTGCGAGATCAAGTTGCTTTGGCCTTGATAGCAATACTCCGATGGGAGATCCAAATGGAATCGATCAGAAATATAAATTAGATAAAAATAGCATGAGTAAGAAGAGAGATATTGAAGGAGCTTACCATCAGAAATGGTGATAGCTAATAAGAAAAAAATATATAATATTTAATTTTTTAAGTAACAAGTAACCCGTTACTTTTTTGAATAGTCAGTAATGCACGTTCCTTTTTTAAAAAGGTAACGAGTACATTTCTTTTTCCCAAGTAACGGTAATGTCTTTCTTTTTTGTAATAACATTTACAGCACTAATAAATTCATATTATTTGACAAAATTAGCAATTAACACATTCAACAGTACAAATTATGCCACTTTATGTAATTTAGAACAAGAATGGCATATTCTTCTTGGGAAATGCCATTAACAAGATATGGATGTTCCAAATTTCTTGGGAGACAAGAGGATTGAACTTCATAATATTTCCATACTAGCTAAAAAATATTCTTTGTGTTTTGGAAACTGGCGCATTTGAAAGAGTTTTCTCTACCATTGGGTTAACGTAGGATTCAAGATCATCAATATGTCCATAAAATTTAAATAAAATTAATAATTTTTACACATGATAATCAAAAAATTACAAAATTGATTTTGAATTTATAATGAGTTTTCTTTTCAATAAAGGTCTAAGAATATGCGAGATATCTGTAGTGTATAATTTTAATTAAAAAAAATTAATTAGCAATAAAAAAATATGTTATAAAAAATTTATAATGGTGAGCCAATTTACGCTACCTATGTTGACAACTGCTAAAAATTGGTGTGCCACTTGCCACAAATTAACTTTTTGAAACACCAGCCACCAATAGTTTTGTCAGCACAAAGGTCTAGTATTAGTAGAATCTATATTTTATTTTTAATTTGAGGCCTTTTTATTAGGGAATTCTCAGTTTTGTAAAAAAAAAATTTTTTAAATATCTGACTAAAAACATTTTCTAAATCATATTAAAGAGCTAAATAGGAATCTATATTATTATATAATATTTGCATTTTAAGTCATACCTGAATTTATGATAGTTATTTTTTTTACTTTTGAGTATCACCTTTTGTAGGATCAAGCATTACAAGTATTAGGTCAGCAGTTCTTGCTACCGCAATAACTTGTCTGCCTCTTCCCTTTCCTTGTGCTGCTCCCTCAATTATCCCAGGCAAATCAAGTAGTTGTATTTTAGCATCATTATACTAATAATGATAACCATATAAAAACATAAAGCCTAATTTACATTTATAATTCCAGGAATACAAGTTAAGGTGGTAAATTCATAAGCAGCTTGTTCACTATGTTGGTTTGTCACAGTATTAAGAAAAGTTGACTAAATTAAAAAGAATATACATTTCAGGCTAATTTATATATTTATAATTAATTTTAATGATTATGTATAATAGCATTAAAGAAATAAAGGGATCAATATATATTATAATTGGATTATCAAATGTTATATTATGCATTATTTATTACCTTTCCAACAGAAGGAAATCCAATCAATGCTATTCTTGCATCACCACTTTTCATAACATCAAACCCTTCGCCCTTATTAGGTTAGAATAATAAATATATATAAATTATATTAGCACTTTTTCTGACTTCTTAGAAGGTTCTAATAATTGGAGTCTGCATTTTGCAAGTTTGGCTTTTAAAACTCCTAAATGGTATTCTGTGGCTAAAACAATATTGAAAATATACTAAAAATCTATGCATGCCTTTATTTTTTTGAGTTCGAGATATTTCTCTCTCAATTTCTGTAATTTTTTCAAGAATACCCATTTATAAATTTTTTTTTAAATTTTAATGCCCAACAATAAAAGGTTATTCAATATAACAGAAAGACGTATCGTACCGCCTACTATTTTTTTAGTTATAATTAGGTATTTTGTCGGTAAACTTTTCGGTAAATTTCGGATAAGCATAAAATTTATATGCTCAAGTCTGAATTCATAGTGAAGGGCGATTGCGATTTCGCCGCGATATCGCAAGAGGGCGAATTTTATGTCCTCTTTCCTAACCCTGAATTCATAGTGAAGAGCGATTGCGATTTCGCCGTGTTATCGCAGATTTTCATTATAGTGCAGTGCAAAGCGTTATTAATTCAAAATGGTATCCATCTCAAATTATTATTTTTTTACAGAATGATCTTGAAGAGAAGATACTATCCTTTAAAATGAGCCTAAATTTTTCAACTATTTGAAAATGACTAAAAGTAATTATTCTATTTTATCTATAATTCATTTTAATTTAGGAAACCTTTTATTATATACTCAAACTTGTAAAACCTTAATTACATACCAAATGTACCAATTTTATAAAACATCCTATAAGTGTTGAAGAAAAGCCTTATGGTTAGTTTAAGGTAAAAATAAAGCAATTTATTATTTAAATATATTTTTTATTTAGGTATTTAGCAACATAAGATTCATATAGTATTAAATCAACACTGCTATTCTGATTCATTCCATGATTATGCTTATATTTATATAAAAGTCCTATATAATAGAGTGGTTTTGGATACGGAGAAAGAAATGATGAAGGAGAGCACGTACTGAAATTTGCGCAAGCCTTCGACCTTGCCTTAACCAACACCTACTATAGGAAAAAAGACAGTCATTTAATAACATATAAAAGTGGTACTAGGAAAACACAGATAGATTACATGCTAATCTCTCGCAGAAGATTAAAAGATGTAATAGACTGCAAAGTCATCCCAGGAGAAGATATCGCCGCACAACACAAACTACTAATCATGGATTTACAAATCTCAAATAAATCCACTCAAAATAAGATAAAACTGGAACCATGCATCAAATGGGGCAAATTAAAAACAATGACAGATGTCTTTGCAATCAATGCAAACATTGAAACAATAAATTGCTCACAAGTCAGTGAAAAAATCTGGACAGGCCTTTCATCCAGATTAATAGACACTGCAAAATCGACGCTAGGCTTGACAAGAGGAGGCAACAAATCACACAAAGAACTATGGTGGTGGAATCAAGAGGTACAAACCACTATACAGGAGAAAAAAGCCCTTTATAAAATATGGTACAAATCCAAAAATGCAGATGACAAGTCAAGATACAAAAAATCCAAGAGATTAGCTACAAAGGCGGTGGCTAGGGCCAAATCTATGGCATACGATGACATGTACGAAGATCTACATACCAAAGAAGGGCAAAATAAAATATACAGATTAGCCAAACAGCGAGAAAAGAACTCTAGGGATCGGAGCTCCGAAAGTAATCAAAAATAAAGATGGGAAATTGATAATAAAGGAAAAAGAAATAATGAATAGATGGAAAGAATATTTTCAGGAGCTTCTCAACTTTAATTCCCACATATTGCATCTCGATGAACACCCCTACGGAACAAGAAATAATCACATGCCTCAAGCATATGAAAAACAACAAAGCTAGGGGTCCAGACGATATTCCAATAGAAAGCCTTAAAGCACTAGGAGATGATGGAATACATCTCCTCACAAATCTGTACAATAAAATACTTGGAAATGAAGAGGTTCCCCAAAAATGGAGGAAGAGCTATCTAGTTCCTATCTTCAAAAATAAAGGGGATCCACACAATTGTCAAAATTACAGGGGCATAAAACTAATGTCACACTGTCTAAAACTATACGAAAAAATAATAGAAAAAAGATTAAGAGATATAATCGAAATAGGAGAGACATAGTTTGACTTTATGCCTGGAAGATCAACAACCGATGCTATCCATGCAATTAGGCAAATGAGTGAAAAATACAGAGAAAAGAACAAAAAGCTACACATGGTCTTTCTCGATCTAGAAAAGGCCTTCGATAGAATCCCAAGAAAACTTATCTGGTGGGCGCTACGCCACAAAAAAGTTCCCGAAAAATATATAAGAATAATACAGGATATGTATATGGGACATACAACAATGGTCGGTAGCACAACAGGTACTTCAGCAGGCTTCACAATAGCCGAAGGAGTTTATCAAGGGTCGGCTCTCAGCCCACTTCTCTTAATTACAGTAATAGATGTATTAGCACAGTCTATACCTCAAACAGTCCAGTGGAATATGATATTTGCAGATGATATTGTGATACTTGCCGAATCCAAGGATGAAATGAAAGAAAGGTTAGTGAATTGGATAAATATCCTAGAAACGCACGGATTAAAAGTAAATAAAGAAAAGACGGAGTATATGGTGATAGGAGGAGATGAAACGGAGAGTATTGATATAAATGATTGGCAGATATCCGCAATTAAAAGCTGCAAATATTTGGGCTCCACTATACAAACAAACGGCACAATAGAAAAAGAGATAAAAAATAAGATTAATCAAGGGTGGTTAAAGTGGAGATCTTTATCTGGAGTGCTATTTGACAAAAGAATCCCACACTAATTTAAGGGAAAAATTTACAGTTCCATAGTACAACCAACTATTCTATATAGTTCGGAAACATGGCCAACCAAAGAATCAGACGAGAGAAGTCTACAAACTATGGAGATGAGAATGCTGAGGATGATTGCTTGGGTAACAAGAAAGGATAAGGTGCGCAGTACAAGAATACTAAATAGTTTAAAGGTAGTGCCCATTAAGACTAAGTTAATGGTAAACAGACTTAGGTGGTATGGGCACACAATGAGAAGGCCTATGAACTACATAGGAAATAAAGTTGAAAGTTTGGAAGTGATGGGCAAACGTAAAAGAGGAAGGCCAAAACTTCAATGGGGCCATAAAGTTAGAGCCAATATAAAGAAGTATAAAATAGATAAAAGAGATTGTATGAATAACATAAAGTGGAGAGAGATGTTGAAGGAGCTTACCACCAGAAAAGGTGAAAGCTAAAGAGAAAAAAAAAAATAATAGATTTAATCATATCTTTTTTTGTATGTTATATAAATATCTTGTTTTGTATTTTATATAAATACCTTGTTTTGTATTTTATATATTATAATAAAAATAAATTTATTATTAATATAGTTTCAAATAACAAAAATATATTCAAAATAATTTTAGTCAATAATTTTTTATAATATCAAGTATTCTAGTTGTTATTTCTTTTTTTTCCTGATTGGTACAATCATCTAATTTTTATAAATATCTTGTTTTTTATTTTATATATATTATAATAAAAAATAAAGTTATTATTAATATAGTCTAAACTCATAAAATATATATGTAGGAATGTCACTAAAAAAGCTATATAGTTCTAAATTCATCTATAGAAAATATTTTTATAAAGCAAGTTAACATAAATTACCAATGTCATTAAACTTTCTCTAAGATAAAGATCATTCATTATAAATTATATATATTTAGACCTTATTAATTACCAAACTCAGTACAAGGCTTAATTAATGCAGGACTTTTGGGAATAATTATATCTTCAATGTATTTCACAAAATGTTTATTTCAAATAATATAAATACATACAAAATATATATTTCAAATAACAAAAATATATACAAAATAATTTTAATCAATCTTTTATAATATCAAGTATTTTATTTGTTATTTCTTTTTTTTCCTCTTTGGTACAATCATCTAATTTTTCTTTTAACATTAAACATATTGCATGTTCTGTTGATTTATTTTTAAGCACTTCCAAGGTTATTAATGCTTTATCTGCTTCTTATTTTCATTAATTTCCTATAGTCATCTATTTAAAATTTATCAATAAATCAAAAAATATTAATTACCCATATTATTGTTCTTTCTCTTAGGACATAGATTCTATATAAAAGATAATATAAATTTTTAGATATTAATAATTACCAGAATCATTACTAAGATTTAGTGCTGCAGAATCTTTGGGAATAAATATATCATCTGATATATTCTCACTATCAATGAGATCACCTAAATAATTTTATCAATTAAAATGATATATTTTACATTCATGTATACCTCCTGTTATTTCATTTAATATATCATTTGCATCTATAAAAGCTATTTTATCTATTTTCTAAAAAAATTAAATTTAAATCATAATTTTAACTTGATCCTTTGGTTTTATATCATCAAAAAAGGTTGTCATTGAATTCATTTCAATTAATAAAAAATTAGCGCTAAATTTAAAAGTAGCACAAAATCAAAAATTTTGAGCTATATTCACCAAAATCTGTATTTAACGAAGCACTATTTCAAAATCTCGCGATAAACACAAAATGATTTGTGTTTTGAAAAAATCGCGGCGATTTGCTTTCGCGTATCAAATCGCGCGATCGGTAACTATGAATGCCATATCATATTTACTGTATTTTGTATTTATCGCGTCTAAATCGCAATCGCGCCACTATGAATTCAAAGTAACCCAGAAAGAAGTTAAATCCTGTTATACATATAAGTTCACATAACAATGACAGATGTCATTTTTATAACAAATTCGAATTTCATTTTAATTTTCAATTAAAATTTAATAATTGAAAGGAAAATATTTTACATTTAGAAATTTACAACATGAATAAAATGTTGTTAATTAGTTGGTTATGTAAAACCCAGACCTGGGATTTGGGTCTAAAAATCTACTAAACCAGCTTTGAGCACGAACCCCGAGAACCGGGGTTGTGATCCGGGATTCAGACCTGTGGTTTAGACCCGGGGTTCAAACCCGAGGTTCGGATAAATGAAAATTAAGAAAAAATTAATCTCATTTTCTAAACATTTAAATATTTGTTCAAATTGGTGTACTTTTGATTGAAGTTAATTTGACTTTATTTTTTCTCTTCTAGACTATGTTAAATTCACTCCTAGGCGTAACCAAAGGGGGGGGGCAAGGGGAAATCCCCCCTTCAGAAATTTATCACTTTTTATGAATATCATCTTAAGCTAATAAAAAAATATCCCCCTTAGTCCTCCTTCCCACTCTCTGACCCCCAAAAATGTATGCATATATCTTAAACAATAATTTGAAAGAAAGAATGTAGTTGATATTTTTTTATAAAACTATTCAATTCATCATAATTTATACATTTTTGAAAAAGCATTTATAAATAAAAAAAATGAACCAAAAATGTTTTTTCAAGAAATGGAATATAAGCCAAAGATAAGTCTTAAAACATAAGTGAAATGTATTATAATTATTATTAATAATAGATCCATAAAATTACTAAATAATATAATATATCAAATATAATTTTTTATAAAGTGAGTAATTTTAATTTACTTATTTTAATAAAAGTAAAATATAATTATAAAACTATTGATAAAATTAAATCATAAATTAAATTAAAAAATTAAAACACAATACAAACAATGGAATATTATATGTCGTAGATTTACTATCTAATTTTATCAATTATCATATGACTTTCAAATATTTTTTACCAATATAGCGAAATATATATTTTACAGAAAACTATAAAATATTGATAAGGACATCAGAAAAAATCTTTAATGGATGAATAATATGAAGATTATTTTTTAATATCATTTTTTATTTAAAATAAATAGATAGCGTTAAATAATTCAATGCAAATTGTTGCTATATTTATTATCAAAAGCATTTATTAGTAAATTTTTTTTAAATATTAACTGTAATATATTCTTTAACTGTCAAATATGTCTTCAAAAGTTGAATTTTACTAGTATTTTGTAACCAATTCTTTATAATAGTGGAATATCAACTATATGTGTACTTATTTTTTATAAATAATATTCTTATACTTATTTGGAATAAATTATTACCTTTTATATTAATGTATATACAAGTAATTAATTATATTTTATATAAACTAATAAAAATATATTTCATATTTGTTCCTGGATTCTTTTTTTTATTAAAAATAACCTACTCTCTTGTAAAAATATTTTATGAATATATATAGACTAAGGTAACCCGGCAGAAGACCGTTGGAAAGCGGGCCAAAGGCCCTTCCAAAATGGGGTCTGCCCCTCCCCCTTAGGAAAATCCTGGCTACATTCAGTTATATAATTATTATAGTTTATATATAGTTAACCCTCTTTAAAACTTTTGTGGGATTTATAGGATATCTATTACATCTTTACAAAATTTCTTAGTTATAATATCGCTAAATGTCTCTTGAACACATTATTTTTTAAACTTTGTCATAATGATCCTTAACAATCAGCATGCGTTTTTTTAATATTTTTGAAGTATTATTATTTTATAGACTCATGACTAAAATACGAATAACTAAAAACTACAAATTTCCAGGTAAATAGCGAATAGCCATGACTAAACTATGAATTGAGGAAATTAATGTTAAATTATGATAAAATGATGTATAATAGGATGACTAAACTGCTAAAAGTTATTATTAATGTTAAATTAAAATGACAAAACTACGAATTTCCGTATTTTATGTTAATTAAAATGACTAATCTACGAAATGAGGTAATTAATGTTTTGTTAAAATAATTAAATGACGAATTATTGTGTATAATGCTAAATTAAAATGATAAAACTATGAATTGCGGTAATTAATGTTAAATTAAAATTACTAAACTACGAATTGCCACATATAATGTTAAATTAAAATGACTAAACTACGAATTGCGGTAATTAATGTTAAATTAAAATGAGTAAACTTTGAATTGTCGTATATAATATTATTTTAAAATGACTAAACCACGAAAAACCGTATATGGTAAATTAAAATGACTAAACTACGAATTGCGGTAATTAATGTTAAATAAACATTACTAAACTACAAATTGCCGTATTTAATGTTTAATTAAAATGACTAAACGATAAATTGCAGTATTTAATGTTAAATTAAAATGACTAAACTATGAATTACAGTATTTAATGTTAAATTAAAATGACTAAACTACGTATTGCCATATTTAATGTTACTAAATTGACTAGACTACGAATTGCCGTATTTAATGTTAAAATAAAATGTCCTGTTAATTGCCGTAATCAATGTTAAATTAAAATGCCTAAACGATGAATTGCCCTACTTAATGTTAAATAAAATGACTAAACTAATTGACGTATTTAATGTTAAAATAAAATGTCTAAACTGTTGATTGCCATAATCAATGTTAAATAAAAATGCCTAAACTACGAATTGCCATATATAATGTTAAATTAAAAAGCCTAAACGACGAATTGCCCTATTTAATGTTAAATTAAAATGACTAAACTACGAATTGTCGTATTTAATGTTAAAATAAAATGTATAAACTGTTGATTGCCATAATCAATGTTAAATAAAAATACCTAAACTACGAATTGGCATATTTAATGTAAAATTGAAATGTCTTAACGGCGACGGTAACCAGGGTTGCCAGGTCAAAATTTTCAAATTGCGGGAGAAATTTGATATTTGCGGGAGAATTATGAAAATTATGGTAGAAATATAAAAAATGCTAAAATAAATTTTTGCGTTGATTTTGAATTGACTTAATTATCCGCCTATTATTTTTTATAATTAGTTTCAAAGTCGGTAACTATTTTTCAAAATAAAATTACATCTTGATTTATTAAAGTATATTAATTTATAAAAAAACCAACGATCTTTTTTAAATATATAAGAATGTAAACATGATAAAATTTTATAAAAAAAACGATTTTAATTTTACAATTAAAAATATATGTGAATGTCCCGCAAAAAGACCGCTTGAATCTACCGTGTGTGTATATAACATTATAGGGATAGGCGCTTAATTATCACGTTTAAATACATAATTAGGTACTCCAAAAATAAGAAATAATACAGATGCAACTACAGTAGGGACAATTTTAATCACTTAACTTGTAGTACAACATTCACTGAGATTATCATCACAATGTTGGTAGAATCTTTTTCCCATAATATTTAACGACTTTAATATAAATGAAAACTATACTTGTAGAACAAAAATAGGCCATCATCAATGTTTTAGGACCTAAATCCAGGAGGTGAATTCTTGACGGTTTGAAAAATGGGCATACATATGCAATTCTAACAGCTGCATCTAATAAGGGAAATATTTCCCTTGTCCTCCGCTATTTCAACAAAATTAAGGTCGTTTCAATAAAACTATTAAATTTTTTCCCCTCAAATATGAAAAATCAAAAGACATAGCTAACCATATAATGGTAAACTAGTAGAAAGCCCGTCAAAAATGGCGGGAAATGAGATTTTTATTCATTTTTTACTATAGACGTCATGCCAGGTTCAAGCTCACAATATTAGGAGTTTATCAAGCCTAGCTCAACCCTTAATAATTTGTAAAAGATATTCCCAAGTCAGGTGCAAGCTAATATTAATTTTGAGGTTTCAAGCCCAGTCTTACCCATTATAATTTTGAAAATTTTTCCCGCCTCGGAGATAGTTAAATTTTTAATATCATCACATGAATGGGAAATATCTTATTTACCAATTAGTCTAATATGGAAAAAAAACATGTAAATTCCATATTAAGGGAAACTGGGAAGGCCTGGGTAACCACTTATTAGAGAATCATGACAAATAAAATTAAAATAACCGACTCTTATACTTTTTTGTAATATGATCAATTAAAATTATATCTAAAAAATATGTTGTTTATTATATAAGGTTATTGTTGTTTTTCAGATAAATTTAATGTATGTCTTGTATTTCTGAAATTATTTGTCAAAGAATTTGATAAGGGATATATATTTTTTCATGTTAAGTGTTGATTGATCATATATAAATTTAAAGAATTAATCTTAAATTTGAATAGTTAATCTTATATTATAAATTGATGTGTTTGATATAATTTAACTATTCACAAAAACGTGATATTATATATTTTTCAATTAACTTTTTTTTTATATATATACTATGTTTTTAGATATAAAGAAATAATAATAAATTTGATTAAAAAAAGAAATAATTTAAATAGTTTCTTTTAGTTTCTTTTATTAAGTAAAAAAAAATGCTGTCTATTTAAATTACAAAAATGGCATTAAACACTAATGAAATTTATATGCAAATTATTTATATATTTTTTTATGATATTTTTTTTTATTGACATATAAATTTAGGATAATTTTTTAAAAAATAATGAGGATTATTTATTATGTATTTGATAAAATTAAGAGCAAATCCTTGTTGACATTTTAATTTTTGATGGAAAAAGTGACAAAATTAATCTGGGCGGTCGTCTGGAGAGGAAATAATAATTTTATAATTTTATATCATTTAGGGTTGTAGATGAAAGTAATGACGGATTAACAAAGCAGTGTACAAAACACATTGCGTCCTGATAAAGGTGATATGCCTATGCCTTGGGATACTGGTAAAAGTAAAACTCAAAACGATATTTCTGTCAATGTCAGCATTGGTATCCCCTTCTAAAATAGAATCATGAACGACAATGTTAACTTAACCATAAAACGGTCGTAAGTATTGTTATAAAGGCCACGACAGAACTACTGCATATTTTTCCATTAATAAAGTTGATGAAATTGGCTGTACTGTACATTCAAGTTTGAACATTCCTCTAAATATTCATGAAAGTTTCTCAGAGAATCGGATAAAGTAATATTTATATTAACTCCTAGTGAAGTGAATGATAGGACAGAATTAAATGTTTAAATTTGTTAAAAAATAGGCGGAGGTGGCTTAGGGATTGTGGTAGTGGTGATAAAAATATCATTTGGAGAACTGGGTGAAAATAAAATAAACATAGATATAAAACATAAGATAAAAAAAACAAAATAAACCTCCAGATGAGTTCATTTCAAGCGTAGTTCTTTATTATTTTGTCTACCAGTAACTCTAGAACGGTTAAGGCGTTTGTTTAATCGTCATTATTTTCTTTGCTTATCTTTAATAATAGATTCATCAAGTTTTGTAGCAATGTGAGGGATTAGGGTTAGCCTAGACAAATAAAGAAATCAGGCAAAAATATAAATAAACTATTGTTGAAATTAAACAAACATTAAAATAATGTAAAACCGGTAGATGGGTCAATATTAGATGCATATTTCTAGTAGTTGGAGGGCTTTTTGGGGGGACTTATCAAGCCTATTATGATATTCTAAAAGTTAAAAAATAACATGATGAATGTAATGTAATTAAGAGGTTAATTAATTGTAAGGTAATTAAAAAATAAGATTAAAAAAGGGGGGAAAAAGAAGATATAAATTATTATAATATAAAAATAATAAAAATTAAATTAAATTAAATTAAAGGAATTGATAAGGTTTTGAGAAATAGTGGTTAATAGATAATAGAGATAGAAAGAAAAGAATGAGATAATAAAATTTAGTGATAAATAAATTAATTAAGGGAGGGGAAAAAAAATAAAGAAAGAGTTTATAAATAAGTTAGGATAAGAATATTTAAATATTTGAATATACTTGATCATCTTCTTAATTGTTGGTTATGAAAGAAAAATATGAGTATAAAAAATTGTAATGTAAGCACTGACAAAAATTGTGAGTATGTACAAAATAAATATACAAGTTGAGTATCTTGTAGATATTTCATTAATGTGTGATTGATAATAGGAGATGAAAATTGATAAGGTAATCTAAAAAATAAAGAAAGGATTAAGTGAAATATTAGCCTGAATCTTTTTATTCACATCATTTATTTCATTCATATTTAGAAAGTTGATAGAATATTGTTTATATCAATTCCAAGACGATTTTTCAAATCTCTCAATCCATGTTAGGTATGTGTACACCATCAATTCTCTAAATTCCATTCAACTGTTTGTATAAAATAAATAAATAAAATCAACAAATAAAAAAAATAAAAATAAATACGTACCGATGACATGACGTTGCGATGACATGACGTTGCGATGACATGACGTCAAGATGACGTAGTGAGGACATCGGAAAATTATAATATAGGTATAGCAGATTCGAGATTATCAATAAATTGCATAGCTTTCTGATCTGATAATGCCTCAGTGAATTTGGTATAAACAGAGTGTATTTACAGATTATAGTCAGCACAATGTTGGTTGCGATATGTTCCTAATACCCGCCATCGATAGAATTTTAAAATTTTATAAGCCTTAAAAAAAATAAACATTATAAAAGCTGTCCTAACATTTTGAAAATTTTTTTTCAATAATGAATGGCAGAGGTATATTTAGGAATGATTTCACATGTAGGAAATCTACTACATGCTGTTAATGTGTAGTTGCAATCAGAAGAATCTTAACAAAGATTCACAAAATTATGCTGCAGATGTGTTCATCTTTACAGTTAAAAATTAACAATAAATTTTATGGCGCCATTTCTAAAACTTAATTATATTTTATTTGCGATTTAAATAATAGAACTAAATGTTTACCTTCGTTATTGAGATATTTATAAAATTCCTGGCATGACATATTATTGTTTAACCATTAGCTCGGCCTCTAATGTTGTTAAAGCAATTCGATTTATCTCCTTTTTCCAGGCAGTCTTCATCAGGCTAAAAATGCGCTCGATTGAGGCTTTAGAATGAGGTAAGGAGAAGATATACTTGCATATTTTTTCCAAGCATGGGGATTTATCGTTATTACGAAAAAATTCTACCCATTTCTCCTCTGATTTTAGACCATAGTATTTTGGCGAATCATAAAAAATAAAGAGAATTACAAGCTCCTCAAACAAGGCATCAATATCTTTCGGTATTTTTAATATATTTACTAAATTATAAAAACCATCAATTGATGGTTTCTGTTCCAAGGTCATAATATTTATACATTTGTAAATAGAGTTATTAAAATCAAATTTTGATTGTAAATATTCTAAAATTGTCTTAATAAAAATATTTGCTTCATTTAAAAATGTATTAATTAGAGTATTATTTGAACATTTTAATATAATATTTTTAGCAATAGCGCCATAAAATTTATTATCAATTTTTAACTGTAGAGATGAACAGAGCTGTAGCATAATTTGTGAATCTTTTTTAATAAAGAATATTTTGATTGCAACTGAATATTAACTGCATGAAGTAGATTTCCTACATGTGAAACGAATCCTAAATATGCTTCTGCCATTTCATACTCGAAAAAATTTTTCAAAATTTTAGGACAGCTTTTAAAATCTTTATTTAAAAAGTATTTTTTAAGGGTTTGTAAAATTTTAAAATTCTATCGATGGCAGGTATTAATGACAACCACCTGATAGGTATATATCGCAACAATTCACACCATTCTAAGCCAGACCATTTCACCAAATCTTTTAAATCATTAACTCTTTTAGTTGATTAACTAAAAGAGTTAAAACATTTCATCACATTTCGACATCCACAGATAGTACATACATTGCCTTCTTGCAAGAATTATGTAATATATGGCATATACAGATAATTGGTATTAATTCGTTCTTGTGCAGCCTCAATTCAATAACTTTGGTTTTAGCCAAAATTTACAGAGGCATCATCAGCGCTAAAAGCTGACATGCAAATCATTGATAATCAGCTATACTTACCATTATGTGGCTAGCTCCATTGTTGGATTTTTCACTATCCGAGGAAAGAATTTTAACAGTTTTATTGAAATGTTCTTATTCTTGTTGAAATAGCGAAGGATCGAGGGAAATGTTTTAATAATTCCCTTATTAGATGCATCTGTTAGAATTGCATATGGATGCCCATCTTTCAAATCGTCTAGAATTGACCTCTAGGATTCAGGTACTAAAACACTTGTGCTCATTTTTGTTCTGCCACAAGTAAGGTTTGCACTTATATTGGAGTCGTTAAATATCATGAGTAAAAGATTCGACCCACATTCTGATGATATAGCTCTATGAATGTTGAACTACATGATAGATTTATACGATTTCCGCAAATGTAGTTGCATCTGTATTATTTATTATTTTTGAGAATATTTTTGTATTTCAATCGATGTTGATATACTCCCTTGTACTGACTTATATGAATGAAATGATGTTGATTTATTATTGGATAAAAACAGGATAGAAAGAAATTTACAAACTAGACATGTTTTTCAAATAAATATTTAAAATATATTTTAAAAATATAAAAATAATCAATTAATGTCTCTCAAAATTATTAGTTATACATATTAAAAACGTTAAAATACTTTTAAAAAAATTGCGGGAGAAATTAAAAAATTGCGGTAGATTTTTATGGGAGATTTCCAATTACGGTTGTTTTGCGGAAGAGATATCTGCGTGTAAACTAAAAAATTTCGCTAGTCTCCCGCTGATAGGGGGAGACAGGCAACCCTGACGGTAACTAATGTTAAATTAAAATGATTAAACTACGAATTGACTTATATAATGTTAAATTAATATGACTAAATTACAAAAGGCGGTTATTAATGTTTTGTTAAAATAACTAAACTACGAATTGCCGTATGTAATGCTAAATTAAAATGTATGAACTGCGATTGACATATATTAAATTGTTAAGGTTAGTAGGGAGTAAGGAAGATTAGACAAATTTTTTATTTAAAAAATATATTTTAAAATGTTTAACTACAATATCACTGAAAAAACTATAATAATTTTATCCTTTATATATATAAGCAAAACTATTAAATAATTAAATGAAACTATTAAGTTGAGTTAAATGAAACTATTAAGTTAAGTTAATATAAATGGTGTTAAATGAATGTAACATATAAAAATTTGCGCTATATAATAATCATTATAATAAAATAATAATCCATGTTCAACATTCCACCCTCTACAGGAACCCCGCCTAAGTTCTCTTTAAATGCAAATCTTTCGTGTTCAAGGAGTTTCCCATCTATTTTGATCATAAAATCTGTCATAGTTTTGTCTTGAAAAATGTGGCATCTTCTGTCATAGTTTTGTCTTGAAAAATATGGCATCTTATCTTGTCTTGCTCCCTCCAAACGTTTTAGATCAGAGTGTGTATTTTCTTTGATAACAATTTTATGTATATATCTTTCGATGTCAGTTTCGTCTAATTCTTTGTTTATCTTTAAATTGTCATCTGGTAAATTATGAAGTATCCGTGCTGTTGCAAAAAATAATCGATAGTGATGTGTTGTTTGTTTGGTTCAGTATCATTTTGGCTTATTTTCAGCTTCTTATTCTGATTGTCTAATCGTTTGCTTGACCATCATCTCGTTGTTTATTATCATTTTTATTTATTTATCACTTGATATTATAATCATGATTAATTTAACTCAAATGAAATAATTTCGGAATAATAGAAATAATGGGATAAAAATAATTTATAGGAATCATTTATGGAATAAGAATTATCATTTGGGATATAGAATAATGGAATATTTTGAATTTTAGCGTTTTATATATAAAATTTTTTTTTTATTAATATCATATTTCAATTATTTTTATTTTTTAAATTTTACTCCCTTATTTTTTAAATCAAATAATAACTCAAAATTACTGTTTTCTTTTATCTTCAATAAAAATAATGTTTTAAAGTAGTCATTATTACTTACACATGTTTTGTCCTTAAAACATAATTTAGATTTCATTGTATTTAAAATGTTAAATTTGGAAGATTCGTCCACTTTATCATTAATTATATAAGGTAAATGTTTATTTGTATTGTCTATTCTCTTGATTTTTTTTATATTTGTACGTGTCAAGCTTTAATGATTTGGATTCTATTTTTTTTAAATTTTTGTGTATGGGAATTTCATCTATTTCATTTTCATTATTTTTTTCAATACTAAGATTTATATCATTATTTTTACAGTCATAATACTCTTTTAAAATTTCACCATGTGATCTTATGGTTATATTTATATTTTCATCATTTTTATATTTAGATACTAAAATTATTTCAAATGATATTATGTCAATAACAATTTCCTTTAATTTATAAGTATTAATTATATGTTTATCAATATTTTTATTTATAAGATTTATGTCATCAATTTTTCCATTTGAGCCTTTTCAGTAAAGCATCTGGAGATTAAAACTCCTCATCTGTCGACATGGCTTTAATTAAGCTAAAGATATTATCTGGTAAATTAACAGTTAATAGCATAGCCTCACAACTACTGTTGATCTTACTATCTTTAAAAAAATTCTCAGCCTAAGCAATATAAGACTGCATGTTGCCGCTATACTCCGGAAAAGATAATATCATAGTTTATTTTTATAATATGTTTATTTATAAATATTTTAGAGATTTTATAATTAAAATTTTAATAAATTTTTTTTTACTTTTTCAAATTAATTATTTCTAACATGTTTTTTTTTTAGAATGAAATCAGAACTTTTTCATCAATTTGATTATGTACCAGTAGCTAAAATTATATTGTATATGGATTTAGAATATTTTGTGAGTCATCATAGCCCAATTTTAATAAGTTCGTCTAGTTTGATATCTAGTTTAAAAATTGTACTCGTTGCTGATTTATCCATTTGATCTAAATTCTATTTTGTATAAAATAAATAAATTTAAAAGATTTTAAAATTGTAAATTCCGCTGCCACCATGTTAAGGTTAGCAGGGAGTAAGGAAGATAAGACAAATTTTTTATTTAATAAATATATTTTAAAATGTTTAACTACAATATCACTGAAAAACTATAAAAATTTTATCCTTTCAGAGTTGTTAAAAGATCGAATCAAAAGATCGACGATCCTGGATTCGATCGCAAATTTGTCAATTTTACGAGATTTATGATTCTGACTTAAATTGAGGATCGAGATAATTTTGTTTAAAATTCGATCCCGATCTTTTTAAGAATTAATTTTTTATTTAAAAAGCAATAAATAAAATAAAAATTTTGAAAATTAAATTAAAATATAATTTTTTAAAAAAAATATCTATCTTCATATTTTATCAACTTTCATTATCAACTTCCATTCCACCATTTATTTTATAGTTATATTTATTCATTTCCTAAATTTTACGAGATTTAGAACTCTTACAAGTTATTTAATATAAATTTATAATAATATATTAATATTTATTTTAATAGGTAAATGTAAATGTCCATTATAGATTTAGAATATTCTATTGCTTCTACTATTGATGTAACAGCAGATATAAGTGAGAATTAGAATCTTTTACCATTTTTGAAATTACGTAAATATTTTACTTTATATGAAATGGATGAAAGCAACTCTTATAATATGATCAGCACCAAATGCCGTCTCTGTAAGAAGATAATATCATCTTCCAAAATATCATCCTCGAACTTAAAGAGACATTTACAAGTAATTCTTTTAAATTTTTTTATTTGATAATCTTAATGTCAACATGTTTAAATTTAATTTATTACATTCCTGAGTTGAGCAGGTCCTACAGAAATGGAATCTAGATACAGATTCTTTATAAAAAAAATGAATTATTAGATACAGTATAATTAATAAAATATTTGATGAAGAGTTAATCTTGGTTTTGTAATTTATATATAATAATTAGGCATTTATTTTTTAATATTACTATTATATTAGTTTAATTTTCAAAAGAAGAGTATTTATAATAAATGGAAGTGTAATAACTAATAATTAAGCCTTTATAATGTATTTTGACTTTATTTAATATAATTAAAACATCCAGTTCAATGTTATTTATATTGAACTTAGCAATGTTTCACCAAAATAAAAATAAATATCTATTCTATTATTTCTTTATTATAATATGTTAAATCTAATCAATTAGTATTATAGTTTCAGTTTGAGCTTGATTATATAATCCTCTTGACAACATTTTTAGGGCTTTTTTTAATAATATATTTTGAATTGAAAGTATTTTTTGTATCATTTGACTCAATCCATAAGTTCTTAAATGCCAAAAAGCCTCATTATATTCATAATAGGAAAATACTTTATCAAAATCTTTGCCCATATCATCTTGGGCAACTATTAATAATGATAGACAATATTGTAAACTTAAATTTTTAAGATCCCCCTTTTAACTACTAATAAAACATACTTTAATATGTTTAACAAAATTTGTTGAACCCATCCATAGTTCTTAAATGCCATAAAGGCTCATTATATTCATATATAGGAAAATATTTTATCAAAATCTTTAGCCCATATCATCTTGGGCAACTTTTAACAATGATAGACAAAGACAATATTGTAAACTTAAAATTTAAAATAACCTATATGAACCTTTTTTAACCATATATAAATTTAATAATATACTTTAATATGTTTAACAAAATTTGTGTTAAACCATTTATCATTTTTTTGTTAATATAGGTTTTACATTCAGCCTGTACATTGTTTTTTTTAACTTTAAATTTCCATATAAAATTTTAAAAATGAAATTTGATTCAGGAGAAGTTATTTTCATCTTTTATAAAGAAAAAGCACAGTGAATTTAAAAATGAGATTACCAAACACATCAACGAATTCTCTACACAAAAAAATATATCACTGCAAAACCAAAGTGGTTCTGGTTGCAAATCCAGACAATCTAAATTAAATTTTAACAATCTAAACATTCCAGCTGTATCGCAAAAAACAGCAGACAAGGTTATCATGGATTTTATTATTGACACCTTCCAACCACTGTCTCTGGTTGATGATCCTTCATTTAAAAAAATGATTAAAACTTTTTCTCCTGCGACAAAAATTATTTATCGCCAAACACTGGGCAACAGGATATCTACTTCCTTCTCTTATATTACGACAAATCTTATAAGAGATTTATCTGAAGTTTCTTATGTATGCACCATTGCTGATTGTTGGAGTGGTCATCGAAGGTATATTATATTTATATAAATTTTATAATGTTGATTTTATTAGGGCTTTTATTGGACTTACTGCACATTGGCTGGATCCGTTAACCCTCAAGAGAAGGTCAGCCGCTTTGGCACTGAGGAGGATAATTGGGAGGCAAACATGATGTTTTGGCCAACGAAATCATGGGTATCCACAAGTTCTATAAAATTCATAAAAAGGTGGTGAAGATGGTGACTGACAATGGAACCAACTTTGTCAAGGCATTTAATTAATATTTATATTTAGCAAAAAATATTTAAATAAATTTATTTTTTCTAGAGTTTTTGGAGAAAATGAAGAAGATATTAGTGAGGATATGGAATTGATAAATTTGGATGACATATTATCCGTTGATGACCCAATTATTCCTACTATCAGCCTACCAAAACATCAACTTTGTTGCCATAATCTTAACCTTATTGCAACAACAGATGCGGAGATGGCAGATAGTGATCTCAATTATAAACGAATATCTAGATCCACTTTTGCAAAATGTTTTGCTTTAGTTAATAAACAAAATATGTCGTCAAAAATGGCGGATATTTTATTGGAGAAATTGGGAAGATATTTAATAGCTCCCAACGAGACAAGATGGAATTCTTATTACCAATCCATGAAATTAATAGATAAGATGCTTTCTGAAAAGTTTTCAGAAGTAGAACAAGTATGTGATCAAATTGAATTTGCAATGTTTAGGCAAGAGTAATGTTTTTTTGTTAAAGAGTATGCAACAGTAATACAATGATATTCTCTAAATAAATTTAAATTTTATAGGTTATTGAACCTTTGGCGATCTCGTTAAAAATCTTGGAACGGGAGTATAATATGGAGCAGGGATATCTAACTCCCGTTCTATCGATATTAATAGATAAATTAACGAAATTTAGCTGCCTGCGGTATTGTCAGCCCCTTGTAGATAGTGTTCTTAGAGGTATTGATAAAAGGTAATATTTTTTTATGCAATTATTTTATATTATCAGATATCTGCAAAATATATTAAAAAATTGCAAAGATCTGGCAAATTTAGTAAAATATTTATAACAGGCCAGTTCTACTAAACCTCTGATATCTAGTAAAATATTAATGGGCCTTTGAAGACATTAAAAATTTATTAGATTATTTGAATTTTGAGTTAATATTTTGAGTAATATTCGTTGTATATAAATTACAATGTTAATTTCTTTGTATATTAAGTATTGTTTACATTTAATCAATATTTATGATATGACCCAAATATAAATAAATACCATACAGATGATGTGCCAGACTTGACTGTAAAATTTAAAAGGGTTAAGTTTTGCAGATACTTGATTTGATTTATATGAATAAAATGAACACTTATTTAATAATAAATTAATTATCATTTCATAATATAGATTTCCTTCACTGTATGAAGACAGTAACATTTTGGCAGCCATGATTCACCCTAAATTTAAACTTAATTGGCCTTATATTAATCTGCCACAAAATATGATGGTAAAAGAAAGATTAGTTGCCTATTTGGAAAATATGCAGGAACAACCATATGCGGATACCTCAAATGAATGTATGGATGACATTGATGCTTTTTTTGGGAAAAATACTGTACAAAATGCTTGTTCCTTTTATTCAAATGATGATTCCATGAATATTTTTAATACTTATATTAATTTTAAAAAAATATTTATTGAATATAATACACCTTTGCCTTGTTTAGTAAAGCTAAACATGTTTTAAATGAAAGACGCGGATGTTTAAATGATGATAATTTAGAAAAAATTTTATTATTAAAAGCTAATTTTAATTATAAATAAATATATTATAATTGTTATATTTAGTATTCAATTTCAATAAATTTCTACCATATTTAATTTATTTTTATATTAGTTAATTTTGCATCGGTTATATTATATTATTATTCAATTACAATAAATTTATAACATATATTAGTTAATTTTGCATCGGTCAGAAATTTCCTTCAGAAATTTAAATAGAAAAAAAGATCGATCCTGGATTTCGATCCTCTTTTTTTGAAAAGATTGTGATCGGGATTCGATCGTTTTAAAAAGATCGGTTAACAAGCCTGTATCCTTTATATATATAAGCAAAACTATTAACTAATTAAATGAAACTATTAAGTTAAGTTAAATGAAACTATTAAGTTAAGTTAAATGAAACTATTAAGTTAAGTTAATATAACTGGTGTTAAATGAATGTAACATATAAAAATTTGCGTTATATAATAACCATTATAATAAAATAATAATCCATGTTTCAACATAAATTAAATTGTCCAAACGGTGAATTGCGGTAATAATGCTAAATTAAAATGATAAAACTGCGAATTGCAGTATATAATGTTAAATTAAAATGACTCAACTACTAATTGCCAAATATAATGTTAAATTAAAATGTATAAACTACGAAATTTGGTAATTAATGTTTTATTAAATAAACTAAACTACGAATTGCACATAATGTTAAATTAAAATGTCTAAACTGCGAATAGCCGTATATAATGTCAAATTAAATTGTCCAAACTGCTAATTACGGTAATTAATGTTAAATTAAAATGAATAACTACGAAATGCGGTAATTAATGTTATATTAAAATAATAACTAATCTACGAATTGCCATATATAATGTTAAATTAAAATGACTAAACTGCGACTTGCGGTATATAATGTTATTTTAAAATGACTAAACTACGAAATGCTCTATATGGTAAATTAAAATGACTAAACTATGAATTGTGGTAATTAATGATAAATAATGATTAAACTACGAATTGTTGTATTTAATGTTAAATTAAAATGACTAAATTCCGAATTTTCAAGTTAAATTAAAATGACTAAACTACGAATTGACCTATTTAATGTTAAATTAAAATGTCTAAACCGAAAATTGCCCTAACATATGTTGAATTAAAATGACTAAACTGCGAATTACCTTATATAATGTTAAATTAAAATGACTTAACTATGAATTGCCGCATAAAATGTTAAATTAAAATGACTAAACTACAAATTGCCATATATAATGTTAAATTAAAATATACTAAACTAACAATTGCGATAATTAATGCTAAATTTAAATATCTGAACTAGAATTTGTCGTAATGTTAAATTAAAATGACTAACTACTAAATGCGGTAATTAATGTTATATTAAAATGACTAAACTACGAATTGCCGTAATTAATGTTAAATTGCCTTATATAATGTATAATTAAATTGTCCAAACATCGAATTGTGGTAATCAGAGTCGTAGCCACAGGAGAGTCCAGCCCCCCCCCTAAAAATTTTTTTAGGTCCCCAAACTTGGCCCACCAAATTTAAATAAAAAATTTGTAATATATTATTTTTATATTTTTAAAATAAATTTTAAATATTTATGCAAAAAACATGTCTAGTTTTTAAATTTATTTCTATCCTGTTTTATTTTTATTAAATAATAAATCATATGGCAGCTATGGTGCTTAAATATATATCAGATAAATATAACAACCGTGAGATGCCTTTTATTTGTCTTAAGGCTGATGAGACAAAAGATGTATAAAGTTGTGATAATCTATTCTTCTGGAGAAGTTCAAAAAATATAAGAGTAATTATTAATTTACAGTGTTTTTCTGCTGAAAACATTACTAATTGCAATGAGTCAAATATTAATTCAACGAATATAATAAGCCAGGCAAATTATGAGGTGAACGTTATTTCAAAAAAGTTTAATAAAAAAGTTCCTTTTATACATTGCTACAACCACACGTTGCATCTAGTTGTTCAAAATTTGTATTGTTATCATTTCTAATTTTTATAATTTATCCAATGCGTTGTATAATTTTTAGGCATTTTGACGTATCCTGTAAATATGCAGGCCTTACTCTCAGAAGATTTTTAGACCAGAGATGGACTGGTCATTTAGAAGCATCTCCCATCATTTATGAGAATTTTGAGGCTATTGGAGTATATTTTACTTTTCTAATAGAACTCTTAATTCATAGGTTTCCAATCATGATTTAGTCGAAGCTTCTGGTCTTTAATCTCAATGCATTAATATAAATTACTTTATAATAGCCATTATAATTTATGACATGTAATAACAATAGATCCAACCAAATAAGTATCTACATTAAGTAGGTACTAATCTAGGGGATGCTAAATGTTAAACAGTGACACTCATGTATTTTATCTTAACTTTAAAAAATTGTTATGTTAAACAGTGACACTCATGTATTTTATCTTAACTTTAAAAAATTGTTTTTTTTTACATCCTTAAGCTATTTATGGCGTAACTTAATATATTTCAAATGTAATAAGAATTGTTTCTTTCTTTTTGTTAAAAACAACTTTTATATTTTAAAAATCAATTTGTTTATAAACTAATATTAAATTTTATATTTTATAAATCAATTTACTTAATAAACTAATGTTCAATTTTTTATTTTTAACTTTTAAAAAAAAAATCAATTTATTAAATTAAATTGTCAATATATATAGGAAACTATTTTGAATTATGTGATCATTATATTTTTTAAATTTAATATCAATAAATTGACGTAATATACGTTTATAACATTTGATCTCTGCCTTTGATTTCTGCAACCTTTTCATGGTGGATTAAAATTTTCTAAAATATTAAATATAAATTAACTTCTTAAAATTTTTATAAAATCCAATACTATAAAATAGAAAAATTCAAGGATATTGTAAATTATAAATTATGAAACAGACCTCAAATAATGGCGATGTTTTTCTAAGTCGTTTCGAAGACATATTCAACGATGCTCAGATCTATGATATCGAAAAAGCAGGGTCCTTCACAAGAAGACTACCAGACGAAGAATACATCAAGCTCAAATCGATATGTTCACCTACCGATTTCATCAATCCATCGATATTGATTGAAAAATTTAGGTTATTACACCCGAGGAAATCTACAAGTTCGAAATTGTTATTATTCAATGCAGCTGTACAAGGTAAAAATGAAAGTTACATCAATTGGGTAAGTAGATTATGTATTTTACAAAATGAATGTTCGTTAAGCGATAGTAGAGTTATTGAAAAAGTAAAAATTTCATTAAATAGCAGAAGTATCAGGCAGAAAATTACGTTGAAAGAGAATATTACGTTAGCAGAAGTCTTTAGTTTAAGAGATGATTTTGAGGAAACAGAATTAAAATAAAATATAATATTGAAAACATTTCTTTAAATGAAAAGACTGAAGAAGAAACAAGCGTAAAACATTTGGAAAGACAAAGAGGCATAAAAGTTGAAGAAAACAAACAGGTGGTCAGATACGACGATAGACATAATCCACGATCGAATAACGATAAGACAGCAAGAGACCATGACTTTCAAAGAAATATTTATCAAGGAAATAGTTATAACCCCAGTTACCAAGGAAATAATTACAACCCTAGATATCAGAATTATAACGCGAATTATTACAACGTCAGAGCAAACTATCTAGGATCGTACAATAATTCTTCGAGATTTGATAATAGAGCTAGTTATAATAAAAATGACTATAATAATAATAGATTTAATAATGATTATAATTACAGATATAACAGACATTATAACGATTCAAGATGTATTCAAAGATATAACGATAATCATAATATTGGAAATCGAGGAACTAATCAAGTATGCAATTGTAAATATCATAACAACGACTATAATCAATCACGATATACAAATAAAGTAAACACTGTAAATATAGAAGAGATAAAAGAAGATGATAATGACAAACTAGAAAGAAAAGAATATAATTTATACAATTTAGACATAAACAATATGGATACCGATAATAATTACACAGCTAACGATGCTTATAAGGTCACGGTATATTTGAACGACATGCCTATTTTGATGCAGATCGACACCGGGTCAAGGTATAGTATTCTACCGATTCAAATCGCGAAAAAGATTGGAGTAAAAATCTTAAATAAATCAGATATTAAATTAACTGGTTATGATGGAAACACAATAAATGTTTTAGGAACTACCAAAGTCAAGGCAAAATTCGAAGACAAAAGTCAAATCTTAACTGCTTATGTAGTCCAGAGTGATAAGATTGCACTGTTAGGAAGGACCTGGATAGCAGTCTTTAGAAATATACTAGATAGATTTGTAAACTTAGTCGAAGAAGATTATGACAATACTATTCAAGAACTGATCAAACAATGCGAGTCAAAACTTAGCAAGAAACCAATACTACGCAATTATGTCAAACTACATCTAAAACAAGGTGCTACACCGAAAATCATACCTCCCAGGCGTGTACCTTATTCAAGAATTGACTTGGTTACAAAAGAACTACAGAAGTGGATAAGTGACAAAATAATCGAACCTGTTGAAGAGGTAAGATGGGCCAGTCCTCTCACTCCTGCTGTCAAGAGCGATGGTTCAATTCGGCTATGTGTTGACTTCAAGAATGCTATTAATCCTGCGTTAGAGGATTTCAAGTACCCAATTCCACGCATCAATGACCTTATGGCAAAGTTATCGAAAGGCAAGAAATTTACAAAGATCGACTTTAAAAATGCATTTCTTCAAGTTCCAATACACAAAGAATCAAGAGATTTTCTCACTATTTCAACTCATAAAGGCTATTTCAGGTTTACAAGACTTCCGTTTGGATTAAAAACTTCGTCAGCAATATTCCAACAAACTATGTATAATATTTTCGGGAACATGAAAGACGTCGTGTTTTATATTGATGACTTATTGATTACTGGGGAAGATGATGAAGCTCACGTGAACAACATAAAAATGGTATTTGACAAAATATCAAAGTATGGGCTTACACCAAACTTCACAAAGAGTATATTTTTGAAGAAAAGACTACGGTTTCTAGGTCACGATATAGACGACAATGGAATCCATCCGAACGCAGATAAAATAAAGGCTATTTCTAATATGCCGGAACCTAAAACAAAAGAAGAGTTGGCAACTTTTTTGGGGATGGCGAGCTATTATCGAAAATTTTTGTGCAATTTTGCTGACATCGCCGATCCCTTATACAAAATAGTAAATAAAGACAAGTGGTCATGGGATAGTACACATCAAGAAAGCTTTGATTACCTAAAAAAACTCATAAGCACTCCGCCTACGTTAAATTTTTATAACCCGGATCTACCAGTGGGCATTGCAACTGATGCTTCAAAGAAAGGTTTAGGCGCAGTCTTATTTCATATTGAGGGTGATGGCAAAGAAAAACCCATCGCTTTCGCGTCAAGAGCACTATTGAAATCAGAGTTAAATTATACCAATATCGAAAGAGAAGCTTTGTCGGTAATTTACGCGGTTAAAAAATTCCAGGAGTATTTAATAGGCACAAGATTTGTAATAATTACCGACCACAAGCCACTCGTGTATATATTTACGAAGGGACTCAAGGACAATTCTTCCATATCAATGCGACTCCAAAAATGGAACTTGGCTATGGGAGCGCATGACTTTACGATAGTTCATAGACCCGGGAAACGAAATATTGTACCAGACTGTTTGTCCAGATTACCACTAATGAATACAGAAGAGATGGTACAAAAGTTAGATGACGAAATAATTGATGACAATTTTTGGGACACACCAATAAATTTTAAAAGAATAGTTAAAGAAACTAATATTGATCAAGAACTAATGGAAGTAATCAACGATATAAGGAATCATGAGCAGATAAAGAACAAAACGTATAAAAATATGGTATTGGAATTGAGTTTAATCAAAGGTTGCCTTTTTAAAGAGAATAGGATCATAATACCGAAAGGTATGAGAAAAGAGATTTTGCAAGAGTTGCATAATGGGCATCTCGGTGCTGGAAAAACAAAATCATTAGCGAGAGAGTATCTGTGGTAGCCTGGTTTAAATGTAGAAATAGATCAGGAGGTAAAGAATTGCGATGCTTGCAATAAATACGCAGACAATCCTCATAATATTCAAAACCCATGGGAAACAGCAACGAAAGTATTCGAGCGCGTACACATAGACTTTGCAGAGTTCAAAGATAATAATTTTATGATATGTGTTGACGCCTTCAGCAAATTTCCTATTATTAGGAGAATGAGAAACACAACTACGGAATCAACGATTAAAGAATTGATGAAAATAATAAGTTTATTTGGTATACCTAATAGAATAGTCAGTGATAATGGAACTAACTTTACTAGTAAATTATTTAAGAAATTTTGCGAAGATCACGAAATCGAACACTTACTCACCGCACCTCACCACCAACAGTCCAATGGCCAATGTGAGCGTATGATTAGATCAATGAAAATGAATATGAAAAGGAATATGGAAAATAATAATAAAATAGACGTAGACATAGCTCTAGAAAAGTTTCTTTTTAATTATCGTAATACACCTAACGCAACGACCAACAAAATACCAAGCGAAGTAATGTTCTCCAGAATGATTAGGACAAAATGGGAGTTGATAAAACCGAGGGATGAAAGAGATCATATACTAAATCGCAAGATATCAATAGATAGGGATATAGAAATAGGAGACAGCATATGGTATAAAACTTTTAAAGATAATAATTGGGAAAAAGGTACAATAATGCGCAAAAACGGAAATTTGTTGTATGATATAGATACTGGGAACAAAATTATAAAAAGACACTTGGACCAAATAAAAAAAAGATCAACTAATGTAGAACTTTCTTCTAATGGTGCAACAGTTTTTAAAGCGAATGTTAATAATAATGCATCACCTTATACATTGATTTTAGAAGGGGAAGTGATGAACCAAGAAACCAAAATGTACAAGTGAATGATCAGAATCGCAACGTTCAAAGACCAGTTAGAAATAGTGTGTTGCCTAGAAAATTTGAAAATTTTATAATGAATTAAATTTGATAATAAATTTTTTTTTCCTCTTCCTTATATTAAAACAAAATTAGTTTTTTTGTGTGTGTGGAACTAAATAGATAATACGTACAACAAAAAAAGATAACGAGCAAGAATGACAAACGACAAAATTATAGACAGAGGGCAAATAAAAAAAAAAAATGTGAAATGTTAAACAGTGACACTCATGTATTTTATCTTAACTTTAAAAAATTGATATGTTAAACAGTGACACTCATGTATTTTATCTTAACTTTAAAAAATTGTTTTTTTTTACATCCTTAAGCTATTTATGGCGTAACTTAATATATTTCAAATGTAATAAGAATTGTTTCTTTCTTTTTGTTAAAAACAACTTTTTTATTTTAAAAATCAATTTGTTTATAAACTAATATTAAATTTTATATTTTATAAATCAATTTACTTAATAAACTAATGTTCAATTTTTTATTTTTAACTTTTAAAAAAAAAGATCAATTTATTTAATTAAATTGTCAATATATATAGGAAACTATTTTGAATTATGTGATCATTATATTTTTTAAATTTAAATATCAATAAATTGACGTAATATACGTTTTGATCTCTGCCTTTGATTTCTGCAACCTTTTCACTAAAAATTGTATTGATTCCACTATCAATATATTAAAAAATAAAAGAATCGATAATTCTTTTGATTTAATTAGAATTAAGGCTGATAAACCTTTAGCAAAATTTAATCTCACTACCCACAATTCATCAAGGGTACGTAAAACGCCTATAAATTTTGAAGATTTATCGAGACTAAATTACAATTTGATTGTGAAAAAGACTTCAATTGTAGTTGTTTAAAAAGGAATTATTTGAAATTATTGATTACTTTGTGTTGATCGTTTTTTAGATAAATTTACACAAGATGACTATAATCCTCTATCATGTTTTAATACATTGTCCTCCTTTTACCCTGATTATTTTATCGGATAAAATGGCCCAATTAGAATTCTTATTAACTTAAATATGGAAACGTTACATCATGAAATGAAAATAGCTATTATTAGCTGCAGAAATTAAAGAAACACATAACTTTGAAAATATCCCAAATATTACATATTAAAAAAATATCATCATGCATTTAAAGAATTGTATAAATGCTACTCAGCCGCTATTATCATCATTAGGGTAGCAACAGCCTCTCGTGTGGCCTCTTTTACAATAAGAGAGTTCTATATAGCACTAGAGAGTCGATAAAAGATCAACGTAAGCTAAATTTAGTACTGATAGCTTATGAAAAAAAATAACACAAAATTTATCCTATAATTCATTTATGTTAAAATTGAAAAATAAAAATAGTCTTATTTTATTAGAGTAGAGATCTGCAAAAGAAGACCCGGCTGTACCCGGCCCGAATGGGCTTCAGGCCGGACTCGGGCCTAATATTTTTAAATAAAATCGGGCCGGGTCGGGCATTAGAATTTTTTTTATATATATTTAAATTTATCAATTTTATATTGAATTTTTTATGTAAAATAAAAATATTTGATTATATTTATAGAACTAGACGCCATATAACATATGTCTTTTATTTTGAGTAATTATAAAAATTAATTTCTATATTTAAATAAATTCGGGCCGGGCCGGCAAAATTTAAAAAAAAAATTCAATTTCGGGCCGGACAAAACTTAATAAAAAAAATTCGGGCCGGGCCGGGCTTGAAAAATTAGGCCCGATGCAGATCACTATATTAGAGTATTATTTTGTATTTTCATATTATAGTATAATTTTGTATTGGTATTACGTTAATAAATTTTTAATAAAAATAGCAAAAAATTTCTATGAATGCTTAATTATTTGTTTTATTTAAAAAAAATAGTGGCCGCCTCAAGTAAGCAGCTGGCCCCCCCTAGCTGAATATTCCTGTCTACTGTTTGGCGATAATTAATGTTAAATTAAAATGACTAAACTGTAAATTACCGTATATAATGTTATTTTAAAATGACTAAACTGTTAATTACCGTATATAATGTTATTTTAAAATGACTAAACTACGAATTGCCATATATAATATTTTTTAAAATGACTTAATTACGAATTGCCGTATTTAATGTTAAATTAAAATGTCTAAACTGAGAATTGCGGTAACTAATGTTAAATTAAAATGACTAAACTGCGAAATGCCGTATATAATTTTATATTAAAATGACTAAACAACAAATTGCGATAATTAATGTTAAAATGTCTAAACTACGAATTGCCGTATTTAATGTTATTTACAGGTTTCCCATTCAAAAAAGAAAAAGTTTCAATCATAAAAGGAAAAGATCCCATCAAAAAAGGAAAAGGGTCAATCATAAAAGGAAAATCAATCAAAAAAGGAAAATCAATCAAAAAAGGAAAATCAATCAAAAAAGGAAAATCAATCAAAAAAGGAAAATCAATCAAAAAAGGAAAATCAATCAAAAGGAAAATCCTTGAAAAGAAAGGGAAAAGTCCGATTAAAAAAAGGAAAGGTGTCAAACAAAAAAGGAAAAAGTGCTATCAAAAAAGGAAAATTCCCAAAAAGAAAGGAAAAGTGTCAATCTCAATTCATTGAAAATATTTTAAACCTTAAACTAAGTGAAATAGCTCGAACCCACTTTACCCACCAAGAAGGATGAACTAGGTAACGGATCTCCTTCTGATCTTGCCGTATTTATTTTTGTCATTCCTTCTTATTTTATTTCTAACTTTTTGCGATTTCTTTACTTTATTGGTATCTTTTCTCAAATTTATTTTTTATCACATTTTTGATAATTCTTTTGTCTTTTTAAAATTATTTTTTAAATTTTCCTTTATTTTTTTTCACCTCTCTGCTTCATTATTTTTAACAATTCTTCACTTTTTTTCACCATGCATACAATATTCTTTTTATGATTTTTTCTCCTTATATTGTAATCTATTACATACATTTCTAACTTTTTCAATCTCTTTAAGTCATTTAATCTTAATTTTTTTGATATTTTCTCAATTTTTCTTCTTCTAATTTTTGATAATTATTTTTAAGAATTATACTATTTAATTTTTTTTGGCAGACCATTTTTACACATAAAATTTAATTACAATTGCTAAATTAAATTAATCGTTTGGTTATAATGTACCTTTTTAAAATTAAATAAGTTTAACTGAAATGCTAATCGATCGATATGTAAATTAATAAAATATTATCATTTTTAAATTCTTATTTTTAAAATTTTAATATTTATTCAAGACCAGTGGCGTAGCTACGAGTTTTCCTTAAAGGGGGTTCATACATATAAAAATCTGGGGGGCAAAGCCCCCATACCACTTCTTAACGGGCCTTTGGCCCTTTTACCCGTATAAAAGTCCTAGAATTATTGATCATTTTAATTAGTGATAATATATAATAAACATATTTTTTAAATGCATCAATAATATGTTATTATAATTAAATAGATTATTCTCAATGACTTAAAATAATAATATTATCCAGAATTATTTCAATAGTAATATAATAACCTTCCACAAACATCAAAACAAAATATTAATATTCATTGTATTTATTTGATATAAAGTCATTTGAACATATAATCTAAAAAAATTGCTCTAGGGGGGGGGGGGGGGGTAAAGCCCGAAACACCCCCTCCCCGTGGCTACGCCACTGTTCAAGACGCACCTTTTAGCAAGTAAGTACTTTTTTTATAGTTATATTTAAGACTATATTCTCTAATTTATGAATAAAAAATAAGGAGGAATGAGAAAAATAAATAAAAATGTGAAAAAATTTAAAAAATTACGATTTTCCATTTTTGAATGGGAATTTTCCTTTTTTGATTGACATTCTACTAAACTACGAATTGCCATATATAATGTTAAATTAAAATGACTAAACTACGAATTGCGGTAATTAATGTTAAATTAAAATGATTAAACTTCGAATTGTCAATGTTATTTTAAAATGACTAAACAACGAATTACCGTATATGCTAAATTAAAATGACTAAACAACGAATTACCGTATATGGTAAATTAAAATGACTAAACTACGAATTGAATAAAAATGACTAACCTACGAATTGCCGTATTTAATCTTTAATTAAAATAACTAAACTACAAATTACCGTATTTAATGTTTAATTAAAATGACTAAACTACTAATTACCGTATTTAATGTTTAATTAAAATCACTAAACTACGAATTGCGGTAATTAATGTTAAATTAAAATGACTAAACTACTAATTGCGGTAATTATTGTTAAATTAAAATGACTATACGAATTGCGGTAATTAATGTTAAATTAAAATGATTAAACTACGAATTGCGGTAATTAATGTTAAATTAAAATTACTAAACTACGAATTGCCATATTAAATGTCTAAACTACGAATTTTCATATATAATGTTTAAACTACGAATTGCGGTAGGGGAGACCATGGTTGGGACACTTTTCGTTCAAACCTTAATAATTAATAATTAAAACATCTTCTGAATCCCAGAAGTATAGGCTATTTGAAATAATTAATATATATTTTATGAAAATTATATTTTTTTAGAAAATTGAATTAAAAAAAAATTTTTTTTTTGTCCCAACCATGACAGACTCTGTGTACATTGGTACACACATATGTGATAGTTAGGACACTCGTGAAATAGAGGTCTAAATAAATTTAAAAATTTAAAATCAGTAATCCAGTAAGACTAGAGACTATGACACATATGATTTTATTGATAATATTATAATTCATAATCAATAACTATATAAAAAAAATTTTAGCAAAATTTAGGAAATTTATTTTGGGGAAAAAAAAATTGTAAAAAAAAAATGTAAAAAAATTTTTTTTTTAATCATAAATATAGTGAAAGATAAGTATTTAATTACATTTATTGCACATAAAAAAATTATCAAATTTGGCACAACTTCTGTGTGCCCATCCATTACAACCCATGCATTGGTAACAATCTTCCTTTTCATAATTTTTTTTATATTTTTTGTGACATAAAATACAAATATTTTCATTTATTTTTTTAATATTTTTTGTTTTCTTTTCATTCTCTTTGTTATTACCCAGAGATAATATAAGTTTTTTTGAGATTTTAGCTCTACTTTTTTTATTTATATTTGATAATAGTATTTATAAGGCGAAGATGTAAATATTTCAGATTTTCTTCTTCTTTTGTTGCCTATATTTCTCACAATTTCGGGAAGTGGATATATATTCTCAATATCAAATAAATTATCTTGTTTGTATTGACTATTATCATTATAATTTAGAGAAGTTGTAGTTCTTATGGCTCTGACTCTGAGGCCAGTAAGAGATATTATTTTCTAAATTTACAGGGGGTTCAGTTGTTGATTTTTCTAATGATGTCTGACTATTGTCTTAAATAATCAATTTCTTCAAATATATCAGAATTATAAGGATTACCTCAAATGATTTAATAATATTTTTAATAGTTAGGGCTTGAGGTAATATATCTCTAGCTATTTTTGGAATGTCATAAATACTAAATAATTTATTTGGATTGCTGCGCATCCAGTAGCCTACAGAGTTATTATAATATTTTTTTAATGGCCCAAAAATGCACCTGTCAAGAGGTTGCATTTTATAAGTGGTGTGTGGAGGTAAGGAGTAAGATAATACCAGATTTTAAGCAAAAATCTATGGCACAAGAGATTGGTGCGAACTATGATTGTCTATAATCAATAAAACAGGCCTTTCAGGTAGTAACCTTGCATGATCTGCAAAATGTTCTAAGTAAACCATAAATTCAGCTTCTTGCATCCAGCCGGACCCATTTGAGCGACCTATACAACCATTAGGCCCATCTATTATAAAGTGATCAAATAATTTTTTCCTTGGGAAAATAAACATTGGTGGTATGGTATTTCCTACTGCATTAATAGCGAGAGCTATTGTTACAAGCGTTCCTCTCTCAGCAGATGTCATAGCTGATGTTTATCAAGAATATCTCTGTAAAGGCTAAAAATAAATCTACACTAGATTTATTAAAACCAGAAGCCCTAGCCAAGCTTGTAGCTTCTGGAGTTCGTATAGATAAATGTGGATGTCTTTTCATAAATCCAGAAAACCAATCATCTCCGGCCATTTTAAATTCGTCCCAATTGGGTGGAATTTTTTTATTATATTTTATTGCTAATTGATAGGCCAATTCTTCAACCTAAATAAAATACATAATATATAAATTAAATGATTTATAAAAAAAAATTTTAATGGTGAAAAATGGGATTATCACAATGATATCATTGATAATCCTATTTCTCAAATTAATAATAAAATATGAGAAACAAGTTAATAAATTTTAAGTATGAAAATGAATATTTTAAATGATTGATTATTCACAATACCAAATGATTCATTATTCACAATGCTAAATTAATAATTTTAAATGATTCATTATTAACAATACTAAATGATTCTTTATTCACAACACTTAATGATTCATAATTCACAATACTAAATAATTCATAATTCACTATGCTAAATTAATAATTATAATGATATTCATTATTAACAATAACAATTTTATAATTAATTTAGCATTATGAAT
Organism: Gordionus sp. m RMFG-2023; assembly: GCF_954871325.1. Lineage (NCBI taxonomy): Eukaryota > Metazoa > Nematomorpha > Gordioida > Chordodea > Parachordodidae > Gordionus > Gordionus sp. m RMFG-2023. The sequence goes on from NC_088775.1 coordinate 19,936,085, forward strand.
AATGTATAATTTAGTATTGTGAATAAATAATCATTTGGTATTGTGAATAATGAATTATTTAGTATTGTTATTGTTAATAATGATATTATTTTAAATGATGAGAAATCTCATGATAAGAATAAATAAATTTCATTAAGCCTCTAAAGGAATAGAATATAATTGTACTTTAATAATTACATATTAAATATTAAATTAAAATCTAGTAATTAAATGCTCTTATTTACCTTTTTTTTGGTAAGCCCATAAAAATTTTTAGAGGATTTTTATATAATTAGCTATTTTGTCTTCCTCCACTTTATTAAAAACACATTTGTGATTTGAATATCCCATTGTGGGTATTACATTATTTTCATTTTTCCTATTTTTTGATAAATATCTTGCTATATTAGATTTTGGAATGCCTAAAAAATATATATAATAATGTAAATAATCTTACCTGTAAGTAATTGTAGAGTAACATGAATATGTGCCGGTAAATAATAAATAAGTTTTATTAACTTTATTAAATAAAAAATATATTTTATTAACTCCTTTCTTTTACTTTTCTAAAGGTATATATACATTTTCTAAAAAATAAATTAGAATATAAAACGAAATATAAAAAAGTAAAATAATATAAAAAAGTAAGGTTACGCCGTTTATAAAATAAAATTAGATTATAACACATAATAAAAATCAAATAATAAAAATTAGATTATAACAAAAATAAAATTTATATTGTAATAAAAATTATCATAATGCAACATTCTCCTTCTTCTGATAATTCCATCGGAGAAGTCATAGAGAGTTTGTTGTCCAAGTGGTTTATCATTTTGGTAATCAAGTTGTATCATAAATCATCATAACGTTGGCTTGTCCCAATCGTTGGTTTGATCAATTCGATTTTGCACGTTGGTTTGTTTAATCACAAGCTTGATATCCATATCGTAAATTGTCTCCATTAATCATAGCTTGTTTGATAGTACTCAATTGTTATTATCATTTTTCCGAAATTGTTATTATCATAAATAAGTTGCGAATAAGAAATAATAGTTCATCATAAGAATAAATGAAGAATGATAAATCAATAAGATTGTTATATTTTTAGCGTTCTAATTTTTTTTGCGTTTTAATGTAAGCGTTTTAATATTTAATTTAGTTTATGCAATTTAACATTTATTTTATATTTTAAGTTACATAGTCTTTTAAATAAGCAGGTTTTTTTTTTATTCGCACAGGTCTAGAGATAGGTGTTATATCGTTATTATCGTAATTTTTATATTTTTGTCCATACTTCCCTCCTTAAAAGAATCCTTAGAGTCATAGTTAATAATTGTGTTAAAACAGTTTCTAATTCTTATTTGATCTAAATATCTCCTCAAAATACCTTTCTCAGTCTTAATTTGGAACATCATATCACTTTCTTTATGTGTGATCATACCTTTGCACCATTTATCATCACCTTGTATTTTATACCAAACAAAATCTCCTACATTAAAAGTTATACTTGGTGGTAAAGTAACGTTTATTTTATTCTTCTTCTCCTCCATCGGTTTTAATAAGTCCCATTTAATTCTAATATCTCGATTAAACATTCTCTGTGATGGTGTAACTCCTGTAGTATCATTACGCGTATTTCTGTAATTAAGTAAAAATTTGCTAAGTGCGATATCTGGGTCTATTTTAATATTCCTTTTCATATGTGTTTTGAACGTTCTAACCATGCGTTCAACCTGGCCATTGGATTGCTGGTGATAAGCAGATGTAAGCACATGTTTAATACCAAAATTGTTGCAAAATTTTTCAAAATCGTTACTCGTAAAGTTAGTGCCGTTATCAGTAACTATAGTTTCAGGTATTCCGTATAGCGAAATAGTGTAATATTTTTAACAGGAATAATAATTGGAAATTTGCTGTAGGCATCGACTATTATCAACCAATTTTTTGTGAAAAACGGACCCGCATAATCTATATGTATCCTTTCAAACGGTTTGGTTGCCGAAACCCATGGTTTTTGTATCTTTATAGGATTATCGTGATATATATTACAATCGTCACAACTTTTCACTTCCATAACAATATCATTATTTATGCCAGGCCACCACATGTAATCTTTGGCTAAGGATTTGATTTTTCCTGCTCCCAAGTGACCTTCATGTAATGACTGTAGTATAGTTTTTCTCATATTAGACGGAATTATGATTTTATTGCTTTTGTAAAGACAATCTTTAATTATACTTAATTCCAATTCAATGTTTTTATAAATATTATTCATTATAGGTCTGTTGTTATTAATATCATTTATGACTTGTTTTAATTCCGTATCTTTTAAAGTTTCATCACGAATTTGATCAAAGTTAATAGGTAAATCCTCATATTCATTTATAATGGTTACGTTTTCAATAGTTTCATCACGACATTCTTGTGGTAATCTCGAAAGGCAATCAGGAACAACATTATATTTACCTGCTTTATACTTTATATTAAAATCATATCCTCCTAATGTAATATTCCACTCCTGGAGTCTTAACGACATGGTGCTATTATCCTTAAGACCCTTGGTGAAGATGTGAACTAGAGGCTTATGGTCAGTAATAATTGTAAATTTTGTGCCGATTAAATATTCCTGAAATCTCTTTATGGCAAACATTATAGCGAGAGCCTCACGCTCAATATTGGTATAATTCATTTCAGATTTTAATAAAATTCTCGACGCGAAAGCTATAGGTTTTTCTTTACCATCTTTTTCAATATGAAATAGTACAGCTCCTAAACCACATTTTGATGCGTCAGTGGCTATCCCTATAGGTAATTCAGGGTTAAAATATGTCAAAGCAGGTGGAAGACTAATTAACTTCTTTAGATCATTAAAACTTTTAGAGTGTTCTAGGTTCCAAGCCCATTTTTCTTTGTTGACAATCTTATAAAGAGGATCGGCAATTTCCGCAAAATTGTTCAAAAATTTTCTATAGTAGCCAGCCATTCCCAGAAATGTTGATAATTCAGCAGCTGATTTTGGTTCTGGCATATTAATTATTGCTTCAATTTTGTCGTGATTAGCATGAATCCCCTTAGCGTCAATATCATGACCCAGGAACCTCACTTTGTTTTTAAAGAACACACTTTTATTAAAGTTAGGTATTAGCCCATACGATGATATCCTATCAAATACTTTTTTTATGTTGTTAAGGTGGGCTTCATCGTTTTTTCCAGTTATAAGTAAATCATCAATATAAAATATAACGTCATCCATGTCACCGAAGATTTGATCCATAATCTGTTGAAAAATTGCAGATGAGGTCTTAAGCCCAAAAGGAAGTCTAGTAAATTGGTAATATCCCTTATGCGTAGATATGGTTAAAATATTTCTGCAACTTTTATCAATTGGAATCTGTAAGAAAGCATTTTTAAAGTCAATCTTCGTAAATTTCTTTCCTTCCGAAAGTTTAGCAATTAGATCATTAATTCGTGGTAGAGGGTATCTAAAGTCTTCTAGAGCTGGGTTTACAGTATCCTTAAAATCAGCGCAAAGCCTAATGCTCCCATCTTCTTTATAGACAGCGGTAACAGGACTTGCCCATCGGACATCATTCACCGGCTCAATTATTTTATCATGTATCCATTTTTTGAGTTCATTACTAACAAGATCAATTTTTGAATAAGGTATACGTCTAGGCGGTATAATTTTAGGTTGGGCATCACTTCTTAAATGTAACTTGACACTTGCTTTGTTGATTGGCCCATTAGTTAATTTCGATTCACACTCTTTAATCAATTTTTTTATTTCATCTTCGTAATTAGTGTCAATATTTGCTATAAATTTATTTAAAATATTTTTGAAAGCATTGATCCACGTACGTCCCAACAAGGCATTTTTACTTGATTCAACCACTACCGCTTGTAAATATTTCGAAATACCATCATAAGTCACTTTAACTTGAGTAGTTCCTATGATTTTGATTAAATTCCCGTCATAAGCAGTAAGTTGTAGCTCGGATTTCTTAAGATCTCTAATACCAAGTTTTTTAGCCAGACCATGAGGTATGATAGTGTATTTGGATCCAGTGTCCACTTGCATACAAGTAACAACGTCGTTCACTTTTAAAGTAGTCATAAAAGCGTTCTTTGTCATTAATCATATCGCCAGATAAATTGTTGATATTAAAATTATTATCATCTTTGTTCTTTGTAGAATCAACTTTCTCTTCAATAATTTCTTCAATATTCATGTTGTAATCATTATTGTATTGTATTTGCTTTCTATAATTTTCGTCACCACTTCTATAATTATTTGAGTTGTTGTTATATTGTATTTGCTTTCTCTGATTATTATCATTACCTCTATAATTATTTGAGTTGTTGTTATATTGTATTTGCTTTCTCTGATTATTATCATTACCTCTATAATTATTTGAGTTGTTGTAATAAGATTGGTAATTGTTACGATTTCCGTCACCGTATTGGATTTGTTTTCTTTGATTATTATCATACCATGTATTATTTCTACCATAATTCGATTGATTATTATTATTATAGCGATAATTGTTATAATTATAATTGTTATAATTATCGTGGTATCGCAAATTATTATTACCATAATTGTATCTAAAATTATTATTGTAATTCCCATTTCTATATCTATTATCATAATTATTTCTAAAATTATTTCTAAAATTATTATCATTTCTACTGCAAAAATTTTTATCTTTATCGGACTTTTTATCATTATTTATATAACTTATTTCATTATCCTCAGACTTAATATTACTAGAGTCCAGTTTCACCCCTAATTCCACCATCTGATTCAATGTAAGGTCAAAATTTTTGGAGAATTTGTATTTAATTTTATCGTTTAAAGTAGATGTCCGTAATTTCTCTTTTAATCTACTATCGTCCAAAAAATTACATTTCTTATGAAGTTTCGATACTCTAATGTTCCACAACATAAAACTCTCTGATGAGTTTTGTTGAAGAAGATTAAATTTATTAATTAAAGTATTTAAATTTAGCGCTGGTAAAAGATAGGTTAACTTTTTAATCACAATTTTAAGATCTAAAATATCGGTATCAGAACAAATTGCCTTAATGTCATCAAAAACTTTGTCTGATAAATTATTAAGCAAAGTATTAATTTTAATAGAGTCCGATAATGTACTGGTCGAAAAGTAATTTAATATTCTGTCTAAATAAATTTCAGTAAGAGGACCCACTAACTTTGGGATCTTATGTGTAAATTCTTGTTTAATTTCCATATTTAATTAATAAGACACATAAATAAGCAATTATAACATTTATTATTTTATTAATTCAAGTTTTGGTATAACTATTTATGATTTAACGAATATACAAATTAATTCAATGAAATCACTATCGCCGTAAATATAGTGTTTCCCGTTTAATAATTCAAAGCAATTTATCATGTCTCTTAAGTTCATAAATTCAAACAGTACATCCTCCGTACCGTTTATCCTATAAAAGCTGACATCAGAGTTATAAGTTAACTCAAATAAAATATCGTAGATGGAGATTTGATGGGGTACATTTAGTAGTTTGAAGGCGAACATAATTGATGAAAATAATTTTGAAATGACTTACCCTTTTTTTTATCCATCTTATATAGAATTGTTTGTACCATTTTATAATTTTTTTATTAACCATATTTACAAAGGGAAAAAAAATTTTATTTTTAAAAAAAAATTTCCATAAGGCGAGTTTCTTTTGCCAAAACTGGAGGCACCATGTAGAGTAACATGAATATGTGCCGGTAAATAATAAATAAGTTTTATTAACTTTATTAAATAAAAAATATATTTTATTAACTCCTTTCTTTTTCTTTTCTAAAGGTATATATACATTTTCTAAAAAATAAATTAGAATATAAAACGAAATATAAAAAAAGTAAAATAATATAAAAAAGTAAGGTTACACCGTTTATAAAATAAAATTAGATTATAACACATAATAAAAATCAAATAATAAAAATTAGATTATAACAAAAATAAAATTTATATTGTAATAAAAATTATCATAATGCAACAGTAATGATAACTTTCTGTCTGAGGCTATTGGATATAAAATTAAGGCGTTTTGATAATCTTCTGTACAAAAGATTTTTCTTTCCTTTTTATTGTAATTCCGCATCACTAGTAAATGATAAAATGAGCTAAAATGGCGTGTCCCAACTACACTATGACCAACTATGACCGAGCCCACTAACTTTATAAATATCATCCAAAATTATATTAATTCATGTTTATTGATTCTGAAAGTTTGCCAGATTGGAAAATAGGGTTTAAACTTTCCTAAAATTTATTTATTATGATTTTTAAAGCTTTATTTATAAATATAAACGTTAAAGTTTGCAAATATTTTTTATTACTTTTGGTATGCCAAAACATATTTTCTTCTGTAAAAATTAAAATACTTAATATTTTTCAAATCTTTTTTAGCCAATCATGTATGACGTAATTATATATGTTAGGCTCAAATTTCCGGTCTTATAAAATAATAGCTCAAATTATAATTAGAGTGTCCTAACTTTCCCCTGTACTCTATGTACCCCGGTCTCCCCTAATTAATGTTAAATTAAAATGACTAGAATACGAATTGCCATATATAATGTTAAATTGAAATGACTAAACTACGAATAGCGGTAATTAATGTTAAATTAAAATGAAACTACGAATTGCCATATATAATGTTAAATTAAAATGACTAAACTACGAATTGTCATATATAATGTTTGTTAATTGAGATTGATTTTTTTATATATATTTAAATTTGTATTGATATTTTATATAACAATTGGTATAATTTGAACATAACCTATTTAATATGTTACGATTATTTTAACCTGTAACTTTTTTTTGTTAAAATTGTTTTTGTAATATATATATACCTCATTGTTAGTTAGTTTTTTTATTAGTTAGATAATATAATAAAAATACGTTTTATTAATATAATGAATTTTTAGTACCGAATCCATAGTTATCATTATATAACAATATTAAATTAAAATGACTAAACTACGAATTGCGGTAATTAATGTTAAATTAAAATGACTAAACTACGAATTGCGGTATTTAATGTTAAATTAAAATGACTACACTACTAATTGCCGAATTTAATGTTAAATTAAAATGACTAAACTACGAATTACGGTAATTAATGTTAAATTAAAATGATTAAATTACGAATTGCGGTAATTAATGTTAAACTAAAATGACTAAACTACGAATTGTCATATATAATGTTAAATTAAAATGACTAAACTACGAATTGCGGTAATTAATGTTAAATTAAAATCACTAAACTACGAATTGTGGTAATTAATGTTAAATTATAATGACTAAACTACGAATTGCCGTATTTAATGTTAATTAAAATGACTAAATTACGAATTGTCATAGTTATATTAAAATGACTAAACTTCGAATTGCCGTATTTAATGTTAAATTAAAATGACTAAACTTCGAATTGCCGTATTTAATGTTAAATTAAAATGACTAAACTACGAATTGCGGTAATTAATGTTAAATTAAAATGACTAAACTACGAATTGCCATATATAATGTTTAATTAAAATGACTAAACAACTTCAATGTTTAATTAAAATGATTAAACTACGAATTGCCGTATTTAATGTTAAATTAAAATGTCTAAACTGAGAATTGCGGCAACTAAAGTTAAATTAAAATGATTAAACTACGAATTTACGTATATAATGTTAAAAATGTTGAATAGTCAAATTCTTAATCCTAAATTTAAATTTTTATTCTTGTATAAAACTTATATTATATTTTATTATCTATTTAGATTTGACTTGTTCTTATTTTTTATTTGTAAAACTAACTTTATATTTTTTTGTAAATCATTATTTGTATTTAAATTAATGATAGTATTAATTTAAAAAAATATATAATAATTAATATTTGTATATATATTTATATACATATAAAAAAAAAACATTTTAAGAAAATAAATAAATATAGTATTGGAGGATATGTTTGTGACGGTGTTAAAAAAAAATATTGAGGTTAGGAAGGATAATCTTGTGGGGAGAGACTGCCTATGAAGCTAATATAATTAGCCTTGTGTATTGCGATGGCGAGTCTTTGCCTTAAGAAGAAGCCCTCGCGGGGTTCACCGGTTAGTTGACGAATGTGGGAGCTGAGTTCCTTGAAAAAGGATAAGGCATATTTCCCAAAAGTAGTAAGGGTAGTGGAAATAATGGGGATGAAAATATATTCTTGAGAGATTTCGGAATATTTCGCTATTTTGAGTGTCTCCTTTTTCTCGAGTATATTGACTGTTTGATTTGATGGAGCGAGTGGATCAATACAAGAGTAGTCCCAGACCAGGAATTGATCGCGCTTCCAAGGAATTTGCGAAATACCGTCAGGCCGTTTCCCATCAGATCTGAAAAGACCGGATGGTTCAAGAGTGGAGGGGATTTGAGCAGATCTAAGAGCTCTAAGAATGATCGAATTGCATAGATTATGTCTTACAATTCGACCTTTACATGAGCGACAATGAAGACTATGTCTTCCATTGCCCAAAACTGCGGAGCCGCAACCTGAACATATGTGGGGTTGGGTAATAAGGCAATTTAAACGGATACCGATTGCATGTGAGAGCTCGTTTTTATTTAGTTGTAATTGCAGATTAATAGACGGAATGGCCTCGAGAAACTCATGGCCTGAACCATTAAGCAAAGAAGAGAATAAGGGACGGTCAGATAATTGCATTCTGGAAAGGAGTGATTCAACGCAGAGTGCAATAATAGGCCTATCCCAGTCCTCCTGCTTATTAGATTCAGGAAGGGGGTGAACCGCATAAATTCGTGTCCGATGATTGCATCATTAAAAGAAGACTCGGGATTTAAATAATTGGGATTATTATGTTTTTAGTTAGTAGACAACTGGATATAAAGGCCGTTAAGGCGAGATCGGATGGAGATCTGAGGCCCAGACCTCCCATCTTTGTGGGTAAAGAAGCTTGTGTCCAAGCAATTTCATCGAATTTAAGATTTAGAATGCTTTCGATAAGGATTTTGATCCCATTATCATAAACTCCAAGTGGAATGGGGAATTTAAATATGGCAGTTGAGCGAAGTGCGTAAAGAATACGGGGAATATTGAAAAAATTTTTCACCAGGAAAAAGGCTTTATGAGAAGGAAGAAGGGAAAATAAATCTTCCAGCTCTAATAAAGTATCCAAAGTGGACTGAAGAAAGAAAGAAATAGCAGAGTTACCACCAACAGGGGCTCCCAGATGATAGAGACCGTCAAGAGTCGTGAGTTTGAATTTGTTAGTATTAGGTTCGATTGTATTGATAGGGATAAATTCTGATTCTCTGGATTAATGGAGAGTCCTATAGCTGATCCGGCCTCCTTGATAATGTTCACAGCTTTATTAACTTCAACATTGGATCCTCCAAGGATACTATCATCAATGTACCAGGAATGCAAGGATAATGAGCAGACCGAATTAATGGATTTAATGATGTCATTAATACCTAAACAAAAGAATAGGGAACCTAGGGGGTCTCACTGCTGAATGCCCTCGACGGATGGGATTTTAAAGGTATCAAACAGAAGAGTGGAGGGCTGTTGATAACACGAATAAAAAAACTTAGTGTAACTGGGAAAAAGATTACTTGAGGAACTCAAAAAGGAGTTCCGGGAGAGTGTGTTGTAGTAAGCATTAGAGAAATCAATTTTTATAAGGGTTCATTAGAAGGTAAATTTTCAAGATATAATCTGGACAAATGTACAACAGCTTCACAGCCACCGGGGATTCCAACACCAAGTTGGAAGGGACTTAACGTGAAGCATCATGCTTAATTCGAGATGATATCATCTTGGCTACTAATCGACGAAAGGTAGAACCAATGGCAATGGGTCTGATATCATTATTAGGTTTTTGAAGTGCAATTAGCCTAGCACCAAAAAGGATAGGTGAAACGAAATTAGGAACCTCACAGTTTAAAATTTTGTTGCAGAAGTTTGTTAGTTTGGGGAGAACAGATGTTTGTGAGCATGTAGAGGGGGAAGTGATTTCCTGGAGAAAAATGGGACATATGCCATCAAGCCCATGAGCGGAATCGCGATGAAAGGAGAGAATGGCTTTCCTTACTTCTTCAGAAGTAAAAAGAGAAGCGCAAGTGGAGTGAGGTTGAGGAGAAATAGGGATGATGTAGGCTAAGGGGTGTTTTTTACATAACCATAAATAGGTAGACATGGATGGCTCAGCTAAAGAGTCATGTGTGGACACCAATCTGAGTGCTCCTTTAATATTGAGGTTGTCAATTTTCTTGCAGATCAAATTGGCCTTCAACTCTATTGGTGAGAATCTTCTTTTGTTTAAGACTGACTGTGAGATTTTGTTTTCATGAAGATGGGGGGTCTTCATCGAAGCAGCATCCTTGATTTGCTGAGTGAGGGATTTAGGTGAATTTTTGTCAGGCACTCTGAAAGTATTATATCCAAAATATAGGAATTTTAGCCATTCTTGCTCATTACTAAAGTTTTGCAAAAGAGAAAATAGGCAGTCAGCAAAAGATTTAGCAACAGACAATCTAGGACCTTTGGGGATCCTTGAAATAATATTTGGTTGGGGATCCTTGAAATAATATTTGGTTTGGAATGATCAAAAAAAATATCTGAGAAGCTGGAATTTGAATTGTGGTGAAGTGGAACAGAATTTTCTGTGGGGATAATCAAGGTATTGGTAAGAAAAAAGGAACGTGGCCAGAGTGTGAGCATCTGAGTGAAGGAGGACCATGGACTTGTAAGCATCCATTTTTCCTTATATGTACTGTTTTTTGACAAGAGGGACAGATTTGTGATGATGACATACAGAGAATGGTAAATTAAATATTCATGTAGTAGAAAAAATTAATTTGACTCATACAATAGCTATAGGCTAGCAAAAATTTTGAATGATGAGGTTATTATTGATTATTTTGAATAAATTCATTAATAATGATAAGAATTCAGGAGAATTTTTGAGTAATTGGTTATTTTTTAAAATTATGTAGGTATGATAATAAATGAATGATTCATGTTGATAATATAATTGTTTAGATTTCATATATAGCTATAGCAGGATCCTAAAAATACTATAAACTTATAAACAGCTGATTGTGAATAAAGAGCTAAAAGCTTGGTTATTGCTAGTTTGGGAGAGAAAGATCCAAGGACATTATTGCAGCATGGTATGAATATGATCAAGGACTGATAGTTGTTTAGATACTATATTACTATTTTATTTATAACCTTATAAAAAGCTGTGAATACAGGACTAAAGACTTGGTGCATGGATAGGTGGAATTTTGATTTTTTAATTATATTTAAAGATAAAAAAAAATTAAATTGTACAAATTTTTTTATAAATAAATACCAGTGATCCTTCTTACAAAAATAGTTATATAATATTTTAGAAAATAAAATAATATAATTCATTTTACCTTTACCTAACTCTTATAAGACCATATTAGCATGGTGCCCCGGTCCGTGAAAAAAACTCTCCGGATAATTTTTTAAATTTTTTTAAATTCTTCCAATTCGTTTTAGTGGGGAAAATTAACATGATAACAACTTATATAAAGGTTAAAAAAATATTTTTTTCATAATACTTATTTCGATGTATATATTTAAAATCTTGAGCATACCCTCCGCCATATACAGTTGCGACTTATTGTTTGAGCTAACTGGCACCCTTGATGAAGAATATTATCGTATACCAATCCAAACTCTGGTGATGTCTTTTTTCAATTCCAAAGTTTAAAGATATGTTTAAGTGTTACGAATCATTAAATAGGAAATTCTATATCTATGAAGAAACAGAATTTTTAGAATTGTCGTGTGTATCTGTTTAAATATAAATCATAACCGCGAGTATTATAACTGGTTAACGATTATATGTAAACGTTCGTTGCCTTGGTCATTATATATATGATATAAATTCTTTTATATTTATAAATATATTTTTTAATATAAGTAGATGATTCTTATAGTGCTCATATATTTAACGTTTCAACTTGTATTTAAAAATGCAAATAATAAATTCCTAGTAATGGTTTTCAGCTGTATATTGTTCAAAAGAAAAACCCCCATTCTTAACCAAAAATCGTAAGGGTTTAGATTTAACATTTTTATATAAAGAACTTTAGCTGACAGGGTCCTATCTATGCTATATTAAAATTATAATTCAGAAGAACATCGCAAAAAACAATTTATTAGCACCAATACTTTTTAATCAAATCTCACATTTTGAGGTTTAATATTTAAATTTTTTTAATTCTAAGAATATTATTAGCTCACTGATTGATTATGTTAAATGAAAGTATATTTCACAAATAAAATATTTTAATAATTTAAGATAATTTATCAGGTTTATAAATATTATTTTATGATAAAGGAGTAATAAGAGGACTTAATTTCAAAACGTTCGTTTCCATACTAAACTATTTATATTTACTAATTTAATATTTATAAAATAAAACTGAGATAGAGTCTTGACACTTATGAATATAATTTTTTAATTTGTTAGTAGAACTATGGATAACCCGAGCTTTCAACAAGTGAAAAAATTGCTATCGTAGAATTCATTTTCTATTTAATAAGTATAACATAAAATATAATTTTATAAATGCTGTATTTAACATTTAGCGACATAACGTTCCCTATCACTAAATCGTAAAGAATTCAAAAGGATCTAAGCAGAGGATATTTAATCCATCCTAAACAAATATATATTTAATCTTGTTGTTTATAATTTATTTTATTAAATAAAATAAAAATCCTTACTAATTATATTATTTTTCAGATTTTATATATTTTAAAATTGTATAAATAAATACTTCTTTAATATCTTAATTTTTAAATGTAAATTATATCTATTTGAATAAATAAAAAGGATTAGGTCTAAATTAGTGTTGTTAAACGGCTCGTTTTGAGCCTATTTTTAAAAACGTCTAACTCAATATTTCACCCAGAATAATATTACGCAAGCCTGAAGATTTTGCTTGTAGAAGGAACAAAGGTTTGGACATCTATTTGCAAAATCTCAAGGCTTAGACAATATTTTTCTGGCTAAAAAGTTGAGTTTGCCATTTTTAAAAATCAGCTCAAAACGAGCCGTTTGACAACACTAGTCTAAATATATATTTTTGCAATAAAATATTTATATTAAGAAAATTTACCATCATAACATAATTATCTTGTTGCAATTAATACTTATGAAGAAGTAGTAATATACTTTACTAATAGATGTTGATAGTTAAATTTTGTTTTAAAGGTAGTGTAAACGCAGGGTAAACTAGATCGATTAGCAGCTTAGTCATTTTAATTCAATATTAATTATGACAATTCGTAGTTTAGTGATTTTATATCACAATAATTACCGCAATTCGTAGTTTAGTCATTTTAAATAACATTAATTACGACAATTCACAGTTTAGTCATTTTAATTTAAACATTAATTATCGCAATTGCCAGTTAAGATATTTTAATTCAACGATAATTATCGCAATTCGTAGTTTACTCATCTTCATTTAGCATTAAATACTATATTGTTAAGTCATTTATAATTTAACATTAATTACCACAATTATTAGTTTAGTCTAAATTAATTTTATATCAATTCTTAATTTAGTCATTTTAATTTAACATTAATTAGGGCAATTTACAGTTTGGTCATTTTAATTTAACATTAATTACAGCAATTCGCAATTAAGACATTTTAATTTAACATTAAATACGGCAATTTGTATTTTACCCATTTTAATATAGCATTAAATACGGCAATTCATAGTGTAGTCATTTTAATTTATCATTAATTACGGCAGTTCGCTGTTTGGTCATTTTAATTTAACATTAATTTCAACAATTCACAGTTTAGTCATCTTAATTTAACATTGTCAATTAGTAATTGGCCATTTTAATTTAAAATTTACCGGTAATTCGCAATTTATATTAATTATGGCAATTCGTAGTTTGATCATTTTTATTTAACATTAAATACGGCAATTCTCAGTTTAGTTATTTTAATTTAACATCATATACTGTTTAGACAATTTAATTTAAAATTAAATAAGGCAATTCGTAGTTTAGGCATTTTATTTAACATTATATATGGCAATTCGTAGTTTAGTCATATAATTTAGTGCAATGACATATAATAATACCTAGACTGACGATTCATTCATTAAAATGCATTTTTAAGCGTCGTTAAAAGCAAATCAGCTGGACCCGCCTGGTAACCTTTATAATAATTATTTTCATGTTAAAAACTAATATTTTGATAACTTACTTTCTTATTATCTCGATGAACAGGCAATTCTTTAATAAAGTTTGCATCAGATATAATATAAAATTAGGCTCTCGTTTAAAATTTTAATATTTATTACAGTAACCAAGATGGCGTCTCTAGCTGATTTGTATTGATGTACACTTTTAATGAATGAATCGTCAGTCTAGGTATTATTATATGTCATTGATTTAGTGTTGTTAAATGGTTGGTTTTTTTCGACCACGACCCCGAGCCGAAGTCGTAAAAATTGGCCCCTGAGCCAGGGTCGAAAAATCAACCACGACCCGCCCGACCCATTGGACCTTTTGAGCCGACCCGGGTTGGCTTACTGGGTCGGCCTGCTGGGTTGGCTTGCTGGGTCAATTTGTTGAATATATATAAAATTAAACTAGTTTGTTTTAATCCGGGTTCATTGTTTTTGATATTATAAAAATGTTCAAAAATCGGTAGGGGTGCCTTTGATAGTAAGACACTTCATCGTATTTTTCGTCCAATTCGTTCAAAATGGAGATTAATATGTTTGAAATGGTAAAATTTAATTTTTTACCACAATCTTACGTTAAATGTTAATAATTCTTTTGGAATGTTAATAATTCTTTTGGAATGGTAAAATTTAATATATATTATTCAAATATAGAATATTTAGCAGGTTTATGGCAAAATATAATTTCTACAGCAAATTAAGAAGATTAATAGGTTTAAAATGGTAAAATTTAATATATATTATTATTCAAATATAGAATATTTAGCAGATTTCAAATGGTAAAAATTTATCTTAGCTCTTACACAATATCAAAAGAACAACCTAGGATATAATTTCTACAGCAAATTAAGAAGATTAATAGGTTTAAAATGGTAAAATTTAATATATATTATTATTCAAATATAGAATATTTAGCAGGTTTCAAATGGTAACAATTTATCTTAGCTCTTACACAATATCAAAAGAACAACCTAGGATACAATTTTTACAGCAAATTAAGAAGCTTATTTTATTATTCAAATTTATAATGTATATGACATATGTTAATTATTTCAAATGTATAAATCGAATACAAAAATATAAACAACGCATGTATAAAACAAATATAAATTATTTACAATGTAAAATACAATAATAAAAATTATATATTATCAAATAAATTTGAATTATATATTAATTTAATATAAGCTGATGCTTTATCAGCAAATTCTAATTTATTAATGATACAATTATTGTATTGTACAGTCAATTTTTCCAAATTTCTCTCTTTTAATATATATTTAGTATTTGTTTTCTTAAGCATCATCCCTAGATCAATTTGAACCTTCTTTAGCTTGAGGTTCCTATGGTCCAATTGTATTAGCGTTATAAAGGAATAAATATTTGGGTGAGATGACTTCACCAACTTATTTAAGGCTGAATGCCATCCTTCAAGGTGATTGTTTGTGCGCGGGCCACCTATTGCATATCTACTCCAGATCTCCCTTGAGAACATTGAATTACGCCCTATAAAGAAAAAAATATATATTTTTTATTTTACCTGTCCAGGTTTTATCCGTATATAGAAACAAAAGATTTAGGTCTATATTATTTATTTGGGCCAAACTTTTACTTATATCTAGGACATCATCAATATCCTCAAGCTTGAGAAGAGGTAAAATGCACATCCTCCTTACAATTTTTCTGGCGATAGGATTTTCATGATATATTTTTTTTAGCAATAAGGAATTGACTTGTCTCCAAACACTTTGGGTAAAGTGGAAAAAACAGTCTAATTATAAAATTAAAAAAATATAAAGAATATTATCAATTAACCTTTGATTTGTATATTTATAAATACATCATACAAGGCCTCTATGGCTGCCTGTTCAAAATCTAATTGAACATATTTTGGACAAAGTATAAAATTATAGTCCTCACATATCTTCTTTATCATTTGGAAGAGTTTTATATAAGTAGCTTTACTATTTGGCAATAAAGCATATATGGTTACTAACATATGCTCTTTATAATAAATATGAAAAGTGTATAATTGTTTGTAAATTTTGGGGGAAATGAGGTGCCATCCATGTAGATGGTTTCAGCCTCTGCAAGGATTCTAATAAATTCATGTGTTGAGAATATTAGGATCTCATTATTATCATTGGCTAAGAGGAATGGTTCCCCTTCAAATGTGATGTATTCTGTTGGTAATATTAGCTCACCTGTTGTAAGAGGCAAAGCTGGCCGTGACTGCTTGATCATTCGAATCATTGTTTTTTGGACTGATTCAAATGGTGGAATTGCATTAGGGAAGTCTGAGATATCTGGAGTGTTATGGAGCCTTTCTGTTAAAATTCGATTATATATTGTCTTTCTTGATTCTAATGGGTTTGCTTGCATTGCAGTTTTAAGACTGTTTCTTGTTTCAAGGCCCAAGAATTCATCCTTGTCCTCTTCATGTGTATGTTCCCTTTTAATATCAACTCTAGAATCTTGGATTCTTAATATTACACGTCCATTACATAAATTTTGACGGCATTTGTAATATATAGAATCCTTCCTACAATAATCTCTTATGTACAGAAATCCTTGATAGTAAAGGCAATAATTACCCTTTGAGGATTTAATGTATTGAATATCTATGATATATAAATAAAAATAATTAAATCATGAATTTATTACTTGAATTTTGGATGCTAGCATATTGTAATTCTAATAGCATTTGGGCATTATTTACATCTTCTGTACCTATTTAAAAAATAATTTAATAAAATAAGTTATAAAAAATTACTAGATATTGTAGGTTGTATATTAAATGCTGGTAATAGCTGAGATTGAGTTAATATAATGCCTAATAATAATTAATTTATTATAAAATTTATTAATTTGTGAAACTTGATCTGGCATTAGTAGGTTGCATGTTCTGTGTTACTAAGGGTTGACATGGAGTAAAACATATTCCCTAAAAATAAACTGTTTATAAAAATAAAATAATTGATGAAACTAGTTATAGTTGTTTGGTAGTTTGCTACAGAGAGTTGAGATGTGGCACATATATTGCCTAAAATTAAATTGATTATAGAAATTTTAATTTGTGAAACTTGATATGGCATTAGCAGGTTCCATGTTCTGTGTTACTAAGGGTTGACATGGAGTAAACATATTGCCTAAATTGATGAAACTAGTTATAGTTGTTTGGTAGTTTGCTACAGAGAGTTGAGATGGGGCACATATATTGCCTAAAATTAAATTGATTATAGAAATTTTAATTTGTGAAACTTGATATGGCATTAACAGGTTGCATGTTCTGTGTTACTAAGGGGACATGGAGTAAACATATTGCCTAAAAATAAATTGATTTAGTGATTTATTTATAAAAATATTTACCAATATGTGTTTTACACTGTTCTATGGTATGATCCTGCATCTCTGTGAACCTACCTGATTGTAAAATACCCCGTCCTAAGCAACTCCTTTGTCTACACCTGTAATACGATGTGGCATTTATTACTCTATGGATGGTATATTCTAAATCATTAAAACATAAAATATCACGTCCTCTTTTGGATTTTTTATTAGTAATTTTGTTTTCTAAAATTAAAACTAAATTAATATGTTTACACTTTTGTATTTCCCGCACTTTAATGGACCAATCACAGAATTGGACGAAACTTTACGATGAAGTGTCCATACGATCATAGGCACGGAAATCCAAAAATCTTTGGTTCTAGTAATAAATAGGGACTGCCATTATATATTACTCCATGAGGAAAATATAAATGTGAAAATTTTTAAAAAATTTATCTTAAGCCTAGTTAAAATTTATGATACTAGAAATATGTTCTTAAACCTTTAGGTCTTGTATAAAATTGGCACTGCTGTTATATTTTACTCCACGAGGAAAAAAATTGCGAATTATTTTTAAGAATTGTTTTAAACCTAGTTAAATGTTTATGATATTAAGAGGATGATCTAAAACCTTTGGGTTTAGTAATAAGCACTGCTGTTATATTTTTATCCACGAGGAAAAAATTTATATTTTTTTAAGACTTTGTTTTAAACCAAGTTAAATGTTTATGATATTAGGAAGATGTTCTAAAACCTTTGGATCTAGTAATAAATTTTCACTGCCATTATATTTTACTCCACAAGGATAAATTCTGAAAATTTTTTAAAAATTTACTTAAACCTAGTTAATAGTTTTTGATACTAAATCTTTGGATTTTGTTATAAATTGGCACTCCTGTTATATTTTAACCCATAAGGAAAATAAAATTGTTAATTTTTTTTAAGACGTTGTTATAAACCTAGTTAAGTGTGTGATATTAGAAAGATTGTCTAAAACCTTTGTGAATTGGACTTTCACTATATTCTACTCCACGAAGAACTAAATTATTAATTTTTAAAAAAATTTGTCTTAAACTTAGTTTAAAGTATCTAATTCAAAATCATTAAAATATTTGTTAACCGAAAGAAAAATAAAATATTTTTCCATTAATAAAAGTAAATGCAATATTTAAAACGAATATAATAAAAATGGATAAAAAATCCAAGTAGATGCTATGAGAGACATTGCATGAAATGAGTGGATCAGGTCAGACTCTCTAGAAGAAATGGATGGAAATAAAATATTTAATCCTTGAATAATAAAAAAAATTTTCTAATCAAAGTTGTTTAACCTCAGCCTTGTTTATAGATAAAAAATAGCCAAAACTAATTAATAAAAAATTATACATCGGATAGGGATTTCTGCTAATCACCCTCAGTGTTATATTATAAATATAAATAAAATAATTTTTAATAAATAAAAATTGTGTAATGCTAACGCATAATTAGCAGAAAACCTTAGCCAATGCCTAATTAGTTTAAAATTATTGTATCTCATAGTGTTGTTAAACGGCTCGTTTTGAGCCAATTTTTAAAAACGGCTAACTCAATACTTCATCCAGAAAAATATTACCCAAGCAGGAAGATTTTGCTCATAGAAGGAACAAGGGTCTACACATATAAATCTTGAGGTTTAGGCAATATTTTTCTGGCTAAGATATTGAGTTAGCCGTTTTTAAAAATCGGCTCAAAACGAGCCGTTTAACAACATCTCATATTTGCCCTAAGCCTATTTTAAATTTACTAAACGTTCTTTCACAATTCAATTGTGTAAATTATCGTTTCCCTAACTTTCATATAAAAACCTTTCATATAAAAAATTGCGACTGAGAATAATTGCGACTTTTTTATGATTGGTTGTGATAATTGCGACTTTATACCCATTGGTTATAAAAAATTAAACGTATTTATAATATATATTTGAAAAATCGTGCTTTTTGGAAAGCCTCTATGGCCTAGTAGGCAAGAGCTTGGCTTACTTTTCCCATGGTCCCGGGTTCGAACCCCGGAAATGGTCATGTTTTTTTCTTATTCTAACTTGGTGGTTCCATTTTTGTGGGGATAATATATAGGAGGCCGGACTCGACCACCTGATTCCGTATTAATATATTAAATAATAAGAGTTTTATTACATTTTAATAAATTTTGGTCGGTATTTAGAAAATTAGGTTGGTATTTAGAATATTTCCATACATTCACTCATTAACAATAGTCGCAATTATTTATATGAAAGGTTTTTATATGAAAGTTATACCAACCGTAAATTATAATGTTAAAATATTCATAAAAATAATCTAGATTATTATAATCAGTTGTGTGCAGATTTTGGGAAAAAATTTTAAAATATCGTAAATTACATACCTTAATAATATTTATTTTCCCATTTTTAAAATGTAACGAAGAGCTTCTGTTGGCAATATATTGTGTGTCACTTAATGTAATCCTTGTTTTCATTTCTTTTGAAAGGAAATTTTCATGATTTAAATTTTTATATTTTTAGACTAAGCCTAATTAGCATAGTTTTTCGTCATTTATGCAACACAAGATCAGACCACAATACATTTTTTATTGAAATCCTTAGTAAATTGTTGCTAGAAATAATTTTCTTTATTTACGCTAAAGTTCTAAATTAATGAGATATAATAGTTTTAAGAATTTTATCATTTTTTTAATTTATTTATTTATTTAAATTCTATTTGGATGCGTGATTTTGTACAATCAATCTTATTAAAGGTTTAATATGATTTGTATTATTTAAATTTTATAGTACTATATGTAATAATTTTAAAAGTGAAATCAATAATTATAATTGTGCAATTTAGTGTTGTTAAATGGCTAAGCCGAGTCGACTTAGCTGCGACTTGAGCCTAGTTTCTAGTCGAAAAAACTACTCCGATTCGAGTTGACTCCCGAGGCGATTTTATAACAAAAATAAAAATATAAAATAATATATATAATATTTCATAATATAGTTTTTAATATATACCTATACTTTTTTTAGACATCCTCTTTTTAAAATCACTTATTAAAATTGTTGCAAACGAAATTATATCTTTGCATTTCCTTAATAAGCCTAAAATAAACTCAAGTAAAGCATTAATAAAATTAATTTCAAGCTAATAAAAAATTTCTAAACCATCCCTCCATTCGCAACCTCTTCTCTCAAAAATGTTTGAAGAATTTGTAATTTTTGAAATAATGACCATAATTTAAAATTTGTAGAAAAAAAGCATTTATATAAAAGATAAAATCAGAAATACTCACATCATCCATAGTCTGTCATGGTTAGGACAAAAAAATCTTTTAAATCCAATTTTCTAAAAAAATATTTTCTTTATAAAATATATAATAATTATTTTAATAGCTTATAATTTTGGGATTCAGAAGATGTTTCACTTATTCAGATTAGTTTATTAATATTAAAATTATTAAGGTTTGAAAGAAAAATGTCCCAATCATCCCCGGTCACCCCTAATTCGGTCATATATAGATTAGAAAAAAATACTAATCTTTTGAATTATTGGGAAACTGTAAATAGTTAGCCAGAAATTTATAAGTTAGCTATACCTGTCCTAGCAGTTCCAGCAGGTATCC
Organism: Gordionus sp. m RMFG-2023; assembly: GCF_954871325.1. Lineage (NCBI taxonomy): Eukaryota > Metazoa > Nematomorpha > Gordioida > Chordodea > Parachordodidae > Gordionus > Gordionus sp. m RMFG-2023. Next base: position 19,957,326 of record NC_088775.1, read on the forward strand.
GTAGAAAGAGAATTTTCTAACCTTAAGTTTATACTCTCTGCGCAGAGAACTAAATTAAATCCTGAAATATTAGAAAATAATTTCGTTTTCCTTTCTATATCTCTTTAAACATAAACAGTATGAATTTTATTATATTTATGTGTTATTTTATTCCTCTTTGTATTTGCGCATGTTTAGTTTGTTTTATCTTATTTATTTATATAATAAAATTAATTAATTTGTCTAATTTATATTTACTGTTTTATAAAAATATCTATTAGATTATCATAGTTAAAAGATTTTTCTCTAAGATTAATATATATGATTTATGATTTAAGATATTTTTTTGGTATTTATTACAATATTTATTAATAGATATTTTATAACAAATAAATAAAAAAAATTTTAAATAAAATTTGGTGATGCCCAGCAGCTCCGTGAAGTTGGCCGAACGATTGGAAGCACTAACGATGAATCATATGTCATTTTTTAGTGCTTCGTTAGTGCTTGTTAGTGCTTCAATCCGTATAGTAGCCGAATTTAAGGAAAAAAAAGTTATAGGCAAAAATAAAAATTTGTGCCAACTTCACGCCTAAAAGTCGATTGGAAGCACTAACGATGAAACTTATATCATTCTTTAGTGTTTCGTTAGTAGAGGTTAGTGCTTCAATCCATTTCGTAGCCGAATTTATGAATAAAAAGTTATTGGCGAAAAAAACAAAATTAAACAAATATTGGCGACTTGCCAAAACAAAAACTATAGGAGTATTAAACATCCGGTTTTCATCATTATTTAGTGCTTAATTAGTGTATTTAAATTCCGTTATTAATTTGGTTAACCGTCTTTATAAAAAATTGTAATAGGCTAAAGAAATGTTTAGAGGTCAAATTATGGCCAGAAAATTATAAAAGCACTAACGATGAAATTTATATCCTTCTTTAGGGCTTCCTTAGTAGAGGTTAGGGGTTTAATTACTTTTGTAGCCGAATTTAAGAATAAAATGTTATTTGCGAAAAAAACAAAAATAAACAAATAATGGCGACGTGCCAAAACAAAAACTATAGTACTACTAAACATCCGGTTTTCGCCATTATTTAGTGCTTAGCAAATTTGAATACCGTAATTAATTTGGTTAACCGTCTTTATAAAAAATTGTAATACGCTAAAGAAATGTTTAGAGGTCAAATTATGGCCAGAAAAATATGAAAGCACTAACGATGAAATTTATACACTTCTTTAGGGCTTCCTTAGTAGAGGTTAGTGGTTCAATCACTTTTGTAGCCGAATTTAAGAATAAAAAGATTTTTGCGAAAAAAACAAAAATAAACAAATAATGGCGACGTGCCAAAACAAAAACTATATTAGTAATAAACATCCGGTTTTGCCATTATTTAGTGCTCAATTAGTAAATTTGAATTCCATAATTAATTTGGTTAACCGTCTTTATAAAAAATTGTAATACGTTAAAGAAATGTTTAGAGGTCAAATTTTGGCCAGAAAATTATGAAAGCATTAACGATGAAATTTATATCCTTCTAGAGGTTAGTGCTTGAATCATTTTTGTAGCCGAAATTAAGAATAAAAAGTTATTTGCGAAAAACCCAAATAATGGCGACGTGCCAAAACATAAACTATAGTAGTACTAAACATCAGGTTTTGCCATTATTTAGTGCTCAATTAGTAAATAACGTGTTAAAAAATTCATAATTTTTTTCTCGTGGAGTAGAATATAATAGCAGTGCCAATTTATTACAGGACCCAAAGGTTTAAGAACATCTTTCTATCAAAAACTTTTAACTAGGATTAAAATAAATTTAAAAAAATTTTCACAATCTTTTTTTTCCTTGTGGAGTAAAATATAATGGCATTGCCAATTAATTGCTAGATCCAAGGGTTTTAGAACATCTTTCTAATATCACAATTTAAGTATATAACAACGTCTTACAAAAAATTCATTAATTTCTTTCCTCGTGGAGTAAATTATCAGCATTGCCAATTTATTACAAGACCCAAAGGTTTAAGAACATTTTTCTAGTATCAAAAACTTTTAACCAAGCTTAGGATAAATTCTTTTTAAATTTTCACAATATATTTTTTCCTTGTGGAGCAAAATATAATAGCAGTGCAAATTTATTACTAGACCCAAAGGTTTTAGAACATCTTCCTAATATCATAAACATTTAACTAGGTTTAAAACAACGTCTTAGATAAAATTCGTAAATTTTCCTCGTGGAGTAAAATATAATAGCAGTGCTAATTTATTACAAGACCCAAAGATTTAAGAACATCGTTCTAGTATCAAAAACTTTTAACTAGACTTAAGATAAATTTTTAAAAAATTTTCACAATTTATTTTTTCCTTGTAGAGTAAAATATAACAGCAGTGCCAATTTATTACAAGACCAAAAGGTTTAGGAACATCTTTCAAGTATCTAAAACTTTTAACTAGGCTAGATATGTTTTTAAAAAGTTTTCACAATTTATTTTTTCCTCGTGGAGTAAAATATAATAGCAGTACCAATTTATTACTAGAACCAAAGATTTTTGAACATTTTTTTAATATCAAAAACAATAAACCCAGATTAAAACAAACTAGCTTAATTTTCTATATATTTTGTCGACCCAGTAAACCAACCCAGAAGGTCGACCCAGTAAACCAACCCAGAAGGTCGACCCAGCAAGCCATCTCAGCAGGTCAACCCAAAAATTCGACCCAGCAGACAAACCCATCAAGCTAACCCAGCAAGTCTACTCAGCAGGCCGACACAGCCAGCCAACCCAGCAGGCCAACCCACATAGCCGACCCGATGAGTCGGCTCATGAGACCTGGGTCGGGTAGGGTCTGATCTATGGCCAAATTGATTGGCTCGGGTTTAGGGTCGTTTTTTTCTGCTCAAACCTTGCTGGGTTTTTGGCCAAGCCGACCCGACCCGGCAATTTAACAACACTATTATAATTTAACAATATGGCAATTCATAGTTTATTAATTTTAATTTAACATTATATATGGCAATCCGTAGTTTATTAATTTTAATTTAACATCATATATTGATTAGACAATTTATTTTAACATTAAATACGGCAATTCGTAGTTTAGTCATTTTAATTTAACATTAATTACCTCAATTCGCAGTTAAGACACTTTAATTTAAGATTAATTACAGCAATTCTTGGTTTATTCATTTTAATTTAACATTATATACGTCAATTTTAGTTTATTCATTTTAATTTAGCATTAAATACGATTCGTAGTTTAGTCATTTTATTTTAACATTAATTACTGCAATTCTCAATTAAGACACTTTAATTTAAGATTAATTACGGCAATTCGTAGTTTAGTCATTTTAATTTAACATTAATTGCAGCAACAAACACAGAATAATGAGTCATATTAGAAAATAAAACTAATTTATAAAATACATAAATATCAAAAACAAGTAATGATATATACTTATTAAAGATAAAGAATAATATAAACAAGTATATTTTTTTTTATTAGAGATGCCATTTAGGCATATATGCCTAATATAAGCTATATTTAAAACAGCACAGAAAAAACCTACAAATTCAAATACCATGAAAAAAATTATTCAACCTAGTATCAGAATCATTTAATGCAATTAATAAAATAAGACCAACAATTACCCCCAAAAAATCTGATAAATTGATATGTACATTTTGTTAGTCTTTACACTCTTTGATCTAGTTGAACAGCCTAAATTTGTTACAGTGATGGAAGGTTAGATAATTTATATATATATAAATTGATATGATATTCTAAATATTCATAGTAACATTGGATCATTTAAATTTTTTTTGAGGAAGTCTTTTACGAGAAGAATAGAGGAAATTTTGAAATCATGTACACTTTATAAAGTATTTTAAAAGCCCAATCATATATCTACAACACAGCAGATTTGGGGTCTACAAAAACCCGAAGTTTTATGGAAATAACAGCTCACTGGGTAATATTAATACCTTATTTTAAAAAAAATTTAAAAATTATTTTAAGAATGAGAAACACTTGAAAGGCAATCATAAGCCTTGGAGTGTAGAGGAATACCTGGCACATATTCACTTAACTAAATTGCTGAGATATTGGAATAAGTTTATAGAGAGTATGGGATTTCTGATAAACTAATTACTACTGTCACAGATAATGCATAATTTTGTCAAGTCACATGAATATTGTGAAATTAAATGCTCTTGACAACGATTTTGAGGATGAGGGTGACCTATTAGAGTTTAATAAAATCAATAATGGTTAGTACAGATTTTTTAAAATCTTTATATTTAGATGATATAAACAAAATAAAATTACCCAAGCACATTAGGTGTGCCTATAACACTTTGTCCTTAATTGCAACTAAAGATATTATTTCATCAATATCAAGCTCAAAGAATCTTGAAAGGATTCATTATGGAGTAATGGGGAAATGCACAAAATTATGGAATGCATATGGAAGCCCCAAATCTTCTGAAAAGATAAAGGAGATAACAAGTGGTATTCAGATAAAGATTCCATGCATAACGAGGTGGAACAATTTATATGATAGTATGACTTCATTATGAAAATATAAATCAAATTTAAAACTATTATTTAAAACAATTGATTGTCCTATTTTAAAAGAAATGGATATTGTTTATATGGAGGAATTGTAAAGTTTCAGGCCCTATAGCAATTGCATTAGGCAAACTACGAGGGCAGAATAGTACATTTTATGGGAAATTAGCGCCTATACTATTTGTGGTTAAAAGAAACTTAGATAACTTGAACATTCAAGTTCACAATATTGTATACCTTTATTAAAAGCTAAATGCTATGGGCAAAAGATTAAGGAAATTTTTTCTTATGATGAATATAATGAGGCCTTTTTGGCATCACGATCACATCCATATGCATTGAGTCTGATGATAGAAAAAATATTTTCAAAATATATTACTAAACGAAGCCTTAAATCTAGCATAAATAGTATAGATAAAGTTCAAGCTGTATCACCAAAAGATTTAATATTTAATAAAGAAAATGATGATTATTTTTCTTTTGGTGAAACAAATGTTGTTGAGTTCAATAATACAAACAACATTGAGCTGGAGGTTTTAAATTATATTAAAGATTGCTGAATAACACTAGAAATGCTTAATTTTTATCCTTTAATTAAGGAAATATTTAAAAATATATTACTGCCATACCTTTATCAGCTCCTATTATATGCCAAAACAACAAAGGTTCAATGATAAATTTTTTGAAAAATTGATTATTTTAAAAAATAATCATTTGATTTAATTTATTTTTACACAATTGAAAATTTTCAACTCGCATTAAATATATTATTCTCCCTTTCTTGTTTATGATATTAATGGGCAAAAACTAATATTAAAATGCCTGATATTATAATTAACTTATCAATAAATATTTTATTAATTATTTTAAATATTCATTTTTATTATATGCGTATTTCTTCACAATAAATAATAAAAACTGTATTTTATAAACTATTCAAATTTAATTGGTAACGATAATTTAAAAGTATCTTGTATTTAAGTAGCAAAAGATACATGTATCTTTTATCTTGTATCTTTTTGATATTTTGAAAAAGATACTAGTATTTGTAGCTAAGATTTTTTATAAAGAATTTGTATCTAGATTCTTTTTTTCCGGAGGACCTACCTAACTCTTATCAATTACCCCTAACACTCGGGTTTAGTAAAGGTGGACAGGTTGTGATTTAATATTACATATATTATAATTGATAAAATTATTTATTTTAAAAGATGTATTAATATCGAGCCAATTGATTATATTTATTAAGTTTAAAAGAAATTGTAAGATTATTTACTTGATTATTTGTAAATATTTATGTTTTAAATTATTTCAAAAGAATAAAAAGAAAAAAAATTATCATAGCAAAGTATCAAAATATATCGCCATCCGCGGCGTTACTTCTAAATTTAAAATAGAATATCCCTAGTACTATAATAAATTCTACAAGAATTTTCTTATCTACTCGTATTTACAATTACAAAAGTTTCCTTATCCATTATAGGATATTATATAATTAATTAAGTAATAATCGTTATAAATTTAATGAATATAAAAATATCGTGGTTATAAATTTGTCTAAAAATTAAAGAATAGTGATGATAATAAATTGTGGCCAAGTGAATATATAATAAAAGTTAAAATGGCTGTAAAACATTTTAAATGGGTTTATAACTGTGTTATTAGGAAGGGTAAATCTAAATGTGCTGATGAAGATACAGTGCATTTTTTGGATTTATGGATATTGGAAGAAATAATTAAGTTATGGGGTGGAATTGGATATTAAAAATTGTACCCTATAATAATTTTTGGAATATTGTTAAGGTAAAAATAAAATATGATATTGAAATAGCTGGAAAACCAAAGAGATTATAAAAAAAATATATTGAGAATAAGATTCCAGGAAATATTAAAATTGAAATGGTTTCACATTATCATAATTCGATTATATTAATATTATTATATTTAATGTATAAAATTAATTAGAAAGGGAAAGGGAAAGATGAATATCATGAATACAATTATTTTTATGTAGCAGCTATTCGTCTTTAGTCCCATACGAGTGCTGAAATTGCATTCAAGCTGCAGTTAATCGACCTTAGTTCCATGCGAGTACAGAAATGGATGGGAATTATTTTCATGTCAAATCGTTAAATTGTCTTTAGTTTAATACAAGTGTAGAATATAAGGAGTTTCTTCTCCACCAGCTTGTACAAGCTGGTGCCTCTCTCCACTATGAAGGGATTTTAAGATGTAATTAAACAAACTTTTATTAAATGTAATTGAATACAAAATAACTGATGATATTATGAAGTAAAGTAATTCAATTATTGTTAAATATAAGTAACAATTTTATTAATGGATTTTGTATTGTAGAAGACTTAAGGTTTAAAACGATATATTATATTATATTTAATATTAAATTGATGTTTTGAAAAGTTATACAATGATTTTTTATTTAAATATTAAATTCATGTTAATAATTTAATGGAAGGCTATAAAAATTAAAAATTATATTTTAAATTTATTTTATTTTTATTAACACTAAAATATTTAACATTTTGTGCTCTATATATATACATTTTAAATTTACATTTTTACTGTTATATTTGAATGTTTATATATATTTTAAAAGGTTACGCTATTTGAATTATATATTTCTTACATTTTATATATCTTATGGAGGTCAATGTAATTGCTTATTAGTTGTAGTTAAATGACATAATTATAAAAGACTATATATAGGAAACAATTTTATAATAAAGAATCTATTGTTTTGACTATAAAAAATGGCGACGAAATAAAAAAAAAATTTAAGTCGCGCGGTTTTCGGTATTCGGTCAAGTTTAATAATATATAGAATTATAAAAAAAATTTTCTGTTTATAAAAATTTTTTTTTTATATATTTAGAAATTATGGATAAAATTATTCTCCAGGACTTTAAAAAGGAAGATTGTTCTATCGAGGACTACGTTGATTATATCAAATATATACTAAATGTGAAAAATATTCCTCAAACTGACGCCACTTTAAAAAAAATATTTATAGCTTATGGAGGAATAAACATTATAACTGATATCAAAAATTACTCTATCCTAGGAATATAGAGGAGGTAGGATGGATTGACATATATAAAATAGCAAAACAACTATATAAAGATAAAGAACTATTTTGGCATCAAGAATTGATTTCATTAGATTAAGTCGCGGGGCTACTGAATCCGTAATGAGCTATTTAAAATATATAAAGGAGCTAGCCCGAAGATGCTAATTTGAAGACAATGTAGAACTGAGAATTCGAGATCAATTAATCGCTGGACTAAAGATGTCATAACTGGATAAAGAACTACGATTAAGATATCCAGATACTAAAGACGAAGACCAACCGTTAAGCTTAAACAAAGTGGTAGAATTGGCTTTAGCGATGGAACGAGCCTAACTTAGAAATAAATAATACTGCTAAAATGGTATATCAAATCAAAGAGCCGAATAAACATGATAATAATAATCGGGTAAATCAACATGATAAAAATAATCGGCAGTATAATAATAATGATAATGATAAACGGCACTATCAAAAGGATAATAAAGCGTATGTAAAAAGTGAAAGTGCCCTGGTATAATAAATACCGTACAAATAATAATAGTAATTGGAGAAAACCATGCTATTTCTGTAATCGGTTTCATGCTATTAGAAATTCTCCCGCCTACGGAAAATTGTTCAGCAAATGTAGGAAACCAAACCACTTCGCTCTATGTTGTAAATCTAAAAAAAAGATTTACGGAACAAATTACAATAAAAAAGAAGATGATTTGAATGTCTCAATAAGAAAATACAAATATGGGCAACATTCAACAATTGAGGTATTAATAAACAACCAAAAAATTAAAATTAAATATGATACTGGCTCGGCAGTAACCATTATTAATGAAATAAGCGATTAAATCATTTATACGTGGTTTAGGATACTTGAAATCTTGTAAAGCAGGGTTGATAGTATTTTTGAAGTCGGCGCAGAGCCTAAGTGAGCCATCGCTCTTATAAACGGGAGTGAGAGGACTAGCCCATCTAATATCTTCAACAGGTTCAATAATTTTATCGTTTATTTGAAGTTCTTTTGTTATCAAATCAAATCAACTCTAGAATATGGTATACGCCTTGGCGGTATGATTTTCGGTGTGGCATCGTGTTTTAAACCTAATTTGACATAGCTGCGTAGCATTGGTTTTTTGTTAAGTTTAAAATTGCAAAGCTTGATTAATTCTTGTATGGTATTATCATAATCATCCTCGACAATATTCACAAATTTATCTAGTTATTCCCAAAAACTGTTATCCAGGTCCTTCCTAACAGTGCAATCTTATCACTCTGGACTACATAAGCAGTTAAGATTTGACTTTTGTCCTCGAATTTTGCCTTGACTTTGGTAGTACCTAATACATTTATTGTGTTTCCATCATATCCAGTTAATTTAATATCTGATTTATTTAAGATTTTTACTCCAATCTTTTTCGCGATATGAATCGGTAGAATACTATACCGCGAGCCGGTATCAATCTGCATCAAAATAGGCATGTCGTTCAAATATAGATATAAGCATCGTTAGCTGTGTAATTATTATCGGTATCCATATTGTTTATGTCTAAATTGTATAAATTATATTCTTTTCTTTCTAGTTTGTCATTATCATCTTCTTTTATCTCTTCTATATTTACAGTGTTTACTTTATTTGTATATCGTAATTGATTATTGTCGTTGTTATGATATTTACAATTGCATACTTGATTTGTTCATCGATTTCCAATATTATGATTATCGTTATATCTTTGAATACATCTTGAATCGTTATAATGTCTGTTATATCTATAATTATAATATTAAATCTATTATTATCAGAGACCTGCGGAGGTACCATTTGCACGGCCCGGCCCGGTTTTAAATTTTTTAGGCCCGGCCCGGATATTTAAAAAAAAATTTTTTACGGCCCGGCCCGGATTTAAAAATTTAAGGCCCGGCCCGGATATTTTTTAAAAAAAATTTTTACGGCCCGGCCCGGATTTAAAAATTTCAGGCCCGGCTCGGAATTTTTTAAAATTATATTCGACTTGGTATATACAAAAATTCACCTATGAGGTATTTTACCATATTTTTCAGCGAGTATTATCGCTTATTATTTAAAAAATACATGTAAAAAGCTAATATTTTGAGAATATTATATTGAATTTATAAAAATTATAAAACTGTTATTTATAAAAATGGATATTTTGAGCATATACTATATTTTATATTGCATTTATAAAAATATAACTAATATTCATAAAAATGGTAATAATATTTGTCATATACTATATTTTATATTACATTTAAAAAAAATAAAACTAATATTTAATTTATAAAAATGGAAAATATTTTGAGAATATAATATATTGTATTTAATTTATAAAATAAAAATAAATCGCTATTTAAAAAAATGCATGTATAATAAATAGTATTTTGAAAATATAATCTAATTGCACAATATTAATATAATTTATTTTATAATATAAATTTTTAACAAAAGAAGATAATTGTATTATATAATATTGTAAAAAAAAATAATGAAAAATGTTGGATTAAAAACTTTCATGACTCAAGGTAAATATAATAAATGCAATAAATATTTGACAGTTTGCAAAGTAAAAAACCAGCATGATTGACGAAACCCTATACTCAAGAAAGATATTAAAAATTCACAAATTATCATGAAGAAAGAGAAGCATATCTACCTTTTCAGGTTGAAGATTACTTCTTCTTTCTTCAAGAATTCTCCCAGTAGTGGAAAAATTCCGCTCACAGCTTGCACTTGCCAATTTTGCTAAAATTGGAAATTCGCTTTGATGAGCCGCCCACCACTCTAACAAATTATCCACCTTAAATGTTTTATCTATTATTTATGCAATTATAATATTCATCATCAGGTATTGACATATTACCAGAATTACCATCGCCCCATTTGTCATAAAACGATTCAGTTTGTTTAACAACAGTCGTAATTTGACTGGTCGATGGTATTTCATTTACTTCCTGAGCCTCTTGTAATTTAATATAATCTTTTATATAGTTTTCCGTCATTTTGCGATCTGTCCCTGACTACATACGTAATTGCTTGAATTTGGGACAGAGAAAAAGAGAAATAAAATGATACTTGTGTAAAACAAATTTTACAATTAAAAAATGCTTTATATTAAGTAAAATCAATTTTATTTCTCCTTTTCGCTTTGAAGGGTATTACAAACTTTAAGAAGTGATATTCCTTTATTTGATTGTTTTGGTAAAATATATTCTAAAAATTTAGATATGAATTATAAAAAAATATATAATACTTGAATATTGGGGCTTATTTAAGATATTCCTTTATTTGATTGTTTTGGTAAAATATGTTGTAAAAATTTAGATATGAATTATAAAAAAAAATATATTAATACTTTTCGATCTGTGGGTTGTTAGGTAGTGTTAACCATCACCCAATATTATATTAATCATAACTATAATATAATATAATCTTATAACCATTTACTAAGAATGTAAAAATTTTTATAAAAAATATTAAGGCCCGGCCCGGCCCGGGTTTAACAATCTTAGGCCCGGCCCGGATATATTAAAAAAAATTTTTTTAGGCCCGGCCCGGATATGTTTAAAAAGTTTTTTTAGGCCCGGCCCGGGTATATTTAAAAAATTTAAAATACGGCCGGGCCGGGTTTAGGGTCGGGCCTGCAGGTCTCTGATTATTATTATAGTCATTTTTATTATAACTAGCTCTATTATCAAATCTCGAAGAATTATTGTACGATCCTGGATAGTTTGCTCAGACGTTGTTGTAATAATTCGCATTATAATTCTGATATCTAGGGTTGTAATTATTTCCTTGATATCTGGGGTTATAACTATTTCCTTGATAAATATTTCTCTGAAAGTCATGGCCTCTTGTTGTCCATCGTTGTCTGTTATCGTAATTAGATTGTAAATTTTATCGTTCATCATGGTCTCCATATCTCACCAATTGTTTATTTTCTTCTGTTTTCCTGCCTTTTTGCCTTTCTACATGTTTCACGGTTGTATCATCTTCTGTTTTTTCGTTTAAAGAAATATTTTCAACTTTAGCAATTATATTTTCTTTCAATTCTAACTCTTCAAAATCATCTCTTAAAGTAAGAACTTCTTCTATTGTAATGTTTTCTTTTAACGTAATTTTCTGCCTAATATTTTTGCTGATTGACGAAATTTTTACTTTTTCAATAACTCTACTATCACTTAGCAAACATTCATTTTTAAAATGCATAATCTACCTACCCAATTGATGTAACTTTTGTTTTTACCTTGTAAAGCTGCGTTAAATAATAATAAGTTGGAACTTGTGGATTTCCTCAGGTGTAATAACCTGAATTTTTCAATCAATATCGATGGATTGATGAAGTCGGTAGGTGAACATATCGATTTAAGCTTGATATATACCTCATCTGGTAGTCTTGTAAAAGAACCTGCTTTTTCGATGTCCAAGATCTGAGTGTCCTTGAAGATGTCTTCGAATCTACTCAAAAAAAGATCGCCATTGCCTGCGTATATTGGAAATTCAATATTTATATTAACATTATTATTGGGAATCTGTTTCATATTTATTTATTTATTTACGATTTCCTCGAATATATAGCGGAACTGCCACCATAAATACTTCTAATATATTTGAAGTAATGATACGAGTTTTCTAGTATAAAGATTGTTTATTTTATTTTAAATTAATAATTTAATTTTATACAATATATTTTAAAATTTTACATTTTTTTATCAAACTAAAAAAATCTGGTTTTTTATAACAATTTTCATATTAATATATCAAAATTTATATAAAAAAAATCAATCTACACAATTTATAAAAAAAACTATTTATATAAACATTAAAAAAAACAATTTAAAGGTTAGTATTAATCGGTCATATTAACAATAAGAGTAGTTCTAATGTTCGTCCTTTATATTGTACTTTTACTACAGTGGTATATTGGTTCCTGTATAGCTTAGGTTTTAGAATGCAATTTGTTAATCCAGGACAATTAAGTTTATTTTTCCAATCTATTTCGTTAATTATGCTTACCCCAGCTCAGATATCTAATTCCATTCTGAAATTGCTGTTGTGTATTTTGACATTCACCCAAAATTCTAGATTATATTTGTTATATTTTAATATCTTATATATTTTAAAGGTTACGTTATTTGTATATTATATTATTATAACTTTCCTACATTTAATATTATATTATGGAAGTCAATATAATTGCATAATATTAGAAGTTAAATTACATAATTATAAAATTTAAAATAAAGAACCGATTGTTTTGATTACAAAAAATGACGACGATGTAAATAATAAAGTCGCGCGGTTTTTCGGTCTTCGGTCAAGTTTAATAATATATAGAATTATAAATATTTTTTTGTTTATAAAAAAAATATTAGATCTGTTTAGAAATTATGGATAAAATAATATTAAATGATTTTAAAAAAGATGAATGTTCTATTGACGACTACATTGACTATATAAAATACATATTGAATGTTAATAATATTCCTCAAACTGACACCACTTTGAAAAAAATATTTATAGCTTATGGAGGAATAAATATTAAAACTGATATAAAAAAATTACTCTTTTCAAGAAAAATTGATGATGTAGTATGGGCAGATATATACAAAATTGCAAAACAACTTTATAAAGATGAAAGAACTGTTTTGGCATCTAGAATTGATTTCATTAGATTAAGTCGCGGCCCTACTGAATCCGTAACGAGCTATTTAAAAAATATAAAGGAGCTAGCCCGAAGATGCGTATTTGAAGATACTATCAAAATGATAATAAAACATACGTAAAAAGAGAACCATTGCAAGGGTATAATAACTACCACACAAATAAAAATAATATGAGAAAACCGTGCAATTTTTGTAATCGTTTTCATGCTATTGGAAATTGTCCAGCATATCTGGGAAAAGGTGCAGCAAATGTAAGAAATCAAACCACTTTGCCGTGTGTTGTAAAACTAGAGGAAAAATTTACGGTATAAATTACAATAATAATGACGACTATTCAGATTTCTCAATAAGAAAAATCTACAAATATGGACAGCACCCAACAATTACGGTATTAATAAACAACCACGAAATTAAATGGAATATGATACAGGTTCAGCAGTAACCATTATTAATGCAACAATATGGAATAAAATTGGGAGGCCAAAACTTAGAATGGCTAGAGCTCCAACTACATATGGAGATAATAGAATAAAAATTATGGGCGAAGCTTATGTTAAAGTGCAATTAGATGATAAAATAAAATAGCTTCCGTTATTAGTTACAAAAACAAATGATGCATCACTATTTGGATTTCATTGAACTATAGAATTTGATTTATCGTTACCAACAATTGTAAAAATCAATATGATTAACAATAAATATAATAATAATGATAATGGTAACGTGAATATTGACAAACTATATAAAGAATTGCTACGGTGTTTGACAATAAAAGGATTAATAAAAAATGTCGAACCAGTAAAACTACAATTGAAAGAAAATACAAAACCAATTGCATTGCCAGCTAGAAGAGTACCGTTGCCTTTAAAAGTAGAAATTGAAAATAAAACATTGAAATATATACGAAATCTTACTTATGACACATTAACTCTATCAAGAAAAGAACTTAGAGATGAAACTGCGAAAGATCCAATTTTAGAGTAAAAATCTTATTAAATGGGACAAATATACAAAATCAAGCACCAGAATTACAAGCTTTTAGAACAAGAATAGATGAAATAGAAAATGATGACGGTATCCTATTTTGGAATGGTCGCTTAATAATTCCATATTCACTACAAAAACGAGTTTTACAGATATTACATACAGGTCATCCCGGTATCGATGAAATCCATTATGAGACATTATATATGGTGGGAAAAATTAGATAGGGATGTCGAAAAATTAGTCAACCGCTGTATTGGGTGTCAAAAACATCGCAGAGATATACCAGAAGTTGCCGTATATCCATGGAATCCGCCAGCACAACCCTGGGAAAGGGACATTTAGATTTTGCCGGACCACTAGACGGATTTTATGGTAGGAATCGATGCATATTCAAAATGGATAGAGATCAATAGAATCAAAGATACCACAAGTAAAAATTTAATAAATAGATTAGAAATGACTGACACGATATGGTGTTCCACGTCAAATTGTCACAGACAATGGTCCACAATTCATTTCAAATGAATTTTACAAATGGTGCAAAAATAAGAATATACAACACATAAAAACTACACCATACCATCCGAGAAGTAACGGATTAGATGCATACAAACTATAAAAAATTGGTATTTTGCTAATAGAGAACAAATGATGGGGAAAAATGCCTTAATGAAGTATTAGTTACATATAGAAATTCCGAACATTCCTCAAGGGGCCGAATACCTGCCAAACTATTTATGGGGAGAAGACTAAATACTTTATTAGACTGGGTGAAACCATCAATTCTGAAAAATTAGAAACCTCTGTAGTAAAACACGACCAGTTAAACAAAGGCATACATAGAGATTTTGGAGAAAACGAATTAGTTTGGATAAAAAATCCACTTGAAAAAGGATGGCATGAAGGAAAAATAATAAATCAACAAGCAAAATTCTCGTATAACGTAGAAAAAAGATAAAATAGTATGAAAACACGCAGATAAACTACGAATAAGGGAAGAACCAGACGAAACCAAATCAATAATACCAATTGAACCAAGTCAAAAAGGAAGGCAACCGCGTTATCCAACAAGGGGAACGAAAACCAACAAAAAGGTTAATAGATGAACTTGAACTTGGTAATAAAAAGATTGATAGACGATCTTAACTTGGTGGGAAAGAAGATATGTTATATTTGAATGTTTATATCAATGCATTGGTTTATATATATTTTAAAAGGTTACGCTATTTGAAATATTTCTTACATTTTATATTATCTTATGGAGGTTAATGTAATTGCATATTAGTTGTAGTTAAATGACATAATTATAAAAGTCTATATATAGGAAACAATTTTATAATAAAGAATCTATTGTTTTGACTTAAAATATACATATTAAAAATAATAAGTTTTTTAAAAGGTTATATAAAAAAAAGAATTTCGTCAAGGTCTTCCTTATATTTTATAAAAAGTATAAGAAAGAATTCGAAAAGGTCATTTAATTTAAATTGAAAAATGTATAAGTTTTAATATTCAAAATTTATATATTAATAGATGTTAATTTTGTATATATACTAAAATGATCATGATTACTTTCACCTTTTGTTTTTTTGATCATAGTTAAAAATAAAATCATCATTCTTCCTTAATTATTCAATACAATCGCACACAATTTATTTCATTCTGTTAATATGGAAGCCAATTGTATAAAAAATAGTTAACCTATTATTCGTTAAATAAAATTTATCATACCATTAATAAAAAGATTTTTTTTTTATAGTATCTTTTAATATATATTTTTTTAATCCTCTGTAAGTTATATAATTTATTTTATAAAATTTTTTTAAAAAATAATAAAAAAGTCGAATATAAAAAAAAATAAAATAAAAAAAAAATAATAAAAAAAAATAAACAATTTAAAGATAAAATAATATTATAGAAATAAACTAGCTGAAAATAAACAATATTACTACATACATTTATAATTATCACGGTTTTTATGTTAAAAAAGAATAATGTTAATTAATAATTTAAATCTATTATTTTATCTCCTTAGCAAACAACATATTTTAATATTATAAAATCACTTTTCTGAACTGAGTTTACATGGAAGCCTATAATAATCATCTCTCTATATATTAATTATAAATAGGTTTTACTCTAATTGTATTTTAGTAATGATTTATCTTAGCAAATTGTTAATTGCCCGAAAATTTGAATTATCAATATATGTCATATTTTTATCTGACGTTTTCAAACTATTACATAAACCATGCTTCTATTAACGTTTTTTGGAATTGTAAGCGTGCTAGCTACATTTGCCCTCTATAGCGCTGGATTGTAAAAATTAATTACTTTTATTCTAGTATTTATATATAAATTTTATCTATAGAACCACCTGTTCTAAAATTAAAAAACAAAAAAATACTGATGGTATATCCCCGTTTCCTTTTATATTTGGATTATTATGGTAATAAAATCATTTGTTATTTAATATTCTTTTAAAGTGCTGCAATTAATTTTGAGTATGGAATATATAAAGATGATAAGTCTATAATCTGTACTAATGTATTTGGTATAATATGTCAATCAAGCTATGTTGTATTATATATATTTTTTTCAATGCAGAAGGTATTTTAACTATTGTTATATTTTCTTAATGAATTTATAGAAACAATTATTAAAAATGACTGGATTAACTTTGATGATAATTGGCTTAATATCATTATATGTTTTTCATATCAAACAACAAAATGAATACCTGGCTATTCAATATTTGGGTATTAGTTCATGTACATTGGCACTAATATTTTTTGCCTCTCCTTTGGCATCAGTGGTACTATACATAAAACTATTTACCATATTATAAAAGTTATTAGCTTACCGTATTCAAAGAAAAAAGTGTTAAATCAATGTCTTTTACATTTTCAATGGTTGCTTCTCTTGTTTCATTGAGTTGGACTATATATGGAACCTTGATATCAGATCCTTATATACAGGTTAGAAATGATCAGATCACAATTTATTCAATTTTGTAATCTTAGGATTTGTAATATTTAATTATTTATTCATAGTAACATTAGAGGTCTGCAAAGTCTAGCCCAGTCCACTTTAGACTGTTAATTTTTGCACAAGTTGTCCAGCCTGGCCAAAAAATTATTTGCCCATTAAATTTTTAAAAAAAAATTGCTTATGAAAATTCAGGCCCAGCATGACCCATTAATGAAAAGTCAACCATCTTTATACCACTGGCTTATGCTGGTAAAGCTGTTGATTAAGATAGGCTATGCCCCTGGCTCTTACAATTTTATTTTAAAATTTAAATATTCAAATTAATAAATTATAAATTATATTACTATATAATGACTAGTAATAAATTCAGTAAAACCATTTGCTAGACAATGACCAATTTTTGAAGACATGCTTTAACAATCAAATTTTTGAACAAAACTAAATTTTATTGAAATGCAATAAAACCCATTTTTTAAATTATAGAAGGTGGAATCAAATGATCGTTTCCTATATTCGGTCTGTACTCTGGTCCTACATAATTTAATAACAGTTGATGGCATAAAAAATACAAGAATTAATCATGTTAAAAAAAAAACTAGAGAAGTCATTTCATATATCAAGTAGATGAATGAAATGTGAAATTGAGGTTGAGCATTATAAAGCCTGCAATCAATTTATAAAACTGGCCATTTAGATGGTGTTGTTTCTGATTCATACTTTGATGTCTCTGGTGATGCTTGTAATATAAATTTCAATGTAGAATCAGATCAAATTAATATAAAACCTTAAATTTAATTCCCTATCTATTCACGCAGCATATTAATTATGCTAGAAAGTGTTTTTATAATTATATAATATTAATTTATTTGTTTTTATAAAATTAATAGCTTATTTTAATAGGATATAAATATATAATTCTTGGTACAAGTTTTTCTATGTGAAAAAACTTTACAAAGTTAAGAAAGATATTTTAAACTTTACAGAAAATATCCATGATCCTATAAATAAGATAAATAAAATAAGGAAACAATCATTAAAACTTTCCAATACTGATTGGGATCTAGTTCACTAACTATTCACATCATTGAACAGGGTTGCCAGGTCAAAATTTTCAAATTGTGGGAGAAATTTGGTATTATGCGGGAGAAATATGGAAATTGCGGTAGAAATATAAAAATTGCTAAAATAAATTTTTTTGCGGGCCAGCCGGGATTTTGAATTGACTTAAATATCCATCTACTATTTTTAATAATTAGTTTATATAAATACAAAGTCGGTAATTATTTTTCAAAATAAAATAACATCTTGATTTATTAAAATATAATAATTTATAATAAAAAAAACATCTTTTTTAAATATAAAAGAATGTAAACAAGATAAAATTTTATTAAAAAAAAAGATTTTAATTTTACAATTAAAAATATATTTTATGCGAATGTCCCGCAAAACAACCACAATTAGAGATCTACCGTGTGTGTATAACATTATAGGGATAGGCGCTTAATTATTAGTTATCACGTTTAAATACATAATAAGATACTCCAAAAATAATAAGAAACAATACAGATGCAACTACAGTTGCGGCAATTGTAATCACTTTTCTTGTAGTACAACATTCACAGAGATACCTAAATCCAGGAGGTCAATTCTTGACGATTTGAAAGATGAGCATACATATGCAATTTTAACAGATGCATCTAATAAGGGAAATATTATAATACCTTGATCCTCCGCTATTTCAACAAAATTAAACTATTAAATTTTTTCCCCTCAAATAGTGAAAAATCCTAAGACATAGCTAACCATAATGGTAAATATAGCAGATTCGAGATTATCAATAAATTGCATATCAGCTTTCTGATCTGATAATGCCTCAGTGAATTTGGTAAAACAGAATGTATTTACAGAATTGAGTCAGCACAAGGTTGCGATATGTTCCTAATACCCGCCATTGATAGAATTTTAAAATTTTATAAACCTTTAAAAAATATTTCTTAAATAAAGATTATAAAAGCTATCCTAACATGAAAATATTTTTCAATAATGAATGGCAGAGGTATATTTAGGAATGATTTCACATGTAGGAAATCTGCTACATGCTGTTAATGTGTAGCTGCAGTCAGAAGAATCTTAACAAAGTTTCACAAAATTATGCTGCAGATGTGTTCATCTTTACAGTTAAAAATTGACAATAAATTTTATGGTGCCATTGCTAAAACTTAATTATATTTTATTTGAGATTTAAATAATAGAACTAAATGTTTACCGTCGTTATTGAGATATTTATTAAATTCCTGGCATGACATATTATATATTTGTTTAACCATTAGTTCGGCATCTAATGTTAAATCAATCCGATTTCTCTCCTTTTTCCAGGCAGTCCTCATCATGGTAAAAATGCGCTCGGAAGAGGCATTAGAATGAGGTAAGGAGAAGGCATACTCGCATATTTTTTCCAAGCATGGGGATTTATCGTTATTACGAAAATATTCTACCCATTTCTCTGCTTTTAGACCATCAACCTTTAAGTATTTTGGCGAATCATAAAAAATAGAGAGAATTACAATCTCCTCAAACAAGACATCAATGTCTTTCGGTATTTTTAATATATTTATTAAATTATAAAAACCATCAATTGATGGTTTCTGTTCCAAGGTCATAATATTTATACATTTGTAAAGTTATTAAAATCTTGATTGTAAATATTCTAAAATTGTCTTAACAAAAATATCTGCTTCATTTAAAAATGTATTAATTAGAGTATTATTTGAACATTTTAATATAATATTTCTAGCAATAGCGTCATAAAATTTATTATCAATTTTTAACTGTAGAGATGAACAGGGCTGTAGCATGATTTTGTGAATCTTTTTTAATAAAGAATATTCTAATTGCAACTGAATATTAACTGTATGAAGTAGATTTCCTACATGTGAAACTTATCCCAAATAAGCTTCTGCCATTTCATCTTCAAAAAAATTTTTCAAAATTTTAGGACAGCTTTTAAAATTTTTATTTAAGAAAGATTTTTTTAAGGGTTCGTAAAATTTTAATTCTACATTGGCAAGTATTAATGATAACCACCTGATAAGTACATATCGCAACAACTCACGCCATTCCAAGTCAGATCACTTCACCAACTCTTTTAATTCATTAACTCATTTAATTGATGAACTAAATTCGTTAAAACATTTCATCACAATTATTTCGACATCCACAGATAGTACATTCACTGCCTTCTTGCAAGAATTATGTAGTATATGGCATATACAGCCAATTGGTATTAATTCATTATTGTGCTGTCTCAATTCGGTAACTTTAGTTTTGGCCAAAATTTACAGAGGCATTATCAGCGCAGAAAGCTGACATGCAAATCATTGATAACCCTAAATCAGCTATATTTACCATTATGTGGCTAGCTACATCGTTGAATTTTTCACTATCCGAAGAAATAATTTTAAGAGTTTTATGAAAATGTTCTTATTCTTGTTGAAATAGCGAAGGATCGATGGAAATGTTTTAATATTTCCCTTATTAGATGCATCTATTAGAATTGCATATGGATGCCCATCTTTCAAATCGTCTAGAATTGACCTCTAGGATTCAGGTACTAAAACACTTGTGCTCATTTTTGTTCTGCCACAAGTAAGGTTTGCACTTATATTGGAGTCGTTAAATATCATGAGTAAAAGATTCGACCCACATTCTGATGATATAGCTCTACGAATGTTGAACTACATGATAGATGTATACGATTTCCGCAAATGTAGTTGCATCTGTATTATTTATTATTTTTGAGAATATTTTTGTATTGCAATCGATGTTGATATACTCCCCTGTCCTGACTGACTTGTATGAATGAAATGATGTTGATTTATTATTGGATAAAAATAAAACAGGATAGAAAGAAATTTACAAACTAGACATGTTTTTCGAATAAATATTTAAAATTTATTTTAAAAATATAAAAATAATCAATTAATGTCTCTCAAAATTATTATTTATATATTGAAAACGTTAAAATACTTAAAAAAAAATTGCGGTAGATTTTTGCCGGAGATTTCCAATTGCGGTAGATTTGCGGGAGAGAGATGTCTGCTTCTGAAAAATTGCGGGAGTCTCCCGCTGATGGGGTAGTCTCCCGCTGATGGGGTGAGACATGGCAACCCTGTCACTGAATCCATTCAGATACTGTATAATTTCTTACCTCCCAAAATGGATCAACAATTAATTTATGTTTATTATTTCGCAGTGAAATAGAAATAGATCAATGAATTTTATTGCTCAGCTATCATTTGTCTAGAAGAAAATTTGCAAAAAAGTTTGACCATGGATTCCCAATTGCAGAACTGCAAGTAATTTCTTTTATGTAATTATTTTTTATTTAATATTTTCATTAATAAACATTTATTTAAAATTAGTAATTAGCAAAATTATTTGATTAAAGATTTTAAGATGTTAAAATTGGTTCAATAAATTCATATTTTACAACATCATTGCAATTATTAATTAGACATTTAAACTTATAAAGCACCATGAGAATGAGATTCAAGTTGAAGTTAATATCTAAAATAGTAAACAAATATTTCCAAGCAAAGACTATCATAACACTAGTAATCTGTAGCAAGAATGCCACATTTTACTCAACCAACATACTGTACCATAACAATATGCACTAAGGGAAAAAAATCGGCGGAAACTTCTTAGACATACTAATTAGGAAACTACTTTGTATATCTGCACAATACATCTAGCGAAATCATCTTTTCCCACTGGATTAATATTCAATGTTAAAAGAATCTATATGCCCCCCAATCTCTACAAATTAATATATATATAACAGTTATAATTTCATTTGCTATATTCTTAGATTTAGTTATTTATTTTTAAATAGTATTATCAAAATATTAGCTTGAAATTTAAAAAATAAATCAAAATTTTAATGCCCAGGCTGGCCTAAATTTTATAAAAAATCTTGCATGACTCAATATGATATTTCGTATATAAATTGTCTGACCTAGCTAGAAATTTTTTTGCGCGAATTCCCCATCCTGACCCGTTAAATTTTTTGCCCATCCTGATCTTTTTTATTTTATTTTTAGACTGGCCCAGCTTATTTTAATTTTTTTTTAAATTTCTGGCCAAGGACTGGGCTTTCGGATAGGCTGGGCTTTACAGATCTCTACTTAACATGTAATACAATAAATCAAATTCCTGAATTAAGTTTATTCTAAAAATGGAAACCAAAAGAAGAGTAATAATGTAACCATTTTTTAACTCATTTATTAATTATAACAGTCTTTTTAATCCCTTTTAATGATCACGATCTTTATTTAAAAAAATTTAAAAGGATGCGATCTTTTTTGTATAATGCATATATTTTTTCTAAAATCTGAATGTTATTTTAACGCCTACGTTTTTCATTAGGAATGTCTTATCTAAACAGAGCTACGGTGTATGATTATTATTGGAATTCGAATCTTGATATTGTTGATCAAGTTGATCTTCCAAATTAGCAGAGTTGTTAAAGTATCTAGATATAAAAATGTGATATCTGTATCTATATAAATTTTTGATTAATGTATCTGTATCTAGATATTATTTTAGAGGTATCTGTATCTAGATATTATTTTAGAGGTATCTGTATCTGTTTTTAGATACTTTTTAAGATACATTTTGATATACTTTTATTTAACGCTTTTTTATATTATAAATAAAAATACTTGAGTATAAAATTTATTTTATTTCATATGAGCATATAAATTAATATTAATATATATATTAAAAAATTATATATATATGTAAAATATTAAAACTTATATATAAAAAAGAATATATAAATATCAGAGTTGTTAAAAGATACTTTTTAACTGGATCTAGATACAGATACAGATACATAGTCTCAAAAGTTATCTAGATACAGATACAGCGTCTAAAAAGTTATCAAGATACAGATACAATTTTTAAATGTATCTGTATATAGATACATTTTTTTATGCTCTTATAGGTTTGCATAAACCTAAATTAATATTATATTGTAAAAATTCATGAAATGAGCTAAAAATTTATTGACGCGATATAACATTTATCAGAATATAACTAAAATTATAATTTTAATATAATATATGAAAATATATGATTAAATAATTATTAGATTTCAGTAATAAAATATTTTCAAAATTTTGATCATTTAGGCATCCTCGTTTATCTGTGAAGACATTTTTAGCAACACTAAATAGTCTTTCCACAGGGGCGCTTGAAGGAATTGTAGTGTTATATTTAATAAATAACAATTTTATATCAGTTCTTTAAAAATGCTAAAATCTCTACATTTTTTTTTGAAAAAGTTATTTAAAATTTGTTGATTTAGAAATTATATCTGCTGTAGGGTACTGAAAAAAATCTGAAATTAAATTTTTTTTTTTTTTGGCAGGTTATTTGCTTGCAGTCAGTTGATGACTTTGATAATTCACCAGCTAATCTTTGTATCAATTGTTTTCTTTTATAATGGCTGCATGCCATCTATAATAAAAGCAATAATTAAATCATCTAAAGTGCCTTGAGTTTAAGTCAAAGGTCTTTTAGCAAAAATATTATTGGAGGATGAGCCTTGCCAATATTTTCTTTAGTAATTTATTTTCCTTCCCCTTTTTTATTTTTGTTAACAAGGTTGGATATTTTCTCTTAAAATTTTAATTAGAATTTTAAATATATAATATCTATACCCTTATGTGCTTCACGATATTGCACGTTGAAGTCATACTGACGGATATTTTTGTATTTTTAGGTAGACACGGGAAACCTTTTACCATCAGAGAATTAATTGTTTTCTTTGTTTTGAGATATTATTTTAAAATATGCTCAATTTGGCCATGGTAAAGCAATAGAACTTGTTGCTTCCTCTTCTTCATCGATATAGATCTAAATAAATATATAAACTTAAAAATTTAGTTATTAAATAAAATTTACCATTTCCATATTGTAATATTAAAATTTGTATGGTTTATTGATAAACTAGGACATAATATTTAAATTAATGAATATTTATATATATTTTTTATATATAAGTTTTAATATTTTATGTATATATAATTCTTTATTATAGTATTAATAAATATTAATATATAATATATTTATTTATTTCATAAGCTCATATGAAATAAAATAAATTTTACAGTCAAATATTTTTATTTATAATAAAAAAAGGGGTATATAAAATGTATCTTAAAAAGTATCTAAAAACTGATACAGATACCTCTAAAAAAATATCTAGATACAGATACAGATACCTTTCTAAAAAATCTATCTTGATACAGATACAGATACTACATTTTTATATCTAGATACAGTATCTAGATACTTGTATCTAGATACTTTAACAACTCTGATAAATATTATATCCGAGTTATCAATTCCAAGCAAATTCTGACATTACAATCCATCTCAAGAAATTTGCCATTTTTAATTGCAATGGAATTGGTATTTTATTTTATTCTATTATATTAATTTTTAAGATTAATATTGATGACAAAAATG
The DNA here is from genome assembly GCF_954871325.1 of Gordionus sp. m RMFG-2023. NCBI lineage: Eukaryota > Metazoa > Nematomorpha > Gordioida > Chordodea > Parachordodidae > Gordionus > Gordionus sp. m RMFG-2023. Next base: position 19,982,139 of record NC_088775.1, read on the forward strand.
ACGACATTCCATGGCCAATTTATAGACTATATTTTAAAATAATATCTCAAAATAAAGAAAACAAATCTCTGTTAGTAAAATGTTTGCCATGTCCAAAAAATATGAAAATTTCAGTTAGCATTACCTCAACTTGCAACTAGTGTTGTTAAACGGCTCGTTTTGAGCCGATTTTTAAAAACGACTAACTCAATATTTTAGCCAGAAAAAAATTACTTAAGACTCGAGATTTCGCTAAGAGATGTCCAAACCTTTGTTCCTTCTACAAACAAAATCTTCAGGCTTGCGTAATACTATCCTGAATGAAATACTGAGTTAGCCGTTTTTAAAAATCGGCTCAAAGCGAGCCATTTAACAACACTGCTTGCAACATTGTAAAACAATTAAGGGTAAAGATACTTAATAAATGTTTACAATTTTAAATTTTAAGAGAAAACATCAAACACTCTTAATCCAAATAAAAAAGGGGAAGGAGAAAAAATTTATTAAAGAAAATATTCGACTAGGCTCATCGTCCATTGATTTTTTTTTCAAGAGACCTCAGACTTTAACAAACCATTTTAGATGATTTAATATCTGATTTTATTATAGATAGCATTCAGCCATTTTCAATTGTTGCTCCATCATTTATAAAAATGATCAAAACATTAGCTCCACAAAAAAAATATAATTTGCAGACAGAGAGTGGTTGCTAGAATTTCCCAAAGATGGGAGAATGAAAAGAAAAAAATCATTAAAAGACTAATAGAACCATCGTTAATATGCAATTGTTGGAGTGCCTATCGCCGGTAAACATATTTCCCAGCTCATTATTAAATTGAAAAATTTTAAACAAATGAACCTGAAATTTTGTTTACCACTCTAAATGCCTTACTTAAAGGAATTGAAGATAAATTAATAATAAATAATCAGTATTTAATAATTCTAGGTTTATTGGGACAATTTTTGAAGATGAAAATATTTTGGCAACTATACTTCATCCTTTTTTTAAACTAGATTGGACATAGTTGCAAATGGATGAAAATTTAAATTAAAAAAAATTAATACAAAGATTATAAGTCTTTATCGCATTTTAACTTGCAATCATTCAAACGATTACTTCTAATAGTCCCTACCATAAATATACCTTTTTCTTTTAATTTTTTAGCCAATGCTATTGAAGGAAAATAATTATCGCAAAAGAGTTTATGATTTTGAAATTTCGGGATATTTTTAGCCAATTGGAGGACTATATCACCACTTATCCCTAATTCTGAGGTTGTTGGATTAGTTTGCTTTCCCGCATAAATCTTAAAATCATATACAATACCGGAGGATCCAGCTAATGCAAAAATTTTGATACCCCATTTGTGAGACTCTTTCCTCCATCTCTAATTTTTGCATATTATTTTGAATCTCTTTAATAAATGGCCTAATTTTAAAACATTTAACATATCCATCTTGATTTCTTGGGATAAGTTGAGAATTATCATTAAAATGTAAATATTTTTGCAATATTTGGAACCTGGTTCGAGACATAGTTTCCGTAACCTGAGGGAACGCTAATTCTGCAGACCAATACTGTCTATATGAAGGAACTTTGACCAAAGAAGAAAAAAGATGTATGCCTATAAATTGTTCTAATTCATTTATATCTAGATTTAGCGATCGATTTATTTGCTGAAAACTGTATAAATTACTTTGTTCACATATATTATTTAGAATATTATTTGAAATAAATAATTTGAAGTATTGATACGGAGTTAATATATTGGTTGAAGTGGAAAATTATTAGCATAATTTGTGTCCAATTGATGTATATCACCTACTCTCCATTTCATATTATTTTGAATGATAATGTTATCATTCATTTCTCTATCCTCTATCTCGATTTGAAGATTATTAGGTATTGGAGTTGATGAAGTTGAAGGGGAATTATCGTAGAGAGTATGCAAATTAAGATCTGATTCATCGATATCAGCTTCCGAAATATCTCCCTCCACTATTAATAAATTATTTGCCATCTATAAATTATATAGAATCATTTTAAAAAATATAATAAATGTAAAATTATAATATAAGTCAGAAGATATAGGTCTTATGAATGCCAAATTCAAAAATGGTATGGTCTGATTGGATTTAGAATACATTTTATGGTAAAATTTAATTATAACTATAGAAAACCATTATAAATATAAAACGAAAAAAAATATTTAAAAGTTGTATTCTAAAATCCCATTGACTTATTTTGGCATCATGCACTTTGAGTTGATATAAAAAAGAGCATAGTCATTTTTAATAAAATAATTGATCATAATATTATACTCTTACCTTTAATAATTAATAAGAATTTTAGGAATAATATATATTTTCCACAGAATTTGTTTTATTGTCGTTATAAAATCTTAAAATTCAGTAAAATGGAAAAAAAAAATTATGAAAATATAATTGGTTCAAATTTAAAAATAAAAAAATATACGTTATTAATTTAAGAAAATGCGAAAGTATTTTTATTATATTTATATTATATGATGTTAAATTAAATCTATAGGCTTTTATAAATTTAAAAAATATATTAATATTATATGGTGTCAAAACAAATCATGAGACGTTAAAGGGTTAAAAAAACTTATGAAATAACTTCTGCTGTGAATAAATGTTATCTTGATTAAAATTTAAACGAAAAATGAGCGGTTAATTAATATAAATTATGATAGATATAGATTTTTATTTTAAAAAATCTATATATTTTATGTGAAAAAGTCAATTTTTAAAAGGATCGAAAGATCGTTCATTAACAAAACGATCGCGATTTAGATTTTAAACTAAAATAAAAAGGATGAATAAAAATTTCTTGTCCAAAAGTGATGAAACTTTTATAATTTGCATCTTCAAATGAATATTATATATATATATAACTCGTCTATCAATATTATCATAAATAAAAATAATACAACTAAATATTCAAATTAGAGATCTGCAAATATGGACCTGGCGAGCTCGCGAATATTTCAAAAATAATTCCGGGTCTGGCCGGACCTAATATTTTTTAAAAAATAGGGGCCGGGTTATGCTCAAATTTTAAAATTTAGTATATTCAATTTTGTTAAATAAATTGATAGATTTTAATATTCTTGACAAGGTGTCAATTTTTTTAATTGTAGAATATTTTTTTACAATTAAAATTTTTTTTTTCTTCTATATTTAAATGAATTCGGGCCTAGCGGGAAGATAATTTTTATTTCGGATCGGGCTTTTCGGGACAAATAAAAAAAAATTTGTTTGGGATCAGAATCAGACCAGGCCGGACAAATTTTGGGCTAAGCCGGTGTAGGATTGTGAAATCAATACCCATTGTAGTTTCAATACCGTATTGATATTATCATTGTAGATTCAAAACCGTATTGATATTTTTGTATTGTAGAATCAATACCGTATTGATTTTTAAGGAATGTTTTCATCGCTTCAAATATATCGGCGGCCATTAAAATTGTAAAATATCTATTCATTATATATTTTTCATCGTTTCAAATATATTGGCGGCCATTAAAATTTTAAAATATTTATTATTATATATTTATTCATCGCTTCAAATATATTGGGGGCCATTAAAATTTTAAAATAAATATTATTATATATTTATTCATCGCTTCAAGTATATTGGCGGCCATTAAAATTATAAAATATTTTTTATTATATATGTCGTAATTTTTAAAGGAATCATGACTATCCGGGATCTTCACGGGATTTAAAGGGATAACTAAATTAGGGTTGATAATACGGGATTATCACGTATTAATCGAGATAAAGAGGAATCTTATTTTAAAAGCGTTTTCCACGAGTTTCGTTGCGTTCTTAATTTTCAATTTTGTTTTTTTTGGCCTTATGATATAAGATATGTCTAGTATAGGGTATCATTCGATAGCTAATCAAAAGATTTATTCAACTGGAGGTCAATCACTGCCCCAGTGATAATACTGTATAGTTCTTTATCCTTTAAAAAATTGAAATTTTAAAGGGATCCCTTTAAATCCCGTGAAGATCCCCGATAATCATAATCCCTTTAAAAATTACGACATATATATTCTTCATCGCTTCAAATATATTGGCGGCCATTTTCGATTTGTAAAAATTTATTTAAAATAGATTTAAATGATTTTCTATTCTTTTATATAATTTTTTAAGAGTTTATTTATTTTACAATTCTTAATATCCTATATAAATTTTATTTGTTTAATATATACAAGTTTTCTTCCTACATCATATTATTGAAATCTCAAGACTTAAAATTTTAATAGACAAAAGTAAGCTAATCACAAACAAATAAGGGTTTCTATTACGTCAAAGGATCTCAATCACTCACTCTGATTAATCATTTCCTCTTGGCTTCTTAAAATCGTGATTTTATTTACTAGATGTATATATAATTATTGCAGAAAATTTTAAATAAATAAAATGTATACAAATTTTCTTCATACATTGTATTGTTGGAATCTCAAGCCTTAAAATTTTAATAGACAAAAGTAAGCAAATCACAAACAAATAAGGTTTTCTATTATGTCAAAGCATCTCAATCACTATCTATCACTCTGATTAATCATTTCCTCTTGGCCTCTTAAAATCGTCATTTTATTTATTAGATGTATATATAATTATATTTTTAGCTGATTAAAATTAACACTTATATTTATGGAATACAAAATTTTTTATACAAATATAAAATTAGGTTTAAAATCAAATCTTAATGTTTAAATTATTCTGTTAAACTGAAACAACTATTTTTGTTTGTATATATATTTTATTGAATAATATTAAAACTGGCTGATTTTTTAATACTATTTAAATAAAAAGGAGATACATAATTTTATTTCAAAAAACAAGAAAAATATTATAAAAAGAAAATATATCCCAAAAAAGGAAACATAATTTTCACAAAAAATTGAGGAGTGTATATTACACTATAATACGATTAAAATGATTTGAAGATGCATTTATCAAATATATATTTAAATTAAAATTTTTTATACAGTCCATTTTTGATAATGCAGAATATGTAATATATTTCATTTCCATTTTTACAATAAATAATAATTGGCATCTGGAAAAACGTAGCAGATGATACGATATCTAATTCATACACCCACGATCCAAGTTGATATTTTTTTGTATCAACCAAATGTTTTATTATGTTTTTCCCCATCAGTAAAAATATCATTACTTTCCAACAGCATCATATAAGAGATTATAGATCCCCTTATAATTGCATGGTGATCCTCGCTGCCTGTGATCTCCTTGCTCAAGCAGCGATTCGGACATTTTTCCACCCTTTCTATCCGCACGTCGTGAGTTCCACAGGACCTGTTGCCCGACTTCATAAGGGATTTTATCCTTTTGCCTTTTTTGATAATCCCTTTTTTATCTATCTTGGGCAACAAGTATATTTTCTTTTGCCCTTTTCCATACAACTGATAGGCTCATTATTCTTTCTAATAATTCACTCTCTTCAAAGTCATTCTCAATATTATTATTGATTTCCTTAACAATATCTGGCTCAATTTTCGAATTTCTGATGGCAGCTTTGCGTTCCAACCATACATCATATAAAATGGGGTGAATCCTGTAGATTTGCAGACACTGGTTTGCATTGCAAATAATACCCCTGGAAGAACCCTAGGCCATGGTGTTTGATCATCACTCAAAACCTTTAACATTAAGTTTTGAATAGTACGATTATTTCTTTCTGTCAACCCATTAGCTTGAGGATGATATGCACTACAAATGTGTTGCTCCGTCCCTGTCATTTTACGTAATCTCGTGGCCATTTCATTCACAAACTCTCTTGATCATTGATTTGTATCTATATTGTATAAAATCAAAAGTTTATAAATTATCATAAATGCACATTTTTTAACTGATGTATATTTATATAATTTGATTTACAGTGGCGCAGCCATGGCGGCATATTAGACTATAAATAAATTTGATTTCATAGGTTCTGCCTCAACCCATTTTGTGAAATTATCAGAGGCAACTGCAATACATGTGTAGCCTTCTTCTGAAGTGGGCAAGCTGCAAAGATCAATTCCTATTTGAGCCCATGGAAGAAGTGGTACATCTATTGGATTCAAAGTAGAAGAAATTTTTAAAAATCTTGTATTGGCCTTCTGACATCTATCACATGATTTTATAAAATCAATAGTGTCTTGAAATAATTTGGCCACCAATATCTATAAACACAAAATTAACAAATTAACACCATAATAAATACCTTTCAGAGAGTTTAAGTTGTTTTATTAATGCCTAGTTGGGCACCAATAGCTTTAGATTCTAGAGATATATCTGATCCTTGGTGAATAATAGATATTACCCTTTGTTTCTCTGCTTCATCCATTATTACTAAAGCTAATAAATAAATAGAAATTATTATTTTGTGATCACATTTACCTTCTCTATTCTTAATTTTTCTATAAAGAATATCTTCTTTAACAATAAAATTGTTTTTCTTACATCTAAAATTACTTTTTTTACCTGGATCATTTTTAAGGAGTAAAGGATATTTTCCTGTTACTAGATATTCTTTTATTGTTTGATATTTATCTGTTATTGCTTGATAAAATTTATAATTATAAATCTAAATGTACCAATTTGATTCATTAATAATTTTGTGAGCAGTAGAATATTTTCCTGTTATAAGTATTAGCAATAAATGATATTTTTGATATTTATCTGTTCCTGCTTGATAGAAAATTATAAATTTAAATGTACCAATTTGATCATTAAAAAATTGTGATATTTTAAAGCAGTAAAGGAAGGATATTTTCTGTCACTAAGTATTGGCAGCAAATGATATTTTTCTGTTACTTACATTCTCTTATTGTTTGATATTTAATTGTTATTGCTTGATATTATAAATATAAATTAAATGTACCAATTTGATTCATTAAAAATTAGGTGATATTTTAAAGCAAGTATTGGCAGCAATTGATATAAATATAATTATAAATTTAAATGTACCAATTTGATTCATTAAAAATTTTGTGATATTTTAAAGCAATAAAAAAGAATATTTTCCTGTTATAAGTATTAGCAATAAAGAATATTTTTGACATTTATCTGTACTTTCTTGATATAAAATTATAATTATAAATTTAAGTGTACCATCATTAAAAAATTTGTGATATTTTAAAGCAGTAAAGGAAAGATATTATCTGTCACTAAGTATTAGCAGCAAATGATATTTTTATATTACTTATATTCTCCTATTTTGATATTTAATTGTTATTGCTTGATATAATAAATATAATTATAAATTTAAATGTACCGATTTCATTCATAAATTTTAGAAAAGTTGTAGTTCGGTCATAAATTATCAATACCGTATTGAATTTAGATAATATTGATTTTACAATACTACACTGGGCTTAAATATTTAAGCCCGATGTAGACAACTAATTCAAATTAGCAAATAGGATTTATGAAATTAATCACATATTCAAATTACCAAATAGAATTTATGAAATCATAATCACATATTCAAATTACCCATCAACTATCAACTTTTACAACAAAGTTATTGTGCATATAGCAAATTTTCAGATTTTATATGCCATTACTTGGTTAGTTGAATTCTCTAATCGATTATTAAAACATGAGCTTGCATTAGTAAATAGATATTATGATAACTGGCATTTCATAACCAAAATTTAGATAAAAATAATAAGTTTAGATCAAGCACCCAGAACATAGGCTACTTTTTTTCAATCCCGTTACAAATTGAATTCCTTTTTTTATATTGGTTAAATTTATATTTAAAAAATGACTCAATAGAAACAGGGAGTTATATTTATTGGTTCTAAAATTTCTATAATCGCTTTCATTTTAATTCCAAAACATTGATTTTCTATTCATTTTATAAATGTTGCACATGTTATGAAATGACTGTCCATGTAAATGATAGAGTTTAATATTAAACAATCAATTTCCAATGCTACACCTGCTCAGGTTTCTGATTTAATTAATTTTTTTAGTCCAGTCCGTGTTTAAAAAATATCATTTTCACTTTTAAACATTGAATTATATATTCTTATTTTTTAAATTTAATATTTATTTTTATTATTTTATAGATACCAAATTTTTGTGGATTTTTGATCAGTATGTTTCAATTATACTTGTTTTATCATTTTAAAGAACTTCCAAAAAGCAAAAATATTGAATATAACATCTTATAGATTATCAATTTCAAAATGTTTTATATAAAATCTTTCATATTAGATTTTTCAAATATCTAATAATTATCTAAATTTACATATTTTTAATATATTATGGTGTTCATTAAATTTGTTATTATACTATATATATATGCATTTATAAGTAAATATATGGAATCATTTATTAATTGAATGTTTTACCAAGGAAAAGGTATAAAATATAATTTTCTTTTTATATATTTAAATTATTTGGTTGATTTAATTTTAAGCTAAATAAATTACATATATTGTTAGGATGTAGGGTGTATTTAAATCATGGTTTTTATTTTAAAAAATTCAAAAGATCTCTTCTTTTTTTAAATTTAAATCATATTTTTTTTAAATGTTGGATATGAGCTAAGCTTTAAACTAGGGATCTATGAAGAATTGTTTTTATACTATTATCTTATAATTTTATATCTTTATATGCAAATGCAATAAAAAGTAAATAATAAATATTTTAATATAAGAAAATCAAATTTACAGTTTGAAAGGATAGGTCTCATTTTTAAATACAAAGAAATTTATTGCACTGTTACAAGCTTAGTTACGGATTATAGGTAAATTTATTTATTTAGTTTTACTTTTATAGGGACATCATGTAGATAGTGATATATCGGTATGGTGAGGGTACATATTTTTACAATGATGCCGTGACTGAAGCATATGAGGAAAAGATAGTATTGGTTAGTGTTGTTAAATTGTCGAGTTCATTCGATTCAGCGTCGGTAGTCGATTTAGCCGACTCGAGCTATAAACTAAAGGACAATATTTCATAATTACCTTGAAAAATAATTTTTGTTTTTTAGAAATTAAATTAAGAATCTGGGAAGACTCTTTTTAGATAGGAACTCGCATTTTTCTTATGTGATAAAATTTTGAAAACGTTATATTAAAATCTAACAATATATAATTTAATTATATATTTTGTATACAAATTATTAAATTCTAACAATCATTATTTTAATTATATATTTTTTTTCCTGTATAGCTTTATTAATATATTAATCATTGAGTTCATTAGCTTAACCTATTGGCGAAATTGATATCTTGGTTAGTGTTGTTAAACGGCTGAGCCAAGCCGGCTTAGCCGAACTAGCCAGTTTTTAAGCTAAAAATTCCGCTCAGGCTCAAGCCGATTTTTGAGGCGAAATTTATTTATTTGAGATTAGTGTGTTAAACGGCTGAGCCAAGTCGGCTTAGCCCTAAACTCATCTAGTTTTTGAGTCGAAAATTGAATCAGACTTTAGCCGGCTCATTGAGCCATATTAGTAGGCTGGCTCAAGCCATTTATTTATTTGAGATTAGCTTTGTTAATAGTGTTGTTAAACGCCTAAGCTAAGCCGGCTTATCCCTAAACTCATCTAGTTTTTAAGTCGAAAATTGACTGGCTCAATCCGGCTCATTGAGCCATATTAGTCGGCTCAAGCCAGCTAAGGAGTTGGCTCATGCCGACTTTTGAGCCGAAATTTGATTATTTGTGATTAGTGTTATTAAACGGCTGAGCCAAGCCAGCTTAGCCCTAAATTGAATCGAAAATTGACTCAGGTTCAAGTCAGCTCATAGAAATATATGTTGGCAGGCTAACAGTTGGCTCAAGCCGGCTCAAGATGAGTTCAATTTTGAGGCGAGATTTATTTATGTGATTGAGACATTTAAGAAAATTATTTAGAATTTGTGTTCTATCGCCATGTTTTGATAGGAAAAAATGTATTTAAAATCAAGCTAGCGTGATGGGCAACATAAATGGGCTAGCTGAAGGTGTTTCAGAACTTTGAGGTCGCTAACCTGTTTATTCATAAATACATTAAAAAACTATACTCTACCTAGTCTGATTTTTAAATGATTCTTTTGTAATATTTTTTGAATTTGTTTTTTTTATCGTCAAATTTAATTTTTTTAAATTATTATTTTATATTAATCATTTCTGTAAGACAAATAAAAAAAAGTTAATGTTACAAAAAATAAAAATAATGAAGGGTGGATAAAATTTATTTACAAATATTAACTGATTGATTCATTTTTTATTTATTATTATATTGAATTTGTTTAATGTAATTTTTTAAATTATTTATGCTTATACCTAGTGTAGTTAATTAGTCAAGTCCTTTCGACTACGACTAAAATCGACTAAAAACTTTAGCGACTAAATTAGTCTATAAGTCGACTAATTTGGTCGCCTAATTTAGTCGACTAAAACGACTAATTTAGTTGACTAAAACGACTTATTTAGTCGACTAAAACTAGTGTTGCGTAATCGGCTAAAAACTACGCCTAAGCCTAATAAGGCTAAGCCTAAAAATCGGCTAAGCTTAATTAGGTAAGCCTAAAAATCGGCTAAAACTAAAAATCGGCTAAGCCTATATAAATCTGCTAAAAATTAGTCAAAATTCTGCATCGATGCTTAGTATTAATTATTATTTATTTATTTTAGTAAAATAATTTATTTTATTTATATTTAATGTAAATATTTTATTATTATCAACAAATAAACATGATATGATTTAATATTTTTTATTTATATTATTATATTTTCAAATGAAAATAAATTTATGTATTTGATGTTATTTTAATAAAAAAAATAATATGCTGCTATATTGTAAAATTGTAATATTCTTTTTAATATAATTTATTAGTGATTTTCACAATCTTCTTTATAAATACATCTTTTATTGAGGAATTATATTGTAAATTTTATTAGATAAATAAACAATCTTTTAGGTGAAATCTTTTAAAATTTTTTTATCATTTTTTTTAAATTATCTTTTTTATTAAATGAGGTGGATTTTATGAAACTTATTTGATGATTTTATATGATCTTTTTAAGGATAATATTTTAATGTGACAATTGTCATAATCGTTATTTTATAAGTTTTTTGAATTTTTTTGAAGAAAATAGGTTAAAATAAGTATTAATAACATGTGTAAATATAAATTTAGTGAAGATGTACCAAAGATAAGTGACAATTGTCATAATCGTTATTTTTAAAGTTTTTTGAATTTTTTTGACGACAATATGTTAAAATAAGTATTAATAACATGTTTAAATAAAAATTTAGTGAAGATGTACCATAGAAAATTGACAATTGTCATAATCGTTATTTTTAAAGTTTTTTGAATTTTTTTGAAGAAAATATGTTAAAATAAGTATTAAAAACATGTTTAAATAAAAATTTAGTGAAGATGTACCATAGAAAAGTGACAATTGTCATAATCGTTATTTTATACGTTTTTTGAATTTTTTTAAAGAAAATAGGTTAAAATAAGTATTAATAACATGTGTAAATATAAATTTAGTGAAGATGTACCAATGAAAAGTGACATTTGTCATAATCGGTATTTTATAAGTTTTTTGAATTTTTTTGAAGAAAATAGGTTAAAATAAGTATTAATAACATGTGTAAATATAAATTTAGTGAAGATGTACCAATGAAAAGTGACAATTATCATAATCGTTATTTTATAAGTTTTTGGAATTTTTTTGAAGAAAATATGTTAAAATAAGTATTAAAAACATGTTTAAATAAAAATTTAGTGAAGATGTACCATAGAAAAGTGACAATTGTCATAATCGTTATTTTATAAGTTTTTTGAATTTTTTTGAAGAAAATATGTTAAAATAAGTATTGATAACATGTTTAAATAAAATTTAGTGAAGATGTACCATAGAAAATTGACATTGTCATAATGGTTATTTTTAAAGTTTTTTGATTTTTTTTGACGAAAATATGTTAAAATAAGTATTAATAACATGTGTAAATATAAATTTAGTGAAGACAATGAAAAGTGACAATTGTCATATTCGTTATTTTTTTAATTTTTTTGACGAAAATATGTTAAAATAAGTATTAATAACATGTGTAAATATAAATTTAGTGAAGATGTACCAATGAAAAGTGACAATTGTCATAATCGTTATTCTTAAAGTTTTTTGAATTTTTTTGACGAAAATATTTTAAAATATGTATATATAACATGTTTAAATAAAAATTTAATGAAGATGTACTCTAGATAAGCGACAATTGTCATAATCATTGTTTTTCAAGTTTTTTGATTTTTGTTGACGAAAATATGTTAAAATGAGTAATAATAACATGTTTAAATTAGTGAAGATGTACTATAGAAAAGTGACAATTGTCATAATCGTTATTTTTAAAATTTCTTTGATGTAAATGGTAAAAATATAGATTGTAAAATTAAAATTTCCTGAGTATATGCCATAGAAAAACATATGGTAATAATAGATTCTTCCCCAAAAACAGGAGCAAATTGGCATTTTATTACATTTGTTCATCGGGTCAGAAATTAATATGCAAAATTTATATCATAATATCTAATCCTAAGTTAGAAATTATTATTTTTTTACCAATTTTCACCAGACAATCTTGTTTAAAATTTGGGTAAACTTTTTTTTCTATTTTAAAATCAATATCGATGCAAGTTAACTATTTTCGTCAAAAAAAATCAAAAAACTTTAAAAATAACGATTATGACAATTGTCGCTTATCTAGAGTACATCTTCACTAAATTTTTATTTAAACATGTTATCAATACTTATTTTAAAATATCTTTGTCAATAAAATTCAATAAACTTTAAAAATAACGATTATGACAATTGTCACTTTTCATTGGTACATCTTCACTAAATTTATATTTACACATGTTATTAATACTTATTTTAACATATTTTCGTCAAAAAAATTAAAAATAACGATTATGACAATTGTCACTTTTCTATGGCACATCTTCACTAAATTTTAATTTAAACATGTTTTTAATATTTATTTTAACATATTTTCTTCAAAAAAATTCAAAAAACTTTAAAAATAACAATTATGACAAATGTCACTTTTCATTGGTACTTCTTCACTAAATTTATATTTACACATGTTATTAATACTTATTTTAACATATTTTCTTCAAAAAAATTCAAAAAACTTTAAAATTAACGATTATGAGAAATGTCACTTTTCATTGGTACATCTTCACTAAATTTATATTTACACATGTTATTAATACTTATTTTAACATATTTTCGTCAAAAAAATTCAAAAAACTTTAAAAATAGCGATTATGACAAATGTCAGTTTTCTATGGTACATCTTCACTAAATTTATATTTACACATGTTATTAATACTTATTTTAACATATTTTCGTCAAAAAAATTCAAAAAACTTTAAAAATAACGATTATGACAATTGTCACTTTTCTATAGTACATCTTCACTAAATTTATATTTACACATGTTATTAATACTTATTTTAACATATTTTCGTCAAAAAAACTTTAAAAATAGCGATTATGACAATTGTCACTTTTCATTGGTACATCTTCACTAAATTTATATTTACACATGTTATTAAAATAACTCTATCTATTTTTATTCTATTAACTCTAAAATAACTCTATATTTTAGATTTCTTAATATATATATTAAATCTCTTAATATTTCTTGATATATATTTAATCTCTCAATTTAAATATATTCTATTTAGTATTTTTTTTTATTAATTTCTAAGTATTTCTTTATTATCTTTTCATAAAATATTATATATCTTTTTAATATATCAAAATCATAATTTTTATAATAATAATTCCATCAATACAAAAACATTCGTTTTTCCTTTGTTATTTCCCAAAACCTTCCGCGCCGATATAAAAAATCAATATCAACAAAATCAATATTATTTCTAACTAAAATATATATTTATAATAACTGACATATATCAATCATTTAATAATAATAATTTAAATATATATAAAATATATTATATATATATATAATATATATATCACGACCGCCCAAAAAAAAAACAAGACGGGATAATAATAAAAAAATATGTGAACTGAAAATTTTTACATTTATATATTATCTTTGTCTTCCTTCAACATCTCTTCTTCTTCAGTCTCCATATGAATATATTTCTTTTGTAAATCGATATTGTCATTCACTTTAATCACTGTTGAACCCATCTTAGTAGCCTTGTCACTGGTATTTTGCATCTTAGCATAATATTTGTATTTATTCTCCATCAAGAAATTTGATTCTCTCAAGTTTTTAGCTTGTATATTATTTGTTCTTTTAAACTTTCCTTCATAATTATGCGGAGGCCATGGTTTATTACCATATTGTTGAATAGATTCAATTTCATTTTTTTTATTATAATTTACATATTTATCCCCCGATATTACATTTTTATTTTTTCCACAAAAATAACTGGTTGTAGGGACTTCCTCCGAGTCACTCACATAATCATTACACTCTTGTTTCATCAATACCTTAGTTGGTATCATACAATTTTTAATGGAGTGTCCGAAACTTCGGCATCTAAAGCATCTTTTATAATTATCCGCTTTATCCTTTTTAATGAATAATCTCTTCTTTTTAACTATTTTCACATAAATAATTTGATCGGATGTTTCAATTTTATAATTCATCACGATATATATTTTTTTTAAATAAATATTTTTTAAAAAAAAAATTTAATTTTTTAAATTATAATCACTGAATTTTTCTTTTCTTTTTAAATATTTATAATTTGTAAATTACCCTTCTGTAATTTTTTAAATAAAAACCATTATAAACAACACTCAAGTTATTTACTTATATGTTATTTTTCCATTAGCTTAAATGAAAAAAAAAACAAATCACTCATTAATTAACATTTTTTAACATTCTTAATATCCCTATATAATTCATATATAACATTAATTTCTTCAATTTCTATAATACACATTATTTATATTTTTCCCTTATGTAAATTATACAAAGAAAGAAACTTTCATGAAAACACACTCATGTTTTTATTTAAAAACTAAATATTTTGTTTATTTGTACTTTTATCACCATATAAGAAATTTTGTTTCTTTTTACTTTTCTTTCTATATAAGTAATTCTCGAACTTATCATAAAAAAATATTTTTTACAATAAACTCATAACACATGCTCATTTTTTTTTTTAAAAATTAATTTTTAAATCACGTAAAAACAGAATTCCATAATATATGGAAAATATATTATAAAGTTTCAATTATCTACTATTATTCTCTCAATAATTAAAAATTTAGAATCACCATATCTAAATTATAAGAGTATTATGAAATTTTTTATAAAATGTAACATACATACCCAGCGTAGATTTTCTCATAAATCTGCATGTTCAAAAAATTTTTTTTATTTACTTTTCTCTAAAATGATAAGTATTTTATTTTATACTAATTTCTTCTCAGTTTATTCACTTTTTTGCTATACATATATTTTTAAATATCTAATTTATATTTCTCATTTATACTTAATTGTATAAATTTAACTCTAAATTGTTTAAGTACAAAGTAAGTTTGTTCTCAAGATTTATAGGAACTTTGTTTCCGGTCTTTATGGACAAATTTATTACTATTTTTTTTTTTATTCATATACCCTAATAAAATCATTATGACGTACTCCTACAGTACCATCATCAAACTTTATATTACACAATTTATTCCCAATATTATCCAAAACAATACCTTTTTCACATTTTTTTTTATGGTCAAAAAGTCTTCCCCAAATAATTTGACCCACAGGAAATTTTATATTGCTTTTACCATAAGATTCTAAATTATCAATCTCTTTTGATTTAAGAAAATCTAAAGGTAATCTGGTTCTTCTACCCAAAAATAATTCAACAGGAGTAACTCCCTCTTTATTTCTTGAATTATTATAATATAACTGGGCTAACCATACTTCATTTTTCTCTTGTTTAGATTTCTTTAACCAACTTTTCACTATAGCTACCATTCTTTCAGCCTGGCCATTAGAACTAGGATGATAAGGTGGAGTCAAAATATGGTTAATTTTAATTGAATTACAAAAACCTCTGAAATTTTTACTTATAAATGCCGGACCACCATCCGACACAATTATTTTAGGAATCCCAAATTTAGCCCACAATTTTTTTAATAATTTAATAACAACTTTAGTTGTTAAACCTTGAACCTCTTCAAATTCAATCCATTTGGAATATGAATCCACAACTAAAAAATATGATTTTTTATCCAATTCAAAAAAATCAATGTGCAGACGATCCCATGGTTTCTTTGATTTTGGCCATACTTGTCCCATCTCTTTACGGGGCATAACGGCACATGTATTACATGGAACACATTCCTTTGTAATTTTTTTTATATCATTTCCCATTCCAGGCCACCACACATATTCACGAGCCCAAGATTTCATTTTACTTTGACCTTGATGTCCTGCATGTAATAAATTAATTATTTTAGCACGTAATTTCAAAGGAATTACTGCCCTATTTCCCCTCATTAAACAATCATCCACTACAGATAATTCTTTTTCAAATTTTTGATATATTTTGTAATTATTTTTCCAAGGTTTTTTTCCCATTAAAAATAATTTTATTTGTCTTAATACTTTATCTTTTAAAGTATAATATTTGAGATCTTCCCACGTTGTAGGACCTCCTTTTAACATATATGATAAAGTACGCACTAAAGCATCTTCTCTATCTATAATCATATTATCAATTATTTCAGAAGTAGCACAACCTGCTCCTAATCTTGATAATATATCAGGCAAATGATTTTCTCTTCCTCGCCGATATTTTATTTCAACATTAAAACTTCCCACAAGTAACAACCACCGTTGTAATCTTGGAGACATCATTAATTCTTTGTTATCTTTCTTGAACAAATGAATTAAGGGCTTGTGATCGGTATAAATCATAAATCTTTTCCCAATTAAATATTCGCGACATTTGGTCAACCCAAAAATAATCGCTAAGGCTTCCTGTTCTATAACAGAGTACCTCGTTTCAACTTCATGAAATATTCTCGAAAAAAAAATAATTGGTCTCTCTAAACCATCAATGACATGTAATAATGCACCTCCTACACCTTTATTGGATGCATCAACTGCAAGAATTATCTCCAAATCATTGTTAAAACACACTAAAATTGGTTCCTCACTAATTTTTCTCTTTAAATTTTCAAAAGCATTTCTTTGTTCAATTTTCCATTCAAAATTAACACCTTTTTTTAATAAGTCATATAATGGAGCTGCGATTTTTGCAAAATTATCCACAAATCTATGATAATAATTTATCATGCCCATAAAAGACTGTACCTCAGCTTTATTACTAGGCTGATTTATGTTCAAAATATTTTTTAAATTTTTATCGAGAGGTTTCACTTCAATTCCATTAATTTGATGACCCAAATACACTATTTCGGTGACACCAAAAATACTTTTCTCTTTACTAGCTTTTAAACCTTTATCTTGAATTCTCTTGAAAACCTCTTCAAGACGTTGATTATGTTGTTCTGGGGTCACTCCAGTTATCAACACATCATCCATATAATAAAATACACCTTCCAAACCTTGGAAAACTGATGCCATTGTTCTCTGAAAAATCGGTGCAGATACACTTAACCCAAAAGGTAATCTACAAAATGTAAATAATCCTTTAGGCGTCGTTATTGTCATCAATTTACGAATTTCTTCTTTCAAAGGCAATTGTAAATAAGCTGATGAAAAGTCAACCTTTGAAAAATATTTGGCCCCTTTTAAATTTGCCAAAATTTCTTCAATTCGCGGCAATGGATATTTCACTTCCATAACCCATTTATTAAGTGTTACTCTAAAATCTGCACATAATCTAAGTTTTCCGTTAGATTTTTTAACAGGTACTAATGGAGTAGCCCATTCACTATATTCCACAGGAATAATAATACCATCATTAACCCATTTATCTAATTCTTCATTGATTTCCTTTTTCCACTCAAAAGGAACTCTACGACACCCTAAGAAAATAGGTGAAAATCCCTCTTTTAATTTTAAATCCACTTGATAATCATTTAGACATCCCAATGTGTCCTCAAAAATTATACCATATTTTTCAACTAAAATAGGTATAGCATTTTTAACTCTATTAAATTCATTAATTTCATAATTAATTTTTTTATCATTATCAACTACAATATTGATTTCAGATGGATTTGAATACATCATGGTTTTCTCATGATATTCGCCAATATTATTATTAACTATAGATTCTTTCATTTCACTCATTAATTTATTCATTTCTCTTTCTTTAAGTTTTTCTCTGACTTCATTAGCCATTATTTTTCTTTCCGCATTTTCTTTAGCCAATTCGCTATCAATGATAAATAAATCCCAATAATTATTTCGAGGTCCCAATTTGATAATCCAATCCCAACCTATAATGGTTTCAACATTTTTATTCACTATCCATAAATCCAAAATTATAGGAATATCATGGAAAATAACATCCCACTGAATTCTACCTAAAACTTTGATTTCAGATCCATCAAATTGTTTTATACACATATTTTGTCTCTCAACAATACCATTTGGCCAATATTTATAAAAATTTTCACTAGACATTATTGAAATACTTGCCCCAGTATCAAATAACATTTCAACCATTTGTCCACCAAATTTTAAATTAATATGAGGACATGAACTCTGTTCTTTTGCTCCCTCAGTTATTAAATTTTTAGGCATTTTAATGAGTTGAATAACATTTATTTTAATCTCATTGTCAATATAATTAATATTCATACCTAAATTCATCACAGAATTTAAAAGTCTCTGAATTTCATTTTTGTTTTTATTTAAAATTTTCCCTGGATATATATCACTCATTTGATTACAATAATCCTTTTTATTCAGATTATTGTTTAATTTAAAATTTTTTATTTCACCAAAATGACAATAAAAATTTCCAACATTACAACACTTTTTATTCAAGTTAAATTTCAATGTATAATCCTCATTCCCATGATGATTATCTATTTTAATATATATATCCACAAAATTTTTAATAAAATTATATAAATCACAAAATTTAATATTTTCAAAAATTAATTTATCTATTTTTATATGATTCTCTTTCAAATCATATAGTCACTGTAATCCACTCACACTTTGAATACAATGTATAGCAATATGTCCCATTTCTTCACATTTGAAACACATTCTATCATGATCTGTATTATAATTTTCAATTTTATCCACATTTTTAATCGACGGATTTTGTATATTTCTAACCACCGGTTGTAACACTACCGATGTTCTTTGCGGAAACCCACTTTTAAAATTGGCTTCTTTCACCATGCAATTTCTTTTTATATGTCCTACAAAACCACATCTATGACACACTATGTCATTTTTTTCACTTGGTTTTGCATTACCATTCTCATTTATTTTTCGGTCTCTTGAATAACAATTTTTACCGATATGTCCTCTTCTTCCACAGAGTTCACAACTTTCAATTATATTATTATTTTTAATTTTTAAGTTGAACACATCTTTGGACAAATTTTTCATATTTTCTTTCATTTCTCTAATTTCACTTAAAATTATAGATTCCTCAGTACTTTGTCTCAAAGTATTATCTTTATTATAATTTTTTACAATTTCAACAGGTTTCTCAATTAAAACCTCTGAAATTTTTTTTTAAATTCAATCACTATTGAATTTAATTTTTTATTGATATCCTCTGATATATTATTATTCTGAGGCAAATTAAATACTTCACCAGTATCTAATATTTCCTCGGATTTTTTTTCCGCCATAATATTCTTTTTATCATTTATTTTTTTTAATTCTAACAAAATTAAATGTAAGCTATTTTGGATATCCTCAGAAACATCTGGAGATTTCACCAAAATTTTAGAAATTAAATTTTCAGCATTAGTATTTTTTATATCATTTTCTTTATTTTTAATAGATCTTCTTTTTATTTTCTTAATTGCATGTTTCATTATAATCAAAGTTACATAAAACACAAAAAAAATTATTGCAGTAATGATATTATTAGTTACATCCACTTTATTAAACTTTGAATTAAATATTTTATTAAAATGATCCTTATAACTCTGCATTTTATCAAAATCATGCTTACTATGAACAGTAACAAAAGAAAAAGCCATAATTTCATTAATTATCCAAAATTTAAAATTTTATCTATATTTTTCTAATTTTAATCCAAAAATCCTACTATTGCGTTGTGTAATTTAAAAATCAAATAAAAAAAAATTTTTCTTACTTTTAAATATCCAGAATCCACTATAATTTTGAGGAACCCGGTCCTAGAATTTTTCTTCTTTTAATAAATTCTGAAATTCTCTTAACAAAATCACCCTAATAAGAGTTAACGTATCTTGGTCAATCGGTACCAATAAAATAACTCTATCTATTTTTATTCTATTAACTCTAAAATAACTCTATATTTTAGATTTCTTAATATATATATTAAATCTCTTAATATTTCTTGATATATATTTAATCTCTCAATTTAAATATATTCTATTTAGTATTTTTTTTTATTAATTTCTAAGTATTTCTTTATTATCTTTTCATAAAATATTATATATCTTTTTAATATATCAAAATCATAATTTTTATAATAATAATTCCATCAATACAAAAACATTCGTTTTTCCTTTGTTATTTCCCAAAACCTTCCGCGCCGATATAAAAAATCAATATCAACAAAATCAATATTATTTCTAACTAAAATATATATTTATAATAACTGACATATATCAATCATTTAATAATAATAATTTAAATATATATAAAATATATTATATATATATATAATATATATATCAGTTATTAATACTTATTTTAACATATTTTCGTCAAAAAAATTCAAAAACCTTTAAAAATAACGATTATGACAATTGTCACTTTTCTATGGTACATCTTCACTAAATTTATATTTACACATGTTATTAATACTTATTTTAACAAATTTTCGTCAAAAAAATTCAAAAAACTTTAAAATTAACCATTATGACAATTGTCACTTTTCATTGGTACATCTTCACTAAATTTGTATTTACACATGTTATTAATACTTATTTTAACATACTTCCTTCAAAAAAATTCAAAAAACTTATAAAAGAACGATTATGACAATTGTCACATTAAAATATTATCCTTAAAAAGATCATATAAAATAACATCAAAAAAGTTTCATAAAATCCACCTTATTTAATAATAAATAGATAATTTAAAAAAAATGATAAAAGATTTCACCTAAAAGATTGTTTATTTATCTAATAAAATTTACAATATAATTCCTCAATAAAAGATGTATTTACAAAGAAGATTGTGAAAATCACTAATAAATTATATTATAAAGAATATTACATTTTTACAATATAGCAGCATATTATTTTTTTTATTAAAAAAACATCAAATAAATAAATTTATTTTCATTTCAAAATATAATAATATAAATAAAAAATATTAAATCATATCATGTTTATTTGTTGATAATAATATAATATTTACATTAAATATAAATAAAATTAATTATTTTACTAAAATAAATAAATAATAATTAATGCTAAGCATCGATGCAGAATTTTGACTAATTTATTTTAGCCAATTTTTAGGCTTAGCCGATTTTTAGGCTTAGCCTAATTAGGTTTAGCCGATTTTTAGGCTTAGCCTAATTAGGCTTATCCGATTTTTAGGCTATACCTAATTAGGCTTAGCCGATTTTTCCCCCTAAAATCTCGGCTAAGCCGTTTTTAGTCGGCTAAAATTAGCCGATTACGCAACACTAACTAAAACCACTAATATAGTCGACTAAAACAACTAATTTAGTCGACTAAAATGACTAATTTAGTCGACTAAAATGACTAATTTAATCGACTAAGTTGATCTATTTCGTCAGCATATAGGTAAAAATATATATTGTAAACATATTAAGTTAAGATTTATGTGAAGATTTACCATAGAAAAGTGACAATTGTCATAATCGTTATTTTTGAATTTTTTCAAAGCAAATAGGTAAAAATATATATTGTATAAAGATGTTAAAATAGAATTTCAGTGAAGATTTACCATAGAAAAGTGACAATTGTCATAATCGTTATTTTTTGAATTTTTTTAAAGTAAATAGGTAAAAATAATATATATTGTAAAGATGTTAAAATAAAATTTCAGTGAAGATGTACCATAGAAAAGTGACAATTGTCATAATAGTTATTTTTTTAACTTTTTTGAATTTTTTAAAAGTAAATAGGTAAAAATATATTGTAAAGATGTTTTAAAAAAATTTCAGTGAAGATGTACCATAGAAAAGTGACAATTGTCAAATCTCTATTTTTTAAATTTTTTTAAATAGGTAAAAATATATATTGTAAAGATGTTAAAATAAAATTTCAGTGAAGATGTACCATAGAAAAGTGACAATTGTCATAATCGTTATTTTTTAAATTTTTTGAATTTTTTTAAAGTAAATATGTAAAAATATATATTGAAAAGATGTTAAAATAAAATTTCAGTGAAGATGTACCAAGAAAAGTGATAATTGTCATACACGTTATTTTTTAACTTTTTTGAATTTTTTTAAAGTAAATATGTAAAAATATATATTGTAAAGATGTTAAAATAAAATTTCAGTGAAGATAGATATACCATAGAAAAGTGACAATTGCCATAATCGTTATTTTTTAACTTTTTTGAATTTTTAAAGTAAATAAATAAAAATATATATTGTAAAGATGTTAAAATAAAATTTTAGTGAAGATGTACCATTGAAAAGTGACAATTGTCATAATCGTTATTTTTTTACTTTTTTGAATTTTTTTAAAGTAAATAGGTAAAAATATATATTGTAAAGATGTTAAAATAAAATTTCAGTGAAGATGTACCATAGAAAGTGACAATTGTCATAATCGTTATTTTTTAACTTTTTTGAATTTTTAAAAAATAGGTAAAAATATATATTGTAAAGATGTTAAAATAAAATTTCAGTGAATATATACCATAGAAAAGTGACAATTGCCATAATCGTTATTTTTTAACTTTTTTGAATTTTTAAAGTAAATAGGTAAAAATATATATTCTAAAGATGTTAAAACAAAATTTCAGTGAAGATGTACCATAGAAAAGTGACAATTGTCATAATCGTTATTTTTTAACTTTTTTGAATTTCTTTAAAGCAAATAGGTAAAAATATATATTGTAAAGATGTTAAAATAAAATTTCAGTGAAGATGTACCTAAAAAGTGACAATTGTCATAATCGTTATTTTTCAACTTTTTTGAATTTTTTCAAAGCAAATAGGTAAAAATATATATTGTAAACATGTTAAGTTAAAATTTTAGTGAAGATACCACAGAAAAGTCACAATTGTCATAATCGTTATTTTTATGTTAAATAAAATTTCAGTGAAGATGTACCATAGAAAAGTGACGATTGTCATAATCGTTATTTTTGAACTTTTGTGAATTTTTTTAAAGTAAATAGGTAAAAATATATATTGTAAAGATGTTAAAATAAAATTTTAGTGAAAATGTTCCATAGAAAAATGACAATTGTCATAATATTTATTTTTCAACTTTTTTGCTGAAACGAGCTGACTTTAGCCTACGCCCGTTATTATTAACTGCAATTGACGTGTATGGTTTCGCTAACCTCGCTAGCTCTAAATTGACAAATCATGATTGAAATAGTATCTAGTTTCATAAAACTTATTCAATTTATAGAAGAGTTTATAAACTTTTCAATAAAATTTAAAATATATAAATTATATATTTTAATAAAAATTAGAATTCTGCCATGTAAAAATCTTTTGAAAATTTCACAAAATTTTATTTCTAAATAAAAATTTTAGCAATCATTTATTAATGAAAACTATATTAGGATAAAATTTTAACCTTTTGATTTATTTAATTTTAAAATGAGATTAAATGGTTTTCCAAGCCCCGGGGTTTACCTAACCCTAGTCTCCCCTATACTATTTTATAATTATGTAATTTAACTTCTAATATTTTGCAATTATATTGACTTCAATATAATTGCTATAAGAAGGTTATAATATTGTATAACAAAATATTCAAATAATAGCTTAGAATTAGTAATCTTATAGGGCCTAATTTTTCAGGCCCGCCCGAAATTTTTTTAAAAAATTTTACTGGTCAGGCTCGAATTAATTTAAATACAGAAATTGATTTATATAATTTCTCTAATTAAACGACATTTATTATATGGTATCTAGTTAATAAAATATTTATATTTTACATAAAAATTAATCATAAAATTGATAAATTTATATAAAAAAATTTCTAAGGCCCACTCTACCCGGCCCGAATTTTCTTAAAATATATTCGGCCCCACCCAGCCCAAATCCAATTTTTTTTAAAAAAACCCAGCAGGACCTTGCAAATGGTACCTCTAAAGGTCTCTGATTTAAATCATGATTTAAAATGTTACAATTACAATACTATTCTTAAAATTAATCTTTTTATTATATCAGTATATTCTAAAAATTAATATCTTTTCTTAAATTAATATAAAAATACCCCCCCCCCCCGTCTTTAAAAAAATAATTATTTAAAAAACAATGAATTTTATATCCAAAAAATAAAATTATTCCCCTCCCTTTTGGTGCCAGCTAGAATAATTATAAGAATAAAAATATTTTAAGTTATTTATTTATTTTATCTTGGAGAAAAATTATTATTAAAAATATAATCAATTAAATTAATATTAAAAAAATAACAAAATAAATAAAATATAATATTACAAAACTTTTTAACAATTTTTTCATATGATCATTTTTAACTTACTTCTTCATTGTTTATTTTATTAGCTAAAGATGAAAAAATATTTATTTTTCTATTTGTATTGCACATAATATAACGAAAAAATAATCTAGTGTAATAATTTATTAAATTAATTGTTCAAAGGAATAGATCGGATTCCCTCTTGATATATCGTATCGTATGTAAATAGAAGGCTGTGAAATTGAAATTAGTGAAATTAAGTAATAGGCTAGTAATAGCCTCAATTATATGAATTCTGTTATTGGGTTTGGGATATATAGAACGATACTGATTTTTCAAAACGCCAAAAAAATTCTCAAGGGGTTTAATTAAGGGGAATAGAGTGGAAGATATACTATATTTTGATAGTTTACTGTTATTATATGAGCTCGGTAAATGGACGCATTATCCAATATTATTAGCGAATTCAACGGTTAAATGTATGATAATTTATCCAGGTAAGTTTTGAATTTTATTGATGTAAATGCCCCGTCTATAATCATGTATTTTTTGTAACCATTAATTCCTATGGTGCATAAAACTGATGTGTTTTTCCCCTTTGAAGGAGGGAGTTTGACGGATGGCCTCTTACCCAGAGGTGTCCATCCATAGTGGGAAATGACGTGGGAATTGAAGCCTGTTTCATCTAAATAGAATATATGTTAAAATGGCACGTTCATCATATTTAGGCAATATTCTTTATGAATATTTATAACATCTGGGGAATTTCGTCTATCGAGTTCTTTTCCCGCTCCATCCCATTGATTTAAGGTATCTAGATTTTCCCGAATCACTCATTTTGAGATGAGGTGGTAAATTTTCCACTATATTTTTTATTGTCAATCCTTTATTATGTTCTAGTAGCTGTATAATTTTAGATTTTAATTCTGAATCATCCTTTTTTGTTTTTTCCTCTTTGATGGATTATGTAATCGGCCAAGGGGGCACCGTAGTATTCGGGGAATGGTACATCCACTGAAATTTTATTTTAACATCTTTACAATTTATAATTTTTACCTATTTACTTTAAAAAAAGTTAAAAAATAACGAATATGACAATTTTCACTTTTCTATGGTACATCTTTACTGAAATTTTATTTTAACATCTTTACAATATATATTTTTACCCATTTACTTTAAAAAAAAGTTAAAAAATAACAATTATGACAATTGTCACTTTTCTATGGTACATCTTCACTAAAATTTTATTTTAACATCTTTACAATATATATTTTTACCTATTTACTAAAACGATTATGACAATTGCCACTTTTCTATGATACATCTTCACTGAAATTTTATTTTAACATCTTTACAATATATATTTTTACCTATTTACTTTAAAAAAATTCAATAGTTAAAAATTAACGATTATGACAATTGTCACTTTTCTATGGTACATCTTCACTGAAATTTTATTTTAACATCTTTAAAATATATATTTTTACCTATTTACTTTAAAAAAAGTTAAAAAATAACGATTATGACAATTGTTACTTTTCTATGGTACATCTTCACTGAAATTTTATTTTAACATCTTTACAATATATATTTTTACCTATTTACTTTAAAAAAAATCAAAAAAGTTAAAAAATAACGATTATGACAATTGTCACTTTTCTATGGTACATCTTCACTGAAATTTTATTTTAACATCTTTACAATATATATTTTTACCTATTTATTTTAAAAAAATTCAAAAAAGTTAAGAAATAACGATTATGACAATTGTCACTTTTCTATGGTACATCTTCACTGAAATTTTATTTTACCATCTTTACAATATATATTTTTACCTATTTACTTTAAAAAAATTCAAAAAAGTTAAAAAATAACGATTATGAGAATTGTCTCTTTTCTATGGTACATCTTCACTGAAATCTTATTTTAACATCTTTACAATATATATTTTTACCTATTTACTTTAAAAAAAGTTAAAAAATAACGATTATGACAATTGTCACTATTAAATGGTACATCTTCACTGAAATTTAATTTTAACACATTTACAATATATATATTTTTACCTATTTACTTTTCAAAAATAACGATTTTGATAATTAATATTTTTCTATGATGGTACATCTTCACTGAAATTTTATTTTTACATCTTTCCAACATATATTTTTACTTAAAAAATTTAAAAAAGTTCAAAAATAACCATTACGACTTAATTTAGTCGACTTAATTAGTTCTTTTAGTCGACTTAATTAGTTCTTTTAGTCGACTTAATTAGTTCTTTTAGTCGACTAAATTAGTCGTTTTAGTCGACTATATTAGTCGTTTTAGTCGACTAAATTAGTCGTTTTAGTCGACTATATTAGTCGACTAATAGACTAATTTAGTTTCTAAAGTTTTTAGTCTAATTTTTCGACTAAAACTATTAGTTAGTCGACTAAATTTAGTCGATTAACAACACTACTTATACCCATGCTATAAATGAAAAAAAACAGACAAATTTAGAATTTGTAAATAAATTAAACCCCTCATATATATTTTTTAATAATATTTTTTTTGTTTTTAAATTTTTTTTTGTACATGTAATTTTATTTTATAGGTAGATATAGAAATTAAAATATAAATCATTTTTTTCTTTTAAGCTAAAGATATTTTGATAAATAATCTTTCATTTACTCACATTTTATTATTTTTATATAGAATTTGATGTAATTATCAATTAATTTTTTTATTAAACATTTTTAAAGGGGGTTTTTATTAATATTAAGTATTGTTTATGAATTTTTAAATGTGGTTTTTTAATATTAATATCAGTCAAGCAAGAATTTTTTAAAAAATATATAGACATAGTCCTTGCTTGAAATATACTCAGGGCCGGCCCGCTAGGACTTTTTTTAATGTTATTTTAGGTCTAACCACCATCTTTCAATAGTTTGAGTTGTTATTGATATTTCTATCTTCAATATCAACAAAGATTTTTATAATATATATATCTACATTTTGTTGAACATATTTTGATTTGATAAGAATTTTAAATCTTCTTTGTAAATAAATCATTTTTGAGAAATTCTTTTGAGAATTTTATTATAAATAAACAATTTTTAGGCAAAATCTTTTATAGTTTTTTTATATTCTTTGTAAAATTATCTACTTTTTAAGTATATTAAAAGATGTATTTTTTTCTAAATAATTTTTTACACAATATTTATATCTTTTTTATGTTATTTATATGATCTTTTTAAAGAAAATATTTTAATATGAGAATTATCATATTCCTTATTTTTTAACATTTTTGGCACAAAAGGGTAGTGTTGTTAAACGGCTTATTTTGAGCCGATTTTTTAAAACGGCTAACTCAATATTTTAGCCAGAAAAATATTGCCTAGATTCCGCGAATAGATGTTCAAACCTTTGTTCCTTCTACAAACAAAATATTTAGGCTTTGCGCAATATCATTCTGGAAGAAATATTGAGTTAGCCGTTTTTAAAAAATGGCTCAAAACGAGCCGTTTAACAACACTACAAAAGGGTAAAAATATTTATATTGTAAAGATGTTAAATTATAAATTCAATGAAGATGTTCATTGGAAAAATGACAATCATTATAATCGATATTTATAAATATATTAGATTTTTTTGACGCTAATAAGCAAAAATATGTATTTTTAACATGTTGTAATAATTAGAATGTTATTATTTGTATTTGTATTTAATTAAATAGTGGTTTATATAAATTTGAATAGTTACTGAAAATAGATTTTTTATATATAAAGTTAAATATCAAAATTTGAATATGAATACGACGAGATTATATGATGTAAATTTTAGTAGTATAAATATAGCGATAAAAAAATGTAATATTAAGAAGAAATTTTTATAAATTTTAGTAGACTTTAATTTTTATTTTCCTTTTTAATTTTTGTTATGTTAATTTATAATTTATTTAATTACAATTAATATTATTTAATAAAGTAATTAGTATTTAATTTTATTTATTCTATTTTATTTGTATTCTCTAAATTCTCATTTCTAACACATGTTAAATTAAAATTTCAATTAAGATTTACCATATAAAAGTGACAATTGTCATAATCGTTATTTTTAAAGTTTTTGGAATTTTTTTGAGGAAGAAGGGCAAAAAAAGTATTGCTAACTGTTAAATTAAAATCTCAATTAAGATGTATCATATAAAAGAGACAATTGTCATAATCGTTATTTTTAAAGTTTTTTGAATTTTTCGACGCAAATGGGTACAAATATAGATTGTAAACACTATTAAATTAAAATGATTAAGATGTAGCATACAAATGGACAAATATCATAATCGTTGTTTTTAAAGTTTTTTGACGTAAATGGGTTAAAATATATATATGTAAACATGTTATATGGTTTTTAAGTTGCACGATTTCGCCCTGAGTATACAATAATTTTTGCTAACTGTGAATGCAGGGTTATACATTTTAATAGATGTAGAATTAAAATTTATTAATTAAAGTATATAGATTGTGAATCCATATCTTAAAAGTTTAGAATAACATAAGTTACAACTCTTTGCATATTTTCATCAAATTTTAAGCAGGATAAAATGAACAGCGATTATGAGCATAAAAATTGTTAATTGTTTTTTTGTTTCGCCAAATGGTACCAATACATATCTCATAAAAAAATTAAGAATTAAAGAACGAAGATTGTGTTTACGAATTATTTCAATAAACAAAATATCTTTTGTTTGAATAATTTCTCAAAAAAATATTGAAAATTTTAAATAACGATTATGACATTTGTCACTTTCCTGCATCTTCATGAAATTTGACATTTTTACAATATATTTTAACCCATCTGGGTCAAAAAACTTTAAAAATAACGATTATGACAATTGCCACTTATTTTTACAACTTCACTGAGAAGTTTTATTTTAACATGTTAGCTATCTATATTTTTGCCCATTTACCTCAAAAATCTTAAAATAAAGATTATGACAATTGCCACTTATCTAGAATACATCTTCACTGAAGTTTTATTTAAACATGTTAGCAATAATTTTAACCCAGTTACATCAAAATATTTAAAAAAACTTTAAAAATAACGATTATGACAATTGTCACTTTTATATGTTACATCTTAATTGAAATTTTCATTTAACATGTTAATAATACATATTTTTGCCCATTAGCATCAAAAAAATATCTAATATGTTTAAAAATACCGATTATGATAATTGTCAGTTTTCCAAGAAACATCTTCATTGAATTAATAATTAAACACAATATAAATATTATTTTACCCTTTTATGTCAAAAAATGTTTAAAAATAACTAATATGACAATTGTTATATTAAAATATTTTCCAAAAATGATCATATAAAATAACATAAAAAAGTTTAATATAAATATTTTAAAAAAAAGTTATTACCACCTTTTTATACAATAATTTTACAAAGATGATTAAAAAAAACTATAAAAGATTTCACATAAAAGATTGTTTATTTATGTAAAATTCTCAAATTTTCTCAAAAATGATTTATTTACAAAGAAAATTTAAAATTCTTATCAAATCAAAATATGTTCAAAAATCTTTTTGAACTTCAAAAGATTTTTTTTGCTTAAAATTTTGAATTGTAACAAAAATAATATTACAATAGCAACATACAGGGCCGTAGTCACAGGGGGGGGAGGGGGGGTAGGCAAAAATTTTTTGGCCCCCAAACCTGGCACCATAAAATTTTCCGGCCCCCCAAATTTAAAAAATTTTTTTGTAATTGATTATTTTTATATTTTTAAAATAAATTTTAAATATTTATTCAAAAAAAAAATGTCTTGTTTGTAAATTTCTTCTTATCCTGTTTTATTTTTACCAATAATAAATCATTCATTCATATTTTATCATTTACATGTGTGTTTGTGTATCTAATATATATAATCTCCATAATCATAACACGATCGTTTTCGTATCTCCCTAATGTATTTTAAATTTAAGGAGACTATATAGTGAATGTTAATTTTATCTCCATAATCAAAACACGATCGTTTTCGTTTCTCCCTAATGTATTTTAAATTTAAGGAGACTATATAGTGTAATGTTAATTTTATCTCCATAATCAAAACACGATCGTTTTCGTATCTCACTAATGTATTTTAAATTTAAGGAGACTATATAGTGTAATGTTAATTTTTTACTCTCAACGAGAATCGAACACAAGCCTCCCGTTTCAAAGGCATATGCTTTACGCATTCACCTACTTGAATATAATTAAATTTAAAATATTAATTATATAGATATTAATTAATTTTAAATGCATCAAGTACCAATTCAATAGGAATAAGGTAGAACTTTAAATGGCAAGTACTCATTCAATAGCAATAAGAGATTTATTTAAATACTATTTTAATTCTTGAATTTATGTATAATTTGGGATTTTATACCATTATAATGGGGTTTCAGAAAAGATAAGAGAGATATGGAAGGGACAAAGCACACCTTGGTAAAACAAAACTCTTATCTAGCAAGAATAAATTTTTAGATTATAAATTACAAATACAAATAAATAAAATTACTAAATATAATATTAACATATTTTATAAAAATAATGGAAAATTTTAGAATAACCCCAAAATAAATATAAATTTTTAAATAAAACCTCTAGGAAAATTTTGTATATTTACTCATAACTTCATAATTGTAGAATGTATGTTATTCATAACTTATAACATTTTTGATTAAATGTATAACCTGTTTTACTTGTATATAATTTGACTATGATTGAAGTTTACCTCCTATTATTTGTTAACTTAGACATATCTTTTTATTTTTTCTATTGTAATTTAATAATAATTTCTTAAATTTAATTTTATAACTAAGTAATAAATCATTTGGTTTGTTTAAAATTTAAATTAGGATGAACATATATTCAGAATGCTATTTTAATATGTATTCATGAATTTCATATAAATATCATTTTTCATAATTATTATAGTCTAAGATTCCTGTAAATTTTTTAATTTTAAATGTGGGCTAAAAATTGGCCTGAAAATTTCTTCTGAAGACATGGCCAGGCCTTATCAAAAACCAAGGCCCATGCAAATTTCATATTCTAATTGTATTTTTAAATGCATTGTGACTTTTTATATAGTTTATTTCAGTCCTCAACTATCAAAATTATTATGGTCTTTTGCGGGTTTGAGAAAACCAAGTGCGAGGACCTGGCTTGGGAATTTTTTTAATATCAGGCATAGGTGTAATATTTAACACAGAATATTTATATGTCCCTCAGGTAAAATCTAATTTAAATATATTTTTATTCAAAAAAATAGTATTCACTCTTAGTCTTAATGGGTTGGCCTTGGTTGGGGTGAGCTGAGTTAAAATAGACTAAAAAATAGATATGATTTTTAGAGATTTACCTATCTTTAGGCTTGGAAAAAAAATTTTGAAAATTACTATCTGTTGGCCAGGTTTGAGAAAATTATTTTATAAAATTATTATGGGTTGGGCTGGGCTTGGAAAATATTTTTTATAAATTATATTGGGCTGGTTTTGGGGAAAATTTTTCAAAATTATTAAGAGCTTAGATGCTGAGAATTTTTTTATTATTAATTATAGGTCAAACATTGGCCCAAAACAAATTTTTTTGCAGGCCTGGGCTTGACCTGATCAAAAAACAAAGGCCCATGAAAATTTGAATTTTGATTGTATTTTTATATTCATTATGATTATTTAAATATTTTATTTCAGTTCTCAACTACCAAAATTATTATGATCTTTCATTGGGCTTGGAAGAATTTTTCATAATTAATATGACTTTGGACTTTGCCTGGGAATTTTTTTTAATATTAAATATTAGATATAAGTAATCAGTAATATTTAACAAATAATATTGGTATTATCAAATAAATGCATTAAATTTATTTTTAATCAAACCATAGCACTTAGTTTTAATGGATTGAACCTGGACTGAAGGGGGGAGGGGGTAAAAAGAATATAAATTGGATAATTTTCAAATAACAGGTAACATCTAGCATAAAAGTAAGAAGAAAATTTTCATTCCCCGTCATTTTTGACGGGCTCTCTACTAGTAACATTATATAGGCGCTTTGTTATAACGTTTAATAGTACTTAATTTAATAATAATTTTTTTATTTATTATGGTTCAATCACAATATTATTATCTTTTGTAGGTCTCTGATATAGATCTGGGTGCAAATCATAAAAACCTGGATTTTCTGAAGCTAATCAAGTGGTTACTCAAGGCTTGATATATATATATATATATATATATATATATATCAAATCTAAGGAAACAGATTGATACCGATGTAAATATTTATTAAAATAAATTTTTTTTTATAAAATTTGGTAATTATTATGCAGTGTTGCTAAACAGCTCGATTTGGGCCGATTTTTAAAAATGGTCCGATTAAGATCTTAGATAAAATAATATTATATAAGCCCGATATAACCAGTTATCTAAAACAGCAATGAATATTTTAGCATTATAAAGAAAATAGTGAGATGACAACAATTTTGGTAAGCCAACAAATTAACCATAATCTTTACGATCAATCAA
This sequence comes from Gordionus sp. m RMFG-2023, assembly GCF_954871325.1. Taxonomy (NCBI): domain Eukaryota; kingdom Metazoa; phylum Nematomorpha; class Gordioida; order Chordodea; family Parachordodidae; genus Gordionus; species Gordionus sp. m RMFG-2023. The sequence goes on from NC_088775.1 coordinate 20,015,473, forward strand.
GATTTCTTGACATATAGGTAGGCCTACAAAAAAACGAATCGAATAATTGCACTATTCGTATTCGTACGAATAATAAAATCATTATTCGTTTCGATTCGTCGAATATTCGATTCGATTCGAAAATTTTTCTAAAGCTTATAAAATATTTTGCAAAAAAAATTTTACAGATGTTTAAAGATGACACTTTTAAGGATTCTCTAAACTAATTGTCATTACAATATAAAAATTTATAGAAAATAAACGAAATAAAACCCAATGATTTCATATAACGTTAACCAAACAGATTGACCAAAATATCCGATTTTTAGAATTAGAATTGCTTAAAAAAAATATTTAAACTATTTCTTCAATCTAATATTCAAATTTTATTAAAATTTTTTAAAAATGTACAATAATCTCATTTTATAAAAATAGAAAATAATACACAAAAATATAAAATTATAGTAAATCCGAATTTGATAATATCCAATTTTTTAAGCATAAAGTCTTTCTAATAGTTTCCTCCTTCAAAGACATTCTATTTTTCATTATCATATTTGTTCCTATTGAGAACAACCGCTCACATGAAGCCGAAGATACCTGAATTGACAATATATCAGTTGCCATTTTCGACAACACAGGAAAACGATCCCCATGCAATCTCCACCATTCTAAGGGACTCTTATTTGAACTGATTCTTATTTCGTTAAGATATGTCTCCACCTCACATACTGATGCGATGTTATTTTGTTTAAAAATTCTATCCATGTTCGACTGTAATATTGGGTTAACTGATGTTGATTTGATATTATATTTTATTTTGTAATCATTATATACATCTTTAAATTTTTCTAATAGATTTGTCGTGTCTATGTTATATGTAGTTGGTAGTTGCTCAAAAAATTCCATTTTTAGTCTAGGATCCAGTATTGTTGATATTATAATGTGAATATTTGTTAAGTTATAATAAGTTTCTATTTTCTCAATCGCACTGATAGAGTTTATAAAATCGAGATTTATTTTACTTGCAATGAAATATTTGCGAATAATTACAAATATTTATATATAAATAATTTCGAATAATACGAATAATTTTCCTCATTATTCATATTCGATTCGAAATTTCGAATCGAATAATTGTGTTATTCGTATTAGTAAAATACGAATCGAATCGAATATCAAATAACAAATAATTCGTTTTAGGCCTACATATAGGAGCTACCTTTCTGTGTGACTGGTTCAACAAAAATTACGGATGCTGCAAATGTAGAACACATAATTTATTCTTTCTGGACTATTTATAGCAATGTTTTCATACACCATCCAAAAAGATCCTGTATTAAATAAAATTACGAAATTTATATGAGTTTTTTAAAATGGAATTATTATGAAATCATTGATTACTTTGTTGATAATTTTTTAGATAGATTTACACAAGATGATTATAATCTTCTATCAAGTTTTAATGCATTGTCCCCCTTTGAAAGTGATTATTTTATATCGGACAAAATGGCCCGATTAGAATAATTATTAAAGAAACTTTACATCATGAAATGAAAATAGCTAAAGGATTATTATAGCTGCAGAAGTTAAAGAAACATATAATTTTGAAAATATCCTAAATATTATGTATTAAAAAAAATCATCATGCATTTAAAGATTGTATAAATGCTACTCAGCAGCCGTCATCATTTTGGTACCAACGGCTTCTTGGGTGGCTTCTTTCTCGAAAGATCAAAGTAAGCAAAATTTAGTATTGATGGCTTATGAAAAAAGATTAACACAAAATTTATCCTTTAATTCATTTATGTTAAAATTTAAAAATAAAAATCGTCTTGTATGTTCATATCATAGTATTAAGTATTCATATAACATTAATAATTTTTTAATAAAAATAACAAAAAATTTCTATGAATGCTTATTATTTGTTTTATTTAAAAAATTAGTGCTCCCCCCTATGTAAGCAGCTGCCCCCCCCCTAACTGAAAATTTCTGGTTACGGCCCTGACAGTATTTCATTTTTTTATTTTAAAAACATCAAATAAATAAATCTATTTTCATAATATAACATAAATTAATATGTTTAAAAAAATTTTTAAAAAACAAAAAAAATAAAAATATTATTAAAAGAATATATATGAGGGAACTTTATTCTTTTAAAATATTTAAATAAATAAATTTTGGCTCAAAATTAGACTAGAGCCAATTCCTGAGCCGACTTGAGCCAACTCCTGAGCCAGGTTGAGTCTAAGCCAACGGTTTTTTAATAACATTAATCTTGGTTGCGCCGATATTTATTGTCTGTATCTTAATATAGTCACTAACCAGGAGTTATAAGCTATTAGACTGTCTTAATAGAATTTTAAATGATAATTCAAAAATAAATTACATCTAAGTGAAATAAGGAATTTTTCTAATTTATATATTTTTTTGTCATTTCTTAAAAATAATTAGTTCAAAATTTAATAAGAATCTGAATATTGAGACAACCTTAAGCATGAATCCTGCCAAACTTTTCATACACTAATTTTGTAATTTAAGCCAATATTGTAATGCTTACAGCATGTTATTTTTTCCTCTTAATTACTCAGAATTAAAACTATTTAAAATAATTTTTACTGAATTCCCAAAAGATGATTTTGCTAAGTAAAAATTTTAATTTTCTCAGAATTGAATTTCTTAGTTAGAATATATAAATTGCTCAGAAATATTTATTTTAAGTGAAGCATGATTTCTTGAGTATTTAAATTATTCATTACTTTGTGTATTAACTCGGAAAATTGAATAAAATACTGAGAAAATTTAAAAAAAAAATAGTTAGCAAGATGTTGTATGATTTTTAAAAATAATCTGAGAAAATCAGGAAATTTTATCTTGATTGGAGAAATTTCAAAATATTTCAAATACTTTTAATGGCATAAATCACACTTTAAAAATTTACGTTGAAGGGGGGATGTGGGGTAGGGGGTGAATTTTTTGGATAATAACTTGAACAAAATATCCACTCCATACTTACAGCCATGCGCGAGAAGAGCCCAGAAAGATATTAGTTAATTTATATTTTATCATATCAGATAAAGGTTACGTGCTTACTTAATAGACAATAGGTAACAAAAGATCCATAAAACATTTTGCATTTTAGGAACTTTTGTGAATAAATTTAATTCAATTGTTGCTTTCCTTTAAATAAATGCAATCACAATATATTTATTATTTCGCGGTAATGCGCTCGCTAATGACTTCGTGCAATATTCGTTGTAAAGGGTTCGCGATATTACCTTCGCTATAAAATTCATTCACGATTAAACAATGGCAATTCTGAGGTTTGGAAAATGTTTTCATTTATATATGATGAATAAAGATAAACTTATCTGAGTTTAAATTTTTGCAAATATACATACATCTTATAATTCCACAAAAGGTTAGTATATTATATATTAAATATAGGCACAAATCAATTGAAAAGGAATAAATGTATATTTAATACATAGTAAAAAGTCCCAATTAATAATTGATAGCCTTTTTGGTACTGCTTCCAAAAAACTTGCCAAATTATAAAAAAAAGAAGTGTACAAATGTATTTACCATGTTTTGTGAACATGATTTAAGATTATTTGATATAATTCTTTATGTTGCCAAAATTGGATACATGGAAATATTGATGTTAAAGCATCATTCCAAATCTCACGACAATTTCTAGGAATTTAATAGATACTGTTGATGGTATATGCAATTAATATTTCCGAAATTAAACGCATATATGAAAAAGCATCGATGTGCTGGTAACAAATATATGGTTAAATTATTTATAATTTTTTATAGCCACCCCAAACCTTTGGTCTTATGATTATAAGAAATTATCCTATGTAACTCCTACTACATTTTTTAAACGAATACATGCAAGTTTGAAGAAAAAATAAGGTGAAAATATTAAAAAATATAATTCACCTTATTAGGTATTGATTTCATTATAAATAATTTAAAAAATCAGTATTTTTTATATCGGATACAATAGGGCATATCTATCTGAAATGCCATTCATTACTGACCAAGGAGCTAATGATTAAAACATTTAGTGTTGTTAAACGGCTCGATTTGAGCCGATTTTTTAAAAGGGCTAACTAAATATATTATTCGGTAAAACATTATACAAGCCCTAATATTTTGCTCATAAATGACACGGTTTGGATATCTATTAGCTAAATCTCAAAACAAGGCAATATTTTTCTGGCTAAAATATGGAGTTAGCCTTTTTAAAAATCGGCTCAAATCGAGCTGTTTAACATTAAAAACATTTGAAATCATAAACGATTGAATTCTGTTTCTTCATTTAAATACAGTATTAAGGAATACCTTTAATAATAAAATTGTTGAATCTCAAGGTTCAGATATATCAATGTTTTTTATTGTAAAGTTTAGTTCCTTATATGAAACAGAAGTGGGTATGTTAAATCAACATTTTATTAAAATATTTAGATTAGTTAATCAACTTTGTAAAACACTCCATTTGTGTATTGAGACTCGATGGAATAGCAGACTCAAGATGTGAATCGATTTTAGTCAATTCAAAATAGGCTCGAAAATATAGATTATGAAATGAGATCTTATCTAGATTCTGACGCCTTTTAAAATTGCGAGTGATGAACTTGAGGGTGATTTAAAACCCACCATTCACAAAGTTGTTGTTTTGCACATTAAACTTGCTGCTTAATCAACTGTCGAAAAAATGTCGGGAAATAATGGTGGATAAATTTCAAATATATTTAACCAAATTTCGACATTTATGTACCCAAAATTTCGGGATATTGTTATCCCGAGAACATTATAAAGATTTGTGCCAACATATTAACACGTTGATTAATGCTGATAATATCAACAGATTTGAGTGGGCAAAAATCTATAAATACCAACTCACCATTCTAGCGTAGTGAATAAAGGTTTATTAAATTATGAATATTTTTTCTTATGCTAGCGTTAAAGTTGACAAACTTCAAATAGATGCTAAATTATATGTATTAAAACTAATATTTAAAATTGGTAAAAGACGAACCATAATGACTTTACAAATTTAAGTATTTTGGCTCTTAATTTCCTAGCTATCTCTACTTCGTCGCCTAGCAATGAAAGAACGTTTTCAACTGCTGGTAGGGCCTTTGAGGAGAAAAGGACCCGTTTAAAGCCAGATAAACTGGACTTCTCATTATTTATATATCACAATTATTTACTTTGTGTTAATTTTGATAATAATCTGTCATTATAATATGTTTATTTTTTTAGTCTCTATATTAACTATTATATCATCTATATCGACATAAATCATGCTTATTGTTTTTTTAATATAATGACAATTTTTAAATTCGATTGTATAACTTTTCTTGTAATATTTTTTACAAATTAAATATAATGCAACTTAATATATATTTTGATTAGATTATGGCCGTCAAATAAACTTTTATTTAAGCTGGAGATGAATAAATACACATAAATATTTTTAAATATTATAATATCCAAACTAGTGTTGTTAATCAACCACTGTGAGCCGATTTTTAAAAACGACTAACTCAATATTTTATTAAGAAAATTCTGCAAGTCTTAAAATTGTGCTCATAGGTGGCACAAAGGTTTGAATATCTATTAACAAAATCTCGAGGCTTAGACAATATTTTTCTGGCAAAAATATTGAGTTAGCCGTTTTTAAAAATTGGCTCAAATCGAGCAGTTTATAAACACTAATCCAAACTAAAATTGTAAAATTTTATTTGGGCTCGCGTCGGGTTTTGGTTGTGAAAAAACACTTTGTAGGGAGTTTAATTGGTTTTTTAACCAAAATCTAAAGGGATCAATCAAAACGACTTTCTCATAATCATTAAATATTTAACAACTTTATTTTTTAAAATGATATATTGTTAACTATAGCAATATTATTTAATAATCAATACAATTTTATAAAAGAATCCAAAAACTGTGTTTTCGAATATACAACATAATTATCAGATAGTACCCTTTATCGTCTGTTAATAAAATTATTTTCTTGGTATCTATTATTAAAATCTTTTCTGTGTGAATCCCTATAGTCATTAAGAGGTGGTGCTGGAATATTTTGGTTTCGATCAGTATAAGATCCATTGCTTTTATTATTATAATTTTGGTCACAATTACTTTCAAAATTACTTGAAGCTTCTGGAACAAAAGTTGAGTATTGTTGATAATTTTCATTTTTATATGAAAATAGGTCATTGTTCATTTTAGAAATATCATTGGGTGACAATTGAAAATTTTGGTTGGCAATAGCTGAGCAATCACCATAGAGGACTGAACCAACATTGTTTCGATTAACATCATTTAAATAGCTTGAATTATTTAAGTTACTAACTTGTAATGATTGATTGTTGTTTGGGTTATTGCAAGTTTTCATAGCTGCTAACATCATGTTCATCATCAGGTTAGATGATGGATCTACATTACCTGTGTTATTTGTGAGTAAGTTGCTTTGGATATTTTTATCGTAGCTATTGACCCCTGATATCATAGACATCAAATTATTAACCATGGCCATGTTAGAAGCATTAAGTGCTTGAAAATTAGTGAGCTCCTGGGATTGCTGAGGCATTTGTTGCTCTTTATAAAACGATGAAGGACGAGAAGTTTTTTGATCAATTCTATCCCTCCTTTCTTCTCTTCCTTGGCCTCGAGTGATCCTATCATCATGCCTACGATTTTCATTATATCTGTCATCTCTCCTGTCTCTGCTACGGCTTTGGCTATTTCTTCTTCTGTCTCTACGTCTTTCATCCCCTCTGCGAGAGGAATTGAGGTCTTCGTTTGTCCTACTTATATCTCGGTCCCTATATGAACGATCGCGATTTCTGTATCTGTCATCGTCCCTATATTCTCTCCTACGACTAGAGTTTATTGACCTGTCATGGCTACGAGTACGGGTCCTATCACTTCGATGACGATTGTTATCTTCATCCCTGGAAGCAGCATTTCTTTCCAATCTGCGTTCACCACTTTTACTATCACGTATCAATCTCTTAGGACTTTTACTGTCCCATCTAGATTTCTTAGGACTTTTGCTATTACGTCTTCTTTTAGGACTTTTACTCTTGTTCCATTTTGCACCTCGATCATCTCTGTCCTTGGTATCACGCTTATCGTCATTTTTTTTAAAGAGTTCAGGGTTTTGTTGCTTAAATAGTTGGCTGGCTTGGAGGGCCAAATAAGTATCATAGGCATTTCCAGCAGAAGGAGTAGTTGCAGAAGCCTCAGAAGTGTAAATCATTGTCTGCTGTTGTTGCAATTGAAGTTTCATGGCCTCCACAAGTGGGTCGTGAATAGGGACAATGGGAGGGCATTCTTGTGGTTGCTTAGTAGAAGTGGCGACTTCACGAGGTTGTTTAGTTGATAATGAGACCTGGTTTATTATAAATCATTATTAAAATAACGTGAAAATGCGATAAAGCTATTCTTTTTTAAAAAAAAATGACCTTAACCTGATGACCAGATTCATTGATGTCAGAGGTGGATGAATCGTCTGACTCTTCCCTCCCACTCTTTACGCGCCTGTCTTTTACTCTCTCGTGGGAATCTTCTGATGGCCTTCTACCTTTACTATTCCAATCACGATCATCTGAGTTAATTTAATATGGTAGAATTTTATAAGGTGTACAAAAGGTTATTGAATTATAATTTATATCCTTCTTGATTATTCTAGCAAGATAAATAGTATTATAAAAGCAACGCTCAAGTCTAAAAAAATTAATGAATACAGGATTATGCCATTTGATAATACGTTATAGTGTAACCTCTTTTAATCTGTCCACCATATCTAGAAGCGATAGAATACAAACGATGTGGAACTTCTTGGCCAGAACTTTTAAGCATGTCTAATAAAGAAAAGGCCATTTGATAATTTTTAGGAGTGAAATAACTGTGAGCAGTTCCAGATTTTGTGGATCTGGCAGTACGACCTATTCTATGGACATAATCTTCCATAGTATCGGGAAAATCAAAATTTATGACAACATTTATGTCTTCGACATCTGTAAAATATTAAAATTTATGCAATGTCGATTCAAAAATTCGAATCAAATGTCAATAATAGAATAATAACAGAAATCATCAATGTGCCGAGTTTTTAAAAATATAATATATTTTACTTCCAAACTATAATTCTTAACAAAATTAATGATTTTATTATTTGATAGTTAAAATCGAATATAAAGAGATAAGGAAAGGGAATAGAGAAGTTTCCGAAAGTTAATAAAAGGGTGCAAAAATAAAGAAAAAATTATTTTTACTAACAAATAAAACAATGTACTTGACATGCATCATAGAATATATATAAGCCTACATTATTATAATTGTACTTGTATAAAATTGTCTAGGCGTGTGTCAAACATGTATAAGCCTATATTTTGAAATTAAGGTAAAACCTACATGGCTATAATTGTTTGAACCAGGGTTGCGAACCCGTCAAAATTTTTGCCCTGGTTCGGTTTAAGGTTAAAAAAAATAGGTGGTTCGGTTTAGGGAAATATTTTTGAACCTGTGTTGGTTCCGGGTTCAGCTCGGGTTTAAGAATTTTTGAATTGATAAAAAAAAATTCTATATTTAAATCATAATTAAAAAACTAGACATAAATTTGGTATAAAAATAAATTTTTTATTTTATTTATGGGCAAAATATAGTTAAAAATACAAAGCATAGTCGTGTCAATTTTAAAAATTTAATTTAGACGAATTTCTTTAAATTAACAATATCCAATAAAATAATTTTTACTTTGACTTTTTCACTTTCATTTCCCTCTAATTAATAATCTTTGAGAATAAGTTAAAAATTAAAAATAAATGGCGTAAATGAATTTAATTGTTTAACATTTATTAACAATCCAATAGAAATCTTTGAGAATAAAATCAAAAATGGAGTAAATGAATTAAGTTGTTTACTTAATTGGAAATTTGAAAATATAATAAAACCTCAAGCAAATAATTAATATTTGTATACAATTATACAAATATCTTATATTAATTTAAACAATACGGAACCCAATTGAACTCGGGTTTAAATAAAATTCCCACGGTTCAGGGTTTTGAAAATTTTATGATTCGGGTTCAGATTTTTTTTCTAAAAACCTGGGTTCGGTTCGAATCCCTGGTTTGAACAATTAAATATGCATACATCATAGCACAAAAAGTCTACATTTAAGTGGAATCAAATTTAACCACCGAATAAACATTATAATTAATATATTTTATTAACTCAATTATTTTAGCATTAACATTGGAAGTTTTATAAAAATTAAGGGGGATAATAATTATATGGGTATTTCTTATAATAAAATTTAGAAATTAAGGGGAATGAATGGAAATTAAAATGATTAATTTTTATAGATTCACAGATAATAACTATGAGTTTAATTGGAGAAATAATCTAAAGGTAAATTAGTGAAATCAAAATGATTAATTTTATAGATTCCTCATAAATATTTATGAATTTAATTGGGAAAATAATATAAAGATGGAAATATTTCTCATGAACTTACGCTATTTAGAAGGGGATAACAGAGAGGAATACATCGTGAGGGTAGATAAATACCTCACTAGAAATTAATTTTAAGAGTTAAATAGAAAAATGAATAGAGGAGATGTGGCAGAAATGGCCATGTTTGATGACTGGCCACCACACTAACTTTTTGACTAATTTCTTTCAAAATTAGTAAAAATGTGTATATTTATGATATGTACCTTACCTTAGTTCATTAATTGATTAAAGGAATTCAATAAAAAAATATCTTAAACTGTTTATAGTATCTATTTTTAGAAAAATCATATTTTACATATTTTGTTTAGGATGCTGATATTTATATATAAATATTAACCTAAGACATTTAGCATAATTCACATAAAAAATTAGAGCTTATAAGTTTCATTTAATATACATATAAAAGCATTTTAAGAGAATAGACATGTGAATATTGTCTGGCTTATTGACTGAAAATTCATACATTAATAATTGAAATAAAAAGCTTCTGTAAATCAACATTTGGTTAAAAAATGATGAACAAATTCCCCATATGGAATGGAATTCAAATAAGCTAATATTCACCAAGCCACAAGAGGAAATTTAATAAGATTATATAATATAAGACAAGCTAGAAAATCATTAATGGGGTTTAGCATAAAATAGTTAAAACTTAGGGTGGTACCGATATTTAATACGGATCGGTACCGATATTTAGTTCAAAAAATGATAGGGTCAATCTTTTTTAAAAAACCGATCCGATATTTTTTATTGTTTTTGGTTTTATTATATAATCATATAAAAAAATTTTATATATAATTTCATAATAATAAAGTGAGAGATTTGTATAATAATGTAAAAATATAGGGAATAATTAAGGATTATAGTTACGTTGAATATATTTGAAAAAATTAAAATGTTTCAATTTAATATTTCGGAATAATGTTTTTAAAGGTTTTTGGAGTAATTATTATGGTTTTTATTGCGTGATACATACAGTCAAGCAGTTTGGGTAACACAGGAGTAATAGATTGGAGAAGGAAAGATATATAGTGACAGGAAGTCAAACACATTGTGAGTTAATGAGATTAGTATGGCAAGACATGAGGAACAATTAAGACGCAGAGAATAAGAAGGTAAATTAACAGAGACCGATATCTAAGAAGGATTAAATTCATATTCAAATTCAATCCGGAATTTTGTTAATATAAATATCAGTTCAGATAATTCGAATAGAATAATCGAATCGAGGGTAGATATATAATTCGTCGAATTATTTGAAAAAGTATGAACTCGCAAGATTTAATTTAAAGACAAGAAATAATAAATGACTAATACAAAAAATAATTTGAGTATTAATAGAAGAACATTTCGAATATTGAAATATTCGAATTGGAATAATGGGAAAGGAGAGTAAGGGATGAGAAGAACCAAGAGTAAATAAAAGGGTATAGAAGAGAATTGAGGAGTGTTCAAAGAATAATATTTGAAATAAATGAGACTCACTAATTGATAAATCATATTATAATTGAAACATATTTAATAATTATACCTTTAAATATAAATTTAAGTTATTTTCTCTATCAAAATTTTACACACAAATAATTAAATAAAAATTATAGTCGAAATAAAGAGCAGCCAACAGAGGTGAGAAGCAGGAAAAGGATAAACAAATTGGAATAATTATTTGAAGAAAAGAATGAACAGTATAGAAAGAAATGTTAGTATACAAAAAAATGAACAAGAGATGAGGATTAAAATGGAAGATTTTTAAGTTAACCTAGGATGTAAAAAATTGAAATCATGGTTAAATTATTGAACGCCGAGATATTATAAAGGACTGGGACAATTATAACTTAGGTGTATGAATACATCAATTGAAAGGGGAGGAAAAAATATTAGCCCGTGGAAAAGTGATTACAAAGCTAGAATCTACATACTTTGTAAATCAAACAGAAGTGGCAGACAGTGAAGAATTCATGGTGTGGATTATGTTCCCAAGTTAGTTGTTAATAGACAAATGTAAAATGAATTTGTGACATAATTAGACGAAAAAGAATCAAGAAGATAGAAAAATCAAAGGAGGGAAATATGTCATATTTTGAGAATATATGAAAGTGACGAATAGTAAAAAAGAAACAAGAAAACTTTAGGATATAAATGTAATCATTTATGTTGAAAAATATAATTCATATTATTTCCAAATTAATCAATTGTAATAAAATATTGCAGAAAATTAGGCTTAGAAAAAATTTAACATTTTTTTTACCTAATCCACGTGAAGCTACACTTGTCGCAACCATTATTGGTGTAGTCCCATTTTTAAAATCTATTAAATATAAATCGTGATTAACATTATGTCGTGCGATTATTATAAAGTTCTAATTATATTTTGTGTCAAAATTGATCTAGGATCAAGATCATATCCTTAAGGGTATTTTATTAACTCTAAATCCAATCAACAATAATTTTATGTAAATAGTTCATAAAATCTTAAGCAGTGCTTACAATCTTACCATAATCAAGCTATTATTATTAAGGTCTTAACTTAAATTTAAAATAGGAATTAGAAAAAAATAACAAACTATGAAAAAGAACTAAATCGAGATCATTATATATTATATTTTCATGATTTTTAAAACAAACTTATAAAAAAATAGAATTTTTAATTATGCAAAAATAATTATAATATTTACACTGAATTCAATTAATAAAACTGATAATATACCGTTTAAAACTTGTTCTCGATCTAACTGTTGTTTGTCACCATGAATGCAGCATACTGACCAACTTTTTTAAAATAAAATGTTAGTGATGGTCAGAATATTGACTATTTCAATGCCGTGGCACCACTAGCCTTTACAGTCTCAGTGGGCTCTAAAATTCTGATTTTTTTAAGCTAACAATTTCAAAATGACTGAAAAACTCAAAATTTTCTGAGGGTCTTGAGAACCTATGTGCCCCTCACCATGTAAGGTTATCGTATGTCTGGTTATACTGGATTTTAATTATTTATAAAACTTGAGACTATTTCTTTAAATTTTTAAACAATCATTATACTTATTGAGTCAGGGCAAAGACACCTAGAACAGTGGCCTCTACAACAATGGGGGTATGAAGCAGCTGCTTCTTAAAATTTAAAAGGAGGTATATACTTGTTTGAATGTTTTTTTTAGAATATAGTATCCTTGAACGATGGTAATTAAAAAAAATTATTATAAAATTAATTTAACTTATTGAAAAGAGATAGAAAAATGGCAGAATATCAATCAGGATATTATTGTACATGAATCTACACAGACATATATGATGTCTGATTATAAAAGATTTGTCCATAACAAAAATTCAAAATTAAAATATCTAATACACCCACAAAATATATTAATAATGATCGTCCATACATAAAAATAATAAGATGCTTTGATTAAAGCCTTCTGTGACATGCAACAAGAGAGCAAAATAATAAGACTTATGAAATTTATTGCAGATTCTGAACCTATTCATAAAAAAATGAAGAAAAAAGGGAATAAAAAACAAAATGGAAACTATTCATCTTTTATCATATAATATGTCTTAAAACGTAAAAAGTATGGCTATAAAAAAAATTAAAAAGAAAGAATCAATATACATGTTTAGAAATAAGATGCAATAGGCTTGTTAGCAAGAAATATTGGAAAGGATGAAACGCCTAAGCCGATTAAAAGATATATCAGAGACCTACATAGATATCATTTGCAGTGTTCGGATTTTTTTTAAAAACAGACTATATTTATTTTTAATTTTTATAGATATTAATGGCTATTAAAAATATTCCTGACCTGGATATTTTTTAAAAAATTTTTTAGGACTGGCCCAGTTATATCTAAAAAAATATATAATATAAATCTTACCCCTTCTTAGTGAGTATATTATTCATTATGTTGCATTTCTTCTTTGTCCGGACGAATATTAATAATTTGTAAGTCTGATTCTTATTAATGATATCCGAGATCAACGAAAACATCAAATTTTGTTTTTCCCAATGCTAAAAATAATTATATATATAATTTTTAATGATCAATTATAACGATATTTTGGCATATTTCTTTGTTTTTCAAAAATTATATCCGAGCTATTATTTTAAAATGATAGTGACGTGTCTCAAATATTTTAAAGTGATTATGAGAAAATTAATCTAGTACATTTCTTATTTTATAGTCAAAAACAAACATGTCAAATCAATCATGTTGTTAAAAAATTCTAGATCGGTAAAAAAATGAAAAAGCTGTTTATCTTAGCTTGCTAGCTAGCATATCTAATTCCCGGTAAACAAAGCCTTAGAGGTGCGAAAAATGGCGATTTTCGCAGGTATAAAATTTTTGCTTATATATCAAAAATATTCAAGGTAAAAAAATACAATTATATCATTTTGTAGGTAAAAAAAATGTCTAAAAGAAAAAAATTTGACCCCAATTTTCTTAAGCTTCCAGCTGGAATATAAATTTTTACATTGGCAGATTCATTTTAGAATTAAAGTTTTAGATTCTTTAAAAAGATTTGAGCATATATATTTATACATTATAAATAATTTTATGAAAAAATATAATAAATATCGAAATAATTGTAAAAATTAATTAATAGCAGGGCAAGTGCATGAAAACTGGGTTTTTATCTTTCAACAATAAATTATTAAATTTTCTTGCAGGAAATATCGGAATCGTAACTATTAGAGATATGCAAAAGTAGGCCCATATTTTTTAAGAAAATTCGGGCTGGGTCGGGCCTTAAATTTTTTTTAAATTATCAATTTTATGTTGAATTTTTTATGTAAAATAAAAATATGTGATTATATTTATAGAAAGTAGACGCCAAATAACATATATCGTTTATTTTGAATAATCATAAAAATTAATTTCTATATTTAAATAAATTCGGGCCAGGTCGGCCAAATTTTTTAAAAAAAATTTCGGGTTCAGGCTGGGCAAAACTTTATAAAATAAATTTCGGGCCAGGCCGGGCTAGAAAAATTAGACCCGATGCAGATCATTAGTAACTATCATTTTAGAAAATCTAATCATTTATTAAACTCTATTTCTGACTTTATATTTTATTCAATTAACCTTTCTTATTCCAAATAATATTTTTTGACAGCCATTTTTTTTAAAAACTCCATATTTATTTTTTACCACAATACTCTTACAAGTTATTCCAATTAGAGGTCTGCATTGGTCGGGTTTCCTGCCCGACCGCCATCGGGTAAAATTTTTAAGAACGAGAAGGTAGGCGGTTTAAAAAAAATTTAACATGGGAGGGTGGGCGGGTTATTAAATTTAAACAATGGGCGGGCGGGTTAAAAAAATTAAATTTTAAAATTGTTCTTACGAACTTAAAAAATAAAAAGCCTTTTTCTGGTATAATTTTTTATAAAATAAATCAACTTTTTTCTTCAATTAAAAAACTTTTTCTACAAATAAAAACAAACTTTTTTCTATAAACAAATTAAAATCTCCTTTTATGGTAATGAAATAAAACTTTTTTCTTAAAATAAATAATTTTTTAGATATTGAAAATTAAAATTTCCTTTTATGGGAATAATGAAATTACTCCATTGTATTATTTTATTTTAGTAATGATTGTTTATCTTTATATTGCCCATTTATTTTCATTTTCTTATATAATATATAAATTTTATTTTTTATAACATAATTTTAAAAAAATAATATTTTTTATAAGATAAAAAACAATGAAGATAATAATAATAAACTTAAATCGTCATGTGGAAACAATTTAAAATTATTTTTGATGAAAATGACAAAAAGCTAGATTGGATTTGCTGCAATGATTGCAAGTCCATCTTTAAATATAATAAGAAAAGTGGCACCTCCTTCTTCCTTCGGCATCAATGTCCATCTGCAAATTATGAAGATTTGATAATTAATAAAAAAGTAACTGGATATTTTGAAAAAGACAATTCTCAATTAAACAAAACGATAAAATCTGGTCTAATAGCGAATTTTGTAGAATATTGCGCTAGAGACATTAGGTATTTTAATTTAACTAATTATTCTTTTATCTTTTTTAGGACATTTCAGGCAGTTCAAGGACCTGGATTTATAAATATTTTACAAAGATTTGCCGACTTAGGGGAAACATGTGGTAAATTGGATGTTAATAAGATCATCCCTTGTGCTACAACAGTTAGCCGCAATGTATCCAAAGTTACTGAGGATCTTAAGGAAATATTATTTCCTAAAATTGTAGAAATGATAAAAAATTCCATTTGCTCATGTACTACTGATATGTGGGAAGAATTTACCAAAACCGATTACATATCTCTATGAATCCATTATATACAAAATTGGAAATTAGAAAAAAAATTTCTTTTTATTTCAAAATTTCAAGATGAAAAAAAGATGGGAGAAAATATTCTTAAAGAATTATTAAAAAAATTTTTAAAAATTTGTGTTCCCCGATAATATTTTTCTAAGCTAGTCTTTGTTACGGATCAAATATTAAAAAAGCTTTGGAAGGGTAAATTTTTTATTAAATAAAATTTAATTATTAGGTAGATATTATAATAATTTCTGAGAGATTTTGTATACACCTAAAGAAAAAACATTTATATTTAAAGAACTATATTTTCCTTTTATTTTTTCAAACATTAGGTTTAACAGACTAAACTGTTCAGCATCGTATCAACTTTTATTTTAGAAAATGCTCCCAATATTAATAATATTTTGGTAGCTGCAAAATCATTGACGACTTATTTCAAACAAAGTGGCAACGTAAAATATCTAAGCAAGACGTTACTACAAAATATTGATATAAGATGGAATACAGAGCATAACATGCTACAAGGCATTTATATAATGTTTGATGAGATTTTTTTATTCTTACAATCTTGTGATATGACTGAAAAAATGGGATCTATGGGAAAGGAAGATTTAAAAACACTGATAGATTATTTGGAACCATATAAAGATGCAACTAATGCTCTTGAGGGTGATTGCAGGCCTACACTACAGAACGTTCTTATATGGTATGAAAATTAATATTTTGGGATTTATGCCCATTTTTTCTTAATTTATAAAAAAATTAGGTATAACCTTCTACATGAGCATAATGAAATAAATATGAATATAATGGAAAGAAAAACATAATGCGAAAAAGAAATAGATATAATAAAGAAAAGAGCTAAAAATTTTATAATTGAAAAATTTAAAATTCATATGCTCCATAAAGTTTCAACATTTTTAATACCAAAGTTCCGACAAATGAGGATGTTGTCGTCGGAAGAAATTAATGAAGTAAAAAAACATATTGAAAACTTGTTAGATTTGATTTGCATAGAAGAATGTAACATCGACGTAGAAGCAAAGAGAATCCAATTAAAAGATATTAATAAATAATAAATTCGTTTAGCTACTTGTTAAATGTAACATTAGAAATAAATAGCATCCACATCAAAATTAAACCCCAACAGATGGGAGGATGAGGTTGTTACTGAAAATTAGGCCTATTAAAAACGAATTCGAATCGAATAGTGCATTATTCATATTCGATTCGTTTAAACAAATCTAATATTATTTTTTTAATAAAATAAATCATACTCAAATATATTGCCAAATTTTTTTATTACAAATTTGATTTTAAACAGAAAAAATTATAATAATATGTAATCAATAATCTGATAATAAATAATATATAATCAAGTTATAAACAAAATTAAAATGTATATTATTAATTTATTTTATAATTTAAGCCAATTTTTAAGGCAAAGAGTTTTTCTTTTATTTTCTTCCTTATATGACATGCGGTTTTTTGACAATAAATTAGTTCCAACTGAGAAAAGCCTTTCACAAGCAGTTGATGTTCCTTGTATAGATAGATAATCCCTTGCCATTTTCGAGAGCATGGGGATCCGATATGCATTTGCCTTCCACCACATGCGAATTATTCTAATAATGTTTCTTAGTTTTAGAATTGAAGGATCTAAAATTTTTAAAATTTCTTTGGATATTAAATTAATTACATGGGCAAAGTATCGGATGTGCCCTATTTTTATTAATGGATATTTTAAAGAAAATATATCAATAAATGTTTTATTATTAGTTGCATTATCTAAAAGTTATATAAAAAATTTTATTCTCTAAATTATAAATTTTAATTATTTTAACAAAGGCTTTAAATATATTTTCACCTGAATGTGTTTCATTAATTGGACTGACATCCAAAATTATGTTATTTATTGTAAATTATCATCAATAAAATGGACTGTTAGCCTTAAAAAAGGAACCTGTGTTGCTAGTCCAAATGTCAGATGAAAAATTAAACTGACTTTTATTTTTATATATTTTTCCTTTACCAACTGTTCTTTATCTGCAAATATATTATACATGTGCAATTTAAAAGTATTGGAGCTTAATGATTTTACAGAACAATCAAGATCACTTATAAAATTTTTAAAATCAATTGAATTAATAATTTTAAAAGGTATATTATTATTTATCAATAATTTTAATAAATTATCCTTAAAATTAATTTTTTTTTTTTGAAGAATTTGGTGTAAGACTTTAAAAAAATGTCAATTTCATTATTTACTAAGGTGTGAATGAAACCTATTATAATGATCAATAAGAGGAGATGTTGTTTTGCCTTTACATTTTATAATACTCTTGCAATGATTGCAAGCAGCCTTTTCACTATCTTTAAGGATTTGATATTGATCCCATATGATTGCTCTCTTTTGTGAGGAAATTTTCTCATCTTCAACATCAAGCATAATTTCATCAGAAGCAATCTCCTCTAACATAATTAGGCTAGCTAACAATAATTATTGTAGAAATGTAATATATTTTTATGTACATCTGGTTTGTGTAATTTTTAATATAATTTATTATGAGATTCAAAAAATAAACTTTTCGTTAGATTCAAAAAATGTGGCAAATAAAAATTTAAATTTTTACTTCAGATTTTTAAATTTGTGCTAGAATCTTTATAAACATAAACACATCACCTGTCAGATTGGCAGGTCAACAAATAGAAATGACAGATGTTAGATTTATTAAACAATTTATTAAATATTACGAATAATTCGTTTTATTCAAATCGAATAAATGATTATATTCGTATTCAGATAAAACAAATAATTTATTATTCGTATCGAATATACGAATTATTTTTGAATAGGCCTACTGAGGATAGTACCGTACATAATGACATAACAAAATTAAATCATAAAGTAACCATTTTTGATAAGTATAATTTAGCATAATTTTAAGATGCATATATTACAATTACAATTAATATAAATTTAAATTACTTTTATAAATTTATTATTATTGGTTCACTTTTATTTAAAGATTTCAATAGAGGAAGAGGATATACTTCAAAAGGATGTCCTACTTTGGTGGAAACGACAAGAAAAAGATTTGCCAAAGCTATCAAAAATATTAGCAATTCCTGCAACTAGTGCTACTTCTGAAAGAGGATTTAGCATTGCCGGAAGGTTTTTAGAACAAGAAGAACGTGTTTGAATCCCGAAAATGTGGATTCATTATTATTTTTGCATTATAATTACTTATAATATTTATTTTTTTTTTCCAGTCATGGGTTACTTTATTTGAATATTTACTGATATGATATGATGTCAAAATGTATTAGCAAATAATTAATTTTTTAAAAAGGTAAAATAAATAAAGGTGAAAAATTGTAGAAATAGAATTTATGGGAAAGGATAGGGGATAAAAAAAGGAAGCTTGGAAAATGGAAGGTTATTCAATGGAAGAGATGAAGTCTAGATAGTTAGAACGAATGATGGCTGTAGCAAGTCTTTGGCATAAGAAGAGGGATTCCTTAGGCTGGTCGGTTTTTTCGCGGATCCGTTTGCCTAAATCTTTGAAAAAACGTTGAGCTTTGCTACCGAAGGTGGTGAGAATATTGCAATCGATGGGTATGAATAAGAAAGAAGTGTATAAGGAACTGTACTTTATGGTTTTGCAGGATTCAGCGAGCATCGACGTTATGGTTAGATGGTGCATTTGGGTCAATGCAGGTGAAGTCCCATTTTATTTGATAAAATAAATTATCCATAATTTAAATTGAATATTTTTTAAACTTAATATAGTAATTTCCTAAATTATAAAACTTATAGAGATGTAATGTCGAAACTATTTTCATTAGATGCTTAAAATAGCGGGATTGGGTAAAAAAAATTTTATAAATAATGGGCAGGTGGGTAAAAAATTTCTGACTAATGAGTGGGCTGGCAAGAAATTTTAGACTAATGGGCGGGCGGGTAAAAATTTTTAGATTAATGGGTGGGCGGGTATATTTTTTTTGAAAACTATGGGCAGGCTGGGCGGGCAGGTTAAAATTTTTTTAAACATGGAGTGGGCGGGCATATTATCCAAAAACCCGCCCAATGCTGACCTCTAATTCCAATATCTTAAAAAATATATAAAATGATTTTCTAAATTAGAACACTACTTTATTTACTTTACCCTATTTAGATTTCTTTATTTATTTTATAAATTTACTTTCCCAAAACACGTTTTATCATGTTTCTAAATCCATTATGTTTATTATTAAATTTTTTACTAAATTTTATTATATCTAATCTTGGAAATTTATTTAATTAAAAAGAATTAATTTTATAAGTTTTTTGGAAAGAGGATTTTTTATATTATATTCCCCTTCTTTCATTGCTATACTTATTATTAAACTTATATATATATGGCTCAGGTGTAGTTCCACCCTCATATAACTTCATATCTAAGTTACAAGGTTTGTTGTAAGCTTGATAATATATTGCATTTTTAATCAAATATTTTATTAAATAAATAAAAATTTTAAAATACTTTCTTAATTTTGTTCTTCTCCTTGCCAACCTTAAAAAAATCGGCATAATTATATGGAGGATGGACCTTCATATAATTTACGTACGCTCACAATAGACAGGTCTATGACCAACATGTTAATAAAGATAAAGAATGATAAAAACAACTAATTTTTATAAGTTATCAATAGTAATAAATAATATTTTTCATTATATTAATGCTGGAAATTTTTTTTATTTATGTTTAAAAATAAAAAAAAAATAAAAAAAATTTTAATAAAAATGTGTTATTTTATATAGGAGAGCCATTTATTTTTGAAAAAATATTTCTTATTTTTTAAATCGCAATAACTAATAAACCCACAGGTGCCCCTAGTTAAAAAATTTCTTTGCCAAAAGATATAAAGTAATTGAATAATAAAATATTAAATTCAAAGAAATTCGGAAAGTAAAACACCTGGAGCTTTCAAGGTCAAAATTTATAATGTAAATAATTAATATTTTATAAAAATCCTTAAAATTTACTACAGGGTAAGTTAATATAATAAAAGCAAAAAATTAAAAAAAATGTAACCATGTTTTTTTATTTTTGCATAATACTCAAAAAATAAATGACGATCAAATATATAATATATAACAAAACA
Source organism: Gordionus sp. m RMFG-2023 (assembly GCF_954871325.1). Lineage (NCBI taxonomy): Eukaryota > Metazoa > Nematomorpha > Gordioida > Chordodea > Parachordodidae > Gordionus > Gordionus sp. m RMFG-2023. The sequence goes on from NC_088775.1 coordinate 20,036,434, forward strand.
GATTTAAAAAATACATTGAAATGATAAAATAGGATATTTTAATTTTCGTTTTTTCTTTATGTATTCCGATTTTCTATATTCCTTTAAAATATTTTTCAATATAAATTTAAATTTACCTTAATTCAATGGTTGTCCTCGATAACCAATCTCCAAATATTGATGCATCTTATTTAACAACTTGAAAGTCATAAGGAATAGTAAATTCATTACGAATTGATGTTACATTATGAGAACGATTTCTTTTCTTGACCTATATTTGTTTTTTAATACCCCAAAGAAATTTTCTATTGGATTTAGTTGCAGGGTTGGCAAATATTCTATTCGCTCTTTAAACTATCTATGAGATGGCTTTTATGGATCGAGGCATTGTCCATAACAATAACTGCATCACTTGGTATGAAATTAATAAGTTCTATCATATATTCTTAAAATAGTAACTATTATAAGGTCCCTCAATGATGCGATAAAGTAACACACTTTCAATTCCTATAGTACATAATATACTTAAATTTCTATCTTTAGGTGATGGGACTTCAACAGTTGGCATAACGCTGTATGGTGCCCAGGTGCAAGCAGGTACAAAATGTAAAGTTATGCCTGTCTAGCCTAAGAAAAATATTTTTTGGCTGTATTCAATATTTTTATACAATAAATTTGGCGTATATAGACTGTGCCTGGTGTGTTCGTCCTATCAGGTTCCTTTCCTGCATGTTTTTTGGACCATCCTATTTTTAAATATATTTTCTTATAGTTCCTTCATTTTTAGGAAATCCAGGAGGTAAATTTTCTATATCTTTAATAGTGAATGTATTATAGGCCATTAAAAGATCCATTATTTTTCTGTCTATTGTCTTTTTTTTCTACCTCTCTTTCCAAGTACATAATCTTTCAAAGAGTCTCCCATGATTTCGGGAAATGTTTCGCGTCTTAAATTATTAATAGAATATAAAGACATTTCTATATACTTAGCGATATCTTTCATTTTCATTCGCTCTCTCTCTCAGGTACAGATAATATTTTTTTTGCTCTATTTTTTCCTTATTCCAGTTTTTATATTTCCCTCTTGGAATTGCAAGATTAAATTTGCCAGATGGATATTCGAATCACCACTTAAAGAGGGAGAATTGATAATATGGAAATTATTTGTAGCAGATATATTAGGTAATGAATTAGATAACAGGATCAGGATTTGATGTAGTTAAATTTTTATTATTTGTGTTACTTACTAGATAAAATTTGTCATATATTAAACATTTGAAAAAATATTAAACTGTATTTTATAAAAAAATTTATGTAATATAAAATTGTAAATGCAAAAAAATTACATTAAAATTTATAACATATGTATTTTTGTAGTATTTGTTTTGTTATATATTAATAGATTGTCATTAATTTTTAAAGTATTATGTAAAAATAAAGACACATATTGTTTCATTCTTTTAATTTTTTGTTTTTATTTTATATTAATGGATTGTCATTAATTTTTAAAGTATTATGTAAAAATAAGAGACATATTGTTTCATTCTTTTAATTTTTTTGTTTTTATTTTAATAACTTACCCTGTAAAAGGCCTTTAGTAGTTACAAAATGACATAATTTTTTATTTTTAGCAAGATTATTTAACTTATCTCAATTTTAAAAAATCTTATTTTTCAAAAAAAGGTCAGCATTTTTGACAATTAATATCTCAGGAACTATGAGTACTATGAGGGTAAAATTTTGGATTCGATGCTTTCTAATGATGTTCACTCAAAATTTATCAAAATTAAAAAAGTCAGCACAAAAAGTTATCGATTTGGCATGGAATCTTAGAAGGTAATTAGGTAACGTATGACACCCAATACAAAACTTTTATCGCTGTGCCAAGTTGTGTATCTTATGTTTTAAGCACACTAAAAATTTGAAGATATATTTTTATGGTAATAAAACAATTAATATTTACAAAACTTTATAAACTCTTCAGGATGTGGGGATCTTAAATATTATAACACTTTCATTTTTTAATTGGAAACTTTTTCTATTAAATATTTTAGCAAAATTTTTCTTTCCACTAGCTAATATTTATTACATACCTGTTATACTAATATGCAAATTTGGTAAAAAATTATATAAAACATTTAAAAACAAGAATAAAAATGGAAGACAAATTAAAAGTCTGCAATGACTGGGTTTTTAGCCTACAAGCCCATCCACCCTGTTATATCTTAATATCTTATATATTTTAAATGGTTATAATTTAAATATTATATTTGTAATAGAATATTATAACTTTCCTACATTTAATATTATATTATCGAGGTTAATCAAATTGCATATTATTATAAGTTAAATTTGATAATTATATAAAAGTATATATATATATATAAGAATTATAAATAAAATTCATTATTGTTTTAAAATTTTAATCGTAACACACTCCTTTGTTTAAATTTTTTACCCAACCACCCATTATATTCATAAAAATTTTTAACCCAAGTGATTCATATAAATTTAAATAAGTTCATTCTTTCAATTTTTTAATCTAATAAAAAAAATGATTTAGTTTCTAAGCTACAACCCTACAAAAAGTTGGTTGCTGGAATTGTCAATATTTTTCTAGCTAATCTTGATAGTGTTGATTATCTTTTTCTTTTCATTTCCATCAAAGTAGGATATTGTCTGAAGTTTATCCTCTACTCAAGTGAGATATTTAAATAAAAAGTGAAACCATTAATAATAAATTAAAAAAGAAATTAAAACTTAACTAGGTAGGCTGGCGAGGGGCAGGACAGGCAATGCTGGAATCCCCTCACTTTAGAATATTGCTAAATTATACAAAAACTCGTTAAAATATTTTATGTCATTAGGTAATGCTTTCTTCTGGGTGATGTTATTTTTTCCATGCAAATCAAATCCAACATGTTTTAGATATATTTTTTACCTAATTTCTTCCAATGACAAAATCCTTGGATCAGTACATAGATATTAAAAATGTAGAAATTTAAGGGAGGTTATTTTTTAATGTATATTAAATGATTTTAAATAACAAATCTAACTCACCCATAGTTTAAAAATTTAACTTAACACACCCACCTGAATGCCCATTCTTTAAAAAAATTTAACATGCTCATCCACCCACTTAGATGAGTGGACATGGGTGGGTGGGCTAAAACCCGGTAAAATGCAGACCTTTAAGACATATATTCAAAAATTAGGGAAGAAATTAAAATGAGATATCATGATTTGTATTAAGTCCATTTTGTTTTAAAAAATGATTAAGAACAGGTAAATGTTTTAAATTTAAACTGTATAATTTATAAAAATATTTACAAATTTATTTTTTACACATTATTAATTAAGCAATTTTTGTTAAATAATTTATTATTTCATGTTCCAATATTAGAACATTGGAAACTCAAACGAGTATTAATTATTTTAAAAATTTCTTACAATATTGCCTAATTTTCATAATAACTTTAAAATCTTTGAATATCATTAAATTAAAACGGATCACATTACTATAATAACTGTTATAACTAATTGTAAAACACATTGTGCAGATATTAATTGTTAGATATTGAAGAATAAACATTATATAACAGTATCAATAAATTTTGAATGATAATGGAAATCATAGTGAGGAGGATGGAAAAATGATGATAGTAGAGAGAATTTTAGTGATAGGCAGTTATAATCACATGCAACTATGAAGGTTGTATCAGACGGAGAAAGAGTTTATATTGATAAAATAAATTGTTAGACATTAAAATATATTATATCATTGTTACAATTGTAGTATTTCTAGTTAATCGATTATTATTATGTGTAATTAATCGATTATTACTATATTTTTGTTAAATCGATTATTATTATTTGTATTTAATAGATTATTATTATTAACTGTATTGAAATCGCGTAAGTTAGTGTATCGCGAAAAGAAAAAAATATGACAAGTCATTAATAAATTTATATTTAACAAGGGTGAAGGAAGTATAAAAACCTAAATATTTTTATATTATTAATGATTATTTTAATTAACTTTTTAACTAATTAAGGGGAAAGTGATTGAAACTTTTATTATAATATACCTTTTATTACAAATCCAAAGACAAGTAAAAAAAAATCATAATTAAAATAATCATCAATAATATAAAAATCAAAATTTTTATACTTCTTTTCCCCCTTGATAAATATAAATTTATTAAAGATTTGTTTATTAATATTTTTTTATTTTTCTTTCAGAATAGATAAAATAAACGATTAAATCCACATAATAATAATCGATTAACTACAAATATTACAATTGTAATAATGATTTAACATCAACAATATAAAATAAATATTCTAACCTCTAACTAGCTCCCGCCGATTAAACCCAAATGTAGGACCTTTCCTGTAATCTCCTCACTCTCCTAACTGTAATTCCCTCTTCCTTTAAGAGGCTTCCCACCTATTTGTCGTTTAATATCACCCATCCAGACTCCCAATTCCATCGCCAAATCTTCTAATCATCCAGCTCAGATTCCAGATTCCCGAGATCTGTCACTTTCGCTGACTACATTCCGTCACATACACTGGCTACCCTCAATCTCCATCCAATGGGCGTTTTACTATTTCAGTTATTACTACCACCCAGGCTTGCTCTCCTTCTAGTCAAATCCACCACTGGTCATATCCGTGCTTCTTCCACAATTATTCTCTCTAGCTATAATTACTTCATCCTCACCCATTTCCTCTCTCCGAATTCCACAGACATCGATATTGTACATGCCCTCTTTCATGGTACCAGTAACACTGCCGTGAGTTTCCCATAGGCTTCAAGAGGAGAGTGTGCCTCTCACTCGGGTGGCTTCCAATTTTCTAGGTCACACAATGAGCTGTACTTTGAACTCGTCTTCATACCAAATTCGATTCACTTCTATTAAGTCTACTTTTTTTAAAAAAACATTTACATATAAACTAATTCTTACAATTCAAATTTTTTTTTACTTAGAAACAAGAGAGCTAATATAGTTTCAAACAAAAAAATATAATTTTTACAATTTAATAACAAAAAAATTGTTACTAAATCGTTTCCATTGATATTTTTTTATGCTCCTTTTTTTCATGGCTTACGCCTCCCTAATAAGCATAAATACTTTTTATAAGGTAACATTCTCGGGTAATTAATTATCTCCCAAACAAATATTCTTGGGTAATTAATTTTCTTTTCCCCAACATGACACTCCATTCTCTTCTTTCCAACAATAGTCTAAAGCAAAAAAATCATGCATATAAACCAAACGTTCTATAAATATATATGCGAATACTAATTTTTTGACATTTGTTCCTTTCCCTAAAATTAATTAATTTCTTTTCCATAGAAAAATTTAAATATTATATTTATTTTCCAAATCAGTGACTAGGCTTTTAACTCTTCTTTTTGTTTTCCGTTTAATTTTGTTGGAGACACCAGATGGATGAAAACCGCACTATACCTGAACTTTCAATATATTTTTTTTAATATCTACTCTTGAATTTCCAATATGTATATTTTATAATATCTATTCCCGTCTTTCTGATACTTACGACACCATATTTCCAATATTTACAACCAATAAATGCTTCGTATCCTGAGTATTGTCTCCTTGTCATATATAATTCGACTGGATTGAGCTCACCTCATTAAGTGTCATTTGTACCCCTGCTCCCAGAGGGTTTATATGCAAAATATTTTTTGTTTTTGATAATAGTTGGAGAGTAGAAAATGGGGCGTCATGTTGGGGAAAAGAAAATTAATTACCCATGAATATTTGTTTGGGAGATAATTAGTTACCTAAGAGTGTACCAACTAAAAACTATTTATGCTTATTGAAAGGAGGCGTGAGCTAAGAAAAGAAGAATAAATTGTTAATGCTTTAGTTACAATTTTTTTTGTTGTAAAATTGTAAAAATTATATATATTTATTTTTTGTGTTAGGCATAGTTGAAACTAATATTAGCTCCTTTGTTCCAAAGTAAAAAAAAATTTTTTAATTTGTAAAAATTAGTTGATATGTAAATGTTTTTTTTAAAAAAAAGTAACTTGCTATTTATTGGAAGTGAATTGAATTTGGTATGTGGCAAGTTCGAACAGCTCATTGTGTAAGCAAGAAGATGGAAAGATAGACAAGCCAGAGGCACACCATTCTATCAAGTGCAGCCTATATGAGACTCAGTCGATGTTACTGAAGCCATGAAAGTGGGCATGCACAATATCTATGTCCATGCAATTTGGAGAGGTGAGGAAATGGGCAGTGAGGGGAGGGAGTATTGGATATTCAGGCTCTAATGGGCTCTCAATCCAGACCAATGGTGGAGGTGCGAGAAATAAGAATCAGAAAGGAAGCGACAGAAGATAGAGGTGCTCAGTAGCTAAAGAGATAAATTAGGGAAGAGGCGGAAATGGCCAGTGGTGGATTTGACCAGAAGAGATGCGAGTTAGTTGGCGATCCTGGCTAAGTTAGATTGATGCCCATCATATGAAGATTGTCCAGAGTAGCCTGAATAGGGGAACAGTCAGCGAGAAGTGATGGATCTGGGGAATCTGGAGCCCAGGCTGGGTGATTTAGGGAGTCTGGAGACTGTCTGGGTGTGATATTAAATGACACTGAGATGGGAGCCACTAGGAAGAAGTCCTTTAAATCCTGGTTCAGAGGGTGAGGAGACCACCAGAAATGCCCGTTGGGTTTTTGTTGATAGGAGCTTGTTAGAGGATTGAATATATATCTTATATATTGTTGGTGTATCATTGTTACTATTTATCTGTTGATATATAAGTGGCATTTATGGACGTTTTTCAATTGATTTCGAATAAAAGATATATAACATTTTTTTATCTTAGTTCTTTTTAGAATTGTATCATGTGGCACTATTATTATAGTGATAGATTTATGAAATAAAAGAAATCATGGAATTATCATTATAGAATCATTTATTTTCAGAAAAGTGGTGCTGTTTTCATCACGGAAAAGACACTTGGGAAAAATTTGATGAAATGTAAGTAATTAAAAATATATGATCATGGACCAATAGAATTAAAAAAGAATGATATTTGGAAAACAAAGGTAAAAAAAGATGGTAAATATTGGATTGGTGAAAAAAATGGAAATGTATCTTTGCAATGGTCCGGTCTGACCCACAACCCAGTCCTATGGTCTGGGTCCAACCGAAGACCCATTAAAGAAGATAAAAGTTTACTTACTTTACTATGAATTGTTTTTTAGTTAATGCCCATTGCCATGTTTATGAACACATAAACATGATTATTTAATGCCTAACACTATAATATATCATTCACCTTTTACTTTTATATTCTTCCGTTTCAATATTTAGTTAGTATTTTACTTATAAATGAATGAAATAATAACTATTGATGAACCACAACACTCATCATTGGAAAAAAAATTCTTTACAGGATGTGAAAGATCTTTATTTTTCAAAAAAGATAAAGCTGGGAAAACATGTAAATAATCAAATATCTATCGCAATATATATATATAACTAATTAATTATGTAAATCAAATGAAATAAATTATTTTAATATTCTTTTATATAATTAGGCATGTATTGTATAATATAATAAAAATGATTTTGATATAATTAAAAATATTGAAATAAAATTAATGCTAAATAAACTTTTGTAGCTTAATAAAAAAATTAGATGGGACCGGACCAATGGTCCCACGGTCCAATCTCATTAGACTTAATGGCCCATTGGTCCAGTCTTATTTTAGGAAAAAGGGACCGGACTGGACCATTGCAAACACTACCCATCTAATGTTATATTTATTTGTGCTTAATAATGCTTTTCAATAAAAATGGCAGTGTTATATCTTATTAAGCAATATGTATTTTAATTTAAAAGACTAATATTTAAATCTTTAGGCTCAAAAATAAATATATTATCACAGTAGAATAGCCATTAAAAGTTATATACTATATTTGTTTTAAGTGTTAAAAATAACCTGGCACATGTGGATTATTTGGCATATATTCTTGTTGGCTGTAAGCTCTTTTTCCCCAATGACAACTTTTACATAATCATTTAACATATCAGAGGCTAACGAATGAACTTCTGTAGGCCAAGTTGCACTAAACATTAAGGTTCTTCTATTGGGCTATAAAAATTTATAATGGTCTTGATAAACTTTTGTGTTTGTTAATGATTAATTTATTCATATTTAAAAGCAATTTGATTGATAGTAAATGTAAATTTTGGAAACTTTGATTAGAATTCTCCTCACCTATTTCAGTTACAAAATGTTCTAATTAGATAAAAAATAAAATTTTAACTCATCAACAACTATATTACTTGAGATAATGAAGATTAAAAATATAAAAATTGACTACTCTTTTATGTTAAATAGTTAGTTAATATTAAAAATTAAATATATAAATAATGAATCTAATATTAACAATTAAAATCAATACTAAAAGGAATAAATCAAAATTTTTTTAATCCCAGTAGAAAATTAATACTTCCTAATAAATATGAGCTGTAATTTTTTTCTACAACTTTCTTCAAAGCTTGGCTACATAATTTCCTTAAAATATTATGAAGAATAGATATAATGTATAGATGGCACTATATATGAATGTTTCAATGCAATAAAGTGTGTTTCTACATATATTTTAAATTTAATATTTAGATAAATTTTTTTGAAGTAAAACATTTTGAATTGTTTTTAAAATTCACATATTACCTTTAGATATATTATGTAGCAATAAAAATTTTCAAGCAAAAAAACTTTTTTAAATGTATTAAAATATCTATATATAGCTCATAAACATAATTAAATTTTTTGATGAATCATTTAAGTTATTTTAAAAATTTAATTTTAAACCTACTAGGAAAAGATGCTCATGTTTAACAAAATTTCCATTTTTGTGTTTCCCAATAATTATCAATTATTGACTTCGATTAAAAATTTTATATTTAAATTGATTTAGTTTTTAACTAATAACAATATATGCATCAATACCACCTTTTTAGCCAATATAAAAGCCCTGGATTGGACATATTTTTCAGTTGCCAATCTATCCAGAGAAATTTTTTGTCCAGCTAATACAAGAATTTTTATCTGAGCAAGTCAAATTTAATTTAAGAAATATGCCCAAGTCAGATCCAAATCATTTTTAATGGACTGCTAAAAAGTAGGAAATTTAAAATGATAAGTACTGAAAGATAGTAAATATCTTGATGTTATCCTTAAAAAAATATTAAGAAAACAAAATAGTCAGTCTGGTCTGAAACAAAATTTAAAATCAAGGTCTAAATCTGTTCAAGAGTTGGACCTGTGCATGCAGGGCTCTAGGTGATACTGGCCCAAATTGATGTCACCAATATTAATATAAATATCTTATTTTTTGATTAGAATGAAATGACTATACAAAAAAGTAAAGATTACCAACCATTATGTATTCCATAATTTTTTTGATCTGAGGTTCAAACCCCAAATCTAGCATACGATCTGCTTCATCTAAAATCAGAAAAGAACAAAGGTTAAGTGATGTTTCACATGATTCCAACAAGGTTATCAATCTACCAGGTGTAGCTATGACAATATGAGGACCTATAAATATTGTTTTTATTATTAAAATTTTTAAATGTATAAATTAAAAAAATAAAACAAATGAGAGAAGCATAAGTCCTGTATATTATTATGTAATAACATGTTTTATTAATATTTTAAAATTAATAAACATGGGTAAACTAAACCAAGCCAGAGGCATATTCTCATAAGCTAAGCGCAAACCTGATATATTCCATCTATAAAGGTTGGCAAAATCAATATAATGTGGATTGAGTAGATAAACTTTATACCAAATTTAAAACATTCCATGTATTTTTGTTACCTGTGATTACCTGAAATGGGAGATTGATCAGATCCTTGGTATTAATTTCACAAATAACACTCTTTATTTTATCATAATACAATCTTTCACTTACTGTTATGCAATTCCATTGTCTGTTTCTTTTGAGTAGATCCTCCGTATATACATGCATTATGTATGTTCAATGGTGAACCAAATGTTGAGGCAATTTGTTGAACTTGTTGGGCTAATTCTCTGGTGGGGCACATTACTAAACACTAAATTCATGTTTAACAATTTTTAGTCAGAGTAGATGATTGAGTGTGATTAAATGTTTCAATGATCAAATAGATTTTTAACAATTATATGCAGCATTTTTGATTTGGGAGCAATGTTTTTGTTTTAATATAAAATATTTATTAAACAGATTCACATTATATTACATCAAAATGGGTATTCCTAAATTTAATTTTTGTCTAATATTAACGGCTTGCTTAGCAACTAAACTAATTTGGTTCAAAGAAATCCAATAAAAATAGGATTAGGCTTTGTAGGAAAAAAATAACAATTAGGTGAATTTAAATTTTGTGTTGTAGTTTAATTATGGCTGTGCAAATGTTTTTGCTTATATTAAAATGACCTAATTTGAAATGTGTAGATATCAGCTTTTACACAAGATAGGAGTAAATTTTTAACCATCTTGGATTAATTAAAATAAGTTATGTAACAAAAATATATCATGGAGAGGTCAGTAATGGTAAATCAAATAGGGGTTTTAAAAAAAATTTCTGATCCTAATAAAAAATTTCCAATTTCTCCTTATAACTATTTTATAATGAGTTTAAATATATCAATATTCCAAGATGTTTATGGACAAAAAAAAACTGCCTGATCTGAGATCTACACATAGGTAATTAAATATAGGCAAAAATATAACATAGCCATAAGTTTAAATAAAATATTACTTTTAATAAAGTATACTCTATAGACTATAAACTATCATTTTGGCAATATAATTAATATTTTTAACTCATATCTATAAATGATTGTCATTATTATAAAATCTAATTTATTAAATTTATAAAAAACTAAAAACAAAAAAAGAGAAAAGGTTCTGCAAAAATAAATCAATTTAGCCTAAACTTAAATATTTAGGTAAATTTTATTTATTAATTTATGGCTTATAAATTATTCATTTAAAAAGTTAGGTTTATTATAAGCTATCTGCTTATTTGCCTTAATTAACTTGCAATTAAAACATCATATAATGTAATTTGATATATTTAATTAATATGCTAAAAAATTATAAATTAAATATATTACTATTGGGCCATCACCAACTCCCGGGGATGGTTGCTTTAGGATATACATAAGCGCTGGTAACATAAACTTAAAAATAATTAATATATATTGTTCCTAAAAAGATAATACTGCTAATGTTTTTCCTGATCCAGTTTGAGCTATTCCTACCATATCTCTACCCTCCAAAGCAATAGGCCAGCATATACTTTGAATGGGTGTAGGTGAGATTATAGATTGTGCTTTCATGATCTCAAGTATTCTACCTTTAAAAAACATTAACATATATTAAAATGATTTCAATACTATCAAAAGGTGCGTCATCAAGAGAAAATATTGGGGAGAAGCTATCAATACCCGTAACCCTGATATGGTTTCTTCTTAAATAATCTTTGGTCTAAAAGCAATATAATATTTCAAAACATATTAACTTACGGCATCCATATTTATTTTTATCGCTAATTAAATGATTTCCGTGCCTATGATCGTATGGACTCTTCATCGTAAAATTTCGTACAATTCTGTGATTGGTTCATTAAAGTGCGGGAAAAGTAATAGTTTAAAAATAGATTTATTTATAATCATAATTGAAATTGTTCTTGAGAAAAGAATTAATCCCAATTTAATTCAAAGTTAACAATCTAGATATAATCAATTTAGTAATGTAATTTTAGAAAACAAAACTACTAATAAAAAATCCAAAAAGAGGATATATTCTATGTTTTAATGATTTGGAATATTCTATGCATAGGGTAATAAATTCCACATCATATTACCGATGTAGAAAAAGAAGTAGTTCTGGACGGGGTATTTCCCAATCAGGTAAGTTAACAGAAACCTAGGATCATACCTTAGAACAATGTAAATCCCCTATTGATAAGTATTTTTATAAATAATTCACTATAACAACCAGGCTTGTTAATCGATCCTTTTAAAAAGATCGAATCCCGGTCACGATCTTTTGAAAAAAATAGGATCGAATTCCTGGATTGACTTTTTTTTAATAAAAGGATCTCAAATTTTACAGTCCGGCCTGACCAATCATCTGTATAATAGGGTAATTCCATGACAAATCGACCAGCGATTCGGCCAACCATTTTAAAAATGAATGAAACTTGACATGCTAGTTATTTATGTTGTAAATGTTAATAAAATCAAAATTTTAAAGTGCTAACTTAACCAGATCCAAAGATATACGCCTTCAAAATAGAAAATCGCGAAGTCCGTGATTTCATTAAATCTTGTTATTTTAAAAAATACTCAAAAGAGAGTTACATATTATATATCATTTTATAGCCCTTAAAATTTCACGTTGGAAAATATTTAAAAGAAAAATAAAATATTTTAAGTGTTTTCCTATTTCAGGTAAAAAAAAATTAACATTGTTAGGAAGGGATTTTTTTTGTTGTTAATATTCACTAAAAAGTTTATTACCTTTATATTAAACGATTTAATAAAAAATCTCGATAGCTATTTTTGTTTTTTTAATTTTATTTGAATTTATATTATTTTTATAAATAAAAAAAATGTAATAAAGATGGCGTTATATTATTAGATTTTTATAATATATAATTTTTAATAAAAATATGAATAGTGATTAAAATTAAAAAATCAATTGAGTATAATCAAGAATGATATCCTGGGCAGATATGTAAGCAGGCAGCCCATACAGATATGATTTTATTAGGACGCTATATATATTGTAAAATAAACATAATTTAAAATTTTATACACAAACAATATGAAAATAAATACCTCTTGTTTTAATCTTATCCCATTTCTAATTAATAGAATTTATTGAAACAATAATTTGTAAGTACGGCTATCACTGTAATAGGATCTACTATTGTTATTATTTGATTAATGGGTAACCATATCTTTTCCGCAATTGTAGGGTAAAAGAAGGATGGCCATGGGGATGTAAAAAGGAAATATATATCTCCTCAGTAATTTTATCCTTTTTTAGTACTGTGGCTAATTACCCAAAATCGTCATATACACATGTTACGGATCCTTTAATATCGGCATTAGACAAATTGCAAAATACAAATTATCGACATTTGAGATATTGTTAATTTGAAAGTCCTCTGCATATGAATATATTTTTGATTTAAGATTACTTAAACTCAAAGGAAATACAGTATGTATTTCCAGAGTTCCTGGAATGGGACGAGCCATATTAAATCTCTCTCGTAGTTTAATCTCTTGTAAATTGTATTGTTCGTTGGTTATATATGTACAATTTACCGATGGTATGTTTTGTTTTGCAAATTGATATAAATTAACGTTAAAATGTGTCCAGAACTGATGCGCTGAATGCTTCAACGTGCTGCTAATCTTTTTAATGTGCCAAGGCCATCACATGGACCTTTTCCATGGGATTTAACTTTAAAAATGCCATTCACCTGCTACACCAAAATCTGATTCATGATAACACATATTTACAAAAAATCTGTTTTTATATTGGCAGCAGATCCGTCAGAGCAGTAATATATTTTGTTTAGCTTTTTGCTGAATTGATTGGTTAAAAATTTTATCATTTTAGTTTGGTATAAATGTACTGCAATAATATGTTAAAGTGACTCTGATATTACCATATAATTAAGGTTTTCTATATTGCCATTAATATTATAATAAGCTATCATAGGATGGATAGTGGCTTGATTATTATTCCAGTGGAATTATTGCATAATTTTCATAGAAATCACAAATTATCATAAATTCATTTGGTTCTAAAAAATGTTTGTTTTGAAATATATGACGATTGATTGGTAGCGATGATAGGAATAAAAAAAAATAAGCTGATAAAATCGTTATTTTCAAATAATAACGATAGTAGATCCACAACAATGAAAGGATATATCTACAAATTATGGAGGAATTTCTATTAATAAGCGCAAAAATATAATAGTTTGAATATAAAATTTTAAAATATGTTTATTTTATAATATAGCGTCAATAAAATAATATTTGCTTACATGTCGCACCAGGACATCATTCTTGGTTATACTCATTTAATTTTTTAATTTTAATTACAATACTATTCATATTTTTATTAAAAATTATATATTATAAAAAAAATTAATATAACGCCATATATATTACATTTTTTTATTTATAAATAATGATAATTTAAATAAAATTAAAAAAACAAAAATGGCTATCGAGATTTTTCATTAAATCGTTTAATATAAAGGTAATAAACATTTTTAGTAAATATTAACAGCCAAAAAAAATCCCTTCCTAACAATGTTAATTTTTTATTTTTACCGGAAATAAGAAAACACTTAAATTTTTTTAAATATTTTCCAACGTAAAATTTTAAGGGCTATAAAATGATATATAATTTGAAACTCTATCTTAAGTGTTTTTTAAAATAACAAGATTTAATGTAATCAAACACTTCGAGATTTTCCACTTTGAAGGCGTATATCTTTGGATCTGGTTATGCTAGCACTCTAAATTTTTGATTTTATTAACATTTACAACATAAATAACTAACATACCAAGTTTCATTTATTAATAAGATATGGTCGGCCGATTCGCTGGTCGATTTGTCATGGAATTACCCTATTATACCGAAGATTGGTCAGGCCTGACTGTAAAATTTGAAGGGCTAACTTTTACAGATACCTGATTTATATGAATGTACACTTATTTAATAATAGATTAATTATCATTTATTAATTTTAATTTCCTTCACTATATGATGACATTAATATATTGGCATCAATAATTTACCCAAAGTTTAAGCTCAATTAGCCTTTTATTAATCTGCCACAATTTGTTGCTAAAAGAAAGGTTAATTGCCCATTTAGAAAATACACAGGGTCAACCACATGCAGATCCTTTAAATATATGCATGGATGAAATCGATACTTATTTTGGGAAAAACTCGTCACAAAATGCTCTTTCCATTAATAATTTTTTTATTCTAATGATGATTCTGTGAATATTTTTAATAATTATGTTAATTTAAAAAAAACATTTATTGAATACACACCTTTACCATCAAGAGCTCTTTAGAAAAAATTTTATTATTAAAGGCTAATTTTAATTATAAATAAATATATTCTAATTGTTATATTTATATTATATTATTCAATTACAATAAATTTAGATTTGCCTAACTTTGATCGTAAAGTCATTTGATCGTAAATTTTGTCCATTTTTCTCTGATTGGTCTATTTAATCGCGGTAAATTAAAATCATTTAAAAACATTATGCTTAATACTGTAGCTGATAATTTAAGACTATTTTTTAAAAGAAGAAATAAATCATTACAAAGTATGATATATTTAATTTGATTTTTAAAAAAATATTTTTTTAGAGTGACACAAAATCATCCAACAGCTGAAGGTATATTTAATACTAAACTTATCTAGATTACATACATTAATTTAGATAAAGATTCTCAGTGTAATATAGATCAGAATATTAGCCAACCCAGTAGCTCATCTAGTAATCAATAAGTAACAAACAAAATAATTATTTTTGAATAAACAAGCTAATACAATTCAACAAATACAACCACAACATATACAGCCCCAAATATTACTAGAGATAACTTTTACCTAGAGAACTGCACGGGCTGTCCGTAGCCCGACCCGACCCGACCCGACCCGACCCGACCCGACCCGACCCGACCCGGCCCGGCCCGGCCCGAGGCTCGGGTCGGGTTCGGACATCAAAAAAAAATTTCTCGGGTTCGGGCTCGGGTCGGGTTGTAAAAGCTGTCCGACCCGAAAACCCGACCCGACCCGACCCGAAAATATATATAATAATATTAATATCTTAAATAGTTAGTATAATTTATAATATTAATTATAAAATCATATTATTTAATATTTATCACATTTTAGGATTAAAATGTCAATCATATTAACATGTCATGTCATTATTAATTATTATTTTATAAACCTAACAACCCGATACCAAACTATTTTATTACTAAATTGTGTTTCTCGTAAATTACAAGATAAGACATATTTTATGTAAGTTTTATTTATTATTTAACTAGCCTATACATTGTCTTTTTTAACATTTGTTTTAACCCTTCACTACAAAGGTAGAAAAAACTCCCTTAACTACAAAGGTGGGGTCTATTTTACCCCAAATTTTGATTAGATATATCTCAAAACATATTAAAAATTGAGATCTAAAATTTTGAGTATATATTTAAAAAATATTGGAGATAATAAATACAAAATCTTAGATTAATATTTACTTCCAAAAAAAAGTTAGACAAATTTTCCTAAAATTACTGAAATAAAATTTTCTTTTTCAGTACTTCCTTTAATTATTTTATTATCACTAAATAAAATTCAAAAAATTCAAATTTTATTAAATCAATGTTGAATAATGATAATTACATAAATTTTATAAAAAAATATCATATATCAAAAAAAATATTAATCATCAAATATGTAAAATTATTAAAAAATAATAATGTAAATATATATCTTAATATTATTATTGAATATTTTTTTCTTAAGAAACTACAGAGGTGGTAGATACGTTTTTGGACTTCTCTCTATGGGAGGCTGACAATGCGTATTCTGATGCTAGCGCCGAAGTTGACGAGCTAAAAAAATATCTAGATCCGAAATTATGTGTTGATGACGATAATATTTTAAAATGGTGGAAAACAAACCATTATGAGTTTCCAAATTTAAGTATTTTAGCTCTTAAATTCCTGGCTATCCCTGCTTCGTCGGCTAGCAGTGAAAGGGCGTTTTCAGCTGCTGGTAGGGCCTTTGAGGAGAGAAGGACTCGTTTAAAGCCAGATAAACTGGACGCCTCTTTATTTATATATCATAATTATTCACTTTGTGATAATTTTGATAATGATATTGATGAGGTCAATATATAATATAATATGTTCATTATATTTTTTATATATTTATTAACTTTTACATCATATCTATATTCGCATAAATGATGCTTATTATATAATCGTTATAATTTTTAAATTCGCTTGTATATTAATCGTTTTATAATATTTTTTACAAATTTTAAAAATGCAAATATCTTGAATAGATTATGGCCGTCAAATAAACTTTTATTTAAGGTGGCTGAACTGAATAAATACACATAAATTTTTTTTTGGTTATTATAATATTAAAACTTAAATTGCAAAATTTTATTCGGGTCGGGCTCGGGTCGGGTTGGATTAAAAAATGTGTGCTCGGGCTCGGGTCGGGCTCGGACAAAAAAATTTTTTTAATTCGGGCTCGGGTCGGGCTCGGGTTGCGAAAAAATTACTTTGCAGTTCTCTACTTTTACCCTCCAATTTCAAGTAACAAAAATAATTGTATAAATTAATAAACATTTTTTAGATATATTAACAAATGTGGCCCAAATACAAAGTTTTGCATTTAACCACACTAATAATCAAACTACTTTTACAAGTAGATTACAAATATTTTTTTTAAATTATATTTTAATATAATTAGACTTGGAAGACATTAACAATGCAGGAATTTTATTAGACTTACATAATTCCAACAATGAAAATTTAAGTAAATAAATTATATTATTACATTTACATAATCTGATTATTACATTTACATAATCTGATTATAAATAATTTATATTTTGACACTGTAATTTTTAGATATACAATATATTCCAACTTCAAAAGGGAATTTGTGCTTGTATCATGATGGATAATATATAACAAAAGAAAAGAATATTCAAAATCTAATTACTCAATATAATTTAAAAATTATAAATAAATATTTATTTGTTTAAAACTTATGTATAATTATAATATAGATGTATAATAAAATATAATATTCTGACCAAATTATCAATTAATTTTATTTATAAGTTATAATTATCTAATAAATAATAAATTGTAATCATATTTATCCATTGCTTCTATTTCCATTATTTAAAGGAGTTCAAAATCAGTAGCTCTTCTTTCTTCATTATCTAATAAATAATGATATATGTTTATTAATAGGTATACATTATTACACTAATCTGATATAAAGAATTAGAAAAATATTTCATTATTTAAGGAGTTCAAAATCAGTAGCTCTTTTTTCATTATCTAATAAATAATAAATTTTAATCATTTTTATCAGTTTATTAATAGGTATACATTGTAATCATATTTATAGTTGCTTCTATTTCCATCAATTAAAGGCATTCAAAATCAGTAGCTCTTCATTATCTAATAAATAATACATTGATATATGTTTATTAATAGGTATACATTATTACACTAATCTAATATAAAGAATTAGAAAAATATTTCCATTATTTAAAGGAGTTCAAAATCAGTAGCTCTTCTTTCTTCATCTAATAAATAATAAATTTTAATCATTTTTATCAGTTTATTAATAGGTATACATTGTAATCATATTTATAGTTGCTTCTATTTCCATCAATTAAAGGCATTCAAAATCAGTACCTATTCATTATCTAATAAATAATACATTGATATATGTTTATTAATAGGTATACATTACTACATTAATCTG
The DNA here is from genome assembly GCF_954871325.1 of Gordionus sp. m RMFG-2023. Taxonomy (NCBI): domain Eukaryota; kingdom Metazoa; phylum Nematomorpha; class Gordioida; order Chordodea; family Parachordodidae; genus Gordionus; species Gordionus sp. m RMFG-2023. Next base: position 20,055,036 of record NC_088775.1, read on the forward strand.
ATATAAAGAATTAGAAAAATTACGTGCATATAAATTCATATGAATTAAAAAATCGACCATTTTGACCTGAAATGGACAAAGGTACCATTTTACGATCAAAATAATACGATCAAAGGAGGCCCTCCCTAAATTTATACCATATTGCCTGGGCCAGGACAGGTTTTTGATAAAAAAGCCTAAAATTTTTTCATTTAAATTTAGCCTATTAAACTGTTCCTAACTTAAAAATATATTGCATTTTTTTTTTCTAATAATAATAAATGTCAGTATTGCAAACAAAGTGAATACCTAGCCTAAATACACTTAAATATTGTTTATTTATTCATTTAAAACAATAAATTAAAATTTTGGATATAGGTTTGGGCAAAATTTTTGAAACTTATGATGAGCTTGGGTTTGAATATTTTATTAAATATCGACTGGGCCTGCAAATTGTTTTTACTGCTGACCTGGGCTGGAAACTATTGAAAATCAAATCACTTGAAGGTCTCTAATTTCAGTAACTGAATCATTTTCCATCTGAATTTATTTGAACTTAAAGGAATAATCAAACTACAGATATGCCTTATTTAAATCATTTGCAAAAAATTTCTGATAATTTCTGGATTCAAGAAATTGTTGTACACAAGGTAATAAAGAAAGCCATTATGAAGTGTATATATAGTAGAAATATTAATTCTTTTTTATCTTAACATAAATAACAAAAAAAAATAATGCCTATTGTGACCTTTCCTTTTACATATATTTTAGGGATTTTTAAGAACCCGTTATCAAAAATATAATTTATTAGCTGATTGCATATCAAGAATGACGGGGAATCAGATTTTCTTATTTATTAAATGATAGATGAATAATAAATTTTCCTTTATTTGATGATGAATGAATCAGAAATTTTATTATCTTATGAATGTGATTCAGAAATTTCTATTTATTTAGATGAGGAGTTAATCTAAAATTTTCCATTATTTTTTTTAAATTATGTTTATGAAGTATATGGTTAGTATTTTAATTTATGTGCACAATAAAAAATCTTTTAAACTAAATTTTTATTCATTTATATTTGTAATTTATAATATAAAAAATATATTCTTGCTAAATGAGTTTTATGTAAAAATAGGAAAATTTATTATTCATCCATCATTAAATAAATAAGAAAATTCCGTTTATTATATAAAATTGAAAATAGCAAAGTAGACCTCAATGAATATATCATTGGTAGAGCTACTTCGCTATTTTCTAAATTCGTAGCGCTACTTTCCTACTTTCTAAATTAATAGCGAGGGATGGTTATTTTTTTAAAAATATAGCCCGCTAAAGCTACCCCTACCAAAAAGTAGGCTAAAGCTACCGGTGCTGAAAAAGTAGTAAAGCTACCACTACTGAAAAATGTTGCGCACTTTAATAGCACTTGATAGCAAAATTTAAACAACATTAAAAAAAAAAATCTAAAAAAGCGCCCTGGTTGGGGCTCGAACCCAAGACCGTTAGGTTAAAAGCCTAACGCTCTACCGACTGAGCTACCAGGGCATGTGACCTATAAATAATTTTTAATATTCAAATCATAATTCTTATAATCATTAAATCTTATATTGCATTTTGCAAATATCTTTATTTATGGAGCCATTCATTTTTAATGATATTATAAACGAATGGGCTTGTTTGCAATGGAATCCAACTTATATCTTAAATAATATTTCCAATACAAAAGCTAGGCTTGGAAATTTTGAAATGCATATTAATGGTAATTTACTATTTATTTATTATATATATTCTTAATAAGCAACTAATCTTTGGGAAAATACCTGTAAATATTATGATATCTCAAATTCAAATTGTCGTCAGATGTTTTTGAATAAACCTGTTAAACATGGGAAAAATTTGCCCTTTGCTTATATTGCTTACAAATATATGAACTTTTTATTTAAAGACAAGCCACAATTTCTTGAGGTTACACGTTTATATTATTAACCTATTGTAAAAGCATAACAGGCAGTAGATTGGACCCCGTTTGGATTTATGAATAGGAATGGTGAACAATCAACATTTTGGATGGGTACTCAAGGGTCTTACACCCCTTGTCACTATGATTCATATGGTTACAATTTAATAGCACAAATTCATGGCCAGTGTAAATTGTTTTAATTTATATAAGTATTAGTGCCATTAATAAGCCTATTGACAATATTTTATTATTTACATGTAAAACTTCAATTCAGTGATTACTGGATAAGAAAAAATTTATCAGATACTTTTTGAAATTAATTACAAAAGAATACATACTTTAAGAGGACTATAAAAAGCAATAATTGAGTAGGCCCATTTTTATTGTCTATTTGACCAGCTATTAGAATTTTATTTAAAAAAAATAACTATAACTCAATTTTTCTTAACTGATATTTTCAATGGAATAGCTGACAATGATTTTTTTATGGAGTTTTATTCAGCTTTGATAAATATTATATAAATCTTAATTAGAAATACGCTATTTTTAATTTTAAATATCTCTTCTGTAAAAAAATCTTTTAATATTAAACTCTTAAATAAATATTTTTTAAATACCTAATTTTTGTTTAGTTTGAAAGAGATAATTAATTTTTTGATCTTTTAATTTAGAAAAAAAAATTTACCATTATATTCTTTTTAACATTATTTTTAATTAATAACTTTTGGACTGGTTAAATTATCTAATGTTAAATTAATTTTTTGACCTATTGGGACTTAACTATATTGATAAAGTTTCTAAGTAGTTGAATAATAAACAATTTTTATTATTAGACTTAATAAAATGGTTTTTTACTCTCTACAGAAAATTAAGTTGAAAAGCTTATATGGAAGAAATCTCTAATTCAAAAATATTTTTTATTTTCAATTATAAAAGCAATATATTAAATAAATCAATAACCTTGAGAAATTAATGCTTATCTATTTTATTAATATTTATTACAAGTTATGATATGAAAATGAATAGTAAAAATTTCCCACCTGATTTTTTAAAAAACTTTTTTATTTTATTAAAATTCATATATATAGGAATAAAATATTACATTAATTTTTTAAACCTGGGTGGGGTTAGGGGGATTTACCCCCATCACTTGCATAAAGAAGGCACAATTGGGTCCATACCAAAGATTTTTATTTGCATTATAAATTTTAAACCTGAAAGTTCCAGATGTTTTGCTTTCAAAATTTCATTGAATTTGATATCTTATTATTCAATTACATTATATATATTCAGTGGCGTAGCCAGGATTGATCCAAGGGGGGGGGGGGTTTGAAAAATTCTTGGGGGGCTTCGCCCCCAAACCCCCTTATCAAAATTTGCCAATATTTTGTGTATTATACCCAGGCCAGCATAAATATTAAAAAATATTAGAATTAAAATTTTTGCCAAATTCATAATTAATAAGCGATTGAAAGCATTATTTTGAAAATGTTATCAATGTTTAGTAAATTGTATATTAATTCAATCTATTCGATGTAAAAAAAATTTGCCTCCCCCCAAACCTTCCAATTTTATGATCAACTCAATATATCTTATTCTATGTTAAAAAATAATTATTTTAATTAAATTTTTGCATATAACAATATTTTGCAGAGATTTTATTTATTATTAACTTTATTTATATAACTATGTATTTATTTTAATAATATATAAAAAAATAAATTTCAAAATATATAAATTTTATACAGATTATTATATTAAAAATTGAATGTAAATAACTATATTTTAAAAAAATAAAATTGCAATAAAATATGTAATTCTTGCTAAAAAAATACAATTTTACAATTTTATTTAGTATAAACCCTTTATTTAACTATGTGTTTATTTTATATACAAAAAATAAATTTCAAAATTAGAAATTTTATACAGATTACTATTTTAAAAATTGATTGTTAATATCTATATTTTAAAAAAATAAAATTACAATAAAATATAAGTAATTCTTGTATGCAATTTAAAAAAATATAATTTAACAGTTATATTTAATACAAATGAGTATATTATATAAATAATTCTTATTGTAGGTGCAATACTATTATTAAATATAGTATAAAAATATCATGACTAAATTCATTATAATTAAGTTTTACATATAAAAATTTTATGACTAAGAAAATATTACAATTATATGATTTGAATTTATAAAGAGAGGTCTACTTTTCTCTGAGATTTGGCTAATTCATCTAGAATAAAATTTTTATCTAGAATAATCTCCTTATAAATATTTAATAGGGCTAATCCATTTAAACGGTTTCACCGGTGCTATTTCTTAAATAGGTTTTTAACCTTTTCAAAGTTGAAAAAGACCTTTCATTAGTGCAGGTACTAATCGGTAAAGTAGCTAAAATAAAAAACAATGTTTTGATATTGGGCAGGGAATCTAAGGTGCAATTACACATGGAAAGGGCCTGCAAAGCAGTACTCTATTCTGCCAAGATTTTTATACCAAAATTCGACATCACAAAGTAACTTATCATACGACCCTAATAAATCATCAGAATAAAACTCTGAGATGTTCTTAATATCCTCCTCGCGTTTCAAGTGTAATCAACAATTCAGACTCAACCGGCAAAAGAAAATAAAAGCTTTTTAAAATAAAATTGTGACTTATAAATCTTTCCTTTAATTGAAATAAAAATGTATCAATGGAATAAAAATGTTAATTTTATAAAAATCCTCAATCGTAGATGCATCAATATTTGAGCGATTGGATTGTCTAGAAACTACTCTAGGTTTAAAAATTTCAATCCCAAACATATTAGCGATCTCCTTTACTTTCTCATATATTTCGTGAAATTTTTCATCCACATTATCTCTGATATTTGTTAATATTTTAACAATATCCTTTGCCCTATTCATAACCTCCCTTAAATCCAAATCAATTTTTTGTAACATTTTGCTAAAATCATATGTATAATTAAATAAAAAATAAACACATTGAATTGAAATTAAAAATTGAGGCTTCGTAATAGCCTGTAAAAGATTTTCCGCATCTGCGGAATCTTTTTCTTTGCGTAATATGTATGATTCCAGTGCCGCAAAAATGACCTCATATAACTCGATGAAAACCTTCACCGATTGTTGTCTTTCAATGAATCTTGTGGGACAAAATCTTTTTAATTTTTTTTTTGAATTTTTTGAATCAATTTCATCGAACGTTATAGTAAAAATCTCCCTCTTCTTGGGTGGGGTAAAGAAGTCACAAACCGACGATATTGTTTCTAAATTTTGAAAAATATATAAAAATTATATAAAGATATCTATAATACATAATAAAATCTAATAAATTTCAATTAAATCAAAATCTTTTTACGTAAACTGTTCCGGATGTCTCTAATTTCACATGCCTGAGTTATCATCAAATCCAGGCAATGTGAACTGCAGTGAACATAAAGAGCTGTGCTATAAAGCTCTCTAATTCTTGACTGGACCCCTTTAACATGGCCACTCATCGAGGGAGCTCCATCTTACCCTTGGCCTCTCAGTAGATTTAAATTTAAATCCAGGTTTTGAAGTGATTTAATAATTTGATTAGCAATCGTTTCTGACTTAGTGTCAGGTAATTCAATAAATTGAACAAATAGTTCCTTCACTTTATAATTACCTGATTCCATATCAATAAACCTTATTGCTATGGATAGTTGAGCAACATCTATATCTATATATATTTCTAATTCAAATTACACAACTTAAATTTTTATATACCTTTTTCTTTTTGTTGTTGACGAAAAAACTTACGGATATCCATATTTAAAAATTATAAAAAATTAAAATTTACAAACTATCTATATAGTTTAAAAATATATATTTAATAATTAAATTTATAAATATCTAATTTAACTATGCCAAGCCAGAAAATATTTACAAAATATCTTTATTGTTATTTAATAAATTTAACTATGCCAGAAATTATTTACATACAATATATCTTTATTCTTTTATTGTTATTTAATATTTTAGTTCATATAATTTATATATATTTTTAAACGATGTGATCATTTAAAATTAAAACTCCTTTTTTTATAAATATATTTCATTGTGATATTCATATTCATATTGTATTATATATAATATATTATCTTATTTCTCTAAATTGAAACCGTTTTTTAAATATAATTATTCGCAATAAAAAAATAATAATTTTTTATTTTATAAAAAAAATCTACGCCACTGTATATATTTCAAAAAAATATAAACTTGGAAAAATCATGGGTTTTTTAGTTATTGCAATTTTTATAACAATAAAATAATATTTTTTTCAAAAACCAATGGCGCTCCTATATAAAATAACGTATTTTTGTTGTGTTCTCCATGTAAAAAACTCTTATAATACTAACTCTTTCAAAGCCTTCCCACATTGTTTGCATTTTGTCCCCTTATCCATTATAAATCTTTACTCTGTTTTACACGATTTGTAAATTATAACAAAGCAAAAAAAAATTGTTATTATATTTCTTTATTACTTAAAAGGTATACACGATTGTAAATTATAACGAAAGCTTGTTTTTATATTTTCTTCACTTGAATCTGGTCATAGCCAGTTTTAAGAATGGCTAATATATAAAATCTTTATAAAAATACGTCGATGGATATTTTTTTGTGAACAAAATATTTAATATATATGAACTAAAAAATATATAGTCATGATCATTAAATAATTATGTACCTAATTGTTACGGCTAAGACTCTAGATTCAATAAATTCACGATTTTCTTACGATGACCAAAATGCCCGCCAAGTTCAGTTCAACTCTCCGACAATCCTGGACCACCTAACTCCGGCCCCCCCGTTGGCTAAACAACCAACGATCGTGGCTTCAACCATTTCAATTTTTCCATTTTTAAACATAAATAATAATATTTTCAGCATTAAGAAAAATATTATTTAGTCGCTGTCTATAGGTTTATTCATTGTTATTACTATTTATAGGAATTAAAATAATATCATTTATATAGTTGTATGTTTAATTATTTAACAAGACAAATATTGATGCCAATTTACCATAACTTAAAAATAAATTAACTTTTACAATTATCAATAATTTAAATATTAGATTTATAGCCACAAAACAAAATACAAACAAGATAATATAAAATTATTACACTATTGATATCGTGTTAAAATTATTGTTTTTATAATAATTGATTAAATTGCCTAAAAAGATAGTTATGATTTCGACATTCCTGCAAGAAAATAGGCCAGTTTTCATGCACCTGCCCTGCTATAATTAATTTTATAAATATTTTGATATTAATTATATTTTCATAAAATTATTTATAATGTATAAGTATAAATGCTTAAATCCTTTAAAGAATCTAAGCACTTTAATTATAAAAAGAATATGTGAAAATTATGACATGGATGATTCAATTTCCAAATATTGAGGCTGAATACTATATTTATGATAAATGTTGTAAGCGTTTAATACAAATAAATCTAAAAATAAGTCCTGACAGTGATTATGAAATAAATAATATCACCACAAGAATCAATACTTTGAATGAAATTTGAATTTTTTTTTATTTAAGAAAATTAAACTAACTGAAAAAAATTATCCAAAAAGATATAAAAAATATCAAAAGTTATTCATATTTAATAATTAACAATTCAGAATTGGTTAGTTACCAAAGCAAGCTTACAAAGACCTTAGTCAGATCAAATATACCAGAACAATTTTACAAATATGCTGAGTGTATAAAATGTATAAATTTTTGCCCCCATGCCAGCATATAAGGCAGAAGAGATAAGACTAATTTAGTAAATCTATCTCAATATCTGGGACATAAACGCAGTATTTCCAATCGGTTTAACTAAGCTAAATACTAAAATATATTATAATTCACAGTAGAGATCTGCAAAGTTAGGCCCGACCCGGCCCGAACGGGCCTAATTTTATTTAAAATAATCGGGTTCGGGCCGGACCTATAATTTTTAAAAATCGGGCAGGGCCTAATATTTTAAAAAAAATTTGGGCCGGGTCGGATCGGACCTTGGAAATTTTATTAAATATATCTAAATTATCAATTTTAAATTAAATTTATTATGTAAATAAAAATTTTTGATTTAATTTATTGAAACTAAACGCTATATAACATGTCTTTTATTTTAAGTAATTATAAAAATTAATTTCTATATTTAAATAAATTTAATTTTTCAAAAATTTAAATTTTTTACAAGAAAAAGATGATTATAACCATATAAATAATTTCATATGCTGAAAAATCTTATTATTTATGTTTAAAAATGGAAAAAATTTAAAAAAATAATAATTTTAACAAAAATGCATTATTTTATACAAGGAGCGTCATCTATTTTATATTTATTTCTTTTTTTAAAATCGCAATAACTAGAATATGGCTATCCAAAGTTTAAATTTTTTTGCAAATAGATATAATTTAAGTAAATAATAAAATATTAATTTTAAAGAAATTCCGAAAACGAAATACCTGGAACTTTCAGGTTCAAATATTATAATATAAATAAAAACTGCAACATCATTATTTTAAAATCCTTAATATTAAATGGTCCTTAATAGAGTTACAAAATGACGTAATTTTTATTTTTGGCATCATTATTTTTTATTCTTTTATAATCGTATTTATTGAAAATAGGTGATTTTGAGTACTTTTTACCATATACTAGGCGGCTAAAATTTTAAATTCGATGCCTTTTAATGATATTCTCTTAGTATGTAAAATTTTATCAAAATTAAAGGTCTGACCGAAAAGTAATTATGGTATGTGCAATAAGAAATATAAGTCAATTAATAATTCTTGCAATTTTATTTCATATCAAGATAATAAACTTCTATATTTCGTTATTCAAATTCATATGATAATATATAAAAATGAAAATAAACATTTTATATAAAATACAAAAATAACAATTCAATACATATCATTTATCCCCCATCTATTTGGCTTCGTTCATACTCTTTTAGGATAACTATCTTGATTGTATCTTCTTCCTCCCTCTCCTTTAGATTCAGTTGATCGTTATTGTTTATTGCATCCTCTTTGATTTCTATCCCTCTGCTCTTCTACTTCGGTTCTCTCATCTAATTCGTATTTCTCAGTGAATATATTTTCGGTTCTCTTTTTTAATTTATCAGTATAACGTTTTATCCCCCTTTCGAATATTTGGTCTAACAATCCTCTAGGTTTAATTTTTAGTAGTATTTTGGCGCAACTTTGTTCAGTTTCTGCACCTGGTGTATTTCGGTAATTATAGAGAAAAATAGTTAGACTGGTTTCTAAATCCCCCTCGTTTCCTTTATTCATGCTCTGTTTAAAGGTTCGAATCAAACGTTCGGCCATAGCATTTGTCTGAGGATGATATGGACTTCCGTGCACTAATTGTATTCCGTTTTTCGTAAAAATCATTGAATTCTTTGTTGCTGAATTGTGGCCGTTATCAGAGATGATTATCTTAGGAAATCCGAATCTGGCAAAAATATTTCTTAATATTTTAATCGTGCTTTCGGTTGTAGTACTAGTCATTAAAATTATTTCTGGCCAGCGACTGCTAACATCTATCCCAACCAAAAATGATTTTGAAATGGTCCAGCATAATCAATATGTACTCGGTGGCATGCTTTTGGTGGTTTTGGCCAATTTTAGATTGATGACTTTTGAGGCATATCGTGTTGTTTCTGGCATTCTCTATATTTTTCGACTCATGTTTCTATATCTTGGTTTATATTAGGCCACCACGCGTATTTTGCTCTCATCTTCATTTTTACCATTCCAATATGTCCTTGATGCATCATGTCTAACACGTTGTTTCGGTATTGTTGTGGTATTATCATTTTAGTTCTCCACAGTAAACAACCTCTCTCTGTTGTAATTATATCTATCCTTTGGCTATACTCCTCCTTTAAACATGTATCATAGTTTAATGGCCATCTGTCTATTGTACTCCAGTATACCGCAGAGAGTACATCATCTTGCATTGTTTTTCTTTCAAACTCACTTGCATTTAAAGGTGTTTGTTCCACCTGTATTTGATTTAATGTTTCTTCTTTTGATATTGTGGTTCCATGTATAAGTAATCGAGATAGCATATCAGCATTGGCTAGTTGTTTACTTTGAATTCTATTTCATATTGTTAACCTGCTAATAATAAAGCCCATCTTTGTATTCTGGCAATAGATGTTGTTATATTTTTTCTTGGATGAAATAAACTCATTAATGGCTTGTGGTCTATTTGTAATGTGAATTTTTTTCCATATATAAATGCTATGAATGTTGTCACCCCAAATATGATGGCAAGAGCTTCTCTTTCTATTTGGCTATGATTTTTCTCGCCTTATTTAGTGTTCTTGAAGCGAATGCAATTGGTCCCTCCTTACCCCCTTCTATATGTTATAATTGTCCCAATTTCTATGGCTGACGCATCTGTTGCCAATATAATGGGTAATTTTGGATCATAATGTAATATGTTGTTAAACGCTACTTTTAAAAGTAGCGCGCTACCGCTATCGCTATTTGTTAAAAAAGGTAGCTTGCTATTAGCTACTTTTTGTAAAAAAAATTTACAAACAAATTTTTTATTTTTTGCTTATAATGTTATTTTATAGTAAATATATAAAAATCAACATTTATAAATATTAAAATATAGTTAGTTTTGATTATAAAAAAATTTATGTAATAAAAATAAATATTTATGGTAATTTGTTGCATTTTAATAATAAAATCATTCCAATATTATCATCCCCAAGTCTAGAGTGACGATCAGAAAGTATAGGTTTTGCCTTATTAAATAATCTCGACACTAGCACTTAAGGGTAAGGGCGTATTTAATCTTATATACATATTTTTAATATAAGATAGATTAACAATAATTTTATTTGCAAGTACATCGTATGTCTGGCATATTATCATTTTGAGGGCTAATGCCACAGATCTTCTTTTTAAAGTTCTAGGGTCTAGCCAATGGCCTGTGATTCCCAAATAAGCCCAAAAATATTTAATCAGATCAGTTTATAAATATAAATAAGTTTTTACCCTCTGTTATGTGTTCAACTATCTCCCGAGGTACATATATATGATAGATAACTCTACTATTAGAGCATTCATCATTTTAAAGTTATCTGCTATTTTATTCATGAGTGTCTGGCGGCATAAAATTGTTGTACCAGGGGATAAAGTTTTAATCATCATGGTAAATGATGGATTATCAACTAAGGACATTGGCTGAACTGTATAAATTATAAAATCAACAATAACTTTATCAGCCAATTTCTGAGAAATATTGTCATTTGCATTATTAATTAATTTGGTTTGAATTGAATTAGTCTTTTTGGATGTAGAGTCGCCTATACCAAAATTATTTAGATGTTTCTCCATTTCCTTAAAACTCATGAACAGTCTTATAAAATAAATATTATTAGAATGTAAAAATGACAATTTACCTTTAGGTGTTTTTTGAGGTTATAGCTACTGTATTGATTTGGGGAAATATATTTTTTTACATTTTAAATAAATAAATTTGAAACCAGTTTTGGTTATATATTTATTTAAAAAAATTTTCAAATCTAGGGAATGGGAAATTTGTATTATAGCTATTAAGAACATTTTCTTCCCTGGTATCTTCCATTTCATTAATATCATTGTCTGAATCACTTTTAACGATTTGGATGTCCATAGGCGATGACATTTTAAATTATTAACACGTGATTTAGGTTTATAATACAAATGAAAATATAAATTACAAATTGAAATTATATTTCAATTTTAAAATTAAATAATAAATCATAAAAATTATAATTAATTATGATATTATATTTAAATTTTCATGTTTATACTTACCTTCATTATATTTTTTACAACAAAAATAATAGCACGCTAAAAAATTAAATAATTACAAAAAAAGTAGCCTCTATTAGCTATAGCTACCAAAAAAGTTAGCGCGCTACAAGTAGCGCACTTTAACAACTCTGGTAATATTGGAGTACTACATATTTCTTTTTTTTATACGCGTCTTTGCATTCATTAGTCCATCTCCAAACAATTGATGTTTCTAATAATTTGTATAATGGTTTGGCTTTGCCGGTAAAATTTGAAATAAATTTTGAATAGTGTTCCTGACCCTAGAAATGACTAATTGTTTCAAATTTATTGGTTCTGGTGTTTTTTTACTGCCTTAGTATTTTATTTCGGTAGTTTAAATCCCGTTTTTTGAAATATTGTGTCTTAAGTACTCGACATTTTGGATTCCATTTTCATTTAGACATTTTAGTACCTTTTTTAAATTTGTTTCATGCTTCTCTCTATTTTTCCCGGTTATTATAATATCATCTAAATAACAAGCTACTCCTTTTAAACCTTTTAATAAATTCTCGATGGCTCGTTGAAATATTGCGGGAGAAGACGATATACCAAAAGGTAGTCTTGTATATTTAATGCGTATTGATTACAAGATATTTTTGAGACTCTTCCCCCACTATTTGAAAATAGGCAACTGAGCAGAGTCTATCTTTTTTGGTAGCTATATCTAATAGCGCGCTACTTTTTTTGTAATTATTTAATTTTTTAACGCGCTTATTTTTTTGTTTTAAAATTATAATGAATGTAAATATAAACATGAAAATTTAAATATAATATAAAATTATAATTTTTATGATTTATTATTTAATTTAGAAAATAAATTTTCAATTTGTAATTTATATTTTCAATTTGTAATTTATATTTTCAATTTGTATTATAAACCTAAATCACGTGTAATAATTTAATATGTCATTGCCTATGGATATCCAAATCGTTGAAAGTAAGTTAGACGATGATATTAATGAAATGGCAAGATGATATATTTATGTCTTCTCTGGCCAAATTTTATCGGAAAAAATATCGTCTGCGAAAACTACAAGATTAATATTTAATATGATAAGAAACTATTAATGATTAAATGCAATGTTACACCACTCTAATTTTCGCAGAATAATTAATTAAATTTTTTATAATCATTTATTAATTTTATTTCAAGATTTACCATCTCAAATACACTTGATTTGTTACAATTATTTAATCACTATGGATTCACATAATCATTTTAAAACCTACAAATAATGATAACCATCAAAAATTTACTAATCTATTGAAACAAATTCTCTAAAAAGATAACCACACTATTTATTGTATATTTTCTTATTTCTCTATTCTTACCAATAATCTATGTAAATCACTGTCAATCAATATCCTGGCTTATCCACAAGCAAGAGGTATCGTCAGTCCTCTTAAATTAAAAGGGCTCTCACAGCAGGGTAAATTACTTTCAATGGATCCTAGCTTATCCACAAGAGGTACCGTCAGTCCTCTTAAATTAAACGGGCCCTGACAGTAGGGTTTACTGCCAAACAGTGGATGCCAATTCACTGCACTGGAAACGCTCTCTATAAAGCGGTGAAGTGCCCACGTAATTGTGGGATGTCTCCCCAGTGTATGATACTCTACGATATTAATGAAATGGAAGATACCAAGGAAGAAAATGTTCTTAATAGCAATAATACAAATTTCCCATTTCCTAAATTTAAAATTTTTTTAAAATTAATATAAAAACCAAAAACTGGCTTTAAATTTATTTCTTTAAAATGTAAAAAAATATTCCCTCAAATCAATCCAATAGCTATAACCTCAAGAAACGCCTAAAGGTAAATTGTCATTTTTAAATTCTAATAGTATTTATTTTATAAGAATGTTCATGCCAATAGTTTTAAGGAGATAGAAAAACATTTAAACAATTTTGGTATAGGCGACTCTACATCCAAAAAGACTAATTCAATTCAAACCAAATTGATTAATAATGCAAAGGCCAATATTTCTCAGAAACTAGCTGATAAAATTCTTTATTGATTTAATAATTGATACAGTACCAATTAGTGATCTGCATCGCGCCTAATTCTTCAAGCCCGGCTTAGCCCGAAATTTTTTTAAAAATTTTGCCGACCCGAACCCTAAATTATTTTTAAAAAAATTTACCGACCCGGCTCGGCCCAAATTTATATAAATATAGAAATTAATTTTTATAATTACTCAAAATAAAAGACATATATTATATGTCGTTTAGTTTCAATAAATAAAATCAAATATTTTTATTTTACATAAAAAATTCAATATAAATTGATAAATTTAGATTCATTTTAAAAGATTTCCAAGGTCGGACCCGACCCGGCTCGATTTTTTTTAAAAAATGTTAGGCCCGGCTCGGCCCGAACCCGATTATTTTAAATAGAATTAGGCCCGGCCCGAAGCCCGTTAGGGCCGGGTACGGACCGGGCCTAACTTTGCAGATCTCTAGTACCAATGTCCTTGGTTGATAATCCATTTACCATGATGATTTAAACTATCCCCTGGTACAACAATTTTATGTAGCCAGACACTAATGAATAAGATAGCAAATAACTTTAAAGTTATGAAAGATGCTCTAATATTGGATTTGTCAGAAATATAATATATATATATGTATCACAGATAGTTGGACACATAATAGAAGGTAAAAACTTATTTATATTCATAAATTGATCTGATTAAATGTTTTTAGAGCTTATTTGGGAATCAGGCCATTGATTAGTCCCTAGGACTTTAAATAGAAGATCTGTAGCATTAGCCCTCAAAATGATAATGGGATGCCAGACATACAATAAGTTGAATGGTCTCATACCAAACAAAAAAGGCATTGTTACAACCACGTGACTTCCACTGATAATTTTTTGAAATAAAAGATAATATAATAGAAAATCCCCTCGACGCTTTTTTAAATCTAAAAGACTCAAATGAGTATTTTGGATAACCTTTATATTGAAAATAAAATGTATATAAATTTAAATACTGCCTTGCCATCAAGTGCTAGTGTTGAGAGATTATCTAGTAAGGCGAAACTTATACTTTCTGATCGTCGCACTAGACTTGGGGATGATAATATTGAAATGATTTTATTATTAAAATGCAACAAAATGAATGTTACCATAAATAGTTATTTCTATTACATAAAATTTTTTATAATCAAAATTAACTATATTTAAATATTTATAAATGTTGATTTTTAGTATTATTTACTAAACAATTATGTTATAAGCAAAAAATAAAACATTTATTTAAAATTTTTTTTTATAAAAAGTAGCCAAAGCTACTTTTAAAGAATAGTAGCTAATAGCGCGTACTTTTTTTTGATGATTAGCGATAGCAGTAGCGCGCTACATTTTTTGACAAATAGCGGTAGCGCGCTACTTTTAAAAGTAGTGTTTAACAACTCTGCACCTGAGAGATCCAATATTGAAAATTCCTCTCCTTTTTCCAAACTGGTTTATGAATCAATATTAATATTTTGATTTATAGTTCTTTTAAAATCCCCGCAAATTCGTAATGTTTTATCTTTCTTTTGAACAATTACTATGGGTGATGCATAAAGTGAATGATTAATTTGCTCTATTACTCCTATTTTTTGCAATCGATCTAAATCTTCTTCAACTTTATTTTTTAATGCGTATGGTACGGGACGTGATTTACAGAAAATTGGTTTCTCGTTTTTTATATATATTTGTGCCTTAAAATCTTTCAAGCAGCCTAATTCTTTGATAAATAATTGAGGAAATTTATTTTGTATATTAATATTATTTATTTGTATAGTCCTTTCAGGTAATTCAGTCATTTTGGGAAATTTAGTTATCCAGTTTCTTCCAATTAGATTTTTGGTATATCCTTTTGTAATTATGAGAGGTAGTTCTAATGTTCGCCCATTATATTGTACTTTTACTACAGTCTGACCTAATAGTGGTATATTGGTTCCTGTATAGCTTTTAAGTTTTAGCATGCAATTTGTTAATTCAGGACGATTAAGTTTATTTTTCCAATCTATTTCGTTAATTATGCTTACCCCAGCTCCAGTATCTATTTCAATTCTGATATCGCTCTTGTTTATTTTGACATTCGCCTAAAATTCTGGATTATATTCGTTTGTTGTATTATTAATAAAATTACTATTTTTTTTCTACAGACTCAAGCAATGTGCCCAATTTTGTTGCATTTATAACAAGTGGCTTCTTGAAAAGACAATTTTTCCTTCTATGGTTTTCACCACAGGAGTGGCAGGGATTAGGTTTTTTGTAGCTCTTATTATAATTATTTTATGATTTTTTATATTATCATTATGCTCCTCTTTTAACTGATCGATTTTAGTTTCATCATTTTGTATTTTTTATAGCTGTTTCGACTGCAGTAGCTATTTGAATAGCTCTATTTATGTCTATATCATCTTCAGAAATAATCTTTGTAAAATTTTAGATTTTTTATTCCGAATATAAATTTATCTCTTAATGCAGTATCGACTGCGCCATTTATGTAGTGTATTTTAGTAGTAATAGAAATATAAGTCAATTAATATTCTTGTAATTTTAGTAGTAATAGAAATATAAATCAATTAATAATTCTTGCTATTTTATTTTATTTCTTTTATTTCATATCAAAATAATAATCTTCTTATTCAAATTCATATGATAATATATAATAATGAAAATAAACTAATAACAATTTAATACATACAGTATGGAATTAGCCAATCCCTCTTGTCTCTTGGGCTGTGTTACCACGTTTGAGGATACTCTGTACTAGCCATACCTTTGGCGTAGTTTTTAGCTATACGTAGGAGGGTCTTTTGAGTTTTTAGCTATACGTAGGAGGGTCTTTTGTTATTTTCAAAGATAATCGGGTATGCTAATTCCTCATATGTGATAAATCTGCAAGCCTGGGCAGCAAGTGTTCCTTGAGCTAGAGAAGGCGCTGGAGCATAGGTAATATCAGGGTTGTGCATTTGACCGGTCAAATACGTTTCGGTAAATTGACCGATATAAATATATGTTTCTTTAAGTCAATATTAACTTTATTTTAAATAATATAATAATGTATAATATTAATTTTCTAAATTCATTGTCAACAGATTCTTGTTCTGATTCATATTCAATAATCATTTTCTTTAATATTTTTTAATAATTTTCCTGATGTCGAGATCTTTCGATTTATATTTTCATAAGAATATTAACCCAAATCGATTCTTTCTAAAGAAGAAGTAAAACTAGGAATTGTTAGTCTTTTAATGTGGTGGGCAAAGTTTAATCTATTAACTTGAGGTCGGAATTGATTGTTTCTTATGGAAATCACTGTTTTCTGCATAATTTGCTATTAAACATGCTGCTTTTGCTTCTTAAATTAATTATATAACTTAAAATATTTTGGTCATCACCTCATTGTAAAATGGCTAATTACTTTATTGAATTCATAACTAGTGAGATGCTCCTCTTGATATTGGGGACCCAAAAAAATAAGCAACATTGTGTTCACGTGTATTTATATCTTTCTTTTTTTTAAACATATTTTTATTTATTTTTTCTTTAGATTTTTTTAAAGAGTATTTGACCGTTTATGACCAGGTCAAATACTCCCCCTCAATTGACCCTTGCCAACCCTGGGTACTATCATTTCTTAATCTGGAACGTCTGTGTCCTGTATCGGTATTGGTGGTTGATCCCACTTAGTTTGGACGTGATCGTGTAGGCGTTTGTAGTGGTTGCTCCGGGGGTAAGTGGGTTTCTCAAGGTTGATTTGCCCATTGAGTCTGAAGCTATACCCAATGCATCTATCTGGATGATAATTGAGCCCAAATGCTCTCTCATTTGGATGCTATATTTCCCGAGATGTCGCCTGAAAGGGAAGTGAGTAGTTAATAAGTGGTGAGAAGTATCCACTACACTTCGTTGTGAAATTATAAAGGCTTTCGGAGAGATTTAAAATTTAAAAGAACGTAATATTTTAAACTTTTGACCCAATCTGGTGAAAATTATAAAAGTAACCAATTAGTTATACACGTATATTATATTAATTATGTGGGGGTGATTTTTGTTTGTTTAAAAAAAAACTTTTGTCGGTTATATTTTTAAATTCATGTGATAATTATATAAACTCCTTTTTCGACCCCTATATAGTATTTCAAACTAACAAAAATATATTGTATTTATTAATCAGGAAGCTTTGGATAATGTTTCCGCCACGTGACACAATTAATTTATACCCAACCCGCATTCCATACGAAGAGTCTTCGATATTCTCTAATATAAATCCTTTATTCCCAAATTTAATCAAATATCCGAATTTTAAAGTATATTTATGAAAATATTTGCTTATGATTTAGGCTTGATAATTGTAAACTTGTAGTAACAAATTTTTTAGGAATTATGAATTAGTTATAAAGTAAATCTTAAGTAAGGATTTTTATGTGATGCTTTTAAAAGTTTCTCAATTTTTATGGTTATTTAAAATATTTAGAAATGCAAACCATATGCATGTATTTTGTCTCCAGGACAAGTTCTCTATCTACCTCATCATTGGTGGCATATGGTGCTTTCTATAAGTGAATGTCCTACAATATCAATAAACACGTGGATCGAAATGGTATATTTTTCTCTTCACCATGTCCTAAACTTTTAATTCATACATTAATAATACATATATGCAAAGTTTCTCATTTAAAAAAGAAATCTTTTCAATCTTAAAGGAATAATGGTTAAAAAATAAATATAATACTTTTATGATTAAAAATATTTTAATCTTCATGTTAAACACCCTCCTTTATAAGGAAATCTCAGACGTGTCAATTATTTTTGATAAGAATACATAACTTTTTTCTAATTCTTATTTTAACATTTACAAATTTATTTTGTTTGACCATAACAATTTTGATATGATTTTCCAGCCAAAAATGTTATTTATATCATTATATTTTTTATGGTAATTCCCAAAATCATCTACCAGTATGGTTATAATTTTAAAATATTTTGAATTTATTATAATTTTTTTATAAAATTTTTCAATATTCTGCAAATTTTTATATTTTTTTAAAACCAAGTTAACATCTATTACTTATTGAAAGAAATAGCAATATTATAAAGCAAATATCATACATACGATTAAAAAACAATTGCATTGAAACTTTTTCCTTTTTTTTTGGATGAGAAACCATGCATGACTTTACAACATTGTCTTGACTTGACAATTTAAATATATTTATGAAATTATATTTAGCCAGAAGATAAAATTGAAAGGATTAATGAGGCTCAAGCTAGAATCATTATATCTTCGTTAATGCTACAACTTGATCCAACCGGAAAATTTTGGATTAATTCTCCAGATGTATTTTTTCTTTTTATAAAACCATATTTTAGTGTTTTTAAGTATTTTCAAATGAGATAAAATATGTGGTAAAACCCTGGGCCCTTATGAATGCCTCCAGTCTACTAAGAATTTTTATGTGACATAAAAAAATATATTTTATTTTGGAATAATTTTTATTTAAAATGAGAAAGTTATTCAGTGGATATGACATGATATGATTATTGCAAGTTTCTATGCAAATAATATATAAACTTACATTAATGTTATTCATGTTTATCTTATAAGACGTTCTGAATTTAGATAGAATAGGTTTGATTTCAATTTCAAATAATGTTATTTAAACGCTTGCTAACTAGATCCGATAAAACACTAAATATTATTTATTATTATCCGATATAATATATATATTTTTCCTAAAGGTCTAAAAGTTGAAAGAGGTCTTAAAATCTTTATCACTTTTTATATAATCTAACGCAGTTAATCTTAAACGGTGATATATTTGAAGTACTGAAAAAAATGCCGATAATTATTTGTTTTTATTATAGTGAAAAGTTTTATTTTTATCTATATAAATCAGAGACCTGCAGAGATACCATTTGCAAAGCCCGACCCGGATTTTTTTTTTAAAAAATTTTCAGCCCAGCCCAGATTTTTTTTTCAAAAATTTTTTACGAGCCCCGGATATTTTTTTAAAAAAATTTTTTTGGGTCTGGCCTGGATTTAGAAAAAATTTTTTTTAGGCCGGCTCGGAATTTTTTAAAATTATATACGACCTGGTAAATACAAAAAATTCACCTATTTGGTATTTTATAATATTTTTCGGTGAGTATTATCATTTAATAAGCAAGTAGCTAAGGCTCAAAACGAGCCGTTTAAAAACACTAAATTACATATTTTTTTTTATTCTAAGCAGATATTTAGTATATTACAAATGATGCTATAAAAAAATTTGTGGAGAATATACTATATTAATTGTATTTATAAAAAAAATAAAACTGTAATAAAAAATATAACATATATTATATAATAATGTATTTAATCGCATATTTATTCCATGGCAGGAAAACTATAATTATAGTGTTAGCTAGTGATAACTTTCACTCAACATTATATTAATCATAACTATATATAATCATTATAACCATATCTAATTGACGAATGTAATTATTCATGTTGTATAAATTTTTTAAAAAAATTTTACGGCCTGGCCCGGCCCGGGTATTTTTTTAAAAAAAATTTCAGACCCGGCCCGATATTTTAAAATACAACCCGGGCCGGGCTTAGGGCCGGGCCTGCAGGTCTCTGATATAAATAAAATGTAATTTAAAGTTAAAAAAATAAGTGGCATCATATTGATACCACCTCCCCCAGCAGGATCAAGAGGCGTAGCAGTTCTAAAAAAGTACTAAATAAGAGGAACTCTGCATTGATAAAAAAAGCTTATCTTATTAAATAACTTTATAGCATTAAAAAATATAAAATTTTAATATTGGTAAATTTAAAAATAATATATATATGATTAACTCCTGTTTCAAATTAATATTATATAACTTGTGTAGTAAATTGGAATACAATATTTTGGTGGTTTCAGATGTAGCTAGAGGGTTAAACAATGCCAAGGTGATATCTTTCACTATAGTGCACTAAGGCCTTTTGCTACATATGATTTCTTCCCAATCATGGCACTTGCACCATCGTTTACAAAAGAAATCCATATTTTTTGCAAAATTTTTTCAGAAAAACCAGAGGATTTAAGAAGATCTAGTAAGGTATGAAACTATCACCTCTGCATCTTTTGATTCTCAATTGGTCTAGGAATTTAAAAATAGGATCATGAAAGAGGGCACAAATTCCTATTTTACGTAAATAACCAAGACCTGTTTATTTGATAAGTAGTAGGTTTATCTACCACGATAGCAACTTTCGGTTGTAAATTGTATTATTTTTTACAATTTTTATCGGATTGGCAATGAATTATTAACCAGGCAGAATGTCTTGAATGCAAAATATGTCCCATATCTAAACCGTTGTGCTTTTGCAAATCTATTAACGATTGAAATTCCATGAATTGGCGGTTTGATTTTGCAAATAAGAGATTTTTCGATCTCCCAAGGGACTGTAGACAATCCATGTCTTAGACTATCCTCTGATGATAGATTGGAATTCTAGAATTTTTGGGATGTGAGCTACTTTTAGGTCCCTTGTTATTAGATTAATTGAGGTATGACGTTGGTGTTGGCCTTGACTATATAGAGTTATGTCCCCACTTAAAGCTAACCAAAGTGTTGTAATCTATCAATTATGAGGTTGTACATTATCAAACAAGTTTGCAATGGAAGGGCCTCTTTATTCGTGACCTCCTAGTCTTTTGTCGGACGAAAAGAGTTGTATTGAATTTCGCCATCAAGTTTCTATAAGGGGTTTAAAATTTTTTTATGGCTAATGTCTAAAGTAAAGGAAAAGGAGTGTCTACTGGGATACTTACTTTCCAATTATTTATTGCATAATCTTATAAAGAATTAATCATCAATCTGGGGGCATAAAGGATGATTAGTAAATAAGATGGAGTGGAAAATGTCTATACCACCAGATTTTACAGGGTGCTGTAAAAGAGATTAAAACCAGTTAATTTAATATTTAAAATGTTTTAAAGTGACTTAAAATTTTAACTGCAATTTATCAGCAAACTATTTTTGGATGATGACTTAAAAATATCAAAAATTTTGGTATATGGATATTTACGAATTCGAAATACACTTTGATGCGCAGGCAGGTGTTGAATTGCAGACATTTCAAAAAGATCTAAAAATTTTACTATAAGCTTCTGACATTGAGATATTAGCTAATGATAAACTTGATAAAATTAATTTATCATATTACACTATTTTAAAACCGACTATATCAGAGAGTTTATTAATTAAGAAGCAAATTCCAGTTTTGGACTTATTAAAAATAAAACTCCAAAATTCAAGAGTTGTCGAAATATTTGTTTTTATTCAGAATATTAAATGAAGACCCACCCCGCATAATGTTCCATCATTAAGTACGATATATTTTTGTCTAAATTAAATTTTTGTACTAAATCATGAATGCCTAAACAAAATAGAAGGGGACCTAACGATAACCATGTTAGATACCCTTTGAAGGGATTTGACATGGATCAAAAGTGATTGGGATTATAAACCCCTAATAAGATTCGGTAAATTCTGAGTAATTAAGAAAGGTTTCATTAAAAAAATTAAAATTTATGTTTATTAAAATTATTGAACTCATTTTTAAAATTATACCCTTAAATTCTCTTTCTACCAATAAACCTGTAAATTCTTTAGTTACACTATTAAGTTTTCAAATGAACAGAGATCATTGATAGAAGAATATATTTTTGAATAATAAAAAAATATGATATAATATATATTATTAAAATCTATAACACATATCTTGGAATTAACCGCCTGCTATTTCGCAAATTTTCTTATTCTAGTCTTTCAATTTAGTAATCAGGATAAGACAAGACCGTTTTAATTTTTAGAGACTAAATATTCTAATTTTTTTCAATATATTATTACGATAAGGACCCCCTACCAACACATGTAGGAAATATGGAACTATATAAAAATGCTAAAGCCGATAAGCAATCAAGTTAAATTATTGACAAAATATATTTTCAAATACTACCCTTTTTATTTATTTGAGAACACATTATTACTTTATTTTTTTGCGTTGGATATCTTTTGTACAATGTATTGTATGTTTGGACCATAAATTAGTATCCATGTTTTCACAATATTATTTCCCATAATGTTCCATTTTTACTAGGTCATCAATTTCCCAAAATATATTTCATATCACAAATAATCATAATAGAATTATCCTTCATTCTTTTGCAATTTCATTCAATTTAATCTGCATGAACATTTTAATTTGTACCAAAATAACTGATTTTATTATTTTCTTTTGCAAATTCATTTAATATCATAACCTAATATATATTCAAATTAAGTTTATTATCAACCATAATTTTATCATATTTTGCAAATTCTCCATAATTTATTCCATTGACTTAATTCTGATTCCCAATTATCTTTATCCATATTAATTTCATGAAATATCCAATATATTTATATTGCTCAAACAAATATCACATTTACAAAATAGTTCATACTTACCATGATATTTTCCAATCATTACCCATAATTTATTTCATAAAACATCCAATAGATTCTCATTATAGGTTCTTTGTCTCATCGACTCTAATTTAATCAATTAGATTAAATTCATACTTACATTTACATCCTTGACAGCGCCAATATAATATTTGAGATAATATCACATTATAATAGATGCTATGGATATTAGGTAGTTAACTTTAACCCAATATTATATTAATCATATATATATATAATCATTATAAAATATATCTAAATAACGAATTTATTAATTCATATATTCATGCATATATTTCATAATATCAATAATAACTATATGCGTATACTTTCCACATACCTACAGAACTAGGATCGACCTTGATTTTAAAAAATAATTTTGGGTGAGTTCGAGCCTATAATTTAAAAGATTGGGTCCGGGCTTAAAAATATTAAAATAAAATGATAATAAAAATTTCTATGGGATTATGACAAAAATTAGTGATTTTTTAAAAAGTTTATTTAACTTTATAGGAGTGCGTTTAATTTATATTTTTCAGTTGAAAATTTCATGCTTTTGCTTGGTCTAAAATAAAAAAAATTTGAGCCGGGATTTGGACAAAATAAAAATTTTAGGCCGGGTTTGAGTCAATTTTTTTAAAAATTTTAGGGCTCTATCATGGCCCCCAAATATTCTACTAGTTACGACCCTGTAAGAATTGTTTTAACATTTTGTTTTTAAATGAAATCAATTATTTAAGATATAATTTATAAATTATATTGAAAATTTTAATAATATTTTCATATTCTTACAATTTATAGGCTGCCCAGGTGAAGATATATCTGAAGAATTTAATAAAATCTTGTGCCTTAACATCCAGAAAAAGGATAAATATGATCTTTTTAGATTTGAAACTCTGGATCCATACTTGGAATTTATAAAAATAGTTAAAACTGATTATTTTAATTATGATCATTTGGCTGAAGTTAATAATGATGAACCTGATTTGTTATACAAAGATAATTTTTTTTTTAGCATCTATGATGAAACCATTGAATTTATTAATTCTATTTTATTTAATGTTAAAGATAATATTAATTTGAATATAAAATAACGAAGAACTTTATTTGACAAACATTGCATGTTCGTTTTAATTTAAAATAAATTATACATATTTTTCAATTATTTAATTTTTAATGACTTTAATTGGACTTCATAACGGATATTCTATTTGATTTTAGTTTAACGTTTACAGGTGATTTTTATTTTTTATAATTGGAAAATTAGGAACTATTTATTTTTTACAATAACTAATTCGTAGTGTTGTTAAAGTAGCGCGCTAATTTTTTCAGTAGCTGTAGCTTTCAATTTTTTATAATAAATTCACATAAAATTTATTTGAATATATTTATAATTAATTATAATCTATTTATTTTATTTAGAAGTAAACATTTGTATTTAAATTAAGTTTTTTTTAAAAATCGCTAAATGAGGGGAATATCAATTTCCCCAAATGTTGTTCCCAATTTTGGGAACAATGATAATATTTCCTTTATTTTTAACCATTTTAAAAACTTTATTTAAATGCAAGTGTAGCATCTATTTATATTATTTTCAATTTTACTTTTAAAATTTTCTACGAGATATAAGCGAGATTCCCATTTTTAGCGATCGTTATTTTAGCGATCTAGATTGTGTAACCCAAATCATTAATCTTTAAAATAAAAATTGAATCAAAGCGATATCTTGTTTGAGTTAGATGAGTTCATGTGAAAGTTAATTTTCTAGCGCAGTTCAAACATGGTAAGTTCAAACTGGCCATAAGATATATACAAGTGTTATATAAATTAAAAATTACAATAAATAATTAACAAAAATCTAGCTTAACTACTATTTTTTTTAAATGGCTAATATCCTGCTATTTTTTTAAAAGCGGTAGCAATAGAGCGCTACTTTTTAAAGTAGCTTTTAACAACACTGCTAATTTATTCAAAAAGAAAAACCTTAAATTCGTCTAATTTTATTATTAAATAAATATGAGTGTAGGGTTAAAATTAAAGGGTTAGAGATATAAGGTTTAGGATTAAAATAAAGGTTTAAAAAGGTACGAGTTAGGGTTAATTTATTTAAAATCAATTCTAGCTATATATAATATGGGCGAATGCATGATGTGTAATATAATAAAAGTTAGAAGTAAAAATTTTAATTGTCTACTACAACGTCTCTACACTTCACGGCAGGAATTTTTTTTTTTTTAATTTTGAATTTTATACAACAAAAACGAACATAACTTAAGCCACCACCTTTTTTTAAAAATATTAAAGATTTTTAAAGGCAAGAAATAGGTATAGACTAATCCAGGGGCGAATTGGTGACACTTCAGTTTCGTCAGTAATTTTTTAATGGCCTCATTATTATAGCTGTATTCCCCTCCCTCATACCATTTTATTTTGCGGACTTTTGGTCCCCTTTTACCTGGCCTTCTCTCCCCCTTCTAGTACTTTAACCATAAAAAAGAAACGTGTTACCGTTACTCGTTACCTTGTCAAAAGGAGGCGTTACTCGCTATTCAAAAAAATTCATTCTTTACTTAAAAAATATTAAATATTATATCTAAATTTTCTTTTTATTTATTTTTTTCCCCATAGATCTGAATTAATTTTTTATAAAATTTTCAAAAAATATAATAAAATGGACCCCCTCTAAGGAAAATTCCTAGCTACGCCACTGCGTACAACTTATTTCTTTTTTTTTCTACTTGTTTCTTTTGTTTTCCCATCCTTTATTTTGTTATGAAATTGATATATTATACCTTATTTTTATATTGCATTTGAAACTGGTTCTTACCAGTTTCATGAATGATTGTATCGCGATTAAATAACAACTTTTTTTTTCCTTTTTGTTTTAAAAATTATAAAGGTTGAAAACAAAACACCTTTTTGGATCATTAATTATTTTCGTTCGTTTTGTAAATTGATATTTTTTTGAAATTTTACTTTGTTGAATAAACTTCGAATATTATTTTAACTACGTTGTCCAAGTGATTCCAGGACTAAATCGATAAAACCCGGCCCCCTGGATCCCGTCATCGATTATCCCGGACCCCCGATCACGGACTGTATTTTTCCCATTCAGACTAGGGAACCCATCGGTCCAAATATTACAGTTACATATATTTTTTGATTGATATTTTTCTTTTTGATCGGTAATTTTTTTATTTTTTGTGTTATATGTTTTTTTATGAAATTTTTTTAAATATATTTTTTTGATTGATATTTTTTTTAAAATTTATATTTGATATATATTTTGATCGCTAATTTTTTTAATTTTTGCTTATATGATTTTTATAATAAATTTATATTTGATATATCTTTTGATCGCTAATTTTTTTAATTTTTGCTTATATGATTTTTTTAATAAATTTTTTTGATTGATGTTTTTTAATATATTTTTTTAATAAATTTTTTTAAATTTATTTTTTTGATTGATATTTTTTAATATATTTTTTTAATAAATTTTTTTAAATATATTTTTTTAATTGATATTTTTTAATATATATTTTAAAAATGATTATAATATATTTATATTTTACGTAATTTTATCTATTATATATCTTTTGATAGATAATTTTTTAGGTAATAGTGATAAATGTCATAATCGTTATTTTTGAACTTTTTTGAGTTTTTTAGCAAATAGATAAAAATATATTTTGTAAATATGTTAAATTAATATTTCAGTGAAAGTGTACTATAGAAAAGTGACAATTGTCATAATCGTTATTTTTGAGTTTTTTTAAAGTAAATGGGTAAAAATATGTTTTGTAAACATGTTAAATTAATATTTCAGTGAAAATGTACTATAGAAAAGTGACAATTGTCATAATCGTTATTTTTGAACTTTTTTGAGTTTTTTTAAAGTAAATGGGTAAAAATATGTTTTGTAAACATGTTAAATTAATATTTCAGTGAAAGTGCACTATGGAAAAGTGACATTTGTCATAATCGTTATTTTTGTACTTATTTAAGTTTTTTTAAAGTAAATGGGTAAAAATATGTTTTGTAAACATGTTAAATTAATATTTCAGTGAAAGCGTACTATGAAAAAGTGACATTTGTCATAATCGTTATTTTTGAACTTTTTTGAGTTTTTTTAAAGTAAATGGGTAAAAATATGTTTTGTAAACATGTTAAATCAATATTTCAGTGAAAGTGTACTATAGAAAAGTGACAATTGTCATAATCGTTATTTTTGAACTTTTTTTAAAGTAAATTGGTAAAAATATGTTTTGTAAACATGTTAAATTAAAATTTCAGTGAAAGTGTATTATGGAAAAGTGATAATTGTCATAATTGTTATTTTTGAGTTTTTTTAAAGTAAATGGGTAAAAATATGTTTTGTAAACATGTTAAATTAATATTTCAGTGAAAGTGTACTATAGAAAAGTGACAATTGTCATAATCGTTATTTTTAAACTTTTTTAAGTTTTTTTAAAGTAAATTGGTAAAAATATGTTTTGTAAACATGTTAAATTAATATTTCAGTGAAAGTGTATTATAGAAAAGTGACAATTGTCATAATCGTTATTTTTGAACTTTTTTAAGTTTTTTTAAAGTAAATTGGTAAAAATATGTTTTGTAAACATGTTAAATTAATATTTCAGCGAAAGTGTACTATAGAAAAGTGACAATTGTCATAATCGTTATTTTTGAACTTTTTAATATTTTTTAAAAGTAAATCGGTAAAAATATATATTGTAAAAATGTTAAATTAAAATTTCAGTGAAGATATACCATAGAAAAGTGGCAATTGTCATAATCGTTATTTTTGAACTTTTTTGAATTTTTTTAAAGTAATATATAATGTAAATATGTTAAATTAAAATTTCAGTGAAGATATACCATAAAAAAGTGACAATTGTCATAATCGTTATTTTTGAACTGTTTTGAATTTTTTTAAAGTAAATAGGTAAAAATATATTGTAAAAATGTTAAATTAAAATTTCAGTGAAGATATACCATAGAAATATGACAATTGTCATAATCGTTATTTTTGAACTTTTTTGAATTTTTTAAAAGAAAACTGGTAAATATATATTGTAAACATGTTAAATTAAAATTTTATTGAAGATACCACAGAAAAGTGACAATTGTCATAATCATTATTTTTGAACTTTTTTGTTAAAGCAAGGTAAAATAATATAGAATTTACCCCTATCAATTAACTAAAAGTGCGTATATGATGTTACAAAAATATAAAAAAATAAATAAAAATAATGACCTTATAAAATTTGTGAGAAATATTTTAAAAAAAGATTATAAACCCGAGGAAAATTTAAAACATAAATTGGCCAAAGGCCTTCAAAGAGAGAGCCTAGCATAATTCAATAAAATATAGTAAAAAAAAAATATCTAAAGGCCTTCATTTTTCGAAAAAAACTTATATAAACTTAGAATGTTATGTGTATAATCTTAGTAATTGTTTAAAATAAATATAAATATGAGGGCTAACTTTGAAAATGCCAAATTTAATTTCGTAATTATATTCATTTTTGAAAAGCTATTTAATACTTTGATAGATTTAAATTTCAATAGTAGCTCTAACTTGTAATTTCAGATCGTTCACTAAAGTGAATAAATATTCAAAATGTATTTACTCACAGAATTGAAATAAATAAGTCAAAGATATTATAGTTAGTTGATATACAAATAACCGATGCAGGATTCTATATTTAAATATATTTCGTAGTTAACATGTAGGAAAAAATAAATTAATCTTACAATTATTTTAATCTTATATTGGCCTACTATTATAAATTATATTAAAAAAACATTTCCGGATGTTATGAAGATTAAAGTTTAATCATAATAGTGGAATTTATTTTCATTTAAAGTGATAAATGTTTTATTAATAAAATCTTGAATTTAATCAAATCAAGGAATGACGATTTGCAGGAAAATATCTCATCATTAATTTTGAATATATAAATAAAAGCGAATTTAGGAATTTTATTGTTGATATTACTGTTAGTGACTTAAAAATATAAAATATATCTAAACTGAAATTTTAATTTAATATGTTTAAAAAACATATTTTTACCCAGTTATAAAAAAAGTTGAAAAATAACGATTATGACAATTGTCACTTTTCTATAGTATACTTTCACTGAAATATTATCTTAACATGCATACAAAACATATTTTTACCGATTTACTTTAAAAAAAGTTCAAAAATAACGAGTATGACAATTGTCACTTTTCTATAATACACTTTCCCTGAAATATAAATTTAACAGGTTTACAAAACATATTTTAACCCATTTACTTTAAAAAATCTCAAAAAAGTTTAAAAATAACGATTGTCACTTTTCCATAGTACACTTTCACTGAAATATTAATTTCACATGTATACAAAACATATTTTTACCTATTTACTTTAAAAAAGTTCAAAAATAACGATTATGACAATTGCCATTTTCTAGTGTCGTGAACGAAGTTCGTTTTTTTTGAAAAAAAGTGATGAACGGCGTTCCTTTTTTTTGACAAACTTTGAACGTGAACGCGTTCCTTTTCTTTGATGAACGCGTTCAATTTTACGTTCGTTAAATTTTAAAAACACTTTTTATTTTTATTTATTTGAAAAATTAATATTAATCCACATTTTTTAACAAAAAAGTCTTATATTTTATTTTTTGAAAAATTAATATTTAATCCAATTTTTTAACAAAAAAGTCTTATATTTTTTAATCAGCTGTTTCTTTTTCCTCTTTCATATTGCAATTAACGTACCATAACGTGATAATGCTAGAGGGATAAGATTAAAGTTTATTAATTTGAATATTTTATATTTTAATTTAATAGATTAGCATTTGCATGGATATAAATATTTCATCATCAGATTCTGAAAATCAAAATTCAATATTAGATGAATTAGAATTACCATGTCCCAAATATCAAAAATATTTCACTGTTTTAAAATCAATTCCGAGATATCCTTTTTTTTGACGAGGAAGAAGAGGGCAGATTGGAGGATGATAACATAGCTCAATTTTTTGAGACAATGGATAAAACATTAAATGTTTTTAATAAATTCCCCCTTTTCAAAGAATTGTTTATCAAGTATAACCCCGCAATCCCTTCATCTGCCCCTGTTGAGCGAGTTTTTAGTATAGCTAACGCTGTATTAACTGCCAAGCGATTATTAAAAATTAATAAGAAAATTTTTTTATAAATTTATTTTTTTATCGCTCTATTATATTGTATTTATAATTGTATTATCAAAATAAAACTATTTTTTATCATGGCTAATATATTGTGTTGAAAAATATAAGGCATTTATTTATATTAAATTTAAAAAAAAATTTATCATAAAATTTTGAACGCATGAACGCGTTCATGAACTTGAACGCGTTCCTTTTTTTGAATTTGAACGTGAACGTGAACTATGGACCCCCTCTAAGAAAAATTCCAAGCTACGCCACTGGCAATACCTCTGTAATCTTTAAGGCAGTTTGGGGACTTATTTTTAGGGAAGTTTAGTATAATTGATGTCATCCATTTTTGTAAGTTAATTTTTAATATACAATACGGAGAAGCTAAGATTAAAATGACTGAAATATATTATCAACCTAAACAACTACCCATTTAAAGTAATAAATGAAAAATCTTGTATAACTGTAGTTTGTTCATATTAAATACATTAGAAGAATTAAAAAGAAATTATTTAATTTGTAAGTTTATTTTTTATTATACAATACGGAGAAACTAAGATTAGAAAGACTGAAATATATTATTAACAACCTAAACAACTACCTATTTAAAGTAATAAATGAGAAATCCTGTATAACTGTAGTTTGAAGGTATATAACATTTCATAAATAGTTTAAGTTTTATAATAAGAGAAACTTCCCAAAATACTGTCGGATTCCTCCTTCCCAATCCTAATGTTCAAGTCGCCCAAGATTATCCAATTACTGCTCTTTGAAAAAGATCGAATTGACATAGACATATTAGTAGAAAAAGATTTAAAATTTGAAGGGAAAAATAAAAGTAAAACTTTTACAAAATGCAGATTTGAGAAGATAGAGGCCTTTTATAGTAATGTGGCAAAAGTAATATTATATTATATTGCCCTCTATTCAAAGGTATACGTTTGGACCGAGCAGAGTTTGTCTTTTAGGGGATAGAAAATCGAGGAGCTGATAGGATAGCTGTGAAATTGGATCACATATAGAGGCACCAATGCAGAGAGTAAAGTACATGGAACTATATAGAAATCATAACAGATTGAAGATCAATAAATTCAGAAGAAAAGACAGGCATTAAAGAAAAATTTGAGAGGGGCAGACAGGGGTAGAAAAAAATACGAACGGAAGTACATTAAATGCCATTACCTAGCTAAGTAAAAAAAAATTTTGACCCAGATTCAGGCTGCCTCTTCTAACGTGATTACGAAACCTCTATTCTAATGTATACACTAGAGTACAAGTAAATATTTTGTAGGGGATAAAAGAAATTTGTCGAGGAGCAAATAGTGTAGCTATACATTCAAGCTTAGAGAAAAATTGGGTCACCTTGTAAAAAGTCATCAATAAAGGGTGTAGTCCTTTGGAAACGTCACATAAGAACTAATAAAAGGTCATAGGGAAACGTCATAATAGAACTTAATACCAATTATAATGGATTCTAAGATAAACTAGAAGAAAAAAAAAATTAATAGGGCCAAAAACAGGGGAAGAAAATACGAAGGAATTATATTAAGGGAAGTAAAGTAGTAAAAAGAAATTAACCTGTTTCGATGTGTAAGTTTGGATCCGATACAATTGGGTAAGCAACAAGATAAGGCAAAAATTATTATAACAGTAAAATTAGCGAAATAAAATTTTTGCAGAAAATTATTAAAGTTTTTTTTTAATGATTTTTTAGTTTGTTTATAATAAAACACAATGAAAATAATTAGAAACATGAGAGATATACATGTTTATAAATCTTAACAATACTAATTTATTTTCCAAAAACAATTAAATCCTATTTCGTATTATTTAAAATTGTTTACAAATTTACTTATTTATTTTAAAGGAAAAGCTAAACCCATATGGGAAACTAGAAGGAGACAAAAATAAAAAATAAAGGGGAAAAATAAATAAATAACTATAAATAATAAAGGGAGGGAAAAATCCAAAATGGTGACGAAAAGAATAAAAGTTATGCAAGAAGGGGTAAAACAAAAATTATTAAAAGATGGAGGGCGTAAAATGTAAAAAGTTTATTTTGAAAGGGAAAAACAAAAACGTGAGAAACTAGAAATAAATAAAATAAAAAGTAAAAATAAGTCATAAAAAGGGAGGGAAAAATTTCAAAATGGAGGTGGAAGAATAATAAGTTATCCAAGGGGTAAGAAACAAATTATTAAAAGATGGACGATAAATTATAGAAAAGTATTAAAAGATGGACGATAAATTATAGAAAAGTATTAAAGGATAAGGGGGATAAAAAATATTTAATAGTCAATAAGAAAATAACCTAAGTAAAAGGAGATTTATAAAAATTCAAGATTTTATGAAGGTTGACCAGGGAAGTAAATTTATGTTTAAGGGTTTATTGCCTAAGGAAAGACTAGAAATTAGTCAGGTGCATGGTAAACTGATCCTAAATTTGTGTTTTATATTGTTGCTATGATTATATGTTAAGATTGAAGGTTTCAAAGTGTTAAGTATAAGGGGATGTAGACAAAACTTGTCTCAAAACAATTATAAATAATATAATTCCTAGTATAAAAGTTTAAATCTACTAACATGTTTTATATTATTGCTATGATTATATGTTAAGGTTAAAGTTTCAAATCGTTTAAGTATAAGGGGATGTAGAGTTTAAAACTACTAACATGTTTTATGTTATTGCTATGATTATTGTTAAGGTTAAAGTTTTAAATTGTTTAAGTATAAGGGGATGTAGACAAAACTTGTCTCAATGCTATGTAAATAATGTAATTTCTAGTATAAAGTTTAATCTACTGACACAAAAGCTAATTATTGTATTAATCTTAAGTGAATTTAATTCCTTCCCATCATAAATATGAGAAATATATACATGAGAGATAAAAATAATATACATAAATGGATAAAGCATAGGTATATATATGTAAGAGGTATATACAGGAAAAAATATACATGAAAATAAAGCATAAATCTGAAAATAAATAAAGTATATACAAGAAATAAGTAAATAAGCATAAATATGAAAATAAATAAAGTATATATAAGAAATAAGTAAATAAACATAAATATGAAAAATGAATAAAGTATATTGAAGAAATAATTATAAGAAATAAGTAAATACTAACCTGAGACATAAAGAAAAAAAGTTTGATAACCTGACTCTTGTTCCATCATATTCAAAAGAGTTGGACTGAACATTACATTGTCTCATGTTAATATCCCCTTTCATAATCATTTGGTATTTAATATCAATCCATCAATCCTAAAAAACAAATTCTATCTATACATTAAGTAATACTATTTTCCAGACACATCCATTTGTAAAGATCATATCATTATATATATTATTATTTGCTCTTCTCTACTTGTAATGTTTACGACTATCAAATTGCCCGATTTGAAAAAGCTTCGACATCCATTTTTGAAAAAATTATTTTCCATTTGTTTAAAAAGTGATCTCAATTTTTTTTAAAAATCCACTTTAGAATTATTTTGGTTGTTTTGCATTTTTCATTTCGAAAATTAGGAAAATCAAAAATTAAATTTATAAGAATTTCAGTAATAAAAAAAAACAGTATGATCATATAACTCTCTCTATCAATTAACATTGTAATTAAGATTTTTGTTAATAATTAACTCCCTCATTAACACTGTTTATCAAAGGGGGAGTTAATCTATCATAGTTACAACTTAACTCAGAGGTATTTGATAAGGGGAGTTAATTAATCACGCTACACCGGATTAAATCAGGCAATGTATTCTATTTTACAAATTACTAAATTTATTATTTATTTCAGATTTATTTATTATTATTTAATATTAATTTATTATTATAAATTTATTTTATATTTTTTTTAAAATATGTTTTAATTTGTTACAATATATTTTTTGATTGATATTTTTTTTTAATATATTTTGATCGCTAATTTTTTTTTTTTGTGATATATGTTTTTTTAATAAATTTTTTTAAATATATTTTTTTGATTGATATTTTTTTTTAAATATATATTTTTTTTCTTGATATATCTTTTGATCGCTAATTTTTTAATTTTTTGTGTTATATGTTTTTTTAATAAATTTTTTTAAATATATATTTTTGATTGATATTTTTTTTTATATTTTATTTTTGTATTATATGATTTTTTTTAATAAATTTTTTTGATTGATATTTTTTTTTATATTTTTTATTTTTTGTGTTTATATGTTTAATTTATATTTGATATATCTTTTGATCGCTAATTTTTTTAATTTTTGTGTTATATGATTTTTTAATAAATTTTTTTAATATATTTTTTTAATAAATTTTTTTAAATATATTTTTTTAATTGATATTTTTTAATATATATTTTTAAAATGATTATTATATAATTATATTTTACGTAATTTTATCTATTATATATCTTTTGATAGATAATTTTTTAGGTAATAGTGACAAATGTCATAATCGTTATTTTTGAACTTTTTTGAGTTTTTTTAAAGCAAATAGATAAAAATATGTTTTGTAAATATGTTAAATTAATATTTCAGTGAAAGTGTACTATAGAAAAGTGGCAATTGTCATAATCGTTATTTTTGAACTTTTTTGAGTTTTTTTAAAGTAAATGGGTAAAAATATGTTTTATAAACATGTTAAATTAATATTTCAGTGAAAGTACACTATGGAAAAGTGAAAATTGTCATAATCGTTATTTTTGAAATTTTTTTAGATTTTTTAAAGTAAATGGGTAAAAATATATTTAGTAAACATAATAAATTAAAGTGAAAGTGTACTATGGAAAAGTGACAATTGTCATAATTGTTATTTTTAAACTTTTCTTAGATTTTTTAAAGTAAATGGGTAAAAATATGTTTTGTAAACATATCAAATTGATATTTCAGTTAAAGTGTACTATGGAAAAGTGACAAATCGTTATTTTTGAACTTTTTTGAGTTTTTTTAAAGTAAATGGGTAAAAAAATGTTTTGTAAACATATTAAATTAATATTTCAGTGAAAGTGTACTATGGAAAAGTGATAATTGTCATAATCGTTATTTTTGAACTTTTTTGAGTTTTTTTAAAGTAAATGGGTAAAAATATGTTTTGTAAACATGTTAAATTAATATTTCAGTGAAAGTGTACTATGGAAAAGTGACAATTGTCATAATCGTTATTTTTGAACTTTTTTTAAAGTAAATTGGTAAAAATATGTTTTGTAAACATGTTAAATTGATATTTCAGTGAAAGTGCACTATGGAAAAGTGACAATTGTCATAATCGTTATTTTGAACTTTTTTTAAAGTAAATGGGTAAAAATATGTTTTATAAACATCTTAAATTAATATTTCAGTGAAAGTGTACTATGGAAAAGTGACAATTGTCATAATCGTTATTTTAAAACTTTTTTTAAAGTAAATGGATAAAAATATGTTTTGTAAACATGTTAAATTAATATTTCAGTGAAAGTGTACAATGGAAAAGTGACAATTGTCATAATCGTTATTTTTGAACTTTTTTAAGATCTTTTAAAGTAAATGGGAAAAAATATGTTTTGTAAACATGTTTAATTAAAATTTCAGTGAAAGTGTACTATGGAAAAGTGACAATGGTCATAATCGTTATTTTTGAACTTTTTTAAGTTATTTTAAAGTAAATTGGTAAAAATATGTTTTGTAAACATGTTACATTAATATTTCGGTGAAGGTGTATTATAGAAAAGTGACAATTGTCCTAATCGTTATTTTTGAACTTTTTTGAATTTTTTTAAAGTAAATGGGTAAAAATATGTTTTGTAAACATGTTTAATTAAAATTTCAGTGAAAGTGTACTATGGGAAAATGGTAGTGCTGTAAACATTTTTAAAAAAATCGAACGCGTTCGCGTTCAACGTTCATTGACAAAAATCGAACGCGTTCACGTTCACGTTCAAATTCAAAAAAAGGAACGCGTTCAAGTTCATGAACGCGTTCATGCGTTCAAAATTTTATGATAAATTTTTTTTTTAATTTAATATAAATAAATGCCTTATATTTTTCAACACAATATATTAGCCATGATAAAAAATAGTTTTATTTTGATAATACAATTATAAATACAATATAATAGAGCGATAAAAAAATAAATTTATAAAAAAATTTTCTTATTAATTTTTAATAATCGCTTGGCAGTTAATACAGCGTTAGCTATACTAAAAACTCGCTCAACAGGGGCAGATGAAGGGATTGCGGTGTTATACTTGATAAACAATTCTTTTAAAAGGGGGAATTTATTAAAAACATTTAATGTTTTATCCATTGTCTCAAAAAATTGAGCTATGTTATCATCCTCCAATCTGCCCTCTTCTTCCTCGTCAAAAAAAAGGATATCTCGGAATTGATTTTAAAACAGTGAAATATTTTTGATATTTGGGACATGGTAATTCTAATTCATCTAATATTGAATTTTGATTTTCAGAATCTGATGATGAAATATTTATATCCATGCAAATGCTAATCTATTAAATTAAAATATAAAATATTCAAATTAATAAACTTTAATCTTATCCTCTCTAGCATTATCACGTTATGGTACGTTAATTGCAATATGAAAGACGAAAAAGAAACAGCTGATTAAAAAATATAAGACTTTTTTGTTAAAAAATTGGATTAAATATTAATTTTTCAAAAAATAAAAATATAAGACTTTTTTGTTAAAAAATGTGGATTAATATTAATTTTTCAAATAAATAAAAATAAAAAGTGTTTTTAAAATTGAACGAACGTAAAATTGAACGCGTTCATCAAAGAAAAGGAACGCGTTCACGTTCAAAGTTTGTCAAAAAAAAGGAACGCCGTTTTTCAAAAAAAACGAACTTCGTTCACGAACGCGTTCATTTTGAACGCGTTCGTTTACAACACTAGAAAATGGCAATTGTCATAATCGTTATTTTTAAACTTTTTTAAGATTTTTTAAAGTAAATAGGTAAAAATATGTTTTGTATACATGTGAAATTAATATTTCAGTGAAAGTGTACTATGGAAAAGTGACAATCGTTATTTTTAAACTTTTTTGAGATTTTTTAAAGTAAATGGGTTAAAATATGTTTTGTATACCTGTTAAATTTATATTTCAGGGAAAGTGTATTATAGAAAAGTGACAATTGTCATACTCGTTATTTTTGAACTTTTTTTAAAGTAAATCGGTAAAAATATGTTTTGTATGCATGTTAAAATAATATTTCAGTGAAAGTGTTCTATAGAAAAGTGACAATTGTCATAATCGTTATTTTTCAACTTTTTTTATAACTGGGTAAAAATATGTTTTTTAAACATATTAAATTAAAATTTCAGTTTAGATATATTTTATATTTTTAAGTCACTAACAGTAATATCAACAATAAAATTCCTAAATTCGCTTTTATTTATATATTCAAAATTAATGATGAGATATTTTCCTGCAAATCGTCATTCCTTGATTTGATTAAATTCAAGATTTTATTAATAAAACATTTATCACTTTAAATGAAAATAAATTCCACTATTATGATTAAACTTTAATCTTCATAACATCCGGAAATGTTTTTTTAATATAATTTATAATAGTAGGCCAATATAAGATTAAAATAATTGTAAGATTAATTTATTTTTTCCTACATGTTAACTACGAAATATATTTAAATATAGAATCCTGCATCGGTTATTTGTATATCAACTAACTATAATATCTTTGACTTATTTATTTCAATTCTGTGAGTAAATACATTTTGAATATTAATTCACTTTAGTGAACGATCTGAAATTACAAGTTAGAGCTACTATTGAAATTTAAATCTATCAAAGTATTAAATAGCTTTTCAAAAATGAATATAATTACGAAATTAAATTTGGCATTTTCAAAGTTAGCCCTCATATTTATATTTATTTTAAACAATTACTAAGATTATACACATAACATTCTAAGTTTATATAAGTTTTTTTCGAAAAATGAAGGCCTTTAGATATTTTTTTTTTACTATATTTTATTGAATTATGCTAGGCTCTCTCTTTGAAGGCCTTTGGCCAATTTATGTTTTAAATTTTCCACTATATTTTATTGAATTATGCTAGGCTCTCTCTTTGAAGGCCTTTGGCCAATTTATGTTTTAAATTTTCCTCGGGTTTATAATCTTTTTTTAAAATATTTCTCACAAATTTTATAAGGTCATTATTTTATTTATTTTTTTATATTTTTGTAACATCATATACGCACTTTTAGTTAATTGATAGGGGTAAATTCTATATTATTTTACCTTGCTTTAACAAAAAAGTTCAAAAATAATGATTATGACAATTGTCACTTTTCTGTGGTATCTTCAATAAAATTTTAATTTAACATGTTTACAATATATATTTACCAGTTTTCTTTTAAAAAATTCAAAAAAGTTCAAAAATAACGATTATGACAATTGTCATATTTCTATGGTATATCTTCACTGAAATTTTAATTTAACATTTTTACAATATATTTTTACCTATTTACTTTAAAAAAATTCAAAACAGTTCAAAAATAACGATTATGACAATTGTCACTTTTTTATGGTATATCTTCACTGAAATTTTAATTTAACATATTTACATTATATATTACTTTAAAAAAATTCAAAAAAGTTCAAAAATAACGATTATGACAATTGCCACTTTTCTATGGTATATCTTCACTGAAATTTTAATTTAACATTTTTACAATATATATTTTTACCGATTTACTTTTAAAAAATATTAAAAAGTTCAAAAATAACGATTATGACAATTGTCACTTTTCTATAGTACACTTTCGCTGAAATATTAATTTAACATGTTTACAAAACATATTTTTACCAATTTACTTTAAAAAAACTTAAAAAAGTTCAAAAATAACGATTATGACAATTGTCACTTTTCTATAATACACTTTCACTGAAATATTAATTTAACATGTTTACAAAACATATTTTTACCAATTTACTTTAAAAAAACTTAAAAAAGTTTAAAAATAACGATTATGACAATTGTCACTTTTCTATAGTACACTTTCACTGAAATATTAATTTAACATGTTTACAAAACATATTTTTACCCATTTACTTTAAAAAAACTCAAAAAAGTTCAAAAATAACAATTATGACAATTATCACTTTTCCATAATACACTTTCACTGAAATTTTAATTTAACATGTTTACAAAACATATTTTTACCAATTTACTTTAAAAAAAGTTCAAAAATAACGATTATGACAATTGTCACTTTTCTATAGTACACTTTCACTGAAATATTGATTTAACATGTTTACAAAACATATTTTTACCCATTTACTTTAAAAAAACTCAAAAAAGTTCAAAAATAACGATTATGACAAATGTCACTTTTTCATAGTACGCTTTCACTGAAATATTAATTTAACATGTTTACAAAACATATTTTTACCCATTTACTTTAAAAAAACTTAAATAAGTACAAAAATAACGATTATGACAAATGTCACTTTTCCATAGTGCACTTTCACTGAAATATTAATTTAACATGTTTACAAAACATATTTTTACCCATTTACTTTAAAAAATCTAAAAAAAGTTCAAAAATAACGATTATGACAATTGTCACTTTTCTATAGTACATTTTCACTGAAATATTAATTTAACATGTTTACAAAACATATTTTTACCCATTTACTTTAAAAAAACTCAAAAAAGTTCAAAAATAACGATTATGACAATTGTCACTTTTCTATAGTACACTTTCACTGAAATATTAATTTAACATATTTACAAAATATATTTTTATCTATTTGCTTTAAAAAAACTCAAAAAAGTTCAAAAATAACGATTATGATATTTATCACTATTACCTAAAAAATTATCTATCAAAAGATATATAATAGATAAAATTACGTAAAATATAAATATATTATAATCATTTTTAAAATATATATTAAAAAATATCAATTAAAAAAATATATTTAAAAAAATTTATTAAAAAAATATATTAAAAAATATCAATCAAAAAAATAAATTTAAAAAAATTTATTAAAAAAATATATTAAAAAACATCAATCAAAAAAATTTATTAAAAAAATCATATAAGCAAAAATTAAAAAAATTAGCGATCAAAAGATATATCAAATATAAATTTATTATAAAAATCATATAAGCAAAAATTAAAAAAATTAGCGATCAAAATATATATCAAATATAAATTTTAAAAAAAATATCAATCAAAAAAATATATTTAAAAAAATTTCATAAAAAAACATATAACACAAAAAATAAAAAAATTACCGATCAAAAAGAAAAATATCAATCAAAAAATATATGTAACTGTAATATTTG
Organism: Gordionus sp. m RMFG-2023; assembly: GCF_954871325.1. Classification (NCBI taxonomy): domain Eukaryota; kingdom Metazoa; phylum Nematomorpha; class Gordioida; order Chordodea; family Parachordodidae; genus Gordionus; species Gordionus sp. m RMFG-2023. Next base: position 20,095,849 of record NC_088775.1, read on the forward strand.
GACCGATGGGTTCCCTAGTCTGAATGGGAAAAATACAGTCCGTGATCGGGGGTCCGGGATAATCGATGACGGGATCCAGGGGGCCGGGTTTTATCGATTTAGTCCTGGAATCACTTGGACAACGTAGTTAAAATAATATTCGAAGTTTATTCAACAAAGTAAAATTTCAAAAAAATATCAATTTACAAAACGAACGAAAATAATTAATGATCCAAAAAGGTGTTTTGTTTTCAACCTTTATAATTTTTAAAACAAAAAGGGAAAAAAAAGTTGTTATTTAATCGCGATACAATCATTCATGAAACTGGTAAGAACCAGTTTCAAATGCAATATAAAAATAAGGTATAATATATCAATTTCATAACAAAATAAAGGATGGGAAAACAAAAGAAACAAGTAGAAAAAAAAAGAAATAAGTTGTACGCAGTGGCGTAGCTAGGAATTTTCCTTAGAGGGGGCCCATATATAAAAGCCTGATATTGGTTTTTAAGATAATATAAAAGTCCTAGAATTATTAATTATTTTAATTAGTGTTGTTAAACGGCTCGACTTGAGCTGATTTTTATAAACAGCTAACTCAATATTTTTGCCAAAAAATATTGTTCAAGCCTAGAGATTTCTCGAATAATATAAAACTTGTATCTCCATGAGCAAAATTTTCTGGCTAATATATTGAGTTAGCCATATCGGCTAAAATTGAGCCACTAATTTTAATTAAAATAACACATTGACACAATTTTATTGATATACGTTTCATTTTATTATACTTTTAGAAGTTATTTACAAATAAAAAGCGATTATTTAAAATATAAATATTATATTGATTTAATTATAAATATTATATTGCTTTAATTATAAATATTTATTGCTTTAATTATAAATATTATATTGCTTTAATTATAAATATTATATTGCTTTAATTATAAATATTGTATTGCCTTAATTATAAATATTAGTATTACACATATAAATTGCTTTAATTATAAATATTATATTGCCTTAATTATAAATGATATATTTTATAATTAGTAAACACATTAAAACTATAGGTTAAAAAATAAATGTTTTTTTTAAACTGTAAATTTAAGTCGATATCCTTCAAAGTGAAAAAATCAAAATTGTGTTGGCAATATTTTTTTACCAATATATGATAGATGTTTAAAATTAATATTGAGAAACCTAGGCTAATAATCATAGATGACATGTTAGCTTTGGAACCAACTTTTGATTATTATAAGTATAAAGTAATAGACTATATCACTTGTAGTAGGTGATGGTTCTAAATGATCTAGTATAATTGGTTGTCTATTATCCTTTAGTTTTCTGGAGTATGTGGGAATTGCTAAGATTTTATATAAATATAATTTAAATAAGACTAATACCTGACATGAGTGGAACTTCATTTCCATTTAAATTCTCCCTAGATTTTTTATATATCTAAAATTTTAATGTAAATATTAATAAGTAATTGATTACATTACATTTATTAGATAGTGATTTGTTGTGACTTAGTGTATTTTTTTGTTTGTTATCACTATTTTTTTTACCCCTTGGTGTGAATATTAATTGAGATATTCCTATAAAAATAAATTAAAATAAAACAACATATTAGATAACCTTTAAATTCTAAATTGATACAGCCTATAATATTTTGTTGACTACTATCATTCTTCTTCAATGTGATACTTGATATACCTAAAATTATGATATAAATATTTAAAGGTAATAGTTAACATTACTTTTACTAGGTAGAGATTTGAAGTGATCAAGTGTATTTAGCTTATTTTTATCATAATTTTTTATAGAGTATCTAGGTATTTCTAAAATTTAAATGAATACATTTAAATAAGGTCATATAAGTTCATAAAATACCTGAGGTGAGTGGTAAATTGTTGCTTATGGTATCAAGTTCATCATTAAAATTCTGATTTTCTATATTAATTGGTGATTCATTTAAATAAGGTCATTATAAAATACCTGATGTGGGTGGTAAATTGTTGCTTATGGTATCAAGTTCATCATTAAAATTTTGATTTTCTATATTAATTAGTGATTCATTTAAATAAGGTCATTATAAAATACCTGATGTGGGTGGTAAATTGTTGCTTATGATATCAAGTTCATCATTAAAATTTTGATTTTCTATATTAATTAGTGATTTGGTATGTTCATTTTGTTGACTATCATCATTTTTATTAAATGTAATACTTGATATATCTAAATCTATAATAAAAAATATTTAAATCTTAATAGATTATATTACTTGTACTAGGTAGTGATTTTATATGGTCTTTGGGTATATAAATGAGTGTATCAAGATCATTTTCTTCCCTCCTACGTTTGGGTATATCTTATAAATGTCAAAATATTTTGGTTAGCCAATATTATTTAAAATAATAAATTACCCAAAGTGGTTTGTACTGGCAATTTTAATTTAGTTAAAACTATGACTAGGTGTTTAATTTTAAATTCTAAAATAAAAATAGTTAGCTATTAATTTTAAATATCTTTTATATTAAATGTTATTTTGACCTGGTGTATTTACATCATCCTTATTATTTTCAATAGAGCCTATAATGCATAAGATATTAATTAGTACACTGGATTAAATATTTTTTAACCTCGTGTATTTATATCATGCTTATCATTTTCAACAGGGCATAAATTGCATGAGATATTAGCTGGTAAATTTTTTTTGTTACTTAGTAAATATTTTCTAATGTCCATTTCCTTCAATCTTAAAGTTCGTAAATAGGAAATAACAATCTTTACTTTTTAGTCATAAATTTAATCTCTTTAATAATTTCATTTATAAAAATGCTACAAAATATAAACCAAATATATATTATTAGAAATAAAAGCAGAGAAAGTAGATTATGCACTATTTTCATATTATTATTTTCGAACCATATCTTCGATAAATTATAATAAATATTTTTTTAAATATGCATAAATAATATATTATTATATTTTATTAGATTATTATCAATGACTTTAAAATAATATACAGAATAATTTATATATATATATTAGTAATAATATCCTTCCACAAACATCAAAACCAGAAAAATATAAATATTCATGGTATTTATTTGATATAAAGTCACTTTTGAGTCTTTTGAACGAATAATCTAAAAAAATGGCTCTGAGGGGGGGGGGGTAGATTATGCACTTTTTTATTTCATATTATTATTTTCGAACCATATCTTGGATAATTTATAATAAATATTTTTTTAAATATGCATAAATAATATATTATTATAATTTATTAGATTATTATCAATGACTTTAAAATAATATACAGAATAATTTATATATATATAAAAGTAATAATATCTTTCCACAAACATCAAAACCAGAAAAATATAAATATTCATGGTATTTATTTGATATAAAGTCACTTTTGAGTCTTTTGAACGAATAATCTAAAAAAAATTGCTCTGAGGGGGGGGGGGTAGATTATGCACTTTTTTATTTCATATTATTATTATCGAACCATATCTTGGATAATTTATAATAAATATTTTTTTAAAAATGCATCAATAATATATTATTAAAATTAATAGATTATTATCAATGACTTTAAAATAATATACAGAATAATTTATATATATATTTAAAATTAAAAGTAATAATATCCTTCCACAAACATCAAAACCAGAAAAATATAAATATTCATGGTATTTATTTGATATAAAGTCACTTTTGAGTCTTTTAAACGAATATTCTAAAAAAAAAATTAATTGCTCTGGGGGGGGTTCAAACCCGAAAACCCCCCCCGTAGCTACGCCACTGGGTATTGCACTAATTCCAGTCACACTAAAAATGTTCACATACATATCAGTCAGGATTAAACCAATCATTAACAGATTCCTTTCTAATGCTATCACATCATACAGGAAGGGCAGAAATACTACGGAGTTGACCATGGCACTTAAGGTCATTCTGGAAAAGGCCAGAATGCATAAACCCCCCATCTTTGCCCTGATGATTGATTTAAGTCAAGCCTTTGACTCCATAATTCAGAATAAGATATGGCCCTTGCTGGAAAACATTGGAATAGATAAACATCTGATAGCGCTAATTAAGATAATTTACGACAATCTTAGCGTAGTTCCTCAGCATTTAAATATGAAGTCGCAACCTTTTAAAGCAAATAGAGGCCTCAAACAAGGATGCATCCTTTCACCGATTATTTTTAATGAATATGCACTCAACACATATAACAGTGAGCAACAACACCTCAATGATATGCACAACTCTTTAAACTTTCTATGTTATGCTGACGACGTATGTATTCTAGCCAACTCAGAATACAAATTAAGAAATATTTTATCATTATTTGTCAACAACTGTGATGGATATGGTCTAAGAGTAAACTACACAAAAACCAAACTAATCACCTCGCGAGTCACTTAAACCCCTTTAACTTTGAGGGTAATACGATAGAATTAGTGTCAGATTTTAAATACCTAGGAACCAGGATAACGTCATTAGGCCTCACCTTTTTAGATACGAAATCGAGAACGAATAATGCTAGACTCCGCTATCATCAACTGTCGAAATTATGGTCATCCAACCATATATCAACTAATTTAAAAATAAGACTCTTCAAGTCCCTAATTGTACCCATTTTTACCTACGGCCTGGAGACTTGGCAAGACTCAAAAAGTAACATCAGCACAATTCAGACTTTTATAAACAAATGCCTTAGAAGAATCACCAAAACGTATTACCCATACAACACATCAAATACAACGCTCTGGAATAGATGCGACATCCTACCAATCAATCGTCTCATACCCATGAGGAGACTAGAATTACTAGGCCATAGCTTAAGACACTCGCAGGAAAATATGATATTCTCGTCCTTGAAATGGTGCCCTGACGGTAGGAGGAAAACCCCTAAATACTATTGGTTGGCGAAATGTTTGAAAGATATGGACCTGATTAACCTCTCGTTTGCAGATTTCATGGCACTTAGCAAAAACAAGAAACACCTAAAGGAACATTTACAATACATGCTAAAATATGGCCTAAAATAATATCGCAACCGTTCTTCACCTTTACGTTCTTGCAATAAATGGAATAAGTGTATTTATAATAACCTGAACAACAACAACATAACTTAACTTCCTTTAATAACCCACGACCTTCCTTTCTGGACACACGATATCGGCGACGATAACGATAACAATTACGAAAATATTAGCTGTATAACAGGCAATGAGAAGATAAACTGGCTATAATAATAACGCAATATATCGGACGAACCCAAATACCATTGGCACAGAACATATAAGATCTACAGGACATACAATATTTTGGCACACCGAACAACAAACAAGGAAGAGACTCTTAATGCAAACTTAACATAAACTCTCAATACTTAACAAGATATAAGGGTTATTTTTTTGTTGCCTCACTAAATACCACTTAAGGACGCAGGTACATTTTTTTATATGACATTATTTTTATTTTTTCCTTAACACTATTCTGCCGGAAACGGAACTAATACATCACCATTATTGTACTTCTTCCTTCTTCACTTTGCTAACAGGCTACATAGTGGTACCGTCCACTATAATAAAAGGGGTAGACATCATGTATGGGATCTATATACTAGTGAAAATACATGATGCACGCTTCAACTCCTGGTGGGTAAAATTTCAAATTTTCAAAATATCAAGTAAATATTATCATTATCATTATTATATTATAAATATATAAAATAGTGAATATCAATATTGTCAATGTTTATAATTACCTTAAATCCAAAACTTACCCAACCTCCTATATCGGAGATCATGGGTTGAAAAGAAACCTTAGAGTTAAATGTGCCAAGTTTTCCTTAAAGAATGGCAAACTCTACCATCACCTACATAATGCTGAGGTAATCTCACTCATTAGTCAACAACATAATATTTTAGTTTCATTCCATGGAGGATGTGACACAAATATCACAGAAATGTCATTATCAGGTCATTTTGGAATCAACAAGACATATGATAAATTAGTTGAAAGGTATATTTACACTATTTAACATAATTTTATAAACGGGTTAAAGTATTGTATTTTGTGAAAAACATAGAAATAAATATCAGAATAAGGGTTAAACTACCTTAAGATATAGATGATTATAACAAAATGAATTTGTAATTGCTCATATTTTTTATTTAAATATTTTTTTATATGCTTGATACTTATGTTACAAAATGAATTTGTAATTGCCTCATCTTTTTTTAATTTTGCAATTTATAAGCAGGGATGTACTCAAAATAAAAATCTGTTTCAATTTATAGAATATTTTTAAATATAGGCCATTAACCTGATATGGCCCAAAAAGCTTGCACCACTTCTCAAAATGAATTTATGACTTTAAAATCATAGTACCAATATACTCTTTCTTTTAACTGATAGCAGCGTCTACATGACAGGATTTTCACTGGATGCAAACCCCCCTCAAAAACCTCAGCCTACCCCCCTAAAAAAATTTGCCACCTTCGGTGACATTATTACGATAGAATAAATTATAATCTTATAAATATAAGTCTGAATATTTTATGAAATAATGATATATAGATTACAGGAAAAATATTTGGTATAAAAATTATCGAAATTTAAAAAATTATATATTTTAATCTCCACATAATAATTTTATTTTATTTATAATTTTTTTAATGTTAAAAATATATATAACATAAGGAATATAAATATGTGTGCAGAAAAAGACTAATTATAAATAACTAACTAATACTAGTAATCCAAATTTATTCAAATAAAAAAGAGAATTATAATGCAAAATGTCTATATTGCTATTTAATATTTAAAAAAAATGGATATTATAATTGCTACATAATAATTTTTTTTAATGTTAAAGATATAACATAAGGAATATAAATATATGTGCAGAAAAAGACTAATTAAAAATGACTAACTAATAAGGGATTAGTAATCCAAATTTATTCAAATATTGAAAAAAGGGAATTATAATGCCAAATGTCTAAATTTATTGCTGTTTAATATGGAAAAAAAAGGATTATCCAATTAAAAGATTAGATAGTCTTTTAGAAGTTAACGCAAAATCTGTAATAATATCTTCTGTTTTAAATGTATCATATATATCAATTTCACTTGATATTAATAATAAATTTTCTAAAAAAGAATCAGAGATTTTATTTCGAATACGTGTTTTAACAATTTTGACTTTACTCATAGCTCTTTCAGCAGAGCATGAGGTGGTGGGGAGGGTTATAAGATATTTATATAACGTTTTAAGATAAGGAAAAGAACTTGATTTAATTAATAATCTATATGGTAGAATAAATGAATATTTCAGCCATCTTTTTGTTTCGGTCATTTTACTATCATTTATAATGTTTTCACCTGTAAACATATATTAAAATTAAGTTGTTAATAAAATTAATAACTTTCATCATATAAGGTATCATTTTTTCTAATATTGATTAAATCTTTACTATAAATGATTGATAAGGAATCTAAGTATGATGGTCTAAAATTGGAAAATTCATCTATAATTTTCTGTGCATCAAAATTATATAAACACAATTTCAGATATCTGGGAAATTTCTATATTCTCATTATCTGCTAATCCCGCAGGAGTAAAAATAGCTGATTTAAAAAGTTTAATGATTCATAATTAAATCTTTCATTTAATTGTTCAATGATCATATTAATCACTGGGTAAAATTTTTCATTTTTATATCTAAAAAAATATATATTATTTTAAAATATACTTTTCATAAACTTTTCTTTTTGTTGTTCAATATAATTATCAAACTCTTTTTGATCCAATTTAAATATTGACTTAATATTATAAATATCGGTTGTAACATTATTCTTATCCATAAATGATTTAACATCGGTATGTAATGATGCTAATATATTATCACCATTTGCTTAATTAGAAAATGTAATTAAAATACATGAATCATAATTTACCCCTTAATCTTTGGAATTTATTTTTTGTATGTTGGATCAATTTAATCATCATTGCTAAATTATTTCCAATTGCCTGCATTTCAATGCAAGTTTCATGTGTACATTTTAAGATTATTCTTATCCTAAAATAAAATCATATCGTTTTATTCTAGATAGCAATCCCTCAGAAATTGAAAATGTGATTGCGTCATCAGAATTGCTTAACTCTGTCAAGGAGGCTATTATATATTCATAAACATCTAAAAAAATTTATAATGCTTTGAAAGATGATGCCCAATTTCTGAAAATAAATAAAATTCTTAAAAAAATTATATTTATTTACCTTGTTTTGTTTTTTATTCTTTTGAGAGTTTTTTGGTTTTTTGCATTTGAAATTTGGTAAAAACACCCTGGCGTTTAACTCCATTCATAAAATTATATAATTCATCTAAAATTCCCATAGTTTTTTTAATTTCATTCCCATATCCACATATACGAATAACAATTAAATTAAGCCTATGAGCATGCAGACATAAGTAGCTTTAGGAGCTTCTTTAAATATTAAAGCCTGTACTCCCTTATTAACACCTCTCATATTACTAGCACCATCCATACTTTGCCCAATCATGTATTCTAGTGGAATATGTAATGCCTTTAATTTAGTTAGAACATTATTTTTAATATTTTATCCTGTTGTGTCAGAAGTTGTAAAATATTAATGATTCTTTCTACTGGGTGTGGGTGTGGATATTCTTGTATATACCTTATAATTAAGGCAACACATTCCTTTTTTGAAATATCATATGTACCATCTAATATTAAGCTAAAGGCACAATTTGTTTAATTATTTCATTCAATATTTTTATTATCTCAGCCAATTTTTTAACATGGCCATAGGAAATGAAGTTTATTGCCTTAATATTTTATTACCACTTTTTCCTCGTGAACTAATATTTTTCTCTAGATATGCTCTTAATACTGGAACATTCTTTGAGATCAAAGTTATAAGTCTTGAAAAATTACCATCATGAGAATTGCTTCCCCAAAAAGCAATATTGCCCCGTATTAAATACATAATAGCATCAATTATATTATTAAATAATATAACGATTTTGGGTTATAATTTCCTCTCGGTTGAATAAAATGTGGTCATCAATACGCCCCCGAGAAATCCATGCCATATGTGCAGATTCACAATCTGCATGAACAGGGGATGTTTCATGTCTCTCCATATCCCTGACTAAATTATTCCAGCTATCTGCACCTTTATGAGTCCATTGCATGCTTCCTTGATGACTTCCAAACATAATACAGAATACTTTATCCAAAATAGAGCGATTTAAATATATAGCAGTTGCTGTTGATTATTTTTCCAAATATATCGAAGCACAACCTTTAAAGGATAAGAATGCCCATTCAGTGACCCTCTTTTTATATACTGTTATGCAGGCATGGCAGAGTCAAGGTTGATGAAATTTTTATAATATAATGATATTTATCATATTTATAGGTCCAAATCAATGATCAGGGACGCGAGTTTGTAAATCAAGTGAGTAATGAATATCACAAACTCGTGGGAACCCATCAGAGAGTGACAAGCGCCTACCATCCTCAGGCTAATGGCATGGTAGAGAGAGCTAATCGTACTCTTCAAAATTCACTTTTGAAGTGTACAAAAGGCAATCAGAAGGATTGGCCTGGAGTTTTCCCTGGTATTGTATTTGCCTACAATACATCAACGCATGAATCCTCAAAATTCACGCCATATGAGATGATGTATGGCAGAAAAGCTCTACTGCCCTGTGAGGTATGATATATATCACTATTTGTATAAAATAAATTTACATAATAAATATTTTATTATTTAAGGATGATAGAGAACCAGATACAGATCTTGATGATCTATCTGACACTGATTATGAAAGCAATTACAAGAGTACAGCTGAGAATATGGAAGTCATATTCAATACTGCAATAAAAAATATTGCAAAGGCTCAGCTTAAGCAGCAACGAGATTATAAAACTCGTAATGCTGCTAAGAATGCACTTTATCACATAAATGATAAAGTGCTTGTGTGGAATAATCGTCGAGCTGACAGGAAAGGAGGGAAAATGTTGCAGCCTTGGGTAGGCCCATATACAATTGTTAAAATTGTTAATAGTAAAATCCTAATTTTTAACAAAATATTTATACATATTTAGGCAATGTTGAATTATCTTCCTTAACGGGAAAAATTTTACGTATAAAGACTAACCTCAGTAATTTAAAACACTATATCGAGGGGAACAAAGGTATTTTTTAAACATACAAATATAACTTTTTTAATGGTAAAGAAACAGTTAAAAAACCTAATAATATGGTACATTGTGAAACTATAGTAGGTGTTCAAGATCAAGGTAATATATACAGTTAATTCATAAAAATAATATTAAACAAATAATTAAGTTTGTAGGCTTCTTAAATCTATAGTTGGAGAAGGAGAAGGTAATCAAATGCATTTGGAAAAAAGGAAAATATATTTTTTATTATTATATTTCCATTAGAAGAAACACTATTTGAAGAGATGTCCTGTGAAATAAATGTTGCAGAAGAAAGTTTTATTTTTAAAAAATTGAAAATTTTTGATAAAGCTAAAATCCTAGGGTTGGAAATTGGAAAGGAGGACACCAACATAAACCATGTCAAGAGAAAGGGTATAATATATAAAATTATTTTTTTATATGCAGATACATTTGGTGAAGATCCAACAAAAGCTTATAAAAGTATAGTAAGAAAGGGAGGATATGTAGGCATACAAGATCAAGGTAAAGGTAATATATTTTAAAAATATGTTATTATTTAATTATCTAATTTAGATGACGAAATTATTGTTGATACAATAATACCAAAGAAAATTGGTGAGGTTTTTTTGCCCACAACTAGGAATTGGAAAGTATACCACTCTAAACGGTTCAATTTCAAAGTAATTGGCCGTTATCCCAAGATCGAAAGTGGTATATTAAAGGAAATATTCACAACCGATTGTGGGTGATGGAAACTGTTTTTTAGGTTAGTTACTTTATATAATATTTAATTATTTAACATGTTTATAGGTGTATAAGTCAAGAAATATCAAATAGTCAGGATAATTATAATTACCTGAGGGAGAAATGCGTTGCCTTTATGAGGAGCAACGATTTCAAATTGGAAATGGAAAAATTCATAGGATATCTTGTAGAAGAATACCTAATTGACAGAAATTAGGAAATGGTGTCTGGGCAACAGAAGTGGAAATATTATCTATGGCCACATTGTTGCAGACAAATATATTAATTTATACCCAATATAAGTGGGCTTATTATTCACCCATGAAATTTTTTAATAATATTAAAATTTTTAAAGAAAATATATATTTATGTAATGAAAATAACAATCATTTTGTTAGAATTATATCAATGTAATTAATATTTATTCTAATATTTTTATTCCATTATATTTATTGCAATTTAGTTGTAAGTATAATCGGTAAGCATTTTTTTATTAAATGTTATTGCACTTTATATTTTTTATTAATAGTTATTTTAATAAAAGGTACAATAGGTTGGCATCCTTTTTATCAATGTAATTAATATTTATTCTTATACTTTTATTTCATTATATTTATCGCAATTTAGTTGAAAGTATAATCGATAAGCATTTTTTTATTAAATATTATTGCACTTTATATTTTTTATTAATAGTTAATTTTATAAAAGGTACAATAGGTTGGCATCTTTTTTATGAGTTCAATTCTATTCAATTGCGAATTTATACTATATAGCATTTTATAATTAGTTATTTTTATATAAAGTCACAATAGTGAATCATTAGATGAGTGATATGTAATTTATGTTTAAATATGAATAAATTTAACCTACCATGTGTATATAAATTTTGATCAAACCTTTTTTAAATTAAGCTATAACGTTTTCGGCGTTAAATTATTTATAGGCATAAGAAATTTAAAAAGGTTGAAAGTTAGATGTTAATATTACTAAATATTAGAAATTATAATCTATCTTATAAATTTTAATTATCTCACTCATAAGTGTCAATATTGGAAAAATTACAAACTTTAAGCATCATCTGTCGGTCATAAGTGTCAATATTGCTATATATAAATTTTAAGCAGTAACTGTCAGTCATAAATGTCAGTATTACTAAATAATAGAAACTTTTAACTATACATGCCAGTCATAAATGCCAGTATTACTATATGATAGAAACTTTTAACATTACATGCCAGTCATAAATGCCAGTATTACTAAATAATAGAAACTTTTAACATTACATGTCAGTTATAAATGTCAGTATTACTAAATAATAGAAACTTTTAACATTATACGTCAGTCATAAATGTCAGTATTACTAAATAATAGAAACTTTTAACATTATATGCCAGTCATAAATGCCAGTATTACTATATAATAGAAATTTTTAACATTACATGCCAGTATTACTAAATAATAGAAACTTTTAACATTACATGTCAGTCATAAATGTCAGTATTACTAAATAATAGAAACTTTTAACATTATACGTCAGTCATAAATGTCAGTATTACTAAATTTTATAATGATACTTTATTAAAATATATTATAACGTCAATCTTAAATGTCAGTATCACTAAAGGGAGTTAATTTAAATTTAAGTTAAAAATGATATTTTATTAAAATATATTATAACGTCAATCTTAAATGTCAGTATTACTAAAGGGAGTTAATTTAAATTTAAGTTAAAATATCACGTTACACCGGCAATGTGCACATTGCCGAAATAACAAAATTACCCTGCTTACCACTACCTCACATTGCCGAATATTTCACATTGCCGCTAACATATACATTAATATAAAAGCATGATAATAATTTATTCCAAACAAATATAAGAAATTTGTTGATATTCCTCTATTATATAGAATTGGTTACAAAATACTAGGTAAAATTCCATTTTTACAGATATATTTGACAGTTAGAGAATATATTACAGTTAATATTTTAACAAATTTTACTAATCAATGCTCTTGATAATAAATATATCAACAATTTGCATACAATTATTTAACGCCATCTATTTATTTTAAATAAAAAATGATATTAAAAATTAATCTTCATATTATTCATCGCACAATGTCTTTATAAGATATTTTCTGATGTCCTTATCAATATTTTATAGTTTTCTGTAAAATATATGATTCGCTATATTGGTAAAAATTATTTGATTGTCATATGATAATTGATAAAATTAGATATACTTTAAATCTACCACATATAATATTCCACGGTTTGTATTGTGCTTTAATTTTTTTATTTAATTTATGATTTAATTTTATCAATAGTTTTGTAATTATATTTTACTTTTATTAAGATAAATAAATAAAAATTACTCACTTTATAAAAAATTATATTTGATATATTATATTATTTAGTAATTTTATGGATCTATTATTATAATTATAATATATTTCATTTTTGTCTTAAGACTTATCTTTGGCTTATATTCCATTTCTTTAAAAACACTTTTGGTTCACTTTTTTTATATATAAATTTTTTTCCCAAAAATGTATAAATTATGATGAATAGTTTTAGTTTAAAAACATATCAACTTTTACATTTTTTCTTTCAAACTATTGTTTAAAATATATGCACACATTTTTTGGGGTCAGGGAGTGGGGGGAGGATTAAGGGGGATATTTTTTATTAGCTTAAAATGATATCAAAAAGTGATAAATTTCTGAAGGGGGGATTTCCCCTTGACCCCACCTTGCTACGCCTATAATATGCTTGTAAAGAAGTATAATAATTTATAACTGTAATAAGAATGATTTATAATTGTTAAATAATGGAATTGGTTTTTTATATTAAAATTTATATTGATATTTTATATAACTTTAACTGGTATTATTTGAATATAACCTTATTTAATATGTTGATAAAAACTTACGATTTTAGCTTGTAACCTTGCTTTTGTTCAAAATATTTTGTAATATATTTTGATACTTTTTATTTTTGTTTAATCAAATTTTTATTTGATATGAAAAAATATACCTTATTTTTTGATAATAGATTATTTGTTTTTTAGATTAATGTAAAAATATAATAAACTCAATAAACGCAATTTTTTATTTTCTTTTATTAACTTTTTGCACCATATTAACATAGTGCCCCGGGTGAGGAAAACCATGTTTGGAGAAAAAAATTTCTTCAGGTCTTCTTTACCTGGGGGAAATAAAATTCTTAAATTTAAATTAGAGATAAATTAATAAAACATATGGTCAAGACAGATAATGTTGATATGATTTTAAAAATAATTCTACTACATTTATTAAATAAAATTTAATTATGTAACTCAGTGTGATGATCATTAATCAATATATAACTTAATTTGATGACCAATAACCAATATTTAACTATGTGATGACCAATAACCAATGTGTAACAATGTGATGACCAATAACCAATATGTAACTATGTGATGACCAATAACCAATATGTAACTATGTGATGACCAATAACCAATATGTAACTATGTGATGACCATTAACCAATATGTAATTATATTATGAATGTGACCAATAACCAATAAGTAACTATGTGATGACCAATAACCAATATGTAACTATATGATGACCAAGAACCAATATGGAAGTTAGACAATAGCTATGAATTCTATATAGTGAAACCAATGATGATTTACAAAATATTCTAAATCCACCAAGCTTATATGACAAAATTATGATTGAAGAAGGCAACTTACGATAAGGATACAAGCTAACGATGTTAACAAACCAACGTGATAGAATCAAGCCAACGATAACGCATGATGGGTACTACTACGAAAATACCCAAAATTACAGACCATTTGAACAACAATTTCTCACATCTCAGAAAAGGGAGTATGTTATATAATGGAATTAAATTTTTATATTCAAATTTGTATTATATTTTATATAATTTTAATTGGTATTATTTGAATATAACCTCCTTTAATATGCTGATAAAAACTTACGATTATTTTCAGGCGCGTAACCAATGGAAGGGGGGAGGGGAAAATCCCCCCATCGCAAATTTGACTGTTTTCATAAATATCATTTTAAGCTAATAAAAATTTTACTTCCCCCCCCCCACCCACCCCCCCCCAATCAAAATTTTACAAATATTTGAATATCAATTTTTCAACATAAAACTTATTTTTTATAAATAAATTTTTAAAATTTCCTTTCCTTGTGAGTAAATTAACATTATTCAAAAATATTAATAAAAAATGGAGAAATTTTTAGTCAAAGACAAAGATATTGAAATCAAACGGTATATAATTTATTATTAAATATATTCATTATATGAAATTCAAAATTATTAGTTAGTGAGTTAGAATTAATTTTTAATAATATTTTAATTATTAATAAATTTCTAATTTTATATTTTTCATTTTTCTTTAGAACATAAGATATTCAAAATTTAAATATATCTGAGCATGTTGCCTAAATTTTCCGATATTTTGAAGTTATTTTATATTCTTGCATGTTTGCCTATTACAACATGCACGAATGAAAGGACATTTTCAAACTTGAGAAGGCTGAAGACATTTTTACGAAGTACTATTTCAGAATATCGGTTAAATGGATTAGCTATGTTAAATATTCATAGAGATTTAGTTCCAACGACGAACAAAATTTTAGATGAATTGGCAATAGTGAAGGTCACGGTCTGATCTTTGATCCGTACCGATATCATCAGACCGGACCGGACCACGGTCCTTAAGAAAAAGATCGATCCAGACCGTAGTCCTAAATAAAAAAACCGGTCCTGGACCGATCTTTTTATTTGTTTAAAAAACTTTTTTTTTAACCTAATTTGATTTGTTTTATCATTTTATTAAATATAAGAGTATTATATAAACAATAAAATTTATCCAATAGAATTGAAGAAAATGATTTTGTGCTAGTGGAGGGCATATTAAAATTAAGAGTAGATTGTGTTTTTTGTGATATTTTCATTTTCATCATTAGAAGTCTATATTTTATGTTTTATCAGATGTCTGCTTAAGGTACCTAATTATTTTATTAAGAATAAGGTTAAGTAATTTTTACAATAAATTATACAGACAGTTTCTTAAGAAAAAATAGAACTTAACCAAAATATTATAATAATATTACTCCTTATTTTGATTAATTTATTGCTTAAAAAATTATAAACAATTTTTTTGTTACTAGTTGCTGACGATACATTAAATTTGGTACTGCAGTGAACACATACTCTATGTTTTTTATTGGGACTATAAGTAAAATGTTTCTTGGACAAACTTATGGTTTTCATATTGTAATATAAAAATTAACAAAATCTAAAATAACTCCTCTAGAAAAATAACATAAAATATAATATACAAAAAGTAAAGAAAACTTGAACAATAATAAACGTTAAAAATAAAAAGACCGTTCCGGACCACGGTTCTCAAAAAAAGATCGGTCTGACAATCGGTCCGGTCTGATCCCGGTCTAAGACCGATAGGACCGGACCGTCGACCTTCACTTATTGGCAACATCCACACGAAAATTAAATTATAGTTATAGTGTTTAATATACTTTTTGATAATATTTTATTTGATAGAAGTTATAAAAACTTGCTTTTTAAATTATTTTCTAGTCAATATTTTATACACTGTGCACAATAAAAAAAAATTTATTCTACTTATATTGTATGAGAATTTAAGCTGCTAGTCTTTAAATCAAATTTTAAAATAAAATGACATAAAATTTTATTTCAACTTTAGATTTAAAAAAACTTTATTAAATATAACATACCTAACACAAAAAAAATTCCCCCCCCCCCTTCCCCCCCATAAGAAAATCCTGGATAGGCTACTGATTATTTTAGCTTGTAACCTTGCTTTTGTTTAAATATTTTTGTAATATATTTTGATACTTTTTATTTAAAATATTACATATTAGATTAAGCTGCGAGAAAATAATTTTATCATTAAGTTACAATGAGTTTTTAAAGAGCATTGACTATATATGACCCCTGCTTATAGCGATATTTAATATTGAAGTCTAAATATGTTGTATTTAATTTTATTTGAAACCCATATTGATGTTTTGTGTTAATAATAATATTCATGACATCTTAACACACCTACTTAAAATATAATAAAATAATCAAAGTTTTTTATTTACTTTTTATTTGATGCCCATATCAATTTAAATTTTTACCCCCCCCCCCCCCCCCCCCAATTCCCAGATCAAGTCCAACCCTTTAAGATAATAAATTCTTTCAGCCAAAAGATATTTAGAATACCTTATATTTGATTCCTATATCAATATTTTGTGTTTACGAAAATATTCCTGACCGCTTAAGATCTCGCACCTATTTAGAGTATAATTATTACAGTCGAGAGATATTTAAATTGTTTTATTTAATAATAATATGGATATTTTGTACTGATGAAAATATTCCTGACCCTTCCCTAAGATCTAGACCCGCCCGTTATGACTGATTATTTTTATTACAATAAAAAATATTTAAATTACCTTTTATTAGATAGCCATATCAAAAATAAAAATTTTTTTTGTCACGATTAAAACATGATAATACCGTATTATCAATCCTTAAATTAAAACCCTAAGTTATCTCTTTAAAAATGATCCGGGATAGTTTTGATCACTTTAAAAATTACGGCAAATACAATTTATTACAGTTATTAATTGACTCGTGTCAAAAGAATATTATATTAGCATCAGATAACATAACCGGTTATCAATATTTTCACATATTCTATGAAAAGGCGATCATTTAAATTTTTAAGTAAAAAGTTATATTGTTTATATAAAGATACAGGCTTAGAAGATGTTTCTCTAATTTTTAAATTATATCACACAAAACAACCTAATATGAATATTGACGCAATTCAAAGATCATATTTAAAAGAAAAATGTATAATAGTAAATGAAAACGATGAAATTCTCGGGTCAGATTCAAAAGAAAATTGTCATTTAATTTCTAACATTAATAAAGGTATTCAATATTATAAATTTAATATTTTTATAATTTTAAAGGTATGATACATAGAGCATTTAGTGTATTTCTTTTTAATAATTTGAATCAACTACTTATGCAAGAAAGATCTTATGATAAAATAACATTCCCTGGTATATTTATTTAATATTTATATGTAATCAAATATTTATAAAGGATATTTAACAAACACTTGTTGTAGTCACCCTTTGTATAATAATAATGAAATGACAGAAGATATTTTAACAGGGATTAAGAATGCTGCGATACGAAAATTAAAACATGAACTTGGTGTTAAAATTGGACAGGTTAATTCTTTAAATTAATATTATTTATAGGTTTTTTTTAAGTAATAATACAACATAATAACTTGATTTATTTATAGACTTAAAAATCAAAAGTAACTTATAATTTATATAAAATTTTCGGGACTAAAATATGTGCCCTCGAAAACTATCTGCCCCCTACCAAAGAAGCTTAATTTAAATTATATTATTATAGAATCTATTTAGCTTCATAAGATGAGTTAGAAAATGTTTTTTTTTATTTAAAAAAAATGGCAACATAGTAAAATTTTTAAAAAATTATTTTTTTACGTGACTAAACTAGGTGCCCTATCAAAAGCTTAATATATAAAAAATGAAAGTAGAATCATATATAACTTATTAAAAGGAATCAAAAAATGTTTATACTAAGTTAAAAAATTATATATAACTTATTGAGATTTTGAAAAAACACTTAATTATTTCTTTTTTGACTAAATTTTTTTAAAAATTTTACTATGTTGCCATATTTTTAAATAAAAAAAAACATTTTCTAACTCATCTTATAAAGCTAAATACGATTCTGTATTAATATAAATTAAATTAAGCTTCTTTGATAGGGGGCTTAGTTTTTGGGGGTGTGTATTTTAGTCATGCCCAAATTTTCTTAAATATCCTCTTCATAAAATCTTTATTTTTAATGATATAGTTGTCAGTTGTTTATTACAATTTTATTCAATATCTTTCAAAGAGAATAATATAATTCTTTTTATATTTGTTTTGATTGTTAATCTCTAACAGAGTTTAAGCATCTAGATTCAAACATGTTGTATCTTATTTAAATATTATTTTTGAATTTTTTTATAGAGAAATTTTGATACAATTTTTCCCCCCATTTTGGAATATATCAAATTTTATACTATTTAATCCTGTTTTTTATATTAAATATCTGTCCAAGAGTCCAATTTTATTTTGCACAGAAATTGAATCATCAAACTGATGAAGAAGAAGCAACCAATAAAGCATCAAAAAATTATTTCTTTTGGACTTGGCTTCAAATGCCATAAAATTTTTATTAAAAAAATTAAAACTGCATTTAGTTAATACATTCAAAGTTTTAGAATGATACTAACCAAAGAAAATAATTTATTCATGTATTTTTTTCAACACCCTCAGAATAAGGATATAAATTTTAATATTCATCAAACTGAGTGATTAGAAATGAGTGTCATGAATTTACTATATTTAAAGATGTTATTCATACACTACCTTATCTTCTTGCATTCCAGTTGAAATATTTTTTAGTATGATTAAAATTTCCAGTGATTAAAACTCCTAAAATGCTTTATTAAAAAAAGCTAACAATATTATTATTTTATAATCATTTAATTAATATTTTCTATTTAAATTAAATATCAAACTGAAAAAGTGTTTAGTTCAATTCACAATTCAATTCGCCATTTACCACTAGATGTCTGCAATGGGCTTTTTATCCCACCCATATTTTAAAAAGACTGAAAGAGTGAACAGTTGAGTTAAAAAATATTCATAAAATATTAAAATTTTTTAGATCAAAATAGGAAGTACAGACTTCTATTTATTAAAAATCACCTTTTATTTCATAATATTGCATATTACATAAGTATAAATAAATAACCAAACCAAACATTAAAACTATATTTAAACTGGGCAGGTTAAACAAAATTTTTAGATAAATGGATGGGTGGATGAATTTTTAAAGAGAACATGGGTGAACAGTGTATGATCAATTAGTTGGTTTTACAGGATCACAACCCTGGTTTTTGGTTGAAAATTTGAACCAGAACCAATTCAACCAAATGGGTTGACGTGGTTGACCAAATCCTAGACCCAAGCACCATCTCCTAACAAATTTATTATTATTTTATTGTGAATATTTTACTCAATCTTATTTTTATGCATAGAGGACAAATATTTCAAAATTACCATATAAATTATCACATTTAATAATATTAGATACCTTTTTTAAAAAATTGTTCTCTTCTCATCAACCTGAGCACTAACTCCAAACAAACTTATTATATTATATTATATGAATATTTTACTCAATCATTATTTCAATATTAGCATAGAAATTATCATATTTGATAATATTAGATTTCTTTTTTAAAAATTGTTCTCTTCTTATAATTTGAAAATTAAAAACTAGAGGATAAGTAATTCAATTCCATATTAATTAAATAATTTGATATCGAATTTATCAATTTTTAGATATATATAATTCATATATCATCAAATAATGAGGGTAATATATGTTTACTTAATTAATAACTTTTGGGATATGCCCTAAAGTTGAATTGACTAAGTCTCAAACCATAGATGAGTTGGTTTTAGTCACCTCAGGAGTTGGTTCTAGTTGTCCCAATAATTGACTCGACTTAAATTTTGAGCCGAAATGTATTTATTTGTTGTTTAATTCTAATTCACTAATGGACATTACAACAAAAAATAATTGCTTAATACATAGCCAAAAATTGCCTTCCCATCAAAATATTTTTACAATTATCCAAAATATTTCAGGAACCTGTATTATATGCCCTCTAGTGAGTAGTTCTAGTTGTTCCTTGCTCGCAAGTATCGATGGAAGATTATTCAGTACATTACGATTAAGTAATAACCACATTACGAAATAAGTTGGACAAATGTACTATAGATTTAATCATCAAACTTAATAAAAATTTGATAAACAACATTATCTTTTGAGTTTTGATATTCATTTTTATTTATTTAAGATTTTGAATTGATAATTATATATTGTCTTAGAATAAATAAAATTATTTTAATGAAATTGTTACGATAGTTTTGATAGAATTTTTACGGAATGGTGTTTGTGTTAATCAAATATATGAATCAGCTTAAGTTGGTTGATTACTATTTAAGTTGATAGAGGTATAGAAAAAAATATAAAAATCATAATTTTTTTTGTGTTAAATTATTTAATTTAATAAATTAACGCTAAGATTTTAATAAAATTAATATTAATCATAAAGATTTTATTAATGAATTCATACAAAACCGAGTTACCTCTCATGGAATGTGGTCCCTTTTACCTTTAAATAGTGATTATTCTAAGATACCCAAACAAGTGATCAAGTGTTTCGAATCTAGGAATAGGATGACTAATATTGATAATAAATGGGTTGACGTGGTTGACCAAATCCTAGACCCAAGCACCATCTCCTAACAAATTTATTATTATTTTATTGTGAATATTTTACTCAATCTTATTTTTATGCATAGAGGACAAATATTTCAAAATTACCATATAAATTATCACATTTAATAATATTAGATACCTTTTTTAAAAAATTGTTCTCTTCTCATCAACCTGAGCACTAACTCCAAACAAACTTATTATATTATATGAATATTTTACTCAATCATTATTTCAATATTAGCATAGAAATTATCATATTTGATAATATTAGATTTCTTTTTTAAAAATTGTTCTCTTCTTATAATTTGAAAATTAAAAACTAGAGGATAAGTAATTCAATTCCATATTAATTAAATAATTTGATATCGAATTTATCAATTTTTAGATATATATAATTCATATATCATCAAATAATGAGGGTAATATATGTTTACTTAATTAATAACTTTTGGGATCTGCCCTAAAGTTGAATTGACTAAGTCTCAAACCATAGATGAGTTGGTTTTAGTCACCTCAGGAGTTGGTTCTAGTTGTCCCAATAATTGACTCGACTTAAATTTTGAGCCGAAATGTATTTATTTGTTGTTTAATTCTAATTCACTAATGGACATTACAACAAAAAATAATTGCTTAATATATAGCCAAAAATTGCCTTCCCATCAAAATATTTTTACAATTATCCAAAATATTTCAGGAACCTGTATTATATGCCCTCTAGTGAGTAGTTCTAGTTGTTCCTTGCTCGCAAGTATTGATGGAAGATTATTCAGTACATTACGATTAAGTAATAACCACATTACGAAATAAGTTGGACAAATGTACTATAGATTTAATCATCAAACTTAATAAAAATTTGATAAACAACATTATCTTTTGAGTTTTGATATTCATTTTTATTTATTTAAGATTTTGAATTGATAATTATATATTGTCTTAGAATAAATAAAATTATTTTAATGAAATTGTTACGATAGTTTTGATAGAATGTTTACGGAATGGTGTTTGTGTTAATCAAATATATGAATCAGCTTAAGTTAGTTGATTACTATTTAAGTTGATAGAGGTATAGAAAAAAATATAAAAATCATAATTTTTTTTGTGTTAAATTATTTAATTTAATAAATTAACGCTAAGATTTTAATAAAATTAATATTAATCATAAAGATTTTATTAATGAATTCATACAAAACCGAGTTACCTCTCATGGAATGTGGTCCCTTTTACCTTTAAATAGTGATTATTCTAAGATACCCAAACAAGTGATCAAGTGTTTCGAATCTAGGAATAGGATGACTAATATTGATAATAAGAACGGAATTCAAAAAGCTAAATCTACTATTGAACGGCAATGTTTTCGATGCCAATCAAAAAAACATTTAATAGCAGATTGTGAGGTGCCGTCCTATTTATTAAAGTAAAAAAATGTGTTTACCGAAAATTCATAGTGATGAATTAGAGGTATCTAATAATATTCTGAGTTGTTCTAAAGACTATGATTTAAAGAAAGAAAAACAACTAGATTCTGGAAAGACTGATTATCATAAATTGAATGAATTGGAGTCGCTGAAAAAATGTTATGGAAATAGAGTGTGGCCACCGATACAATATCAGGGAACTGATAAATTAAAAGCCGCCACAAGCTATACGATTAATCAAATCAAGTAAGAATACGCATGGATATGACCCCAAGCTATATGACGGTACCTGATCCTGAAAGGATGAACATGAAAGTAAAATAACTGCCAATTAAAATAAAATAATCACAACACTTTTTAATTCATAAGTTTATTTATTTAATGTTTTCACAAGAAAAAAATTAATGATTTAATACAAAAAAAATAATAATTCATTAATGAATCCAATTTTTATCAATAATCCGATATATTATTTATCTATTTTCCTATGATTGACATTTCTAATAATTAATGTTTTAATATACCTATATATTTCCATATATATATTAATTTATTATTCATTTTAAATATACATTAAAGGTTATTACATATGATTTCTCTTCATTCTGTTTCTGGCAATTTAATTTCCTCCATTTCGCTGTCAGTATATTCAATATTTGTGTTGCACTACAAACTTTCATGTTCATCTACCGTCATTTAGCTTGGGATCATATCCATGCGTATTCTTCCTTGATTTTGATTAATCGTATAGACTGTGGCAGCTTTCAGAACCTTCGTTAAAAATTTTGTTGTTCCCTGATATCGTATCGGCGGCCACACTATTTCCATAACATTTTTTCCGCGATTCCAATTCATTCAATTTATGATAATCAGTCTTTCCAAAATCTAATTGTTTTTCTTTCTTTAAATCATAGTCTTTAGAACAACTCGGTATATTAATAGATACCTCTAATTCATCACTATGAATTTTAGGTAAATACAATTTTTTTCTTTAATAAATAGGACGGCACCTCACAATCTGCTATCAAATGTTTTTTGATTGGCACCGAAAACATTGCCAATCAATAGTAGATTTAGCTTTTTAAATTCCGTTTTTATTATCAATATTAGTCACCCTATTCCTAGATTCGAAACACTTGATCACTTGTTCGGGTATCTTAAAATAATCACTATTTGAAGGTAAAAGGAACCAGTCCATGAGAGGTAACTCGGTTTTGTATGAATTTAATATAAAAAATATATATATATATATATTTCTTTATAATTAATTTTAAATCTTAACGTTAATTTATTAAATTATATAATTTAACACAAAAAAAAATTATGGTTTTTATATTTTTTTCTATACCTCTATCAACTTAATTAGTAAACAACTAACTTAAGCTGATTCATATATTTGATTAACACAAACACCATTTTCCTCTATCAACTTAATTAGTAAACAACCAACTTAAGCTGATTTATATATTTGATTACAAACACAATTTTGTTTTAATCCTCACCATCAAAACAATTAGTGTATTATCTCCTTTTAAACACATTTTAATCATTTTTTACAAATATTTTTTTTTTTACAAATATTTTCACTTATGATATTATCTCTTTTCTAAAACATTTTAATCACTTTCATAAAATAGTTTCTTTTTACAACAATATTTTATTCTTTTCTTTTCGGAAAAAATATGATCATTAAATCAGTGCTAAAACAAAAATGATCACTAGCTAAGTAAGAAAAAAAAACAGTCTTTAAATCAGTAATAAAACAAAAATGATCAGTAGTTAAATAATGGAAAAAATTTGTTCATTAACTCCACCAAATAGATCAATATCCGAGTAAGAAAGATCAATATCTGAGTAAGAAAAATTTTGATTAATTAATTAAGTTCAATTCTTTATTTACATAATTATATTGCCGGATTCCCATAATTCCGTCCACAAATTCTACACAATTCAATTTATTTCTTAACTTCTCCAATATACGACCCTTTTCCCATTTCTTATTCTCGAATACATATAATTTGCCCCCCAGGAAACTTTATGTTTTTTCACAGGGTAATATAATAGCATTTCCCTTTGGTTAAGAAAATCTAAAGGTATTACTCAGAAAAAAGGGACAAATCGAAGTGATATAAAATATGATTAATGGTAGACTTCCTACCGATAGAACCCACACTAGGCTTTCATCAGTTAAATCACCCCATATATTTTTTAGCAGGCCTTTTTTTGAAAAAATTTAATATACCTCTAAAATATTATTTAAATTTAGCTTATTTAATAGTTGCTAACTAATTTTTTAATAGTAAATTTCAGTATTGCAAACAAAATCATTTTTTAAATTCACTGAAATTTCATTGAATATAATAAATTTAATTTTTAGATAATCGGCCTGGCTTAGGCAAAATTTTTGAAAGATGGGCCAAGGAATTTTTTAAAATTAAATATGTGCTCCTATAAAAATTTTTTATTGTGGACCTGGACCGAATCAAGAAATCCAGACCCACTTAAAATAAATAATCAAAACTAAGATGAAATATAAATAAAAACTTAATGGAGGACCAATTTTTTGCAATGATCACCTAATGGAGATATGTTTGGTTTATTTTATTTAAATAATCAATTTTTAGCTAAAACTATCACCTCAGCCTTATTTTTTTTGAAAATATATCCCAACTTAAAGAAAGCAGGAATAAGTTAATTTACGGTGCTTCATGGATTTTATTCAACACGCACCTGTTAACCCGAAATTAGCCTATTTTTTTATAAATTTAAAATGCAATTAAATAATGTATACAAAATTAGTTTATTATTATAAAAATTGTTAATCATTCTATTAATTTTTGACCTTCGATCTTAGTAATCAAATGAAAAATATTTTACCCAAGTGAAAATTTTGGTTTAAAATTTTTACCATGCTTTCTTTAATTTTTCCCCCCTACTTTTGTAAGGAATAAAATAAATTTTAAATTTTTTTGATGAATTTTATGCAAATCAGAGATCTGTAGAGGTATCATTCGCGCCTGACCTGGATTAAAAAATTTTTTTGGCCCGATCAGGATATTTTAAAAATATATACTTTACACAATCCAGTATATTTAAAAAATTAAAATATGACCTAGCCGTGTATTCGGGGCCTGCAGGTCTCTGATTTAGGTTAATACCTTTGTCTATTTTTCTATTATATTTAAAAAATCATAAAAGATTTCTGTCGATGATCTAAAATTTATGGCACGTTTCCATTACAAAGCATTGTCGGATAATATTTGGGGTGAAAATGAAATTGATTACGTTTTCATTGTCAAGAAAGATGTTATGTTAGATCCGAACCCCGAAGAAGTTAAACGTGTTAAATACTTTACTCAAACTGATTTGAGAAATATTATAAGTTAATTTACAAATTTAATATAAGTCAATTTTATTATTAATAATAGACAACGAAAAATCTATCAAATCACCTATTTCACCCTGGTTTAAATTGATTGCAAAACATTTTTTGTTTGATTGGTGGAGTAATTTAGATGAATTATTAATATCAGACAACGAACTCAACAAAATACATCGACTTTGAATTGTAGGAGACCCCAATCTCATCAAAATATTTTTTTACATAATATTTATTCTTTTTTTAAAAAAAATAATTACATAAACATGCTCAATGATTTATATAAATACCAATAAATTTATAATACTGCCAAAATACATATTTATATGGGTACAAAAATCACAGTGAATATAAATAAGATGTGCGAAATAAAATTAACATAAATTTGCGTTTTGTACAATCATGCTTTTATGAATTCTGAGGAAACATCGCATTATTTCAAGTGTCTAAAATATAGTTTTAATCCAAAATTAGCACAAATAGTATTAATAAACATAAAAATGATGATTTAAATTAATTTATATAAATATAATAAAATAATTTGTAAGACTAGCTTATATAATATTTAAAATTTTATGCCGTAAATTAATTAATTTAATGAATTTATTTTCAATAACAAAGATATAATAATGACCATTTATTTTAATCTAAATATCTATTATTTATATAAAAAATTTTATCAAGAGAACAATGACTAAAAGTAAAATGATTAAATATATTGATTATTCATCCATAGAATTAGAGTTACTTAACTGTATAGCTATTTCTTCAGGTTTGGGTATACGTCTATAATTTTCTTTTATAAGTAAAAAAGGAACTAGAGTCCCTAGAATAATTAAAATAATTCCAAGAAAATTTATCAAAATTCCTTCTGCAGATTTATCCGAATAACTTGGAGTTTTCCTAAAATGTAAATAAAATCGGTTATCATAAAATTTGATTGTATATAAATTATTACATGGAAAATATGGCAATTTCTGTTATGCCCATCAAACAGCTAGCCACAGCCATTACATACATTGCAGCTCCAAAATAGGTGTGAAAAGGCAAATATAATTTTCTGAGATTCATGGGAGAAGAAGGTATTAGAAACATAGCAGCCCCAAACAATAACTTTAAATAAAAAAAAATTTGTTAAAAATTTCAATGCTTCATTTATCATATTTTTATATAAATTTCCCCTTTTCAAGATGCACGATTCTTAGATATTTTGTATACAGCCTCAAATACCTCGACTTTTTAAAATAAAACTTACATGTAAAAAAAAATCATGATACAATTTGACATCATTGAGCTCTCAATGCATGTATAAAAAAATATTTATTTCTATATTATGAAATGTTTTAAAACAATTTATATCCTGGTTAAATAAACAAATTTCACACTTTTGAATATGTTCTAACACATAGTTTACACCTTTTTCGAGTGTTGGAAGCTTGCAGTAACTATTTGAGAATTAAAAAAATAAGTTTTATATTCATTTATTTTGAAGTAAATGTCTTCGATACAATAACCATGCATTCACAGTATCAATTGAAATATTATTCGAAGATAAAACCTTCTACCTTTGATATCTACTCTGTAGTATTCCACTAGCATAGTGTAAATCTCTCCCATTCCTTCATTATATTTTTTTAAATATAAGGCCTAGGGATCGAATAAAATTTTTTCCCGTCAAGAACCATCGCTTCACATCTTCTATTGGGTCGATACTATTGAAGGATGATAACATGAACAAATTTGTAACCGAAACTACCTCTCCCCTTTTTCTTGAGATCGAGATCGC
Source organism: Gordionus sp. m RMFG-2023 (assembly GCF_954871325.1). Classification (NCBI taxonomy): domain Eukaryota; kingdom Metazoa; phylum Nematomorpha; class Gordioida; order Chordodea; family Parachordodidae; genus Gordionus; species Gordionus sp. m RMFG-2023. The sequence continues at coordinate 20,123,858 of NC_088775.1, forward strand.
TTTTCACATTACAATCTTTTAGGCAATTGGTGTGAAGTGCATTTGTGGGCGAATCTATATCCATATTGACAATAGGATGATTAAAATTATCCTCACTATCATCAATATCTGTTTCCGAAATATCACCTTCAATTATAATTATTTTATTTGACTATATAAATATGTTAATAAAATAACTTATTAAATTCCCAATGAATTAATTTGGGATCATAATTTTAAAATTATATTTACAAAAATTATTAAAATTTAAAAAAAATATAAATTCATAAAGACATACTTGAATATTTTGTCTTCTTTATAAAATTAACAGTTTACAGAATTTTTCTATTAAAATATTTAAATAATATGTAAAATCAAGTAATTTAGAAAAAATCGAAACGGAAATATAGTCGAAAGTTACGTGATAATAAAATAAAAACAAACGTATTTTTTTTTATTATTGAAAAAATAGGCACAGCCAAGGGGAATCCTCCCCCCCCCCTTCAGAAATTTATCACTTTTTGTAAATATCATTTTAAGCTTATAAAAAATATCCCCCTCCCTGACCCCCCAAAATGTGTGCATATATCTTAAACAATAATGAATGTAAAAGTTGATATTTTTTTAAACTAAAACTATTCATCATAATTTATAAATTTTTGGAAAAAAGCATTTATATATATAAAAAAGTAAACCAAAAATGTTTTTTAAGAAATGGAATACAAGCCAGATAAGTCTTAAGACAAAAGTGAAATGTTTTATAATTATTATCTTAATAAAAGTAAAATATAATTATAAAACAATTGATAAAATTAAATCATAACAGTGGAATATTATATGTCGTAGATTTACAGTATATCTAATTTTATCAATTATATGACAATCAAATAATTTATACCAATATAGCGAATTATATATTTTACAGAAAACTAAAATATTGATAAGGAAATCAGAAAATATCTTTTAAAGACATTGTGGGATGAATAATAATATCATTTTTTATTTAAAAGAAATAGATGGCGTTGTTGCTATATTTATTACCAAGAGCATTGATTAGTAAAATTTGTTAAAATATTAACTGTAATATAATGTCTAACTGTCAAATATGTCTGTAAAAGTGGAATTTTACCTAGTATTTTATAACCAATTCTATATAATAGAGGAATATCAACTATATGTCTACTTTTTATGAATAAATTTCTTATACTTGTTTGGAATAAATTATTACTATGCTTTTATATTAATGTATATACAAGTAATTTATTATATTTTATATAAACTAATAAAATTATATTTCATATTTGTTCCAGGCTGATTTTTTTATTAAAATAAACCTCCTATCTTGTAAAAATATGTTATGACTATATATAGACCAAGGTAACCCGGCCGAAGGCCGGTCAAAAGCGGACCGAAGGCCCGTCCTAAATAAAGTCTGGGGGCTTTGCCTTCAGAAATTTTTTAATCCCCCCCCCCCTTAGGAAAATCCTGGCTACGCCTATGATTGAAAAAATATGAATGGATACATTATTTTATTTTAAAACGTTAAATTAAATAATTGAGTGGGTTTTAAACAAAAAAATGTTTTTTTTCATATATCTCAATCAAAATAAAAGATATTTAATTTTGTTTTAATAAATTTTATAATATAATAGTATATATTTATAATTTAAAAAAAAAATTTCTTAAAAAATTACAAATTTATTCTAGTGGGGTCTCACAAACCCCAATCAGTCACAAAATGCTTATATCTTAAAAACTACTCAACCGAAATATATTAAATTTGGAATATAGATTCTAAGATATATTTGATGAAGCTACTGAAGAATCCAGATCATAATATTTAACCGTTTTTATGTAATATCATTTCTAGCATGCCTCGGGTTTCATATACCCCACCAGAGTATTGAAGGGTTAATATTATTTGGTTTGGTTCTAATGTTCAATTTGATATTATCTAAGGACGATAGTCAGGCTTGTTAATAGATCCTATTAAATCGAATCACGATATTTTCAAAAAATAAACTTTTTTTAATCATAAATTTCTGAAGAAAATTTATGCTCTATGCAAAATTAGATAATATAAAAATAAATTAAATATAGCGTAAATTTATTGTAATAGAATAACATACTTATTTACAAAATCTTTTAATAAAAAAAAATTCTAAATTATTATCATTCAAACATCGAAGCTTTTCATTAAGAATATGTTTAGCTATACTAAATAAACGAAAAATGTATTATATTCAATAAATATCAGAGACCTGCGATCCGGCCCTAAGCCCGGGTACACGGGCTATTTTAATTTTTTTAAAAAATATCCGGGCCGTATATTTTAAAACCAAATATTTGAAGTCAGCTATAAAAATCAAAAAAATATATTTTGAAAAAATCCGGGCTGGGGCTGAAAATTTTTTAAAAAAAATCAGGGCGGGGCCACAAATAGTACTTCTGCAGGTCTCTGATAAATATTTTCCATATTTTATCTTAAACTAGTTTTTTTTGGTGTCCTCTTTTGTTTAGTCGTAAAAGCACATAAATTAAAAATAGTTTTTTAATCCCTCTTTTGTTTCGCCTTAAATATATTAAAATGAAATATAGTTTTTTTAGGCCCCTCTTTTGTTTGATTTAATTACATTAAAAGTAACATATGGTTTTTGTGTTTTCTTTTAAGGGTTTTTCATAGTTTTGGATTACTTAGTAAAGTGTTCAGTAATTAGAAATTTAGGACCCGGAGATCGTACTGAATCCGGAGGTATAACTTGAGTTCCGAAAAGTATAGGAGGGTTGGGTTTATCCCCAATTACAGCGTCTACATGAGCGGGAGGGGTAGGAACAGTTTGCATCCTATTTTTTTGAGGGGGTAGGGGGTAAGCTGCTAATGGGGGTAAGATAAATTTTTTTGAGGGGTTATCTATTAAATTTTGAGATGAAATAAGACAAAATTTATTAAAAATTAATACTTTCGACCAAATCTATATGTTGCAAACAATCATACACATTGTTTTCCAAATAAACTATCCTTTTAAATATAATTTAAAAGGTTTAGATATTTCAGCAAGCTCATAATGCCATAATAATTAATTCATTGTAAATAATGGAGGTTTTAATTAAATTTATTATCTAAAAAATAAATTATTTATATTCACAAAATATCGATAGTTGGTAGTAGAGATAGATTAATTTAAGTTATCCTTTATAAATTATTTAAAAAAGAGTATCAATAAATAAATAGGACATCGCCGCCGAAGGCGGCGGGGATTTTTTAGGGGGGTAGGCAAAGGTTTTTGAAGGGGGTTTGCATGCAGTGAAAATCCTGTCATGTAGACGCTGCCCAATTATGTAAGATAAAACTAACAACTCCTTTTCGCAAAAACATTTTTATTACTTTGGGCCAATTTTGTTTTAATTTATAAGCACTTTTTTATTTTCCCTATAAAAGGGACTAATTATTTGTTTTACCTAATAAAAGTTTAATATTATTATGGCACCTACTCGATCCCACCCAAATACACTACCTGTAACTGAAGCCCTTGAAATTTACATAAGTTTTAAAAATATTTGTTTTGAATAAAAAAATATCAAGGAAAAATGCATCTTGCGATAAATTTTTCCCCTTGAAAGTTTCAATTTCATATAGTCATTTAAATAAGCATCTGCATAAGGTTGAACCTGCAGGTTTTCCAAATGAGTAATTAAGCTTTCTTTTACCGGCAGATTTTATACCAGATTGATATAAGGATGATTAAGCTTAAATTTTGGGTGAATTATTGCTGATAATGTGCTGATGTCCTCATACAGAGAAGGAAATTTATATTAAGAAATGATAATTATCAATATTATACGGAACTGAAAGAAAGGTTTCTCATTTATATCTATGACATCGATAACTATTTTTCTAGATCTATATAGACATTAGCTAGCTATAAAAAATAGATACTTTAAAATTTCATATTAAATTAAAAGCTACTACTCGAAATTTTACTTTATGAATTGGTTTATCTTAAATTATCAAGGACAAATACAATTTAGTACATTTAAAAGAAATTAAATTAACAAAATATTGTATAATCACAAAATTATTGATTTTTTAATATTAATCTATGGTTTTTACGTAAGAAAGGTATGTTTAAATATGTTTATGAATATTAATATTGAATCAGTGTCAAGAAAGTATAATTAATACGAAGATTTATTGGTAAAATAATAATATAGGATTAGGTTATATAAGGTTAACTTGTTTTTTAAAGAAAAAAAAATGCATTTATTTACTAATTGTTATATAAATCGTTGGTTACCTGTAATCCAAACATTATGGTAGTTATAATTCCTAGCCAAGAGTGTAGTGAATACAAATTGGGAAAGGGTGGTTTGTTTAGATTATGGCTATCAAAAACTGCTTTGAGTCCAATTCCAGAAAAAATTAAAGCTCCGGCATTTATAGCTCCATGTATCAACTTTAATTTAGGTTTACGCATGTCTCTAAAAGCACGGTAAATAAGAGCAGCTAAAATTCAAAAAATAAAATTATTAACATTACTTGGTAAGGCTAAAGATAGTAGTCCGTTTCAAAAAAAAGGTAATAATAAACATATCGGACTAAAAAAAATTTCGAAAAATAAACAAATATTTAGTATTATATTTTTTTTCTTTAATTTATAAAAAAGATTATTTCTTTAATTTTTAAAAAAAATTGTGGTCGTTTTTGCATAAGTGAAATGGTATCCAAAGCAAATTGGTATCATTTGAATAGAAACGCAATAGTATAATGATAAAAAAAAATATACACGATAATTTACATGTCTATATATAAAAATGAAGATACATTATATTAGGAGATATCGATGCAATCTAGGGTAATGAAAGATATATATATCTAATTTCGTACTCAAAAATATTATAGAAATGTAGTCCTAAAATTTTATTTATGCTAAAATTTATATTAACCCATACATTTCTCACATTTTTATAACCTTACTCTTACGTCTAAAAATATAGGTTTCAGAAAAAAAACTGGTCCCACTGGGAATAAACTATCATCTTCTGATCTATTCTAACAAACCTATCCTTTAAAGATATTTTTATATTTATGATAATTATATACTCAAAATCAAAGTTGTTAACCCTCCTTTTTAAAGGTAGCTAGCTCCCGCTCCAAGTAATGGAATGATTTTCATTTTTTAAAAAGTACACGAAATAAAATTATATTTTTTTACCAAAAAAGTTTTATTTATATTAAATGATATATCAAATTTTAATCTTTTATTAGCTTTAAAAAGTAAATTTGAGTCTAACCATCCACGCCTCTCCTCTAAAACCTGTTTAGCATTTATAAACAGTCGCTCAACAGGAGCACTAGAGGGAAGCGGGGTATTGTATTTTATAAAAATATTTTTTAATTTAGGAAAATTATAATTTAAAAAATATTTGTCCAATATATTATCTTCCTGATAATCAATTTTATGGAATCCAAAAAAAATCTCTGCAGGATTCCTGTGAACTAGTAGGTATGAATCAAGAATTTGTTTTCTTAAAAAATTAACTAATGTGTTTTAATTCCATATTTTGTGCATTTTTTATCCATTCTCAATTTAATTTGAATGCAGGATGGATAATAGCAGCAATGATATTTCCATTATTATAAACATTTGAAAATCTGCAATAAGTTATTAGATAATTTATTTTTTTTATTATACACCTTTTATTAATACCGCTTATAAGAGACTCTATAAGAGGTTGGTATCTGCTGTCATTTATTTTTGATTTAGAAGAGAAAAATATTTTTTGTATGATGGAAATGGAAATTCGATTTCTTCTTCTATGATGTCTGGTAGAGGTCTGCATTGGGCGGGGTTTCGGCTCGCCCGCCCATATAAGTGGGCGGGCGGGTTAAAAAATATAAATTATGAGCGAGTAAGTGGGCGGGTTAAAAAATTTAAACAATGCGCTGATGGGTTCAAAATTTTTTAATCATTTAAGTAAATATTAATAAAATATTGTTCCTATGTTTTTAGGATATTAAAAATTAAAATGTCCTTTTATGGTATCATAAAATCTTTTTTCTTAAAATAAATAAACTTTTTTGTATATTTAAAACTACTTTGGTGGAAACGACAAGAAAGAGATTTGCCAAAGCTATCAAGATTAGCAAAAAATATATTGGCAATTCCTACAACTAGTGCTTTTTCTGAACGAGGATTTTGCATTGCTGGAAGGTTTTTAGAACAAAGAAGAACGTGTTTAAATCCAGAAAATGTCGATTCATTATTATTTTTGGATTATTAATTACATATAGTATCAATTTTATATTTATTTTATTTTCATGAATATTTTATTTAAGATCAAATAAATTATCCATAATTTAAATTGAATATTTTTTTAAGCTTAATATAGTAATTTCTAGGGCTGTGCCGATCCACATATTTTCCCCGATCCGATATTTCCCGATATTGGTTTAAAACTGTTATGTTCTATCCCCCCTTATTTCTTTTTTTTTGTTTCTAATTTTGTTATGACATTAATATATTATAACTTATTTTTATATTGCATTTGAAACTGGTTCTTACCAGTTTCGTGAATGATTATATCGCGATTAAATAACAACTTTTTTCCTTTTGTTTTAAAAATTATAAAGGTGGAAAACAAAACACCATTAATTATTTTTCGTGCTTTTTAAATTGAATTTTTCTTTTTTGTTGTAATTTCACTTATTCGAATAAACTTTGAAAATTACGTTGTCCAAGTGATTCCTTGACTAAATCGATAAAACCCGGCCCCCTGGATCCAGTCATTGACCATCCCGGACCCCCCAATCACGGACTGTATTATTCCCATTCAGACCGGGGAACCCATCGGTCCAAACCCAACAAAAACCGATCCGATATTTAATTGATTTTTCACCCCCTTCCCTTGCACCAAATGTAAATAATAAATCAATATTTTTTATGCAAAAAATCGAATTAATGAATCTTTCATTATTCCTCCTCGTGAAATTAGAATTCCGCAAATAACGAATTTTGCAAAATTATCTTTGTCTTTTGTAAAATATTTCCATAATTCAGATATCATATTTAAAAAAAATAAAACTTTGGGTGTTCCTTTCTATTTTTATAAAAAACTTTTAAAATACTATAAATCTATTTAAAAAAATAAAAATTTAGGGGGTTACGTACATTTACATTGTTTTAAAAAAATATTTAGAAAATATTATAATGTAAAATAAATATACAAAACATAAAATAATAAAAATAAAAAAAAGATCAGATCGGATGGTTTTTTTACAGGTATCGGCCCGATTCGATATTTTTGGAAAACTCTAAATATCGGTGCCGATCCTATATTTAATATCGGCACAGCCCTAGTAATTTCCTAAAAACCTTTTGTGGAGGTTTAATGCTGAATTTTTTTTTTATTAGATATTAAAAAATTGAAAGAATGGCCATAATTATATTTTATAATAAAAAATTTTTTTTATAAATAATGGGTGGGCGGATAAAAAATTTTAGACTAATGGGCGGGCGGGTTAAATTTTCTAAAAACATTGGGTAGGCGGGCTTATGGTCCAAAAACCCGCCCAATGCAGAACTCTAATGTCTGGATCCATATTATCAAAAATTATTTTTTATCATATATCTATAAAATGACTTAAAAGATTTTCCAATAAATTTTCAAATAAAAAGAAAGAAAAACTTGATGTAATATTTTAACTGATTAAATGAATAACCAATATAAAACTCGGCTCAACATTTAATATTGCATAAATTTAAATAAAATAATATTTCATTTAAAAAAATAATTTAATTTATATATTAAATTAAAAGCGGTGGAGCGGTGCTCCTCCACTCCAGCTTTAAAAGGAGCTAGCTCCCGCTCCTGATTTTTAGGTATTTTGAAAAGTGTAGCGCCGCTCCTTAACAACTCTGCATAAAATAGATTTTAGGACTAAATATTCAAAATAATTTAGACTACGAAATCTGATGTGGATATATATTTGGAATAAATATCATTATTATAAATCTAGCAAAGTTACAAAATATATTAATATATCAGTAATAAATTATCATCAAAAAATTTTTTTTTTAATTCTTGAAAATAAATTTTTAAACATTTCTCTCTGTTAAATCGCATCCATCCATGTTTTTAGTTACATCATTTTTATAATTGCACAATGATTAATACTCTTAAAAAATTTTTTAAAAGAATGGTTATGGTGATATTATGCATAAATTATATCTATTAAATTAAATACAAACATATCGTTTATAGATCGATATATTTATTATTTAGGTGGTTAATGAAATAAAATCGATATCTATTCAAATATAAAAATGTAATTATGAAATTGTAGCCTATGTTATTATATCTCAAAATACAATAAAGTTTCTTTAGAAGCCATTTAATTTAAAAAAGTCTAAACAGCAAAAATTTTTAAAGTATTTTTTTGAAAATCTATCTTATAAAAGATACACATAATTAAAAGAGAAAATATTTAAATATATTTCCTATTAAATTAGGTAATAACAGAAAAATGGATCGATTCTTGTATTCTGTCAATTTTTATGTGTTATTTTGGGTGAATAACATTTAAAAAAAATAGTTTTGGCAATCCTACCTTAAATATGTTATTGGTAGCTTGGGTTAACATTCGATAACTTTTTAAAAAACCTTTCAACTTAAAAGTCATGTTTAATTAATAAGGGAGATTAAAATTTGAAAATAAATTTTTTTTTACTATTTATGTCTATGTGTAATCAGATATGAAGATAATTAACAATTTATTATTTATTTATTAAAAATTTAACATTTTCAAAAATTGTAACGATATCTAAGGACTAGAGCTATGAAATTGGGCCCAATGCCCTGTCAAAGTGGCGGTGTGCCTGAAAATTTAAAAAAATCATGTCATTTTTAAGTCTAAAAAGCTATGCACAAAATAATATTTAAGGGTCAATTTCAACACATTACCATCAATCCCCATCATATTTATCAAAAAATAAATAAACTTTCACTGTCTCTAAAAAAATTACAATTGCATTAATGAGTTAATGATGCTTACTACCAAAGGCAATACCGAGCGAATCGTGATTTTACAATTTTTATTTGATAGATACTACCAAATACCAAAATTTATTAAAATGTAATAAGACCCTTATTATTTAACATATTATAACGGAATCACGTGGTCGAGTCCGGCCTCCTATATATCATCTCCCAAGGACGGAACCACCAAGTTAGATTAAAAAAAAATATGATCATTGCTGGGATTCGAACCCATAACCATCGGATTGGTAAGCAACGTACTTGCCGACTAGGCCACAGACGCTTTCCAAAATTCACGATATATATATTATAAATAAATTTGGTAGTGCCTATCCAAATGAAGAATAAACATACAAATTTGATAGGGTATGCATCATTAACCGCATTAATGCAGCATCAAGACCATGTGATGTGAAAATTATTAAATTTGGTCTTTTAGAATTTGAGAATATTTAGTAATGATTAAAATATTTATTTTTTTATACCTTAAAATTAGTGTTGCAAACGAAAGCGTTTTAGAATAATGCGTTCTTGAATAAAATTTGTTTTTTTTTGAAAAAAAAGAATTTTCAACGTAAGCGTATTTATTTATTGGATGCCTTTTTTACATTCACTCAATTAGATATATCTAGATCTGTGTGCAACGAAATTATCCGCGGCCAGCGCGAGTTTCAAAAATCTAATCGACGACCGGCGGAGTAAATCGGCGCACCGTTTTAAATTTTATTGGTTATTTTTTTTAAAATTAATATATCATTTTTTATTTAAGATATTTTAAAATAGTTTTTTCTACAAAATTTTTGGCAGATGAAACTTTGCATTTTCAATTTTTTTTGGTGATAATAGATAATTAAAGAAAGATACCATAAATAAAAAAGCAACTTTAGAAAAATAACTTTTTTGGTGATAATGCCTACAAATTTTTTAAAGGGGGCATAGGGGTAAGGTAAATTTTTGATATCTAAAACTTTGCAATTTAAATTTTTTTTGGTGATAATACTATAATTAAAGGAAGATCTCATAAATAAATATAATTTAAGCAACTTTAGGAAAATAAGCAACTTAATGAATAAAATTGGGTCATTTAATAGTATATTTCTTATATAAATTTTAATACTATAATTGAATTTAATAATAAAATTGCGTCATTCTCGTGTATAAATTTTAATACTATATTTCAATTTAATGAATAAAATTGCGTCATTTAATACTATATTCCGATTTAACCCTTCACTACAAAGGTTAAAAAAATCACTTAAACTTCAAAGGTGGGGTTAATTTTACTCCTAATAAATATAAAATTTTAAATTATTATTTATTTCCAGAAAAAAGTTACACTAATTTACCTAAAGTTGCTTAAATTTTATTTATTTATGGGATCTTCCTTTAATTATAGTATTATCACTAAAAAAATTAAAAAGCAAAGTTTCAACTACCAAAAATTTACCTTACCCTTATGCCCCCTTTAAAAAATTTGTAGGCATTATAACCAAAAAAAGAAATTTTCCTAAAGTTGCTAAAAAAATTTTTATTTATGTGATCACCAAAAAATTTAAAATGCAAAGTTTCATCTAGCAAAAACCCCTTATGCTTCCTTTAAAAAATTTGTAGGCATTATCACCAAATATAGTTCTTCCTAAAGTTGCTAAATTTTAATTTATTTATAATATCTTCCTTTAATTATACTATTATCACCAAAAAATTTTTAAAATGCAAAGTTTCATCTACCAAAATATAGAAAAACTATATAATAAATTTTTTTTAAAAAATAACATAACTAAAAAAAAATAATATCCCCCGAAAGTGTCAATAACCCATTTATTTTTTTAATTGCTAATGAATTTTTTTAAGAAAAATAAAATTAAAATATATACTACACACTGCAGATATCTCGGCATATTTTTAGAATTATATTGAAGAGAAAAAACTCATAAATTCAAAATCTATTTTGTAATTTTATAATTATCATGTTTAAAAATAATTTTATTTAAATTTTTCGGATATAATGCAGATGGAGCATTTTTTCAGCTAATGTGGAAGGATTAGGAAGCTCAATCCTCTTTTCTTTCCAGAAATTTAGAGCATCCATATCTTGTGAATGGCGTTTTCCGAGAAGAATATAACATTTTTGTTCTAAATCACTTAAAGTGGAATCGTAATTTGTACTTGTTGAATGTTTATTGCTAATTTTGTCAAAATATTTGAATAATATTTCTTCTTGATTCCAAATCGCTATATTTACTACCCGAATATCATCATACTCTATACGTTTAAGATGTTTTATAATAAATTCTGACGCTAAGTAATTCTGTTCTATTATATGCATTGACGCAATTTTTAATTTTTGAAATCTTGGGCCTAAAAGAGAAGTCAACACTTAGATTATTTTTGAAATAAAAAATTAATTAAAAAAATGAACATACTTATATAATATTATTTGCAAATCACAAACTGGAAATCTTAACGTAAGTTTATTTTAATAGGTTTCTGATCTATCATTACATTTACTATTAAATTTGTTTCAATTTCTTCTCAAATATAATGCCAAGTTTAGGTAGGCCCTTTTGTGCAGATAGAAATTAAATTGTTTCTTTAAATTTTAAAAGAAAAGCTAATAGTTCTTCTACTAGGTCTGATTCGTAGTTTGAGATAGTGTTTCCCAATTCTTTTCAAAACGTTATTAATAAATTTTTGTTTACCCCAGCCATGCTTTCAAACATACATCATAATATACTATGCCACCTGGTTGGGATATTCAATTTTAACATTTTCATACGTGTAGCATTATTGTTAATATCACCAATTAGAGACGAGTATCAGGGTAGAGATCAGTGGTAATATCTAGCATATCTTATGTTATAATTGTACTTAGGCATTTTCTTTAATCTGCGAGGAACTCGTTTAAAGCACTAATAATTTCTCTTGTTCTTTAGATAAGAAATTCAACATAAGGGATTTAATAGCATCCATTGCAACCATATTATGTAAACCTTGACCCAAGCATAAGTGATTCATATTCACCTAATCAAATACCCTCTCTAGCATTGCGTCTCCATTTTAAAATATGAAAAATTATTATAACTTTTGGAATTTTAGATTTGATTGATTGAATTGTAAAATAAAATAATTATGATGTAAAAATAGGTATAAAATAAGAATTCATCAAAATCTTGATTGACATAAAAAATTTACAACATGATGTTGACCAATTAATAGTAAAAATGCATAAAATATGGTATTTTTTTTAAAAAAATTGTGATGTGTATCAGTGTGATTTTAATAAACGGCGGCGTTTTCAGCAGGGCCAAAAATATCGGCGGCCAGTTGAATAAAATAATTCAGACAAAAATAAGGTTTTAAAAATATTTAAAGGAAACAGCCGAGAAAATGAAATCCTTTATTAAAAAATCAGATTATTTCAAATTAAAAATAAAAATGATTTTTACTTTTTTTAGCAAATTATTAAAATATCTTCCAAAATAATAGGGCTGTGCCAATCCAAATATTTTTCACAGGCTTGTTAATCGATCCTTTTAAAAAGATCGAATCCCGAACATGATCTTTTGAAAAAAAAGAGGATTGAAATTTTTTTTAAAAAAAGGATCGCGATCACGATCACGATCCTTTTCTTATTTAAATTTCTGATCGATGCAAATATAAAAAATAAATAAATATGGTATAAATTTATTGTAATTAAATAATATAACAATTAGGATATATTTATTTATAATTAAATTAGCCTTTAATAATAAAATTTTTTCTAAATTATCATCATTTAAACAACCACGTTTTTCATTAAATACATGTTTAGCTTTACTAAACAAGCGCTCCACAGGAGCGGATGGTAAAGGTGTGTTATATTCAATAAATGTTTTTTTTAATTAACATAATTATTAAAAATATTCACTGAATCATCATTAGAATAAAAAAAATTATTAATGGAAAGAGCATTTTGTAACGAGTTTTTCCCAAAAAAAGTATTGATCCAGGGGCGTCGCTAGCCTTTGCAATCTCAGAGAAATCAATTAGAAAAATTTTTATGGGGGGACGCCCCCCATAGCCCCTATTAATATATCAAACTTTTAAAACTTGCTAACTCTGAACAATTATTCTGAATTTCATATTTTGTCATTTATCATATTATAACAAATTTAACTAGCATATAATTAATTATAACAATAAAGACATTTCTAAAAATAATATTTTTTAATATAAAATCTATTTATTACAGTATAAAATATTTTCGATTGCTGATATAAAAAATTTTGCATCTAAAGAATTACAAGTGATAAAAAGAGTTAATTAATTCATACATATGCTTCAATTGATAATGGTTTTTAAAAACCACATAATATGATCATGAAACTAATATAACTCTTTGTTACCATTTTAGACAATGTTTTGTAGAATGGATAAATAAGGAAAAATTTATACAACAAATCAACCCATCTTTTAAATAGATAATATAAACCACCAATCCAAATCATCAAATTATATTGGGGTTAGAGCTTCCTCTTAGATGATATGATGGAAGCTAGATAAGTAGCCGAGAAAATTATTGAGATATTAAATTTCTAAAAGATTTATCTTCCATTTTTAATGATACATAAACTTAACTCATATCAGAAAAACATTAAAAATCTTTAGAAGAAATTCTGCAAATATATTGAATCCTTGAGTTATTTACATGGCAAGGATGCCATAAAAGAAATGAAACATTTTGTAACTATATAATAAGAAACAGTATGATATGAAGAAAGCAAATAAGATTTTATATATAATTGTCGCACCACCTTGAGTTGGTATATTATATCTTAAAATAATAGTAGTTTGTAATAATATCAAAAATATACTCGTATTAAAAATTTAACTCAAAACTATTTTTCAAGAAGAAAAAATTAGCTTTCCTAAAAACACGTAAAAAAGAGAAGAAATATCTAATTTATTACATCCATTATGGAATGAATAATAAGATGTTTAATTTTAATAATAATTTAAATTAGATAGCGTTAAAGAATTTAATGCAAATTGTTACTATGCCACCTACCCTTTTAAAGAAAATATTATTTTATTTAAGACCGTGGCATGTCCTTTTTAAAGGATATAATAAATTGGGACTACAAGTTCCCAAAAAAGGCAAATAATTATATTTTAAAATAATAACTTAAATTTTTTGTTATAAATAAAACTTCTTGGGTTATAATATAAAGGTCTCTTATTTTGCTATTTATATTTTTTTAAATTTTAAAGTTCTGCTTAATAAATGACGAAGGAAGAGATGATTGGTAAAATACATAATTTATTCATTTATAATTTTTTCTTGGTTACATCAAAAATTAGAATTTAAATTTTTTGGAAATAAGAAACGCATGTGAAGTCACAAATTAAAGATTTAACTAAAGACCAATAACAGAAGTTAAACCATATGGGCTTAGGCCATCATCTGATGATAAATTAGCAGACTCCAGTATGTTTTGAAATTGGGCCCTCATAAGAGAATGACTAATAGCTGAATTAATTGCTGCATGTCTTGCAGGCCTGCCTTGACGATATATATATAACTAAGACTAGTGTTGTTAATTAGTCGATTTCTTCATGTAAATCGACTAAAAACTTTAGCGACTAAATTATAACTAAAGACCAATAACAGAAGTTAAACCATATGGGCATAGGCCATCATCTGATGATAAATTAGCAGACTCCAGTATGTTTTTTAATTGGGCCCTCAAGAGAATGACTAATAGCTGAATTAATTGCTGCATGTCTTGCAGGTCTGCCTTGACTATATATATATATAACTAAGACTAGTGTTGTTAATTAGTCGATTTCTTCGTGTAAATCTACTAAAAACTTTAGCGACTAAATTAGTCTATCAGTCGACTAAAACGACTAATTTGGTAGACTAAAGCTACTAGTATAGTCGACTGATGATCTATTTAGTAGGCTTAGTCGACCAAATTAGTATATTTAGTCAACCCATTTAGTAGGTTAATCGACCAATTTAGTCGTCTAAATATAATTAAAATTTTTGAGGCGTTACCGAACCTGCATCATTGTATAGTCGGGTGTTGTTAATGTTCTTCCGACTACTTGATATATTAGATATGTACAAAAGTAAAGTGACAATTGTCATAATCGTTATGTTCAATCTTTTTTAAATTTTTTTGAAGCAATAGGGTAAATTATAAGTTGTAAACATGCTAAATTAAAATTTAAATAAGGATATACCATAGAAAAGTGACAATTGTTATTTTTTAACTTTTCTGAATTTTTTTAGAGTAAATAGGTAAAAATATATATTGTAATAAAGATGTTAAGATAAAATTTCAGTGAAGATGTATCATAGAAAGGTGATAATTGTCATAATTGTTGTTTTTTTTAACTTTTTTGAATATTTTTATATTAAATAGGTAAAAATAGATATTGTAAAGATGTTAAGATAAAATTTCAGTGAAGATGTTACCATAGAAAAGTGACAATTATCATAATTGTTATTTTTTAACTTTTTTAAAGCAAATAAGTAAAAATATATATTGTAAAGTCTTTTGTTATCCATTTTGGGATGAAGAGTTTGGATTAATTCGAGAGGAACTAATAATGGACCTTTGGGACATGAAGAATTAGATAATTAGATATTTATGATTTGTAATTTTTTTGATAATGTATAGATATTGTTGTTGGTGTTTTTTAATAAAGAAATTTGAGTCGTATTCTTATTCTTATTATTATGAAAGGATGGCTTGTAATATTAATTATATAAAAAAAAGAGACTAAATTCTAATATAAAAATAAACTCAAAAAGACACACTACTGAATTAAAGAGTTAAATTCGGAATTATAAAATAAGGAAACACTTTTTATTTAAATTTCATAGTTTTTATCATTACAAAAAATATCATGAAAAAATTACCAAGTAAAAAATAATGATTTCTTTTTCACAAAAATTAACAACCTATTTTTCAGAAATGACTGACATTTCATTAATTAAAAACTAATATATATATATTTATAAAAATTGATTGACATTTCTATTAAAATAAGTATCGTTTACGACATAAAGATGTTAAGATAAAATTTCAGTGAAGATCTACTATAGAAAAGTGACAATTGTCATAAATGTTATTTTTTAACTTTTTTGAATATTTTTATGTAAATAGGTAAAAATAGATATTGTAAAGATGTTAAGATAAAATTTCAGTGAAGATGTTACCATAGAAAAGTGACAATTATCATAATTGTTAATTTTTAACTTTTTTGAATTTTTTTAAAGCAAATAAGTAAAAATATATATTGTAAAGATGTTAAGATAAAATTTCAGTGAAGATCTGCCATAAAAAAGTGACAATTGTCATATTGTTATTTTTTAACTTTTTTGAATATCTTTATAGTAAATAGGTAAAAATAATTTTTGTAAAGATGTTAAGATAAAATTAAATTTCAGTGAAGATGTACCATAGAAAAGTGACAATTTATAATTGTTATTTTTTTAAAATGTCATAATTGTATTTTAGCTATTTACTATATTAAATTTTAAAAAATAACAATTATGAATTGTCACTTTTCTATGGTACATCTCCACTGAAATTTTATCTTAACATCTTTACAATATTTATTTTTACCTATTTACTATAAAAAAAATTCAAAAAAGTTAAAAAATAACGATTATGACAATTGCCACTTTTCTATGGCACATATTTATTGAAATTTTATCATAACATCTTTACAAAATATTTTTTACCTATTTGCTTTAAAAAATTCAAAAAAGTTAAAAAATAACAATTATGACAATTGTCACTTTTCTATGGTACTTATTCACTGAAATTTTAATTAATAATTAAAAATCTTTACAATATATATTAATACCTATTTGCTTTAAAAAAATTCATAAAGATTATGACAATTGTTACTTATCTATGGTATATCTTCACTGAAATTTTATCTTAACATCTTTACAATATTTATTTTTACCTATTTACTATTGAAAAATTCAAAAAAGTTAAAAAATAACAATTATGACAATTGTCTTTCTATGGTACATCTTCACTGATATTTCATCTTAATATCTTTACAATATTTATTTTTACCTATTTACTATAAAAATATTCAAAAAAATTCAAAAATAACATGATAATTGTCACTTTTCTATGGTACATCTTCATTAAAATTTTATCTTAACATCTTTACAATATATATTAACCCTCTATTGCGTGACATATCAATAAATGATATAATTTTTTAAAAAAGCTTATTTTGTCTTTAAAAGGCTCTTAATAAATTAAAAATAATTTTAAAAAAATTTTTTTTAGTGTGTATTTAAATACAAAATGCGTGTAAAAAGTATCATATTTTTTCAATTTCAAACCTATTATAAAATAAAGATATATAATTTTAATATTTGATAAATAATGTAATAAAACAAATTTATATTATTTTCATGAAATAATTTAAAACAAATAGTTTTTTGTAGTAAAACATAATGATACACCATATTTGGATCACTTTCGTAACCAATTTACACCCAGGTGTTATTAAATCCAGTCTTATTTCTTTATGCGTAATAAGACTTGTCGGCCCCTTGCTAGATTTTTCTTTATATTTGGTGTTAATTGATATTCGTTTTTTTACGCTAGCGTTCATATTTTTGTTACATTATTGAAATTTTAAATGTTAATAATGGCATCTGTTCTTTTACCGGTACTTTTAAAGCTACAAAATCTCGCCTATACATTAACCAAGATTTATGAGGATCATATCAAGTATATGGACCTATACGGTGATACCATTTACGTGATCTTATGAATCCACGCTCCATCTTTTAGAATTTTTTTTCAGTTGGAAACTGGCAATTATAAATTCTATTAACTCTGGCTGTAGCAATACTCCCTTTTGGGCGAGTAATACTTGAAGTTCTATACCACAGAACCAATTAAGAAAACACAATTTAAAATTGGAATGTAGTGGTACCAATAGTTGAAATGCATTTCCACTAGAATCAATATCTGCTGATCTTGAATCAAGAATTTCCTCATTTTATGAACCCCTAAGGTTAGAATCAGAACTAACTTCTGGAATACAGTACATTTTGACTATAGATAGAAAATAAAGAACATTTAATAATATAAAAAAAATAATCAAAAAAGCCCAAATTCATATTGCATTATGTATTTGGGTGTATGTACCTTAAAATTTAAATTTTAAACACTATTAATGAATATAACAATCTATTTATATATAAAACATTTCTTTTACCTTTATTTAATAGGATTTTTAACTTCCTGTTCTTTAAAAATTTGTACAAGAGAAATGACATAATTTATAAAATGGAAAATATGCAACTATTCGAAAGTTTTGAACTATGTATTTTAGAATTTTTATAATAATAGCTGTCTTTCATTTTTGACAAACCACCTCCTCAAAATTCGAATTCAAGCTTTTCAGATTTTTTCCTTGATCATCCAAAACCTAACATTATTTCAAGGATCCCCAAAGGTGCAAGATTGACGGTGGCCAAATCCTTTACAGACTGTCTATCATCCCTATTGCTAAACTTTAATAATGAAAACGAATGGCTTAAATTTCTTTTCTATGGCTATAATATTTTCAAGGTGCCAGACAAAACTTCACATAAATCCCTAACCCAGCAAATCAAGGATTCTGCTTCAATAGTTGTCCCTCATCTATACGAACACGGGAAGACATCTGTTGTCAAAAATAAAATGAAACCCTCTGCTATCGAGCTGAAGGCCAATTTAATCACTAAAAAAATTGACAATCTTAACATCAAAGGTGCACTTAGATTGGTTTCTACTCAAGCTCCCTCGCCGAACCTTCAATCGACACATACTTGAAGCTCTGCAAAAAACACCCTCTACAACTATAACCCCTATATCTCTACAACCTCACTCTACATGCGCATCACAATTTACCACTGATGAAGTGAGGAAAGCTATCCTTACCTTTCATCGAGATTCAGCACATGGCCTTGATGGAATCCGTCCTATATTTCTCCAGGACATTACTTCCCCCTCAATATGTTCTCAAACTTCCATTCTTTCCAAAATTACAAACTTTTGCAACAAAATCTTAAAAGGTGATGTGCCAACCTTTGTTTCCCCTATTCTTTTCGGTGCCAGGCTAATAGCCCTTCAAAAACCCAATAATGATTTAAGACCGATTGCAATTGGCTCGACCTTTCGTCGTTTAGTAGCAAAAATGATTTCCTCTCGAATAAAGCATGAAGCTTCAAATATACTAAGTCCTTTCCAACTTGGTGTTGGTATGTTGTTCATCTAGAAACCCAGCCAACCAACGAATCTTTAGTCAAAATCGACTTCAACAATGCTTATAACACTCTTTCTCGGAATTCCTTTCTGAGCTCATCGAGTATTCTCTTTCCTGGTTACACTAAATTCTTTTATTCATGCTATCAACAGCCTTCCACTCTCCAATTTGATACCTATAAAATTCCTTCGATTGAGGGCATACAACAGGGAGATCCTCTAGGTTCTTTATTTTTCTGTTTCGGGATTAATGAAATTGTTAAATCTATTAACGAGGCATGTTCATTATCATTGCATGCATGGTACATCGATGATGGAATCCTTTGTGGTCCAAACGACGAAATTAATAAAGCTGTAATGATAATCAAGGATGCAGGGCTATCCATTGGTCTATCAATCAACCATGAAAAATCAGAATTCATTCCAATTAATTCATCTGAAAACAATTTTCATAATTTCAAAACAGATTACTCTGGAGGAATTATCTCACTTAGGTGCTCCCGTTGGTGGACACATAGCCATATCATCCTTCCTACAATCTACACTCGAAACCCTTAATGAGTTGGCTGACTTATTTTCCCTTCTCCCCTCTAAAAAACCTTTTTTCTCCTGAAAAATTTCTTCAATATCCCAAAAACTCTTTACGCGCTCCGCTCTACCCCTATTTTTAAATTTCCCACTTCCTTAGGCATTTATGAAAATGGGATTAAAGTCCTAATTGAAAGTATCCTTAATCTAAAATTCCATGAATTAGCGTGGACACAAGCCACCCTTCCTACCAAGATGGGAGGACTAGGCATCAGATCCCCTTCCGATCTTGCCTTAACTGCCTTTATATAAAGCTGTCTTTTAACCAAAAATTTAGTCAATCCTAATTCTTAAAATTCTGACCCTTCCTTTGATAGTGCCATCATTGAATGGAAATCTCGATTCATTGCCGACCACCCAATTCCAGAAACGAACAAGCAGAGGGACTGGGATAAGCCCATTATTGCAAGCTGCGTCGAATCTCTCCTTTCCAGTATGCAATCATTGGACCGTCCCTTATTCTCCTCTCTGCTTAATGGTTCTGGACATGAGTTTCTCGAAGCCATTCCATCCGCGAACTTACAATAACAATTAACCCAAAATGAGCTAACTCATGCAATAGGCATCCGTTTAAATTGCATAGTAACCCAACCCCACATCTGTGCCGGCTGCAGTTCTGCTGTTTTGAGTAATGGAAGGCATATTCTATATTGTCGTTCATGTAAAGGCCGCATCGTTAGACATAACATTTGCAATTCTATAATTCTTAGAGCTCTGAGATCCGCTCAAATTCCTTCTATTCTCGAACCCTCTGGTCTTTTCAGATCTGATGGGAAACGCCCTGACGGGATCTCTCAAATTCCCTGGAAGCGAGGTCAATTCTTGGTCTGGGATTACTCTTTTGATCCATTGGCTCCTCCCAATCAATCCCTTAACATTCTGGAGAACAAGGAGCTTCTAAAAATTGCAAAATATTCAGAGATATCCCAAGATCACTTATTCATTCCCATCATTTCCACTACCTTGACTACCTTTGGAAATCGTGCTCTTTCTTTCTTCAAGGAACTTGGATCACTAATCCACAAACTAACAGATGAACCTCCTTCTTCTTAAGACAAAGACTCGCCATAGCAATTCACAGGGCCAATTACATCAGCTTCATTGGCAGCCTCATCTCACATGATGATTAGAATAATTTTTATATAATTTTAATCGCGTAATGAATAATTTATTTATTTCATAATAGTGTTCTCAAAAGGGAACCATAATTATATCTAAAAATTATAAAATTACAACTAATAAAATTCATAATAGCATATAATTTTTATTATTAAAAAAACATGAATATTATAATAATCATATTTAATTTCATATTATAATAATCATATTTAATTTCATAATTATTATAAAATATAATAATATTTAAGAATTATTTAAAGTAATTAAACTTAATAAAAATGGTACTATAGAAATAAATAAAATATATGTGTATCTATTTTACATCATGTGTATTAAACTGTAAAAAATTTTATATTAAAATTTATACCTTTTTTATAGTGTGTGTATTCAAATATGATGTCCACAATAGAGGGTGAATACCTATTATTTGCTTTAAAAAAATTCAAAAAAGATTAAAAATAACGATTATGACAATTGTCACTTTACTTTTTTACATCTTCTCTGATATCTCAAGTAGTCGAAAGTAGTGTTGTTAAATGACTCGCTATTTAAAAACGGCTAACTATCCAGAATAATATTGCACAAGCCTGCTGAGTTTGTTCATAGATGACCCAAAGGTTTAGACTCCTGTCAACGAAATCTCGAGGCTTAGGAAATATTTTTCTAGCTAAAATATTGAGTTAGCCGTTTTTAAAAATCGACTCAAAACGAGTCGTTTAACAACACTAGTCAGAAGAACTAGATTAACAACACTAACCCTGACTATACAGTGATGCAGGTTCAGAATGCCTCAAAAATTATATTTAGATGACTAAATTATTCGATTAAGCCGACTAAATGAGTGGACTAAACAGACAACTAATTTGGTCGACTAAGCCGACTCAATAGATCAACTTAGTCGACTAAATTAGTCGCTTTAGTCGATCAAATTAGTTGCTTTAGTCGACCAAATTAGTCGTTTTAGTCGACAGACTAATTTAGTGGCTTAGTAGATAAAATTTTTAGTCAAATTTTTCGACTAAAACTATTAGTTAGTCGTCTGTTAGTCAAAAAATTTAGTCAATTAACAACACTAACTAAGACCCTGTTTTCCTTTGAAATCAACCGATATTTTATATTTTATGCATGTATGTGGTTGAACTATGTTACATCCAATTTGATGGCCTATGGCAACTCTTTTGGTTCATCTGATAAGGTTATCTAAATTACAACTTGGAAATGAATCTAACTATTCATAGCCCCTGGTAAAATCAGCATTTTGTAATAGTTGAATATATTCCAATGGGGGGTTAAATGAGTGTTTTTAAAAATTTAAGATTAAAAAATTAATTGATGTGTTAAAATGGTGGGTAAAACAGCTTCAGATAAAATTAAGGATATCTAGACCCGTGCGCCGACGAAATATCGGCCGCCGGCGCAATTTTTAAAAAATCTAATCGACGGCCGGCGGCGCGCCGATTTTTAGCCGCCGTCAATAAAATCGGCGCATATATAAATTTTTTTAATTGCTTATTAATTATTTTAAAAAAAATAAAATAAATATACACTATTCTAAAGATATCTCTGCATATTTTTTAATATTCATTTAATAGAAAACTTATTATATCCAAAATCGATTTCGTAATTTTATAATTATCATGTATAAAAATCATTTTATTTAAATTTTTGGGACATAATGATGATCTCCTTGAATTTAACGTCAATCCAGCGGTAGAGAAAATTCTTTCACTAGGTGTGCTAGTCGCCGGAATGCAAAGAATTTTTTGGCGAGCTTGGAAAGATTGGGAAGTTCACTCTTCTTTTCTCTCCAAAAATTTAGAACGTCCATATCTTGTCAATGTCGTTTTCCAAGAAAACTGTGGCATTCTTGTTCTAAGTCACCTAACTTGGAATCATAATTTATATTTGTTGAATGTTTATTTGCCAATTTTGTCAAATAACTTGAATTTAATAATTCATCCTCATTAGCTATATTTACTACCTGATTATCATCATTCTCTATAAGTTTAAGATGTTTTATTATAAATTCTGAAGCTGAGCAATTTTGCTCTATTAAATACTTTGACACAATTGTCATTTTTTAAAATCTTGGATCTAAAAGAGAAGTCAATACCTAGATAATTTTAAATAAAAGAATATACTTATATAATATTACTTGTAGATTACAAACCGGAAATCGTAACACAAGTTTTTTTAGTATATTTTCCTTAAGTGAAATAATTTTAGAACTATCACTATCATTTAATATTAAATGTGTTTCAATTTCACTTTTAAAAAGTAACGTCAAGTTTAAAGTAGGCCCTTTTTGTACTGAAAGAAATTCAGCTGAAAGAAATTCAACAGTTTCTTTAAATTTTGAAAGAAATGTTTATAGTTCTTCTACCAGATCAGATTCATAATTTGAGAAAGTGCTTCCCAATTCTTTTTAAAACATTTTTAATTAAATTCTTATTTAATCCAGATATGCTTTCTAGCATAATTAATATACTATGCCAACGAGTTGGGATATTTAATTTTAAGGTTTTCATATGCGTGGAATTATTGTTATTATTAACATTGGAATTGCCAATTTGAAAATGGGTATCCGGGTATGGATCAATGCTGTCAAGATCTAACATGTCTGATGTTAAATCTATTGTTCTTAGGCATTTTCTTTGATATTCCTCGAATTCAAATTCAACCTATGCAGTTTTATATCTAAGAGTTGTAATAATTTCTTTAATTCTTTTGCAAAAAATTTCCAGACTATGGATTTTTTATTATCCAGAGTTAGGATACTAAAATTATTAAAGTAGATGCATCCATTTTAAAAATATGTAAAATTATGGTAACTTTTGGAATTTTAGATTTTTGATTGATTGAATTCTATAATGACGTCAATATAATTAAGATTTTAAAATAGTAGAAAATAAAAATTCATCAAAATCCTGATTGACATTAAAAAATTACAATCGATGGTGCGCCGGCGTAACCAAATGGCCGGCCAGTGCACAGGTCTAAGGATATCCAAGAGTCAAGGCGAAAGGTTATCTTTAGAAGTGATAAAAGATATCATGGTACTGTTTGTTCATTAATGACATAAATGATAAAAGTGATATTAAGTTTAATTGATATAAATCTAAACCTTTTATTTAAATTATAATTGTATTAAGTGAGTGTAGAAGTTTCTGAATTAAATTAGTAATTTTATCATAAATTATCAAATCTAAACCTTTTATTTAAATTATAATTGTATTAAGGGAGTGTAGAAGTTTCTGAATTAAATTAGTAATTTTATCACAAATTATCAAATTTTAAATGTCAGGCTAATAAAAGTCTGGAATAATTTCATCTGTAGTTGTTCCCAAATTTTGTAAGAAATATTAATTAAAAATCCATATATCAATTTTATTTTGATCATAAATATGTTATTTTTTTTTATAGATTAATATAAAATTATCCTAAAAACTTTAATAAAATATAAGGATTTTATTATAAAATGTTAATAGATAAATATTATTAGCAGCTATAAATTATTTCAGAAACAGAAAATAAAAGTTAATTAATGATATTTATTTATTCTAATAAATTTTAAAGTCTTTTCCTTACCAACAATTGAACATATATGTGAATAAAATAATAATATAATGTAACATAGGATACCTTCCATGTTCAAGAAAATAAATCCAATGACCATAAATAATGGGTGATAATTGAACTCTTTGCTTGGATCACTTTGCCAAGCTAAACCACCTTTGAATTTACTAATCCATGCTCCAGTTATAATCACGGCTAAAACTCCAAGTATCTATATAAAAATTATAACTAGCATTATAATATGCATCACTTGAGATGACAAGAAAAAAAAATTAAAATATTTTAGTGTAGGTGAATTATTCGACGACTCCTGCGATGCTAAATAATTACCATTTTCCATAATTAATAAATGTAAAATCTAAATGATGCCATGTAACTTGTTACATGACTTGTCATATCTGACATATTACAAATAAAAACATATCATGAATTATATATTCTATTATGATAATAAAAATATTTTAAATTAGATTATTTAAGTTCTATTCATAGTGCGTATTGTATCACATATTAGGCAATCCCATAAAAGGGAGCATTCCATAATTCTATATACATATAGGGTGTTCTTAGGTATTTTTAATTTGTTAGTATTGCTAGATGTTACTTTTGAAAGTACCTATTTACCATTTTTAATACTAATTAGGTCATAAAAGGTTACTAGTTACTCTATAGAATAATATTAGATAGGTTTTTTGAAGATTCAACCAATATAATTATTAAAAGGAATGTATTTTGAGCGTCGGCTTAGCTAACGCGAACGTCACGAGTCGAGGCTCATCTTGGTACTATTATGGTGAAGTAGTATTTAGATTTGAATAAATAATCGGCACAATTTGTTAGTCTATTTTTTTATTATATTATAATTTATTTTTGAATCATCAATAAGGATTATCTCGAAGAACCTTTGGTATCTACTTAAACTAACTCTTTAGATTGGTGGATGAAATACAGCATTTGAGCTCAACTTTCTTGACAAACATCAAGTGTTTTGATTGAGATTGCTTTCAACAAGGCTATTTATTTTTGACGAAAAAGCGAAACAGGGTGGTACCAGCCTTAGACATTTTTTAATTCAAAATAACTGGGATACCGATGCAATAAATAATTTATAAATATTGTTTCTTATAATTTTGTTACTTGTTATTATTTAATTACAAACAAAATAAATATTGTGTAATTTATTAAATATTGCTAAAATGCTAAATATTATTCCAGTGGAGTCAATAGGAGGGGGCGCGTACGGACTCGAGCCCCCTAAAAAATTTGTATAGCCCCCTGAAGAGAAATTTTTTTTAATGGCCTCTTCAACTAAAAAATAAATTTTTTTGATAGTCCTATGAACAATTTCGATTAACTATTATATTTAGATTTGATTTTATTATTTAAAAATTAATCCGACCGGATTTCAGACCCGGAGTCCAGACCCGGGGTTCAGACTCGGGGTTCAGACCCGGGGTCCAGACTTACACCTTGGGGTTGGGCTCGGATAAATGAAAAGTAAAAAAAAAATATTTCATTTTCTAATCTTAAATTAAATCTTATTCTTCTTATCTTATTCATTCTAAATTAATAAAGCTTTTTTTATTATTATTTTCTTACCATTTTCTTTCTTTTGATAAAAAATTTATATGGTAAAATAAAAATATATGTAATAAATAATCAAAAAGAGTAGCCCATGCATGACGGAATAAAAATAAAAAAGTAAAATTTTATTTTAACACATATTGATATTGTAATTTAATGTGGAGGACCAATATAAAAATTCAACGTCATTCATGCATGTATAAATAATAAAAAGAAATGTAAATTTATAATTTGTGATAAAATAATGGCCAATAAAAAGTTTTTCTTTATTATATTAAAGTTATATTCCCAATAATATATATGTCATAATTTTTAAAGGGATGTCAACTATCCAGGATCACCACGGGTTTTAAAGGTATAACTAATAAATTTGGGTTTTAAGTAGGTGTATACCGATATCACTTTTTGGAGGCCTATCCGATCCGATATTAAATTGATATCGACCGATTACCGATCCGATATCATATCTAATTTTTATGTTATTTAAATATATTATAATGATCAGTTATAGTTTATATTCAATTCTATTGCAATTCTAAAAGTATATAAAATATTTTTATTGTTAAATAACTTTTATATAAATAAGTAACATTAATCTATATATAATAAATAATAAACATATATAATATGAAATTTGAATAAAATTTTAAACAATATTTAAGATTAATAAATCGAAGATTTCTTATTGGAAATACCAAAATTTACTTATTTATCAGAAATCAATTTACGTTTACGGCGATGTTAACTGTCAAGTTAATTAATATCACCAAATTCACTAAAAAAAGATTCTGAAGAGATTATCGCAAACTTTTATAAACAGAATGTGCATAAAAATAACAATATGACAGAATGATTAATTAATTATTATTATTAAAAAAATATGGATTTCGATTTTATTTATAAAAATAAATGACTATTAAAAACTTAAGAAATTGTTGAGAAAATTTTTGTTATTTTTTAAAAACTTCCTGTAATTTAACTTAAATAATTATTTTTCAAATGGTTCTTCAAACTAAATAACAAAACAAGATCCATATAATTGAGGTAATTACTAGTTTTTTATTTAATATATTTCACACACAGCCTCTTTAACTCACATACGATATGATATATCAAATAGGAAATTCGATCTATATCATAGTGTTGTTAATTTGCTTGGTCGTAAAATTTACGACCAAATTTTGTGCTCAGGTCGACCCTGGGTTCAGACCTAGGGTCCAGACCCGAGGTTCATATTATTTTATATGTTAAATTTTTTATTCCGGAATCTAGACACGGGGTTCAGATATATGTAAAGTAAGATAAAATAAATCTCATATCTAATCTTAAATTAAATTAATATTATTATACCTTCTAAATTAATAATTCAAAGCTTTATTTTTATTCTCTTTTTTCTTTTTTGTTTGTAAAATTAATTATAATAAATAACACATTTATTTAAAAAGTTATTTAACTTTAATTATATAAAATAAACTATATAAATTGATTTAATTTTTTTTATAAATTGCAAATGTTTTATTTTATTTATTTTTCATTTCTTAGTTATAAATATAATATCGTCAATTATCTCTTGAACACATTATTTTTAAACTTTGCCATAATTATTAACAACAATCAAATCAGCATGCTTTATCTAAATTTAATATGTTGACAGAGTTGGAAGGCCGAGCGTAGAAAAAAATTGTTCTTAGAAATATACCATTATTACCCCTCGATTGGTATAATAGTTTTTCTTTTTTATTAATTTTAATGTCAGCTTATTAAGCTTGGTTTTAAAAAAATATTTTATTTTGATTTCGCGGCTTTGTCCACGTGAAAGAAACATGCATATTTATATATATATATATATATATATACTAAATGGGGGTGAAGTGCTAGTAGAAATAAATTTATTTTTAAAATTTGATTTAAATAAAAATATATACAATAGAATATAAAATACAATATTAATTATATTTATATAATTTTTTCATAAACACGAATCGAATGCATCTCATCTTGCTTGTGGATATAGACTCCAGCCTAAAAAATATTTAAAATATAAAATTATTATTAAATATATTTAGAAAAATATAATTATTTAGTAAAAAATAAATTATTACTATGCCTAACAAATTATTGCCATATATCGTCATGAAGGCCCATTATATTTATATCCCAAGATGATAGCGATATGCATTGTTTTAGGGTGGAGGGAGCCATCCTGTTCCTCAATTTAGTAATAGTATTTCCAGCAAGAGAAAAAGTTCTTTCCGATGCCACGGAAGTTGTTTGTTGGCATAGAAAGTCTCGCGCCATCTTAGCTAAATGAGGAAATCGATTTTCATTCCCTCTCCACCAATCTAGCACGTTAGTTGTCTCGGGCGCTACCGGCTCAAGAAGATAGGTGTTTATTTGATTGTCACTATCGCCATTTGATGATACTTTTCTAAAGAGATAAATTTTAAATAAATAAAAATCATAAAATATATCACTTAAATTAATTCTATCAAAATGTATTATATTACAAATATACCTTCTTTTCAATCCCTGCAATAATGAAATAGTTTTAAGGTTGGAAGGATTGTTATTATTATTGAATGAGTACTCATCAAATGGCTCCGTCGTATATTTTGAATAAATACCTTTGAATATAGCCATATTTTTAATTGCTGCATCTTCCTTTAAATTAGTGATTAATGTATTTTTAATCCTAGTGTCCAGTATTGATGCAGCATAGTTGTTTGGTGTTAATATATGCTGGCTATATTCGTCGTATTTTTTTATCATAGATGTTGCTGCTTCTCGTATTGAAGCATCAGAATTACCTATTTCTTGATTTTTTAAATTCTCCAGAATATCGTTGAAAAACAATATCGCCATCCCTATTGTTGGGAGCTGCGAGCTTATTTCAACTGTTATTTGATAAAAAGGCTTTAGAAATTCTTCTAAATTTGAGAAGAATTCTATATTCTCAGGAGCCAAATTGGTTTCAATTAATCCAAGCTCACTGAGATGTTGTATTGCCTTGATATTCTATAAATAGATATAAAAAGAAATAATATTATAAATATACAAAAATATTTTTATTTTATACTTTATTAATGGCTGCTATCATAAGATATATGCTATTCCATCTTGTTTTCACTGGAAGAGGTATTTTTGTAGCCCCATTAAAGGATTGATATGTTTGCAATAACTTAGGCGACACATGTAACCTGGAAACGAAAGCCATTATATTTTCCAATTTATCGTCCAAAAATATGAAGCCCTCATTAACGATTAGGTTAAGGATATGTGCCATACAACGATGACTATATAAAACAGTCTCATAATTTAAATGATAATACTTTTTAATTATTTCTACGGCTTTTACCACGTTAGCGCCATTATCATGCGTTATAGATATTATATTATTTTTAAATTCGAAACCATTCATGGAGGTTATCAAAAGTGATGATATATCATCCCCCGTGTGTGGGTGGGCGAACGATAATAAATCTAGGGCAATGTTTATAATATTCCAGTCATCGTTGATGTAGTGAAGTGTTAATGAACAGTAAGCTGAACCATTATGGGAAGTCCATATATCACTAGTTAAGGCAAATTTATTTTTAACATTATTAAATTTTTTTATTAGTTGAATTTTGGCAATATTATAAATTTTGTCTAAATTTTTGGATACGGTCTGCCTACACCAAACTTTCAGATTACTATTTGCATAATAGATCATCTTTTTAAAAGATTCATTATCCACTAAACTTAGTGGACTATTTGTTTTTATCAAAAAGTTTAATATAAGTTTATTCATATTTAAATTCTCATGTATTAGAGGCTTTCTAATCCCGGGCATCGTATCTTTTGTTGTTATTTGTGATAACTCAGTGAATATAGTTGAGTGCGCGGACTTTAGATGTTTCTTAAGATTAGCTTGACAAAAAATAAAAATATTATTATGTAAATATTTTATTTAATATTTTTGAATTTATGTAGAATGTTTCTTTTATTATTCTGTGCAATTTCATACACAAAAATAAGATTTTTATGATAAATACAATAAAATTTAATTTCTGGCTAAATTATTTCTAATAAATGTTAACGATAATACCAAAATATATGTCAAAAATACTACAAATATGATATGCAAAATATTTTTTGATAAGAAAATGTAACAAAATGTTTTTTGAGAAAATAAAGGTAATCCAAAAATTAATAAAAAGTAATATACTTTGTGAAGTAGTATGGCTGTATATTGCAGTGCAATAGAGGCACCTCTTCCTCGACTTCTTGGGAGTCAGTGCGAAAGAATTTTTTATATCTACAGAATTGGATGATGTAGAATCCCCAGAAAATGAAACAACTAATTCTTGTCCAATAGACTGAGATAATGAAAAATCCTCGCTTGGAATGTTTACAGGTGAAATCGGTGTTGAGGTTGATTGTCCACCATTAAAATAATCAGAATCAGACCAATACTCATCTTCTAAAATGTTACACATTACTTTATTATAAAAAATTATTTAGTTTTGTAAAAAACGATTAAAGCTTGAAAAATTTTAGAAGAAAACTTTAATATTTAAAATAATTATTTTTTTAATTCTACTATTTTTATTCTTCTATATATAGTTTTTAAAAATAAAACTTCCGTTTGTTTTTTTGAAGTTAAAATTAATTATTTAAATAGAAAAATAATTTTATTATTCAATTTCAAATTTTTTTAATATTTTTGAAGTGGGGGTTATTAAGTTATGAATATGATGTTTAATGAAATATGTTGACGATTTTATCAAAAATAAAACCCCTTATATAAAAATTTTTATTGCAAAAATAAAATAAAATTTACTATTAAAAACTTGAAAGAAATTGTTGAGAAAATTTTTGTTATTTTTTAAAAACTTCCTGTAATTTAACTTAAATATTTATTTTTCAAAAGTTTCTTCAAACCAAATAACAAAACTAGATCCATATAATTGAGGTAATTAATTACTACTTTTTTGATTTAATATATTTCACAGCCTCTTTAACTCACATACGGATACGATATGATATATCGAAAAGGAAATTCGATCTATATATAATACATATCTTTGAAGTTTGAAAATAGTGATTACTAATTATGTGATTTTATTTTTATATTTTATTTTCTGTTTCAGTTTTAATATGCTTATTATAATTATATTATACATAATAAGAAAAGCTATGACGATGATGATGATATTTACGAATACGAATAAAATTATAATTGAAAACAAATGTGTTTTAGAAATTTTTTCGAAAAACTTCCTTTTCTTCCGAAATCTAAAAAAATGGAAATTAATTTTCATTAAATTTATAATTATAACTGTTTCCATCGAGAATGTTGGCGGAAATATTTTTAAATAGATCTAAATTAATCATATTTATGTTGAATTTTTTATGTAAAATAAATTTTTTTATTATATTTATAGAAGAGACGCAGCCACTCGTTAATATCAATCACATCTTTATTTTAGATTTTAAAATCATATAGAAATATATAATTTACTTTTTTTATCACATAAGAAAATAGGGGATTTTATTAAAAAAATTAGCTACAGATACTTAATTTTATTATCTAGTTGATGAAATTAAATAAATCCGGTCAGAAAGTTCGTATCTAATTCTGAACTAAGATCAGGATGGTATAGAAATAATCTATAAGCAAACCTACATAATAATTCATTTTTATTATTTCCAAGCCCTAAGAGTCCCCGATTAAAAATTTTTTAGTCATAAGCTGAGTTGCTTGCAGGATTTTCCTATTTAAGTTCGATATTATTGATAAATAATTTTAATTAAAATATTTGAAACAACATTATTTATGGGGTTCGACTCGAGTTAATGCTGGCTTATTTCTTATATAAATATTGCTAATTTAGATCGCAGTGATTTTATTAGACCCACCTCGGGTTTGGGATTTACACAACCAAGACCAACCAATTAAACAACACCCATATCGATATTTTGTGTTAATAAAAATATACCTGACCCCCCCCCCCCCCCAGGACCTATACCCGCCCTGTATGAGTGATCATTATCATTATTATTATCATTACAAAAAATATTTTTATTTCCATATAAAAAATATTAATTTTCACCCCCCCCCCCACTTTCACCCCCCCCCTACCACATCCACCTCCAAAACCAAGTCATTCATACCCATCAAGATAAAAAATGAATACTATCAATCTAAAGATATTTAGTTTAGAAGATTATATTTTACCCATATATCGATATTTTGTTTTGATAAATTATTCCTGACCCCCCAAGACCTAGTAGACCCACCCTGCCCTCTTTCAGTCATTATTATTATTGCAATAAAAAATATTTAATTATTAACTTGTTTATTAAATCGTTACACGACACGAGCCCGGGTCTGGGCCCCGGGTCTGAACCCCGGGTCTGGACCCCGGGTCTGTGCTCAGAGCTGGTTTGGTCGATTTTTTAGACCCAAACCCCAGGTCTGGTTTTATACAACCAACCAATTAACAATACTAGTTTGGACATCAATTAGTGAAATCTCGAGGCTTAGACAATATTTTTCTGGCTAAATTATTGAGTTAGCCGTTTTAAAAATTGGCTCAAATTGAGCGGTTTAACAACACTACCCAGAGACCATTTGAGCGGGCATTCGGCCCGCTTTTGCTCGGCCTTCAGCCGGGTTTCCTATATAAATGAATTATCTTAATAACATTTGATAATCGAAATATTAGTTAATTTTTATTTTAAAATAAATATATCTATTTAAAATATACGAAATTGGTTAAAAGATTATATAAAAAATAAGTCTGAATGTTAGATCTTATTTTCTTTTAGAACTTGATAATTAATTGTTTTGTCAATTCCCGATAAATATTTATGAGCGCTAAGTCATTTAATCTATTTTGCGAGGTATTATTTCGCAAATATGTTTTTAGTCTTCATAAATTCGAGAAAGTTCTTTCATTAGTACATGTAGTAATTGGGAGGCATGCTAGAATTTGAAATAATTTTGATGTTTGGAAAGTGTATTAAGGTGTGAAAAATTGAGTTCACTTAGTACATTCTCTTCTTTTTAAGCTTGGATACCAATATTTAAATTCAAATTACTTCCAATTATATCCCTACCATAATTTTATCTCTATTCTTATCCGAGATGCTCATTGATGTATTAGAGGGTAACAAAATTTGAAAGTTATTGAGCAACAGTTTATGATTCAATATGTGTTCTCTAATTTAAGTAAAAAATGTACCCATAAGTGCTATAAAAATCGTAATTCTGTAAAACTATTCAACTGATTATGTGGAAATATTATTCTTATCTACATGTCTTGATACAATTCTTGGCATGTTTATTATCATATTATGTGAATGCACCTTTTTTTGAACCATGTTAAAAATCGTGCTTAATTACAATCAGCATTCTTTTTTAATTGTAAAATAGCATGGTAAAGTTTCTAAATTAATTATATGCATATTTTTAAATATAAGCAAATTTAACCAGATTGTAACTTTTGTACTTTTGAATGTATTATCTATAAGATGATATAATTGATCAGTAAATTATTATAATAAAATTTACTGTAGATCTTTCATCAACATTAACTTTAAAAAATATAAATATAATGTTATAATACATTACCTATTGGGACCATCTGAATAATAGGATAATTTTTCTCTTGCATAATCACTATTGTTTTATCATCAAGGCTTAAACGCCTATCCCATGGGAAATAAGATTTGATTATGGAAGAGTTATGTTGGCTATGTTAATTTTACTTTTATTTAGCATTGTGAGAACATGATTAAATAAAATAAAAAAATACCAGTACTAATACAATCACTTATTAATAATTTTCTAAAAATATAAAAATTGCATTTAATATTATAGATATATATAATGTAATACTACTCCGAAACTCTATATACTATTTTTATTGCATACCAAACATCACCTAATTAAATCTAAAAGAACAAAATAATAATATTGTTTTCCATCTTTTATGCGAAAATCAATTGATAAAATGTCCATAAATGTCAATTATATATCAACAGATACAACAGGCTTCCCTTTCTTGAGAAATCAAACTGGGGTGAAAAAATACATTTTACGCATATATATAAAATCAAAGTAAATGTCTACATAAATTCTAATAATTGTTCAAAAAGAAAGATAAAAATTATTATCATTTATTTTCATTATATTTTCTTCTTTTTATTTCAGGAAGTTGCATATTTCTTTTTCTTAACCATACATAATTCTCTTTGAACTGTCGCTATACATTTTTTCTTGACCATACGTTATAGTTGTACTGTTGATTATCATTAAATCTTAATGGTTAATGAGCCATAGCTTGATTTATTCATTGCATAGGTCAGTCATGATCATTCTATTTTAAGTTTGGTATCCTTTATCTAGTATCATTGTAATTTATTGGACAGAATCATTATAGTTGATTGAACAGAATATTACTGTTTATTTTCATTAAATTTTAATGGTTAATTTGTTATAGATCTATTGCATCATTGTTATTCATTGAGTTGATAAGTCAAAAAATTTTAATTACATCCAAAATGTAATCATTATTCATTCCTTTCACATTAACCCAAATATTTTTTTCCCTATCAATCATAATCCTAGATTTCAAATATTAAACATAAAATTTCTGATCCCAATTAACAAAATTTTATTAATTACATCCAAAATGTAATCAGAGCTAACGTAAAATAATTTCTTACTTTTTTAATTTTTTTGAAATTTTTGCCTTAGAATGTCGTTTAACACTTCTTGGTACTCTGTAACTATTGCCTGGCATTAGAATGAAATGTGTCCCCGGACTTCCTCTCTTCAACACCACTGTGGTAATTTGTTTTGTTAATTTGATTATCGATCCCTTTTGTAATAAAATAGAAATAAAATTAAATATTAAAATTATCGTTTTGAAACCATATAAATTCTAATTCCTTTATTAAACTCTATTAATTATAAATTAACATAAAAGGAAAAAGTAACAAAAAATAAAAATAAAAAAGAAATAGATTTAAAATTAAAAAAATTATGAGCGAAAAATATAAAAGTAAAAAAGTAATCTCTTTCTATATGAAATCATATTATATAGTATAATTATTTGCATAATATAATACTCGTCGGATTATTAACAATATACATATTCAATTTTACATAAACTCTAAATATTCAACTTTATATAAAAAAAACTATTTTCCATAAATATTCAAATTTATATAAACAAAACTATTTTAAATAAACGCAAACAAAAGCAATACAATTCTAAATATCATAACAGAATGTTCATTAATTTAACAAATATAGAATTATTTTACATTCTTTAAAAGATATTTATTTTGTAATATTCTGTAAAATATATAATTCACAATTGGTAAAAATTATAAAATTGATAAACTGTAAATCTACGACATTTCACTATTTGTATTGTGCGTTAAATTTTTTTACTTAATTTATAATTTAATTTTATAATTAAATTTTACTTTTATTAAGCAAAATAAATTTATTTATTCACTTTGTAAAAAATTATATATGATATATTATATTATTTAGTAAGTTTATGATCTATTAATCGTAATTGAAATAAACTTCACTTTTGTCTAAATTAGTGTTGTTAATTGGTTAGTTGTGTAGAGCCCAGACCCGGGATTTGGGTAGAAAATATCGACTAAACCAGCTCTGAGCACGAACCCCGATCACAGACCTGGGGTTCAAACCCGAGGTTCATACCCGGGGTTCAGACCCCACAAAAACCCATTATTTTAAAAAAAATAATAAAGAATTTTATTTAAAGAATATTATTATTTTATAAAAAGTAAATCTATATTATATATATCAATTTTGTGTAAATTTGTGAAATCATTATTTAGGCTCTGCATATATTTGTTTAAATATAAATTATAATAATATATCACATTATGCGATTATTAAGATGTTTATGTTAACCATGAAAAAATAATTTCTCATAAAAAATATATATCAAAATTTCTAATATCATAAGTTTGTCAATTGTCACCTAGATAATAAATACTTAGCGGTTACTTTGTCAAAATATATCTGTTTTATTTTTTTTATCTTGACGCATGACCAGTATATCATTAAAATAACTTACTTAATTAATTTCTTCCGACGGCAAAATTCTCAGTTATCGGCACTTTGGAATTATAAATGTTGAAATCTCATGGAGGACATTTTTTTAAATCTTTACTTAAATGATTTTAAATAAAAAAATTTTTATCATGAGATAATAATTTTTTGGAAAAAAACAGATGGAAGGGGGAATGGAAATATAGTTTTATTTTTAATAAGGATAAATATTTATAAATATAAAAAACGGATGTAAAATAAAGTTATTTATAGTATAAATATTATAAATATATTATTATTTTTTGAATTCCATCTGGGAAAATAATTTTTTATAGCTTAACATTTTATTTTTTAGTGATTTTTAAAAAATATCAAAAAGTAAATCTATTATATTAAGTGATAAAATAATATCAATAACACACGATAACGGATCAAATGAGATCAAGGCAGTACAACTGCTGCAAGAGTATTATCAAACCCATTACTCGAAAATTTTATATGGGCATGGCTGCATGGC
Source organism: Gordionus sp. m RMFG-2023 (assembly GCF_954871325.1). Taxonomy (NCBI): domain Eukaryota; kingdom Metazoa; phylum Nematomorpha; class Gordioida; order Chordodea; family Parachordodidae; genus Gordionus; species Gordionus sp. m RMFG-2023. The sequence continues at coordinate 20,160,624 of NC_088775.1, forward strand.
CCACATCATTAATTTAAAAGTAAAGGTGGGCCTTCATTTTTTTGAGGCGAAATTGGAAAAAATAGAAAATATAGTTAATAAAAATTTTCAAATTGCGGATAAATAGTGCATTGTTAAAAATATTCCTGTGTCCTCCTAGACCCGCCCACTTTGAATAATAATTTAGATTACAATCAAGATATAATTAAATTCCTTTTTATTTGATGCCCATATCAATATTTTCTATTGTTAAAAATATTTCTGACCTCATAAGACCTAGTAGATCCGCCTAATTAGAATATTAATAATAAGTATTAAAGTCAAAATTTAATTAAAACACCTTTTATTTGACGCCCATAATATCAATATCATCATGTTAAAATATTCATAACTTCTTGGACCCACCCATCTAGAATAATAATTATGATTACCAGTAGTCTACAGTATATAATTAACACACCTAGCCCTATTAGCCTATCGAGACCGAGAGGAAACGCTTGTTCTTTTAATGAATAAATCTTATGTATACTTTTCTACTAAGTTCAAAAAAAAGTTAAAAATAAATGGGTTTTTGTGCCGGCTCCCCTGGTCTGGACCCCGGGTCTGGACCCGGGTCTGAACCCCGGGTCTGTGCTCAGGGTTCGTGCTCAGAGCAGGCATGAGCACAAAATTGGGTCGTAAATTTTACGACCAAGCAAATTAATAACTCTAGTCTAAATACTTATCTCTTGCTTATATTTCATTTCTTAAAAAACCTTTTTGGTTTCACTTTTTTAATTTATAAATGCTTTTTCCTAAAAAAGTATGAATTATAGTAAATAGTTTTAGTTTAAAAAGATATTAACTTTTACATTCTTTCTTCAAATTAATGTTTAAAATATATGCTTACATTTTTGTGGGACAGGGGCTAGGGAGAGGGCTAAGGAGGATATTTTTTATTAGCTTAAAATATTCACAAAAAGTGATAAATTTCAGAGGAGGGATTTCTCCCCCTCCCCGTTACCATGCCTTTTCTTAGAAATATTTTTAATGTACAAACAAGTTTGAAACAAGTTTAAGAATTTCTTTATAAAAAGTAAGTAGACATATAGTTTATAATCCTCTATATAGAATTGGTTACAAAATATTAGGTTAAATGCCACTTTTTCAGAAATATTTGTCAGTTATAGAATATATTATAGGTAATATTTTAATAAACTTTACTAAACAATGTTTTTATAATAAATATAAGCAACAATTTGTATTCAATTCTTTAACGACATCTATTTACTTTGAATAATAAAAATATTATTAAAAATTAATCATCACATTATTCATCCCACATTTGATATAATCCCTAGACATTTTTTTACCTTTTCTTTCCAATGTGTTTTTAGGAAAGCTATTTTTTCTTCTTTGAAAAACAGTTTTGAGTTAAATTTTTAATACGTTAATATTTTGATATTATTACAAACTACTATTATTTTAAGACATAATATACCATAAGAGGTGGTACGACAATGATATATATAATATTTATTACTTACATAATATTATTGGCTCTTATTTTCTAGTTATTTCTAATATGGCATCCTTACCGTGTAAATAACTCAAAACTTGCATATATTTGCATAATTATTTCTTCAAAAGATTTTTAGTGTTTTTGTTTTATCAATTTATTTAACATAATAAATTCTATGAGTTTACACCGGGAGTGTCAGCTATGACTGCAAATTAACCAGTATCTATTATTTCTGTGGCTGTGTAATTTAAGATTATTACTCCTACTACTGAAAGCATTTGATTACATTATATGGCTTCCATAACATCTAAGATATATAGTTTTATGTATTAAACTAGTCGTTTATTCTTCAAGTTGATTTGGTCAGGCTTACAAAATTTTCCTTATTATCTCATTTTATAAAACCTTTTCTAAAATGGTAAAACACCTTTATATTAATTCCATTACCTTTTGTCAATGTAAGTTGCTGTTGTAGTTAGGAATTTTTACGTTATATATATATAATTATTTATATATTAAAATGTTAATCAATTTAAATTTTTTTAGGTTATGATGTGTTTTGGGTAGTGTTGTTAAATTGCCGGGTCGGGTCGGCTTGGCCGAAAACCCAGCAAGGTTTGAACCGAAAAAACAACCCTAAACCCGAGAAAATCGATTTAGCCATAGATCAGACCCGACCCGACCCATAAGCATGAGCCGACCCATCTGGTCGGCTTGGTGGGTCGACTTGCTGGGTCGACTTGCTGGGTCGACTTGCTGGGTCGACTTGCTGGGTCGACTTGCTGGGTCGACTTGCTGGGTCGACTTGCTGGGTCGACTTGCTGGGTCGACTTGCTGGGTCGACTCTGGGTCGGCCTGCTGGGTTGGCTAACTGGGTCAAAAAATATATATTGAAAATTAAACCAGTTTGTTTTCACCCTGGTTCAATGTTTTTGATATTAGAAAGATGTTCAAAAATCTTTGGTTCTAGTAATAAATTGTCACTGTTATTATATCTTATTCCACGAGGAAAGAATAAATTGTAAATTTTTTTTAAAACATATCTTAAGCCTAGTTAAAAGTTTTAGATACTAGAATGATGTTCTAAAACCTTTGGGACTAGTAATAAATGGACACTGCAATTATATTATACTCCGCGAGGAAACAATAAATGTGAAAATTAAAAAAAAAATTTAGGCCTAGTTTATGGTTTTTGATATTAGAAAGATGTCCTAAAACTTTTGGGTTAGTAATAAATTACTATCATTATATTTTACCCCACGAGGAAAAATAATTATGAAAATTTTTTTAAATTTTGTTTAAGCCTAGTTAAAAGTTTTTGATACTGGAAAGATATCCATAAATTTTGGGTCTAGTAATAAATTGGCACTATTATTATATTTTACTCCTCGAGGAAAAAAATTTATGATTTTTTTTAAGATGTTGTTTTAAGCCTTGTTAAAAGTTTTTTATTTATGGTAAAAACGTGTTCTAAAATATCAAGTCTAATAATAAATTGGGACTGCCATTTTATTGTGTTCCTCGAGGAAAGAAGGAAATTTTTTAAAACGTTGTTTTAAGTTAAGTTAAGCGTTTTTGATACTAAAAAGATGTTCTAATACCTCTGAGTCTAGCAATAAATTGGCACTGCCATTATATTTTACTCCACGAGCAAAAAATAAATGTTAAAATTTTTTAAAAATTTATTTTAAGCGTAGTTTAAAGTTATTTATACTAGAGAGATGTTCTAAAACTTTTGAATATAGTAATAAATTGGTACTTCCACTATATTTTACCACGAGGAACAAAATTATAAAAAAATTTTAAATATTGTCTTAAGCCTAGTTAAAATTTTAATACCAAAAAATGTTCTAAAACTTTTGGGTTTAGTAAAAAATTATCACTGTTATTATAATTTAATCCACGAGGAAAAAATTATGAAAATTTTATAAAACTTTGTTTTTATCCTAGTTAATAGTTTTTAATATTGAAAAGATGTTCAAAACTTTTATGTTTATAAATAAATTTATAGTGCCATTTTTCTAAACTCCATGTGTGAAATGTAAAATGATAAAAAAAAACTATTTCTTTATATTAGAACCCAATAAAAAGTTTCTGATATTATAAAGATTTTGTTAAACCTTTGGAGCATTGATATGGTGTCACTGCCATTATAATTTATTCGACGACGAAAAATTTTATTATAGATCTTTGTTTTAAGTTTATTTATATAAATTTGATATTGGAAAGATGTTTTAAAACTTTTGGGTTCATTAAGTAATTTCTAATTTCATTACTTTTAAACTTTAAGCATAAAAATCTAGAAATAAAATATTATATACTTGTTTTGAGCCGTGCAAAAAGTTTTTGATGTTAGAAAAATATTCTAAGCCTTAGGGTCTAGTAAAATTTTGATAATTATTTTATTCTTTTTTTTTTAACTTGGGTTGAGGGTATAAAATATGAGTAGTATATCATTTAAAACTATTTAGGAGATTAGTAGTTAATAAGAAAAGACGGGACAAGTTCAGACAGGATCCCATTTTTAAATTTACGGCATTCGGATAAATGAATTTTCCCTAATTTTAAAATATGCTAAATTTATTTTATATAATTACTATACATATTTTACATCAAATTTGGAAAATTTGAAACACAAGATTATAATTATTTGATTTAAGATCTTGGAAATAATTTTGAACTATTTTTTATAATTTATGAGTTTTACAAACATTTATTTTATTTACATATTATTTAAATCACGTTGATTCTGCCATAATACGCTAATTTATATGTTCCATTCATTCGTAATATTAGTGTATTTAAATTACATACATGCAATTCTCGGACGTCCATTATTCATTCATATGAAGTTACATCATAAAAATAACAATGTTCCCCTTATATCTGTTAGGTATTGAACCTTACAAATTATTATATTCATAAATATCTATATATATAATGAATAAAAAACTTATTATCAATATCTATAATATGTAATCATAAATCATAATAAATTCCTATTACTACAGGCCTTACCCCATAAATGCTATCTACCACTGCTTCATTATAAATTATAATTTTAAATTGATTGATTTTTTTCTTTAGTAATTGTGTGAATGACTTATCCAAAAGCATAATATTTGTGCTTAAAAATATTATCATAGACAAAATTTTGAAACATTTAGATCTAAAGAGATGCTACTAATTAGGAATTAAATTATTTTTATTTATGAACCCCTCTCCCTTTCTTTTTGAAAATTATAATAACAATTTTTAATATTTAAGATAGCTTTAGAATTATTTATTTATCGTAAATAGGCTCTTTTACATTTTATAAGTAAAAAATTTGCAAATACAAAATATATAAAACGCCACATTTTCAATATCTTTATTATTTTCATAAATAAAAAATAAAAATTTATATTCATAAAATAAATTACATAAAATATTCTTCGCGCAAATTTAAAATGTTAACATCCCACGAATTCACACATAGACATTGTTTCAAAGTTGTCGCTGACATTCGATTGCTTTTCTTAGTAATAGTGGCGCCGGCCCTAGAAAAAATACGTTCGCTGGCTACGGACGTAGATTGTTGGGATAAGTAATCTTTGGCCATAGAGCTTTAGAAAACGTTTCGAGTTTCTACACCACCAATCCACTATATCAACGGATGTTTGAGCTACCGGATCTGCTAGGTATTCTTCGATTTCTTCTGTAGCTAAATTTATTCCTTAATATAAAATATTTAAATTAACTAATTATTATATCGTCGAATCTATTGTAAAACCTTGTAATAAACCTATTTTAAAAATGCTTATTTTGCAACTATATGTTTTATTAATTTTATAAATTCTTAGGACTCTATTTTTTTAAATAAATATTTTTATTAACTCAATAACTTATAAATTTTGTTAAATGTAAGCATAATATTTAAATTTAGTCTCTCCAATTAAGTTTTGAAAATGTTATTTAGGAGGTTTTGTAATGAGTATTCTAAATTAAGTATTTATATTTACCTTCTTAGTTTGTTCAAAATACTAACAGACATTAAATTTTATTCGTTATTTTCCTCTTTTTCGAATTCATATATTGATTTCGATGTATTGTAGTCATCAAATATTCTTTTAAATTTTTAATAATAGCCAAGGTTATTTAGGAAAATTGGTAAAAAGGTTTTTTTGATTCTTGGATCAAGAAATGAGCATGTATAATTTGCAAATGTGGTTAAATATTCGATATAAATATAACATTTTTTCTTCATTTTTTTTGCAGCATTTTTTATTATGCTATTTTTATGTGATTCCGCAAGCGATAACGAATTCACAATATTATCCAGATACAATGGTGACATCCCAATTGAAGATGTTGACGCCGAACTTACTTCGTACGTTATTTTATAGAATGGATATAAAAAGGACTCCATCTCAATCAATAACTTTGCCTCCTCTTGATTCAAATGATCTTTATTGGGTAAACATCTCTTACTTATATTAATGATGGCATCAATATTCTATATTGAAATATGATTATAAACAGATCAAATAATGAAATATTACTTTATTAACAGTAGTTATCAATAAATACATACTGTTCCATCTGGTGGCTATATCAAATGGAATCCTACAACCTCCACTTAAAACCATATATTCTTACATAAATTTTGGATTTTTATGCATTCTGCTAATTAAAATGTGTATTTTTGCAAGATATGTAGTCATGCTATCTAAGCCAACTTGAACGATTATATTAATGATGTGAGCTAAGCATCTGTTATTATTCGCATTGACGTTACCATTATTTTAAAATAATCTACTAACAAATCGGCAGCTACTATTATGTTTGCTGCATTATCATGTGTTATAGATAATATTTTATTTTCTATTTAGAATTTCTCGAGAGTTGATATTATTAACTCAAATATATCTATTCTGGCGTGAGGATGCGGGAACTCTATTGTATCAAGTAAAAAATTTTTGATCTTCCATTCACTATTTATAAAGTAGACGGTTAACGCACAATATGATAACGAATTAAGCCCTGACCAGATATCTGTGGTTAATGACAATTGACAATGTTCCTGATTCAAAATTTTTATTATATTATTCTTGGCACAATTATATATTGTTTCTAGGTGCTTGGTGGCAGTTTGCCTGCACCATATTTTCACATTCTTATTCAAATATTTAAATATGTCTTTAAAAGAATGACTGTCTATCGTATGAAACGCAATATTATTTTTTATCAAATATCTAAGTACTAATTTGTTGCAATAAAGATTTTCATCAGCGGATAATTTACTCGAACCATACAATGTATCTGGTACTTTAACAGATTCTGAGGATAAGGATTCTGGGTGTAGAGATGCAATATGTTTTCGCAAATTGGCTAAAAATATAAATAAACTTTTGACATTAAAACTTCATTATTTTTGCTCAAATAATCATTAATTTTTTTTGTATATCTTATTAGCATAGTTATTAAGGAGCGCCGCTACATTTTTTCAAAAGCACCTGGAGTACCACTCCTTTCTAAAATTGAGGAGTGGGAGCGAGAGCTAGCTCCTTTTAGGGCTGGAATAGAGGAGCGCCACTCCACCGCTCCTTTAAATTTAATGTATAAATTAAATTATTTTATAAATATTAATAATATTTGTTAATTAAAATAAAATTTTATTTAATTTAAATTTATCTATTATTAAATGTTTAGCCGAGTTTTATATTGATTTATCATCTAATCTTTTAAATATTAAACATCATGTTTTTCCTCTTTATATTGAAAATTTTTTGGAAAATCTTGTAAGTCAATATTCATTTTATAGATATAACAACAAAAAATAATTTTAGATATTATGGATTTAGAGATCATAAATGAAGAAATCGAATTTCCATTTCCATCATACAAAAAATATTTTAAACTTCTAAAAGATTTTAATCCAAATGATCAAACAAATTTAAGCAAAATGTCTTTTGTGTTTGAAAACTATTTAATTTTCAAAAGTGAGCAGCTTCAACATCTAAAAGTAAAAAATATTTCTTTTAACAAAATGATTTAGAAAATTTTTTTGGATTCCATAAAATTGACCATCAGGAAGATAATATATTAGACAAATATTTTTTAAATAATGATACCAAAATTACTATTTTTGAGAAATTCCCTTAATTAAAAAATATCTTTATAAAATATAATACCTCGCTTCCCTCTAGTGCTCCTGAGGAGCGCCTATTTAGTATTGCAAAAGAGGTCTTAGGGGAGAGGCATGAATGTTTGTTAGATTCTAATTTAGAAAATTTATTACTTTTAAATGCTAATAAAAGGTTATAAATATTTTGATAGATTTTAATATAAATAAAACTTTTTGATAAAATAATATGATTTTGTTTCGTATATCTTCTAAAAAAATGAAAATCAAAGGAGCGGTTATGGAGTGGCACTCCATTATTTGAAGCGGGAGCTAGCTCCTTTTAAAAATGTAGTAGCGGTAGCGGGAGCTAGCTCCTCTTGAGAAGGTAGAAGCGGGAGCGGGAGCTAGCTACTTTTAAAAAGGAGCGTTAACAACTCTGCTTATTAGTAATGTATTATGATATTCCCGTGCATTTTTAAATAAAAAATATTTAAAAAATTAACACCCTATTTGAAATAAAAGTTAATTATAACACAATATAATACTAAAATTTTGAAATTGCAAAAAACTAAAATCTTGTGTTGTTAAAAAGTGAGTTTTTACTGCTCAGACCTTGAGTCGGAGTCGTAAAAATTGGCTCAGGCTCAAGCCCACTCAGGAGTTGGATCAAGCCGGCACTGGAACTTCTCGAGTGTAATTTTGACCCAAAGTTTATATTTATATTTACTATTTAGAAAGAATATAATAAAATAATCTAGAATTTGTGTACCATGCCAAGCTGCCTCTTATATATATTTTTTTTTGCTTTTAAATTTTTTTTTACATAATAATTTATTTTTTAATATAGAAATTAAAATATAAACAGTAGTTTCTTGACAATCCAATCACTCAAATATTGATGCATCTGCGATTGCGGATTTTTATAAAATAAACATTTTTATTCCCCTTATTGATAAATTTTTATTTCAATTAAAGAAAAGAATATTATTCATATTTTTATATTAAAAAGCTTTTATTTTCTTTAGCCTGTCGAGTCTAACTGTTGATTACTGTTAAACAGTGACACTCATGTATTTTATCTTAACTTTAAAAAATTCTTTTTTTTTTTACATCCTTAAGCTATTTATGGCGTAACTTAATATATTCAAATGTAATAAGAATTGTTTCTTTCTTTTTGTAATATTAAATTTTATATTTTATAAATCAATTTACTTAATAAACTAATGTTCATTTTTTATTTTTAACTTTTAAAAAAAAGATCAATTTATTATAAACTACATTAAATTAAATTGTCAATATATATAGGAAACTATTTTGAATTATGTGATCATTATATTTTTTAAATTTAAATATCAATAAATTGACGTAATATACGTTTATAACATTTGATTTCTGCCTTTAATTTCTGCAACCTTTTCATGGTGGCAGCATATTAAATTAAAATTTTCTAAAATATTAAATATAAATTAACTTCTTAAAATTTTTATAAAATCCAATACTATAAAATAGAAAAATTCAAGGATATTGTAAATTATAAATTATGAAACAGACCTCAAATAATAACGTTAATATTAATATTGAATTTCCAACATACACAGGTAATGGCGATGTTTTTCTAAGTCGTTTCGAAGACATATTCAACGATGCTCAGATCTCTGATATCGAAAAAGCAGGATCCTTCACAAGAAGACTACCAGACGAAGAATACATCAAGCTCAAATCGATATGTTCACCTACCGATTTCATCAATCCATCGATATTGATTGAAAAATTTAGGTTATTACACCCGAGGAAATCTACAAGTTCGAAATTGTTATTATTCAATGCAGCTGTATAAGGTAAAAATGAAAGTTACATCAATTGGGTAAGTAGATTATGTATTTTACAAAATGAATGTTCGTTAAGCGATAGTAGAGTCATTGAAAAAGTAAAAATTTCATCAAATAAAAAAAACGATATAAAACGCAAAATAAATAATATAAAAAATTGTATAAAACGCGACACAAATAATAAAAAAAAAACATTAAAACGCGATTCTTTATACATTCTTACAAATTCAATATTATTTTCTAAATGATGATTATATTCAATTGGATCGATTCTTATATTCAATTGGATCTATTCTTATGATTCCTAATTATTCTTGATTAACTAATAATAATGATAATGATTTGAAAAATAATAAAAAAAAATGATAATAATGACTATGGAAGGTGAACAAAAACAAATAAGCAAAGAGACGAAACGTTAATAACAAACCAACGAGGTGAAAACAAGCCAACGATAAAACGTGACAAAAGCAAGACAACGCTAAAAGATAAAAGCAAAGTGACATATGAAACGATAATAATAGTAAAAAATCAAGAACATCGGGACGATTTTTCGGCACTCAAAGAGACCTAGGCTGGATTTCTTTGGAGGGTGGAATGTTAGAGATGGACAATATTTAGAATCATTAAATTTGTTTTTTATATACATTCATACATTAATTTGTTATTATTATTAAATTAACCATTTTTAGCATTAACATTTTTAGGTTAATTGATTGTGAATTGATATAAATACATGTTAGAAAAATATAAAATTTAGTAATAAAGTAAAAAAACAAAAAAAAAACAATTTTTTAAAGTTAAGATAAAATACATGAGTGTCACTGTTTAACAATTACATTTGAAACACGAGAGGATAGTAAGAAAATCTTTTACGCTGATGCAGTAGTCTCACATATGATAGTTACTTTTTTATATCGAATTTTGGTAAAAAATCTTGACAGAATAGAGTATTCTTTAAAACTAAAAAATGCTATGCAAGCTCTTTCCATGTGTAATTGCACTTTAGATTCCTTGCCTAAAATATCAAAACATTATTAATTATTTTAGCTTCCCTACCAATTCGTATCTTCACTAATGAAAGATCTTTTTCAACTTTAAAAAGGTTAAAAACTTATTTTAGAGATACCACCGGTAAAAAACATTTAAATGTAACCCTATTAAATATTTATAAGGAGATTATTATAGATAAAAATTTGATTCTAAATGAATTATCCAAATCTCAAAGAAAAGTTACCTCATAATCAAATTTTTTCATAAAATGAATTCTTAATTATAACATTTATATAATTTTTGTATTAACTCATAAAATTTATGCATTGACAAATCAAATTCAGTCATTTGACCTGGTCAAACACTCTAAAAAAAATCTGAAGAAAAAAATATTAAAAATATGTTTAAAAAGAGAAAAACGATATAAATACATGTCATCATAATGTATTATTTTTAGGTCCCCGAAGGTGGTGGTGACTAAATTATTTTAAGTGATATTTAATTTCAAGTATAAAGGACATGTTTAATAGTTATATGGTAATCAGTAATTTCCGTAAGAAATAATCAATTCCGTTTGCCAACCATGCCCAATTAAGAGACTACCAATTCCTAGTTTTATTTTTTTTAGAAAGAAATATGATTTGTACGACTTCCGGGGTCGTGGTCGAAAAAAACCAACCATTTAACAACACTAGTTTTGGGGAGTTTTTAAGAAGGAATTTGTTTAAGGTTGTATTTTGTTTATATAAATCTGATTATAATAATAATATTTGAAAAGAAGATTATCGGAAATTAAGTTCAATTTATTATATTGATTCTTTTGTGTATTTTATAGTGCTGTGTATTTTGATATGTAAAATAAATAAAAATTATGATAATATAGCACATCTTTTAACAGTTGCTAAGATTAATTGATTGTTCAAAGTTTGCAAATTTCAATTAAAAAAAACCCGCAAAATAGGGGGTATGGGGGGCTTAGCCTCCAGAATTTTTTTTTAGTTATCACCCTGAAATTGTAGAAGCTAATGTAGTCCTCTGATACATTGTAAATATAGGGGTATTTAATAGGATTTATGTTCTAAAGGATAGCTTGTAAATATCGCCGCCCAAGATGTAGAAATATTTTAAGAGGGGTAGGAATAGGTTTTTAAAGGAGGTTTGAATCCAGTGAACATTCTGCCATGTTACTGTCAGGATACAATTTTATAAATATTTGCCCAACCCTGGGTAGACCATACCATTCCAGACACTTCCATAACACTCAGAGCCAGTAACATAACTATGAGAGAGGAAAACGATGCCGAAATTTCAATTTGAAAAATTTTTCTATTCTTATAATACATATTTAATGCTTATTTTTATGATTTAATTATGAACAATGCTATAATTACAAATTAAATTATTAGCATATATTAAATACTTCCATATTTGTGATATCAAATAACTACTTTAAAAAAAACTATAATTTATATAAATTTTCAAGTATTATAAGCACGTGATCATTTTCCATTTTATTTAATGTTTTATAATTCATTTCAAGTAAACAGTTGGGTGGAAGATAAATAATTTAGAAAATTTATAAGTTGAAATTATGATACATTATACTTTGTTCAGTAGATATTTTTTAAATAAAATTCGAAAGTTAACTACAATAAATCATATATTAAAATCTCCTGATTCATTCATTAAAAATAAAGTTGAGTTAACAGGTTGGATAAAATCTGTAAGGGAAGGCAAAAATTATAGCTTTGTTGATCTTCAAGATATGTCTACAAATGAGAAATTACAAATTGTTATAGATCATAAACAATTACCAACACCATCTTATCCATATGGAACCTTGGTTAAAATCATTGGCCATGTTATACAAAGTCCAACTAAAGGTCAATATGTTGAAATATCATGTAAAGAAATAGATATAAAAATTATTAAGGTTTCTGACCCATTAACATATCCAATTAAACACAATCAAATTCATTCTTTAGAATATATTCGACAATATCCTCATCTTCGATCAGGACATGGTGGATTTGCATCAATTCTAAAAATTAGGAATATGACTTGTTCTTATCTATCAGATTTTTTTAATACAAAAAATTTTCTAAATGTTCATACCCCTATTATAACTACTAACAATTGTGAAGGTTCTAATCAATCTTTTCAAATTTATCACAATTACAATAATTTATCACCAAATGATAATTTTTTTAGAAATTCAACATATTTAACTGTCTCAGCTCAATTACACCTTGAATCTATTGCAGCTAAGTTGGGAAATGTATATACAATTGGCCCTGTATTTAGAGCAGAAAATTCAAATACTAGGTTTCATTTAGCTGAATTTTGGATGCTTGAAGTAGAAATGCCCTTTATTTATGATGTGAATTCAATTTGCATTATTGTCGAAGAATGTATCAAAGGCCTATATAATTATTTAGCAAATTCACCTGATTTTTTAAAATATTTTGAAATAATAGCCAAAAATAACAATAAAAATATTGATTTTGAGGTTGGTCACAAAAAGATCCTTTGTAAAGACCTATTTGTCAAAATGTTATATAGTGAAGCTTCACAAATTTTATTGTTAAACAATGAAAAATTTAGACCAAAATTTATTGAAGGTGAAAATTTTTCAAAAGAACATGAAGCATTTATTGTTAAATATTGTAATGATATGCCAGTTTTCATATTAGATTTTCCTGTTAAATTAAAACCATTTTATATGAAAAAAAATGAAAATAATAATGCTGCTTGCTTAGACCTTCTTTTTCCTATAGTAGGAGAAATCTGTGGGGGAAGCCTAAGAGAAGACGATTATGACATATTGCTTAATAAACTTAGATCAAACAAGACATTTGAGTCATTAAAATGGTATTTAGATATGAGAAAATATGGATTTCCACCAATGGGTGGATTTGGAATTGGCCTTGAGCGATTACTTATGCATATTTTACATATAGAAAATATTCGCGATGTTTCTCCTTTTCCAAGATGGCATCAAAACTGCAAATTATAATATTTTATTAATCAAGCTTCATTGCTTACGTGTGATTTGATTAAAAATTAAAATTCCAATAAAAAAATACGTCATAATAAAATAAATAATTCTTTGTTAATGACGTAAAATCGCCATTTTTGATGCGCATGCGTATAGTAACTTTAATATAATAACCTGTTCTTTGAAAATTTTTTGTGAAGGTATAATATTTTTATAAATATTGTTTAATTTTTATATTTTAGCTTTGTAAAATCATCCAAACTGAATAAAAATTATAGGAAAGATTGAAGTTTATATATGCTTCAATTCTCACACCAAAAAAATAGTCATTACAAAAAAATCCATTACCATCTCTATCGCCAAAAATGCTCAGTGAAATACAAATCGCTTTAGAATTTTTAATTTCATTCCTTCACAATAAATTACCAAGATACAAAGTTTTAAAATTTAGTGAAAAACTTCAAAATCGTTTAATATCAAGATTTGATGGTCATTGGTATCCTGAAAATTCATCTAAAGGATCAGCTTTCCGCTGTATAACAATTGGCAATAGTAAAATTGACGAAGTTGTACGTGAAGCAGCATTGGATGCAGACATTGATATTAACACTTTGAAATCTGCCTTTTCCTGTGATTTAAGTGTTTGGGTGGATCCAAATGAAGTTTCTTATCGTACTGGAGAAAATGGATCAATTAAAATCCTTTATAATTTAAATAATTTTACACCACTACCAACAATTAGTTACAATCAAAATAAATTTTATAATCCTTCCACACATTATTACAATGACACTCATGGTCAACAATCTACGGGTAGTGACAATTTTTCTCCATTTTCAGACAGTGTTTTGATTTCTTCATCAAATCAAGAACAGGCAAACACCTTCTATAACATATATGATTCACCAAATTATTTTGATGAAACAACTTTGAATTACTTTGATAATGATAATGACGAAACATATGTTTATGACAAACCTGACTTTATATCTAACAATAAGCAGCATGAAAAACAAAATATAAGTCCCAATTCTATGCTCAATCTAAGTATCACTTCACATTTTACCTCAAATTACACTGAACCTACACTTTCTTACATTAACAATTATTCTCCTGAATACAATGACATATCTAATCATAGCCGACCCCCTACTGCATCTCCTACATATTTATTTAAAAACCAATATAACTATAATTTCTCAAAAGATCATTCCTTTTCTAATTCAGGTAGTCAATATATTGCATTAACACCACCACCTTCATTTCCTCATCAATATCCTTCAAATACACATTTTAATCAGCCAAATAATTCTCATTTTAATAAACTAAACTATAAATTTATGTCAACTTCATCAAAATATCAGTATCAATCTCAAAATTACAGGAAGAAAATGGGAAATAACAGTATTAACTTTTATAAAGGAACATCATCACCATATTATCAACAATTTCCAATTAATCCTAAATTAAATTCTAATACATCTAATTCTTCAATGGGGAATATTAGAAGAGGTCTTAATTTTTCACCAAACCAAACTCAATCTATTTATCCTGCTTCAAATTTTGTAAATGAAGAAAATTTTAATGTTGCTACTGAATTATATGAAAGTCCATTAAATTCTAACACCTACAAGAATGAGAATTATCAAATTCCACTAAGTGAAGATAATTTACATGCTATTGAAAATGATTACAATGGTGAATTTTATAGAAATTCCAATTTTTTAAATAATATGAATTCACCTTATAATGAAAAAGATAATCAGACCTGCAATTTTTTACCACTAAATGTAATGAGTGAAAAGGTGAATACATTTAATACAACAACTTCAACTGATAATAACTTATTAAACAACATTGATGTCATGACAAATAATCTTCAACATTTACTAGTTGCCAATTGATTATATTTTCTACAGATGTGTTATAATATAAAAATTCTCATTTTGCTAGTATTTAACTAATATTTAAAATTATCTTTTTATGCAATCTTTTTTTACTATAGATAAGACAATGTCATTTCTTCACTCATTTTCTCTTTTAATTTTGGTCTGTGATTCATTATGCAATTTTATTTCATAATCTATTTTTATTTAAATAATTGATATCAAAACATAATATATTTAAATTTATAGATATAAATTATGATTATGTATGTCTAATTTTTAACCAATTGAGATTATTAATTGAATTGCCCTCTATAACTCATTGTTTAAAATATATAAATCGTTTTTTAATTTATTAGATTCAATATTTTATATCAAAAATAATTTATTTTGATAATATTTATATACATGTTTTAAATTACATATAATTAAATAATTGTGGAAAATAACAAAAATATTAAAGGAAGATTGTGCAATGGTGATGATCAACCTGATCTCTTATATGATGTATTTTTAATTGTCATTTAGGAATTTATTGTAATTTTCCTATTTATTTATTTATAGATATAGTTATAAAAATAAAATTACAATTATACATTTTGGAGTTAAATCATTGATTGTATAAAAGCTTTGTTTGTTGAGACACTGTTAATATAGGAGGCATACCCACCCAGGATTTTATGATTAATTTTGGAGGAAAAGGTTTTGTCTCAAACTCTTCTTGGCATTTGGCTGGTTATTTGTGGTAAATTATGGATTTGTTTAAAATATTTCTTATATGTTCTATTAGTTTGTTTTATTTTGCTTAATCTTTCATTATTAGAAACACTAAGATCTGTACTTATGAAAGAGTGTCTTAATTTAGTAGCCAGTATTTAATTAGTATGTGTTACTTGAGAAATTTTGGTTTAGGAATTTTAAACTATTTAGTGGAAATTTTAATAGAAACTAATTGGAACCTATTTCCTTAGACTCCGAGCCAGTCCTTCCAAAATTATCCTGAGTTGGATTGTCCATAAATCAATGCTGTATTCTCAAAATGTCCAGCTAAACAATTTTTGTTGCCTGATTTGGTTTCATAGCCCCAAATTTTAGTTGGCATAAGACAACGAAAAATATTGAAGCACTAGTAGCAATCGTAGTAACATTTTGAAAATTTTATAACAAAATTATTAGTGTTATTAAAGCAACTAGTTACATTTTTGCAAAAAAATAACTCATTACATTCTAGTTGTATCTTTTGGAATGTAACTGCTAAAAGTAACTAGTTACATTTTTGGAAAAATAACTGAATTCTAGTTATTTTGGAATGTAACTGCTAAAAGTAACTATTTACTGATTAAAATGCAAATATTTTCAAAAAATTAATCTTATTTAATATATAATAAAATAAATTAAGCTTATTAATTTAAAATTTTGATTATCTGCCTTTATGCTGACGTTTTATATAGTTAATATTAGTGCTGTAAACGTTACTACAAAAAAGAAACGCGTTAATCGTTACATCTGTAAAAAGGAACGCGTTACCGTTACTCGTTACTTTTCAAAAAAGGAACGCGCGTTACCGACTTTTTAAAAATGTAACGGGCTACTCGTTACTTGAAAAAATTAAATACATATACAAAAATAATATTTATTTTTTTCCAACAATATATAATAAAATAAAATTATACAAAAATAATATATTATAAGATAACATCTTTATGTATCAATTTTTTATTTATTTTTAGCAACAATTGATTTCAAAATTTTGATCAGGTAAACAAGAGCGCTTAGTGCTCAACACAGCTGGTTAAATAATGGGATGTTATATATAGTATTTTAATAATAAATAAATTCTATAATGAAATTCTCTGTAAAATTTTATTATTGGATAAATCCTGGCTACGCCACTATTCCATATATATTATATATATATATTATTTAAACAAAGTTTTTAAATTATTCTTTAAATTTATTAACAATTATAGTCAAACCAATAGCAATACTAAAACAAGAAATAGAAGATATTGTTTAAAAAACTCAATATAATACTTTGAACCAAAACCAATATTGGTTAATCTTGGGTTTTTAATGTTGGTTCCCAGCCCAATACTGTGTAGTATAATTTAATTGCTTATATTTAGGGCTGTGCCGATCCACATATTTTTCACCTATATGATCCGATATTGCTTCAAACCCGATACTGATACCGATCCGATATTTATATTGATTTTTCACCCCCCCCCCCTGAACCAAATGTAATTAAGAAATCAATAAAAATCAAATTATGCATTTAATTTCTTTATTTCTACTTGAGACTATAATTAAAAAAAACATATATTTGATAATATATTCATTATATGTTGGTATGAATTAATTGTAATATTTAATATATAAAATTATAGTATATTAGATTTTTTAAAATAAATACGAGAGCCTCTAGATTTTCTGGCAATAAGCTTCTACGATATGGAGTATCTATATCCCCTGCCGTAACCATTTTGCAAAATTATCCTTGTCTTTTGTAAAATATTTCCATAATTCAGATACCATATTTTAAAAAATTCTTTTATTTAAAGTATAAATAATAAAATTGGCGTTATTATTTAAAAAGATTTAAAATAAATAAAACTTTGGGTGTTCATTTCTATTTTTATAAAAAAAACTTTTAAATTACTATAAATCTATTTTAAAAAAGAAATAAAATTTAGAGGGTGTTGTGCATTTGCATTGTTTAAAAAAAATTATTTAAAATATATTATAAAAACATAAAATAAATGTACATAACATAAAATAACAAAAAAAGAAAAGTAAAAAATCGGATCGGTATTTTCAGGTATCGGCCCGATCCGATATTTTTGGAAAACGATAAATATGGGCGCCGATCCGATATTTAATATTGGACAGCCCTACTTATATTTTAATTCCATGATTAAGCTATTCAAATTATGAAAGAATATTATTCTATTATTAAAGTAATGTTTAAAATAATGATATATTAATTCATGTTTTACCTATGCTTTTTAAGTTTGAACTGCTGGATATTGAGGTTGAAATATTTGCGTTGGGATATAATTTACATTTACAAAGTGTAGACTTGGTACCATTAATTTTCTTTATTGGTTTAAAATATATCAAAATGGGCCAAGGAAGGGTTAAATCATCTTCATCTGAAGAAACAAGTACTATGGACATAATATTCTTAAAATAAATTATAAGAATAATAATATCATTATTAACATTTACTTTGAATTTTGATTGATTATTAATATCGACAGAAAATTTAACAACGAGAATTTAAAATAAAAATGAAGGAATTAAACAGCATTATCAATATTAAGAATTAAAAAATAAATAAAACTAATTTTATAATACAATAAAATATATTTTTCTTTTTGATGATACTTTTAATAAAAATATAAAGTAACGAGTAACGTTTTTCGTTACCGTTACTCAAAAAAAAAGAAACGCGTTGCCATTGCTCGTTACCCCAAGAAGAAAATAATGAGTGGCAACGACGTTACTTTTTTGACGTTACTTTACAGCACTAGTTAATAATGATAAATGAATCTGGCAGATATAGAATCATAGCCATATCCTGGATTTTGCTAGGGGAAAACCCTACTATGTGTGTTTTGCTCCATAAATTTTATTGGCCCACCTATTGTAGGTGATGTGTTAAGGAAAGAATAGGCAGGCTTCCCAGTGGGGTAGGGTGACTAAGTTTGATGGTCCGTGGTTGAGTGACCCGGCTTTATGGTAATTTTGGTCATCTTGCTGAAACTAAATCTTTCTACACTGTTTATAAAGACGATAATAGTCTCTCCCCCGGATCAGCAAGGGTTTGGTTAAATAAAAAGTATGGATTGCGTCTGTAACCAATTAAATCTTAGTTGAACCATAGTTATTTATTATACAACTATGTCCCATATTTTATGACCGTGGCGGCTTCCACCACACCACATTATGAATACGGATTTTATTCTAGATTAATTTTAAAATGGAAGGAACGGATTTCTCCACACTGCATTATGGATACGGCTTTCGTTCTATATTACTTTAATTTGAAAAAAATACAGATTTCTCTGCACCGCCATATAAATGCGGCTTTCATCTCAACTAATTTTAGGGAATGGAAATGGGCCCACATCGTGAAAGCGTGGATAAGAGAGGGTTCAGATAGTTGTTTAAGTTTATTTTTTTATTAATTATTTATATCAGGGTTGGCAAGTCGATCAATTGAACGGTCAAATTCAGTCAATTAACTAGTCAAATACTCTAAAAAATTCTAAAGAAAAAAAAATTAAAAACATGTTTAAAAAAGAAAAAAACGATATAAATACTATGTGATCACAATGTTGCTTATTTTTTGGGTCCCCAATATCAAGAGGATCATCTCACTAGTAGTGAATTCAATGAAGTATATGATATAATCCAAGAATTAGTCATTTTACAAGGTGGTGATGACCAAAATATTTTAAGTGATATAATTAATTTCAGAAGCAAAAGCAGCATGTTTAATAATAAACTATATGGAAAAAATCTCCACAAGAAACAATCAATTCCGACCTCAGTTAATAGATTAAACTTTGCTCGCCATACCCATTAAGAGGCTAACAATTTCTAATTCTACTTCTTCTTTAGAAAGAAATAGGTCGATTTGGGTTAATATTTTTATGAGAAAATAGAAATCGAAAGATCTCGACATCAGGAAAATTGATTAAAAAATATTAAAGAAAGTTATAATATTGAATATGAATCAGAACAAGACTGCTACAGAGAGCTAAACGTTAGTTATTGAATGACAATGAATTTAAAAAATTAATATTATGGATTTATAAATTCAAAATAAAGTTAATATTGACTTAAAAAAATATATATTTGAATTTGATCAACCGAAACATATTTGATCGGTCAAATGCACAACCCTGATTTATATAACAAATTTAACATGCAAATTTTTAAAAAGAATAATCTTTCAACGTAAAATCAGTTAAGAAAAATAAATCCCCATTTTTGTTTTATTTTTATCCCTATTTATACAAAAGCCATAATCTCATAAACATAAAAACAGAAGCGAGGCAACCCAAGTTGAGCATGTCACTATTGTTAAAATGACTTTCAAATTATTGTTTATTAATATATTGATATTTTGGAGGGAGAGGGGAGTAGTTGTGTGTAAGGTGGACATTTTTATTAGTTTGAAATGATATTTTTGAGAACATAAAAACTTCTGAGAAGGAAATTTCTCCCTGCCCCATGGCTACCTCTATGTACAATATTTGATGTGAATTCTGACTCGCTATTTAATGAGATGACATCAGAGATATGCAGAGATGCCATTTGCAAGGCCCGTCCTGGATTTTTTTGAAAAAAAAATTTGGACCCGGTCCGGCCATTTTTTTTCAAAAATTTTTTACGGTATTCTTGTCCCGGCTATTTTTAAAAAAAAATTTTCAGGGGCCCGGTCCGGATTTTTTTAAAATATATTATATTTATTTTTGATTTTTATAGCTACTAATAATGGCGATTTCAAATATTTGGTTTTAAAATGGCCCGGCCCGGATTTTTTTTTTAAAAAAAATTTTCAGGCCCAGCCCGGGTACATTTTTTAAAAAAATTTCAGGCCTGGCCCGGGTGGGCTTAGGGCCCGACCTGCAGGTCTCTGATGGCATTCAAATGATTTAGAATGAAATAATAAAAATTATAACATCCCTTTCATAACCAAACAACAGGCTTAAATGTTAAAATACCTTGGCCAAGCTTTAAAAAGTATTTTATATTATACATAGAGAGTTGGTAGTGCTGGCAATATTGGCGTTAGGTGTCTCATATGTAGTGTTATTAAACGGCCATATTTTGGGCGATTTTTAAAAACAGCCAATTAAGATTTTAGCTAAAATAACATTATATAATTCTAAAGATTTTGCTCATAGATGGCAGAAAAATTAGACCTCTATTTGCCAAATCTCCAGGTTTACATAATTTTATTTTTGCTAATACATTATTCGGGCCATTTTTGAAAAACTACCCAAATAGGGCCGGCCGTTTAACAACAATACATTATCCCTTTCAAAAAAAGTAACCAAGCTATGGGAGCACATGTCTTCTTCTTCTTCTCAGTTTTATGGCGATTTCCAGGTTTACCCAGGTAGGCCAGTTTCCCCTCTGATTTTTCTTTTCCATTTTTGACGGTCCTGAGCATCAATATTAGTAAGATTCATGCTTCTCATATCCGCCGCTATCACATTTGTTCACGTCATCTTGGGCCTTCCTCTAGGTTTTGATCCTCCTACTTCCAACAAGGTGCATCTCTTTACCCAGTCATCTTTTGTCTTACGTTCCACATGCCCAAACCATCTTAGTCTATTCCTCGCATTGCCACTCCAATTATTTCTATACCTAATCTTGCTCGCAATTCCTTGATAGTTTCTCTCTCTCTCAGAGATACCCCACACATCCATTTTGGCTTCGTGAGTCGCTTTCATTGCCCATGTTTCATCGCCATATACTAAACAATTTTTCACACAGCTTACGTATAAGATTATTTTCGCATAACTTGTCTTAAATACTATTCCTACATTTTAAATAGATGTACATGGTTTTGTTAAATATTATATAGAATTGTCAATTAAATTAAAAATAATTAAAAAGACTTTGACTACTTTCCCAAGCACAGAATATATATCTTGTCATACACTAAACTTAGAAGAAACACAAAATCCATTTAGAGAATGATCATTATAAGAAAGCATATAACCTTACCATATCAAAATGCTAACCTTTGATGTAACTAGTTACTTTTTGGATATAACTGCAACCAGTTACCTTTTAATGATTGCAACCGAGTTTACAGATCAAATCAAATGATAATATTTATTTTATTTTCATATACTAATTTGAAAAGTATTTAACGATCCGATCTTATAATTTTTGATCAAAAATTAAATATTAATAATACCATGAAAATTTTAAAACACAATTTTGGTTTTACCCGATAATATTTTTCCCCGCCTTTACTCCATTGAATAGTATCATAGTGATTGATGGTATTTTTCAAATCATGTTACTATACAATGAGATGCATAGGCCAAAACTGGCCCATGGCCGGGCTAAAAATAAAAAATTAAACACTGACTGGATATCGATTTCAATCGCATCGAATTTTATATGGATTCAATTTTTTCATTATCTGAGCTGATTTTTTTTTAGAAAATTTTAATTTTCAGTTGGAAAATCTCGACTGTGTTTAAAAAGAAAATTATATACTATAAGCATTAAATTTATCCACAATTATTTTAAGCTAGTGTCTTGTATAATTGTATTCCTTCTATATTTATTTTAACGTGGTTAACTGCGCAAGCAAGGATATAAAAGAAGTATCAAATACTTTGAAGGGAGAGTGTAAGAAAATTTAAAAATGAGAAGAAAAAAATGTAAGTAAAATATAAGTGCAACCCGACCAAAGGATGCTAAATAGCTTGATTAAGATCCACTCTTAATATTTATGAGGGACGGCCCCATATATCCTTACCTTGTCGAAATCATATCATTTTCTATTTTAACGCTTGATTTCCCCTTAAAATAGGGATCAATTATGTATCGAAATATAGGTAAATCGCTAAAAACAAAAAAATTAGGAATTTCGCTTATATCTTACATAATTTTTTAAGTAAATTTAAAATTAAAATTAATAAATCCTAGGGAAGTGTATTTAAGTTGTATTTTCTCAATTTTTAGCGATTTATTTGAAAACTCAATTTAAATACAAGTGTTTACTTCCCCAGCATCTATTATTATTTTAAATACTGCTTTTATGGTTTTCTAGGAGATATAAGCGAGATTCCCAATTTGCGATTTTTGTTTTAATGATTTAAAACCTATCCCGAAAAATAATATTTTTTTTATATATATTTTTGGCCATTTATTTAGGAATTATCTTCTTTTTTACATAGTTGTTTAAATATCAGTTGCTTTTGAACTATAAGTCTAGTTTTTTTCATTAATTATAAGCTGCTAGTAGGATTGTTTTATAAGATTTTTACTTTTTGAGTTTTACAGTAGGATAAAGAGATCAACAAAAAGCTGTGATAAGATGGCGATCGATGAAATTTTTATCTTATTTCATGTAATAAATTTTATCGAGATATAAGGATCGAGGTGGTTTTTTTATTATTATTAAAGAAAAATTTATAGTTCATATATGCATTAATTTGATTTTAGAGATAACTTTCTATGAAATATCTCTATAAGTCGCTAATAAACCTGCAAAATTTTATGTATACGAAATGATAAAAGTGCAAAATTGATGCTTATTTTAAAAGGTTATCTACTAGTAGGCAATTGCGTCAGTAGTAAATTGGGAGATATTACTTTACACATATATTTAGTATATATTTTATATTTTAGTCAACAGAGGGGCCTCAGTGACTTTGGCATAAGGGAATCTCCTTGCCATTGGTAATTGAATTCTATTATTTTTTGGGGGGATTGAAATATAAATAATATTTTTGATCGCAAATTAAATAATGAAATAGGGATGTTAATCATGTTTAAATGTTCAAGCCGTTTAATGTATATCAGAGACCTGCAGAGGTACCATTTGCACGGCCCGGCCCGGATATTTAAAAAAGATTTTTTTACGGCCCGGCCGGGCCCGGATTTAAAAATTTAAGGCCCGGCCCGGATATTTAAAAAAAAATTTTTTACGGCCCGGCCCGGATTTATAAATTTCAGGCCCGGCTTGGAATTTTTTAAAATTATATTCGACCTGGTATATACAAAAATTCACCTATGAGGTATTTTACCATATTTTTCAGCGAGTATTATCGCTTATTATATAAAAAATGCATGTAAAAAGCTAATATTTTGAGAATATTATATTGAATTTATAAAAATTATAAAACTGTTATTTATAAAAATGGATATTTTGACCATATACTATATTTTATATTGCATTTATAAAAATAAAACTAATATTCATAAAAATGGTAATAATATTTGTCATATAATATATTTTATATTACATTTAAAAAAAATAAAACTAATATTTAATTTATAAAAATGGAAAATATTTTGAGAATATAATATATTATATTTAATTTACTATTTAATTTATAAAATAAAAATAAATCGCCATTTAAAAAAATGCATGTATAATAAATAGTATTTTGAAAATATAATCTAATTGCAGAATATTAATATAATTTATTTTATAATATAAATTTTTAACAAAAGAAGATAATTGTATTATATAATATTGTAAAAAAAAATAATGAAAAATGTTGGATTAAAAACTTTCATGACTCAAGGTAAATATAATAAATGCAATAAATATTTGACAGTTTGCAAAGTAAAAAACCAGCATGATTGACGAAACCCTATACTCAAGAAAGATATTAAAAATTCACAAATTATCATGAAGAAAGAGAAGCATATCTACCTTTTCAGGTTGAAGATTACTTCTTCTTTCTTCAAGAATTCTCCCAGTAGTGGAAAAATTCCGCTCACAGCTTGCACTTAAAGCAGGAAATGCCAATTTTACTAAAATTGGAAATTCGCTTTGATGAGCCGCCCACCACTCTAACAAATTATCCACCTTAAATGTTTTATCTATTATTTATGTAATTATAATATTCATCATCGGGTATTGACATATTACCAGAATTACCATCCCCCCCCATTTATCATAAAACGATTCAGTTTGTTTAACAACAGTCGTAATTTGACTGGTCGATGGTATTTCATTTACTTCCTGAGCCTCTTGTAATTTAATATAATCTTTTATATAGTTTTCCGTCATTTTGCGATCTGTCCCTGATTACATACGTAATTGCTTGAATTTGGGACAGAGAAAAAGAGAAATAAAATGATACTTGTGTAAAACAATTTTTTCAATTAAAAAATGCTTTATATTAAGTAAAATCAATTACAAACTTTAAGAAGTGATAATCCTTTATTTGATTGTTTTGGTAAAATATATTCTAAAAATTTAGATATGAATTATAAAAAAATATATTAATAATACTTGAATATTGGGGCTTATTTAAGATATTCCTTTATTTGATTGTTTTGGTAAAATATGTTGTAAAAATTTAGATATGAATTATAAAAAAATATATTAATACTTTGAATAAATTTGCAGGAAATTAATAATTAGATCGATCTGTGGGTTGTTAGGTAGTGTTAACCATCACCCAATATTATATTAATCATAACTATAATATAATATAATCTTATAACCATTAACTCAAAATGTAAAAATTTTTATAAAAAATATTAAGGCCCGGCCCGGGTTTAACAATCTTAAGCCCGGCTAGGCCCGGATATACTTTAAAAAAAATTTCTTAGGCCCGGCCCGGATATGTTTAAAAAAATTTTTTTAGGCCCGGCCCGGGTATATTTAAAAAATTTAAAATACGGCCCGGCCCTGCCCGGGCAAGGTTTAGGGCCGGGCCTGCAGGTCTCTGATGTATATACTAATTATATTATCAAATGATTTTTATAGTATATTATTTTAAATTTTTTATTTACAAGTACAACCTTTTCCTTGAGAATTAATATGTAAATAGATTTTCATGCAAACTCGATTTATTAAAGAGATGAATTTAATTTATTTATTAGATAATAAGAATTTCCATATGCTTATCACTTCTCATGATAAATCACAATTTTGACTTGAAATTTATTAAGATTACTTAATATTGGAATGGAACATATTGATGTGGCAATTTAATATTGTTCGTCCAGTTACAGGACTATGGCTTGCAGCCTCTCGGATATAAAATTATCATCGGAATGCATACAATTTTCTTTCTTTTCTGAGTAACTTTGTTATTAAAAGAGGAAATTGAATACCCATGTTGGAATTAGGTTTTACCTTTATCTTAATAGATTAGGTTGTTATTAATTTATAGTGAATTTATGAACATCATAAAAATTCGATTTATCAAAATTAGGTTTGTTGCAAAAGTATTTTTTATTGTAGAGTTAAATTGTTTTAAACTACAAGTTCAAGAGTATGGCGATAAACTTTATACAAGAGTAAAAATATTCTGAGAAATTCTTCCACTTTCCTTCAGGTTTTCCAGTTAGTTACATTATTCGTAACTGTTTATAGAAGTAAAAAAGGAAAATTATTGTATCCTTCACTTTTTAAAATAAATTGGTTGAACATTAAATCGCATTCATTAAGATGATAACTAGTCATTTACGAAATTTATTTATTTTTGTATATATTTTTTTGGTGACTTGTGTGTAGATTTCGTGGTCCTTGAATAAGCAAAAAATAACTTTAGAAGTTTATTTTTGTTTAACTTAGCTCCTTGACTCGATTTATATTCTCTTACATATCAACATATATGTAATTATAACATATTATTTAATTATCTCAAAATTTAATAAATATGTTATTTAACATTTTTAAAACTACTAATTAAATTTACTTAAATTTGCCCCATCATAATAAGTGAAGAATAAATTTAGCCTCAACAAGGGCTTGACACCTAAAACATTCTGAAATTTTTCGGCCCTTCGCTTGGGATTACTTTTGTATAAACATTCGCACATAGCATAATAACCGCTCCACAGAAATTGCAGAAACTAGTAAAATATAAATAATATTTTTATCCCGTTAATTAGCACCACTCTAGGTATATGGTCTAACGTTATTTCTATAAGTGGCTGCATGCCCATTAGATGATTTTTACTTAATAATTATTTAGTCTATTAATAATTATACTTTTTATATATTTTTTTAATATTTTAATTTTTAGAATAAATAAATAAAATATATTTTTATTAAAAAAATTTTTTCTTAATTTATATTATTTATTAGATTTTTTAATAATCAAGTAAATACTAAAAAAGTTCTGTTGTGTCTTACATCTTGGTATATGTCACCAATAGAGAAAATTGTTTTGCATCTCCTAAGTAATCTTTGCATAGCGCTGCACAGTAGTTCATATCATTGTTAGACATCGTAAAAAATCGTATATGAGAAAATACCTGTTAAAAATGATAAGAAATAAAACAAAAATATGTAAAAATTTTCATGCCAATGCAAAAAGGGGAGCGAGTTGAACATATTTAGGGGGTTGTCCACGTCTTTAAGCATGTATGGGATTTGCAATTATAAAAAGTATAAATATTATAAAAATTATGCCCAATATTACCTAATTCAGTTATTTAGCTCAAATTATTCATATATTACTATAATATATTAATAAATATTACTTAATTCTTATTCTAAGCTGTTTATTCACGAATCCCATTTTAAAAATGACGAACACTATTAAATGATTTTTTTTTAAAGCTCAGGTGTTTCGAGAGGGCCGCTGAATATACTTTTGCTCTAAGGCGCCAAAAGTCTAAACAAGACCTTGTTTCATGATACAGAATATATTTATGTATGTTTTGTATAAATGAAAGACTTAGTGTATAAGGATAAGTCTAACTTTATACTTCTCCTTACAGGACACTAACTTTGATTGAATTATAGATATCCGAGAATTAAGATGCTACTAGATTAATGTTTTAATAGTATTAAAGAAATCTAAAAAATATATATATCACATTTATATTTCATATATATCAATATTTCATTTCGTCATTTTATTTTATTTTATTTCATATAAATATTAATATCAAAAACTAATATTACATCCCATGATTATATATATCAAAATATCAATATTACAACCTGTTTAAATTATCTTTAGTTTCTTCATATAAATATTACAACAAAAATCACATGATTAAAATTATTTTAAAACAAAGGAAAAATTAAAACAATTATAGTCTTCTCGAAAAAGATATTAAAAAACGTCCATAAATGTCAATTATATCGACAGATACAACAATATATTTACCAAATTTTCCTTCTGTAATACCATTAATTATGGTTCCTTATAAATATTTATATATATTATAAAGAATGCCACCAGATAGAAGAAAATTTTACTTGGGTCGATTTGTAAAAACAGTCCGATTAAGATTTTAGCAAAAATAATATGCAAGCCTGGAGATTTTGCTTATAGATGGCAGAAAGGTTTGGATCTCTAATTATCAAATCTCGAGGTTTACATAACATTATTATGGCGAAAATCTTAATCGGGCCGTTTAAAAAATTGATTCAAACGGCTGTTTAACAACATTAGCCTGGAGCCCTCTAGCGACTAAGCGATTGAGCATTATTTTTAAATATTTGGAACCTAAATCAGAGTCTGGAACTCTCTTTTAAAATGTATATAAACAAAAACTTTAACCAGAACCTTGACCTGAAAATATTTAAATATCTAGAAAGTAGTTGCGGAACCAGTTCTAATTAAAGTGTAAATAATTTATATTTATTTCGTTTAAAATGCTGTCTTATTCATTTAGGACGGGTTATTCATTGATAAAAATATATTTTCCAACATTAACTGAGTTTAGAACAAGAAACCCAAAACCAATTTTTTCAAATTTTGGGAACACGAAGCCCAACCAATTTTTTCAAATTTTAGAACGGAAGCAAAACCACATTTATAAAATACTTATTACTAAAATAGGTTTGTTAAAATTTACATGGAAGCACTCACTTGCACGATCGCTACAAAAACCAACAAACAAGGCTATAAAATATGTAATTTATAGTTTTTCTTCTATAAATGTTTTCTATGAATATTTAAAAAACCTTATCTATAAATTTCGTCGCGCATTCCATATAAAAATAGACTTTATTCATTGCAATATAATATGCTATTATAAAAGTAGCGTGCTATCGGTGTAACTAATTTCTCGAACATCGTTTATTGCATCAAAATTTTTAAAATGTAGTCTACTAATTAAATTTGATTGGGTAAACAAACAATTTAATTAGACCTTGGAAGTTTGTATTATACAATTTTTATTCAATCAAGGTTTGAGAATTACATATTTATACTAAGAATCTTCAGGCAGGGGCGTCGCTAGCCTTTACAATCTCAGGGATTTTTTATAGGGGCAAAGCCTTCGGCCCGCTGAGGGTTTTATATTAATATATTATATTTTTTTTTAATATGCTAACTCTGAACAATTATTCTAAATTTCATATTTTGTCACTTATTATATTATTCATACAAAATAAACTAGCATATAAATAATTAAAACAATACAAGACATTTCTAAAAATAATATTTTTTAATACAAAATCTATTTATTATAATATAAAATATTTTCGATTTTTGATATAAAAAAATTTTGCGTCTAAAGAATTACAAGAGATAAAAAAGGTTAATTAATTCATACATATGCCTCAACTGATAATGGTTTTTAAAAACCACATAATATAATATAATTCTTAGCAACTTACATTGACTAAAGGTCATGAAACTCTCTGTTACCATTTTAGACAATGTTTTATAGAAGGGACTAATAAGGAAAAATTTATAGGCCTAACCAAATCAACAATTCTTGAAGAAGAGAATATAAACGACCAATCCAAATCATAAAACAACATGTTGGTTAGAACTTACTTTTAGATGACATTATGAAAGTTAGAGAAGTAATAGAGAAAATTATTGTGAGATATTAAATTTCTAAAAGATTATTTTCCATTTCTAATGATATATAATAAACGACTCCACAATTGACCATTATTGCTTATCTAAAATATGCAATCATATGCTTTCAGCAGCTGTAGTAATAATCTTAACTTACATAGCCAAAATAATAGATACTGGTTAATTTGCAGTCATAGCCACCTTCACGATGTTAACTTATATCAGAATTTATTATCTTAGATATTGATAAAACATAAACACTAAAAATTTAGAAAATATTATGCAAATATATTGAAGCCTTAAGTTATTTACACGGCAACAAGGATGCCATATTAGAAATGAAACATTTTGTAACTATAAAATAAGAACCAGAGTGATATGATAAAAGCAATAAATTATTGTCGCACCACCTCTATGATATATTATATCTTAAATTAATAGTAGTTGTAGTTGGTAATAATATCAAAAATATAAACGTATTAAAAATATAACTCAAAACTGTTTTTCATAAAAAAAATAGCTTTCCTAAAAACACATCAAAAAAAGAGAAGAAGAGATATCTAATTTATTATATCCATTGAGGGATGAATAATAATATCTTTAATTTTTAGTGTTGTTGAACACGTTCGTGAACGAAGTTCGTTTTTTTTTTAAAAAATGATAAACGGCGTTCCTTTTATTTCTGACGAACTTTGAACGTGAACGCGTTCATTTTTTATGACGAACGAGTTCGAATTTAACGTTCGTTCAATTTTAAATTACCTTTTATTTTTATTTAATTGAAAAATTTAATAATAATCCGAATTTTTTTTAAAAAAGTATTGTTTATATTTTTTTAATTGGCTGTATTTCCTTTTAACATTTCAATTGTTTTAACACGCCATTATTATATTTTATTTATTTGAATTTTATATTTTAATTTAATAGATTAGCATAAGCATGGATATTATTATTTAATCCTCATCATCTGATTTGAAAATCCAAAATCAGATGAATTAACATTACAATGGCCAAATTTGATAAATATTTTACAGTAAAATCCCATATTGAAGGAACTAATTCAATGCTTACCAAGTTTAAAATGTGCCCAAAAAGTATTATATCAGTGTCAAAATCTTCAAGTTGCAATTTAAAACGACATTTGATTGTAATATTAATTATTTTATTTTATATAATATAACTAAGTAAAATCATTAAATTTGAAGAAAAAATGCACATATTTGACCCCAACAATAACTATAGTTATTTTAAAAATTAAAAAAAATTAGTGGCCTCGTCTACCATTGATAGACGCAGTATTAAATGGGATTAATAATAGGTATTAAACCTATCACTCTCAATTAATTACATATATTTTATTTTTTTTAAAGATTTGAACATATATACGAAGATCAATATGTTCTTTCTGCAATTATACATCCAGTATTCAAGCTTAATTTCCACAGAACGAACCTATTAAAAATAAACTTAGAGCGTTATTGAAAAAAATGCTTTGAAAACCCTAGAAATGATAATGCAAGAACTGTTAATTTCGAGATATCCTTTTTTATGTCGAGGAAGTAGAGAATTAATTGGAGGAGGATAACTCATCTCGCGTTTTTGAAGCAAAGGACAAATCAATAAATGGTTCTAATAAATTCACCACGTTAAAAGAGTTGTTTATTAAGTATAATACCGCAATCCCCTCATCTGCCCCTGTAGAGCGCGTTTTTATTATAGCTAATGCCGTATTGCCAAGTGTTCCTGTCTATCAGATGAAAATTTTGAAAAACAATTGTTATTAAAATTTAATATTGAATTTATAATTATATTATCAAAATAAAACTATATTATTTTTTAAAATGGCTAATATATTGTGTTAAAAAATATAAAACATTTATTTATATTAAATTAAAAAAAAAATTTATCATAAAATTTTGAACGGTCATGAACGAGCGTTCCTTTTTTTTGAAAGTGAACTTGAACGTGAACGCGTTCGATTTTTGTCAATGAACGTTGAACGTGAACGCATTCAATTTTTTTAGAAATGTTTACAGCACTATTAATTTTTAATAATATTTTTAAATAAATAGATGGCGTTAAAGAATTGAATGCAAATTGTTACTGTTACATAAGTGATCGAGATTATTTTATATTAACGTTTTATTTTATCGTATTAACATTATTTTAAAATCATTTTATTTTGACAATTGATATATTTTTTTGATATCAATCTAAATTCAAATTTAAACGAACATTTTCATTTTATATAATTGGTTATTTCATGATTTATTTATTGTTTAAAATAGATATAAAAAGGAACATTTTCTTTGGTTAAAAGAAGAAGAAAAAATGTAATTCATATTAATAAAAAAAAGAAAATGGAATTTATTTTAACAATGTTAATTTTAATATTATAAACTATGTTAATAAAAAGTTCAATAAAAAAAAATAATATAAATATAGAATAAAAAAGTTATTATATCACAGTTCTGCATGATGTATCTAACTATACGAAGAATAAAGATGTTATTTTATGACAATTCTTCAGTTACTTATATTTATTATCAAAAGTATTTATTAGCAAAATTTATTAAAATATTAACTGTAATATATTATATAACAGTCAATTATCTGTAAAAGTGGCATTTTACCTAATATTTTATAATCAATTATATATAATATAGGATTGTAAACTATATGCCTACTTACTTTTTATAAAGAAATCTCTTATACTTATTTGGAAAAATATTTTTAGGAAGATGCATGGTAATTAAATTTAAAAATGAATGATATAATTAGTGATTTTGAACTCGGCTTATTACAATATTAAATTTGTTAATTTTCAATTAATAAATGATTATATTTTTTTAATTAGTGTTATATAATAATTTAAATAATAAAAGTCAATTAAGCTTCAACTTTTAATGCTAAATTAATATTTAGCGAGTGATACTGATATTCAATTTTTAACACAGAATTTGATTGCAAGCTAACATAGTGAAAATATAATTTAATTTATATGTATTAATCTAATCTAATAATATAGTATTCATTTAATAAAAATTTAGATAGTCTTATTAATTTTTATATAATATAATTAAATCTATATATTAAGTAATAGAATTGTACAAGAAATCGTTTAGGGGGCAATCAAAAAAATTTATTTTTAGTTCAAGGGGATATTAAGGAGGCATTAAAAAAAATTTTTTTGCTTAGGGGGCTATTCAAATTTTTCAGGGGGCTCGAGCCCCTGCACGTCCCCTAGTGACGCCACTGTGTTCAGGCCTTTATCTTGTTACCTGAAAACATGTTAAACATTCTGAGTCCGGAGATCCATGACTATCTTATTTCAAGAAGTTTTGGCGCCTTCATGTCTTTCACCTTATATGAATTTTTAGAAATTTTTTAGGAAAAGAAATCTTTAAATAATATATGAAAAAAAAATTTTACTCAAGAAAGCATACCACCAATAACGACTGAAAACTTTTGTAGCCATTATTGGAAATGAAGGTGCAAACGAAATGTTTTATTTCCCTATTTACTTAAGTTTATTAAAGGCATATTAGTTATTATAATTTCCTATAAATAATTTTGGACTAATCAATTATTCTTATTTGAAATATTAAGTTAAGAAATTAAATAGTTTGTTTTATTTAAAAAAATAAATTTGAATATGTAATTATGATTTATTTAAATATGCTATTATTATAAAGTTATTTACGCGATTACTTTTAATTTTTTTGAATAAGCGATTAGGACTAATTTATTTGAATATTCAATAATGTTTATTATGCAAATAAAATGATATATAAAAGACAAGAAAAATATTAATTTTTTTTCTTTTTGTTTTGTATTTTCTAATAAATTTTGAGTTAATAAATAATTAAATTTTAATAAATTAATATTGCTAGCGTTGAGGATTAGTCGCAAACATAACAAAGATCGGACAGTGGTGAAAGAGAACTTATACTTTAATTTGTTAAAATTGGTTATACAATACTACGAGAGGATCACCAATAATATTTATACAATGTGAAAGATTATAATAATAGAATTTATATATTTATTTAAGTTATTTAAAAAAATTTAGTTAGAAAAAAAAACTCATATTTTGGGACTTTTTACTTTAATTCCAAGCCAAAACGCTGCCTTGGATATATTTTTACAGACCTTTCCCGAGATATTTTTCGAAAATAAAATTTCTCCCACAAATTCGACTTTTAATTTATTAAGTTATTAGAAAAAACAAAATATTCAGGAACCTATGTCTGAATCTATGAGATTCTGACCCCGATAGCCATTTGATACGATTAAGGTTTTTTATGTTATAACAAAAAAGTATAAGTGCATCCGAAGTTATAACAAATTAATTTTATGATTTAAATCTAGAATTAAATCGGTGCCTTCTCCGAGTTTTTCCCCCTGAGCCAAGGGTTTGTTGTTTTTTCTAGAAATTCATTAAAATTTTTAATGGAAAAAATCCTTTAATTTGAATTAGGATATTAAGCGTAACCCTATGATTGATTTAAAATAAAATTGTAAAATAATTAACCAAGTATAGTTTTAAGAACAAATAGTAAGGGAAACCGGGGTTATACTGTCCATAAAAAATTCAAGTGCTATATAAAAAATAAATTCCAAAATATATAAACGTAAATTTATTCTTTACACATATCTCTATGGTAGAAATTTATATATAAGAAAGAAATCTACTAGTTTTTAATTAATATAAAATTTAATAAAATGAAATTTAAGAATTATGAAAAATACCCGGGGTACCTTCCACTCTTTCGCAATGCATGTTATAGAGCTTCTTTATTTTAGGATTTAAAAAAAATTTTTTTATATAAAAATGTTAATCCTAAGTAAATAAATGAACGACCCGGAAGAACTCGTTGTTAGAAATTGTCATATAATTTACAAAAAATAAGTCAACCATCTTTATATTGTCATTTGTAACCCTAGACAAACTCGTGGATTCTAGTGTTATTATAAATATTGGTTTTTTTATTCAAAATAAATCCCTGCTTAAAAATGGCTAATACCCACCCTGCCAAAATATGCCCCATTCACATTTAATTAAATTTCGCGATGTTAAATTATAATAAATATTGTCAATATTTTTATACATGATAAAATTCATTATTTGAATTGATATTTAGTCTGAGTAACTTTTATAAAAAAAATTTATTAGTAAAAATGTAAAAATTAAATTTAAATTTAAAACATTTAATGAGCATTTTATGCAAAATATTTTTAGAATCATTGAAGCATCTTATTAAAATACATTTATGGTTTAAATCTCAAATATCAAAGTGTAATGAATTTGTATTAAATGTAATAAATTGTTATTTATTATATATTTATTAGCTAATAACCCGTCAAGAATGACGGGTTGAGGGGTAATTAATTTGTATAATTAAATATACTTTATTAATATATTTTATAAAAATATTAAGATTCAAGAAAAAATGAGATAAATTTGTGAATCACACCTCATAAGATATTCTTAATTTTAAAGTATGATGGCCCATCTTTCTTGATGGGCAAAATGAAAAACATATAATTAAGAGTACCAAAGCTCCCGATAGTCAGCATTGCTGAGCCCGTCAAAAATGACGGGTAATAAGAATTTTCTCCTTACTCTTATGATAGTTGTTACCTGCTATTTAAAAAAAATATCTAATTTTATTCTTTATAACCCCCTCCCCCCTTCAGGCCAGGTCCAATCCATTAAAACTAAGTTTAAATGCTATGTTTTGAGTCAAAATATATTTAAAGCTTTTACTTGATACCCCCTCAATATTATTTGTTAAAATATTACTGATTACCTATGCTTTATAAATAATATTGAAAAAATTCCCAAACAAGGTCCTAGGCCATAATAATTTTAAAAAATTACCCCAACCAAAGATCACAATAATTTTGGTAGTTGAGAACTGGAATAAAATATGGGTCATGGTTTTTTGATCAGGCCGAGCCCAGGCCTGCAAAAAATAATTTGTTTTAGGTCAATGACTGATCCATAGTTAATAATAAAAAAATCCCAAGCGTCCAAGCTGATAATAATTTGAAAAATTTTCCCCAAGCCCAGCCCAATATAATTTATAAAAATATTTCCCAAGCCCAGCATGACATATTAATTTTAATTTTTTTCAAACCTGGCCAACCGATAATAATTTTGAAATTTTTTTCCCAAGCCTGGAGTTTCCAATAAAAATAAATAAATATTGACGTCAAGTTATGACAAGTGCGCAATTCGATCTATGTTATTGACAAAGAAAAATGTTGCATAACAGTAGATTCTAGATTAAGCATCAAGCAATTTTTGATGATAAGATGGGACATATATGTGATTTTGTGGTGCGAATACATTTAAGGGATACCGCTTTACCAAGATGGTTTCCAGCCTGTGGGGTATCATTTCCACTTCGCAAAGCAAATTAAATGGAATTAGACCGATTAATTGCTGCGCGAATTATCGAAAAGATTGATTTGACTATAACTAGGGTACGGTGGTCAACGCCAACCGCAAATGTACGCAAGAGTAATGGCGATATTCGAATTTGCGCTGATTTCAAAATCACTCTTAATTCCTGTTTATTGTATAACCATCATGTTTTTACTACCTTATACGATTTATTAGAGAAAATCTAAGATGGTGATAAATTTACCGTGATAGATTTGAAAGATGCGTATTTATAGATGGAAGTAGATTCGGAATCTCAGGAATTCCTAAACATAGTGACTCCTAAGGGGTATTTCTGTTACTGACGATTGCCTTTTGGATTGGCAAGTGCACCTACTATATTATAGGGTAAGCGGAAAATAATTCCCCAGAAAAAAAACCGGTAAAAATATTCCCGAAAATAATTCCCCGGAAAAAAATTCCCCAGGAAAATAGTTCCCCGGAAAAAAATCCCCTGGAAAATAATTCCCCAGAAAAAAAATCCCCAGGAAAAAATATCCCCTGGAAGATAATTCCCCGGAAATAAATTCCCCATTTTTAGATTTTAAATTAAATATGGGGGAAAATTAATCCCTGGATAAAAAAACCGAAAAGAATTCCCCGAATAATTTTTTTAAAATTATCAAAAAACCGCCGCTAAAATAACGAAAATATTTCTAAAAAATTATTTTAGTATTTTCTGAACGTTGAGAGAGTATTTCTTTTTTAATTCTAAAAGAGCAATCTTTAAATGAGAATTGATAAATCGGTTGGTAGCTTTTATATTTTATAATTTAGTAGATAGCATAAAAAGAATAGATTTGTGACGATAGATTTTTATAGAAATATATGAAAATTATGAAAGAGGTTTTACAATTTAAAATTGAAAAGAAAAATGTGAAAACAAATTTTTCCCTAGAAAGAGAAAGGTTATTTCCATAATCCACTTTTCATCTAGACTTGAAGACCATGAAGAGGGGGGGGGGTATTAACACGCCACTAAGGTTAAAATATATATAACATTAAAATGAATATTATGACACTATTCTGTTCCGTTCGTTTATATCAGTTTGAATCCCGGACAAAAATAACATAATGGAAATTTTTTATGTTTAATACTATTGATTTAAAAATTGTATCTGATTATAAATTTTCAAAAAAAGTATTGATCCTAATCACTGATTACAAAAGCTTATTTAATTCAAAGACTCTCTCAAGTAATTGAACGCTACCAAAAAATATGGTGAATTCCATATCAAATCAACCAAGATTTCAACCCGACCCCCTTCAATTTTTCTTAAATTGTGTATACTGATAGTATATACTATAACTAAGAAAAAAATGAAATTTTACCTTCCAACACTGTTTACCCGCTAAGATATGGCCGTTTAAAGCGCAAATGATACACTTTTGACAAAATGCACCTCATTTTCAAATATCTCGAGAAATAATTATGTTAGAATAATTTAAATTTTATTTTGTAGCTTAATAAAAGTTCTTTAAAATGACATAAAAATAAATATGATGGACATTTTATTAATATCAAAAACTGGATGTGTAAAACCGGAAATGGCCATAAAAAAGTTATTTTTTTCAAAATTTCTTTCTGTAGAAAGATATCACACTGCTTTATATTTGTACAACATCTTAGACAGGGATGAACATGGGTTTAGGAGTTATCACTCTTTATATGGCTAAAATTGAACAAATTTAACATTAATATCATCATATTTTAATTTGTTATGAAATAATGTTAATTTAAAAATTATATCTAAATGACAGGCCCTTACTTTTTTTTTATCTTTATCAAAATTTTTGAGAAGTGGCTGGAATATTGAGCTTTGTTTAACACTTTAGTTAAATTTTGTCTCGAAGTTCATGACAAAATAATTCTAAACATATTTATAACTTTATTTGCCTCAAATTGCATTACATATAATACAAACAAAAATTTATAATTAAATATATCATATATTATAATCATCCAAGGAATTTTAATAAATTATGACTTTTGTTTTCGTCTAGAGGAATAAAAGCTGGAACTTTGTGTTCCAGAAATTCTCTTTGCTTTCAAAAATCTGCTTTCAAGATGACTTTCTTTGTTCATATATTCATTATTGCTCACAAATATATAATTTACCCCATAGATATTATTTCTTGCATAGTTAAATAAATCTATTGTTGTCAATATGTGATGTTCATATGGACGTTGCAAGCTTGCTCGAGCTGCTAACCGTTTAGTAACGGCCCTCAAAATGTCGCATGGATTTTTACCTTGTGCGGTTTCAAAAAATGTCACAGCCTTTATCCCAAAATCATTTTTATGATTGTAGAGATTAATGAAATCTTTTATTTTTATATTGGTTACTGCTCCATCAGAAAGAAAAATTTTTTTTAGCCACTCTATTAAATCTTTCCTTCAAATTTTTTTTCCGGTGATATTTTTTCCTATATTGTTAATTTTATAAAAATAATTTAATATTTTATAGGATTTAAAAAATGGGGAATTTTTTTCCGAGGAAATTTTTTCCGGGGAATTATTTTCTATGGAAATTTTTTTCGGGGAATTATTTTCCAAGGGAATTTTTTTCCCGGAGAAATTTTTTCCGGGGAATTATTTTCCGGGGAATTTTTTTCCGGGGAATTATTTTCCGGGGAATTTTTCCATGGAATTATTTTCCTGGGGATTTTTTTTCCGGGGAATTTTTTTTCCAGGGAATTTATTTCCGGGGATTTATTTACCAGGGATTTTTTTCCGGGATTTTTTTTCCGGTGAATTATTTTCCTAGATTAATATTCTAGAGATATATGGATGAGTTGCTAAAAGATTTCCAAATGGCTAGTGCCTACTTAGATAACTCAATTATTTCTGGTCAAAACAATGAGGAGCATATAAAAAATTTGCGAATCATGTTAAACAGATTAGAGACGGCTGGTCTAAGGCAAAATTGACGAAAGTTAGATTTTTACAAAAATCGGTATCATTTTTAGGGGTGATTATTGATAAATTTGGTATACATCCTAATCCAGAAAAGGTGAAGGCTGTCCGAATTGCACCAAAACCTAAGAATATACACAACTTAGATCCTTTCTAAGACTCGTGAATTATCATGAACGTTTTATTCGTAATCTGCATAGTAAAGTGGCGTTATTACACATAGCGTGAAGGTACCTTAGCGGTGGGCTAAAGATAAACAAAATTCCTTCGACGAGGTTAAAATATTATCTTCTTCCGAGGAAACGTTAATTACTTATAACGCACAATTGCCTATAATTTTGGAATGTGACGCATCTGATTCAGAATTAGGGGCTGTGTTGTTACATCAATTAGTAGACGGAAGGAACCTATTTTGTTCGTGTCACGTACTTTATTAGAAACAAAGAAACACTACTGATAAATAAGCTCGAGCACTTTTATTTGGTATTGAAAAATTTCATTCATTTATTAATGATAGAAAATTTTTACTTTCAACTGATCATTATTTGGGAAGAAACGCGATCTACCTAAAATTTTTAATTAATGTATGACACGTTGGGGAAAATGGCTTCTTATGATTTCGTAATAGACTATAAACCTGGTAGTA
Organism: Gordionus sp. m RMFG-2023; assembly: GCF_954871325.1. Classification (NCBI taxonomy): domain Eukaryota; kingdom Metazoa; phylum Nematomorpha; class Gordioida; order Chordodea; family Parachordodidae; genus Gordionus; species Gordionus sp. m RMFG-2023. The sequence continues at coordinate 20,200,431 of NC_088775.1, forward strand.
AAAATTTAATCGCCGACGCATTATCAATGCATCTGATATTTGACATGAAAAAGAATCAAGATTCTAAACTTGCTTTGGAGATTCGAAATATTAATTTGGATGACATGCAATTGTCCAGAAAATATTCTGCAAAAAGAGTCGAAGTGAGATTTAATATTAAAAAAAATAACAATGAATATCGACAAAAAAATAAAGGAATTGTTAATATCTATAATCGACGGGAAGCGCTTTCTATCGATCGTGATATTATAGAATGGAATGGGAGATTGGTTATTCCTAATAAATTAAGAAATGCAGTGTTAAGAATGATTCACTTGGGACATCCTGGGGAAAATGTAATGAAATCTATTTTTAGATTGTATTGTTGGTGCCTCAGATGGGATATTGATATAGAAAATTTTATCAAAATATGCTCTGGATGCCAGAAAAATAGACCTGGAATTCAAGAAGTACTCCTATATTCTTGGACTGTAGGTAAGGAATATTGGGAGCAAATCCATATTAATTTTGCTGAACCAGTGGATTCGCGATATTGGCTAATTGATGTCGATTCCTATTTTAAATGGCTAGATGTTGATCTAATGCAGAATACCTCTGCTGAGGCTATAATTTAAAGATTAAAAAAATGGTTTGTTAGGTTTGGGATACCGAAGTACATTGTGTCAGACAATTGACCACAATTCATATCTTGGGAATTTTGTCGATACTTTGAATTAAATAACATACATTTACGTTCGATACCCTAACATCCGAAAACTAATGGATTAGCTGAGCATATAATATGAACTTTGAAAGGTCGATATTACGCAACGAGAGAGTCAATTTTTGATCTAAAGCTTTGATACATATTTTAAGAATCAATTGATTGGGGGAGCATAGCTCTACAGGGAGAAAGAAAATTGAAAACTAGTTTGAACTAGATAGGACCAAATGTGGAACATGAAATTTAAAAGTCTAATGAAAGACAAAGTCAAAATCATGATTTACATTCGAAAGGGAGAGAAATCGAGATTTCACAACCTGTGTGGTTAAACATTGAGAACATCAAAGGCTAGAGAAAAGGAGTGATTAAAGAAAGGGCAGGTTTTATCTTATATTGTTAAAACTCCCGAAAGAACATTGCGGAGCATGCAGATCAGCTAAGATATCTTTCAATTACTCCGACTCATGAAAGTTTTCGGAAGTTACAGAAAAAGTTGTGCCAGTAAATGAAGGAGGTACAAATACCGCATTATTCATCAAGAAACCGTAACTCAAAGAGAGGTTTATTGAGGAAATTTAACTTAAAAATGTTTGGAAATGTAATAAATATGTTTTTATTATTATTATGTAATAATAGTTATTTATTATATATTTATAAAAAAGAATGGAACATTCTAATTTAATTAATAAATGTTATGGATAATTTTAAAATATACTAAAACGATATAATTTAATCCATGGTAGCTTTCTATATAGCTAATTAATAGTTGTTTTATTAATCAAAGTTACTTAGTTTTAAAATTATTAGAAAAGTTAACTGCCCGGGATATCATCGGTTTCCCCTATACATCAAAATAAAATTAGTTGATAATGTCGGCATTAGGAGGGGTATATATTTTGAGGTTTTTAATATTAAATTGATTTAATCTTATAGAAAAATAGATTTCATACTGGCTTTTCACATATAACCCTTTAAATTACTTGTAGTTAATAAATATTAAAAATATAAAATGTTGTTATGTACTTATATATATGCTAATACTATTATATTATAATTACAACTAACTTGTTTGCATCCTAGACTTCTGAGAAATTAACCATTTTAAACTTATAGCAAATATATCCTTTTCTGGTGTTTCCTCTCTAAGATGATCTCTTTGAATCAATTCAGCAATATCCTGTGTTCAATTTTAATACATGTTCATCTTGAGCGATTTCTTGAAATTTTTTACCAAAATAGGGAACTCTTGCAGCATGAGTTAATCTTCTAATAACGTCCATTGCATTTTTTTGCACTTCTTTGCTGGCTATTCCCTTGGAAAAATTTATCAAAAGAATCCATTATGAGTTATTTTTTAAAAAAAAATTATCAAAACATTAAATTACAACATAAAAATTATGTTTTTTAAAAATTCTATGATATCCAATATACGCATTTATTTAGAGTAAGTTTAGATTAATATATTTTTTTAAATCTTATATACATATTTTTAATATAAGATAGATTACCAATAATTTTATTTGCAAGTACATCGTATGTCTGGCATCCTATTATCATTTTGAGGGCTAATGCCACAGATCTTTTTTAAAGTTCTAGGGTATAGCCAATGGTCTGTGATTCCCAAATAAGCTCAAAAATATTTAATCAGATCAATTTATAATTATAAATAAGTTTTTATCTTCTGTTATGTGTTCAACTATCTCCCGTGGTACATATATATGATATCTCTGATAACTCTACTATTAGTGTCTGGCGGCATAAAATTGTTGTACCAGGGGATAGAGTTTTAATCATCATGGTAAATGATGGATTATCAACTAAGGACATTGGCTGAACTGTATAAATTATAAAATCAACAATAACTTTATCAGCCAATTTCTGAGAAATATTGTCATTTGCATTATTAATTAATTTGGTTTGAATTGAATTAGTCTTTTTGGATGTAGAGTCGCCTATACCAAAATTATTTAGATGTTTCTCCATTTCCTTAAAACTTATGAACAATCTTATAAAATAAGTATTATTAGAATGTAAAAATGACAATTTACCTTTAGGTGTTCCTTGAGGTTATAGCTACTGGATTGATTTGAGGAAATATTTAAATATTTTTTTTTACATTTTAAACAAAAAATTTGAAACCGGTTTTGGTTATATATTTATTGGTTCCATGTCAATTCAGCGAAACTTTTATCGCGAAACACTTTTCCGCAAAACTTTTATCACGAATGGATTTTATAGCGAAACTTTTATAGCGAAACTTTTATAGCGAATACTATTCCGCGAATGCAATATCGCGAAACAAATATCGCGAATTTTTTATAGCGAAATCTTTATCGCGAAACCTTTATAGCAAATACATTACCACGAATACAATATTGCGAAACAAATATTGCGAATTTTTTATAGCGAAACCTTTATCGCGAAACCTTTAATGCGAATACATTACCGCGAAACTTTTATCGCGAATCAATAATCGCGAAAATTTTATAGCGAAACCTTTATCGCGAAAAATTTGAAGCGAATACACTACCGCGAAACTTTTATCGCGAATCAATAATCGCGAAAATTTTATAGCGAAGTTATTATCGTGAAACCCAAATCACGAAGACAATGTAGCGACAATTATTTCGCGAAACATATATCGCGAAGATATTATAGAGAATTTAATATCGCGATAATTGCTAATAATGACTAGTTTATTTTGAATCATTTTTTTATAATTATATTATTTGAATAATATTTTTTTAATTCACATAGTTTTTAATTTTCTTTTAACCTTAAAAAATTTATATAATGATTAATAAACTTAGATCTGGTTTATGAAATTTGTTATTGAAATACACTTTTTTCGCTATCCTATCCTTTCCTTGGAAGTTCTTATTTTATAATAATCGCGCACAAGGAACTCAGCTTTATCAATATATTAATCATTGAGTTTATTAGTTAAATCTTGATATTTACTGGCGAAATTGATATCTGGGTAGCATTCCTATTTATTGTCTGATGACTTAATATTTATAAATTTATCAATCAATTTTGGCCAGGGTTAGCAAGTCAGTCAATTGACCAGTCAAATGACTAGATTTTGACAGGTGAATTGAACAGGAGAATATTTGACCTGTCAAATGGTCAAATATTCTATAAGATCTAAATATAAAAATATGTTTGAAAAAGAAAAAACGATATAAATACATGTGAAATGTGATCACAATGCTTATTGAGTTCCTAATATTAAGGAGAGCATTTTAATCATAGTGAATTTAATGAAGTGTGTAATATAATAAAAGAATTAGGCATACAAGGTGGTGATCAAAATATTTCAAGTTATATCATAAATTTCAGAAATAAAAGCGGCTTGTTTAATAGAAAATCATGGGGATAGCACTAACTTCCATAAGAAACAATCAGATTTCAATCTCAAGCAGTGGAATTAGCTTTGACCACCATGGCCATTAAGAGAAGTGACATTACTAACAATTCCTAGATCTACTTCTTCTTCAGAAAGAAATTGGTCGATTTGTATCAATAATCTTACTAAAACAGAAATCGACTGAAGATTTAAACAAAAAGAAAATTGATTAAAAAATATTAAAGAAAATGATGATATTCAATATAAAAAAATATTTATTTGATTTTAACCATATTTGACCGGTCAAATGCACAACCGTGGTTTTGGCAGTCACTAAAACAGTGTAGATGAATAAAGTCTACAACATTACTATTTAGAATGTCAATTTTGAATGGCAATTCAAAAATAAATAACATCTAAGTGAAATAAGGGATTTCCCCAATTTAAAATATTTTTTAATCTTATTATTTTACAATTATAGATATCTTTTTATCTTTTCTGTTTATTTAAAGGGGGGGGGGAGCGTGATAAAATTTTTAGTATAATATCTCGACATTAATCTCAATTAATTTAAATATAATATTTTGATATGGGTTCTTATTGAAGCTTACAATTTTAAAATATAATAAAAAAATAGCTAAACTAAAAATTAACAAATAATTAATAACATATTTGATAAATTATAACTATTAAAAAAAAAGTATTGCCGAAATTTAAAAAAAAAAATTTTCTCGTCTGGCTGGTGCCATTCCTTTGGTTATAAATTATATATTTTCGCCATTCTTTCCTCTTTATTTCGGAGTTTTATAAAATATGTTATCAAGCAAAAATAAGAAGATCTTAACCTTTAAAAATTATTTGTTCCGCCTGGATAAAATAATCATAGATACTAATTATTATGGATGCATTTATCAAGATATATGTATGTCCCGTACGACTTACAAAAAAAAATGGTAAGATAAAAGTTAATAAAGAAATACACAATCATCCAGAAAATCCAATCGAAATGGAAACCAAGAAAATAATCAATTCAATTAAGAATGAAGCTTTGAATAATACTATGGAAACTCCAAACTTTATTGTGGCGAAACACGTATCTTAATTAAGTGATTCCATATCAATGGCACTAACATCACCGAATCTTATGAAACGTATAATTCAACGAACGCGGAGTTCAAACAGTTTTGCACCTCCGAATCCTAGCAGCCTTATTGAGCTGGTAATCCCGCATGAATATTCAATTACAGATAAGTATGAGGATTTCATACTTCATGATGATGGTCCGGTAAGATTTTCTATAAATTTTTTGAACAAATATAACTAAATCTTTCATTTTTATTGCGATAAGCTGCCCGATAAGAAACACTTTATTATAATTGCTTAATTTATCATGTGTGCTAGGTTCCTGACCGTGTTATCATATTTGGAACAAGAAAAAATTTGGACTTCTTAGCTTCATGCAACATTGGTTTTCTGATGGTACATTTAAATCGTTGCCACCTTTATTTACGCAAATTTATACAATTCATGGGATTAAAAATAATAATGTTTTACCTCTCATATATATATTGACCAATAGAAAGGATTATGAAACATATAAAAGAATATTTACTATTATAGGTGACAACTTAATATCAACTCCAAAAAAAATTAAGACGGATTGAAATGGCCAGTGTAAAAGCTTTCAATGAAGTGTTTCCCAGTTCGCAACACAAATGTTGCTATTTCCATTTTAGTCAATCCTTTTGGCGAAATATTCAAAAATATCCAGAAATATCGCAGAAATATAAAACAGATGTGGAATTTAATATACAACTTAGAATGATGGTTTGCTTGTCATTTGTCCACCATTAAATGTAGTTGAAACATTTGAATTACTAATAAACTCCGAATTTTATTCTAATAATCAATTGTTACTTCAGCCTCTAATTGAAACTTTTGAAAAAGCTTACATTGGTAAAACGTTTGGAAGAGGCAGACTACGTGCTTTGTTTAATATTGAACTATGGAATTTTTACCAATCAACTCTGAACGGGGAAGCGAAAACCAACAACGCGGTTGAAGGGTGGCATAGATGCTTTAGTTCCCTCCTAACAAGTCACCATCCAAACATGTGGAAATTTATATCAAGTTATCTATATATCTATTATTTTAAAATGATTTAAAAAGTATAAAGATTTACTAATAAACTATACAATTTATATTCTAGGCTTAAAAAACAACAAGGGTTAACAGAGTTAAAAATTGCTCAATATAATTCTGGTGAAACACCCTCTACTCTGAGAAAAAATATTGAAATCTACATGCGAGAATAGTAACAATTGTTTCTGAAAATCGATCAAGATTAGATTATCTTAAAGGAATCGCTATTAATGTAACATTGAATGTTAAATTTTTAAATTCTTATCTACAATAATAAAAATTTTGTTTGTTTTTATATAATAGTCCCAAATTTTTTATATTTGCATTATTTTTTTGTGACAAAAATATAGGAAGGTCTACTTTGGTATAAAATTTAGCTAGCTACATACAGACTAATTCATCAAGATACAGATTTTATGAGGGTATTTACAAATTCTTTATGTGACGCAGTCTTTCTCCACATCAATCCCACGATTAATATTTCAAAAATAACCTTTCGTCATGCATTATAAAATTATTTAAAAATTCATATTCCTAGCCACTGAGTCATATAGTTGTTTTCCCTTATAAGTATGATCACTTTTGATGAGCAACATTATTAGTAAAATATTATTGTAAAATAATACTCAAGTATTACACTAAAGGGCAAAGTTTAAAACGAGGATTACATTTTTTTTTATTTATTAAAGCATGTAAATTTTTTTATATTGGGGTATTTTTGTCCGATGTTTTTTTTCCATGGTTATTTTTAACCAGTCTTTGTCCAAATCAGTGATTCTTTTTAAATTTAACACTTCAGTTATATATATTTAACAAACAAACTATTGGTTTAGACGATATGATATGGTAATGCTCTACTTTTTCCTTCACATATTCAATAAATAAAAAAATCATTTTTTAAAAAACTTTTTATAATGAAATTTATTTTGTAAGGATATTTATTCTATATGTAAATTAGATATAAAAATGACCTAAAGGGATCTATTAAAATAAGATAATACTTGCTATACCATTTCCTATTTTAACTTAACCCTTTATTGCTACATTTCAACATTTAAAAATCCCCTATTGCTCACCTATAAAAACTTAAATAAAATAATCACTGAGATTGTTTAAAATGTTATTTTTTGATATTTATTGAAATTTTATAATATAAAATACAAAATAATTTATAACTGGGGGAGGGACATATTTTTCCCACTGTGTATTATGTACATTATTTTTTGTTATAAAAAGAAAAATCAATTTCTTTTAGCGTTAATATAAAGCGAAACTTTTCAAACAGAACATTCCCAGGATGTCCTAGAACATTCCCAAGATGTCCTAATATATTTTCCCAAGGGATTCCGAATCACTAGCAAGAATTTTTATAGAAATGTGATCCGATCTCTTCTTCCTTATATCATCAGCGACATATTTTTTATAAAATTTTGAAGGAGTCGATATTAGATTTCTTTGCAAGGATGATGATACATCCAAGTCAAGAATCTCTTTTGAGATAGAAGATTTTAGATAATTTTTAATCAAAATAGAGACCACTTATATAATCACCAGAACCGTAATCTGATATAAAACTTCATTTTAATAAAATATTGATATTTATGAGAATATATAAATGTTTTTTATCATTTTTTATATATCAAATATACCAGAATTTTGCTAAAGTAGATTTAAAAATTTTATAAAAAATATTTTACATAAAATAAAATAAAAAGGCGGGATTGATAAAATACGAAACTTTTTGCGCGCGAAAATATTTAAATAAACATAAATAATATAATTTTTTAAATGGGATAAATTTATACCATCTGTGTATTAAATAAAATAAAAAATCAAGCCGGGTTAAATATGTCCCACCATGTATTAAAGGTCCTTTTTTATGTGGGACAAATTTCAACCGGCTGTTTAATAAAGGGTTAAGAAAAAGACTGTGGAGAATATATAATGTATTCACTTAAAAGGAAACTTTTAACCTCCTACCAAATATAAATAATTAAAAAAAGAAAATACCATTCATCCCTTTCCAATTTTATTCAAATAATGATAATTATTTCATAACTAACTATCCCCCCCCCCTCTAATTTCAATGATGTTCCTCTAATGAGTTCGCAGTTCAAGTTACGATATTGACCTTGCTATAAAAATTTGGAAAAAAATTGGTTGAATTAATTTTGTTATATTATAGCTCTAAAATTCCTTAAGGTTATTAATTATTTAAATATTGGCATTTGGTCAACTTTTTTTTAATATACTATATTCTCATTTGATTTGATAACAATGTAACTGAGCTTGGGTGGCTTCATGTCATGTCATGAATAATAAAAATAAAATTAAAATACATCATTTTTTTGGTTATATTTTTTAAATTATTTTTATTTTTTTTACGGCATTAAAAATAATCTAATATTTTTTTATTAAAATAGCTCAACCTATTCAGCTTGATGAAAATAATTAGCTATCCTAATTGTTTTAAATTTTACCATAACCAATCCATCTCATTTTGATATAACATTTTCCAAAGTTGCAGCAAGTTATGTCATCTGTCGGCAAAGTTTCCAAGCTTAATTTTCTTTTGGCTAAAATATCGAGTTAGCCTTTTATCTAAATCCTCATATTTTGAAATAGGAAAAAAGTTGATTTTATAAATAATGTTAGTAATATTTTTTTAAGATATTTCATTTAATTTTTTTATTATAATTGCTTTCTTTAGATTCTTTGTTCAATCTAAATTTGATTCAAATTTTTGAAATTCTAATAACTTTTGGTTCATACTCAGAGTTGCCAGGTCTAAATTTTCAAATTGCGGGAGAAATTTGGTATTATGCGGGAGAAACATGAAAATTGCGGTAGAAATATAAAAATTGCTAAAAAAAAATTTTTTGCGGGCGGCCTTTGGCCGGTATTTTGAATTGACTTAATTATCGCCTATTATTTTTTATAATTAGTTTATATAAATACAAAGTCGGTAACTATTTTTCAAAATACAATAACATCTTGATTTATTAAAATATATTAATTTATAAAAAAAACCAACGATCTTTTTTAAATATAAAAAAACGATTTTAATTTTACAATTAAAAATATATTTTATGCGAATGTCCCGACCGCAATTGGAAATCTACCGTGTGTGTATAACATTATAGGGATGGACGCTTAATTATCACGTATCGTATCACGTTTATAAGGTACTTCAAAATAAGATATAAAACAGATGCAACTACAGTTGCGGCAATTGTACTTATCTTGTAGTAAAACATTCACGTCAGCACAATGTTAGTTGCGATATGTTCCTAATACCCGCCAGCCATCGATAGAATTTTAAAATTTTATAAACCTTTAAAAAATATTTCTTATAATGAATGGCAGAGGTATATTTAGGAATGATTTCACATGTAGAATGTGCAGTTGCAATCGGAAGAATCTTAACAAAGATTCACAAAATTATGCTGCAGATGTGTCCATCTATACAGTTAAAAATTGACAATAAATTTTATGGCGCCATTGTTAAAACTTAATTATATTTTATTTGAGATTTAAATAATAGAACTAAATGTTTACCGTCGTTATTGAGATTATAAAATTCCTGGCATGACATATTATACATTATTTAACCATTAGCTCGTTCTCTAATGTTGTTAAATACGATTTCTCTCCTTTTTCCAGGCAGTCCTCCTCAGGCTAAAAATGCGCTCGGATGAGGCATTAGAATGAGGTAAGGAGAAGTTTTGGCGAATCATAAAAAATAGAGAGAATTACAATCTCTTCAAACAAGACATCAATGTCTTTCGGTATTTTTGATATATTTATTAATTTATAAAACCATCAATTGATGGTTTCTGTTCCAATGTCATAATATTTATACAATTGAAAATAGAGTTATTAAAATCAAATTTTGATTGCAAATATTCTAAAATTGTCTTAATAAAAATATCTGCTTCATTTAAAAATGTATTAATTTGAGTATTATTTGAACATTTTAATATAATATTTTTAGCAATAGCGCCATTAAATTTATTATCAATTTTTAACTATAGCGATGAACAGAGCTGTTACATGATTTTGTAAATCATTTTTAATAAAGAATATTCTGATTGCAACTGAATATTAACTGCATGCAGTAGATTTCCTACATGTGAAACGAATCCCAAATATGCTTCTGCCATTTCATACTCGAAAAATTTTTTCAAAATTTTAGGACAGCCTTTAAAATCTTTATTTAAGAAGTATTTTTTTAGGGTTTGTAAAATTTTAAAATTCTATCTATGGCAGGTATTAATGACAACCACCTGATAGGTATATATCGCAACAACTCACACCATTCCAAGTCAGACCACTTCACCAACTCTTTTAATTCATTAAAAACATTTCATCACAATTATTTCGATATCCACAGATAGTACATTCATTGCCTTCTTGCAAGAATTATGTAGTATATATGGCATAACAGCCAATTGGTATTAATTCATTTGTGCTGCCTCAATTCGGTAACTTTAGTTTTTGCCAAATTATATCAGCGCAGAAAGCTGGCATGCAAATCATTGATAACCCTGAAACAGCTATATTTACCATTAGTCGCTAGCTATATTGTTGGATTTTTCACTATCCGAGGAAAAAATTTTAATAGTTTTATTGAACTTATTCTTGTTGAAATTGCGAAGGACGAGGGAAATGTTTTAATATTTCCCTTATTAGATCACATTGAAATGATATATATAGAGCTCTGTGAATGTTGAACTACATAATAGATGTATACGATTTCCGCAAATATAGTTTCATTTTGAGAATATTTTTGTATTGCAATCGATGTTGATATACTCCCCTGTACTGACTAATATGAATGAAATAATGTTATATTATTGGAAAAAATAAAACAGGATAGAAAGAAATTTACAAACTAGACATGTTTTTCGAATAAATATTTAATATTTATTTTAAAAATATAAAAATAATCAATTAATGTCTCAAAATTATTATTTACATATTAAAAACGTTAAAATACTTTTTTAAAAAAATTGTGGGAGAAATTAAAAAATTGCGGTAGATTTTTGCAGGAGATTTCCAATTGCGGTAGTTTTGCGGGAGAGAGATATCTGCGTGTAAACCAAAAGTATTGCGAAAGTCTCCCGCTGATGGGGGGAGACATGGTAACCCGGTTCGTACTTAAAAGTGGGCTATTGTCTATTTCTCTTATTAAAACTAGTTATTGTTTATTGACTAGAAAAACTGATTGATGGAATAGTAAGTACTAATCTGGCATTTCATATGGTATGAGCTCACCCAAAAATATTTGTTTGTTTTCGCATGTTGCCAATAGTGGCAATTTTATATTATTTTGTCGTTAAAAACTATCTACCAAACGAATTGAAGAATCAATGTAATAAATTTCAATTATTGATTTAAGTTCCAGATTAAATGCTTCCAGAAATTTGGTTGATTTTACGCTTTAATGGGTGATATAGATTTTATTTCTCTTATAGTACGGTTACCTTTTTGTGTGTGAAAAAAATGACTGAAGAATTAATAAATATTAGCGCAAACCAGCTATTTTCCATTCTATCAATAATGCCTAATTAGGCAATTTTTCTTATTTTGCTAATAAACTTTTTCTTTATACTGTCTATTAAACGAATTAAATTATAATTAATACGGAACATCGATAAAATTTTCGGAATAAATTATTTCAGTCGCTTAAATCATAGATTTGCCAAAATTTTGTTTTTTTTCCTTTTACGAGCTACTATATACTCGTTTAAATACTCAATTGGTACTAATAAAGCAAGAAATATTGATATAATTTACAATTAGTTCGTAGAACTATTCAGCCGCCAAATTTAACGGCGCTGATATTAAAATATATAAATCTTGTCTATTCCTACGTTGAAGCATATAAAGAAATTACTCAGAATTATCAAACTATTATGGTAATTATAGATATAAATAGCTTAAACCTTTGATTTTGAATGATACGATCAAGTTAGAATATTTTGAAAGAATTAAATAAAAATGTAAATATAAGCCTAAAAAATATGTAAATTATTTTTAATTCTACATTCAAATGCTGGCTCAGAGATGAGTTTAATAAATATGATTAGGCGAAAAAATCCTTCTTCGGTCTCATTTGATTTATTAGAGGCCGAATTAATGGTAAAGCAGGATTTTGACATGAATTGCGAAGAGTTAAAATTTATTTTCATATATAATAAACTTTTAAATAAAATAAATTCCTTCCGATAAATATGTGATTAGGATCTAATTTTTATATATTTTGACTTTATAAATATAGTTAATATTCAAATTTAAATTTATAAATTATAATTTGAAAAAAATTATTCACCAATATTTATATATAAAAGGATTTCAGGTGTCGCGCTTTCCCGCTTTTTATCCTTTTAGTCATTAAAAATCCCACCTCACTCTTAGAATATGGGAGGTATATGGCCGGGCCTAAAAATTTTTGCAATTTACAAAATGAGAAAATTGAAATTTCGAAAATGTTTTTAACAAACCACTCCCCCCTTCCCCTTCACCCTTGTCATGGTAAAATATGTAAGAGTAAATAAATAAACACTCCATTTTGCCCTGGTTTCCCGATATTGGAATATCTTTTTTTTCTTGATTTGGAACATTTACTATTTATTTTCAAAAAATCCTGATTTTTTTTAATTCCATTTTATTAGAAAAAAATGAGTAAAAGTGCTTACAAATTGAGTAGAAGCGTTTAGCGGTGTTTTCATAAAAACGCTGTGATTTAAATTGAACTGGTATTATTTTAAAAAATGATGAAAACTATTTTACGTAATTTTTATATTGTTTTAGTTAGACTTGTGAAATCAGCAAAAATAAAAACTAAAATAACTGAAGATCTAATGATTTATTTCCATAATTTATTCTTCATAAATATTACATATTTATGTAATCCAATAGAATATTTTGAATTTTTTTATGATTAATTATAACTTTGCAGTTATTTCTATTTATTAAAATGCGAAAAGAAGAAAAAGGAGAGATCAAAATATTCAAATGAATTAGTTATTATTATATCAAAAAGTTATATCGATGTACGTTATCTAAAAATTGTAATTAGGAGGCATTAATTATCAGTAAAATCTTATATAATTTTAAAAATAATCTGAGACAATCAATAAAAAATTCTTAGCTTTCAGTTTATTTTTTTTATCTAGATTGGGAAATACGTATTTCATTTACTTTAAATGACATAAAGCACACTTTGAAATTTTATGTGGGGGAGGGGGTTAACTTATTCTGGTAAAAACTTAACCCAAAATGTCCTCTCAATACTTATTACCATGAGTGAGTGAGACCAGAAAGACTAATATATTTTCTATCACATCAGATAGAGGTTACTTGCTTGTTAAAAACAATGCGTAATAAAATATTCTTAACATTCGTGTTTATGATTTAAGAAACTTCGGTTGGTAAATTGATATTTGAATATATCAATTTCACTTAAAATGAATTGCAATTTTCACGGTCATGCGCTCGCTATAATAATTTCGCGCAAATACATTCGCGGTAGAAAATTCGCTATAAATGGTTCGCGATTAAAGTTTCGCTATAACGAGTTCGCGATCAAAGTTTCGCTAAAATGTATTCGCTCTAAAGTTTTCGCGGTTTAGGTTTCGCGGAAATAAATTCGCGATCAAAGTTTCGCTAAAATGTATTCGCGGTTAAAGTTTCGCGGAAATAAATTCGTTATAACGAGTTCGCGATAAATGTTTCGCTAAAATGTATTCGCTATAAATTCGCGGTTAAGGTTTCGCGGAAATAAATTCGCTATAACGAGTTCGCGATCAAAGTTTCGCTAGAATGTATTCGCTATAAAGTATTCACGGTTAAGGTTTCGTGGAAATAAATTCACGATAATAAGTTCGCGATTTTCGCTATAAATGTTTCGCGGAATAGATTTCGCGATATTACCTTCGCTATAAAATTCCTTCGCGATAAACGACATTCGCGATAAAAGTTTCGCTGAATTGACCTGATACGATATTTATTTTAAAAAATTTTCAAATCTAGGGAATGGGAAATTTGTATTATAGCTATTAAGAACATTTTCTTCCCTGGTATCTTTCATTTCATTAATATCATCGTCTGAATCACTTTCAACGTTGGATATCCATAGGCGATGACATTTTAAATTATTAACACGTGATTTAGGTTTATAATACAAATGAAAATATAAATTACAAATTTAAAATTATATTTTAATTTCAAAATTAAATAATAAATCATAAAAATTTTACACTTACCTTCATTATATTTTTTAAAGCGTGCTAAAAAATTAAATAATTACAAATAAAATAGCCGCTATTAGCTATAGCTACCAAAAAGGTTAGCGCGCTACTTTAACAACTCTGATTATATATTTGATGCTTTTTAAATAGAAAAAATGAAATGCTGCTATTCCAAAAGATTTTTGAACATATTTTGATTTGATAAAAATTTTAAATCTTCTTAGTAAATAAATCTTTTTTGAGGAATCCTTTTGTAAATTTTATTATAAATAAACAATCTTTGATGAGAAATCTTTTATAGTTTATAACATTTTTGTAAAATTATCCATTTTTTTAAGTTTATTAAAAGATGTGGTTTTTTTCTAAATAATTTTTTTTAAAATATTTATATTAAACTTTTTTATGTTAATTTATATGATCTTTTTAAGGATATTTTAATGTGACAATTGTCATATGCGCTATTTTTAAAGTTTTTGACGCAAAATTGGTAAAAATATAGATTATAAACATGGTAAATTAAAATTTCATGAAGATGTACCATAGAAAAGTGACAATTTTCATAATCGTTATTTAAGTTTTTTGACGTAAATAGGCTAAAATAAGTATTACTATCATGTTAAAATAAAAATTCAGTGAAGATGTACCTAGATAAGTGGTAATTGTCATAATCGTTATTTTAATAACTTTTTGTATTTTTTTGACCCAGATGGGTTAAAATATAGATTGTAAAAATGTCAAATAAAAATTTCATAAGAAAATTGACAATTGTCATAATCGTTATTTTTAAAGTTTGTTAGATATAGAAATAAAATTTATTAATTAAAGGAATAAGATTTTGAATCCATATCTTAAAAGCTTACAATTTAACATGAGATACAACCCTCTTTAGTAATCACTTTGCATATTTTTATCAAATTTTAAGCAGGATAAAAGGGACAATGTTTATGAGCATGAAAATTGCCATTTGTTTTTTTATTTCACTAAATGGTACCAACACATTTCTCAAAAGAAATAAGAAAGTTAAAGAACGAAGATTATTGGCACTTTTCTAAATTATTTCAATAAAATTCAAACAAAATGTAGCGTATTGTTAGTATTAATAGAAATATAAGTCAATTAATAATCAATTTTTTAGTAGTAATAGAAATATAAGTCAATTAATAATTCTTGCGATTGTTAGTATTAATAGAAATTTAAGTCAATTAATAATTCTTGCAATTCATTTTCTTTTATTTCATATCAAAATAATATATCCTTTTTCTATTATTCAAATTCATATGATAATATAATAATGAAAATAAACATTTTACATAAAATACAAAATTAACAATTCAATACATATCATTTATCCCCAATCTATTTGGTTTCATCCGTACTCTTTTCGGATAACGATCTTGACTTGTATCTTCTTCCTTCCTCTCCTTTAGATTCATTTCATCATTATTGTTTATTATGTCCTCTTTGTTTACTATCTCTTCGGTTCCCTCTTCTAATTCGTATTCTTCAGTTAATATATTTCCGTTTCTTTTCCTTATTTGATCAGTATGACATATATTGTTTTACCCTATATACTTATTTCATATCTATTGAAAAGAAAATTAATTTAATTCTATTTTATTAAGAATCCTATTGAAAGAATATTGATATGGGAATAAATTCTTTTATTAAATAACAAATTTTGTAAAGTAAAGTATTACTGATCTCAAATTATAATCTCAGACGGTTTTTTTTATATCGTAAATCAATTGTATCCAATCACGTTATACAATTAACAACCTTTAATACAGAGCTCACTCAAATTTTGGGTCGTTTTTTTCGACTCCAACTCAAAGTATTGGTCGTTTTTTACGACTTCGACCCGAGTTCAAGCCGAAAAAAACGACTTCGACTCAAAATATGGGTCGTTTTTTACGACTCCGACTCAAAATTTGGGTTGTATTTTTCGACTCAAACTTGAAATTTGGGTCGTATTTTTCGACTCAAACTTGAAGTTTGGGTCGTATTTTTCGACTCAAACTTGAAGTTTAGATCGTATTTTTTGACTCCAACTCAAAGTTTGGGTCGTTTTTCTGACTCAGACTCAAACATCGGGTCGTTTTATTCAATCCGAACCAAAATATGGATCGTTTTTTTTAAAGACGACTTAAAGTTAGGGTTGCTTTTTTTCACCCCTAACCCAATATCTAGATCATTTTTTTCGACCAAAAGTCAAATAACATTTAGTATATATTAATATTATAGGCGGGAAAGTTACTTAAAGCTTCTTTAAATTATAATGCTCTGATTAACTATTCATCATAGTTATATTTTAAAATTTTTAAGTGAAGATGTACCATAGAAAAGTGTCATTTGTCATGATGGTTATTTTTGAACTTTTTTAAATGAAATAGATAAAAATATATATTGTAGACATGTTAAATCAAAATTTGAGTGATGATGTACCATAGATAAGTGGTAATTGTCATAATCGCTATTTTTGAACTTTTTTGAGTTTTTTTAAAGCAAATTGCTAAAAATATATATTCTAAACATGTTAAATTAAAAATTCAGTGAGGATGTATCATAGATAGGTGACAATTGTCATAATCGCTATTTTTGAACTTTTTTAAATTTTTTATAAAGGAAATATCTAAAAATTCTAAACATGTTAAATTAAAAATTCAGTGAGGATGTATCATATATAGGTGACAAATGTCATAATCGCTGATTTTAAACTTTTTCAAATTTTTTTAAAGGAAATATCTAAAAATATATATTTTTAACATGTTAAATTTAAAATTCAGTGAGGATGTACCATATATAGGTGACAATTGTCATAATCGCTATTTTTGAACTTTTTCAAATTTTTTTAAAGGAAATATCTAAAAATATATATTCTAAACATGTTAAATTAAAAATTCAGTGATCTATGGTGCATCATCACTGAAATTTTGATTTAACATGTCTACAATATATATTTTTATCTATTTCATTTAAAAAAGTTCAAAAATAACCATCAAGACAAATGGCACTTTTCTATGGTACATCTTAACTTAAAAATTTTAAAATATAACTATGATGAATAGTTAATCAGAGCATTATAATTTAAAGAAGCTTTAAGTAACTTTCCCGCCTATAATATTAATATATATTAAATGTTATTTGACTTTTGGTCGAAAAAATAGTTCAAAAATAGCGATTATGACAATTGTCACCTATCTATGATACATCCTAACTGAATTTTTAATTTAACATGTTTAGAATATATATTTTTAGCTATTTCCTTTAAAAAAATTTGAAAAAGTTTAAAAATAGCGATTATGACAATTGTCACCTATCTATGATACATCCTTACTGGATTTTTAATTTAATAGGTTTAGAATATATATTTTTAGATATTTCCTTTAAAAAAATTTGAAAAAGTTCAAAAATAGCGGTTATGACAATTGTCACCTATCTATGATACATCCTCACTGAATTTTTAATTTAACATGTTTAGAATATATATTTTTAGCTATTTCCTTTAAAAAAATTTGAAAAAGTTCAAAAATAGCGATTATGACAATTGTCACCTATCTATGATACATCCTCACAGAATTTTTAATTTAACATTTTTAGAATGTATATTTTTAGATATTTCCTTTAAAAAAATTTGAAAAAGTTCAAAAATAGCGATTATGACAATTGTCACCTATCTATGATACATCCTCACTGAATTTTTAATTTAACATGTTTAGAATATATATTTTTAGCTATTTCCTTTAAAAAAATTTGAAAAAGTTCAAAAATAGCGATTATGACAATTGTCACCTATCTATGATACATCCTCATTGAATTTTTAATTTAACATGTTTAGAATATATATTTTTAGAAATTTCCTTTAAAAAAATTTGAAAAAGTTCAAAAATAGCGATTGTGACAATTGTCACCTATCTATGATACATCCTCACTGAATTTTTAATTTAACATGTTTAGAATATATATTTTTAGCTATTTCCTTTAAAAAAATTTTAAAAAGTTCAAAAATAGCGATTATGACAATTTTCACCTATCTATGATACATCCTCATTGAATTTTTAATTTAACATGTTTAGAATATATATTTTTAGTTATTTCCTTTAAAAAAATTTGAAAAAGTTCAAAAATAGCGATTATGACAATTGTCACCTATCTATGATACATCCTCATTGAATTTTTAATTTAACATGTTTAGAATATATATTTTTAGCAATTTGCTTTAAAAAAACTCAAAAAAGTTCAAAAATAGCGATTATGACAATTACCACTTATCTATGGTACATCATCACTGAAATTTTGATTTAACATGTCTACAATATATATTTTTATCTATTTCATTTAAAAAAGTTCAAAAATAACCATCATGACAAATGGCACTTTTCTATGGTACATCTTCACTTAAAAATTTTAAAATATAACTATGATGAATAGTTAATCAGAGCATTATAATTTAAAGAAGCTTTAAGTAACTTTCCCGCCTATAATATTAATATATATTAAATGTTATTTGACTTTTGGTCGAAAAAAATGATCTAGATTTTGGGTTAGGGGTGAAAAAAAACAACCCTAACTTTAAGTCGTCTTTAAAAAAAAAGATCCATATTTTGGGTCGGATTGAATAAAACGACCCGATGTTTGAGTCTGAGTCAGAAAAACGACCCAAACTTTGAGTTGGAGTCGAAAAATACGATCTAAACTTCAAGTTTGAGTCGAAAAATACGACCCAAATTTCAAGTTTGAGTCAAAAAATACAACCCATATTTTGAGTCGGAGTCGTAAAAAACGACCCATATTTTGGGTCGAGGTCGTTTTTTTCGGCTTGGACTTGGGTCGGAGTCGAAAAAACGACCCATATTTTGGGTCGAAGTCGTTTTTTTCTGCTTGAACTCGGGTCGAAGTCGAAAAAAACGACCCAAACATTGAGTCGGAGTCGAATAAAACGACCCGAGCTTTGGTTCGGGGTCGCGACTCGCGGCGTTTTAACAACACTAGTTGTATCATACAACATGCACCACTTACAAAAAAAAATATAAAAAAATAAGTAATGACAATAATATAATAACAAGAATTAAAAATTTGTATAACGAGTATGTATGATACATATATAATCAAAAATTTAGAAGATATTTGGAAGAAATAGTTAAATAACAATGATTATTATACAAACAAATCAAATAAATTAGGAGGGGAGTGGGGAGGGGTCAAACTCGCAAAACAATATAGTTTTTTTTTTGTAAATATACCCTTGACTTAGAATTATATAAGAAGGGTATAATTTACCCTATAATTGTGCTAGTAGTTATCCATGATAGTTTATTTTTATTTTTATAATTATATAAATTAAACTATATATGGTTAATAGAGATGGCCAACCTAAAAATAGCATATAGTTTTTTTTGGTATTTATACCCTTGTCTTAGATCTATAAGAAAAGTGTAACTTACACTAAATAAATTGGAATAATATAATAATAATAACTAATAATGGTTTTAATTTAATTATTATATTACCACATTCCAGAAATGGTATTACTTTAAATACTAATCCTTGTTATTAAACAATAAAATTAAATTTACATGTTGAAAAAAAAAAATTTAAGGATGTTTTAATTGTAAAACAAAAAGGTGCTTACAAAATCTTTTGCAATTATGATAATGTAAAAAGAAATTTTTTTTTATAACGATTGAATTGAATCATTCTTTAAACAACCGTCTCTTCATCTTCAGACCCATACTTAACACGCAAAGGATGTAACCAGTCTCTTTAACACGTCTCTTAAACTTCAGACCCATACCAGGCGCACATAGGTTGAATTCAGTCTCCGCACCAGCTTCCAATAAGCTGGTGCCCATATTCTCCACCATATTGAAAGAAAATAAATATCAATTCAATTTTATTAAGAATCCTATTGAAAGAATATTGATATGGGAATAAATTCTTTTATTAAATAACAAATTTTGTAAAGTAAAGTATTACTGATCACAAATTATAATCTCAGATGGTTTTTTTTATATCGTAAATCAATTGTATCCAATCACGTTATACAATTAACAACCTAAATATAATATTACAATCTAAATATATCTTCTTTTCGCCTTAAGTGAACGTAAATGTAATTGAAAACACCACTCTAAATACATAATGTAAGTTGTATCATAACAAAAATATCGTAGTGATCTGAGTATGCTTTTTATAATGGCTTTTTCCCATTTTATTTTCTTTATTATTGTAAATGCGCGACCACATTTTTTTATCTCGAATTTTTGAGTGTAGTATTCTAACTTCTACTCCTTTTTGTTCCCTTGGTCTAACAATCCTTTAGGTTTAATTTTTAGTAGTATTTCGGCGGGACTTTGTTTAATTTCTACCTCTGGTGTATTTCGGTAATTGTAAAGAAAAATAGCTAGATTGGGTTCTAAATCCTCCTCGTTTCTTTTATTCATGGTCTGTTTAAAGGTTCGAACTAAACGTTCGGCCATGCCATTAGTCTGAGGATGGTATGGACTTACATACAATAATTGTATTCCGTTTTTTTCACAAGAAATCATTGAATTCTTTGATGCTGAATTGTTGCCCGATATCAGAAGCGATTATCTTAGGAAATCCGAATCTGGCAAAAATATTTCTTAATATTTTTATTGTGCTTTCGGTTGTTACCCAGTGCTAGCCATAGGAACTATTTCTGGCCCGACTGCTAGCATCTATCACTACCAACCAATAATGATTTTGAAATGGTCCAGCATAATCAATATGTACTTGGTGCCATGCTTTTGGTGGTTTTGGCCAATTTTGAATTGACGTCTTTTGAGGCCGTGTTGTTCCTGGCATTCTCTATATCTTTCGAATCTTCTATATCTTGATTTATATTAGGCCACCACGCGTATTGTCTTGCTCTCATCTTCATTTTTATAATTCCAATATGTCTTTGATGTATCATGTCTAACACTTTGTTTCGGTATTGTTGTGGTATTATAATTTTAGTTCTCCACAATAAACAACCTTTCTCTGTTGTAATTTCCTCTCTCCTTTGGCTATACCCCTTTAAACATGTATCATAGTTTATTGGGCCGTCTATTGTACCCCTGTATACTTTAGAGAGTACATCATCTTGCATTGTTTTTCTTTCAAAATCACTTGCATTTAAAGGTGTTTGTTCTCCACCTGTATTTGATTTAACGCTTCTTCTTTTGATATTGTGGTTCACTGTATAGGTAGTCGAGATTGCATATCAGCATTGGCTAGTTGTCTACTTTTAATTTCTATTTCATATTGGTAACCTACTAATAATAAAGCCCATCTTTGTATTCTGGCAATAGATGTTGTTGGTATAACTTTTCTTGGATTGGATGAAATAAACTCATTAATGGCTTGTGGTCTGTTTGTAATGTGAACCTTTTTCCATATATAAATTCTTTGAATTTTTTAACCCCAAATATGATGGCAAGAGCTTCTCTTTCTATTTGGCTATAATTTATCTCGCTGCATTTAGCGTTCTTGAGGCGAATGCAATTGGTCTTTCCTTACCCCCTTCTATATATGATATTACTGCCCCAATTCCTATAGCTGACGCAACTGTTGATAATATAATGGGTAATTTTGGATCATAATGTTTTAATATTGGAGTACTACTTATTTTTTGCTTATACGCGTCTTTGCATTCATTAGTCCATCTCCAAACAACTGTTTTTTCTAATAATTCGTATAATGGTTTGACTTTGCCTGCAAAATTTGAAATAAATTTTGAATAGCATGTTCCTGACCCTAATGACTGTAATTGTTCCAAATTTGTTGGTTCTGGTGCTTTTTTTTACTGCCTCAGTATTCTTTTCGGTAGTTAAATCCCGTTTTTTGAAATATTGTATCCTAAGTACTCGATATTTTGCTAAAAAAATTAACATTTTTCTATCTTTAGCTTGATTTCTTTTTTATACAAACATTTTATACCTTTTTTAAATTTGTTTCGTGCTTCTCTCTAATTTTCCCGGTTATTATAATATCATCTAAATAACAAGCTAATCCTTCAAAACCTTTTAATAAATTTTCGATGGCTCGTTGAAATATTGCTGGAGAAGACGATATAAGTCTTGTATATTTAAATAATCCTCTATGAGTATTAATTACAAGATATTTTTGAGACTCTTCCCCCATTAATTTGAAAATAGGCATCCGAGAGATCCAATATTCAAAATTCTTCTCCTTTTCCCAAACTGAGTAATAAATCTTGGATTCTTGATATTGGGTATAAATCAATATTAATATTTTGATTTATAGTTCTTTTAAAATCCCAGCAAATTCGTAATGTTTTATCTTTCTTTTAAACAATTACTATGAGTGATGCATAAAGTGAATGATTAATTTTTTCTATTACTCCTATTTTTAGCAATCTGTCTAAATCTTCTTCAACTTTATCTTTTAATGCGTATGGTACAGTACGTGATTTACACAAAATTGGTTTCTCGTTTTTCATATATATTTGTGCTTTAAAATCTTTCAAGCAGCCCAATTCTTTGGAAAATATTTGAGGAAATTCATTTTATATATTGTTATTTATTTGTATGGTCCTTTCAGGTATTTTGGGAAATTTATTTATCCAGTTTCTTCCAATTAGATTTTTTGTATATTCTTTTGTAATCATAAGTAAAGTATTCTAAAATAAATGAAGTGATGATACGAGTTTTCTAATATAAAGATTGTTTATTTTATTTTATTTTAAATTAATAATTTAATTTTATATAATATATTTTAAAATTTTACATTTTTTTATCAAACTAAAAAAATCTGGTTTTTTATAACAATTTTCATATTAATATATCAAAATTTATATAAAAAAAATCAATCTACACATTTTATAAAAAAATCAAATTATATAAACATAAAAAAAAACAATTTAAAGGTTAGTATTAATCGGTCATATTAACATTCCACCCTTTAAAAAATCATCTCCACTCAGGTTTTTCTTGCATGTGAATCTTATCGTGCAGTCAACGTTTCTTGATAGTTTTATTGTCATTAGTATATTCATTAACTTTTGCTATTGAAAGTTTTTATTTTTTTTTTAAAAAGAAAAATATTTTATTATATATATATTTTTAGTCTTTATTTCATTATAAAATTATCGAATTTTTTGGGCAACATTATATTCCTGCTAGGTCTTTGACTAACAAGACTCTGTTCTTGCACTTCTACATTTGGATCATCATTTCTTCTAAAACTTACAGTAATAGGTATTGCATTTGTTTTCACATGTGTCGTTTCATCAAGAGGTGCGCTACTCGTAGACCTTTTTTTAATTTGGTCTAAATGTCTTCTAATAATTTTGTCTCCTGTTTCAACTTCAACTTCAAATGTTAAATTTCCATTTTTACGTTTTATCGTGCCTTTGTCCCACATATTACCTTTGAAGGTTTTATACCATACTTTGTCACCATTCATGATGTTTCTATTTGACGATAAATTGCGATTAAATTCGTTCACTTTATCTTCTTGCGGTTTTATTAAATCCCATGTGGTTCTTATGGTTCTGTTGAACATCACTTCGCTTGGTATCTTGTTGGTTGTCGAGTTTGGTGTGTTTCGATTATTAAATAAAAACTTTTCTAAAGCTATATTTAAGTCTATTTTCTTATTACTTTTCATATTCCTTTTCATTGAATTCGCTCACACTGACCATTGGACTGTTGGTGGTGAGGCGCGGTGAAAATGTGATCAATTCCATGATCACTACAAAATTTTTTGAACAAGCTACTTGTAAAATTCGTACCATTATCGCTGACTATCATATCGGGTATACCAAACAAACTGATTATTTTTAATAATTCTTTAATTGTAGACTCAGTAGTTATATCTCTCATTCTTCTAATGACAGGGAATTTGCTAAATGCGTCAACACATACCAAGAAATTGCTACCTTCAAACTGTGCAAAGTCGATGTGCACGCGTTCGAACACTTTAACAGCTGTTTCCCATGGATTTTGTACATTATGAGGATTGTCCGCATATTTATTACACGTCTCACAGCTTCTCACCTCCTGATCTATTTCAGCGTTTAGACCTAACCACACGTAATCTCTCGCCAACAATTTCGTTTTCCCAGCACCAAGATGCCCTTTGTATAATTCCTGTAATATCTCCTTTCTCATATTTTTTGGTATAATGATCCTATTCTCTTTAAAAAGACAATCTTTAATTAAGCTCAGTTCCATTTCCATATTTTTATATATTTTATTCTTTATCTGTTCATGATTCTTTATATTGTTGATTACCTCCATTAATTCGATATCAATACTAGTTTCTTTAACTATTCTTTTAAAATTTATTGGTAAATCCCAAAATTTGTCATCAATTTTTTATCATCTATCTCTTGTATCATTTCTTCTGTGTTCATTTGGGGTAATCTTGACAAACAATCCGGTACTACATTTCGTTTCCCGGGTCTATGAATTATCGTAAAGTCATAAGCTCCCATAGCCAAACTCCATTTTTGAAGTCGCTTTGATATGGATGAGTTATCCTTAAGTCCCTTCGTAAATATATAAACGAGTGGCTTGTGATCTGTATTGTAAATCTCGTACCAATTAAATATTCTTGAAACTTTTTTACCGCGTATATAACAGATAAAGCTTCCCTCTCTATATTAGTGTAATTAAACTCTGATTTCAATAAAGCTCTAGAAGCGAAAGCAATGGGTTTCTCTTTACCATCACCTTCAATATGAAATAAGACTGCGCCTAGACCTTTCTTTGAAGCATCAGTTGCAATGCCTATTGGTAGATCCGGATTATAAAAATTTAACGTAGGCGGAGTACTTATCAAAATTTTTAGGTCGTCGAAGCTTTCTTGATGTGTATTATCCCATAACCATTTGTCTTTATTAACCATTTTGTATAAAGGATCAGCTATGTCCGCAAAATTACATAAAAATTTTCGATACTAGCTCGCCATCCCCAAAAAAGTTGTCAATTCATCTTTTGTCTTCGGTTCCGGCATGTTAGAAATAGCTTTTATCTTATCATCGTTGTGATGTATACCATGTTTGTCTATATCATGCCCCAAAAAGCGTATTTTATCTTTCAGGAATAAACATGGGGGTTAATCCATACTTGACGATCTTTTCAAATACTTTTTTAATGTTCTCCAAATGTATCTCATCGTTATCACCTGTAATTAACAAGTCGTCAATGTAAAATATAACATCTTTTAAATCTTCGAAAATGTTATCCATAGTTTGTTGGAATATTGCTGACGAAGTTTTTAAACCAAACGGTAGTCTCGTAAACCTATAATAACCTTTATGTGTCGATATCATAAGAAAATCTCTTGATTCCTTATGTATGGGTATTTGGAGAAACGCGTTTTTAAAATCTATCTTGGTAAATTTTTTACCTTTAGATAATTTAGCGATTAAATCATTTATATGTGGTATAAGGTACTTGAAATCTTGTAAAGCAGGATTGATAGTATTTTTGAAGTCGGCGCAGAGCCTAAGTGAGCCATCGCTCTTATAAACGGGAGTGAGAGGACTAGCCCATCTAACATCTTCAACAGGTTCAATAATTTTATCGTTTATCCACTTTTGAAGTTCTTTTGTTATCAAATCAACTCTAGAATATGGTATACGCCTTGGCGGTATGATTTTCGGTGTGGCATCGTGTTTTAACCGTAATTTGACATAGCTGCGTAGCATTGGTTTTTTGTTAAGTTTAAAATTGCATTGCTTGATTAATTCTTGTATGGTATTATCATAATCATCCTCGACAATATTCACAAATTTATCTAGTATATTCCCAAAAACTGTTATCCAGGTCCTTCCTAACAGTGCAATCTTATCACTAAGGACTACATAAGCAGTTAAGATTTGACTTTTGTCCTCGAATTTTGCCTTGACTTTGGTAGTTCCTAATACATTTATTGTGTTTCCATCATATCCAGTTAATTTAATATCTGATTTATTTAAGATTTTTACTCCAATCTTTTTTCGCGATATGAATCGGTAGAATACTATACCTCGAGCCGGTATCAATCTGCATCAAAATAGACATGTCGTTCAAATATACCGTGACCTTATAAGCATTGTTAGCTGTGTAATTATTATCGGTATCCATATTGTTTATGTCTAAATTGTATAAATTATATTCTTTTCTTTCTAGTTTGTCATTATCATCTTCTTTTATCTCTTCTATATTTACAGTGTTTACTTTATTTGTATATCGTGATTGATTATTGTCGTTGTTATGATATTTACAATAGCATACTTGATTTGTTCCTCGATTTCCAATATTATGATTATCGTTATATCTTTGAATACATCTTGAATCGTTATAATGTCTGTTATATCTGTAATTATAATCATTATTAAATCTATTATTATTATAGTCATTTTTATTATAACTAGCTCTATTATCAAATCTCGAAGAATTATTGTACGATCCTGGATAGTTTGCTCTGACGTTGTTGTAATAATTCGCGTTATAATTCTGATATCTAGGGTTGTAATTATTTCCTTGATATCTGGGGTTATAACTATTTCCTTGATAAATATTTCTTTGAAAGTCATGGCCTCTTGTTGTCCATTGTTGTCTGTTATCGTAATTAGATTGTAAATTTTGTCGTTCATCATGGTCTCCATATCTCACCAATTGTTTATTTTCTTCTGTTTTCCTGCCTCTTTGCCTTTCTACATGTTTCACGGTTGTATCATCTTCTGTTTTTTCGTTTAGAAATATTTTCAACTTTAGCAATTATATTTTCTTTCAATTCTAACTCTTCAAAATCATCTCTTAAAGTAAGAACTTCTTCTAATGTAATGTTTTCTTTTAACGTAATTTTCTGCCTAATATTTTTGCTGATTGACGAAATTTTTACTTTTTCAATAACTCTACTATCACTTAGCAAACATTCATTTTTTAAAATGCATAATCTACTTACACAATCGATGCAACTTTCGTTTTTACCTTGTACAGCTGTGTTAAATAATAATAAGTTAGAACTTGTGGATTTCCTCGGGTGTAATAACCTGAATTTTTCAATCAATATCGATGGATTGATGAAGTCGGTAGGTGAACATATCGATTTAAGCTTGATATATACCTCATTAGTCTTCTTGTAAAAGAACCTGCTTTTTCGATGTCCGAGATCTGAGTGTCCTTGAAGATGTCTTCGAATCTACTCAAAAAAAGATCGCCATTGCCTGCGTATATTGGATTCAATATTTATATTAACATTATTATTGGGAATCTGTTTCATATTTATTTATTTATTTACGATTTCCTCGAATATATAGCGGAACTGCCACCATAAAGTCTTCTAATATATTTGAAGTAATGATACGAGTTTTCTAATATAAAGATTGTTTATTTTATTTTAAATTAATAATTTAATTTTATACAATATATTTTAAAATTTTACATTTTTTTATCAAACTAAAAAAAATCTGGTTTTTTATAACAATTTTCATATTAATATATCAAAATTTATATAAAAAAAATCAATCTACACAATTTATAAAAAAATCTATTTATATAAACTTAAAAAAAACAATTTAAAGGTTAGTATTAATCAGTCATATTAACAATAAGAGTAGTTCTAATGTTCGTCCTTTATATTGTACTTTTACTACAGTGGTATATTGGTTCCTGTATAGCTTAGGTTTTAGAATGCAATTTGTTAATCCAGGACAATTATTATTTTTCCAATCTATTTCGTTAATTATGCTTACCCCAGCTCCGATATCTAATTCCATTCTGAAATTGCTGTTGTGTATTTTGACATTCACCCAAAATTCTGGATTATATTTGTTATATTTTAATATCTTATATATTTTAAAGGTTACGTTATTTGTATATTATATTATTATAACTTTCTTACATTTAATATTATATTATGGAGGTCAATATAATTGCATAATATTAGAAGTTAAATTACATAATTATAAAATTTAAAATAAAGAACCGATTGTTTTGATTACA
Source organism: Gordionus sp. m RMFG-2023 (assembly GCF_954871325.1). NCBI lineage: Eukaryota > Metazoa > Nematomorpha > Gordioida > Chordodea > Parachordodidae > Gordionus > Gordionus sp. m RMFG-2023. The sequence continues at coordinate 20,228,841 of NC_088775.1, forward strand.
AAAAATGGCGACGATGTAAATAATAAAGTCGCGCGGGTTTTCGGTCTTCGGTCAAGTTTAATAATATATAGAATTATAAATTTTTTTTTGTTTATAAAAAAAATATTAAATCTGTTTAGAAATTATGGATAAAATAATATTAAATGATTTTAAAAAAGATGAATGTTCTATTGACGACTACATTGACTATATAAAATACATATTGAATGTTAAAAATATTCCTCAAACTGACACCACTTTGAAAAAATTATTTATAGCTTATGGAGGGATAAATATTAAAACTGATATAAAAAAATTACTCTTTTCAAGAAAAATATGATGTAGTATGGGCAGATATATACAAAATTGCAAAACAACTTTATAAAGATGAAAGAACTGTTTTGGCATCTAGAATTGATTTCATTAGATTAAGTCGCGGCCCTACTGAATCAGTAACGAGCTATTTAAAAAATATAAAGGAGCTAGCCCGAAGATGCGTATTTGAAGATACTATCAAAATGATAATAAAACATACGTAAAAAGAGAACTAATGCAAGGGTATAATAACTACCACACAAATAAAAATAATATGAGAAAACCGTGCTATTTTTGTAATCGTTTTCATGCTATTAGAAATTGTCCAGCATACGGAAAAATATGCAACAAATGTAAGAAATCAAACCACTTTGCCGTGTGTTGTAAAACTAGAGGAAAAATTTACGGTATAAATTACAATAATAATGACGACGATTCAGATTTCTCAATAAGAAAAATCTACAAATATGGACAGCACCCAACAATTACGGTATTAATAAACAACCATGAAATTAAATGGAATATGATACAGGTTCAGCAGTAACCATTATTAATGCAACAATATGGAATAAAATTGGGAGGCCAAAACTTAGAATGGCTAGAGCTCCAACTACATATGGAGATAATAGAATAAAAATTATGGGCGAAGCTTATGTTAAAGTGATAAAATAAAATAGCTTCCGTTATTAGTTACAAAAACAAATGATGCATCACTATTTGGATTTCATTGAACTATAGAATTTGATTTATCGTTACCAACAAATGTAAAAATCAATATGATTAACAATAAATATAATAATAATGATAACGTGAATAATGACAAACTATATAAAGATTTTGCTACGGCGTTTGATAATAAATTAGGATTAATAAAAAATGTCGAACCAGTAAAACTACAATTGGAAGAAAATACAAAACCAATTGCACTGCCAGCTAGAAGAGTACCGTTGCCTTTAAATGTAGAAATTGAAAATGAACTGAAACGTTTGGAAGAAAATAATATAATAAAGAAAATAGATCCATCAACAACAAGAGTAACCTGGAGTACTCCAATGGTAGTGGTACGTAAACTTCAGGTGAACTACGATTATGTGGAGAATTCAAAGTAACATTAAATAAATTTCTACTAAAATACTATCACATTCTACCAACGTTTAAAGAATAAATGAGTATTGACGAAGAATCGCAAGAATTATTAACAATGGTAACACCAAATGGATACTACAGCTATTTACGATTACCTTTTGGTATAGCTAGATCACCAATAATATTTCAACGATATATGGACGATTTACTGGCTGATTGTAAAGATACAGCAGTTTATCCCTTTATTGCTACATTTAATATTTAAAAAAATCCTCTATTGCTCACCTATAAAAACTTAAATAAAATAATCACTGAGATTGTTTAAAATGTTATTTTTTGATATTTGAAATTTTATAATATAAAATACAAAAATTACAAAATAATTTATAACTGGGGGAGGGACATATTTTTCCCACTGTGTATTATATACATTATTTTTGTTATGAAAAGAAAAATCAATTTCTTTTAGCGTTAATACATAGCGAAACTTTACAAATAGAACATTCCCAGGATGTCCTAGAACATTATATTTTCCCAAGGGATTCCGAATCACTAGCAAGAATTTTTATAGAAATATGATCCGATCCCTTTTTCCTTGTATCATCAGCGACATATTTTTTATGAAATTTTGAGGAGTCGATATTGGATTGCTTTGCAAGGATGATGATACACCCAAGTCAAGAATCTTTAGAGATAGATGATTTTAGATAATTTTTAATCGAAATAGAGACCTCTTACATAATCACCAGAGCCGTAATCTGATATAAAACTTGGTGGGGGTATTGTAATTGCCCTCCAATTTAATTCAATTAGGTTGTCCTCGACTTCCTTTGAGTATATTTCAAATGAAGAATCCGAATCGGTTGAACATATATCAGACAAGAAAATTTTTTTGAAAAATTTTATAAAAATAGAATATTTTTAAAATATAAATTTAAATGTAAAATAAGCATTATTGCACAGTGGGACATAAATGACCGGATACATTTTTTGTAACTGCCAAAAAAATAAATGATCATTTTTAAAAATATTGATATTTATGATAAATATATAGAATATATAAATGTTTCTTATCATTTTTTATTTATCAAATGTACCAGAATTTTGCTAAAGTAGATTTAAAAATTTTATAAAAAATATTTTGCATAAAATAAAATAAAAAGGCGGGATTGATAAAATACGAAACTTTTTGCGCGCGAAAATATTTAAATAAACATAAATAATATAATTTTTTAAATGGGATAAATTTATACCATATGTGTATAGAATAAAATAAAAAAATCAAGCCGGGTTAAATATGTCCCACCATGTATTAAAGGTCCTTTTTTAGGTGGGACAAATTTCAACCGGCTGTGTATTAAAGGGTTATTTAGATGATGTTATAATCACAGGAAAAAATGATACTGAATATATAGAGAATATAAAACAAGTTCTCAAAAAATTATAAAATGCGGGATTAAATGTCAAATCAATCAAAATAAATTTTATGAAAGAAAAAGTATCATATTTAGGATACATAATTGATCAAAAGAGAATACACCCAGATAAAAATAAAATAATAGCAATAAAAATCCAACTCCAAAAGATAGACATGACATAAAATCATTTTTAGGTATATTAAACTATTTTACACGGTTCATACCAAACTTACATGGAATCATAGCCGAATTACATAATAAAACTAGTAAAAATATTAAATGGAATTGGACTAAAAAAGATGATGCATTATTTGAAAAAGCAAAAGGAATAGTAACAGTACAAAATACTGTACAGTTTTATAAACCGGACCTCGAGGATTTGGAGCTGTATTCATGCAAAAATATGATAATGGTAACGAATTCCCAATAGCTTACACCTCGAGAACTCTACAAGATGCTGAAAAGAATTATTCAACAATCGACAAGGCCAAAGCCATAATAAACGGCGTAGAAAATTTCATACCTATTTGTATGGACGAAAATTTAAAATACGAACGGACCACAAACCTTTATTAAAAATATATAGTAATAACAGAGATTTAAGCTCATTAACAAACCAAAGATTATTACGTTGGGCTTATAAATTATGTGCATATGAATATGATATAACGTTCAAGAATGGCGCTAATAATATAATTGCAGATGCTTTATTGCGAAACTCAATAGAGAAAAAAGATGATAAAATAACATGCGAAAATAAAACAGTGAAATATTTAAGAAATCTTCCAGGAATTGCCGTAATCCAGGGGAATCCGCCATCACACTCCTGGAAAAGGGAAGAAGAAAAAAACGTACTAAAAAACAAATGACATTATAAAGTTAGGAGATGATAAAACAGTAGAAATTTAAGATGAACTTAAACTTGGTAAATAAAAAGATTGGTGGACATTCTCAACTTGCTGGGAAAGGAGATATGTTATATTCAAATATATTATATATTTTAAAGGTTACGTTATATATTTTAAAGGTTACGTTATTTGTATATTATATTATTGTAACTTTCCTACATTTAATATTGTATTATGGAGGTAATATAATTGCATAATAGTAGAAGTTAAATTACATAATTATAAAACACTATATATTGACCGTTTGTTGTATTATTAATAAGATTTACTATTTCTTTTCTACAGGCTCGAGCAATGTGATTAATAAATTCACTATCTCTTTTCTACAGAGTCAGCAATGTGCCCAATTATGTTGCATTTATAACAAGTGGCATTCTTCAATTTTCCCTTCTATGGTTTCCGCCGGTAAGCGGAAAATAATTCCCCGGAAAAAAAATCCCGGAAAAAAATTCCCGGAAAATAAATCCCCGGAAAAAAAATCCCCGGAAATTAATTCCCCGGGAAAAAATCCCCAGGAAAATAATTCCCCGGAAAAAAAATACCCGGAAAATAATTCCCCGGAAAAAAATTCCCCAGAAAATAATTCCCAGGTAAATAATTCTCCGGAAAAAAAATCCCCGGAATAAAATCCCCCTGGAAAATAATTCCCCGGAAAAAATTTCCCCACTATATATTGAATTGCTACATTGCTAAACTGCTTTGCTAAAAAGCAATCAATCATAATCAATTATAAATCAATCAAAAATTTATTACGTATATTTTTTTAATGATAATTTTTTAAACTTTTTTTAAAATATATTTAAATCATTTTTTTAAAATGAAGAATACTGATTAAATGATTTAGTATATAATTTTATTTTTATTTAATATTATTAGTAAGAAATTTATTTTTCTAGCTTATTAAAACAAATATACATTTTATTCAATTTTAAAAATTAACAAATATATATCCGTAAGAGGGCGTTATATGTTTTAATATGTATCATTTTAGGAAACGGAATGATGATTGGATAGCACTTTTTTTTATATTTGGGTATATATACAAAAATTTTTAGGTTTCTTTGATGTTTAATTTATGTAGGTTTAGAATAGTAAAACAATGGAAATTTTCTAAAGTAAATATTGCTGGCGTTATTTATCAAAATCTCTTCATTTTTGTTTTATATGTGTATATTTACGTGCTAAGCATTATCCTAAAAAATATTTTGAAAATAATTTGATTTGACCGATTGCCGAGCTAAAAACCGACCACTCACTAAATATTCGATTGACCAAATTTACTAGTAATATAATTTGAAAAATGTTGATTTTCGTTTTATATATCTATAAATACGTATAAAACATAATCCTAAAAAATATTTTTAAAATATCGTGATTTGGCGGATAACCGACTCCTTGCTCACCCAATGACTAAATACCGAATTGCTGGCGTTATAAATCAAAATCTCTTAATTTTTGTTTTATACGTGTATATTTACGTGCTATGCATTATCCTAAAAAATATTTTGAAAATAATTTGATTTGACAGATTGCCGAGCTCAAAACCGACCTCTTACTAAATATTCGATTGATCAAATTTACTGGTAGGAAAATAATTCCCCGGAAAAAAATCACCGAAAATAATTCCCCGGAAAAAAATCCTTGGAAAATAATTATCCGGAAAAAAATTCCCGTAGAAATATATGAAAATTATGAAAGAGGTAATTTAGAATTGAAAAGAAAAATGTGAAAGCAAATTTTTACTGAGAAAGAGAAAGGTTATTTCCTTTATCTATTTTTCATCTAGACTTGAATAGATATTAAACAGGTAATTAAACCACATTATATTTACCATGCAGAGGGAGTGGTTATTTCTAACACGCCACTGTTAAAATATATATAACATTAAAATAATATTATGACACTATTCTGTTCCGTATGCTAATATCAGTTTGAATCCCGAACAAAAATAACATAATGGAAATTTTTATGTTTAATTTTTAAAAATTGTATCTGATTATAAATTTTCAAAAAAAGTATTAATATTAATCACTGATTACAAAAGCTTATTTAATTCAAAGACTATCTCAAGTAGAACATTACAAAAAAATATACTATTTATTCAAAATAATATTTGTTTATTTTTATAAATATTATAATTTTTAATATATTTAATTCATTAAAGAAAACACATGAGGGACTATAATCTTAAAATAGAAACTTTTTTATTTAAAAGTTTCCAACTCCGGAAATGTTATTACATAAGAAATTTATGCTCAAAAATAAATAAATTTATATATTTGGGTGATATATTCTTTGTAATTTTGAAACAAACGATTTTCATTTAGTTTTTTTTATTACTTTTTATAAAATTTTCTTTTACTATTTTAAATATTTTTGATAATTTTAATAAATTTTTTATGTTTATTCTTCCGTTAAATAAGCATGCTAAAATTTTTCATGAGGGATATTCCTACAATTATCATAAAACTACGAAAAATTTTAAAAGATATAAATGTAAATTATATAATGCTGAAAAATGCCCAGTTATTTTGAAATATTACAATGAAAATGACTATACATTGGAAAATACGCCTCATATTCATCCTATAAATCCACATGAATATCAAATTGAAAATGCTATAAGCACGATGAAAAGAAAAGCCTTTGAAACAAATCAAAATACTTGCCAAATATATGCAGAAGAAATGTCTAAATTGTCTCCCGAATCCAGAAAAAGACTTCCGAATGAAGAGAGTATCAAGAGGACACTTAGAAATCGCAAAATAAAAAGGTTTCCTCCTATTCCGGCCACATTGGAAGAATTAAGCATTTCAGGTTAAATCATATTTATCTATAAATAACTTTTAATTGGAAATATCTTTTAATATTAGAGGAGTGGGCTACAACCGGATCTCCCACAAATGAGAGATTTCTTTTGCATGATAATGGCGGAGATTCTAATGAACGGATAATTATATTTGCCACCGATTATATGCTTAAAATGCTAGCCGAAACGAAAACTTGGTATATAGACGGGAATTTTAAATTGGCTCCTCATTTATTTTTGCAGCTATATGTAATTAGAATACCCTTTAAAACACTGTTTATAACAGCGGCATATTTCTTGTTACAAAGAAAAACGTATACAACATATGAAGAAATTTTTAAGATTTTACTCGAAAAAGCCCAAGAACGGAATTTAGTCATAGATCCGATAACAATTTATATGGATTTTGAAAAGGCTGGAAAATACTCTAGGTTTCTTTTTACGATTTAATTACATCTATATACTATCGAGATATGCTAGGACTTTGATTTTAAAATGTATTTTGGACCGTGGAACTTGAAATTTTTTTTAATTCTAATTTCCCTTTTCTGTTGTTTTTAAGAATATTTTAAACGATTTTTTTATGAGTGTAGGATGAACGAACCCATTTCTAGTAACACTGTGTGACAAATTTTGACTTGATTTTTTGGGAGAAAATAAAATAAACATGTTTTAAGACAGTAAATTCTTAGAAAATAATTCTTCAGAATTAATTTTATCAAAATTTTTAAATATTTTATTTTTTTCTCCTAATTTATTAATTTTGTAATTTTAATTATCTTATAAACGGAGATTTTTTTTCCGAGGAATTATTTTTCTAGATTCTTTTTTAATATAGCTTACATTTAATATATTTATTGTGGCTCTCGTTCTCTTCGCTACACTGCACAAGGTACGATTCCCAAACAATTTATTTTAAATGAAATAGTTACATTTCTCATATTTAAATATGCTAAGCTAACCTATCTCATATTTTACTTTTAATAAACCTTTTATCGGTCTGTTGTCTCACCCCCTCCTTCATTATTATATAGGATTTAACTTGTAATATACAATAAACTTATTGAATTTAAAACAAATTAAACAATAACTTAAAATTTATCGAATTTAAAAACATTTAATGGTAAATCTAAATATATTTCCGCGAATATGAAGTTGATGATTTATTTTCAAAAAAGATAGTCCAGCAGTAGTCCGCCAACATATTTATACGATTCTTGCCGGGAATTTAAATTGAAAACTAAAGACCCCCAAAACGAAATTCTTTACCATTTTTCTCAAAAAGCAATCGATAAAAAATTATAAAAATTAATAAATTTATAAGGAAATATAAGTCTAACACTATCACCAATTTTCAGGGATTTTCATTTGATACTTTTTAAAATATATCCGTATAAAGACCTAAATTTTATCATTTTTGAGATTTCGAAAAGTTGCCTTTATACGATAATATTTTTAAAACTTGACGTGAAGGGAAAACTTAGAAAACGAATTCTAACTCAATGTCAAATTCTGCACCAAAACTTGTTTTTATTTATTTTTTCTCCCATTTTTCTTGTCACACAGTGTAATTAATAAAAATTGATAAAGACATAATAATCTATATTTTTTCAACTTTTAGGTAGAGATATCAACATCCAAGGATGTTTTTATCATCTAACTCAATCAACTCATAGAAAGATTCAGGAATTGGGGTTAGAATCATCATATCGGAATGATCCAGTGTTATGCTTATTTGCAGCTATGATCGATGGATTAGCATTCTTACCTATACACGATGTCAAACGAGGTATGGAGTATTTAAAAACCATTGTATCGGATGAAAACAAAGAATTATTGTTTTATTTTGATAAAAATTATGTGAATGGAGAATTGAGACATGGGAAAAACTCTCAAAGGCAAGTAGAACCATTGTTCCCACCAGAAACATGGAATGTGTTCAATGTTACGATTGCTGGGGAAAATCGAACAAACAATGTATGTGAAGGATGGAATATCCGATTTAAGCATATTGTAGGCAACAAAAAACCGAAGATATGGGAACTACTCGAAAAAATAAGGATGGAAATAGCGGTTGATATGGGAAAAATCGGCCAATGGAATATTGGGACATACACTCCCAAAAAAAATCGTATTTATGCAACGAAACAAACTATTTTAAAAAATTTATGCATTGATTATTTAGAAGAGAGAAGGGACTTGCCCAATTTTCTCTCTTCAATTGGAGAACATATACGTTCTAGAATTGTTTCTTTTGAATAATATAATTTATTATTCTATATATCATTTAATAAAATTATAATTATTTCTTTTCTGTAACTTTTGAAAAAAATTCATAAGCAAAATAATAATTGCTAGATTAGAAAAATATAATACTCACTGCTGATAATCACCTCTGGATGTATTTTGATTAAAGTGGTCAGCATTTTCATTACTTTTGGCAGTATTTAATTAAAATTGGGCAGTAAAAAATATAATTTTGCAAGTTTTATAGTGATTTTGTATTCAGTCAGTTAAATTCTTAAAGTAGGTAAATACTTCAGTAAAATAATTTTTATCAAATAGAGGGTATCAGATTGAATTGCTAATTTCCTATTTCGCCACAAAATTTATAAAATTATATTATTTAATAGTTTATCCTTGTAAAAACAAAAGTGGGCGCTATTTAAGAGTCAGTAAACTGTGAAAAGCCTTTTATCATATTTCTAAAAAAATGATTAAAATTTGTGTAAAAATAATTTTTCAATAAATACCTAAAAGTTGATGAAAGTGTGTAAAGGTGAACTAGATTTATTTAACTTTCGTTTTATTATTTAAAATCTCAAATCCTCGAAGAAATTTGACTTTAAAAAACATTTCTATTTAATTAAATACTGCAGAGCAGATCTGGGTCACGGGATTTTTTTTCCGGGGAATTATTTTCCTAGATTCAAATTTACTAGTAATATAATTTGAAAATTGTTCATTTTTGTTTTATATATCTATAAATACATATAAAACATAATCCCAAAAAATTATTTTCAAAATATTTTTTAGGATAATGCTTAGCACGTAAATATACACGTATAAAACAAAAATGAAGAGATTTTGATAAATAACGCCAGCAATATTTACTTTAAAAAATTTCCATTGTTTAACTATTCTAAACCTACTCATAAATTAAACATTAAAGAAACCTAAAATTTTTTTTTAATTTTTAGGTTTTTCATATGTATATATACCCAAATATAAAAAAAAGTGCTATCCAATCATCATTCCGTTTCCTAAAATGATACATATTAATATAACGCCCTCTTACGGATATATATTTGTTAATTTTTAAAATTGAATAAAATGTATATTTGTTTTAATAAGCTAGAAAAATAAATTTCTTACTAATAATATTAAATAAAAATAAAATTATATACTATATCATTTAATCAGTATTCTTCATTTATAATAAAAAAATGATTTAAATATATTTTTAAAAAAGTTTAAAAAATTATCATTAAAAAAATATACGTAATAAATTTTTGATTGATTTATAATTGATTATGATTGATTGCTTTTTAGCAAAGCAGTTTAGCAATGTAGCAATTCAATATATAGTGGGGAATTTTTTTCCGGGGAATTATTTTCCAGGGGGATTTTATTCCGGGGATTTTTTTTCCGGAGAATTATTTACCTGGGATTTTTTTTCCGGAGAATTATTTACCTGGGAATTATTTTCCGGGGAATTATTTTCCTGGGGATTTTTTCCCGGGGAATTAATTTCCGGGGATTTTTTTTCCGGGGATTTATTTTCCGGGATTTTTTTTCCGGGGATTTATTTTCCGGGATTTTTTTTCCGGGATTCGTTTCCGCCGTGGGAGTGTCAGGGATTTGGTCTTTTGTAGCTCGTATTACAATTATTATATGATTTTGTTTGTTTATCATTATAATTATTAACTTTTTTAATTTATATTTATCATTATGTTTTTCTGCAACTGATCGATTTTAGTTTCATCATTTTGTAATAAAGCTATTTTTACTGCAGTAGTTATTTATATAGCGTTATTTATGTCTATATCATCTTCGGGTAATTGTAAAATTTTAGGATTTTTTATTCCTAATATAAATTTATCTCTTAATGCAGCATTTAAATATTTTCCAAATTCACAAATCGTTGCTAATTTTCAAATATTTTATATATAGTCTATTGATTTTTCCTCATTTTTTTGATTATATTGATAAAAATTATATCTTTCTACAATTATATCAGAGACCTGCAGGCCCGGCCCTAAGCCCGTAGATATGGTTATAATGATTATATATAGTTATAATTAATATAATGTTTGGTGAAAGTTAACACTAGCTAACACTCATAGTATCTATTACATAATAAAATTATAATTTTCCTGCCATGGAATAAATACGCAAAGGATTAAATACATTATTATATAATATATTATATTTTTTATTAAAAATATCATTTTTATTTTTTTTATATAGTATTTGTAATATACTAAATATCTGTTTAGATTTAAAAAAAATAAAATATGTTAAACGGCTCGTTTTGAGCCGATTTTTAAAAACGGCTAACTAAATTTTTTATCCAGAAAAATATTATGCAAGCCTGAAAATTTTGCTCATAGAAGGAGCAAAGGTCTAGACATATAGTATCGAAATTTCGAGGTTTTAAAAATCGGCTCAAAACGAGCCGTTTAACAACATTAGCTAATATGCTTATTAAATGATAAAATATTCGCCGAAAAATATGATAAAATATGAAATAATGAATTTTTTGAATATACCAGGTCGAATATAATTTTTAAAAATTCCGAGCCGGTGTAGTATTGTAAAAACAATACCATCTAAATTCAATACGGTATTGATTCTACAATATTGTAAAATCAATACCGTATTGATAATTTATGACCGAACCTCAACTTTTAAGAAAAAAACCTTAAATTTTAAATATCAAAATAGGAGAATATGATTAACATAAAAATATCATTTGCTGCTAATACTTAGTGACAGAAAATATCTTTCCTTTACTGCTTTAAAATATCACAAATTTTTTAATGATGGTACACTTAAATTTATATTTATAATTTTATATCAATAAGTACAGATAAATGTCAAAAATATTCTTTATTGCTAATACTTATAACAGGAAAATATTTTTCTTTATTGCTTTAAAATATCACAAAATTTTTAATGAATCAAATCGGTACATTTAAATTTATAATTATATTTATATCAATTGCTGCCAATACTTGCTTTAAAATAACACCTAATTTTTAATGAATCAAATTGGTACATTTAATTTATATTTATAATATCAAGCAATAACAATTAAATATCAAACAATAAGAGAATATAAGTAACAGAAAAATATCATTTGCTGCCAATATTTAGCGACAGAAAATATCCTTCCTTTACTGCTTTAAAATATCACAATTTTTTAATGATCAAATTGGCACATTTAAATTTATAATTTTATATCAAGCAGGAACAGATAAATATCAAAAATATCCTTTATTGCTAATACTTATAACAGGAAAATATTCTACTGCTCACAAAATTTTTAATGAATCAAATTGGTACATTTAGATTTATAATTATAAATTTTATCAAGCAATAACAGATAAATATCAAACAATAAAAGAATATCTAGTAACAGGAAAATATCCTTTACTCCTTAAAAATGATCCAGGTGAAAAAAGTAATTTTAGATGTACGGAAAACAATTTTATTGTTAAAGAAGATATTCTTTATAGAAAAATAAAGAATAAAGAATAAGAAGGTAAATGTGATCACAAAATAATAATTTCTATTTATTTATTAGCTTTAGTAATAATGGATGAAGCAGAAAAACAAAGGGTAACATCTATTATACCAAGGATCAGATATATCCCTAGAATCTAAAGCTATTGGTGCCCACCTAGGCATTAATAAAACTCAACTTAAACTGGTGTTAATTTGTTTTTTGTGTTTATAGATATTGGTGGCCAAAATTATTTCAAGACACTATTGATTTTAGAAAATCATGTGATAAATGTCAGAAGGCCAATACAAGATTTTTAAAAATTTCTTCTACTTTGAATCCAATATATGTACCACTTCTTCCATGGGCTCATAGGAATTGATCTTTGCAGCCTGCCCACTTCAGAAGAAGGCTACACATGTATTGCAGTTGCCTCTGATTATTTCACAAAATGGGTTGAGGCAGAACCTATGAAATCAAAGACAGCTGAAGAGACTTGTAAATTTATTTATGGTCTGATTTGCCGCCATGGCTGCGCAACTGTAAATCAAATTATATAAATATATATCGGTTAAAAAATGTGCATTTATGATAATTTATAAACTTTTGATTTTATACAATATAGATACAAATCAATGATCAAGAGAGTTTGTGAATGAAATGGCCACGAGATTACATAAAATGACAGAGACGGAGCAACGCATTTGCAGTGCATATCATCCTCAAGCTAATGGGTTGACAGAAAGGAATAATCGTACTATTCAAAACTTAATGTTAAAGGTTTTGAGTGATGATCAAACACTATGGCCTAGGGTTCTTCCGGAGGTATTTTTTGCAATGCAAACCAGTGTCCGCAAATCTACAGGATTCACCCCATTTTATATGATGTATGGTCGGAACGCAAAGCTGCCATCAGAAATTCGAAAATTGAGCCAGATATTGTTAAGGAAATCAATAATAATATTGAGAATGACTTTGAAGAGAGTGAATTATTAGAAAGAATAATGAGCCTATCAGTCGTATGGAAAAGGGCAAAAGAAAATATACTTGTTGCCCAAGATAGACAAAAAAGGGATTATCCAAAAAGGCAAAAGGATAAAATCCCTTATGAAGTCGGGCTACAGGTCCTGATCTGGAACTCACGACGTGCGGATAGAAAGGGTGGAAAAATGTCCGAATCGCTGCTTGAGCAAGGAGATCGTAGGTAGCGAGGATCACCATGCAATTATAAGGGGATCTATAATCTCTTATATGATGCTGTTGGAAAATAATGATATTTTTACTGATGGGGAAAAACATAATAAAACATTTGGTTGATACAAAAAAACATCAACTTGGATCGTGGGCATATGAATTAGATATCGTAACATCTGCTACGTTTTTCCAGATGCCAATTATTATTTATTGTAAAAATGGAAATGAAATATATTACATATTCTGCACTATCAAAAATGGACTGTATAAAAAATTTTAATATATATTTGATAAATGCATCTTCAGATCATTTTAATCGTATTATAGTGTAATATACACTCCTCAATTTTTTGTGATAATTATGTTTCCTTTTTTGGGATATATTTTCCTTTTATAATATTTTTCTTGTTTTTTTGAAATAAAATTATGTATATCCTTTTTATTTAAATAGTATTAAGAAATCAGCCAGTTTTAATATTATTGCAATAAAATATATATATATATATACAAACAAAAATAGTTGTTTCAGTTTAAAAGAATCATTTAAACATTAAGATTTGATTTTAAACCTAATTTTATATCTGTATAAATATTTTGTATTCCATAAATATAAGTGTTAAATTTTAATCAGCTAAAAATATAATTATATATACATCTAATAAATAAAATGACGATTTTAAGAGGCCAAGAGGAAATGATTAATCAGAGTGATAGATAGTGATTGAGAGCTTTGACATAATAGAAAACCTTATTTGTTTGTGATTTGCTTACTTTTGTCTATTAAAATGTTAAGGCTTGAGATTCCAATAATACAATGTATGAAGAAAATTTGTATACATTTTATTTATTTAAAATTTTCTGCAATAATTATATATACATCTAATAAATAAAATGACGATTTTAAGAAGCCAAGAGGAAATGATTAATCAGAGTGAGTGATTGAGATCCTTTGACGTAATAGAAACCCTTTTTGTTTGTGATTAGCTTACTTTTGTCTATTAATTTTAAGTCTTGAGATTTCAATAATATGATGTATGAAGAAAACTTGTATATATTAAACAAATAAAATTTATATAGGATATTAAGAATTGTAAAATAAATAAACTCTTTTAAAAAATTATATAAGAGAATAGAAAATTTATATAATCATTTAAATCTATTTTAAATAAATTTTTACAAATCGAAAATGACCGCCAATATTTTTGAAGAGATGAAAAATATATATAATAAAAAATATTTTATAATTTTAATGGCCGCCATTATATTTGAAGCGATGAAGAATATATATATTAAAAAATATTTTATAATTTTAATGGCCGCCAATATACTTGAAGCGATGAATAAATATATAATAATATTTATTTTAAAATTTTAATGGCCCCCCAATATATTTGAAGCGATGAATAAATATATAATAATAAATATTTTAAAATTTTAATGGCCCCCAATATATTTGAAGCGATGAAAACATCTCCTAAAAATCAATACGGTATTGATTCTACAATACCAAAATATCACTACGGTATTGAATCTACAATGATAATATCAATACGGTATTGAAACTACAATGGGTATTGATTTCACAATCCTACACCGGGCCTAAAAAAATTTTTTTTTTAAATCTAGGCAGGGCCGTGTTCCAAAATTTTTTTTAAATATTCTGGTCGGGCCGGGCCGTAAAAAATTTTTGGAAAAAAAATCCGGGCTGGGCCGTACAAATGGTACCTCTACAGGTCTCTGAATTATATTAGGAGTAGGATGAAAAAATTTGATTAAATATTATGTGTTTCTAATACCTCTTAATTTCCTGGACTATCTGATGCACATAAATTTACCAATATTTTATAAGTCCTATTGATGTTAATAATAGGAATCTTTCTTGTGATGATGTTCCTTGGTTGTGTGTTATTAAATTCTTTAAATAAGTCGTACCAATCTTTGTAATATAGGTTAGACTTTTTATTGACTGCACCATTCTTGTAGTGTATTGTTAGTAGTAATATAAATATAAGTCTATTAATAATTCTTACAATTTTTAGTAGTAATAGAAATATAAGTCAATTAATAATTCTTGTAATTCTTTTTCTTTTATTTCATATGATAATAATATATCCTTTTCTATTATTCAATTTCATATCGAGTTTTTAACAAACAATTTTATTATAATTATAATAAGCTACATTATTGAACGATTTCTTTTATAATTCTATTAAATAATATATAGATTTAATTTTATTATTTAAAAATTAATAAGAATACCTAAATATTTATTAAATGAATACTATTTATTTTCACTAAGTCAGCTTGCAATCAAATTCTGTATTAAAAATAGAATTTCAATATCACTCACTAAATATTAATTTAGCATTAACAGTTGAAGCTTATTTGACTTATATTATTTAAATTATTATATAACCCTAATTAAATATATATAATAATTTATTAATTGACAATTAACAAATTTAATATTGTAATTAACCGAGTTCAAAATCACTAATCAACTATTTTATTCATTTTTAAATTTAATTACCATGCCACTTCCTCAAAATATTTTTAAGGTTCAAATAAGTATAAGAGATTTTTTATAAAAAGTAAGAATATATAGTTTATAATCCTCTATTATATATAATTGGTTATAAAATATTAGGTAAAATGCCACTTTTACAGACGTATTTGACAGTTATATAATATATTACAGTTAATAATTTAATAAATTTTATAAATAAACGCTTTTGATAATAAATATAAGTATCAATTTACTTTCAATTCAATAACGCCATCTATTTATTTAAAAATATTATAAAAATAAAATATCTTAGAAATCTGCAAAGTTAGGCTCGGCCCGTACCGATTATAAAAATTTTCCCAAGGAACATCTTCTAGAATTTCTAATTTAATGTCTTTACAATATAAATTATATTTTTACCCTTTTGTATCAAAAAATTTCAAAAAATGTTAAAATATAATGAATATGACAATTGTCACATTAAAATATTATCCTTAAAGACAAATAAAATAACACAAAAATGTTTAATAAAAATATTATTGTTTATTTATAACAAAGAATTCCTCAAAAAAGATTTATTTACTAAGAAGATTTAAAATTATTATCAAATCAAAATATGTTAAAAAATCTTTTTAAACTTCAAAAATATTTTTTGCTTAAAATTTTGGGCGTGAAAATCAGTAATAAATTGTAACAAAAATAATATTACAATTAGAGATCTGCAAAAGTAGGCCAAGCCAATACGGGCTTTGGGCCATTTTTTTTTAAAAAATCGGTTCGGGCTGGATCGGGCCTAATATTTTTTAAAAAAAATCAGGCAGGGTCGGGTCGGGCCTTAGATATTTTTTTTAATATATCGAAATTTATCAATTGTATGTTGATTTTAAATGTAAAAAAAATTAGATTTTATTTATTGAAACTAGACGCCATATAACATATATCTTTCATTTTGAGTAATTATAAAAATTAATTTCTATATTTAAATTAATAAATTCTTTTAAAAAAAAAATCGGGTTCAGGCCGGGCAGGGCTTGAAAAATTAGGCCCGATGCAATCACTAATTACAATAGCAACATATCTTTCTTTTTTTTAATAAAAAAAAATCAAATAAATAAATCCATTTTCATAATATAATATAATCATAAAGAGTACAGAAACAAGCTCACACGATAAAAAAAATCTTAATGTCAATTTTCCTCAAAAACTTACAAATCAGATTTTATCATTTTTAGTTTATTATAATGGCTGGAAACATATTTAAAGAATTATACATACAAAAAATAATAATATTTATTTTTCTAATTGTAAAGCGAATATTTACTAATAATTCGTACGAATAGTGATATTACTAAAATCAAATACGAATAATTTTTTTTGTGAAATTTAAATGTGTTATAATAATATACATCGACAGTTTTATTATTTTATTTTTAGCATGAATAACAAACTCACGAGAAAATATATAATAGTTCGTACCAGCACAGATTTGTTTATTAATAAAAAATATGCTGTTAATTAGCCATTTATTTTTTTAATTTAGTTAAAAATACAATTTTTATGTCAAATGATAATATATATCAGAGACCTGCAGAAGTCCTATTTGCACGGCTCGGCCTGGAATTAAAAAAAATTTTTTTGGCCCGGCACGGGTTTTATATTTTCAGGCTTGACTTGGCCCGGATTTTTTAAAAAAATTAAAATCGGCCCTAAGGTCTCTGATATATAAAGAGTAAAAGGTTGTGTTGATAAGCGCTGTTAACCAGGAATTTAAAGTAATTAATAAATTATATACATTTAATTATAAAGTAATTGTCGAGAATTGAAAAGATTTACATTATAATTTTGATCATCTATGTAATATCATAAAATTATAAAATGTATTGGTATAATAAATTTAAACAACGAAAATGCATTGTATGTTGTCATTTGCCCCAACGAAAATGAGCATAAGCTTTATTAGTTTCGCACAAAGCGTGTAAATCTCTTTTCTTTTTTATGACACTGCCCTAAATCATGTTTGTAAAATAGATAAATAAATAGCAATAAAAATATGGGAATTGAGGCTCGTGAATAAACTAAACTAGGACGAATTTCAGATTATAAAATTATGGGCTAAGCTGTAAAAAAAAGTTTTATATTGATGGAACATATTGGGACAATAACATTAAATATAACGATCAGGAGCGTCACTGGCCTTTACAATCTCAGGAGGTAAATTTTTAAAATTATTTTTTATCTTCCTTACAATTATATAAAAATTAGTTGAAAAAAACATGTTTTTTTTTAATTTCAATTTATTTATTAAAAATTCTATTAATCAAAACAAGGGTTGGCAAGTCGGTCAGTCAGTTGACCGGTCAAATTCAGTCAATTGACCGGAGAGTATTTGACCTGGTCAAATACTCTAAAAAAATCCAAAGAAAAAAAATTAAAAATATGTTTAAAAAAAACGATATATGCTTATTTTTAGGTCCCAAATATCAAGAGGAGCATCTCGGGCCATTCCACGTCAAATCGATCACGATTCGGCCGACCCCTTTTAAAAGTGTTAAAAATTTCTGGAATTATTTAGATAGGTAAAAGAGTGAGAAAGCCGTTCATTTTAGCTCGCTAGCACACCTGGTTCTCGAGATATAGGGGCTCAAAGGTACAGAAAAGAGCTACTTTGGAATTTTTAAAATTTTTAAAATGCTTATATCTCAAAAACTATTTATAGTAAAAAATATTATAATATATCATTTTGTAGGTAAAGAAATTCTCTAATGGGCTAACAAAGAATAATAAATATTGGCGCCATTATAGGCTTTTAACATCCGGTTTGCCTAAATTGCTTTACCTGTATTTTTAAGCAAAATAGTGAGTTTGTTTTCGAATTTTTTTTATTGTTTTTTATTTAGACACCTTTTATAAATATATATACGATGTCAAAACCTTGGCGACGCTATCGACTCCAAAAATTGATAAAAAAATAGATGGCGCTTTATGAAATTACGGATTATGGTTAAAATTTTGCTGCTAACTTATCAATAACCAAATATTTTCACTTTTTATATTAAAAAATTTTGATTTTCTATTAAATATATTAATTAACTGAGGAGCAGAGTGGGAATATGTTCATTAGACACTTAATAATGTAACAAATTTCCAATAATAAATATCTTTCATATTATTTTTTTAATTTTTAAGGTATCAACAATTTCACCGAATTTTTCATCATTTGATGAAGAAAGATAATGGTATAATTTCAGTCGTTAAAACTTTTTTTTACTCTTGATATTTTTTTCTTCGAATATTTCTTTTCACATAAGCGTTTTCTTTTAATGAGAGATTCCCCATTTGATTGTAGGGATATATTAATGTTATCAATAGCCTCTTGATTAATTATATGAAGGGGAGAATCAATATCTACATTGTCATTTGAAGTATAAGGAATGTTTGATAATTTTTGTCGTGATGAAGTGCATATTAACATATCTAAATTGAATGGTAAATTTTTTTGGGTCATCCAGGGTAGATTCTTTCTTAGATTCTCGCGATAATAAGCATGTCTCCGTAGATTAAATGGGTTGCAACATTTTAATATTTGGTACGTCTTTCTGTGATATAGAATAAAATTTTAATTGATCTACAATACATGTTTTTGCTCTCTCCAAATCCAGATTGTTAATGGTAGACAGACGGTAAAATTAATCTGAACGGACAGGTTAAAATTATTTCTCAGAAAGAGAGATCGTTTTAAACAATTTATTTTGTAAAATATAATCGAATATATGCTTAATATTTTTACTGCAGCTGTTATTTATTATCGAGCTAATAAGTCATGCGCTCGCTATAGTAGCATAGTAGAGATCTTAAAAATGTAAAACATTTTAATGATAGTGGGAGGGAGGGGGAGGGCAGAAATGGAAAATTTTTATCACAATTCTTATAAACGTATCAATATTTTAATTTTCCTTAAGAATAATATTTTTCAATCTAATTTTTTCTTCAAGTTTTGGTAAAAATGAATATTATGGAAAAGTCGATAGCGTCGCCAAGGTTTTGACATCGCATATATATTTATAAAAAGTGTGTAAATAAAAAGTAAAAAAAAAAATTCGAAAACAAACTCACTATTTTGCTTAAAAATACAGGTAAAGCAATTTAGGTAAACCGGATGTTAAAAGTCTATAATGGCGCCAATATTTATTATTCTTTGTTAGCCCATTAGAGAATTTCTTTACCTACAAAATGATATATTATAATTTTTTTTACTATAAATAGTTTTTGAGATATAAGCATTTTAAAAATTTTACAGATTCCAAAGTGGCTCTTTTTTGTACTTTTGAGCCCCTATATCTCAAGAACCAGGTGTGCTAGAGAGCTAAAATAAACGGCTTTCTCATTTTTTTACCTATCTAAATAATTCCAGAAATTTTTAACAATTTTAAAAGGGGTCGGCTGAAAAAGTGCCTTTTTTGATCGATTTGACATGGAATGCCCTAGTAGTGAATTCAATGAAGTATATGATATAATCCAAGAATTAGCCATTTTACAAGGTGGTGATGACCCAAATATTTTAAGTGATATAATTAATTTCAGAAGCAAAAGCAGTATGTTTAATAGCAAATTATATGGAAAACAGTAATTTCCATAAGAAACAATCAATTCCGATCTCAAGTTAATAGATTAAACTTTGCCCACCATGTCCATTAAGAAACTAACAATTCCTAGTTCTACTTCTTCTTTAGAAAGAAATGAATCGATTTGGGTTAATATTCTTATGAAAATAGAAATCGAAAGATCTCGACATCAGGGAAATTGATTAAAAAATATTAAAGAAATTGATATGAATATGAATCAGAACAAGATTCTGCTACAGAGAGCTAAACGTTAGTTATTGAATGATAATAAATTTAAAAAATTAATATTATAGATTCATTTTATTCAGGGATCCAAACCGAACCTGAACCGGACCAATAAACAGCGAAAACCCGGTATTTTTTATCAAATTTAAACCGAACCTGAACCGCTAAAAAATTTCTAGCCGAACCTCTAAAATGCCTCTGAACCGGTGCGAGTCTCACAATCATATGCTTATAAAATAATGTGTAAGATTGCAAAAATTTTAAGATTATTATCAATCACATTTGATTGATAAGTGTCAGTCATAATTTTTATAAACTTTAGTATTATTGCCATTTTACAAATTTTTTTAAATATTTTAAGCTTATAAATTATAATGCCTAGATAAAAATTAATTCCTATATATAAATTATTTTGATATAGTATTATAAATGATACATCAAATCTGATATCATACTGGCAGTGCTGGCTACCCAAGTTTGTGTGGAAAGATGTTTTTCAACAATTAAATTTATATTATCTCCTTATAGATGTAATTTAAGTGAGACGAATTTTGAAAAAATATTAATTGTGCGGCTTAATAAAAAATTTTTAAGTTATTGTTCTTAGAAGTGGGCGCGGGCCTAATTTTTTATTCATGACCTGCCCGCTCACGGTTACAATAAAATAATTCACGCCCATTCACGCTAACCACTAAAAAAATTTCAACCCGACCCGCCCGCTCACAAAAGGCAATATTTTAATTCACGCCCGAAAATTCACAGTGTTTTTAAATTTTACAAAACTATTGCTATTATTTTACATTTTTTGAATTTATTTTATTAATTTCATAATCCATATTAATTACAAAAAATAAATATATCGAAATTTTTATTGAGAAAAAGAAGAATGCTCATCTTTTTATTTCAATTGTGTATGCCTTTCCTCATAAGAGATTGGTTACAGAAAATAACCTTTCACTAGAAGCCGAACTTGCGGGGGCTGACAAAATATTGCTCGCTAATCTTCTCAAAAAAGGAAATGAATATTCCAGCTTCCAAAACTTCAAAATATTGTTGATGCGTCATCAGAATCATCTAGAAATTCTCTAAATTTTTCATTTAGAATATACGGTCTTTTATGATGTAGGATGAATTAGAAAAGTTATAAATGATAGTTGACCATTTAGAATATACGGTTTTTTATGAGTTTAGGATAAATTAGGAAAGTTTAAATGATAGTTGGTATTGACTTATGCATATCATCTAATTTTATATCATTTAGCATTTTTAAAGTTGTTTTATATATATCATCCTTTTCTTCTTTTATTAAAAACTTAAGACTTTTGAAATTCGGATCTAGAATTAAGCCTACCTTATGTAGTGGCTGCATAATAGATCTTTCTTTTAAAAGAATTTTGTTCTGTTTTTTAAAGTTTTGATTATTATTGTATCACGTTCAGAAAATTACCAAAATTTTACTAATTTTTGTTTCCATAGACACTTCATTTATTGTTGGACGAGAATCTGCGCTCAGATTATCCGAACATTTTTTAAATATTGATAGAAATTTATCTAACTCGAGTATGATGTTGATATCAATTGTGGCTAATCTATTTAATTCTTGCTGCTAAACAAGTACACCTGTATTTCAGAATATGATTTTAAAAAACTCTGTATCATGATATATATAGAGTTTCCATCTCGTTATTACATCTTGTTTAAGGGTGTGGTTTAGCTTGCTATTAGCTGTAGATTTTTTGAAATATTATACTATAATTTTACACCATTTATATTTAAGGATATTTCAGTTAAACAATTGTCAAAAATATGATGCATAATATTATTTAGTATGGCATATACATGCTAGAGTTTCGTCATCTTTGAATGCATTTATAAGATTTGCTCCGTTATCAGTCACAACTATACATTTATTTCTGTGTATTCTTCTAAAATTGAATTGACTAAACTTTTAATTTTGACGCCTATTTTTTTGATTTTCCTTGTGGTCAAAACAAATTCTTTTAATACAAAATCCTTGCTGATAATAGTAATGGTTAAAAAAACTTTGATTTTTATAGTAATCCGTCCCAAAATCAGTGGTTATGAACAAGTAATTATTATTTATCATGCTTTTAATCTTAATTTCATCGTATATCTTTGGAGCTATAGTATTCTTGAGAGTTTTCCTGCTCACAAGTATATCTTTTATATTTTGTTGTTCATATGTGACACCAACATTTATTAACTCTTGGCCTAGCTTGTAAAATCCTTCACTTTCTGTTGCATTTAAAGATCGAAGATCTTTGCAAATAAAATGTAACTGACTTTTCTGTAAAATGCTTAAGCAAAATTTAGCAAAAAGTCTCGTGATAAAACACCTAAACATAAAAAAAAATAGAACTAACGGAATGATACCGGATGTTGTTTATAAAATGAGGAAGATTTTTTGTTTTCAAAATTATTCTTTTTCAAGAAAATTAAATTAGAAAATATATATTATAATTATAAATTGCAAGTTTATATTTAAAAAAAAACAATTTTAAAAATTAAAACATCAGTGATTCACGGGAAATTTATGCTCACGCCCGATCATGCCCGGGAAAAATTTTGGGAAGGCCCGTCACGCCCAATCACGCCTTATAATCTAAAATTTATTTACATTCACGCCGTGACCCACCGTGACAAGATGGGTCATGCGTAATTTCACGGCCCGCGCCCACCTCTAGTTCATATTAAAATAATCATTGATATTTATTTGTTATATTTATAAATTAAATATTATTTTATAATGCGCAATTAATAAAAATGAAGGTTTTATCTATGTGTTTTTTATTTTAATTATGAAATAAATAAAAAAATTTCCCTATAGATAATTCGAATTGAATACAAAAGGAGGTTCGAACCGAACCGATATTTTTATTTTTTGCGAACCAACTCGGAACCTTGAACCGTTATTTTTATCCAACCTGAATCTGAGCCGATATTCTTTTCGGTTTGGATCCTTGATTTTATTATTATATTCAAAATAAAGTTAATATTGACTTTAATAAAACATTTAACCGTATTTGACCTGTAAAATATCGGTCAATTGACCGAAACGTATTTGACCTGTAAAATATCGGTCAATTGACCGAAACGTATTTGACTGGTCAAATGCACAACCTTGTCTTAGGATAACCTTAAAATAAAATGTCACAATAAAAAAAAATTAGATATCACTCATCGAATAATAAAACTTTTGGCAACATTTCTGGTTTTCCTTTAAAACAAAATAATTTTTAGATTTTGAATCTACTACCTCTTTTGCATAATACAGAATTCAAAATTCTTTTTATTTTGATAAAGTTCTCTAAAAAATAAAGATTTCTGATCAAATTTTACCTAAAAATTCCAAATTTTTTTTGTTAGTAATTTTCTGAACATAGAAAATTTTTAAAGATAAAATCACAAATTTTTTCTTTTTCAAAAATTTTTTAAAGATTTGCAAACTCTAGAATGAATCATAAAATATTTATCAAACTTGATTTTCAGAGGCATCGATTAGTTCCCAGGCTAATTTATCTTCAAAAAGAATTTTACCGTCTTTATCTCTTGCTGCCTCCAAAATCCATTTTAACGCTCTGAATTGACTATGTTTGGGATTTATAGGACAAGGAACCTAATATCAATAAAATAAGCTAGTTTGGAAACCGGACTAAAAGAGGTGTATAGTTCGGTTCGGAATATTTTTAGAAAAAGTGGTTCGGTTTTTAGATAGATGCGATTCTAAGGGTTCCATACTCTTGAGTAATTAAACAAATTTCCAAAAAATTTAAACAATATCACACGATATTTTGAATAATATATAAATTCTAATTTAGCTGCTAGAATCGATTTCGGTTATTCAAAATCATAAGATGGGGTTTGGTTGTTAGAGTTATCCCAGTTACAAAATTTACGGTTTCAAACTCGAAAAATAAGATATGATGGAATATAAACATAATGACAGTGTACTAGGTCAGCTTAATATTAAATAGCCGGCTATTTCGTATCGGCTAAATAGCCAAAAAAGAAAAAAACGAAAATTAACAATGCCACCAAATACTTAAAACAAACCAAAATAGGGTGTCCTTGTCCTCTTTCAAATACTTTAGCTATTAAGTAACCAAATTAAGCCCATCTCCCTTAAAATACTAAAGTTTTTGACTTATTAAAAATCGGGATAAGTATATTAACCCTTTCATGCACAGAAATTTATACAAAAATTCGATTTTGCTTTTTATTGAAAATAATGAAAATATATAGTAAAAATCTCATAAAATTTCGTTATAATTTTATTTTTAAAAATAAAAAAATATTTAATAAGATATTACAAAAATTAAAATGGGACATCTGCTATTCCACTGTGCATATCATATTTATGATTTATTATTCATTATATGTTTTAAAACAATTTCGACTTTAGAGAGGCATAACGCCACATCTAAAACTGATCCAGGCGCGTACGCAGGAATTTGGTCTGGTGGGGGGAGAGGGGGGGGGGGGTAAATAAAACTTTTTAAGAAATATTATTGTTTTTTAAAAATATCAAGCATACATTTATTAGAACTAATAACTATTTCTAATACACAATTTTAAATTAATGTGAATTATAAAAAAATTATATGTATAAACCGTCATATAAAAAACTATAAAATAAATGTGAATTAAAAAATATTAAACGGATATAACTGGCGGTATAGAAAAACTATAAAATAAATGTGAATTATAAAATATAAAGT
Source organism: Gordionus sp. m RMFG-2023 (assembly GCF_954871325.1). NCBI lineage: Eukaryota > Metazoa > Nematomorpha > Gordioida > Chordodea > Parachordodidae > Gordionus > Gordionus sp. m RMFG-2023. The sequence goes on from NC_088775.1 coordinate 20,254,370, forward strand.
GAATATAACTACTATTTGAACCACTTAAATGACCCAAAATATAAATTTGAATTTTTTGAGCCTTTAAAATTTATATACATAAAAAATTTAAATGTTGGAAATAAAAATTAATATACAAAAAATTTCTTAATTGTATTTTGTGTGTTATATATTTACATGTAAAATCCAATCTACGTTGGGATTGAGCTAATTTTTCAATTATCTCATCTTGCTTGTCGTCAAATGCCTATGAATATTCAAAAGATCCAAACCTTTCTATCTACTTTCAGAAGTTGTACTTCCTGGTATGTCTTTCAGAGACCTGCAGGGCCGGCCCCTGGGCCGGACCGTATTTTAATTTTTTAAATATACCCGGGCGGGGACTGAAAATTTTTTTAAAAAAATATCCTGGCCAGGTTGTATATTTTAAAACAGCCTATATTTGATATTGTTATTATTAGCTATAAAAATCAAAAAAAGATAATTTATTTTAAAAAAATCCGGGCCGGGCCTGAAAATTTTATTTTAAAAAAAGCCGGGGCGGGCCTGAAATTTTTTTAAAAAAATCCGAACCGGGCCGTAAAAATTTTTAAAAATAAATCTGGGCCGTGCCCTGCGAATGTTACCTTTGCAGGGCTCTGTTATTCTTTTTAAAAAAGAGAATATTCTCTAGCTAATAAGGCATCATAAGATACTTTATAAAAATCTAACAAATATTTTTCTTTCTATCACCATCTGAAAAAGGTTGGTAAGGCTTTTGTAGAAGTAATATCTGCAGATTGGTAAGTGCTGCATGATGAATTAAAACTAAAAACCATTCATTTATTTGGGTTATAAATGTATCTAAGAGAGGGGACATTTGTTTTATAATACTCTTCTACTGATCCTATATTAATGTTTTAACGATGAGCTTGCCTTGCTGCAAGTCGAAGGAGACAAATATTAAACACGTATAGCTCTGCTTTTGACTCAACAATAATATATAAAATATGAAATTCTTCATTAACATTAGCCCTAATTTTCTTGAGTTCTAATAAAATGCTCGCCGCTATTCTCATCTTCTTAATATGTCTATGTCATGTTTTTGAAAAGTATTACATATAGTTGTATAATTAAATAATACATTCTAATGAGAAAAAAAATTTGGAATAAGCATTGAATCCAATAATTTCTTGCTTCTGAGGAAATATTTCTGTCAGACCATTGTGATATTTTGGTAATAGTAAATAATCGGCTCTTCTAACTCCATATAAGCTGTTTACTGCTTGATGGCGAAAACTCTATCTCGTTGGACAAGCTTGCAATTGGACAAGGAGTTTCAGAAATAATTATTATTTAACTAGAAATTTAAAAATGGTGTATAAATATTACGCCACTAAAAATTTGAAAATAATAAATAAATATCACGCCGGAAAACTTGAAATCGAAATTAATTGATAAAATAACTTAGTAGATGAATGTGATAAATAAATGTAATTAAATATTTAATATGAGATAGGAATAAATATTAACAATAATATTTGAAAAATATATCCGGCAACTGCATTTTTTTGGCTGGTGGGGGGGTACGTATGCGCCTGAACTGAGCATATGCAATCTGAACGATGTTCATCAATAGTTGAACAATAAGACTATCTTCTGATTTGTTTTGATATGTAAATGTGAGGAGGCACAATATTATCTTCTGAGGCAGTGGATTTATCAATATAATCTGAACTAATATCACTTTATAGGATACATTATATATAAAAATAACGAGTTATTATATAAATCAGTGTTGAAGTAATATATGTACAAAATATTACAATAACAAATTAAATACTTTTAGAAATATTAATTTATAAAATATCCGTTTGGAAAAAATCTTGAAAAACAATGCGAAAAAATAATGTTTTAAGCATATCATTAAAAATGACATAAATACATTTTAAATGTAAAAATTTGAAAAAAAGAAGGATATTAAAAAAAACTATGGCAAATTTTAAATTGGCTACCTTCCTCAGACTTAAACTATTATTTGAAAGAATATTGATTCCCTATAATTATTGCAGTTTCTCGTGATGACATTTTTTTTGAGAGAAAAATTCGTTTAGAGATCATTTTTGTCGTTCCAGAATTCTGATTGAATTTGTAAATCAATTAAATTACCGAGTAGTTAATTTCAGTGGCGTCACTAGGGAGGGGCGAGCAGGGGCTCGAGCCCCCTGAAAAATTGAATAAAGCAAAAAAATTTTTTATATTACTCCTTAATATCCCTTGAACTAAAAATAAATTTATTTGATCGCCCCCTGAACGATTTCTTTTATAATTCTATTAAGTAATATATAGATTTAATTTTATTATTTAAAAATTAATAAGAATACCTAAATATTTATCAAATAAATACTATTTATTTTCACTATGTCAGCTTGCAATCAAATTCTGTATTAAAAATAGAATTTTAATATCACTCACCAAATATTAATTTAGCATTAACAGTTGAATTTGACTTATATTATTTAAATTATTATATAACCCTAATTAAATATATATAACAATTTATTGACAATTAACAAATTTAATATTATAATTAACCGAGTTCAAAATCACTAATCAACTATTATATATAATTGGTTATAAAATATTAGGTAAAATGCCACTTTTACAGACGTATTTGACAGTTATAATATATTACAGTTAATATTTTAATAAATTTTACAAATAAACGCTTTTGATAATAAATATAAGTATCAATTTACTTTTAATTCAATAACGCCATCTATTTATTTAAAAATATTATTAAAAATTAAATATCTTAAAAATCTGCAAAGTTAGGTTCGGCCCATACCCGGCCCAAACGGGCCCGGGCCTAGTATTTTAAAAAAAAATTCGGCCCAGGTCGGGTCTTGGAAATTTTTTTAAATATATGTAAATTTATCAATTTTATATTGAATTTTTTATGTAAAATAAAAATATTTGATTTTATATATTGAAATTTGAGTAATTATAAAAATTAATTTCTTAGGCCCGATGCAGATCACTAAAATATCTTATTATTCACCCCACAATGGATGTAATAAATTAGCTATCTTTTCTTCTCTTTTTTACGTGTTTTTAGGAAAGCTATATTTTATTTGAAAAACAGTTTTGAGTTAATTTTTAATACGAATATATTTTTTATAATATTACAAACTACTATTATTTTAAGATATAATAATATACCAACTAGAAATGGTGCGACAATAATATATAACATATTAATTGCTTTCATCATATCACTCTGGTTCTTATTTTATAGTTACGAAATGTTTCATTTATAATATGGCATAATTGCTGTGTAGATAACTTAAGGCTTCTATATGTTTGCATTATTTCTTCTAAAGATTTTTAGTGTTTTCAATTTATCTAACATAATAAATTCTTATATGAGTTAACATCGTAAGTGTCATAGCTATGACTGCAAATTAATCAGTATCTGTTATTTGTGTTGCTATGTAAGTTAAGGTTTTTACTAACAGCTGCCGAGAGCATATGATTGCATATTTCAGTTAGTGTAATGGTTTATATATCATTAAAAATGGATAATAATCTTATGGAAATTTAATATCTCACAATAATTTTCTCGATTACTTATCTATCTTCCATCATGTCATCTAAGTGGAAGCTCTAGCCATAATATAGTTTTATGATTTAGATTGGTCGTTTATATTCTCTTCTTCAATAATTGTTGATTTTGCTAGGCCTATAAATTTTTCCTTATTATTCCATTCTATAAAACATTGTCTAAAATGGTAACAGAGTTATATTAGTTTAATGACCTTTTGTCAATGTAATTTGCTAAGAATTATATTATATAATGTGGTTTTTAAAAACCATTATTATTTGAGGCATATGTTTTTTTATCACTTGTAATTCTTTAGACGCAAAATTTTTTATATCAGCAATCAAAAATATTTTATATTGTAATAAATAGATTTTGTATTAAAAAATATTATTTTTAGAAATGTCTTATATTGTTTAATTAATTATATGCGAGTTTATTTTATATCCATAATATAATAAACGACAAAATATGAAATTCAGAATAATTGTTCGGAGTTAGCAAATTTAAAATAATAGCCGAAGGCCAGGCAAATTGGGGGGCATGGGGGGCGAAGCCCCCATAATTTTTTTTTTTAGTTGAGCCCCCTGAGATTGTAAGACGCACTTGGTTAATTTGTTGTTATGATTAGAAAAAAATCGCATGTTGTTAATAACAGTTTTTTGCTTAATCCAAGTGACTCCTATTTCATGTCAATAAAAAATCTTGATTTCCTAGATTTTTATAGCACATGTAATGCAAATTAATTAATGGTTTAAATATAAAGGGTGAATATCGTTTATCAAACTGATAAAAAAAATAAGGAAGCAAAATTTAAACAAATAATATTCTAACTTGGTAGGTAGTTCCCCCTCGTTTAACATTCATTAACCACATCAAAGGTGCAGCATTTTTTACCGCTAAATGAAAAATTTTAAGAGGATTGGTTTCAATGACTTCGGAATCACTATCTTTATTTTTATCTTCTAATTGAGCTAAATACAATTCACGTATTTGTTTCCATTTTATCGCTTGAAAGGCCTAAAGAAAATTCAAATATTTATAGTAAAATCATAAGTATACCTTGGCCATCAAATTTTTAGCTAATTTTTTATCAGCTTCCATCATTACCATATTTGTAAATTTACTAATTTATTAAGATTATGATATAATATAACTGTATTTAATAAAAACTTAAGTAAAGGGTCATCGAAAGTAAAGCTCATTAAATCGTTCTTTAAAGCCTTAATTGGCCTATAATTTAAATCTGTTGTGGACTCAATAATATCATTAATTTGATCGAGGCTAGTAGTTGGTTCGGCATAATTGGTGGAATAAACTGTATTTCTATAACATATCAATTGGGGTAATCTTGAAAAATTTCTAAAATAAAATAATTAGGAACATGTGTATTGTGTAGGCATATTATGAGCATTTATATATAACTCGGGAATAAAATAAATTCTTTTGTTTTATATATTTTTTATTTCAAAATTTGTCTCGATTTTGCTATAAAAATTTTAATATAAGCTTTAAGGTTAAGTCCTAGAGTCGGCTTAATACTTAAGCCGGATATTTAGCCGTATTTTAAGTATCGGCTAAATTGCCAAAAGAAGCTATAGAAAAATGTTTTAAAAAACAAAAAATAGGGAATATAATTTGAAAAATAACAGCCACCAAATACTTAAAATAAACCAAATTAGGGTATCCTCGATCAAATTCTCTTTGCCTATACTAAAAATTAATGTTGTTAAACGGCTCGTTTTGAGCCGATTTTTAAAAACGGCTAACTCAATATTTTATCCAGAAGAATATTACGCAAGCCTGAAAATTTTGCTCATAGAAGGAACAAAAGTATAGACATATATTATCGAAATCTCGAGGCTTAGTCGATATTTATCTGGCTAAAATATTGTGTTAGCCGTTTTAAAAAATCGGCTCAAAACGAGCCGTTTAACAACACTACTAAAAATAAATAAATATCCAAATTAAGCCGATCTATGACACGGCCATAATGTTTCTTCTTTTCTTTACAAAATAAAAATATAATGATATCACAAATTTCGTTATTTTGAATAATCGCGCTATATTTTGCAAATCATTTCAAAAGAAATAGAAAACATGAGCAGCAAATGAATATTAAAGGTTTCATTATATGATTTTCCAACCGGTTCGTCATTCGATAATGATTCATTTTTAAAAATATGAATAACAAAATTATTGATTCGAAAAATCAAATTGAATATGAATAAGGAAAAAATATTATTCGTCGAATAACTTTTTATCAATTACTCGATAGAATCATTTGAAATTATTAGTATAATTTGAAATTTTTAGTATTATTCAAAATTTATCGTAAATATTCGACATTAATTGTAGACATTCGAAACTATAAATATTAAAACTTTTTCATAAATATTTTAAATTATTTACATATTCCTTACTAGAGGTGGGCGCGTGTCTAATTTTATTTTCACGGCCCGCCCGCTCACGGTGACATTAAAAAGATTTATGCCCATTCACGTTCAACACTAAAAAATTTTAGACCCGCCCGCTCACGAAAGACAATATTTCAACTCACGCCCGTCATGCCCGAAAATTCACGGTGTTTTTAAATTTTTCAAAACTTATTGCTATAATTTTAAACATATTTGAATTAATTCTATTTATTTCTTTAATTCCATAATCCATATTAATAACAAAAAATAAATACAATTTATAAATCGAAATTTTTATTTAGAAAAAGAAGAATGTCAATGTTTTTTTATTTCAATTGTGTACGCCTTTCCTCTAATACGCGATTGGCTACAGAAAATAATCTTTGAATAGAAGCCGAACTTGCCGGGGCTGACAATATTTTACTCGCTAATTTTCTCAAAAAAAGGAAATGAATTTTCCTGCTTCCAAAACTTCAAAATATTGTCATTGTTATTTGTTTTATGAGCGATGAATCTTTCAAGATCATCCTCACAGCTTTCAATGGAAGATGTTGATGCTTTATCAGAATCATCTAGAAATTCTTCAAATGTTTCATTAGAATATACGGTTTTTTATGATTGTAGGATGAATTAGGAAATCATAAATGATAGTTGGCATTGGCTTATGCATATGATCTAATTTTACATCATTTAACATTTTTAAGGTTGTTTTATATATCTCTCTTCCTTTTCTTCTTCTATTAAAAACTTAAGGCTTTTGAAATTCGGATCTAGAATTAAGCCTACTTTATGTAGTGGCTGCATAATAAATCTTTCTTTTAAAAGAAATCTTATCCTGTTTTTTAAGGTTTTGATTATTATTGTATCACCTTCAGAAGGTTGGCAAAATTTTATATTTATAAATTCTACTCCTTCACTACTCATGCATAACATAAAGCATTTGTTAAAATTAATAAAAAGTAAAAACTTAAATGACTGTTGCAAAGATATTAAAATTTATGATTTAAATGCGAAGAATTACATTATCATAGTAAAATAATATATATAATAATAACAAACTTGAATGTAGATCAACATACACATGTAAATAAGCTTGAGAAATTTGATTTGAACATATAAATTGTTATAATAATTAAAATATTATTCTTTGTATTTGTATTAAATAGTGGTTTATATAAATTTGAATAGTTACGGAAAAGAGTTTTTTTATATCGTTAAATATTAAAATTTGAATAAATGTTAGTAGTATAAAAAATATAGCGATAAAAAGATGTAATAACAAGAAAAAAGAAATTGTTGTAAATTTTAATTTTGCTTTTTTATTTTTGTTATGATTTTAATTACCATTAATATTACTTAATAAAGTATTAGTAGTTAATTTATTTATGCTATTTATTTGTATTCTCTAAATTCTCAACTACAACATTTGTTGCCGAAACCCGTATGTACTATAATGCGCCTATACCTTCAGTCTATAACTCTGAAAAGAAATACTAAATAAAGGGGGAAGGGGATGTATGAAATGACCATCGACACGATAAAGAATGAGAGCAAAGAAACAATGGTATCAATATCCATACAAATGGTCGTAGTTCGAAAAAGTATAGAATTAGTCTGTTTAGTTTCAAGAGATCGTGATAATTAAATAGAATTAGTCACAAGAGATCGTTATACGTACAAGTGATCTATGTAGCTAAAAGAAATTCGTTATCTTTATTAAAGATATACGTTTAATGGTGAATTAATTTGATAATATTTAGCAAAATATTAGGTTATTGATTAACCAAAATCTTCATAAAGAGAAACGGCTTTCATCATTAGAAAATTCATGCCGAAATCGAGCTCGTTTAGAGATCGGTTTATTTGGGATCATTTAAGATACAAGAAATCGTTATCGTATAAGAGATCTTTATTACAAGAAATGATTATTGTTACAAGAGATTGGTATCAGTAGGATCATGACAACAGGTAGTATCGTTACAAAAGAGCGTTATCGTTATAAGGAATATTTATCGTAGACATGATGAGACAAAAGAGATGCTTTCGCGAAATATGGGATAACTCAATATTCAAACTGTAATCGGACTCGAACGGTTTTTAGAAATAAGAATACAAGCAAAAGACAGCTGTAGTTATAAATTAGAATAAATTAAAGATTAAAAAGAATAGATTTGGTGGAGATACAAGATGAGGTCGAAATCGAAAGATAATTGTTCATTGGCAGAAGGGTGGATCCAACGTAAGAGGAAGGGTGTTATAATAATTAGAATATTATTATTTGTATTAAATGGTGGTTTATATAAATATGAATAGTTACGGAAAATAGTTTTTTTATATATAAAGTTAAATATTAAAATTTGAATAAATGTTAGTAGTATAAATATAGCGGCAAAAAGATATAATATCAAGAAGAAAGAAATTGTTGTAAATTTTTATTTTGTTATAATTCATTTAATTACCATTAATAATAAAGTATTAGTAGTTAATTTATTTATGCTATTTATTTGTATTCTCTAAATGTTTAACAAAATTTAGTAAAAAATATCGTGGCAAAACACCTAATCATAAAAAGAAAGTAGAACTAGCGGCATGATACCGGATGTTGTTTATAAAATGCGGAAGATTTTTTGTTTTCAAAAATTATTATTTTTTAAAAAGAACTAAATTATAATTTAAAATTTATTCACACTCACGCCATGACCCACTGTGACACGATGGGTTACGCATAGATTCATGGCCCGCGCCCACCTCTATTCCTTACGGAATACTTTATCTTTTTATTTAATTTCCATATCTATAAATATATTTAAATTTAAAAAATCGAATTTTTCCAGAGTTTGGAAAAATCCTTGAAGATTTTTTAAAGAGAGATTTTTGATTAAATTTTACCTAAAATTCCATATATGTTTAGTAAGAAATAATCATTTATACCTTTTGTGCATAGAAATCTTTCAAGATGAAATTATAATTTCTTTTTACAGAAATATTTAAAGATTTATTCATCATTTTTGAAAATATTTTTAAAGAATTTAATTTTCGAATGGAATATTCGACGAATCAAATCGAATAATATTTTCATTACGTACGAATACGAATAATATAATTGCTCGATCGAAAATACGAATAATATAATTGTTCGATTCGAAAATACGAATGGAATATGAACAGTGCGAATATTAGGTTCGATTCATATTTTTGTAGGTTCAAAAGTAACTTTTTAATTTTTCAACTTTAGACTAGCTAGCGTGCACCCAGAGTCAAAATTTAATTTTAAAATAAATTCATTTATTATTGAAATTTACGAAATTATGTTTGGACGCATAAATGTATAATGCAAGAATCATTTTTTGAAGGATGCGCTCAATTCTAAATGATTTCAATTTTATCATATATAAAAATATTGGGTAATTTAATATCTTGAAATAAAATTTTAATTAAATGTGACCTGGGGCTTTTGGCGAGATGCTAATTTAAAAAATTAAAATACAAATAATATTAATAAACTATTCAGTTTCTTTTTTAAGGTTCGCAAAACTGATTGAGGAATTAATAGGCACTAGTCAGGCAAAAATATTAGTGCAGACCAGATATTTAATTCATTTATTTTCCATTCTGACATGATGCTAATTTGTTCTTATTTTCTAAGAACTTTTTCTTTATATTATTTACCAAAAGGATAATAATATTACATTGATAAATAAATACTTTCAATTAGAGATCTGCAAAGTTAAGCCCGGCCCGTACCCGGCTCGAACGGGCTTCGGGCCGGGCTTAATTTTTTTAAAATAATCGGGTTTGGGCCGGGCCGAGTCTAATATTTTAAAAAAAAATTTCAGGCCGTGTCGGGTCGGACCTTGGAATTTTTTTTAAATATATCTAAATTAATCAATTTTATATTGAATTTTTTACGTAAAATAAAATATTTGATTTTATTTATTGAAACTAAACGACATATAACATATGTCTTTTATTTTGAGTAATTATAAAAATTAATTCCTCTATTTAAATAAATTCGGGCTGGGCCAGGCTAGGCTTGAAAAATTAGGCCCGATGCAGCACTACTTTCAAGAGCTTTTTAAATGTAAGGTTAGCCAAAATTGTGTTGCCAATAATTTTTTCCTTAATACTGGCTGTTATATTGGTTAAAGCACTCATAGACATTAAAAAAGCATGAAGCATTGGCATAGATTTTAGAATTGTGCTTCCAATTGTCCAGTAAACTTTAACAGATAAATGATATAAAGATATTGCATATTTAAAAAAAATAAATAATACCTAATTAGAATTATGCCTAATTTTTCAGGCCCAGCCCGAACTTTTTTTAAAAAAGATTTGCCGGCTCGGCCCAAACTTGAAATATTTTTTAAAAAAAATTTGCCAGCCCGACCTGGCCCGAATTTATCTAAATATAGAAATTCATTTTTATAAAATAAAAGATATATGTTATATGGCATCTAGTTTCTATAAATAAAATCAAATATTTTAATTTTACACAAAAAATTCAACATAAAATTGATAAATTTAGATATATTTAACAAAAATTTCAAGGCTCAACCCGGCCCGAATTTTTTTTAAAAAATATTAGGCCTGACACAGCCCAAACCCAATTTTTATTTAAAAAAAACCAGCCCAAAGCTCGTTTGGGCCAAGCCTACTTTTGCATATCTCTAATTAGATAATTTAATAAGGTCAATCAAAGAAAAGAATAGCCCCTAAAAAATTGTTTGTATTCCCCCACCTGTATAAATATTGGCAATGCCACTGGTCCAAGATTTATAATTTGAATGGGTAGAGACAAAACATTAATATCTTACCTTAACAAATATCTGGCAACATATTAATGTGATCTGTACAACATTGCAATTCACAAAAATTAATATTTATAAAATTTAATATTATGATTACTCCGAAAAAAACTTTTAAAGTTGGCCATTAAAATTGTTTAATAAATTTTAGCAGTTAAGTATTCCCAGGCTTAATAATTATAGGTATATCCAAGATATTGGTAAAGAAGGGCTTTGGGGTAGTTTTTTTCTCCAAAAATTTTATTAGATATTTTTAGGCTCCTTCTTTAAAGAGATTTGACCATATCATTTATAATAATTTGGTTTTACACTTTTATTCCTTCTTTGATAATAAAGTTTATAATAATGTATTATATACATTTTTAAGGAGAAAGGGGTAGGGAAATATAAAGGAGACTTTCTAATAGTTTAAAAATTCATTTTATAAAATTGATATTTCATCATACTTTTTATACAAATCAGAGGCCTATAAGTCCAAAAATGTTATAACCTTAAAATCAGGCCAGGCTAAGCAAAAAACATTTATCCAGAAAGATAGTCAAAAAATTTTGACCTATGCTAGTCTCACAAATAAAGCTCATATTTATAATAATTTTCATAAATCTTATATCAAATTTATGTTTAAATAAGAAACAAACTACATTTAAATTGATCTTCATATAATTAAGTAAGTAAAAGATTGAACCCAATTAGTTAAATTAACATCAAATAAAAATTAAAGGCATGTCCTCCTAGCTCAATTTAATTTTTTTTTATTCTATTCAGAACAGTTGCCTGGACCAAAAGGGTTAGAAAATGATTTAGATGTCCTGATTTAACTTAATTTTGATATAATGCTGTACAGCTTATGCTAAAGCTTATTAACTTAATCACACTATTTTGGTTTATTTAAAGTATTGTTATTTTTTACTTTTTAGACTATTTAGTTGAAGCTACAGGCTAAATAGCCAGCTTAGTAATAAGTCAAAATAACCTGATACCTTTAAAATATGCTTAAAAGTTTACTTAATCCCTAAAACCACTATATGGAACAATACAAGCTAGGACTGTTGTTAAAATGCCCGATTAGGAACCAAAAAACCTGAAGATTTTATTTAGACCACAGAAAGGTTTGGACATTATTTGCCAAATCTCGAGGCTTATATAATAATAATTATGGCTTAAATCTTAATTGGAGTCTCTAAAAATCGACCCAAATCGGGCTTTTTACCTATACAACTAGGACAAAGCTTAAAGAATTTAAATTAAATAATCTATTAGTCAAAATGATACTTGATTGTTTTAATAATTTGCATTATTTAAATATCAAAGTAATGTACTTAAATCAAAAAATTGACATATGTTACGTGACAAGGTAACACATTGGTATGGCAAATTGTCATTTATAATAAATAGCACAAATCTTATCTGGGAACTAGGTCTTTGAGTTACAACATAGTTTAACTGAGTCAATACAATATTTCATTGATCAAATATGTATACAATTTCTATATTATATGATACAACAAAATCAGAGTTGTTAAAGGAAGAATCAAAAGATCGCCGATCCGATCCTAAATTTGTCAATTTTCTCAGATTTAAGATCCTGACCTTAAATTGTGGATCGTGCGTGATCGATATCATTTTTTTGAATATTCGATCCCGATCCTTTTAAAAATTATTTTATTTATTTAAAAAGCAATAGATAAAATAGAAATTTTGAAAATTAAATTAAAATATTATTTAAAAAAAAATATCTATCTACATCATATTTTATCAACCACCATTCCACGAGATTTTATATTTCAACAATTTACCAATTTTTTTGTACGAATAAGTTATGTTTATTTATTAATTTTATTATAATATAAATAAATTCTAGGTTTTAATAATGTCCTCAATTATAGATTTAGAAGATCTTCTATTGATGTGACAGCAGATATAAGTGAGAATGAGAATTTTTTAGTATTTCATAACATAAGTATTTCACTTTATGTGAAACGGATGGAAGTAACCATACAATGAACTATGCAAAATGCTCTTTATGCAAAAACAAAATATCTTCTTCAAAGATGAGCACTTCAAACCTAAAGAGGCATTTAGAAGTAAATAATTCTTTTAAAAATTCAATTTTTATTATATGTTAAGATCATAACAATATGCTTATTAAAAAATTATTTATAATAATTAATAAAATATTTATTGATGTGTTAATCTTAATTATAATAATCAGGAATTTTAATATTATTATTATTAATATTAGCTTATTCTTAGCATTGATATGAAAGGGAGATAAGTATTTTTAATGGGAGTTGAAATTAATTTTCAGTATTTAAAACCCTTCAACCACATATAAATAATATACTTAACTTAATATATTTAACAAAATTTGTGTAACCCTTTATTCATAATTAAATGCTAAAAAAAACCTCATTTATTCATATCATAGGAAAATATTTTTTCAAAATCTCTTGCCCATATTATCTTGGGCAGCTTTAAATGATAGACAATTGTAACTTAAATTTTTAAGATAACCTATATGACCCTTTTAACCATATGTAAATAATATAAATTTATGTTGAACCATTAATTCATAAGTTCTTAAATACCTAAAAAGCTTCAGTATTATTCATATGATGGGAAAATATTTTCTCACAGCTTTTAATAATGGTAGAAGAAAATATTGTAAACTTGAATTTTTAAGATAACCTATATGACCCTTTTAACCACTTATAAATAATAATACCTTAATATAATATGTTTAACAAAATTTGTTTTGAATCCTTTATTCATAAGTTCTTAAATGCCAAAAAGGCCTCAATATATTCATATCATAGGAAAATATATTCTCAAAATCTTTTGCCCCTATCATAGGAAACTTTTAATAATGGTAGAAAATATTGTAAACTTGAATTTTTAAGATAACCTATATGACCTTTTTAACCACATATAAATAATATACTTAATCATATATAATAAAATTTGTTTTAAACCCTTTATCATTTTTTTTGTTTATACAGGTTTTACATTCAGTCTGTACATTGTTTTTTTTTAACTTATATTTAAAAAAAATTTCCATCTAAAATTTTAAAAATATGATTTGATTCAGGGGAAGTTATATTCATCCAACTCTGTTACATAATATGTTTTTATTTTATAAAGAGAAAGCACAGTGAATTCAAAAATGAGATTGCCACACACTTAAATGAAGTCTCTACACAAACAAATAAGTCTCTACAAAATCAAAGTGTCCCTGGTTGCAGATCCAGATAAACCAAATTCAATTTTAGTAATCTTTACATGCCATCAAAAAACAGCAGACAAAATTATAATGGAGTTTTTTATTGACACCTTTCAACCACTTTCACTGGTTGATGATCCTTCATTCCAGAAAATGATTAAAAAATTTTCTCCAACGACAAAATTTATATGTCGTCAAACTCTGGGCAACAAAATATCTACTGCCTTTACAGATATGACAACAAATCTTATAAGAGATTTGTCTGAAGTCTCCTATGTATGCACCACTGCTGATTGTTGAAGTGGTCATCGAAGATATATTATATTTGTGTGAATATTATAATATTTTATTTTAGGGCTTTTATTGGAGTTACTGTCCATTGGCTGGACCCATTAACCCTCAAGAAAAGATCAGCAGCTTTGGCACTGAGGCGTATAATTGGAAAGCAAACATATGATGTTTTGGCTAAGGAAATTATGGATATCCACAAGACTTATAAAATTCATAATAAGGTGGTGAAGATGGTGACCGATAATGGAACCAACTTTGTAAAGGCATTCAAGAAATATTTATATTTAACAAAAAAATTTATTTAAAATTTTATTTTTATTTTATCAAGAGTGTTTGGAGAAATGAAGAAGATAGTGAGGATATGGAATTAATAATATTGGATGACATATTATCTGTTGATGACTCAAATAATCCTACTATCAGCCTACCAAAACATCAACGTTGTTGTTGCCATAATCTGAACCTTATTGCAACCAAAGACGTTGAGAAATCAGAAAAGGATATTAATTATAAGCGAATATCAAGAACAACATTTGCTAAATGATTTGCCTTAATTAACAAACAAAATATTTCCCCCAAAATGGTTAATATTCTATTGCAGAAATTGCGAAAATATCTAATAGCTCCCAATAAGACCAGATGGAACTCCTATTTTCAGTCAATGAAATTAATGGACAAGATGCTCTCTAAAAAGTTTTCAGAAGTAGAAAGTTTGTGATCAAATTTCACAATGTTTAGGCAAAGAAGAATGTTTCTTTGTCAAAGAATATACTTCAGTAGAACCCTTGGCTACATCATTAAAGATCTTGGAACGGGAGGATAACATGGAGCAGAGTTATCTAACTCCAATTCTAACTATACTTATAGAAAAATTAAAGAAATTTAGCTGCCTGCAATATTGTAAGCCCCTTGTAGAGTGTGTTCTTAGAGGTATTGATAAAAGGTAATAAATTTTTATCCAATTTTTTAAATTTTTATCCAATTTTTTAAATTTTTATCCAATTTTTTCATAAATTTATTAAAAAATTGGCATGATCTATTTAGTAAAATATTTTTAGCAGGTCTGGTCTACTAAGACTCTGATATCTGGTAAAATTTTAATGGGCCATAGGCATTAAGAATTATTAAATTTAATCAATATTATACAGATGATTGGTCAGGCCTGACTATAAAATTTGAAAGGGCTAACTTTTGCAGATACCTGATTTATATGAATGAACACTTATTTAATAATAAATTAATTATCATTTTAATATAGATTTCTTTCACTAGATGACAGTAATATATTGGCATTAATTATTCACCCAAAGTATAAGCTCAATTGGCCTTTTATTAATCTGCCACAAAATTTATTGCTAAAAGAAAGGTTAATTGCCCATTTAGAAAATATATAGGGTCAACCACATGCAGATCCTTCAAATGTATGCATGGATGAAATTGATACTTTTTTTGGGAAAAACTCGTCGCAAAATGCTTTTTCCATTAATAATTTTTTTTATTCTAATGATGATTTTGTGAATATTTTTAATAATTATGTTAATTTTAAAAAAACATTTATTGAATATAACACACCTTTACCATCAAGCGCTCTTTAGAAAATTTTTTATTATTAAAGGCTAATTTTAATTATAAATAAATATATTCTAATTGTTATATTTATATTATATAATTCAATTACAATAAATTTATACCATATTTAATTAACTTTTATATTAGTTAATTTCGCATCGATCAGAAATTTAAATTAGAAAAGGATCGATCCTATTTTTTTCAAAAGATCGTAATCGAGATTCTATCTTTTTAAAAGGATCGATTAACAAGCTTGATACTAATCAGATGACATTTTAACAATTCCCCTTAATTCGCTTTATTTAAATGTTTAAAAGTGTGCGCACAATACATTATAATGATACCTTTCGTAGACAGGTTATAATTCTTAATATTGACTGCAGAGGCTTGAATAAGCAAAATTGTATTTGCTAGAGGCTTAAATAAATAAAATTGTATTTGCCAATTTTTAGAAAAATTAATAAAAACGAAGTTTATAATGTTTCACTAAAATAAGATTTTAAGAATGCTCTAAGAATTTTTGATCAAATGTTTTCTAAAATTTTAAATCATTTTTGTAAAACTTTGTGATCACATGTAATAATATCGTTTTTCTCTTTTTTAACATATTTTTTAGAGTATTTGATCGTATACCAGGTTAAGTACCCCTCCGGTCAATTGATTGAATTTGACCGGTTAATTGACGACTTACCAACCCTGCCCTAAGATATAAATATACGCCCAATAGTTATTTGATTGTGGGGCATTTCCTAGTTTTGAATTCTAACTTTTTTTAATACTATCTTGAATTGTTGAAACTCGTTTTGTTTTTTTGAATTTCTCACCAATTTTCTCTTCCGCTGGAAAATTTGAAGTGATAGAACTGTATTGTATGGGTTGAATCAGGCAAATATTTTTTATTTTAATCATATTTATTTACAGATTTTATGAACATTATATCTCAATATTGATAGTAATTATAACTTACACCAAAGAAATTAAACTTAAAATCAGCCATCACCCACCCTTAAAGTAATTAAATTATACTGTAGTTCACGGGTATAGGCTCTTTTTTTGCCCCACTCTATTTTAATAAGCCTATAGAGGTTTTGTGCCTACAAGTACGTGCGGCTTGCCCACAAACGTTTAGAGGGCTCCTCATATTTTTACTTTTATTACAAATTAAATTATTCCAATTAGATGGAAATGAGGAAAATCTAGCGTATCTCTGTTGAACCTTCAACGCTAGAGGACAGAGGCGCTATATATCACGTATCACATAATACTATCTTACTTATTTTAGAATGATAATTTAATTAGTAGGTTTTATGTTAATAATAAAAAAAATTTGTTGTAAATTTTTTTTAGATTGTCAAAAAATTTTAATAAAATTTTTTAGATATAAGTTAATTTTTGGGAACACAATTATGAAATTGTATTTTATTTTTATAGTGTTTTGATCAGGGTTGTTCATTTGACTGGTCATATACGTTTCGGTCAATTGACCGATATTTGACAGGTCAAATTAAAATGTTTTTTTAAATATTAACTTTATTACAATGACATATATAAGTCATTGCTTAATTATGAATATAATAATAAAATGAATCTATGATATTAATTTTTTAAATTCATAGTCATTCTATAACTAACGTTTAGCTCTCTGTAGCAGTCTTGTTCTGATTAATATTCAATATTATCACTTTTTTAATCAATTTTTCTGATGTCGAGATTTTTCGATTTTCATAAGAATATTAACCCAAATCGACTTATCTTTCTAAAGAATAAGTAAAACTAGGAATCGTTAGTCTCTTAATGGGCATGGTGGCACAGTTTAATCTATTAACTTGAGGTCGGAATTTATTGTTTCTTATGGAAATTACCGTTTTCCATATAATTTGCTATTAAACATGCTGCTTTTGCTTAGGAAATTAATTATATCACTTAAAATATTTTGATCATCACCACCTTGTAAAATGGCTAATTCTTGAATTATATCATATACTTCATAGAATTCACTACTAGTGATATGCTCCACTTGATATTAGGGACCCAAAAAATATGCAACATTGTGATCACATGTATTTATATCGTTTCTTTCTAGAATTTTTTAATTGGCTGAATTTTACCGGTCACTTGCCAACCCTGAATAAAGTTGAATACCATTGAAGTAAAGTGCTTCCTTGTTTTGAAAATCGCAATAATAACTTGCTAATTTTAAATTAAATATAATATTAATTATAAATATGAAAATTAATTTTTAAAATGTGGAAAAATCGAAATTAGACTAGGAAATTTGGTTTATGTTCTTTCGTTTTTAATCTATCAAAATATAAAGATCAAATTATTATTTATTTAAACGGGTAACGAGTAATGGTAACGCTTTCCTTTTTTATACGTAACGAGTAACGGTCGCGTTTCTTTTTTGTAGTAACGTTTACAGCACTAATAGAGCAATTAAAATTGAAATACTCGTCATGTAATTTTTAATTTTTAGAATATAAGATAACAATTTTTTAAAAAGGAATCTAATATTATTAAACATGATTATTTCTTTGCTATTATTATTCGTCCTCTATGCATAAAAATATGATTGAGCAAAATATCACAATAAAATAATATAAGTTGGTGCAGAGGTCTGTGGATCTGGTCTATCAGATCGACCCATTTGGTTGGGTTAGTTCTGGTTCATTTTTTCAACCAAAAACCAAGGTCGTGGTAATGTAAAACAAACTAATTAACCACACTACTAGCTACAGATAATATATCAGAGGCCTGCAGTGGGTAAATGGCAATATAACCTTAAATTTTTTTTAAAATCTGGCCGGGCTGTGCAAATGGTACCTCTGCAAATCTCTCATGTTTAGCTTCCCTATCTTTTAAAATAAACAGATTTTTTTAAACATTACATATAAATTTCCTTTTTAAATTTTTTATTATAATAAAATATACTCATTCAATAATTATATAAGCACTCATAATATAACTAAAGACAATGAAAATAGGTCAATTCTTTAAAAATATCGCTCAGATCTGATATTTTTTTAAACGCGAAATATCGATCCTTTTAGATACTTAAGCCACACCGCACCCTGTTTTGTTTTACATGATAGCAGAATCCTAAAAAAATTTCTATTTAAACTCAAACGAACCTCTAAAAAGGTGTGTAAACAGGTTTGAATATTTTTATATCCCAACTTTTTAACGATAATTAAATCAGCTTTGACTGTTAAGCACCACTAACTATTTTTGTTAGGTCCCTCGGCATAATTAAAAATATATATATGTCCTTACATATTCTAAAACGGTTCTAACCTGTTTTTAAAGGTTCAAACCAACCGATATTATTTTTTAGCGAACAGAACCTGTATCGTAATTTTTATATGAACCTAAGCCGATATTCGTTAGGGTTCAGATTCCAGGTAACAGTAATTTTATTTGAGGAGAATAAATAAAGCCTATTATTCACAATATATTAATTGATTTTAAAATTACATTTTTAATAACAAATTTACCCAGAGTTTTAAATAAAACGCTATTTTATTAAATTAAATAATTTTTATGAATTTAAATAATTTTTTATACAAATATAAAAGATAACATTCATGGTGGTAATATGTCGAATAAATTACAAGGTCATATATTCAATTCAGATAATACACGTATTAAATTTTAGGTATTATATAAAAAAAACAATGCTAAGAAACAATAAAAATTAATAAATAAATATACATGATTTAATTTTATCTTTAAATGGGTCTAAATATTAAAATTAAATATTATATTGTACAATTTGTTTAAAACGTAATTGGAGGCTATTTTAAATCAACAAGATATTTAGAAAAATATATTAATTTCTTATATTTTTTTTATAAATGCCATTCTTAAGCTTTTCGTAGTTTAAATTTTAGTTATTTCAATTAAAAAAATTCGTAATACTGGTCAAAATAGAAGTTTTGCTATATTTTTAACCATATGGTTCCTTCTGTAGGTGTTTATCTAAGGATTATGACTAGAGAAAAAGAAAAGATATTTTTACTCTTCAAAAATATCATTATAATATAATTATCAATTATGTCAAAAAGGTGTCTTCACAATTAATGCTGGTTGTGGTCAATATCCTATCAAAAACAACCGTTTAAAAATTAACCCTAATAAAATTTATTGTTAATCAAGTGTCAATCGATTGAGAACTAAGTGGAGATAAAGTGTAGGATCTTTGTGAATCATGATCGGAGGAAATGTCGTCCTTCATTCTGTTTTTAGGCGGGCGAAGTGGATGGGTCAACCTTTTACGTCTTTTGGAGGGTATATCGGATCGAGTCTCATGGTTGTGATAAGTTGCTTGTTCATTATCGCAGATAGCGGCATTTTTAAGAACGTTAATGATACGGAGCAAGCACTGGCCAAATTCTTTGGTTACGACCCGTTCCAACGAGTGGTATTTCATGGAAGGAGACTCTGAGAGGGCCTCATGGGCTTGGGCTAACATGCACGTGCCTATTGCCTCTATTATCTCATCCGTTATTATGCGGGATGGGAAGAAAAGGGTACTGTTTTTGTTAAAATACAATTATGTAAAGTTGCAGTATTATCATCTTTAATAAAACTACATTTTAAATATGTTAAATTAAATACAATTTTAATATTAATTTGAGACAAAAGGTTGATAAAAAAGTTAGATATTAAGGTATCAAATTGTCTATTTAAGTGAACTAATTATAATTTTAAAAATAAATATATCTTATAAATATAAATCAAAATAATACCTTTTTTCATATTCATTTGTAAAAAGTGGATATGAATTTAATTGCTTGAAGTCAGCATTATTTTTATCACTTAAGCTAATATTTTTAACATCGTTATTGTAGGTCAGTCCAGTGGCAATTTCATTCAATAATAAACTTGTCATATTGAGTTTAGAATCATTTTCGATTACATTATCTAAGCTATTTTTTTTGTAATCGTTTTTAATCTTATTCATGGGCGAAAATAAATTAAATCCTTTGCCAAGATCATCACTGGAGTTGGAGATTATTTTATTATAGGAATCCTGATTTAATAATGATAAATTGCGATGCGAAGTAGTCATTCGGTTATTGGAATATAACCACTTACTGTTATTGTTTCCAATAGTATGGTAAGAGTTTGAAGTATTACTATTCAAATTATTATCATATGATTGATCCATCTGATAGTTAGAACCACCAACAATATTAGAATTATGAAAATGAGTTTTATTGTTGATCAGGTAATGTGGTAACATTATAGATCTACGTTCAGTGCTATCTTCAAAATTTTTACAGCCAACGCATTTGCACATGCTTGAACAAGTTATTTTAGCCTGATTATACATAATAAACATTTATATATTAATTATATATTTAATACAAAACATTCAAATTAATTGGAGCTTATGCATAATCGTGTTTATGATAAATATTTTTTTTAAATTATCTTATATCCCATCATAATTTGTAGGTATCTCAATCCAACATATTTATAAAAAAATAGTATTAATTATGTTTCTTAATACTAAACAAAATTTAGAGTCAATATGGATTATTTTTTAAGAGTAGAAAATAGCAGAAAAACACAAGAATTTAGTTATTTTGTAAAGTATAAGATTTGCAAAGACAGGATATTTTGACAAAAATTTAAAGGATGACATATCTATATTAGCTTAGCATAATTCATAATTCTTTTATAAAACAAAAAAATAGATAATAGTAGAGAATAAAAATATGATGATATTGTAAAGTATTTTAAGAGTTAAAGACAGGATATTTTGACAAAGATTTTTTTATTTAAATCAAGTTATAATGTTAAAAATATTTTGTATATAAGAAAGAAAATCCCCTAGAAAAAGGTATTAATTTAATAAAACATACGTTTATTTTAATATAAAACCTGTTTTTTTGTGAAATTTATAATTACATCATTATTAAAGCTATATTGGATTGATTAAAAAATACTTTAACATATATAATTCAATATTTCCCCATTTTATTCTAAAATACATTATAATTGAAAAATAATTTTATAAATCTAGAATTAAAAGTGAAATTTATATAAACTAGAAATTAAAATTCATATAAACTGTCTAAAAGAATTTTCTTGTATCAAAATATTAATATTTATATAAATAAGGGCAAATTTAAACAATTATAAAGATTATTTATTTAAATTTAAACAATAATATTAAAAAATTTAATTCCAGATTAACAAGATCATTTTTTAATAAAATTACGCAATTAAATATGCAAAATAATAGTAAATTCTATCTTAACATTTCTATTATTGGTCAAGTCATATATACTATATATTAGAGATCTGCAAAGCCTGGCTAGATGCTTAGCCTTGAAATTTTTTTATTTGGGCCAGGCATTTGATGACTGGAATTTTATTTAAAAAATTTACCCGCCCATTAATCTATAAATTTTCTTTAACCCTCATGCACGTCTAAAATAGTTTAAAGCTGGTCCGGCTCTTTATTTATTTATTTTAAATTAAACATATATAATCTGCAATATTATGAAATAAAACTGTTATTTTTAATAAATTGAAGTCTGTTCCACTCACTTTGCCTGAAAAATATTAAAATCCACCCGCCCATTACTTAAATTTTTTTTAACCAGCCCAATGTTGAAAATTTTTAGAAAACCCGTCCGTTTGAAGTATTGGCGGGCGGAATAAAACCCTTTTAAATGCAGACCTCTAATTCTAGCATAGTGTTTTTAATTTAACAACTATCCAATATTATAAATAATTATTTATTTAGGTTCTTAACACATATTTCAGTTTCGGCCTTGTATTATAAAAAAAATTAAACCAGGTCAGACGGGATGAGCAGCCTTAATTTGAAACTGAGAAAGGCTAAAATTTGGCTGGACCTGGGAAAGGGTAAATTTTTACTGGGTCAGGCTAGAGATTTATTTCATTTGAAGACCTCAAAAGTTGGGTAATGGCTAAATGTCAGATAATTCGATTCAATATCCAGGCGCCTGAAGGAAGAAATTTATTAACATTTAGGCGTTTTAATTTATATTAGTTTCTTTCACATTTGAGCTGTTAACTTTTTGAGAAAAAACCTTAAGCCAAAGTGATAGAAAACTTTGTTTAGCCGGCTAGCTAAAAATATAGTAATTATCCAACTATACTGATATTCAGTCTCAGAACCTAGCTATAGGGTAGAATAGGTTTTACTTTCTATAATAATATAATTACCTTTATTGTAAATAAAATTTCAATAAATCAAAAGGAATGACAATTTTTTTTAAGGATTAAAAATGAATGATTGTGAATTAAAAAAATATGTAATGCATACTTCATAGCATTCACAATAATTTTTAAGACATCCAGATCTTCTACAATTACAACCTTTACAATGTTTCCTTTCAATATCGCCATCCCTGCTTTTCCCTAATTAGAAATGAAAACAAATATAATATAATTAGAATTAAGAATAATATGGGTACTTAATTATTGAAAGTGCTCAATCCTGGTAACTTGAGCGAAATTTTAGTCCCTTATCCATAATTTGGAACATGGAATTCAGGTTCTAATTCCAAAATTTGATAATATGCAATTAAAACAATTTGAATAAATTTAATCACTAAATTAACCCTCTAAAAATGAATCTATCACATAACATTTTGCTCTATATATAAAATTAATTCCACTATTGTTAAAGCAGTTTCGGATTCTTGAAAATAGGATATGTTACATAATTCTGCTCATATATCATATTTTTGATGTCAGAAATCAAGGTAGGAAAAATGAGGCCTAGGTCGGCCGTCATCTTAATGATTTACAAAAAAATATAATATAAACTACCCAATTACCTTTTATATCAAAATAAAGGACATGCCTTTTTTAAAAAAAAAAATTAAGGGGTAATTCCATACCAAATCGATAACTTTTCGGCCCGACCTTTTTAATTTCGATAAAATTTTGTATGCTGAGAGAATATCATTTGAAAGCATCGAATCCAAAATTTTAGCTTCCTATTACTCATAGTTCCAGAGATATCAATGGTCAAAAGTGCCAAAAATGACCTTTTTCGGAAAATACGATTTTTTGAAATTGAGATGAGTTAAAAAATAATGATTTTAAAAATATAAGTTATATGTCATTTTGTAACTCTATTAAAGGCCTTTTATTAAATATTAAAGATTTTTTTGAAATAATATTGTTGCGATTTTTATTTACGTTATAAATTTTAAACATAAAAATTCCAGATGTTTCGCTTTCCAAATTTTTCTGAATTTAATATTTTCTTATTCTCTAACCTTATATCTATTCATAAAAAAAATTTAAACTTGGGACAGCCATGGGTTTTTTAATTATTACGATTTAAAAATCAAAAAATAAATATTTTTTTCAAAAATAGATGGCGCTCCTTTATAAAATAACGTATTTTGTTATAATTATTATTTTTTTAAACTTTTTTTCACTTTTAAAAATAAATAATAAGATTTTCCATCATTACTATCAGGAAAAAATATATAGATCGTTTGATAGGCTTACTTATTATTAGAGATTTGCAAAGTTAGGCCCGGTCAGGACGGGCCTAATTCTATTTAAAATAATCGGGTTCGGGCCGGGCTAATATTTTGAAAAAAATTTGGGCTGGGTCGGGTCGGATTTTGGAAACATTTTTAAATATATATAAATTAATCAATTTTATATTTAATTTTTTATGTAAAATAAAAATATTTGATTTTATTTATTGAAACTAAACGACATATAACATATGTCTTTTATTTTGAGTAATTATAAAAATTAATTCCTATATTTAAATAAATTCGGGCCGGGCCGGCGAAACTTTTTTTTAAAAAATTTCGGGCCGGGCCGGGCTTGAAAAATTAGGCTCGATGCAGATCACTACTTATTATTGCTATATTGATAACTTGTAGAAATTAGTTTTTATAATAAATGATTAAATTACCTAAAAAGATAGTTAAGATTCCGATATCTCATACAAGAAAATATAATAATTAATTGTTGAAAGATAAAAGCTAGTTTTCATGTACCTGCCCTAATATTAATTAATTTTTATTTTACAAATAATTTGATATTAATTATTTTTCTTCCTAAAATTATTTATAATGTATAAATATAAATGCGTAAATCCTTTTAAAGAATTAAACACTTTAATTATAAAAAGAACCTGCGCAAAGTCATGACGTGGATGACACAATATTACATTGAGGCGGAACATTATATTTGTGATAAATGCCGAAAAGGTCGAAAATATAAATTCTGATAGTGATTATGTAAATAACAGCATCAACATCAATAGATAAAATCAATATAACTTTAAATGAAATAGGAATATCTCCTATTAAGAAAAAAAAACTAACCGAAAAAAATTATCCAAAAAAAAGCAGCAAAAATAACAAAAGCGATTACATATAATAATTAACAATCCAGATTCGGATACGAAAGATAATAATGATATACTCAATAACATGAAATTACAATATCCCAATTTATCTAAAATAAAAAATATCAATTGCTGACCATTCTGCCTCCTAATTGGAGCGTAAATAAAATAAAAACGACATTCAACGCTACATATCATATGACACATAATTCCAAAATCATTTTAGAAGAAAAGGGGAGTCTTTCAACTCCAAATCGAAAGCCTGCAAAATATCTCAATCAAAAAACAGTTGATATTGTTTAAAAAAAATTTTCGCATTGATAAAGTTAGTAGATATTACCAGGAAAAAAAGATTGAATATCTATCATTGAAAAGGGGGAACGAGTGAACGCTCAAAAAAGGTTAGTTCTTAATAATTTGAAAGAATTATATAATCATTTTAAGGCGAGTAATTCAAACTTAACAATTGGATTTTCGAAATTTGCTAGCTTAAGACCAAAAAATTGTTATTAGCAGGGGCTAGCGGAACACATAGTGTATGCGTTTGTAGCATACATCAGAATTTTAAACTTATGATTTTAAGCTGTGAATTAGCAACATTGCCTAAAAATGTTGAGGATACATTAACAACTTATAGAGATGTTATAGGCAGAATGATTTGCAATCCCCCGTTACCCACCTGTTATTTTGGTGACTGCAACGAATGTCAATATATCCACGTGAAGATATTTGATTGAGGATCTGATAATCGATGAGATTAGAGGATATGTAACATGTGCATATGAAAACGATTGGTGGTTAGGATTTGTACAAGAAGTGAATGTAATTAGAGATAAAGTAAAAAATAATTTTCTTCACCCTAAAGGACCAGCAAATTCTTTTGTTTATCCAGCTGCACAAAATATCCTTTTCATACCAAAAAATAATATTTTAACAATAGTTAGCCCATCAATGGCTACTGGGCGTACATATAATTTATCGCAAAACGAAACTTTCATGGCGTCAAAAAAACTAAATTTAATGAAAAACCGAAAATAGGTAATATCTTTCATTAATTTTAATTTATCTATTATATCTTTAAAATTTATAAAATAATTTTTCGAAAATTAAAATTTTTTACAAAAAATGATTATAATCGCAGCTAAATAATCTCATTTCATGATATTAATGCTGGAAAATCTTATTATTTATGTTTAAAAGTGAAAAAAAGTTTTAAAAAATAATAATTATAACAAAACACGTTATTTTATAAAGGAGCGCCATCTATTTTTGAAAAAATATTTATTTTTTGATTTTTTAAATCGTAATAACTAAAAAACCCATGACTGTCCCAAGTTTAAATTTTTTTTATGAATAGATATAAGGTTAGAGAATAAGAAAATATTAAATTCAAAAAAATTTGGAAAACGAAACACCTGGAATTTTTGTGTTTAAAATTTATAATGTAAATAAAAACCGCAACAATGTTATTTCAAAAAAATCCTTAATATTTAATAAAAGGCCTTTTACAAAATGTCATATAACTTATATTTTTAAAATCATTATTTTTTAACTCATCTCAATTTCAAAAAATCGTATTTTTCGAAAAAAGTCATTTTTGGCACTTTTGACCATTGATATCTCTGGAACTATGAGTACTAGGAAGCTAAAATTTTGGATTCGATGCTTTCAAATGATATTCTCTCAGCATACAAAATATTATCGAAATTAAAAAGGTCGGGCCGAAAAGTTATCGATTTGGTATGGAATTACCCGGGGTTATATAAGAAGTATTACTATTACTTTTAAAAAATTAAACATCGCTAAGACAATTCAATGTGGAAAAAAATAGAGCGGCGGCCTAATGACTTAGGAAAAAGCGACAAAAGCTATTCAAATGAAGATTATTATTTATACTAAATAAATAGAAAAATTGGCCCATGAGATCTCAACATCGCCTGTCCCCTATCCTTAAGAGTTGATTTTAGAATTAAAACCCTCCAAAACTGTTTTTTATTAAACTTATTAGTAACCGAAGTCAATTGTAAAATATCTGAGAATCGAAATCGGTCTTAAGTAAAGTGCAATAAATTTAGTTTATTCTCAAAGACTCCTATTAGAGTGTTAATAAATTTTAAACAATTTCATTTATCCCATTTATTTATAATTTTTAACTTATTCTTAAAGATTATTAATTAGAGGAAAATGAAAGTGAACAAAGTAAAAATATTAAATTTGGATATTGTTAATTTAAAGAATTCTCAAAATCTAAATAAAAATTGTTAAACAAAGATGTAGGGCAGCTTTTGTAAACTTATCAAAATCATTTTATAATTTATATAGGCTGATCATTTATTTTTTGCATAGACCCTTGGGCCGAGCCGTATTTTAATTTTTTTTATATATACCCGGGCCGGGCTATATATTTTAAAACCAAATATTTGAAATTGCCATTATTAGCTATAAAAATCAAAAATAAATATAATATATTTTTAAAAAATCTGGGCAGGGGATGAAAATATAAAACCCGAACCGGGTCGAAAAATTTTTTAAAAAAAATAATCCGGGCCGGGCCGTGCAAATAGTACCTCTGCAGGTCTTTGATTTTTTGTTCAGATTAATTTTTATACCATATATTAAAAGGGCATATTATAGATAAAATTAAATTTATATATCTGTTTTTTATGAAATCATTACTGTTATATTTTATATAAGGTTATTTAACGTTATTTGAATATTATATTTGTCATAAAATAATATAACGTATTTATATTTAATATTATATAAAAAGTCAATTTAATTGAATACTTATAGAAGTTAAATTTAATCATAATAAAATAGTATATATAGATAAGAATTTAAAATAAAGACACCAGTTTGTTTTGACCAACTAATCGAGACATAAAATTAGCGTCGAAATAAAAAAAAAGTCTTCGGTCAAGTTAAATACTATTTTTTGTTTTTTTAAAAAAAATATATATCTTTTTAGAAATTATGGGTGATATTTCAAAAATTACATCAAATCAATTCCAAAAAGAAGAATGTTCTCTTGATAATTATGTGATTATATAAAATATATATCGAATGTAAAGAATATTCCTCAAACTGACGCAACTTTGAAAATATTATTCATAGCATATTGAGGATATATAAAATAACTGATATAAAAAAATTACTATTTCCAAGAAAAATTGATGATGTGGTATGGGCATATTTATACAAAATTGCAAAACAATTTATTAATAACGAAAGAACTGTTTTGGCATCAAGAATTAATTCCGTATTGAATTATTTAAAATATATAAAAGAACTAGCCCGAAGATGCGAATTTAAAGATAATATAAAACTAAAGTGATCAATTAATCGCTGGACTAAATATGTCGCAACTAGATAAAGAACTACGATTAAGATACACAGATACTAGAGAC
Organism: Gordionus sp. m RMFG-2023; assembly: GCF_954871325.1. Lineage (NCBI taxonomy): Eukaryota > Metazoa > Nematomorpha > Gordioida > Chordodea > Parachordodidae > Gordionus > Gordionus sp. m RMFG-2023. Next base: position 20,283,005 of record NC_088775.1, read on the forward strand.
GAAGACCAACCGTTAAGCTTAAACAAGGTTATAGCTTCCGTTATTAGTGACAAAAACAAATGATGCAGCACTATTTGGATTTCTATGGACTGAATTTGATCTATATCAACAAAGGTAAAAGATATGATCAGCAAAAAATATAATATTAATGATAATGGAAACGTGAATATTGAAAAACTATATAAAGAATTTGCTACTATTTGATAATAAATTTGGATTAATAAAAAATGTAGAACCGGTAAAGCTACAATTAGAAGAAAATACAAAACCAATAGCTCTACCAGCAAGAAGAGTACCATTGCCTTTAAAAGTAGAAATTGAACTGAAACGTTTGGAAGAGAATAACATAATAAAGAAAATAGATCTATCAATGTAACCTGGAGTACTCCAATGGTATTGGTACATAAAACTCGAGGTGAACTACGATTATGTTAAAGTAACATAGACTGAAATAGTTGGGGCCACAATCGTAGGCTGTTCAACATTGTGAAGGGGAAGGGATCGACTGGATTGAATGGCCCGGGATTTTCGGTGAACGGGACTGGGGGACCCGATTTGACGGTTGGTCACCGTACAAAACTGGAGTTTATGTAGAAAAATAAGAGATTTGTTGAATCGAGAATTTTCAGCCGTAATCCAACAACAACATTATGTATAAATTCAATTCGCAGAAAAAAAAACAAAATACAAAATAAAATCATAATTAATGATCCCGATTACATATTTTACTCTTCTTATTTACTAAAAATTAGTTGACAAAAAAGAAATCCATCGAAGTATTTTTTATAAAGATTTTATATCCTTAAAACTGGCTAGGACCAGTTTCAAGTGAATAAAATACAATAACATGGTTTTATAATCTGCAATATCATATTTAAAAAAGTAAAGAATGATGATGGACAAAGGGGACAAAATATGACAAACCACGGGGGAGGTTTTGAAAGAAGTATTATTATAAAAGATTTTTAGGTTAGAAAATTTCATAACATTGTAAAGTGGTATATTAAAAAAAAGTATATATATAACACGAAACTCCAATGGGGTTTCGTCAAAACACAACAAAGACTATCACATTCTACCAACGTTTGAATAATTAATCGCAAAGATCGCTAATGGAAATAAATATACAACATTAGATCTAAAAGATGCATATCTGCAAATGAGTATTGACGAAGATTCGTAAGAATTATTAACAATGGTACATTAAATGGATAATACCGCTATGATTACCTTTTGGTATAGCTACAGCAACAATAATATTTCAGCGATATATGGACGATTTACTCGCTGATTGTAAAGATAGAGCAATTTATTTAGATGATGTTATAATCACAAGAAAAAATGATACACAAAATGCGGGATTAAAAGTCAAAACAAGCAAAATAAATTTTATGAAAGACATATTTAGTGCACAATATATCAAAATGGAATATACCCAGAAGAAAAAAATCACGGAAATATAGCCGAATTACATAATAACACATGAGACATTATTTGAAAGAGCAAGATATAGGTTCAGAACAAAATACTATACAGTTTTATAAATCAGACCTAGATTAATATTAAAAACAGATACATCTAACCAAGGATTTGGAGCTGTATTCCTGCAAAAATATAACGAATTTCCAATAGCGTACACCTCAAGAACCTTACAAGACGCTTGAATTATTCTACAATAAACAAAGAAGAAAGAAATAATAAATGGCGTAGAAAAATTTCATAACTATTTATATGGGCGTAAGTTTATAATGCGAACGGACCACAAGCCTCTAATAAAGATATATGGCAATAACAGAGACTTAAGTTTATTAACAAACCAAAGATTATTACTTTGGGCTATGAATTATCTGTATATGATTACGATATTATGTACAAGAATGACGCTAATAAAACAGTTGCTTTATCCCGAAACCCTATAGAGAAATATAGAATAACAAGCAAAAATAAAATCTTACTTATGACACATTAATTCTATCTAGAAAAAACTTAGAGAAGAAACCGCAAAAGATCCAATCTTAAGAAGTGTAAAAATATTAATAAATGGTACAAATATACAAAATCAAGCACCAGAATTATAAGCTTTTAGAACAAGAATAGATAAAATAGAAAATGATGATGGTGTTGTTTTGGAATGGCAGACTAATCATTCCGTACTCACTTCAAAAAAGAGTTTTACATATATTGCATGGACATTATATATGGCGGGAACAATTAGATAAAGATGAAGAAAAACTAGTTAACAGCTGTATAAAATGTCAAAAACAACGCAGATATATACCAGGTGTACCACTGGACGGATTTTATTGGCTTGTAGGAATCGATGCGTAATCAAAAGGTTAAGAGAAAAATATCTGCTAGATTACCAAATTAAGTTTTAAGATTTTTAAATTCTTTTTAACGGAAATTTTGATAACATGAATGGAAAAAATCAATTCCTAAAATTAATCCTGTTTGGAAATAAAGAGGTTTCTAGTAACATTTCCCTTAAATTTAACTTCCATTTCCATCTCCTTTAAAAATTTGTAGGCAATATTATACATTTTTTTATAAAAAATTATTTAATATTTCAAAAAATTTTAAATAGAAAAAAAGAAATTAATTTTATAATAAAATAAAAAACCAAATCGCCTATCTGGCACCTAATTAAGGAGTGCGGGATTTTTTAAATTTTTTTTGCATCTAATTCATTGTTTTATTTATTTTATTTTTTCAACTCCGCTTTGAAATTATTTTTATTTTATTTATTTAAATCTTTATAAATCATATGAGTTAAATTTTATAATTACAATGAAAAAATAAATAAATAAAAAAATTTTTTGTAGGAAGGAGTTTATGCTACGAGCAACCTCTTTATTTCAAAATATAATTTTAGGAATTATTTTTTCTATTCATGTTATTAAAATTTCCGTTTACGTAGAAATAGCTTCACTCAAAAAGTGGCGCTTGAATTGTTGCATATTCAATAGGTCTTTTAATTATCTATCGATTTATCTGTAATAAATAACTATATATTTAACTGAGTTCAATAAGAAATAACTTAAGATACATGTGCCTCGTGCTCAAAGCAGATTTAGTCTAATTTTAGAGCCAAGCGCCAGGTCTGGGTATTACACAACCAACCAATTAACAATACTAATATAAGTAATCGAGTTTCATAAAATTTAAGATAACCTGTTGAGTTTACGACTCAAGTTTATGACTAGTTCACGACTCAAGTTCATAACTCGAGTTCATGACTCAAGATCAAAACTCAAGTTCATGACTTAAGATAAAAACTCAAGTTCGGAACTCGAGTCGTAAAAATGAGTCGACTAATCGACTAAAAACTCGACTTGAATCGTAGTTAAGCCGACTCGTTTAACAACACTAAGATTTTATATATATTAGATATATAGTGTTGTAAACAAACGCGTTCGTGAACGAAATTCGTTTTTTTGAAAAAATAATGAACGGCGTCCTTTTATTTTTGACGAACTTTGAACGTGAACGCGTTCCTTTTTTATGACGAACGCGTTCGAATTTAACGTTCGTTCAATTTTAAAAATAGTTTTTATTATTATTTATTTGAAAAATTTAATATTTCCGATTTTTTTAAAAAATTTATATTTTTTAATCGGCTGCGTATTTCCCTTTCACATTTCAATTTTTTTAACACATAGTTTATTAATTTGAATATTATTGTTTATATTATAAGTTAAGAGATTAGCATAAGCATGGATATTATTATTTAATCCTCATCATCTGATTCTGAAAATCCAAAATTAGATGAATTATCATTACCATGGCCAAATATGACAAATGTTTTACGGTAACATATATTGAAGGAACTAATTCAATGCTTATGTAAATGTGTCCAAAAAGTTTTATATTGTCAAAATCTTCAGGTTCCAATTTAAAACGGCATTTGATTGTAATATTTATTATTTTATATTAAATAATATAATATAACTAAATAAAATCATTAAATTTGAAGTAAAAATGCATTTGGGATATTTGACCCCAACAATAACGATAGTTATTTTAAAATTAAAAAAATTAGTGGCCTCAAATATGGTCAACCATTGATAGACGCCGTATAAAATGAGACTAATAAAAGGTATTAAGCCTATCACTCTCAATTAATTACATATATTTTATTTTTTTAAAGATTTGAACATATATATGAAGATCAATATGTTCTTTCTGCAATTATACATCCAGTGTTCAAGCTTCAATGGCCATGGATAAAACTTCCATAGAACGAACCTATTAAAAATAAACTTATAGTGTTATTGAAAAAAATGCTTTGAAAACCCTAGAAATGATAATGCTCGAGATATCCTTTTTTTGTCGAGGAAATGGATTGGAGGATAACTTATCTCAATTCTTTGAAGCAAATAACAAAACAATAAATGTTTTTAATAAATTCCTCACGTTAAAAGAGTTATTTATTAAGTATAATACCGCAATCACCTCATCTACCCTTGAGCGTGTTTTTGGTATAGCTAATGCCGTATTAACTGCCAAGCGTTCTTGTCTATCAGATGAAAATTTTGAAAAATAATGTTATTAAAAATTAATAAGAAAATTTTTTTTTTATTTGATATATTATTTTGAATTTTATAATTATATTATCAAAATAAAACTATATTATTTTTTAACATGGCTAATATTGTGTTAATAAATATAAGACATTTATTTATATTAGAAAATTTTTAAAAATATTTATCATAATTTTGAACGGTCCATGAAAGTGAACGCGTTCCTTTTTTTTGGAAGTGAACTTGAAGGTGCGTTCGATTTTTGTCAATGAACGTTGAACGCGTTCGATTTTTTTAGAAATGTTTACAGCACTAAATATATATAATCGCCGTAATCAAGAAATGAACGTTTTCGTATAATCTTAATCCTATCATCTTAATGTAAATAAATCGAAGGAGACTATATAAATTTAATGTTAAATTATTTTTTTTTTAAAAAATTTTTTCTATACATCAACGAGATTCGAACCACTTAACGTTCGATAGGCAAACGTTCTTTCCAGTCAACCCACTTCTATATTTAATTTTGCAATATAATTCTTATATATGAAACTATATTATGATAAAGTAATTTAAATATATCAATATTTTTTTTATTGAAAGCTCCAGGCTTGGAAAAACAATTTCAAATTATTATCGGTTGGTCAGGTTTGAGAAATTGTTTTTCAATTATAATGGGTCGGGCTGGGCTTGGGAAATATTTTTTTATTGGTAGCTGAAGAAAATTTCAAAACTATTATCGGTTGGCCAGGTTTGAGAAAAATTTTTTTAAATTATAATGGGTCGGGATGGGCTTGGAAAATATTTTTATAAATTATATTGGGCTATGCTTGGGGAATTTTCAAATTATTATCAGCTTGGACGCTTGGGAACTCTTTCTTTATTAACTATGGATCAGATATTGACCTAATACAAATAAACCAAGGCCCATAAAATCTGATTTTGATTGTATTTTTAAATTCTATATGATTTTTTAAAATATTTTATTCCAGTTCTCAACTACCAAAATTATTATGATCTTTGGTTGGGGTTGGGAAAATTTTCTCAAAATTATTAAGGACTTGGACCTTGCTTGGGAATTTTTAAATATTCATAGATGAACAGTAATATTTTAACAAATAATATTGATATGGGTATCAAGTAAAAGCTTTAAATATATTGACTCAAAACAGCATTTAAACTTAATTTTAATGGATTGACCTGCTGAAAGTGGGAGGGGGTTATAAAGAATAAAAATTGGATATTATTTTCAAATAACAGGTAACTACTATCATAAGAGTAAGGAGAAAATTCTCATTCCCCGTCATTTTTGACGGACTCAGCAATGTTGATAAAGGGGAGCTCTGGTACTCTTAATTATATATTTTGCATTTTGCCCTTCAAGAAAGACGGGTCATCATACTTTTTTCATTTGATGATAAATGAATCAGAAATTTGGAATATCTTATGAGGTGTGATTCACAAATTTACTTCTTTTTCGACTAAATTTTAATATTTTTATAAAATATATTAATAAAGTATATTTAGTACCATATACACAAACTAATTAACCCTCATTCCCGTCATTCTTGACGGATTATTAACTAGTTTAAATATAAACAGTATAAATCCTTAAATATTACTTGGTGATGATAAGATTTGTGCGAAACAGCATCTTGTCAATTTATGGAGTGGGAATCTGATTAAAAGTATAACAACGCTGTATCTGATGATATTAGTTCCGATGAGTTATTGAACAAGAGATGATCTAGAGAAATTGATACAACTTAAAGAAAGGCAGAAGAAAATACTCAAAAGAGGGCCAACGATTGCAGAGAAAAGTATTGGAACTATAATTATCGGATTTAGCGATTTTATAAGATTAGATAAGAAGAAAAATATTTTGCATTTTGGGGAGTTTGCTAAGTTGGAGCACCCTGAATTATATATTTTATCCAGAATCTTATTTGCTGTTTCTGCAATTCAAGTTAATTTATCATATTTTCACATTGAAAGATCTTTTTCACATTTGAAATTTATTCTTTCACCATATAGATCGATGATGAGTGAACAACTCTTGGAAGATATTATGCTAATACGTCTAAATAAAATTTTTAAAATTGATACATGACTATGTTTTGCATTTTTAACTATATTTTGCAAATAAATAAAATAAAAAAATTTATTTCTAGTTTTTTAATTATGATTTAAATATAGAATTTTTTTTTATCATTAAAAAAATTCTTAAATCCGACTGAACCCGGAACCAAACCCACCTATTTTTTTTATCTTAAACCGAACCAGGGCAAAAATTTTGCAGGGTTGGCATCCCTGTTTAAAAGAGACGATTTTGTCACATAGTGCCGATATTCAAAAATATTTAAGAAAGGTGGTTAAAACGAGACATAAATTTTTTGAACAGAACAAAATTTTAATCTAATATGAAATCTGAATGAGTGGAATAAGTAAAAGCACTATTTAGCATTTTATTAAAATTTTTTTAGATAATAAACAGAATTTTAAATCTCAAAACATTTTTTATGTCTAAAAATAAAATACGCAATTTAACAAATATTATCAACCTATTTTCGGATGAAATGCTAAAGGATTTCTCTCTAAAATAGATTTGATAGCTTTTTTTCGATCGTCTTCATTTTCCAGAGTGTTATTACAATTATTACAATTACAATTGCTGCAAAACTCCCCGCTAGCAAAACATTCACAATAACTATAGATAAAATATTTTTTAAAATAAATTATGAATAAATAACAAACTATTAATGAGTATATAAATTTATAATAGAATAGAATAACTTACAGTTTTAAACATTGTGATTTTGTACAATTGCATCTTTTCTTACCTCTGAGAGCATTTGTTGGATCGCTAATAAAATAAAATATGTATTTAATGATACATTCTTATTCATATATTAATAGTATTTGAAATTAGTTATAAATTTTATTAATTCTCACTTTAGAGTAGATATATTTGCTAATGCGGTAGGTGATAACAAGACTGAAGATTGAGAAGTTAGATTTGACATACTATTTTCATGAGGCATCATCAAATGAGTTGCATTGGAAGTTAAAATATTCGAGCTATTCGTGATAAGTTTAATGTAATTTGAACCTTGAGAATTATAAAATATGGGTTCTTTGTCAAAGGATTGGTTCAAAGAGAAGTTTGATCTAAAGGCCTCAGTATTTACATTGTTACTTAATATAACGGTGCTAGAATTTTTAATTATGTTGGAATCAGCGTTTGTTGAAGTTATAGGGCTCAAAAATATGGGCGTTTGGCTGTTAATAGGATTGGTTTTTATAACATAGTAGCGTCCATTTAGTTCTAACCCTATGTTACTTATAATAGCATGAGGATTATCTATATTATTCGTCATCACACCAGACCCATTGTTGTAAATTACGTTAGATGTAACTGGTTCAGCTCGAGTATGTTGTATATTAGGGAGAATAGACACATATGGTTTAGACTGTAGTAGACTTTTGGCTACTGGGATACTCTCTAAATAAACAAAATAAACTATGTTAAATAATTGTATGATACCTAATATGTTCAGGTCCGTTGTCAAAAGTGTAGAACCAATATTTATATTTGCATTGTCTGTTCATATAAATTTGGTATTATTATATTAAAAATAACTAATGTATGTAAAATTTTAAATGTAAATAATAAACTAGTTTAATTTTTAATTCAAATCTTTTAGACTAACTCAATTTTATCAAACTACTGTAATGGTTAATTAAAATAATTTATATTTATTACATTCGGTACTAGTCATTTTTAAAAAAAAATCTAGCTAAAATTATCAAATTTATACCAGTTTACTAGAAAAAATTATTTGAATATGTGAATCAATTCTAGTTCATTTTCAATAAAAAAAAACTCAATTTACATAAATTTTAATTACAAATTATTGTGATTAGGGCTGCACCAATCCACAATTTTTGACCGATCCAATATTTATTTCAATGAGGTAAAGTCATTTTTCGAAATATATTTGTGCATATCGCCTAGGAAAAAACATTTTGGTACCAATCTTGGCTCTCAAAATAATAATACAAAATGACAAATACGTTTTTTTCACCTTCATAGACTTTAGGAGAGCATTCGATGGCATAAACCATTATATGCCTTATGGGGCATTTTATTAGAGGACATTACACATAACTACGGCAATCTATTTGCTTCGTTTGAACTAAATAACAAGGTATCACCCTATTTCAGAATTAAAAAAGTGGTCAAACAGGCTTAAGTTCCCTCACCTATCCTCTTCAACATTACGATAAACAAGGTAATGAATGATACACTAGCGACGACGAACTTTCTGAAACTTAGTTCCAACAACACCCAACAAAATGATTGTATGCGGATGATATTGTTATTTTGACTAAGAATCAGGAGGATACGCACAATTTATTTATACCCTCAACATGCAGCCGCAAGATAGGACTGGTTATTAATTTCGATAAAACGACAATCTTACCATATAGCCTATTCTTTTAATGGGAAAACATACAGCAAGTACAAAACGCTGTGGTTCCATCGAGTGATGAAGGACATCACACATAAACATTAACATGAAACAATTCATTCGATTGAACAAAAACAAGAAATCAATAAAGAAGCTGCTCAAGGTCAGATTAAGCTACCTCAAATGATACATGTCAGTATTCCAGCCCAACAATATTTACACACACGTCAGCGCGTCATATACAAGATTACTATTGGAATTTCTGATAATATGGGGGAGAAAGTGAATTCTTCTCTTCTTGAGGGTAAAACATACCGGGGTATGTCTGGATACCTTCTAGAGCGTCTGATATAACTCTTGGGTTAAACCCCATTTATGATTCTCAGACATTTGATTATGAAGGTATGCATTTTCCTGTTTTCTGTCTTGTTAATCTCCCATGTCTTTCCTCCGTATAATAGAATGGGGATAACTGTAATTAAAATTTTTTAGCCTTGTGAAAACCGTAGACTCTCTCGTTTTTCGTAATTTAAAGAATTTATAGAAAGCGTTCTAGCATTGTATTCTAATATTCAACTCTTCTTTGAATCAACCTTTATTGTCGAGTATGACACCAAGGTATTTGTTCTACACCACCTTAATACTCTCCGAATCAACTATGAAATCCCCAGTTATCGTCGCGTGGCTGGATTAGTATATCAGTCCAACAATATTTACTCATTAACATAGTCTTATAGTGATTTAAAATTAAATTCAACTCGCCACCACCCTTCGTCTTAAAATAATTTTAAAAATTTTATTCAATTTTTAGGTGTGGGCTGTGTTCTTTTGCCCAGTCTCTTTTTTAATCAGCCAACAAAAGCTTAAGTAATTGTCCTAGGAATATACGCGTACAAATGTGACTAGCCCGTTTGGAGGGCTCCCTATTTTTTCTTCCCCATAAATTAAATATCCAGTTTAATGGATTATGAGGAAAACTTAGCATAGCTCTGCTTGTCAACACTAGAGGGCTTAACACTGAAATCACATATCACGTAATTAATCAAATTTAAATTTTAATATAATAAGTTCTTTCTTAATAAAAACAATGGAATATATGAAAAATAAATATACATAAAATTTTGGGCAATTTTTTTAATATTAGTTTATTAATATACTTTAACTACTTTTATCGTTAAAAAATGTATAAAACATTTAACATTTTTATTTTATAAGAGACTTTTTATGGGAGTTATGAAGATTTATTTCGAGAAAATGAATATCAAAAATAAAAAAAAATGTGTATAAAAATAAAAATATATAGGTCGGTTAAATTTTAAAAAATTATCGGGCGATCTAATATTTTTTAAGAGCCCAAATCGGGGCCGATATTTAATATACAAATTGTGATTATTATACGTTATTTAGTAAAATTCATGGAAAGTAAAACTATAGATAAAATATAAAACTAATTTTTTAAAAAAGGCTTAGCGAAATAAAAGGTTAATTATTTTATAATATGTATTTTTTTTGACTTTCTCAAAAATTATCTTCAAAGAAGATGTACTATTATTTTTTTTCAAATTTAGCAAATTAGTACGAATAAATATTATAAATATAAATGTTATATTATGATTTCAGTGAAAATGAAAGTTAAAAAATGATAATTGTTATAAATATTATTTTTAATTTTAAGAAAATAAGTAAATATATAAACATCGTTTTTGTATTTTATGATCCTTTGATTATCAAATTTTACCTAAAAATTCCAAATATATTTTATAAAAGTTATATTATAAATAATTAAATATTTTGCATATGCATAAAAATATCACTTTTTTTAAAAAAAAAAAATTTTTTTGCTCAAAAAATTTCTCAAGATTTTTTTCAAACTTCAATAGTTTTAAATTTAACAAACCATTAAGACAACGACTTTTATCATAAAACATATTTTCGCAAAAGTTTATTAAAGCGAATTGATTTTATAAAGAAACTTTTGTCACGAATCCATATTTGCAAATGCTATTCAGCGAAGACCATATCGATAATTTTTCAAAGCAAACCCGTTACCAAGACCCTTTAGAGCGAATATATAACAGCGAACTTTTATCGTGAATAATAATAGCGGACATTTTTATAGCAAAGAAGAAACACAAATCGCGAAAACTATTTTGCGAATCATATATCGCGAATTTATTAAAGGGATGTGAATATCAGGGAGAAAGCGCGGAATCAATAATTGCAAATAGTGACTATTTTCTTAAAATCAATAGTACTAAGAAAAAAATATTTATTGTTTCATATATTTTTTGAGTGATTTATCATTTAAACTGAATCCGATTTTTTAGCAATTCAATTTTATATCTGAGCATTGAAAAATAATTTCGAGCATTGAATAATTTTCTGAGAGTTGAGACTGTGTCCTGGGTGGCTTAATTTGGAAACTTAATTGTTATTTTTCGTATTTTATTCTCGTTTTTTTACACTTTTGTTTTTTTTGGCTATTCAGTATTTAGTCTACCTAGGACACAGCCGAGTATTTATTCTCAATGGCTGAGGCTCATTTTTAGTATTTAAGTTTTAATTCTGAGCGATTAAATAAATTTTAAAATAAGAAACTCGATAAATCTGGTGGCAACCTTTATATAATTTAGCAGCTATAGCATATAAAGTATTCAAATAGATTTTTGACATTTTGAAAAAAAAATATTACAACAAAATAAGATGGAGTGATAACCTGGGATGTGAACCCAGACCCGAAACCTTCCAGAACCCTAGTATCTTGGGTGTACCCGAACCCGGACCCTTTTTAAAAGTGAAGGGTTCAAGGATTCTAGGTGTCATAAAAAAATTTTTTTAATAAATATAAAAAAAATTTCTATTTTATTAACTTTTTTTCTTGAAATCATTTATTTTATCTTCGCGTTTTTCTTTCACTTTCTTCCTGGACTTCCATTTTATTTAGAGATTGATATCGTAAATTATTTTCTAGCGTAGGTAATAATATTTTATTGTGTAAATTCATTAATAGGCTATGGTATAGAAATACGTTGAATATTTTGAAAGTGAATTATTTTGTAGTGCAATTTATAATATATTAATTTAAATGATAATTTATTAATGTGCTCTAATAATTGAAATACTTTGATTATTTTGATTTGAAAGTGAAATATTGGGAATTATTTTGTGTGCAAGTAATAATATTTTAATATTAAAGGCTAATTTATTAATATGCTATATAATAGAAATACTTTGTTTACTTGTTTTATAATAATTTTATTAAGGGATTATTTTGTAGTATAAATTAAACAATATTATTTTATAAACAATATCAAGGCTAAGATTTTTTGAGCAGTAAATTTAAATTAATCAAAATTGGAAGTGTTTAGCAATTAAAGTGTTGTGATGATTTAATGAAACATATTGACGATTAAATTCAAACCCATTCATATAAAATTATAATATTTGCAAAAATAATTAAAATATAGACAAAGCATTATTGAAATTTCTTTTATTATTCCTATTGTTAAATATAGACAAAGCATTATTGAAATTTCTTTTATTATTCCTATTCTTATTTTAATTGCAAATATTATAATTTTATATGAATGGGTTTGAATTTAATCGTCAATATGTTTCATTAAATCATCACAACACTGTATATCTTTTTATTATAAGTTATTAATTATATTCTAATCAACAAATCAAAAAATTAATCATCTATACTTTTAAGGCTATGTCCTAAATATCAAAAAATTAAATCGCGCAATTTGCGCGAATCAAATTGAAGCCATTTTTAATGGAAAATTAATATATTGGCTTCTATTTCGCCCCTGTTAATCGAGATTGACTTTTTAAATTTTGTTTAACTTAAATTGTTTTTATTTTAAACATGTTAGCCTTTAACTATGTATTTCGTTTAAATTGTTTTTTTATAATACATATATCCTTATTTTATATTTATTTTTAGTTTTAGAATTGACTTTTTAAATTTTGTTTAACTTAAATTGTTTTTATTTTATGTTAGCTTTAACTATGTATTTCGTCTAAGTAAATACATAGTTAAAGGCTAACATGTTTAAAATAAAAACAATATAAGTTAAACAAAATTTAAAAAGTCAATCTCGATTAACAGCCCCAATTACGTGATTCTTAAAACTTTTAAGATTCGTAAAACTTTAATCTTTTTATCATTAAACTTTTGTAATTTGCATGAATAAAAATGGCAAATGAATATCAACTCATGGAAAATATTAGATCACAAAAAAATATAGAGATACAGCAGCTAGTAAAGTCAAATAAGAAGAGATTGGTTAGAATTATAAACAAATAAAGAAAAGTTTGTTGCATTTCCAAATTCAACAAATACTATGCAATTTCTTAGAAATCAGGTTTTATATTAATAGTATATATAAATATTATTTTATATTTTAGGTTCAGGTGCTGCTATGATAAACAGTAAACACCTGAAATTTGTTGAAGACTATTACTGGCTAAAAGAAAATGTGAGAGATATATGTAAGCATTCTGAAGCAAGTTTCATTTTGAAACAATCTAAGGATGCTATTAATATACAAATATCACCACAAGTATTATAACATGAGATTAGAACCATATAAATCTATATTTTAGGATACTGAGCCAAACACAGAGAATCTGTTAAATGATATTGTAAATCCTGTTAATCTATAGAAATAGATATTTCTGAGAATGAAATTTTAGAAGTTAAATATTTATTATATATATATTATTAATTTAATACCTTCTACCTCAAAAAGAAAAAATTAAGAAACATCTAAATCTAAAATATATTAAGCTGAAAAGATGGAGGTATATCTTTTATATAAAATAATTATTTATTTTTGAAATAGATTTAGTTTCAAAAATTTCTCATGATGATGATAAGCATCATCTCATGGGATTTTTCAAATCCCTCCAGAGCAAATACAATTCCAAGACAAGCAAACAAGCATTTGATTTCAAGATGAAATTTTCTGAAATTATAGCTCCATACACCATATACATAATTTTTTATACATATTTTGTATATTTTCATAATAAATTTATAATAAAAATTTTAATTTTTATAAGTTTGTAATTTTATTTGAATTAAGTCATTTTAGCAGTCTTCTTCCTTAAATTAACAAATCACTCACTTATACTATATAATCAAAACAACACTTTTTTTGCATTTTTTATTGAATATTTATAAATAAATGTTATAACTTTGATAAATTTATCATAAATAATAAAACATTCATAGGAAATAATAAATGAAATGACATTATAAAAAATTAAAATAAAATTAAGATGGGAATTAGTTAATAAGGTGGTAGTGGTAATTAAAAAATAGATGTATATAAAAATTTTACATATATGGCTTAATAATACAAAATTAATATAAGTTAAATGTTTCTTATCGCTGGAACTGAGATTGGGTATTTGGAGTTGGCTATTCTTCATAATTTATTGATGTTCAATGATTGCCTTTAATATCAATAATAAGATTGTGTAATGGGCAGTCAGCCTTAACTATTTGTATAGTATTAGTAATATCAGTTTCTAAGAATTTATATAAGTGTCTAAATTTGGCACTCATAATGCCAAGACATCTCTCTACTGATACTCTTGCTGTAGAAAATTTTTTATTAAAATTTGATCATTTAAATTTGTTTTATATGGATGGTTTCACTATAAAATTCATTAAAGGATATGCATCACCTCCCACAATTACTTATGGTGATAATTTACCTGTTGAAGGTAAAAAAACTTGGATTGGGTATCTTGATGATTTTATTGATCATTCCTTCATAAAATAAGCTCTTTGTAAAGATGCTTTTACCTGAGATAAATCCAGGAAAACCAACCTCAATTAACATGAATCTAGAAAAAAATTAAAATTTAGTAAATATATAATTACCTAGATTTGTCTTTTGAAACACCTTGAATCACAATGGAATTAAATTTTTTATAATTAAAAAATGTGGATCCACTATTTGTAGGTTGTTTTATTTTTACATGTTTTCGAACAATATAGCATCCATTATAGGAAAACTTGATTTCCTGAAGTAATCTGCTGATATTTCAAGCATCTGTTCAACTGTTGGTAAACAGAGATGCTTGGATTGAAGACCTACCCATTAACCTACATGTTGATGTGACAATAATGTTTACTGATGTTTTGCCAATCTTTGCATATAATGCTATTTTTCTAAAGCTCATACCAGCTGTCAAATATCTTTAAATATATTCTGATTATTTATATAAAAAAATATTCATCATGAGTGTTATATAGAGGCGATGCTTCATACTGATAGTTTTATGTTTAACTATAGTGGTGTCTATAGACTCCAAATTTATAAGAATGTACATCTGACGAAATTTGTAATATATATAATATAAATATGATATATACCAGCCTTTTAAAAATCTATGCATTTTCTACATTTAGTCGTATCTTCAAATATAAAATAAGAATTAGTAAATCATTCACATCAAACATTTTATATATTTTAAATTGAAAATAAATGTATGATTCGGGACATATTTCGTATCTCTCAAAACTCACGAAAGTTGTGCATCTCACAAAACTTTTGAGTAATTTTTTTTTAATTTAGGACATAGCCTACACAAAATTTTAAATTACAAAAATTAAATTTATAAAATAATTTTCTATAAATAAATGTTTATACAGTTTGAACTACTTTTAATAATTTTGTTTATTTATTTTTTAGTATGATAATAAAAGATATTTTGTTAGAGTATTATAATGCAACTAAAGGGGATTCTGAGTGCAAAACCTGCCACATAGCTACAAAAGGTTTACACAATACTAACCTCGAAAAACATTTAAGAAGACATCATTCTATAATTTTTGAGGAAAAACCAAATTTTTGGAAGAAGACAGTTACAAGGTCTACTGTCAGTATAGTAAAGAAGGATGAAAATAATATTGAAAATGCTTTAAAAAAGCATTCATATTGTAATGTCTGAGGAGAATTTAATGAATGCTTTGGTTGAGTTAGTTATAAATGGAAGACCTTTCAATATTATTGAGGATTGTGGTTAAAAAAATTATTGATCCTATTAATAAGGCAATTGGAATATCAATTAACCGTTTGAAAATTAAAGACGTAGTGGTTAATGAATCGTAAAAAATAAAAGCAAAAATAATAAAAGAAACAATAAATTAATTTTATTAAGAATTGATTCTGCCAAAAGATTTGGGAGAAATATTCTAGGAATAAATATACAGTATATAAAAGGGAATAATAATTAAGAAATTTAGCTATGAAGGAGATTAAAGAGAGTGCAACTTCTGAATATATAAAAAAAATAATATTAGAAACATTAAATAAATTTAATATTCCTATTACTAAGGATAATGGTGCTAATCTTATAAAATCAATTAAATTATTAAATGAAAGCTCACTGGAAGAGATGGATGATATAGACGATGATGATGATAATTATGAAGACATAAATGAAAATAATTTACAAGAAATAATAAAAGATTTATCCACAAATATATATTGCATCAGATGTGCAGCCCATACTCCAGAATTGGCTATTATTGATTGCCTTAAAAATATTCACTTTAAAACTATCATTGATAAAGCAAGGGATGTTGCAAAATATTTAAGAACTCCCACAATTACAAGAATATTAAAATCAATGAAAGGGTCAATGGCAATATTAGATTGTACAACACGTTGGTCCTCAGTTTGTATCATGCCAGAACGATTATTAAGTTTGAAAGATTTCTTTACTGATTTTATTATAGTAGCATGTAAATTCGTTTTGTCGAAAGATGATTGGTGCCAAATAAAGTACCTTATTAGTGTATTAATTCCTTTAAAAATAACAATATTAAGATCACAATAATGTTTATCTGATTTTTATGGATATGGATTAGATGCCAATTGGATTTAAGATTTACTAGTCCTTTTCATAAAAAATATTAGAAAACATGAAAATTTGAGATTTGCAAAATAGTGTTTTATATGCTTCTAAATATCTAGACCCTCGATATGAAGCTTTATTGAGTAATGAGCAAAACAAATAGCTAAAGACGATCTTTAGGATTTATGACATATGCAAAACTCCATTATTTACAACATATTGGAGGCTACGACTATACCTACTGGTTATAGTGATAAAAATGATAATGATAGCACATTGATAATTGAAATTTTACTTTTAGATAGGGAAAAAAATCAAATTATCATCAGATAAGGAAGAACAAAAAATGCCTATTACATCTTTAAAAAAAACTCTCAGAATTTAAGAAAATAAATAAGGATATAAATGGAAGAAAATTCTTCAATATATCGAATCATATATCTTGTCTAATCATCATGGCTGTACCGGTGACACAAGTACAATAATTTATATATTATAAAGATAGCTATCTATTTTAGGTAAATGTGAAATGTGGATTTTCATCTTTGAAATATATATTGTCTAATTTACGTGGAAATCTTAAGGATGATATTTTAGAAGATATTATGATTATGCGATTGAATAAAACATTTAAAATATAAATTATTTCATTTTTAAATTTTTAATGTATATTATGAAGTATAATAATAAATGAATGAAAAAAAGTCTTATTTTGAGTCATTTTTTATGTTCCTTGAACCTGGACCCAAACCCTGGATCCTAAATTTTATTCCTGTACCCTTTTTTTTGTCGAGTTCACATCTCTGGTGATAATGATGAAAATGAAATAATAGGTTATTTTTACAATACTCAGATGAAAAATTATAAGGATAACTATTTATAAACGGGAATCAATAATATGAGGAGAAAATTCATGTAAAACGAATCTTTATTATTTTTCAGCTGATTGAAAAATGTTCGTGTTGCCAACTATTTTTTGATATTATATTTTCTAATATATTTCTTAAAACTACTTGAAAATTATTATTAACATAATTTTTTTTAAAAAAACTGAGTTCTAAAAATTGTAAATAAATATTTTTTTAAAAAGGAAAAAAAATGATATGAAGGTAATTTTTTATAAAATTTCTTACAGTCATGATAATCCTTTAAAAATTCTTTCCCATAAATATCTAAGTTGGGGAAAATGTTTAAAGGCAAACCAAAATTATTTATTTTATTTTAATAACTTGAAATCTCGATCTTTGTTTATTTTTACCAAAACTAGGTTCTGGATAATGTATAATGTTACACACTATATGGTTTAGGGATAATTGATAATATTTTATTTTAAAAATTAGCAAGTTTACTATTAATTACATTTAATTGTTTGTAATTTTGGTTACCAATTTTATTTGAGAAATCTTTTTCAAGGATATATTTTCCAGAATTTTTTTTTATATTGTTAATTTTCTTAAAATTTTTCAATTAAATTATTTGAATAATTTTTTTCGGGGATATATTTATGGGATTCTTAAAATTTTTCAATTAAATTATTTGAATAATTTTTTTCGTGGATATATTTATGGGAATTTTTTTTTATCAATTTTCTAAAAAAAATATATTTTTTTAAGATATAAAAAAAATGGGGAATTTTCTGTGAAAATTTTAATTCAAGGGATTTATTTTCCTGAGTGGGGGGGGGGGAGTTATTTTTAGGGAAATTTTTTTCCTGAAGATTTTTTCCCAGGTAAACTTTTAACCACCATACTTGAAAACGAATGAACTTTATATGATGGTTATAAAGAGTCCAACTTAGTCATTATTAATGTCTTAAAGCTCTAGCTCAAATGGATCCAGTTATATTGATCATATGAATCAAAGAAATTATGTTATGAAAAAGCACAACAATAAATAGAAAAAATAGGGGTATTAAAATAAGGTGATAAAAGAGAGAGCATAAGAGGATTCCATGCTAAGTAGATTGGATTTGAATATAGTTCAAGGAGAACTACCTTCTTGGGGCTTTGGGGTGGGGGTGATATCCCAGGTCAGAAGAAAAAGGCTAGTATGGCAAAGGTATTTTTATTTCCATCAGAAACTTTTAAAATTATTAAACTATAAAATTAAATAAAATCTTTATAGATTAATAATTTTCATTCCACAGCCAAACAATGCATATTAAAAACACCAAAATATAATAATACCTTCTTGGGAACCCAGCTAAAAAATATTTGACCTTTAACGATTTTAAAATAATTTTGTCATTTGCAAATCAATATTTATAATTGAAATATATACAAAAAATTTAATGAAATGAAATTTTATTATTACAACCATTTTATTAAAATCTTTATTATATTTAAATAAAATATATGGACCTTTCATGTGTGAGATATTTGGTGGCATCTTTATTGCATTAACCATATTGGTGTCTGTGTTCAGTCGTAGGAGAAAATTTGCATTGTGAATATTTTTATTATATGCACTCATCTAAAATATATCAATATAACACATTATTAAATTGTAAAAACATTTTAAAAAAATCTTCATGGGAGCCCCAGATAGCTTTAAATCCATTTCTGCTTTATAGATTCTAAACAACATGTTTAGATGAATAAGCTAGATTCATTTAGCTTATGTATTTATTGACAGGCTTGAGTATTGAGAAAAACAGTTAACTAAAGGCCTAGAAATTAAGCGTGATAGAATGGGGCATGGCGTGAGTATAAATAAATTTTAAATTATAGGTGTCAAGCCTTCTCAAAATTTTTATCGGGCTTGATTGGGTGTGACTAGTGTTGTTAAATGGCTGGATTTAAGCCGATTTTTAAAAACGGATAACTCAATATTGTAGCCAGAAAAATATTGTCTATACCTCGAGATTTCGTTAATAGATGTTCAAACTGTTATGCCACCCATAAGCAAAATCTTAAGGCTTGCATAATATATTTCCTAATAAAGTATTGAGTCAGCCGTTTTTAAAAATTCTCTCAAAATAAGCTGTAACACTAATACCAGCAACACAAGTACAATAATTTATGATGTATTATAAAGATTTTATTTTAGATCAGTGTAAAAGGTAGACTTTCTTCTTAGATATATTGTCAGATTTGCCTTGAAATCATGATATTTTAGAAGATGACATGATATGCGAATAAAATATTTATAAAAAATATTTTTTACTTGTAAATTTTGTATATATATTTATTTAGAGTATAAAAAGTAAATAAATGGAAAAAAATTGTTTTATTTTGAGTCAATATTTTTTTTGTGTTATCTAAACCCTAAACCCAGTCTCAAACCCCCTCTTTAAATTTTATTCCTGAACCCAAACACTTTTTTATCAAAGGGTTCACATCTATGATAAATTAGAAAAACAAAATAATTTTAAAAAAATTTTAAAGTCTGAATTCAATTCAAATAAATTTTAAAAAAATTTTAAAGTCTGAATTCAATTCAAATAAATTTTAAAATACATCTAAATCTAATATCCAAGAAAATATTTGTCCCAGTCATAGCTGAGTTTAGTTGGATTGGCCCATGAAGGGTTCCAATTAATATGTTTTGGGACCATGTTTCAGTAGAAGAGAATCCTCATGCTTTTGTTTATGTTAGGGAGCTTATAAAACTTATTGACAGACTACAAGCTACTTAGTAAAGTATTTAATTATGCATTGAGTAAGTCAAAGAAAATTTTAAAATTAGTGTTCATCTTAACATAAATATAATTTAGTAATGTAAACTTATAAATTCAATTCACTATTTTTTTATTAATGTATTTAGCAATGTTTACTGTTGTAGAGGATATTGGCATTTGGTGTATAGATGATGTCATTTTTTGAGATACAATTGTTTTGGGCAAAATTGGAGTTACTTTTGAAAAGGTTGTTTTTTTTTTAAATATTTCTTGGTGTGTTATATTATTTTGATAACTATTTAATGTGATAGCAGGTAAAGAAAGACTTAATGGATTTGTTATTAAGTTTTTAGGAAGTGCAATGTAAGTGGTTAGATTTTTATCTTCCTTGGTAGTTATAGATGCCATCTTATTGACAATAATATCTAATATTTTATAATTAAAATATTACTTATAATATATATTTCTTAGTAATAAAAACATAATTCATACAATTCAGGTGCATCTAAATTTACTATTTTGCAGTGATTTATTTGAAGGGAAACTTAAAACTCGTGCAACAATTGTTAAAGGATTGGGAGAAATCTGTTGTAAACTGCATATATTTGTATAATCACATATTCTGGGTGTCTTTTAAATTTATTAATAAAAAGTCAATACTTAAATAAAATACCATAGTTTTTGATAAAGATTTTTGTTCTGTAAATGGTGATGTGGTGGGTTTATAATTGGAATTCAATTTGGGGATCATATGA
The DNA here is from genome assembly GCF_954871325.1 of Gordionus sp. m RMFG-2023. Taxonomy (NCBI): domain Eukaryota; kingdom Metazoa; phylum Nematomorpha; class Gordioida; order Chordodea; family Parachordodidae; genus Gordionus; species Gordionus sp. m RMFG-2023. The sequence goes on from NC_088775.1 coordinate 20,304,252, forward strand.
TTATTGACTTCAATTCTTTTCATATTCATCAGATCATTGTTATTAAAATTAATTGTTATATTTGTCCTATTTTCATTCATTTTTATAGAATTTTCTCGTTTTATATATCTATAAACTGTTTAATAATATTTAACAGATAATGCAAGACTATAGCTTTGGAATACAAAATATCGCATTACTTTATTGTCAATTTTAAAAATGATTATATTGAAAATGCAATATACCTCTAAAAAAGCAATTTTAAATTTTGTCATTTCTTATAATATTTAGGTCGTAGTTGAAATTTAAAATTATTGGTAGGGATTATTTTAAAAAATATATTGCGCAATACCAAAATTTAATTTAAATTTAAAAATTAGATTTTTAATATATATATTTTCTAAACAAGAAAGGGAAATAACTAATTCTCATAATATAGCTATATATATTTTGATAAGAATATTATAAAAGCAGAACCATGATTTCTAATTCACAATTTTAATGTAGTTTTTATAAATTAGATGTGATATATAAAGTCTAACTCGGTACCTTATATTAGCAACATTATGGACAATATTTTTTATGATAATAGTGTATATTGATTTTCATTTTTTATTTTGTAGACTAAAACTTAATTTTTTTGTTACTACATTCATATATTTTAGCAATTTAAATACTTTGTTTCAAATATTTTATACCCTAAGGTTATATTTATATTTCATTTTACTTAAAAAATTTTACTGTTATTTTTATTAATCTACATTAACTCTTTGTGTTAAATTAATTCAAATGTTAATATTGTAACTTAATATTATGAAAAATTTTCTATATATATGGAACAAATTTTTATAATGAAAAGCACTTTTTAAATGAAATGTAGTTTTACAATATCTAAATAATAAGTAATAAATAAGCTTCGTTTATTGATTTTAAAAATAGAATTTTATATAAATAGACGAGTACATTTATTTTTCCAAATTACCCCTAATTTCAGCATGGCTAATATATTCCTGTTAATAATTTTATTAATAGAATCATTGTTATTAATATCAAACAAAATTTATTTGGCGCCTACGACGGTCACTATATATTCCTTCTATTTTATTTGTGGAATCAGTAATATAGGTATAAAACTATACTAATTAGTCTTAAATAAGCATACACAAATATGGATGGCTTTATTGACTGGCAATCACCTGATATATATATTAATATGATTGATTTCTATGTATGACATTTATAACATTGATAATATATAATATAAATCTCATTTATAACAAAAACAAAATTCAAAAAATTTCTATTTCAAATTATCTTATTCTTAACATACCTAAAAGATGATCATGGCAATAAAAGAAAATAAAATTCTGGAATGTTCAAACTAGAATTTCCCAAATTCCGTAGCAACTAAAACGCATATATTTGACGAGTATTTATTTTTTTATTAATTGCAACATTTTCGACGAAGAAATACAGATGTATTCTTACCCGGGCTGAAGAATAATACGTCAACATTCAAGCAATTTGTACGGAAGCCAAACTCACTGACCCCTTAGCCCTTATAAAAAAATCTAAACTGCTACAGGCTTCTAATTTTCAAGATCGCCTAAACTTTTTCTAAAAATGAAAAATCTAATGCCGAGATGGAAGGAAGAAAGGGAAAATAAAAAAAGAAAGAAGAAGAAGTGAAAAATTGTAAAAGGGAAAGAAAAAAAATAAAGATGAAGGAAATAGGAAAGGGAAAGGGAAAAAATTAAGAAAAGGGATTGGAAAATGGGGAGAATGAGTATGCGAAAAGGGTATGAAAGGGGAAAGAGAAAAAGGGGGTGAAAGACAAGGGAAAAGAAATAAAAAGGTAAACAAAAGAAAGGAAAAAAAAGAAAGGAAGGCAAAGGGAAAAGAGTAAAGAAAGGGAAATAAAGGGGGGGGGGGGTAAAAGATTAATAAAGGGAAAATAAAAAGAAAAGAAGGAAATTAAAAGGAAAGTAAAGAGAAAAAAGAAAAAGGAAATTTAAAAGGGAAGAGGGGAATGAAATGAAAATGAAATGAAAATGAAATGAAAATGAAATGAAAATGAAATGAAATGAAAATGAAATGAAATGAAAATGAAATGAAATGAAAATGAAATGAAATGAAATGAAATGAAATGAAATGAAAATGAAATGAAAATGAAATGAAAATGAAATGAAAATGAAATGAAATGAAAATGAAATGAAATGAAAATGAAATGAAAATGAAATGAAAATGAAATGGAAAGAAAATGAAATGAAAATGAAAGGAAAAGAAAATGAAAAGAAAATGAAATGAAGTGAAATGATATGAAATGAAATGAAATGAAATGAAATGAAATGAAATGAAATGAAATGAAATGAAATGAAATGAAATGAAATGAAAATAAAATGAAATGAAATGAAATGATATGATATGAAATGATATGATATGATATGATATGATATGATATGATATGATATGATATGATATGATATGATATGATATGATATGATATGATATGATATGATATGATATGATATGATATGATATGATATGATATGATATGAAATAAAATAAAGAGAAAGGGGAAGATAAGAAGATAAATTAAATGGGAAAGAAAGGAAAGGAGAAAGAAAAAGAAATACGGAATAAAAAAAAATGGAAGTGGGGAGAGGGAAATAAAAAGGGTAAGGAAAAGAAAAAGGTTAAAAAAGGGGATAGAAAAATAAAAAAGAAAAGGGGGAAAGGAAAGAAAAGAAAAGAGGAAAGTGAAATGATAAGGAAAAGAAAAATAAAAAAAGTAAAGAAAAGAAAAGAAAAGAAAAGAAAAAGGGGGAAAAGAAAGGGGAAAGGAGATACGAAAAGAAAGAGCAAGGAAAAGAAAAGGGAAAAGTGGAAAAAAAATGCAAAGGGAAAAAAAGATAAAGGAATATAAGAAAAGGAAATGAGAAGGAAAGGAAAATAAAATGGGAAAGGAAAAAAAAATGGGAAAGGAAAAAAAAAATCTGGAAAGGAGCAGGGAGAGAAAAGTGGGAAAGGAAAGAAAATGGGAGAAAGAAAGAAAGAAAGAAAGGAGAAAAGCTAAATGTTAAGGAAAAGGAAAAGAAAAACGGGGGGGGGGAAGTAAATAAGGTGAGAAAAAAAGGAAAGGAAACGGGATAATGAAAGTGAAAGAAAAATAGATAAAAAAGGAAAAGTGAAAGAAAAATGAAAAGAAAAGGGGGAAAGGAAAGAAAATGGTAAGAAAAAGAAAGAGAAAGGATAAGAAAAAGGGAAAGGAGGGTAAAAAATGTAAAAGGAAAGAAAATGATAAAGGAAAAAAGAAAGGGAAAGGTAAAGGTAAATGAGAAGGAAAAAAAATGGGAAAGGAGAAAGGAAAGAAAATCTGGAAAGGAGCAGGGAGAGAAAAAGGGGAAAGGAAAAAAATGAGGAAAGAAAGAAAAAGGAAAAAGAAAAGCTAAAGGGAGGGGGGGGAAGGGGAATAGTAAATGGGGCGAGAAAAAAAGGAGCGGGATAATATAGAGTAAAATAAAAAATAGAAAAAAGGATATAATGAAAGAAAAAATAGATAAAAAAGGAAAAGTGTAAGAAAAATTAAAAGAAAAGGGGGAAATGAAAGAAAAGAAAAAGGGTAAGAAAAAGAAAGAGCAAGGAAAAGTAAAGGAGGGAAAAAAATGTAAAGGGAAAGATAATGATAAAGGAAAAAAGAAAGGGAAAGGAAAATGGGAAAGGAGAAAGAAAAGAAAATCTGGAAAGGAGCAGGGAGAGGAAAAGGGGAAAAGGAATGAAAAGGGGACAAAAAAGTTAAGGGGAAAGCTAAAAGTTAAGGAAAGGAAAAATATGAAATGAAAAAGGGAAAGAAAAAGAGGGGAGAGGGGAAAAAAGGAAATTTGGGTGAAAAAAATAAAAGGAAACGAGATAATGGAAAGTGAAATAAAAAATAGTGAAAAGGTTAAAGTGAAAGTAATAATATTTAAAAAAAGAAAAGTGAAAGGAAAATGAAAAGAAAAGAAAAGGGGGAAAGGATAGAAAGGAAAAGAATAGGGGAAAGGAGGAATAAAAATGTAAAGGGAAAGTAAAAGCTAATGGAAAAAAAGTAAGGGTAAGGAAAATGAGAAGAAAAAGAAAATAGAAAAGAAAAAAAAAATCTGTAAAGTAGTAGCAGGAAGAGGAAAGGGAAAAGGAAAGAAAAAAGGAGAAAGAAAGAAAAGGGGATAGCAAAAGGTTAAGGAAAAGAAAGGGGCAATAATGAAAAGAAACGGTAGGGGGAAGGGGGGGGGGATTGTTAAAAAGTATCATTTGGGTCGATTTTTAAAAACTACCCAATTAAGATTTTAGCCAAAATAATATATAAGACTGATGATTTTGCTCGTAGGTGGCAGAAATGTTTGGACCTCTATTCTGACAAATCTCGAGACATATAATATAATTTGTCTAAAATAATAATAGGGTCATTTTTAAAAATCAACCCATATCAGCATTTTAATTACCCTATAAAAATTGAAAGGTAAAGAAAAGAAGGAGAAAAGGAATAATGGAAGGTAAAAGAAAAAAAATAAATATAACTTATTATTATTGAAATAAAACCTGTAGAGGAGTAAATAAGTGATTTTCTATAATAAGAGAGTGCTATTGATCCCCTTTAGAAAGCATATCCAATGGTGTGGGTTAATATCCACTGTTTGGAAATTTAAACCTATTGGCTAATATAACAAACGTGTAAGATCGAGGTCTTAATGATGGATATGTTTAAATAAACATTATGTTCATATAAAATTAAATTATTATCAATAAAATATAAATAATAGTAACATAAATAAATGCTTATTTAAAATTGATTTGTATATTATCTATAAAATATTCCTTTTTTAAATATATTATCAATAAAATACAAATAATAGTAACATAAATAAATGCTTATTTAAAATTGATTTGTATATTATCTATAAAATATTCCTTTTTTTACTGAAGAAAGAAAAGAATGGAAAATAATTATATATTTTGCTACAATATATTCATTATTTATTTTGTATAAAATATTCTTTATTATTATAGTATACATATCTTGAATTATTAGTCAAAAAAATAAATATAATTCTTGTGTTTACCTTATTTTATCATCAATATTATTTTGCCTAAAATCTTAATGGGGTCATTTTTGTTCAGCATCTTAATAACCCTATATGAAAGGTAAAGAAAAGGGGAGAAAAGGAACAGTAAAAGGTAGATAAAAAAAGAAAAAAGGAAGTGAAAAGGAAAGGATAAAGAAATTATTATTATTTTTATTAAAATAAACCTGTAGAGTGCTTTTCTATAGTGATTTAGGTGCTAGTATTACCTTTAGAGATCATATAGAGTGCAGTAGATTAATATATACTGTTTGGAAATTTAAATCCATTGTCAGGTATAACTATCATGTGAGATCGAGGTCTAAATGGAAATGTTTAAATAAATATTATATTCATATAAATTTAAATATAAATATATTATCAATAAAATATAAATAATAGTGATGAAGTTGTAAAGTTAAATAAAAATAGGAAAACAAAATGATATTTATTTTGATTTTATTAATTTAAAAATATAACTAACTAAATTCATAAGCGTAGCTAGGGCGGGGAGAGGGGGGGGGCAAGGGGAAATTCCCCCCCTCCCTTCAGAAATTTATCATTTTTTGTGAATATCATTTTAAGCTAATAAAAAATATCCCCCTTAGTCCCCCCCCCACTCCCTGACCCTCAAAAATGGATGCATATATCTTAAACAATAATTTAAAATAAAGAATGTAAAAGTTGATATTTTTTTATAAAAGTATTCATCATAATTTATACATTTTTGAAAAAAGCATTTATATATATATAAAGTGAACTAAAAATGTTTTTTAAGAAATGGAATATAAGCCAAAGATAATTCTTAAGACAAAAGTGAAATGTATTATAATTATTAATAATAGATCCATAAAATTACTAAATAATATAATATATCAAATATAATTTTTTATGTGAGTAATTTTAATTTATTTATCTTAATAAAGGTAAAAATTGTAGACTTAGTATCCTTAATTTTTTTTATTTGATAAAAACTGTTTCATACTGTGTCCAGTGCAGAGTTATATAATCATCACCTGGAAAAATAAGTACTATTGAATTGACATATATTTTTATAAATAAATTATAATACTCCAAATGAAACTTCCTTACAGAATCTCGAATACATTCAGGTTTATCATAAATACTAGTATTGTTAAACGGCTCAATTTGTGAAATATGGCTAACTCAATATTTTATCCAGAAAAAAAATATGCAACTTAAAAATTTTGCTCATAGATGGCACATAGGATTGAACATCTATTGGCGAAATCTTGACGCTTAGGCAATATTTTCCTGGCTATAATGTTGAGTTAGCCGTTTTTAAGAATCGGCTCAAATCGAGCCGTTTAACAACTAATAAATACCTCTTAATACTCATTCGATGTTATTTTCTGCAAATATAATCGAAACTTGGAGCGGCCTGAAAGCTAATATCTAAGGTAATCCAAATAAAGAAGACTTTTATCATTGGTAATATTGACCTTGCTCCGATTACATGAACCTTAGTCTTTTTTTATATCCTGTGGATGATTTCCATAAGCTGTAGATGGATAGGTCGGTTTTATATCTATTTGTTCTATTTTCCTTCAAATATCTTTCCTAATTAACGATACCTGAGCACCTATATCTAAATCAACATTTACACCATTGACTTTCGCTACCAGTTTAGCCTGGTTGTTTATTCTCAAGGTAACTAACGAATTGTTAAAAGATCTGATTTTATAACATATAGTATAATGATCTAGCTTGTTGCACTTAAAACCTTCTTAGAAGCAGGATAGCTAACATTCCAATAATGTATTCAATCATAATGTAAACTCCCCCCCCCCTTTTTATTATATATTTTTCCTTTGCTCAAAACTTATTTGTAATGCCTAGGTGTTAAATTGTCATTATTATTATATTTCTTGCTAGAATCATTATTATTACTTTTATTATGCCCTTTATCACAACCAGAATATTGTTTCGATATTTTAGCAACGTTTGAGTCTAAATTTCCTATCATTTCTTTATCTGTTACAAGTGCAAGATTGAGTATAAATTCTAAATAAATGACGTTATCTAAACCCTCCGGATATTGTGACCTAATATCCATTTCGCGATTAGATAAATCCATGTCACATAAATTGTTCCCACAATCTCATATCAACAACATCTATATTCTTGCCATAATTGAATTGGGCCTCCAGTGAAATAAGTTTATTAGCAAAATCTCGTATCAACAACATCTATATTCTTGTCTGTTGATTGATTTAAATTTGAATATTATTTATTTTATATATTAACTATTTAAGTTGATTATTTAATATGTTCAATTAACTTTTTATATTTATATATATAATGTTTTTAGATAAAAAATATATAGTAATAAATTTGATTTAAATTTAAATAGTAATAGTTGATTTAAGTCCTTTCTTTTATTTCTTTTATGGTGCCCCGGTTACGGTGGTACGTTTTTCGTTTTAAATTAAAGTTAAATGATAAAAGTTTTAAAAAAAAATTAAAAAATATCCTTACCTTGAATTCTTTAGTAAAAATAAAAAGTAAACGAATTACTTATCAAATTCGTCGTTCGATATTGGAGATGATATAAGGACAAATAAAATTTTTTTGACTTTTCTTTTCGATAGTCAAAATTTTATCCAAATTTACAAAATTATAAAAGGTAAAAAAATTTTATTTAGAATAAATATAACTTGTTAACTTCTTGTTTCTTTTATGGCGCCCTGTTATGTTTTTGTAAAAAAAAAAAAGAATAAAATATAGAAAATTTGCCTAAAATTAAAATAAAAAAGTATAAATTAAATTAAATTTGAAATTGATGACTACCTTATTTATTGATATGACTACCTATTGTGACGATTGCTTAATCCATTGAGATGACTCTATTTATATGACTACCTATTGTGACGATTGCTTAATCCATTGAGATGACTCTATTTATATGACTACCTATTGTGATAACTATCTAACCTATGGAGACTGCTTAACCTATGGAGATGACTACCTATTATGACTACCTTATCTATTGTGACTACCTTATCTATTGTGACTACCTAATCTACTGAGATGACTATCTAACCTATGGAGACTGCGTAACCTGAGATGACTATCTATTATGACTACCTTATTTATTGTGACTGCCTAATTTATTGATATGACCAATGCCTAATCTATGGAGATGTTAGCACGTTCTTTCATGCAAAAAGCTTCTTTCTTCATGGTGTCCCGGCTCTGGATGTTGGACTGGAATATGATAACCAGCACCTAACCTAATGTGACAACCTAGGAAGAACTGATATGGAAGTTGAACGATAGGTTATGAATTCTATTTTGTGAGACCAATGATATTAAAGTGTAATTAAAACATATGAATTAAAAGGGATTGATTTAAATAACCCTTATAAGTAATACTTAATATGATAAAAATGTTTTTGAAATAAAGCTTTTGAAGACAAAAGGTTATGTAAAAATTAAACATCATTATTTTAGAAAAATATTGTGTGAAATTTAAATTTTTTTTAAGAGAGGGAAATGTGCATAATATTTGCATATTTTAACCTCGGAGATTGAAAATAAATAAAAATAAATTAAGTATTAAAACGCTACTAATTAAATATGGAAACGCTAAAAAATGTAAAACGCAAAAAATATAAAACGCTAAAAATATAAAACGCATAAAACGCTAAAAGTATAAAACGCTATGATTAACTTAACACCTAAAAATAATATAATAATTTATCATTCCTTATTCTGGATTAAAATTTTTTTCCTTATTCCATAAATTATCATTCCTTATTACATATTGTTCCGAAATTCAAAATTTTATTTGTGCATATTATTCATATATTTGATCAACTATTCCAAATTACATATTCCGATTTATTCCAAATTCCAATATTCAACTGGATTAATGATAATAACAATTTTGAGAAATGTGAACAACATACGATAAGGATATCAAACCAACGATAACGTTCAACGATTTTATCAAACCTACGCGATTGATTCAAGCCTACAATAAACGTACAAACTCACGCAACTCTAATAAACGATTTTATCAAACCTACGTGATAGAATCAAGCCTACGAAAACATTTGAGACTTATGCGCTAACCAAGATAAAACCGAGTACAATCGAAACAGGAAAAACTTCTAGGACAACAAGCTCTCGATGACTGCTGAGAAGAAGCTTCGTTATTTGTAGAAGAGGGGGAATGTTGATTGATTTAAATTTGAATATTATTTATTTTATATATTAACTATTTAAGTTGATTATTTAATATGTTCAATTAACTTTTTATATTTATATATATAATGTTTTTAGATAAAAAATATATAGTAATAAATTTGATTTAAATTTAAATAGTAATAGTTGATTTAAGTCCTTTCTTTTATTTCTTTTATTGTCATAATTGCATTCAGTGAAATAAGTTTATTAACAAATTCCATCAAAGGCTCTCATGAGCTTATAAGTCGATAAGAGTCTAGACGAGGTTAAAAACACTTTGTCAATTTTTATATGTTTTCTCGCATATTTTTTTAATATTCATAAATGTAAAATGGTCAAGTTTCCGTCGATGATCAAAATAAGATAAGAATAAATTTTTTTATTCACCTTTAAAAAAGAATGATAGAATTTATTTCACACTTTTCCAATTTGATATGACTTTCTAAATTGGGGCTATATAAAAAATAATTAGATTAGTGGCGTAGCTAGGAATTTTCCTTAGAGGGGGTCCATACATATAAAATCTGGGGAGCTTCGCCCCCCAGACCCCCTTTAACGGGACTTCGGCCGGGTTTATCTTACAAATCATAACCATATCTTCGATAATATATAATAAATATATTTTTAAATGCATCAATAATATGTTATTATAATTTATTAGATTATTCTCAATGACTTTATAATAATACTATTCAGAATAATTTCAATAGTAATATAATATCCTTCCACAAACATCAAAACCAGAAAAATATAATTCATATAAAATCACTTTTAAGTCTTTTGAACGTATAATCTAAAAATTTCTCAGGGAGGGGTCTAAACCCGAAAACACCCCCGTAGCTACGCCACTGTATTAGATTCATTAGCTCGTTTCTTTAGTATCATTTTATTATAATGTATAAAACCCATTTTTAGAATCAATAAACGAATGAGATTTATTAATTATTATTTAGATATTGTAAAACTACAATTTATTCAAAAGTGTTTTTAATATAAAAATTTGTTCTATATATATGTATATATAATAATCTCATGATATTAAGTTACAATACAATTATTAACGTTTTTGTTTGAATTGATCTAAAACAAAAATAATCAAATGTAGAATATTTAGACTATCGAAAGTATTAATGTTTAAAGATTAAAAGTAAAATAAAATACAATAGGATAAAAAATTAGAAATAAAGTATTTAAGTTGCGTTAATATTAGTACTGTAAACATTTCCAAAAAAAACCTCTACGTTCAACGTTCATTGGAACGCATTCACGTTCACCTTCAAAGCAAGAATCGCGTTCACAGTCATTCTAAACTTTAGTAATATTAAAATTTAATTTAATATAAATAAATACCATATATTTTTTAACACAATATATTAATTAACCTTGTTTAAAATAGTTTTAAGTCAATAAAAAAATATTTGATTATTAAAAAAATTTCTTATTTATTTTTAATATATAAAATTGATATAAAATAAGAATATATTCTACGTAAAAACCGAAAGCGTTGATTAAAAAAAAAGGAACACATTCACGTTCAAAGTTCGTCAAAAATAAAATGAATATCGTTTATCTTTTTTTTCAAACAACGTTAGTTAATATATACTAGTAGAAAGCTTGTCAAAAATGACAGGGAATGAGATTTATATTCATTTTTTACGATAGATGTCATGCCAGGTTCAAGCTCACAATATTAGGAAGCATCCAAGATCTTATAATTATAAAAAAGTTTATCAAGCCCAGCTCAACCCTTAATAATTTGTAAAAGATATTCCCAAGTCAGGTGCAAGCTAATATTAATTTTGAGGTTTAAAGCCCAGTCCTACCCATTATAATTTTCAAAATTTTTTCCCGCCTCGGAGATAGTTAAATTTTTAATATCATCACATGAACGGGAAATATCTGATTTACCAATTAGTCTAATATGGAAAAAACATAAATTCCGTATTAAGGGAAACTGGGAAGGTCTGGGCAACCACTTATTAGAGAATCATGACAAATAAAATAAAAATAGCCTACTCTTATACTTTTCTGTAATATGATCAATTAAAATTATATCAAAAAATTGTGTTGTTTTTATTATACAAGGTTATTGTTGTTTTTCAGATAAATTTAATGTATGTCTTGCATTTCTGAAATTATTTGTCAAAGAATTTGATAAGGGATATATATTTTTTTATGTTAAGTAAAAAAAATGCTGTCTATTTAAAATACAAAAATGCCACTAAACACTAATGAAACTTATATGCAAATTATTTATATATTTTTTAAGATATTTTTTTTTATTGACATATAAATTTAGGATAATTTTTTTAAAAAATAATGAGGATTATTTATTATGTATTTGATAAAATTAAGAGCAAATCCTTGTTGACATTTTAATTTTTAATGGAAAAAGTGACAAAATAAATCTGGGCGGTCATCTGGAGAGGAAATAATTAATGTATAATTTTATATCATTTAGGGTTTTAGATGAAAGTAATGATAGATTAACAAAGCAGTGTACAAAACACATTGCGTCCGGATAAAGATGATATGCCTATGCCTTGGGATACTGGTAAAAGAAGAACGCAAAACGATAATTCTGTCAATGTCAGCATTGGTATCCCCTTCTAAAATAGAATCATGAAGGACAATGTTAACTCAACCATAAAACGGTCGTAAGTATTGTTATAAAAGCCACGACAGAACTGCTGCTTATTTTTCCATTAATAAAGTTGATGAAACTGGCTGTACTGTACATTTAAGTTTGAACATTCCTCTAAATTTTCTCAGAGAATCGGATAAAGTAATATTTATATTAACTCCTAGTGAAGTGAATGATAGTACAGAATTAAATGTTTATATTTGTTATAAAATAGGCGGAGGCATAGGGATTGTGGTAGTGGTGATAGAAATATCATTTGGAGAACTGGGTGAGAATAAAATAAACATAGATTTAAAACATAAGATAAAAAAAAACAAAATAAACCTCCAGATGAGTTCATTTCAAACGTAGTTCTTTATTATTTTGTCTACCAGTAACCTTAGAACGGGTAAGGCGTTTGTTTAATCGTCATTATTTTCTTTACTTATCTTTAATAATAGATTCACCATGTTTTGTAGCAATGTGAGGAATTAGGGTTAGCCTAGACAAATAAAGAAATCAGGCAAAAATATAAATAAACTATTGTTGAAATTAAACAAACATTAAAATATAGTAAAACCGGTAGATGGGTCAATATTATATGCATATTTCTAGTATTTGGAGGGCTATCATCAAAATAAATTTTGGGGGGACTTATCAAGCCTATTATGATATTCTAAAATAAAAAATAACATGATGAATGTTATGTTAATAAGATTAAGGTTAATTAATTGTAAGGTAATTAAAAAATAAGATTAAAAAAAAGGGGGGGGGGAAAGAAGGTATAAATTATTATAACATAAAAATAATAAAAACTAAATTAAAGGAATTGATAAGGTTTTGAGAAATAGTGGTTAATAGATAATAGAGATAGAAAGAAAAGAATGAGATAATAAAATTTAGTGATAAATAAATTCATTAAGGGAGGGGAAAAAAATAAAGAAAGAGTTATTTATAAGGATGGGAGATTATAAATAAATTAGGATAAGAATATTTAAATATTTGAATATACTTGATTATCTTCTTAATTATTGGTTATGAAAGAAAAATATGAGTATAAAAAATTGTAATGTAAGTACTGACAAAAATTGTGAGTTTCAAAATAAATATACAAGTTGAGTATCTTGTAGAGATTTCATTAATGTGTAATTGATAATATGAGATGATAATTGATAAGGTAATCTAAAAAAAAGAAAGGATTAAGTGAAATATTAGCCTGAATCTTTTTATTAACATCATTTATTTCATTTATATTTAGAAAGTTGAGGGAATATTGTTTATATCAATTCAAAGGCGATTTTTCAAATCTCTCAATCCATGTTATGTATGTGTACACCATCAATTCTCTAAATTCCATTCATCTGTTTGTATAAAATAAATAAATAAATAAAATCCACAAATAAAAAAATAAAAATAAATACGTACCGATGACATGACGTAGCGATGACATGACGTCACGATGATATAGTGAGGACATCGGAAAATTATAATATAGATATATAATTAAAGTTGTTTTAGGTTACGAAATAAAAAACGAATATCAACATTCTCCTCTCTGGCAAAACCATCTAAAATAAATATAATCTACTTTTCCATCGTTAGCACCACAGAAGAGCCATGGGGTAGTTAGCCATATTTGAATTTAATCTTGGGCCTATATAGTTGGGTAGACCTCGAAGAATCAAGTCTCTCGTAACAGCTAAACCTTCATTGCTTTATTTAAGTTTGGCAGTTATCATAGTTTGAACTTTGATAACGTTATCTAAAGAACCCTTAATAGCTATGGTTATTTCTAAATTACAATTGTCTCAATCTTTAGGCCACATCATACTGTAATTCTGGCATCAGACTGCCATAAATTGTTAAATATCATTTTCATTTTTTCCAATAATTCTACCAATTAAGTTATTGAGTGTCAGAATTTTAAGAGGTAACTAATTTTCCCTTTGTTTTATCTTCTCCACTCATTATTTCTACTTTTAAGGATTCAACAAACATGATTGTCTACGTCATTATATAATATGATTTCTCTAGGCTTCTTTACAAAGTTTCTTCTTACCTATGAATTATTATTTAAATACATCAATCCTTGCATGACTTATTTAAGTAATGACCATAATAGTTTCTCTATTTCTACAAATTAGAGCTCAAACCATCTCACTAGGAACTAATATCTAAAATAACTCCAATTTCAATATCTATATTATAATTTTCCGATGTCCTCGCTAGGCCATTCGTGACATCATGTCATCGCTACGTCATGTAATCGGTACGTATTTATTTTTAATAATTTTTTTATAAATGAACTTTTTTTTATCAAGCTTCATTTATAATCAACGCGTTATGTATACCTATCTATCCATATTTGAAAGGATATGTTGCCATTCGTTTATTAAAAATATGCGATCGATAAAAAGGTATATGATCTTTCTTAAATATTATAAAAAATAATTATCTATATTTTAGATTTATCCTAAAAACATTTTATATCATGGAAGGACTATTGTTAAAGTATCTGTTTATTATTAGAAATATTATTAAATTAAAATATTATTTAATTGTATATTTAGTCGTTAAATAGTATTATAAATTAAATATCATACATTCGCATTACTAATTTTGAATATCCATATTACTCTCTCTCAATTAAACAGTGATGACAGTAGAAAGTTATTGGAGATGTGCAGGAGTATAAACCTCAAGGTCGAAAATACTTTCTTTTCGCACAGTGAATTAAACACCCTAACCTTCAGTAGAAATAATATTAAGTCTCAGATCGATTTTATCATCTCGAACATCCATAGTTGGTTTATCGATGTAAAAGTAATGCCAAATATTAATATTTCTGATCATAAATTAATCAGAGCCACTATCACTGTGAAAAATTTATGGGGAAACTCTCGGCGTCCTTCTCTTCAACCCCAGCCGAGATACCTGTCCTGGAAGAGAAATGCAACTCACCTGCAACGCCCTGCAGTCAAACTACAGCTTGATCTATTCTTAAATGATAGAGAGGCAACTTTCTTATCCTCGTCGGAGTCTCAATCTGTCGAAGAATGTTGGGCGTCTTTCAAAAACAACTTGTTTGATGCCTACAATCATCTCCCTAACATCAACATTTCTCCACCGAGACAGGAATGGCTATCCGATGACACCACTCGCATGATAGCTCAACTCAAGTTACGAGGTGAGCGTGATGGTCACTTATGGACCTCAATTCATAGACTCCTAAGGAGAGATAGAAGGATCTTTATTGCTAAAAAGGCTTTTGAGATAGACAGGGATATGAGGGAAAATAGAACTTTCGACGCCTACAAGAAACTAAATTATTTTTGTAAAGCCAAAGTGTTCAAGACACTTCCAACTATAAGACTGGATAATAATAGGTTAATTACTGACCCTGACGAACAGATAGCGTTATGGCTTGACCACTATATGGGAGTCTTTGATTCTAGGAGGCCTACCTTAATCCCATCCACTAGTCAAAATGGGGGACAATTGGATGCAAACTTTTCATCGGCGGAAATTGTGGCTGCCATTAAGAAGCTTAGGAATAATAAATCTCCGGGTACAGATAACATTACGGGAGAACATCTGAAAGCAGCTCCCTTAACGATCTCTCGGTTCTTACTTCCTTTGTTTAACAAGATATGGTTGACTGGGATGATGCCAGCGGATTGGAATAAGACTATCTTTTGCAACTTCCCGAAAATTCCAAATCCATCTAAATTCAAGGATTATAGAGCCATCGCTCTCACGTCTATTGCATCAAAAGTTTTTATGGTTCTTTTAAAAAATCGCATTCTTTCCTCTACACCAAACCTTTTGTCTAAGTATATTTGTGCTTACCGTCCAGGTAGAAATATAAACGAACCAATATTAGCTTTAAAGATTATAATGCAGAAATGTCAGAAGTATAAATTACCTTTTTACTTTATTTTTATCGACTTTAAACGTGCTTTTGATAATGTTAACCATGATGAGCTTTGGAAGATTTTAACCGAATATGGCATTGACTCTAATATTATAAGGATCCTTAAAACACATTATAGTAGTCTTTTTGCCTCCTTAAAAATTTATAATAAGGTTTCTCCATCTTTTAGGACAAAAAAAGGGGTAAAACAAGGATGTGTTCTTTCCCCGCTTTTGTTTAATATACTTATGAATAAAATCATAGTAGATACGCTGGCTACTGCGAATCTCTTAGAATTAAGTTCCAGTCAGTCTTTTTTCTTGGAAAATAGGGTGATATCTTATGCTGACGACATAGTTTTGATAACAAAAAGTTTGGAAGAAACCCAAAATTTGATCGCTATATTAAACTCCTTTAGTCTTAAGGTTGGCTTGGACATTAACTTTGATAAAACAGTGATAATGCCCTCGTCCCAGGCGCCTCTTCTGAATAATTTGGTGGTGGGGGGAAAGTTGGTTAAGGTGGTAGATTCTTTTAAATATCTAGGTGTAACCATTGACAATAAAGGTAGTTGTAAAGAAGAACTAAAAATTCGTTTACAAAATGCTAGGGCGGCTTTTTATAAATTTTTTAAACTGTGGAAAGCTAGAGAGATATCCGTTTTCACAAGACTCTGTATTTTTAACTCAACCATCATCCCGATTCTCTTTTATGGCGGTGATACATGGGAGATTACCAAGACCGAAACTAGGAAATTACAAACGTTTGTAAATAAATGCCTTAGAATAATAAATGGAATCTTCTATCCAAATATTATCTCAAATGAAAATCTTTGGAAGAAGTCTAACCATACCCAGGTTCACGTATCTTTAAAAAAGAAACGTCTTACTTTCTTTGCCCATATTTTAAGAAATCATAGTAACAATAGCCTTGTTATTGATGCCATTAATTGGTTATACTCCTTTAATGGGAAAACATATTGCAAATATAAGACATTATGGTTCTACAGAGCCTTGAAGGACATAATGGATCTAAACTTAAATTTGAAGCAATTCCTAAGGCTAAATAAAAACAAAAAATCTATAAAAAAACTACTAAAAATTAAATCGAATTACCTAAACCTCCCATAATTTATTTTCTGTATTTTTCAGGTTATTTAATTTCTTCATCTCTAAATTTTACCTCTTGATTTTTTGTCTTTCACCTATTCTGTGAATTACTTACTTCACTGACTTCAGCTTTTATTTATCTTATTTTCTGAAAAAACTGCATGGTTAACATTATCAATAGCTCTGTTATAATTCACAAATGTAAAGCAGAAGGGGTTTTGTACTTAGTTTTTCTGCATGATTATTTTTCTAAATTAATTTTGGATCCAGTATTTTCTTTTCTTGGTCTGTATATACTTATGTATTTTTGGTGTGGGTGTTATGCTTTTTCCATGCTATAGGATGTGATGGCTATAGCTCAATAAGTCTTAATTTTCTTGTGGTCTTAGTTTTTGGGTAGTTACTTAGGTAGGATTTTTGATTTCATCCCACTGCAGTAGTTCCGCTCTCCCATATTTCTATTAAATGAGGGCAAATAGGTAGCGATATTGTTATAGATGCTATTTATTTTTTGGTTTTTCTGCTGTGATATTATCTGGCCCTGGAGCTTTTGCTTTCTCTTAGTGTTTTTTTTTCATTAGTCTTTGTTCGCTTGTTACTTCATTTATGGAGAAATCAGTCGACAGGGGGGTGGCGAGGTTTGTAAATATGTTTTGCTGGTAGAGTTTTCCGTGAATGATAGACTATCATATAACAATCAAGCCAAAATGCCTTTGTTAATCCTGGCCAACAATTACTTTTCAATTTCCTAAAACTTACGGAGCTGGCTCCTATTTCTGCGTCATAGTTTCCTTTCTCTCATATCTTTATCATTATCAAAGACCTTTTTCGCTATATAATCTATCTATCACTCCATAGAGTATTTTGTTTCTCTGGAAAAAGGAAAAATAACCGTTTGTTGTGTGGTGTTCGTTTGCTGGATAGTCATAAACCGATTACTGACTAGTTTTTGCCTATTCACTGGATTTTTCACCTTTTAAACAATTTGTGGTAAACCCATTTTAGCTTTTCCTTATTTTCATGAATAAATTCTAATCTCAATTGATATGAACACATTCTCAATTATTTGTTAGTAACTACCAAGGCTTACATTAGATGTTTAAACTTAAAATTGGCCACCACCCACCCTTAAAGTAATTAAATTATTTAGGCAGTTCATGGGTATAGGCTTTTGTTTTTGCCCATCTCTTTTGTTGATTAGCCTATAGACGTTTAAGCGACAGTTCCCGGACTGTTGCGCGTACAAGTACGTGCGGCTTGCCCACAAACGTGTGAAGGGCTCCTCATTTTTTTTTCTCCTCCCCTAAATTAACTATCCAGTTTGATGGATTTTTGAGGAAAACCTAGCGTAGCTCTGTTGTATCCACAACCAGAGGGCGAAAACGCTTTTATCACGTATCACGTATATTTGCGTATATAGAAACCTTGTAATAATATTATTCTAATTTTATTTTGTATGTATATATACTAATTTTAAAATGTAAAAAAGATAATTAAATTATTATATCTAAATAAATTATATTTAATGCTTCTTTTGATTTTAATAACTTACTGCCTTCCCCTTCATCCTTTAGTATCTAATATTTACACAAATCAATTTTAAATAAGCATTTATTTATGTTACTATTTGTTAAGTTCGGACTGATTTTATTATTTCTTTTATTTTACATTATACTAACTTAATATTTACCTTACAGACATATCTTATTATTTCTTTCACTTTATATAATATTAATTTAATAGTTTCTTAATACCTTGGTCGTTTAAATGATTGTTATTTTGTATTAACCGATTAAGTAAATTGTTAAATTGAGTTTTGTAAAGTATGTATAGATGTAAAATTTATTAGATTTACATAGGCGTAGCTAGGATTTTCCTAAGGGGGAGGGGGTATTAAACAATTACTGAGGGCTTCGCCCCCATACCCCATTTTGGGGGGGGGGGTTTTCGGCCGGGTTATCTTAGTCTATATATAATCATAAAATATTTTTACAAGATAGGAGGTTAATTTTAATAGTGTTGTTAAACTGAGTCGGGTTGGCTTAGCCGAAAACCCAGCAAGGTTTGAGCCGAAAAAACGACCCTAAACCAGAGCCGACCTATTTGGCCATAGATCAGACCCGAGCCTACCCGATGGGTCGGCTTGGTAGGTCGGCTTGCTTGGTAGGCTTACTGGGTTGGTCTGTCTGCTGGATCGACCTTCTGGGGGACTTGCTGGACTGGCATGCTAGGTTGGCTTGATAGGTTGGTCTGCTGGGTGAACTTGCGGGGTTGGCCTGCTGGGTCGATTTATTGGGTCGACCTGCTGAGTTGGCTTGCTGGGTCGACCTGCTGGGTTGGCTAACTGGGTGGACAAAATATATAGAAAAATTAAACTAGTTTGTTTTAATCCGGGTTCAATGTTTTTGATATTAGAAAGATGTTCAAAAATCTTTAATTCTAGTAATAAATTGACACTGCTATCATATTTTACTCCACGAGGAAAAAATGTGAAAATTTTTAAAATATTTATCTTAAACCTATTAAAAGTTTTAGATAGAAAGATGTTCACAACCTTTTGGTCTTGTAATAAATTGGCACTGCTGTAATATTTTACTCCACGACGAGGAAAAAAATTTAAGAATTTTTTTAAGACGTTGTTTTAAGCCTAGTTAAATGTTTATGATATGAGAATGTTCATTAATTGGCACTGCCATTATATTTTGCTCCACAAGGAAAAAATAAATGATGAAAATTTTTAAAAATTTATCTTAAGCCTAGTAAAAAGTTTTTGATACTAGAACAATGTTCTTAAACCTTTGGGTCTTGTAATAAATTAGCACTGCTGTTATATTTTGCTCCACGAGGAAAAAAATTTACGAATTTTATTTAAGAAATTGTTATAAACCTAGTTAAATGTTTATGATATTAGGATGATGTTCTAAAACCTTTGGGTCTAGTAATAAATTTGCACTGCCATTATATTTTACCCCACGAGAAAAAATAAATTATCACGATCAAAAATAAATTATTTAATTTAAAAAAAATTTATTTTAAGCCTAGTTAAATGTTTTTTTACTATAAAGATGTTATAAAACATTTGAATTCAAAAATAAATTTCTAGTGCTAATATTATTTAACCCTCGCCTAAAATATAAAAATAAAATTATATATTTATGTTTTGAGTAAGGTTCATATAGTATTAAATCCACACTGCTATTCTGATTCATTCCACGAGGTAGGTTAAAATATAAATATTTATAATAACTTTGTTATGAGACCAGTTAAAAGTTATTTATATTATACTAAAAAAAAATTTTAAACCTTTGATTTCATAGAGAGATTCCCATTGACATTATTTTTTATAATTTCTTGCGTTAAAATTTAGAAATATTAAAAAATATATTAATTTATGTTTTGAGCCCAATAGTAAGTTTGGGTCTAATAATAAGTTGTCGCTATAATTCTATTTAATCCACGAGATAATTAAAATTTTTAAAAATTTTACGAACTTTGTTTTGTGCCTAATAAAAAGTTTTTGATATTAGAAAAATGTTCCAAGGCCCTTGTCTAGAATAAATTAATATTGCTATTATTTTTATTATTTTTTTTAAACTTGAATTTAGTTTAAATATTTTGGTATTAGAAATGAGTGGTATATATACCATTTGAAACTTTTTAGGGGTTTGGTAGTGGAAAAGAAAAAACTGGGGAAGTTGATCAGTCATCCCATTTTAAAATTTAAGTCATTTGTATATATTAATTTCCTAAAATGATCTTAAATCGTCCATCTATGCTAAAAATATTTTGAAATATTTAACTATTACAAATTTTTTATATCAAATATGGAAAATGTTTGTAAGACAAATAATTTTAGCAAAATTTGAAATATCGTAATTTGTGATTTTTACAAAAATTGATGATGAATTTACAAGCATTTATGATGTCAGGAAAAGTACGACAAAAATAGTTTCCAAAAGAAAGATAAGGAAAAGATATTGATATCTTTGGTTTTATACCCCATATTTTTTTTTCTATTCTCCAGAATACTCCAAAACAAATGGTCTAAAAGCATTGAAGAAATGGGTAAAAAATTTTAAAAATAACGATAAATCCACAAAAAGATGTACTGTACCTATTTTAATTTTACTTTAATTTATCCTCTTAAAAAAAATTTTTTAATATTTTTTTATGCATCCCTATCATGTACTTTTCTTAATTCATTGTGCTTGATTATAAACAACTTATTATCAAAAAAATATGATGAATTTTTTATTTCCTTATCTGATTTCTTAAAATGTATGTAGCCTTAAAATCGTACTTTCTTTCAATTAACAATACACCAATTATGAGAAATTTTTTGAAATGATTTAAAAAATGCATATCTGTTGTTTTCCCATTCCTTGATGTATAAGTTTCATTAAAAAAATTAAATCAATTATTGATATTAATTAATTTAAAATCATTAAAATATTTGTTAACCGAAAGAAAAATGAAATATTTTTCATTAAAAGTAAAGTATTTAAAACAAATATAATAAAAATGGAAATCCCAGTAGATGCTTTGAGAGATATGTTATAGACATTGCAGGTAATAACTTGATCTTAGGTCAGAATCTCTAGAAGAAATGGGTGGAAATAAAAATTTCAAGTAGTCACATTTAGAAAAGTCTGTAGAATCTTTGAATAATAAAAATTGTTGTTTAAATAAGTCAAAGTTGTTTAACCAATCAGCCAAGTTTATAGATAAAATAATCACGGCCAAAACTAATTAATAAAAAATTAGACATCGGATAAGGATTTCTGCTAATCACCCTCAGGGTTATATTATAAATATATATAAAATAATTTTTAATAAATATAAAGATAAATTTTCTAATGCTGACGGATAATTAGCCGAAATCCTTAAGTCCTTAGCCAATGCCTAATTATTTTAGCTGTTTTTAGATTAAGCTTAATAAGCATAGTTTTTCGCCAATTATGCAACACAAGATCAGACCACAATAAAACACTATTAAATTTGAAAATAAAAATTTAAATCATGGAAATTTCTTTTCAAAAGTAATGAAAACAAGGATTACGTTAAGTGACAAACAATATATTGCTAACAGAAGCTCTTCGTTAGATTTTAAAAATGGGAAAATAATAAGATTATTAAGGTATGTAATTTACGATATTTTAAACTTTTTCCCCAAAATCTGCACACAACTGATTATAATAATCTCGATTATTTTTATGAATATTTTTTAACATTAAAATTTATGCAAATTTATTAAAGAACGTTTAGTAAATTTAAAATAGGTTTCCCGGTTCCATGTCAATTCAGCGAAACTTTTATCGCGAATGCGAAACTTTTATCGCGAATCCACATTAGCGAATAATTTTCCGCGAAAACAATATAGCGAAACAAATATCGCGAATTTTTTATACCGAAACTCTTATCGCGAAACCTTTAAAGCGAATACATTAGAGCGAAATTTTTATCGCGAATCAATAATCGCGAAAATTTTATAGCGAAGTCAATATCGCGAAACATAAATCGCGAAGACAATATAGCGAAAACTACTTCGCGAAATATAACGCGGCCTATTATTATTTTTTTATTTTTATTAAAATAATTTATTTTATTAATATTTAATAGCGAAGTCAATATCGCGAAACATAAATCGCGAAGACAATATAGCGAAAACTACTTCGCGAAATATAACGCGGCCTATTATTATTTTTTTATTTTTATTAAAATAATTTATAATGTTAATATTTTATTTATCAACGAATAAACATATTATTATGATATATATTTTTTATTTATATTTATATTATTATATTATGAAATGAAAAATGTATTTCTTTTATTTGATATTTTTTTAATAAAAAAAAATGATATGCTATTATTGTAATATTATTTTTGTTACAATTTATTAGTGATTTTCACACGCCCAAAATTTTAAGCAAAAAATATTTTTTGAAGTTCAAAAAGATTTTTAAACATAATTTGATTAAAATTTTAAATCTTTTTTGAAGAATTCTTTTGTCAATTTTATTATAAATAAACAATCTTTTAGGTGAAATCTTTTATAGTTTTTTATATGATTTTTGTAAAATTATCTATTTTTTAAGTATATTAAAAGAGGTGGGTTTTCTAAATAATATTTTTTAAAAATATTTTTATATAACTTATTTATATGTTATGATCTTTTTAAGGATAATAATTTAATCTGACAATTTATATTCGTTATTGAAGATGTTCCTTGGAAAAATGAAAATTATCATAATCGGTATTTTTAAACATAATAAATTTTTTTTGACAGAAAAATATGTATTTTTAACATGTTAAATTAAAATTTTAATTAAGATGCACCATATAAAAGTGACTATTATCATAATCGTTATTTTTAAAGTTTTTTAAATTTTTTGACGTAAATCGGTTAAATAAGTATTGTTAACATGTATAAATAAAACTTAGTGAAGATGTACCATAGATAAGTGACAATTGTCATAATCCTTATTTTTAAAGTTTTTTGAATTTTTTTGATGCAAATGTAAAAATATACTAACATGTTAAAATAATATTTCAGTGAAGATGTACCCTAGATAAGTGACAATAGTCATAATCGTTATTTTTAAAGTTTTTGAATTGTTTGACGCAATTGGACAAAAATATAAATTGTTAACATGTTAAAATAAAATTTCAGTCCAAACAAAAAAACAAATCGATATTTTCATTCTCAGAATCGTTGTTCCTTTTATCCTGCTTAAAATTTGATAAAAATATGCAAAATGATTATTAAAGATAATTGTAACCTATGTTAAATTCTAAACTTTTAAGATATGGATTCACAATCTTATTCCTTTATTTAATAAATTATAATTCTACATTATAAAAATGTATAAACTTGTTTTCTCAGCTAGCAAATATTTTTGTATACTCGTGGCAATAGTGCTGAGTCTCAATTCAGGATAGGATTTTTTTAAAAAGAACTTAAAACCATATGAATATTATTTAGTAATATGGTACAATCAACTCCAATAAATTTAATGTTAAGATTTTATTATGGTTAAATGGATTACAATCCATATTTTAACCCATTTACATCAAAGAACTTTAAAAATAACGATTATAAAAATTGTCACTTTTCAATGGTATATTTTCATGAAATTTTAATTTATCATGTTTACAATCTATATTTTAACCCATTTGCAACCAAAATATTCAGACAACGATTATGACAATTGTAACTTATCTATGGTACGTCTTCACTGAAATTTTATTTTAACATGTAAGCAATTTATATTTTTGCCCATTTGCGTCTAAAAAATTCAAATAAAAAATAACGATTATGACAATTGTCACCTTTCTATGGTTCATCCAAATGAAAATTTAATTTAACATGTTACAATCTATATTTTATCCATTTGTGTCAAAAAAAATCAAAAAAGTTTAAAAATAACGATTATGACAATTGTCACTTATCTAGG
Source organism: Gordionus sp. m RMFG-2023 (assembly GCF_954871325.1). Lineage (NCBI taxonomy): Eukaryota > Metazoa > Nematomorpha > Gordioida > Chordodea > Parachordodidae > Gordionus > Gordionus sp. m RMFG-2023. The sequence goes on from NC_088775.1 coordinate 20,328,644, forward strand.
GTACATCTTAATTGAAATTTTATTTTAACATGTTTGCAATACTTATTTTAGCCTATTTACTTCAAAAAAATTCAAAAATTTATAAAAAAACGATTATGACAATTGTCACTTTTCCATGGTACATCTTCATGAAATTTTAATTTAACATGTTTACAATCTATATTTTTACCCATTTGCGTCAAAAAAATTCAAAAAACTTTAAAAATAACGATTATGACAATTGTCACTTATATAAGGTACATTTTCACTGAAATTTGATTTTAACATGTTAACAATACTTATTTAAGCCCATTTACTTCAAAAAAATTTTAAAAAGAATGATTATGATAATTGTCACTTATCTAGGGTACATCTTCACTGAAGTTTTATTTAAACATGCTAGCAATATTTATAACCTATTTTGGTCATAAAAATTCAACTTTAAAAATAACGATTATGACAATTGTCACTTTTCAATGGTACATCTTCATGAAATTTTAATTTAGCATGTTTACAATCTATACTTTTACCCATTTACAACAAAAGAATTCAAAATAAACAATGATTATGACAATTGTAACTTATCTATGGTACATCTTCACTGAAATTTTATTTTAACATGTTAGCAATACTTATTTTAGCCCATTTACGTCAAAAAAATTCAAAAAAGTTATAAAATAACGATTATGACAATTGTCACTTTTCTATGGTACATCTTCATGAAATTTTAATTTAACATGTTTACAATCTATATTTTTACCCATTTACGTTAAAAAATTTAAAAAAATAACGATTATGATAATTGTCACTTATCTAGGGTACATCTTCACTGAAGTTTTATTTAAACATATTAGCAATACTTATTTTAACGCATTTTGGTCAAAAAAATTTAAAAAACTTTAAAAATAACGATTATGACAATTGTCACTTTTCAATGGTAGATCTTCATGAAATTTTAATTTAGCATGTTTACAATCTATATTTTTACCCATTAGCAACAAAAAAATTCAAAAAACTTTATAAAAACGATTATGACAATTGTCATTTTTCAATGGTAGATCTTCATGAAATTTTAATTAAGCATGTTTACAATCTATATTTTTACCCATTTACAACAAAAAAATTCAAAAAATTTAATAAACAACGATTATGACAATTTTAACTTATATCTATGGTACATCTTCACTGAAATTTTATTTTAACATGTAACAACTTATATCTTTGCCCCTTTAAAGCAAAAAGTTGTAAAAAAAACTTTAAAAATAATGATTATGACTATTGTCGCTTTTATATGGTACATCCTAATTGAAATTATAATTTAACATATTAAAAATACATATTTTTGCCCATTAGCGCTAAAAAAATCTAACATGTTTAAAAATACCGATTATGATAATTGCCATATTTCCAAGGAACATCTTCATTGAATTTATAATTTAACATCTTTACAATATAAATGATATTTTTACCCTTTTGAGTCAAAAAATTTCAAAAATATTAAAAATAACGATTATGACAATTGTCACATTAAAATATTATCCTTAAAAAGATCATAAAATAACATAAATAAGTTAAATATAAATATTTTAAAAAAAATTATTTAGAAAACCCACCTCTTTTAATATACTTAAGAAATCGATAATTTTACAAAAATGATAAAAAACTATAAAAGAATTCACCTTAAAATTGTATATTTATTTATAATAAATTTCACAAAAGAATTCCTCAAAAGAGATATATTTACAAAGAAGATTTAAAATTTTTATCATAATATGTTCAAAAATCTTTTTGAACTTCAAGAAATATTTTTTACTTAAAATCTTGGGCGTGAAAATTACTAATTAATTATAACAAAAATAATATTACAATAGTAGCATATCATTTTTTATTAAAAAACATCAGATAATAAATTATATGTTGTTTTCTTTTAAATAAATGCATTCGCAATATATTTATTGTTTCGCGGTAATGCGCTCGCGGTAATGACTTCGCGCAAACATATTCGCGATAAAAAATTCGCTGTAAAGTGTTCGCGTAAAATGTTTCGCTAAAATATATTCGCTCTAATAAATTCGCGGTTAAGGTTTCGCGGAAATAAATTCGCGACAATGGCTTCGCGAAATTGTCTTCGCTAAAAATGTTTCGCGGAGATAAATTCGCAGAATTGGTTTCGCGATTTTACCTTCACTATAAAAACTTTTCGCGATAAACGACATTTGCGATAAAAGTTTCGCTGAATTGACCTGATACGGAATAAATATTATTATTTTTTCCAAAAAAAAAATAATATTAAAACTTTTTTTTACTTTTTTGCCGTCTTGTTTGTTAATTTATCAATTAACCCTATTTATATTTTTACTTCTCTATATTTCTTTATTTTTAAAAAATCAAACAACACTATTTATATTTTTACTTTTCTATATTTCTTTATTTTTCAATATTTCTTTATTTTTTCTTCAATACAAAATTCAATAAAATATATATCGTACATAAAAAAAATTATAATAATCGTTTGTTTTTCTTTTCGCGCTTATATATTTGTTTTTTTACAAAATCATCCCTTTTATTTATTATTTTATTTATCACAAGTCAATCAACTTTCTTTTTTTAATATTTATTTATTCCACTCCTTAGTATTCGTATATTACGCCATTATCTTCCTCTAGTGCTAAGCTTAATAGCCTGCTCCTTTAACACACCCCCTTCAGCAAAGATGATCATCCGTCTTCTCCTCCCAGAGGTTGCCCCATTCCGAATCCTCTCATCCAACCAGCCTCCAAGCTCATCAACATCTTCCAAAACTGCCACTAGATCCATCCATTCTTCGGTTCCCATCACTCCTATACTAGTTTCTATATGCTCGGCTGCCGCGATATCCTCTCTTCTCGTTATACCGTTTCCCTCCGTCCTCTCGTTTGTGCCCTCAACTGTTAAATCAACGATGGGCCATTCCACGCTAGCTGTTGAACGATGTTCACGCTGCTCCTCTTCTTCCTCTTTCCTCGTTCCCATAATTTCTGCGACCGGTCGGGATTCATTGATTGTCCCTTGCACTAGCTCCGTTCGCCGCCCCAAAACAGCCGCTATCTGCCTCGTAGGTACTACCTCCACCCTTGGGCGAACTTGTTGCTATGTTCGATTTTTCTCCGTCCTTCTCCAATTCCAGGGACAGCTATATTGAATATGACCACACTCTTGACATCGATAACATCGTCTTTCTGCCATCGCTTGTCTTATGATACTTCGTTCGCTTCCCCGTCCACCTCTCCTACTCCGGCGCTCAGTCCTACGAGGTCGCATCCCGAGTATTACTTCATAGTTTCCACAGATCCATCTCATATGCCACCCCGGAGCACGATTCATTTTGATGACCAACCTAAACATATTCTATACTTTATATCTTTGTAAAATACATACTTCGTACGGAATTCCTCTTTTATAAGTCAAAGTAATCACCAAATTTATTTAATTTACACAAAAATAATTATAACTTTTATTGAAAACAATTTTCTTCAAAAAAAAAATTTCCTCTCTCCTTTTTTTTTCTTTTGGCCCACTGCCTCCTAAGGCTACGCTTTGCACGCCGAGTAATTAATTATCTTTTCATCAAATAATTTGGGACTACGCCCTTTTGTCTATTATAAAGAATTTACATTTGATAAAATTTGGCTATTAGAAAGAATTTACATTTGATAAGATTTGACTATTAGAAAGAATTTACATTTGTTTTCTTCGCCAAAGAATTTACATTTGTCTTCTTAATCAATTCTATTCATTTCTCCCTCCTTCCCACCTAATTCCTATAGGCTCTTTTATTCCTCCAAAAATTGATACGTCTCCCATTCTATATGCTCTCTTATTCTCTCAATTATTATTATTTTCCTTCTATATACGACTTTCTATCTTCACACATGCTGACTTCCCTTTTCCCTCCTGACTAGACCTAAGTCTTTTGACTTGACCTAAGTCTTCCGGGGTCCATTCCTCTCTTTAACTGATCCCCATGTCTTATTTCTTCTCTCCCGTCTGGGAACTTTATCCTATGCAATTTGTGCCCCACGTTCTCTATGACCACACCGGATTCCCATTTTCGGGCACCCCAAAAAATTCTAGCCCAAACCGTTTGCCCCACCACGAATTTACTCGCGTTATCCCCCGAATCCATCTCTGGAGGTACCTCTTGTTTTAGCAAATCTAATTGAATGCGAGTTCTACGGCCCAAAAATTTTTCCGCCGGTGACAACTCCTCCCCTTTTCGACTATTATTATAATAGGCCACGGCCATCCATAGTCCCCCCCCCGCCATATTTCGATTTTCTTAACCAACTTTTAACCAGAGCCACCATTCTTTCCGCTTGTCCGTTTGAGCTTGGATGATAAGGAGGTGCTAAGACATGTTTTACCCCGGTTTCCGTGCAAAATTTTTCAAATTGTCTACTCCAAAAGCGGGACCGCCGTCGGACACGATCGTCCTCGCTACCCCAAAACGAACCCATAAATTCTTTAAGGTCTATATTACAATTTGCGTAGTTAACCTCCTTACTGCCTCGTACTCTACCCATTTGGAGTATGCATCTACCACAATTAAATATATTTGCCCCTCAAAGTCAAAGAAGTCGATGTGGATACGTTCCCACGGCTGTGTAGTCTTGGGCCATACACTTTTCTTGTTTCTGTGAGGCATACTAGCCCACAGGTTACACATTTCACAGCTTCGGCTTATGTCCTCAATCTCTTTGTTCATTCCTGGCCACCATACATATTCTCGGCCCCATTGTTTTATTTTCTCAACTCCCTGATGCCCTTCATGAATCATTGCCAAGACCGAATCTCTCAATTTAAATGATGCTATACCCCGACTTCCCCGTACCACACAGTTATCCACTATAGCTAATTCCTTTTCGATGTATTTAAAAACTTTATCTCCGTCGCTCCAAGGTTTTCTCCCCTTTATACACGCCTTAATTCGAGTCAATTCACGATCCTTTAGAGTTGCCCTTTTAAGTTCTTCCCAAGTTATCGGTCCTCCTTTGGCTATTTTGACCATTGCCCTAATTAGTCCTTGCTCCTTTCCCTCCTCTATATCCTCTTGAGCCATTTCATATCCTTCTTCTCCAGCTCCACACCTAGAAAGAATATCTGGTAAACAGTTTTCCTTTCCCCGTCGATATTTCAATTGTACATCAAAACTTCCCACAAGTAAGAGCCATCTCTGTAACCGGGACGACAGCATCAGTTCTTTATTATCCTTTTTGAACAGGTGTACTAACGGCTTGTGGTCTGTATATATCACGAACCTACGCCCAATCAAATACTCACGGCATTTCGTCAGTCTAAATATAAAAGCCAATGCCTCCTTTTCAATCACGGAATACCTTGTTTCCGCGGCTCTGAATATTCTCGAGAAAAATAAAACCGGTTTTTCCATCCCATCTATATAATGCAGTAATGCGCTACCTACTCCTTTAATCGATGCATCTACCGCCAACACCACCTCCAACTCGTTGTTAAAGCACATAAGAATGGGCTCCCTTCCAATTCTAGCTTTCAATTCTGCAAATGCATTCTCTTGTTCCTCCTTCCAATCAAATTTTTCACCCTTCTTTAGCAGGGTATATAATGGCGCAGCTATTTGAGCGAATCCCTCTACAAATCGGTGGTAGTAATTTACCATTCCCCAAAAAGCCTGAACCTCAATTTTATTATTCGGCCTCAACACATTCGCAATTCCCGTCATATTTTTATCCAAAGGTCTAACCTCTTTTCCCGTTATTTTATGTCCCAAATATACGACTTCCGTCACTTCTAACATGCTTTTTTCGGCACTGGCCCACAAACCCTTTTCTTTAATTCTTCGGAACACCTCCTTCAATCTTTGCTCATGCTGTTCTGGAGTTCGCCCCATTACCAATACGTCATCCATATAATAGAATACGCCTTCCATCCCTTGAAAAACCGCAGCCATAGTCCTCTGAAATATCGGAGCGGATACACTTAATCCAAAAGGTAATCTACAAAACGTAAATAACCCTTTGGGAGTAGTAATGGTTAACAACTTTCTTACTTCTGATTTTACCCGCAATTGCAAGTACGCGTTGGAAAAATCAACTTTTGAAAAATATATACTTCCCTTCAATTAGCTAAAATTTCGTCAATTCTCGGTAAGGGATATTTAACTTCTACGAGCCAGGGATTTAGAGTCACTCGAAAATCAGCGCACAGGCGTAGTTGACCATTAGCTTTTTTCACAGGCATTAACGGCGTTGCCCATTCACTATATTCCACAGCACATATGATGCCTTTCTGTACCCATTTATCCAATTCCATTTCGACATCCTTCCTCCATTCAAACGGTACTCGCCTCAAAGCACAAAACTTTGGTACACATCCCTCTTTTAATTTGATATCTACTTCGTAATCTTTTAAACAGCCCAACTCTTCGTCAAAAATTTCTTGATAATCATCCACCAATTTTCTTACTCCCTCCTGCATCCTGATTACTTCCAATTCTCCTTCCGGGTTCCAACATGTCGTGTTTTGGCTCGGATTCTCCTTTGTAATTTCTTTTTTTATTCTATTTTCATTATTATCCTGCAACTTCCCTTTCCCAATCTTCGCTTCATTATCGGTTGTCTCCTGGATCTCCCCCTCCCCGTGTCTGTCCTTTTCCTTACTTGCATACCCATAACTCCCCACCGCTAATTCTCCCGCGTAATTTCTTCCCCCCCCTCCCCTTACAATTATTTTTTTCCCCTTCCTTGGTACAAATTTCTGCCCCCATCTCCTCTTCACTATTACTCGCCACTACTTCCACCTTGGAATAATACGCCTCTATTTCTCCCTTAGAATTATTCCCCTTGGAATTATATGCCCCTATTTCCCCCTTGTAATTATTCCCTATTTCCCCCTTATAATTATTCCCTATTTTCCCCTTAGGATTATGCGCCCTTATTTCCCCCTTAAACTTATTCGCTCCAATCTCTTATAAAATTTTTCCTTTCCATTTCCCTTCCCCACTCTCCGCTTACCTCTCCACTATGATTATCTCTCCTGATTCCCTCATTCCTAAACCTTACTCCCAGACTTCCATCCCTAATTTCTTCCCTCATTTCCTCAACTCCCTCCTGCTCCCAATTGAACATGTTCTCAATTCCGGGCAATACTTCCACGTCCTCATATGTCCTTTTCCCATCTGTATCATCACTCACCATCGGAACGAATACTCCCCACCATGCAAATACCCCCCAAAAACTATACCATGGACCAATCCGGGTGATCCAATCCCACCCCAATACCGCTTCTACTCTCCTATTAATAATCCATAAGTCTAAAACCTCTATCCCTCCTTCCATCATTGCCTCTATTTCCACTCTTCCCATTACTGCTATTTGCGACCCATCGAATTGCCGTATTCTCAAGCCTTCATTTGCTATCATTCCATCGGGCCAAATACTCTTATATCTCGCATAACTCATTACTGAAATAGCTGCTCCCGTGTCAAATAGCATAGGTACCCTATTTCCATTGAAGTCTATTATTACCCTAGGACAAGGATCATGTATTACCTCGTCTTGTATCATCCTACATTCCCAATTATATTTCTTTGTCCTCGTGAATATATTTTGTTTGTTTCCCATAACCCACTCTCTTGGCCCAGTGTATCATTTTTTTTACCATCATATAGTCACAAATTAGCACAATCCCTTGCCACATGTCCCCTTTCTCGACATTAAAAACATTCCACGGTTTGATCTTCAACTCCCTCCGGAAATACTCCTCTTCCCCCAACTCTGGCATCCTCAATGGTTCGCACAGTTGAAGTATTTGGTCCAATTACTCTCTGTGGAAAACCTCCTCGAGTATTATAATTTCCCGTATTACATTCTTCCTTATTGTGACCAAATCTTCCGCAACCCGCGCATCGTAATTTCTCTTGTTTTCCTGGACAATAAGGGGCTATATGACCAAATCTACTACATTCGAAACACTTTGCCTCCCTACAATCTCTGACCATATGTCCTTGTCTTCCACAATTATAACAATTCATTATTCCCCTCACTCTCGAATCAAAACTGGGTCTTATTTCCCCTCTACGTCCCTGAGAATCCTCTCTAGGTCCCCTATAAGGTCCCAACTTTTTATCACTATATACTTCCCTCCCATCAGGCTTACTTATTAATTTATCCACTTCATTCTCTGTCCATCCATTAATTAATTCTTGAACCGGCAACCATGTTACCTTTCCCATAACATCCTCCTCTCCATTATGCCCCTCTATTGTTAATGTCTGGCTCTTTATTCTCACGCTACGACACTTTTTGTCTCTTCTACCCCAAATCAAACTACACATCCAAATCACTAATATGACTAGTGCTCCCACAATATTATATTGTAATTCCCAACCTTTTATAAATTTAAAAGTTTTCATTTTCTCTCTATAAAAAGTTAACTAATACTTTTAATATAAAGAGTTTAACAATTTGCAACGTTAATAAATAAAATACTATGAGAATTGTAAACAAACTAAAGATGCAACTATACATATATCTTGTATGCCGTACAAAAATGTATTAATCCGGTTTTCCTTCTTTTTAAACCTTTTACTATGTTTCCTTATTATTATAAATTCAGGATTTCCTTCTTTTTTAAAACCTTTTACTATGTTTCCTTATTCTTATAATTTTCGGTTTTCCTTCTTTTTTAAACCTTTTACTATGTTTCCTTATTCTTATAATTTCAGGTTTTCCTTCTTTTTAAACCTTTTACTATGTTTCCTTATTCTTATAATTTCAGGTTTCCTTCTTTTTTAAACCTTTTACTATGTTTCCTTATTCTTATAATTTCAGGTTTTCCTTCTTTTTTAAAACTTTTACTATATTTCCTTATTCTTATAATTTCAGGTTTCCTTCTTTTTTAAACCTTTTACTATGTTTTCTAATTTTAAAATTACCTCTTTTCCCGTAATGCGTCGGGGTCACCACTGTTAATTTATCAATTAACCCTATTTATATTTATACTTCTCTATATTTCTTTATTTTTAAAATATCAAACAACACTATTTATATTTATACTTTTCTATATTTCTTTATTTTTCCTTCAATATTTCTTTATTTTTTCTTCAATACAAAAATCAATAAAATATATATCGTACATAAAAAAATTATAATAATCGTTTGGTTTTCTTTTCGCGCTTATATATTTGTTTTTTTACAAAATCATCCCTTTTATTTATTATTTTATTTATCACAAGTCAATCAACTTTCTTTTTTTTAATATTTATTTATTCCACTCCTTATTATTCGTATATTACGCCATTATCTTCCTCTAGTGCTAGGCTTAATAGCCTGATCCCTTAACAATAGAATTCATAATAAAAAATGATTATGACAATTGTAACTTATCTATGGTACATCTTCACTGAAATTTTATTTTAACATGTTAGCAATACTTATTTTAGCCCATTTACGTCAAAAAAATTCAAAAAAGTTATAAAATAACGATTATGACAATTGTCACTTTTCTATGGTACATCTTCATGAAATTTTAATTTAACATGTTTACAATCTATATTTTTACCCATTTACGTTAAAAAATTTAAAAAAATAACGATTATGATAATTGTCACTTATCTAGGGTACATCTTCACTGAAGTTTTATTTAAACATATTAGCAATACTTATTTTAACGCATTTTGGTCAAAAAAATTTAAAAAACTTTAAAAATAACGATTATGACAATTGTCACTTTTCAATGGTAGATCTTCATGAAATTTTAATTTAGCATGTTTACAATCTATATTTTTACCCATTAGCAACAAAAAAATTCAAAAAACTTTATAAAAACGATTATGACAATTGTCATTTTTCAATGGTAGATCTTCATGAAATTTTAATTAAGCATGTTTACAATCTATATTTTTACCCATTTACAACAAAAAAATTCAAAAAATTTAATAAACAACGATTATGACAATTTTAACTTATATCTATGGTACATCTTCACTGAAATTTTATTTTAACATGTAACAACTTATATCTTTGCCCCTTTAAAGCAAAAAGTTGTAAAAAAAACTTTAAAAATAATGATTATGACTATTGTCGCTTTTATATGGTACATCCTAATTGAAATTATAATTTAACATATTAAAAATACATATTTTTGCCCATTAGCGCTAAAAAAATCTAACATGTTTAAAAATACCGATTATGATAATTGCCATATTTCCAAGGAACATCTTCATTGAATTTATAATTTAACATCTTTACAATATAAATGATATTTTTACCCTTTTGAGTCAAAAAATTTCAAAAATATTAAAAATAACGATTATGACAATTGTCACATTAAAATATTATCCTTAAAAAGATATATAAATATTTTAAAAAAAATTATTTAGAAAACCCACCTCTTTTAATATACTTAAGAAATCGATAATTTTACAAAAATGATAAAAAACTATAAAAGAATTCACCTTAAAATTGTATATTTATTGATAATAAATTTCACAAAAGAATTCCTCAAAAGAGATATATTTACAAAGAAGATTTAAAATTTTTATCATAATATGTTCAAAAATCTTTTTGAACTTCAAGAAATATTTTTTACTTAAAATCTTGGGCGTGAAAATTACTAATTAATTATAACAAAAATAATATTACAATAGTAGCATATCATTTTTTATTAAAAAACATCAGATAATAAATTATATGTTGTTTTCTTTTAAATAAATGCATTCGCAATATATTTATTGTTTCGCGGTAATGCGCTCGCGGTAATGACTTCGCGCAAACATATTCGCGATAAAAAATTCGCTGTAAAGTGTTCGCGTAAAATGTTTCGCTAAAATATATTCGCTCTAATAAATTCGCGGTTAAGGTTTCGCGGAAATAAATTCGCGACAATGGCTTCGCGAAATTGTCTTCGCTAAAAATGTTTCGCGGAGATAAATTCGCAGAATTGGTTTCGCGATTTTACCTTCACTATAAAAACTTTTCGCGATAAACGACATTTGCGATAAAAGTTTCGCTGAATTGACCTGATACGGAATAAATATTATTATTTATTCCAAAAAAAAATAATATTAAAACTTTTTTTTACTTTTTTGCCGTCTTGTTGACACCATTAAATTTTATTTATATTTATTTATAATAATAAAATATTGCTATAAATAATCAAAAGGTTGTAATATTAAAATGTCAAAATAAGGGATTTAAAAAGAGGATGTCTAAAAAATTATAGAGATTAGGTTAAGAGATTTTAAAAAAGAAGATGATTTTATTTTTTAATGCATCGTACCTCTGCAGGTCTGATATATATTAAAAAGTTAAGATTATAAATTCTTATATATGATTTTATAATATTTATTTTTGTATATAAATTCTCAGAAGTCGACTATAGTTGGAGTGGTTTTTTCTACTAGAAACTAGGCTCGTGTCACAGCTAAATCGACTCGGCTTAGATGTTTAACAACACTATATTGCACAAATAAATCATTGATTTCATATTTAAAATTATTACATATATAGTACTACAAAATCTAATACAAATCATATTAAATTTTTAATAAGATTGATTGTCTAAAATCATGCATTTCCCAAATAGAATTTATAAAGAAATTAAAAGAATGATAAAATTTTTAAAACTATTATATCTCATTAATTTAGAACTTTAGCGTAAATAAAGAAAATTATTTCTAGCTAAATTTGCATCAACAATTTACTAAGGATATCAATAAAAAATGCCTATAAAATATTGTATCTCATATTTGCCCTAAGCCTATTTTAAATTTACTAAACGTTCCTTCACAATTCAATTGCGTAAATTATAATGTTAAAATATATTCATAAAAATAATCGAGATTATTAATAATCAGTTGTGTGCAGATTTTGGGGAAAAAGTTTATATCGTAAATTACATACCTTAATAATTTTGTTATTTTCCCATTAAATCTAACGAAGAGCTTCTGTTGGCAATATATTGTATGTCACTTAACGCAATCCTTGTTTTCATTACTTTTGAAAGGAAATTTCCATGATTTAAATTTTTATTTTCAAATTTCATAGTGTTTTATTGTGGTCTGATCTTGTATTGCATAAGCGAAAAACTATGCTAATTAGGCTTAGCCTAAAATTCAGCTAAACTAATTAGGCATTGGCTAAGTAAAGGATTTCGGCTAATTATCCATCAGTATTAGACAATTTATCTTTATATTTATTAAAAATAATTTTATTTATATTTATAATATAACCCTGAGGGTGATTAGCAGAATCCTTATCCGATGTATAATTTTTTTATTAATTAATTTTGGCCGAGATTATTTTATCTATAAACTTGGTTGATTGGTTAAACAACTCGGACTAAACAAAAATCTACTTGGAATTTTCATTTCCATCCATTTCTTTTAGACTCTGACCTAAGATCAACTTATTACCTGCAATGTCTATAACATATCTCTCAAAGCATCTACTTGGATTTTTTGTCCATTTTTATTATATTTGTTTTAAATATTGCCTTTACTTTTAATGGAAAAATATTTCATTTTTATTTCGGTTAACAAATATTTTAATGATTTTAAATTAATTAATATTTGAATAGCTGATTTTTTTAATGAAACTTATACATCAAGGAATGGGAAAAGCATAGATATGCGATTTTTAAATCATTTCAAAAAATTTCTGATAATTGGTGGATTGTTAATTGAAAGAAAGTAAGATTTTAAGGCTTCATACATATTAAGAAATCAGATAAGGAAATAAAAAATTCATCATATTTTTATGATAATAAGTGATTTATTATCAAGCTCAACGAATTAAGAAAAGTGAATGATAGGGATGCATAAAAAAAATTTTTTTTATGAGGACAAATTAAAGTAAAATTAAAATAGGTACAGTACATCTTTTTGTGGATTTATCGTTATTCTTAAAAAATTTTACCCATTTCTTCAATGCTTTTAGACCATTTATTTTGGAGTATTCTGGAGAATAGAAAAAAAATAGGGGATATAAAACCAAAGATATCAATATCTTTTCCTTATCTTTCTTTCGGAAACTATTTTTGTCGTACTTTTCGTGACATCATATATGTTTGTAAAAATCATAATAAATTTTTGTAAAAATCACAAATTACGATAGTTCAAATTTTGCTAAAATTATTTGTCTTACAAACATTTTCCAAATTTGATATAAAAAATTTGTAATAGTTAAATATTTCAAAATATTTTTAGCATATAGATGGACGATTTAAGATCATTTTAGGAAATTAATATATACAAATGACTTAAATTTTAAAATGGGATGACTGATCAACTTCCCCAGTTTTTTCTTTTCCAATACCAATCCCCTAAAACGTTTCAAATGGTATACCACTATTTCTAATACCAAACAATTTAAACTAAATTCAAGTTAAAAAATAATAATAGCAATATTAATTTATTCAAGACACTAGGGCCATGGAACATTTTTCTAATATCAAAAACATTTTATTAGGCACAAAACAAAGTTCGTAAAATTTTTCAAATTTTTACTTATCTCGTGGATTAAAATAGAATGATAGCGACAACTTATTACTAGACCCAAATTTACTATCTCAAAATATATTTTTTTATTTCTAAATTTTAACGCAAGGAATTATAAAAAATAATGTCAATGGAAATCTCTCTTTGAAATCAAAGGTTCTAAAAAAAATTTATAGTATCAAAAACTTAAACTAGTCTCATAACAAAGTTTTTAAAAATATTTATAATTTAACTTTCCTCGTGGAATGAATTGGAATAGCAGTAAGGATATAATACTATATGCTCAAAACATAAATATATAATTTTATTTTTACATTTTACGCGGGGGTTAAAAAATATTCGCACTAGAAATTTCTTTGTGAACTCAAATGTTTTAGAACATCTTTATAGTAACAAAAACATTTAACTAGGCATAAAATAAATTCTCGTGATAATTTATTTTTTTCTCGTGGGGTACAATATAATGGCATGACCAATTTATTATTAGAGTCAAAGGTTTAACATTTTTTAGTATCAAAAACTTTTAACTAATCTTTAGTGTTGTTAAACGACTCGATTTGAGCCGATTTTTAGAAACGGCTAACTAAAAATTTTAGCCGGAAAAATATTGCCTAAGCCTCGAGATCTCGTTAATAGGTGTTCAAACCTTTGTGCAATCTATGGGCAAAATCTTAAGATTTGCATAATGTTTTTCTGGATAAAATATTGAGTTAGCCGTTCTTAAAAATCGGCTCAATACGAGCTCTTTAACAACACTACTAATCTTAAAACATAATTTTTAAAAAAATTTGTAATTAATTTTTCCTCGTGGAGTAAAATAATATGCTAGTGCCAATTTATTACTAGACCCAGAAGTTTTGAACATCAATTTACTATAAAATACTTAAGTAGGCTTAAATCAAAATTTAAATTTTTTTCATCGTTGGGTAATATATAATGGCAGTGCCAATTTATTACTAGACCCAAAAGTTTAAGAACCTCTTTCTATTATCAAAAACTTTTAACTAAAAACTTAAAGCAAAATTTTAATAAATTATCGTATTTTTTTTCCTCGTGGACTAAAATATAATAACAGTGCTAATTTATTACAAAACACAAAAGTTTTTGAACACTTTTTTTAATATCATATACTTTAAACTAAGTTTAAGACAAAAATTTTTAAAAAATTAATAATTTAGTTCCTCGTGGAGTAGAATATAGTGGAAGTGCTAATTCATTATTAAACCCAAAGGTTCAATCTTTCTAATATCACAAACATTTAACTAGGTTTATAACAACGTCTTAAAAAAAATTCACAATTTTATTTTCCTCTTGGGTTAAAATATAACAGCAGTGCCAATTTACAAGATCCAAAGATTAAAGAACATCCTTCTAGTATCAAAAACTATTAACTAGGCTTAAAATAAATTTTTTTAAAATTTTCAGAATTTATCCTTGTGGAGTGAAATATAATTGCAGTGAAAATTTAATACTAGATCCAAAGGTTTTAGAGCATCTTCCTAATATCATAAACATTTATCTAGGTTTAAAACAACGTCTTATAAGTTTTTTCCTCGTGGAGTAAAATATAACAGCAGTGCCAATTTATTACAAGATCCAAAGATTAAAGAATATCCTTCTAGTATCAAAAGCTATTAACTAGGTTTAAAATAATTTTCAGAATTTATCCTTGTGGAGTGAAATATAATGGCAGTGAAAATTTAATACTAGATTCAAAGGTTTTAGAACATCTTCCTAATATCATAAACATTTAACTAGGTTTAAAACAATGTCTTATAAATTTTTCTCCCCGTGGAGTAAAATATTACAGCAGTGCCAATTTATTCAAAGACCCAAAGGTTTAAGAACATCAGTCTAGTATCAAAAATTTTTAACAAGATAAATTTTTAAAAAATTTTCATAATTTATTTTTTCCTTGTGGAGTAAAATATAATGGCAGTGCCAATTAATTACTAGACCCAAAGGATTTAGAATATCCTTCTAATGATAAACATTTAACTTCTTAAAACAACGCCTTAAAAAAATTCTTAAATTTTTTTCCTCGTGGAGTAAAATATAACAGCAGTGCCTATTTATTACAAGACCAAAAGGTTTTAAAATATCCTCCTAATATCATAAACATTTAACTAGGTTTAAAACAACGTCTTATTTTTTTCCTCGTGGAGTAAAATATAACAGCAGTGCCAACTATTTACATAATTCAAAGGTTTAAGAACATCTTTCTAGTATCAAAAATTTTAACTAGGCATAAGATAAATTTTTTAAAAATTTTCACATTTATATTTTCCTCATGGAGTAAAATATAACGGCAGTGCCTATTTATTACTAGAACCAAAGATTTTTGAACATCTTTCTAATATCAAAAACAATGAACCCGGATTAAAACCAACTAGTATAATTTTCTATATATTTTGTTGACCTAACAAATCGACCCAGTAAACCAACCCAGCAGGTCGAGCCAACCAACTCAGCAGGCCGACTCAGTAAGCCAACCCGGGTCGGTTCAACAGGCCCAATGGGTCGTGGTCGATTTTTCGACCCTGGCTCAGGGTTGGGCCAATTTTTACGATTTCGACTCGGGTTCTTGGTCGAAAAAAACCAACTAGCAACACTAAATTTTAATAAAAAAAATAAGCCTGGAACAAATATGAAATATATTTTTATTAGTTTATATAAAATATAATAAATTACTTGTATATACATTAATATAAAAGCATGGTAATAATTTATTCCAAACAAGTATAAGAAATTTATTTATAAAAAGTAAGTAGACATATAGTTTATATTCCTCTATTATATAGAATTAGTTATAAAATACTAGGTAAAATTTTACAGATATATTTGACAGTTAGAGAATATATTACAGTTAATATTTTAACAAATTTTTCTAATCAAGGCTCTTGATAATAAATATAGCAAAAATTTGCATTCAATTATTTAACGCCATATATTTATTTTAAATAAAAAATGATATTAAAAATTAATCTTTATATTATTCATCCCACAATGTCTTTAAAAGATATTTTCTTATGTCCTTATCAATATTTTATAGTTTTCTGTAAAATGTATAATTCGCTATATTGGTAAAATTACTTGATTGTCATATGATTATTGATAAAATTAGATATACTGTAAATCCACGACATATAATATTCCACTGTTTGTATTGTGCTTTAATTTATGCCTTATTTTAAATATTACAACTTCAATGTCCATGAGCTCAAATTTAAAAAAAACAAAGGTAAAAAATATAAAATCAGATTAAATTCTGATAAAGATAATAAAAAAATTTATGAGGATCTGAATGAAGATTCTTGTTAAAATAATCTAATAAGATGAAAATTAAATTCTTTAAATAATTTTTACAAATTCCTCCAATTAAAGTTTTTATTTATAATACAACCCTCCACCTGAGCCCGAACTTGTGTTTAGCACAGCTATGTCTTGAGCATTAAGCACTCTTATTTATCTTATCAAAATTTTGTAAATCAATTATTAGAAAAAGAACTTATCTTATAATATATTATTTTTGAATAATTTCATTTTTGTTATCCATGGACAAAATAAATTAAAAAAATGAATATTTTTGAATAGCCAGTAACGCGTTCCTTTTTCAAATGTAACGGGTTCTTTTTGAAGTAACATTTACAACACATAAATAATATTTTTAGATCTTGGCTAGAGCAAAATTTTTCAAATTTATTATGGCCTTAGGAATTTTTTTTTAATATTAAAATATGGGCCAGGCCTTCAATTTTTTTTAATGTGGCCTAGGCTGGGCCTGATCAAAAAATCCCATGAAAGTCTTTGGTATATATATATATATATATATAGTGGATCAAATTTTAAGGATTGTTTTATTATATAGATAAGATATATAACATAATATTTAAATTTGTAAATAATAGTAAGTATTTCACATGGTTTAATATTTTGGGGTGCGTAGCTTTTTACCTTCAGTTGAAAACGGTTGAAATGATTTATTTTGACTGTTCTATAAGATAACATGTTGTATAGAAAATATTATATTTAAGTACCGTTTCCTTATTTTCCGTTTTTTTAAAGACACCTCTTGAGAATACTAACTTATTGATGTTAAAATCATAATCGGGAATCCCTCTTTACGTAAAAACTATTATATTGTTAATATAAATTCTACCTTTTGACTATGTTATTTGATTTAAACATTTCAATTTTATGATTTTTTCCATCAATTCTGCTTCCTTGTCCACTAAATGCCTTTGATATGGGTAAAATATCTTACAAAATAAAATTCAACTGTTATTTACCGAAAATTTCAAATCTTCGATCTATAAAAAATATAGTATATAACCATTTTATAAAAAAAAATTATTATAAATAAAAAAATATATGCAGTAAAACTTTGATATAATGACCATCAGTATTGATTTTTTTATTAAAGTAAACAAAAAATAAGTCCCCAGGAGGGTTCAGTATAAACAAGGTTTTATTGTATTTATTAACAAAATAAATTTTACATTTTGATCGATTTCAGTTAACTCTTCAATTATTTCATCTTCTGGTAGTTCTTCCTCTTTATATCCAACAGGGGCTGCAAATTCAACCTAACATAAAAAAAATATTTAAATTGTGATTTATGGAAAACCAAAATTAATTTAAAAAATAAAAATTTTAAGTAGAAATCAGCCCAGCCCTAATATAGCCTGAAGAAATATTTAAACTTTCCCAGCTCCAAATTTTCTAGCCTAGCCTGACCCCCAAGCTTCGGACCATACAAATCTTGTATGTATTTATGTGTTATATTAGTAAAGTGTTTAAGTTAAAAAAAATATGGACAGAAAAATAAGGTATAAATAGGTTTATTTCACCAAAAAATATGAGAAACCTATATTAAAAATGTGTAACAGAACAATAGTCTTACTAAAAAAACCTATATCCAATCTTGATATAAAAATGGGTCAAAGGTAGGGCCCTGCAAATTATATCTTTTTTAGACTAACCTAGAATTTTCATTTAAAAAAATATAAATTTAACTAGTTGTCTACGTTAATCAGAAAAAGAACGTCGTAGATAAATATATATTTTTTTAGCAATGGTGATTGTTTAATTTCTAAGATTGTTTATCTCTCAGTATTTTGCTTACTGAACACCCTTTCAATAGATGCTGAGGATGTGAGAGTTGTATTATATTTTATAAACAGGGATTTAAGGTTTTTTATTTTTAAGGTTCATCAGACACATTGAATGAGTCGCCATTAATTCCCTCCATAGATGCCTTACTTTTATCAATATCCTACTACTTCATAAAAAAACCAAATATTGTTTCTTTTTTCAGGCTTTTAAGGTAATAATGAAGATATAATATATATTTTAATACTGTTCTAGAATATAGATGAAATTCAATAGGCCACCAAAAAACAGTGGAAAAAGGACTAGATGAGCTACCATACAATTTGGTTTGAAATTCGATTTTATATTTGTCCTTTTATTTATTATATTTAAGCCACGCACAGTTCTAGTTTCACTCATTTGGGGGAGGGAGGCAGATTTTTTGGGAAGGGGGAGAGGTGGTGGAGGAGATAGTTAAAAAAATATCAACATCAGAACAAATATTTAAGTACCGCATAAAAATATACAATGATCAAACATGTTTATAAAATTAGATAAAAGAAAATAGCTGGAAAGAAAAAAGCTGATTTAATGATTTTACAAATATTATATAATGTTGATATAGTTTAATTGTGCTTGTATAATACTTGTTAAGGATTCAATTATAAAATATATGTATTATAACTATATTACAATTGGTATTATGTCAATGATTGAGCAATGTAAAACTAACAAAAATAAAGCATTCACAATATAAATTTGGTTGAGATGTGTATTTTTAAGTACCTAGAAAACATTTCCAAAATTAATCAGTTATGTTTTTTCCATGTCCTAATAATACCAATTTACTTTTTCTTATATCACTACTAAAACGTTTATCTGATTTAATAATTCTCTTCAATGGTGAAAAGTTAACTCACAACTCGATTGGATGAATCTAAACTGATATAGAATATTTGAAAAACATTTTTTATGGGTATAGAAGTTTAACAAAATTTGATGTAACATAATCTTTATAATTTACTAAACTTTTAACAAATAATTTATAACCATTCTATATTTCAATTACTAATCTCTCTTCAGTAATATTGGTTGCCAAAAAAAATTTTTTATACCCAGAAAATTAAAATGGCTATCTTAATTTAAATTTGCTAATTTGTTTATACAAAAAAATTGTAAAAATCTTTTAGTCTTATGATCCTCTTTTTCTATGTATTATGCAATTATATTATTTCTTAACACCCTCCAGTTGGTAAAAGCAATTTTGGTATAGATTTTTTCACTATTTAAGTTATAGATCTTACAAGAAAGGCAAAAAACTAACTTTAAAGAAAATCTTCTTCTATTATTAGTGAGTCTTTTACCAGTATTGTTATTAAAAAGCCATGTAGGTTAAAAACGACCCAATTAAGATTTTAGCCAAAATAATATTATATAAGCCTCGTCATTTGGCAAATAGATGTCCAAAACCTTCTACCCTCTATGAGCAAAATCTCCAGACTTATTAATATTATTTTGGTTATAATTATGATTGGGCCCTTTTTTAAAATAGACACAAATCGGGGTTTTTAACATCACTAAATATTGAACTATTTGGTGATACCTGATTAAAATTAGTTGTAAAATATTTTCAATAAGAATAAGTTAAAATTTTAAACTATCTATTTTGTTTTTGCTGCTCAGGCTCATTTTCCTTATTCTAAATCTTAGCATCTTGATCATTATCATTTTTTCACTTAAATAACTACAGTTACATTTTCTCCTTAATCATTACAATATTAGGTGTGTTGGCACTATTAAGTATTTCAGCAGACATGAATAAATAGTTATTTTAAAACCGATAGTGGTTTGAACAACAGCTATTTCTCTCCCATTACATTCTTATTTTTAAAAATTTTTGGAGGGTTATTTTTTGGGGGGAGGTTGAGGTTTGGAGCTAAAAAATGTTTAAAATATAATAATAAAATAATTTATGGGTAACGTAAAAAATAATATTACTTTTTTCAAATAATAATTGTTGTATTTATAACTTTTTTACATATTTTTTATATGTACTAGTATTTTAATTAAATAATTTCTTTTAACAGATATATTAATTTCCAATGTTTGATTTGTGGATTTTTTATAGTTTAGTTTATTTTAAAAAAATAAAAAGATGAAAATTAATTATAGGTAGACCTGTGCGCTGCCGGTATTCTTATTCACGCCGGAAAAGCCGCCGATTGAGATCATTGGCGCGAGCCGGCTCCCGCCGATTTTTATTATGGCGGCTGCGTGACGTGTGTAATTTTTAGAAAGCATATTAATTATATTTATATATTAAATTATATTATTTTAATTTGAATACTAACATTAATAAAATTAAAATATGAATTGTATTCTTTTGCTATATATAATAGACTAGTGTATATCATTTACATTCATTCATAATCATATTTTATTTCCACAAACAATTCATATTAATTATTTTTATGAACTTGCACGTTTTAAACCACCCTATATACAATTATGAAATAACAATCTCTACTAATCATAAATCAAGTTGGTACTTTGAATGAAAATAAGAAAAGCACAATAATGATTGATTATATTTATTGTGAACCTTGCTTAAAATTGGCGAAAAAAGATGAGGAAGATTCGAATAAACATAATTCATTTTCACAGTAATTTATTTTTATTTTAGACTTATATTTATATTATATTTTATATTTTAGTTATGAAATAAAATGTTTTAGTAAAAATTTAAGTACAAGTAATCTATCTCGGCACTTAATTAATTATCACAAACTAACAGAAAACTGAATAATAATAAATCCATTCAAAGTCTAAAAATGCTTTTAAAGCCAACACCAAGATGCAGCAACAATATCAAAGATAAAAATGGGATCTTAGGTTAGTATTATTGTTTATTATTATTCATTTAAAAAATTTTAACTAGTTTGTTAAATTAATTTTATTAAACTTTATTTTGAAAGTTCAAAACAACTAAATTTTTAGTTTATTTAATGCCAGCTCTATTTTGAGATCTTTATAATGTATAAACTTAATATATAATTTATTAAATTAATTATGTAAAACTCATCATTTGTTTCATTCCAACTTAATTATTATATTTTTTAAATGTCTTTTTAATGTGTAAACATAATATATAATTTATTAAATTAATTATGTAAAACTTTATTTTGAAAGTTAAAAATAAATCAAATTTATAATTTGTTTTTAAATATCTTTTAAAGTATAAACAATATATATAATTTATTTATGTAAAGGTTTATTTTGAAAGTTAAAACTAAATCTAATTTATTATTTGTTTCATTCCAGCTCTAATTATTTTGATGTTTTTAAATATCTTTTTAATGTTTAAAATAAATATGAAATTTAGTAGGACGAAATTATGTTTTGATGTGCTGCTTAGATTAAATGCCATTTGATTCTATAAACAATAAAGGAATGACAGATTTTCTAAAGGTTTAAATTTATATAAAATGATTATTAAAAAATAAATTGCCCAAAAAATAGAAATATAAGATAATTGATTCCTCGTCAGAATTTCCAAATAGGACAACCATTAGTCGGGGTGCACTAGACGATGTTTATTTATCTATAGAGGCGCATGTTTTGATTGATTGGACCAAAATTTTGTTCTATCACTTTTGAATTATGGACCGATCATTTCAAGCGTCGATATTATATCACATTTTCATCATTTAGATGAAAATTTTGATTTAAAATATTTTACCCTAGCAACTAGAAATGTGACTCAATAGCATACTGGGGAAACAATATTATCTGAGATTGATAGTATTGAAGAGGAGTTCCATTTAAAAGCCAAAATAATATAAATGGTAACTGATGCTGGGGCAATGTCAAAAGAAGCGTCAGATTAGGGGATTATGAGCATCATTTATGTTTAGGGCATGGACTTCATAATTTGGTTACAGTTGATGGCATAAAAAAGTTACCAAAATTGATATTCTCATTAGAAAAAATAGAGAAATTATTTCAGCTCTCAGATATCGAGTAGCTGATTTGGAATGTGAAAATGAGGCTGAACATCGTGAATGTCTGCAGTCAATTTATGAGACAGGTAATATCTTGGATATTGATGATTCTGATCCATACCTTGATGACCATTTTGATTGTCTGATGAATCGGATAATAGAAATGGCATTGCATTAACCAATCTAATTAATGCAAAAACTTTAAAATTAAATTGCCCTACCCGCTGGCATAGCATATTAATTATGCTAGAAAGTGTTCACAGTGTAAACAAAATTCCTATAAATAATGTTCTAAATAAAATAGGAAAACATTCTTTAAAACTCTTTAATAATGAATGGGATATGATTGATGAGCTTTACACAGTATTAAATCCATTCCGCGAGTCAATGGAATTTCCTTCCTCCCAAAAAGGATCTACAATAAACTTAGGGTTATTATTTCGCAGTGAAATAGAAGCTCATATACAAATCAATAGATCTGATTGCTCAGATATTATATGCTTAAAAGAACACATGAAAAAAAAGATTCACCATAGGTTTCTCATTCATTACTGAACTTCAAGTTATTTTATATTTTTATTAATAAAATTATATTTTAAACATTAGATATTAGCAACTCTACTTGATCCCAGATTTCAAAATCTCAAAGTTGTTTCAGAATATTTAAATTCAAATTCTACGACATCATTGCAATTTTTAATTCGACATTTATAACTTTTCGAGCAAGATAGAAATGCACAGAGTGAAATTCAAGTTGAGGATAATGGTCAAACATCATGCTCTTATATAGCTAAATTAGCCCGTAAACATTCCCTTCCTATTAACGATTATAACAATATTAGTAATCTTGAACAAGAATGCCATATTTTGCTCAGCCAAAATAATATCCAAGAAGAGGATGCATTAATCTTTTGGAAGACGACTGGAACTTTCTATGCTTGCTAATTTTACTAGGAAGGTTCTTTGTATACCTGCAACCAGTACACCCAGCGAAAGAATTTTTTCCATTGCTGGATTAATACTCAATGCTAAAAGGACTTCTTTATGTCCCACAAATCTTGATAAAATACTGTTTATTCATGACAATTATAATTTTGCTAAATCTGAATTTTGTATTATATTTCATACTTTATATTTTGCTTGCATTCCAAATTTATTTTAATTATAATAAAATCAATAGAATATTTCTTATATGTGTTGTTGATGTGACTCTGATCTGTTAAAATACAATTCCTTAGTCTATTTCTGAGAATGAGAAAATACATAAATTTAAATTGGAGTGAGACAGGAAATAATTTAAGATCAATTAAACTATGTTAACAATGTGTTAGAAAAGATCGCCTAAATAAATTATAAAAAATGTAATATTCATTAAAAATATATTGAAATATAAATTATATTCATTAAAAAAAATTTTGTGCTGCCGCCGCAGAACGCTGATAAAAAAAAATTTAAAAAACCGCCGCCGTTGATTGAGGCGCACAGGTCTAATTATAGGGCATTGCCATCAGAGACAATACTCTTAAATTGAAAATAAAAATTTTGATATTTTATTTCAATAATTTTATATAAGGGGAATCCCTATTACATCTCTCTACTTCGGTGAATTCTGCTGGCATTTTCTTTTGTATAATTTTTACAGCAAGACCATTAAATTTTTTGAAAAAAATACTTTCGCAACAAATGCATGTTTAAACACATTTTTATAAAATTAAACTTTCCAAAAAATTTCATAATGGTACATTAGCATATTAATATTTTTTATCATGAAATAAACATATTTTATAAACAAAATGGTAGAATGTAGTTGTACATTTTAAAATCAAACAACCTTACCTTATTTTAATTGGTTCTTAAACATGAATATCCAGAAATATGAAAATATCATTGACCATTCTGACTAGTGTTGTTAATCGACTGAGTCGAGTCGACTTAGTTGAAAACTGAGTCTAAGTTTTGGGTCGAAAAAATCGACCCAAACTGACTTGAGTTATGAACTCGAGTCGTGAACTCAAGTCGACTCAAGTCGTGAACTCAAGTCTATATACTTGAGTCAACTAGAGGACGATTTTTATAAACTTGAGTCGTCGACTAGAGGACGAATATTTCAAATTAATTATTAATAATTAAGATTTGTTCTGTTTTTTACATTTTTTTATTTTAGACTTCCAACTTGAGATTTAAATAGGAATTATATACTTTAGTCAACTAGAGGACGAATAGTTCTATGAACTTGATTCGACTAGAGGACGAATATTTCAAATTAATTATTAATAATTAAGATATTTGTTGTTTATTACTTTTTTTATTTTAGACTTCCAACTTGAGTTGCAAATAGGAATTATATACTTGAGTCGACTAGAGGACAAATAGTTTTCTATGAACTTGAGTCGACTAGAGGACGAATATTTCAAATTAGTTTTTATTTATTAAGATATTTGTTCTGTTTTTTACATTTATTTACTTTAGACTTCCAACTTGAGTTATGAATACAAAATATATACTTGAGTCGACTAGAGGACGAATAGTTATACTTATATGATATGAACGTGAGTCGACTAGAGGACGAATATTTCAAATTTTATTAATTAAGATATTTGTGATCTATTTTTTACATTTATTTACTTTATACTTTCAACTTGACCATGAATACGAAATATATAATTGAGTCGACTAGAGGACGAATATTTTAAATTAGTTATTATTAATTAATTTATTTGTTCTGTTTTTACACAGGATAATTATAATGACCAATATTGTTTGTTAGCTGTTTAAATTTTTTACCTATTAAAATAAGCTTAAAATTTTAATGTAATGTGCGGACCACCTGCTAAAACAGTTTTTAGGTCGTAAGAAAGCAAATCTACTCAGACCTAACTGTATATCGTTATGAGTCTCTCTAAAGTGAATGAAAAGTTCTTTAATATTACATAAAATTAGCCTTTTCTGCACTTGATATTTTCCTATTTACATATAAAATTATTTTTGCCTGCATAAGTAGTGTTGTTAATTGGTTGGTTGTGTAGAGCCCAGACCCGGTGTTTGGGTCTAAAATATCGACAAAACCAGCTGAGCACGAACCCCGAGCACAGACCCGGCGTTCAGACCCAAGGTCCAGATCCGGATAGATGGCACAAAGGTTTAGACATCTATTATCGAAAACTCGATGCTTAGACAATTGTTTTCTGGTTAAAATATTGATTTAGCCTTTTTTAAAAATCGGCTCAAAAAGAGCCGTTTAACAACACTAATGGAAATCCTGTTCACATTATTTATTAAATATATATTTTATTATATCATTGAAAACAAACTCCCTTTTTTGCTTAAAAATACAGGTAAAGCATTATAGGTAAACCGAATGTTAAAGACTCCATTTGGCGCTAATTTTTATTATTTTTTGATAGCCCTTTAGAGAATATTTTTACTTACAATATGATATATAATTAGTTTTTGAGATATAAGCATTTTAAAAATTTTACAGATTTGAGCCCCTATATCTCAAGAACCAGGTGTTATAGCGAGCTAAAATAAACGGCTTTCTCATTTATTTACCCTTCTAAATAATTCCAGAAAAAATGAAATAAAGGCGTGGATAAAATTTAATTTTAACTATTTTATATAATTATTATTTTTGCAAAGTCCTGTCTGATACATTTTTATATTTTTTATTTATTTTATAAACAGACAAAATTAGATCATGTTTTTTTTCAAATAATATTTTATTTTTTGTTTATAAATTTTTTTATGTACATGACGAGAATTTATTTTTTAGGTATAGAAATTAAAATATAAATCATTTTTGGTTGTTGCTATTGTATTATTTTTTTATAATATATTTTATTTTAAAAAAAAGTTTTCAATAATTCAAAGATTCAAACATTAGTAAATCTAAGAAGTAATTATGGTCTAATCAACAAATTCTTGAATAATATAAGAGATATATAAAATAGTGATGTTTTGGACGGCCTGATTAAGATTTTAGCCAAATTAATATTATGCAAGATTAGGGATTTGGCAAATGTGTAAAATCTACAGGCTTACAAAATATAATTTTGGTTATAATCTTAATTGGGCCGTTCAACAATGCTAATATAAAACAGCTAAAAATTTATTATTAATACTTTCTAATTTTCATGAAGAGCTTAAATTCGAGCATAAATTTATTTGATCAAAATTATTCCTCAATAATTTAAAAGATATAGAACTTAGCTAAAAAGTTATCTAATATTTTTACACAAAAAATTCTTTGAATCTCCTATAAAAATACGAATCAAATCAAATATTTACATAATTCGTGTTTTCGAATCGAATAATTATATTATTCGTATTAGTACGAATAAAATAATTCCTTATTCGTATCCGTTCGAATAATGAAAACATTATTGGATTTGATTCATTGAATATTCGATGCCAAAAATTAAATTCTTTAAAAATATAATCAAAAAGGATATTAAAATTTAATGATTTATAGATGTTGAAAAAAAAAGTAAAAACTTTTGAAGGAACTTTTAAATACTTAAGAATCATGTCAAATATTTCTGGGTTTGAATATTTCTGAATAATTTGAAATATTAACAAATAATTTGGAATATTTAATTACGAATAATTTCTAATATTTATAAATTATTTCAAATAATAAGAATAATTCGATCGAATAATAAATAGATAAAAAAAAATATTCCACAGATAATATATTTTCTTTATTCGATTCGAATCAAATAATTTTTTTTTCATAAAATACGAATCTTATGAAATAAAATCGAATAGTGAATAATTCGTTTTAGGTATAATTTTATTTTTGTTAAATTTTACTCAATTTTCTACAAAAGAAAATGATATTAAAGTTCGAATCCAATATACTAATACAGAATTTTATTAATAGGGGTTTTGAAATCTTTATGATTCTAAAACGAGAAACGATTATATTTTCTTTAAAATAATTCTTTGTATTACACAATATTTATTTATTTTGTAAACATATATTAACTTTTTAACATAATACAATAAATAAGATACAATATATATAAATAAAATATTTTATATATTATATCTCTAAATCCCTCCTTCCTCCGTCTCTCTCTCCCATTATTGTTATTATTCTTATTCTTAAGCTTATTTTTTTTTTAATATTATTTTTCTTATTGTTATTTATTATGATTTTGCGCCTAGCTGGAACCACTAATTTTTTGTATATTTTTTTTTACAATTACTAAAATAAATAACTTACATTTTAAACTTTTTATTAATTATATTTTTTTATAATAAAATATTAATATAATAAAAAAAAATAACTTAATGCATCGGCATTTATATTATAAAAATTTTAAAAATAATTTTTTTTAAAAAAAATTCCCTCCTCTACCACAATTTCGTAAATTTCCCCCTTTTTATTTTTGGTAAATTTTTTAAAAATAATTTATTTTTTGATATATGATCTTTCTGGAAGGGGGTTAAAAAAAAATTAATCATTATTTTTTTTAAAAAATGATTTTTAAAAATTTTATTTAAAATTGTTAAGAAAATATTTGAAATGTCAAGATATGGAAAAATTTATTTAAAAAAAAACAAATCAATCTTAAATTTACCTGCCAAAAAAATGAAATAGGTTTACCGTCAACTCATCCAAAAGTTGTATACAGACTTATCCTAGCCCACAATAGGAGTATCCAGGATTTTTCAAAGTTCAAAGTTAGCGGTGGGTTGTAGGGTAATAATTATATAGCAGCTTAAGTCAATTTTTAGCAGGCTAAAAAAATTGGCTAAACCTAGTTTTTAGCCTAAAGCTATCACTTTGACCTTGGGATTTTTTCTTTGAAATATAGCGGTTCAGATTTGAAAGAAACAAATATAAATTATAACGCCTTAATGTTAACGGACTTTCTCCGGCAGGCGCTTATAGATTGAGCGGGCATTTAGTCATTACCCAACTATAGTTGTGGGTGGGAGGCTTACCCGCTCATAACCCTCTAAACACGTGACAAAAAATGCATTAATTATATAGCATATTTTTGTATACTTCACCACGAATTCGCGCTTGCTGTGAATTCAGGATAATCTTTGGCTAACTGCTAGTGCCGGCTAGTTTCAGAAAAATGGGATCCCTAAAAACAGTTTCTGACGGAACTCACTACCTACCAGATGTCAATTAAATAACAACTTTTTTGTATATCTTTTTTATTAATTATTTATCAAACTGCAAAAAATTTTCATTGGGTTGTGTCCTAAATTATCAAAAATTAAATTCACAAACTTTCGAAACTTTATTGAAAATATATAAATAAGATAAAAGTCTATATTTTTAAACATAAAAATAAAAACATTTACAAAACATACTTGACAATTTTCTAAATTTTAATACTTAAACATACAATTTTAAAATTTTTCTTAAAAATTTTGGATTATAGCCTTTAAAACGAGTTTTATTTTGTAGTTACAAACTTTAAATAACAATATCCCATTAATTCACATATGTGAACCATCTTTTAAAACCAGCGAACACTACAACTTATTAACCAAATATTTTTTTTAGTGAATGTATGAAATTTTTTTTAAACTTTCCCCTTTTCTTAACATTTAAAAAAAATGATTAAATGGTGTCTTTTTTGTCCAAGAGTCTTTACTCTTTATTTTATATTAGAAAAAATCTATTATATACCATTATTTTTTAATAATATCATATTTGCTACAATTTATATAAAGTAATTAATGAGACAGTCAAAAAAAATCTAAGAATTTATTAATATTCTTTTTATTTTTACGGTTTATATTTTTTTAAATATATTTAGCCTTTTCAATATTAAAATTTATTTAATTCATAAGGCAAAACATTAAATAATAATAAATAAAGGAGGGAGAGAAAGAGACAATGGGAAAAACGAAAAGAAAATGAAATGCATTTTTTATATTTGATTTTTTGTAAATATAAATAAAAAAAACATTAAATAAATGTATCCCACCCAAATTTATAAATGGGGGTTTTATTATAAAACACTTATTTTATTCATTTTTTTTATTTTATATAACATTATTAATTCCTGATTTTTTATTTCAAAATATAATAAACAAGTGAAAATAAAAATAAAAGGAAAAAACATGAAAGTTAAACTTAAAATTAAAAATTACAAATTTTTTTTTTATATATAATGCAAAATAAAAAAAATAAGATGCAGAATTATATTATCTCAAATAATTCTTGCTGCTCCTTGCACCCAGGTCTCAGTTGAGAGAGCATTTAGTGCATTAGCACTAACTGTAACCTCTCTAAGGACAAGATTAGACAAAGATATACTTGATGATATTTTAATTATAAGCTTAATCGTACATTGTTAAATAATGTGATATTTTAAATCATTATTTATATAACCTATTTCATTATAAAGTTATTGTTTACATTGAAATTTTAATAAATAAAAATTCATATATATGACTGATTTAAATAATATAAATAGATTTTTTATATGAATAGTATAATCAGAGGGGGGCGTATTTTACTAGATATATCCAAATAGTAGTTTCTAAGATCTAAAATTGATTTAAAAGATTAAAGATAAAATATTTTTAAATTTGTTGTTCCCAAAAATATCATGTTTATATTAATGCATCTTTCTAGTTCAACTCCATTCCGGTTGGCTCAAAAAATTTAACATAATATGATACTATTATCATCTGCCCAGAGGTTTAAGTGTTTCCCAAAAAGATCATATTAACCTAATTTAAAAATAATGGATATGAGTAATGTGATAATTTCAAAATATATATATTAAAATAATTTCAAAAGGGAGTTGAGAATTAGATATGTCACTTATCTATGGTACATATTCACTGAAATTTTAATTTAACATGTTTACAATTTATTATTTTACCCTGTAAGTTCAAAAAAATTAAATAAAATTAAAAATGATAATTGTCACTTATCTATGGTAGATCTCCATTGAATATTTAATTTAACATGTTTATAATATATATTTTACCCATTTGCTTTAAAAAATTTCACAAAATTTTAAAAATAACGAACGATATACCTATTCGAAATATTCGTCCTCTAGTCGACTTAAGTTCACTACTCAAATGGAAAACTCATGTTCTCGACTCAAATCGACTTGAGTGCATGACTCGAGTTGACTGGAGTTCACGACTCGAGTTCACGACTAATCAGACTCTGAGTCGGAGTCGGGTGAACTCGACTTTTTAACAACACTAATTCTGACAATCTGTTTAGTAGTTGTAACCCTGCTTCCTAACAAGGACTGCATATATTAAGTAAATGATAATTGATAGAAGCCATTAACAAGACAGAACAGATAAACGATAATGTTTGTATAAAAAAAATTGAATGCTAATTT
The DNA here is from genome assembly GCF_954871325.1 of Gordionus sp. m RMFG-2023. NCBI lineage: Eukaryota > Metazoa > Nematomorpha > Gordioida > Chordodea > Parachordodidae > Gordionus > Gordionus sp. m RMFG-2023. The sequence goes on from NC_088775.1 coordinate 20,359,570, forward strand.
AAATGCATACAAAAAATTAAATTTAAAAAAAACGAATTTATTATATTGATTAAAACCAAGATATTTAATATGGCATATCTTGCAAAAGCAAACCATTTGTTTGTAGATTTTGAATCATTATATTTCAATTTTTATATAACTTACTAAATAACTATTTTACATAATATAGGTCAAACCTGCAGGCAAGGCCTGGCCCAAGCCCTGTATAGTTGAGCCGTAGTTTAATTTTTTTAAAAATATACCCAGGCCAGCTTAAATATTTTTTTTAACACCCAACCCAGGTCGGGCCATATATTTTAAAACCAAATAAAAATTTTAAATCACCATTAATTAGCTAAATAAATAAAAAATAAATATAATAGATTATAAAAAATCCAAGTGGACTTGAAAAAATAAAACCCAGGCTGAGCCATGCAAATGGTACCTCTGCAACTTTGATATAGATATAATATATTTTATATTGAATGCTTTGATATAAAGTATAATAAAAATAAAAATTTTTTATAATGTTGCCTCAAATTCTAGTAAAAACAAAAATTTGCCTCTTTTTAGAGTGTGAGTAGCCTCCTTCTCTGCAAATCAAATTTTAAGACTACAACCTTACTGGTAGTATCAGTGGTATCAAGTAAAAAAATGTGATATGAGAGCATCTGTTATAATTTTGTAGATATGTGTGGGACAACTTAGAGGGCTAAAGCCAAACACAGAAAAAAAAGAATTCCTTAATTAAATTTTTTTTTAAATGAATCCCCTAATCAATATAGTATCATCTATTGTAATCACAATATTTTAAAAACTGAAAAAATTATAGATGTCAGTTAATTAGTAAGTTAAAAAAATATAATGTATTAATTACATTCATATCACATTCAATAATTGACACTGCTTTTCCAGGTTTTGTTTCTAACACACATAATTCATATATCTGTAAAACATTAAATTATTAGAAAGTTTTAATGCTAAACTTGATCATTGTATTCAATAGCCAGAATATCCCCTGTTGTTAAACATGCAAAATTTCTTAAGGCATTTTCTAATCTTTTAAATATATATTAAATTTGAAGATGATAAATTGTATATATACATTTAATAAAATTATAAATATATACATACAAGGCCTTATGATTTGTAATATCTAAGAAATCAACTGATTGTGGTTGAAATTTAGAATATGTTGCAATGGGCAATGAAATACATTCAACTTGAGCAAAACCTCCCTCTTCAAGTAAGATGTTTCTCATCATCTATATAGTATATAGCTCTTCTGTATAAAATATAATATATTTATACCCAATATGGAATATAAATTTTTCCTTCATCTGCCACAAATTCCAAAACACCGCAATGAGTTATTCTATTTGTTTTTAAATTTGTCAATTTAAATAACATTGGGTATTCAGTATTTAATCTTGCTATTAAATAATATTAAATTCTAAAAAAAATTTCAATTACTTAATTGATTTAATGCAGAGGGTGGCATAATAACTAAAATATAACATAAATTAATTTTAATATATAACAAAATAACTCTTTCCTCCTCTTTCTACATCTTTTCTCTCATTTCCAGGTAACATAGATACTGAAAAACATTTGTATTGAGTCTTAAAAATCCCATTTGTGAATTCTGAAAATAAATTAAAGCTAAACTATAAAAAAAAATATTAATAAAAATCCAAATTTTAACAAACCATCGATCCTTAATCTTAGAATAATGGGTTACAAGGAATCTAGAAAAGAAGGAAATTTTTTAATTGGATGAAATATATTAGTTAAACAAGTAAGAAAGATAAAAGATTAGAGAGATAGTTATCATTAATTAAAGGTTAGAGAGATATGATTAATTAAAGGTTTGGAGAGGTGTGGTAATTTTTAGTGATTATAATAATGTCAAGTCAATCAGTATTATTCCTTTTCCAGGGTTTTGTCACTTTCAATAATTATATTTACTAATAATTGCATAACCCAGTATTTATATCTGTAAATTATTAGTGTGATTGAATATCGGAAAATTTTAAAACTATTATTTTTTTATTTATTTATATAAAATATATACGATCGTGTGGCGATTAGTCTATTTTATTGTGTCCATTGTTAATGTTGCCAGACTTAATCTTATAATTTATTAGCAACATAATTAATGCTTGATTCGCCACAATTTACTCTAAATATATAACTTACAAATCTTTTTTATAAGGCAATTTATGTTTTAAATATCTTCAACTCTTTAACTTACTAATTATCTTGTTTAAATTTTCGAAACCTTTTTAAATATATTTTTTACTTTTTCCTTTTTTATTTTTCACCAATTTTTTTTAAATTATAATTATTATATATTGAAAGAAATTTATTAATGACAAAAAATGTTTATATGTTTATAAAAATAAATAATACTAGGGCGTTATCCCCGGCCTTCGGCATGAGATAGTGTAGCATGGGAATCATAAATGACACTTAATCAGAGATAGTTATGAATCACAAATGGTGATGAGTAACAAATAGCGATGAATTATAAAGCATGAGATATCAAAGTTTTAATAGAGTAGGTAAATTTAAAAAAAAGATTAATATATTGTCATAATATAAATGAGTGTATTAAAGCATTAATGAGCAGGAATAATGATAAATAAAAATTATATAAATATTTACAAATATTATTCAAAGGTATATTGCGAATAAAGACTAAATTCTCAGTTATTTTCTTAGGTAGGATATTTAAGATCAGATATCTATATTATAATTTTCGGCCATGACTGAAATACAAATTGCTAAAAAATAAGAATTGCTCAAATTGATGTTAAATTATGATAATAAAATGTTGCAAAATAGGATGACTAAACTGCGAATTGCCGCGTATAATGTTAAATAAAATGGCTAAACTACGAATTGCCTTATTTTATGTTAAATTAAAATGATTAAACTATGAATTGCCTTATTTTATATTAAATTTAAATGACTAAACTACGAATTGCCGTAATTAATGTTAAATTAAAATGACTAAACTGCGAATTGCCGTATTTAATGTTAATTTAAAATTACTAAACAACGAATTACAGTATTTAATGTTAAAATAAAATGACTAAACTACGAATTGCCCGATTTAATGTTAAATTAAAACAACTAAACTGCGAATTTCCAGGGGCGTCGCAGCCTTTACTAACTCAGAGGGCTCAACTTAAAAAAAATTATGGGAGCGAAGCCCCAATATTCTCTAATTAGCGGGCCTTCGGTCAGCTTTTGCCCGGCCTTCGGACAGGTTTTAAATTGATATATTATTTTTGAAATTTTCTAACTCTGAACAATTATTCTGAATTTCATATTTTGTCGTTTATTTTATTATGTATACAAAATAAACTAGCATATAAATAATTAAAACAATACAAGACATTTCTAAAAAAGTATAAAATATTTTCGATTGCTGATATAAAAAATTTTGCGTCTAAAGAATTACAAGTGATAAAAAAAAGGTTAATTAATTCATACATATGCTTCAATTGATAATGGTTTTTAAAAACCACATAATATGATATAATTTTTAGCAGCTTACATTGGCAAAAGGTCGTGATGTGAAACTAATATAACTCTCTGTTACCATTTTAAACAATGTTTTATAGAATAGACCAATAAGGAAACATTTATAGGCCTTATCAAATTAACAATTCTTGAAGAAGAGAATATAAACGACCAATCCAAATCATAAAACCATATGGTGATTATAGCTTCCTCTTAGATAACATGATGGAAGCTAGATAAGTAATCGAGAAAATTATTGTGAGATATTAAATTTCTAAAAGATTATTTTCCATTTTTAATGATATATAAATGACTACATAGTTGATCATTATTGCTTATCTAAAATATGCAATCATATGCTCTCAGCAGTTGTAGTAATATTCCTGTTTATATAGCCAAACAGATAATAGATTCTGGTTAATTTGCAGTCATAACCATGACACTCACGATGTTAACTCATATAATAATTTATTATGTGATAAATTGATAAAACAAAAACATTAAGAATCTTTAGAAGAAATTATGCCTTGAGTTATTTACACGGCAAGGATGCCATATTAGAAATGAAACATTTTGTAACTATAAAATAAGAACCAGAGTGATATGATGAAAGCAAAAGATTTTTTATATTATTGTCTCACCACCTCTAGTTAGTATTAGTGTTGTTAAACGGCTCGTTTTAAGACGATTTTTAAAAACGGCTAACTCAATATTTCATCCGAAAAAATATTACGCAAATGTGAAGATTTTGCTCCTAGAAGGAACAAAGGTCTAAACATTAATTATCGAAATATTGGGTCTTAGGGAATTTTTTTCTGGCTAAAATATTGAGTTAGCCGTTTTTAAAATTCGGCTCAAAACGGGCCGTTTAACAATACTAGTTGTTATATTATATCTATAATAGTAGTTTGTAATAATATAATAAATATATCGTATTAAAAATTTAGCTCAAAATTTTTTTTTAAGCTCCTTAATCCCTTTGAACTAAAAATAAATTTTTAATTACCCCATGGCAGTAAGATGTCTTTCGATAGCACCCTCAAGTGCCTCGTCAGAAAGAGTCTGGTCAGCATTTGGAAAAATTCATTCAAAAACTAGAAATAGAATAAAGAATGAAAGAGTCGAAAAATTAATATCAATAAGGCATAACATACATTTAAAGGATCATACAAATACATCGTTCGGGATATCATCAAAAGAGTTCAGATTCCGATTTATCAATATCAAGTGATAATGATGATATTTCAATTTCATCCCATGAAGATATTGATGCTATTTCATTAGCATCCCAAGAATTTTAAATGTAATTTCTGATACATGCTTTTTTAATTAATAAAGTTATTCAAAAAATGATGTTTATAGTGTATTTATTTTTGTCTTTATTGTTTAATTATTTTATTTTCCCTTAGTTCCCCAAATTAAATAAAGTTATTCCATAAAAAAAATTGTAAGGTTTAAAGTATATTTTGTGGTTATTTTTTAATTTTCCGTTATTTCCCGTTTTTCCCCCAATTTTCCCTTTTTTCCCCAATTTTCCCGGGGAAATTTCCCCTGAACCAATTTTCCCGGGAATTTTACATCTATAGGTAAATATTACTCCAATGAAAACTTGAAATCGAAATTAATTGATAAATAACTTAATAGATAAATGTGATAAATAAATGTAATTAAATATATATTTAATATGAGATAGGAATAAATATTAACAAATATAAGTTAATATATACAATTTTTGAAAAATATACCCGGCATCTGCATTTTTTGGCTTTGGGGGGGATTTCCCCCCCCCCTCGCGGCGTACGCTAATGCTCTCCATTCCTCTCCCAAATTATTTGATTTGTTTGTATACTAATTATTGTTATTTTACTATTTCTCCCTAATATCTTCTTCTCAATTTTATATAACATCCGTGTCATACATACCCTGTAATACAAATGTTTAATTCTTGTTCCACAGTTTTTAAGATTGTTTTTCCAAAATTAATTTCCATTTACCATTAGTCCCCCTATACTAAGTTGTTGTTTTTTTGGGAGGGGGGAGGGGGTGAATGTGTGTTACATAATTTGTACTATATTAACTTTTATTTTTATTATTACAGAATTTATATTACTTTTAAATTGTTAATATGAGTTTGCAGCTATGTTTTATAACCGTAATTGATTTACATTTTATAAAAAAAAGATATATTTTTCATTATATATAAAGCTCATGAGAAAATAATTGTTTATTTTTATAATTAATTGATAAAATAAAAAAATATAATCTTCCTTATGTTTAAATTGAGCTAAATCCCTCTAATACCCATTCTACAAAGCAATTCTTCTCAAGACCGACGTCTTATATTCTATTTTAAGCAAGACTTTTCCCCGCTTGTCTTTAATTATATACGGAATTCGTAGTTTTGTCACTTTATTTTAAAATTAAATACGGCAATTCGTAGTTTAGTCACTTTATTTTAACATTAAATACGGCAATTGGCAGTTAAGTCATTTTAATTTAACATCATATATTGTTTAGACAACTTAATTTAACATTAAATAACGGCAATAGTAGTTTAGTCATTTTATTTTAACATTAATTACAGCAATTCGCAGTTTAATTATTTTAATTTAACATTAAATATGCTAATTCGCAGTTTAGTCATTTTATTTTAATATTAATTACGGCAATTCGTAATTTAGTCATTTTAATTTAACATCATATATTGTTTGGACAACTTAATTTAACATTAAATAGGGCAATTGGTAGTTGAGTCATTATAAGTTAACATTAAATATGGCAATTCGCAGTTTAGTCATTTTTAATTACCGTAATTTGTAGTTTAGTCATTATAATTTAACATTTAATACGGCAATTCATAGTTTAGTCATTATATTTTAGCAATACATCAATTGGTAGTTTAGTCATTTTAATTTAACTATATATTGCAATTCGTAGTTTTGTCATTTGAATTTAACATTAATTACCGCAATTCGTAGTTTAGTTTTTAATTTAACATTGTTACATATAAGTAACAATTATATTAATATATTGTTTGTATTGAAGTAACAATGTTATTAATAAATTTTTTGTATTGTAGAAGGTTTAAGGCTAAAAAGGTAGTATTACATATATTTATTTAATATTAAATTGATGTTAATTTTGTATATATATACCACAAAATAATTATGATAAAGTTTTAACCTTTTTTTTTTATCTTTTTGGAAAATAAAGAACTTTATTTAATATTCTTAACCATCAAACAAAGGTGTTTATTCAATACAATCGCCCACAATTTATTCTATATTATTACTCTTTCAATATGGTGGAGGATAGGAATGATGTAAAGATCAAGGTGTTATTGAAGACATTGGATCTAAAATTTCTAGCGGAGAACATTGTAGATGAAGCGACAAAAAAAAATAAACTATTCAAAACAATGGACAAAGAGATGGCTGTGAGTATTATGGATAACATTGATAATTTATCTTATCAACAAAGAATTGATACAAAAGAAAGTTGAAAAGAACAAAATTACACATATTTTTAAATTGTTCAATGCTAATGCTAAACCTGATAGACTTGAATCTTCGAGAGAATATCACGCCAGACTTAAAGGTAGTGGTTCTGGGCTTAATTAGGAATTAATAGCTGTTTAGTTTATGATTAATTGTCGATGAAAAACTTAAAACAAGATTGATAGAACAAAACACAACAGTGCTTAACGTTATTGAGGATATTGTGGTCAAATGTCAGTCTATGGAGATAAATAATAATCAAACCTTTGTAGAGAAAGATTCTTGGAGAAGAGATGATGGAGCAGATTGGCAAGGCTATTCATCGTATAAAGGAAACAAGCAGAATTTTAAGACAAGCAACAGCAACAACAATTTCAAGAAACAAGAAATTATACAAACACCTTACAATCTTAGACCAAGAAATAAGATTAAATTTATTAATGAATTTATGATTGACATACAACTTAATAATCTAAATTTTTCTTTTATGAGTGACATCCTTGCCCATCAAAGATTTTGAAAACTGGCCAATTATAAAGATGTTGAGTTGAAAAGTTGTTCGAGAAAACTATTCTCATATGAAGGTTCACCGATCACAATCATTGGTCAAGTCAGTAATTGTAAGGTTAAATATTTTAATATGATTAAATATTTAGATTTTTATGTTTTGGAAGGGGAAGATCAAAGAATTTGACATAATTAAATTCAACTCTGATAGTACCACTATTAATAAGCTAGATATAGGTGATAGGATAAATTTTTTAACTTTTGACAATCCTTGAAAAAATAATGATAAATTTTATAAAGATAAAAGGTTATTCATTCTATATTTATCGAAGAAGGGCGTGTTGAAGCGAGTTTTGATATCAATAGATTAATTAAAAGTTTGAATTGTATTTTTAATAGCAAAATTGGCAAAGTTAAAGATTTACAAATAGATATTTTGTTAAAGGATGATTTTAAACCAAGATTTTTGAAGGCCAGGAGAGTGCCTTTTGAATTAAAAGAAGAATTAGAGGTCACAATTGAACAATGTCTTTAACGGTTAATGATGCTTGGTACCTTAAGGTACCATCTATCAAATTTGAATTTTGTTCATTTTTCATTTGGATAGGCACTACCAAATATATTTATAATATATATTTGAAAAATCGTGATTTTTGGAAAGCCTCTATGGCCTAGTAGGCATTAGCTTGGCTTACTTATCCTAAGCTCCCGGGTTCGAATCCCAGGAATGATCATGTTTTTTTTCTTATTCTAACTTGGTGGTTCCATCCTTGGGGGGATGATATATAGAAGGCCGGACTCGACCACGTGATTCCGTATTAATATATTAAATAATAAGGGTCTTATTACATTTTAATAAATTTTGGTCGGTATTTAGCAAATTAGATTGGTATTTAAAATATTTCCATACATTCACTTGGTAGTAAGCATCATTAACCGTCTTTAACAGGGTATAATAACCCCTGTGAGATTTTCTCAATGGGCCACTCCTTTAGTATTGTTTAAAAAAAAGATAATGCGTTGGGAGTTTGTGCTGATTTTAAAGTCACTGTAAACCACAATTAGAAAAGTTTGAATATCCTCTTCCAAGGATAAGTGACATAATTGCTAAAGTAGGAAATGGAAAAATATTTTCGAAAATAGTATTTAACTCGGCATATTTGCAAATACCTGTTTCTAAAGAAACTTCCAAATTTTTGACCGTTTCAACCCACAAGGGTCTTTTTCAATTTAACAGGCTACCTTTTGGACTAACAGTGTCAACTGCTTATTTTCAAAAGGCCATGGACTAAATTTTTTCTGACATTAACTGGGTTATTTAGATGATTTGCTAATTTTTGGTAAGGATAAAGAAAATCATTTTAAGAAATTAAGAAAAGTGTTTATAAGAATGCTGGAATATGGTTTGATTGGAAATATTAAAAAAAGTGAATTTAGCAAAGATAGTATTAAATATTTAGGTTACTTAATAAGTGACAAAGGTATACAGCCAATCAAAGAAAAGATTCATCCGATAAGTGCCATAACTGAACCTAATAATAAGGATGAATTGCATTCTTGATTGGGTCTTATGAATTATTATTCAAGATTTATAAGAGGTTTTTCTAAATTAGCAGCTAATTTATATGAATTGCTTAAAAGGGGTAAAAATTTTCACTGGGGAGTTAATGAAAAAGCTAGTTTTTACGATATTAGAGAAAGATTGTGTAATGCACCAGTTCTTGCGCATTATGATAGAAATAAGAATTTGTTTATTTCAACAGACGCTTCGAATAAAGGCATGGGTGCAGTCTTATTTCATGTAGAAGAAGATGGTCATGAAAGACAAATTGAATTTATGTCCAAAGCTTGGGCTGGTGCTTAAAAAGGTTATTCTATTATTGAGAAAAAAGGATTATCTATTGTTTTAGCTGTTAAGAAATGGAGGGAATATGTAGTGGGGAGGAAATTTAAGATTTTTACAGATCAAAAACCTCTTGTTAATTGTTTGGATCAGATCCAGTTAAACTATACAATATGTCTCCAAGATTAAAAATGGGCCTTTTGTTTAGCTGGATTTGATTTTGACATTTATTATAGGAGGGGTAAAGATCAGATCATTCCTGATGGGTTATCACAAGGTTGCCATGTCTCCCCCCATCAGCGGGAGACTTCCGCAATTTTTTAGTTTACAGCAGACATCTCTCTCCCGCAAAACTATCGCAATTAGAAATCTCCCGCAAAAGTCTACCGCGATTTTTTAATTTCTCCCACATTTTTTTTAGTATTTTAATGTTTTTAATATATAAATAATAATTTTGAGAGACATTAATTGATTATTTTTATATTTTTAAAATAAATTTTAAATATTTATTCGAAAAAAATGTCTAGTTTGTAAATTTCTTTCTATACTGTTTTATTTTTATCCAATAATAAATCTTTCATTCATATAAGTCAGTACAGGGGAGTATATCTACAGCGATTGCAATACAAAAATATTCTCAAAAATAATAAATAATACAGATGCAACTACATTTGCGGAAATCGTATACATCTATCATGTAGTTCAACATTCACAGAGCTATATCATCACAATGTGGGTCGAATCTTTTTCTCGTGATATTTAACGACTGCAATATAAATGCAAACCTTACTTGTGGCAGAACAAAAATGAGCAAGGCTATGTGTTTTAGCACCGAAATCCTAGAGGTCAATTCTAGATGATTTGAAAGATGGGCATCAATATGCAATTCTAACAGATGCATTTAATAAGGGAAATATTAAAACATTTCCCTCGATCCTTCGCTATTTCAACAAGAATAAGAACATTTCAATAAAACTGTTAAAATTTTTTCCTCGGATATTGAAAAATCCAACAATGTAGCTAGCCACATAATGGTAAATATAGCTGATTCAGGGTTACCAATGAATTGTATGTCAGCTTTCTGCACTGATAATGCCTCTGTAAATTTTGGCAAAAACCAAAGTTACCGAATTGAGGCAGCTCAATAATGAATTAATACCAATTGGCTGTATATGCCATATACTACATAATTCTTACAAGGCAATGAATACACTATCTGTGGATGTCGAAATAATTGTGATGAAATGTTTCAATGAATTTAATTTATTAACTAAAAGAGTTAATGAATTAAAAGAGTTAATGAAGTGGTCTGACTTGGAATGGTGTGAGTTGTTGCGATATATACCTATCAGGTGGTTGTCATTTATACCTGCCATCGATAGAATTTTAAAATTTTAGAAACCTTAAAAAAAATACTTTTTAAATAGAGATTTTAAAGCTGTCCTAAAATTTTGAAAATTTTTTTCTAGTATGAAATGGCAGAAGCATATTTGGGATTCGTTTCACATGTAGGAAATCTACTTCATGCAATTAATATTCCTTTGCAATCAGAATATAATTTAATAAATATATTAAAAATACCTAAAGACATTGATATCTTGTTTGAGGAGATTGTCTCTCTATTTTTTATGATTCGCCATAATTCTTAAAGTTAGATGGTCTAAAAGCAGAGGAGAAATGGGTAGAATTTTTTCGTAATAACGATAAATCCCCATGCTTGGAAATAAATATGCGAGTATGTCTTCTCCTTACCTCATCCTAATGCCTCATCCGAGTGCATTTTTAGCCTGATGAGGACTGCATGAGAAAATGAGAGAAATGATTGCTTTAACAACATTAGAGGCCGAGCTAATAGTTATACAAACATATAATATATCATGCCAGGAATTTTATAAATATCTCAATAACGACGGTAAACATTTAGTTCTATTATTTAAATATAAAATATAATTAAGTTTTAGCAATGGCGCTATAAAATGTATTGTCAATTATTAACTGTAAAGATGAACACATCTTCAGCATAATTTTGTGAATCTTTATTAAGATTTTTCTGATTGCAACTACACATTAACAGCATGTAGTTCCTACATGTGAAATCATTCCTAAATATACCTCTGCCAATCATTATTGAAAAAAATTTTCAAAATGTTAGGACAGCTTTTATAATCTTTATTTAAGAAATATTTTTTAAAGGTTTATAAAATTTTAAAATTCTATCGATGGCGGGTATTAGGAACATATTGCAACCAACATTGTGCTGACTCAATTCTGTAAATACACTGTGTTTTTACCAAATTCACTGAGGCATTATCAGATCAGAAAGTTGACATGCAATTTATTGATAATCTCGAATCTGCTATATTTACCTTTATATGATTAGCTATTTCTTTGGATTTTTCACTATTTGAGGGGGAAAAATTTAATAGTTTTATTGAAACGACCTTAATTTTGTTGAATTAGCAGAGGATCAAGGGAGATATTTTAATATTTCCCTTATTAGATGCATCTGTTAGAATTGCATATTATGTCTTTCAAATCGTCAAGAATTGACCTCCTGGATTTAGGTCCTAAAACATTGATGATAGCCTTGCTCATGTTTGTTCTATAAGTATAGTTTTCATTTTTATTAGAGTCGTTAAATATTATGGGGAAAAGATTCTACTAACATTGTGGTGATAAGTATCTCTGTGAATGTTGTACTACAAGATAAGTGTTTACAATTGCCGCAACTGTATTTGCATCTGTATTATTTCTTATTTTTGGAGTACCTTATTATGTATTTAAACGTGATACGTGATAATTAGACGCCTATCCCTATAATGTTAAACACACACATAGTAGATTTACAATTGCGGTAGTTTTGCGGATTGTAAAATTAAAATCGCTTTTTTAATATAAAATTTTATCTTATTTACATTCTTTTATATTTAAAAAAGATCGTTGGTTTTTTTTAAATTAACATATTTTAATTAATCAAGATGTTATTTTATTTTAAAAAATAGTTACCGACTTTGTATTTATAAACTAATTATAAAAAATAATAGGCGGATAACTAAGTCAATTCAAAACGGCCCGCAAAAAATTTTTTTTTAGCAATTTTTATATTTCTACCGCAATTTTCATATTTCTCCCGCAATTTGAAAATTTTGACCTGGCAACCCTGGTTATCAAGGCTAATTGATAAAGATGTAGTGTGTTTTTTAAGTGCTGATGATTATGAGAATGATGTAATAATAATTAATAATTTAGATTTGATAAAAAAAAAGAAACTTTGGTAGATACTGAATTAATAAGAATAAAGAAATTCGTTTTGAATGGAGATGGAGATCATTCGCAGATTAAAGGATATAAGGTATTGGGAAAATTGTTGAACATTACGAATGATTGTATTTTTAAGGGAGAACAAATTGTTGTTCCTCATAGTCTAAGAAAACATTTTCTTAAGGTGTTACATGAGGGTCATATTGGGTTGCTTAGGATGTTAGATACGATGGAAATATATTTTTGGTGGCCTGGAGTGAATAAAGGTATTAAAGAAATGGTTTTTAGGTGCAACATGTTTATGGTTAATGCGCCTAAATTACGGAAAGTTAAACAAAATTATTGGGTACAGCCGAACATGCCATGGTATCGAGTATATTTTGATTTTTTTGGTCCGATTAAGAATTTTTATGGATTTGTAATGATCGATGGGTACTCTCGCTGGCTATTAATTCGTTTACCACTATTATGGTTTTAAATAATATATTTTCCAGATTTAGTCATCCGGTAGAGTTGGTATCCGACAAAGGACCAGCTTTTAGGTCGTTTGATTTTAAAAAATTTTTAATAAAAAAAGGTATTAAACATATTTGTACTCCTGCATACCATCCTTCTTCATATGATATGGCTGAAAGAGCAGTACGATCTGCAAAAAATATGATTTATAAATTAGGTGGCTGGGATGATAAGGTATTAGAATATGTTTTATTAAATTATCGTAATACCACACATTCGGTAACTAAATCATCTCCTGATTTTATATTATTTGGAAGGGATTTGAGATGGAAGTAGATTTTTTTAAAAGACAATGACTGTGATTGTAGAACTAAATTGAAAAGAATAAATTTTAGAGAGTTAACTTTAGGCAACTCTGTGTTTGTAAAGGTAGGCAACAATCAAGAGTGGCGTGTATAGATTGTCAGTGGGAGAATTAGTAATGTCATATCGTGAACGAAGTTCGTTTTTTTGTAAAAAATGATGAACGGCGTTCCTTTTATTTTTGACGAATTTTGAACGTGAACGCGTTCCTTTTTTATGACGAACGCGTTCGAATTTAACGTTCGTTCAATTTTAAAAATATTTTTATTTTTATTTATTTGAAAAATTTAATATTTCCGAATTTTTTTAAAAAATGTATTATTTATATCTTTTAGTTTATTAATTTGAATATAATTGTTTATATTTTAATTTAATAGATTAGCATAAGCATGGATATTATTATTTAATCCTCATCATCTGATTCTGAAAATCCGAAATCGGATGAATTATCATTACTATGGCCAAATATGATAAATGTTTTACATTAACATCATATATTGAAGGAACTAATCCAATGCTTACCAAGTGTAAAATGTGGCCAAAAAGTATTATATTGTCAAAATTTTCAGGTTCTAATTTAAAACGACATTTGATTTTAACATTAATTATTTGATTTTATATGATATAACTAAGTTAAATCATTAAATTTGAAGAAATAATGCATTTGGGATATTTGACCCCAACAATAACGATAGTTATTTTAAAATTAAAAAAATTAATGGCCTCAAATATGGTCAACCATTGATAGACGCCGTATTAAATGGGATTAATAAAAGGTATTAAACCTATCACTCTCAATTAATTACATATATATTTTTTTTTAAAGATTTGAACATATATATGAAGATCAATGTTCTTTCTGCAATTATACATCCAGTATTTAAGCTACAATGACCATGGATAATTCCACAGAACGAACCTATTAAAAATAAACTTATAGCGTTATTGAAAAAAATGATTTGAAAACCCTAGAGAACTGTTAATTTTGAGATATCCTTTTTTTTGTCAAGAGTAGAGAATGGATTGGAGGAGGATAACTTATCTCTATATTTTGCAAATAACAAAACATGTTTTTAATTAATTCTCCACGTTAAAAGAGCTGTTTATTAAGTAAAATAGCGCAATCCCATCTGCCCCTGTAGAGTGCGTTTTTAATATAGCTAATGCCGTATTAACTGCCAAGTGTTCCTGCCTATCAGAAAAATATTTTGAAAACAATTGTTATTAAAATTTAATAAGAAAAATTTTTTATAAATAAAAATATCTTTTTATTCGCTATATTATATTTTATTTATAATTATATTATCAAAATAAAACTATAATATTTTTTAACATGGCTAAAATATATTGTATTAAAAAAATATAAGTTTATTTATATTAAATTTAATTTAAAAAAAATTTATCATAAAATTTTGAACGGTTTATGAACGTGAACGCGTTCTTTTTTTTGAACATGAACTTGAACGTGAACGCGTTCAATTTTTGTCAATAAACGTTGAACGCGAACGCGTCCGCTTTTTTTAGTTTTTTTTAAATTTATCTTCCCGTTGGTTTAAAATTTCTAATTTTACTCATTTTAATTTAACTTTATATATGGCTATTCGTAGTTTGGTCTATTAATTTAACATTACATACGGCAATTCGCAGTTTAGTCATTTTATTTTAAAATTATATACGTCAATTCGCAATTTATTTACTTTAATTTAACACAAAATACGACAATTCTTAGTTTACTTATTTTAATTTAACATTATATACGGCAATTAGTAGTTTAGTTATCCTATTTTACATAATTTTATCATAATTTATCATTAATTTGCGCAATTCGTAGTTTAGTTATGGCAATTTGCAATTTACCTGGTAATTCGTAGTTTTTAGCAATTCGTATTTTAGTCATGGCCTTCCTTTAATACGCTACCAAAATTTTCAATCCTATAATTCTTCCCTCCTAATTCGCTCTTAGAATTATTATTTGCCTCTATTTCGCTTCTAAGATTATTTTCCCCGATACTCTCTTATAATTATGTTCCCTATTTCCCTCGTAGAATTATCTCTCCTTATTTCGCTCCTAGAATTACTTCTCCATATTATAATCTCCCAATTTTGCTCTTAGAATTATTTATCCTTATTTCGCTCTTAAAATTATTCCCCTTAAGTTCCCAATTCAACATGGTTTCAACACCTGACAACACATTCTCACTCAACGTCATAACTATATATTCCTCACTAGTTATTGGTACAAATACACTCCACCATGAAAATACTTCCAAAAAACTATACCATGGATCAATTCTAGTGGTCCAATCCCACCCCAATACAGCTTCTATATTTCGATTTATAGCCCATATATCTAATATCTCAACCCTCTCATCCCATGTTGCTTCAATTTCTATTCTACCCATAGCAGCCAACTCTGGGTCCCATCGACGTTATTCTCAACTCCTCTTTCTCTATCATTCTCTCTGGCCAAATACTCTGATATCTATTGTATCTAACTAAATAGCTGCTCCAGTATTAAACTACAAGAGGGAACCATGCTCCCATTTAAATTTATCATCACTCTAGGACAAGAATTTATGAACTACCCCTACTTGTAGCATATTTACACACCTCCACTTATTTATTTCTACTTGAGATAGTACACTTTTGTCCAGGGATTCGAACCGAACCCGAACCCGGAGAAGTGAACCCGGGTTTTTAGAAAAAAACTCTGAACCCGAACCGAATCTGAACCCCATTTATAAAATTTTCAAAACCCCGAACCGAACCCAAGAATTTTATTTGAACCCTGGTTCAGTGTATTATTTAAAATCATATATTAATATATGTAAATACAAATATTATATTTTCAAATTTCCAATTAAATGAAGTGTTAATAAATTTTAAACAACTTAATTCATTTATGCCATTTTTAAATTTATTCTCGATTCCTATTGGAGTGTTAAAAAATTTTAAACAATTGAATTAATTTACGCCATTTATTTTTAAATTTTTATCTTATTATTCTTAAAGATTATTAGTTAGAAGAAAATGGTTAACAAATCAAAGTAAAAATTATTATATTGTTAATTTAAAAAATTCTAAACATCTAACTTAAAAATTGTTAAATGTAGGGCAGTTTTTGTGAACTTATTAAAATGATTTTAAAATTTATACATGCTAATCATTTATTTTTGGTTCAGATTAATTTTTACAAGATATTAATGAAGTGCATATTATAAATGAAATGAAATTTATAAATATCTCTTTTTTAATTCTGAAATCATTGCTATTTAAAAAAATTGTTCTCTTTTTATAGATTCATTAAAGATAAAACAGATATCGTCCGCGTAACGGAGCCATTCGACATTGTGAAAATTGCAAGAATAAATGAGATCACTAATTAATAAATTAAAAAAGGAAGGAGAAAGGGGGCATCCTTGTTTAATGCCGCATTTGATTTTAAAGTAAGGTGAGGATAAGTTATGTTTAATATTAACAAAACTATTTTCATAAATATACATTATAATTTTAATAAGATGAATGTTAATATTATATTTAAAGAGGATATTCCAAAGATATTGATGTTTTATGGAATCGAAGGCTTTTGAAATATCAATAAAAATAATATATGTATCGGTTTTATAAATATGTGTTTCCTCCAAACTTATTTTAAGTGAGTAATTAGTTCAATAATATTTCGTCCTGGTCTGAAGGACGAAATTGAATTATGAATATTTTTGTTGATATCTTTAGAAATAAGATTAAAGATAAATGTAGTAAATATTTGGTAAAAAGGTGAAGAAAGAGTGATGCCTCTATAATCATGGATTGAGAAAGGGTTTGATGATTTAAGGTAGGAAAAAGTAAATTAGTAATAGTTTTGGGGAATATTTTTAATATTTCATTGTGTATGTTATCAGCAGGGGATTTATGGTTTTTGAGATTTTTTATAATATTGATAAAATCATTTTTGTTGAGAGGGAAGGGAGGGGTAGTAATAAGTTGAGATGAAGAGAAGGAAGAGGGGAAGTTTACTGTTAAAGAGTGATCTATAGTGATCCACGAATGTTTAGGTCTATAGGATTTTTTTATAGTAAATTGACCAATTTTTAAGTTGTTAATTTTTTTGTCATTAGAGATGTGAAGAATTTTAGTGTTTTAAACGCATTATAAAGGTCGTTATTGCGTTTGAATTCAGAGATATTATTGATTCTATTTTTGAGAAAATTTCTTTTATCTTTTCTAATTGATTTTTTAATAATGTTAAGTTTAGTTTTAATGTGTTGTTTTTCTCTAGTTTGTTTATTTAAATTTTTATTGGGGAGAGAATTGATCAGATTAGAAGTATGAGAACTTAAACAATCAGGATAGATTGTTTTAATATTTAAATGGAGATTTGCTGAATTGATAATGGAATTTTGAATATTGTTTCAAGAGTTATTAATATTGATTGATTTGATATTTGAATGATATTTATCAGCTAAGATAGGGATATTTAAATTGTTGATATTATATTTTTTTGATGTAGAAAATATCGAATTTTTTGAATTGGAAATATTAAGATTTCTTAATAATGAAGGTTTAATAAAAAGTTGTAGGCCAATAGGGCGATGATCCGATAAGAAATCGATATCATTAAGAATTAAAATATTTAGTATAAAAAAGTTCATTTTAATACTTGTAAGGAAAAAATCAAGTTGACTTTTATATAAAGAGTTAGGTTTAAAATAGGTAAAATAATAATTTTTTTTTTAAAAGGTGTTATTTATTCGAAGATTAAATTTTTTACAAGTTTCAATAATATTTTTACCATTTTGATTTGTTTTTTGATCAAGGGCAGCAAAACCGATAGTTTTATTTATATATTCGTTACCAATTTCCATGTTAAAGTTGCCACCTATGATAATAAAATGATTTGTATTAATTTGTTTAAGGTGGTTATTTAGAGATGTAATGAATTTGGGATAATCTGAGTGATTAGGGGGAGCATAAATATTAATAATATGGGTTATTTTTCCTTTAGTTTTTAGTGTAATTGAAGCAATTGTATTGAAATTGGATGTATATTTTAGAATAGAATCTTTGTTAATAAATGATACACCATTATGATAGTTAGAAGAATTAGAATTGAAGATTGTATAACCTCTTAATTTTTTAATAATGTTATTATTGATTAAAGTTTCTTGTGTCATTAATATATAGATATCTTTTTTTTCCATTAATTTTCTTAATATAGTAACTTTAATTATAATAAACCAGGTATATCATAGGAGTAAATTAATTTTTTATTTAAAGACATAATTTTAAGAAAAAGATAAGTATTAAATATTAAAATTTGGTTTTTGTTAGATAAATTAAAAATGAAAGCAGACAGTTTTATTTTATTAAGAAATGAAGAGGAAAAAAACAGACGATTTAATTTAAGGTTAAAAAATAACATGTTGAGTGTAGTGTTATTGAAAAAATAAAGTTAATTAGTTGTAGGGTAAAGAAGTATTTTAAAAAAAATTATGTAAAAAAATAGATTATCTATATTATAATTTTCCGATGTCCTCACTACGTCATCGCTACGTCATGTCATCGCTACGTCATGTCATTGCTACGTCATGTCATCGCTACGTCATGTCATCGCTACGTCATGTCATCGCTACGTCATGTCATCGCTACGTCATGTCATCGCTACGTCATGTCATCGCTACGTCATGTCATCGCTACGTCATGTCATCGGTACGTCATGTCATCGGTACGTCATGTCATCGGTACGTCATGTCATCGGTACGTCATGTCATCGGTACGTATTTATTTTTATTTTTTTTATTTGTTGATTTTATTTATTTATTTTTACAAACAGATGAATGGAATTTCGAAAATTGATGGTGTACACATACCTTACATGAATTGAGAGATTTGAAATATCGTCTTTGAATTGATAAAAACAATATACCTTAACTTTGTAAATATGAATGAAACTTTTTATTTCACATAATCCTTTCTTTATTTTTTAGATTACCTTATCAATTTTCATCTCATATTATCAATTACACTTTAATGAAATCTCTACAAGATACTTAACTTGTATATTTATTTTGATCTTATTCACAATTTTTGTCAGTACTTACATTACAATTTTTTATACTCATATTTTTCTTTCATAACCAATAATTATGAAGATAACCAAGTATATTTAAATATTCTTATCCTAACCTATTTATAATCTCCAATCCTTATAAATAACTCTTTCTTTATTTTTTTCCCCTCCCTTAATGAATTTATTTATCACTAAATTTTATTATCTCATTCTTTTCTTTCTATCTCCATTATCTATTAACCACTATTTCTCAAAAACTTATCAATTCCTTTAATTTAATTTATTATTTTTATAATATAATAATTTATACCTTCCTTTTTCCCCCACAATTAATTAACCTTAATCTTAATAACATTACATTCATCATGTTATTTTTTAACTTTTAGAATATCATAATAGGCTTGATAAGTCCCCCAAAATATTTTTTTGATGATAGCCATACCTTATCAATTCCTTTAATTTAATTTTTATTATTTTTATAATATAATAATTTATACCTTCCTTTTTCCCCCCCTTTTTAATCTTATTTTTTAATTACCTTACAATTAGTTAACCTTAATCTTAATAACATTACATTCATCATGTTATTTTTTATTTAGAATATCATAATAGGCTTGATAAGTCCCCCAAAAATTTTTTTTGATGATAGCCCTCCAACTACTAGAAATATGCATCTAATATTAACCCATCTACCGGTGTTAGATTATTTTAATGTTTGTTTAATTTCAAAAATAGTTTATTTATATTTTTGCCTGATTTCTTTATTTGTCTAGGCTAACCATATTCCCTCACATTGCTACAAAACATGATAATTCTATTATTAAAGATAAGCAAAGAAAATAATGATGATTAAACAAACGCCTTACCCGTTCTAGAGTTACTGGTAGACAAAATAATAAAGAACTACGCTTGAAATGAATTCATCTGGAGGTTTATTTTTTTTATCTTATGTTATATATCTATGTTTATTTTATTTTCACCCAGTTCTCCAAATTATACTATCACCACTACCACAATCCCTATGCCTCCGCCTATTTTTTAACAAATATAAACATTTAATTCTGTACTATCATTCACTTCACTAGGAGTTAATATAAATATTACATTATCCGATTCTCTGAGAAACTTTCATGAATATTTAGAGGAATGTTCAAACTTGAATGTACAGTACGGCCAATTTTATCAACTTTATTAATGGAAAAATATGCAGTAGTTCTGTCGTGGCCTTTAAAACAATACTTACGACCGTTTTATGGTTGAGTTAACATTGTCGTTCATGATTCTATTTTAGATGGGGATACCAATGCTGACATTGACAGAAATATCGTTTTGCGTGTTCAAACTTGAATGTACAGTACGGCCAATTTCATCAACTTTATTAATGGAAATATATGCAGTAGTTCTGTCGTGGCCTTTATAACAATACTTACGACCATTTTATGGTTGAGTTAACATTGTCGTTCATGAATCTATTTTAGAGGTATATACCAATGAATGCTGACATTGACAGAAATATCGTTTTGCGTTCTTCTTTTACCAGTATCCCAAGGCATAGGCATATCATCTTTATCAGGAGTATTGTGTTTTGTACACTGCTTTGTTAATCCGTCATCATTTTCATCTACAACCCTAAATGATATAAAATTATATATTAATTACTTCCTCTCCAGATGACCGCCCAGATTTATTTTATCGCTTTTTCCATCAAAAATTAAAATGTCAACAAGGATTTGCTCTTAATTTTATCAAATACATAATATATAATCCTCATTATTTTTTAAAAAAATTATTCTAAATTTATATGTTAATAAAAAAAAATATCTTAAAAAATATATAGATAATTTGCATATAAGTTTCATTAGTGTTTAATGGCATTTTTGTAATTTAAATAAACAGCATTTTTTTTTACTTAACATAAAAAAATATATATCCCTTATCAAATTCTTTGACAAATAATTTCGGAAATGCAAGACATACATTAAATTTATCTGAAAAACAACAATAACCCTATATAATAAACAACAATTTATTTTTTAGATATAGTATAAAAGTCGGTTATTTTTATTTTATTTGTCATGATTCTCTAATAAGCGTTTCCCCAGGCCTTCCCAGTTTCCCTTAATACGGAATTTACATGTTTTTTTCCCATATTAGATTAATTGGTAAATCGGATATTTCCCGTTCATGTGATGATATTAAAAATTTAACTATCTCCAAGGTGGGAAAAAATTTTCAAAATAATAATGGGTAGGACTGGGCTTGGAACCTCAAAATTAATATTAGCTTGCACCTGACTTGGGAATATCTTTTACAAATTATCAAGGGTTGAGCTGGGCTTGATAAACTTTTTAAAATTATAAGATCTTCCTAATATTGTGAGCTTGAACCTGGCATGACATCTATCGTAAAAAATGAATAAAAATCTCATTCCCCGTCATTTTTGACGGGCTTTCTACTATTTTAATTATAAAAAAAGATAAGAAAGTTAAATTAAATAAATTTATAATGTTATGAAAGAAGTTTTATTAATAGGTAAAAAGGAATAATAATGAAAAAGTTTATTGATAAATGGATAAGATCTTTGAGAAAGGGGAAATAAAGAAAAAGTTATATATAGGAATTGGAGATTAGAAATAATTTAGGATAAGAATATATAAATATTTGAATATACTTGTATCTCTTTTTAATTTGGTTTATGAAAGATAATATATATATGTATGAAGATTTGTGATATATGTATTGAGAAGATTTTGATTATAATAAAGATTATTAAATGAGTTGAATATTTTTAGAGTACAAGTTTCATTAATGTGTGAGTGGTAGTGGGGTGAGGATTGATGAGAGAATCTATAAAATAAAAAGATTAAATGAAATAAAAATTAGCCTGAATCTTGAGGAAGAAGAAATATTAATTTTTGAATTATGTTTTATTCATGTTGTTTATTTCATTCATATTTTGGATATTAAGGAAAATTGATTAAAACGATTTAACATCATCTATTTTCCCGAGAACGATTTTCAATAATTATTTTATCGATTACTTTAATGAAAAGGAATTAATTTTCCAACTATATTACACTAAAAGCATCATCATCTGTTTGTATAAAATAAATAAATAAAATCAACAAATAAAAAAAATAAAAATAAATACGTACCGATGACATGACGTCACGATGACGTAGTGAGGACATCGGAAAATTATAATATAGATATATTAAAAATACTGAAAAACATTGATGTCTTGTTTAAGGAGATTGTTTTTCTCTCTATTTTTTATGATTAGCCAGAATACTTAAAGTTAGATGGTCTAAAAGTAAAGGAGAAATGGGTTGAATTTTTTCGTAATAACAATAAATCCCCATGCTTGGAAAAAATATGCGAGTGCCTTCTCCTTACCTCATTGTAATGCCTCATCCGAGCCCATTTTTAGCCTGATGAGTACTGCCTGGAAAAAGGAGAAAAATCGGATTGCTTTAACAACATTAGAGGCCGAGCTAATGGTTTAATATATTTATAATATGTCATGCCAGGAATTTTATAAATATCTCACTAACGACGGTAAACGTTTAGTTCCATTATTTAAATCTCAAATAAAATATAATAAACATTATAACTATTTAATTTTCCATATTTTTATATATTTTTAAAATCTTATTTATACATTCGCATAAAATAAATATATTTTTTACATTGTAAATCAAAAATAGAGAGCATTACAATCTCCTCAAACAAGACATCAATGTCTATCGGTATTTTTAAAATATTTGAACATTTTAATATAGTTTTATCAATGGCGCCATAAAATTTATTGTCAATTTTTAACTGTAAAGATGAACACATCTGCAGGATAATTTTGTGAATCTTTGTTAAGATTCTTCTGATTGCAACTGCACATTAACAGCATGTAGTAGATTTCCTACATGTGAAATCAATCCTAAATAAACCTCTGCCATTCATTATTGAAAACAATTTTCGAAATGTTAGGACAGCTTTTATAATCTTTATTTAAGAAATATATTTTTAAAGGTTTATAAAATTTTAAGAATATATCGATGGCGGGTATTAGGAACATATCGCAACCAACATTGTGCTGACTCAATTCTGTAAATACTCTGGTTTTTTCCAAATTCACTGAGGCATTATCAGATCAAAAAGCTGACATGCAATTTATTGATAATCCCGAATCTGCTATATTTACCATTATAAGGTTAACTATGCCTTTGGATTTTTCACTATTTAAAGGGAAAAAATTTAATCGTTTCCTTGAAACCTTCTTAATTCTGTTAAAATAGCAGAGGATCAAGGGAAATATTTTAATATTTCCCTTATTAGATGCATCTGTTAAAATTGCATATGTATGCCCATCTTTCAAATTAGTGTTGTTAAAAAGTCGATTTCACCCGACTCTGACTCAGAGTCTGAGTCGTTAGTCGAATTAGTCGACTCACTGAAGTCGTGAACTCGAGTCGAGAACTCAAGTCATGAACTCAAGTCGACTCGAATCGTGAACTCCAGTCAACTCGAGTCATGAACTCAAGTCGACTTGAGTCGAGAACATGAGTTTTCCACTTGAGTCGTGAACTTAAGTAGACTAGAGGACGAATATTTCGAATAGGTATTATATAATATTATTTTTGTTACAGTTAATTTGTGGTTTTCATGCAAAAATTTTAAGTAAAATTTGAATTGATAAGAATTTAAAATCTTCTTTTTTAATTAATTTTTTTGTGAATTATTAATCTTTTAGTTGAAATCTTTTATGGGTTTATTTTTATCATTTTTGTAAAATTATCTATTTTTTTTAGTATGTTAAAAGAACTCGTTTAAATAATTTATAAATATTTATATTAAATTTTTATGTTATTTTACATGATCGTCTTATAATATTTTAATGTGACAATTGTCATGATATTTTTTAACATTTTTGAAATTTTTGGTACAAAAGGGTAAAAATATAATTTATATTATAAATATGTTAAATTATAAAGATGTACCATAGAAAAGTGATTATAAATTCAATGGTGATGTTCCTTTCTAAAAATGACAAATATCATTGTATTTTAAAACATATTAGTTTATTTTTGACGCTAATGGGTAAAAATTTAGATTGTAAATATGTTAAATTAAAATTTCAGTGAAGATTTCCCCTAGATAAGTGACAATTGTCATAATCAATATTTTTAAAGTTTTTTGAATTTTTTTAAAGCAAATGGGTAAAAATATATTGTAAACATGTTTTAAAATTTCAGTGAAGATCTACCATAGAAAGTGACAATTGTCATAATCGTTATTTTTGAACTTTTTTGAATTTTTTTAAGTAAATAGGTAAAAATATATTGTAAATATGTTAAATTAAAATTTCAGTGAAGATGTACCATAGAAAGTGACAATTGTCATAATCGTTATTTTTGAACTTTTATAAATTTTTTTAAAGTAAATCGGTAAAAATATATATTGTAAAAATGTTAAATTAAAATTTCAGTGAAGATATACCATAGAAAAGTGACAATTGTCATAATCGTTATTTTTGAACTTTTTTGAATTTTTTTAAAGTAATATATAATATAAATATGTTAAATTAAAATTTCAGTGAAGATATACCATAGAAAAGTGACAATTGTCATAATCGTTATTTTTGAACTGTTTTGAATTTTTTTAAAGTAAATAGGTAAAAATATATATTGTAAAAATGTTAAATTAAAATTTCAGTTATGACAATTGTCATAATCGTTATTTTTGAACTTTTTTGAATTTTTTAAAAGAAAACTGGTAAATATATATTGTAAACATGTTAAATTAAAATTTTTGTGAAGAAACCACAGAAAAGTGACAATTGTCATAATCATTATTTTTGAACTTTTTTGTTAAAACGAGGTGACTTTTAGCCTACGCCCGTTCATCTTATTAGGCGAGAAGGAGAGCACACTTTTTAATTACATAACCATTTAAATTTGAAAGTAAGGAGATTGAATTGTAAATCTACACGTATATAAATAAATTTCTTGATTTGAAAACTATTTAAATAAAAAAAAAGATTAAGTTTTGTTAATTGGTTAGTTGTGTAACCCCCAGACCCGTGGTTTGGGTCCAAATATTGACTAAACCAGCCCTGATCACGAGCCTCTGGAAAAGACCCGGGGTTCACACACTTAATAGCCACGCCTAAAAAATGCGAACATGTATTTTCTTTAAAAAATACTACAAAACGATACTGAATTTGTTATCACTTATATAAAGTATTTAAGAATAAATGTGTGTGTGGGGGGGGGGGGGGGATTGACTAAACCTTTTTTCGCAAAATCGATTTTCATAATTCTTCCTCAAAAAAATTTTTTATCGCAATTGATCAGACGTACCATTAGTCAAAACAAATCTTTTCCTATTTTAATAATTTTTTTCAAAAAGGCAAAAACATAGCCATTCATGGCACATTTCCCCTATAATCTCAATATTATTTTTAATTTCATATAATAAAATATCGAATCCCGGAAAAAAACCCCCAAAAAACCTCGGAATAAAAACCTCCTATAGGACCTAATAATATCGGTATATTTTTATTTGGATTTAATAAAGTATAGGCAAATTAGTATTTTAGAAAAAATTATTATAGAAATATAATTTAATAATAAATTTTCTTAGGCCCCAATTCATTACTTAAAGATAACTCATATACCCTCCATAAAAAATTCTGATGTTCAAATTGGTACTGGGACAAAAAAATACCTCAGTAAAATAACCCATGTATTACTAATTTTCGTAAAAATTATTTGCTATAGTAATAAATACAATATCCATCCTTAATTACTATATTAAGTAGACTAAATTTGACAAAATTTGCAATAAGATCTGTTTATTTTATTGAAAAATCATTATGTTTATACAAATTTAATAATTTAGAATAATAATTATATCGGTTGACATCAAATAAAGGTGAAAATCGCCCTCATAAAATCTAATATGGAAGGCTTTGCACCCATTCACGGTATTCCTCGCAAAGTTTCTTTAACCGAATCTGGGTATTATAACTCTGCGATTTTGTTTTGGTGTCCAACTACCTACACGCCATTGTTCAAGTTTGGTTTCATCGACAGCAACCTCGCATTTCATTTTATTAAAACCAAATTGATGGGCGTTTATTCCCAATCAGATATGAAAAATGATGATCCCAACCTTCGCATTGATTATTTGTGGGTTCTTCATCAGATAGGGTGCTCTCACTCACGTTCCAAGTTTTTGGAGGAAATCGAGGCCCAATTCGACGTGTCTGGGATTAAGAATTGCTTCTTGTGACCTCCCTTGACTCCATTGATGTAATTTTTATCGAAATATTCAAGAATATCTTTACCATTGGTCGGAGTAACTGATCTCAGGAATGCCATTGCATTGCCCATATCACATAAAGGAACAAATGCTAAGCCGTCTCTCATGCCACAAAAGAAGCTTAGGGCTTCATCGGTTCTGTATTGGCTTTCCAGACCTAGCTTTTGTAGTTTTCTATGGGTACTTTGACACAAATATTAAATCATCCTCTGATTATAATATGATCCCTTAATTGAAAAAACAAATATAATTAATTTAACACATTAATTATACTTCCAAAGACAGTTTTAACCTCGCTCATAGCAAATTTTTTGAAATCCATGTATATATATAATGGATCAGGAAATAAATCCCTTTCTTGACATTCAGATAATATTATTTCGTATATTTTTTCGTAAGATTTTGTTGTTTTTTTTTTTTGGGGGGGGGGGGGGAGGTACTGATATATAATTGCAGAAAATTTTTTGGGGACATAAAATTTCCACCCATATTAACATAATATGCCATGAGCACTATAAATTTATTTATCAAAATTAATTATTGCTAGGTTATACTAAAAAAATTAAATAAAAATTGAGAAGAAAAAAAATTGAGAAAATATCCGAAAAATAAAGATTAAAATAGAAAATAAATGACCAATCCCCCCCCCCCCACGTCTCTCTCTCCCATTGTTATTTAAAATTTGTAACAATAGCAATATTTTTTGGTTCCTTAAATTATTTCATTTTAAAATGTATTATTTATATATTTATTCTTAAATTTCAATGATTATAGCGCCTCGATGGCACCAGTAAGTTTTTTAAAAAATTTTTAAAAAAAAAAATTCTTATTTTAATAAATGGTTCAATCTCAACGCTACACCCTTACTAAAAATTTCATAATTTAGTAAGCATAAAAAAATATTCGATGGAATTAATGATCAAAATATTTATGATAATATAAAAATTTTTTTTATTATTTACTCATATTATTTGTTATTATCATAGAAAATGAATCCAAATTTTTTGTGTTCAAAAGCGTTCCTATTTTTTTTAAAATACCATTTAAAAAAATTTAAAATAACAATATTTATTTATTTTTTAAATTTTTTTATATGTATTACATGATTTTTAAATAAAAGAATTAAGATCATATATAATTTTTTAATTTTTACGTTGATAAATCTCATTTTGAACCTTTGCGCAAATAAACAAGAATATCTTTTAGTTCTCTACTAAAAGTTCTCATTACAACTAGCATTAAAAACGATCCTAATTTTTCTTCGTCTATATTATTTCTCAGCCTATTTTTTATAATTTACTAAATGTTCTCTCGCAATTAACTTAGTAAATGATAAAGAAATGTATTCATATGTGAAAAATAAATTAGTGCACTTGTGTGCATATTGTATCTTTTAAGAATTTCATACAGGCATATTAAACAATTGTTACATTTATTATCACAATTCACATTCTGAGTTATTATCTTATTCTACTTTTTCATTAAACTCCTCACCTGCTCATACGATATTATCGTCCGTTTCATTTAATTATGCTATTAAATCTTTGAATTCACAGGCAAATGAACACAATTCGTTACGTTATTTAACATTCAATATATTTGTTGTGTCACTTTTTTTCTAAGGCCTTTTCAGAAATACCTTTACTATTATTTTTATCAAAATGCCTATGATAATATTGCATATTCAAAATAAACTCTCTTTTTGTAGAAAACCGTTCTGATGTTTATAATTTGATCAATTATAGGACGAAATACTTTGACCCTATAATTTCAAATCAAATCCAACAAGTTTTTATTTATCTCATTAATTTTTCCGACGATAACATCTACAATAGTTATCGATAATCTGGTATTTAAAAAAAGTTATGAAGAATATATTTTTTAATGTTTACCTATTCAAATTTAAATAACAAATAAAAGTTGTTTATTAGCCTGTCCATTGTTAAAATTTTCAAAGGTCCGTTAGCACTTTTTAAATTATTTAGCTAGCCAGCCCAATTTGATAGAAGGGCGTGGGCTAAAAACCAGATCATTTGGGCAAAAAAATTCAAAAATATTTAAATAACGATTAACTGAAATTTTAATTTAACATGTTTACAATATATAAATTTACAATTTGCTTTAAAAATTTTCAAAAAGGTTCACAAATAATGATTATGGCAATTGACACTTTTTTATGGTTATCTTCACTGAAATTTTAATATAACATGTTTATAATATATAACTTATTTTCTTTGAAAAAATTCAAAAAGTTCCAAATAACGATTATAACAATTCTCACTTTTCTATGGTACATCTTCACTGCAATTTGAATTTAACATTTTTACAATATATATTTTTACCGATTTACTTTAAAAAAATTCAAAAAAGTTCAAGAATAACGATTATGACAATTGTCACTTTCTATGGTACATCTTCACTGAAATTTTAATTTAACATATTTACAATATATATGTTTACCTATTTACTTTTAAAAAATTCAAAAAAGTTCAAAAATAACGATTATGACAATTGTCACTTTTCTATGGTACATCTCTTCACTGAAATTTTAATTTAACATGTTTACAATATATATTTTTACCCATTTGCTTCAAAAAAAGTTAAAAAATAACGTTTATGACAATTGTCACTAGAGATCTGCAAAGTTAGGCCCGGCCCGAGCCCAGCCCGAAGCCCGTTTGGGCCGGGCTCGGACCAGACCTAATATTTTAAAAAAAAAATTGGGCCGGGTCGGGCTTAATATTTAAAAAAAAAATTGGGCCGGGTCGGGCTTAATATTTTAAAAATAAATTCGGGCCGGGTCGGGTCGGACCTTGGATATTTTTTTAAATATATCTAAATTTATCAATTTTATATTGAATTTTTTATGTAAAATAAAAATATTTGATTTTATTTATTGAAACTAAACTACATATAACATATGTCTTTTATTTAGAGTAATTATAAAGATTAATTTCTATATTTAAATAAATTCGGGTCGGGCTGGGTCGGCAAATTTTTTAAAAAAATTTCGGGTTCAGGCCGGGCCGGCAAAACTTTTCTAAAAAAAATTTCGGGCCGGGTCGGGTTTGAAAAATTAGACCCGATGCAGATCACTTATTGTCACTCTTCTATGGTACATCTTCACTGAATTTATTTTAACATCTTTACAATATATATTTTTACCTATTTACTTTAAAAAAATTTAAAAAAGTTCAAAAATAACGATTATGACAATTGTCACTTTCTATGGTACATCTTCACTGAAATTTTAATTTAACATATTTACAATATATATTTTTACCTATTTACTTAAATAAATTCAAATAAGTTAAAAAATAACGATTATGACAATAGTCACTTATCTATTGCATCAAAAAATTTCAAAAAACTTTAGAAATAACGATTATGACAATCAGTGGCGTAGCTACGGGGGTGGTTTTCGGGTTTGGACCCCTCCCAGAGCAAAATTTTTTTTAGATTATATGTTCAAAAGTCTTAAAAGTGATTTTATATGAATTATATTTTTCTGGTTTTGATGTTTGTGGAAGGATATTATATTACTATTGAAATTATTCTGTATAGTATTATTATAAAGTCATTGAGAATAATCTACTAAATTATAATAACATAATTATTGATGCATTTAAAAAATATATTTATTATATATTATCGAAGATATGGTTATGATTTGTTAGATAAACCCGGCCGAAGGCCGGGCAAAAGGGCCGAAGGCCCGTTAAAGAGGGTCTGGGGGCGAAGCCATCCAGATTTAATATCTATGGACCCCCTCTAAGGAAAATTCCTAGCTACACCACTGATGACAATTGTCACTTATCTATGATACATCTTCATCGAATTTTTAATTAAACGTATTTACAATCTATATTTTTACCTATGTGCGTCAAAAAAATTTCAAAAAACTGTAGAAATAACGATTTTGACAATTGTCACTTATCTATCACTTAAATTTTAATCTGACATACAATCTATATTTTTACCTATTTGCGTCAAAAAAAATCAAAAAACTTTAGTAATAACGATTATGACAATTGTCACTTATCTAGGGTATATCTTCACTGAAATTTTAATTTAACATATTTACACTATATATTTTTACCTATTTCCGTCAAAAAAATTCAAAAAACTTTAAAAATAACGATTATGACAATTGTCACATATCTATGGTACAACTTAACTGAATTTTTACTTAAACGTATTTACAATCTCTA
Source organism: Gordionus sp. m RMFG-2023 (assembly GCF_954871325.1). Classification (NCBI taxonomy): domain Eukaryota; kingdom Metazoa; phylum Nematomorpha; class Gordioida; order Chordodea; family Parachordodidae; genus Gordionus; species Gordionus sp. m RMFG-2023. Next base: position 20,390,608 of record NC_088775.1, read on the forward strand.
TTTTTACCTATATGCGTCAAAAAATTTCAAAAAACTTTAGAAATAACGATTATGACAATTGTCACTTATCTAGGGTACATCTTCACTGAAATTTTAATTTAACATATTTACAATTTATATTTTTACCCATTAGCGTCAAAAATAAACTAATATGTTTAAAAATACAGATTATGATAATTGTCATTTTTAGAAAGGAACATCACCATTGAATTTATAATTTAACATCTTTATAATATAAATTATATTTATATCCTTTTCTGTCAAAGATTTCATAAATGTTAAAAAATAACATGACAATTATCACAAAGACGATCATGTAAAATAACTTATAAAAGTTTAATATAAATATTTAAAAATAAGTATTTAAACTAATACTAAAAAAAAATAGATAATTTTACAAAAATGATAAAAATAAACCTATAAATAAAAGATTTCAACTCAAAAATTGTTTATTTAAATAAAATTTACTAATAATTACAAAAAAAAAGTTTATTAACAAAAAAGAAAAAATCATTTAAAATTCAAATCAAATCAAATTTTGCTTAAAATTTGGGTGTGAAAATCACTAATTAATTTTAACAAAAATGATATTACTTAACTTACATTGCAGCTTAACATTTTTTTATTATAAGATATCAAATAAATATTCATTTTCATAATAAATTATATCACTTCTTTAATTTAATAAATATTTAAATATAAATAAAATAAATTTTTACTAAAAATAAATAAATAATAATTAATGCTTGTAATTTCTATTCACGACTTAATCAGGTTGGAAGTCTAAATTAAAAAAAATAATTGTATTGAATTAATAATAAAAACTAATTTGAAATCACGATTTGAGTCGACTTGAGTTCACGATCCGAGTTCATAACTCAAGTCAGTTTGGGTCGATTTTTTCGACCCAAAACTTAGACTCAGTTTTTGACTAAGTCGACTCGACTCAGTCGTTTAACAACACTATTTCAAATCAGATTCAGGTTCTAAAACATTGATGATAGCCTTGCTCATTTTTGTTCTACAAGTAAAGTTTTCATTTATCTTGGAGTCGTTAAATATTATGTGGAAAGATTATAAACACATTGTAATGATAAGTAGCTCTGTGAATGTTGTACTACAAGATACGTGATTACAGTTGCCGCAACTGTAGTTGCTTCTGTATTATTTCTTATTTTTGGAGGATATTTTTGTTTTGCAATGGATATAGATACACTCTCCTGCACTGATTATAATAATGTGATTGAAAAATAATAAATAAAATAATTATCACTGAAATGAGTACAATATTACGTTATTATGTATTTATACGTGGTACGTGATAATTAAGCGCCTATCCCTATAATGTTATACACACACACAAGGTAGATTTTCAATTGCGGATGTTTTGCTGAACATTCGCATAAAATATATTTTTTACATTGTAAAATTAAAATCGTTTGTTTTTTTTATAAAATCTTATCTTGTTTACATTCTTTTATATTTAAAAAGGATCGTTGGTTATTTTATAAATTAATATATTTTAATAAATCAAGATGTTATTTTATTTTGAAAAATAGTTACCGACTGTATTTATATAAACTAATTATAAAAAATAATAAGCCGATAATTAAGTCAATTTAAAATACTGGCCGAAGGCCCGCAAAAAAATTTTTTTAACAACTTTTATATTTCTACCGCAATTTTCATATTTCTCCCGCAAAATATCAAATTTCTCCCACAATTTGAAAATTTTGACCTTGTCTCACCCCTTTCATTTTATCTTGTTCAATAGTCCTCAAATTTGAAGCATTCTGACACACCCTTCTCAGTGGATAACCACTTTTCTTGTATTTATTCGTATTACATATTTCCTTACTATGACAAAAATGGCCACATCCTGCACATCTTAATTTTTCTTGTTTCATTGTACAATAAGTGCAGTAGCGTAACTAGGGAAGGCGCAGGGGCTATAGCATTCTGAAAAATTTGAATAGCCCCCTGAAGCGAAAAAAACTTCTTTTTCTCCCTAATATCCATTTCAACTAAAAATAAGTTATTTGATAACCCCCTGAACGATTTCATATTAAAATTCTATTAAGTAATATATATAAATTTTATTTTATTATTTAAAAATTGATTAGACTATCTAAATTTTTATTAAATGAGTGCTATGTTAATTATTAGATTAGATTAATACATATCTATTATATTTTATTATTTAAAAATTAATAAGACTATCTGAATTTTTATTAAAGAAGTACAATTTTACTTGAATCTATAATCAATCTCAAATTATCTCCAAGTTACTGGATGCAAGCCGCTCTTCGGTGCAAATGTAGGGGTATGGACTTTCGATCCCCTGCCTCACTGAGTATTGCAACTTTTCTCTCATCATACACCAAAATTCAACAATTAATAATATTATTACCACCACTACAGATCCCCATCTGGGGTTGACACTAGATTTATGGAATTCAAACGCCTCAAATGCTCCCATGCCTTAATCATCCAGACACAAAGACTTATCTTTGATCCAGCATACCGTTAAATTCCTTTACTCGAACGCTGCTTTAAAGGACATTTCCTCGATCTTTAACCCAGTTATCCTCTCCCCAATAAATCAAAGAATTGATTCCTCCCCCTCCCAATAAAAAAAGTAGTAATTCTCCATCATCAATTCAACATATGAGGCTATTCCTAGCTCCAATTTTGTTTTGATGCTTTCTAACGAAGAACTTTGGATAGGAATAGGTCTCTGATTAGGTTGTGATATCGTCACACCCTCTTCTTGCAAACAGTGTCAGCTCCCCGTCGACATTCTAGTTTATCACCCTCTTCACTGCCGTTTCTCTACAGGCCACCATCCACGCCACCAAGCAATAAATTTAATTATTCATAGAACTCTCCATTTAGCTAATATTCGATCAACTTTGGAACCTCACTGGAACAATATCAGGCCTGACGGAATGACTATTATCCCATGGAGCAGGGGAATCCAGCTATCCTTTTGTCCTAATTCCTTAGGTAGAGCCGAAATTAGAAAGATCAATATACCATTCCAATATTACTCTAACCACGATCGTTTCTGCCACAATCGATGCTTTTGGACCTAGAGCATTGGATTTTTTCAAGGCACACGGTCAAAATATGCCCTTAATTTTAGATAACTCACCTATCCAACGAACCTCAATGGAAATTTGTAGGTTGCATAGTATATCAATCCACGGTACCATAACCTAGATGCACCCCCTCATGTTTCTTCATTTTTTTAAAATACATTACAGTATTTTATTATATTCTTTATAAAATAAATAATATAGATCTTTTTATTTTTATATAGCTTACACCTTTTTTTGTAAATTGTAAACGTTTTTAAATCGAAATAAAATATTTATCATATATATGGTGAATTCCATATCAAATCAACAAAAAAAAGTTTTCAACCCGACCCCCTTCAATTTTTCTTAAATTTTGTATACTGGTATACTATAACTAAGAAAAAAAATGAAATTTTACCTTCCAACACTGCTTACCCGCTAAGATATGGCCGTTTAAAGCGCGGAAAAATAGTACATTTATGACAAAATGCTCCTCATTTATTTTCAAATATCTCGAGAAATAATTTTGTTAGAAAAATAATTTAATTTTATTTTGTAGCTTAATAAATGTTCTTTAAAATGACATAAAAATAAATATGATGGACATTTTATTAATATCGAAAACCGGATGTGTAAAACCGGAAATGTCAGGTATTTTTTTTTCAAAATTTATTTTTCTGTAGATAGATTAACACTGCTTTATATTTGTACAAAATCCTAGACTGGGATCAACATGGATTTAGGAGTTATCACTCTTTATATGGCTAAAATTGAACAAATTTAACATTAATATCATCATATTTTAATTTAATGAATAGTTATGAAATAATATTAATTTAAAAATTATGTCTAAATGGTAGGCCCTTACTTTTTTTTATCTTTATAAAAAAAATTTGAGAGGTGGCTGGGATAATGTATGGAATTCACCATATATATATATAAATACATTCAATTAATATTGTATATTATTTATTTCTATATTGTTTTATTCTTTTTAAAAAACGTCTTATGTAAATAATAAGTGGATTATCTATAAAAAGAAATAAACTCACTTCTGGATCAGGATTTTTTAAAAAGAACCTGATTTTTAAAGGAATTGATTAACAACCTGCTTAATCCTCAAAAGTACATTTTATTTTAATGAATTTCTAAAAATAATTATAATTTTTAAAGAAGGATTATTCTAGAGATAACTTTTAAAAATTGTATAAATTTAGTAATAACATTGTTATGTTTTAATATATGCTATCTTCTTCAATTTATTATTTAACTTTTTTTTTTAAAAATTAATATTTATTTTAATATTCCTTCAACAATTTGATTTGTTATTACAAAAAATATAATTTTTTACAATATGGCTGACTTTAAAAATTTTTTGTATACATGGTGCAGTAAAAATTATAAGACCCTTAAATACTCATATAATACCTTTATATCTAATTATCGTTCTCAATTTACGTGCTCGGTATATTATCATTTTTTTTATAATGTTACATTAAATTTTAGGCTAATATATCAACGTTTGATTACGTAGGAACGGGAACTTCAACAAGTAAGAAAGATGCTCAAACTTGTGCTGCTAAAGATTTTATAAACTTTTTAATCAAAGAAGGCGCAATACCAGCGAATGCTTTAAGCTTAAATGTAAAGATATTTTTATTGTTAACTACTATTTCATATCCTAGGCAGCTGATAATGAATCAAATACTTCAATTAATAATACACATTATAATCATTTAATGGGTGAAGGTAAAAATTTGTATTTAAATATTTATATTGGCTAAATTATTTTCTAATACATAATTATGATATTTTAGGTGAAAATATGACAAATATGAGTTCTATAGAACCTGATAATGTACCTCATATAGAACCGTCAGAAAATAATTCAGATGAGTTACTAAGACAACAAAAATTGGAAGAAGTTAATACTTTTTTCTTTTATATGAAACTGTTATGTTTCTATATTCTTTTACTTCCAATTTTTTTTGTCTATTACCCAAAGTTCTAAAGTTTAAATAAATTTGGTAAATTCTTTAGATTATGGAAAATCTAGATGTTATTATATAGTATTTGATGATATACAATAATTAAATAACTATTATTATGCTCAAATTTATGTCATGATCTTATATTTGTCTTGATTAATTTATGTTGAATAATTTGATATTCTTCTCAAATATGTATAATTATTATTTAGACCAAAAATTTGGACAAAAATGCAGATATTCATGGAAATTGGACTTTAGAATATGCAAAGTCTCGTTTGCATCAATATTTACAGACAAATAAAATACACACTGAATATGTCTATACATGCGTGGGCACACCACATAATAGGTTTTAAACATTAATATAAAATATAAATTTTTTTTACCTTTAAATTTAATGTATATTTATTTTCTAGAAGTTTTATTGCTGAAATGAAAATTTGTTTGAAGGAACAAGATACAAGTTAATTGATAAACATTAATTTTTTATAAATAATAATATTAATTATTTAATTTTTAATTGTTTCTATATCTCAATAACCATATATATTTATATTTGAGCTTTTATTTAGATATATTTTTTAAGAATGCCACTAAATTTTATTTAAAATAAATAGGTTTCTTTAATAATAACTGGTTTGATAGATTTACTTAAAAATGGGGAGAATTTTATTCCCTCCACATTCCTTCTCATATTTAGTTTTTTCTCAAGTAAAGACCTCTATCAAAGCCAAAGATTCCCAGTCTGCCAAATAATATAATTAAAAAACATGGGCTAGGGCTAAATAATTTATTTTTAAACCTATAATGAAAATAATTATTAGTTTTGTTAAAAGTTATTTTGAAATAATTACTAGTTACCAGTGTTGTTAAACGCCACTTTTAAAAGTAGCACGCTACCGCTACAGCTATCGTTTTCAAATGAGTAGCTCGCTACTATTTTAAAGCTACTTTTTATCTATTTTGATTTTTTTTAAAAATATTTTTTTATGTAACTTTAACTTTATTTCCACAAATAAAATATTGGTATAAAAACATGACTATAATTTGTTACATTTATATATAATTTATTTATTATTGCACTTTAATATAATAATAATAACATTTCAGTACTGTCATCCCCAAATCTAGAGCGATGATCAGAAAGTATAAGCTTTGCCATACTAAATAATCGTTCAGCACTAGCACTTGAGCGCAACACAATATTAAATTTAATAAACTTACTTTTTATATGAAAAAAAATCATAAAAATATTTAAATAGTATTTTTAGATTTAAAAAAAGGATACTATCGAATTATCCACATCATATGGCATCATTAAACCTCTGGAACAAAGATTCTCCAAGTTCCTCATCCAAATTTAAGACAAAGAGACTGGAATTTACCATTGATACAGCCTTGCATTGAATACACTTCAAAGCTATTCAAAAAAATCTTCAGCACTCTTTCTTCCCTTAAACCCAAACTTCGAGTATACATAATGACAATAGACATCAAATAATTCAAGTCTCAGCCATATACCATCTTTGCTACGAATGGTTAGAAACTATACCTAGTTTTAATTTAAGCTTGTTTATTAATCAACGAAGAACTTAGAATAGCTATAACTCTTCATTTTGTGAAATAGTAACGCCAACATCATGTTTCCCTCTTGAAACTCATATTGATACTAGATGTGAGATGGGCCTTCCCAAAATTTTACCTGGGCATGATTGGGCGTGAACATAAATTTCCTGTGAATCATGGATATTTTAATTTTTAAAATTGATTTTTTAAAAATATAAATTTGCAATTTATAATTATAATATATATTTTCTAATTTAATTTTTTTTTGAAAAAGAATAATTTTTGAAAAAAAAATCTTCCTCATTTTATAAACAACATTCGTTATCATTCCGTTAGTTCAATTTTTTTTTATGTTTAGGTGTTTATCGCGAGACTTTTTGCTAAATTTTGCTTAAGAATTTTACAGAATAGTCAATTATATTTTATTTGTAAAGATCTTCTATCTTTAAATGCAACAAAAAGTGAAGGATTTTACAAGCTAGGCCAAGAGTTAATAAATGTTGGTGTTACATATGGACAACAAAATATAAAAGATATACTTGTGAGCTGTAAACTCAAGAATACTATAGCTCCAAAAATATACGATGAAATTAAGATTAAAAGCATGATCAATAATAATTACTTGTTCATAACCACTGATTTTTGGATGGATAACTATAAAAATAAGTTTTTTTTAACTATTACAGGACATATTATCATTAAGTATTTTGAATTAAAAGAATTTGTTTTGACCTAAAGGGAAATCAAAATAGGCGTCAATATTAAAAGTGTAATCAATTCAATTTTAGAAGAATACACAGAAGTAGAATATTATTTTAAATAAATGTATAGTTGTGTGACTGATAACGGAGCAAATCTTATAAATGCATTCAAATATCACGAAACGCTAGCATGTGTATGCCATATACTAAATAATATTATGCATCATATTTTTGAAAATTGTTTAGCTGAAATATCCTTAAATATAAATGGTGTAAAATTATAGCATAATATTTCAAAGAATCTACAGCTAATAGCAAGCTAAACCACACCCTTAAACAAGATGTAATAACGATATGGAAACTCTGTATATATCATGATTCAGAGTCTCTTAAAATCATATTCTGAATTATGGGTCTACTTGTTTAGCAAGCAAGAATTAAATAATTTAGCCACAATTGATATTAAATCATACTTGAGTTAGATAAATTTTTAATAATATTTAAAGAATGTTCGGATAATCTGATTGCAGATTCTCGTACAACAATGAATGAAGTTTATTTATGGAAACAAAAATTAGTTAAATTTTGCTAACCTTCTGAACGTGATACAATAATAATCAAAACCTTAAAAAACAGAACAAGATTCTTTTAAAAGACTAGATACGAATTTCAAAAATCTTAAGTTATTAATAGAAGAAAAGGATGATATATATAAAACAACTATAAAAATGCGAAATGATATAAAATTAGATGATGTGCATAAGTCAATACCAACTATCATTTATAACTTTCCTAATTTATCCTAAATTCATAAAAAAACAGTATACTCATGGTCAACTATCATTTATAACTTTTCTAATTCATCCTACATTATAAAGACCGAAATTTCTAAATGAAAAATTTAGAAATTTCTAGATGATTCTGATGAAGCATCAATATCTTCGATGAAAACTGTGAGGATGAACTTAAAAGATTCATCGCTCATAATACAAATAACAAGACAATATTTTGAATTTTTGGAAACAGGAATATTCATTTCCTTTTTTGAGAAAATTAGCCAGCAATATTTTGTCAGCCCTGGCAAGTAAGGCTTCTAGTGAAAGGTTATATTCTCTAACCAATCTCTTTAGAGGAAAGGCGTACACAATGAAATCAAAAGATGGACATTCTTCTTTATTTCAACAAAAATTTCTAAATATTTATTTTTTGTTATTAATATATATTATGATTAATGAAATAAATTAAAAAAATATAAAATAATAGCAATAGTTTTGTAAAATTTAAAAACACTGTGAATTTATGGGCGTTATGGGCGTGAATTAAAATATTGCCTCTCGATAATGGGCGGGTTGGGTCGAAATTTTTTAGTGGTTAAGTGTGAATGGACGATAATTTTTTTATTGCAACCGTGAGCGGGCGGGCTGTGATTAAAAAATTAGGCCCGCGCCCACCTCTAATTGATACCCTTGGACCTACTTCATTTTTCAAAAGGTAAATTATTCAGGCACTATGCCAGCAATTCTATCATCAATAGAATCTTGAAATTCACAAATATTTCTTCTACACTGGAATCCTATGGCTTTAACCCTGATGGAATGATGCTAGCCCCTTGGAACCAAGGTATACTCCTCGCTTGGGATTATACGGGTTATTCCATGTCATATGAGCAAAAAAATCAAGATTTTCGGCCGACCCCTTTCAATTTCGATAAAAAGTTGTAACTGGTTATATATGTTCCCATTAGATTATAAACAAAATTTTAGCGCACTATATTAGCGGAGATAATCGGGGTTAAAAGTCCAAAAAACGTCTTTTTTGCTTTTTACTGATGTCAAATAATTAGTTTTTAATTTAAAACTAAATATGATCAAATATTGAATCTAATATCAATAGCTAAGTTAATAATTGATAATTATGGCTAAAACATCATAATTAATTTTTGATAAAATATGGGTCATCTTATGGTCATTTGAAAACTTGAAATTAATATTTAGAAATGTATATGATCTCCGATTTTTAATTTTTTTAAGAAATATTATCCGTTTACTATTTTTTAAATAATTTCTTCAACAATTAGCATGGCTGGATATTTATTTAAAAAAATATTGCGATTTTTATACTTTAAAAAAAATAGATGGCGCTATATATAATAGTTATAATATGTTAAAATTCATTTTTCTTATTGATTAAAAATATTTTAATGTATAATATATCATAAAATTCTATTATATAACTTTGTAAACCTTATTCCCCTGAGATAATCGCAGGATAAAAAATTTTAATAATTTTTTTTAATATTTCAATGTAAATTAAAAATAATTAAAAAAATCCGACTAGCACACTAACAAAAAAGCAGGATTAAAGGAGTGCAGGAAAATTATTAAGGGAAAAATCGAAAATCACATTAATTACCAGGCTTACCCCCAACCCTCCACCTCCCCACCCCCCAGACTAAGTCATACCCATCAAGATCAAGAATGTTATGAAATTGTCATCATCTTAAATTATTAAAATAACCAAAGATAAAGAAAATTTCGAAGATTTTGAAAAAATTTTTAAGCAATGAAAATAAACAAAATTATAGTTCTGATGAAATAAGCCGACTCATGCCTGGAATAAAAGATTGTGTATCTGTTAAAGGCGAGAAAGAATCAGTCCAAAGATTTGTATTAAATAAGCTTAAATAAATATTCAAAATGTTTAAGGAAGAATACCTAAATATATCAATTGGATTCTCTAAATTTGCCGAACTAAGACCAAAAAACTGTATTTTAGTTGGAGCTAGTGGCACACACACTGTTTGTATCTGCGCCATTCATCAGAATGAATTAATGACAAATGTAGAAAAATTTAAAAGATAAGAATTTTTAACAATTCTAGATTATTCTGAGAATTATTCCTTCATTTTACAAGATGAAGTTGAGGGATTACATTGGAACAATGTGCAGGCCACTATACATCCATTTGTAGCATATAAATCTGGAGAAGAATTAAAAAATATAAATTTTGTTATTTTATCCAAATTTAATTCTAAACCAGAAAAAAATACGATTTTAATATTCCTGCTGAATGGCATTTCTTTTCCACTGCTCACGGCAAAAATGCAAGTGACGGCATCGGAGGAACTGTCAAAAGATTAGTTGCCAGAGCTAGTCTTCAAAGGCCAAATAAAAATCAAATCCTAACCTCATTAGAATTATATAATTATGCTAAAGAAAATATTAATGGAATTCAATTTGAATATGTATCCAATCAAGAATATATCGAAGAGGAATTAGCCCTTCGTAAAAGATTTAATGAACTGCTTTTACATGGGTCCCAAAAAAATCACGGGGTTATTCCCATTGATCAAAATAGACTAAAAACCAAAATATATTCTAATTCCATAAAATATAATATAAAACAAGTTTCGTTTTTAAATGAGAAAATTAATTTTTAAAATATTAATGGATATATAACATGTGTATATGATGATAAATGGTGGTTAGGATATATAATCGATAAAAATGATATAAATGAAGAAGTAAAAATCAGATTTTTATAGCCTTGTGGACCTTCAGCCTCATTTAAATTTCCTCTGAAAGATGATATTTTTGTGTTGACTAAATCTCATATTCTCTCGCTGGTCAATCCTTCTACTCCCACCAGTCAAACATATATATTATCTCCTGAAGAAATCTCACAAGCTAGCCAGGCTTTGTATTCCTTTAGATGAAGTAAGATTTAATTAATTTATAAACTATCTTTAGGCTAAATTTGTGAAGATTTTAAAAATTTATGATTTGAATTACAAATAAATATATATAATGGACATTGTAATCGATTTAGTATGATATATATACATTAAAATATTTTTAATCAATAAAAAAAATGAATTTTAACATATTAAAATTATTATATATAGCGCCATCTATTTTTTTTAAAAATATAAAAATCGCAATATTTTTTAAAATAAATATCCAGCCATGCTAATTGTTGAAGAAATTATTAAAAAAATAGTGAACGGATAATATTTCTTAAAAAAAATTAAAAATCGGAGATTATATACATTTTGAAATATTAATTTCAAGTTTTCAACTGACCATAAGATGACCCATATTTTATCAAAAATTAATTTTGATGTTTTCGCCATAATCATCAATTATTAACTTAGCTATTGATATTATATTCAATATTTGATCATATTTAGTTTAAAATTAAAAACTAGTTATTTAACATCAGTAAAATGCAAAAAAAGACGTTTTTTATACCTTTAACCCTTATATCTCCGTTAATAAAGTTGCCAATCCGCTAAAATTTTGTTAATAATCTAATGGGAACATATATAACCAGCCTACGATTTTTCATCGAAATCTAAAGGGGTCGGCCGAAAAGTGATTGATTTGACATGGAATGACCCATACATGTGTAAATATTTTTTTGCCAGATCTTTTTATTTCAAATCTGTCACAAAAGCTGAAAATACAAAAAACAAATAAATATAGCCACCTTAATAATTTTTTGTTTGTTCCGGTAGTCTCAGACATGGATCATTTGGATCCCAAGCCCTAAAATCATTCAAAACAATAGGGCAAAGGTTACGTTTAATTAGAAAAGGCTTCTACCTACGAAAAAGAATATCAATCTAAATTTGTCGATCCAAATCTATATCCACATAGGTCATTAAGCCCCACCGACCAAACTAAATACATTATTTTATTTAATTTCTCTTCTTTTAATTATAAATTTTTACATAGAATATAGATATAGTATTATAATTTTAATAAATAGTAATATTATTTTAAAAAAACATTAAAAATAAAATTAATTACTGGAATGTATTATTTAGATTTATACATATATATTTTTAAAAGTCTATTTACAATTTTTAAAATATAACTAGTTACAGTTATTTTTTAGCAAAAATGTAACTAGTTACTTTAAAACAACACTAATAATTATATAGTAGTGCTGTTAAACGGCTCGTTTTGAGCCGATTTTTAAAAACGACTAACTCAATTTATCCAGAAAAATATTACGCAAGCCTGAAGATTTTGCTCATAGAAGGAAAAAGGGTAATTCCATACCAAATCGATAACTTTTCGGCCCGACCTTTTTAATTTCGATAAAATTTTGTATGCTGAGAGAATGTCATTTGAAATAGAATCCAAAATTTTAGCCCTAGTACTCATAGTTCCAGAGATTTCAATGGTCAAAAGTGCCAAAAATGACCTTTTTTCGAAAAATACGATTTTTTGAAACTGAAATAAGTTAAAAAATAATGATTTTAAAAATATTAGTTATATGTCATTTTATAACTCTATTAAAGGCCTTTTAATAAATATTAAGGATTTTTTTGAAATAATATTGTTGCGGTTTTTATTTACGTTATAAATTTTATACATAAAAATTCCAGGTGTTTCGCTTTCCAATTTTTTTTGAATTTAATATTTTCTTATTCTCTAACCTTTTATCTATTCATAAAAAAAATTTAAACTTGGGACAGCCATGGGTTTTTTAGTTATTACGATTTAAAAAATTAAAAAATAAATATTTTTTTTCAAAAATAGATGGCGCTTTTTTATAAAATACCGTGTTTTGTTATAATTATTATTTTTTAAATTTTTTTTACTTTTAAACATAAATAATAAGATTTTCCAGCATTAATATCATGAAATGAGATTATTTAGCTGCGGTTATAATCATTTTTTTTATAAAAAATTTTAATTTTCGAAAAATTATTTTATAAATTTTAAAAATATAATAGATAAATTAAAATTCATAAAAGATATTACCTAAGTTTTTCATTAAATTTAATTTTTTGACTCCATGAAAATTTCGTTTTGCGATAAATTACATGTACGCTCAGTAGCCGTTGATGGGCTAACTATTGTTGAAATATTATTTTTTTGTATGAAAAGGATATTTTGTGCAGCTGGATAAACAAAAGAATTTGCTGGTCCTTTAGGGTGAAGAAAATTATTTTTTACTTCATCTCTAATTACATTCACTTCTTGTACAAATCCTAACCAACAATCGTTTTCATATGCACATGTTACATATCCTCTAATCTCATCGATTATCAGATCCTCAATCAAATATCTTCACGTGGATATATTGACATTCGTTGAAGTCACCAAAATAACAGGTGGGTAACGGGGGATTGCAAATCATTCTGCCTATAACATCTCTATAAATTGTTAATGTATCCTCAACATTTTTAGTCAATGTTGCTAATTCACAGCTTAAAATCATAAGTTTATAATTCTGATGTATGCTACAAACGCATACACTATGTGTTCCGCTAGCCCCTGCTAATAACAATTTTTTGGTCTTAAGCTAGCAAATTTCGAAAATCCAATTGTTAAGTTTGAATTACTCGCCTTAAAATGATTATATAATTCTTTCAAATTATTAAGAACTAACCTTTTTTGAGCGTTCACTCGTTCCCCCTTTTCAATGATAGATATTCAATCTTTTTTTCCTGGTAATATCTACTAACTTTATCAATGCGAAAATTTTTTTTAAACAATATCAACTGTTTTTTGATTGAGATATTTTGCAGGCTTTCGATTTGGAGTTGAAAGACTCCCCTTTTCTTCTAAAATGATTTTGGAATTATATGCCATATGATATGTAGCGTTGAATGTCGTTTTTATTTTATTTACGCTCCAATTAGGAGGCAGAATGGTCAGCAATTGATATTTTTTATTTTAAATAAATTGGGATATTGTAATTTCATGTTATTGAGTATATCATTATTATCTTTCGTATCCGAATCTGGATTGTTAATTATTATATGTAATCGCTTTTGTTATTTTTGCTGCCTTTTTTTTGGATAATTTTTTCGGTTAGTTTTTTTCCTTAATAGGAGATATTCCTATTTCATTTAAAGTTATATTGATTTTATCTATTGATGTTGATGCTGTGCTGTTATTTACATATTCACTATCAGAATTTATATTTTCGATATTTTTTTGTGATAACTTTTTACGGCATTTATTACAAATATAAAGTTCCGCCTCAATGTTTGGATATTGTGTCATCCACGTCATGACTTTACGCAGGTTCTTTTTATAATTAAAGTGTTTAGATTCTTTAAAAGGATTTACGCATTTATATTTATAAATTATAAATAATTTTAAGAAGAAAAATTATTAATATCAAAATATTTGTAAAATAAAAATTAATTAATATTAGGGCAGGTACATGAAACTAGCTTTTATCTTTCAACAATTAATAATTATATTTTCTTGTATGAGATATCGAAATCTTAACCATCTTTTTAGGTAATTTAATTATTTATTATAAAAACTAATTTTTACAAGTTATCAATATAGCAATAATTATAAGTAGTGATCTGCCCGAAATTTTTTTTAAAAATGTTTTGCCGGCCTGACCCGAACCCGAATTTTTTTTAAAAACAGTTACCGGCCCGGCCCGAATTTATATAGGAATTAATTTATATATATTTAAAGAAGTTTCCAAGGTCGACCCTACCCGGCCTGAATTTTTTTCAAAATATTAGACCCGGCCCGAACCCGATTATTTTAAATAGAATTAAGCCCGTTCGGGCCGTGCCTAACTTTGCAGATCTCTAATAATAAGTAAGCTTATCAAACGATCTATTTAATATTTTTTCCTGATATTAATGCTGGAAAATCTTATTATTTATGTTTAAAAGTGAAAAAAATAATAATTATAACAAAATACGTTATTTTATAAAGGAGAGCGCCATCTATTTTTGAAAAATATTTATTTTTTGATTTTTTAAATCGTAATAACTAAAAAACCCATGGCTGTCCCAAGTTTAAAATTTTTTTATGAATAGATATAAGGTTAGAGAATAAGAAAATATTAAATTCAAAAAAAAGTGGAAAGCGAAACACCTGGAATTTTTATGTTTAAAATTTATAACGTAAATAAAATCCGCAACAATATTATTTCAAAAAAATCCTTAATATTTAATAAAAGGCCTTTAATAGAGTTACAAAATGACATATAACTTATATCTTTAAAATCATTATTTTTTAACTTATCTCAATTTCAAAAAATCGTATTTTTCGAAAAAAGGTCATTTTTGCCACTTTTGACCACTGATATCTCTAGAACTATGAGTACTAGGAAGCTAAAATCTTGGATTCGATGCTTTCAAATGATATTCTCTCAGCATACAAAATTTTATCGAAATCGTTCTGAAAAATCGGCTCAAAACGAACCGTTTAACAACACTTAATATAGTCCATTTATAAATGAGTACAATTTGATATATTAAAGCCAAAGATTTTTGGGCTGACAAATAATATTTAAAAACACAAGCTGGGGCTAAATAATTTTTTTTAAACCTAGAATGAAAATAATAATTTTTTTTATATAGTCCATTTATAATTGAGTATGATTTGATATATCAATTAATTAACTTAAAACATTTGTTACTCATATATATTTTTTATATATAAAATATAACCACAATTTTTTTGTTTAAATTTAAAAACTGATAATAAAAAATCAAGATAGGGATTATTTTTTTGAAAAGTATGAAATTGGGAAATTCCCCAGCACTTATTTTAAGATTATGAAATGAGATTTTAAAATTTTTTCTATGTGAGTGATTACATCTTACGTGAAGATATATTGCAGTTTCTTTTACCATTTTTAAAGGTGAATTGTACAGATAAAATCAGTGCCAAAATTTTATACCAGGCCTATAATCTAGTTTTGTTAAAAAGCCTGATTTGGTTCGATTTTAAAATGTCCCAATTAAGATTTTAGCTAACTTTGAGATTTCTGTCATATATGAGCAAAATCTTTGGCTTGCATAATGTTACTTTCTTTCTTTTTCTTTCTTTCTCTTTCTTTCTTTCTTTCTTTCTTTCTTTCTTACTTACAGTAAGGAAGGAAGGGTTATAATTTTAATCGGGCTGTTTTTAAAATAGACCCAAATTGGGCTTTTTAACAACACTACTGTAGGCACATATGTAGCTGATTAATACTTTGGTGAGGTGAAGATAATTGCTCTATAATCTTCAAAGGTTAAATTTGATTTTGGTCTGGATAAGGCTCCATAATATAATATTATTTAAATCTGCTCACTTGGTATAGGTTTGAGCTTTTTTTACATAGCATGGCTCTATATTACAAATGGAGGTTGTTTTCCTATTTTCTTTTTTTCTATCACTATTTTTTAAGGGCATTTTAACTTTCTGAATTTTTTTTACCTCATTTTTATTTAGCTAAAATTATATTAATAAAAAAAATTACCTTTTGAAGTATACCTTTTTAACTACTAAATTATATTTAAAGGAACTGGCAAGATATACAATAATTGGGGATGTACCCCCAAATATGGAGACTGTAAGGTTCCAATATTATTTCTTATTCTTAAAAACAATAGAACCTTAGCTATCAAATTTAAATTTAGTAAATCTTTATGATTTCATACGTTAAATTTAGTGATCAATATATTTTATAGAAAGGTCATTCCATGTCAAATCGACCAAAAAACGAGATTTTTGGATGACCATCTTTAAAATGAACGAAACTTGGCAAGTTAGTTATTTATATTGTAAATGTAAATAAAATCAAAATTTTAGAGTGCTTACTCAATCACATCTACTGATGTTAAAAGTTACTTTTGAAACATAACTAGTTACATTGGCAAAACATAACTAGTTACAGTTACTAGTTACATTTTTACAAAAGTAACTAGTTATTAGTTACAGTTATTTTCAAAAGTAACTAGTTACTTACTTTATACATCATTAATATGCGCATTATTTATTTAATGAATGCATTTATTTAATATAAAAAAAATTAGGATAAACAAAGTATAATCAGTTATTTAATATAATATACAATTTATTTATATAAAAAAATATCGCAAAATTGAATATTTACACCGAATATAAAAATATATATTTGCATTGAAAAAAAACATTTATTTTTCATAAAAATTAGAATCTAATAAATGTTTATTTGCTTTTAATAACAAATTTATTTCAAAGTTATTATCTAGGAGACGTGCTCGTTTATCTCCAAAAATGAGCTTACCTAGACTGAACAAGCCCTCTACGGGAGCACTTATGTTAGAACAACATTATATTTAATAAAGAGTAATTTTAACTTTGGAAAATCGTTATATAAAGAAAAAGTGTTGTTATTAGATTTGATAAAGTTTTCTATAAGTTCATTATCCAGAATATTTTGGCGCTTTAGGTCAAAAAATCCAACTACATCAAGTGATGTTGGTTTTGAGCATGATTCATTTGTCTCAGATTCAATTTGAGGTATTTATTAAATTTAAAATTTCCTCCTTTTTTGCTTTATTCCTTTCTTGCCTAATTCAAGGCCAGTCAGTTTTAAATAAAGGGTGAAGAATTGCAGCAATGATGTTATCATTATCATAAAGATTATTAAACCTATAACATGATATTTTTGTTAGACTGGTTCTTGTAAGTAATGATTAATAATTTAATATTAAATTCTAAAATAATCTGTCTTTGTTTTTCCTTATTCTAAATTTAAAATTTTTTTTATTACGTATGATATGAAGTTCCAATGCTTGTTACTTGACGGAAAAAAATATATTGTGCTACATTTGTAAATAAATATAATATTAAAATTTCGCTCATTTTGGGCAGGTCCATCTTGAATTTGCTTACAAAATTATGAAGCCCAGCAGCAATGTAACAATTTAAGAAAAGAAAATCAATTTGAACGGGAAATTATAACAATCAGACATTTTCACAAAATTTTAAATTAATAAATTTAATTTAAAAAATAAATTTAATTTATCACAACATATTAAAAATAAAATTAATTATTTGAATATATCTTTAAAAGTAACTAGTTACTTTATCTTTAAAGTAACTAGTTACTTTTGGCAGTTACATTTCAAAAATTATAACTAGTTACAATTTTAAAAATATAACTAGTTACAGTTATTTTTTAGCTAAAATGTAACTAGTTACAGGTAACTAATTACTTGTAACTAGTTACCTTAACATCACTAATCACATCCAAAGATATACGCCTTCAAAGTCGAAAATCACGAAGTGGGTGATTTCATTAAATTTTGTTTTTTTAAAAAATACTTAAGATAGAGTTCCAAATTATATATCATTTTATAGCCCATAAAATTTTACATTGGAAAACAACAAAAAAAAAGAAAAATTCCAAGTGTTTTCTTATTTCCAGTAAAAAGAAAAAATTAACATTGTTAGGAAAGGATTTTTTTGGGTGTTGATATTCTCTAAAAATGTTTATTATCTTTATATTAAACGATTTAATAAAAAAATCTCGATAGCCATTTTTGTTTTTTAATTTTATTTTAATTTTTATTATTTATATAAATAAAAAAGATAATATAGATGGCGTTATATTCAAAAATTATTATAATATAGTTTTAATAAAAATATGTATTATATTGGTATTAAAATTTTAAAAATCGATTAAATATAAGAAATATGATATCCTGGGACAATAAGTAAGGAAACAGCCCATACAAATATGATTATTCAGCCCATACAAATATGATTATTATTAAGACGCTATATTGTAAAATAAACATTTGTAAAATTTTTTATTCAAACTATTAAAAAAACATATCTCTTATTTTTATCGTATTCCATTTTGCGCCAATTAATAGAAATTCCTGAGGCTATTATTTGTAGATATATTTTTTTGTTGTGTATATACTATTAAATTTTTTTGATGAATCAATTCAGCAAAAAGCCAAGTAAAATATATTACTACTCTGACCTAACAGCTGCACAATATAAAAAAACAAAAATGGCTATCGAGATTTTTTATTAATTTAATATAAAGGTAATAAACAATTTTAGAAAATATCAACATCCAAAAAAAAATCCCTTCCTAAAAATGTTAATTCTTTCTTTTTACCGAAAATAAGAAAATACTTAGAATTTTTTAATTTTTTTTGATATTTTCCAATAAGGGTATAAAATAATATTCAATTTGGAACTCTATCTTAAGTATTTTTTATAAAAACAAGATTTAATGAAATCACACACTTCGTGATTTTCGACTTTGAAGGTGGATATCTTTGGATCTGATTAGCACTCTAAAATTTTTATTTTATTAACATTTACAACATAAATAACTAACAAGCCAAGTTTCATTCATTTTTGAGATGGTCGGCCGAATCACTGGTCGATTTGTCATGGAATTACCCAGAACCTCTATTTTATTTATGTTTAAATGATTAACACAATGCGATGGATCAGGCTTTGTTTAGTAATTTCAGATCTCCAATATAAAAATATTTCATAGGTTTTTTTGATTGATATATATATATATCTAACACTCTAATCCTTGTTTTTAATTTTATAAAGATCAAAGGATAGGCTTATTATACTAAATAAAATGCCATTCTTCATGTGATAATATAATGCAGCCCTTGCATTATCATTCATTTTAACTTTATCTAAACTCTTAAAATTTATACCCAACCACATGGGCACCAAACCTGCATCATTTATAAAATTGATGATATTTTTTTTAGAATAAAATATTTCAGCATCATATAACAAGAATTTATTTTTTTATAATTTCAAATTTGTCTTTATTTGATATAAAATAGATATCTCTGCAAAAGAGCATGGCATTACTAAGATAATCGCTTCAAAAGCTTGTGCACTTGTTTTAGTTAGACAATTGTTTCATATGGGAATTATAGAATCATTTCAAGGACCCCCAAAGAAGGAGCAATGGAATGTATTAAATATTATTCATGAATGCAATTTAATGTATCATATGCTAAGTTCTTTCCCCTAAAATAATTTCAAAAAGAGGCAATTTTTTATGAAAAATTAAAATTTAAATAAAAATTTTTTGGCATTTTATAATTTATTGAACAGTAAAAGAATTTTTTACCAAATTCCATAAAGGAAAAAATTAAAACTATATAATTTCTTAAACTACTTATAACCTGTTTTCTGTTTTCTGATTTTTTATTAAAATTTACTGAAAGAGACATAAATAACTTTTAAAGTGTTTATGTATATAACCTTGAATACATTACACATGAATTTAATTCGCTTCCACTTTATATTGGTTCAATAAAGTTCCTTCAGCATGTCATGATGATCAAAACTCCTAGTTTTTTTTATTAAATTCAAAATTTCCACATCGATTCACAATGGTTTAACCCTCCCTTGACTATATCTCGAGGCTTATGCTATATATTTTTTATATAAACAGTATATCCTTTTAAAAAATCCTTAATTCGTTTTTCTGAAATGCTAAGAATATACACATACTCCACTAAAAATGTATTCATTCATATTTTATCATTGTGCCTTTAAGAAAATTTATAGAAAGGGCACATTATAGTTTTTCATATTTTCAGTGACATGGCATGTTTTTATACCCTCTCTACAACTCCACTTATTAGAGGTGCTTTGATAAGTACAGGTTTGGTTAAGGCCGATACTTAAATTTTAACCAATAACATGGCAATATTCAAAAATAATTTTTACTTTCAGAATTTAAAAAATTTTATATGCTTTGATATAAAAATTTCTAACCTGATAAAAAAGATTAGAAGAGTGTTAATCTTTATTTTAAATCTATAATAAATTTATTATGAGTTTTTCTTTTTTCCATACATTATTTTTTATGATATTGCCTAAAAAATATCATTAATTTTATACTTTTTAGATGGAACCATTTGTAGTGAATCTTCAACCTACCATCATAGGAAAATTAGATAACACCTTAAATTTGCTTCATATTCCACCAGAGCCAATAGTATGATTTTATTATTTATTTAACAAATTTTAAAATAATTATTAGGCAATCGGGAAAGAAATTTATAATGTTTACAATTATTCAGACTTATTACCTGAAGAGAATGAAACCGATTTTGTAGATAAAACAAGTTTTAATAATTTTACATCATTATTTAAGGTTAAGAATTAAGACCTTGAACCTTATTGGTTGTTTATGTGAGAGTCTTAGTTTATGTTGTATTTTATCATTGTATTTAAAAATTATTGTTTTGAATTTCAAATGACCTGTGGCAAGACTACTAATGTATTCATACAAATATTAAATGGGCCCTATTGCATTTTAGTTGGACCTTAATAGCAAATTAATATATGCTGACCAACATATTCCAAGCTTGGCTAGTTTAATAGGCTATACAGGGTAAAAATTATTACAAGTTGGGCCTAAAAATCCGATAAAAAATTTCCATTAGTCAGACCATGTTACCTCACAAATATTTTTTTACAAATGATTTAAAGAAACTTTAAAATTATTTTATTCATTTCCTTAGTATTAGATAACAATTATAAGCACATTAATAGTTATTTACTTAGACCCTTAGGCTACAAAGTTCTTAAGATTTTAGGTAATAATAGTTCTCAAATCAATAATCGATGGATTCTTTTAAATTTTATAATAACACAAATTACTGTGTTCCAAGGCAACTATCGCAGTTTCCTCTGAATCATGAAGCCCTTTATATTATTTATATAACCTTAAAATTTTATTTTAATATAGTTTTGATATATTATCTTATTTTATTTATGTTATTTTTAATAAAATGATTTGTTAAAGTTGCCTGGTCATTACCAGCTTCTAACTGGAATCCATGGACCTCCTTAGATATAGATGACCAATTACAAGTTTAATAAATTTAAAATTCAATTTTTCATAAAATTTCTATAATAGACATCTTGTGAACTACTTAGCCTGGATATAAACAAAAAATGGGAAGCAAAACTTGAACAATATCCGATCATGAGAAAAGTTTGCCTTACATTTATTTTAAAATATTCCTTCATTTTATTTTTAAACTAGATTTTGGATGAAAGAGATCTCCTCCCTATTTTTGAGTTAAAAGGACAAATTTTGAACTTGATTCAAAATAATTCTGTGATAATTATAAAAGGACCAACAGGTTGTGGTAAAACGACTCAGGTTAGTTTTGAATTACATTTATTTACTATTATTATTTGATTATGTTTTTTTAAAATTCATTTATATTATGTTTAATGTGAACTTCAAATTAATTATTTTGAATACTAAATTTCATTTGATGAATGTGATAATTCCAGAGTTTGATACAATAGGAAAATTGGCTCAAGTTCTATAATTTTTGAAATAAATCATTCTGGTTATTTGAGAAGTAGATTTTATTTCATAAGATTTTTAAAATTGGGTTTGGGTTCTTAAATTTAAATCAGTTGATCATGCAAAAAATAAATAAACTCAAAATAATCACAACATTTTCAACAATTTATACAAAGTTGAAATTCCTTATAAAAAATGGGTTCTGGTTCAATAGGGTTCTTTTCATATCCAGAAAAATAAAGACTTATAAAATTTAGTAAAAATAATAGAAACATCAGTAAAAATTTATTTTACTATATTATCACTTTTCATAAAATTAATTTATAATAAGAATAATACAATACAATTTTAAAAATAAAATTCTATTTATTTTTTAAATTTTATAAGTGAATTAAATTAAAATATCGATTTGTGATGGTAAAATTTTTACATAAAATGAAGTACTCGAAAATATAATAAAAATGAATTTTTATGAAATATACACTAGAGGCCTTCAAATGAAAGAATTTATAGGATTGGCCCTATTGGAATTTACTTTTGCTCAGCTTGTTCCATTTTCAATTTTTTTATTAAGTTTGTCAAGTCTAACCCAAAATATAAGTTGAAATCCTAAACTAAATCTATTTATAATATTGTGGAATGGTTAATTTACAAACATCACTCTTATCACTATCAAATTTTAGAATTCATAATCCATCCTAATATAGTTTGCCATACCTAGACCAAATAACAATATTACAGACTAGAGTCTACCGAGACGACTTTTTGGAGGCCGATCCGATCCTATATTCCCGATATTAAATTGATATCGACTGATTGCCGATCCGATATCAATCTAATTTTGTATTCTGTAAAGATACCAATTAATTTTTAATATACTTTTTATTAGTATAACATCTATAATTTAACTTACCATAACTTTGTCATTTAAATATATTACAATGATCAGTTATAGTTTATATTCAATTCAATTGTAATTTTTTAAAAGTATATAAAATATTTTTATTGTTAAATCACTTTTATAATAAGTAATAACATTAATCTATATATATAATAAGTAATAAACAAATATATTATGAAATTTGAAATTAATACTTAAAATAATATTTAACATTAGTATATCGAAGATTTCTTTTTAGAAATACCAAAATTTCCAATTTACCAGAGGTCAGCCTTTAGCGATGGTAACTGTCAATATCACCAGCTTCACTAAAAACAGATTCTGAAGAGATTATCACACTATAAACAGAATGCTCAAAAAACAATAATATGGCAGAATGTTTATTAATTTATTATTAAAAAAATATACATAGAAATGCAATTTTATTTATAAAAGTAAATGATTTTAGAACATTTTATTTTTGTTGAATACGCCATTTTATATCGGATCAGAAATATTTATAAAATTGACCTATAACCGATATTTAAAATGGGTGAATTATCGGGCCGATTTGATAAAAAATTTCGTTACATTCGACCTCTAATATACATTTTTAGAAATTTTAAATAGGTTCTAGTTCTTATAAATATTTAAAAGGGCTTCAATCCCTATAGTTTTTATTGTTCATGTACTTCCAGTTTCAAACTCATAGGTTATAGTATTATAAATATATTATTAATGGTCATTATATAAATTCTTTTCATATAATTTTAACTTCTATAAAATAAATAATTAGGTCCCTCAATACATATTAGATGATTATATGGAAAAAGAGAAAGGTGGTGAATGTAGTATTTTGGTGACTGAGCCCAGAAGGATGAATTGTTTATTAGCTGCTGAACGTGTTTGTGAAGAAAGGCTAGAGAGCTTGAGTGGGGATACAAGTGCAGTTGGATATACAACCCCATTTATTACAAAATATCCTCGCCCATTTGGCTCTATTTTATTTTGCACTACAGGTTTTCTTAATAAATTTTTAATGTTTAATATATATAATATTTTTAAAAATAGAATATTTAGTCAAAAAACTGGAAAAAGGGCTTAAAGGTGTTTCCCATATTATTATTGATGAAATTCATGAAAGAGATTTATATGTAAATAATCACATATATAAATATAATGTATTTTTTGATCAATTTGTTTATCAAGTGTGCTATGAAAGATTGACTAATTTTAATTATTTTCTGTATTTTTATATTTCAGACTGATTTTTTACTTCTTGTGTTGAAAGGCATGATTTCCATATATCCTAATATAAAGATCATACTTATGTCAGGCTCCAGAGACACCGAGAAGTTTTCAAAATATTTTGATGATTGTCCAGTTATAGAAGTTTTTGTAAGATCGTATCCAGTTCAAAGTTTTATTTACGATAGTTTTCGGTAATATTTTAAAATGATATATTGTAGGGTATTTTTTGGAAGATTGTGTTCAAATGACTAATTTCGATTTCGATGGCTCTGTGTCATCAGCCATAGCAAAAATCGCTATGAAAAGAAAACAAAAACTAGAGAATACTGATATAAAACTAAATGGTATAAAAAAATTATAAATCGAAATTAGGATTCTGTTAATTCCTTTTTTAAATAAGCTAATTTTTTACACTAATCACATTTTAGCAACTGTTAATAAAAAATCATTGATATTAAATTCATATGGCAATTTCGCCATCCTTATCGATTTTTTACCAAAAGAGTTATAGATATAGTAATATAGATAAAACAATCTATCTTAGATAAATGTCTGGCAATTTTTTATCATTATTTTTTAAATATAAAGGTGAAGGTGATGAAATAGATAATGTTGATGAAAATAATGATGACACTCGAACAAAAATTGATGAAACAATGAAATATGACGAAAATTTTATGAATATTAATTTAAACGCATGTGTATCTAAAGCATATAAGCCTGAAACTCGACATGCTTGCTCAAAATTGATGGAGAATGATATATCCTTTGAATTGATTCATGTATATATTTTTTATGAGATTAATTGATAATATTTAGATATTAATTATTTAAATTAGGCATTACTAGAATATATTGATAGTTTACAAAATCCGGGTGCTACACTTATAATTTTCCCAGGAATAACCTACATCACTAGTTTCAATAAATATCTTATAAACATTCCAAAATATAGTAAAATTTATTAAATAGATGCTAGCAATACATTCTCCCTTAGATAATCCACAAACATGTCGAATTTTTCAATTCCACTCTTATATAACCCATGAAGAACAAAGGAAAGTCTATCAATTAACTCCTGTTGGAATTAATAAAGTTGAAAACTTAAAATTTTATTACTCCTTTGTATAAAATTTTTGTTAATTTGATATTTATTTTTAATATTGATTTAATTTTTTGTTTCTAGATCATATTAGCTACAAATATAGCAGAAACAAGTGCTACAATAAATGATGTTATATATGTTGTCGATACCTGCAAAGTTGACACCAGAATATACGCCCCTGCTAATGATTCAATTTATTATATAACTCGATTTGCTTCAAAATACAATTTAGAGCAAAGAATGGACAGTGCTGGCAGGGTTAAGCCTGGATTTTGCTTTCATTTGTGTAGCAGAGCTCGATATGAAACGTTTGTTTAAGCTTTAATACATTAAATCTTTACCTATCAAAGATAATTCAATATCTGTATTGGCCCAATACATTTAATCTTTACCCAATACCAAAATTTGGCAAATTTTGTTAATGCCTCTTCTTTCTCTTATTGTACATAGAAAATATCTATTATTTATCTATTTAGAGATAAAGTTTTTATTTTTAAAAGCTTATTTGATTTTGACGTTATCTGGGTAATACCAACTGATCACCAATATTAACCCATACAATTTTACTAACATTATCGGAAAAATTGCGGTCTATACTAGGTTGGACATAAGTGGGTAAAATCGAAAAAATTTTCTAGCAAAATGAGCTGAAAACACTATTTAGATATTTCATTATTGCATAAATTTAGCAAACCAACCAATGAATTAATTTTTTAGCTTTGGGTGGGTAGGTTAAACAAAATTATTATATAAATAGATCAGTGGATGAATTTTATGGGCTAGCTGGTGAGCAGGTTAAAAACCCCATTGTAGACCTATGGTCTATATCCACCTTTATATACTATAATTTATCTTGACAGTTTTTATAAGTTTATTATACGTTATTAATTTATATATATATATAAAATCATATTTTAAAGTTTGGATGACACCTTGGCCCCAGAAATCTTTTCAGCTCCACTACACGAAATATGCTTGATTATTAAACACCTAAAATTAGGTAACATTGCTGCATTTTTATCAAAGGCTATTGATCCACCTTTAATCGAATATGTTAATGCTAGCCAAGCTAGTCTTATAGCAATGGGGGCCCTACAACTTCTAAAAAACGAATCAAAGGATAATATTAAGTTAACATCCTTAGGCAATATCCTAGTTACACTACCCTTTGAACCAAAAGTTGGCAAAATGGTCATATTTGCTACTATTTTAGGGTAATATCATTATTTATGAATTGGTTTATGTTTTTTAACATAATATTATGATAATGGCTCGATGTTTTTTACACAGTCGAGCAAATGTTTTAAGCATCATACTGCATCCTAATGTTTTTTTAAACTATTATTTTTCCAGATCTGTTAAAAATTGCAAAAGTAGGTTTTTGAAATTTGTATTCAAGCTAATGTTATATTAATTTTATAAATATAGCTTTGAAAAGTTTATATTTTCTGATAGAATAAAGTTTTAGTTTTTTTTATTAGTTATCAAAAAGTTTTTTAATTCATATGCCTGAGACTGACCTTTATATTGCAAATGTGATATAAAGTTAATAATTTTGATTTCTTGTTATTAAATTTTTACACTACAAATGGATATAGGCATAATAATCTAGCTCCTACCCATACGAATTTTGTATTAATTATATTTTAAAAATTATAATACAGATTGGGAGATTCGTTATCTGTTATTGCAGCATTTATGTATTATCAAAGGTTTTTTGACATTGAAATCAAAAAATCTAAATTAACTTTCCAAGAAACCCACGGTCGACTCAGTGATCAGGTCTCTCAACTCATAACATTTCAAAGATGGGAAAAGGCCAAGTTAATTATAATCTTTTCTATCAAATATATCTTACACAGTGTGCAAAAAAGCTATAATCATAATAAAATTTCATTAGTAATTTTAAGTAATTAATATTTATTTTTCCTATTACATTTTAGAACTAAAGTTAAAAATATATAGTTTTAAACATATATACATCTCAATTCTTATATATTTTATTTTAAGATTGTGAATATTTATATTTAAAAAAAAATAATTAGGAATATTGATGAAATTACGGAAATCAATTACTGCAAAGAAAATAATATTCCAATTGCCTACCTGAAACTGATAAATGAAACCAAAAATATAATCAAGAAACATATAAATAGTATTGGATTTGATTTAGAGATCTTAAAATCAAGCAATATCGATACAAATTCTGACAATAAACTAGATATGGTAATATCATTTAATATAACATTAAATTACCAATTAAATTTTTACCTATCATAGCCAAAATATTGAACAATTAAGGTAATAATTTATTTCCACTCCATCTTCTTAGTTTAATTTTTAAAACAATTTAGTTCCATTCCTATCATTAACGTGAATGAAAAATAATAAATTAAATAACAAACAAAATTTTATTTTTAAATGGTTGTTTTATCAATAAAAATCATATCTGTACTTAAATAAACGAATAATGAAATATGTTCTATTACTTTTCAAATTAAACTAATATAATATATAAATGTTTTTTTAAACCCTTATTAATTGGTTAATATTTTTTATAGGGTTGTCATGGTTATGGTTTATTTTGGGTTTCGCGGTTCCGGTGTCTTATTTTTTAAGAACTTAAATTCTTTAATAGCATATAATATAACTTTTTTATTGCCATTTAAAACACCTATTTTATTCT
The DNA here is from genome assembly GCF_954871325.1 of Gordionus sp. m RMFG-2023. Taxonomy (NCBI): domain Eukaryota; kingdom Metazoa; phylum Nematomorpha; class Gordioida; order Chordodea; family Parachordodidae; genus Gordionus; species Gordionus sp. m RMFG-2023. Next base: position 20,418,946 of record NC_088775.1, read on the forward strand.
TTAAATTTAAGTATTGTATTATGAGAAATAACTAACATTTAAGTTTTTCTCACATAAGCATTAATTTTATTTATGTTCATAGTAATTAAAATTTTTTATAAATATTTATGTTCAATATAATTTTAGTAAAATTTATTGCATATTATATATATTTATATAGATACTTGCTCTATTGTGCATAGGATGCAATACAAACTTTGGTTATCATATACGAAAAAGAAAAGTAATGATTGTAGGTGGGAATGAAGCTTTGATTAGTCGAAAATCAATTTTGTGTTCCAACAATATATTTCATAGTCCATTTATGGTTTTTGGAGAAATGGTATATAAAATTTTTAGTATTTATATATATATTTTTTTAAACAGACTAGTACTAAAAGAAGTGCCTTGATTGACAAAATATCTGAGATATCATTAATTGATATTTTAGTATTTGGAACCTTTAAACTAAAAATTTTGGATAATAACATCGTTTTAATTGATAATTGGTAAAAAATTTACTCTAATTCTATAAATTTTATTTTTTTATAATATATTAGGATTAAACTCAAAGTAGACCCCTACATTTTATCTAAATTCACTTCATTGCGAAGTGTTGCTGAAAAATTACTCGAAACTTTATGTTTCAATCCCAGTTTTTTGAATGAAATAAGAGTATGTCAAAGTAAACCAGGATTTAACAAGTTAAACAATAAAAAGGATGATACAGCCACGAAAGCAGTTCTTCTTATAAATGGACTTTACAAAATTTGTGAAATTGATTCTATTAAAGCACATGAAAGTATAATACTCTGCAATTTCATTCATTAAATATAGCTTTTTATTAAATGCAAATTTAAATCAATGCAAGTTAATTATATGGTTAATATACAAATTTGATAGCCATAAACGACAATTATATATTTAATAGCAATAAATGGTACTAATTTAAAATTAATGGCCATCATCAGAATGTTACTAGGAATCATAAAAAATTTTAAAATTATAGTGTTTGATATAAAAGCTGAGGTTTTTGTTCAAAGTGTCTCGAAATTGTTTCAAGGCTTTTTTGGCTGATGAGTTTGATCAGTGATTCCCCCCTTTTTTTTGACGAATATATTATTTCCAGCTAAGTTTGAATATTCACAATGATTCCTATTAGATCATAATTACTACTGGAGGAGGAAAAGTCTACTTTCCCATATCCCAAGGAGTTGGAATGCCCATCAGGCTATGAATTATATGTTCCCGTTCTAAATTATGAAGAACAAAACAGCAAAAAATTGGAAATCTCGTTTATATCTTATTGAAATTTTTTAGTAAATTTGAAATTGTTATTAATAGATGCTATGGAAGTAAACACTATTTTTTATATTTTAGAAATGGATATGGATGACCAGAATATAATGGGGGAATTAAATAGACTAAATAACTATGTACTTTTAGAGGAAGAAGCAGGAGATGAAGATGGAGATAAATTGAGCGTTTTATCCTACAATTCGGGTGATTCATATCATGCTTCCCATGCTAAATTAATCAGGTTTAAGCATGCAGCCCTGGTGGACCATTCAACCAACTACAATCCCAAATTAAAAGATTGCACATTCATTCCCACCAACCTTGGATCTCTGTTACAAAGTATTGACAAAAAGGATGAAATACCAGAAGCTTCATCTTATGATATCAACACCTACACTGATGATCATGTTGATTTAGTTAAATATGATAAGGGTCGACCTCCATCATTCTTTTCTCCACGACCTCTTTTTAGTCGCTTTAGAGGACCACCACCACCATTTATGCATCGACCACCTGGACATTTCAGACATTTAGCACCTTTTCGTCATTTTGGAGGTCCTCGTCCTTATCGTCCACCCATGATGTGGGATAATAAATCCAATAAACGCTATTTCCTTAGTGATGTTAACAAACGCAAGAAAAAAAGGAAAACGACAACACCAATTACTGCTAACAAAGTTAATGCTACTTCTGGTTCAGCAACTGTTGATAGTGCACCAGCCCCACCACCTCCATTCATTGATACCTCAAATATAACAAGCGAAAATATAAAAGGTGTTCGTATTGACCAATTGGATGATAAAACGAGGGATATTGTACTTAGAGCCCGCAAAAGAGCCAAAAGGGAACGTTACATGAAAAATAAAAAGGATCAAGAAGGTAGTACAGGTAATTTAAGTTATTTTTTATTATAATTATTATTTTTTGTTATAAATCACAGGGAATGCGGTTGCATCTAAATTTACAAATAAAAGACGCTCTTTTAACCAAAATAAGAAGTTTAATCTAGCTCCTTTCCCCAAAACTGGTGCAAATAAATCATCAATCACCCCCTCCTTGAATTCTTCTCTTAACAGTAATCCCCCAACTACACCATCTTCCAATACATTTGCATATAAACCAACATCCAATCTTAAATTTAATAAATTTAAAAAGCCACTAAGTGCATCTTTTACTAAAGCAACAGGTCCACCTGCCAATTCATTCAAATTTACTGAATATTCGAACTTGAGCAATCCACAAACTGTGCAACAAGCAGGATCTCAAATGAACTACAATGATCCATCAGTTGCTGCTATGTTTAATATGTTTAATGCTGGCTATCCCAGCATGCCAAACCAGCCTCCATTTAACTCTTTTATGCCTAATCAATACGGTTTTTATCCAAATTTTCCCTTTCAATAAAAAATAAAAACTTTTTTGTAATAAATGCATTATCTAATTTTATTTTATACTTTTTTCAAATTTAGTTTACACGTTTATTTTTAAAAATATAGTTAGTTATATTATTGCTTAGTTATACTAAAAATACACCATTATAACATATTTCAATTTATTAATTATATTTTGTATAAATAAATGTGATATCATACATAAAATTAAGCTTTGGTTAAATCTTCTTTATTGTACAATTCTCTCATAAGCTGGTAGACATACGATGGTGCGTAACTTCCCCTAATTTATGTTATTTTTGTTTAAAAAATTATATGACAATTATTCTTGCCAAAATTGGGTATTGTTTATTTTAAAAAATGTTACTGAAACTGAAATATAAATTATATTTAGAGTTCTGTAACAGGTGAGTTTTTAACAATGGGCGGAATTTTTTTTGATATTTTAAAATATTAAAGAATAAATTAGAGTGAGATTAGATTATTTCACTTAGCTAATAAGGAAGATGTACATTGAACATACCTATATTAAAATAACAGCAGTGTAAAGAATACCATAAATTTATAAGTAGCTCTGTAGACCATTTTCTTAATTTAGACCTTTTACAATAAAGAAAATGATTATCTAGAAGCAAAAAGAGTATAAATTAAAAGAAAATAATTATCTAGAAGCAAAAAGAGTATAAATTAAAAGAAAATAATTATCTAGAAGCAAAAAGAGTATAAATTAAAAGAATATTATAAAATATATCCAACGTGAATTTGAGATTGACAGTAAACAAAATATTTTATTTCATAATCAACAAGACCAATTATCTTGAAATTTGTTTTGCATCAAGTATTTTAAAAAATTTCATCTGGATACGATTTTCTGAAAATTTGTCCAATCTTAATAGACATTTTTATGATTATTTTAATTTTTTTAGTAAATAACCTAAATATTTCATTACAAATAGTTAGTGCTGTAAGTCTTGTGAAAAAAACTAAATTTTCTTTTTATTCATTTTAACCTGTATATATTCCTTATAAAATAAATTATAATAGAGAATAATTAACATACTTGTTTGATTCAATATTAATTATATTAACAAATTTGACTGTATAATCAATGTATTCTTAATCGCAAATGTTTATATTCTGAAATTTTTACATCAATTGTGTTCTTCATCCTTCACAAACAACATTTTCACGTTGCCTCATGCAACAAGGCAACCATCCTCCAAACAATATTTCCACCAATCAATCCTCACTAACTTTTTCATACTCTTAATACTCAACTTCTAATCAACCATATCATACACCTTTAAAATAAATTCAACTTCTTGAATAAAAGGCAGATTTGGGTTGTCATGAATAGTTAGAAGTACTCCCTAGTCGTAACCGTGGTAATCTCTCATAGCATCTGAACAAATTAGAGTTGCCATCAGTTTACGCCTAGGGTATAACATAGTACCCTGGTAATTTTTCATAGCATCTGAATTAGAGTTGCCATCAGTTTGCGCCTAAAGTATGACATCGTACAGCCTCACACTTGTCCCAGTAGATTCGAAAGACAGGCTCAATCTGAAATTTTTTTATACTAGTCATAAACGCCACACTTAAATAAATCTTTAAAAGCCTCATATACCTAAGTATCTTGAGCCCACCATCTTCACCCAGACAGATTAAGATCTGAGAAATGACGACATTTACTTGGGCCGTGAAATATTTAATATGGGATTTTACTGTGTCATTTCCTTTTAACACAAACATAAATTTTGTAACTGAAGCCAAATCAAAAAAGATTTAAGAATCTATAATTTTTTATTTACCTCAATAGTCATTTCCTCCACAAATGGCTATTTTTGGTCTAAAACTTTAAAAACCCTAGGACTCAAAATCAGAACATTAGATGCTTTTGGGAAGGTATAGTTGAATTTTTAAATATTTTATATTATATATATCTGAGACTAGAATTACGATTTGCATGTCCTGGCCCTTAAAAATTTTTTTTTGCCCTTTCACAGGTATATTTAAAAAAAATTAAAATATGCAAGTCTCTAATGTATATTCTTTTTAATGTATTTTAAATAATTTTATATAAATAAAAGATTGCTTATATAAAAAAAGTTCAACAACAAAAATGTAACAAATAAAATAAAAATGAAGTCGGGTAAAATTAATTAGAAAAATTTAAAAAAATATAAATTTTTTAAGGAATAAACTAAAATCATTTTGCGTTATCGTTACTCAAAAAAAGAAACGCGTTGCGTTACTTTAAAGGCTAACTGACCTATCCTTAAAAAGGGATTTCGTGGGATTGCAAGTTTCCCTGCCTCTTTTTGTCGAAACTGTTAACTTAGTATTTGGGATCTATATTTAATCACTAAAGGATATTTTAGATATTTGTCATAGGGATCCCATCTTTATGAAATTTGGGCTTTTTGATTTTAAACACATAAAATTTAAGGCGGATATAGTAAGGACTGCCCTAATTTTTTAAAAATTCCGCCCAGGTTATGATTAATAAATTTTTATATTGTAAATTTTTGCTATAAACAAAGCACAAATGTTTTTTTAATTCGTAGAATACTATTTTAACAATTAAATTTATATTATTTCTAAAAAAATTTGGTATCAAAATCTTATAAATTTTTTAAAGAATCTTTATATTAATTTGATAAAATATAGTTTAACAAAAATAAATTAATTTAAAAATATTACATAAGAACGAAATCTATAATATGCCACATATAGTTAAGAGTAAAATTTGGAAAAATTTGTGGATATCTGATGATAAAAATCAAATACTCGAAAAATAAAACAAAAAAGTAATAATGTATCTTATAAAGTCTTTGTATACCTTTCAATAATTCTTTAAAAACTTTCCTTGTTTTACTTCCCCTGAGATGTTCTTTAGACTGTCTGAATTTAAATACCCGTTTTAAATAATTATTTATGGTTCTTTATAGAATTTGATTTTAAAAAAATTAATTTCTAGATGATTAAACTCCCCGTTGTCGTTTTGAAAAAATGCACACTATTTGTTTACTTAAAAATAAATTAAGAAAATATCAATTATATTAAAATCAGAGGACTACAGGTCCAGCCCTACCTGGGTACACGGGTCGGGCCGTATTTTAATTTTTTTAAATACTAGAGTCGGGTCTCAAGTGCCGTATATTTTAAAACCAAATATTTTTAAAAAATTAAAAATGAATATAATTTTATAAAAATTAGGATGGGGCAGGAAAAATTTTGGAAAAAAAATCCGAACTGGGTTGGGCTTTGCAAATGGCACCTTTGCAAGTCTGATTAAAATAATGATGTTATATGGACTTACGTATTGGATATAAAAACGGTAATTAACTCTGGAGGTACCAAATCAAATTGAGTTGTCACAAATTCGACACCTTCGCTATTATAAATATCATGACATTTGATTTGATTTTTGATTCCTTCATTTTCATAAGATGACATGTGATCATTACATATGTCAAAATAATCACAAGATGGAGTTAAATTATTATTGCGAGGTGGCAAATACGTTGGAGTTAGTTTAAACATCCCTGCACAAACTATGAAAGGTACGGAGTAATGCTTAGCAGAAGCTGCCATATTAAAAGTTCCAGATAAAGATTGTACGCCGCCATTAGCTAAAGTAAGATTGGCACCTACAATTACTTTATTCACTCGTGACATTACAGCAAATATAGCAGAATCGGGAATTACACTGACTTTTAAACCTATTGGAATATTATATAATAAAAAAAAATTAGCATTAAAATTAAAAAATACCTCTCTCATATCAATTTAAATTGTTAAAATAATGAATGCTCTAGCTATTTCTAGTCCTACATTTTTAGAAAATTTTATTAAAGCAAGTATTTGTAAAAATTATGATTTTCTGTCATATTTAAAATGAAAATCTAAATAAGGAGTAAAAATTTTTCTGCTATAAATTTCGCTCGTTTATCAATAAATATATTTTTAAAAATTTAAAAACATTACTTTAAATCTTTATTAAACATATTTAAAAATCAAATATTAATATATAAAAGGCTCCATTTTCCTATAATATCCAAAGCCAGCACCAGTATGTATCATTATCTTTTCCATTTACATCCAAGATTTCTAATCAACATGGCATTTTGCCTTGGTTTGAATGCTATATGTAAGCTTATATTAAAAAATTACTTTAAATACTCATTGTTATTTAAATTATTAACGAATTATATAATCTTATTGATATCAATACATTACTCTTTGCTCAATTTTCTTTTATACTCAGTCAGTCCTAAGGATTTATCAAAATTTACAATTGAATTATAAACCAGGAGAGATATAAAGGTCATTCCATGATAAATCGACCAAAAGAATGGCCATATTTGAAAACGAATGAAACTTAGTATGATAGTTATAGAGTCAGCCTAAATAATTATCCAAGTTTTTTAGCTCAAGCCAAAATGGATAGGCAGTTATGGGCTCTCAAAGTTCAATACAAGTGTGATCTAAGTTTTAATATCATAAATATTTAGTCCAAATTTATAAATTCTATATAATAATGTATCCCTTAAAATTTTCTTTAAGAATACATAAAAATATTTTAAAAAAAATTCTTTAGTGTAGTTTTATTTCCGGTAAAACAAAAATGAGATTATTGAGCTAGTCCCATTTTGGGACGATCAAATTTACCAAATTATTAATATATTTAAGTAAGAATTAGAATGGAGGAAATAAAAATTTACAAATGATTTAGCTTTTCATATTTTGGGAATAAAACAGGATAAATAAAAATTTATAATCTTATAACTCATGATTATAATTACTAATTTCAAATTCCCGGGAATTTTGTAAATATTTCACGAATGGTAAATTTTTCGGTGGAAGCTTACATAACCTTAGGAGACAGCAAAGTGTTAAACATGTATATATCATGGAATAAGAAATAATAGCCCTGTTCCGATACTATCCTGACCTTTTTTTAAAAAAATATTTCATTGATTTTTTAATATTATGTTATTTACAAAATATTTTTGATAAATTATAATACTAAAAATAAACCGAAATATTTTTAGTAGGATATTTTATAATCATTTAAAATAAAAAAAATTGATTCGTGTAAGATACAATTAAACAAGCAGGAAAAACATTTACACTGGATTCTTCTATAATAAAATACAAGATAATTCTTTTACATATAAATATTTGGAGTCTGTAATATTAAAACTGGTTAATAATAAAGGCTTCTGTAATTTTGAAAAGGGAATTGATGAAGATAAGTGGCGCCTAATACCCCTTTAGGCATCGGAAGCCTTAGGAAAATATATCCACTAAAAAAAGCAGTAATTTTAAAATTTGTTCATTCCTATCTTTACAAGTAAATTTTCACAATTATTTGGGTTTTCTTAATTGAGTTTTCTGCTACATTTAATTAAAATTGCCTTGGTGTTCCAAATATGCAATTTCTCCATATTTTTTTCGTCAAAGATAAGAGATGGATGTTTTTTCAAAACATAATCAGTCCATTTATCACACCTTATACTATGGTAGAGATGTTAATTTTTTAAACATAAAATACTTATATTTGATATGAATGTCTCAAGAGGAGTTTCTTGATTTTTTTTCTCAAATAATAACGAATATAGTTTAAAGGTCTATAATATTTCGTTTATAATTTTAAATTAAAAATATATCTTATTTGATTCATTTCAAATCTATTTTCCCATTTTTGCCATATATAATCGATTTTATAAATTTGTAATAGCACAAATAAAGCTATTAATAAAATTTCTAACGAGGATACAGAAGTGAAGGGTATTTGATGTAGTCTGATACATTCGCTTCAGATGTTTGTACCCTCCCCCTAGCAAATTTAATGACTCATTTGTTTTGTGTATCTTCACCGTTGTAGGAGTCATTGAAAAAATAAACATTCGTTTTCAGAATGTTATTATTTATAAATGATTTATGATTTTCGATGTAAAATACACGCTGCCAACAAATGGTCAAAAAAGGGGACACTGCCGATTATGGTTAATAGGCAGTAAATTGTCATTGCAATGCTAAAGATTTATAAATATCTTTTCATAAATTTTTTTTTATTTGAATTTATCATAAAACTTTAATAACTAAAGATAACATATATATCGTATTCCTTAGGATGAAGTTAAACGTTGTGTAGCAAAGTATAAGTTATTAATATAATTGTAAAAAACCTGAGTTGCTAGGAAATGATGAAGAAGTTTGAGTAGGAGCTGTTGAAAATGATAAAGATGTCAGAAATCCAGTACCAACATTTTTGTTAGCATTCAGTTGATTCTGATCTAAAGATGAAGATAGATTTTTGGCTAGTAAATGACCCTTTTTTATATGACGTAAAGTTATCAATGTTCAAATGTGTGAATAAATTATTTGTCCATAAATCATTAAAATGTTATATTAATTCGTATAATTAATGGTTTTATACCATTCCTAATATGATTTAATTTTGTTATATTATTTTGATTAATAATAAATGAGCATTAATGTGTTATTTACGAATAGGTAAAACTTAATCTAGATTATAATAAATATTTATATATCTAGGGTTGGCAAATTGTAAAAATTTCAATCGCAATTCAAAAAAAAAATTAATATAAAAATCGAGTAAAATGAAAAATTTTTTGACTATAAAATAAATGCCCTAAAGATGTAACCGAGCCCAATATTTCTCTCTGTGATTGCATAATCCTACCATTATAAATATTTGTATTATAAAATTTGAAACTTAAAAAATTTGGCGTAAAAGAATAATATTAGAATAATTATCCTAATTTGATTTTAGGTTCTAAACAAATCTCACATATCAATATTCCAAAAGGCGAAAAAATTAACAAATAATTCTTATTTATTAAATTTAAGATTTCCAAAAATTTATAATAATTAAAATTTATCATTAGACTGATTTTTTATATCATTAGTAGTCGAATAATTTTCTACTAACTCAAACATCCCTGTGATATTTCATTAATTAGGAACCCCGTTAGGAGGTAAGTAATTTTCAAAATAATTATCTGCAATCATTATTCCTCAAACTACCAGTTTTAAGTAAGTTACTAGTCCATCATATTTTCTCCTCAAAATACTCCTTTAATTCAGCAAATTTAATATTGCTTAACCTCAGGTGCTTTCGTTTTTGAAACTCTTTTAAAAGAATACGAACAAAGCTTTTAAGAATGATGCAAGAGTTGTTACTGAATATTAAATTCGATTAGACAACTCTTCCTTGCAAATTAAGAGGCTTATCTGCGTTAACTATCGCCCTTGTTTCTTTCATATCTTTCACAAAATCTGTAAAACATATCATTTCCCAAATCATTTCAATTTATAATGAAAGTTTGATGGACGATGTAGTGTTTCCTTGTGGATGGGAGTGAAACGAAATCATCACATGGGTTTTTTTTTGTAAAGAACAATAAAAGTTTCTTTGTGTGAGGTTTGGAGTGAAGAAGACATTATATTGGATGAAGACGGGATTGATCGGGAAGATTTAGCAATTTTATGATTATCGTTTATGATACTTAGATCATATTTTTTAGATATTTGTATGAATAAATTGGATTTTTAGAGTTTATGGGAACTTGGACTATTTCTAGTTGGATTGTTTTGGATTGATAAGTTATATTTTTAGAGGGAAGGATTGAGAGTAAGGGACATTCTATATTGTTGCCAGCTGACCAGGATTGCAAGATTTGGAGTGATTCGGTTTTAAAGGTAAAACAAAATTTTTGTGATATATATGGGCCATTCCACGTCAAATCGATCACGATTCGGCCGACCCCTTTTAAAATTGTTAAAAATTTCTTGAATTATTTAGATAGGTAAAAGAGTGAGAAAGCCGTTTGTTTTAGCTCGCTAGCACACCTGGTTCACGAGATATAGGGGCTCAAAGGTACAAAAAAGATCTACTTTGGAATCTGTAAAATTTTTAAAATGCTTATATCTCAAAAACTATTTATAGTAAAAAATTATAATATATCATTTTGTAGGTAAAGAGATTCTCTAATGGGCTAACAGAGAATAATAAATATTGGCGCCATTATAGGCTTTTAATATCCGGTTTACCTAAATTGCTTTATCTGTATTTGTAAGCAAAATAGTGAGTTTGTTTTCGAATTTTTTTTATTGCTTTTTATTTAGACACCTTTATTAAATATATATACAATATCAAAACCTTGACGACGCTATCGACTCCAAAAATTGATAAAAAAATAGATGGCGCTTTATGAAACTACGGATTATAGTTAAAATTTTGCTGCTAACTTATCAATAACCAGATATCTTCACTTTTTATACTAAAAAATTTTGATTTTCTATTAAATATACTAATTAACTGAGGAGCAGAGTGGGCATATGTCCATTAGACACTTAATAATGTAACGAATTTCCAATAATAAATATCTTTCATATTTTTTTTAATTTTTAAGGTATCTGCAATTTCATCAAATTTTTCATCATTTGATGGATAATGGTATAATTTTAGTCGTTAAAACTTTTTTTACTCTAGATATTTTTTTCTTCGAATATTTCTTTTCACATAAGCGTTTTCTTTTAATGAGAGATTCCCCATTTGATTATAGAGATATATTAATGTTATCAATAGCCTCTTGATTAATTATATGAAGAGGAGGATCAATATATACCATTTGAAGTATAAGAAATGTTTGCTAATTTTTGTCGCCATGAAGAGCATATTAACATATCTAAATTGAATGGTAAATTTTTTTGGGTCATCCAGGGTAGAATCTTTCTTAGATTCTCGCGATAATAAGCATGTCTCTGTAAATGGGTTGCAACATTTTAATATTTGGTACCTCCATCTGTGATATAGATAAAATTTTAATTGATCTACACCTAGAATACATGTTTTTGCACTCTCCAAATCCAGATTGTTATTGGTAAAGACAATAAAATTAATCTGAACGGACAGGTTAAAATTATTTTACATAAGGAGAGATCGTTTTAAACAATTTATTTTGTAAAATATAATCGAATATATGCCTAATAAAATATTCGTTTTTACTGCAGATGTTATATATTATCGAGCTAATAAGTCATTCGCTCGCTTTAGTAGCAAAGTAGAGATCTAAAAAATGTGAAACTTTTAAAGGATAGTGAGAGGGGAGGGCAGAACTGGAAAATTTTATCATAATTCTTATAAACGTATCAATATTTCCATTTTCCTTAAGAATAATATTTTTCAACTAGCGGCTTTTTCAATTTTTGGTAAAAATGTATATTTCGGAAAACGATAGCGTCGCCAAGGTTTTGACATCATATATATATATTTATAAAAGGTGTCTAAATAAAAAGCAAAAAAAAAATTCGAAAACAAACTCAATATTTTGCTTAAAAATATAGGTAAAGCAATTTAGGTAAACCGGATGTTAAAAGCCTATAATGGCGCCAATATTTATTATTCTCTGTTAGCCCATTAGAGAATCTTTTTACCTACAAAATGATATATTATAATTTTTTTTACTATAAATAGTTTTTGAGATATAAGCATTTTAAAAATTTTACAGATTCCAAAGTAGATCTTTTTTGTACCTTTGAGCCCCTATATCTCGAGAACCAGGTGTGCTAGCGAGCTAAAATAAACGGCTTACTCATTCTTTTACCTTTCTAAATAATTCCAGAAATTTTTAACAATTTTAAAAGGGATCGGCCGAAAAAGTGCCTTTTTTGATCGATTTGACATGGAATGGCCCATATATATTATATGATAAATTTGGACAACGCATAAGTACTAACCACTATATAGGGGTAGGTGAGATTAAGGGGTGAGTTTAAGGAATTCTAGAAGTTTGTTTAAATGTTTAGCTTATAAAGCCCAAGATAGAAAGTATGTAATGAGTATTAGGCCGGAATATGAAAATAAGATCAGGAATTTATGACAATAATATTGTTTATATTATATGTCTAGATGTATATTGTACATCCAATTTTGACAGTAGGTATGGTCTTATTATTTGGTAGGCCTTAAGACTCATTTTAAGTTGATTTAAAATGTAATTAGTTATGCTTTCAGCAGAGAGACACTGTAAATTAATAATCTCTATTAAATTTTCTTGGACTCGGCCCTGTGCTTTACTCTTGTATCTACCTTCAAAGATCTTATAATCATATTATTTGCCTCATCTTCTGAAAAAATTGCTCTAAAATATTAATTCTGGGTTCTATTTTTTCCTTTTACGTTTTCTTTATAAACAACCTAGATAAAACATCTATTTCAAAATAGAAATTCTCTACCAATAACAAACATTTTTGCGGCAGTGTGAAATCATTAATTCTTTATTGTCCTTTTTAAACAAATGAACTAACGGCTTGTGATCCGTATATAATAAAAAGCTTCTTCCAATCAGATATTCTTTGCACTTTAATACAAACTTAACTGCTAAAGCTTCCATTTAAATTGTTAAATAATTGCTTTCAGCACTATTAAATCGTCTAGATAAGAATAAAATCGGCTTCTCAACACTATCTATGTTTGTAACCTATACCTTCATTAGATGCATCCACTGCTAATATAATATTCAAATCTTCGTTAAAACAATTCAAAATAGGTTAATCTACCATTTTTATATTAAGCATTTCAAAACTTGCCTCTCGTTCTTTTTCCCAGTCGAATTTAAATTTTTTTTAACAACTTGTAAAATGGTTTCGCTATCCCAGCAAAATTTGGTATAAACTGATGATAATAATTTGTAGCTCCTAAAAAAGCTTGTAATTCTGTCTTATTACTCGGTGCTCTCATGCTCATAATCTTATCTGTATTCTTTGAAATGGGATAAATTACATCTCCTTTTATTACATGTCCTAAGTACGTTACTTCCTTTACTTTAAAGGCATTTTTTTTATAATTAGCTTTCAGACCATTTTATAAAATAATATCTAACACTTTGATTAATCTCGTATTATGCTCTTGTTCTGTTCTACCTGATATCAAAACATCATCTAAATAATACACGATACCAGTTAATCCTTGAAACATAGCAGCCATCACTCTTTGAAATATTGAAGCAGCGTCGTAATCGTTAATATTTTACTTGCTTTCTCACTTACCTTAGTTTGTAAGTATTAGAAAAATCTATTTTCGAAAAAATTGTTTTAGATAATTGCTCTATTCTTGGTAAAGGATATTTTATTGTTATAACCCATGGGTTTACAGATATCCTATAATCAATGCATAATCGGAAGCTATTATCTGATTTTTTTATTGGGACTAACGGTGTTTCCCATACACTATGAACTATTGGTCTTATTAAACATTCTTTTAGCCATTTGTCTATTTCCTCTATCCAAGAAAACGATAACCTTCTTATGCCACAAAACCTAAGCTGGTAATTTTTCTCTAATCGTATATCTCAAAATCTTTTAGCGTACTAAATTCTTCTTTAAAGGCCTCACTGTACCTATTCAATATATTCTTCATTTCCTTGCTGAAATTATCCTCAATAACATCAAGTTCTACCTTATTCTTACTTCCTTGTTGTTAGACTTCGACTGAATCTACCTCTATTGTCTTTATATCTCTTCTATATTAATTCTATATCCAAGCAAAAATTCTGGTGTTCGATTTCTCAGTTTATCGAGAACTTCCTGTTTAACTCCTAAACTAGGTAACTCAGTCTTATCATTATTCTTGCTGTGTATTATATCTCTAATTACATTGTTGTTCTCACGGCCGTTTTCAAACAAAGACCACCAATTATAATCAGGACCAATCTTCTTAATTTCATTCCAAACTAAGATAGGCTCTATCTTCAATGTTGTAATCCATATCGTTATCTCCTTATTTATATCTAACAATTCAATCACATAAAAACCTAAAATCCTAACCATACTACCGTCAAATTGTCGAGCTATTATTCTTATTGCTGTGTAATTTTCTTCTTGAAAACATTTATTAAAATCTTTTACACTCATTAAACTAATCTCGGCTCCTGTATCTAATAAGAATATTTCACTTTCACCTATTCTCATCTTAATCCTCAAACATTTACTTCTCTTTATCATCTTTTCTAATTCAACTGTACACAAATTTTCTCAATTTCTCTTCCACTAATATTTTCATAATTAACTTTATCTTTATTTACATATTTTAAATAAATTATATCTGTCTCATTTATACCTAAATTATAATTAAAAAATTCAGACAAACTATTAATTTTATTATTTATACATTTCTCTTGTGAATGCCCCCCTTGTTCACATCTGGAACATTTCAAACTCATGTCAATAAACCCTCAAAATTTCGCGCACTTAATGTGTCTTGTTATTTCACATAGTTGAGCCATGTATCCTTGCTAACCACAACTAAAACAAATAATTGATTTGTAATCGTCTAACTGTCTTGTCGTATCTTCGTTTCTTATCATATTCTTAATCTTTTCTACTTCACTATTTTCAATCCTTATATACGTTGTATTTCCTCATAGTCAATCCTAATACAAACTTACAATTATCAACGAAAGTAAAAATATCCCTAAGTTATCAAGTAACAAACTCCATTTATCTGCGAGATATACATTATAATGTGCTCAATAAAAATCTAATTACTACTAACTTAAATTTTTTTTTCTTTTTAGCTTGTGGTAAGCTCCTTCAATATCGCTCTCCACTTTATTACTCATGCTATATATCTTTATCTAATTTATATTTCTGATCGATTCCACTTGGATTTCCCACCGGAGTATCTTGATATCACACTGAAATATCAATATCGACAGATACCCCGCCAGAGTATTCCTCACACCGAAGTTATCAAATCGACAGATATCCCACCAGAGTATTCTTATCGATTCCATAGTAATCTTGAAGTATCGTTATCAAGTGCATTGTAGCTTAGTAGACATTGAGCTTGAACGACCCCTAGGCCACCATTATCCTAGCACTGGCCAAGAGATCGTTATCATCCTTTAATGACCCACGAGTTCAGCTGGCCATCTTATTTAGTTTTATTGGACAAGTATCCTAGCACCCAGCTGTCCAAGCCTGTCGGTGGCTGGGGTGGCATTTCTCAGCTCAGAAATTTATTATTACATATATCTATACACATCTGTCATAGAAAAAAAACCCGAAATTTTTTAGTTCCTTACCAGGATTGAATCTGGGACTAGTGTTGTTAAACGGCTCGTTTTGAGCCGATTTTTAAAAACGGCCAACTCGATATTTCATCCAGAATAATATTACGCAAGCCTGAAGATTTTGCTCATAGAAGGAACAAAGGTCTAGACATATATCATCGAAATCTCGAGGCTTAGGTAAAATTATTCTGGCTACAATATTGAGTTAGCCGTTTTAAAAAATCGGCTCAAAATGAGCCGTTTAACAACACAATCTGGGACCTTCGGTTTCCAAGCATAAATCATACACCATTGAACCACCCGAGTGACTACTACTATCTTAAATATCCTCACAAAATTAATTGATATAAAAACCAAAAATAATATATAAAATATATATCATATATTAATTTTATTTTTACTTTTTTATCCTTTTATTAAGAATAGAATTGGAGCATATATTACTGAAAATCTTTCTCAGGCACCGATGTTTTTAAATGAAAATGTATGCTTGATTAACTAATAATTAACCTTTATTTAATTAGCTTAAATTATAAAAATACAAGCTGTTTCAGACAAATTAACTATATCACAAAAGCAATTTTAATAAAATACTTTATCAATTATATGATATAAATTACAAAAACAAAAAAAATAATAAATTGATTACAAAATTCGTTTTTAAACACACAAACAAAATTAATTCATCTTCATTTGATATTATATGATTTAATTATTTTTTCTTTAAATGGCTATTCAAATTTCCTCACTACTTGTAACAGATCCTACCCCAGTATCTTAAATAATCAACTAATAGAGGATGACTTTTTTCGTTGTACAATCAGTTTGCATCTGGACATACCATTTTTAAACCTATAAAAAATTAATTGACAGAACAAAATAAACAAACTTATTGCTACATTTCTCAATATCTCTTAGGCATTCTTGAAACCACATTCTGCAAAACGCCCATATGGAAAAACTATAATTCCCTTCATATCAGGCAAACCCTTGTTCTGGGATTTTACTTGCATAGACCCCCTTGTCCCTCTTAATAATATACATGGCCCTCTTCTCAGGGCTTAGTCATTAAAATGCAAAAAATACCAGATGGATGATAATCAGTATCCCCATCGTAGCTACATCAAATTACTTCCTTGGAAAAATTACTATAAATCTTTTTAAAACCATTTCAAATTAATTTTTTTAAATATAAATCAGAGACCTGAATGCCCACCCCCAAGCCCATGTATATTGACTGGGCCTTATTTTAATTTTTTTTAAAAAAATACTTGGGCCAGGCCATATATTATAAAAACACAGCCCATGCAAATAGCACCTCTGAAGGTCTCTGATATATGTCTTTTTAAAATAAAAAATGATTTGAATAAAAAAAATAAAACTAAATTTATATTAGTTTGCATTCCAAATTTATATATAAATCTATTTTAACAAAAATCAAGATAATATTATTGATGGTGTTATGAGTAGTGTTGCGTAATCGGCTAAAAACTACGCCTAAGCCTAAAAATTGGCTAAAATAAATTAGTCAAAAATTCTGCATCGATGCCTAGCATTAATTATTTATTTATTTTAGTAAAATAATTTATTTTATTTATATTTAATGTAAATATTTTATTATTATCAACAAATAAACATGATATGATTTAATATTTTTTATTTATATTGTTATAAATGAAAATAAATTTATTTATTTGATGTTTTTTTGATAAAAAAAATAATATCTATTGTAAAAATGTAAGATTATTTTTAATATAATTTATTAGTGATTTTCACAATCTTTTTTGTAAATACATCCTTTATTGAGGAATTATATTGAAAATTTTATTAGATAAAAAAACAATCTTAGGTAAAATCTTTTATAATCTTTTTTTATCAATTTTGTAAAATTATCTATTTTTTTATTAAATGAGGTGTTTTTTTCTAAATAATTTTTTAAAAATATTTATATTAAACTTTTTTGATGTTATTTTATATGATCTTTTTAAGGAAATGTGTTAAAGTTTTTTGAATTTTTTTGACGAATATATGTTAAAATAAGTATTGATAACATATTTAAATAAAATTTAGTGAAGATGTACCGTAAAAAAGTGACGATTAATTGTTATTTTTAAAGTTTTTTGATTTTTTTTGACGAAAATAGATTAAAATAAGTATTGATAACATGTTTAAATAAAAATTTAGTTGATGTACCATAGAAAAGTGACAATTGTCATAATCGTTATTTTCAAAGTTTTTTGAATTTTTTTGACGAAAATATGTTAAAATAAGTATTGATAAACATGTTTAAATAAAAATTTAGTGAAGATGTACCATAGATAAGTGACAATTGTCATAATCGTAGATTTTAAAGTTTTTTTTAATTTTTTTGACGTGAATAGGCTAAAATAAGTATTGATAACATGTTTAAATAAAATTTAGTGATGATGTAACGTAGAAAAGTGACAATTGTCATAATCATTATTTTTAAAGTTTATTGAATTTTTTTGACGAAAATATGTTAAAATAAGTATTGATAACATGTTTAAATAAAATTTAGTGAAGATTTACCGTAGAAAAGTGACAATTGTCATCATGTTTTTAAAGTTTTTTTGTCGAATATATGTTAAAATAAGTATTGATAAAATGTTTAAATAAAATTTAGTGAAGTTGTACTGTATAAAAGTGATAATTGTCATAATCATTATTTTTAAAGTTTTTTGATTTTTTTTGACGAAAATAGATTAAAATAAGTATTGATAACATGTTTAAATAAAAATTTAGTGAAGATGTACCATAGAAAAGTGACAATTGTCATAATCGTTATTTTCAAAGTTTTTTGAATTTTTTTAAAGAAAATATGTTAAATAAGTATTGATAACATGTTTAAATAAAATTTAGCGAAGATGTACCATAGATAAGTGACAATTGTCAAAATCGTAGTTTTTACAGTTTTTTGACATAAGGGTCATTCCATGACTAATCAACCACGATTCGGCCGACCCCCTTCGATTTTTTTAAAATTTGGTAAGCAAAGAAAAGTCAATGTAACTAAGAAATAGCCAAAATTTTAGCCTCGTAACATTTATATTTTTGGAGATATTAGGGTTCAAAGTGGCAAAAATGTCGTATTTTTACCATTATCTGCCTTCATTCAATTAAGCATATCTTAAAAACTATCTAATTGTAAATAACAAATTTAATATCAAAATTACTTACAAAGATTCTACTTTTAGATAAAAAAAAAAAATTTTTTTTTCAATTTCCGGCCATTTTATTAAATATATAAGGACTAAAAACGATTTTTTAGAAATTATACGACCTTCAATTTTTTTAAAAAATTTAGTAGACAACACTGAACTCTTCCTTTATATTTATAAAAAAAATTGGTCTGGGATGAGGCCATCTTCATTCTCAAAATCGATAAAAATGTTTAGAAAAGTGTATAAATATTTTCCCGAAAGGGGGCGTCTTTGCATAAATTTATATTTAAATCAGTTTTTAATGGTTTTTCTTGGACTATTTGATATAATTTAAAGGATTATTCATCTTGTAAATATAAATTATAATATTTTCTTAACTTATGGGGCTTTCATTTAAGTATAGAAATTATCTATCGATAAAAGAAACTCAATTTATTACATTATTATTTATAATTATTATATATTTTCCCATATAACATATATTTAACGAATATTAATAAAATATGATCCACCAAATATCGATCAATTTTTTAAAATAATGTGATCGTCGCAAAAAAAATAAATTTTTCAAAGTCAAGATATATTATATTTTTTTTGTGTCTCCATATTATGTACATTGTATTTATTGTTTTGTTTTTACCAATAAAAAATAATATATGAAGAATTATAATTCTTCCATTGACGTGGAAAAGCTAATAAAATATTACAAATATTAATTTATTATTATTATAAAATTATATACAAAATAAAAGTATCATCAATAACCCAAGCAATATAAATATTGGATCGGATTTTCTAAAATCGGCATAGCTTTACTTGTAAATAAGAATAAATGAGTGTTTCAATCAATAAAATAAAAAAAAATTTAAAATTGATTAATCATTCAATAACACATGCTCACTATATTAATTCATTTTTTAATTAATTTCTTGGTATTTTAAAAAAACTATAATAAATTCTAATTATTCTTATAATAAATTCTAATTATTCTTATAATAAATTCTAATTATTCTTATAATAAATTCTAATTATTCTTATAATATCAAAGGTAAAAAAATTATTTAATTGAAGCGATAAATTTTATAAAAAACTAAATGAAAATAATTAATAATGTCTTATAAGGATATTTTTGGTTTTAAAACTAAATCAATAATTTTTTCAAAAATTAACCAGTTACTTTCTACATCAAAATAGGGTTTTTGGAACAAAAAATGATTATACCATATTTTTACTAAATTTTATATAGAATTTTACATGAATAAATAGTCCTGAAATACTAGGTTAATTTAAATTATAATTATTTGTTTTAAGTTATGATAAAATATATAATATGTAGAGCGAGCAAAATCAGATTAGTGATATCGGTTATTTGGCCGATATCAATATAATATCTGCAATATCGTATCGGATTAACCCCCTAATCGGTACACCTGTAATTATTAGATATTCGGTGATATTTTTATAAATTAATTTGTTTTATCATATAGAATTTCAATAAAATGAACAAAAATCTTATTCGAAAAACTAGATGCTGTAACCCTTTTAAAATACTAAAACATAATAATGTAACTACAAATCTTAGAAATGTACAATCTTGGATGTCACTTCACTCAGATGATAAGATATGTGATAAATGTCGATCGGAACAGCTAGTAAGTCAAATGACGCATTTAAGGACCCTGATATTCATCATATCGAAGAGAACCTGGCTTATGAATCAATTAATACATCATTGATAGAAATTGGAGAATCTCCAATAAAAAAGAAAAGGTTGAGAGAAAAAAGATATCCAATTAAAAAAATTACCAAAATAAAAAAGGCTATAGAAACTCATTTAGATATAAATGCGATTGAGCCAGCTACTATCGATAAAGATGATGGTATTCTAAGCAATATTAAAAAAAAATTTTCACTCTTATCTAAAACTGATAAATATAAAATTTTGACGATATTACCAAAGAATTGGACAGTGTCCAAAATAATGAATGAATTTAATACAACAAAATACATGGCAAGACAAGCTAAATTATTGATAGCGGAAAAGGGATTTTTATCAACCCCTAACCCCAAGCCTGGAAATACTATAGACGAATGTACAGTTAAAATTGTACAAGAATTTTATTGTACGGACGAAATAAGCAGAATCATGCCAGGCAAGAAAGATTGCCTTTCAATTTTGACCGAAGACGGAAAAAAGAATACAATACAAAAGAGATTAATTTTAAATAATTTGAAAGAAATTTATATATTTTTTAAGGAAATGAGGCCTGATGTTAGAATCGGTTTTTCGAAATTTGCAAGCATTCGCCCAAAAAATTGTATACTCGTAGGAGGTAGTGGTACACATAATGTTTGTGTTTGCAGCTACCACCAAAATTTTAAATTAATGATCATTGGATCAAATTTACCCAATTTAACCAAAGATGATATGTTGCCCATTAAAACATATAAACATATTTTACCCTTAATAATTTGTAATCCGCCTCAACCATCCTGTTATTTGGGCAAATGTGATAATTGTCCAGGGTCAACAAATTTACGCCACCAAATAGAAATATTGTTTCGTTCTAAGGACATCGAATTTATAACATACAAACAATGGCTATCCGTAGATAGAACCACTCTTGAAACAATAACCAAGCCAGTAGATGAATTTATCAATGCCTTTTTTGAAAAAATGGAATTTTTATTACCCTATTCTTTTATTTCAACGCAACAATCATTGTATCAAAAAAATCTAAAATTGAACTTAGACAAAGGCCAATATTTAATTTTATGTGATTTTTCAGAAAACTATAGCTTTATACTTCAGGATGAAGTACAAAGTTATCATTGGAATAGAGCTCAATCCACTGTTCACCCTTTTGTTATATATTATAAAGATAATTTAGCCAATATTTGTTGCCTATGTAATGATATCCGAATCTTTGCAACACAATACAATAGCAGTACATTATTTCCAAAAAACATTGGTAAATTTTTTAATTAATAAAATTTGTATGCCAAATAAAATTTTTTATTTTTCCGATGGATCTGCTGCACAGTATAAAAATCGTAAAAATTTTATTAATATTTGCCATCATGAGATGGATTTCGGGATACAGGCGGAATGGCATTTTTCTGCTACAGCACATGGGAAAAGTGTTTGTGATGGGATTGGTGGCACTGTTAAAAGATTAGCCGCTAGAGCTAGTTTACAAAGATCTTACTCAGAGCAAATAACCACATCATATGAATTGTACGAGTTCGCTTAAGAAAATATTAATGGCATATATTTTGAATATATGACCCAAGAAAATTATGATCACGAAGAAATATTACTAAGGGAAAGGTTTTCAAAAACGAGACCTATACCTGGAACACAGAAAATTCACACGGTGATTTCCACAGGTCTACATCAATTTAAGAGTAAAATGTATTCCAATTCAATAGAAAGTAATATAGAATATTTATCATATAATGATGAAAGTATCATTTTTGGAGAGATATCAGGGTATATAACATGTGTTTATGATTCTAATTGGTGGTTAGCCTTAGTTTTAGGGAAAAATCAAAAGGAGGAAGAAATATATATAAAGTTTTTACACCCATCCGGACCTTCTAATTCCTTTACATTTCCAAGTTTAGACGACACTCTCTACTTGCCAAAATGTCATATCTTAACATTAGTTTCACCGTTAACTGCTACTGGCCGTAGTTACACATTGTCGTCACAAGAAAGTAAATGCGCTACCGAAAAATTAGAATCTTTTAAAAGTGAGTTATATATTAGATTTTAAAATTTATATTATATCAATTATTTTTAATATTTAGGGCGCCATATATGAAATGCTAAAGATTCTGATTCATATATTCAAGAAGTATAAATTTGGTTGAATATATTTTATTAATATTAATATATGTTATATTAGCAAAAAATTTTATAAAAAATTATAAATAAAGTAATAAATTGAATCTCTTTTATCGATAGGCAATTTCTATAATTGAATGAAAGCCCCATTTATTGTTATTTTCACTTACAAGATAAATACTCCTTTAAATTATATCAAATAGTCTAAGAAAAACAATTAAAAACTGATTTAAATATAAATTTATGCAAAGACGCCCCCTTTCGGGAAAATATTTATACACTTTTCTAAACATTTTTATCAATTTTGAGAATGAAAATGGCCTCGTCCCAGACCAATTTTTTTTTATAAATATTAAGGAAGAGTTCAGTGTTGTCTACTAAATTTTTTAAAAAAATTGAAGGTCGTATAATTTCTAAAAAATCGTTTTTAGTCCTTATATATTTAATAAAATGGCCGGAAATTGAAAAAAAATTTTTTTTTTTTATCTAAAAGTAGAATCTTTGTACGTAATTTTGATATTAAATTTGTTATTTACAATTAGATAGTTTTTAAGATATGCTTAATTGAATGAAGGCAGATAATGGTAAAAATACGTCATTTTTGCCACTTTGAACCCTAATATCTCCAAAAATATAAATGTTACGAGGCTAAAATTTTGGCTATTTCTTAACTACACTACCCTTTCTTTGCTTACTAAATTTTAAAAAAATCGAAGGGGGTCGGCCGAAAATCTCATTTTTTTTGCTCATTTGACATGGAATGACCCATAAATAGGCTAAAATAAATATTGATAGCATATTTAAATAGAAAATGTACTCTAGATAAGCAATGTCATAATCGTTATTTCTAAGTTTTTTGAAGCAAATGGGTTAAAATTAGTGATATAATTAATTTTATAGGTTAAGAAATTAAAATACAAATATTTATTTTTTTTTAAGCTAAAGATAATTTGATTGATAAATAATCATTCATTAACTCGACATTTTTTTTACTATTTTTTCATAAAATTTGATGTAAATATTAATAAATTTTTTTTATTAAATATTTTTAGGTGATTTTTATTCATATTAAGTGTTGTTTATAAATTTTTAAATGTATTTTTGTAAATAATTAATTTATGAGAGAGCAGTAGGTCTTATTTGCATGACCCTAATTTTTAAAATATAAAAATTTCGGCGATGGCTCCTTTTTTCAAAAAAAAATTAGGCCTGGCCAGGATTTTTAGTCTGTACTTTATATGTTCAGGGCCGGCCCGTCCTGGATTTTTTAATGTTGTTTTATTTTAAACATGTTATCAATACTTATTTTAATCTATTTTCGTCAAAAAAAATCAAAAAACTTTAAAAATAACGATTATGACAAGTGTCACTTTTTTATGGTACATCTTCACTAAATTTTATTTAAATATGTTACCAATACATATTTTAACATATATTCGTCAAAAAAATTCAAAAAACTTTAAAAATAAAGATTATGACAATTCTCACATTAAAAAAATATTATCCTTAAAAAGATCATATAAAATAACATCAAAAAAGTTTAATATAAATATTTTTAAAAAATTATTTAGAAAAAAACAACTCATTTAATAAAAAAATAGATAATTTTACAAAATTGATAAAAAAAATTATAAAAGATTTCACCTAAAAGATTGTTTTTTTTATCTAATAAAATTTACAATATAATTCCTTAATAAAAGATGTATTTACAAAAAAAATTGTGAAAATCACTAATAAATTATATTAAAAAGAATATTACATTTTTACAATAACAGCATATTATTTTTTTTCTTAAAAAAACATCAAATAAATAAATTTATTTTCATTTATAACAATATAAATAAAAAATATTAAATCAAATCATGTTTATTTGTTGATAATAATAAAATATTTACATAAATAAAATAAATTATTTTACTAAAATAAATAAATAATAATTAATGCTAGGCAACGATGCAGAATTTTTGACTAATTTATTTTAGCCAATTTTTATGCTTAGCCTAATTAGATTCATTCACATAAAATATTAGCTAAGCCATTTTATAGTCGTCTAAAATTAGTCAATTATGCAACACTAGTTATGAGAATGAGAAATATATTTATAAATGGGTACAACATGAGATGGTTTAAGCACTAAACTATATTAACAATTTTGAAACTAAGAGGACCCAAATACATTTATTTTAAAACATGTGGCACCACCATTGATGCTAAATTCATTAAGCAGCAGCTAATTTGGTGTGCCAACGCAAGCCAATAAAAATTTAAAAATCATAGCTACCCATTGAAACTTTTAGTGCAGCAAGGTTTTATATTTTCAGGCCCAGCCTGAATTTATAAAAATATAGGCCTAGCCCAGGTATTTAAGAAATTTTTTGCCTGAGGTATATTTAAAAAAATTAAATATGACCCAACCCATTTATCCAGGCTTAGGGCCAGGCTTGCAGGTTTTTTATAATTTGGTGTTACAAAACTGTCCAGTCCAGATTTTTAAGTGATGGGTCAAAGTTTTGAAAATTTTTAGGGTAGATAATTAAAGAAATTCATTTTATACAAATTTCCATGACAGATAATCTGTTTACAATTATTTTATGGGCTGAGCAAAGTAAAATTCATTTCATACCTGGCCAAACATTTCAAAAAATCTTTCTAACATTTTATAGCTAAGCATTGCAAAGAATTATTTTTGTAAAAAAATAGGAGGAAGGAGATTTAAACAATTTTAAACTGCCAACCCTATTATTTCTTATAAAATTTAATAAATATAAACATAATATTTTAATTCAAGAGATATGGCTTCAAATATATATGAAATTGTATAACTGATAATGAGGGGTCCCCTTCTGCTATAATGACATGAAATTTACGAGTCTTTGCAGCTTGCTGTAGAAAATTTTCAACAGTCTCAGATCTACCTAAGGTCATGATAGTCTCATCTGAATGAATATGTTCAAGAGCCTGAATACTAATATTTTCCTGACTTAAATAATAAATTATTAAATAAAAAATGTTTATGTAACCAATTTTCCAATTCAATTTGCAATTCATTCAAGGCTTCAAATATTTTTTCTTTATAAATTTCTTCTGTTTCTGAATTATAATCTGAAAGCATGTTATCAGATGAATTTAATAGAAGACCATGCAGCATGTCTACAGCTAATAAATCATTCCTATCTATAATAGTTTGAAAATTATTTTTATCATGAATTTACTGGTAGATTCATCTCTTAAGATTTTTTTAACCCTATTTAATATATTACTACAAATAGGATCATCCCAACTATTTAAGGATATGGCATTTATTTTTTGTTTTTTTATTAACTCAATTAAGAATTTAACATTATAGTTTTTTGCTTTTAAAACGACTTTTTGTATCCAAGCTAAAGTAAGACCTGCTTTTTCTAAACTAGATTTTGGATTACTAAAATCAAAATTAAGTTGAGTCTTTAAATCTTCCATAATTTTATATCTAATATATTAGATACATCCTAAATCCATTGGCAAACTGTCACCTTTGACAGAGATAGATCCGTGACAAATAGATTATGATATTGTGAATGCTAGTTAAAAAATTTCATTATTTTATATTTTTAAAAATAGTTTTATATTGCTACAAACTAGAATTTGTATACCCATTATGGTAAATGACAAAATCTAGCCTAATGGCTTCTGTATTTGGATGCTCTATTTAATAATATATTAAGCGAAAATTTTAGGTACAAGAGAAATCACAAACGAAGTATATAATAAATGGTAAGCGAAAACAAAAAAAAATATAGAAAGAGGGAGGGCCAAAGGCGAACTGGCGACGCTACGGTCTCGTGGGCATTTTTTTATAGCGGCCTCATTTATATGGGCCCCCGTAGTTGTTTGTATGTTTTCTGCTCTTGTCACGGCGGGTAACACGGTCCGAACTGGCCAGGCTCCTCGTCTCCGCTCCCCACTATTACTTTCATCCCTTGCTCCTATGAAATTTCTTCTGTCATCATACCTTCTCACAAAAGCATGGCGGGGCCCACGGGGGCAGCGAACTTGCAAGTGACCTCGGGCTCCACAGATGAAGCATAATCTAACATTCCTTATCCTGCGCCTGCCCGAATCATTGGGTTCGGGCAATTCGGACTCCCGCCCTCTTCAATTGATCATTTCAAATGGCGCTATTTGTCTTCTTCGCGGGGATCTGAGAATGGGTCTCGATTCGTGGTACAAACGATTTCCCTCTGCATCTACCCTTCCCGGGAATATACTAATTCGAATTGTTATATTCTCCCAATACATACATTCATGGATGGCTGCCATTCTGAGTCCTATTATAAAAGAAAGGAAAGGTATAATAAAAAAAAATATATAATGTACTTTTAACTACTTCTTGAATACAAAAACAAATTTCTTTACAACTAAATTTTATTAATAATTTATTTTTTTGAATGAATTTAAAATATAAAATTTTGGATAATCCTCCTTTTATTCTTTCCAATAATCTTCTTCAAAACATGTTTATTCCCCTTTTTTTTTACTGTCATCACCCTTCTATTCCCTCTCCAACAAGATACAATCTTGTACCAATTTTATTCATTTCCATGATTTATTAACTTGACAATTCAATACAAACTATTATTTGGGCACCACCACATAACATTTTTTTTCATACCATAAGTTATCTGATTTATGACGTTTTATGAGCCAATAATGCTATTATTTCTCTTCAAAAAAAAATGAGGGAAACATAAGAATTTTATAAATCGTATAAACAAAAAATACTATATGATTGGAACAATTAAACTGCTCTTTAAGATACATATTATCCCAACATGGGATTTTAAACAATTTTATATATTATATCAATGAATCTATAATTAATTTGGGTATATTAAGAATTTTTAAACAATGTTAAACATTATATACTAATTTCGATATATTAAAAAAAACGTTACATATATATATTACACTGATTATTACAAATATATTTCCTTTCAATCCCATATTATTCTCATGGGATTTCCAACAATTTTATATGTAATATCCATGAATCTATGATTAACTTGGATATACTAATTTCGATATTTTTTAAAAAAAAACGTTACATATATATATATATATTTATTTCATGGTATTGTTGCATAGACACATATATTTCCTTTTAATTTCATATAATATGCCATATAATATCATTTTGCTCCAAACACCTGATCGTAATCTTTTTTGCTTCACACACCTGATCGTAATTTTTTTTGCTTCAAACACCTGATCGCAGTGGCGTAGCTAGGAATTTTTCTTAGAGGGGGTCCATACATAAAAAATTCTGGGGGCTTCGCCCCCAGACCCCCTTTAACGGGCCTTCGGCCCTTTTGCCCGACCTTCGGCCGGGTTTATCTTAAAAATCATAACCACATCTTCGACAATATATAATAAATATATTTTTTAAATGCATGAATAATATGTTATTCTTTATAATAATACTACCCATAATAATTTCAATAGTAATATAATATCCTTCCACAAAATCCAGAAAAATATAAATATTAATGGTATTTATTTGATATAAAGCACTTTTAAGTCTTTTGAACGTATAATCTAAAAAAAAAAATTTGCTCTGGGAGGGGTCCAAACCCGAAAACCACCCCCGTAGCTACGCCACTGCCTGATCGTAATCTTCCTGGCTCCAGTCCCCTTTATAGTTGGTCCCGATGCCTTATTCCTTCTCTTTCTTCAGAGAATTTTACTCGACTTAATTTATTTCCAATGTTTTCTACGATCACCCCTGACTCCCACCTTCTTGTACCTCCATATATTCTTCCCACACGGTTTTTTTTGTGTTTTCATGTTAGTTTTTTTCTTCTCTTTATATAGCAGGTTTAATTGTAATTAATGGGGGGCGTGTTGTGAATATTTTTTTTTGTTTTTATAGCAAGTCATTTTGAATATTTTTGTTGTCAATATTTTAATCAATATTATTTTTTTTGTCTATATTATTTCTTTTAATCAATATTATTTGTTTTTATCAATATTTTTTTATTATTATTTATGTGGGTTATAAAAACCCTGAAAAAAAAAAGAAATATGATTATTATATTTTTTTTATTCTATTTTTTTGTGGAAATAAAGTAAATACCAAATTGATACATTAATAAATTGATACATTAATATATCAATATCTAAAAAATTTCGAAACATATAAAAATATATAAAAATACCACCTAAGTCTGTTTACCATTAACTTAGTCTTAATGGGCATTACCTTTAAACTACTTAGTTATCTTGTACTGCGCACTTTATCCTTTCTTGTTACCCCAGCAATCATCCTCAGCATTCTCATCTCCATGGTTTGTAGACTTCTCTCGTCTGATTCTTGGGTTGGCCATGTTTCCGAACTATATAGAATAGTTGGTTGTATTATGGAACTGTAAATTTTTCCCTTTAATTTGTGTGGGATTCTTTTATCAAATAGCACTCCAGATAAAGATCTCCACTTTAGTCACCCTTGATTAATCTTACTCTTTATCTCTTTTTCTATTGTGCCGTTTGTTTGTATAGTGGAGCCCAAATATTTGCAGCTTTCAATTGCCGATATCTGCCATTCATTTATATCAATACTCTCTATTTCATCTCCTCCTATCACCATATACTTCGTCTTTTCTCTATTTACTTTTAATCCGTGCGTTTCTAGGATATTTATCCAACTCACTAGTCTTTCTTTCATTTTATCCTTAGATTCGTCAAATATCACAATATCATCTGCAAATATCATATTCCACGGGACTGTTTGAGGTATAGACTGTGCTAATACATCTATTACTGTAATGAAGAGAAGTGGGCTGAGAGCCGACCCTTGATGAACTCCTTCGGCTATTGTGAAGCCTGCTGAAGTACCTGTTGTGCTACGGACCATTGTTGTATGGCCCATATACATATCCTGTATTATTCTTATATATTTTTCGGGAACATTTTTGTGGCGTGGCGCCCACCAGATAAGTTTTCTTGGGATTCTATCAAAGGCCTTTTCTAGATCGAGAAAGACCATGTGTAGCTTTTTGTTCTTTTCCCTGTATTTTTCACTCTTGCCTAATTGCGTGGATAGCATCGGTTGTTGATCTTCCAGGCATAAAGCCAAACTGAGTCTCTCCTATTTCGATTATATCTCTTAATCTTTTTTCTATTATTTTTTCGTGTGGTTTTAGACAGTGTGACATTAGTTTTATGCCCCTGTAATTTTGACAATTATGTGGATCCCCTTTATTTTTGAAGATAGGAACTAGATAGCTCTGCCTCCATTTTTGGGGAACCTCTTCATTTCCAAGTATTTTATTGTATAGATTTGTGAGGAGATGTATTCCATCATCTCCTAGTGCTTTAAGGCTTTCTATTGGAATATCGTCTGGACCCCTAGCTTTGTTGTTTTTCATATGCTTGAGGCATGTGATTATTTCTTGTTGTGTTATAGGTTGTACAAGATTTTGACATGGGGAGTGTTCGTCTAGATGCAGTATGTGCGGATTAAAGTTTAGAAGCTCCTGAAAATATTCTCTCCATCTACTCATTATTTCTTTTTCCTTTATTATC
This sequence comes from Gordionus sp. m RMFG-2023, assembly GCF_954871325.1. NCBI lineage: Eukaryota > Metazoa > Nematomorpha > Gordioida > Chordodea > Parachordodidae > Gordionus > Gordionus sp. m RMFG-2023. The sequence goes on from NC_088775.1 coordinate 20,449,316, forward strand.
AATTTCCCATCTTTATTTTTGATTACTTTCGGAGCTCCGTTTATATCCCTAGAGTTCTTTTCTCGCTGCTTGGCTAATCTGTATATTTTATTTTGCCCTTCTTTGGTATGAAGATCTTATTACATGTCATCGTATGCCATAGATTTGGCTCTAGCCACCGCCTTTGTAGCTAATCTCTTGGATTTTTTGTATCTTGTCTTGTCATCTGCGTTTTTGGATTTGTACCATATTTTATAAAGGGTTTTCTTCTCCTGTATAGTGGTTTGTACCTCTTCATTCCACCACCATAGTTCTTTGTATGATTTGTTGCCTCCTCTTGTCAAGCCTAGTGTCGATTTGGCAGTGTCTATTAATCTGGATGAAAGGTCTGTCCACATTTTTTCACTGACTTGTGAGGAATCTATTGTTTCAATGTTTGCATTGATTGCAAAGGCCTCTGTCATTGTTTTTAATTTGCCCCATTTGATTGGTTCCAGTTTTATCTTGTTTTGAGTGGATTTATTTGAGATGTGTAAATCCATGACTAGCAGCTTGTGTTGTGCGGCGTTATCTTCTCTTGGGATGACTTTGCAGTCTATTGCATCTTTTAATCTTCTGCGAGAGATTAGTATGTAATCTATCTGTGTTTTCCTTGTACCACTTTCGTATGTTATTAAATGACTATCCTTTTTCCTATAGTAGGTGTTGGTTAAGGCAAGGTCGAAGGCTTGCGCAAATTTCAGTATATGCTCTCCTTCATCATTTCTTTCTCTATATCCAAAACCACCATGATGCCTTTTGTAGCTATCTCTTGCTTTCCCCACATGCGTATTTAAGTCACCACCAATTATGACCAGGTCATCCTTAGGGATTTCCATTACAGCTTCATCGAGGATAGCTCTAAAGATCATCTTTCTCTTCTAATTATGGTATTATATTTAAATTTTCGTGCTTATACTTACATTCATTATATTTTTAAAGTAGCCGCTATTAGCTATAGCTACCAAAATTTAACAACTCTGGTTAATAGATAGCGATCAATTAGGATCACAACATTCCACCTCTTAAAAAATAAACTCCGTTCAAGTTCTTCTTGGACGTGAATCTTTTATTCAAAATATAATCTTGATATCGTGTGGGTAATGTTCTATTTCGACTAGGCCTCGTAACGTTGGCTGTACAATCTTTTTCTTGGTCAATAACATTTCTCCTTTTGTAAAATGTAACCGTTGGTAAAGTGTTTGGGTCATGAATGAATATTTCGTCAGTGGTAAATCTTTTTTAAGTTGGTCTAAGTGCCTCCTTAATATACCAGTTTTCGTGTGAATTTGATATAGCATGTTACTTTCTTTTTTAACTATAACGCCTTCATCCCATTTATTTAATCCTAAATTTATACCAAATTTTTTCTCCAATATTTATAGTTCTATTTTTTGGTAAAGCTGTGAGCAAAATGTTGTCGTTGTCTTTCTTATATTTTAATAAATCCCAATTAGTTCTCATATCATGATTGAACATAAGTTTTCTTGATGGGATGCCAGTCGTACTGTTTGGCATGTTTCTGTAGTTGAACAAAAAATTTTCCAAAGCGATATCTATATCCATGTTGTTTTGTTCCATGCACCTTTTCTTATGTGATTTAAAAGTTCTTACCATCCTTTCAACTTGCCCATTTGACATTGATGGTGGGCTGAAGTCTGAAAGTGATGCATATCATGGTCTCTAAAAAATTTTTGAACAGTTGATTTGTAAAGTTTGAGCCATTATCAGAAACTATTTGTTCTGGAATACCAAATAAGCTAATTGTTTTCATCAATTCTTTTATTGTAAATTCCGAGGTTATTGATTTCACCAGCGTGATTATAGGAAACCTACTGTATGCATCTACTATAAGCAACCAGTACTTGTTAAAAAATGGCCCAGCGTAGTCTATGTGTATTCTTTCGAATGGTTTCGTCGTTAACATCTAAGGATGCTGTGTATTAATGGGATTATCGGCCCAAATGTTACATGATTTGCATTCTTTTACTTCGTTATCAATATCATTGTTAATTCCAGGCCACCAAAGGTATTCTTTAGCTAAATGTTTAGTTTTGCCAGCACCCAAGTGTCCTTCGTGTAAATGTTGTAGTATTGATTTTCTTAAAACTTTCGGTATGATGATTTTATTTTCTTTAATTAGACAATTTCCAATAATACATAATTCCGTCACCATATTGTTATATGTTTTATTTTTTATCGTGTCACCGTTTCTAATGTCGTTCATTATTTCCATTAATTCTCTGTCGTTAGAAGTTTATTTTTCGATCATTTTAAAGTTAATTGGTACGTCCCATAAATCATTATTTTCTTTTATATCATCCACAATGTGTATTTCTTCTTCTGAAGGTGTTAATGGCAATCTGGACAAACAATTTGGCACCATATTGTGTTTACCCGCTCTATGTCGTATTTCAAAGTGGTAAGCTCCCACTGCAATGTTCCATTTCTTCAACCTCATCGACATAGATGAATTTCCTTTTAATCCCTTGGAAAAAATATAGATCAAAGGCTTGTGATCGGTGATGATTGTAAATTTTGTTCTGATTAGATATTCTTGAAATCTTTTCATCGCAAAAATAGTCGCCAACGCCTCGCGTTCAATGTTAGTGTAATTTCTTTCGGATTTTAGTAAGGATCTTGAGGCAAAAGCTATCGGCTTTTCTCTGCCGTCCCCTTCTATGTGAAATAAAATAGCTCCCAAACCGCGTTTAGACGCATCCGCGACTATACCTATGGGTAAATCAAGATTGAAAAAGTTCAATGTGAGAGGTTGACTGATTAAAGTTTTTAATCTTTTATAGCATTCTTGATGTTCGGTATCCCAAGACCATTTATCTTTGTTAATTATTTTATATAGTGGATCTGCCAGATAGGCGGGGTTCCTTTAGAGGGTGGAATGTTGAATATGGATCTATATATATATACTGGTTGTTGTATAGTGCAAATTGTTATATGTTGCATTCATTTAATTAACACAACTGTTAACTTAATGATATAATTTTCTTTATACTAAATTGATATTAACCTCACTCAATAGTTTTATATAAATTATTTAATAGATATAAATTTATATTGTAAACTATATAAAGAAAAAATTTATTGTATTTTTTCAGTCAAAATAAATTTAATAAAAAAAAAATTATAAATTATCTTTTAAATCTTGTATACTCCCTGCCAACCTTAACATGGTGGCAGCGGAATTTGTATGTACAGATGTACATATCATATTTTTTTAAAAATACATATAAAATTTATATATAATCTTTTATTTAAAAAATATATATAATAATACACTGGCAAATGAACACAATTCGTTACGTAATTTAACACTCAATATATTTGCCAATTGTGATAGTTTTCCTAAGGCCTTTTCAGAAATACCTTTACTATTTATTTCATCAAAATGCCTTGGCTGCAAATATTGTACATTCAAAATAAGTTACTATTCGAAAAAAACTATAATTTGATCAATTATAGGACGAAATATTTCGACCCTATAAAGGTCAATCGATTCTTAAGGACGTTTATCTTGGCCTTCGTCACTATATATTCTCTTCGCTCGTCATATTCGATCTTTTTACACAGCATTTTGTACTCAGATACTCTCCGGGAGCTATGAATATGAAAATGTTTCATTTAAATTAGAAGCCATTTTTATTGTTTTATTTTGAATTGATGTAATAGTTAGCGATGAATTGATACAGAAGATTTAGCATCTTCTATCATTTTCCATGCTAATAATATATTTAAATTTTTAGTTTGAAGATATAATGACATCAACATAAATTCTCGATCAAAGACTTCTTATGAGGTTATTGCCTCAAATGATTTATTATCTATTATAAATTGAAATGTACCTATCCTTATTGGGAGCAAGCTCTCTTTACGATATGTCCATCTAAGGGCTATTGCACGTGCCCACCACTTTGTCTCACCTATTTTTTGCAGCCTTCTCAACTTACTTTAGCCAGATGAATTATTCTGTTTTACCCAAGCATCCATCCTTTTATATGATTTACCAAAGAAGTTGCTAGTCGGTTCAATAATCCAAATAAAATTTTGGCTTCAATATTATCACATGAATCACATAAACAGAGGTTTAATATGTGACTCTACCACCAAATATAAAAAACTACCTGGAACCTCTAGTCTAATAAGAGCATGCAACCCAACAAATTCACCCCACATATTTGCAGCACCATCAAATGATTATCCTATTATATTTCTCATTTGAATTCCATGTTTTAAAGGCATTCACTCAAGATTTCAAAAAATCCTTTTCTAGAAGAGTTTGTAACTTTTGTAAGTGCGAAAAGCCTTTCTGTTATTTTGCCATTATATATGTATTGTAGGTAAATGGTTGCTTGCTCATAAACGCTAATGTCTTGAGTAATATCCATTTGCAAACAAAACCGTTTGTTTAAAATCTCCTTTTTTATTAAATTCCTAATTTGATCAGGAACAACATCAATAACTTTTTAACAGTTGTTTTTGACAACAAGGATATGAGTGAACCTTTCTCTTCGATTATGATTTGTCAAAGAGTTTAAGCTTTACTTTTCTACTTTTTCTCTTTAAAATAGCTTTCTCTAAATGATTTCTGAATATTTAATCATTCTTTGATATAATACGAATCATTTACAGTAAATTTCCATGATTCAAATTTTTATTTTTAAAGTGTTTAAGTGTTTAAGTAGCATTTGATCCTTTGCACAGTAAGTTTTTTGCCTAAAAACTTTATTATCTCCGATATTTGTTTTATTAAGTGGACATTTTATAAATTTGTCGATTTTTTCCATTTAATATTTTAACACTAATTCAATTTTCAAATGACTTGTTTTTTGATGCTCTGAGGTAGGTCTCGTGCATCAATATGAACTCTTGAATTTCATGTATTTTAATTACTAAATTCAGATGTCGAAAATTTATTGAGCTTGTTGTGAAAGTGTTTTCGCATATTGCAAATGCCAGGCAGATTGAGCAGTACTCAGTTTTGACTTTATTTCATATTAGAATATAAAAAGAAATATTGGAAAATCAAATTGATCAAAATTTTATTTTATTAAAATTATTAGACCTGGGTTTTATTTAATTTCAATGAATTATGAACAAGAAATACAATCATAAATGTTGGCTATATTATTTCTACAATATTAATCAAAACTTAGCTTTCACTCTACCAAACTCAAATGGAAGCGTTTTCGCTTCATTTGAAAAAAAACAAAAAAAGAGCACGTGGTAATGATGTATAGCATCAAGCGACTTTTTTGATATTTTTTGCATTAAAATATAGTAAACGACATAATTCTCAAGGAATGTGATATTCAAATAATATAGATATCATTAAAAATAAATAAATAATAAGAGAAAATAATGTAAACATAAAAATATCTTTTTTTTCTAATCGACCTTTTTTTTGATATTTTCCTTTCTCGCGGCCTCGTTGGCAAAATGCCAACCTGGTCCTATGAGTGTCTACATGGCCGGGAGGGGGGGGGGTAGAAGACAAATGCCTCCAAAATATATTGCCATTTTAGGGGGGAGGTATCTTTTTTTTTGGGGGGGGGCAGGGTTGATGGGGGCAGGCATTAATTTTTGGGGGATATTTTTGATTTCAATTATAATCTTTTAAAATCTATTAATTGATACGATTATGATGGTTATCGTTGATTTTCTGACAAATGTCAATTAAAGTAAAGATATTTGTCAATTAATAAATAATATAAACTTTCTTTGTGAATCATTTTCATTTTCCATTTTATTAATAATATTTACAAGTTAAAACATATCCTATTTGGTAATTTTCTTAGAGATTAACATATTTATATTATGTTTTTTAATAAATTTCTAGATTTTTTTAGCAATTTATTTACCAGTATAGAGGTAATTTTTATAAAAAAATATACCAGAAGGCAAAGAATAATAAAAAATATAATATGTAAAAAGTAATATTCTAATAATTATTACATTCTAGATGCCAAGTAGCAGAACCTTATTTAAAGTGAAATATGAATATATTAATTGTAAAACTTCTAAAATAAGAAGTAACAAGATACATTAACATTATAAACATAAATATCCTCATGTCAAGCCAGCTGATATGAAATTTACAAAGATAGCCATCAAAAGATATAATAATAATTGGGTATCCTCAAATTGTGAAATTCCATATAATATCACAAATGGAGTTGAAACCCAGTTGCAAAAAAAGACAATAACATCTTACTTCCGAAAAGTAATATTTTTTATTTATTATTGTAACTAAAGACAATAAATATAATTGAAAATATACCTTAAATTTGTGAATTAATAGAAACTGATTCTTCATTTAGAATTTTACCAGAATACTTTAAATATTAATATTAAAGTAGGCAGGATATGGAGAAAATAAATTATAATTTTTATTATTAAATATTTTTTTTAAACTGTTTATCACACCATTTTTATATCTATATATACTTTATAAAGTTCAATTTAACAATATGTTTAATAGGTTAATAATAATAATTTAAAACCAAAGTATTAAAAAAACTTATTAAGTTAATATAATGTAGTAAAAATAAAAGTAAGGAATGTAAATTTCAAGGTATTTTTAAATTTAAATCCTTTCATTTAATTGAAATAAGATTTCAAAGTTCTTACTTTTACTTTTTTTATATAAATTTATCCTTAAAATATGAATTGGATTCAACTATTTTCAAAATTTTATCTGTGGGAATTTCATCCCCTTTATTTACATTATGTGTTATATTTAGTATGTTTATATTATTATCATTGTTTTATTTAGCTACTAGAATTTCTTTAAATAATATACTTTCATCATGAACTTCACAATTTTATTTATACTAATTTTTCTATTTATAAGATTACTATTGTTTTTACAGTCACTATAATATTCTTTTATGATTTCTTCATGTGATCGCATAGGTTTTATATTAATCTGCATCTATCATGCCTATGAATCTTTCAAGTATATTTTCAAAATGTTTTAACATGATCTTCCTAACAAAGACATTTTATTACTGTTTATGATTAACGCGTTAAAAATTTGAAAATTCCCTTAGTATTCTACATTCACTTGTGCTGTACCTATCACTTGTATTGTCTTGCCATTGTAACCTGATAACTTTATGTTGAACTTCATAATATTTTTAATGCCTATTTTCTCAATCATGTATTCTTGTAGGATTAAATCTCATTGTATTGATCTTATTTAAATAAGGCGCTTGGTGTCTAGGATTATGAGCCATGGTTTCTATTGTCATTTAAACTACTCTTTATTTATTAATTAGCAAACCTCCGTTATTGAAGATTTCCAAATTGTATTATCTTCTCATCCAATCCCCAGTTCCAGTGAGGCGCTTACTTTGCATGATGAAGTATTTTAAATACGAATTATATAATAACTTTTGAAGGGGATAAATTATGATTATGAGGATATTCAAATATTTCCAACATTTATTAAAAACTTAATAATAATGTAGTTAAGAATAAAATTACCATTTGGCTAAAATTATATTTAAAAAAATATAGTTTTTCATAAGTTAACAAATTATAACAACTATTTATGTATAATAAATCTCCGTTATTGAAGATTCACAAATTGTATTATCTCCTCATTCAATCCCCAGTTCCAGTGAGGCGCTTACTTTGGATGAGGTATTTAATTTAAATAAAATTTATATAATAACTTTTGAAAGGAATAAATTACGAGGATATTCAAAATCCAAGTCTTATTCAGCTATACAAAAAGAAGGAACCAAATGACCCATTTCACTTCATATTATTTAGGATGACAAATATTCTGATTAATTTCATAATTGCTGTAGGCCCATGTCAGCCATGTAGAAATAAATTTCAATATCCTGAGGTTTAAATAATATATAATTTTCATTAATTTTTACCCATCCATTAATTCTATACCAGTATTTATTTTTTTAAACAGGAGCATAACCTAATATAGAAAGGTTAATATAGATGATTCCTTCAACCCCAGAAATTAGCTATCGTCTTTTGTCTATATTTTATTATGTTTGGTGGCCCTAAGTCTAACACTTTTTGGACTCAACTTGGAGTAAATAACTGGAAAAACATTAAGCTTGACTTAGAGAGATACGAATCATCTTCTATTCATAAGGATCGATATGCAAACATGACTTGTCTTGCAAATAAGCGCATTCAAGATGCTATCAAATAAGCTTTATATAATCATGTAAAATCGTAATATAGTTCATAATATTATCGATGCCATTATGTACCTTATAAAATGTAATATAGGCTTTGGTTCTAATTCGAATGAAGGTAATTTTATGTGCTCTAAATTAATGGCAAAACGGTTCCAACTTTACGTGCATACATGAATAATAACGAAAAATTGCGGAGAAAATAATCAGTTAAAATTTCGAGACCTTATATAAATTTGCTGTCATATGGCCACGTGAAAAAAATAACTGAAATTATTAAGATAAAAATAACAAAAAGCATTATTCAAAAAATTAAAGAGAATCGTGCCTATAGCATTATATTAGATGGAACATATGATGTGTCTAAAAAGAATGCATAGCTTTGCTTGTACGGTATATAGAAGATGATTTGCATCCACATCCTGTAGTAAGGATCATACATGTTTTTACAACATCAGAAACCACTGGGGAGAATATAAAGAAACATATTTTTAACTATACAAAGGAATGCAGGCTTTAATATTGAAAGAGGCTCCAAAAGCCATCTATATTTGGTTAGGCTAAATTTAGTAGTTGCTCATGTTTGTGGATGCAAAATTGAAATGAAAAAGGCAATGGGAATATTAGATGAGTTATATAATTTTATGAATGGAGTTAGACCTCAAGATGTGCTTGTTAAATATCAAATGAGAAAGTCCAAGAAATCTCTTAAAAGAATTAATAACACAACAAGGTAAATAAAATATTTTTAATGAAACTTATATATTTTCAGAAATTGGTCATCATCTTACAAATCTGAAGAATTTTTTTTAGATGTTTATGAACATATTTTAGTTAGTTGAATTAAAAGATTCTAATGACCCAAGCACCTCTTCCATTGCCGATAGATTATTATCAAGAATTAAAGATGAAAATTTCATATTAAGTCTATTTATTTTGAAAGAAATGTTGAAATGCACACATGAGGCTTGTATTGAAATGCAGGCAGTTGGTAATGATTTGGCTATGGTAACCAAATTAATACAACATACAAAAAATAAATTACAAAGACTAAAAGGTTAATATTAGTTACTATTTCTATAAATATTTTAAAATATAGCTAATGGAGACAATATTTTTTTAAAATTACATTCTTTATCTAATAGTTTTTTGAAAAAGAATAATGTAATAACTGATTTGTATAATATGAAATCAATATTAATATTGAATCAAACAGAATTCAATAATTATGTTGAACAAAAAAAAAACAAGTTGAATAAATTAAAAAAATTTTTAATTATTATTTATTGTTATAGATATAGAACGGAAATATTTTTGTCTAAATGCAATAATTAACCACTTAAATGATCGATTTAATTATGATTAAATTTTTTATCATAAATATCCATTTTTACTCCCGCTGGAATTATGGATAATGAAAAAATAGAAGGATGGCAAATATCCGAAATTTGTCATACTTATCCCCCCCCCCCCCGAAAATCATGGCTACGCCTATGGGATGATAGAAATTGGATGCCTAAAACATTGTTGATGAATATAATGATTTTCGCTCTTTATATTTGGAGTCTCAATCAATCATTTTTTGCGAAGATCTTTGAAAGTTAAAAAGAATGACACTAGTTATATATTGATGAAAGTAATTTATTGATATTTTATTTGCAATTGTATATAATTAAAGGTATTGCAAACGATCAAACTACCGAAGAAAATATCATAATTGAGATCATGATCAAAATAAAAAAATGGATAAAATATTCTTTTATATTACCATACCGACTTTTAAATCAATTAAATTCTTATTTTAATTTAAATTTATTATATAAATATTTATTAACCCTTCCTACAACTTCATGTTCAGCTGAAAGAGCTATGAGGTAAAAATAAACAAAACTCGAATGCGGAAATGAAATTTCGGACCCATTTTTAGAAAATTTACTGTTAATATCCAGCGAAATTAATGTTTTTGAAAATTTTACATTTGATGATATTATAACACAATTTGCATTAACATCAGTGGCGTAGCCAGAATTGAAATGGGGGGGGGGGGTTAAAATTTTTTTTTAAAATTTGTCAATTTTGTGTTTATTGGTGTCTAACTATAGTAACATGACTAAGATCATATTATAATAATATAGCAATTTTATAATTTGAATTTATAAAGAGAGGTCTACTTTTCTCTGAGATTTGACTAATTCATCTTGAATCAAATTTTTATCTAGAATAATCTCCTTATAAATATTTAATATTGCGAATTCATTTAAACTGCTTTCACCGGTGCTATTTCTTAAATAGGTTTATAACCTTTTCAAAGTTGAAAAAAATCTTTCATTAGTGCAAAAAGCAATGTTTTGATATTAGGCAGGGAATCTAAAGTGCAATTATACATGGAAAGGGTCTGCAAAGCATATTTTGGTCTCAAAGAGTACTCTATTCTGTCAAAATTTTTATACCAAAATTCGACATCACAAAGTAATTTATCATACGATCCTGATAATTCATAAAACTCTGAGATCTTCTTAATATCCTCTCGCATTTCAAGTGTATTTAGACTCAACCGGCAAAAGAAAATAAAAGCTGTTTAAAATAAAATTGTGACTAATAAATCTTTCATTTAATTGAAATAAAAATGTATCAATAAGGGGAGAATCCTCAATCGTAGATGCATCAATATTTAAGCGATTGGACTATCTAGAAACTACTATAGGTTTAAAAATTTTAATCCCAAACATATTAGCAATCACCTTTAATTTCTCATTATATATACCAAATTAAATGATTTTTCTTTTATTTAAAAATTATAAAAAATTAATTAAAATTTTTAAAACTATCTAATTAGTTTAACATTATAAATTTTATTAAATTTATAAATATCTAATTTAACTATGCGAGAAAAAATTTACAATATATTTTTATTGTTATTTAATATTTTACATATAATTTTTAATATATATAATATAATGCTTTTTTAAAAAAATTAATTTTTTAAAATGGTTTTTGAATTTTTTATCCTTTTTTATATGTATTTCAGTAACAGGCTGGTATGAAGGCAAAATGGGGGAAAATTCGTTTTTTAAAAGAATCAGTTCCTTTTCTAGGATTTGCAATAGATGAAAATGGCATCCACACAGAGAAGGAAAAAATAGATGCTATTCGAAGGATACCAACACCTAAGAATATACACCAATTGAGATATTTTTAGGACTTGAACGTTATTTGCACATTCGATTTCATCATTATGGTAATATAAAATCAGTAATGTATCTTTTTCACAGCGAATATATACGCTTTTTAAAAAATGTAAATTTAATTAAACATTTTATAATTTCAATGCAAAAACTATAATTCATTTTATTCTAGTATTTTATATAATAGCTCTATTTACAATACATGTTTTTAATTAATTAAAAGGTAATATAGGTATTTGGAATCAAGCTAAATATACCTCTTAAAAATTACTCGTCATATTTTTTTACAATATTTTAGATCTTTTTTATAGAAATATTAATATGTTATCTCATTTAATACACTTATATATATTTTATGAAAATAAAGTGAATATCAATCAAATTATGAAAAGGTTGCATTATTTAAATATAAGTTGATTATCACCAACAAATTTTTTAAATTTTTTTTCCCTAAATAGGCTTGAAAGATTGTAAATAGAATTATGTTGTAAGATTATAAATGGTGGCTTATTATAAGATTTTTTAAATAAAATTACTATACCATAGTGTTGTAAACGAACGCGTTCAATTGAACGCGTTCGTAAGTTCGTTTTTTTGAAAAAAATGATGAACGGCGTTCCTTTTATTCTTGACGAACTTTGAACCTGAACGCGTTCCTTTTTTATGACCGTTCAATTTTAAAAATATTTTTTTTATTTATTTGAAAAATTTAATATTTCCGAATTTTTTAAAAAAATGTTTTATTTATATTTTTTAATCGGCTGTGTATTTCCTTTTCACATTTCATTTTTTTTAACACATAGTTTATTAATTTGAATATTATTGTTTATATTTTAATTTAATAGATTAGCATAAGCATGGATATTATTATTTATTACTCATAACCTGATTTGAAAATCCAAAATCAGATGAATTATCATTACTATGGCCAAATATGATAAATGTTTTACATTAACATCCTATATTGAAGGAACTAATCCAATGCTTACCAAGTGTAAAATGTGGCAAGTATGTCAAAATCTTCAGGTTCCAATTTAAAACGACATTTGATTTTAATATTAATTATTTGATTTTATATGATATAACTAAGTTAAATCATTAAATTTGAAGAAATAATGCATTTGGGATATTTGACCCCAACAATAACGATAGTTATTTTAAAATTAAAAAAATTAGTGGCCTCAAATATGGTCAACCATTGATAGACGCCGTGTTAAATGGGATTAATAAAAGGTATTAAACCTATCACTCTCAAATAATTACATACATTTTATTTTTTTAAAGATTTAAACATATATATAAGGATCAATATGTTCTTTCTGCAATTATACATCCAGCATCCAAACTTCAATGGCCAAGATTAAACTTCCACAGAACGAACCTATTAAAATAAACTTATAGCGTTATTGAAAAAAATGCTTTGTAAACCCTAGAGAACTGTTAATTTCGAGATATCCTTTTTTTTTGTCGGGAGTAGAGAACATATGTTTTTAATTAATTCTCCACGTTAAAAGAGCTGTTTATTAAGTATAATACCGCAATCCCCTCATCTGCCCCTGTAGAGCGCGTTTTTAGACTAATGCCGTATTAACTGCTAAGTGTTCTTATCTATCAGATAAATATTTTGAAAACAAATTGTTATTAAAATTAAATAAGAAAAATTTTTTATAAATAAAAATATCTTTTTATTCGCTATATTATATTTTATTTCTAATTATATTATCAAAATAATTATTTTTAAACATGGCTAAAATATGTATTAAAAAATATAAGTTTATTTATATTAAATTAAATTTAAAAAAAATTTATCATAAAATTTTCAACGGTTTTATGAAGGTGAACGCGTTCCTTTTTTGAACATGAACTTGAACGTGAACGCGTTCGTTATGTTTGCATAAGGATAAATTGTTCTTATTATTTTATGGAAGGCATTGCAAACAAGGTACGAGTAAAACAAACTTTTATTGAAAAATTTACATATCTGTTTTTTACAAAAATATATTACACTTTATATACATTTTCAGTAATCAGTTTTTGTAACTATTCACAAAATATAATGATATAAAAATAAGGTTTTTAGTATGTTATATAAGAAAAGACAATTTTAAACTCTTTAACATATTAAAATAGAAAAGACAATTTTTAAAAGGTATTTTGAATATCATATAATATAAAAACCTTCAAAAAATATAAATATAATATGATATTTAGATTAGTTATATTCAACATCTCCCCCTTTTTCTAAGTGACTCTTCCTCCATTTGTTATCTCCTTCATAGCTCCATTATTCATTTGTCGATCTGCCTCGAAGTTTGTGCCTTGTATCATCGCTCGTCCAACATTGTTTGTTGATCCGTTGTTTGCATTTGACCTTTCCATTTAGCTTTTAAAATTTTATATATATTTTTTTTTACAAAATTTTATTTATTTATAACAATCATTTTCTATGTCGTAGGTCATATTCTCGCTTTTGAACTTGACTTTAATTTTTGAATTTTGAACTTGACTTTGAATTTTCCAATTTTGTTGCACTTAAACTTGTTTTTGTTGAACTTGAACTTGTTCACTTCTTCCCCCTCTAAAATTTTTTTTATTTGTTTGTAGTAGAATTTTTATTGCATGCATGGGGACTCCGAAGAGGAGGGCTGCTTCGGTGAATGAAACCACATGTTATCATATCCCTAAAAGGATAACGATGAAGCTATTGGACCTGTACATACAGAGGGTTCGCGGCGTGGGATCTTAGGCTGATGAGATATGGTAGGGCATCGATAATGACTTCCGCTTTTCAGAAGGTGAGGTAGGTGCTCACTACCAGTTTGAGCGAGCTGTTTTTCATCGTAGGGAGAAGAGCCTCGACATGCCGGTGATAGTGTAAGCGCAGTAATTGACGACAAGTGCCCGAGCTGCGAGCAGTCGACCTACTTCCAGATGTTGATATGAGTGTTTGCGAAAGATTACTAGGCAACTGGAGAGTAGTCATCTGGTGTTGTTGTTGGCATATACAGTTTTTGATTCCAAGTTTATGGGGGCTCCGAGGTAGGTAATGAATGATGTTGGGTCGAGAACTGACCTGTTGAGCGAGATGGTAAGTCCCCAACCTTCTAAGGTGCATCTGAGAGGATCTGGTAGATCATTTGACACCAAACTCGGTGTTCCCATAGATTAGGGTCGAGATATTAGTTGTAGCAGGCTTTCCTGACGGTAGTGGCGTAGGTATCTAAAATGTGCTATGTAGGCAATAATAGCTAAAGGAAGCGCCCATAGATAGGATTTTGTAGCGGTAATTGCCGCCTTGAAAGACTCCAAAAATACGCTGGACTTTTATTGCAAGGGGGATGAAGAAAAAGGCTGACTTGAACTGAATCTTGTTAGCGGATCTAGATTTTTCTAATTTTGATGACATAAGGAGGATCGATTTTAGTTTAAACGGATAGTGCTGGAAATTCTTAGACACCTCGAAGAAGTCGCAATCACTCTCGCCGTTAGATTTGGGGATTACCTATATTGGGCAGCAAATCTAGCTAAGAGATATTGGATAATCGGACAGCAACTCTCGTAAGGTTTGCGGGCGCGGACGTGGCAAAAATACCTACATCCATTTGTGGTAATGCGTAGATGATCCAGTTTGAGTCTGAATTCCCTCCTGGCTATGGCTTTGGTGGACGGAGACATCAAGGGTCCTATTTAGAGCTCGGTCTCGCCGATAAGGGAAGGACCACCTTCGAAGATCGCGTCTATAGGAACGTCGGTTGCCATCGTTTCGAATAATGCCCTGAAAATACCATTAATCGGAGGGATGGCCACTGACCTCACGTGGGGCACACCAACTGGAGAGCAAGCTTTCTAGACACTCCACGATAGGCGAGACTTACTTTTCCATATTGGAACGTGGAGAAGACCTGGAAGCTGTGAACAGGTTGTCAATCCTCCATTCCCGAATTCCTGAATCCTCTGTCAATAGCAAAACTATATCGAATGAGGATTAAGGCCAGCGACTGGCAAAGGCGGCTCGGCTGAGATGATTGACTGCTGCTGCTTCCCGTGCCTTCGGATTCTTCATCGCCAATTGGCTTACCTTAGGCACCTGGCGCGTCAGCTCCCTAAGATAAGAATTTAGGGAACTTCGCTGTTCTGCTCTTCCAGTTCGGAGGTCCATTCCCCGGGATCTGAATATCTCCATAATCCAGAATTGAGACATTTGTCAAGATTTGTGGCCTTGAAAAGGGAAGAAGAAACTGAGGGAAGTAAGTTAGAAGTAGGGAAGGGAGGAAAAGAGGAAAGAGGAAGAAGAAGGAATTATATCGTTTTCTCCCGGACGGGGCTTACTTCCTCTTCTTGCCCCTGGTGGAAGTCGCTTCATTCTTGGGACGACGATAAAAGGAAGCGGCCTGACTTGGTCGTCTCGTGTCTAGAGAAACCCGGTCGGGGACAACTTTAATCTCCTCTGCATCCATTTATCTTTCTTGAAAGGACATAATGTATAGCCATAGTAATGATGTGTACCCTATCGATTAAGGGTTAGCAAATGCGTATGTATCGGGGCTCATGCACTTGACAAGCCTCTCGATGTGTTTGATTTCGTGACGGTTACGGTTGTTAGCCGGGGTCTAAACATGCCTTCCCTAGCAATTTTATTTTAATTTTTACTTCCCTTTCTAAATTTTGATGAGGGGCCCCCTTCGTCAAAAATTTAATATTGTTTCAAAGTGTTAACTTTAAATCCCTTCTCCTTTTATTATCATAAAAATTAAAAATTTTATATAGCCAAAAATGTTCTTCAAATTTTTTTATAGCCACATATAAGATAGTGAGGCAAAGTTTTATTTTTCAATATTTATATGTCGCCGCCGTTATTGCCTTATTTAAAGTATAAATTGTTCAATACCAACAAGTAGTGGATAACAGGTTATGTGTCCACTTTAAACAGACTAAACAAGTTTTTATACATGTAATTTTTATAAATAAATAAACACGATTTCTTAAAAAAATGGTACCGAGTTGAAAGCGTTAATATCATATATTTTATTATTATGAGTGCTATTTAATTTGGTGTTACAACTGATTAAATTTGATAATTTTTTTTAGAAAGTCAAATGGATGAATATATGGTGTTGAATATTATGAAATAATGTTTATGGTTAAAGAAATGATTTGAAAGTTATATATTTATAATTTAATAGATAAAAAATATCTTTTTATTAGCTAGAAAAATGTCTTATGTGATGCAAAATACGAATTCTGCGTATTATAATTTTTAAAGTATATATTATATCGATCTAGTTGCTGTAATAATGGTAAACCTGATGAGTATCGAATACCCCATTGCTGTCTAGGTCAGTGACCTGCAAAATAGAAAACAAGCTTAAAATTATTTTTTTATAAGATATATTTAAAATCTTTATTTAAATTGTTATTAAGCGTTAAATATGGTTCTATTTACATTTTTGCACTTAAGGGTATTGTATAGTCTATTTTAAAATCCCTCTTTGTTTATATTTAATTCCATTAAAATTAAAATATATGACTTTTGTGTATTCTTGACAGGGGTTTTTCATACTTTTGGACTCCTTAGTAAGGTATTCATTAATCATTATTTGGATAGTTAGGTTCCGGAGATCGTCTTGAATCCTGAGGCAGATTAGAATTCCGAAAAGTATGAAGGAATTGGTTTTATTTTAAATTATATAGACAAAACTAACACAACACTTCTTTTCAAAAGCGTTCTATTTGCGCTTTTTATTTTCCCTATAAAAGGGACTAATTTATATGTTTACGATAATATATATTTTTAGTTTGAAATTTTTTTAACTTGATAAAATTTAAATGAGGTTTTTTTTGTTAAATAATTGTCCGTTTAATATTAATTACTTTGCGTTAAAACTAACATATACGGTCACAAGGACTGAGTGTCTCCTACAATACTGCCCGTAAATGAAGCCCCGTTACTTTATTAAGATTATTTATAATTATCATCAAGATAAAATTCTGAAACTGAAGAATATTATTAATCACTGATATTTTAATTCAGAAATATTTATAATTGTTTGCAAGGTTTTCTGTTAAACCAAATTTTGTGATCTAAAATAAGAGTTATGTTGGCTAGAGAGAAAGAGTTTTTTCTTAAATATTTGATAAATATCTTTTATTTAAATTAAATTGAATCTATATAATATTTTAGAAAAATTAATAATTATTGTTATATTTTAATTATTTGATAAAGGGATGATAACCATTGAAATTATTAGCAAATACCACTATCCCCGATGATAAGAAGTTTGAATAAATGATCATAATCCCGTGACATTTAAATTGTTATAAGATGTTTTTAAACATTTTCAATAAGCATTGTAAATATAATCCAACCGCAAGCGTACGTTAATCTTTTCGACTTGTGCTAAACCATGACCGATCAGAAATTTTATTATAATATTCATTATAATAATTAGACATAATTCGATAGGGTGTTGTGGGGACTGGATATAATAATTAAATAAAATAAAATCTATCAAACATAAAGGCCATTATTTATTTTTTTCAATATTCATTTCCTCAAGACTATCTTCCAGATGCAACTATATAATAAATACTTATCATCGCCCCTCTTTATATTTGCAGAAATATTGAAATTTTGTTTTATAAGATGTTTTTAAACATTTTCAATAAGCATTGTAAATATAATCCAACCGCAAGCGTACGTTAATCTTTTCGGCTTGTGTTAAACCATGACCGATCAGAAATTTATTTTAATATTCATTATAATAATAATTAGACATAATTCGATAGGGTGTTGTGGGGGGGGGGGGGGTTAAATTTTTTAAAGAACTGGATATAATAATTAAATAAAATAAAATCTATCAAACAAATTTATAAAGGCCATTATTTATTTTTTTCAATATTCATTTCTTTAAGACTTTCCAGGTGCAACTATATAATAAATCCTTATCATCGCCCCTCTTTATATTTGCAGAAATATTGAAATTTTGTTTGGTTAATTCCGTAGAATTTCTATTAAATCTACAACCAGAAGGATTAACTAGTTTGATTTGCTAACTTTGACAGTGATTATATATGAATTGAAGCTATATCCAGCCAAAATCTCGGTCTTCATCTATTTTCTGAATATTTTAGATAACAATTGGTCTTTGTAGTTGCAATATGGTCTCTCATTTCATATGTTCTCTGCAACCTCAGAGTTGAAGAAAATAGGCACGACCCATTACACTGCCGATTCTCTAAAGGCCGCCATCCTAGATTTAGCGCAATCAGCAATATAATATTTATAGTAATAAGAGACAACAGTCTATGCACCATCGAACCCTTAGATCTAAATACTTCAGATGGATAAAGACCACTTGCTTTAACCTTAATTCCATAGGAAAGGGCATCACTCTAACTTGGGATTACATTTTTGTATGTATTAACTAAATTAAAAATCACAAAAACACTTTTTCGATGGCCGAAATAAAAAAAACAAATATTCAGATTAATTAATATTAAATTTGTACCTGTTGCCACATCAACCCTCATAAATTTTGGCCACAATGACTTTCCTTCCTGAAAAAATTTATCCATATCGCATATGATCCTAGAGAATATTTCTATATTCTTCAGAACATCGTTAAATTTGTTATCAATTCATGGCTCCTTGTTGACCATAACTATTGTTTACAATAGCATTTTTATTTAAGTATTTTTTAAAATATGTATACATATATATATATATATATATACGGATTTGGACAAAAGCTCATCGTATTAAGAAATATTGAGCACTTTTTTGGTTTGTTTAGTATATTTCACAATATATTTTATTTCCATGTGATTCAATTTTAACAAACACAATTAATTATAATGTTTTCTCGAAAATATATTAAAAAACGTCCATATCTGTCCATTACAAATAAAAGATACAACATTTCTTTCCTGAGAAATCAAACAGGGGTTAAGAGATACAATTTACACATAAATATATATATATATAATCAAAGTAATTGACTACATAAATTCTAATATATGATCAAAAATCTGTT
This sequence comes from Gordionus sp. m RMFG-2023, assembly GCF_954871325.1. Lineage (NCBI taxonomy): Eukaryota > Metazoa > Nematomorpha > Gordioida > Chordodea > Parachordodidae > Gordionus > Gordionus sp. m RMFG-2023. The sequence continues at coordinate 20,468,738 of NC_088775.1, forward strand.
TCAATAACTCTTTATTTTTTCTTGACCATATATAAATGTCATTGAGCTATTGATTATCATTAACGGCATTTGGGTCATTGCTTGATTGATATTGATTGTACTGTTGATTGTTATTAAATCTTAATTATTAATGAGTCATAGCTTGATTAATATTGTATGAATTGATTGTCATTAAATCTTAACAGTTAGTGAGTCATAGTTTGATTGATCCGTAGCATCATTGGTCATTCATGATCATTTTATCTTAAACTTGGTATTAGTGTGGTTAATTAGTTGGTTTTACACGACGACGACCCTGGTTTTTGATTGAAAAAATGAACCAGAACCAACCCAATAAAATGGGTTGACCAAATTCATCGACCCGAGCATCGATCAGAGCACCAACTCCAAACCAACTTATAGTATTATTGTTAATAAATTTTGCTCAATTTTATACATAGAGGACGAATATTTCAATATAAGCATATAATCAATCATATTATTTTCTTTTTAAAAAATTTTTCTCTTTTAATCTGAAAATTAAAAATTAGAGGACGAGTAAATTAATTCCATATTAATTCAATAATTGATATCGAATTCGAAATGATTATCTTCTAAGACCGGGAAAAATTTATTATAGAAATTTATCGATTTTTAGATATTTATCATATTTCATCAAAAAATGAGGGTAATATACGTTTATTTTAATAACTTTTGGGATCTGCCTTAAAGGTGAAAATTGGCTAAGGCTCACACCGGTTTCAGGAGTTGACATTATTCACCTCAGGAGTTGACTCTAGTTGTCCCAATAGTTGATTCGACTTAAATTTTGAGCCGAAATGTATTTATTTGTTATTTAACTCTAAATCGCTAATGGATATTACAACAAAAAATAATTTCTTAATATACAGCCTAAAATTGCATTCCCATCAAAATATTTTTACATTTATCCAAAATATACCTCTAGCGAGTAGTTCTAGCTGATCCTTGTCACAGGTATCACAGGAAAGATCCTTCAGTGCACTACGATTAAGTAACCACATTCGAAATAAATGATTTATGACTTTTATTTCAGTTTTCAACTACCAAAATTAAAATGGTCTTTGGCGGGCTTGAGAATGATCCTGGCTTGGTTTAATATTATATTAGGCATAATATTTAACACAGAACATTTATATGGGTCTCAGATAAAAGCCAATTTAAATATATTTTTACTTTCCAGGCCAAAACCAATGCCCATGAAAATCTGATTTTCATTGTATTTTTAAATTCATTAGATTATTTAAATATTTATTCCAGTTCTCAACTACCAAAATTATTATGATCTTTGGCTAGGCGTGGGGAAATTTTTTCAAAATTATTTTTTTAATATTAAATATTAGGCATAGGTGATCATGATCAGTTATATTTTAACAAATAACATAGATATCAAGTAAAAGCTTTAAATATATTTTATTCTTACGGGTCATTAAATTAAAAATAAATAAAATAAAATATATTCACTCATGATATTTTTTTTAACAAATCAATTATTTATTTTTAAAAAGATAATTAGAAATATTAAAACAAATTGGGCACATCTATGTACAAAATACTAGTTTGATTTTCTGAAATTTTATTAAATTCTTGTAAATTTATAATTGTATAGTAATTTAAATTATATATATATATTCAATTGTTCACCATAACATGTATAGTATTGTCTTAAAAGATGGAGATATCTTATCTAACATATCTCGTATTTTTATAACAATAGGCCGAGCCGAGGTATTTTCCGGCCATGACTAAAATACGAATTGCTAAAAACTACAAATTGCCAGGTAAAATAAAGTGACTAAACTAAGAATTGCCGTATTTAATGTCAAAATAAAGTGACTAAACTACGAATTACCGTATTTAATGTTAAAATAAAGTGACTAAACTACGAATTGCCGTATTTAATGTTAAAATAAAGTGACTAAACTACGAATTGCTGTATTTAATGTTAAAATAAAGTGACTAAACTACGAATTTCCGTATTTAATGTTTAAATAAAGTGACTAAAATACGAATTTCCGTATTTTATGTTAAATTAAAATGACTAAACTGCGAATTGCCGTATATAATGTTAAATTAAAATGACTACACTACGAATTGCCGTATTTTATCTTAAATTAAAATGACTAAACTACGAATTGCGGTAATTAATGTTAAATTATAATTACTAAACTGTGAATTGCAGTATTTTATGTTAAATTAAAATGACTAAACTGCGAATTGCCGTATATAATGTTAAATTATAATGACTAAACTACGAATTATACCTTCATTTATCTTAAATTAAAATGACTAAACTACGAATTGCGGTAATTAATCTTAAATTAGAATGACTAAACCAAATGCGGTAATTAATAATAAATTATAATTACTAAACTACGAATTGCTATATTTAATGTTAAAATAAAGTGACTAAACGAATTGTCGTATTTTATGTTAAATTAAAATGACAAAACTACGAATTGCGGTAATTAATCTTAAATTAGAATGACTAAACTACCAATTGCGATAATTAATGTTAAATTATAATTACTAAACTACGAATTGCTGTATTTAATGTTAAAATAAAGTGACTAAATTACGAATTGCTGTATTTAATTTTAAAATAAAGTGACTAAACTACGAATTGCCGTATTTTATGTTAAATTAAAATGACTAAACTACGAATTGCGGTAATTAGGTTAATGATGCTTGGTACCTTAAGGTACTATCTATCAAATTTGAATTTTGTTCATTTTTCATTTGGATAGGCACTACCAAATATATTTATAATATATATTTGAAAAATCGCTATTTTTGGAAAGCCTCTATGGCCTAGTAGGCAAGAGCTTGGTTTACTTATCCCATGGTCCCGGGTTCGAATCCCAGGAATGATCATATTTTCTTTCTTATTCTAACTTGGTGGTTCCATCCTTGGGGGGATAATATATAGGAGGCCGGACTCGACCACGTGATTCCGTATTAATATATTAAATAATTAGGATTTTATTACATTTTAATAAATTTTGGTCGGTATTTAGCAAATTAGGTTGGTATTTAGAATATTTCCATACATTCACTTGGTAGTAAGCATCATTAACCCGGTAATTAATCTTAAATTAGAATGACTAAACTACCAATTGCGGTAATTAATGTTAAATTATAATTACTAAACTACGAAATAAAGTGACTAAACTACGAATTGCCGTATTTAATGTTAAATAAAGTAACTAAACTACGAATTGCCGTATATAATGTTAAATTTAAACTATAAATTGCAGTACTTAATATGGAAATAAAGTGACTAAGCTACGCCGTATTTAATGTTAAAATAAAGTGACTACACTACGAATTGCCGTATTTTATGTTAAATTAAAATGACTAAACTGCGAATTGCAGTATATAATGTTAAATTATAATGACTAAACTACGAATTGCCGTATTTTATGTTAAATTAAAATGACTAAACTGCGAATTGCCGTATATAATGTTAAATTATAATGACTAAACTACGAATTGCCGTATTTTATCTTAAATTAAAATGACTATACTACGAATTGCGGTAATTAATCATAAATTAGAATGACTAACTACCAATTACGGTAATTAATGTTAAATTATAATTATAAATTACGAATTGCCGTATTTTATCTTAATTTGAAATGACCACACTACGAATTGCGGTAATTAATCTTAAATTAAAATGACTAAACTACGAATTGCCGTATTTAATGTTAAAATAAAGTGACTAAACTACTAATTACCGTATTAAATGTTAAAATAAAGTGACTAAACTACGAATTGCCGTATTTAATGTTATAATAAAGTGACTAATCTACGAATTACCGTATTTAATGTTAAAATTAAATGACTAAACTACGAATTGCCGTATTTAATGTTAAAATAAAGTGACTAAACTACGAATTGCCGTATTTAATGTTTAAATAAAGTGACTAAAATACGAATTTCCGTATTTTATGTTAAATTAAAATGACTAAACTGCGAATTGCCGTATTTTATCTTAAATTAAAATGACTAAACTACGAATTGCCGTAATTAATCTTAAATAGAATGACTAAACTACCAATTGCTGTAATTAATGTTAAATTATAATTACTAAACTGCGAATCGCTGTATTTATTGTTAAATTAAAATGACTAAACTACGAATTGCCGTGTTTAATGTTAAATTATAATGACTAAACTATGAATTGCCGTGTTTAATGTTAAATTATAATGACTAAGCTACTAATTGCCGTGTTTAATGTTAAACTATAATGACTAAACTACGAATTGCCGATTATAATGTTAAATTAAAGTGACTAAACTACGAATTGCCATATATAATGCTAAATTAAAAGTATTTAATGTTAAAATAAAATAACTAAACTACGAATTGCCGTAATTAATGTTAAATTAAATTGTCTAAACAGTATATGATGTTAAATTAAATTTATAAACAGTATATGATGTTAAATTAAAATGACTAAACTACGAATTGCCGTATATAATTTTAAATTATAATCACTAATATACGAATTGCGGTAATTAATGTTAAATTAAAATGACTAAACTACGAATTGCCGTTTTTAATGTTAAATAATAAATTTTTTAAAGAAATATTATTGTTTTTCAAAAATATCAAGCATAAATTTATTAGGACTAATAACTATTTCTAATACACAATTTTAAATTAGTGTGAATTATAAAAAAGTTATATGTATAAACTGGCATATCCTATAAAATAAATGTGAATTTAAAATATTAAACGGATATAACTGGCAGTATATGAAAAACTATAAAATAAATGTGAATTATAAAATATAAAGTGTATATAACCACTATAAGAATCACTAAATGACCCAAAATAAAAATTTGAATTTTTTCAGCCTTTAAAATTTATATATAAAGTATAAAAAATTTAAATGTTGGAAATATAAATTAATACACAAAAAGTTTTTTAGGAATAATTGTATTTTATATGTTATATATACAATGTAAAATCCAATCTTCGTTGGGATTGAGCTAATTTTTCAATTATCTTATCCTTGCTTGTCGTCAAATGCCTATGAATATTCAAAAGATCCAAACCTTTCAATCTACTTTCAGAAGTTATACTTCTTGGTATGCTTTTCAGAGACCTGCAGGCCCGACACCCGGGCTGGATTGTATTTCAATTTTTTTAAAAATATTTCAGGCTGGGCACGATTTTTTTCAAAAAAACACCCTGGCCGGGCCTGAATTTTTTTAAAAAAATATCCGGGCCGGGCTGTGCTTAAAACAGCCTATATTTGAAATCGTTATTATTAGCTATAAAAATCAAAAATAAATAGAATATATTTTTAAAAAATCCGAGCCGGGCATGAAAATTTTATTTGAAAAACAGCCGTGCCGGGCCTGAAAATTTTTTTTAAAAAACCCTGGCCGGGCCATAAAAAATTTTAAAAAAAATCCGAGCCGTGCCCTGAAAATAGTACTTCTACAGGCTCTGTTATTCTTCTTAAAAAAGAGTGTTCTCTCATTAGTTTACTAATGGGAAGAGTTGCTAAAATATATAAACCCTTTTAATACATTAAGAATATAATCTAAAATGTGTTTGAAATAATGCAGAGCGTTCATATCATTTTTTGGGACTATATCATCCATTGTTAATCTTATAAACATAGTTATTCAACTAATAAGGCATCATAAGATACTTTAACATCTTCATGATAAAAATCTAACAAATATTTTTTTTCTATCACCATCTGAAAAAGGTTGGGAAGGCTTTTGTGGAACTAATATTTTCAGAAGTGTTGCATGATGAATTAAAAACCATTCATTTATTTGGGTATAAATATATGTAAGATATAAATATATGTAAGATATAAATATATGTAAGATATAAATATATGTAAGATATAAATATATGTAAGATATAAATATATGTAAGATATAAATATATGTAAGATATAAATATATCTAAGATATAAATATATCTAAGATATAAATAGATCTAAGATATAAATAGATCTAAGATCTAAATACCTAAGATATAAATAGATCTAAGATATAAATATATCTAAGATATACTCTTCTACTGACCTTATATTAATGTTTTAATGATCAGCTTGCCTTGCTGCAAGTCGAGGGAGACAAATATTAAACACGTATAGCTCTGCTTTTGACTCAACAATAACATATATAATATGAAATTCTTCATCAACATTAGCCCTAATATCCTTGAGTTCTAATAAAATGCTCTCCGCTATTCTCATCTTCTAAATCAAGTCAATGTCATGTTTTTGAAAAGTAATACATAAAATAGGTGTATAATTAAATAATACATTCTAATGAGAAAAAAAATTTGGAATAAGCATTAAGTCCAATAATTTTCTTGCTTCTGAGGAAATATTTATTTCTGGCCATTGTGATATTTCAGTAATAGCAAATAATCGACTCTTCTAACTCCATAAAAGCTGTTACTACTTGATGGCGGAGAGTTTATCTCGACAAGGTTGCAATTTTTTTCTCCCTGTTGGCAGCGTCTACATGGCCGGGGAGGGTAGGAGACAAATGCCTCCAAAATATATTGGCATTTTTAGGGGTAGGTATTGATTTTTGGGGGTTGATATGGATTTTTTGGGGGTAGGCATTTATTTTTTGGGGTAATTTTTGATTTGAATTATAATCTTTTTAAATCCACTAATTGATACGATTATGATGGTTATCGTTGATTTTCTGACAAATGTCAATTAAAGTAAAGATATTTTTCAATTAATAAATAATATAAACTTTCTTTGTGAACCTTTTTCATTTACCATTTTATCAAGTTAATATTTACACATTTCCTATTTGGTACTTTTCTTAGAGGTTAATATATTTATATTATGTTTAAATTTATAGATTTTTTTAGCAGAATAAATTTTGGAGGTAATTTTTTTAGTCATGCTTAAAAACATATACCAACAAGCAGAGTTGTTAAAGGATCTAGATACTTGTATCTAGATCCTGTATCTAGATATAAAAATGTGGTATCTGTATTTGTATCTAGATAGATTTTTGATTAAAATATCTGTATCTAGATATTATTTTAGACGATGTATCTGTATCTAGATCCATTTAAAAAGTATCTTTTAACAACTCTGCCAACAAGCAAAGAATAATAAAAAACATAATATGTAAATAATAATTAATTATTTCATTCTAGATGCCAAGTAACAGAACCTTATTTAAAGTAAAATGTGATTATATTAATTGTAAAACTTCTAAAATAAGAAGTGACAAGATACATGAACATTATAAACATAAACATCCTCATGTAAAGCCAGTAGATATGAAATTTACAAAGGTAGCCATCAAAAGAGATAATAATAATTAGGTATCCTTAAATTGTGATATTCCATATAATATTACAAATGTAGTTGAAGCCCAGTTGCAAAAAAAGGCAATAACATCTTACTTCCGAAAAGTAATATTTTTTATTTATTGTAACTAAAGACAATAAATATTATTGAAAATATACCTTAAATTTGTGAATTAAAAGAAACTAATTTTTTTATTTAAAATTTTACAAATATATTAAAAGGCAGGGGGTAGAGAAAATAAATTATATATTTTATTATTAAATATTTTTTTTAACTGTTTATCAAACTATTTTTATATCTATATATACTTTATAAAGTTCAATTTAACAATATATTTAATAGGTTAATTAATAATAATAATTTAAAACCAAAGTATTAAAAAAACTTATTAAGTGAATATAATGTAGTAAAATAATAAAAGTAAGGTAAAGTTAATTTCTAGGAATTTTTAAATTTAAATCTTTTCATCTTTAATTGTGAAGAAAATCATGATAAACGTGCCAGTATGTAAAAATGTATTTTTTTTTATTAACTTTATTATATATCTTTTCCATTTTACACTTCGTATATATATATATTTTACAAATCAAAATTAGAATACAATATTAAAAAAACGAAAAACAAAAAGTAAAATATTATAAAATGTAAAAAGTAAGGTTACGAAATATAAAAAGTAAAGTTATAAAATTAGATTATAAAAAGTAATAATAAGATTAAAAATTAGAATAAAATAACGTAACATTCTCCCTCTTCTGAAAGCCTTCCCATAAATTCATCTGAGAAGTCATAGAGAGTTTGTTGTCGAAGTAGTTTATCGTTTTAGTAATCAAGTTGTTTCACAAATCATCATATCGTTGGCTTGTCCCAATCGTTGGTTTGTTTAAATCGATTTTGCACGTTGGTTTGTTTAAATCGCAAGCTTGATATCCTTATCGTAAGTTGTCTCCATTAATCATAGCTTGCTTGGTAGTACTCAGTTGTTATTATTAACATTTCAAAATTGTTATTAACATCAGTAAGTTGCGAATAATAAGAAATAATAGTTCATCATATTGGATATAAGAATAAACGACGAATGATAAATCATCAAGATTGTTATATAATATTTTCAGCGTTTTAATTTTTTGCGTTTTATTATAATCGTTTTAATATTTAATTTACTTTATGCATTTTAATATTTATTTTATATTTTAAGTTATATAGTCCTTTAAATAAACAGTTTTTGTTTAATTCGCACAGGTCTAGAAATAGGTGTTATATCGTTATTATCAGTAATTTTTATATTTTTGTCCACACTTCCCTCCTTAAAAGAATCCTTAGAGTCATAGTTAATAATTGTGTTAAAACAGTTTCTAATTCTTATTTGATCTAAATGTCTCCTCAAAATACCTTTCTCTGTCTTAATTTGGAACATCATATCACTTTCTTTATGTGTGATCATACTTTTGCACCATTTATCATCACCTTGTACTTTATACCAAACAAAATCTCCTACATTAAAAGTTCTATAACGTGGTAAAGTAACGTTTATCTTATTCTCCTTCTCCTCCAACGGTTTTAATAAGTCCCATTTAATTCTAATATCTCGATTAAACATCCTCTGAGAAGGTGTAACACCTGTAGTATCATTACGCGTATTTCTGTAATTAAATAAAAATTAGCCAAGTGCGATATCTAGGTCAATTTTAATATTCCTTTTCATATGTGTCTTGAACGTTCTCACCATGCGTTCTACCTGGCCATTGGATTGCTGGTGATACGCAGACGTGAGCACATGTTTAATACCAAAATTGTTGCAAAATTTTTCAAAATCGTTACTCGTAAAGTTAGTGCCATTATCAGTAACTATAGTTTCAGGTATTCCATATAGCGAAATAGTTTTAAAGATTTCTTTTAAAGTAACATCAGTCGTAATAATTTTAACAGGAATAATAATTGGAAATTTGCTGTAGGCATCGACTATTATCAACCAATTTTTTGTGAAAAACGGACCCGCATAATCTATGTGTATCCTTTCAAACGGTTTGGTTGCCGAAATTCATGGTTTTTGTATCTTTATAGGATTATCATGATATATATTACAATCGTCACAACACTTCACTTCCATTACTATATCATTATTTATACCAGGCCACCACATGTAATCTTTGGCTAAGGATTTTATTTTTCCTGCTCCCAAGTGACCTTCATGTAATGACTGTAGTATATTTTTTCTCATAGAAGACGGAATTATGATTCTGTTGCTTTTGTAAAGACAATCCTTAATTATACTTAATTCCAATTCAATGTTTTTATAAATGTTATTCATTATAGGCCTGTTGTTATTAATATCATTTATGACTTGTTTTAATTCAATATCTTTCAAAGTTTCATCTCGAATTTGATTAAAATTAATAGGTAAATCCCCATATTCATATATTATGGTGATATTTAATAGTTTCATCATGACATTCTTGTGGTAATCTCGAGAGACAATCAGGAACAACGTTATATTTACCGGCTTTATACTTTATATTAAAATCATATCCTCCTAATGTAATATTCCACTTCTGGAGTCTTAAGGACATGGTGCTATTATCCTTAAGACCCTTGGTAAAGATGTGAACTAGAGGCTTATGGTCAGTAATAATTGCAAATTTTGTGCCGATTAAATATTCCTGGAACCTCTTTATGGCGAACATAATGGCGAGAGCCTCACGCTCAATATTGGTATAGTTCATTTCGGATTTCAATAAAGTTCTCGACGCGAAAGCTATAGGTTTTTCTTTACCGTCTTTTTCAATATGAAATAGTACAGCTCCTAAACCACATTTCGATGCGTCATTGGCTATCCCTATAGGTAATTCAGGGTTAAAATATGTCAAAGCAGGTGGAAGACTAATCAACTTCTTAAGATCATTAAAACTTTTAGAGTGTTCAAGGTTCCAAGCCCATTTTTCTTTGTTGACAATCTTATTTAGAGGATCGGCAATTTCTGCAAAATTGTTCAAAAATTTTCTATAGTAGCCAGCCATTCCCAGAAATGTTGATAATTCAGCAGCTGATTTTGGTTCTGGCATATTAATTATTGCTTCAATTTTGTGGTGATTAGCATGAATCCCCTTAGCGTCAATATCATGACCCAGGAACCTTACTTTGTTTTTAAAGAACACACTTTTATTAAAATTAGGTATTAACCCAAACGATGATATTCTATCAAACACTTTTTTTATGTTGTTAAAGTGGGCTTCATCGTTTTTTCCAGTTATAAGTAAATCATCAATATAAAATATGACATCATCCATGTCACCAAAGATTTGATCCATAATCTGTTGAAAAATTGCAGATGAGGTCTTAAGCCCAAAAGGAAGTCTAAAAATTGGTAATATCCCTTGTGCGTAGATATGGTTAAAATATTTCTGCAACTTTTATCAATTGGTATCTGTAAGAAAGCATTTTTAAAGTCAATCTTCGTAAATTACTTTCCTTCTGAAAGTTTAGCTATTAGATCATTGATTCGTGGTAGAGGGTATCTGAAATCTTATAGAGCTAGGTTTACAGTGTCCTTAAAATCAGCACAAAGCCTAATGCTCCCATCATCTTTGTAGACAGCGGTAACAGGACTCGCCCATCGGACATCATTCACCGGCTCAATTATCTTATCATGTATCCATTTCTTAAGTTAATTGCTAACAAGATCAATCTTTGAATAAGGAATACGTCTAGGCGGTATAATTTTAGGTTGGGCATTTCTTCTTAAATGTAACTTGACACTTGCTTTGTTGATTGGCCCATCAGTCAATTTAGATTCACACTCTTTAATTAATTTTTTTATTTCATCTTCGTAATTAGTGTCAACATTAGCTATAAATTTATTTTAAATATTTTTGAAAGCATTGATCCATGTACGTCCTAACAAGGCATTTTTACTTGATTCGACGACTACCGCTTGTAAACATTTTGAGATACCTTCATAAGTCATTTTGACTTGAGTAGTGCCGATGATCTTGATTAAATTTCCGTCATATGAGGTGAGGTTTAGCTCGGATTTCTTAAGATCTCTAATACCAAGTTTTTAGCCAGACCATGAGGTATAATAGTGTGTTTAGAGCCCGTATCCACTTGCATACATGTAACAATATCTTTCACTTTTAAGGTTGTCATAAATGCGTTATCTTTATCATTAAGCATGTCACCAGATAAGATGTTAACATTAAAATTATTATCATCTTTGTTCTTTATAGAGTCAACTTTCTCTTCAATAATTTCTTCAATATTCATATTATAATCATTTTTGTATTTGCTTTCTAATATTGTTGTCGCCACCTTCAAAATTATTTGAGTTATTGTTATATTGTATCTGTTTTCTTTGATTATTGTCATTGCCTCTATAATTATTTGAATTGTTGTAATTAGATTGGTAATTGTTACGATTTCCATCACCGTATTGGATCTGTTTTCTTTGATTATTATCATACCATGTATTATTTCTACCATAATTAGATTGATTATTATTGTTATAGCGATAGTTGTTGTAGTTATAATTGTTATAATTATCGTGGTATCTCGAATTATTATTACCGTAATTGTATCTAAAATTATTATTATAATTCCCATTCCCATTTCTATTTCTATTATCGTAATTATTTCTAAAATTATTATCAGGTCTAAAATAATTATTGTTGTCATTTCTATTTTTATTGTAAAAGTTTTTATCTTTATCAGACTTTTTATCAAAAATGTCAGTATCAGAACAAATTGATTGAATATTGTCAAAAACTTTGTCTGATAAATTATTAAGCAAAGTATTTATTTTAATAGAGTCCGATAATGTACTGGTCGAAAAATAATTTAATATTCTATCTAAATAAATTTCAGTAAGCGGTCCCACTAACTTACGAATCTTATGTATAAACTCTTGTTTTATTTCCATTTTTTATTGGTAAGACATATATGTAAGAAATTATAACATTTAATATTTTAGCAATTTATATTTTGATGAATATGCAAATTAATTCGATAAATTCATTATCATTATATATATAATGCTTCCCATTCAACAATTCAAAGTAACCAATCATATCTCTTAAGTTAATGAATTCAAACAGAACATCTTCCGTTCCACTTATTCTAGAATAATTTACATCACAGTTGTAGGTTCAAAATGTCATAAATTGAAATATCATGGGGAATTTTAATTAATTTGAAAGCGAACATGATATAAAAAAAAATATCACAATGATTTTACCTTATAAATTCTCCCTTTATATAGAACTAATAATAATTTTTTTTATTAATCATTTATACCAAAAAAAATTTTATTTTTTAAAAAAAAATTTAATTTCCATAAGGTGAGTTTCTTATACCTATTATGGAGCACCATGAAGAAAATCATGATAAACGTGCCAGTATGTAAAAATGTATTTTTTTATTATTAACTTTATTATATATCTTTTCCATTTTAAATCAAAATTAGAATACAATATTAAAAAAACGAAAAACAAAAAGTAAAATATTATAAAAAGTAAGGTTACGAAATATAAAAAGTAAAGTTATAAAATTAGATTATAAAAAGTAATAATAAGATTTTAGAACATAATAACGTAACAAATTGAATTAAGATTTCAAAGTTCTTTTACTTTTTTTTAATATAAATTTTATCCTTAAAATATGAATTGGATTCAACTATTTTTAAAATGTTATCTGTGTGAATTTCATCCTTTATTTACATTATGTGTTATATTAGGTATGTTTATATTATTATCATTGTTTATTTAGCTATTAGAATTTCTTTAGATAATATATTTTCATCGTGAATTTCACAATTTTATTTATACTAATTTTTATTTATAAGATTACTATTGTTTTTACAGTCATTATAATATCTTTTATGATTTCTTCATTGTGATCGCAGTTTTATATTAATCTGCACTATTATGTCTAAGAATCTTTCAAGTATATTTTCAAAATGTTTTAACATGATCTTCCTAACAAAGACATTTTATTAATGTTTATGATTAACGCTTTCAAAATTTGTGAATTCCCTTTGTATTCTACATTCACCTGTGCTGTACCTATCACTTGTATCGTTTTGCCTTTGTAACCTGATAACTTTATGTTGGACTTCATAATATTTTTAATGCCTGTTTTCTCAATAATGTATTCTTGTAGAATTAAAACATTTATTAAAAAACTTAATTAAAACGTAGTAAAAAAAAATTACCATTTGGCTAAAATTTTATTAAAAATATAGTTTTTCATAAGGAAGCAAATTATAACTCCTCTTTATTTATTGAAAATCTCAGTTATAGAAGATTCACAAATTGTATTATCTCCTCATCCAATCCCCAGTTCCAGTGAGGCGTTTACTTTGCATGAGGTATTAAATTTAAATAAAATTTTTATAAAAACTTTTGAAGGGAATAAATTATGAGGATATTCAAAGTCCAAGTCTTATTCAGCTATACAAAAAGAAGGAACAAAATGACCTATTTCACTTCATATTATTTAGAAAGACAAATATTTTGATTAATTTCATAATTGCTGTAGGCCCATGTCAGCCACGTACAAATAAATTTCAATATACTGTTACTCACTAGAGGTTTTAAATAATATATAATTTTCATTAATTTTTATCCATCCATTATTTCTATACCAGTAATTTATTTTTTTTACTTTTTAAACAGGAGCATGAATATAACCTAAAGGTTAATATAGATGGTTCCCTCAACCCCCAGAAATTGGCTATCTTATAGCACTACTTTAGACAAAGTCTTTTGTCTATATTGTATTATGTTTGGTGGCCCTAAGTCCAATACTTTTTGGACTCAACTTAGAGTAAATAATTGGAAAAACATTAAGCGTGACTTAGAGAGACACGGAGCATCTTCTCTTCATAAAGATTGTAAATATGCAAACATGACTTGGTTTGCAAATAAGCGCATTCAAGATCATTTGCTATCAAATAAGCTTGATATAATCATGGAAAATCATAATATAGTTCATAATATTATCGATGTCATTATGTACCTTATAAAATGTAATATAGCCTTTGGTTCTAATTCGAATGAAGGTAATTTTATGTGCCTCATAAATTAATGGCAAAAACGGTTCCAACTTTACGTGCATACATGAATAACAATGAAAAATTGCGGAGAAAATAATCAGTTAAAATTTCGAGACCTTATATAAATTTGCTGTCATATGGCCACGTGAAAAAAATAACTGAAATTATTAAGATAAAAATAACAAAAAGCATTATTCAAAAAATTAAAGAGAATCGTGCCTATAGCATTATATTAGATGGAACATATGATGTGTCTAAAAAGAATGCATGATGGTGCAGGGAATATGAGAAGAGTATACAAAGGAATGCAGGCTTTAATATTGAAAGAGGCTTTAAAAGCCATCTATATTTGGTGCCATGCACATAGGCTAAATTTAGTATTTGCTCATGTTTGTGGATGCAAAATTGAAATGAAAAAGGCAATGGGAATATTAGATGAGTTATATAATTTTATAGATGGAGTTAGACGTCAAAATGTGTTTGTTAAATAACAAATGAGAAAGTCCAAGAAATCTCTGAAAAGAATTAAAAACACAAGGTAAATAAAATATTTTTAATGAAACTTATATATTTTCAGAAATTGGTCATCATCCTACAAAGTAGAAATCTTTTTATATGTTTTTGAACATATTTTAGCATCATTAGTTGAATTAAAAGATTCTAATGACCTAAGCACCTCTTCCATTGCCGATGGATTATTATTCAGAGTTAAGGATGAAAATTTTATATTAAGTCTATTTATTTTGAAAGAAATGTTGAAATGCACACATGAGGCTTGTATTAAAATGCAGGCAGTTGGTAATGATTTGGCTTTGGTAACCAAATTAATACAACATACAAAAAATAAATTACAAAAACTAAAAGGTTAATATTAGTTACTATTTCTATAAATAATTTTAAAATATAGCTAATGGAGACAATATTTTTTTTAAATTACATTCCTTATCTACTAGTTTTTTGAAGAAGAATAATGTAATAACTGATTTGTATAATATGAAATCAATATTCAAATTGGATCAAACAGAATTCAATAATTATGTTGAACAAAAAAAAACAAGTTGAATAAATTAAAAAATTTTAAATTATTGTTTATTGTTATAGATGTAAAACGGAAATATTTTCCCCTGTGCTAAATGCAATAATTAACCACCTAAATGATCGATTTAATTATGATTGTTTAAATTTTTTATCACAAATATCCATTTATACTCCCGCGGAATTATGGATAATGAAAAAATAGAAGGATGACAAATATCCGAAATTTGTCATATATATCAATTGGATGTCCAAAACATTGTTGATGAATATAATGATTTTCGCTCTTTATATTTGGAGTCTCAATCAATCATTTTTTGCGAAGATCTTTTGAAAGTTAAAAAGAATGACGCGTTATATATCGATGAAAGTATACCGAAGAAAATATCAACAGCGAAATATGACCAAAATAAAAAAATGGATAAAATATTTTTTTATATTACCATACCGACTTTTAAATCAATTAAATTCTTATTCTAATTTAAATTAATTATATAAATATTTATTATCCTACAACTTCCTGTTCAGCCGAAAGAGCCATAAGTAAAGTAAAAATAAACAAAACTCGAATGCGGAATAAAATTTCTGACCCATTTTTAGAAAATTTACTGTTAATATCCAGCGAAATTGATGTTTTTGAAAAATTTACAATTGATTGATGATATTATAACACAATCTGCATTAACATCTATAATCCAAATTATTAATAAAATAAGTAATGTATCTTTTTCACAGCGAATATATACGCTTTTAAAAAATGTATATTTAATTTAACATTTTATAATTTCAATGCAAAAACTATAATTCATTTTATTCTAGTATTTTATATAATAGCTCTATTTACAATACATGTTTTGAATTAATTAAAAGGTAATATAGTTATGTGGAATCAAGCTAAATATACCTATTTAAAATTACTCGTCTTATATTTTTTACAATATTTTAGATCTTTTTTATATAAATATTAATATGTTATCTCATTTAATTCACTTACATATATTTTATGAAAATAAAGTGAATATCAACGAAATTATTATTTAAATATACGTTAATTATCACCTACAAATTTTTTAAATTTTTTTCCCATAAATAGGCTTGAAAGATTGTAAATAGAATTGTTGTAAGGTTATAAAGGTGGCTTATTATAAGATTTTTTAGATAAAATCACTATAACATCGTAGGTTTGTAAATTTCGAGGCCGAAGGCCACGGGATTTTTTTTAGGTAAGTATGGGTAGATTTTGGAGGGGTTTAGCCTCCATCAAATTTTCTGGCATGTAGACACTGCCTGTTGGTCAAGAAATTTCAGAAATAATTATTTGACTAGAAATTTGAAAATGATAGATAAATATTACGCCACTAAAATTTGAAAATAAAGTAAATATTACGCGGGAATTGATGAAATAACTTAGTAGATGAATGTGATAATAAATGTAATTAAATATATATTAAATATGAGATAGGAATAAATATTAACAAATATAAATTAATATAAACAAATAATATTTTTGAAAAATATATCCGGCATCTGCACCCCCCCCCCCTCCCGCTGCGTATGCGCATGAATAGTAATATAAATTTAGTAATAGTAATAATAAAATCAAAGTTAATATAGTACATATTATATTATGTAACAAAAATATATTTAAATTAGCTTTTACCTGATACCCATATTTCTGTTAAATATTATGACTAATATAATATTAATGTTAAATATTATCACTAATATAATATTAAACCAAGCCAGGATCATGAACATAATAGTGTTGGGAAAATTTTCCCAAACCCGCCAAAGACCATATTAATTTTGGTAGTTGAGAACTGAAATAAAAATCATAATTCATTTATTTCGAATGTGGTTACTTAAACGTAGTGCACTGAAGGATCTTTCCATCGATACCTGCGACAAGGATCAGCTAGAACTACTCGTTAAAGGGATAATTTGGTAAAAATATTTTGATAGGAATGCTATTTTAGGCTATATATTAAGAAATTATTTTTTGTTGTTATATACATTAGAGGTGGGCGCGGGCCCGTGAAATTACGCGTGACCCATCGTGTCACGGTGGGTCACGGCGTAAATGTGAATAAATTTTAAATTATGAGACGTGATTGGGCGTGACGGGCCTTCCCAAAATCTTACCCGGGCGTGATCATAAATTTCCCGTGAATAATTGTTTTTTTAAAAATATAAATTTGCAATTTATAATTATAATATATATTTTCTAATTTAATTTTTTTTTGAAAAAGAATAATTTTTGAAAAAAAAAAATCTTCCTCATTTTATAAACAACATCCGGTATTATTCCGTTAGTTCTATTTACTTTTTATGTTTAGGTGTTTTATCGCGAGACTTTTTGCTACATTTTGCTTAAGCATTTTACAAAAGTCAATTATATTTTATTTGAAAAGATCTTCGATCTTTAAATGCAACAGAAAGTGAAGGATTTTACAAGCTAGGCCAAGAGTTAATAAATGTTGGTGTTACATATGGACAACCAAATATAAAAGTGTTACATTTGAATATTTATTATTGTAAGATATATTTAAAGGTCACCTTATATTTGTATATTATATTATCCCGACATGTAATATTATATTATCGAGGTTAATCAAATTGCATATTAGAGGTTAAATTGGATAATTATAAAAATGTATATATACCATAAGAATTACAAATAAAAGTATTATAGTTTTTTTTAAAAAACTTAATCGATATAATATTTGGCGACGAGGAAAAAGGTCGCGCGGTTTTCGGTCAAGTTAAATATTATATAGAATTATATTTTTTTGTTAAAAAAAAATAAATAAATTGATTTAGCAATTATGGATAAAAGATGTATGAGATAAATGGGCTACTGACGACTATAGACACATAAAATATCCTCAAAATTTTCTATTGGAGGAGCAATTGATTTCATTAGATTAAGTCGCGGCCCTACGGAATCCGTAATGAGATATATAAAAAAAAATATATATAAAGGAGCTAGCTCGAAGATGCGAATTTGAAGATAAAGTAGAACTAAGAATTCGCGATCAATTAATCGCCGGAGAACTATGTTTACGATACCTAGATACTAAAGGCGAAGACCAACCGTGAAACTTAACAAAATTATAGAATTTATGATAATGATAAAGGGCACTATCAAAATGATTGATGCAGCCTATTTAGATTTCCATGGATTATAAAATTTATATGATAAAGGCACGATGCAGCCTATTTAGATTTCCATGGATTATAGAATTTATGATAATGATAAAGGGCACTATCAAAATGATTAATGCAGCCTATTTAGATTCCATGGATTATAGAATTTATACGATATATCAAAATATTGATACAGCATATTTGGATTTTCAGGAATTATAGAATTTGACATATCGTTACCAACATATGTAGAAAGTAGAAATTAACATGATCAACAATATAATGATAATGTTAACGTGAATATTGACAAACTATATAGAGAAACCTGGAGTACTCCAATGGTAGTGGTACGTAAAACTTCAGGTGAACTACGATTGAGAATAATTCTACCAACGAATCGCAAAAATCGCTATAGATCTACAGATAAATGTTGTTAAAATAACAAGCGAAAATAAAACAGTGATGGTGGGAACAATTGGTCTAAAAACTAGAATCGCCATCACAATCCTGGAAAAGGGAAGAAGAAAAAGAAGAAACAAAACCTATTTAAAACATTCCGACCAACTACGCGAAATCAAATCAATAATAAAAATTAAACTAAGTCAAAAAGGAAAGCAAACGGGTTATACTAAAGCCAACAAAAAAAATATAGATGAACTTGAACTTGGTAAATAAAGAGATTGGTAGACGATCTTAACTTGAATCAAAGTTTTTTTTTCAGGACATATTATCATTAAGTATTTAGAATTAAAAGAATTTGTTTTGACCACAAGGGAAATCAAATAGGCGTCAATATTAAAAGTGTAATCAATTCAATTTTAGAAGAATACACAGAAGTAGAAAATTATTTAAATAAATGTATAGTTGTGACTGATAACGGAGCAAATCTTATAAATGCATTCAAATATGACGAAACGCTACCATGTGTATGCCATATACTAAATAATATTATGCATCATATTTTTGACAATTGTTTAACTGAAATATCCTTAAATATAAATGATGTAAAATTATAGTATAATATTTCAAAGAATCTACAGCTAATAGCAAGCTAAACCACACCCTTAAACAAGATGTAATAACGATATGGAAACTCTGTATATATCATGATTCAGAGTCTCTTAAAATCATATTCTGAAATACGGGTGTACTTGTTTAGCAAGCAAGAATTAAATAATTTAGCCACAATTGATATTAAATCATACTCGAGTTAGATAAATTTTTATTAATATTTAAAGAATGTTCGGATAATCTGAGCATAGATTCTGTACAACAATGAATGAAGTTTATCTATGGAAACAAAAATTAGTAAAATTTTGGTAACCTTCTGAACGTGATACAATAATAATCAAAACCTTAAAACATAACAAGATTTTTTTAAAAAAAAGATCTATTAAGCAGCCCTACATAAGGTAGGCTTAATTCTAGATACGAATTTCAAAAGTCTTAGTTTTTAATAGAAGAATAAAAGAAAACAACTTTAAAAATGCTAAATGATATAAAATTAGATGATATGCATAAGTCAATACCAACTATCATTTATAACTTTCCTAACTTACCCTAAACTCATAAAAAACCGTATATTCTAAATGAACAACTATCATTTATAACTTTTCTAATTCATCCTACATAATAAAAGACCGTATATTCTAAATGGTCAACTATCATTTATAACTTTTCTAATTCATCCAACATAATAAAAGACCGTATATTCTAAATTTAGAAATTTCTAGATGATTCTGATGAAGCATCAACATCGATGAAAGCTGTAAGGATGAACTTAAAAGATTCATCGTTCATAAGAGAAATAACAAGACAATATTTTGAAGTTTTGGAAGCGGGAATATTCATTTCCTTTTTTGAGAAAATTAGCGAGCAATATTTTGTCAGCCCCAGCAAGTTAGGTTTCTAGTGAAAGGTTATATTCTGTAACCAATCTCTTTAGAGAAAAGGCGTACACAATGAAATAAAAAGATGGACATTCTTCTTTTTCTCAATAAAAATTTAAAAATATTTATTTTTTGTTATTAATATGGATTATGATTAATGAAATAAATTAAAAAAATATAAAATAATAGCAATAGTTTTGTAAAATTTAAAAACACCATGAATTTTCGGGCGTGAATTAAAATATTGCCTTTCGTGAGCGGGCGGGTGGAAATTTTTTTTATTGTGAGCGGGCGGGCCGTGATTAAAAAATTAGACCCGCGCCCACCTCTAATATCCATTAGCAATTTAGAGTTAAGCAAATAAATATATTTCGGCTTAAAATTAAGGTCGAGCCAACTCCTGAAACTTGTCTAATCGGTTTGAGCCTTAGCCAATTTATACAACTTTAGGGCAGATCCCCAAAGTTATTAATTAGATAAACATTTATTACCCTCATTTTTTGATGAAATATCTAAAAATCGATAAATTTTTCCCGGTCTTCGAAGATAATTATTTCGAATAATTTTCAGATTATAAGAGAACAACTTTTTTAAAAGAAACCTATTATTGATTATATGCTAATATTGAAATATTCGTCCTCTATGCATAAAATCGAACAAAATTTCTGTTCGATGCGGATCTATGGATTTGGTCCACTCATTTGGTTGTTTTGGTTCATTTTGGACCAAAAACCCAACCAAAAATTATGCTAATTTGACCCAACCAAAAATTATGCTAATTTGACCCAACCAAGCAATTTAACAACACTAACAGATAGGTATATTGATAGAAATTTTGGCATACCTCCAAAAAATTCCTTTAATTTTATGACATTCGTTTGAGTATCAATAAGCGCTATTTTTATAATGGTAAAGTTCCTGATTCCGGCTATTAAAACCATTGGTAAGCCCGCAAGCATGGGAAAAAATTAAATTATATTGGGCCGGACTATTTGTGCATAAAAATCTCTAAACTGGACAATTTATACATAAAATTATAGGTAGGGCCTCGTAAATGATTTTTGCAAAATTTAAAAAAACCAGCCCGTTTTTTTGAATTATAAGGTAATTAATCCTATTTAATAAATTTCAATATGCTTATTTCTTTGTATTTTATGAACTGTCTACCTAAAGTATTAAATCTATAAATATAGTAAATTCAAAAAATAATATTTATAAAACGGTTGTTGTAGAAATAGATAACCTTAGAGGAAGGATATAGGAACCTTAATTTATATTGGAAAAAAATATAAAATGTGATGACCAGAAAATTTGTAAAAATTTAACAGCCAGGAGAGTGTATTTTCTTAAACTGAAGAACAGCTATTCCTAAAAATGGAAAGAATGTTGATTATTTAGATAAAAATTATTTAGTGTTGAAAGTTAATATGAACACGAATTGAAGATGCCAAATTATTTATTAAATACAATCAATATCATTCTAAAATAACATATAAATTAATAAAACGTAAAAGTATAAAATCAAACTAAAAATTTATATAAAAGTTCCCTTTCTTCTTTTTCTCTCTCGTTTTACATTTTCGATCTCTATTTATACTATTAAAATTCACATACCATCGATATTTATTTTATACAATTGTCCTTTAATTTGCTTATAATTTAAACATTTATTACCTTTACAATTTAAACATTTTATCCTTACAAATTTTATATTCAAATTAACTTTTTTTTAAAAAAATAATAATTAATTCAATACACGTACTCGACATAGAGAACCAAGAAAGGTAGATGGAGCAATTCTAAGTAACAGACACATTAAATGGAGCTTCGATTTCTATCGTAAACCTGGAACGTGAATCAAATCCATCCTATGAATAACGTACTAAAAATCAATGTGAAGGATTGAATAACCCTTTTTCTAATCAAGGTGGCAATAAACGCCCAACAAATGAGATGCAAGGTGACAAAACAAAACTTAGAACGATGGCATGTTGATCTGATATAAAAGTGCATAGCTAAAACCATACACAAGTTGGTTAAAAAAAACTTTGTAGAGAATTACTTGATGGGATGCTAGACTTGCCTGATTATAAGAGCTATGTTTTTTTAAAAATTTAGTCAAGATTAGTTTTTAGTATCACAATTGTAAATATTTTTAACCTAATAATTAAAGGTCAAGAAAGAAAAATAATTAAATAATTTTTAGAAAATTTTTTTTTTTTGGGGGGGGGGGGTTTGATTCATTTTTTGAGGGTTTCCATGCCGTTTACAATTTTTAGTTTTCTATGTTCATTTTCATTGAAATCGTAATTTAACAGGATAATATAATTTTATCCATTTCCAAAAAATAACGATTAAAAATTGTTACTTCCTTAAGACTTATCTTCATTGAAATCTTAATTTAAGATGTTTACAAATAGTTAGTTATTGCCATTACTTCAAAAAGATTCAACAATTGACACTTTTCACAGTACATTTTTATTGAAATAATTAATTTTACATTATATATTCCAACCCATTTGTTTCAAAAAATAATAAAATTGACAATTTATAAAATTTAAAATTACCCAAAAAACCAAAACTTAAAAATTACACCAGTAAAATCCAATTTAATTTTTTTTATATCTTCACAAATTATTAAACAGAGAAGATTTTTAAATTTCAAAATTATCAAGAATCATAAAATTTATTTTTACATCAATAAAATGTGAGCAAAATCTTTTGTCCAAATTTTTTTTAAATAAAAGATATATACTCAATTTTTGGGTAAGAAATATTTGTTAAACTCTGGATTTAACAATAATGTAGTAAAACAAAAAGTCATATATTCCATAAAATCAGATTAATTTTAGGTTTTATAATTCAATCGTTTATTAGTATAATGTATTTATTACTCAAAAATCAATGTAGTAAAGAAAATAGCATGTTTCCCAAAAACAAATAGTCATAATCCATAAAATAAGATTACTTTTAAGAGTTTTATAATTCAATTGTTAATGTATATATTACTTATATATAAAATTTTAACATTGAAGATTATGGTATAGGCGGCAATCCAGGTGGAGGTGGAGGAGCATGTTTAATCATGGTGCCTAATATAAAAGGTGAAATATGTTGTACATTAAATAAATCAGTAATTTATGTATAATTAATATATTAATTTTCAAGTTGAAAAGATATAATCAGTGATGGAATTATCAAAACAGATACTAACAGGGTAACAGTCGACTATTATCAAAAAAATTATTATATAAGTTTAAAGAAAAAGAAACAAATATTAATTTAATTTATCAATTATAACTAATTTATGAAATTTTAAAAAGCAAAATAAAAAAACCTGGTATAGTGGGAGCCTCTAAATTAATAGATCCTAATCCAATTCCAGGTGGTGGGGGCGGAGGGGGTGCTATTTCATTTAATGTGTGAGATAACGGAATCATAGTGGAAGATTCATTTTGTGAATGACTATGGACTTGTGTGTTGGGTTGAGAAGATTGGTTCATTTTTGATAACGATTCACTCATTTTGAAAGCAAATTGCAAATAGAACTAAAGCCATTTCACGTTGAGTTAATTTTTTATAGAAATTTCAATTGTATTTATGCATGTCGTATTATGATATGGAATCCACGAATCATATTCTACCAAAAATGAAATATATTCCAGCATGCGCAAAATACCAACGATAAATTTCAAAAAATTTTCGCCAAAAACATTTTGTATTTTTTTGTTTTATATATCCATATAAATTAAGAGTAGTTCTCAAGTTCACATCAAAATTGCTTGTAATTCAGTGTGGTTCTACGTGCTGAAATACATTTATGATTAAATCGGAATATAAAAGTCGCCCTCCTCAAATGATTTAATATCGAGTTTCCGAATCACCATGAATTCCATATCCCAATATGACACATAATTATATAATTAAACACATGTAAAAATAAAGTACTAGCAAAGAAATGTAAAATTCACTTCTTTCCACAGTCCTGTGGCAATTATTTTGGACTTAGGCACAGCCTATATTTTGGTTCAAATTTTAGAAAAAGGTTTATAGGGAGGGAATCTTATACTAAAAATATTAATTCAATCTCTATCTTAATGCTATTCATAAAATTTAAATATTCAAGATTTGTTAATTTAATTATATTTATTTTAATTACAAAATATATGAAACTGAATAGTAAATATTACCCACCTCCTGATTATTTTTTAAATTCATTTAAAATTTTGATAAACAAAACCTACGTGTTAATGATGATAATTACTGCTGGTACAGTCCTGCAGGACTCACAAATAATGGCTTATGGGAAATGGTAATATTTATATAAAATTAAATTATCTTTTATTTTTTTTAGAAATATATCTAAATATTTGTAAGCAATATACCTTTTAACCCTTTCGCGCCCATGGATAACTTTTGGAATCATAATTTTTCAATAGTAATTTATATGCATTAAAAATGGGCACTGATAACTTTTGAAATCATATTTTTAATATTTGCTCTTTCGTATTTTATCACTAACTGTTTTGTTTCATATGTTATTATATCATATTATAGTTTTAAAAAATCAATTTTTTCTTACCATTTTCGCGCCAAAATTTTTCATATTTTCGGTTATCAAAACTTGCTAAAAATATAAGTAATAATTTTATTATATATGTATATATTAATATTTTTATATAAAAATTATCATCTTTTTAAACATTTTAGGTGCTGGAATTTGAGCATAATGCCATTTGGCATCAATGGTCATTTCTTATGTACTAAAATATTTTTTTATCAATAAATGGGAATTTTAGTCAAATTATTTAGAATATTTAGATTTAGGGTTAAAACAGAAGTGGGGAGGGGGGGGATAATCAGATTATATTTTGATAATAGTTAACTGTATTGATTATTTAATGGCTAATAGTTTTCTTGGATATAGGGGGAGGTCCTAATAAATATTTTATATATATAACATGTAATAATATGAGATACTTTTTAATCACTATGCATTTAGATATGACTACACTTATCCCCGAGGATGATATTTCTGAAGCTGAGAGATACAAATATTTATTCCTTCCAATGTTGTGGAAAATCTATAAATACTGATAGCAATGAAATTGAAAAATTTATTGGAATACATTTGTATACTAGCTTAGTTAAGATGCCTTCTATACGGCAGTATTGGTCGGTTGAGACATCTATTCCACAAGTATCAGAAGCTATGTCCCGCAATCGTTTTCTTTTGATCCGAAAATTTTTCCATATTAATAATAACAAAAATATAGTAAATAGAGAAGATAAAGTTTACGACAAATTATTCAAAATTCAACCTTTCATATGGCAGCTAAAAAAAGATTTCAAAAAAATTCAACTCGAAGAGAAGTTAGCTGTAGACGAATTCATAATTCCTTTCAAGCGGCGCTCTAAATTAAGGCAATACATTAAATCGAAGCCCCATAAATAGGGGATAAAAGTGTTTGCCCTATGTGGCTCTTCTGGATTTATGTATGATTTTGAAATATACAAGGGAAAGTCTACTAATACTATAAAATCATATTTAGGTATCAGTGGAGATATCGTACTTCGCCTGTCTGAAATAATACCATCAAATAAAAACCATAAATTATATATGGATAATTTTTTATCCTCATACCAATTATTTATGATTCTTAAAAAAAGGATATTTGGTGTCCGGAACGGTAAGGTCTAATCGATTATCAGGATGCACACTTAAAAACGATAAGGCTTTAAAAAAGGAAGGAAGAGGCGTTGTAGATTATAAAAGTGAAAAAAACGGTATTATTATCTGCAAATGGCACGACAACAAAGCTGTTATTACTATACCTAATTTTATAGGTGTTTTACCTACGACCAAAATTAAACGATGGTTTGTATCGGACAAAACTTTTATAAATGTAGAAATGTCCGCTATAATTAAAAACTATAATGAGGGAATG
The DNA here is from genome assembly GCF_954871325.1 of Gordionus sp. m RMFG-2023. NCBI lineage: Eukaryota > Metazoa > Nematomorpha > Gordioida > Chordodea > Parachordodidae > Gordionus > Gordionus sp. m RMFG-2023. Next base: position 20,495,141 of record NC_088775.1, read on the forward strand.
GGTGGAGTAGATCTTCACGATATGCTGGTGGAGTTATATAGAACAGATATTAAATAGAAAAGATATTATATGCGAATGGTTTTCCATTTATTAGATTCTTGTGTAATAAATGCATGGCTCCTTTATAGACGCCATATGAAAGCAAATAATATCAAATTTATGATATTATTAATATTTAAATCTCAAATAGCAAAAGGGCTGATGCTAGCAGGAAAGGATAATAACAAGAAGACTGGAAGACCTTCCAGTATAGTTGCAAAGAGAAGAAAAGCAATAAATATTGTCCCTATATCGGATATAAGATATGACCAAGTAGGTCATTTCCCAAAGCCCGTAACAATTAAACAAAGGTGCAAGTATTGCGTATGCATATTCAAGAATTGTGTCAAAAGTGTAATATTTATTTATGTTTTAATTATAAACGAAATTGTTATTTGTCATTCATATGAAATGAAATATTTTTTTAAATGAACTTGCATTTTTTCCATTGATGACATTTGGAATCATTAAATATTTTTTGATAGAAATACTCGAAATAAGTTTTTTTGATAAAAATGTGTTATTTGTGTCTATAATAAGTATCTCTTAAAAAAAAATTTTTCATCGAGGGAAAAAAAGTCGGGCGCGAAAGAGTTAGATCAAAGATTTGATACCCTTCAAAAAAATTAAATAAGAATTTAAACTCACCACTTTTGTAATCCATCATCTGATTCTGAAAATTCTAAATCAGATGAATTAACATTACCATGGCCCAAATATGATAAATATTTTACAGTAACATCCTATATTGAAAAAACTAATTCAATACTTAGCGAATGTAAAATGTGCCCAAAAAGCATTATATCAGTTTTGAAATCTTCAAGTTCCAATTATTTTATTTTATATAATATAACTAAGTAATATAAAATTTGAAGAAAAATGCATTTGGGCTAATTGACCCCAAATAACGATAGTTATTTTAAAATTAAAAAAATTAGTGTCTAAAATATGGTAAACCATTGATAGACACAGTACTATATGGGATTAATAAAAGTAAACCTATCACTATCAAATAAATTACATATATTTTTTTTAAGATTTGAACATGTATATATATGAAGATCAATATGTTCTTTCTACAATTATACATCTAGTATTCAAGCTTCAATGGCTATGGATAAAACTTCTATAGAACAAATCTATAAAAAATACTTACATTATTAAAAAAAATGCATTGAAAACCCTAGAAATGATAATGCAAGATCTGTTAATTTCAAGATATTCATTTATTTTGACGAGGAAGTGGAGGATGGATTAAAGGAGGATAAGTTATCTCAATTTTTTGTAGCAAAAAACAAAACAATAAATGTTTTAAATAATTCCCCACGTTCAAAGAGTTGTTTATTAAGTATAATATCGCAATCCCCTTATCTGACCCTGTAGAATGCGTTTTTAGTAGAGTTAATTACCGTATTAACTGCCAAGCGTTCCTGTTTATCAGATAAAAATTTTGAAAAACGATTGTTATTAAAAATTAATAAAAAAAAATTTTTATAAATAAAAGTATCTTTTTATTCGCTCTATTATATTGTATTTATAATTATAGTATCAAAATAAAACTATATTATTTTTTAACATAGCTAATATATTATGTTAAAAAAATATAAGACATTTATTTATATTAACGCATTTGATCTTCATACTAATTTTTATTGGAATATTAAAAATTAAAATATAAATATTATGTCAGAAATGCACCAAATAATCCTTTCAGGCATAATATAATAAATTGGAAATATTAAATTAATTTAATGCCAATATTATCTTTATTGAAAACCAAAATATTAAGATTATATATATATTTAAACATTCTAATTTACTACACAAGTTATAAATTATTTACATTTGAAAGAAGAATTAAACTAATCTGGTATTTATTATTTTTAAATTTTCCAATGATAAAATTTTATGTTTAAAGCTATAAAATTATGAATTTAAATTATTAAAAGTAAAACAAAATAAAGATGAAGGGTCAGCCAATCCATGTTCTATTTAATTTTTAAATTGCCATGCCTCCTAGTAGGAGTGTATGAATAACATTTTATGGAGGCCAATCGATATTAAATTGATAAAACCATATAATAAAAATCATTTATTAAATATATTATAATGAAATGGTCATTTATAGTTTATATTCATGAATCTAAAAGTATATAAAATATTTTTATTGATAAATCCCATATTTATATAATAAAATTAATCTATTTACATAATAACTATTAAACAAATATATTATGAAATTTAAAATAAATATTTTAATTAATAATTAAAATGGATTTGGATTCTATTTATAAAAATAAATGGTTTTTTAGATATAACTTTAAAAATTATTTTCCAAAATCTTATCTCTATAAAATGTAATTATCTAAAAAAATTAAGATGCCATTTTATAGGATCGAAAAATTTATAATATTGGCCAAATCGGTACTAGGTTTTAGATGAGAGATGTGGCTCCTCATCAGATTCAAATTTAAAAAATTTACTAATGTTAAGAGCAAATAAATGATTACAAATATTTTTGATGCATCACTCTTTGATTTTAAATATATTGACTTAAAAAAGTATTTCAAGCATATTTTTTTTGCGCTTTTATTCAAATAAAATTTTAAAAACAAAAATTAAGTAATAGGGAAAAAACCGCCGGGGAAAAAACCCCATGGAAATAAATACCCCAGAAAAAAAAATTAAAAAAAAGGCAAATCGTTATTTTTTTAAAAAAATTTCTTGTCAATTTCTTGTCAATTTTTTTCTCAATTTATATTTTTCTTCCCATTTTGGCTTTAAGCTTATTTTTTTAGTATAACCTAGCAATAATTAATATTGATAAATAATTTTATAAGCGAATGCCACAATCATTAACAGCTATTAAACTCCAAAAAAAACACAAAATATGAAAAAATATTCGAAGTAATAATGTCTAAATGTTAAGAACGAGATTTATTTCCTGATCCATTATATATATACATTGATTTCGAAAAGTCTGCTATGAGCGCGGTATAAACCGTCATTGGTATGATTGTTAATATGTTAAATTATTTATATTTATTTTTTTCAATTAGAGGATCACATCATAATCAGAGGATGCTTTTACCATTTGTGTCAAAGTACCCATAGAAAAATTCAAAAGCTAGGTCTGGAAAACCAATACAGAACCGATGAAGCCCTAAGCTTCTTTTGTGGCATGATGGATGGCTTAGCATTTGTTCCTTTATGTGCTATGGGCAATGCAATAGAATTCCATAAATCGGTTATTCCGAGTAATGGTAAGGATATTCTTGAATATTTCGATAAAAATTACACCAATGGAGTATCAAGGGAGGTCACAAGAAGCAATTCTCAATCCTAGACACGTCGAATTGGGCCTCGATTTCCTCCAGAAACTTGGAAGGTGAATGAGAGCACTCTATCCGACGAAGAACGCACGTCTAATCAATGCATAGGTTGGAATCATAGTTTTTCTAATCTGGTTGGGAATAAACACCCATCAATATGGGTATTCATTAAAAAAATGAAATGCGAGGTGGCTGCCAATGATACCAAACTTGAACGATGGCGTTTAGGTAGTTGAACACCGAAAATAAAATCGCAGTTACAATACCCAGATTCGGCTAAAGAAACTTTGCGAGGAATACCGTGTTATCAATAAAATAAACAGATCTTATTGCAAATTTTGTCTACTTGATATTGTATTTATTACTATAGAAAATAATTTTTACGAAAATAAGTAATACATGGGTTTTACTGGGATATTTTTTCCCAGTACCAATTTGAAAATCAACATTTTTTATGGAGGGTATATGAGTAATCTTTAAGTAATGAAATGGAGCCTAAAAAAATTTATTATTAAATTATATTTTGATATATTTTTTTCTAAAATACTAATGTTTATACCTTATTAAAGCCAAATAAAAATATAGGGTTCATTCCATGTCAAATGAGCAAAAAAATGAGATTTTCGGCCGACCCCCTTCGATTTTTTTAAATTTTGGTAATCAAAGAAAGGTTAATGTAGTTAAGAAATAGCCAAAATTTTTATATTTTGGAGATATTAGGGTTCAAAGTGGCAAAAATGACGTATTTTTACCAATATCTGCCTTCTTTCAATTAGGCATATCTTAAAAACTACATAATTGTAAATAACAAATTTAATATCAAAATTATGTACAGATTCTACTTTCAGATAAAAAATTTTTTTTTTATTTTTTTCCAATTCTCGGTCATTTTATTTAATATACAAGGACTAAAAACGATTTTTTGGAAATAATACGACCTTCAATTTTTTTTAAAAATTTAGTAGACATTACTAAACTCTTTATATTTATAAAAAAATCGGTCTGGTACGCGGCCATCTTCATTCTCAAATACAATAAAAATGTTAAGAAAAGTATATAAATATTTTCCCGAAAGAGGGCGTCTTTGTATAAAATTATATATTAATCAGTTTTTAATGGTTTTGTTTGAACTATTTGATATAATTTAAAGGATTATTCATCTTGTAAGTGAAAAAAAACAACAAATGGGGCTTTATAGAAATTGTCTATCGATAAAAGAAATTCAATTTATTACTTTATAATTTATTATAAAATTTTCTGCCCATATAACATAATATTTAATGAATATTAATAAAATATGACCAACCAAGTTTCGAGTTCTAGAATATAAGAAATTTTGTGCATTTCATATATGACGCCAAAAATAATATCAAAATTTTCGCTACTCAATTTTTTAAAATAATTTGATATTTTTAAAATATTACAAATATGAATTTATTATTATTATGAAATTATTATATATAAAATAAAAGTATTATCATCATAAAATAATCCAAAACAATATAAATATTGGATCGGATTTTCTAAAACCTTACTTGTAAATAACAATAACAATAAATGAGTGTTTCAATCAATAAAATAAATTTATATGGGCAAATGTGATAATTGACCAGGGTCAACACATTTACGCGATCAAATAGAAATATCTTGTTCTATGGACATCAAATTTATAACATACAAATAATGGCTATCCGTAGTTAGAACCACTCTTGAAACAATAACCAATCCAGTAGATGAATTTACTAATGCAAATCGAATCTTTATTACCCCATTCTTTTATTTCAAAGTAACAATCGTTGTATTAAAACAATCTAAAATTGAACTTATACGAAGGCCAATATTTAATTTTATTTGATTTTTCAGAAAACTATAGCTCTATACTTCAGGATGAAGTACAAAGTTATCATTGGAATAGGCTCAATCCACTGTTCATCCACCTTTTGTTATATATTATAAAGATAATTTTGCCAATATTTATGCCTAAATTATGTAATGATATCCGAATCATTGCAACACAATACAATAGCAGTACATTATTTCCAAAAAGGTAAATTTTTTAATTAATAAAATTTGTATGTCAAAATTTTTTTTTAATTTTTCCGATGGATCAGCTGCACAGTATAAAAATCGTAAAAAATTTACAATTTACCATGATGAGATGGATTTAGGGTAGGGGCGGAATGACATTTTTCTGCTACAGCACACAGGAAAAGTGTTTGTAATGGGATTGGTGGCACTGTTAAAAGATTAACCTCTAGAGCTAGTTTACAAAGGCCTTACACAAAGCAAATAATCACATCATATGAATTGTACAAGTTCGCTAAAGAAAATATTTATGGCATATATTTTGAATATATGACCCAAAAAAATTATGATTCCAACTATTACTCAGGGAAAGATTTTCAAAAACTTGTTTATGATTTGGTGGTTAGCCTTTGTTTTAGGGAAAAATCAAAAGCGGTAAGAAATATATATAAAGTTTTTATACCCATATCCAGTCCTTCTAATTCCTTTACATTTCCAAGTATAGACGACACTAGAGATCTGCAAAGTTAGGCCAATTTTATTTAAAATAATCGGATTCAGGCCGGGCCTAATATTTTAAAAAAAATTCGGGTCTGGTCAGGTCAGACTTTGGATTTTTTTTAAAATATATCAATTTTATATTGAATTTTTTATGTAAAATAAAAATTTTTGATTTTATTTATTTATTGAAACTAAACGCCATATAACATATGTCTTTTATTTTGAGTAGTGTTGTTAAACGACTCATCCGAGGAAGTTATTTCTACATAGGTCAGGAATAATTTTATCAAAATCAAATATTGATATGATAATGGATGGGTATCAAATAAATATAGTTTTAACTACCTTTATATGATGTATATTAATTTGACCGGGAATAAAAAATAAATATGGTTACTCATATTTGTTCGTGAAAATTTTTTTTAGCATTGCACTTAATGGGCATGTCTGGATCTTAACATTTTATTTTTAACTTTGTACAATATTAAGAGAAAAATATCTGCTAGATTACCAAATTAAGTTTTAAGATTTAAATTCTTTTTAAGGGAAATTTTGATAAAATGAATGGAAAAAATCAATTCCTAAAATTAATCCTGTTTGGAAATGAAGAGGTTTCTAGTAACATTTCCTCTTAATTTAACTTCCATTTCCATCTCCTTTAAAAATTTGTAGGTAATATTATACATTTTTTATAAAAAATTATTTAATATTTCAAAAAATCTTAAATAAAAAAAAGAAATTAATTTTATAATAAAATAAAAAACCAAATCGCCTATCTGGCACCGGAGTGGGGGATTTTTTAAATTTTTTTTGCATCTAATTCATTGTTTTATTTTTTCAGCTCCGCTTTGAAATTATTTTTATTTTATATATTTAAATCTTTATAAATCATATGTATGAGTTAAATTTTATAATTACAATGAAAAAATAGAATAAATAAAAAAATTTTTTGGATCAACAAATTCATTGTTTCATTTATTTTATTATTTAATATTTTTATAAAAATAAAAATATATTTTTTATAAAAATAAAAATATATTTTTTATAATTTTAAATATAATAAAATCAGGAAAATAATATTTCATAAATATAGGAATAGGAAGGAGTTTATGCTACGAGCAACCTCTTTATTTCAAAATATAATTTTAGGAATTATTTTTTCTATTCATGTTATTAAAATTTTCGTTTACATAGAAATAGCTTCACTCATAGAAAAGTGGCGCTTGAATTGTTGCATATTCAATAGGTCTTTTAATTATCTATCGATTTATCTGTAATAACCATATATTTAACTAATAAGTTCAATAAGAAATAACTTAAGATACATGGGCCTCGTGCTCATAGCAGATTTAGTCTAATTTTAGAGCCAAGCGCCAGGTCTGGGTATTACACAACCAACCAATTAACAATACTAATATAAGTAATCGAGTTTCATAAAATTTAAGATAACCTGTTGAGTTCACGACTCAAGTTCGGAACTCGAGTCGTAAAAATGAGTCGACTAATCGACTCAAAACTCGACTTGAGTTTTGAGTCTAGTTTGCGACTTCGACTCAGAGTCGTAGTCGGGTGAACTCGACTTTTTAACAACACTAATTTTGAGTAATTATAAAAATTAATTTCTATATTTAAATAAATTCTGGTTCGGGCCGGCAAATCTTTTTAAAAAAATTTCGGGCCGGGCTTGAAAAATTAGGCCCGATGCAGATCACTAGACGACACTCTTTACTTTCCAAAATGTCATATCTTAACATTAGTTTCACTGTTAACTGCTACTGGCAGTTCATTGTCGTCACAAGAAAGTAAATGAGCCACTGAAAAATTAGAATCTATTAAAAGTGAGATACATATTAAATTTTTAAATTTATATTATATCCATTATTTTTAATATTTAGGGGGCCATATATGAAATGCACAAAATTCTGATTCATATATTCAAGAACTTTAAACTTGGTTGAGTATATTTTATTAATATTCATTAAATATATGTTTTATGGGCAAAAAATTTTATAATAAATTATAAAGTAATAAATTGAATTTCTTTTATCGATAGGCAATTTCTATAATTAAATGAAAGCCCCATTTGTTGTTATTTTCACTTACAAGATGAATAATCCTTTAAATTATATCAGTTCAAGAAAAACCATTAAAAACTGATTAATATATAATTTTATACAAAGAAGCCCCCTTTCGGGAAAATATTTATACACTTTTCGAAACATTTTTATAAATTTGAGAATGAAGATGGCTTGGTCCCAGACCAATTTTATTTAAGGAAGAGTTTAGTAATGTCTACTAAATTTTTAAAAAAAATTGAAGGTCGTATTATTTTCAAAAAATCGTTTTTAGTCCTTGCATATTAAATAAAATGACCGAAAATTGGGAAAAAAATAAAAAATATTTTATCTGAAAGTATTTGTACGTAATTTTGATATTAAATTTGTTATTTACAATTATGCAGTTTTTAAGATATGCTTAATAGAATGAAGGCAGATAATGGTAAAAATACGTCATTTTTGCCACTTTGAACCCGAATATCTCCAAAAATATAAATGTTACGAGGCTAAAATTTTGGCTATTTCTTAACTACACCAACCTTTCTTTGCTAACCAAATTTTAAAAAATTCGAAGGGGGTCGGCTGAATCGAGGTTGATTTGTCATGGAATGGACCCTTTACCGATATTATTAGGTCTTACAGGGTTTCCCATCCAAAAAAGGAAAAGTCCCAATCAAAAAAGGAAAAGTGTCAAATAAAAAAGGAAAAAGTTCAATCAAAAAAGGAAAAGGTCCGATCAAAAAAGGAAAAGTCCCAAAGGTTAAGGAAAAAGTCCAATCAAAAAAGGAAAAGTATCAAACAAAAAAGGAAAAGGTCCAATCAAAAAAGGAAAAGTGTCAATCGAAAAAGGAAAATTCCCAAAAGAAAAGGAAAAGGGTCAATCAAAAAAGGAAAATTCCCATTCAAAAAGGAAAATCGTAATTTTTTTAAAAAAATATATAAACATTTCAATTTTTCTTAAATTTATTTATTTTTGTCATTCCTTCTTATTTTATTTCTAACTTTTTGCGATTTCTTTATTTTATTTGTATCTTTTCTCAATTTTTCTTCTTCTCATTTTTGATAATTCTTTTAAGTATATTTAATTTTCACTGAATTTTTGGCAGACAACTTTTTTATTATAAATTTTTACATATGAAATTATTTAATTACAATTACGATATATATTTAATATAGTACGAAACAAAAATTTATATTAATCATTAATAATTTCTCCCCTTCTACATTTTGGGATATATGTCTCCATATTTCTAAAATAATTTTTTGCATTTTCTTCAGATATTCCTCTTTCTCCATGTTCTATATAACGAATTAATTCTTCCTCGTTACTAGGATTTTTATTTCTGACAAAATCCTTCCATTGAAAAAACACATTCTCAAAAGGATTAAGATACGGACTATAGGGTGGTAAATATTTCAATGTATGTCCTTTTTTTCGATCGATTCCCTAATTGAATAATTGTGATGAAATGGAACATTATCCATCACAAAAATCATATTAATCATGTTAGATTCTTTAAAATGATTTAATATTTCATTTATAAAGTTGCTAAAATATATAGCATTGCAAGGGCCATCAAGAACTTCGAATCAAAATATTCCTGCAATTGTGAGAGCCGCAATGATAGTGTAATTTATTGTCTTTATTCCTTGAACATTTTTAATTGCCTTTTTATTTATTTGGGAATATCCATATAATCGCCTCATTGATATTGAAAACCCGCTCTCATCGATAAATATAAATTTTTTCTTCATATATGCTACATCTACAAACCAATTCGCGTATTCTTTGCGAATCTCTATATTTGATTCGTTATTTTCTCTAACTGAACGTAATGATACTCTTTTAAAGATGTACCTAAATCCTGAGAGTAACCTTGATACCGTATTTTTTGATATTTCCACTTTCTTTAATGATTTCACATAACCTTTTTAAGGATAAAGTGCAATCCAAATTTATACAATTTAATATATATTCTTCCTGCTCTTTATTTAATTTCTTGCCTGCGCGTGAACCTCCTTTGGGTAAGCTATATTTTATTCCATTTTTTGAGATAGAGTATTTAATATTTGTCACTGTCTTATAGTTTACTTTAAAACATGATGCTATATTTTTGATACTATCTTTTTTTAACGCGTCAATTATTAGAGCTTTTGTTTCACTGTTAATATTTTTTCCCCTTTTTCCCATATCTTCATAATTTTATTTTTTAAAACAAAAAAATTTATTTTTAAAGTATATACTCAACAAATGGAAGTGAAAAAGATTATAAAATTTACCTCATTTGCGTTTAATTTCATAAATCAAAATAGTTTAAAAGATAATTAAATTACAAAATAATTATTTACTTGCTAAAAATAGTGTTGTTAAACGCCTCGTTTTGAGCAGATTTTTAAAAACGGCTAACTCAATATTTTAGCCAGAAAAATATTGCCTAAGCCTCGAGATTTCGATTATATATGTATAGACCTTTGTTCCTTCTATGAGCAAAATCTTCCGGATTGCGTAATATTTTTATAGATGAAGTATTGTGTTAGCCGTTTTTAAAAATCGGCTCAAAACGAGCCGTTTAACAACACTAGCTAAAAAGAATAAATGCGTTTTGAATATATTAAAATTTTAAAAATATAAGAATTTTAAAATGATTATATTTTATTAATTTACATATCGTTTGGTATTACAGTTCAAACTTATTTATTATAACCAAACGATTAATTTAATATTGTAATTATAAATATGTATGTAAAAAATAGTCTGTCAAAAAAAATAATATAATTTTAAAAAAGAATTATCAAAAATGAGAAGAAAAGATATAGTAAGAAAAATAAATTGAGAAAAGATACAAATAAAGTAAAGAAATAGCAAAAGTTAGGAATAAAATAAGAAGGAATGACAAAAAATAAATAAAATTTAAGAAAAATTATAAAAAAATTACGATTTTGCTTTTTGAATGGGAATTTTCCTTTTAAGATTGAAACTTTCCCTTTTTTGATTGGACCTTTTCCTTTTTTAAATGGGAAACCCTGTATGTTGAGGGCATGACAGTCATACCCATCAAGACAAAAAATGAATAATTTAAATCTAAAGATATTTAAATTAGATTTTATTTGATACCCATATCGATATTTTGTGGTGATAAAAATATTCCTGACCCCCCAAGACCTAGACTTGCCCTCTATGCGTGATTATTATTATTACAATATATATATATTTTTATTAGCTTTTATTTGATACCCATATCAAAAAATTTTATTTTTTACCCCCCCCCCCAACCACCCTCAGACCAAGTCATACCCACCCAGACCAAGAATGAAAACTTTCAGTTAGACCATATTATAATTAGCTTTTATTTGATACTCATATCAAAAAATTTATTTTTACACCCCCCTCCACCCTCAGACAAAGTCATACCCATCCAGACCAAGAATGAAGACTTTCAGTCAAATTACAAAAATGAGAAGAAAAAAAATTGAGAAAAGATACAAATAAAATAAAGAAATCGCAAAAAGTTAGAAATAAAATAAGAAGGAATGGCAAAAATAAATAAATTTAAGAAAAATTGAAAAGTTTATATATTTTTTTTAAAATATTACGATTTTCCTTTTCTTTTGGTTCCTTTTTCGATTGACACTTTTCCTTTTTTGATTGGACCTTTTCCTTTTTTGTTTGACACTTTTCCTTTTTTGATTGAACCTTTTCCTTTTTTGTTTGACACTTTTCCTTTTTTGATTGGACTTTTTCCTTAACCTTTGGGACTTTTCCTTTTTTGATCGGACCTTTTCCTTTTTTGATTGAACTTTGTTTGACACTTTTCCTTTTTTGATTGAACCTTTTCCTTTTTTGATTGGGACTTTTCCTTATTTGGATGGGAAACCCTGTAAGTAAATTCGAAAAAAAATTTCGGGGTTTTTTTTTCAGGGATTCAAAATTAACAACTCTTTATTTCTTCTTTTCTATTATCAGGTTAAAAATTGATTATTAAATTAATTTGTTAAAATTGAAATTAGCCTTTTCAAAAACAATAATGAAAAAAAAAGAAAATTAATTCGTTATAATAAGCTTATATATTTATCTTAAAATTCAAGTATATAATTTATATAAGTAAAAAATGAATAATATTTATTTCTTCTTGGTTTAGAAATTTTTAGATCAAGTTATTTTATCCATTCATATTAGAGATCTGCAAGAGTAGGCTCAGCCCGTACCCAGCCCGAGTGGGCTTTGGGCCTAATATTTTTAAAAAAAATTTGGGCAGGGTTGAACCTTGGAATTTTTTTTAAAATAAAAATATTTGATTTTATTCATAGAAACTAGATGCCATATAACATATATACCTTTTATTTTGTTATTATAAAAATTAATTTCTATATTTAAATATAATCTGGCCGGCGGTAAATTTTTTTTAAAAAAATTTCAGGTTCGGGCCAGCAGGTCTAGGTGGGTTTGAAAAATTAGGCCCAATGCAAATCACTAATTCATATAACATGAGAAGTTCATTTTTAAAAAATTTATGAGTTTCAATTATCATTTTTATGTATTGGTCATAGGTGTCATAAATTGTAAGATGTTTTTTATAAAATGTCAATCAATTTTATGATTAAATTTATATCTTTTTTTTGATCATTATTATTTTTGAGGTCGAATTTATAAAGCCCATTTTTATAAGTAGTTAATTTTGGATATTAAAGAAATAAAAGTTTATAAAAAAATCCTAAAGTATCACATTTTTTTAGCTTGAGTGGGAATTAGTATTATTGACGTTTCCTGCGATTTTTGACTTTCATTTTTTTCTGCTTTATTTTGATAATAGGCTTATTCAAAAATGAATTTGAATCGAATAGTGCATTATTTAAACGAATCGAATAATTTACTATTCGTATTCGTACAAATACTAAAATCTACTATTTTTATTTAATTCAAATAATTGAAATTAATTTTATTAATAAATTATATCATACTCAAATATATTGACAAATTTTTTTATTGCAAAAAAGATTTCAAACAGAAAAAATTATAATAAAAATTTGATAATAAAAAATATGTAATCAATAATCTGACGATAAAAAAATATGTATCAAGTTATAAACAAAATTAAAATGTATATAATTAATTTAATTTTTCTTATATTTTCTTCCTAATATGATATGCAATTTTTTGACAACAAATTAGTTCCAACTAAGAAAAGTCTTTCACAAGCGGTTGATGTTCCTTGTATATATAAGTAATCCCTAGGTGTGAATGAACCTATTATAATGATTAATAAGAGGGGATGTTATTCTGCCTTTACAATTTATAATGCTCTATGATTGCAGGCAGCCTTTTCATCGTCTCTATTGATCCCATATAATTGCTCTTTTTGTGAGGAAATTTTGACAAATTCAACATCAATAACTATTTCATGAGAAGAATTCTCCTCTAACATAATTAGGCTACTAACAATAATTTATTTTAGAGATGTATTATATTTTTATATACCTTTATTTGTGAAATTTTTTAATATAATTTATTATGAGATTCAAAAAATAAACTTCTCGTGAGATTCAAAAAAATACGGCAAATGAAAATTTAAATATTGCTTTAGTATTCACTTTAGAGATTTTTTAAATTTGTGCTAGTCTTTTTATAAACACATTACTTGTCAGATTGGAAGAACATCAAATAGAAATCACAAATGTTTGATTTATTAAAAGCAATTTATTAAATTTTCCAAATTTGTTTCATTCAAATCAAATAAATAATTAATCGTATTTGGATAAAACAAATAATTTATTATTCAAATTTTTTTGAATAGGCCTAATTGGCCAGTAATAAAATTGAAAAGGTACAGTCTATACTGATATTGACAGTAGTGATCTACATCTAATTTTTCAAGCTAGGCCCAAAATTTTTTAAAAAAATATTTGTCTGGCTTGGTTTGATCCAAATTTATTTAAATATAAAAAATTTTAATTTTTTTATATTGTAAAAAAATATTCTACAAATAAAAATATTAGCACCTTGTTTCTTGCAATTTTAAAATATATCAATTTATTTGACAAAAGGTAATGAATGATATCATATTTAAAAATATATACTCAACCCATCCCAAAATTTTTAAAAAAATATTAGACCAAACCCAGCCTGAGCCAAAATTATTTTTTACAAATAGACCATGTTTTGCAGATCTCTAATTGATGGTACTGATTATTTTAAAGAGTTTAACTTGTTTAGCTTGTGCATTCCACAAATACCAAAATTTTCTGTCACTAAAATTTACAAAACTGGCACCACTTCCTCTTCCACCTTTAAAATCCATAAGTCCAGCTCCAAAATTAAGATTGTTGTTGCTTCCAGTGACTGAAGGTTTATCAACCTCTCTACTAGGAACTTTAAATGATACTGTTTCATAAGGCTCAGCAGCAAATAATAAGTATTGCCATTTTTTATCAGGAGGTTCAACTCTTTGTTCATAAGCAGACATGAATCGGTGTCGAGGGGCTACATTTTCAGCTATTTCAGGATAATCAATTTGAAACAACAAGCTACATTGTCCCGTATCAGGGTCTCTTTGTTTAGTAACCTGTTAAATCTTTGGTAATATAACTAATAAATCATATTTTAAACACCTTATAACCTGGTCTTCCAATTTTAACAAATTTTTTCTTAGCATTACTACTTGCCAAAGATTTTTGATCAGATAAAATAATATTAGGTTGCATTTGTTGTAATGATGAAGAATCTTTAGCTTCTTTAGCAGCTCGCCTAGCTAGATTAGATTGATGCTTTTTGCCTTGTGTATGAGCCAAATAACTGCCTTCATTGTTATGTAACGTCAAACATAATTTGCATTCATATGTCCCCAAATGATTTTTCATAAAATAAGGATCCTAAAAATTATTAGATAGCATCTACAATTTAAGTTATACTTTAGAGAGATCAATAGTTTCAAGAGCTAATTGCCTTAACCTTTCTCTTCTATCTTTATTAGTTTCTGACCAAGATGCCACTCCACCAGAACCAGTTTTTGCACCAGGCCTATGTTGGTAATCCATGAAAATTGTTTAAAAAAATGGCGTTTAATAAAAGATTTAAGTCCTCAAAAAAAAAAGATCTTTAAAATGAATACAAAATATGCTGAGAATGGAAACTGAATAGAAGATAGGGTTGGCTTTATCTATGTCTAAGGCATTCAAAACTGGCGCAAAAAAGGTGGCAAATCAAGAAATATAATTTTAAAAAATGTAATAAATGGAGAGCAGTTGTATTTATAGAGTATAGGGTTTAGGAGAGAGAATTATTACTCATTTTTTATCGGTTAATCATATAATAATTATATTTTTATTTTTTTGAAAGTTTATGTTATTTTACTACTATAATCCAGTAGTGACTTCTACTAACGGGCATTTTTTGCCTTCTACATTTATGTTTTTAAAAAATCTGGGAATAAATTACGACTTTTCACAAATGAACCCAGAGAATTTCTTTTTATTCTATAAAAAATTCAAACATAGACACAATTATGGTTCCTTTTTGGGGACTCAATTGTAGAATTTTATTTTTAATTATATAATTAAAAATTTATAAATTATAATTTTTTTAATTAGGTTTTATGTAAATTTCAAGATATTTTATCTAATTTTATTTTCTTCAAATGAAGAATAATTTATAAATTAAATATTTTCCCTAATACATGCAAGTTTTTATTTATCTGAAAATGAAGTATTGGGAAGGATAAGAAGATGTAAATGTGAATGGTGTATTAGAGAGTGAAGGTAAATTTTTAAATTTCTTTTATATAAGTTATATACCTGGAAATAAATAGTTTTAAAATCAGGTTTTAGGATCAAGCCATTTTTTTATTATTTTGCTCTCAATATAAATTAAAATAGGTTTCAATAAATGGTTAAAAAGTTGTAAATGTTATGACATTATTTCATATTTTATATCTTTTATTATATATACTATTAAACCCATGGGATGGGCAGTATCGCGGATATTTGTATCCTTGTATCTTTTTTAAAATTTTGGAAAGTATCTTGCATCTAACATACATATTATTAAAAAAAATTTTTATATTAGTTAATTTAAATAATATTAAAATTTAAAATGATATTATTTTAAAATTTTAATGAAAAATTTAATCCAAATTGGGATATTTTAAAATAATATATGATATTTTGGTCGTCATATAGCAATTTACAAACAGCTAACATATTTTATTTGAATCGTTTTATTATATTCATTTATTTTGAAAAATGATTGAAGAAGAAGATAGAATATTATCTTTATCTTCGTCTCCTACAGAAGAATATAATCATAAATTTAACTTAAGTATTTTAAATGGGAAATTTTCAAGTCACTCAACATGAACATACCAATACAAATAATAAAATTACTGCAGAAAGAATGTAAATAATACCACAAATACTGCAGAGTTCCTTTAAGGCAGTTTAAATAAAATAATTAATTACACAATGCTGTACGAGATGTATAACATGTTTGATAGCCTTAGTTTATTATAATTTAAAAGCGAACTTCCATAATTATGTGAAAAATTAAAATGTCCAAAACTAAGATATATTGAAATGCAACATTTAGAAGAATATTCCCATATAATTCCTCATTGGTTATAGCGATTGACAAAATACAAAACAAGATCAACTGATATTGCAGAGAATCAGCTACAATATTAGATGTCGTTAAAAAAAATCACAAATTTAATTCAAACTGATCTACATTTTTGGAAACCATTAGCTATTGCAGTAGAAAATTCTTTAAATATAAGATTTAAAAATATATATGAATTTGATGATAACTTTAAAAGCGCATTTTAGCTACTATTTCTCATCCTTACTTTAAAAATCGGTGGATTGATGGTGAAAGAAAATATTTATACATGTAGCTTTAATTATTTTTAAAAATAATATAAATATTAATATATGAACAAAATCTTCATTGATGAAGATGATGATTACTTTTTTTTTAAAGTACCACATCCGATTCTACTAATTCAATAAATGATATTGAATTAGAAGTACTAAATTATATAAAAGATGACAGGAGCAATATTATCTCAAATAGTTATAAATATAAAAAAGAAATATTTATTAAATTTAACACAATATTGCCATTCTCTGCCCCCGTTGTACGATTATTTAGCTTTGCTAATATGGTCAATGGACCAAATCGTCAAAGACTGAACGACATATTATTTGAAAAATTAATCATATTAAAAAATAATGCTGATTTATGATGTTGATTTATCGATATTTACTAATTAATTTTAGTTCTGAAATTGTTTTCATTATTATAATATATAATTTTTTTTAAAAAATATCTTTAAATCGCATTATCTTATATAATAAATTTGTTATTTTCTACAATTTATTTTCATATTTGTTATAAATGTATATTATAGTTAAAAATATAAAGCTTGATACATTTGATTTTGACTATTTAAAGTTTTTTAAAAAAAGTATATTGTATCTTAGATACTTTTTTTTTAAAAAAAGATACAAGTATCTTATTAAAATTTTTCCAATGTTTCTAGTATCTTGTATCTTAAGTACAAAATTTTATAAAATATTTGTATCCGAATACAATTTTCTGAAAATTTTCCCAACCCTGTATTTTTAATGAGAGAAAACAATTTATTTTATTAAAAGAATTAAATAAGTTCAATATTATGACATAAAAACATCGGAATATGTTGATAAATCCTCAATATCTAAATATATAATTTAAAGTTATGGGTTATTATATTAATTACATTCTAATTATTTGATATGTTTTAGCAGTGCAATTATTAGCTGCTAAGAAACATTAATCCACATCATATGCGAGAATTACTGGTGGGAATTATGGATTGGATGAAGATGTTTATGATTGTATTGTTATAATTGTTGCAGCTGTTGAAAATGGAAATTAAATAATATAAATAAAATAATATATTATAAGAAACGTCCATCAATTTGGATATTATTTGTTAGTGTTTTTTTTTTATAAAGCATTCATTATTTGTTTTTTATGGATTGAAAATAAAACTAATATTAGAAGGAAATTTTTCAGTTTCTCTACAATGGTGCCGTGACCAGGATTAGAGGTCCGAAGTGGGCGGAATTCACCTAAATAAACTATATTTATATATATATATTAAAAAATTTTTTTTTTTAACAACTCCAATACAGGTTAGGTTGAATTTTTGTAATATGAAATGGGTTTGTATTTTAATTTATAATGAGCCTAATATTTTATAAGAATTGTTGTTATCACGTTCTTAATAAAAAGTTTAATGAATTGAATATAATTGGTCATTTAATTACTATATTGTTATTTTTAGTAATATATGTATTATTCATAGCGTTGAAAATTTGATAAATAAATGTCGAAGAAAAAATGATATGAAAAAAATCTGTGGCATCTGATTGAAAAATGTTTTAGGCTTGGAAAGTAGTTTAAATTTAGTTTTAAATGAAATCAAGAATGATGAACTGTTAAAATTTAAAAAGATAATCAGTGTTATCATCCGAATGTGTGGAGAGATCGGTGGTTATCCTCCAAGAATTAAAAGAAATAAAAGAGGTAATCTGTTATATACCAGGATGTATGTCAATTGATGAATGTGAATAATAACACTGAAATGCCAGTTATGGGGTAAAAATGATATTAATAAAAAAAATGGTCTTAATGAAAAAAATGGTTTTTCAGGAGACAAAAAATTTAGTGAAAATTTTAATGTTAAAAAGAATATTTTAAATAATATTATATGTAACCGTCGTGATTATAAAGGACACAAGGTTGAAACTTGTATGGTCAAAGAACAAAATTGTCATGGGGGTTTTCCGTTAAGAAAATCGATATTGGAAAATTCTAATGTAAGAAAAATTTCGGGTATTAACACAAATAAATTTGATGTGTTACAATCAGATTATGATGATTCTCGTTTGTGTTTTAAGTGTAAAAAACGGGACACGTGGTCATGAATTGTCTAAATGTTAAATAATTTCTGACTATATGATTGCAGGTGTACATATAAAGATTGAGAGACCTAGAAATTATAAAATTTATTTTAATAAAGTATATGATAATGGTAAAATGAGATATATTTATCATTAAAGGAATGATTATGATAGAAATTTTTATTATCATGATGATAAAATTAAAAATGTTAAATATCATTATAATCCGAATAAATGGGATTATAATAATTTTAAATGGGAAAAATATCTTATGGGTATTGTAAAAAAACATATCAATATTGCTAAAAAGCCTCTATATTCCTAGTTGAATTTATGCAATCAGAAATCGAGCCGTTTAACAACACTATTATTTTCAATTATACTACCATAAGTTTAGATTCATGGGCAATAGAAAAAAATGTGGAAATTATCATGGGGTGGGATTGGATACCAAAATCGGACCTCATAATAATTATTAAAAAATTTTTATCATTGATAGCGAATTGGCTAATGATAATGCTGAAATTAAAATAATTACGGAGAGCATCCGAAATAAAATTCAGGAAAAAAAAGTCTAATTTATTGAAGGAAAGAAGCCTGTTCCTAAAAAATTAATGATAGAGTCGGGTAACTCTAAAGTAAATATTGAAATTGATAAAGATAAGATGATAAATTTTGAAAGTAATGAATTAAATAAAGTTAATAATGCTATACCTATTTTAGTTAAAAAATATGGTATAATTTTTGAAGAAAATTTAGGACGTATAAATGATTATCAAGTAGACAAAGAAGATTTTTCACCCATTTCTTGGCATGTCGAAGAGTTCCTTTTGAATGGAAAAAGGAAATAGAAGACGAATTAGACAAATGGGTGAATGATGGAATTATTATTCCGATTGAATATAATGAATGTGGATCCAGTAAAAAAATATGATGGAAAGTTGAGGCTATGTGCTGATTTCCGTGTTACCTTAAATCCAGTGGTTGTGGAAGTAAAATATTCATTGCCTAGAATTGAGGAAATTTTGGCAAATTTAAAAGGTGCAAAATATTTTTCCAAAGTTGATTTTTCTTCTGCGTATTTACAGTCACCTTTAAAGGAGGAAATTCATAAATTGTTTACGATAACAACTCCTAAAGAATTATTTGCCTTTTGTAGGTTACCGTTTTTGTCAGCTCCGATTTTTCAGCGTAATATGGCATCAGTTTCCAGGGCCTAGAAAGAGTTTTTTATTATATGGATGATGTGTTAATTACTGGTGTAACACTGGAACAACATAATCAACGTTTGGAAGAAGTTTTCAAAAGAATTCGTGATGAAGGTCTGAAAGTCAGCAGAGAAAAATGGTTCTTGGGGTAAAAGAAGACTGAGTACATGGAAAAATAATTAGACAAATGAGTTTTCTAAAGGATCAGAGCAAACTCCGATATTCTCCTATTAATTAAAATCTTTTCCTATATTTATAGGGTTTAGAAAAAATTCAAAACAAAATAGATTTATGATCATTAATGAATAATGATCATACCTTATTTAACTTCATTAAAAAATATAATGTTATTGTGTTTAGTCAACTCAAATATTCCCGCAATATATTTAAATCGAATATCAATTAACCATTATATAATGAAAAATAAAAAAGTTGAAAGATCTCTTTTAATATTTTCGAATGTTTTTAATAAATTTAATGTTCAAAGATAAGCAAGAAAAATTAAGTGCCTATTTTTATATATTTTCATAACATATGTTGAATTTTAAATTATATTTTAAATATCAAATATTTTAATTAAACAATCATAATTTACACATCGTACAGTATAATAATACAAAATTAAAATGAATATTTAAAAATAAAAACTTTAAGAGAGGCTAAATATTTTAGAAATGTTGCAATTAATTTTTATTTTTGAAAGAAAAGTTTCTTAATATAAATTATATTCGACAAGACGAAGTTTAAAAAAAATAATTAAGACTATATTTTTTAAACGTGTGACCTAGTAAAATTTGTCTAAAATTACCACTTGATTTCTATATAATTTAAAATAATAAAATATATCTCAATTTTAAAAAAAATGGTTTAAAAAAAGAGTTAATCTTTATAATCAGAGTGTTGTTTGATTATCTTATAAAATTTTTCTAAGATTTTAAAGATTTTTTTTTTATAAATCTCATTAGATTAGAGGTCTTACAATGGGCGGTTTTAGCCACTCGTTATTTTAAATCCCGTACACCCAACCCCTCATAATTTTTTACCCGCCCGTTCACCCGCCCGTTAATCTAAAAATTTATTTAACCCACCTGCCCGCATAATACTTAAAATTATTTTAATGGCTGGTTTAGCTATTTACTTATTTATTTGATGAATTTTTAATTGTATAAAATATGCAATATTAAGAAATAAAAAAATCATTTTTAATAAATATAAATCTGTTAGCGTTTCGCCCGAAAAATATTTAAAATTTACCCATGCCCTCTATTGCTACAAAATATTTTTAGCCTACCCACCACCCACCCAATGTTTTAAATATTTAAAGCCCGCCCACGCTTGCCCATGCCCTCCCCCCATTGCAGATCTCTAATTCATTCAGATCAGTTTAAAATTAAAAATTGTTTAAATATAGGTCAATTTTTTTAAAGGAATTATTTATAACTTAAATATTATTTGAAATTTAAATACATAAAAATAAATTTTCTGAAAATTTAAAACTGAACATTACAAATTTTAAGAAAGGATGGAATTAAGATTAAAAATATGACTGCATGTAAAATTATAAATGAGGAAGCAGCAAATCTCGATAAATTAAAAAGACTTTGAAAAACCGGTCTATATTATTAAAGAAGTTTCAATCACTGGAAAACACAAGTAATGAGAGATGCTACAAATTTATCGCCGTTTAATGGGTTCCCCTTAACACAATCGCATCCTTATTTTAAATTTAATAAATAAATTTTATTAGATAGCTATAAAAATAAATAATTTATGATAACAAAACAATCTTACTTATTTCTCAAACAGGTGTTGATTCTTAACGCGAACACTAGGTTAAGGCGGTTTTTGATGAACATAAACCGAACCCTTTTCAAATGCATTCCTTTAAAAACGAGCTTAAATATAAATAAGTTTTGGTAAAGGTTAAATAATTAGTATAGATACAAAATGTAATTTATTAATTAATAACTATGGATTTTTATAACATTTTCTAAATCACTACGTTATTTTGTCTTTTACTCAAATTAAGAATTACTCGTGAATTATTTATAATTATTCCTTTTATTCAATCTTTAGAGACCAATAATATTTATTTTTAAAAATAGCCAGGCTATAAGATTCGCAGGTGCTTCTCCATAAAAAATAAAATCTTTTTTTAATAAATCTGCCAATTTTTCTATTTAATTCAATAAAATTTTATAGATTAGGAGAGAGATATATTATCAATGGTTTCTGCAAATTTCATTAAGATCTATGAACAGGGTATAAAGTTATGCACATTCACAGATGGAAGAAAAAATACGAACTTTCCAACTTGTAAAATCAATAATTCGACAAAAATATGAAAACATCAACATTTAAAATAAATTTGAGTCAAATGTTGTACTATCAATCGAATGGCTGCAACTTATTTTTTTTTCTCAGTGAAACTGCAACGTAAACCCTATCATTTTACAGATTTAACGGTGGAGTTAATTTAAACAGCTTTTTATATATGAACTATATATGAACTATATATGAACTTATCTCTGTTAGGGTTTTTTCTTAGAAGTTATTTGGCATGTACTCGACGGGTACTCTTATTTGCATCGGTTAGGCCCTGGGCTTGTTTCTTTTTTAAACCAGCAGCTCTTTGTGGATAATCTGGTGCCCTGAAGTTTGCGAAATACCAAGGAAACTTGGCAAATTGTTCTGTGGTTGTCAGGTCGGTCTTCTTGGCTCAATACGAGTATTTCGAATCATCATGGTACGAGCTGGGGGTTCTATCAACATCATATGAGTTTTTTGCCCATCCGATACCGTCATTTTTTATAATTAATAGATTCTAGGTCGATAGACCAGTTTCTGTTAGGAAATTCCTTTAAAAACTTTTTGGTTCGGTCATGATTTTTGTCTTAAAATTTTAATTCAACTCAAGTCACCTTTACTGGAAACAATTTTTTTAAATTATCGTCTGCTAAAATGAAAAGTTTAATAAAAATAAAAAATATTTTTACACGTTGGAAATCGAATTTTGTTTGTCCAACTTTAAATACATTTTGATTGTTAATTGAATTTGATTAACTTTTCAGTTAACATTGATCATTTATCCCTCTCTCAATGTAAGAAATTTCATTGAATCATTTTTAGAATTTACATCATTATTGCTAAAGCAAGAAGGCTATCAGTTCTAATGGAATACAAGTTTTTATATATTATATATAATATTGTTGTAATCGTGTTTCTGAGATATAAATGTATATTATAAATTTTTTAATTTAAATTGTTATTATATAAATAAAAATTTATTGGAAATTAATAATATATTTTATTCCGTGTATTTGTGACAGGTCAAGGAGCTAATCAGGGTTTTTTTTACGAATGGGGGGGGGAACTAAGCAATCCTCATTTTTTCCCGATTTTTAACAGTTGTGAAGGTAAAAATATTAAATGGGTTCGGTTCAGAGCAATATTTTTGAACCCGGGGTTGGTACCGGATTCAGCTGGGTTTAGGAATATTTGAAATGTGTACAAATTTTTTTTTATATGTATTTAAATCATAATTAAAAAACTAGACATAAATTCGGTATAAAAATTTTATTTTAAAATATAATTAAAAATATAGTATGGTCATTTATCAATTAAAAAATTTTTATTTAAATGTAATAGTCTAAAATCGTCCAAGAGTTATTCGCTCATTCTCGATCTTTACGGTGAAAGAATGAATTTCAAATGTGAAAAAAATTTTCAAGGCTAATAACCTATAATAAATATATATATGAAAATATGATAAATTAACTTGGATTAGAGGAACAGCAAATAAGATTTTGAATAATATATATAAATCAGGATGCTGCAGCTTAGCAGACTCCATGCACAACATTTTCCTTCCTATTCAATCTTTTAAAATTACCATATCGTAATTATCGTTCCAAAACTTTTCTCTGCAATCGTTGGCCCTTTTATAAGTGTATACTCCTGCCTTATCTTAAGTTGTACCAATTTCTCTAAATAATTTTATTTAATAACTTAAACCGAACTATTATCATCAGATAAAATGGGCGTGGATATAGTTTTAATCCGACTCCATAAATTTGCAAGATGCCTTTTCGCACAAATCTTATCATCATCACTAAGAAATATCTGTAAAGGATTTATATTATTTATATTTAAATAAATTGTAAATATTATAAAATCGAATTTAAGTTAATATTTATATTTCCAATTACACAAATATCTTGATATATGCTTAATATAAAATTATATCTTAATTTATGATTTTAAATATAAAATTTACTGAACCCGGTTAAACCCAAGTTCAAAAAAATCCGGGTTCGGTTCGGGTTTTTAGAAAATTTTTAAAAGGGTTCAGGTTTGATACGGGTTTAGAAATTATTTTAAAACCCGGGCTTTCTACCCTGGGCTTGGTTAGAAACCCTGATTTTTAGCCACCTTTACATAATTTAAGGAAGGGTTGACCCCCCCCCCCCCCCCGGGTTGAACTCCCACCCACCCCCCAGCGCCAAAAATTTTTTAATAGTAAAACAATTTATTTTTAAATACTTTTATTTTCATATAAATTTTTATAAGGCGCCGCCGCTTCTGCTTTATTTAAAGAATAGAATGAAGTTTACCACCAACAAGTAGTCGTGACAAGTCGCTCTATTTTTAACAGCTTTGAACCAACTCTTAAAAGGCTAAATCGTTTAAGTGAGAACAATCATCTTAGCGTTGATCGAGGCTTAAATTAAAGGAGAGCTCAATCTTGAAAAAATACACTCTTGCCTCAAGGTTTTTAATTTCTTCGACTGTTAGGATTTCGTCGATAACAACACTACAGACAAGTAATATTCCAATTTTATCAAAATCTTTTAAATATTTATTGGATATATATATCCCTTTTAATATGAAAGAAATAATAAATTGGGATATTTTTTTATCAGGTTGTTAGGTGCCATTTTGCCAATTAACTATTTTTTTTATTGATTGACTGATATAAAAATAAATAATTAGGACCATGTTAACAATAAAAAAATATTATGTAAGCAGTATCTACATGACAGAACTTTATTGAAGGCAAACCCTCTTCGTAATCTACCCCCACTCCTCCAATTTTTGCGGCATTCGATCACCATATTTACCCACCCATTATACTTTAACAACCTATGATAATTAAAAACATCTTATGATAAGTCACCATTTATAATCTTAAAAAAATTTTAAATAAAACTCTTCCTTCTGATTATTTGAGCCAGGTCATGATTAACAAATAATCATCAGTTGGTGATAATCGTTACTAAACGTATTTAAAATTGTCTACACGCGTGTATAACTTCAAATTGTACTAAAATGTTATCGGGGAATGAATGAGAAATAAATATTTATTAATAAATTAAATTTTTTTATCAGCTATTTTTATCTTTAATCTACAAATAATGTTTATATTTATATTACTTTACCCACCCCCTCCCCCCCCCCCTCTTCTAAAAAATTGGAGGCAAATCGCTACCTCCCCCCCCACCCCCTCTTTCATGTAGTCGTTAAATGAGGTAAATATTTACATATGTTGCTCTATGTTTAAAAATATACCATTAAAAAAAATTATATACTAGTAAAATTAGAAATAACCATTAATGATTTCTCTAGAAAGCATCATGCAGTTCCGTCTAATGGATAGCTTTGAAAATGATGAGAATAAATTACTTAAATAAATTTAAACAAAATTATTTATTTTAGAAATTCTTTCCGGTATATACTTTATTCAAAAATAAATTGGCCTAGGAACCTAGATGCGTGATTAGCCAAAAGCAAATAAAAAAAATATGCCAGAGATTCAAACTAAATTAATATGATGGACTTTGACTATATATCGATGAAGATGTTACTAATAAAAAATATATAAATTTATTAACTGTGTGGATCCTCTATCCCGAGTGTAAAAAGAGCTTTCATCTTATGATTTTGATCATGGCATATTAACGAATAAGTTTAATAGTAAATAATTCGTCAAATTTAATGTTCATAAATATTAATGACATACGATATCGTAATGGATTCCAGATCCATGTATCAAAATATGGGAAAGGAATCATCGTGGACGAAGGAAATTTTTTAAAGAAATACAGCCCAAAAAAACGAAGAATAAAAGATTTATGGAATTTTTTTTTTCATATTTATATACTTTTCAATCTGTATAGATATCGGTAGTATTAAACTTTTATTATTTTTAAAAAATATATATAAGTATGTGTCCTAAATACATTGAAAAAAACCTAAAAGTTTATAAATTTCGCAAATTACTAAATTATACATGTCCGAAATCTACTGTTATTTATTTTTTAAATTTTTGTAAAAATAAAAATAAGAAAAACAAAAAAAACATAACCAAAAACAAAAAAAACATAACCAAAAAACAAAAAAAAACATAATCAAAAACAAAAAAACGAGAATACTTACTAGTTTTTTTCATAAAAATTACACAAATTTATAAATTTTAAGGAAAATTTTATTAAAATTTGTTTATTTCTATTATTTTTTTATAAATGACAAAAAATGATTTAGAACACTATTTTATTTTTACATTAAAAATAGCTTGTTATTTTTTTCTTCAAATTAATAGTTATTTATATTTTTGATATTTAGGACACAGCCTAAATAAAAAATTTATTCATAATAAAAAAGTAAATTTTTAAAAAATTATATAAAAAATCGTAGCCCCCATCCAAGTTTATATGCAATACACCACTGGAGCTAATATAAAAGGCGTTGGAAGGGTAAATTTTATAAAAATCCATCTCAATTTTTTAGATATTCTAAGTGTCTTTGCTAAATAAAATATATTTATAAATATTTTTCTTTTATTTATAAAATATTAGCTATATAGACTAAATTGTTCAGCTCATACGCGGAACATAATTCTAAGTAATACATTTCAACCAAATTTTATTTTGGAAATTACTTAAGAAATTATTCAAAAGCAAATCTGACATTTTTTAAAAAAACGGGGAATGTGATCTAAACAAGTCCCAAGAACAAAATATAGACCTGAGATGGAATAAAAAGCACAAAATGTTAGAAAGCATTTATATAATGTATGACGAGAACTCTGTGCTTTTACAATCTAGTGACATGATTGATAAAATGGGGTCATTGTATTTTCTCTAATTATAAAATACTTTTGCAGGTACATCAGAATCATTTTTTTTATTAGATGTTTAAAAAATTAAAAGAAAAGGGTGAGCATGAGTTAAAAATTTTAAATATGGGCAGACGAGTAAAAAATTTAAACAGGGGGGGGGGATTTACATATTTTTTTGGATAATGGGTGGCGGGAGAGCGTGCTAAAATATTTTTTAAACAACACGGGGACGAACTTGCTGGTTTAAACCTGCCCATTGCAGATCTCTGAAATAAACTATTATATGGCACTTTCTAGCATATCAGTTCTCTAAAAGTATTATTTTTTTATTAATCTAATTTGTCATTTTTTATAAGGTTATATAATATATATTAAATTAAACATCTAATAGTCGAATTAAAGTATATCCACTCATGAAGTTTATGTATTAACTATTAATGAAGACTATGGTGTAGTGATTTTCTTTCTTAAAGGAAAAATAATATCATAATATCCAAGATTGCTTTCTAGGCAAAGGCAATTTCATAAACCAGACTTTTAAAAATTTATAAAATATAGTTCCATCTAATGTTAATGAGTCTGTTATAATTCTTACCTATAATTTTCCTTGTATCTTGAATAAATAATTTTCAATTTTGCTCCCCTATGTAGTGAGCACGGGCCTATGTAGATATAGTATAATAAACAAATGCGTCAAAATTAAATGGGTAAAATAACATTTTTATGTAATAAAAAGTGACAAACCAAAATTATTTTTATATAAATGAACATAGTCAAAAGCCTGCAATAAGTGAACATAAAGACCTCGAATAAAATTTATAGGGTACCATAGTGTACCCCCCCCCCATCTTAGCCTTGACTACCCCTTTGTGACCCGGCATTCAGATCACTCTTGTCAAAATATATTGATATCGATTTAAAAAAAATATTACAGCTGATTTATCCACTATTAACTATAATTCTGCATAATCAATCTTATTATAAAAAGAATAATTCAAAATGTTTTATCATTTCCCATTATATACTAAATGTATGAAAGAAAGTCCTTAAATAAAACACAATGTATTGAAGTAAGAATAAAAATGCTAAAATTTCCTTTAAAATGCTTGCTAATATTTATAATAACCAAATAATTTTTCACAACTGATTGTGTTATAGTATATAATAAATTTGGCTATATACATCCATAGATTGGGATAGCCCTTAAAGTTTGCAATGAGAGTGTATTAACCCACTCGTTTTTTCAAAATATGTTCAACCATTCCGCCCACGTTTTTGAAATAATCCTCCCAGTCTTTCGACTTAAAAAATGGTATCCACCCATCTCTGTAAAATAATTTGTTATGCAATGTTTTCAAATAATAAAGATTATATATATATAAATCCGTTCTGCACATCCTACCCTTTATCCGCCTATTGTTATATATAATATACTATGGACGACCTTCAATTACAACGGCATATTTATATTGACCTTTTCCGGATGTAAAAGTTCTCCTTGGCAGCACTAGTATCATTATGAATTTGCTGCTCAATCTATTGGAAATCTAAAAATATTTAGCGTTGTTTCATAAAGTGGTAATCAGTGGGATAAAAAATGTATTTTGTGAGGAAGGAATAATTTATATTTATTTATTTTAGTGTTTTTTTCGATTCTGCAAATATCGAGTTATAAATCTTCTCTATACATCAAGTTTAGAAAAATAGAATATAATGTTTTAATTTTGTATACATTCTTTGTCAAAATAATATAAATATATTATTTCACCCTTTTGGTAAATTTTATGAAGTTAATTTTTTTTCTTCTTAAATTTTTTTTACTATGATGGTTATTGGTCCATATTATTTCTACTTAACCTTTTTATTTAAAAATAATTCTTCAAATACTTTAATAATTTAAGGCGTCATTATTATAATATAATTTTTATAATTCTTATATATGTATATAAACATTATAAATTTTCGAATAATACTTATATTTTGTTTTATCCATGTGAATAAGGATATATCATGCTATCTCAGGTAGATAAATATTATATGAGTTATTTTATAATTTTTAATAATATTATATTTGATATCATTTTAGAGTTGTGATATGTGACTTATGATAAAACTTTGAGAAGGAAACAATATGTCAAAGTGATTTTAACTTTAGAGGTGATTTTGCAAGTGACATGTTATCAATAATTTATATTTGCGAAAGAAATCATAATATCCGATTCTATAAAATAAATACAAAGCTCTTTGAAAAAAAGAATTCATGAAAATAAATTTTGTTACATTCTTTGAATGATTTCTATAATATAAAAATTTCCAATTAATTTGATCTCAAAATTTTATATATTATTAATTGTTATCAACTATTCACTTTCCCTCACTCAATGTTCCTTTTTTATCCATAACCTATCGAAAAATAATATTTATAATTCAGAAAGACGGGGTATATATACATTGCAGCTTTACAATCCAATAAATTAATTTTATCGCTTGATATTATAAGTTCTATCTCCACTTCTATTTTAATTTATAAGAAGTGATTTTTCTTTATAATAACGTGAGGGGGGAGGGTCTCTCTTTCATACCTTTCATTTAGTGGGCCTTCGCCAGGGTTTATATTTCGACAATTTATTAGAATGGCCCAGTTGTTAATAGGATCTTTGTAAAGATATTAATAAACAATTTCCAATTTAAAAAAATTTTTTAATTTTATATAAGTAGAATTCGGATTATATAAGCACTTAAAATTTACTTCGTACTTATATTCATTTAAAATAAATATCTTTAAGCGGCAAATTTCATTTATTAATGATAAAATATAGTATATTTATAATATTAAAATAAACCTCATAGCATTAACATATTTTTTTTTTATAAAATACAGGGATACAAATAATTTCTCATAGGTAAAAAAAAATTAAAATGAACAAGATAAACGTAAACATAGTATTAACTCATAAAAAATATTTATATAAGGCATATAACATTTAATTTCACATGAATTTAAAATATTAAAATTTTAATTAGCAATAAAAATCAATTAATTAACTTCGAAATTAATCCTTAAAAATAAATTACAAAAAGTTTATTTTTATTCGGTTCTATACTTTTATACCCCATAATTAAAAAAAAATGTTAGCGTAAATATTGTTATAATTTTTAATTTATTTCACTTTTTACCTCATTATCTATTTTATTTCGATTTTATATCATTTAAATCAAATCGAAAATAATAAAATCATAAAATTTATTTCAGTATATTATTTTGTTTAAAAATATTTCTTGCCATTTATGATATTCGTTTTAACATTTTTATAATATTTTAAAGCAAAAGTGATGATATAGATTAATTTATTATTATAAATGAAGTTATGGAATTCTTATCGTACAAGAAAAAGATGATGTTCAAATTGTATCATAGACCTGTAATTTTATTCAATTTTTTGAATCTGTGTATCTCACTTATATTAAACAGACACTCCTCAGTTCAATGTCTTGGAATGTGGTGGTAATGATTTTTTAAAACTTATCTTTTATATTCTTTTTTATTTGATCACCCACAACCCCAATATACCATAAAAAAGACTGAAAAGGACGACAATCACCCTCCCCCCCCCCCCAATTTTTTTAAGGTTATTTTATAAAAATGTCTAATGTCTGCTCATGATTAAAGATAAATGTTATAAACTATTATTTAAGGTATGGCGTTTCTATTAATATATAAATTAGGAAAAATTATAGTATATTTCTAGTAGTTACGCTTGGATTTTTTTTTAGTTCATTTTATATTTTTTAAAATAACTACCCTTTTTTTTTACCATACTAGGATTTAATGGGGTAAATTTAAATTATATATCAATTATTCAGTTAAAAAATACAAAATAGGATTCTTTAAACATTCAATCAGAGTTGTGCATTTGATTGGTCAAATACGTTTCGGTCAATTGACCGATATTTGACCGGTCAAATGTGGTCAAATTCAAATATATATTTTTTTAAGTTAATATTAACTTTATTTTGAATATAATAGTAAAATGAATCTATAATAAATTTTTTAAATTCATTGTCATTCATTAACTAACGTGTAGCTATATTTAGCAGAGTCTTGTTCTGATTCATATTCAATATTAACATTTTCTATAATATTTTTTAATCAATTTTCCTGATGTCTTAGATCTTCAATCAATTTCTATTTTCATAAGAATATTAACCCAAATCGACCTTCTTTCTAAAGAAGAAGTAGAACTAGGAATTGTTAGTCTCTGGGAAGGGTAGACAAAGTTTAATCTCTTGAGGTCAGAATTGATTGTTTCTGGAAATTACTAATTTCCACATAATTTGCTATATTAAACATGCTGTTTTTGCTTCTGAAATTAATTATATCACTTAAAATATTTTGGTCATCACTACCTTGTAAAATAGCTAATTCTTGCATTATATCACATACTTCATTAATTTCACTGCTAGTGAGTTCTCCTCTTGATATTGTGGACCCAAATAAGCAAACATTGTGATCACATGTATTTACATCGTTTTTCCCTTTTTTAAACATATTTTTAATTCATTTTTCCTTTAAATTTTTTAGAGTATTTGACCGTATTTGACAGGTCAAATACTCCTCCGGTCAATTGACTGAATTTGACTGGTCAATTGACCGACTTGCCAACCCTGCATTCAATAGCTTAATATTTTTGATTCCCCTCGGAATTATATTTAAAATACAATCAAAATGTTAGAATAACCAAATATTTATAATCTGGAACTAAATAGCTGGACATAAAATCCGGGCCAGAAATTTAATATCTTGGCAAGGCAGAAGAATGTAATTTAAACTAGGACAGGGGTTAATGATGGGCTTTCGGCAGATTTATGATTTATATATTAATGTTATATGGGAATTTTTAATTAAAATCCCCACAAACAACTATCCTTATCTCTTCAATCTACTATCTGTACCCACATATCAATACAGAAATAAAACTAAATCTGCTCTTTATATCGTGATTCCAGGTTGAATAAAGAGAATTCTATTTTATACAATTTGGGAACTTAGATCTTGATAATTTAGAATTGAAAGAATGGTAATGGTTAAACCGCAACAATATGTAATGAGTGAAAGAAAGAGAAATAGGAGTCGGAAGAATTTATCTTTAAGATTGAAGAAGGTTCTAGTTTAGTTTATGATGTCATAATTTCATGTCTATTAAGCATAGAAAAGATTAACGGTATGAAACATCTAAAATCTGACCGCAAGTTGTTAAGCATTGGGTTCATTTACTGGTAATAATGAAAACAATGGGGTAATTTTTTTTTAAAATAATTTTTAATTATATACCCTCATGATTACCCATTTTCTCTTCTTATAGCGCTCGGCAGTCGGTTCGGGAATATTCCACCGGAAATATTTTAGGACTCTGGGGTCTATCGTGAAAGTATTTCTCAGCAATAAAGTTGATTTCCTTACGTCCAAGGTATTTGTCTGCAAATGACACATCATGCCGGGGACAAGAATCCTGACTCTTTAGTTAAAGTGTCGACTATGCCAAAGTTGGTGAAGACGTATACTCTTGTCGAGCTTGCACAGAAATTTGAAATCATTACTATCTTTGAGATACTCTGCATCTAGGTTTTGCCATGTCTTCTCTTGAAACTTGGTTGTAATATTATCTACCTTTTCCATGGTTGGAGTAAAATATAACGAGATTGAGAAGAAGAGCAGTGCAGTTGCTTTGCTTTGAAGATTAGGCGCATTATTAGGTGAACCTAGATTTGGTGTCCTGCTATTTACGTCACCCATAGGAAGTCAATGTATGCTTGAAATAATTTTGGGATATGCGAGAAACTGATAGTGGCTTGATGTCGAGACTTACGACCTGTATTAGAATTGTCTATAGTAAGGGGTGCCAAAGTCTGCAAAGTTTATGTGAATTTTTTTTCGAACTCTATTTGTTTTATCTAACCATTTAAGTAGAAACCACAAAGTATGGAAGTAGTTAACAAAATGGTAAAAGAAAAATATTAAAGGATAATAATCCAAAAGGTAAAATTAAAATATTTAAAATGAATGAACGAAAATGAAAACAATCGCGATATATATATTTTAGCATGGATATAGTGGAGGGGGGGGGGGTTGTGAAGAATGAAACATAAACGCCCAGTAAGATTTCACTATTTTAAAATGCATACTTAGGTATGGACCAAATAGGTAATGAAGTATTCAAGTAACAAGGTTAAAATCTACATAAAAATAAAGTGATCTTCGATCTTTAGAAACAAAATAGAAGAAATATAAGATTCAGGAGTAGAAGTAAAAATAAGGACACATCACCTTTCAAGAATTGTTTAAAAATTTTAATCTTTTTTCGAGTAAAGATACAAAAACTAAAAAAGTCTTAAAAGGTATTTAGTTGCATTCAGATCGAGTTTAGAAACGAGAAAATCTAAGTTATTTTGTCAGCCACAACACAATAACCATTTGGTTTCTTAACTGAATCTGATGGCAGCTGACAATTTTTTCAGATTTTTCTATAGTTTGAGGAGCGGTCTGACCCCGAACTGTATACCTTCACTAGTTGGTATCAACTTCAAACCACTACTGGCGATTTTGGAATATTCCTACTAACTAAAAATTTTGTATCCGTCCCAAAACCACGTTTTTTAAAAACTTTTTATATTTTATTATGATGTAAATAAAATTAGTATAATTTAAAACTTTTCCCCATGGTTTTTAATACCACAAACTAATTATACGGTCCAAGACCAAGTTGTTTAAATTTTTTAACTTTATATTCTCATGGAGCAAAGAAAATTAGAAAAGTATTCCCAAATATTGTAAATTAATCTACTATCTAAAACTTTTATCCAGCCTAAAACTAATTTATTTAATTTTTTTACATTTTAAGCGCTAGAAGCATCAACTTGGATAAGAAAATTTTTAGACATATAAAATATAAAAACCATTTTTTATTTAGTTATTAACTAAGTGGTAGCGATTAAATTCATTAAAATAATTAATCAGACAAAATAATTCAAAATTTTATCTGAAAAATAAGGTATCTATTCATATTTTAAAATTAAATTATTTTTCAAATTTTACTTAGCTACGAAATTTTTTTTCTACCATATTAACAACTTGAATTTCTATTCACAAAGTATTAATTACATATTTTTGTTTCTGTTCAGCTAATAGCATCTAAAGATTTATACTAGATATTTAATGATTCCTTTGCTATATTATATACTTTCCATGATTCCAAGTTAGTTTTAACATTACATTATAGATTGTTTTCACTAAAACCTAATCTGGAAATGAACTTCAAATAAGCTTAAAAATTTCATCTTAAATAACTATTATTTATTAGATATTCTGTAATACAAATCTTTCATTTAGATATAAGTAGCTTTATATATGTACCGCTATCTATAAATCACGACCTTACATCAAATACCTTAAACGTTTAATTGATTTAATTTTTAATTTAATAAAAATAATTTTATGATATATAATAAAACTTAATTACACAAAACTCATAATCATGATTAAGGAATGAAAATGGATTATTAGTATTGCCGTTTTTTTATATTTTGTTGGATGTAAGAATAAATTATCAATGGTATGTAATGTAATTACCTAAAGGTATATATTTTTTTTTTATCTTATCTTACAAATTATATTTTGATATTTGTTTTAAAAATTTAAAATTATCTGCCCCTAATTAAAAAAAAAGGTTATTATTTCTCATCTATAGTCTGTTTTATTATTTTTTTTGCAAGGGGTCTACATAAAATATTTAAGCTTCCAGCCTGGGTGATTTGGCCCATAATTTTTGAAATTTTGAGAGGGCTAAATTATGAACTATTTGCATATCATGAATTTGCTTATTCAATCGATTACATTGCTTCCTTGTCCTATACTCTTTTTTTTATCCAGCGATTTAAAATAATATTTGAATTTTTTGTGTTAAATTGGTCTATGTTCCCTTGTAAAATAAATTTGCATTGTTTTTAAATACAGCATAAGTTATCTTATACTTTGATAAAGTCATTGAATTGAATTATTTTAAAATAATTTCAACAACTTTTGTCATCACTAAAATTGTAAAAATGTCATACATTTTTTTTGAATGATTAAATGGTATTAAAAGATAATACGTAAATTAAATATCATATCAAAGTACCAAAATGACAAAGAAAATAAATGTTAATGTATTAAAATTTGCATAATTTGTAAAAAAAAATCATGGAAAAACTTATAATATAAGCATATTTAAATTTCTTAAAATTCGTAATAAAAAGCGAAATCAGAGGGTATTTTAGGTCCTTTCACATCAAATATTTAATTTTTGCAATAAAATACCTTTTAACCATAAAAATATCAACTATATTTTACATAAAATTCATAATTAAAACGTCAGATTTGTTTACTATGAAGACATTTAACCAGAGTTCTATTGCTCTTCAAAATTAAAATTTTTTTTTATAAATGCTTAAATTTTACAAAATTCCAAATCTTTTGTGATTTTTATGCATAAAAAATTTTCATGATGAAATCACAAATTTTAAAAAATGATTTTGATCTTCTTAAAATAAATCTTAATATTTTTAATCAATTATGGGTTCTTACCATTTGTTAGGAAGCAGATATTTTTAATAAGAATTTGTTCAAAGAATAATTGGCCCAGAAAAACAATCGCCCCGCAGTGTCGAATTTAGTAATATATTTTTATAAAATATTTCTTAATGACCCTAATACTTTCACAGATCCATTGTTGATGTATTTGTAATAAAACCCGAAATATTTTACATGTATTAACTCGTACATTAATAATTTTTATTATGATTTTTTTTAGTGTTGTCAAACGGCTCGATTTAAGCCGATTTTTTAAAACGGCTTAAATCAATATTTTAAGAAAAACATTAAACAAGCCTGAAGACTTTACTTATATATGGCACAACGGTTTGGATGTCTATAACTATATCTCGAGATTTAGTCAATATCCGGCGAAAATATTTAGTCAGCCATTTTTAAAAATCGGTTCAAATCGAGCCGTTTAACAATACCAATTTTTTAAATGCTAATGAATGTAAATATTCAAATATAACATAAATTTAATCAAAGCTTGTTAAAAAAACTATCGCTACTTTTTTAAAAGTAATTTTCCATTATTATATTTTAATTTAAATAATATTTTTTCTATAATCCCAATAGTACAGCGGCATTACTTTATATATTTTTTGTCAATGGGGTATTTGATTAAATATTTGTGATATATGGGAAATTTTCAAAAATGTTAGTTTCACAATTCTCTGACGAAAACTACTCTCTTGTTTTGGTATACCATTTTTCCAGGAGGCTATAAATTCAATAATTACGCTTAATTTTGGATAAATAATGACAACGATAATTATTATATAACAAAAAGTAGCGAATAAACAGCTCTGAGTTTGATATATTATGTATAACTCTCTTATTATTTCATTTAAAATTTTGTATTTTTATTTGTGTTGAAACTGACAACTCATTGGGACAAAAAATTTTCAGATCATCAAAATAATATTATATTCATTAAATCAGTCAAACATAATAAAAAAAATTTAGAGATAATTATGAAAAACATAATTAACATAATAATTTGCACGCAAATTGTTTCTATTCATAAAATCAGATATTAATATCGTTGTTGATTTTTAAAATAAACCAAAAGTTAGTTAATAACTTTTATACTATCAAAATAGGCTAATTGAGATAAATTTAAAAAATATAATATTATATATGATAGAAATAGATAATAACAAGGAGAGCTGCAATCAAGGATAATGTTTTCAAATAAAGGTTTATAATAAATTATAATATTTTATATATCTAAAGGCAATATTTAATATTTAGACGGTGGCAAAGTTATTATTACTTATCTATATCATATTTTTAAAATATTGATCCCCCCAAAACTTGACACCAGGACATACATATACATGTTTGATTAAATATATAATATTTTATTTCTATAAGAATTTGAATAAAAAGGAAGTTTAATGTTTTAGTTTTTATATAAAAAAGGAAAAAAAATATTTGAAAATTTATAAAAAATCTATTATGAATATAGCATGCAATGCATAATTAAAAAAAAATATACCGGAAGCATCCTATTGAGAAAGACTATGAATACTTAAAATTGTAATAATAAAATAATAAGTCAACCCATTAAATAATACAACTAGATAAAAAAGAAAGGTGGTTACCAGGCGCGTACGCAGGAATTTGTTTTGGGGGGGGGGGGGGGATAATAAAATTTTTTAAGAAATATTATTGTTTTTTAAAAATATCAAGCATAAATTTATCAGGACTAATAACTATTTCTAATACACAATTTTAAATTAATGTGAATTATAAAAAAATTATATGTAAAGAATCACTTAAATGACCCAAAATAAACATTTGAATTTTTTGAGCTTTAAAATTTATATATAAAGTATAAAAAATTTAAATGTTAGAAATATAAATTAATACACAAAAAGCTTAGGGAATAATTGTATTTTGTATGTTATATATTTACAATGTAAAATCCAATCTTCGTTGGGATTGAGCTAATTTTTCAATTATCTCATCCTTGCTTGTTGTCAAATGCCTATGAATATTCAAAAGATCCAAACCTTTCAATCTACTTTCAAAAGTTTTACTTCTTGGTATGTTTTTCAGAGACCTGCAGGCTTGGCCCCCGGGATGGACGCTGAGCCTGAATTTTAAAAAAAAAACATCTAGGCCGGGCCTGAAATTTTTTTTAAAAAAAATATCCGAGCCGGACTGTATATTTTAAAACAGCCTATATTTGAAATCGTTATTATTAGCTATAAAAATCAAAAATAAATATAATTTATTTTTTAAAAATCCGGGTCGGGCCTGAAAATTTTATTCTAAAAAAGGCCGGGCCGGGCCTGAAAATTGAGCTTAGCCTTAAAAATCTTTAAAAAAATCCGGGTCATGCCCTGCAAATGGTACCTCTGCAGGGCTCTGTTATTCTTCTTAAAAAAGAGAATGTTCTCTCATTAGTTTACTATTGGAAAGAGTTGCTAATATATATATAAACCCTTCTAATACATTGGGAATATAATCTAAAATGTGTTTGAAATAATGCAGAGCATCCATATCATTTTTTGGGACTGTATCAACCATAGTTAATCTCATAAACATAGTTATTCAGCTAATAATGCATCATAAGATACTTTAACATCTTCATGATAAAAATCTAACAATTTTTTTTTCTATCACCATCTGAAAAAGGTTGGGAAGGCTTTTATGGAAATAATCCAGATTGGTAAGTGCTGCATAATGAATTAAAAACCATTCATTTATTTGGTTTATAAATGTATTTGTATCTAAGATATATACTCTTCTACTGATCCTATATTAATGTTTTAACTATGAGCTTGCCTAGCTGCAAGTCGAGTGAGACAAATATTAAACACGTATAGCTCTGCTTTTGACTTAACAATAACATATAAAATATATAAACATTAGCCCTATAAAATATATAAACATTAGCCCTAATTTCCTTGAATTCTAATAAAATGCTCTTCGCTATTCTCATCTTCTTAATCAAGTCATCATGTTTTTGAAAAGTAATACATAAAATAGTTGTACATTAATGAGAAAAAAAATTTGGAATAAGCATTGAATCCAATAATTTTCTTGCTTCTAAGGAAAAATTTCTTTCAGGCCATTGTGATATGTCAGTAATAGAAAATAATCGGCTCTTCTATTTCCATAAAAGCTGTTACTGCTTGATGGCGGAGACTCTATCTCGTAGGACAAGGTTACAATTTCTTTCTCCCTGTTGGACAATTTCAGAATAATTATTATTTGGCTAGAAATTTAAAAATAGTAGATAAATATTACGCCACTAAAAATTTGAAAATAATAAGATAATATTACGGCGGAAAACTTGAAATCGAAATTAATTGATAAACTTAGTGATGAATGTGATAATAAATGTAATTAAATATATATTTAATATCAGATAGGAATAAATATTAACAAATATAAATTAATATAGTACTGTGTAAATTTAATTCAAAACATTTCCATATTTATTAATTTATTTGAAAATAAAATTAACGAATTAAAAAATATGGAAATGTTTTAAATTAAATCTGCACAACACTCTAAACAAAAATATTCTTGAAAAATATATCCGGCATCTGCATTTTTTAGCTTGGGGGGGGGGGGGATTTGTCCCCCTGCCCCCCCCCGCGCTGCGTACGCCAATGGTGGTTACCATAATAGTAAATAATTCTGCTAAGATGATTTTATAAATAACTTAGATATATATATAGGGTAACTCGCTTATACATATCCATTGATAACTTTTTTTCTTTTTATGCACTTTGATTCAAGGAATTTTACAATTTGTAAAGATTTATAGTTCTAACCTTTTAATTTACAGGTACATCGAAGAGCTTTATATGTAGCACTTAACTATCACCAACAAAACTAAAAGATATAATTCTATTTTTTCTTATATAATTGGTTTATATTTTTCTACCGAAATAAAATGAA
Organism: Gordionus sp. m RMFG-2023; assembly: GCF_954871325.1. Taxonomy (NCBI): domain Eukaryota; kingdom Metazoa; phylum Nematomorpha; class Gordioida; order Chordodea; family Parachordodidae; genus Gordionus; species Gordionus sp. m RMFG-2023. Next base: position 20,534,908 of record NC_088775.1, read on the forward strand.
ATCCCGGAAATCAACCTGACAGGATTGATAAATAAATCTATTGCATTTAGTTTCTAAAATCGATCTGTATTCAACCGGTAACTTTTAAAAAATAGAGTCATGTTACTGGTTGACCTTCACAAAAAAAGGAAGAAGTTATTTTGTTGTGACATTTGGCAATAGCAAGCTAGAGTTTTTATTAAAATTGCAGGGATGAGACCAACACGGAACCCTCGTATTTTTGCTGAACCCAAACCCGGACCTTTTTTAAAAGTGGAGGATTCAAGGGTTCTGATGTCAAAAAAAAATATATTTTTTAAAAATTTATAAAAAATAAATTAAAATTTTTTTTTGTGGAATCATTTTTCTTCTTCTTTGCATTTTTCTAAACTTTTTGGTTTTTATTCTACCATTTTAAGGTAATATTTTATAACAAATGATATTTTATGCTAATAATATAATACGTTGTTTATCATGTTTTGATTTACATCAATTTTGAAAAGAGATTTGTCCACCAATGTATATTGCATCAGGTGTACTGCGCATACTCTCCAGTTAATGATTCCTTGAAAAATAATCACGTTAAACCTATTATTGATAAAGCAAGGGATGTTATAAGATATTTGAGATAACAATTGTTAAAATATTAAAAATATTGAAAAGGCAACTGGCAATATTGGATTGCACAACACGTTGGCACTCAGTTTGTATGATGTTAGAACAATGCTTGAGTTTAAAAGACTTCTGCATAAATTTTATAAACACATGTAAAGTTGTATTATCTGAATATGATTGAATTCAAATAAAGGACCTTACTAGTATATCGGAACTTCTAGTAATTATAACACTAAGATTTCAATAAGAACAATTGTATTTATCTGATTTTTACGGTATATATGGGTTAAATGCCGATAAGATTTAAAAAAAAATTATTTAGTTCTTTCATATGAAATATAGGGAAGCATGTAAATTCGAGAGAAAAACTATTTACAAAGCAGTGTAGTATATACCCCAATATATTTAGACTCACATCAAGTTCTATTATTGAACAAAAACAGATGAAGACTATTTTGAAGAATTATAGCATAAGTAACACTTCATTCTTTACAACATATTGGAGGCTACTACCACATCTACTGGCTGTATTGATAATAATGATAATACCGCTAATGACTTTGAAGATTTACTTTTAGATAGATAAGAGAAAAAATTATCATCAGATAAAAAGGAGGAACGGCAAATTCCTATTATATCTTTAATCGATATGTTTTGACAAGGTGAGAAAATAGATGAGATGCAAATATTTTGAAATCTGGGAAGGAAAATCTTCAATATATCCATGTATCAGCGACACACTTACAATAATTTATAATGTCTTTGAAAGATAGTTTTAAGTCAGAGTAGAATGCATTTTCTTTTTTGAAATACATATTGTCACTGTCATATTTGCATGGAAATTTTAAATATTTTCGAAGATTTTATGATTGTGCAATTATATAAAACGTAAAACATAAATTATGAATTAATTTAATTTTTTACTTGTAAATTATGTATGGGTATTTTATATGGAGTATAAAAAATAAATTTAAAAAAAATAATGTTATTTTGAGTCAGTATTTCTTTATGTTCTCCAAACCCTGAACCCGAATACTTATTTAAAATTTTATTCCTGAACCTGAACCTGAACCCGCACCTCTTTGTTGAAATACAATTTCAATTTATCTATCGATAGATTATTGAACTATACTTGTTATTTTAAATACAGGAATTTGGGATTTTTAGGAAAAGATGTTTACAATATAGATTACAAAAATACGAATATGAATTTAACGACAGATCTAGATGCAGTTCAGAATCAAGAGTATCGACCATATGTATCGCACTTCCCTACAAATCATATAGCCCCTTTCTCCCAAAATCGTGAAATTTCGTTTAACGAAGATAAACAAACAAGACAATTTAATGAACAAACCAATTCAAATCCACACAATTCCGATATGAAATCTATATCCGCGTGGTGTCAATTACCTGGTCTTAGTAAAGGGCAGCAGAAATTATGTGTATTATATCATGATCATATGTATGGCGTTGGTAAAGGGGCTCAGTATGGAATTCATGAATGTCAATTTCAATTTCGTAATCAAAAATGGAATTGCAGCATTAGGATGAATGATGAAACTGTCTTTGGACCCATACTTAAAATACGTAATAAATAATCATATTATTTAGAATATTTTTTAAAATTTAAGCCTAAGAGAATGAATTACTTTAAGATTTGATTTACCGAATATTGTAAAAACTTTTTTAATATCCGATTTTTCTATAGTAAAAATCATTCCTAATATTTAATTCTTCATTTTTGATTTTCTGGAACCATAGTAAACCTCTAACTCATCTTTTTATACTTCATCTCAATTAGAAATTTAATTCTATGCCTTATTTTTTGCAGAAATAACCATGTTTGGCTATTTAAATTCTGACAATTTTTACCTCATTATTTTTTTCCTCGTCAATGTCTACCATCTCTGGCGGTTACTATATCGCTACTGTTTGATATTGTAGAGTTTTAATATTCCTGTGCTATTAATTTTATTTGTATTCAATTCAATATTATATATATAATTTTATTAATTTACTCGTTAGTTGTTTGGTCATCAAAGGCATGCTGGATTTTGTTTTTTGTCCAGTATTTTTTTGTTAACGGGTTTATTCATTATTATTTTTTTACTCCCAAGCTCATTATTTATAATTTTGTTCTCATATATAAAAAAAAGATAGGAAAAGAAACGAACTGTTAAATTATTAATAGGGAAATTACCAATGGTTAGTAATTCAGGCAGTGGTTACCTTAGTGGGGCTCAAGGGATCATCTTAAAAAATCTCTCCTCCTTTCTTAAACATTTCTTTTAGATTTCCTTGAAAATTTAGATAGAATTTTATTTCTTGTTAATTTTAAATGGAGTTATTTCCGCTCCACCAAAGTTGAATAAATTATACAAACTAAAGGAAAAATAATTGTTAAAATACTACATTTACAACAAAAAATAAACTATTAAATGATTATTTCCTTAATTACATAAGTATTGAATATGCATATTCTAGCGTCAATATATTTTTCCCGCGTTGCCCCAAAATCACGAAAATGTAAAATATGGAAAATGAAAAAAAATAATAATGTTGATAAAAAATTTCAGTTTTTGAGCAAAGATTGTAAATAAATAATTGAGTAGGGGCTCACTAGTTTTACAATCTCAGGTACCTTTTTTTATTTATTTAACATTATTCAAAATTACCTTTTTTTGCTAACATTTTTAAAATTATATTTGGTATAAAAAAAATTCAAAATTTTGAGGGGTCTATTCAATTTTTTAGGGGGCTCGAGCCCCTGCGCTTCCCCCTCCCCCCGTGACGTTACTGTAATTGAGCGTTTTAATTAATAAATCTATATAAATTTTGAATCACCATTAAATTTGCAGTTTAATGATATATGTCGATATATAATATTTGCTTTTTTTAAAAAAGGTTATTACCCCAAAATAAAAATAATTTAGAAAATATTAGGCCAAAATTGATATGTATTAAATTGTTGTTTTTGTTATTTTTTGTAAAATGTTTATTTTTATTATTATATAATTTGATATGAATAATAAATGATGATCATTATTTTGGATACTAAATAAAAAAATGAAAGAATTCTATGACTACTAAAAATACATTACAAAAGATTTCGATATTTTATTACTAATAAAAATACATTACAAAAATGGCGCAGTTTATAAAAAGTCTAACGGATTCAAACCTGTGTTACAAAGATTGGTACAACTTATTTCAAGAATTTAAAAACACACAACCAAGTTTAACATCATCACAAGAAAAATTTCTGTTATTAACAACAATAAGATGTGATACTTATAAAATATTGGTAAATTTATGCGCACCAGATGGTCCAGGAAATAAAGAGGTATAAGAAATACATAACATTTTACTCAAATTTTTTCATCCCAAACCTAATATAATAGTAGAGAGATATAATTTTTATCAATATAATCAACAAAATGATGAAAAACTAATAGACTATATACAAAATCTACGAATGACTTGTGATTTTGGGGAATATTTAAATACGGCATTAAGAGATAAATTTATATTTGGAATAAAAAATCAAAAAATTTTACAAAGATTACTATCCGAAGACGATATAGACATAAATAAAGCTATTCAGATAGCTACTGCAGTGGAAACAGCAATAAAAAATACAAAAGTAATACAAAATAATGATAATATAAATAAAATTAAAAAAGTTAATAATCATAATGATAAACAATCATAATCATATAATAATTATAATGCAAGCTAAAAAAACAAAATCCATGCCACTCCTGCGCGGAAACCACAGAAGGGAAAATTGTCTTTTCAAAAATGCCACTTGTTATAAATGCAACAAATTGGGCACATTGCTCGAGTCTGTAGAAAAGAAATAATGAATATATTAATAATAAAACAAACGAATATAATCCAGAATTTTGGGTGGATGTCAAAATAAACAACAGCGATATCATAAGGGAATTAGATACTGGAGCTGGGGTAAGCATAATTAACGAAATAGAATGGAAAAATAAACTTAATCGTCCTGAATTAACAAATTGCATGATAAAACTTAAAAGCTATACAGGAATCAATATACCACTATTAGGTCAGACTGTAGTAAAAGTACAATATAGTGGACGAACATTAGAACTACCTCTCATAATTACAAAATGATATATCAAAAATCTAATTGGAAGAAATTGTATAACTTTCCCAAAATGACTCCTGAAAGGACCATACAAATAAATAATATTAATATACAAAATGAATTTCCTCAATTATTTACCAAAGAATTAGGCTGCTTGAAAGATTTTAAGGCACAAATATATATGAAAAACGAGAAACCAATTTTCTGTAAATACGTCCCATACCATACGCATTAAAAGATAAAGTTGAAAAAGATTTAGATAGATTGCAAAAAATAGGAGTAATAGAGAAAATTAATCATTCACTTTCTGCTCACCCAGAGTAATTGTTCAAAAGAAAGATAAAACATAAAGAATTTTCGGGGATTTTAAAAGAACTAAAAATCAAAATATTAATATTGATTCATATCACAAGAATCCAAGATTTATTAGCCAATTTGGGAAAAGGAGAGGAATTTTTAATATTGGATCTCTCAGATGCCTATAAATTAAAGTGGGGGAAGAGTCTCACAAATATCTTGTAATCAATATGCATAGAAGATTATTTAAATATACAAGACTACCTTTTGGTATATCGTCTTCTCCAACAATATTTCAATGGGCCATCGAGAATTTATTAAAAGCTTTTGCTTGTTATTTAGATGATAATATAATAACCGGAAAAAATAGAAACACGAAATAAATATATAAACGGTACTAAAATGTCTAGACAAAAATGATCAAGCTAAAGATACAAAAATGTAAATTTTTTAAACAAAATGTGGAGTACTTAGAACACAATATATCCAAAAACAGGATTACAACTAGAGAAATAAATACCAGACAGTAAAAAAAACACCAGAACTAACAAACTTAAAACAATTACAGTCTAGGGTCAGCAATATACTATTCAAAATTTACTTCAAATTTTGCAGCCAAAGCCAAACCATTATACATATTATTAGAAAAAAGAGTTGTTTGGAGATGGACTAATGAATGCAAAGACGCGTATAAAAAAATAGAACAAAGTACTCCAATATTACAATATTATGATCCAAAATTACCCATTATATTAGCAAAAGATGTGTCAGCCATAGGAATTGGAGCATAATATCACATATAGAAGGGAGTAAGGAGAGTCCAATTGCATTCGCCTTAAGAACACTGCAGCCGAGAAAAATTATAGCCAAATAGAAAGAGAAGCTCTTGCCATCATATTTGGGGTTACAAAATTCAATGGATTTATATATGGGAAAAGGTTCACATTACAAACAGACCACAAGCCATTAATGAGTTTATTTTATCCAAGAAAAGATATACCAACCATCTATTGCCAGAATACAAAGATGGGCTTTATTATTAGCAGATTATCAATATGAAATAGAAGTCAAAAATAGTAGACAAATAGCAAATGCTGACATGCTATCTAGATTACCTATAATGGGAACTCCAATATCAAAAGAGAAACGCTAGATCAAATAGAGGTGAGAGAAACACCTTTAAATGCAAGATTGAAAGAGGAACAATGCGAGATGATATACTTTCTAAAGTATAAGATATAGGAGAAATGTGCCATGAATGACCATGTTTTTGCTTTTTTGAAAAAAGGTATTAAAATTTATGTTTAATCAAACAAATTTTATATCAATGTGTAGTCTAAATATTAATCTTTAAAATAAAATTTGAATTAAAGCTCTATGTATAATACTTTATGAGCTAAATGAGATTATGTGAAAGTAATTTTATGTATTGACTGGCCATATACTATGTGTTAACTGATCATAATATTTTATTTAAGAATTTTATTATAAATATGAAATAATACAATATGAAATACTTCTAAAAGACCTATGTTAATGTTTCTTCATTTTTTAGTTGTATAAAAAATTAATTAAACACTAATTTAATTAGTATTAAGATGTCAATTTATTACCACATCTATTTAATGATATATTATAAATTAATATCTTAATTATCATTTTACTAAACATTCTTAAGCTTGTTCATCATTTTATTTTACCAAATGTTGTTTTGCAAGAGCTTTTCATTTTAATATGAATATGTGAATGTGCTAATTGTGGCCAATCAATACATGGCCAGTCAATACTCACCTCTCTATTATTATTAAGCGCCTTTATATGTCTATTAAATAAAGGTTTTAAAATCTAGTTTTTTGTGTGAATAATGCTAAATGCCTAAGGATAATATTTATATAAAATATCAGTAGTCTAAATTAGCAATTTTTTCACCAAACAAAAAAAATGTGCAACGTGTTTTTCCCAGAAAGAGGTACTAAAAACAGTTTTTTTAAAATATTTTTTTATTGAATTGCTCTATTCAATAAATGAACTTAGGTAAAGTACACATCATAAATATACAAATTTTGACCAATTTTGAGAGAAATTGGTCTAATAGATAAAAAGTTAAAGGGTGGTGGCCAGTCTTCACACATGGCCATTAATGGCACATTTCCCCTACAATAGATGGATGGCCAATAAACTATGATGCATGTTTAAAGGAGTATAGCCAAAGGAGAGAGGAAATTACAAGAGAGAGAGGTTGTTTATTATGGAGAACGAAAATGATAATACCACAATAATACCGAAACAACGTGTTGGACATGATACATCAAGGACATATTGGAATGGTAAAAATGAAGATGAGAGCACGACAATACGCGTGGTGGCCTAATATAAACCAAGATATAGAAACATGGGTCGAAAAATGTAGAGAATTCTAGGAACAACACGATATGCCTCGAAAGAGAGCAATTCAAAATTGTCCAAAACTACCAAAAGCATGATTTTTGTGAAAAAAATGGGATTCAATTAGTGCACGGAAGTCCTTACCATCCTCATACAAACGGCATGGCCAAACGTTTAGTTCGAACTTTTAAACAGAGTATGAATAAAAGAAACGAGAGAGATTTAGAAACCAGTCTAGCTATTTTTCTCTACAATTACAGAATATCAGGGACAGAAACTGAACAAAGTCCCCTGAAATACTATTAAAATTTAAACCTAGAGGATTGTTAGATCAAATATTTGAACGGGGGAACAAAAAGGAGAAGTTGGAATACCACAATCAAGAATTCCAGATAAATGAAAAAGTTTGGTCGCGCCTTTACAATAATAAAGAAAAAAACTGGGAAGAAGCCATTATTAAAGGCATACTCGGATCACAACGTTATGAAGTAAGAATAGCGGGTAATACGATTATACGTCATACGGATCAATTAAAGAAAAGAACCAAAAATATATTAACTGAAGAATACGAATTAGAAGAGAGAAATGAAGTAGAAGAGAAAACCGAAGAGATAGTAAACAACAGTGTTGTTAAACGCTACTTTTAAAAGTAGCGCGCTATCGCTACCTCTATTTTATAAAAAAGTAGCGCGCTATCGCTACCGCTATCGTTTTCAAATGAGTAGCGCGCTATTAGCTACTTTTTACGCTACTTTGATTTTTTTTTTAATATTTTTTTTACGTAACTTTATTTCCACAAATAAAATATTGATTAAAAACATGACTATAATTTGTTACATATATATATATATATAATTTATTTATTATTGCACTTGAGTATAAACGACCAATTCAAATCATAAAACTAATGATCCAATATATAATTCATTTCCATTTTTTTCTCATCTAGAAACAATGCTAAAAGTTTTATAGCATTGTAATCGCTATTCCATCTTGTAGTGTTTGGTGTCAATAAATAACTTCCTAATTTTTTTTTGAAAATATCAGATGTCTTTGATGACTTATTTTGTTTATTCCAAAGAGCTTGGCATTTAGAAAATGTAGATCTTGATACTCTTTTAAAATCCTCATTAAATAATGCTTCTTCAGCATCCACTGTCGCAACTAAATTTAGGTTGTGGCAGGAACAACGATGATGGCTAGGTAACATAGAAGACTTTATTGAAGATTCTTAATATTATAAATTTTATTTTATATTGGTGAAAAATTAAATATAAAATAATTTAAAACCAAGGATGTCATGAACATCAATTATCTCAAACTCCATTTCATCATCCTCTTCTTGTTCTCCATCTTCAATATTTTTGTCAGGAATATTACTAGTATTGTTATTATTATTATCTTCCCCAAATATTCTATATTATTTATATCATATTATAAAAAAATTATAATTAATTTAAAACCTGAAGGCCTTCAGGAAATTAGACCCATTATCCGTAATCATCTTACAAACCTTGTTTTGAATTTTGTAAGACCTGTGGATTTCTGCAATTATATTGGCTAGAATGTCATAAGTCTGACAGCCAATTATTCTCTTTAGAGCTAACGCTACAGATTTTCGTTTAAGATTTTTAGAATCAATCCAATGTGCAGTTACTCCTAAATAAGCTCTAAAAATATGACATATTATAAATCAGAAAAAAACATTTTTACCTTCTATTGTGAGTCCAGCAATCTGCCGTACAGACGTAGGAGACATCTGATAGATTTAATATCAAAGATTCTTTCATTTCCTTAAAGCTCTCCAAAATTCTTGCCATCAATGTCTGCCGGCAAAATATCTTGGTCCGTGGAGAAAAAGTGTTTATCATCTTTATAAAAGAATCATTATCCACCAAGGATAATGGTTGAACTGTATCTATTATAAAGTTCATAATGACTTTGTCAGCCAATTTTTGGGATACACCAGGTGTTGATGAATCCAAATTGGTTAATTTTGTTTGTATTAAATTTGATTTGGAAGTGGGTTTATCTTCTTCATTATCCCAAAACTTTTGAGTATTTTTCAATCTCTTTATAATTTGAAGTGTGCACAGTCTAAAATTATAAAATACTTAGAATAAAAATTATGTAGGAGATAAGTATACATAAAAATGAATAACTATTTTAAAATGTTTTAAATAATTTAGATAAAATTTATGAATATATAAAAAAAATGATTGGTTTTTGATTTTAATTTATTTTAAAAATTAAAGATTAGCCTACACATTGATATTAAATTTGTTTAATATATTACCTTTAAATGTTTTTTCAAATTAAAGCTGCTCGTATGATTTGAAGAGATAATTTTGCCACATCTTGCACCGAAACCGATATCCAGTATTAATTTTTTCTTCAAGGTTAAAGTATTTCTTGAATTTTGGGAAAGGATCATCTATATTTTGCTCATTTTCCAAAGAAATTTCAATATCTTCAACAATCTCACACATAACAAGATTTATAATGCTTAATATAAAATGTAAAATGAAATATAAAATAAGATAAAAGCAAGGACATACCAATAACGGAATTTCAAAGATATATAATTTAATGAATGCGCGAAATATAAATTAAATACAGATTGCTATTTAACAACTGTTTATATCTAATATATAACAATAATGTATATTTTTAAATATAAATTTCAAAATTAAATTAAATAAAAGGATTATAATTTTAGATTTTATAAAAAATATATTTTAATAATTTTTAGATGTATTTATTATGTAAAATTGAAACTACTTTCTAAATTAGTAGCGAGCTACCGCTATCGCTATTTTTTTAAAAAAGTAGCGCGCTATAGCTACCGCTACTGAAAAAAGTAGCGCGCTAAGCGCGCTATTTTAACAACACTGGTAAACAAAGAGATAGTAAACAAAGAGGATGTAATAAAAAATAACGATGAAATGAATCTAAAGGAGAGGGAGGAAGAAGATACAAGTCAAGATCGATATCCCAAAAGGATACGATCAAAACCAGATAGATTGGGTATAAATGATATGTATTAAATTGTGGTTTTTGTTATTTTTTGTAAAATGTTTATTTTTATTATTATATAATTTGATATGAATTTGAATAATAAATGACGATCATTATTTTAGATATAAAAAAATGAAAGAATTGACTACTAAAAATACATCACAAAGGATTTCGATATTTTAATACTACTAAAAATATATTACAAAATTCACCTAAAATAGATTTTCAAAAAATTTGTGATATTTACTTATTATGATAAAAAGTTATAGGCGTTCCTTTTTTTTTATCCCGGAGGTATTACCATTTAAAATATAGAAATGTGGAGAGTAAAATGAAAAATTTATTTTATACAGAAACCTAACTCGCCCTAAAACTTTAATAATAAGCTCGGTTTTTTTATTTTTACCTTGTAGTTTAATAATGAGGCTATTCAACAATAAAATTATTTTAATTCATATACAAAAACAAATTGCAAAAACGTAAAAGAGCCATTCCGCCCCTATCCCCCTTATTTATCTTATAGAATCAATATAAGTTTTAAAATTTAATTATTCTCTGAGCGCATTTTTTTAAAATATGATTATACCGGAAATATATTACAGCAGAAACCTGCTTTCTAATTTTTAGTAAATTTTACCATTAACTTTTGTATATAATTTTTTATATAAATTTTTCTTTTTCATATAAATTGTAAGACTCAAAAGTTAACGGTAAAATTATCTGAAATTCATAGGGTAGATAGTCCTGAAAGAAACTATCGGCAACATCAGATTTTAAAATTTAAGAGAAAGTAGTCAAAAAATGATTTAAAGTTGAAAAAATTACATATTGACGGAAAAACACATATTGACACCAACATATGCAATTTATATTTTATAATAAATATATAAATTAAGCAAGTCGCGAAACTGCATTTGCCCATGCTATCAACTCAGCCGGTGTTGTACACGCTATCAGTAGATTTTGTAGGCAAGGAATATTATCTAGTTGTAGTTGTGGAAAAATAAAAAGACCAGGAAATTTGAAAACTGATTGGAAATGGGCTGGATGTGGAGATAATCTCAAATATGGATATAAATTTGCTACAGAGTTTGTAGATATTAGAGAAAGGGAAAAGTTTTTTCACTCCAAAGTCCGCAATGATTTAAATAAAGCATATGAGAATCATGTTGATAATGATGATCAAAAAAGGCCTAACTCTTTATACTCAGTAAAAATTAATAACAACCAGTTTATTAATAACAGCCGTTATCACTTAAAGGAGATTCAACCGCTAAAAAAAGATTTTGGACAAAGGAAACGAAATAAATATGCAAAGTCGTTGATGAATTTGCATAATAATGAAGCAGGAAGAAGGGTAAAAAAAATATTTTTTTCTTAACTTATTTTTAATAACACTAAAAATCATTATATGATTTTTAAAAAAATATTTCATTAAGTTCTATATAATGGAATTATTATTAATTTAATTGATCGTTAATATTATTTCATCTTTTTAATTCTCGAAAAATAACAAACGGTTGAACATAAACGTTTATTAGCACATTTTTATAAAAATTTATTAATGTATAGAGGGTAATTAATTCATTATTTTCCTTTTATTCTATTTGCGAGATTACTTTATTGAAGTGTCATTTTAATTATATCTTATCTTGATCTCCTATTGTAAAGAACTAGCTTTTGAATAATTTATCTATAGGTATATTTCTTTTGCTTAGCGATTATGCATAAAAAGATACAATAATTGATTTTAAAATCTTTTTCCATCAAACAAAGATGTTATCTTTATTAGTAAGATAATTTTATGAGAATATAGAAAGGGGCCGAATATAATGAATCCAATGCAATGTATACAAAAAATTCTTTTTATTCATTTTTACTTTTTTGGAAGAGAAAGGAGATAAATTATCTTATATATATATATACTAAATATTTGTCCCCCTCCCTCCCACAATTCTTAATGAATTAAATCACAGTGCTCTAAAAATTACATACATCGTTACTTTATGCTACGAAAAAAGAAATGCCATTACCTTACTCGTTAAATTGCATTCAAAATATTATAATCCAATAAACAGAAAAGGTTGCATATTTAACATCACCTATAAAGATGCGTTCAATGTGCTGATGAGTATATTTAATTAAATAGACTTTTAAAATTGTGGTAATTTTCGTTAAAAATATTAAAGAATTGTTTTTACTATCTAAACAGTTAAATTACCATAAAATTTGTATTTTATATATTTTTTTAATTTAGTTAAAGTTTATTTTTTAATTGGTTATAATAAGTATGAATTAAAATAAAATTTAAATTAATTTATAAGATATTTATTAGTCTTTTGATTTAATCTGAAAACTCGACTAAAATATATAACAAAATAATTCATAAATTTATTTTGGATAATAGCTCAAATCAAGGAAGGTTTTTGTTTATTGGAAACCTGTCAAATATAAACAGACCAATAGAAATAATAAATTAACAGTAGCAGCGGTAATTTTCTTCAATATTTATATCATGATTTACTTCTTCCATATTTTAAAAGGTAACGAGAAAGAAATCGTTAGCGTTACCTGATGCTTGATTTTATATTATATTAAGTGGCCACTAGCCTTTGCCATCTCAGGGGGCTCAATTAAATAATTTTTATAAGGGCTTCCCTCCCAATGACACATTTTGCAGGCCTTCAACCAGTTTTCCCTAGCCTTCGGCCAAATTTTTTTTAAAAATTATATATTTCTTTTACATTTTTTTTTCCCTTTTCTCTTTAGCTTTTACCTTTTCTGGTGGTAAGCTCCTTCAATATCTCTCCCCACTTTATGTTATTCATACTATCTCTTTTATCTAATCTATACTTTTTCATATTGACTCTAACTTTATGGCCCCATTAAAGTTTTGGCCTTCCTCTTTTAGTTTGGCCATCACTTCCAAACTCTCAACTTTATTTCCAATGTAGTTCATAGGCCTTCTCATTGTGTGCCCATGCCACCTAAGTCTTTTTACCATTATCTAAGTCTTAATGGGCACTACCTTTAAACTTCTTAGTATTATTGTATTGCGCAATTAATCCTTTCTTGTTACCCAGCAATCATCCTCAGCATTCTCATCTTCATAGTTTGTAGACTTCTCTCTTCTGATTCTTTAGTTGGCCATGTTTCCGAACTGTATAGAATAGTTGGTTGTACTATGGAACTGTAAATTTTTCCCTTCAATTTGTGTGGGATTCTTTTGTCAAAGAGCCCTCCAGATAAAGATCTCCACTTTAACCACCCTTGATTAATTTTACTCTTTATCTCTTTCTCTATTGTGCCAAATATTTGCAGCTTTCAATTGCCGATATCTGCCATTCATTTATATTAATGCTCTCTGTTTCATCTCCTCCTATCACCATATACTCCGTCTTTTCTCTATTTACTTTTAGTCCGTGTTTTATATGATATTTATACAGCTCATTAATCTTTCTTTCATTTCATCTTTGGATTCGGTAAGTATCACAATATCATCTGCAAATATCATATTCCACAGGACTGTTTGTGGTATAGACTGTGCTAATACTCTATTACTGTTATGAAGAGAGGGCTGAGAGCTGACCCTTGATAAACTCCCTCGGCTATTGTGAATGTTGAAGTACCAGTTGTGCTACGGACCATTGTTGTATGGCCCATATACATATCCTGTATTATTCTTATATATTTTTGGAACCTTTTTGTAGCGTAGCACCCACCAGATAAGTTTTCTTGGGATTCTATCGAAGGCCTTTTCTAGATCGAGGAAGACCATGTGAAACTTTTTGTTCTTTTCCCTGTATTATTTACTCATTGGCCTAAATGGATAGCATCAGTTGTTGATCTTCTAGGCATAAAGCCAAACTGAGTCTGTCCTATTTGGATTATGTCTCTTGACCTTTTTTCTATTATTTTTTCATAGAGTTTAAGACAGTGATTTTGACAATTGTGTGGATCCCCTTTATTTTTGAAGATACTAGATAGCTCTGCCTCCATTTTTGAGGGATCTCTTCATTTCCCAGTAATTTATTGTACAGATTTGTGAGGAAATGTATTCCATCATCTTTTCTATTGGAATATCGTTTTTCATATGCTTGAGGCATATGATTATTTTTTGTTCTGTTATTGGTTGTACAAGGTGTTGTAATACGTAAATTTACTTTGAAATAAAATCGATAAAAAAGAAGTAATATTCAATCGACTGTTAAACAGAAAAACGAAACATTATATTATTTGACTAAAGACGATGTAAATGAATAAATTGTATATAATAATCGTGGATTTTTTACTTGATAATTATTATTATTTTGCGAACTTAATTTTTATTTTAATTTTTTTATTTTAGTTATGATTATGTAATTACAATATATATTAATTAATTAAGTATTAGTAGTTAATTTATTTTTACTATTTATGTATTCTCCTTAATTCTCAACACAACATTTGTTACCGAAACATTATGTTTTATGGGCATATTCAGTCTAATTAACTTTTCTCATCTGACACAAGGTTTTGACATGGGGAGTGTTCATCTAGATGTAATATAGTTGAGAAGCTCCTAATATTCATTATTTCTTTGGATTTACTTAGCTTGTGTTGCGCGGCAATATCTTCTCCTGGGATGACTTTGCAGTCTACTACATCTTTTAATCTTCTGCGAGAGATTAGCATGTGATCAATCTGTGTTTTCCTTGTACCACTTTCATATGTTATTAAATGACTGTCGTTTTTCCTATAGTAGGTGTTGGTTAAGGCAAGGTCGAAGGCTTGCGCAAATTTTAGTACATGCTCCTTCATCATTTTTTTCTTCATATCCAAAATCACCATGATGCCTTTTGTAGCTATCTCTTGCTTTTTCCACATGCGCATTTAAGTCACCACCTTTTATGAGTCATATTTGTTTTCTTTCATTTTTGTTTATTGGACAGGCAGCCTGTCGGTGACCGGGGTGTCATCCCTAAGCTCCGAAATTTATCTTACCATATGTCTTTACACATTAGTCATCGAAGAAAAACCTTTATGCTCCTTACCAGGATTGAACCTGGGACCTTCTGTTTCCAAGACTACATCATAACCCACTAGGCCACCCCGGTTTACATTATGATCTGCAAACTCTGAACTAGTATTCGAATTCTCTCATTTTTATGTATTATGCTTATACATTATATACATATGTTTCAAAAAAATAAAAATGATAAAAGTACAAATATAAGACATTTTGTTAATGTCAAAATAAATATTCTAACACGAGTAATTTATTATAGAACTTTATGGATGTATACATAATTTTTATTATAATATCACATAGTCTTAAATATTTGCCATTGCGGATTAATAAAATATTTTGAGTATAGCATTATAAAAGTAGTTTAAGAATGTAAGAGATTTGAATAATTGAAGCAAAATATTTATTATTTCCTCTCAGTAACAAGGGAAATCTTAAATTACAGCCTAAACATGAATACTTTTATTATATAGGTCTTCAAAAATATCGCAAGGCAAAAGAATCCTTACCAACTTATTCATTAACAAAAGTCAACCATAAATATAATTCTAACTACTTTAAACAATCAATGATAAAAGGGATCATTAAGAAAAAATTTGTAGCTCTAACCAAATAAACAATTCTTGAAAATGAATATATAATAGACTAATTCGAACTATATGGTAAATTAGAGCTAGGACATGATGAAAGAATCTGATCCATTTTTAATGGTATATAAACCACTAGGTAATGTACATTGTTGTTCACCCAAATCACAAAATCAAATGATCTCAGAAGCAGGGAGAACAATCTTAAAGCCAATAGTTTCATAATTAATTGAAGTAGGCTATTTGCTGTCATGGCTGATGACATTCTTTACGTAAACTCACATGAGCAATTTAGTGTGTATGTTAAATAAATTGATAAAACAAAAACACAAATAGAATCCTTTATATTCTTTAAAAAACGTTAATGGTCATTGACAAATACCCAAATAAACATTCTAAATAACAATTCTATAAATGCTATTTGTATTGCTCAAGCATATGATAGGGCAAATATTTTAAAAGGGCATCTTTTAGGAATATAGGAAAAATAGGCCAAAAACTCATCATTATGCGCACTGACATACATATGAATTTAAGCCTTGGTCTCTGCCTGCAAATCAGTACCAAATTTTTAAAAAATATTATATAAGGCTTTGCTATCTTATAAATTCTATTATCCATTATAAGAAATGCATTAATATGCAATTAAATTAGGGTTAAAATGTAAAAATATTAGTATCTTTTCTACAAGGTAGGGATCCCATAATGAAACTAGAATGGCGGTAAAAATAACCTTCCCTGCAATCATTTTATCTGGAAAATATTGATTCCTTGATATGGCGAAGCAAAGCGATTATATATATTGGTAACTCACTGAATCACGGGGAAATTTTTAATATTATATTTTTTTAATTTTTTTTTTTAATATTTTTTTTATTTATTTATTTTAGGCTGCGTCCAAATTCATTTGAAAAAATACTTAAAATTTTAAAATTTTCACAAATTAATAACAAAACACTTTGGACACATTTAAGTTTTAAAAAAATAAAAATTAAAATATTCAAAATGCTTGATATGAATTAATTATTAGTTATTTATTATATAATATTTGAAGAAACGACTCAACATAGAAATAGGCATAGATATATGGAATTAAGGTATATATTATAATTAGGGATGTAAATTTCCCGGGAAACTATATTTCGGGGAAATTTGGGGAAAAAACGGGAAATAATGGGAAATAGGGGAAAAACGTGAAACTATCTTTTTTATAATACTTTACAGGTCAATATTGATTTTTTTTTATGTTTTATTGAAAATATATAGATTATAAACATTATAATTAAACAAATATAAATTATTTTCAACTAATTTGCAATTACTTTACATGTTTTATTTGAAATATTATATATAGACTAAATAATATTTAAACAATTAATTTTGAATAGTTAATTATCTTCGTTTGAAGATGAAAATGATTCCAGATCAGAGCTTGAAATTCTGGAATCCAGCAATTTGTCATTTTCAGAAATTTCCTTTCCCATAAAATGTAGATTGGCTCTTATATAAACTAATTTTTTTATTCTATTTCTAGATTTAGAATGAATATTTCCAAAGGAGGACCATATTCTTTCGGATGCTGCACTTGTTGGTGGTACTGATAAAATTCGTATGGCTAGGGTCGATATGTATTGATTGCAACATAGACCTATTCCATTTTATTTGAATCTAATATTTCTATTTTTCTAAATAATATATAGTGTTATTTATTATTTTACCTTTAGAATCTGTGTTCTTTCAGATTCTATAACTTTTAATTTTTTCCTTTTTAATATAGGAGTTGGAATATTTTTAATGATAATTGGGTTTTCATTCTCTTTGTTTGTGGTATCTTGATCTAACTATTATTCAATAATAAATATAAAATAATAGTAAAATAATGTACAGCATCCAATTCAAATACTGGATTAGCAATTTGATTCAGATATGATTCTGCCTAAAAATAAATTACTTTTTAATACAAATATAATACTGTTCCCAGATGGCTATTTTCATATTCCTAATTAAAATCAATTTTATATTTTTGTCTTTTAATATTTTGCATTTGTCTGTGTCAATATCAAGCTTGACTCAGAAAATTTGGTAATATTTTCAACATTTTCCTTCAACCATGAATAATTTTCAATATATATGACATCTTTCCCTTTAAGAACTCCAGATCCAGAACCTAAAATATAATATAATTTAAAAATAAATTTTTTATTTTTACCTGATTTTTGCCGGGTGAGAAAATATAACCTATTAAATTTAGCCTTTACTGCTAAAAATTTTTTCTTCACTTGATCATAATTCAAGCTATAGGTTTTTCCTATTTCCTCCCATATTCGCTTGTTTTCTACAGAATCTCTAAATTTTAGGTCACTTTTACACCAGAGGCTTCTGTGCTCTCCATAAAATTATACTCAGACACTAAAAAATATATTAATATATAAAGAATTTGCCTAATTTCTATAGAATCTCTATTTAATCACATAAGGTGATGTCAAAATATTAGCTCAATAAAACTTAGTAAATATTTTCTATATAAATAGTCAATATCTTAATAAATCATACCCTATTATTCTTTTTACATTAATTTCTAAAGTTAATATTGGCTAAATTATGGTAAAAATAAATTGCAAAGGGTTTGTTTTCAATTGATCATAATTGAAGTTATATGTTTGATTTTATTTCAAAATTTTTTCATAGTCCTGGCCTTTCCTCCCAAATTTGCCTAATTTCTATAGAATCTCTATTTAATCACATAAGGTGATGTCAAAATATTAAATTATTGTTTCAAAATTTATAATATATACACTTACTAATCTTAAATGTACACTTCTCCCAACCATGTTATCCCTGATATTTTTATTTATTGGATTTTCATAATCGTTTTGGTTAAATTTATAAAAATTAATATCATTAAAAATTTTACTTACTAATTTTCTTCTAAAAATTTCAAAATTTTGAATATATTTTTATTCAACAAAAAAAAATAAATTTTTACAAATACCGAAAAATGAAATAGGACACTATTTTATTTTTACATTAAAAATAGCTTATGTTATTTTTTTCCTCAAAATTTATTTATTTATTTTATTTTTTTTAATGACTTTGGACGCAGCCTTATAAAAAATAATACGTGATACGTGAAATATAGCGCATATGCCCTCTAGACGTAGAGTAAACAACAGAGCTACGCTAGGTATTCCTCACTTCCATCTAATTGGAAAAACGAAATTAATTTGGGTACGAAAGTAAAAAATGTGAGGAGCCCTCTACACGTTTGTGGGCAAGCCGCACGTACTTGTAAGCACTTAGGCGTCCATAGGCTCCAAAAGAAAGAGCGGGGCAGAGATAAAGAGCCTATGCCCAAGAACTGCTACGTAAGTTAATTACTTTAAGTGTGGGTTGTGGCTAATTTTAAGTTAAAAAAAAAAAAAAAAATTCTGTTCTGGCATATATTGTTCCAAAAACACACATTTAAAATATAGAGTACATACCCGTTGAGTTTTAGCTTGTCCTGATCCAGTAGCAACACAGTGGTTTAGAAATATTAAGAAATTATTTATTTCAGATATCTATCCTTAATACGAAAAAGTTTTTTGATAGAGTTTTTGCAATTATTTAGTTTGATGAATTGCTTCATGTTTAAGTTAAGTTCCATAACATCTTTTATTGTTTTATAGTACCATAGGGATTTATATTTAGTGTATTCTTTTTTTTTATAAGTGTATAGCCATTTAATTGCATCATGAACTAGGTTATGTTCTGAGTTCCTTATGATGTGGGCGAGGAATTGAATGCGTCGTTTTTTCAAGGTAATGTTAATTGGGGTGTGTTTTGATACCCTCCATAGATTATTGTTGGATATTACTCTCGGGTAGAAGATTCCGTTAATGATTCGGAGGCAGTTATTTATGAATGATTGTAATTTCCTGTTCTCCGTTTTGTTCAATTCCCATATATCTCCACCATATAGTAATATTGGAACAACTGTAGAATTAAAAATTCTCAGTCTGGTGTGTACCGATATTTCTTTTGTTTTCCATATTTTCATGTATTTATAAAAGGCTCCTCTTGCTTTTTGTATTCTTATTTTCAGCTCTTCTTTATAACCTCCTGTGTTGTCAAACATGACGCCTAGATATTTTATTTTGTCAACTATTTTGATATCATTCCCATCGATTGTGAAATTTAGATTTTGAGTTTCGTTTGGAGAAGAGAGAATACAAGTTTTTTTGAAATTTATTTTTAACCCCATTCTTAGGCTAAGGGTTCCTAATAGATATAGCATATCTTTCGTTTCTTCAGAGCTAGTCGATATGATGACAATGTCATCGGCATAGGATATTATTTTGTTTTCTAAACGTATTGTTGAGTTTGAGCTTATTTCTATTAGATTTGCGCAATCTAGGACCTCTTTTATAATTTTACTGATAATGATATTAAACAGTAATGGTGATAGAGTGCATCCTTGTTTCACACCTCTTTTTATTCTGAAGGTGGGGGATATTTTATTGTTTACTTTAAAGCAGGCAGATAGCTTAGAGTAATGGTTTCTCAGAATGTAGATGATATTGGGTTCGATCCCACTTTCCAAGAGTGTCCTCCATAGGGCCTCGTGATTCACAGTATCGAATGCTCTACTGAAATCTATAAAAGTGAAGAAGGCAGGGATTTTATATTTGTAACATTTTTGTATTGTTATTTTTAACGCTAAAATTGGCTCGAGAATATTTTTGTTTGGTCTATAAGCGCAGATGTATTTGGGTAGTAAGTCTGGAATTGAAGACATGATCCTGTTTTTTAGAAGGACCATGAAAATCTTAGATACTGTAGATGTAAGGGCTACTGCACGATAGTCTTTAAACTCTCTTGGATCGTTTATTTTGGGAAAATTGCATAAGTAAGACTTATTCCATTCTACAGGCGTTTTTCCACTATCCCAGATTTTGTTATATAGAGATAACAGGAAGGAGGATACAGTTTTGGGTGCTGTTTTTAGATGTTCCGCTGTTATATTATCAAGCCCAGGGGCTTTATTATTGCGTAGTTTTTTAATTACTTTTTCGATTTCCTCCGTGGAGAAACCGGATGGGGGTGGAGTTTCATGCACATTTGTGTTTGTCTGGCAGACGGCTTTTCTTGAATCAAAGATTGACATATAGTGATCTAACCATAATGCTATTTGTTCATCCTGGTCCGAAATTACATTTCCATTTGCTAAGACTAAAGAAGGTAGCTTCTTGAAACTGTAGAGTTTGCAGAAATATTTTAGTTTATTATAAGCTTCATATATTCTGTTTTCATTCATATCTTTCTCTATTTCAAACGCTTTTTTTGCCACAAATTTCCTTCTATCACTTCTCAGCAATTTCTGTATCTCTTTCCATAGTTCTCTGTTCAAGTTTTTGCCTCCTCTAAGCTGGCTGATTTTTCCTACAGTTTCATTTGATAACCACTCTCTCCTTAGGTATACATTCATATTGGGTAACATGTTATAGGATTCAGTTATATCTTTTTTAAAAAGATTCCAACATATATCTACGTTACCATTTGAGGTTATATTTAGGAAATTTTCTCTCTTCTTGACCAGTATTTGATCAAAAAGTTGTATATCCTCTTGTGATTTTACTTTTATTTGTTTACGGTTTAGGAGAGGTTTTAAGAAATTTATTCTTGTCATATTTGGGTCTATCTCTTCGCGATATCCCCATGTATTTTTTATTGTCATTTTTGCTACTAACGCTCTGTGATCTGACAATTTAATAATAGTGGACACTATAACATCATCAAACCACGCATGAATATTTGATATAATGAAATCAATTTGAGATTTTTGATTTGCTCTTACGAAGGTGTATGTATTTATTTCTCGATGGAGAAAGAAAGTATTTTCTATTTTGAAATTTTTGGTTTTACAATAATCAAGTAATTTTTTACTATCTTCATGTTGGGTTGTTGTATAGTTGCGTTACCTATGGTATTGGTATTAATATATTCTATGCTTTTGCCAATTTTCAGATTGAGGTCTCCTATTATTATAATGTTATATCTCAAAGGCAGGGAATCAATCAAGGTAGTGACTGTGTCAATAAAATTTAACCTTTCATTTCTTCTTGGAGGGGCATATATGTTTACAATTATTGTCGGTTTGAATTTTGTGTTTAGATATAGGAGGCCGCATCTTTCTGATATGGGTACAAATTTGATAATTGATTTTTCTATTTTTTTGTTTGCTAGGAATGCGATTCCTGACCAGCTATTAGAGGTGGTACCGGAACAAAATAGTTTATAATCCTTAAAATCTGCAGTATTATTCCCTGGGCAGTGGGTTTCTTGGATGCCAATTATATCTAATTTCATATATGCAAAATCTCTAAGCAGTACTGTTAGTTTATTTTTCATTCCATTAATATTTAGAGACGCAATCCATAACTTACCATAAACTGTGTGCTCCGAGTTTATGGGTGCCATTTCTCTGTAACGATGTACTGGTTGATACCGAAGGTGTATTGACACAATTAGGAATTTAAAGAACAGAGACAATAATAATATAATAAACAAAGAAGGTGAACTTAAAAATTGTCTTTTTGAATTTAAATTTATAAGAAAAATTGTTTTAATGTTTATAATTATAAATTTTAGTTTTTTCTAAAAAATAATAAATATAAGATAGTTTGGATATTTTTTTGGGATGATGCTTACTACCAAGTGAATATATGGAAATATTCTAAATATCAACCTAATTTGCTAAATACCGACCAAAATTTATTTAAATGTTATAAGACCCTTATTATTTAATATATTATAACGGAATCACTTGGTCAAGTCCGGCCTCCTATATATCATCCCCCAAGGATGGAACCACCAAGTTAGATTAAGAGAAAAAACATGACAATTCCCGGGATTCGAGGTAGTACCTTAAGGTAGTAAGCATCATTAACCTATTTTATTTGTGAAAATTTTCATAATTCTTACAACTTACTAAAATATAATTAATCAATTTATTTGAATAAACATATATATATATATACAATGATATTATAGATATATATTTTTAAGGAAAAACAAAAATAGTTCTATATAAATTATATAATTTAAAAATTTAATTAATTTATTTATATTAGACATATTTTTAATATTACGAAAATAGGAATATTCACATATATATAAATGAGAGGAAGATTTTCTTCCATTTCTGGGGATGCTTGCCTTAAGATCCCTCCATAAACGCGCATTACGTTGAGTGTGGGTTGATATATCATTACGGTCTATAAAGTTTTTGCTATGATTGACAGAGTAATAATCATATCCATTTTCATTTAGATTATTATAACTTGGAAAAATATTTAATTTTAAGATTTATCAATATTTAATTTACCCCTTCCATTAAAAAATTTCTACCAAAATCCAGACGATCATTTATTTATTATTTTTTAATAAAAAAAATAACCTAAAATTACGCCAATTGAACCAAAAAGGTATGCAAAATTCTTAAAACTTTTGAGTAATTAAATTTTTAATTATTATTACATCCAGCGTCTACATGAGCGGGAGGGGTAGGAACAGTTTGCATTCTATTTTTATAAGGGGGTGGGGGGAGAAGCTGTTTTAATGGGGGTAGGATAAATTGGGGGGGGGGGGGTTATCTATTAAATTTTGTGAAATAGGAAAAAATTTATTGCTGTAAAAATTAATACTTTTATTATAGTATTATTATAATACAATTCATCGACCAAATCTATATATTGCAAACAATCATACACATTGTTTTCCAAATAAACTATCCTTTTAAATGTAAATTAAAAGGTTTAGATATTTCAGCAAGCTTATAATGCCATAATAATTAATTCATTGTAAATAATGGAGGTTTTAATTGAATTTATTTTCTAAAAAATAAATTCTTTATATTCACAAAATATCGATAGTTGGTAGTAGAGATAGATTAATTTAAGTTATCCTTTATAAATTCTTTGAAAAGAGTATTAATAAATTAATAGGTGAAAATAATAGGAGGCGGGAATTTTTTAGAAGGGTAGGCAAAGGTTTTTGAAGGGGTTTTGCATCCAGTGAAAATCCTGTCAAGTAGACGCTGATTACATCAAAAAATTTATACCAAAATCCAGAAGATCTTATATTTATTATTTTTTTATAAAAAAAAAATTTTTTTTTTTAAATAAATAAATAAAAATATTTTAAAAAAATATTATAAAAAATTTCCCCGTGATTCAGTGAGTTATAAATATATTTAATGTGATATAATTATTTGTAAATTATAATTCAAAAATTATTATCTTGTGTGTTTAAATATTTATAATTTTTTTGCAAGAATTAGATTCGGACATATCAACAGAATTTGCTTTTGTTAAATCTCAGACATTTAATAAACGATTCTTATTTTTCTATATTATTCACTAAATCAAATAAATTCACAAATAAAATGAAATTATGTTCTTTTTGAATGGCTCTATTCAAATAGATGACTTCCTTTCAACTGTTTTTTCTGACTAAACATTTTTTTTAAGTGTCATGTCTTTTATCCAATTTTGGATATTTTTCTAAAATTGATACTCAATATTTCGTTGGATATATAACGTCTTAATTGTCTTAACTATACAATTTAATTCGTAGTCATATGAAAAATAAAATATTATACATAAATTATGAGATTAAATTATTTAACAGGCAAAATATCGTTATTTTTTCCCAATGTCAATTTAAACTCTTTTATCTCTCCTCTATCGCTATTTCTTTCTACAACAGCGTTATATAAATGAATTGTGTTTTATTTATAACTAGCTAATAACCCATCAAGAATGACGGGGTTAAGGGGTAATTAGTTAGTTTGTGTATATGGTACTAAATATGCTTTATATTAAAATTTAGGAGAAAAAGAGGTAAAATTGTTGCAATGTAACCCGTGAGCATTAAGGGTATTAGAAATATCAAAATTTAAATTTATGATAGAAATTAGAGATCTGCAAAGTTAGGCCCGGGCTCGGGCCTAATTCTATTTAAAATAATCGGGCCGGGCTTAATTTTTAAAAAAAATCGGGCCGGGTCGGGTCGGGTCGGACCTTGGAAATTTTTTTAAATATATCTAAATTTATCAATTTTATATTGAATTTTTTATGTAAAATAAAAATTTTTGATAAAATTAATTGAAACTAAACGCCATATAACATATGTCTTTTTTTTGAGTAATTATAAAAATTAATTTCTATATTTAAATAAATTCGGGCCGAGCCGGGCCGGTAAATTTTTTTAAAATAAATTTCGGGTTCGGGCCGGGCCGGCAAAACTTTTTAAAAAAATTTCGAGCCGGGCCGGGCTTGAAAAATTAGGCCCGATGCAGATCACTTAGGAATTAATTATATTGGGTAAAATTAAAAATAGAGATTCTTCAAAATTTTACATTGGCTTCAAAATTTTTTTTGCAGCTGCAAAAAAAAATTTTCAGGCCAATGTATAACCCATATTTAAAATTCAAAAATCTTAAAGCATCTCTATTTTAAATTTTATCCAATATGATTTCCATCACAAATTTAAATTATGATGCTCACGGTATACATTGCAAAAATTTTACCTCTTTCTCTCCTAAATTTTAATATTTATATAAAATTTATTAATAAAGTATATTTAGTACCATACACACAAACTAAATAATTACCCTTCAACCCCGTCAGCCAATATGGTAATAAACGGCAAAATTTTAAAAATATTAGCTATTAATTAATATATATATAATTAATATTTTAAATTTGATTATATTCAAGTTGGTGCATGCTTAAAACATACGACTTTGAAACGGGAGGCGTGTTCGACTCTCGTAGAGAGCAAAAAAATAACATTACACTATATAGTCCTCTTAAATTTTAAATACATTAGGAAGATAAGAAAACGATCATTTTTTGATTATGGAGATTATATATATTAGATTGGATTATATGGATCATATCATAAACAATTTAATACTATGATATCAATCTAATACCTTGGCCTTCTAATAGCTTGGGATTTCGCATGCATCAATTTTTCTGTACGATCCGACAGAAATGCTTCAAAAATTAATAAGGCAGCTTGAAAATAAACAAATCAGACATCACTAACGTAATTTTTATCTCACTTGTCACCAATACTTTGGTGTTTTTGGTGAGGACTTATTCATGATTCCATATTGCATGCAAGTAAATATCTCTTAACTGTTTTTTTAAATTTAATATTTTCAGTTGTTTCTTTTTTATTTTTACATACTCCGTTATCTAATATATATAATCTCCATAATCAAAACACGATCGTTTTCGTATCTTACTAATGTATTTAAAATTTAAGGAGACTATATTATGTAATGTTAATTTTTTGCTATCTACGAGAATCGAATCTCAAACCTCCCGTTTCAAAGGTGTAATCTTTACGCATATGCACCAACTGGAATATAATTAAATTTAAAATATTAATTAATAGCTATATTTTTAAAATTTTGCCGTTTATTAAGGGTAATTATTTAGTTTGTGTGTATGTAAAATTTAGGAGAAAAAGTAGTAAAATTGTTGCAATACAGTGAGCATTAAGAGTATTAGAAATATCAAAATTTAAATTTGTATAATGGATAAAATTTAAAATAGAGATGCTTGAAGATTTTTGAGTTTTATATATGGGTTAGACATTGGCCTGAAATTTTTTTTTTGCAGACATAGCTAGGCCTGATCAAAAAACCAAGGCTCATGCAACTTTCATATTCTGATTGTATTTTTAAATGAATTATGACCTTTACATATTTTATTTCAGTTCTTAACTACCAAAATTATTATGGTCTTTGGCGGGCTTGAGAAAATTTTCTCGATATGATTATGAGCATGAACCTGTCGGAAATTTTTTTATATTAGATATTAGGCATAATATTTATATGGGTCTCAGGTAAAAGCTAATTTAAATATATTTTTACTCTAAAAATAGTATTCACTATTAGTCCTGGTGAGTTGGTCTTGGTCTGAAGTAGGATTGAGCAGGATTAAAAGAATAAAAAATGAATATAGTTTTTAGAGATTTACCTATCTCCAGGCTTGAGAAAAAAATTTCAAAATTATTACGCGTTGGCCAGGTTTGAGAAAATTTTTTTAAAATTATTATGGGTGGGGTTGGGCTTGGAAAATATTTTTATGAATTATATTGTACTCCGCTTAGAGAAAATTTTTCAAAATTATTATCAGCTTGGAAGCTTGGGAATTCTATTATCAACTATGGATCAGACATTGACTTAAAACAAATTTTTTTGCAGGCCTGGGGATCTAGTATTAGTATAATCGCTAATTGTATTTTAAATGAACGGTTTTAAATTCGTTTTTTAATAATAATTTTTAATTTGTTTTAAAAAATTTATTATATTATTTATATATTTCGTATTTTAGTTAAACAGCATCAAATAGAGATTTGCTCACTATTTATTGGATAAAATTAGATAATAATAATATATAACTAAAAGTAATTTTGTAAATGATAAAAAGAAATGTATAAAGTGAAGTCAAACAGATATTGAGCACAATGTTTTTTAAGATAAATTAAAATGATTATGTATATTCGTAAAAAATAGCCGCAGAATAGTAAATCAATATATGACAGAGTTAATATATTTATTGTTGATATTAAATTGGTAAATAAAATTTTTAAATAAATAAACATACTATATAAAAATATATACAATAAAATACAAAGAAATAATTATATTGTAATTTATTTTCAAATAGTATTAATCTAATTGAAATAGCTTGATATTCAAAAAAAATGTATCAAAATTTAAATATTAAAATTTTACGAAAAATTGGAGATTTGTGAGGTCTTCCCTAGTTTTATATATATATTATTCGGCACAAGCCTAAAATATCAATGTATGAATTGCCCGGCCCGTTATTTATTTTAACTTTTCCCGGGCTAATGGGCTTTTGGACTGGTTTTGCAGATCTTTAGTGCACATATATAAAAAACCATTCTGTGAACATTGCGATATCTCCCCTAGGCTCCTGAAAGATTTTCACATTGTCCCATTATATGCTTTAACACAAAAACATTTATTTAATTGTTTAATATATATAGTTTTTTTTATTAATGACTCTGCATTTGATCAGCATTTGGAAGTAAAAATTTTCATATCTCCTATATAATTTTTTAATATCGCTTAGGATGAGGCATTTTAATTTAATAGTTAAATTTAAAAAATATTTGACGCTACTGAATATATTTTATTCACATCACTTTTAATGCATTTTAATCATATATCTATAAATATTTTTATTTATTTAGGCAGTCTATCATACAACACAAATAAATTGCAAATGTCATGGGGTATCAGGGGCTTGTAGTACTAAAACGTGTTGGCCACAATTAGGACCATTTAGAAAAATTGGGCGATTGCTTAAAGAAAAATACGATAATGCTACAAGAGTGCGGCTCAATGGTCTGAGCAGTTTACAAGTTTCCTTAAGTCCCAAAGGGATGAGAGCAAAATCACAAGGATACTATTATAATTCGAAATACGATATAAAAGTTCCAACAGCATCAGACCTCGTTTATTTAAAAAAATCTCCTGATTTTTGTATAACCGATCCGAGAATAGGCTTTAGCGGGACTAAAGGTAGAATATGTGGCATTGATTTTAATTCTCAATATCCTCATGACCTTCATAATAATCAACAGGCATTTCAATCATCTCTTCCCTCAAATTCTGATTTGGACGATGATAATAATTTTGATGAGCTGGATAATATAATATCATTCCATGGCGGCGACATGAGTGATTTAACAATGTTTTACTTTCTTGCATCCTCAATATACGATAATGACAGCCCGCATAAAAATAATTTAAATGGAGGTTCTTCTGTCTGTCGCAATTTATGTTGCGGGCGTGGTGACGAGAAAAAGGTTATTACACTTAAACAACGTTGCCATTGCAAGTTCCAGTGGTGCTGTGATGTCAAATGTTCGGTTTGTATAAAAAATGTCACATTTTTTGTTTGCAGATAGATACATTTTTTGTTTGTAGATAAATAAATATATTTATTTACTAAAATAATATAGGCCAATATGTTAAAAATGTAAATATTCACTATGTTTATTAATGAAAAATTATAGCTTTTTTTCCAACTATATATTCTAAAATGCATAATCAGACATGTTCATTTGGAGGGTAACAATTTTTAAAATATTCTAAAAATGTTAATAAACATCTAAAATTTTGTAAATTTATTAGGACTAGTGTCTAAAAAAATTGGCAATTTCTAATATCTAATATGAAATCAAAATGCGGTTGTAAAATATTACTATATACTGGCATTTGAAATTATTTCTTTACAAAAATATCATTTGTATATAAATTTATATGAATTATTGATTAGGAAAAATGACCCAAATTCTAATATATAAATTATATTTAAAAATTCAAATGTCGAATATATGAATTAATACACAAATATATTTTAAAAATATTGCATTACATAAAAGAGTAAGGTATTTATTTGCGAAAGAAATATATGCGATCCGTGAAAATTGAGTAAATTTTTCAATGATTACAAGTATTTGGTGTAAAAATACCTGCATATATATAAAATGGCCTTTCCAAATTTATTTTCTGAGGTAAAGATTATTATGATTATTACGAAAAATCTTTCTCAATTAAACTTAATTTTTGTAAGTGCTATGATATAGTGGTATAATAATTCAAATATGTTAAGAAATAACTCTTAGATTTGTAAGGAATGCTTGATGATTTATTTGATTTAAAAATTATCCAAATGGGTAGTGTTAAAACCCTCAATTTGCCGATTTTAAACCCGACAAATTAATATTTTACGTAAATTATATTACTTATAAAATTTCTCCAAATGCAGAATGGTTTAGCCAGCCTTTGGCGAAATCTAGAGGCATATTATATCGACTAAATCAAAGTTTTAAAGAACACTAAAAAAGGTGGGATAAAGAGATTTATTTTATCATATTATTATACTGATCCTACAATAATATTTGAACAATGGACTTGTCATATTGCGAATTGAGATATGTAAATATCAACAAAGTTTTGAACTGAGCAATCACATAATTTATAAAATTTCTCATCAACATTTGACTAGTTTCTTTAAGCTCTTAACTTACTGCCATTTTTATAGTGTCAACTAAATTAAAATCATTTTTTAGAAAGAGGTTCCATATAATTCAAGGATAATTAAATTATCTGAGGATTTATTCTAATGCAAATATAACAAGTTCAATAGGGCGTATTCGCCTGAAGAGAAGTTTTTCACTTTCCCATTTCAATAAGAGCTATCTTAATAGGCTCTCTAACTCCATAAAATCAGTAATAAATTAATTAATAGGGTGGCCACATGTTTGACTATTATATTGTTAGTGAATGCATGACCCCCCCCCCCCCCTTCCATCAAATTCTGCAAATTATGAAGGGTTTATCATGACCGTGAATTATTTAATACACTAAAAAGTAAATCTGGGAAATATAATTAAGATATATGTAGCGTTTTCATAATTTATATTGATGTCTAGAAGAATGCTGGTTTCTATTTCTTTAAAATTGATTAAACCCTTTCTTAATTTTCTATTTCTATGAAATCATCTCAAAAATTTCTTCTTCTATTTAAGAAAGTGCGTAGAAAAATTTACGAATAAACAATACAATAAGCACATTTAATTTTTAAAAAAATTTCACATTTAAAAAAAAGTTCTTATAATTTATATATAATTCATATGAGATGGACGATTCACTTTTCTATTTCCAAGTATAAAAAGCGTATTTAGAATATTAATTTACCAAAAAATTGTATAACTTTAGCCCTTGAGGGTAAAAAAGTATGTATTGTAATTCTTTTCAATTTCCCCGTAACCAATCTATATTATTTTGGTATTACATTTTCCAAAGATACCACAACTCTATTTACTACTTTTATACCGCTACAAAATTATAAATATATCAAAGCTACATCCAGAGACAAGTTAATTTTTTATTTTGAGGATAGTAAATTTTTATATACTATATCTCATATAGGCCTCATTTATATTAACGCGTTTTGTTCAAGCGGTTCGGTATTATGCACTATCGATATTACAGCTGTTTCTTTACGGCGATAATAATTTTTGAAATATATACGTCGCAACTAGTGTTTTTAAGAGTCACTTTTGAAACTTAACAAGTTACATTGATGAAAAGGTAACTATTTACTAGTTACATCTGTTTAAATGCAACTAGTTACCGTTATATTTAAAAAGTAACTAGTTACATTATAAGTTACTTTACACATCATATATATAACGCAAATTATGATTTAAAAATCAATGATATTTAAAAGTAATATACAATTTATTTATATAAATATATAATTGAACTGTAATAAATCCGGAGAATAAAATATATTTACACCGACATAAAATATCAGAATATCACATATATATATATGCACTGACTATTTTTAAAAAATTTGGGTTTAGTAAATTTTTATTTGCCTTTAATAATAAACTATTCACAAATTTCCATTTAAATTAGGGCGTTTGTTTCCCTTCAAAAATAAGCCTCCCTAGAGTAATAAAACGTTCTACAGCTAGACCTGTGCGCCGATGTCTCAATTGACGGCGGCGGTTTTTTTTAAATTTTTTATCGGCGTTCGGCGGCGCGCCGATTTTACCGCCGCCTACTAAATTGTCGGTGGCGGTGGCGCGATATTTATTTAAAAAATTTTTTTTAATAAATTTAATTTATAAATCAATGTATTACATTTTTTTATAATTTAGCGCTCTTTTCTAACACATTGTTAACATAGTTTATTTCTTAAATTATTTCCTGTCTCAATTCAATTTAAATTCATGTATTTTCTCATTCTCAGAAATAGACTAAGGAATTGCATTTTCACTCAGATCAGAGTCACATAAACAACACATATTAGTAATATTCTATTGATTTTTATTATAACAAATATATATTTGGAATGCAAACAAAATATTAAGTAAGAAATATAATAAATCAGAATTCAGATTTAGCTAAATTATAATTATCATAAATAAATAGAATTTTATCAAGATTGGTGGGACATGAAGAAGTCCTTTTTGCATTGAGTATTAATCCAGCAATGGAATAAATTCTTTCGCTGGGTGTACTGGTTGCAGGTATACAAAGAACCTTCCTAGCTAAATTAGCAAGCCTAGGAAGTTCCAGTTGCTTTTTCTTCCAAAAGGTTAATGCATCCTCTTCTGGGCTATTATTTTGGCTTAGTAAAATATGGCATTCTTGTTCTAAATTACTTATATTGTTATAATCACTGCCTGGAATAGAATGTTTACGAGCTATTTTGGCGATATAAGAACTGGAAGTCTCCCCATTATCTTCAACTTGGATTTCACTTTGTGCATTTTTATTATTTTCTACAAGTTTTAAATGTCTTGTTAAAAATTGCAATGATGTAGTAGAATTTGAATTTAAATATTCTGACACAATTTTCAGATTTTGAAATCTGGGATCAAGGAGAGTCGCTAATATCTAATGTTCAAAATATAATTTTATTAATAAAAATATAAAATAACTTGAAGTTCAATAATGGGAAACCTATGGTCAAGCTTTTTTTGCATATTTTCTTTTAAACAAATAATATCTGAGGAATCAGATATATTGATCTGTATGTGGGTTTCAATTTCACTGCGAAATAATAACCCTAAGTCGATCCCTTTTGGGAGGAAAGAAATTCCACCGACTCTCGAAATGGAATTAATACGGCATAAAGCTCGTCAATCATATCCTATTCATTATTAAAAAGTTTTAAACATTGTTTTCCTATTTTATTCAAAACATTATTAATAGGATTTTTGTTCACGCTACGAACACTTTCTAGTATAATTAATATGCTGTGCCAGCGGGTAGGGTAATTTAATTTTAACGTTTTTGTATTATATAGATTGGTTGGTGTGATGAAATTTCTATTATCCGCTTCGTTATCAAAATGGTCATCAAGGTATGGATCAGAATCATCAATATCCAAGATATGACCTGTCTCATAAATTGACTGGAGACATTTACGATGCTCATCTTCAATTTCACATTCCAAATCAGCTACTCGATATCTGAGGGCTGAAATAATTTCTCTAATTTTTTTAAGGAGATTATCAATTCTGGCAACTTTTTTTATGCCATCAACTGTAACCATATTATGTAGTCCATGGCCTAAGCGTAAATGATGCTCATAATCCCCCAATCTGACGCTTCTTTTGACATTTGCCCCTGCATCAGTTACCATTTGTATTATTTAGGCTTTTAAATGAAACTCCTCTTCGATACCATCAATCTCCGATAATATGGTTTCCCCAGTATGCTTTTGAGTCACATTTCGGGTTGCCAGGGTAAAATATTTTAAATCAAAATTTTCATCTAAATGATGAAGACTAAATGTAATATAATTTCGCCGCTTGAAATGATCGGTCCATAAATCAAAAGTAATGGAACAGAATTTTGGACCAGCATCAATCAGGTTTAAAACATGTGCCTTTATAGAACAATATACATCATCAAGTGCTGCCCGACTAAGGCTGCATTCATAGTGGAGATGGATCCGATTTTTACATCCGTTCCGTCAAAAGTCAATCTCATTAAAAATGATATATATGTTCATAGTGCGTCCGTTCCGATACCTTCCGTCTTAAAAACGGATCCGGCAAATTTTGAAGTCAAAACATTTTGACTTTTTGATCCGGCTAATCTTATAGAGCGTTATAACGTTACTTACAATTTTTTTATAGTCTATGAACATTTATATCATTTTTAATGAGTTTGACTTTTGACGGAACGGATGTAAAAACGGATCCATCTCCACTATGAATGCAGCCTAATAGTTGTCCTATTAGGCAATTCTGATGAGGAATCATTTATCTTATATTTCTATTTTTTTAGGCAATTTATTTTTTAATAATCATTTTATTTAAATTTTAAGCCTTTAGAAAATCTGTCATCCCATTATTGCTTATAGAATCAAATGGCAATAAATCTAAGCAGCACATCAAAACATAATTTCGCCCTATTAGAAAAAAGATATTTAAAAAACAAATAAAAAATTTGATTTAGTTGTTTTAAAGTTTTACATAATTATTTTAATAAATTATATATTAAGTTTATACATTAAAAAGATCTCAAAATAGAGCTGACAATAAACAAACTAAAAATTTAGTTGTTTTAAAGTTTTACATAATTATTTTAATAAATTATATATTAAGTTTGTACATTAAAAAGTTCTCAAAATAGAGCTGACAATAAACAAACTAAAAATTTAGTTGTTTTAAAGTTTTACATAATTATTTTAATAAATTTAAATTATATATTAAGTTTATACATTAAAAGGATCTCAAAGTAGAGCTGACAATAAACAAACTAAAAATTTAGTTGTTTTAAAGTTTTACATAATTATTTTAATAAATTTAAATTATGCATTAAAAAGATCTCAAAATAGAGCTGACAATAAACAAACTAAAAATTTAGTTATTTTAAAGTTTTACATATTTATTTTAATATATTATATATTAAGTTTGTACATTAAAAAGTTCTCAAAATAAGAGCTGGCAAAACAAATAGAGCTTAATAAAATTAATTTAACAAACCAATTAAAAATTTAAAATGAATATTAATAAACATTAATACTAACATAAGAGCCATTTTTTATCTTTTATATTCTTGCTACATGTTGGCGTTGACTTTAGAAACATTTTTAGAGTTTGAATGGATTTTTATTATTAGTTTTTTCTGATATTTAATGCACATTAATTAAGTGACGAGAAAGGTTACTCGTACTTATATTTTTGCTATAGCATTTGATATCATAACTAAAATATAAATTATATATAAATATAAGTCTAAAATTAAAATAAATTACTGTGAAAATGGATTATTTTTATCCGAATCTTCCTCATCTTTTTTCCCCAATTTTAAACAAGGTTCACAATAAATATAATCAGGCATTATCGTGCTTTTCTTATTCTCATTCTTCAAAATAAGATTTCCAAAGTACTTCCACACATAACTTGATTTTTGATTAGTAGAGAGAGTTGTTATTTCATAATTGTATATAGGGTGGTTTAAAACGCGCAAATCCATAAAAATAATTAATATAGCCGAAATGAATATGGTGTATGAATGAATGTAAATGATATACACTATTCTATTATATAAAGCAATAGAATACAATTCATGTTTTATTATATTAATGTTAATATTCAAATTTAAATAATAATAATTTAATATATAAATATAATTAAACAACATTCTAAATATTATATACGCCGCGCCGCCGCCATAAGAAAAATCGGCGGCTAGCCGGCTCACGCTGCTGATCTCAATCGGCGGCTGTTCCGGCGTGAATAAAATTGCCGGCGGATCACAGGTCTATCTACAGCAGCCTTGGTGGGGACAACTATATTTTGATGGGATTTAGGAATCTATTTAAACAAACTTTATATAGGTTTCCGTAAAACAAATTTAAAGTAATCTTTATATAAGAAAAGATTTTTAATTAATGGTAAAAAGTTAAATAAAATATATAATACAATTAACAAAAACTATTGATATTATAAAATAAACAATTTGAAGATAAGATAATCGTATTAACAAAAAAAAAATCTATTAAAATATAACTGAGAAATTAAACAATATCACTTCATGAATCGATTAAGAAAAAATTCAAAAAAATGTATGTTACTTGGGGAAAATTAAAGGTATGCTGAGATTTATACTTGTTATTGGGAAATTATTTCCTTATATGGAATACAAAACCTTACATTGCATTACGAAAGGAAAGGGTTGAAATAGCAATAATTCATAAAGAATGTGTGAGGAGGGGGGGGGGGAGTAAATATAACTCTCCAGCATGTAACATTCTGTGAATTGTAGAAATGCATCTCTTAAATCTATCGTCGAAAATATTTTACCACCCGTGATCCTATTTATCAGGTCGACGAAAGTTTGTAGCAAATCGTTATCTATCGCTAAATATTTGTTGATTGTTAAACGAAAATTTCAGCATATCCGCAAGGCACAGGATTTCTTTAAGATATTAAACGTTCGTAGCCCAAGTGATTGAAGTTATTGTTGGAACCAGCTTTTCGATAACGCCTTTGTCTAAAATTATGCCTTACTCAGTCAACGGTTCGATGCAGTGGATATGCAACTCTTCTTGCTAATAATGTGTTTGGTTGTATGTGGACAACTGCTTGTTGGTGTTTTTTTTTAAAAAAACTTGAAGAAATTTCGATGCAATATACTTAAAGTGGGAACATTCATATTTATATTTTTCCAAACTTCTTCCGGAAGTTTTATATCGAATTCTCTAAGAAAAGGCATTCCAAAAATAAGGGAATTCTCTCCTTTAACTACCCTAATAGGTAAAAATTTAGAAATGTTTTTTACTTCAACTTTCACTATACATTTACCCAACATTTCGATTTTTATATTATTATACCCTACTAGTTTATATGCAGGCGATAGTGATGATATACCAATGTGTATCCAGGAAACTAAATTTATCACAGCACCGGTATCGAATTCCATTGTAAACCGCAAACAATTTATCTTCACATGAATAGTAGCTTTATTAGGAAACGACAGATGAGGTGTTCATGGTAGAACTTACTCTATGGCATGAGTTCTACAATCTTTTGCTATGTGGCTTGTGCTGCATCAAAAGCATATGATTTGATTTTGTATGAAGTTAAGTTTAAAACTAGATTTATAATTATTTTGATTGAATTTGTTGGCATTATAACTATTATTATTATTATTATTAAATTTATTAATGTTATTATAACTATTATTCTTAAAATATGTGTTTTTGGGCCCTTCGGTCGGTTTATGTTTAATGATTTAGTTAACTTATACCTGGGTTTTATTTTCCAAGGTAGACATTGCGATCGCTCGACGCATGGTATATTAAAAAGTGATATTGCCTTCTGTATACTTTGACCGAAGCTCTTTATCCAACTCAGGCAACCCTACTCCTAAGATAAAAGTATTTCAAAGTTCCTCAATAGGCGATTTAAAATTGCAAAGTAAGCAAATATCTTTTAATTTGATCGAAAAATCTATAATAGTTTCTTACCCTCTTTTTAGGTATAAAAATTATTTTGATGTAGGATGCTTGAGATATTCTTAAATATTTTTGCCAAACTATCAATAAGTTATGTAATTTATGCTCTTTAAATTAGTTGGGTAATGGAAATTTTTTATTTGATCTCTTTTTTTATTATGATCGACAAATTTTTTACTTTTAAGATGAGTTTTAAATTATATACATTCGATTTAAAGAATTCTGGAATATGGAATTGACTAGATGTTGATGCTTCTTTATTTTTCTTCAAAATATCTTCGAGTCTTAGTTAGGCAAACTTTGTCTCTTTAACCTTTTAATTTAATATGACTCTTTAAACTTAATTGTAATGTGGTGTTTAAGATATAAAAGTATAAGAATAAAATATAATTTTATTATAACAAAATAAAATAATCAAAAAATAATTTAATTTTAACAATAATATGTTTATATATTCATCGAATATCGAAAGTACATTTTTGATAATCAATCAATTATAATATAATTGTATAAATTGTATCCTAAAACTATACAATTTATTTAAAGTTAATACATTATTATCAACTAAAAATTATTATATTTATTGTTAAAAAATGTGTAATATTTATCCATATCAATTTCATGATGTCATGTTTGATATTTATTATTATTATTATTTTGATATATATTTTTTTTTGTGTAAATTCATTATATTTTTATCGCGCAATAATCTGGTGTGATAACATCGGCGCGCATTTGATGATTGTAAGACTCAGGATGAGTCGTTTATTTTTATTTTAAAGAATTATTTTTTTATTAATTTATTATAGTAAAAATGTCATTTTGGGGCAGAATATGTTACTTTTTCTTTTTTTGTTTTGAATTTAATAGAAATTATTTTGGCAATAATTCTCAACTGCACAACGGCTATACATAAAAAATCAGGGGCGTCTCTAGCCTTTACAATCTCAGGGGGCTCAATTAAAAAAATTTGTATGGGAGGCTTCTCCCCCCATACTCCCCAATTTGCGGGATCGGCTGGGTTTTATATTACTATATAATAATTTTTTAAAATTAGCTAACTCTGAAAATTACTTCTGAATTTTATATTTTGTCAATTATTAATTTATGCATACAAAATAAAATGGCATATAAATTAAAACAATACAAGATATTTCTAAAAATAATATTATTTAATACAAAATCTATTTATTACAGTATAAAATATTTTTGCCGATATAAAAAATTTTGCGTCTAAAGAATTACAATTGATAAAAAAGGTTAATTAATATATATGCCTCAATTGATAATGGTTTTTAAAAACACATAAGGCAATATAATTCTTAGCAACCTACATTGAAACTAATATAACTCTCTGTTACCCTTTTAAGCAATGTTTTGTAGAATGGACTAATAAGGAAAAATTTACATGCCTAACAAATCAGCAATTCTTGAAGAAGAAAATATAAACGACTAATCCAAATCATAAAACTATATGGTGATTAGAGCTTCCTCTTAGATGACATAATGGAAACTAGATAAGTAATAGAGAAAATTGTTGTGAGATATTAAATTTCTAAAAGATTATCTTCCATTTTTAATGATATATAAATGACCACACAGTTGATAAGTTTTGCTTATCTAAAATATGCAATCATATGCTCTCAGCAGCTGTAGTAATAATCTTAAATTATATAGTCAAACAAATAATAATAGATGCTGCTGGTTAATTTTCAGTCATAGCCATGACACTCACGATGTTAAATCATATCAGAATATATAATGTTGGATAAATTGATAAAACAAAAATAAAAATCTTTAGAAGAAATTATGCGAATTATTAAAGCCTTGAGTTATTTATATGGTAAGGATGCCAAATAAGAAATGAATTATATAGTATCTAGAAAATAAAAGTGATATGATAAAAGCAATTAAGATCTTATATATTATTGTATTGTCAATATATTCAAATATTTATATAATTTTTCGCAGAAACATAATCCAAGGAAAGGATTTCTACCACTGACGTTGAAAACATCTTCTATCTTTCCCCTATCCAGTATATGGATATGCACCTAATATTGGTTGCATAGGTCCAGTTGTTTTAGTACTCAGATTAAGCTCTTCTGAAAAAAGTAAAAATATTAATATATTAATTAAAATATTATTGCTTTTATGAAAATTATGACAAATATTATATATTTGAAGAAAAATATTGTTAAAATAAAAATAATACTTGTATAAGTTCTTCTAAAAAAGTGACAAATATTAATATATAATTTAAAATAATATTGTTTTTATAAAAATCATGGCAAACATTATATATTTGAAGAAAAATATTGTTATAAAAAAAAATACTTGTATGGTTGTCACTTTTAGATTGAGCCATGCGTATAGTTATTATTTTATAAATAAAATAACTTATATTAAATATAAATTAATTTACCTATTTTTTTCTTTTCTACTCTCCCTAAATTATTAACAATCCTCTCATTCACAATGAGCCTTCTTTCTTCATTGACCAAAAAATCTAAATAAGATTAATTTTAAAATGTATTTCATAAAATGTAATTTGTTCTAATACAACTCATACCTTTATATGGATTACTGCTACCAACAATCTGGTTTGTTGTAGCATCCTTGTCAGATTTTATGCCTATATAAAATTTTATATTTAATTATATTTAAAAAATTAATACATTCTGAGATATCTATACATTGGATCTCACATATATCTTCAGATTGACCCACAGGTTTAGCTTCTATTATTTTATAAATAAAATATATTATATTGTATATTAATTAATTTACCTGTCTTTCTTTTAACCTTTTTGTTTTCAAAATTTATATCTTTTAGAACCACAATTAATCATCTTTTAATATCTAAAGCAGTAACTTCGCTAGGGGGGATAAAATTTGAATAGCCCCCTGAATAAATTTTTTTTTGGCTCCTTAATATCCCCTTAACTAAAAATAAATTTTTTTGATTGCTCATTGAATGATTTCTTTTATAATTTTACTGAGTAATATATAGATTTAATTTTATAATTTAAAAATTAATTGGTCTATTATTCTTAAGTGATAACTATTTTAATTATTAGATTAGATTAATATTTATAAATTATATTTTCACTATGTCAGCTTGCAATCAAATTCTGTATTAAAAATAGAATATTAATATCACTCACTAAATATTAATTTAGCATTAACAGTTGAAGCTTTATTGACTTTTATTATTTAAATTATTATATAACCCTAATTAAATAAACTAGTAGAAAGCCCGTCAAAAATGACGGGGAATGAGATTTTTATTCATTTTTTACTGTAGATGTCATGCCAGGTTCAAGCTCCCAAATCACAATATTAGGAAGCATACAAGATCTTATAATTTTAAAAAAGTTTATCAAGCCCAGCTCAACCCTTAATAATTTGTAAAAGATATTCCCAAGTCAGGTGCAAGAATATTAATTTTGAGGTTCCAAGCCCAGTCCTACCCATTATAATTTAGAAAATTTTTTCCCGCCTCGGAGATAGTTAAATTTTTATTATCATCACATGAACGGGAAATATCTGATTTACCAATTAGTCTAATATAGGAAAAAAAACATGTAAATTCGGTATTAAGGGAAACTGGGAAGGCCTGGGCAACCACTTATTAGATAATCATGACAAATAAAATAAAAATAACCGACTCTTATATTATATCTAAAAAATAAATTGTTTTTTATTATATAGGGTTATTGTTGTTTTTCAGATAAATTTAATGTATGTCTTGCATTTCCGAAATTATTTGTCAAAGAATTAGATAAGGGATATATATATTTTTATGTTAAGTAAAAAAAAATGCTATCTATTTAAATATCAAAAATGCCATTAAAAACTAATGAAACTTATATGCAAATTATTTATATTTTAAGATATTTTTTTTATTGACATATAAATTTGGGATAATTTTTTTAAAAAATAATGAGGATTAATTATTATGTATTTTATAAAATTAAGAGCAAATCCTTGTTGACATTTTAATTAAATCTGGGGTCGTCTGGAGAGGAAATAATTAATATATAATTTTATATCATTTAGGGTTGTAGATGAAAGTAATGACGGATTAACAAAGCAGTGTACAAAACACATTACGTCCTGATAAAGATGATATGCCTATGCCTTGGTATACTGATAAAAGAAGAACGCAAAACGATATTTCTGTCAATGACAGCATTGGTATCCCCCTCTAAAATAGAATCATGAACGACAATGTTAACTCAACCTTAAAACGGTTGTAAGTATTGTTAAAAAGGCCACGACAGAACTACTGCTTATTTTTTCATTAATAAAGTTGATTGGTCGTACTGTACATTTAAGTTTGAACATTCCTCTAAATATTCATGAAAGTTTCTCAGAGAATTTGATAAAGTAATATTTATATTAACTCCTAGTGAAGTGAATGATAGTACGGAATTAAATGCTTATATTTGTTAAAAAATAGACGGAGGTGGCATAGGGATTGTGGTAGTTGTGATAGAAATATCTGGAGAACTGGGTGAAAATTAAATAAACATAGATATAAAATATAAGATAAAAAAACAAAATAAACCTCCAGATGAGTTCATTATAGTTTTTGTCTACCCAGTGGCGTAGCCAATATCATGAAGGAGAGGGGGGGGGGGTTTAAAAATTTTTTTTTGAACACTTAATTGCTTATATTTTCGGATTTGTTAAAATTGTTTTATATTTTCATATAACAAAATTTTAGGGTATTTTGTTATATATTTTACATTCCTTTATTTAATCATGTATATATTTTTATTAATTAAAATATTTTCAAAATGATATTTTATATAATACAGATTTTAATATTAAAAATTATAATGTATAAAGACACTATTTAAAAAAAAGTAATTTTTTGCAATTATATAAAATATGTGTAATTCTTTTGCAAATAATGGAATTTAAAAAAATATGATGATATTATCTTATAAATAATACTTTTTTTACAAAAAAAATTGATGATATATTAAAACTTATAAAATTTTATTGCTATTTTTTGATTTGAATTTAAAAAGAGAGATCTACTTTTCTCTGAGATTTTGCTAATTCATCTAGAATCAAATTTTTATCTAAAATAATCTCCTTATAAATATTCAATAGGGCTAATCCATTTAAACGTTTTTCACCGGTTGTGTTTCTTAAATAGGTTTTTAACCTATTTAAAGTTGAAAAAGACCTTTGATTATTGCAGGTACTAATTGGCAAGGTAGCTAAAATAATTAATAATGTTTTGATATTAGGCAGGGAATCTAAAATGCAATTACACATGGAAAGGGCCTACAGAGCATTTTTGGGTTTAAAAGAATACCCTATTCTGTCAAGATTTTTATACCAAAATTTGACATCACAAAGTAACTTATCATATGAACCTACTAAATCATCAGCATAAAACTCTGAGATTTTTTTAATATCCTCTCGTGTTTCAAGTGTAATCAACAGTTTAGACTCAACCGGCAAAAGAAAATAAAAGCTTTTTAAAATATAATTATGACTAATAAATCTTTCTTTTAATTGAAATAAAAATGTATCAATAAGGGGAATAAAAATGTTTATTTTATAAAAATCCTCAATCGTAGATGCATCAATATTTGATCGATTGGATTGTCTAGAGACTACTCTAAGTTTAAAAATTTCAATTCCAAACATATTAGCAATCTCCTTTACTTTTTCATATATTTCATGAAATTTTTCATCCACATTCTCGCTGATATTTGTTAATATTTTAACAATATCCTTTGCTCTATTCATAATCTCCCTTAAATCCAAATCAATTTTTTGTAGCATTTTGCTAAAATCATATGTATAATTAAATAAAAAATAAACACATTGAATTGAAATTAAAAACTGTGGCTTAATAATAGCCTGAAAAATATTTTCAGCATCTGCTGAATCTTTTTCCTTGCTTGATATATAAAATTCTAGTGCTGCAAAGACAACATCATTTAGTTCAATAAAGAGTTTCACCGACTCTTGTCTTTCAATGAATTTGATTGGACAAAATCTTTTTAGTTTTTTGATTTTTTGAGTCAATATCATGATACGTTTGAATAAATAACTCCCTTTTTTGGGGCGGTGTGAAATTCATATTGAAAATGAGAAATATATATTTTTAAAAATGAAATATGACAAACTAGACAACTTTTATGAAATGCAAAATAATATAAAATTTATTTAATAAATATAAAAATAATCAAATGTGTATATCTATTATTATTTATAATAAATTTAAAACATAAAAATCAAGCGTTTATTAAGAATTTATTAAATTAAAATTAAAAAATGTTTAAAAAAAAATTTTAAAAAAAAATATTTTATAAAAATAAAATTTAAAAAAAAATTTTTGTTTTCATTTTTCATGGAGAGGTGGGGGGGGGGGGTTGAACCTTCAAAACCCCCCATGTCTACGCCACTGTGTCTACCAGTAACTCTAGAACGGGTATGGCGTTTGTTTAATCGTCATTATTTTCTTTGCTTATCTTTAATAAAAGATTCATCATGTTATGTAGCAATGTGAGGGAAGGGTTAGCCTAGACAAATAAAGAAATCAGGCAAAAATATAAATAAACTATTGTTGAAATTAACAAACATTAAAATAATTGAAGAGAAAAATGGTGAGAGTAAGTAAAAATATATTTTATTATTTTTTATATTCGTACACACTATATATATTATCTAAAAATATAAATTAGAATACATATAATCAAAACGAAAAACAAAAAGTAATAATAGGTATGGTTATAAAAATTAGATTATAAAAAGTAAAAATATAAATTTGAATATATAACATTCTCCTTCTTCTAAAAAGCCTTCACACTTTAATTATGTTAACATAGTTAGTTTGTTCATCAAGTTGTTTCACCAGTCATCATATCGTTGGCTTGTCCCAATCGTTGGTTTGTTTAAATCGATTTTACACATAGGTTTGTTTAAATCGCAAGCTTGATATCCTTATCGTAAGTTGTCCTTATAAATCGCGACTTTGTCATATAGCTTGCTTGTCACCTCAATTGTTATTATTCAAAATTGTTATTATCATCAGTGTTACGAATAATGAGAAATAATAATACATCAAATTGGATATAAGAATAAATGAAGAATGATAAATCAATAAGATTTATATAATATTTTCAGCGTTTTAGTGTAAGCGTTTTAATATTTAATTTACTTTATGCAATTTAATATTTATTTTATATTTTAAGTTATGTAGTATTTTAAATAAACAGGTTTTTGTTTAATTCGCACAGGTCTAGAAATAGGTGTTATATCGTTATTATCAGTAATTTTTATATTTTTGTCCACACTTCCCTCCTTAAAAGAATCCTTAGAGTCATAGTTAATAATTGTGTTAAAACAGTTTCTAATTCTTATTTGATC
Source organism: Gordionus sp. m RMFG-2023 (assembly GCF_954871325.1). NCBI lineage: Eukaryota > Metazoa > Nematomorpha > Gordioida > Chordodea > Parachordodidae > Gordionus > Gordionus sp. m RMFG-2023. Next base: position 20,579,410 of record NC_088775.1, read on the forward strand.
TAAATGTCTCCTCAAAATACCTTTCTCTGTCTTAATTTGGAACATCATGTCACTTTCTTTATGGGTGATCATGCCTTTGCACCATTTATCATCACCTTGTACTTTGTACCAAACAAAATCTCCTATGATAAAGGTTCTATTTCGTGGTAAAGTGACGTTTATTTTATTCTCTTTCTCCTCCAACGGTTTTAATAAATACCATTTAATTCTAATATCTCGATTAAACATTCTCTGAGATGGTGTAACTCCTGTAGTATCATTACGCGTATTTCTGTAATTAAATAAAAATTAGCCAAGTGCGATATCTAGGTCAATTTTAATATTCCTTTTTATATGTGTTTTGAAGGTTCTCACCATGCGTTCTACATGGCCATTGAATTGCTGGTTATAAGCAGATGTGAGCACATGTTTGATACCGAAATTGTTGCAAAATTTTTCAAAATCGTTACTCGTAAAGTTAGTGCCATTATCAGTAACTATAGTTTCAGGTATTCCATATAGTGAAATAGTTTTAAAGATTTCTTTTAAAGTAACATCAGTCGTAATATTTTTAACAGGAATAATAATTGGAAATTTGCTGTAGGCATCGACTATTATCAACCAATTTTTTGTGAAAAACGGACCTGCATAATCTATGTGTATCAAACGGTTTGGTTGTCAAAACCCATGGTTTTTGTATCTTTATAGGATTATCATGATATATGTTAAAATCGGCACAACTTTTCACTTCCATTACTATCTTATTGTTTATACCAGGCCACCACATGTAATCTTTGGCTAAGGATTTGATTTTTCCTGCTCCCAAGTGACCTTCATGTAATGACTGTAGTACATTTTTTCTCATAGAAGACGGAATTATGATTCTGTTGCTTTTGTAAAGACAATCCTTAATTATACTCAATTCCAAATCAATGTTTTTATAAATATTATTCATTATAGGCCTGTTGTTCTTAATATCATTTATGACTTGTTTTAATTCAATATCTTTCAAAGTTTCATCACGAATTTGATTAAAATTAATAGGTAAATCCCCATATTCATTTATCATAGTGATATTTTCAACAGCTTCATCATGACATTCTTGTGGTAATCTCAAGAGACAATCAGGAACAACATTATATTTACCGGCTTTATACTTTATATTAAAATCATATCCTCCTAATGTAATATTCCACTTCTGGAGTCTTAAAGACATAGTGCTATTATCCTTAAGACCCTTGGTAAAGATGTGAACTAGAGGTTTATGGTCAGTAATAATTGTAAATTTCGTGCCAATTAAGTATTCCTGGAACCTCCTTATAGCGAACATAATAGCGAGAGCCTCACGCTCAATATTGGTATAGTTCATTTCGGATTTTAATAAAGTTCTTGACGCGAAAGCTATAGGTTTTTCTTTACCATCTTTTTCAGTATGAAATAGTACAGCTCCTAAACCACGATGCATCAGTGGCTATTCCTATAGGTAATTCAGGGTTAAAATATGTCAAAGTGGGTGGAAAACTAATCAATTTCTTAAGATCATAAAAACTTTTAGAGTGTTCTAGGTTCCAAGCCCATTTTTCTTTGTTGACAATCTTATATAGAGGATCGGCAATTTCTGAAAAATTGTTCAAAAATTTTCTATAGTAGCCAGCTATTCCCAGAAATGTTGATAATTCAGCAGCTGATTTTGGTTCTGGCATATTAATTATTGCTTCAATTTTGTCGTGATTAGTATGAATCCCCTTGGCGTCAATATCATGACCCAGGAACCTCACTTTGTTTTTAAAGAACACACTTTTATTGAAGTTATGTATTAACCCATACGATGATATTCTATCAAACACTTTTTTTATGTTGTTAAGGTGGGCTTCATCGTTTTTTCCAGTTATAAGTAAATCATCAATATAAAATATGACGTCATCCTTATCACCGAAGATTTGATCAATGATCTGTTGAAAAATTGCAGATGAGGTTTTAAGCCCAAAAGGAAGTCTAGTAAATTGGTAATATCCCTTGTGCGTAGATATGGTTAAAATATTTCTGCAACTTTTATCAATTGGTATCTGTAAGAAAGCATTTTTAAAGTCAATCTTCGTAAATCTTTTTCCTTCTGAAAGTTTAGCTATTAAATCATTGATTCGTGGTAGAGGGTATCTGATATCTTCTAGAGCTGGGTTTACAGTGTCCTTAAAATCAGCACAAAGCCTAATGCTCCCATCATCTTTGTAGACAGCGGTAACAGGACTTGCCCATCGGACATTCACCGGCTCAATAATTTTATCATGTATCCATTTTTTAAGTTCATTGCTAACAAGATCAATTTTTGAATATGGAATACGTCTAGGTGGTATAATTTTAGGTTGGGCATCTCTTCTTAAATGTAACTTGACACTTGCTTTGTTGATTGGCCCATTAGTCAATTTGGATTCACACTCTTTAATCAATTTTTTTATTTCATCTTCGGAATTAGTGTCAACATTTGCTATATATTTATTTAAAATATTTTTGAAAGCATTAATCCATGTACGTCCCAACAAGGCATTTTTTCTTGATTCAACGACTACCGCTTGTAAATATTTTGAGATACCTTCATAAGTCACTTTAATTTGAGTGATGCCGATGATCTTGATTAAATTTCCATCATAAGCGGTGTAACTCGGATTTCTTAACATCTCTAATACCAAGTTTTTTAGCCAGACCATGAGGTATAATAGTATGTTTTGAGCCTGTATCGACTTGCATACATGTAACAATATCGTTCACTTTTAAAATAGTCATAAATGCTATATCTTTGTCATTGAGCATGTCACCAGATAAGTTGTTAACATTGAAATCGTTATCATCTTTGTTCTTTGTAGAGTCAACTTTCTCTTCAATAATTTCTTCAATATTCATATTGTAATCATTGTTGTATTGTATTTGCTTTCTATTATAGTTGTCGCTACCTCTATAATTATTTAAGTTGTTGTTATATTGTATTTGCTTTCTCTGATTATTGTCACTACCTCTATAATTATAAGATTGGTAAATGTTACGATTTCCATCACCGTATTGGATTTGATTTCTTTGATTATTATCATGCCATGTATTATTTCTACCATAATTAGATTGATTATTATTGTTGTAGCGATAGTTATTGTAGTTATAGTTGTTATAATTATCGTGGTATCTCGAATTATTATTACCGTAATTCCTATCATTGTATCTAAAATTATTATTGTAATTCCTATCTCTATCTCTATTATCATAATTATTTCTAAAATTATTATCAGGTCTAAAATAATTATTATTGTCATTTCTATTTCTATTGTTAAAGTGTTTATCTTTATCAGACTTTTTATCGTTATTCATATAACTTATATTATCAACATCTGATTTATCATTGATACTATCTAATTTAATTCCTAGCTCTACCATTTCATTTAAGGTTAAATTAATATTTTTACAAAATTTTATTTTATTTTGTCATTTAAGGTAGATGTACGTAATTTTTCTTTTAATCTACTGTCGTCCGAAAAATTACATTTTTTATATTGCATGAAATTTTCACTCAATTTCTGCTGTAATAAGTTAAATTTATTTATTAAAATGTTTTTATCTTGCACAGGTAAAAGGTAAGTTAACTTTTTAGTCACTATTTTAAGATCTAATATGTCGGTATCGGAACAAATTGATTTAATATTGTCAAAAACCTCGTCTGATAAATTATTAAGCAAAGTATTTATTTTAATAGAGTCCGATAATGTGCTGGTCGAAAAATAACTTAATATTCTGTCTAAGTAAATCTCAGTAAGTGGTCCAACCAATTTTGGAATTTTATATATTAATTCTGGTTTTATATCCATGTTTTATTAATAAATCATATATATTAGAAATTATAACATATCATATTTTAACAAAAATACAATGGAGTTTGATAAACTCCGAATCCTTGTATACGTAAAATTTCCCGTTCAGTAGTTCAAAACAATTCATCATTTCCTTAAGGTTCACAAATTCAAATAAAACGTCGTCACTACCCAGTATCCTTGAGTAGTGCACATCACAATTGTAAGTCAATTCAAATAGTATATCGTAAACAGAAATTTCCCAAGGAATATTAACGAGTTTGAAAGCAAACATAATGGAAATAATTTTAAAGTGATTTTACCTTTTTTCTCCTTCTTTATATAGAATTTATTTGTTTCGTTTTATAATTTTTTATTATTCATATTTGCATTTCAAAGAGAAAAAAATTCCGTGGTAGCGAGTTTTTTTTGCCAACGGAGCACCATGAAGAGAATAAGGATTATGGTGAGAGTAAGTAAAAATATATTTTACTATTTTTTATATTCGTACACACACTATATATATATTATCTAAAAATATAAATTAGAATACATATAATCAAAACGAAAAACAAAAAGTAATAATAGGTAAGGTTATAAAAATTAGATTATAAAAAAGTAAAAATATAAATTTGAATATATAACAATAATGTAAACCAGTAGATGGGTCAATATTAGATGCATATTTCTAAAAGTTGGAGGGCTATCATCAAAAAAATTTTTTGGGGGACTTAACAAGCCTATTATGATATTCTAAAGGTTTATTTTGCATTTGTTCATTATTAATGGCTGATATATCTATATTTGAACAATTATAAAGAAGAAATAAGATGGGGATAGTTTTCTAAAGTAAAAAAAAATTCTCAAGTTAATTTATTAAAAATTTCCCCGAGCTTCAGTGACCATTCGGAGAGACCAATTGGCAAACTTAAGAAAAATAGGATCCTTGTGAATAGGTATAGAATAATTTAAATAATCTATAAATACCGTAATATGTATTTTTTTTGTAATAAATATAAAATTCTAAGAATAGAAAACTCCGTTTAGTATTTTTTATTGAAAGAATAAAAAGGATTATTGTTAAAAAAGGTAGGATCCTTAAGAATAAATATATAATTTAATTGAATAAAAATAAATATTGTAATATATATTGATTTTTTGGAATAGATAAAAAATCCTATATAAAATTATTTATAATAAAAATAATGTACTATTAGAGATGTAAAGGTAGGGAAATTTCCCGGGAAATTTCCCGAATTTTCCCTTAATATAAATATATTATTTATTTGCAAAAATTATGATTTATATTTTATAAAATATAATATTTTATTTCAATAATTATGATTTATAATTTAATTTATAAATAATTTTTATTTTCTTCGTGAGTCTTTAAACTTATTTTTTTTATTAGTGCAATCATTGAGTGCAATTTTTCAAATCTATAATTTTAAAAGTACAAAAATAAAGGTAAAATGTTTCCCATTATATTCTCATACATAATATTAATGTGATATATTATAGAATTATTAATAATTAATGATATATTTAGATTTGATATATAATAGTGCGCACAAATTGAGCGTTTGCAGTATGTTTGTTAATGTAACACATCTTTGTTTAGATTGAAAGCAGTATGTTTTTTATTAAAGTTTTTTTTATAATTTCTTAAACAAAAAGAGTTTATTTCTTACCTTAAGGTAAAATAAGGAAGTTTAATTATATTTGTTTATTTAGATTTCCTAAAAATTTATGATTCAATCAGGGTTTTCAAATTATTTTGTGGCCTTGGATGCAAAACATATGTATATAAATGTTTCTTTGTTTATCCTACCTTAATTTATATATTTATAATAATCTATATATTTTAATAAAAATGTGAAATAAATTTTGAATAGTTTGCATATTTATATATTTTCTTCAAGACACTAATAAAAATAAATAGATTTAGAAATATTGCTAATCAAATTTCAAATTTATGATATAATTTGATTAAATCTATCTAATAATTGCTAAATAAATTTTGAATAGTTGCTTATTTATATATATTTTACAAAATAATTTTAATTACATTTTTCAATCTTTAATTATGAAAATGTACACCATAATAAGAGTATTAAATGTCTTATTTAATAAAATAATTTTAATTATATTTTTCAAAAATCACTAGAATATGGAATAATATAACTTTATTATATATAAATAAATAGAATTACAAAAAAAAACAAATCAATTTTCATAGATATAATTTCATTAAATAATGAGGTTTGATTTGCAGGTATATCTGTTGAATTTGGAGGCCACAATTAAATTTTCCATTAAAGTATAATACAATGGAGATACTTTATTTTTGAAAAAATATTTGTTTGATTTATATTTTATAGAGAAACATTCTATAATAATGTTAAATTTATAGATAAATATATATTTTACTGGCTCTCAAGGCACCCTTTCCAAAAGAGTCAATATATCCAACAATGCATTTAATTTTAACCCACTTGCCTTCCTTTGGCATAATTTCTTTAGGACTAAAGCTATCCTCTATTGTTGGCTCCATGAATTTAATGTAATCATACCATCTGTATGAGAGTTTAGAGCCAGAAGCTCCTGAAACCTTGCACAATTATCTTGGTCTTTAAAGTTTTGCAACTTCTTCTTTATGCATGCTACAGTTGTATCATGCAATGGAAATTCCATCCCCAAGCTATTAAAAATATAATTTATCATTATTTATATATATTTACCTTAAACTACTGGTTAATAAACCATCTAATACTAATATAGAATTCTTATGGTCTGGACACTGCTGGCTCCAGACCATTTGTTGAGTTTCCAGTAAGGTACAAATTTTTTTTAGTAACCTTATCATCCCTTCTAAAATTATAATATGTATCCTAAAATTGTATAAATATAAATTCCAAAATTATATAAATAATCATTTCTAAAATTATATAAATATCAATTAATATATTCTAAATAATATGATATCAATTAATATATGAAATAAATTATACCTACAATTTGTATCCATTTTTAAATTTTAGCGCAAAATTAAAAAAGCATAGAAAAAATCTAACCAGTTTGCTTTTTTATTAAACGTTTGCCGTAAAAAAATCCAAGCTGCACTCTACCATTTTAGCTTTTAAAACGGGTTGCAATGCTCAATTTGTGCACACTATAAGTATCATTATATGTTAATCATACTATATAACTGATATAATGATTTATGATGTTTAATATATTTTAAACATACTATATAACTGGTATAATGATTTATTGATGTTTAATTTAAATTAATATGATTGCAATATTTTATAGATGCCTCGGAAATCTTCCAATATCTGGAAACATTTTATTAAAGATAGAGCTAATAACAAGAAAGGATATTCAATATGCAAAATTGTCAATTAACATATAATTTCCCAAATTAAACAAAGATGTCTCAGCATATCAAAAAATGTCAAGGGTATATTAACAGTTTACAATTTAATGAAGTTGATCGTGATAATAATAATTCTACTGAAGAGGATGTTGTAGTATGTTTACCAGATTCCAGTAATCCTAATAAAATTATATCCCAAAAAAACATAAATAAAACCATTCTAAATACTTTTAAAGGAAATACCAATAATTTTAATGCTGGCACATCTAAAATTAAAAAATTTTTCGACACTATAACCGAACAAAATCAAACGCAACTTGACAGTGCTTTGGCATTGGCTATTTTTATGTCAAATTGACCTTTTAATTTAGTTGAAAATAAATATTTCATCAATTTTTTAAAATTAATGCGTCCAGCCTATAAAATTCCTTCTAGACATGCAATTAGTAAAACATTACTAGCTTTTGAATACATTAAAGTGAAAAATATTATTAACAATAAATTCAATAATTTAAAAGATTTTACTCTCATAAGCGATGGCTGGACAAATATTCGCGGAGAGTCATTATTAATTTTATAATAATGACTCCAGAACCAATTTTTTTTAAATCCATTGACACAGGTTCCAGTGCTCACACTGGTGAATATATCGCATCTGAGTTGATCAAGGTAATAGAAGAAATTGGTTGTCAAAAATTTATCTCACTAGTAACTGATAATGCAAAGAATATGAAAAAGGCCTGGAGTCTTGTTAAGGCAAATTATATTGAATGCTTTGGATGTGCCGTACATGGGTTGAATCTGCTTATTAAAGATTTATGCCAAATACCTTTTATTGAAAAGATCATCAAAAAAACCAAACAAATAATTAAATATATAAAATTTCATGGTATTTTATTAGCAACTTTTAAAGAAAGGCAAATATTGAAAGGATATAAATCTTCCTTAAAAATTCCAAGTCCGACAAGATGGGGAGGTTTTGTTATAATGTTGCAAAGTGTTATGAAAAATAAGGAAGTTTTGCAAGAAATTGCAATTTCTAGTTTATTTACAAACAAACAAAGAAGGCTTATTATATTAGACAAAGAAGGATACTGGGATAAATTAGAGTCTGTACTGACCTTTTTGGAATTTATTTATAAGAAAATTATATTTGTAGAGTCGGATTCAGCGGTATTATCTGACGTTCCAGAAATATTTTGGGACATAAAAGATAAACTCAATTCATCAACTTTTATTTTTAATGAAAATGATTTGAAAAGTGTTAAGATGCATATTAAAAAACGAAAGAAATTTTGTTGCCGAGAATATCATTATGCAACAAATCTTCTGGATCCTCGATATAATGGTGTGAAATTAACAGACCGTGAATTAACAGCAGCTAAATATAATAAATATTATTTCAGGCCAAATTAATTGCGATATTGGAAAAATTATGGGCAATTTAGCAGAATATCGTTCAAAACAAGGTTTCTATTAAGGAGCTGGCATATGGGAGAGCTCAATCCATACCAAACCACTCATATGGTGGAAAGGGTTGTGTACAAATCAACCCCTTTGTCAAGTGGCTGCAGCGTCTACATGACAGGATTTTCATTGGATGCAAACCCCCTTCAAAAACCTTTGTCTACCCCCCTAAAAATTCGCCACCTTCGGCGGCGGTGTCTTTTTCTTATTATTTTCACCTATTTATTTATTGATACTCTTTTCAAAGAATTTATAAAGGATAACTTATATTAATCTATCTCTACTAACAACTATCTATATTTTGTGAATATAAAGAATTTATTTTTTAGATAATAAATTCAATTAAAACCTCCATTATTTACAATGAATTAATTATTATGGCAATATAAGCTTGCTAAAATATCTAAACCTTTTAAATTACATTTAAAAGGATAGTTTATTTGGAAAACAATGTGTATGATTGTTTGCAATATATAGATTTGGTCGATGAATTGTATTATAATAATACTATAATAAAAGTATAATTTTTACAGCAATAAATTTTGTCCTATTTAATCTCAAAATTTAATAGATAACCCCCCAAAAAATTTATCCTACCCCCATTAAAGCAGCTAACCCCCTACCCCCTCAAAAAAATAGGATGCAAACTGTTCCTACCCCTCCCGCTCATGTAGACGCTGATAATAATATCAAAAATATACTAGTATTAAAAATTTAACTCAAAACTGTTTTTCAAATAAGAAAAAAATAGCTTTCCTAAAAACACGTAAAAAAGACAAGAAAAGTTATCTAATTTATTACATCCTTTCTGGGATAAATAATAAGATGTTAAATTTTTAAAAATATTTCCAATAAATAGATGGCGATAACTTATATTTATTATCAAAAGCATTTATTAGTAAAATTTATTAAAATATTAACTGTAATATATTTTATAACTGTCAAATACGTTTGTAAAAGTGTTATTTAACCTAATCCTTTATAATGAATTATATCTAATAGAGGATTATAAACTATATGTTTACTTACTTTTTATAAATAAATCTCTTATACTTATTTGGATTTGGACCTTGAAAATAATTTTAAGAAGAGGCATAGTAATTAAACTTAAATATCAATAATATAGTTGATTAGTTATTTTGAACTCAGCTAATTACAATATTCAATTTGTTAATTTTCAAATAATATCTATATTATAATTTTCCGATGTCCTCACTACGTCATCATGACGTCATGACATGGCTACGTCATGTCATCGGTACGTATTTTTTTTAATTTTTTTTATTTGTTGATTTTATTTATTTATTTTATACAAACAGATGATCCTACCAAACCAACAGTCTTAATTTATTTTTAAATAGATTATATTTTTTATTATTTTTAGCGATTATTGCTTTTCGATTTAGAACGGGAACCATATTTGTTAATAACATTTTATCAGATTTGATTTTGCAAAAATGGATGGATATTTATAAATAATACTGCTTGGACGATGGTTCAACAAGTTAATCCTTTTCCTTGAATTCCTGAAATCGTAGTGCCAGTAATTTAAAAAAATTCTCTAAATAAGGGCACTATAAGATTTTCATGTGAAACAGGCTGAAGGCTATGGATCATACAAGTAAATTGTAAATCTTCATGCAACTAATCCTTATAATTGCCTTATTCACTTATATCTGTTTGTTTTCAGATTAAATATTTAAATAAGAATATTAAATTAAGTTAATTATACTAAATGTTTTATCTTCTTTATAAATTTAGAAGAATTTTTAATTAAGTTAAAGCGTTGTGTAAATTTAATCAAGAAAGTGTTAATTAAAAAATAGGAAATTTGAATGCAGGTTGATCTTATGTGGTTCAAAAACATTATGACCAATGCAAACTGGGTTACTCTTGTTGAACATGGATTATTATTTTATTATAATGGTTATTATATAGCGCAAATTTTTATATGTTACATTCGTTTAACACCATTTATATTAACTTAACTTAATAGTTTCATTTAACTTAACTTGATAGTTTCATTTAACTTAACTTAATAGTTTCATTCAATTATTTAATAGATTTGCTTATATATATAAAGGATAAAATTATTATAGTTTTTTTGAGTGATATTGTAGTTAAACATTTTTAAATATATTTATTAAATAAAAAATTTGTCTTATCTTCCTTACTCCCTGCCAACCTTAACAACTCTTTAACACTTACTTTCACTAAGTATTACTAAATATCACAAAATTTCAAGCAACTACTTGATATAAATTGCCTTATTTAATCACATTTCCCTGTTTTGAAAATTTTAAATATTTGAATAAGTCTATTAAATTATGTTAAATTAAACTGAATATGTGGTTCAAAAAACATTATGACCAATGTAAACTGAGTTACTCTTTAACACTTACTTTCACTAAGTATCACTAAATATCATAAAATTTCAAGCAACTACTTCATATAATTTGCCTTATTCAATCACATTTCCTTGTTTTGAAAATTTTAAATATTTGAATAAGTCTATTAAATTGTGTTAAATTAAACTGAATTTCTCATCACATTTTCCTGGTTTGAAAATTTTAAATATTTGAATAAGTTTATTAAATTGTGTTAAACTAGACTGAATGTCTCATCTATCTCATATATTAGATTATGAATTATTAAAATTAAGCCAAACTGTTGTGTAACTAAAATTAATAAATTGATGACTAATAATTATACAATATAGGATGCTGTATGGTTTTAATTAACACAATGGATTCATTTTAATATAACGGCTACATAGACTTTCATACTACTGAGGAATTTAAATAATAAATGTTGCTTTTGCTCAACCTTATCTTCCAATATAATCTCCGGAGGAAATGAACGGAGGAAATGAATAACGAGTGTACTCTTATCTTAAAATAGTAAATTCTAAACTTAATAAGGAAATACTTATCTAGGTTAAAATATTATATCTGAAAACAGAAAAATTTAAACGTAACGTAGGAATGTAAATAGTTTTATTCTTCCTTTTCCTCCAATTTAAATCATTTATTTTTGGGGCCATTTCTATAAATGTTATCTTATTTTGTTTCATAATCATCCTACCTATTTTTAAGGCTATTAGGCTGCACAATATGTCCTTTTATCTCTTATGAATATTTTGTCTAATTAACTGAAAAATATACAAAGTACATTTTTAATATTTAACTAAATTAATACAATTTTTAAGGATCCTACTTTTTTAAAAGCTCACCATTTTGTCGGATCTACCATTGCTCTATTATCCCTGCTGAATATTTTGTGTAATGCTCAAAAAAATATACATAGTACATATAGATGTAAAATTCCCGGGAAAATTGGTTCAGGGGAAATTTCCCCGGGAAAATTGGGGGAAAAAAGGGAAAATTGAGGAAAAAAACGGGAAATAACGGAAAATTAAAAAATAACCACAAAATATACTTTAAACCTTTCAATTTTTTTTATGGAATAACTTTATTAAATTTGGGGAACTAAGGGAAAATAATATAATTAAACAATAAAGACAAAAATAAATACACTATAAACATCATTTTTTGAATAACTTTATTAATTACAAAAAGCATGTATCAGAAATTACATTTAAAATTCTTGGGATGCTAATGAAATAGCATCAATATCTTCATGGGATGAAATTGAAATATCATCATTATCACTTGATATTGATAAATCGGAATCTGAACTCTTTTGATGATATCCCGAACTTGATGTATTTGTATGATCCTTTAAATGTATGTTATGCTTTATTGATATTAATTTTTCGACTCTTTCATTCTTTATTCTATTTCTCGTTTTTGAATGAATTTTTCCAAATGCTGACCAGACTCTTTCTGACGAGGCATTTGAGGGTGGTATCGAAAGACATGGGGTAATTAAAAATTTATATTAAGGAGCCTTTAAAAAAATTTTTTTGCTTAAGGGGGCTATTCAAATTTTTCAGAGGGCTCGAATCCCTGCCTTCTCCCTCCCCCCCCCCCCCCATAGCAACGCCACTGTAAAAAAAATCCAATACATTCTTATTACTTAAGCAAATATCACATTTACAAAATAATTCATACTCATGAAATTTTTCATATTTCATAAAACCTCTAATAGATTCATATTACAGATTATTTACATCTATGCCTGCGCCAGTATAATAAATAGAATAATTACAAGCATAATATTTATTCATCCTTATAACACATACAAATAAAAGGCACGATTTTTTAATAAATTTTTTAGTTTTCAATTAATAAATGATTATATTTATTTAATTAGGGTTATAAAATAATTTAAATAATAATAGTCAATTAAGCTTCAACTGTTAAATCCAAATTAATATTTAATGAGTGATATTGATATTCTATTTTTAACATAAAATTTGATTGCTAGCTGTCATTGTGAAAATATAATTTATATGTGTTAAAGTTATTAAAAAAATATTTTTTTTTATGATATGATTTGAATATTTAAATGAGAGATGAATATTAAAGTTATCCATAATGAACTTGAATGTACGGAGAATATTATTGTTTATTTTAAATTTTGCATAAACAATTTTTTTTAACGAACTTAAATGTACGAATAATATAGATTATTGTAATTTTGCATATAAAATGTTTTTTTTTGCATATCCATTTTTTTATATATAAACTCAAAATTTTTATAAATTAATTCATTCGATTTTCATTTTGGATTTGTATTTGGAAATAATAAAGTCATATCCTTAAAAGTGATATCTTTAAAAGGTATTATTAGATTTATATTGAATATATTTATCTAACTATTATTTATACTAAAACTTCCAAACACGACATTACTGTCACAATGAGGAGATTTGTCATTGTGAATCAAAACCTAAATATAAAAAGAAATATATATATAAAAAAGAAATTAATAATAATTAGGAATCACGAAATCATGAAATCAATTTATCTCTTTATTCAAAATTATAACATTATCAAATTAACAAAATTATAAAAGTAAAAATAATAAAAAAGATTAATAATAAAAATAAAAAATAAAATACAAAAAAGTTAATAATTATAAAAGATATATTTTGTATGGTAAAAATTGGCCTTTTTATACTTTTTTCAATCTTCTTTATCACTAATATTCATAACTATTCAAATATAATATTTTTATCACGCGTTATAATAATAAACCCAAAAGAATTCTTTATGCAAATTAAATATAAAATACAAATTTAACTAATTTACATATTACAACAATATGTATTTTTTTTATCTAATATTTAAAATAGTATTCATTTAATAAATATTTAGATAGTCTTATTAATTTTTAAATAATAAAATTAAATCTATATTTTATTTAATAGAATTATAAAAGAAATCTTTCAGAGGGTAATCAAAAAAAATAATTCTTAGTTCAAGGGGTATTCCATTAAAATAATTTTTATTTGATTCAGGGGACTATTCAAATTTTTCAAGAGGCTTGAGCCCCTGCGCCCCCCCCCCCCCATAGCGACGCCACTGCTTCCCTCCCTTTTCACTAACTTTAATAGCAAAATATAGTAATGTAGAAGGAATAAATATATAGGTATTATTGATATTATGGAAATATATGTATGAATATATCAGTGACGTCGCTAGGAAGAGGCGCGCAGGGGCTCGAGCCCCCTAAAAAATTTGAATAGCCCCCTGAAGCAAATTTTTTTTTTAATGACTCTTTAATATCCCCTTAAACTAAAAATAAATTTTTTTAATTGCCCCCTGAACGATTTCTTTTATAATTCTATTGAGTAATATATAGATTTAATTTTATTATTTAAAAATTAATAAAACTATCTAAATTTTTATTAAATGAATACTATTTTAATTTAGATAAGATTATACATCTATATTATAATTTTCCGATGTCCTCACTACGTCATCGTGACGTCATGTCATCGCTACGTCATGTCATCGGTACGTATTTATTTATTATTTTTTTATTTTATACAAACAGATGATCCTATAACATAAAATTTCTATGCAACTGTAGGAGGCCATATTAAAACCCAAAAGTAATACATTATTTACTAAATATTACAAATTATTAATATTTTATATCTCTAGGTTTGGGAAATTTTTTTCAAAATTAATGCAACTGTAGGAGGCACAATATATAATTATAAAAAGTTTATCAAGCCCAGCTCAAACCTTAATAATTTGTAAAAGATATTCCCATGTCCATTGATCAAGTCTTGAGTTTATACCAATGTTTATATATAGGAAAGTAAAATATTATTTACTAAATATTACAAATTAAGAAAGCCCATCAAAAATGACGGGGAATGAGATTTTTATTCATTTTTTACGATAGTGTCATGCCAGGTCCAAGCTCACAATATTAGGAAGCAAATAATTATAAAAAAGTTTATCCAGCCCAGCTCAACCCTTAATAATTTGTAAAAGATATTCCCATGTCAGGTGCAAGCTAATATTAATTTTGAGGTTCCATGCCCAGTCGTATCCAATATGATTTTGAAATTTTATCCCACCTCAGAGATAGTTAAATTTTTAATTGATTTATCATCACATGAAGGGTAAATATCTGATTTACCCATTAGTTTAAAATGTAAAAAAAACATAAATAATATTAGGGCAGACTTTATTTTGTCATGATTCTCTAATAAGTGCTTTGTTCAGGCTTTCTCAGTTTCCCTTATTACCAATTCACATAAATTTTTTCAAAATTAGTGCAACTGTAGGGCCATATTAAAACCAATTGTCAAAGTAATACATTATTTACTAAATATTACAAATTATTAATATTTTATATAGAAATTCATAACTGAGTTAATTCAATAAATTTAATATCTCTAGGCTTGGGAAATTTTTTTTAAAACTATTATGGGTTGGACTGGGCTTAAAAAATATTTCTCAAAATTAATATTGGCTTGGTTTTCAAAAATTATTAGGGAATGAAATAAGCTTGAGAAATTTTTTTAAAATTATTAAGATCTTTGGATGCTTGGAAATTTTTTCCAAATATTGTATTAAACCTATATTGAGATTTTTTAATGTTAAATGTTAGTCTTATGTTAATATTTTTATAAAGTATTATATTTTACCCGTAGACTAATTGGTAAATCAGAGATCTCCCCTTCATTAATTATCTCTGGACTTGGTTTCAAAATTATTAGGTATTGAGGTGGGCTTGAGAAAATCTTTTTAAATTATTAAGATCTTGGATGCTTGGATATTTTTTCCAGATATTGTAGGCTTGAACTTAGATTGGGATTTTTTAATGTTAAATGTTAGTCTTATGTTAATATTTTTATAAAGATATATATTTTAACTCAAAGAATAGTTTTCAGGAACATACAAAATGTAAACTGTCTATGCTATGCCGACATCATATGTATCCCTACTAAAGATATCACTAACATTCATTATTTTAGCAACAGTCTCAAATAATATGGGAAAAATCAAAATTTAAAAAATACTACCCTTTTCCTTTCTTTCCCTTTTAATTTATTTTATTATCTTCCCCTTTCTCATCATTTCCCTATCCTATCTTCACTTTTTAATTTCATTTTTCTTTATCTTTACCTTCCTGGCTTCGCCGTTACATCCTTTTAACTTTCCCCACAGGAAAAGTGGGATGTAACTGGATGCCTTGGCCTTTATGGCTTTGGCATCCCTATGGCTTTATTAATCAAAATTTCGATATATCAAATATAAGAAGAAAACAATAATAGATATAAACAGTTATTATTAGGTTTATATAAATAAATATTTTCCCTATTTTATTTCCATTTAATTTTCTTTTATTTCCTTACCTCAGGCTACACACTCCAGCCGAAGGCTGGGCTTATCAAAAAATAAATATCATTCAATTCTTAATTCAACTCATATTCAAGCAAAAAAATTATACTGGGTCATATGACGTGAAGCCCAATAAAATATACCATATGCAAAATAAAGTTATTCATCTATATATACTAAAAATGCTTATACTTTTCATTTTAGAATACATCTATTTAAGCTTCTGATGGATGATATTGCCACTATTTCTAGAGAGGTTAACCATCCCTGCTGATTATTTTTTATAACTCACAAAAAAATATACATAGTACATTATTTTTATTATAAATAATTTTATATATGATTTTATATCTATTCCAAAAAATCTAATATTTTTTTATAATTTAAATAAATTTATATTATTTTAAGCATCATACGTATTTATAAGGCTATCCATTTTCTCGGGGCGCACAATATACCCTTTTATCTCTGATGAATATTTTGTCTAACTGAAAATTATACAAAGTACATTTTTAAAATTTAACTAAATTAATATAACAATTTTTAAGGATCCTACTTTTTTAAAAGCTAACCATTTTGTCGGATCCACCATTGCTCTATTATTCCTGCTGATTATTTTGTATAATGCTCAAAAAAATATACATAGTATTTTTTATTATTATTATTTTTATATATGATATATCTATTCTAAAAAATCATTATATATTACAATTTTATTTTTATTCAATTAAAATTATATATTTATTCTTAAGGTTTCTACCTTTTTAACAATACTCCTTTTTATTTATTCAATAAAAAATACTAAACGGGGTTTTCTATTTTTATATTTATTCCAAAAAAATTTAAATTATTCTATACTTATTCACAAGGATCCTATTTTTTAAAAAAATTTGCCAATTGATCTCTCCAAATAATATTTTATTTTATTCCTACCTTATAAATTCAACTTGAGAATTATTTAATTTTTTATAAAACTATCCCCATCTTATTTCCTATTTGGAATTGTTCAAATATTGATATATCAGCCATTAATAGTGCACAAATGAAAAATATACCTTCAAAATATCATAATAGGCTTTAAAGTCTCCCCCCCCCCCAAAAAAAAAAAAAAATTTTTTTTTGATGATATCCCTCCAACTACTAGATATATTCATCTAATATTGATCCATCTACTGGTTTACAGAATTTTAATGTTCGTTTTTTTCAATAATAATGTTCTAACCCAACCTTAATTCCTCACATTGCTACAAAACATGATGAATCTATTAAAGATAAGCAAATAAAATAATGACGAATAAACAAACTACTTGCCCGTTCTAGAGTTACTGGTAGCCAAAATAATAAAAAACTATGCTTGAAATTAACTTCTCTGGAGGTTTATTTATTTTTTTTATCTCATGTTTTATATTTATATGATTATTTTATTTTCACCCAGTTGCCTCCAAATGATATTTCTATCACCACTACCATCCCTATGCCACCTCTGTCTATTTTTAACAAATATAAGCATTCAATTCCGTACTATCATTCACTTCACTGGAAGTTATTATAAATATTACTTTATCCAAATCTCTGAGAAACTTTCATGATTATTTAGAGGAATGTTCAAACTTGAATGTCAGTACGGCCATTTTCATCAACTTTATTAATTGAAAAATATGCAGTAGTTCTGTCGTGGCCTTTATAACAATTCTTACTACTTTTTTATGGTTGAGTTAACATTGTCGTTCATGATTCTATTTTAAAAGGGGCTACCAATGCTGACATTAACAGAAATATCATTTTGCGTTCTTCTTTTACCATTATCCCAAGGCATAGGCGTATGACTCATCCTTATCAGGACGTATTGTGTTTTGTACACTGCTTTGATAATCAGTCATTACTTTCATCTACAACCCTTAATGATATGAAATTTTACATTAATTATTTCCTCTCCAGACAACCTTCAGATTTATTTTGTCGCTTTTTCCATCAAAAATAAAAATGTCAACAAGGATTTGCTCTTAATTTTATCAAATACACAACATAATAATTATTCCTCATTATTTTAAAAAAATTAGCCTAAATTTATATGTCAATAAAAAATATTTTCTTAAAAAAAATATATATAATTTGCATATAAGTTTCGTTAGTGTTTAATGGCATTTTTGTTATTTAAATAGATAGCATTTTTTTTACTTAACATAAAATATAGACAAATAATTTGGGAAATGTAAGACATATATTAAATTTATCCGAAAAGCTCCAATAACCCTATATAATAAACAACAATTTATTATTTATATATAATTATAATTGATCATATTACCAAAAAGTATAAGAGTCGGTTTTATTTTATTTGTCATGATTCTCTAATAAGTGGTTTGCCCAGGCCTTCCCAGTCTCCCTTAGTACGGAATTCACGTGTTTTTTTTACATCTTAAACTAATTGGCAAATTAGATAATTCCCCTTCATGTGATGATAAATCAATTAAAAATTTAACTATCACCGAGGTGGGAAAAAATTTTCAAAAATATATTGGATAGACTGGGCTTGGAACCTCAAAATTTATATTAGCTTGCACCTGACATGGGAATATCTTTAACAAATTATTAAGGGTTGAGCTGGGCTGGATAAACTTTTTAATAATTATATGCTTTCTAATATTGTTAGCTTGGATCTGGCATGACATCTATCATAAAAAAATGAATAAAAATCTCATTCCCCGTCATTTTTGACGGGCTTTCTACTAGTATAAATTATATGTTCACTCTGTCAGCTTGCAATAAAATTCTTTGTTAAAAATATATCAATATTAATAACTAAATATTAATTTAGCATTAACAGTTGAAGCTTAATTGACTTTTATTATTTAAATTATTATATAAACTTAATTAAATAAATATAATCATTTATTAATTGAAAATTAACAAATTTAATATTGTAATTAGCCGAGTTCAAAATCACTAATCAACTACATTTTGATTTTTAATTTTAATTATCATGTCACTTCCTAAAATTATTTTCAAGGTTCAAATCCAAATGAGTATAAGATATTTATTTATAAAAAATAAGTAGATAAATAGTTTATAATCCTTTATAATATATAATTATTTATAAAATATTAGGTAAAATGCCACTTTTACAGACATATTCGACAGTTATATAATATATTACATTTATAATTTTAAAATTTTAATAATAATGCTTTTGATAATAAATATAAGTAACAATTTGCATTCAATTATTTAACGCCATCTATATTTTAAATATATTTTTAAAATTAAACTTCCCCACCATGGATATAATAAATTAGATATCTTTTCTTCTCTTTATTACGTGTTTTTATGAAAGCTATTTTTGTCATCTTTGAAAAACAGTTTTGAGTTAAATTTTTAATACGAATATATTTTTGATATTATTACAATCTATTATTATTTTAAGATATAATAAACCAACTAGAGATGGTGCGACAATAATATATAAAATTTTAATTACTTTCATTATATCACTCTGGTTCTTATTTTATAGTAAAAAATGTTTTATTTCTAATATGGCATCCTTGCCGTGTAAATAACTCAAAACTTCAATATATTTGCATAATTTCTTCTAAAGTTTTTTCTGTTTTTGTTTTATCAATTTATCTAACATAATATATTCTGATATGGGTTACCATCGTGAGTGTCATGACCTTTTGTTGCTAGAATTATATAGTCTTATGTGGTTTTTAAAAACCATTATCAATTGAGGCATATGTATGAATTAATTAACCTCTTTTATCACTTGTAATTATTTACGCAAATTTTTTTTATATCAGCAATCGAATATTTTATACTGTAATAAATAGATTTTGTATTAAAAAATATTATTTTTAGAAATTTATTGTATTGTTTTAATTATTTATATGCTAGTTTATTTTGTATGCAAAATATTATAAATGACAAAATAATTCAGAATAATTGTCTAGAGTTAGCTTAAAAATGTATAATATATTAATATAAAACCCGGCCGAAGTCCGGGCAAAAGCGGGCCAAAGGCCCCCAAATTTGGGGGTATGGGGGTGAAGGCATAAATTTTTTTTTAGCTGAGTCCCCTGAGATTGTAATGGCTAGTGACGCCCCTCGAATATATCATAATATATTTTTACATAATGAATTAATATATTTGTCAATTCGATATTGTTATAATGTTATATATATTTATATTTATAATTAATATAATATTGGGTGGGGTTAACATAAAACTACCTATAGCATCTATTATAGTGAGACATCCGTATCTATATATATTGTTACATCCTAATATATGAATGATCATGGTTGTATAAATAAACGAATGAGTAAAGAATTCTCCATGTTATCTAATATATGAAATTATCCCTAATATTATATTGGCGCAGTTATGGATGTAAATGTAAAACAAAACACCACTATTATTAATGATTAATAAATTTTTATTCTATTTTGATGATATATATAAAATTGTGAAAATATATATATAAAAATTTTCGTTCTATTTTCTGATTCTCATGTAATAAAGTTTAATACTTAATGGTAATTTTATATTTTTAATTAATTAACCAAACCTGAGATATTCTTCTTACTTAGGAAACCGTTAAGTAAGAATCCTATCATTTTATTTTCTCAATTATAAGCTATTTATAGTTATTCCTATAGACACTTAAAAATTTAACATGTGATATGTCATGTCAATTATTTTTATTTAGTCAAAATTATTTGATACAACATCTATATGATGTATGATCCATTGAAAGCTGGAGGTTCAGGTTTAATTGTACCCCATGATAGAGGCATCGTTAGAGCGATCAACGTAATTATTTTTACGAATATTTATACAACATTTAAATAACAAAAATATATATTTTTTATAGGCAGTTTTTAAACCACCAAAACCTACTGGAAGATTGGAATGCACCATATTTGTTGGCAAATTAAGTTTTAAAACTAAAAAAGAGGAATTGAGAAAGGTTAAATTGAAAACTTATTTATTATTAAATTTTATATAAATTAGAAATTTAGTAAATATGGAGATATAAAAAAAATACAGTTAATTAAAGATATAGTTACTGGGATGTCTAAAAAGTATTCATTTATTGAATTTGAAAATATTAAATCAGCTAAAGCTGCTTACAAATTTGCAAATGATACAATATTAGATAATTCTAAGATACATGTGGAGTATGAGTTTGGGAATTCTTTACAAGGATGGGTACCGAGACGACTTGGTTGAATAAAATTATATAATAATAATAATTTTTCATGAAAGGTGGTGGAATTGGTGGAAATAAAAAATCTGGGCAACTTAGATTTGGTGGAAGTATTAAATCACATAAAAGAATTTTGAAATTACCAAGCAAGAATTCTAAAATGAACAGAAAAATTTATAAATAACTTTTTTAAGAGTAAAATATGTGAAATCATTAAATAATTAAAGCTAATTTTAAGAACCTATTTACTTAAATAGTTTAATATATATATACTCACATATTTTCTAAATTAAATGATGAAGAAGTGAAGCATATAAATTTATGGTTAATTAAACTAATCAACTCAATCCAAGAGCAAAAGCTTATGAGCACAAAAAGATAAAACAAAATTATTTTAAATTTTAATAAAAAATAATAACTAAATGATATTGTTAATTTTGTTTGGATTCCTAATAAATTAAATAGCAAAAACAATTAAAGCCCATTATAAAAGATTATATTTTAAAATATACTGATAATGATAACATCTATAAATTTTAAACATATTCTTGTTAAGGCAATGTATTAATGGTTACCTGGCTCTTCTAATTCCCATTTCTGGAAAGTAGACTGGTCCAGGCTGCACAATTATTACTTCTGTGAAATAATATTGCTGGCTTGGAAATTAAATTTTTTAGAACTTTCATTTTGTGCATAAGTTCTTGCACCTCCTTTTCTATGGGCACATAATATTTTACAACTCTAATGGTGTTTGCAAAACAAAATCAATTATTTTGCTATTATCCTTTGACACTGAAGTAAGACAACCCAAAAGCAAGTGTTGGAGGTAGAGATCTGCACAGATTATCTGTAGCCTGACCCGAGCTTGGTCAAGGACAGGTTTGGATATAAAAAACTTTATTTTGGAGCTTGGGTTAGATTGTAAGAGGTGTTGAATCCTAAATATAATCATCTTAATTCATTATGTTAATTAAAATAACATGTCATTTTTTTATCTAAAACATTTATCATTAAAATGTCAATCAGAATAACATTTCATTTTCAATTATTATTTTACATAACATCCATACACCAAACTATTTTGTTATATTTTTGTGTTATCATTACATAATTTATTTACATCATATTTTATCAGGTTAAATAAAGTATATTTATCTAATATCTATTTAATTAAATAGCCTCGAATTTTCAATATTTAAAATAGTTTATCAAATCTTAAATAGGTGGATGACTTATCAAAGCAACTTTTCCAATAAGTGTTTTGGTTCTTAAATTCCTTTCTAACCCTGCTTCCTCGGCTAGCAGTGAAAGAGCGGGCTGGTAGGGCCCTTGAAGATAGGAGTAGTGTTGTTAAAAAGCCGAGTTTTTACAGATCTGACCTCGAGGTCGGAGCCAAAAAATTGGCTTAGGCTCAAGCCAGCTCAGGAGTTGGCTTTATTCAAGCCAAAATTTATTTATTTAAATATGTTAAAACAATATAATATATTTTTATTTTTTTTTAAACATAATAATTTATATTATATTATGAAAATAGTTTATTGATTTGATGTTTTTTAATAAAAAAAATGATATGCTGCTTATTGTTGTATTGTAATATAATTTTTGTTACAATTTACTAGTGTTTTTACACACCCAAATTTAAAAAAAAATTTTTTGAAGTTTAAAAATAATAAGATTTTTAAATTGAGCAATTTTTTAGAGAATTTTCTTATAAATAAACAATCTTTGAGGTGAAATTTTTTATGTTTTTTTTAATCATCTTTGTAAAATTATCTACTTTTTTGTATATTAAAAGAGGTGGTTTTTTCTAATAATTTTTAAAAATATTTATATTAAACTTTTTTATGTTATTTTATATCTATTTTTAAAGGAAAATATTTTAATGTGACAATTGTCATATTCGTTTTTTTAGACATTTTTGAAACTTTTTGACATACTTATATTGTAAAGAGGTTAAATTATAAATTCAATGAAGATGTAACATATAAAAGTGACAATTGTCATAATCATTATTTTTAATGATATTAGATTTTTTTTTGACGCAAATGGGTATAAATATATATTGTAAATATGTTAAAATAAAATTTTATGAAGATGACAATTGTCATGATCGTTATTTTTAATTTTTAAAATTTTTTTGATGTAAATGGGCTAAAATTAGTATTCCTTACATGTTTAAATAAAACTTCAGTGAAGATGTACCCTAGATAAGTAACAATTGTCATAATCGCTATTTTTGAGGTTTATTTAATTTTTTTTACCCAAATGGGTATAAATATAGGTTCAAAACATGTTAAATTAAAATTTCAGTAAAGATGTACTATAGATAAATGACAATTGTCATAATCGTTATTTTGAAAGATATTTAAATTTTTTTGACACAAATGGGTATAAATATATATTGTAAATATAAATATGTATTAATAAAATTTTATGAAGATTTACTATAGATAAGTGACAATTGTCATAATCTTTATTTTTAAAGTTTTTAAAATTCTTTTGATGTAAATGGGCTATAATTAGTATTGCTAACATGTTTAAATAGAACTTCAGTGGATGTACCCTAGATAAGTGGCAATTGTCATAATCGCTATTTTTGAGGTTTATTTAATTTTTTTTACGCAAAGGGGTATAAATATAGGTTTTAAACATGTTAAATTAAAGTTTCAGTGAAGATGTACTATAGATAAATGACAATTGTCATAGTCGTTATTTTTAAAGTTTTTAAAATTTTTTTGATGTAAATAGGCTAAAATTAGTATTACTCATGTTTAAATAGAACTTCAGTGAAGATGTACCCTAGATAAGTGACAATTATCATAATCGCTATTTTTGAGGTTTATTTAATTTTTTTACGCAAATGGGTTTAAATATAGGTTCTAAACATGTTAAATTAAAATTTCAGTGAAGGTGTACTATAGATATGTGACAATTGTCATAATCGTTATTTCTAAAGTTTTTTGACGCAAATGGGTGTAAAATTAGTGTTTAAATATAAATCATTATTGTTTTTAAGCTAAAGATAATTTGATTGATAAATAATCATTCATTAACTCAATATTTTTCTCGATGTAAATATTAATTAATTTTTTTATTAAACATTTTTAAAGTTGGTTTTTATTCATGTTTGTGAATAATTAAATGTGGTTTTTGTAAATAATATTTTTTTTGTCAGATAGCTGCAGAGGTGTCATTTGCACGGTCCGATTTTTTAAAATAAAAAAATTTCGTCCTGGCTCCGATTTTCAAAAAAAAAATTAAGCCTGTCCAGGATTACGTACTATAACTATATATTCAGGGCTGGCTCGTCCATCTTTCAATCGTTTGAGTTGATTATTGATATTTCTATCTTCAATATCAACAAATATTTTATCTTATAAAATATATGTACATTTTGCTCATTTTGGAAAATTCTCTCGTTGAGCCACATGAATGGCCTCCAAAACTCTTAGGTAGCTCACATGCTTGTTGTTAACTATAAATATAAATATATTTAAAAATTCTTCCACTCCAGTCTTGTACTTTTTAATGGATATTTTTAATATTTTAGTTTTTAAAATAACTTATACATTTTAAAAAAATATTAAAAATACAATACATCTAGGATTAATTTTTCTTTAATGCCGCTACGTCTATTTGTTATATAATGGAATTAAATAAAGAATGCATATATTTATAAACTGCAGTTATAACCTAGTGTCGTAAACGCTCATTTTCAGGTGATTTTTAAAAACGGCTAACTCAATTTATCCAGAAAAATATTACGCAATCCGGAAAATTTTGCTCATTGAAGGAACAAATGTACTATTAAATCTAGAAGCTTAGGCAATATTTTTCTGGCTAAAATATTGAGTTAGCCGTTTTAAAAAATCGGCTCAAAATCAACCATTTACTAACAATATTATAACCTGGCAATCCATATATCATTATTTCTCAAGATAATAAAAATAGTAGACTAACCATGTTTGATATAGGGAATTAATTTAGAATTAATATTTAAATTCAACCCTTTACTAATATAGGAGGGTTGGAAGATATTTAAAAAAATATATATTATTTTAATTTTATTTAAATTTTATGTAACTAGATTACTTATATGATTTATTAATCAAATTGAATGAGAGGGAAATTTTGCCTCAAAAAGGTATTTCCATTTAATAGCTAAAGTTATATTTATTTTTTTATATTACTTTATAAAAAAGTGTTAAAAGGAATCAATACTTAAAAATTCACAATAAAAAAATTTTTATATTTTATTTTTAAAAATCTTGGTTAAATATTTTCCATTTTTACTTATAATTTTGTTAAATTGATAACCATTTAAAAAAATAAAAAATTGCTTCTTTAGTTCTCTTCACTTAGTTTTTATTTGAAATATTTTATTTAATTGTATTAAAAACTCTTAAGCCAAAATACCAAATATGTGATAATATATATTAATAATAAAGTTAACAAATGAAACTATATTATTTGACCGTATTTACGCAAGAGTTTTTCCAACAACCTGGGGTTCATAAACCCTATTAGATTTGAGAAAAAATATATTTAATATTTATATTGTTAACCAAAATAAAATATTTGTAATAATATTTATTTATTTATATATTTTGCTAATAACAATTTATTATATAAAATAATCAATCATATCCAAAAATCATCTTTTAAACTTAATATATCAAAATCCCATGATTTTAATGATAAACATTCATTTAATTTCATCGATGATATGCGATTTCTTTTTTTGGTCAACGTTTCTACATCACCAGAAAACACTCTTTCTAAAGGCACTGACGTAGATTGAAGCGAAAAAAAATATTTGGCCATCATCGATAATTTTGGATATCTGTGGATGTTAGAACTCCACCAATCCAAAACATGTAGATTTAGCAACTGGTTCTCCAATATAATCGTCAATTTCTTCTTTTGACGGCTCTGGATAATCATAAGCTTTCCTTCAAAACGAATTTTATTATAAAAATATATGATTAAATATAATAAATTGTTATATTTACTTTCTGAGGTCGTTAAATATGCATACCGACATCAAATTCGCTGGATTTTCTTCGTTGTTATATTCATAAACATTGAATGTG
This sequence comes from Gordionus sp. m RMFG-2023, assembly GCF_954871325.1. Classification (NCBI taxonomy): domain Eukaryota; kingdom Metazoa; phylum Nematomorpha; class Gordioida; order Chordodea; family Parachordodidae; genus Gordionus; species Gordionus sp. m RMFG-2023. The sequence continues at coordinate 20,606,134 of NC_088775.1, forward strand.
CCGGGCAGATATTTGTTATATAAAATTTTAAATTTATCAAAATACTCAACTTAATTGATGTAAGTCGGTATATATTTCTTTTTAATCCTTGGGTCAAAGACAGAGCAAACATAATTTAATGTATTCATAAAATCAGAATAAATTTTACATCTATTCTACATTTATACAGCTGCCTCTTTTATATCACTTGCATTGGATGCGATGGTTCGCTCAAGTAATGTCATTATTGTATTAATATACAATAATGATAAACCTACAGTAGTATAGGTTTCCGAACTTACTTCACATGTAATTTTGTAAAATGGGTATAAAAAACTTTCTACTTCTTTTAAAAATTTACATTCTTCAGTATTTATGTTATATATTCAAATTTGTACTGTTATTACTTTTATATTTAACACTACTTTTATTTTTATATTTAAATACTTTACTACAAATATAATTTTATTTTGATAAATTTCTCTTTTATTTTTCAAATTCATAAAATTCCAAATCTACATCAAATTCAAATAATTTCTTTTCATTTCAATAAAACATGAACATTAAAATTTATCTCGTATAATATATTTATCAAAAGTCAAAAGTAAAAAAATAAACAAAAAAATACCAAGTGTTTGAATATCAATTCTCGATAAAATAACTAATAAATAAAATATATTCTTTTTGATTGACATTTTATAATATATATGTACAAATATATATCATAATAATACAAAACTACAACACGCCCACCCTTCATAAACCCAGATCATTGATTATTTCCTCGTCATTTATCGAATCTTATCTTTGAACATCATCGACTTTTAACTCTTAATTGTCTTCTTTCAACATGCTGATTATAATTATTAATATATTTTGTTTGTTATATAATACTTATAAATTTGGATTCAACAATCCTTTACAGTTATTTTCTTTTTCTTAATGTTCAATTATAAAACAAATAGTTGACCACAAACAAAATAAAAGAATACGAATAGGGATAAAAAAATAATTTATAATTATCACTATTAAAATTACATATTTATATTTTCGTTATATCCATTAAGAAAATAATATGAACCACAAAAAAAAAATATTATGACATGTCATATAGCACAAATATAAAACTACAATATATATATATATATATAATGACACCACCATCATATTTTTTATGTTACAAAAATAAATATGAAGATATGCCGATAGATAAAAAAATTTTTAATTTATAATTATAACTATTAAAACTATAAACAATATCATCACATCACATTCCATCATTTTTTTAAAAAACTCTTTTATTTTACATAATTCTTCACTAGGTCAAAGTTTAAAATCTTTTATTGTCCACCGACTTTTATTTAAGAGCTTTTTCTTTATCACATAATATTAAAAAAAATTTTTAATTTTACATTGTTTCACAACATTGTCTCTTTAAATTTAAAAAAAAATACATTTTTTTAAAAAAAAATTAATCTACACAAAAGTTTGTATTTCATTGAACTTTCCAATACCATACCACATGGTTTTATTCACATGAATTTATTAAAGTCAGTTTTTTTATTTTATTGATAACAATTTAATTCTTAAATTAAAATATTCTTCTCTATTGATTAAGATAAATAATACTTTTCTTCCCAGATGTTTTTTTTTTATTAAACTTTTATTACAATTTATTATCATTTTTTAATTATGCTTTACTCAATTTTATATTGACTTGTTTCTCAACAATACCATTCGGCCAATATTTATAAAAATTTTCACTAGATATTATTGAAATACTTGCCCCGGTATCAAATAACATTTCAACCATTTGTCCATCAAATTTTAAATTAATATGAGGACATGAACTCTGTTCTTTTGCTCCCTCAGTTATTACATTTTTATGCAATTTAATCGGAATGATATTTATTTTAATCTCTTTTTTAATACAATTAATATTCATACCTAGACTATTCTCAGAATTTAAAGATCTCTAAATCTCATTTATGTTTTTATTAAAAATCTCTCCTGGATATTTCTCACTTGTTTGATTACAATAATCCTTTTTATTCAGATTATTGGTTAATTTAAAATTTTTTATTTCATCAGAATGACAATAAAAATTTCCCACATTACAAATCTTTTTATTCGAGTTAAATTTCAATGTATAATCATCATTCCCATAATGATTATCAATTTTATTATATATATCCACAAAATTTTTAAAAAAACTATATATATCAAAATATTTATTATTCTCTAAATATGATTTTTCTATTTTTATATGATTCTCTTTCAAATCATATAGTCACTGTAACCCACTCACACTTTGAATACAATGTAGGGCAATGTGTCCCATTTCTTCACATTTGAAACACATTCTATCATGGTCTGTATTGTGAGTTTTAATTTCATCCACATTTATAATCTGAGGATTTTGTATACTTCGAACCACTGGATTTATCACTACCGATGTTCGTTGTGGAAATCCACTTTTGAAATTGGCTTATACAATTTCTTTTTATATGTCCTACAAAACCACATCTATGACATACTATGTCATTTTTTTCACTTGGTTTTGCAGTCACATTTTCATTAGTTTTTCGGTCTCTTGAATAACAATTTTTACCTATATGTCCTTTTCTTCCGCAAAGTTCACAACTTTCAATCACATTATTACTTTTGATTTTTAAGTTGGAAACTTCTCCGGATAAATTTTTCATATTTTCTCTCATTTCTCTAATTTCACTTAAAATTATAGATTCCCCAGTACTTTGTCTCAAAGTATTATCTGTTTTATTATTTTTCAAAATTTCTTCTGGTTTTTTACTTAAAACCTCAAAAATTTTCTCTTTAAATTCAATCACAATTGAATTTAATTTTTTATTGATATCCTCCGATATGTCAATATTTTGATGAAAATTAAATACTTTTCCCGTATCTAAATATTTTGAATTTAATTTTTTATTTACATCCTCCGATATGTCAATATTTTGAGGAACATTAAATACTTCACCAGTATCTAAATATTTCTCATATTTATCTTCAACATTTTTTTTTACTATTTAAAATTTTTAATTCTAACAAAATTAAATGTAAACTATTTTTGATATCCTCAGAAATATCTAAAGATTTATTACTATTTAGATCACCTAATTTAATTATTCACTGATCTTCTCTGAATTTTATTAATTAATTGTCTGAAACCAATTAATAATATATACAATATAAAAAAAATGAAAGCTGTAACCACATATTGGTCACATCCAATTCATTAAATTTTGTATTAAAATTATTCTTAAAATTTGACATTTTATTAATATTATGCTTATTATAATTATCATTAAAATAAAAAGCCATTTTTTCATTAATTATCCAAAATTTAAAATTTTATCTTATATATTTCTAATTTTAATCCAAAAAATCTTACTATTGCGTTGTGTAATTTATAATACAAAAAAAAATTTCTTACCTTTATTTATCCGGAATCCACTATTATTTTGAGGAACCCGGTCCTAGAAAATTTTTTCTTTTATAATATCTAAAATTTACAAAATATTCACTATTTTTTAAATTTTCTTATTTTTCCCTAATAAGTGTTCACGAATCCTGGTCTTTCGGTACCATTTTTATATTTATACAATAATTTTATTTTTATATTTAACAATATACTTTACTACAAATATAATTTTATTTTGATATATTTCTTTATTATTTTTCAAATTCATAAAATTCCAATTTCAAAAAAATCAATTAATAATCTCCATTTTATAAAATCACCAACTGAATCAAATTATTAACATCAAATTAAAATAATTTCCATCTCATAAAAGTTTTTCTTTTCTTTTCATTTCAATAAAACATGAAAAATCAAAAATTTATCTTGTATAATATATTTATCAAAAGTCAAAAGTAAAAAAATAAACAAAAAAATACCAAGTGTTTGAATATCAATTCTAGATAAAATAACTAATAAATAAAATATATTCTTTTTGATTGACATTTTATAATATATATGTACAAATATATATCATAATAATACAAAACTACAACAATTACAATTCAATTTATTCAAATTATATTTTTATTTTAGTTATAATTTTATTTTATATCTTAACCTTTTTAATATTATATTCTAATTTTAATTTGTAAAAATGTTATATATACCTTATGAAAAGAGAAAGAAAATAGAAAATAAAATATATTTTTTATACTCTCCTTAAAATCGTTTTTCTCTTTATGGTGCCCCGTTGGCAAAAAAGAATCGCCACCACGTAAATTTTTTTTCTCTTCGAAATATAAATATGAATGACAAAAAAAATTATAAAACGAAACAAATAAATTCTATATAAAGAAGGAAAAAAATGTAAAGATCATTTTAAAGTTATTTCTATTATGTTTTCATTCAAACTCATTAATATTCCCTGGAAAATTTCTATTTATGATATACTGTTTGAGTTAACTTACAATTGCGATGTACATTATTCAAGAATGTAGTGATGACGTCATTTTTGAATTTGTGAGTCTTAAAGAAATGGTCAACTATTTTGAACAACTTAATGGGAAGTTTTACGTGTATAATGACTCGGAGTTTATTCAACTCCATTGTATTTTTGTAAAAATAGAAATTATATAATTTCTAAATATATATACGAAATATTAATAAAATATGGATATTAAGCCAGAATTAATATATAAAAATCCAAAATTGGTTGGACCACTTACTGAGATTTACTTAGACAAAATATTAAGTTATTTTTCGACCAGCACATTACCGGTCTCTATTAAAATAAATACTTTGCTAATAATATATCAGACGAGGTCTTTGACAATATTAAATCAATTAGCACGGATACCGACATATTAGATCTTAAGATAGTGACTAAAAAGTTAACTTACCTTTTACCTGTACAAGATAAAAACATTTTGATAAAATAATTTAACTTATTACAGCAGAACTCGGGTGAGAATTTCATGCAATGGTACATAAGAGTATCGAAACTACATAAAAAATGTAATTTTTCGGACGACAGTAGATTAAAAGAAAAATTACGTACATCTACCTTAAATGACAAAATAAAATATAAATTTTGTAAAAATATTAATTTAACTTTAAATGAAATGGTAGAGCTAGGAATTAAATTAGATAGTATCAATGATAAATCAGATGTTGATAACATAAGTTATATGAATAACGATAAAAAGTCTGATAAAGATAAAAACTTTAACAATAGAAATGGAAATGACAATAATAATTATTTTAGACCTGATAATATTTTTAGAAATAATTATGATGATAACAGAGATAGAGAGAGGAATTACAACAATAATTTTAGATACTATGATAGGAATTACGGTAATAATAATTCGAGATACCACGATAATTATAACAACTATAACTACAATAACTATCGCTACAACAATAATAATCAATCTAATTATGGTATGGCATGATAATAATCAAAGAAAACAGATCCAATACGGTGACGGAAATCGTAACATTTACCAATCTTATAACAATAATTCAAATAATTATAGAGGTAGTAACAATAATCAGAGAAAGCAAATACAAAATAACAACAACTCAAATATTTATAGAGGTAGCGACAACAATAATACAAAGCAAATACAATACAACAACAATGATTACAATATGAATATTGAAGAAATTATTGAAGAGCGACTCTACAAAGAACAAAGATGATAACGATTTCAATGTTTTCGAACGTTTTCGCGACAAAAATGTTGTTTTTTGAACCGGAAACGTAAAAAAATACATCTAAGCATAATTGGATAGGAAATTTAATTCTGAGTAGAATGATATAAAAATATTTAAAATTGCATATAAGATGTTAGCCTTTTCCCTTCCAACGTTTTTACCACAAAAAAATTATTAAAATTTATTTTTTGAACCGATAACGTAAAAAAATACATCAAAGCATATTTAGATAGGAAATTTAATTCTGAGTTCAATGATATAAAAATTTATAAAATTAAACTTAAGATGTTAGCCTTTTACCTTCGAACGTTTTCGCGACAAAAATGTTATTTTTTGAACCGGAAACGTAAAAATACATTTAAGCATAATTGGATAGGAAATTTAATTCTGAGTAGAATGATATAAAAATATTCAAAATTGCATATTTGATGTTAGCCTTTTCCCTTCCAACGTTTTTACCACAAAAAAATTATTAAAATTTATTTTTTGAACCGATAACGTAAAAAAATACATCAAAGCATATTTAGATAGGAAATTTAATTCTGAGTTCAATGATATAAAAATTTATAAAATTAAACTTAAGATGTTAGCCTTTTCCCTTCGAACGTTTTCGCGACAAAAATGTTATTTTTTGAACCGGAAACGTAAAAAAATACATCTAAGCATAATTGGATAGGAAATTTATTTCTGAGTAGAATGATATAAAAATATTTAAAATTGCATATAAGATGTTAGCCTTTTCCCTTCCAACGTTTTTACCACAAAAAAATTATTAAAATTTATTTTGTGAACCGATAACGTAAAAAAATACATCAAAGCATATTTAGATAGGAAATATAATTCTGAGTTCAATGATATAAAAATTTATAAAATTAAACTTAAGATGTTAGCCTTTTCCCTTCGAACGTTTTCGCGACAAAAATGTTATTTTTTGAACCGGAAACGTAAAAAAATACATCTAAGCATAATTGGATAGGAAATTTAATTCTGAGTAGAATGATATAAAAATATTCAAAATTGCATATAAGATGTTAGCCTTTTCCCTTCCAACGTTTTTACCACAAAAAAATTATTAAAATTTATTTTTTGAACCGATAACGTAAAAAAATACATCAAAGCATATTTAGATAGGAAATTTAATTCTGAGTTCAATGATATAAAAATTTATAAAATTAAACTTAAGATGTTAGGTTTTTCCCTTCGAACGTTTTCGCGACAAAAATGTTATTTTTTGAACCGAAAACGTAAAAAAATATATTTAAGCATAATTGGATAGGAAATTTAATTCTGAGTAGAATGATATAAAAATATTCAAAATTGCATATAAGATGTTAGCCTTTTCCCTTTCAACGTTTTTACCACAAAAAAATTATTAAAATTTATTTTTTGAACCGATAACGTAAAAAAATACATCATAGCATATTTATATAGGAAATATAATTCTGAGTTCAATGATATAAAAATTTATAAAATTTAACTTAAGATGTTAGCCTTTTCCCTTCGAACGTTTTCGCGACAAAAATGTTATTTTTTGAACCGGAAACGTAAAAAAATACATCTAAGCATAATTGGATAGGAAATTTATTTCTGAGTAGAATGATATAAAAATATTTAAAATTGCATATAAGATGTTAGCCTTTTCCCTTCCAACGTTTTTACCACAAACAAATTAAAATTTATTTTTTGAACCGATAACTTAGAAAATTATATCAAAGCATATTTAGATAGGATATTTAATTCTGAATTCAATGATATAAAAATTTATAAAATTAAACTTAAGATGTTAGCCTTTTCCCTTAAAACGTTTTCGCGACAAAAATGTTATTTTTTGAACCGAAAACGTAAAAAAATATATTTAAGCATAATTGGATAGGAAATTTAATTCTGAGTAGAATGATATAAAAATATTCAAAATTGCATATAAGATGTTAGCCTTTTCCCTTTCAACGTTTTTACCACAAAAAAATTATTAAAATTTATTTTGTGAACCGATAACGTAAAAAAATACATCATAGCATATTTATATAGGAAATATAATTCTGAGTTCAATGATATAAAAATTTATAAAATTAAACTTAAGATGTTAGCCTTTTCCCTTCGAACGTTTTCGCGACAAAAATGTTATTTTTTGAACCGGAAACGTAAAAAAATACATCTAAGCATAATTGGATAGGAAATTTATTTCTGAGTAGAATGATATAAAAATATTTAAAATTGCATATAAGATGTTAGCCTTTTCCCTTCCAACGTTTTTACCACAAACAAATTAAAATTTATTTTTTGAACCGATAACTTAGAAAATTATATCAAAGCATATTTAGATAGGATATTTAATTCTGAATTCAATGATATAAAAATTTATAAAATTAAACTTAAGATGTTAGCCTTTTCCCTTTGAACGTTTTCGCGACAAAAATGTTATTTTTTGAACCGGAAACGTAAAAAATACATCTAAGCATAATTGGATAGGAAATTTAATTCTGAGTAGAATGATATAAAAATATTCAAAATTGCATATAAGATGTTAGCCTTTTCCCTTCCAACGTTTTTACCACAAACAAATTAAAATTTATTTTTTGAACCGATAACTTAGAAAATTATATCAAAGCATATTTAGATAGGATATTTAATTCTGAATTCAATGATATAAAAATTTATAAAATTAAACTTAAGATGTTAGCCTCCCTTAAAACGTTTTCGCGACAAAAATGTTATTTTTTGAACCGGAAACGTAAAAAAATACATCTAAGCATAATTGGATAGGAAATTTAATTCTGAGTAGAATGATATAAAAATATTCAAAATTGCATATAAGATGTTAGCCTTTTCCCTTCCAACGTTTTTCCCACAAAAAAATTTTTAAAATATTTTTTGAACCGATACGTAAAAAATTACATCAAAGCATATTTAGATAGTAAATTTAATTCTGAGTTCAATGATATAAAAATTTATAAAATTAAACTTAAGATGTTAGCCTTTTCCCTTTGACGTTTTCGCGACAAAAATGTTATTTTTTGAACCGGAAACGTAAAAGAAAACATCTAAGCATAATTGGATAGGAAATTTAATTCTGAGTAGAATGATATAAAAATATTCAAAATTGCATATAAGATGTTAGCCTTTTCCCTTTCAACGTTTTTTCCACAAAAAAATTATTAAAATTTATTTTTTGAACCGATAACGTAAAAAAATACATCAAAGCATATTTAGATAGGAAATTTAATTCTGAGTTCAATGATATAAAAATTTATAAAATTAAACTTAAGATGTTAGCCTTTTCCCTTCGAACGTTTTCGCGACAAAAATGTTATTTTTTGAACCGGAAACGTAAAAAAATACATCTAAGCATAATTGGATAGGAAATTTAATTCTGAGTAGAATGATATAAAAATATTCAAAATTGCATATAAGATGTTAGCCTTTTCCCTTCCAACGTTTTTGACACAAAAAAATTTTTAAAATATTTTTTGAACCGATACGTAAAAAATTACATCAAAGCATATTTAGATAGTAAATTTAATTCTGAGTTCAATGATATAAAAATTTATAAAATTAAACTTAAGATGTTAGCCTTTTCCCTTTGACGTTTTCGCGACAAAAATGTTATTTTTTGAACCGGAAACGTAAAAGAAAACATCTAAGCATAATTGGATAGGAAATTTAATTCTGAGTAGAATGATATAAAAATATTCAAAATTGCATATAAGATGTTAGCCTTTTCCCTTTCAACGTTTTTTCCACAAAAAAATTATTAAAATTTATTTTTTGAACCGATAACGTAAAAAAATACATCATAGCATATTTAGATAGGAAATATAATTCTGAGTTCAATGATATAAAAATTTATAAAATTAAACTTAAGATGTTAGCCTTTTCCCTTCGAACGTTTTCGCGACAAAAATGTTATTTTTTGAACCGGAAACGTAAAAAAATACATCTAAGCATAATTGGATAGGAAATTTATTTCTGAGTAGAATGATATAAAAATATTTAAAATTGCATATAAGATGTTAGCCTTTTCCCTTTGAACGTTTTCGAGATAAAAATGTTATTTTTTGAACCGGAAACGTAAAAGAAAACATCTAAGCATAATTGGATAGGAAATTTAATTCTGAGTAGAATGATATAAAAATATTCAAAATTGCATATAAGATGTTAGCCGATTCCCTTCCAACGTTTTTACCACAAAAAAATTATTAAAATTTATTTTGTGAACCGATAACGTAAAAAAATACATCAAAGCATATTTAGATAGGAAATATAATTCTGAGTTCAATGATATAAAAATTTATAAAATTAAACTTAAGATGTTAGCCTTTTCCCTTTGAACGTTTTCGCGACAAAAATGTTATTTTTTGAACCGGAAACGTAAAAAATACATCTAAGCATAATTGGATAGGAAATTTAATTCTGAGTAGAATGATATAAAAATATTCAAAATTGCATATAAGATGTTAGCCTTTTCCCTTCCAACGTTTTTACCACAAACAAATTAAAATTTATTTTTTGAACCGATAACTTAGAAAATTATATCAAAGCATATTTAGATAGGATATTTAATTCTGAATTCAATGATATAAAAATTTATAAAATTAAACTTAAGATGTTAGCCTCCCTTAAAACGTTTTCGCGACAAAATGGTTATTTTTTGAACCGGAAACGTAAAAGAATACATCTAAGCATAATTGGATAGGAAATTTAATTCTGAGTAGAATGATATAAAAATATTTAAAATTGCATATAAGATGTTAGCCTTTTCCCTTTGAACGTTTTCGAGATAAAAATGTTATTTTTTGAACCGGAAACGTAAAAAAATACATCTAAGCATAATTGGATAGGAAATTTAATTCTGAGTAGAATGATATAAAAATATTCAAAATTGCATATAAGATGTTAACCTTTTCCCTTCCAACGTTTTTACCACAAAAAAATTTTTAAAATTTATTTTTTGAACCGATAACGTAAAAAATTACATCAAAGCATATTTAGATAGTAAATTAAATTCTGAGTTCAATGATATAAAAATTAATAAAATTAAACTTAAGATGTTAGCCTTTTCCCTTCGACGTTTTCGCGACAAAAATGTTATTTTTTGAACCGGAAACGTAAAAGAAAACATCTAAGCATAATTGGATAGGAAATTTAATTCTGAGTAGAATGATATAAAAATATTCAAAATTGCATATAAGATGTTAGCCTTTTCCCTTCCAACGTTTTTCCCACAAAAAAATTTTTAAAATATTTTTTGAACCGATACGTAAAAAATTACATCAAAGCATATTTAGATAGTAAATTTAATTCTGAGTTCAATGATATAAAAATTTATAAAATTAAACTTAAGATGTTAGGTTTTTCCCTTTGAACGTTTTCGCGAGAAAAATGTTATTTTTTGAACCGGAAACGTAAAAGAAAACATCTAAGCATAATTGGATAGGAAATTTAATTCTGAGTAGAATGATATAAAAATATTCAAAATTGCATATAAGATGTTAGCCTTTTCCCTTCCAACGTTTTTACCACAAACAAATTTTTAAAATTTATTTTTTGAACCGATAACTTAGAAAATTATATCAAAGCATATTTAGATAGGAAATTTAATTCTGAGTTCAATGATATAAAAATTTATAAAATTAAACTTAAGATGTTAGCCTTTTCCCTTTGAACGTTTTCGCGACAAAAATGTTATTTTTTGAACCGGAAACGTAAAAAATACATCTAAGCATAATTGGATAGGAAATTTAATTCTGAGTAGAATGATATAAAAATATTCAAAATTGCATATAAGATGTTAGCCTTTTCCCTTCCAACGTTTTTACCACAAAAAAATTATTAAAATTTATTTTTTGAACCGATAACGTAAAAAAATACATCAAAGCATATTTAGATAGGAAATATAATTCTGAGTTCAATGATATAAAAATTTATAAAATTAAACTTAAGATGTTAGCCTTTTCCCTTTGAACGTTTTCGCGACAAAAATGTTATTTTTTGAACCGGAAACGTAAAAAATACATCTAAGCATAATTGGATAGGAAATTTAATTCTGAGTAGAATGATATAAAAATATTCAAAATTGCATATAAGATGTTAGCCTTTTCCCTTCCAACGTTTTTACCACAAACAAATTAAAATTTATTTTTTGAACCGATAACTTAGAAAATTATATAAAAGCATATTTAGATAGGATATTTAATTCTGAATTCAATGATATAAAAATTTATAAAATTAAACTTAAGATGTTAGCCTTTTCCCTTAAAACGTTTTCGCGACAAAAATGTTATTTTTTGAACAGGAAACGTAAAAGAAAACATCTAAGCATAATTGGATAGGAAATTTAATTCTGAGTAGAATGATATAAAAATATTCAAAATTGCACATAAGATGTTAGCCTTTTCCCCAACGTTTTTATAACAAACAAATTTTTAAAATTTATTTTTTGAACCGATAACTTAGAAAATTATAGCAAAGCATATTTAGATAGGAAATTTAATTCTGAGTTCAATGATATAAAAATTTATAAAATTAAACTTAAGATGTTAGCCTTATACCTTCGAACGTTTTCGCGACAAAAATGTTATTTTTTGAACCGGAAACGTAAAAAAATACATCTAAGCATAATTGGATAGGAAATTTAATTCTGAGTAGAATGATATAAAAATATTCAAAATTGCATATAAGATGTTAGCCTTTTCCCTTCCAACGTTTTTCCCACAAAAAAATTTTTAAAATATTTTTTGAACCGATACGTAAAAAATTACATCAAAGCATATTTAGATAGTAAATTTAATTCTGAGTTCAATGATATAAAAATTTATAAAATTAAACTTAAGATGTTAGGTTTTTCCCTTTGAACGTTTTCGCGAGAAAAATGTTATTTTTTGAACCGGAAACGTAAAAGAAAACATCTAAGCATAATTGGATAGGAAATTTAATTCTGAGTAGAATGATATAAAAATATTCAAAATTGCATATAAGATGTTAGCCTTTTCCCTTCCAACGTTTTTACCACAAACAAATTTTTAAAATTTATTTTTTGAACCGATAACTTAGAAAATTATATCAAAGCATATTTAGATAGGAAATTTAATTCTGAGTTCAATGATATAAAAATTTATAAAATAAACTTAAGATGTTAGCCTTTTCCCTTTGAACGTTTTCGCGACAAAAATGTTATTTTTTGAACCGGAAACGTAAAAAATACATCTAAGCATAATTGGATAGGAAATTTAATTCTGAGTAGAATGATATAAAAATATTCAAAATTGCATATAAGATGTTAGCCTTTTCCCTTCCAACGTTTTTACCACAAAAAAATTATTAAAATTTATTTTTTGAACCGATAACGTAAAAAAATACATCAAAGCATATTTAGATAGGAAATATAATTCTGAGTTCAATGATATAAAAATTTATAAAATTAAACTTAAGATGTTAGCCTTTTCCCTTTGAACGTTTTCGCGACAAAAATGTTATTTTTTGAACCGGAAACGTAAAAAATACATCTAAGCATAATTGGATAGGAAATTTAATTCTGAGTAGAATGATATAAAAATATTCAAAATTGCATATAAGATGTTAGCCTTTTCCCTTCCAACGTTTTTACCACAAACAAATTAAAATTTATTTTTTGAACCGATAACTTAGAAAATTATATCAAAGCATATTTAGATAGGATATTTAATTCTGAATTCAATGATATAAAAATTTATAAAATTAAACTTAAGATGTTAGCCTTTTCCTTTAAAACGTTTTCGCGACAAAAATGTTATTTTTTGAACCGATAACGTAAAAAAATACATCAAAGCATATTTAGATAGGAAATTTAATTCTGAGTTCAATGATATAAAAATTTATAAAATTAAACTTAAGATGTTAGGTTTTTCCCTTTGAACGTTTTCGCGACAAAAATGTTATTTTTTGAACCGGAAACGTAAAAGAATACATCTAAGCATAATTGGATAGGAAATTTAATTCTGAGTAGAATGATATAAAAATATTCAAAATTGCATATAAGATGTTAGCCTTTTCCCTTCCAACGTTTTTACCACAAAAAAATTTTTAAAATTTATTTTTTGAACCGATAACGTAAAAAATTACATCAAAGCATATTTAGATAGTAAATTTAATTCTGAGTTCAATGATATAAAAATTTATAAAATTAAACTTAAGATGTTAGCCTTTTCCCTTCGACGTTTTCCCGACAAAAATGTTATTTTTTGAACCGGAAACGTAAAAGAAAACATCTAAGCATAATTGGATAGGAAATTTAATTCTGAGTAGAATGATATAAAAATATTCAAAATTGCATATAAGATGTTAGCCTTTTCCCTTCCAACGTTTTTACCACAAACAAATTTTTAAAATTTATTTTTTGAACCGATAACGTAAAAAAACACATCAAAGCATATTTAGATAGGAAATTTAATTCTGAGTTCAATGATATAAAAATTTATAAAATTATACTTAAGATGTTAGGTTTTTCCCTTTGAACGTTTTCGCGAGAAAAATGTTATTTTTTGAACCGGAAACGTAAAAGAAAACATCTAAGCATAATTGGATAGGAAATTTAATTCTGAGTAGAATGATATAAAAATATTCAAAATTGCCTATAAGATGTTAGCCTTTTCCCTTCCAACGTTTTTACCACAAACAAATTTTTAAAATTTATTTTTTGAACCGATAACTTAGAAAATTATATCAAAGCATATTTAGATAGGAAATTTAATTCTGAGTTCAATGATATAAAAATTTATAAAATTAAACTTAAGATGTTAGCCTTTTCCCTTTGAACGTTTTCGCGACAAAAATGTTATTTTTTGAACCGGAAACGTAAAAAATACATCTAAGCATAATTGGATAGGAAATTTAATTCTGAGTAGAATGATATAAAAATATTCAAAATTGCATATAAGATGTTAGCCTTTTCCCTTCCAACGTTTTTACCACAAAAAAATTATTAAAATTTATTTTTTGAACCGATAACGTAAAAAAATACATCAAAGCATATTTAGATAGGAAATATAATTCTGAGTTCAATGATATAAAAATTTATAAAATTAAACTTAAGATGTTAGCCTTTTCCCTTTGAACGTTTTCGCGACAAAAATGTTATTTTTTGAACCGGAAACGTAAAAAATACATCTAAGCATAATTGGATAGGAAATTTAATTCTGAGTAGAATGATATAAAAATATTCAAAATTGCATATAAGATGTTAGCCTTTTCCCTTCCAACGTTTTTACCACAAACAAATTAAAATTTATTTTTTGAACCGATAACTTAGAAAATTATATCAAAGCATATTTAGATAGGATATTTAATTCTGAATTCAATGATATAAAAATTTATAAAATTAAACTTAAGATGTTAGCCTTTTCCCTTAAAACGTTTTCGCGACAAAAATGTTATTTTTTGAACCGGAAACGTAAAAGAATACATCTAAGCATAATTGGATAGGAAATTTAATTCTGAGTAGAATGATATAAAAATATTTAAAATTGCATATAAGATGTTAGCCTTTTCCCTTTGAACGTTTTCGCGACAAAAATGTTATTTTTTGAACCGGAAACGTAAAAAAATACATCTAAGCATAATTGGATAGGAAATTTAATTCTGAGTAGAATGATATAAAAATATTCAAAATTGCATATAAGATGTTAACCTTTTCCCTTCCAACGTTTTTACCACAAAAAAATTTTTAAAATTTATTTTTTGAACCGATAACGTAAAAAATTACATCAAAGCATATTTAGATAGTAAATTAAATTCTGAGTTCAATGATATAAAAATTAATAAAATTAAACTTAAGATGTTAGCCTTTTCCCTTCGACGTTTTCGCGACAAAAATGTTATTTTTTGAACCGGAAACGTAAAAGAAAACATCTAAGCATAATTGGATAGGAAATTTAATTCTGAGTAGAATGATATAAAAATATTCAAAATTGCACATAAGATGTTAGCCTTTTCCCTTCCAACGTTTTTATAACAAACAAATTTTTAAAATTTATTTTTTGAACCGATAACTTAGAAAATTATATCAAAGCATATTTAGATAGGAAATTTAATTCTGAGTTCAATGATATAAAAATTTATAAAATTAAACTTAAGATGTTAGCCTTTTCCCTTCGACGTTTTCGCGACAAAAATGTTATTTTTTGAACCGGAAACGTAAAAGAAAACATCTAAGCATAATTGGATAGGAAATTTAATTCTGAGTAGAATGATATAAAAATATTCAAAATTGCATATAAGATGTTAGCCTTTTCCCTTCCAACGTTTTTACCACAAACAAATTTTTAAAATTTGATTTTTGAACCGATAACGTTAAAAAATACATCAAAGCATATTTAGATAGGAAATTTAATTCTGAGTTCAATGATATAAAAATTTATAAAATTAAACTTAAGATGTTAGCCTTTTCCCTTCGAACGTTTTCGCGACAAAAATGTTATTTTTTGAACCGGAAACGTAAAAAAATACATCTAAGCATAATTGGATAGGAAATTTAATTCTGAGTAGAATGATATAAAAATATTTAAAATTGCATATAAGATGTTAGCCTTTTCCCTTCCAACGTTTTTCCCACAAAAAAATTATTAAAATTTATTTTTTGAACCGATAACGTAAAAAAATACATCAAAGCATATTTAGATAGGAAATTTAATTCTGAGTTCAATGATATAAAAATTTATAAAATTAAACTTAAGATGTTAGCCTTTTCCCTTCGACGTTTTCGCGACAAAAATGTTATTTTTTGAACCGGAAACGTAAAAGAAAACATCTAAGCATAATTGGATAGGAAATTTAATTCTGAGTTGAATGATATAAAAATATTCAAAATTGCATATAAGATGTTAACCTTTTCCCTTCCAACGTTTTTACCACAAAAAATTATTAAAATTTATATTTTGAACCGATAACGTAAAAAAATACATCAAAGCATATTTAGATAGGAATTAATTCTGAGTTCAATGATATAAAAATATTCAAAATTGCATATAAGATGTTAGCCTTTTCCCTTCCAACGTTTTAACCACAAAAAAATTATTAAAATTTATTTTTTGAACCGATAACGTAAAAAAATACATCAAAGCATATTTAGATAGGAAATTTAATTCTGAGTTCAATGATATAAAAATTTATAAAATTAAACTTAAGATGTTAGCCTTTTCCCTTCGAACGTTTTCGCGACAAAAATGTTATTTTTTGAACCGGAAACGTAAAAAAATACATCTAAGCATAATTGGATAGGAAATTTAATTCTAAGTAGAATGATATAAAAATATTTAAAATTGCATATAAGATGTTAGCCTTTTCCCTTCCAACGTTTTTACCACAAAAAAATTATTAAAATTTATTTTTTGAACCGATAACGTAAAAAAATACATCAAAGCATATTTAGATAGGAAATTTAATTCTGAGTTCAATGATATAAAAATTTATAAAATTAAACTTAAGATGTTAGGTTTTTCCCTTTGAACGTTTTCGCGACAAAAATGTTATTTTTTGAACCGGAAACGTAAAAGAAAACATCTAAGCATAATTGGATAGGAAATTTAATTCTGAGTTGAATGATATAAAAATATTCAAAATTGCATATAAGATGTTAACCTTTTCCCTTCCAACGTTTTTACCACAAAAAATTATTAAAATTTATATTTTGAACCGATAACGTAAAAAAATACATCAAAGCATATTTAGATAGGAATTAATTCTGAGTTCAATGATATAAAAATATTCAAAATTGCATATAAGATGTTAGCCTTTTCCCTTCCAACGTTTTAACCACAAAAAAATTATTAAAATTTATTTTTTGAACCGATAACGTAAAAAAATACATCAAAGCATATTTAGATAGGAAATTTAATTCTGAGTTCAATGATATAAAAATTTATAAAATTAAACTTAAGATGTTAGCCTTTTCCCTTCGACGTTTTCGCGACAAAAATGTTATTTTTTGAACCGGAAACGTAAAAGAAAACATCTAAGCATAATTGGATAGGAAATTTAATTCTGAGTTGAATGATATAAAAATATTCAAAATTGCATATAAGATGTTAACCTTTTCCCTTCCAACGTTTTTACCACAAAAAATTATTAAAATTTATATTTTGAACCGATAACGTAAAAAAATACATCAAAGCATATTTAGATAGGAATTAATTCTGAGTTCAATGATATAAAAATATTCAAAATTGCATATAAGATGTTAGCCTTTTCCCTTCCAACGTTTTAACCACAAAAAAATTATTAAAATTTATTTTTTGAACCGATAACGTAAAAAAATACATCAAAGCATATTTAGATAGGAAATTTAATTCTGAGTTCAATGATATAAAAATTTATAAAATTAAACTTAAGATGTTAGCCTTTTCCCTTCGAACGTTTTCGCGACAAAAATGTTATTTTTTGAACCGGAAACGTAAAAAAATACATCTAAGCATAATTGGATAGGAAATTTAATTCTAAGTAGAATGATATAAAAATATTTAAAATTGCATATAAGATGTTAGCCTTTTCCCTTCCAACGTTTTTACCACAAAAAAATTATTAAAATTTATTTTTTGAACCGATAACGTAAAAAAATACATCAAAGCATATTTAGATAGGAAATTTAATTCTGAGTTCAATGATATAAAAATTAATAAAATTAAACTTAAGATGTTAGCCTTTTCCCTTCGACGTTTTCGCGACAAAAATGTTATTTTTTGAACCGGAAACGTAAAAGAAAACATCTAAGCATAATTGGATAGGAAATTTAATTCTGAGTAGAATGATATAAAAATATTCAAAATTGCACATAAGATGTTAGCCTTTTCCCTTCCAACGTTTTTATAACAAACAAATTTTTAAAATTTATTTTTTGAACCGATAACTTAGAAAATTATATCAAAGCATATTTAGATAGGAAATTTAATTCTGAGTTCAATGATATAAAAATTTATAAAATTAAATTTAAGATGTTAGCCTTTACCCTTTGAACGTTTTCGCGACAAAAATGTTATTTTTTGAACCGGAAACGTAAAAAATACATCTAAGCATAATTGGATAGGAAATTTAATTCTGAGTAGAATGATATAAAAATATTCAAAATTGCATATAAGATGTTAACCTTTTCCCTTCCAACGTTTTTACCACAAAAAATTATTAAAATTTATTTTTTGAACCGATAACGTAAAAAAATACATCAAAGCATATTTAGATAGGAAATTTAATTCTGAGTTCAATGATATAAAAATTTATAAAATTAAACTTAAGATGTTAGCCTTTTCCCTTCGAACGTTTTCGCGACAAAAATGTTATTTTTTGAACCGGAAACGTAAAAAATACATCTAAGCATAATTGGATAGGAAATTTAATTCTGAGTAGAATGATATAAAAATATTCAAAATTGCATATAAGATGTTAACCTTTTCCCTTCCAACGTTTTTACCACAAAAAATTATTAAAATTTATATTTTGAACCGATAACGTAAAAAAATACATCAAAGCATATTTAGATAGGAATTAATTCTGAGTTCAATGATATAAAAATATTCAAAATTGCATATAAGATGTTAGCCTTTTCCCTTCCAACGTTTTAACCACAAAAAAATTATTAAAATTTATTTTTTGAACCGATAACGTAAAAAAATACATCAAAGCATATTTAGATAGGAAATTTAATTCTGAGTTCAAATGATATAAAAATTTATAAAATTAAACTTAAGATGTTAGCCTTTTCCCTTCGACGTTTTCGCGACAAAAATGTTATTTTTTGAACCGGAAACGTAAAAGAAAACATCTAAGCATAATTGGATAGGAAATTTAATTCTGAGTAGAATGATATAAAAATATTCAAAATTGCATAAAAGATGTTAGCCTTTTCCCTTCCAACGTTTTTACCACAAACAAATTTTTAAAATTTATTTTTTGAACCGATAACGTAAAAAAATACATCAAAGCATATTTAGATAGGAAATTTAATTCTGAGTTCAATGATATAAAAATTTATAAAATTAAACTTAAGATGTTACCTTTTCCCTTCGAACGTTTTCGCGACAAAAATGTTATTTTTTGAACCGGAAACGTAAAAGAATACATCTAAGCATAATTGGATAGGAAATTTAATTCTGAGTAGAATGATATAAAAATATTTAAAATTGCATATAAGATGTTAACCTTTTCCCTTCCAACGTTTTTACCACAAAAAATTATTAAAATTTATTTTTTGAACCGGAAACGTAAAAAATACATCAAAGCATATTTAGATAGGAATTAATTCTGAGTTCAATGATATAAAAATATTCAAAATTGCATATAAGATGTTAGCCTTTTCCCTTCCAACGTTTTTACCACAAAAAAATTATTAAAATTTATTTTTTGAACCGATAACGTAAAAAAATACATCAAAGCATATTTAGATAGGAAATTTAATTCTGAGTTCAATGATATAAAAATTTATAAAATTAAACTTAAGATGTTAGCCTTTTCCCTTCGACGTTTTCGCGACAAAAATGTTATTTTTTGAACCGGAAACGTAAAAGAAAACATCTAAGCATAATTGGATAGGAAATTTAATTCTGAGTTGAATGATATAAAAATATTCAAAATTGCATATAAGATGTTAACCTTTTCCCTTCCAACGTTTTTACCACAAAAAATTATTAAAATTTATATTTTGAACCGATAACGTAAAAAAATACATCAAAGCATATTTAGATAGGAATTAATTCTGAGTTCAATGATATAAAAATATTCAAAATTGCATATAAGATGTTAGCCTTTTCCCTTCCAACGTTTTAACCACAAAAAAATTATTAAAATTTATTTTTTGAACCGATAACGTAAAAAAATACATCAAAGCATATTTAGATAGGAAATTTAATTCTGAGTTCAATGATATAAAAATTTATAAAATTAAACTTAAGATGTTAGCCTTTTCCCTTCGAACGTTTTCGCGACAAAAATGTTATTTTTTGAACCGGAAACGTAAAAAAATACATCTAAGCATAATTGGATAGGAAATTTAATTCTAAGTAGAATGATATAAAAATATTTAAAATTGCATATAAGATGTTAGCCTTTTCCCTTCCAACGTTTTTACCACAAAAAAATTATTAAAATTTATTTTTTGAACCGATAACGTAAAAAAATACATCAAAGCATATTTAGATAGGAAATTTAATTCTGAGTTCAATGATATAAAAATTTATAAAATTAAACTTAAGATGTTAGGTTTTTCCCTTTGAACGTTTTCGCGACAAAAATGTTATTTTTTGAACCGGAAACGTAAAAGAAAACATCTAAGCATAATTGGATAGGAAATTTAATTCTGAGTTGAATGATATAAAAATATTCAAAATTGCATATAAGATGTTAACCTTTTCCCTTCCAACGTTTTTACCACAAAAAATTATTAAAATTTATATTTTGAACCGATAACGTAAAAAAATACATCAAAGCATATTTAGATAGGAATTAATTCTGAGTTCAATGATATAAAAATATTCAAAATTGCATATAAGATGTTAGCCTTTTCCCTTCCAACGTTTTAACCACAAAAAAATTATTAAAATTTATTTTTTGAACCGATAACGTAAAAAAATACATCAAAGCATATTTAGATAGGAAATTTAATTCTGAGTTCAATGATATAAAAATTTATAAAATTAAACTTAAGATGTTAGCCTTTTCCCTTCGACGTTTTCGCGACAAAAATGTTATTTTTTGAACCGGAAACGTAAAAGAAAACATCTAAGCATAATTGGATAGGAAATTTAATTCTGAGTTGAATGATATAAAAATATTCAAAATTGCATATAAGATGTTAACCTTTTCCCTTCCAACGTTTTTACCACAAAAAATTATTAAAATTTATATTTTGAACCGATAACGTAAAAAAATACATCAAAGCATATTTAGATAGGAATTAATTCTGAGTTCAATGATATAAAAATATTCAAAATTGCATATAAGATGTTAGCCTTTTCCCTTCCAACGTTTTAACCACAAAAAAATTATTAAAATTTATTTTTTGAACCGATAACGTAAAAAAATACATCAAAGCATATTTAGATAGGAAATTTAATTCTGAGTTCAATGATATAAAAATTTATAAAATTAAACTTAAGATGTTAGCCTTTTCCCTTCGAACGTTTTCGCGACAAAAATGTTATTTTTTGAACCGGAAACGTAAAAAAATACATCTAAGCATAATTGGATAGGAAATTTAATTCTAAGTAGAATGATATAAAAATATTTAAAATTGCATATAAGATGTTAGCCTTTTCCCTTCCAACGTTTTTACCACAAAAAAATTATTAAAATTTATTTTTTGAACCGATAACGTAAAAAAATACATCAAAGCATATTTAGATAGGAAATTTAATTCTGAGTTCAATGATATAAAAATTAATAAAATTAAACTTAAGATGTTAGCCTTTTCCCTTCGACGTTTTCGCGACAAAAATGTTATTTTTTGAACCGGAAACGTAAAAGAAAACATCTAAGCATAATTGGATAGGAAATTTAATTCTGAGTAGAATGATATAAAAATATTCAAAATTGCACATAAGATGTTAGCCTTTTCCCTTCCAACGTTTTTATAACAAACAAATTTTTAAAATTTATTTTTTGAACCGATAACTTAGAAAATTATATCAAAGCATATTTAGATAGGAAATTTAATTCTGAGTTCAATGATATAAAAATTTATAAAATTAAATTTAAGATGTTAGCCTTTACCCTTTGAACGTTTTCGCGACAAAAATGTTATTTTTTGAACCGGAAACGTAAAAAATACATCTAAGCATAATTGGATAGGAAATTTAATTCTGAGTAGAATGATATAAAAATATTCAAAATTGCATATAAGATGTTAACCTTTTCCCTTCCAACGTTTTTACCACAAAAAATTATTAAAATTTATTTTTTGAACCGATAACGTAAAAAAATACATCAAAGCATATTTAGATAGGAAATTTAATTCTGAGTTCAATGATATAAAAATTTATAAAATTAAACTTAAGATGTTAGCCTTTTCCCTTCGAACGTTTTCGCGACAAAAATGTTATTTTTTGAACCGGAAACGTAAAAAATACATCTAAGCATAATTGGATAGGAAATTTAATTCTGAGTAGAATGATATAAAAATATTCAAAATTGCATATAAGATGTTAACCTTTTCCCTTCCAACGTTTTTACCACAAAAAATTATTAAAATTTATATTTTGAACCGATAACGTAAAAAAATACATCAAAGCATATTTAGATAGGAATTAATTCTGAGTTCAATGATATAAAAATATTCAAAATTGCATATAAGATGTTAGCCTTTTCCCTTCCAACGTTTTAACCACAAAAAAATTATTAAAATTTATTTTTTGAACCGATAACGTAAAAAAATACATCAAAGCATATTTAGATAGGAAATTTAATTCTGAGTTCAAATGATATAAAAATTTATAAAATTAAACTTAAGATGTTAGCCTTTTCCCTTCGACGTTTTCGCGACAAAAATGTTATTTTTTGAACCGGAAACGTAAAAGAAAACATCTAAGCATAATTGGATAGGAAATTTAATTCTGAGTAGAATGATATAAAAATATTCAAAATTGCATAAAAGATGTTAGCCTTTTCCCTTCCAACGTTTTTACCACAAACAAATTTTTAAAATTTATTTTTTGAACCGATAACGTAAAAAAATACATCAAAGCATATTTAGATAGGAAATTTAATTCTGAGTTCAATGATATAAAAATTTATAAAATTAAACTTAAGATGTTACCTTTTCCCTTCGAACGTTTTCGCGACAAAAATGTTATTTTTTGAACCGGAAACGTAAAAGAATACATCTAAGCATAATTGGATAGGAAATTTAATTCTGAGTAGAATGATATAAAAATATTTAAAATTGCATATAAGATGTTAACCTTTTCCCTTCCAACGTTTTTACCACAAAAAATTATTAAAATTTATTTTTTGAACCGGAAACGTAAAAAATACATCAAAGCATATTTAGATAGGAATTAATTCTGAGTTCAATGATATAAAAATATTCAAAATTGCATATAAGATGTTAGCCTTTTCCCTTCCAACGTTTTTACCACAAAAAAATTATTAAAATTTATTTTTTGAACCGATAACGTAAAAAAATACATCAAAGCATATTTAGATAGGAAATTTAATTCTGAGTTCAATGATATAAAAATTTATAAAATTAAACTTAAGATGTTAGCCTTTTCCCTTCGACGTTTTCGCGACAAAAATGTTATTTTTTGAACCGGAAACGTAAAAGAAAACATCTAAGCATAATTGGATAGGAAATTTAATTCTGAGTAGAATGATATAAAAATATTCAAAATTGCATAAAAGATGTTAGCCTTTTCCCTTCCAACGTTTTTACCACAAACAAATTTTTAAAATTTATTTTTTGAACCGATAACGTAAAAAAATACATCAAAGCATATTTAGATAGGAAATTTAATTCTGAGTTCAATGATATAAAAATTTATAAAATTAAACTTAAGATGTTAGCCTTTTCCCTTCGAACGTTTTCGCGACAAAAATGTTATTTTTTGAACCGGAAACGTAAAAAATACATCTAAGCATAATTGGATAGGAAATTTAATTCTGAGTAGAATGATATAAAAATATTCAAAATTGCATATAAGATGTTAACCTTTTCCCTTCCAACGTTTTTACCACAAAAAATTATTAAAATTTATATTTTGAACCGATAACGTAAAAAAATACATCAAAGCATATTTAGATAGGAATTAATTCTGAGTTCAATGATATAAAAATATTCAAAATTGCATATAAGATGTTAGCCTTTTCCCTTCCAACGTTTTAACCACAAAAAAATTATTAAAATTTATTTTTTGAACCGATAACGTAAAAAAATACATCAAAGCATATTTAGATAGGAAATTTAATTCTGAGTTCAATGATATAAAAATATATAAAATTAAACTTAAGATGTTAGCCTTTTCCCTTCGAACGTTTTCGCGACAAAAATGTTATTTTTTGAACCGGAAACGTAAAAAAATACATCTAAGCATAATTGGATAGGAAATTTAATTCTAAGTAGAATGATATAAAAATATTTAAAATTGCATATAAGATGTTAGCCTTTTCCCTTCCAACGTTTTTACCACAAAAAAATTATTAAAATTTATTTTTTGAACCGATAACGTAAAAAAATACATCAAAGCATATTTAGATAGGAAATTTAATTCTGAGTTCAATGATATAAAAATTTATAAAATTAAACTTAAGATGTTAGCCTTTTCCCTTCGACGTTTTCGCGACAAAAATGTTATTTTTTGAACCGGAAACGTAAAAGAAAACATCTAAGCATAATTGGATAGGAAATTTAATTCTGAGTTGAATGATATAAAAATATTCAAAATTGCATATAAGATGTTAACCTTTTCCCTTCCAACGTTTTTACCACAAAAAATTATTAAAATTTATTTTTTGAACCGATAACTTAGAAAATTATATCAAAGCATATTTAGATAGGAAATTTAATTCTGAGTTCAATGATATAAAAATTTATAAAATTAAACTTAAGATGTTAGCCTTTTCCCTTCGACGTTTTCGCGACAAAAATGTTATTTTTTGAACCGGAAACGTAAAAGAAAACATCTAAGCATAATTGGATAGGAAATTTAATTCTGAGTAGAATGATATAAAAATATTCAAAATTGCATATAAGATGTTAGCCTTTTCCCTTCCAACGTTTTTACCACAAACAAATTTTTAAAATTTGATTTTTGAACCGATAACGTTAAAAAATACATCAAAGCATATTTAGATAGGAAATTTAATTCTGAGTTCAATGATATAAAAATTTATAAAATTAAACTTAAGATGTTAGCCTTTTCCCTTCGAACGTTTTCGCGACAAAAATGTTATTTTTTGAACCGGAAACGTAAAAAAATACATCTAAGCATAATTGGATAGGAAATTTAATTCTGAGTAGAATGATATAAAAATATTTAAAATTGCATATAAGATGTTAGCCTTTTCCCTTCCAACGTTTTTCCCACAAAAAAATTATTAAAATTTATTTTTTGAACCGATAACGTAAAAAAATACATCAAAGCATATTTAGATAGGAAATTTAATTCTGAGTTCAATGATATAAAAATTTATAAAATTAAACTTAAGATGTTAGCCTTTTCCCTTCGACGTTTTCGCGACAAAAATGTTATTTTTTGAACCGGAAACGTAAAAGAAAACATCTAAGCATAATTGGATAGGAAATTTAATTCTGAGTTGAATGATATAAAAATATTCAAAATTGCATATAAGATGTTAACCTTTTCCCTTCCAACGTTTTTACCACAAAAAATTATTAAAATTTATATTTTGAACCGATAACGTAAAAAAATACATCAAAGCATATTTAGATAGGAATTAATTCTGAGTTCAATGATATAAAAATATTCAAAATTGCATATAAGATGTTAGCCTTTTCCCTTCCAACGTTTTAACCACAAAAAAATTATTAAAATTTATTTTTTGAACCGATAACGTAAAAAAATACATCAAAGCATATTTAGATAGGAAATTTAATTCTGAGTTCAATGATATAAAAATTTATAAAATTAAACTTAAGATGTTAGCCTTTTCCCTTCGAACGTTTTCGCGACAAAAATGTTATTTTTTGAACCGGAAACGTAAAAAAATACATCTAAGCATAATTGGATAGGAAATTTAATTCTAAGTAGAATGATATAAAAATATTTAAAATTGCATATAAGATGTTAGCCTTTTCCCTTCCAACGTTTTTACCACAAAAAAATTATTAAAATTTATTTTTTGAACCGATAACGTAAAAAAATACATCAAAGCATATTTAGATAGGAAATTTAATTCTGAGTTCAATGATATAAAAATTTATAAAATTAAATTTAAGATGTTAGCCTTTACCCTTTGAACGTTTTCGCGACAAAAATGTTATTTTTTGAACCGGAAACGTAAAAAATACATCTAAGCATAATTGGATAGGAAATTTAATTCTGAGTAGAATGATATAAAAATATTCAAAATTGCATATAAGATGTTAACCTTTTCCCTTCCAACGTTTTTACCACAAAAAATTATTAAAATTTATTTTTTGAACCGATAACGTAAAAAAATACATCAAAGCATATTTAGATAGGAAATTTAATTCTGAGTTCAATGATATAAAAATTTATAAAATTAAACTTAAGATGTTAGGTTTTTCCCTTTGAACGTTTTCGCGACAAAAATGTTATTTTTTGAACCGGAAACGTAAAAGAAAATATCTAAGCATAATTGGATAGGAAATTTAATTCTGAGTAGAATGATATAAAAATATTCAAAATTGCATATAAGATGTTAGCCTTTTCTCTTCCAACGTTTTTACCACAAACAAATTTTTAAAATTTATTTTTTGAACCTATAACTTAGAAAATTATATCAAAGCATATTTAGATAGGAAATTTAATTCTGAGTTCAATGATATAAAAATTTATAAAATTAAACTTAAGATGTTAGCCTTTTCCCTTCGAACGTTTTCGCGACAAAAATGTTATTTTTTGAACCGGAAACGTAAAAAATACATCTAAGCATAATTGGATAGGAAATTTAATTCTGAGTAGAATGATATAAAAATATTCAAAATTGCATATAAGATGTTAACCTTTTCCCTTCCAACGTTTTTACCACAAAAAATTATTAAAATTTATATTTTGAACCGATAACGTAAAAAAATACATCAAAGCATATTTAGATAGGAATTAATTCTGAGTTCAATGATATAAAAATATTCAAAATTGCATATAAGATGTTAGCCTTTTCCCTTCCAACGTTTTAACCACAAAAAAATTATTAAAATTTATTTTTTGAACCGATAACGTAAAAAAATACATCAAAGCATATTTAGATAGGAAATTTAATTCTGAGTTCAAATGATATAAAAATTTATAAAATTAAACTTAAGATGTTAGCCTTTTCCCTTCGACGTTTTCGCGACAAAAATGTTATTTTTTGAACCGGAAACGTAAAAGAAAACATCTAAGCATAATTGGATAGGAAATTTAATTCTGAGTAGAATGATATAAAAATATTCAAAATTGCATAAAAGATGTTAGCCTTTTCCCTTCCAACGTTTTTACCACAAACAAATTTTTAAAATTTATTTTTTGAACCGATAACGTAAAAAAATACATCAAAGCATATTTAGATAGGAAATTTAATTCTGAGTTCAATGATATAAAAATTTATAAAATTAAACTTAAGATGTTACCTTTTCCCTTCGAACGTTTTCGCGACAAAAATGTTATTTTTTGAACCGGAAACGTAAAAGAATACATCTAAGCATAATTGGATAGGAAATTTAATTCTGAGTAGAATGATATAAAAATATTTAAAATTGCATATAAGATGTTAACCTTTTCCCTTCCAACGTTTTTACCACAAAAAATTATTAAAATTTATTTTTTGAACCGGAAACGTAAAAAATACATCAAAGCATATTTAGATAGGAATTAATTCTGAGTTCAATGATATAAAAATATTCAAAATTGCATATAAGATGTTAGCCTTTTCCCTTCCAACGTTTTTACCACAAAAAAATTATTAAAATTTATTTTTTGAACCGATAACGTAAAAAAATACATCAAAGCATATTTAGATAGGAAATTTAATTCTGAGTTCAATGATATAAAAATTTATAAAATTAAACTTAAGATGTTAGCCTTTTCCCTTCGACGTTTTCGCGACAAAAATGTTATTTTTTGAACCGGAAACGTAAAAGAAAACATCTAAGCATAATTGGATAGGAAATTTAATTCTGAGTAGAATGATATAAAAATATTCAAAATTGCATAAAAGATGTTAGCCTTTTCCCTTCCAACGTTTTTACCACAAACAAATTTTTAAAATTTATTTTTTGAACCGATAACGTAAAAAAATACATCAAAGCATATTTAGATAGGAAATTTAATTCTGAGTTCAATGATATAAAAATTTATAAAATTAAACTTAAGATGTTAGCCTTTTCCCTTCGAACGTTTTCGCGACAAAAATGTTATTTTTTGAACCGGAAACGTAAAAAATACATCTAAGCATAATTGGATAGGAAATTTAATTCTGAGTAGAATGATATAAAAATATTCAAAATTGCATATAAGATGTTAACCTTTTCCCTTCCAACGTTTTTACCACAAAAAATTATTAAAATTTATATTTTGAACCGATAACGTAAAAAAATACATCAAAGCATATTTAGATAGGAATTAATTCTGAGTTCAATGATATAAAAATATTCAAAATTGCATATAAGATGTTAGCCTTTTCCCTTCCAACGTTTTAACCACAAAAAAATTATTAAAATTTATTTTTTGAACCGATAACGTAAAAAAATACATCAAAGCATATTTAGATAGGAAATTTAATTCTGAGTTCAATGATATAAAAATATATAAAATTAAACTTAAGATGTTAGCCTTTTCCCTTCGAACGTTTTCGCGACAAAAATGTTATTTTTTGAACCGGAAACGTAAAAAAATACATCTAAGCATAATTGGATAGGAAATTTAATTCTAAGTAGAATGATATAAAAATATTTAAAATTGCATATAAGATGTTAGCCTTTTCCCTTCCAACGTTTTTACCACAAAAAAATTATTAAAATTTATTTTTTGAACCGATAACGTAAAAAAATACATCAAAGCATATTTAGATAGGAAATTTAATTCTGAGTTCAATGATATAAAAATTTATAAAATTAAATTTAAGATGTTAGCCTTTTCCCTTCGAACGTTTTCGCGACAAAAATGTTATTTTTTGAACCGGAAACGTAAAAAATACATCTAAGCATAATTGGATAGGAAATTTAATTCTGAGTAGAATGATATAAAAATATTCAAAATTGCATATAAGATGTTAACCTTTTCCCTTCCAACGTTTTTACCACAAAAAATTATTAAAATTTATATTTTGAACCGATAACGTAAAAAAATACATCAAAGCATATTTAGATAGGAATTAATTCTGAGTTCAATGATATAAAAATATTCAAAATTGCATATAAGATGTTAGCCTTTTCCCTTCCAACGTTTTAACCACAAAAAAATTATTAAAATTTATTTTTTGAACCGATAACGTAAAAAAATACATCAAAGCATATTTAGATAGGAAATTTAATTCTGAGTTCAATGATATAAAAATATATAAAATTAAACTTAAGATGTTAGCCTTTTCCCTTCGAACGTTTTCGCGACAAAAATGTTATTTTTTGAACCGGAAACGTAAAAAAATACATCTAAGCATAATTGGATAGGAAATTTAATTCTAAGTAGAATGATATAAAAATATTTAAAATTGCATATAAGATGTTAGCCTTTTCCCTTCCAACGTTTTTACCACAAAAAAATTATTAAAATTTATTTTTTGAACCGATAACGTAAAAAAATACATCAAAGCATATTTAGATAGGAAATTTAATTCTGAGTTCAATGATATAAAAATTTATAAAATTAAACTTAAGATGTTAGCCTTTTCCCTTCGACGTTTTCGCGACAAAAATGTTATTTTTTGAACCGGAAACGTAAAAGAAAACATCTAAGCATAATTGGATAGGAAATTTAATTCTGAGTAGAATGATATAAAAATATTCAAAATTGCATATAAGATGTTAACCTTTTCCCTTCCAACGTTTTTACCACAAAAAATTTATAAAATTTATTTTTTGAACCGATAACGTAAAAAAATACATCAAAGCATATTTAGATAGGAATTAATTCTGAGTTCAATGATATAAAAATATTTAAAATTGCATATAAGATGTTAGCCTTTTCCCTTCCAACGTTTTTACCACAAAAAAAATATTAAAATTTATTTTTTGAACCGATAACGTAAAAAAATACATCAAAGCATATTTAGATAGGAAATTTAATTCTGAGTTCAATGATATAAAAATTTATAAAATTAAACTTAAGATGTTAGGTTTTTCCCTTTGAACGTTTTCGCGACAAAAATGTTATTTTTTGAACCGGAAACGTAAAAAATACATCTAAGCATAATTGGATAGGAAATTTAATTCTGAGTAGAATGATATAAAAATATTCAAAATTGCATATAAGATGTTAGCCTTTTCCCTTCCAACGTTTTTACCACAAACAAATTAAAATTTATTTTTTGAACCGATAACTTAGAAAATTATATCAAAGCATATTTAGATAGGATATTTAATTCTGAATTCAATGATATAAAAATTTATAAAATTAAACTTAAGATGTTAGCCTTTTCCCTTTCGCGACAAAAATGTTATTTTTTGAACCGGAAACGTAAAAGAATACATCTAAGCATAATTGGATAGGAAATTTAATTCTGAGTAGAATGATATAAAAATATTTAAAATTGCATATAAGATGTTAGCCTTTTCCCTTTGAACGTTTTCGCGACAAAAATGTTATTTTTTGAACCGGAAACGTAAAAAAATACATCTAAGCATAATTGGATAGGAAATTTAATTCTGAGTAGAATGATATAAAAATATTCAAAATTGCATATAAGATGTTAACCTTTTCCCTTCCAACGTTTTTACCACAAAAAAATTTTTAAAATTTATTTTTTGAACCGATAACGTAAAAAATTACATCAAAGCATATTTAGATAGTAAATTAAATTCTGAGTTCAATGATATAAAAATTAATAAAATTAAACTTAAGATGTTAGCCTTTTCCCTTCGACGTTTTCGCGACAAAAATGTTATTTTTTGAACCGGAAACGTAAAAGAAAACATCTAAGCATAATTGGATAGGAAATTTAATTCTGAGTAGAATGATATAAAAATATTCAAAATTGCACATAAGATGTTAACCTTTTCCCTTCCAACGTTTTTATAACAAACAAATTTTTAAAATTTATTTTTTGAACCGATAACTTAGAAAATTATATCAAAGCATATTTAGATAGGAAATTTAATTCTGAGTTCAATGATATAAAAATTTATAAAATTAAACTTAAGATGTTAGCCTTTTCCCTTCGACGTTTTCGCGACAAAAATGTTATTTTTTGAACCGGAAACGTAAAAGAAAACATCTAAGCATAATTGGATAGGAAATTTAATTCTGAGTAGAATGATATAAAAATATTCAAAATTGCATATAAGATGTTAGCCTTTTCCCTTCCAACGTTTTTACCACAAACAAATTTTTAAAATTTATTTTTTGAACCGATAACGTAAAAAAATACATCAAAGCATATTTAGATAGGAAATTTAATTCTGAGTTCAATGATATAAAAATTTATAAAATTAAACTTAAGATGTTAGCCTTTTCCCTTCGACGTTTTCGCGACAAAAATGTTATTTTTTGAACCGGAAACGTAAAAAAATACATCAAAGCATATTTAGATAGGAAATTTAATTCTGAGTTCAATGATATAAAAATTTATAAAATTAAACTTAAGATGTTAGCCTTTTCCCTTCGAACGTTTTCGCGACAAAAATGTTATTTTTTGAACCGGAAACGTAAAAAAATACATCTAAGCATAATTGGATAGGAAATTTAATTCTGAGTAGAATGATATAAAAATATTTAAAATTGCATATAAGATGTTAGCCTTTTCCCTTCCAACGTTTTTCCCACAAAAAAATTATTAAAATTTATTTTTTGAACCGATAACGTAAAAAAATACATCAAAGCATATTTAGATAGGAAATTTAATTCTGAGTTCAATGATATAAAAATTTATAAAATTAAACTTAAGATGTTAGCCTTTTCCCTTCGACGTTTTCGCGACAAAAATGTTATTTTTTGAACCGGAAACGTAAAAGAAAACATCTAAGCATAATTGGATAGGAAATATAATTCTGAGTAGAATGATATAAAAATATTCAAAATTGCATAAAAGATGTTAGCCTTTTCCCTTCCAACGTTTTTACCACAAACAAATTTTTAAAATTTATTTTTTGAACCGATAACGTAAAAAAATACATCAAAGCATATTTAGATAGGAAATTTAATTCTGATTTCAATGATATAAAAATTTATAAAATTAAACTTAAGATGTTAGCCTTTTCCCTTCGAACGTTTTCGCGACAAAAATGTTATTTTTTGAACCGGAAACGTAAAAAATACATCTAAGCATAATTGGATAGGAAATTTAATTCTGAGTAGAATGATATAAAAATATTCAAAATTGCATATAAGATGTTAACCTTTTCCCTTCCAACGTTTTTACCACAAAAAATTATTAAAATTTATATTTTGAACCGATAACGTAAAAAAATACATCAAAGCATATTTAGATAGGAATTAATTCTGAGTTCAATGATATAAAAATATTCAAAATTGCATATAAGATGTTAGCCTTTTCCCTTCCAACGTTTTAACCACAAAAAAATTATTAAAATTTATTTTTTGAACCGATAACGTAAAAAAATACATCAAAGCATATTTAGATAGGAAATTTAATTCTGAGTTCAATGATATAAAAATTTATAAAATTAAACTTAAGATGTTAGCCTTTTCCCTTCGACGTTTTCGCGACAAAAATGTTATTTTTTGAACCGGAAACGTAAAAGAAAACATCTAAGCATAATTGGATAGGAAATTTAATTCTGAGTAGAATGATATAAAAATATTCAAAATTGCATAAAAGATGTTAGCCTTTTCCCTTCCAACGTTTTTACCACAAACAAATTTTTAAAATTTATTTTTTGAACCGATAACGTAAAAAAATACATCAAAGCATATTTAGATAGGAAATTTAATTCTGAGTTCAATGATATAAAAATTTATAAAATTAAACTTAAGATGTTAGCCTTTTCCCTTCGACGTTTTCGCGACAAAAATGTTATTTTTTGAACCGGAAACGTAAAAAATACATCTAAGCATAATTGGATAGGAAATTTAATTCTGAGTTGAATGATATAAAAATATTCAAAATTGCATATAAGATGTTAACCTTTTCCCTTCCAACGTTTTTACCACAAAAAATTATTAAAATTTATATTTTGAACCGATAACGTAAAAAAATACATCAAAGCATATTTAGATAGGAATTAATTCTGAGTTCAATGATATAAAAATATTCAAAATTGCATATAAGATGTTAGCCTTTTCCCTTCCAACGTTTTAACCACAAAAAAATTATTAAAATTTATTTTTTGAACCGATAACGTAAAAAAATACATCAAAGCATATTTAGATAGGAAATTTAATTCTGAGTTCAATGATATAAAAATTTATAAAATTAAACTTAAGATGTTAGCCTTTTCCCTTCGAACGTTTTCGCGACAAAAATGTTATTTTTTGAACCGGAAACGTAAAAAAATACATCTAAGCATAATTGGATAGGAAATTTAATTCTAAGTAGAATGATATAAAAATATTTAAAATTGCATATAAGATGTTAGCCTTTTCCCTTCCAACGTTTTTACCACAAAAAAATTATTAAAATTTATTTTTTGAACCGATAACGTAAAAAAATACATCAAAGCATATTTAGATAGGAAATTTAATTCTGAGTTCAATGATATAAAAATTTATAAAATTAAATTTAAGATGTTAGCCTTTTCCCTTTGAACGTTTTCGCGACAAAAATGTTATTTTTTGAACCGGAAACGTAAAAAATACATCTAAGCATAATTGGATAGGAAATTTAATTCTGAGTAGAATGATATAAAAATATTCAAAATTGCATATAAGATGTTAACCTTTTCCCTTCCAACGTTTTTACCACAAAAAATTATTAAAATTTATTTTTTGAACCGATAACGTAAAAAAATACATCAAAGCATATTTAGATAGGAAATTTAATTCTGAGTTCAATGATATAAAAATATATAAAATTAAACTTAAGATGTTAGGTTTTTCCCTTTGAACGTTTTCGCGACAAAAATGTTATTTTTTGAACCGGAAACGTAAAAGAAAACATCTAAGCATAATTGGATAGGAAATTTAATTCTGAGTAGAATGATATAAAAATATTCAAAATTGCATATAAGATGTTAGCCTTTTCTCTTCCAACGTTTTTACCACAAACAAATTTTTAAAATTTATTTTTTGAACCTATAACTTAGAAAATTATATCAAAGCATATTTAGATAGGAAATTTAATTCTGAGTTCAATGATATAAAAATTTATAAAATTAAACTTAAGATGTTAGCCTTTTCCCTTCGAACGTTTTCGCGACAAAAATGTTATTTTTTGAACCGGAAACGTAAAAAATACATCTAAGCATAATTGGATAGGAAATTTAATTCTGAGTAGAATGATATAAAAATATTCAAAATTGCATATAAGATGTTAACCTTTTCCCTTCCAACGTTTTTACCACAAAAAATTATTAAAATTTATATTTTGAACCGATAACGTAAAAAAATACATCAAAGCATATTTAGATAGGAATTAATTCTGAGTTCAATGATATAAAAATATTCAAAATTGCATATAAGATGTTAGCCTTTTCCCTTCCAACGTTTTAACCACAAAAAAATTATTAAAATTTATTTTTTGAACCGATAACGTAAAAAAATACATCAAAGCATATTTAGATAGGAAATTTAATTCTGAGTTCAATGATATAAAAATTTATAAAATTAAACTTAAGATGTTAGCCTTTTCCCTTCGACGTTTTCGCGACAAAAATGTTATTTTTTGAACCGGAAACGTAAAAGAAAACATCTAAGCATAATTGGATAGGAAATTTAATTCTGAGTAGAATGATATAAAAATATTCAAAATTGCATAAAAGATGTTAGCCTTTTCCCTTCCAACGTTTTTACCACAAACAAATTTTTAAAATTTATTTTTTGAACCGATAACGTAAAAAAATACATCAAAGCATATTTAGATAGGAAATTTAATTCTGAGTTCAATGATATAAAAATTTATAAAATTAAACTTAAGATGTTACCTTTTCCCTTCGAACGTTTTCGCGACAAAAATGTTATTTTTTGAACCGGAAACGTAAAAGAATACATCTAAGCATAATTGGATAGGAAATTTAATTCTGAGTAGAATGATATAAAAATATTTAAAATTGCATATAAGATGTTAACCTTTTCCCTTCCAACGTTTTTACCACAAAAAATTATTAAAATTTATTTTTTGAACCGGAAACGTAAAAAATACATCAAAGCATATTTAGATAGGAATTAATTCTGAGTTCAATGATATAAAAATATTCAAAATTGCATATAAGATGTTAGCCTTTTCCCTTCCAACGTTTTTACCACAAAAAAATTATTAAAATTTATTTTTTGAACCGATAAAGTAAAAAAATACATCAAAGCATATTTAGAAAGGAAATTTAATTCTGAGTTCAATGATATAAAAATTTATAAAATTAAACTTAAGATGTTAGCCTTTTCCCTTCGACGTTTTCGCGACAAAAATGTTATTTTTTGAACCGGAAACGTAAAAGAAAACATCTAAGCATAATTGGATAGGAAATTTAATTCTGAGTAGAATGATATAAAAATATTCAAAATTGCATAAAAGATGTTAGCCTTTTCCCTTCCAACGTTTTTACCACAAACAAATTTTTAAAATTTATTTTTTGAACCGATAACGTAAAAAAATACATCAAAGCATATTTAGATAGGAAATTTAATTCTGAGTTCAATGATATAAAAATTTATAAAATTAAACTTAAGATGTTAGCCTTTTCCCTTCGAACGTTTTCGCGACAAAAATGTTATTTTTTGAACCGGAAACGTAAAAAATACATCTAAGCATAATTGGATAGGAAATTTAATTCTGAGTAGAATGATATAAAAATATTCAAAATTGCATATAAGATGTTAACCTTTTCCCTTCCAACGTTTTTACCACAAAAAATTATTAAAATTTATATTTTGAACCGATAACGTAAAAAAATACATCAAAGCATATTTAGATAGGAATTAATTCTGAGTTCAATGATATAAAAATATTCAAAATTGCATATAAGATGTTAGCCTTTTCCCTTCCAACGTTTTAACCACAAAAAAATTATTAAAATTTATTTTTTGAACCGATAACGTAAAAAAATACATCAAAGCATATTTAGATAGGAAATTTAATTCTGAGTTCAATGATATAAAAATATATAAAATTAAACTTAAGATGTTAGCCTTTGCCCTTTGAACGTTTTCGCGACAAAAATGTTATTTTTTGAACCGGAAACGTAAAAAATACATCTAAGCATAATTGGATAGGAAATTTAATTCTGAGTAGAATGATATAAAAATATTCAAAATTGCATAAAAGATGTTAGCCTTTACCCTTCCAACGTTTTTACCACAAACAAATTTTTAAAATTTATTTTTTGAACCGATAACGTAAAAAAATACATCAAAGCATATTTAGATAGGAAATTTAATTCTGAGTTCAATGATATAAAAATTTATAAAATTAAACTTAAGATGTTAGCCTTTTCCCTTCGAACGTTTTCGCGACAAAAATGTTATTTTTTGAACCGGAAACGTAAAAAATACATCTAAGCATAATTGGATAGGAAATTTAATTCTGAGTAGAATGATATAAAAATATTCAAAATTGCATATAAGATGTTAACCTTTTCCCTTCCAACGTTTTTACCACAAAAAATTATTAAAATTTATTTTTTGAACCGATAACGTAAAAAAATACATCAAAGCATATTTAGATAGGAATTAATTCTGAGTTCAATGATATAAAAATATTTAAAATTGCATATAAGATGTTAGCCTTTTCCCTTCCAACGTTTTTACCACAAAAAAAATATTAAAATTTATTTTTTGAACCGATAACGTAAAAAAATACATCAAAGCATATTTAGATAGGAAATTTAATTCTGAGTTCAATGATATAAAAATTTATAAAATTAAACTTAAGATGTTAGGTTTTTCCCTTTGAACGTTTTCGCGACAAAAATGTTATTTTTTGAACCGGAAACGAAAAAAATACATCTAAGCATAATTGGATAGGAAATTTAATTCTGAGTAGAATGATATAAAAATATTCAAAATTGCATATAAGATGTTAGCCTTTTCCCTTCCAACGTTTTTACCACAAACAAATTAAAATTTATTTTTTGAACCGATAACTTAGAAAATTATATCAAAGCATATTTAGATAGGATATTTAATTCTGAATTCAATGATATAAAAATTTATAAAATTAAACTTAAGATGTTAGCCTTTTCCCTTAAAACGTTTTCGCGACAAAAATGTTATTTTTTGAACCGGAAACGTAAAAGAATACATCTAAGCATAATTGGATAGGAAATTTAATTCTGAGTAGAATGATATAAAAATATTTAAAATTGCATATAAGATGTTAGCCTTTTCCCTTTGAACGTTTTCGCGACAAAAATGTTATTTTTTGAACCGGAAACGTAAAAAAATACATCTAAGCATAATTGGATAGGAAATTTAATTCTGAGTAGAATGATATAAAAATATTCAAAATTGCATATAAGATGTTAACCTTTTCCCTTCCAACGTTTTTACCACAAAAAAATTTTTAAAATTTATTTTTTGAACCGATAACGTAAAAAATTACATCAAAGCATATTTAGATAGTAAATTAAATTCTGAGTTCAATGATATAAAAATTAATAAAATTAAACTTAAGATGTTAGCCTTTTCCCTTCGACGTTTTCGCGACAAAAATGTTATTTTTTGAACCGGAAACGTAAAAGAAAACATCTAAGCATAATTGGATAGGAAATTTAATTCTGAGTAGAATGATATAAAAATATTCAAAATTGCACATAAGATGTTAACCTTTTCCCTTCCAACGTTTTTATAACAAACAAATTTTTAAAATTTATTTTTTGAACCGATAACTTAGAAAATTATATCAAAGCATATTTAGATAGGAAATTTAATTCTGAGTTCAATGATATAAAAATTTATAAAATTAAACTTAAGATGTTAGCCTTTTCCCTTCGACGTTTTCGCGACAAAAATGTTATTTTTTGAACCGGAAACGTAAAAGAAAACATCTAAGCATAATTGGATAGGAAATTTAATTCTGAGTAGAATGATATAAAAATATTCAAAATTGCATATAAGATGTTAGCCTTTTCCCTTCCAACGTTTTTACCACAAACAAATTTTTAAAATTTATTTTTTGAACCGATAACGTAAAAAAATACATCAAAGCATATTTAGATAGGAAATTTAATTCTGAGTTCAATGATATAAAAATTTATAAAATTAAACTTAAGATGTTAGCCTTTTCCCTTCGAACGTTTTCGCGACAAAAATGTTATTTTTTGAACCGGAAACGTAAAAAAATACATCTAAGCATAATTGGATAGGAAATTTAATTCTGAGTAGAATGATATAAAAATATTTATAATTGCATATAAGATGTTAGCCTTTTCCCTTCCAACGTTTTTCCCACAAAAAAATTATTAAAATTTATTTTTTGAACCGATAACGTAAAAAAATACATCAAAGCATATTTAGATAGGAAATTTAATTCTGAGTTCAATGATATAAAAATTTATAAAATTAAACTTAAGATGTTAGCCTTTTCCCTTCGACGTTTTCGCGACAAAAATGTTATTTTTTGAACCGGAAACGTAAAAGAAAACATCTAAGCATAATTGGATAGGAAATTTAATTCTGAGTAGAATGATATAAAAATATTCAAAATTGCATAAAAGATGTTAGCCTTTTCCCTTCCAACGTTTTTACCACAAACAAATTTTTAAAATTTATTTTTTGAACCGATAACGTAAAAAAATACATCAAAGCATATTTAGATAGGAAATTTAATTCTGAGTTCAATGATATAAAAATTTATAAAATTAAACTTAAGATGTTAGCCTTTTCCCTTCGAACGTTTTCGCGACAAAAATGTTATTTTTTGAACCGGAAACGTAAAAAATACATCTAAGCATAATTGGATAGGAAATTTAATTCTGAGTAGAATGATATAAAAATATTCAAAATTGCATATAAGATGTTAACCTTTTCCCTTCCAACGTTTTTACCACAAAAAATTATTAAAATTTATATTTTGAACCGATAACGTAAAAAAATACATCAAAGCATATTTAGATAGGAATTAATTCTGAGTTCAATGATATAAAAATATTCAAAATTGCATATAAGATGTTAGCCTTTTCCCTTCCAACGTTTTAACCACAAAAAAATTATTAAAATTTATTTTTTGAACCGATAACGTAAAAAAATACATCAAAGCATATTTAGATAGGAAATTTAATTCTGAGTTCAATGATATAAAAATTTATAAAATTAAACTTAAGATGTTAGCCTTTTCCCTTCGAACGTTTTCGCGACAAAAATGTTATTTTTTGAACCGGAAACGTAAAAAATACATCTAAGCATAATTGGATAGGAAATTTAATTCTAAGTAGAATGATATAAAAATATTTAAAATTGCATATAAGATGTTAGCCTTTTCCCTTCCAACGTTTTTACCACAAAAAAATTATTAAAATTTATTTTTTGAACCGATAACGTAAAAAAATACATCAAAGCATATTTAGATAGGAAATTTAATTCTGAGTTCAATGATATAAAAATTTATAAAATTAAATTTAAGATGTTAGCCTTTTCCCTTTGAACGTTTTCGTGACAAAAATGTTATTTTTTGAACCGGAAACGTAAAAAATACATCTAAGCATAATTGGATAGGAAATTTAATTCTGAGTAGAATGATATAAAAATATTCAAAATTGCATATAAGATGTTAACCTTTTCCCTTCCAACGTTTTTACCACAAAAAATTATTAAAATTTATTTTTTGAACCGATAACGTAAAAAAATACATCAAAGCATATTTAGATAGGAATTAATTCTGAGTTCAATGATATAAAAATATTCAAAATTGCATATAAGATGTTAGCCTTTTCCCTTCCAACGTTTTTCCCACAAAAAAATTATTAAAATTTATTTTTTGAACCGATAACGTAAAAAAATACATCAAAGCCTATTTAGATAGGAAATTTAATTCTGAGTTCAATGATATAAAAATTTATAAAATTAAACTTAAGATGTTAGCCTTTTCCCTTCGACGTTTTCGCGACAAAAATGTTATTTTTTGAACCGGAAACGTAAAAGAAAACATCTAAGCATAATTGGATAGGAAATTTAATTCTGAGTAGAATGATATAAAAATATTCAAAATTGCATAAAAGATGTTAGCCTTTTCCCTTCCAACGTTTTTACCACAAAAAAATTATTAAAATTTATTTTTGAACCGATAACGTAAAAAAATACATCAAAGCATATTTAGATAGGAAATTTAATTCTGAGTTCAATGATATAAAAATTTATAAAATTAAATTTAAGATGTTAGCCTTTTCCCTTTGAACGTTTTCGCGACAAAAATGTTATTTTTTGAACCGGAAACGTAAAAAATACATCTAAGCATAATTGGATAGGAAATTTAATTCTGAGTAGAATGATATAAAAATATTCAAAATTGCATATAAGATGTTAACCTTTTCCCTTCCAACGTTTTTACCACAAAAAATTATTAAAATTTATATTTTGAACCGATAACGTAAAAAAATACATCAAAGCATATTTAGATAGGAAATTTAATTCTGAGTTCAATGATATAAAAATTTATAAAATTAAATTTAAGATGTTAGCCATTTCCCTTTGAACGTTTTCGCGACAAAAATGTTATTTTTTGAACCGGAAACGTAAAAAATACATCTAAGCATAATTGGATAGGAAATTTAATTCTGAGTAGAATGATATAAAAATATTCAAAATTGCATATAAGATGTTAACCTTTTCCCTTCCAACGTTTTTACCACAAAAAATTATTAAAATTTATATTTTGAACCGATAACGTAAAAAAATACATCAAAGCATATTTAGATAGGAATTAATTCTGAGTTCAATGATATAAAAATATTCAAAATTGCATATAAGATGTTAGCCTTTTCCCTTCCAACGTTTTAACCACAAAAAAATTATTAAAATTTATTTTTTGAACCGATAACGTAAAAAAATACATCAAAGCATATTTAGATAGGAAATTTAATTCTGAGTTCAATGATATAAAAATTTATAAAATTAAACTTAAGATGTTAGCCTTTTCCCTTCGAACGTTTTCGCGACAAAAATGTTATTTTTTGAACCGGAAACGTAAAAAATACATCTAAGCATAATTGGATAGGAAATTTAATTCTAAGTAGAATGATATAAAAATATTTAAAATTGCATATAAGATGTTAGCCTTTTCCCTTCCAACGTTTTTACCACAAAAAAATTATTAAAATTTATTTTTTGAACCGATAACGTAAAAAAATACATCAAAGCATATTTAGATAGGAAATTTAATTCTGAGTTCAATGATATAAAAATTTATAAAATTAAATTTAAGATGTTAGCCTTTTCCCTTCGAACGTTTTCGCGACAAAAATGTTATTTTTTGAACCGGAAACGTAAAAAATACATCTAAGCATAATTGGATAGGAAATTTAATTCTGAGTAGAATGATATAAAAATATTCAAAATTGCATATAAGATGTTAACCTTTTCCCTTCCAACGTTTTTACCACAAAAAATTATTAAAATTTATATTTTGAACCGATAACGTAAAAAAATACATCAA
Source organism: Gordionus sp. m RMFG-2023 (assembly GCF_954871325.1). Classification (NCBI taxonomy): domain Eukaryota; kingdom Metazoa; phylum Nematomorpha; class Gordioida; order Chordodea; family Parachordodidae; genus Gordionus; species Gordionus sp. m RMFG-2023. Next base: position 20,648,360 of record NC_088775.1, read on the forward strand.
AGCATATTTAGATAGGAATTAATTCTGAGTTCAATGATATAAAAATATTCAAAATTGCATATAAGATGTTAGCCTTTTCCCTTCCAACGTTTTAACCACAAAAAAATTATTAAAATTTATTTTTTGAACCGATAACGTAAAAAAATACATCAAAGCATATTTAGATAGGAAATTTAATTCTGAGTTCAATGATATAAAAATTTATAAAATTAAACTTAAGATGTTACCTTTTCCCTTCGAACGTTTTCGCGACAAAAATGTTATTTTTTGAACCGGAAACGTAAAAGAAAACATCTAAGCATAATTGGATAGGAAATTTAATTCTGAGTAGAATGATATAAAAATATTTAAAATTGCATATAAGATGTTAACCTTTTCCCTTCCAACGTTTTTACCACAAAAAATTATTAAAATTTATTTTTTGAACCGGAAACGTAAAAAATACATCAAAGCATATTTAGATAGGAATTAATTCTGAGTTCAATGATATAAAAATATTTAAAATTGCATATAAGATGTTAGCCTTTTCCCTTCCAACGTTTTTACCACAAAAAAATTATTAAAATTTATTTTTTGAACCGATAACGTAAAAAAATACATCAAAGCATATTTAGATAGGAAATTTAATTCTGAGTTCAATGATATAAAAATTTATAAAATTAAACTTAAGATGTTAGCCTTTTCCCTTCGACGTTTTCGCGACAAAAATGTTATTTTTTGAACCGGAAACGTAAAAGAAAACATCTAAGCATAATTGGATAGGAAATTTAATTCTGAGTAGAATGATATAAAAATATTCAAAATTGCATAAAAGATGTTAGCCTTTTCCCTTCCAACGTTTTTATCACAAACAAATTTTTAAAATTTATTTTTTGAACCGATAACGTAAAAAAATACATCAAAGCATATTTAGATAGGAAATTTAATTCTGAGTTCAATGATATAAAAATTTATAAAATTAAACTTAAGATGTTAGCCTTTTCCCTTCGAACGTTTTCGCGACAAAAATGTTATTTTTTGAACCGGAAACGTAAAAAATACATCTAAGCATAATTGGATAGGAAATTTAATTCTGAGTAGAATGATATAAAAATATTCAAAATTGCATATAAGATGTTAACCTTTTCCCTTCCAACGTTTTTACCACAAAAAATTATTAAAATTTATATTTTGAACCGATAACGTAAAAAAATACATCAAAGCATATTTAGATAGGAATTAATTCTGAGTTCAATGATATAAAAATATTCAAAATTGCATATAAGATGTTAGCCTTTTCCCTTCCAACGTTTTAACCACAAAAAAATTATTAAAATTTATTTTTTGAACCGATAACGTAAAAAAATACATCAAAGCATATTTAGATAGGAAATTTAATTCTGAGTTCAATGATATAAAAATATATAAAATTAAACTTAAGATGTTAGCCTTTTCCCTTCGAACGTTTTCGCGACAAAAATGTTATTTTTTGAACCGGAAACGTAAAAAATACATCTAAGCATAATTGGATAGGAAATTTAATTCTGAGTAGAATGATATAAAAATATTCAAAATTGCATATAAGATGTTAACCTTTTCCCTTCCAACGTTTTTACCACAAAAAAATTATTAAAATTTATTTTTTGAACCGATAACGTAAAAAAATACATCAAAGCATATTTAGATAGGAAATTTAATTCTGAGTTCAATGATATAAAAATTTATAAAATTAAATTTAAGATGTTAGCCTTTTCCCTTTAAACGTTTTCGCGACAAAAATGTTATTTTTTGAACCGGAAACGTAAAAAATACATCTAAGCATAATTGGATAGGAAATTTAATTCTGAGTAGAATGATATAAAAATATTCAAAATTGCATATAAGATGTTAACCTTTTCCCTTCCAACGTTTTTACCACAAAAAATTATTAAAATTTATATTTTGAACCGATAACGTAAAAAAATACATCAAAGCATATTTAGATAGGAATTAATTCTGAGTTCAATGATATAAAAATATTCAAAATTGCATATAAGATGTTAGCCTTTTCCCTTCCAACGTTTTAACCACAAAAAAATTATTAAAATTTATTTTTTGAACCGATAACGTAAAAAAATACATCAAAGCATATTTAGATAGGAAATTTAATTCTGAGTTCAATGATATAAAAATATATAAAATTAAACTTAAGATGTTAGCCTTTTCCCTTCGAACGTTTTCGCGACAAAAATGTTATTTTTTGAACCGGAAACGTAAAAAATACATCTAAGCATAATTGGATAGGAAATTTAATTCTGAGTAGAATGATATAAAAATAATCAAAATTGCATATAAGATGTTAACCTTTTCCCTTCCAACGTTTTTACCACAAAAAATTATTAAAATTTATATTTTGAACCGATAACGTAAAAAAATACATCAAAGCATATTTAGATAGGAATTAATTCTGAGTTCAATGATATAAAAATATTCAAAATTGCATATAAGATGTTAGCCTTTTCCCTTCCAACGTTTTAACCACAAAAAAATTATTAAAATTTATTTTTTGAACCGATAACGTAAAAAAATACATCAAAGCATATTTAGATAGGAAATTTAATTCTGAGTTCAATGATATAAAAATTTATAAAATTAAACTTAAGATGTTAGGTTTTTCCCTTTGAACGTTTTCGCGACAAAAATGTTATTTTTTGAACCGGAAACGAAAAAAATACATCTAAGCATAATTGGATAGGAAATTTAATTCTGAGTAGAATGATATAAAAATATTCAAAATTGCATATAAGATGTTAGCCTTTTCCCTTCCAACGTTTTTACCACAAACAAATTAAAATTTATTTTTTGAACCGATAACTTAGAAAATTATATCAAAGCATATTTAGATAGGATATTTAATTCTGAATTCAATGATATAAAAATTTATAAAATTAAACTTAAGATGTTAGCCTTTTCCCTTAAAACGTTTTCGCGACAAAAATGTTATTTTTTGAACCGGAAACGTAAAAGAATACATCTAAGCATAATTGGATAGGAAATTTAATTCTGAGTAGAATGATATAAAAATATTTAAAATTGCATATAAGATGTTAGCCTTTTCCCTTTGAACGTTTTCGCGACAAAAATGTTATTTTTTGAACCGGAAACGTAAAAGAAAACATCTAAGCATAATTGGATAGGAAATTTAATTCTGAGTAGAATGATATAAAAATATTCAAAATTGCATAAAAGATGTTAGCCTTTTCCCTTCCAACGTTTTTACCACAAACAAATTTTTAAAATTTATTTTTTGAACCGATAACGTAAAAAAATACATCAAAGCATATTTAGATAGGAAATTTAATTCTGAGTTCAATGATATAAAAATTTATAAAATTAAACTTAAGATGTTAGCCTTTTCCCTTCGAACGTTTTCGCGACAAAAATGTTATTTTTTGAACCGGAAACGTAAAAAATACATCTAAGCATAATTGGATAGGAAATTTAATTCTGAGTAGAATGATATAAAAATATTCAAAATTGCATATAAGATGTTAACCTTTTCCCTTCCAACGTTTTTACCACAAAAAATTATTAAAATTTATATTTTGAACCGATAACGTAAAAAAATACATCAAAGCATATTTAGATAGGAATTAATTCTGAGTTCAATGATATAAAAATATTCAAAATTGCATATAAGATGTTAGCCTTTTCCCTTCCAACGTTTTAACCACAAAAAAATTATTAAAATTTATTTTTTGAACCGATAACGTAAAAAAATACATCAAAGCATATTTAGATAGGAAATTTAATTCTGAGTTCAATGATATAAAAATATATAAAATTAAACTTAAGATGTTAGCCTTTTCCCTTCGACGTTTTCGCGACAAAAATGTTATTTTTTGAACCGGAAACGTAAAAGAAAACATCTAAGCATAATTGGATAGGAAATTTAATTCTGAGTAGAATGATATAAAAATATTCAAAATTGCATAAAAGATGTTAGCCTTTTCCCTTCCAACGTTTTTATCACAAACAAATTTTTAAAATTTATTTTTTGAACCGATAACGTAAAAAAATACATCAAAGCATATTTAGATAGGAAATTTAATTCTGAGTTCAATGATATAAAAATTTATAAAATTAAACTTAAGATGTTAGCCTTTTCCCTTCGAACGTTTTCGCGACAAAAATGTTATTTTTTGAACCGGAAACGTAAAAAATACATCTAAGCATAATTGGATAGGAAATTTAATTCTGAGTAGAATGATATAAAAATATTCAAAATTGCATATAAGATGTTAACCTTTTCCCTTCCAACGTTTTTACCACAAAAAATTATTAAAATTTATTTTTTGAACCGATAACGTAAAAAAATACATCAAAGCATATTTAGATAGGAATTAATTCTGAGTTCAATGATATAAAAATATTTAAAATTGCATATAAGATGTTAGCCTTTTCCCTTCCAACGTTTTTACCACAAAAAAAATATTAAAATTTATTTTTTGAACCGATAACGTAAAAAAATACATCAAAGCATATTTAGATAGGAAATTTAATTCTGAGTTCAATGATATAAAAATTTATAAAATTAAACTTAAGATGTTAGGTTTTTCCCTTTGAACGTTTTCGCGACAAAAATGTTATTTTTTGAACCGGAAACGAAAAAAATACATCTAAGCATAATTGGATAGGAAATTTAATTCTGAGTAGAATGATATAAAAATATTCAAAATTGCATATAAGATGTTAGCCTTTTCCCTTCCAACGTTTTTACCACAAACAAATTAAAATTTATTTTTTGAACCGATAACTTAGAAAATTATATCAAAGCATATTTAGATAGGATATTTAATTCTGAATTCAATGATATAAAAATTTATAAAATTAAACTTAAGATGTTAGCCTTTTCCCTTAAAACGTTTTCGCGACAAAAATGTTATTTTTTGAACCGGAAACGTAAAAGAATACATCTAAGCATAATTGGATAGGAAATTTAATTCTGAGTAGAATGATATAAAAATATTTAAAATTGCATATAAGATGTTAGCCTTTTCCCTTTGAACGTTTTCGCGACAAAAATGTTATTTTTTGAACCGGAAACGTAAAAAAATACATCTAAGCATAATTGGATAGGAAATTTAATTCTGAGTAGAATGATATAAAAATATTCAAAATTGCATATAAGATGTTAACCTTTTCCCTTCCAACGTTTTTACCACAAAAAAATTTTTAAAATTTATTTTTTGAACCGATAACGTAAAAAATTACATCAAAGCATATTTAGATAGTAAATTAAATTCTGAGTTCAATGATATAAAAATTAATAAAATTAAACTTAAGATGTTAGCCTTTTCCCTTCGACGTTTTCGCGACAAAAATGTTATTTTTTGAACCGGAAACGTAAAAGAAAACATCTAAGCATAATTGGATAGGAAATTTAATTCTGAGTAGAATGATATAAAAATATTCAAAATTGCACATAAGATGTTAACCTTTTCCCTTCCAACGTTTTTATAACAAACAAATTTTTAAAATTTATTTTTTGAACCGATAACTTAGAAAATTATATCAAAGCATATTTAGATAGGAAATTTAATTCTGAGTTCAATGATATAAAAATTTATAAAATTAAACTTAAGATGTTAGCCTTTTCCCTTCGAACGTTTTCGCGACAAAAATGTTATTTTTTGAACCGGAAACGTAAAAGAAAACATCTAAGCATAATTGGATAGGAAATTTAATTCTGAGTAGAATGATATAAAAATATTCAAAATTGCATATAAGATGTTAGCCTTTTCCCTTCCAACGTTTTTACCACAAACAAATTTTTAAAATTTATTTTTTGAACCGATAACGTAAAAAAATACATCAAAGCATATTTAGATAGGAAATTTAATTCTGAGTTCAATGATATAAAAATTTATAAAATTAAACTTAAGATGTTAGCCTTTTCCCTTCGAACGTTTTCGCGACAAAAATGTTATTTTTTGAACCGGAAACGTAAAAAAATACATCTAAGCATAATTGGATAGGAAATTTAATTCTGAGTAGAATGATATAAAAATATTTATAATTGCATATAAGATGTTAGCCTTTTCCCTTCCAACGTTTTTCCCACAAAAAAATTATTAAAATTTATTTTTTGAACCGATAACGTAAAAAAATACATCAAAGCATATTTAGATAGGAAATTTAATTCTGAGTTCAATGATATAAAAATTTATAAAATTAAACTTAAGATGTTAGCCTTTTCCCTTCGACGTTTTCGCGACAAAAATGTTATTTTTTGAACCGGAAACGTAAAAGAAAACATCTAAGCATAATTGGATAGGAAATTTAATTCTGAGTAGAATGATATAAAAATATTCAAAATTGCATAAAAGATGTTAGCCTTTTCCCTTCCAACGTTTTTACCACAAACAAATTTTTAAAATTTATTTTTTGAACCGATAACGTAAAAAAATACATCAAAGCATATTTAGATAGGAAATTTAATTCTGAGTTCAATGATATAAAAATTTATAAAATTAAACTTAAGATGTTAGCCTTTTCCCTTCGAACGTTTTCGCGACAAAAATGTTATTTTTTGAACCGGAAACGTAAAAAATACATCTAAGCATAATTGGATAGGAAATTTAATTCTGAGTAGAATGATATAAAAATATTCAAAATTGCATATAAGATGTTAACCTTTTCCCTTCCAACGTTTTTACCACAAAAAATTATTAAAATTTATATTTTGAACCGATAACGTAAAAAAATACATCAAAGCATATTTAGATAGGAATTAATTCTGAGTTCAATGATATAAAAATATTCAAAATTGCATATAAGATGTTAGCCTTTTCCCTTCCAACGTTTTAACCACAAAAAAATTATTAAAATTTATTTTTTGAACCGATAACGTAAAAAAATACATCAAAGCATATTTAGATAGGAAATTTAATTCTGAGTTCAATGATATAAAAATTTATAAAATTAAACTTAAGATGTTAGCCTTTTCCCTTCGAACGTTTTCGCGACAAAAATGTTATTTTTTGAACCGGAAACGTAAAAAATACATCTAAGCATAATTGGATAGGAAATTTAATTCTAAGTAGAATGATATAAAAATATTTAAAATTGCATATAAGATGTTAGCCTTTTCCCTTCCAACGTTTTTACCACAAAAAAATTATTAAAATTTATTTTTTGAACCGATAACGTAAAAAAATACATCAAAGCATATTTAGATAGGAAATTTAATTCTGAGTTCAATGATATAAAAATTTATAAAATTAAATTTAAGATGTTAGCCTTTTCCCTTTGAACGTTTTCGTGACAAAAATGTTATTTTTTGAACCGGAAACGTAAAAAATACATCTAAGCATAATTGGATAGGAAATTTAATTCTGAGTAGAATGATATAAAAATATTCAAAATTGCATATAAGATGTTAACCTTTTCCCTTCCAACGTTTTTACCACAAAAAATTATTAAAATTTATTTTTTGAACCGATAACGTAAAAAAATACATCAAAGCATATTTAGATAGGAATTAATTCTGAGTTCAATGATATAAAAATATTCAAAATTGCATATAAGATGTTAGCCTTTTCCCTTCCAACGTTTTTCCCACAAAAAAATTATTAAAATTTATTTTTTGAACCGATAACGTAAAAAAATACATCAAAGCCTATTTAGATAGGAAATTTAATTCTGAGTTCAATGATATAAAAATTTATAAAATTAAACTTAAGATGTTAGCCTTTTCCCTTCGACGTTTTCGCGACAAAAATGTTATTTTTTGAACCGGAAACGTAAAAGAAAACATCTAAGCATAATTGGATAGGAAATTTAATTCTGAGTAGAATGATATAAAAATATTCAAAATTGCATAAAAGATGTTAGCCTTTTCCCTTCCAACGTTTTTACCACAAAAAAATTATTAAAATTTATTTTTGAACCGATAACGTAAAAAAATACATCAAAGCATATTTAGATAGGAAATTTAATTCTGAGTTCAATGATATAAAAATTTATAAAATTAAATTTAAGATGTTAGCCTTTTCCCTTTGAACGTTTTCGCGACAAAAATGTTATTTTTTGAACCGGAAACGTAAAAAATACATCTAAGCATAATTGGATAGGAAATTTAATTCTGAGTAGAATGATATAAAAATATTCAAAATTGCATATAAGATGTTAACCTTTTCCCTTCCAACGTTTTTACCACAAAAAATTATTAAAATTTATATTTTGAACCGATAACGTAAAAAAATACATCAAAGCATATTTAGATAGGAAATTTAATTCTGAGTTCAATGATATAAAAATTTATAAAATTAAATTTAAGATGTTAGCCATTTCCCTTTGAACGTTTTCGCGACAAAAATGTTATTTTTTGAACCGGAAACGTAAAAAATACATCTAAGCATAATTGGATAGGAAATTTAATTCTGAGTAGAATGATATAAAAATATTCAAAATTGCATATAAGATGTTAACCTTTTCCCTTCCAACGTTTTTACCACAAAAAATTATTAAAATTTATATTTTGAACCGATAACGTAAAAAAATACATCAAAGCATATTTAGATAGGAATTAATTCTGAGTTCAATGATATAAAAATATTCAAAATTGCATATAAGATGTTAGCCTTTTCCCTTCCAACGTTTTAACCACAAAAAAATTATTAAAATTTATTTTTTGAACCGATAACGTAAAAAAATACATCAAAGCATATTTAGATAGGAAATTTAATTCTGAGTTCAATGATATAAAAATTTATAAAATTAAACTTAAGATGTTAGCCTTTTCCCTTCGAACGTTTTCGCGACAAAAATGTTATTTTTTGAACCGGAAACGTAAAAAATACATCTAAGCATAATTGGATAGGAAATTTAATTCTAAGTAGAATGATATAAAAATATTTAAAATTGCATATAAGATGTTAGCCTTTTCCCTTCCAACGTTTTTACCACAAAAAAATTATTAAAATTTATTTTTTGAACCGATAACGTAAAAAAATACATCAAAGCATATTTAGATAGGAAATTTAATTCTGAGTTCAATGATATAAAAATTTATAAAATTAAATTTAAGATGTTAGCCTTTTCCCTTCGAACGTTTTCGCGACAAAAATGTTATTTTTTGAACCGGAAACGTAAAAAATACATCTAAGCATAATTGGATAGGAAATTTAATTCTGAGTAGAATGATATAAAAATATTCAAAATTGCATATAAGATGTTAACCTTTTCCCTTCCAACGTTTTTACCACAAAAAATTATTAAAATTTATATTTTGAACCGATAACGTAAAAAAATACATCAAAGCATATTTAGATAGGAATTAATTCTGAGTTCAATGATATAAAAATATTCAAAATTGCATATAAGATGTTAGCCTTTTCCCTTCCAACGTTTTAACCACAAAAAAATTATTAAAATTTATTTTTTGAACCGATAACGTAAAAAAATACATCAAAGCATATTTAGATAGGAAATTTAATTCTGAGTTCAATGATATAAAAATTTATAAAATTAAACTTAAGATGTTACCTTTTCCCTTCGAACGTTTTCGCGACAAAAATGTTATTTTTTGAACCGGAAACGTAAAAGAAAACATCTAAGCATAATTGGATAGGAAATTTAATTCTGAGTAGAATGATATAAAAATATTTAAAATTGCATATAAGATGTTAACCTTTTCCCTTCCAACGTTTTTACCACAAAAAATTATTAAAATTTATTTTTTGAACCGGAAACGTAAAAAATACATCAAAGCATATTTAGATAGGAATTAATTCTGAGTTCAATGATATAAAAATATTTAAAATTGCATATAAGATGTTAGCCTTTTCCCTTCCAACGTTTTTACCACAAAAAAATTATTAAAATTTATTTTTTGAACCGATAACGTAAAAAAATACATCAAAGCATATTTAGATAGGAAATTTAATTCTGAGTTCAATGATATAAAAATTTATAAAATTAAACTTAAGATGTTAGCCTTTTCCCTTCGACGTTTTCGCGACAAAAATGTTATTTTTTGAACCGGAAACGTAAAAGAAAACATCTAAGCATAATTGGATAGGAAATTTAATTCTGAGTAGAATGATATAAAAATATTCAAAATTGCATAAAAGATGTTAGCCTTTTCCCTTCCAACGTTTTTATCACAAACAAATTTTTAAAATTTATTTTTTGAACCGATAACGTAAAAAAATACATCAAAGCATATTTAGATAGGAAATTTAATTCTGAGTTCAATGATATAAAAATTTATAAAATTAAACTTAAGATGTTAGCCTTTTCCCTTCGAACGTTTTCGCGACAAAAATGTTATTTTTTGAACCGGAAACGTAAAAAATACATCTAAGCATAATTGGATAGGAAATTTAATTCTGAGTAGAATGATATAAAAATATTCAAAATTGCATATAAGATGTTAACCTTTTCCCTTCCAACGTTTTTACCACAAAAAATTATTAAAATTTATATTTTGAACCGATAACGTAAAAAAATACATCAAAGCATATTTAGATAGGAATTAATTCTGAGTTCAATGATATAAAAATATTCAAAATTGCATATAAGATGTTAGCCTTTTCCCTTCCAACGTTTTAACCACAAAAAAATTATTAAAATTTATTTTTTGAACCGATAACGTAAAAAAATACATCAAAGCATATTTAGATAGGAAATTTAATTCTGAGTTCAATGATATAAAAATATATAAAATTAAACTTAAGATGTTAGCCTTTTCCCTTCGAACGTTTTCGCGACAAAAATGTTATTTTTTGAACCGGAAACGTAAAAAATACATCTAAGCATAATTGGATAGGAAATTTAATTCTGAGTAGAATGATATAAAAATATTCAAAATTGCATATAAGATGTTAACCTTTTCCCTTCCAACGTTTTTACCACAAAAAAATTATTAAAATTTATTTTTTGAACCGATAACGTAAAAAAATACATCAAAGCATATTTAGATAGGAAATTTAATTCTGAGTTCAATGATATAAAAATTTATAAAATTAAATTTAAGATGTTAGCCTTTTCCCTTTAAACGTTTTCGCGACAAAAATGTTATTTTTTGAACCGGAAACGTAAAAAATACATCTAAGCATAATTGGATAGGAAATTTAATTCTGAGTAGAATGATATAAAAATATTCAAAATTGCATATAAGATGTTAACCTTTTCCCTTCCAACGTTTTTACCACAAAAAATTATTAAAATTTATATTTTGAACCGATAACGTAAAAAAATACATCAAAGCATATTTAGATAGGAATTAATTCTGAGTTCAATGATATAAAAATATTCAAAATTGCATATAAGATGTTAGCCTTTTCCCTTCCAACGTTTTAACCACAAAAAAATTATTAAAATTTATTTTTTGAACCGATAACGTAAAAAAATACATCAAAGCATATTTAGATAGGAAATTTAATTCTGAGTTCAATGATATAAAAATATATAAAATTAAACTTAAGATGTTAGCCTTTTCCCTTCGAACGTTTTCGCGACAAAAATGTTATTTTTTGAACCGGAAACGTAAAAAATACATCTAAGCATAATTGGATAGGAAATTTAATTCTGAGTAGAATGATATAAAAATAATCAAAATTGCATATAAGATGTTAACCTTTTCCCTTCCAACGTTTTTACCACAAAAAATTATTAAAATTTATATTTTGAACCGATAACGTAAAAAAATACATCAAAGCATATTTAGATAGGAATTAATTCTGAGTTCAATGATATAAAAATATTCAAAATTGCATATAAGATGTTAGCCTTTTCCCTTCCAACGTTTTAACCACAAAAAAATTATTAAAATTTATTTTTTGAACCGATAACGTAAAAAAATACATCAAAGCATATTTAGATAGGAAATTTAATTCTGAGTTCAATGATATAAAAATTTATAAAATTAAACTTAAGATGTTAGCCTTTTCCCTTCGAACGTTTTCGCGACAAAAATGTTATTTTTTGAACCGGAAACGTAAAAAAATACATCTAAGCATAATTGGATAGGAAATTTAATTCTAAGTAGAATGATATAAAAATATTTAAAATTGCATATAAGATGTTAGCCTTTTCCCTTCCAACGTTTTTACCACAAAAAAATTATTAAAATTTATTTTTTGAACCGATAACGTAAAAAAATACATCAAAGCATATTTAGATAGGAAATTTAATTCTGAGTTCAATGATATAAAAATTTATAAAATTAAATTTAAGATGTTAGCCTTTTCCCTTTGAACGTTTTCGCGACAAAAATGTTATTTTTTGAACCGGAAACGTAAAAAATACATCTAAGCATAATTGGATAGGAAATTTAATTCTGAGTAGAATGATATAAAAATATTCAAAATTGCATATAAGATGTTAACCTTTTCCCTTCCAACGTTTTTACCACAAAAAATTATTAAAATTTATTTTTTGAACCGATAACGTAAAAAAATACATCAAAGCATATTTAGATAGGAATTAATTCTGAGTTCAATGATATAAAAATATTTAAAATTGCATATAAGATGTTAGCCTTTTCCCTTCCAACGTTTTTACCACAAAAAAAATATTAAAATTTATTTTTTGAACCGATAACGTAAAAAAATACATCAAAGCATATTTAGATAGGAAATTTAATTCTGAGTTCAATGATATAAAAATTTATAAAATTAAACTTAAGATGTTACCTTTTCCCTTCGAACGTTTTCGCGACAAAAATGTTATTTTTTGAACCGGAAACGTAAAAGAAAACATCTAAGCATAATTGGATAGGAAATTTAATTCTGAGTAGAATGATATAAAAATATTTAAAATTGCATATAAGATGTTAACCTTTTCCCTTCCAACGTTTTTACCACAAAAAATTATTAAAATTTATTTTTTGAACCGGAAACGTAAAAAATACATCAAAGCATATTTAGATAGGAATTAATTCTGAGTTCAATGATATAAAAATATTTAAAATTGCATATAAGATGTTAGCCTTTTCCCTTCCAACGTTTTTACCACAAAAAAATTATTAAAATTTATTTTTTGAACCGATAACGTAAAAAAATACATCAAAGCATATTTAGATAGGAAATTTAATTCTGAGTTCAATGATATAAAAATTTATAAAATTAAACTTAAGATGTTAGCCTTTTCCCTTCGACGTTTTCGCGACAAAAATGTTATTTTTTGAACCGGAAACGTAAAAGAAAACATCTAAGCATAATTGGATAGGAAATTTAATTCTGAGTAGAATGATATAAAAATATTCAAAATTGCATAAAAGATGTTAGCCTTTTCCCTTCCAACGTTTTTACCACAAACAAATTTTTAAAATTTATTTTTTGAACCGATAACGTAAAAAAATACATCAAAGCATATTTAGATAGGAAATTTAATTCTGAGTTCAATGATATAAAAATTTATAAAATTAAACTTAAGATGTTAGCCTTTTCCCTTCGAACGTTTTCGCGACAAAAATGTTATTTTTTGAACCGGAAACGTAAAAAATACATCTAAGCATAATTGGATAGGAAATTTAATTCTGAGTAGAATGATATAAAAATATTCAAAATTGCATATAAGATGTTAGCCTTTTCCCTTCCAACGTTTTTCCCACAAAAAAATTATTAAAATTTATTTTTTGAACCGATAACGTAAAAAAATACATCAAAGCCTATTTAGATAGGAAATTTAATTCTGAGTTCAATGATATAAAAATATATAAAATTAAACTTAAGATGTTAGCCTTTTCCCTTCGACGTTTTCGCGACAAAAATGTTATTTTTTGAACCGGAAACGTAAAAGAAAACATCTAAGCATAATTGGATAGGAAATTTAATTCTGAGTAGAATGATATAAAAATATTCAAAATTGCATAAAAGATGTTAGCCTTTTCCCTTCCAACGTTTTTACCACAAAAAAATTATTAAAATTTATTTTTTGAACCGATAACGTAAAAAAATACATCAAAGCATATTTAGATAGGAAATTTAATTCTGAGTTCAATGATATAAAAATTTATAAAATTAAATTTAAGATGTTAGCCTTTTCCCTTCGACGTTTTCGCGACAAAAATGTTATTTTTTGAACCGGAAACGTAAAAGAAAACATCTAAGCATAATTGGATAGGAAATTTAATTCTGAGTAGAATGATATAAAAATATTCAAAATTGCATAAAAGATGTTAGCCTTTTCCCTTCCAACGTTTTTACCACAAAAAAATTATTAAAATTTATTTTTTGAACCGATAACGTAAAAAAATACATCAAAGCATATTTAGATAGGAAATTTAATTCTGAGTTCAATGATATAAAAATTTATAAAATTAAATTTAAGATGTTAGCCTTTTCCCTTTGAACGTTTTCGCGACAAAAATGTTATTTTTTGAACCGGAAACGTAAAAAATACATCTAAGCATAATTGGATAGGAAATTTAATTCTGAGTAGAATGATATAAAAATATTCAAAATTGCATATAAGATGTTAACCTTTTCCCTTCCAACGTTTTTACCACAAAAAATTATTAAAATTTATATTTTGAACCGATAACGTAAAAAAATACATCAAAGCATATTTAGATAGGAAATTTAATTCTGAGTTCAATGATATAAAAATTTATAAAATTAAATTTAAGATGTTAGCCATTTCCCTTTGAACGTTTTCGCGACAAAAATGTTATTTTTTGAACCGGAAACGTAAAAAATACATCTAAGCATAATTGGATAGGAAATTTAATTCTGAGTAGAATGATATAAAAATATTCAAAATTGCATATAAGATGTTAACCTTTTCCCTTCCAACGTTTTTACCACAAAAAATTATTAAAATTTATATTTTGAACCGATAACGTAAAAAAATACATCAAAGCATATTTAGATAGGAATTAATTCTGAGTTCAATGATATAAAAATATTCAAAATTGCATATAAGATGTTAGCCTTTTCCCTTCCAACGTTTTAACCACAAAAAAATTATTAAAATTTATTTTTTGAACCGATAACGTAAAAAAATACATCAAAGCATATTTAGATAGGAAATTTAATTCTGAGTTCAATGATATAAAAATTTATAAAATTAAACTTAAGATGTTAGCCTTTTCCCTTCGAACGTTTTCGCGACAAAAATGTTATTTTTTGAACCGGAAACGTAAAAAATACATCTAAGCATAATTGGATAGGAAATTTAATTCTAAGTAGAATGATATAAAAATATTTAAAATTGCATATAAGATGTTAGCCTTTTCCCTTCCAACGTTTTTACCACAAAAAAATTATTAAAATTTATTTTTTGAACCGATAACGTAAAAAAATACATCAAAGCATATTTAGATAGGAAATTTAATTCTGAGTTCAATGATATAAAAATTTATAAAATTAAATTTAAGATGTTAGCCTTTTCCCTTCGAACGTTTTCGCGACAAAAATGTTATTTTTTGAACCGGAAACGTAAAAAATACATCTAAGCATAATTGGATAGGAAATTTAATTCTGAGTAGAATGATATAAAAATATTCAAAATTGCATATAAGATGTTAACCTTTTCCCTTCCAACGTTTTTACCACAAAAAATTATTAAAATTTATATTTTGAACCGATAACGTAAAAAAATACATCAAAGCATATTTAGATAGGAATTAATTCTGAGTTCAATGATATAAAAATATTCAAAATTGCATATAAGATGTTAGCCTTTTCCCTTCCAACGTTTTAACCACAAAAAAATTATTAAAATTTATTTTTTGAACCGATAACGTAAAAAAATACATCAAAGCATATTTAGATAGGAAATTTAATTCTGAGTTCAATGATATAAAAATTTATAAAATTAAACTTAAGATGTTACCTTTTCCCTTCGAACGTTTTCGCGACAAAAATGTTATTTTTTGAACCGGAAACGTAAAAGAAAACATCTAAGCATAATTGGATAGGAAATTTAATTCTGAGTAGAATGATATAAAAATATTTAAAATTGCATATAAGATGTTAACCTTTTCCCTTCCAACGTTTTTACCACAAAAAATTATTAAAATTTATTTTTTGAACCGGAAACGTAAAAAATACATCAAAGCATATTTAGATAGGAATTAATTCTGAGTTCAATGATATAAAAATATTTAAAATTGCATATAAGATGTTAGCCTTTTCCCTTCCAACGTTTTTACCACAAAAAAATTATTAAAATTTATTTTTTGAACCGATAACGTAAAAAAATACATCAAAGCATATTTAGATAGGAAATTTAATTCTGAGTTCAATGATATAAAAATTTATAAAATTAAACTTAAGATGTTAGCCTTTTCCCTTCGACGTTTTCGCGACAAAAATGTTATTTTTTGAACCGGAAACGTAAAAGAAAACATCTAAGCATAATTGGATAGGAAATTTAATTCTGAGTAGAATGATATAAAAATATTCAAAATTGCATAAAAGATGTTAGCCTTTTCCCTTCCAACGTTTTTATCACAAACAAATTTTTAAAATTTATTTTTTGAACCGATAACGTAAAAAAATACATCAAAGCATATTTAGATAGGAAATTTAATTCTGAGTTCAATGATATAAAAATTTATAAAATTAAACTTAAGATGTTAGCCTTTTCCCTTCGAACGTTTTCGCGACAAAAATGTTATTTTTTGAACCGGAAACGTAAAAAATACATCTAAGCATAATTGGATAGGAAATTTAATTCTGAGTAGAATGATATAAAAATATTCAAAATTGCATATAAGATGTTAACCTTTTCCCTTCCAACGTTTTTACCACAAAAAATTATTAAAATTTATATTTTGAACCGATAACGTAAAAAAATACATCAAAGCATATTTAGATAGGAATTAATTCTGAGTTCAATGATATAAAAATATTCAAAATTGCATATAAGATGTTAGCCTTTTCCCTTCCAACGTTTTAACCACAAAAAAATTATTAAAATTTATTTTTTGAACCGATAACGTAAAAAAATACATCAAAGCATATTTAGATAGGAAATTTAATTCTGAGTTCAATGATATAAAAATATATAAAATTAAACTTAAGATGTTAGCCTTTTCCCTTCGAACGTTTTCGCGACAAAAATGTTATTTTTTGAACCGGAAACGTAAAAAATACATCTAAGCATAATTGGATAGGAAATTTAATTCTGAGTAGAATGATATAAAAATATTCAAAATTGCATATAAGATGTTAACCTTTTCCCTTCCAACGTTTTTACCACAAAAAAATTATTAAAATTTATTTTTTGAACCGATAACGTAAAAAAATACATCAAAGCATATTTAGATAGGAAATTTAATTCTGAGTTCAATGATATAAAAATTTATAAAATTAAATTTAAGATGTTAGCCTTTTCCCTTTGAACGTTTTCGCGACAAAAATGTTATTTTTTGAACCGGAAACGTAAAAAATACATCTAAGCATAATTGGATAGGAAATTTAATTCTGAGTAGAATGATATAAAAATATTCAAAATTGCATATAAGATGTTAACCTTTTCCCTTCCAACGTTTTTACCACAAAAAATTATTAAAATTTATATTTTGAACCGATAACGTAAAAAAATACATCAAAGCATATTTAGATAGGAATTAATTCTGAGTTCAATGATATAAAAATATTCAAAATTGCATATAAGATGTTAGCCTTTTCCCTTCCAACGTTTTAACCACAAAAAAATTATTAAAATTTATTTTTTGAACCGATAACGTAAAAAAATACATCAAAGCATATTTAGATAGGAAATTTAATTCTGAGTTCAATGATATAAAAATATATAAAATTAAACTTAAGATGTTAGCCTTTTCCCTTCGAACGTTTTCGCGACAAAAATGTTATTTTTTGAACCGGAAACGTAAAAAATACATCTAAGCATAATTGGATAGGAAATTTAATTCTGAGTAGAATGATATAAAAATAATCAAAATTGCATATAAGATGTTAACCTTTTCCCTTCCAACGTTTTTACCACAAAAAATTATTAAAATTTATATTTTGAACCGATAACGTAAAAAAATACATCAAAGCATATTTAGATAGGAAATTTAATTCTGAGTTCAATGATATAAAAATTTATAAAATTAAACTTAAGATGTTACCTTTTCCCTTCGAACGTTTTCGCGACAAAAATGTTATTTTTTGAACCGGAAACGTAAAAGAAAACATCTAAGCATAATTGGATAGGAAATTTAATTCTGAGTAGAATGATATAAAAATATTTAAAATTGCATATAAGATGTTAACCTTTTCCCTTCCAACGTTTTTACCACAAAAAATTATTAAAATTTATTTTTTGAACCGGAAACGTAAAAAATACATCAAAGCATATTTAGATAGGAATTAATTCTGAGTTCAATGATATAAAAATATTTAAAATTGCATATAAGATGTTAGCCTTTTCCCTTCCAACGTTTTTACCACAAAAAAATTATTAAAATTTATTTTTTGAACCGATAACGTAAAAAAATACATCAAAGCATATTTAGATAGGAAATTTAATTCTGAGTTCAATGATATAAAAATTTATAAAATTAAACTTAAGATGTTAGCCTTTTCCCTTCGACGTTTTCGCGACAAAAATGTTATTTTTTGAACCGGAAACGTAAAAGAAAACATCTAAGCATAATTGGATAGGAAATTTAATTCTGAGTAGAATGATATAAAAATATTCAAAATTGCATAAAAGATGTTAGCCTTTTCCCTTCCAACGTTTTTACCACAAACAAATTTTTAAAATTTATTTTTTGAACCGATAACGTAAAAAAATACATCAAAGCATATTTAGATAGGAAATTTAATTCTGAGTTCAATGATATAAAAATTTATAAAATTAAACTTAAGATGTTAGCCTTTTCCCTTCGAACGTTTTCGCGACAAAAATGTTATTTTTTGAACCGGAAACGTAAAAAATACATCTAAGCATAATTGGATAGGAAATTTAATTCTGAGTAGAATGATATAAAAATATTCAAAATTGCATATAAGATGTTAGCCTTTTCCCTTCCAACGTTTTTCCCACAAAAAAATTATTAAAATTTATTTTTTGAACCGATAACGTAAAAAAATACATCAAAGCCTATTTAGATAGGAAATTTAATTCTGAGTTCAATGATATAAAAATATATAAAATTAAACTTAAGATGTTAGCCTTTTCCCTTCGACGTTTTCGCGACAAAAATGTTATTTTTTGAACCGGAAACGTAAAAGAAAACATCTAAGCATAATTGGATAGGAAATTTAATTCTGAGTAGAATGATATAAAAATATTCAAAATTGCATAAAAGATGTTAGCCTTTTCCCTTCCAACGTTTTTACCACAAAAAAATTATTAAAATTTATTTTTTGAACCGATAACGTAAAAAAATACATCAAAGCATATTTAGATAGGAAATTTAATTCTGAGTTCAATGATATAAAAATTTATAAAATTAAATTTAAGATGTTAGCCTTTTCCCTTCGACGTTTTCGCGACAAAAATGTTATTTTTTGAACCGGAAACGTAAAAGAAAACATCTAAGCATAATTGGATAGGAAATTTAATTCTGAGTAGAATGATATAAAAATATTCAAAATTGCATAAAAGATGTTAGCCTTTTCCCTTCCAACGTTTTTACCACAAAAAAATTATTAAAATTTATTTTTTGAACCGATAACGTAAAAAAATACATCAAAGCATATTTAGATAGGAAATTTAATTCTGAGTTCAATGATATAAAAATTTATAAAATTAAATTTAAGATGTTAGCCTTTTCCCTTTGAACGTTTTCGCGACAAAAATGTTATTTTTTGAACCGGAAACGTAAAAAATACATCAAAGCATATTTAGATAGGAATTAATTCTGAGTTCAATGATATAAAAATATTCAAAATTGCATATAAGATGTTAGCCTTTTCCCTTCCAACGTTTTTACCACAAAAAAATTATTAAAATTTATTTTTTGAACCGATAACGTAAAAAAATACATCAAAGCCTATTTAGATAGGAAATTTAATTCTGAGTTCAATGATATAAAAATATATAAAATTAAACTTAAGATGTTAGCCTTTTCCCTTCGACGTTTTCGCGACAAAAATGTTATTTTTTGAACCGGAAACGTAAAAGAAAACATCTAAGCATAATTGGATAGGAAATTTAATTCTGAGTAGAATGATATAAAAATATTCAAAATTGCATAAAAGATGTTAGCCTTTTCCCTTCCAACGTTTTTACCACAAAAAAATTATTAAAATTTATTTTTTGAACCGATAACGTAAAAAAATACATCAAAGCATATTTAGATAGGAAATTTAATTCTGAGTTCAATGATATAAAAATTTATAAAATTAAATTTAAGATGTTAGCCTTTTCCCTTTGAACGTTTTCGCGACAAAAATGTTATTTTTTGAACCGGAAACGTAAAAAATACATCTAAGCATAATTGGATAGGAAATTTAATTCTGAGTAGAATGATATAAAAATATTCAAAATTGCATATAAGATGTTAACCTTTTCCCTTCCAACGTTTTTACCACAAAAAATTATTAAAATTTATATTTTGAACCGATAACGTAAAAAAATACATCAAAGCATATTTAGATAGGAAATTTAATTCTGAGTTCAATGATATAAAAATTTATAAAATTAAATTTAAGATGTTAGCCTTTTCCCTTTGAACGTTTTCGCGACAAAAATGTTATTTTTTGAACCGGAAACGTAAAAAATACATCTAAGCATAATTGGATAGGAAATTTAATTCTGAGTAGAATGATATAAAAATATTCAAAATTGCATATAAGATGTTAACCTTTTCCCTTCCAACGTTTTTACCACAAAAAATTATTAAAATTTATATTTTGAACCGATAACGTTAAAAAATACATCAAAGCATATTTAGATAGGAATTAATTCTGAGTTCAATGATATAAAAATATTCAAAATTGCATATAAGATGTTAGCCTTTTCCCTTCCAACGTTTTAACCACAAAAAAATTATTAAAATTTATTTTTTGAACCGATAACGTAAAAAAATACATCAAAGCATATTTAGATAGGAAATTTAATTCTGAGTTCAATGATATAAAAATTTATAAAATTAAACTTAAGATGTTAGCCTTTTCCCTTCGAACGTTTTCGCGACAAAAATGTTATTTTTTGAACCGGAAACGTAAAAAAATACATCTAAGCATAATTGGATAGGAAATTTTATTCTAAGTAGAATGATATAAAAATATTTAAAATTGCATATAAGATGTTAGCCTTTTCCCTTCCAACGTTTTTACCACAAAAAAATTATTAAAATTTATTTTTTGAACCGATAACGTAAAAAAATACATCAAAGCATATTTAGATAGGAAATTTAATTCTGAGTTCAATAATATAAAAATTTATAAAATTAAATTTAAGATGTTAGCCTTTTCCCTTCGAACGTTTTCGCGACAAAAATGTTATTTTTTGAACCGGAAACGTAAAAAATACATCTAAGCATAATTGGATAGGAAATTTAATTCTGAGTAGAATGATATAAAAATATTCAAAATTGCATATAAGATGTTAACCTTTTCCCTTCCAACGTTTTTACCACAAAAAATTATTAAAATTTATATTTTGAACCGATAACGTAAAAAAATACATCAAAGCATATTTAGATAGGAATTAATTCTGAGTTCAATGATATAAAAATATTCAAAATTGCATATAAGATGTTAGCCTTTTCCCTTCCAACGTTTTAACCACAAAAAAATTATTAAAATTTATTTTTTGAACCGATAACGTAAAAAAATACATCAAAGCATATTTAGATAGGAAATTTAATTCTGAGTTCAATGATATAAAAATTTATAAAATTAAACTTAAGATGTTACCTTTTCCCTTCGAACGTTTTCGCGACAAAAATGTTATTTTTTGAACCGGAAACGTAAAAGAAAACATCTAAGCATAATTGGATAGGAAATTTAATTCTGAGTAGAATGATATAAAAATATTCAAAATTGCATATAAGATGTTAACCTTTTCCCTTCCAACGTTTTTACCACAAAAAATTATTAAAATTTATATTTTGAACCGATAACGTTAAAAAATACATCAAAGCATATTTAGATAGGAATTAATTCTGAGTTCAATGATATAAAAATATTCAAAATTGCATATAAGATGTTAGCCTTTTCCCTTCCAACGTTTTAACCACAAAAAAATTATTAAAATTTATTTTTTGAACCGATAACGTAAAAAAATACATCAAAGCATATTTAGATAGGAAATTTAATTCTGAGTTCAATGATATAAAAATTTATAAAATTAAACTTAAGATGTTAGCCTTTTCCCTTCGAACGTTTTCGCGACAAAAATGTTATTTTTTGAACCGGAAACGTAAAAAAATACATCTAAGCATAATTGGATAGGAAATTTTATTCTAAGTAGAATGATATAAAAATATTTAAAATTGCATATAAGATGTTAGCCTTTTCCCTTCCAACGTTTTTACCACAAAAAAATTATTAAAATTTATTTTTTGAACCGATAACGTAAAAAAATACATCAAAGCATATTTAGATAGGAAATTTAATTCTGAGTTCAATGATATAAAAATTTATAAAATTAAACTTAAGATGTTAGCCTTTTCCCTTCGAACGTTTTCGCGACAAAAATGTTATTTTTTGAACCGGAAACGTATCATTATTTTTTCCTTAACGTTTTTACCACAAAAAAATTATTAAAATTTATTTTTTGAACCGATAACGTAAAAAAATACATCAAAGCATATTTAGATAGGAAATTTAATTCTGAGTTCAATGATATAAAAATTTATAAAATTAAACTTAAGATGTTACCTTTTCCCTTCGAACGTTTTCGCGACAAAAATGTTATTTTTTGAACCGGAAACGTAAAAGAAAACATCTAAGCATAATTGGATAGGAAATTTAATTCTGAGTAGAATGATATAAAAATATTTAAAATTGCATATAAGATGTTAACCTTTTCCCTTCCAACGTTTTTACCACAAAAAATTATTAAAATTTATTTTTTGAACCGGAAACGTAAAAAATACATCAAAGCATATTTAGATAGGAATTAATTCTGAGTTCAATGATATAAAAATATTTAAAATTGCATATAAGATGTTAGCCTTTTCCCTTCCAACGTTTTTACCACAAAAAATTTATTAAAATTTATTTTTTGAACCGATAACGTAAAAAAATACATCAAAGCATATTTAGATAGGAAATTTAATTCTGAGTTCAATGATATAAAAATTTATAAAATTAAACTTAAGATGTTAGCCTTTTCCCTTCGACGTTTTCGCGACAAAAATGTTATTTTTTGAACCGGAAACGTAAAAGAAAACATCTAAGCATAATTGGATAGGAAATTTAATTCTGAGTAGAATGATATAAAAATATTCAAAATTGCATAAAAGATGTTAGCCTTTTCCCTTCCAACGTTTTTACCACAAACAAATTTTTAAAATTTATTTTTTGAACCGATAACGTAAAAAAATACATCAAAGCATATTTAGATAGGAAATTTAATTCTGAGTTCAATGATATAAAAATTTATAAAATTAAACTTAAGATGTTAGCCTTTTCCCTTCGAACGTTTTCGCGACAAAAATGTTATTTTTTGAACCGGAAACGTAAAAAATACATCTAAGCATAATTGGATAGGAAATTTAATTCTGAGTAGAATGATATAAAAATATTCAAAATTGCATATAAGATGTTAGCCTTTTCCCTTCCAACGTTTTTCCCACAAAAAAATTATTAAAATTTATTTTTTGAACCGATAACGTAAAAAAATACATCAAAGCCTATTTAGATAGGAAATTTAATTCTGAGTTCAATGATATAAAAATATATAAAATTAAACTTAAGATGTTAGCCTTTTCCCTTCGACGTTTTCGCGACAAAAATGTTATTTTTTGAACCGGAAACGTAAAAGAAAACATCTAAGCATAATTGGATAGGAAATTTAATTCTGAGTAGAATGATATAAAAATATTCAAAATTGCATAAAAGATGTTAGCCTTTTCCCTTCCAACGTTTTTACCACAAAAAAATTATTAAAATTTATTTTTTGAACCGATAACGTAAAAAAATACATCAAAGCATATTTAGATAGGAAATTTAATTCTGAGTTCAATGATATAAAAATTTATAAAATTAAATTTAAGATGTTAGCCTTTTCCCTTCGACGTTTTCGCGACAAAAATGTTATTTTTTGAACCGGAAACGTAAAAGAAAACATCTAAGCATAATTGGATAGGAAATTTAATTCTGAGTAGAATGATATAAAAATATTCAAAATTGCATAAAAGATGTTAGCCTTTTCCCTTCCAACGTTTTTACCACAAAAAAATTATTAAAATTTATTTTTTGAACCGATAACGTAAAAAAATACATCAAAGCATATTTAGATAGGAAATTTAATTCTGAGTTCAATGATATAAAAATTTATAAAATTAAATTTAAGATGTTAGCCTTTTCCCTTTGAACGTTTTCGCGACAAAAATGTTATTTTTTGAACCGGAAACGTAAAAAATACATCAAAGCATATTTAGATAGGAATTAATTCTGAGTTCAATGATATAAAAATATTCAAAATTGCATATAAGATGTTAGCCTTTTCCCTTCCAACGTTTTTACCACAAAAAAATTATTAAAATTTATTTTTTGAACCGATAACGTAAAAAAATACATCAAAGCCTATTTAGATAGGAAATTTAATTCTGAGTTCAATGATATAAAAATATATAAAATTAAACTTAAGATGTTAGCCTTTTCCCTTCGACGTTTTCGCGACAAAAATGTTATTTTTTGAACCGGAAACGTAAAAGAAAACATCTAAGCATAATTGGATAGGAAATTTAATTCTGAGTAGAATGATATAAAAATATTCAAAATTGCATAAAAGATGTTAGCCTTTTCCCTTCCAACGTTTTTACCACAAAAAAATTATTAAAATTTATTTTTTGAACCGATAACGTAAAAAAATACATCAAAGCATATTTAGATAGGAAATTTAATTCTGAGTTCAATGATATAAAAATTTATAAAATTAAATTTAAGATGTTAGCCTTTTCCCTTTGAACGTTTTCGCGACAAAAATGTTATTTTTTGAACCGGAAACGTAAAAAATACATCTAAGCATAATTGGATAGGAAATTTAATTCTGAGTAGAATGATATAAAAATATTTAAAATTGCATATAAGATGTTAACCTTTTCCCTTCCAACGTTTTTACCACAAAAAATTATTAAAATTTATTTTTTGAACCGGAAACGTAAAAAATACATCAAAGCATATTTAGATAGGAATTAATTCTGAGTTCAATGATATAAAAATATTTAAAATTGCATATAAGATGTTAGCCTTTTCCCTTCCAACGTTTTTACCACAAAAAAATTATTAAAATTTATTTTTTGAACCGATAACGTAAAAAAATACATCAAAGCATATTTAGATAGGAAATTTAATTCTGAGTTCAATGATATAAAAATTTATAAAATTAAACTTAAGATGTTAGCCTTTTCCCTTCGACGTTTTCGCGACAAAAATGTTATTTTTTGAACCGGAAACGTAAAAGAAAACATCTAAGCATAATTGGATAGGAAATTTAATTCTGAGTAGAATGATATAAAAATATTCAAAATTGCATAAAAGATGTTAGCCTTTTCCCTTCCAACGTTTTTACCACAAACAAATTTTTAAAATTTATTTTTTGAACCGATAACGTAAAAAAATACATCAAAGCATATTTAGATAGGAAATTTAATTCTGAGTTCAATGATATAAAAATTTATAAAATTAAACTTAAGATGTTAGCCTTTTCCCTTCGAACGTTTTCGCGACAAAAATGTTATTTTTTGAACCGGAAACGTAAAAAATACATCTAAGCATAATTGGATAGGAAATTTAATTCTGAGTAGAATGATATAAAAATATTCAAAATTGCATATAAGATGTTAGCCTTTTCCCTTCCAACGTTTTTCCCACAAAAAAATTATTAAAATTTATTTTTTGAACCGATAACGTAAAAAAATACATCAAAGCCTATTTAGATAGGAAATTTAATTCTGAGTTCAATGATATAAAAATATATAAAATTAAACTTAAGATGTTAGCCTTTTCCCTTCGACGTTTTCGCGACAAAAATGTTATTTTTTGAACCGGAAACGTAAAAGAAAACATCTAAGCATAATTGGATAGGAAATTTAATTCTGAGTAGAATGATATAAAAATATTCAAAATTGCATAAAAGATGTTAGCCTTTTCCCTTCCAACGTTTTTACCACAAAAAAATTATTAAAATTTATTTTTTGAACCGATAACGTAAAAAAATACATCAAAGCATATTTAGATAGGAAATTTAATTCTGAGTTCAATGATATAAAAATTTATAAAATTAAATTTAAGATGTTAGCCTTTTCCCTTCGACGTTTTCGCGACAAAAATGTTATTTTTTGAACCGGAAACGTAAAAGAAAACATCTAAGCATAATTGGATAGGAAATTTAATTCTGAGTAGAATGATATAAAAATATTCAAAATTGCATAAAAGATGTTAGCCTTTTCCCTTCCAACGTTTTTACCACAAAAAAATTATTAAAATTTATTTTTTGAACCGATAACGTAAAAAAATACATCAAAGCATATTTAGATAGGAAATTTAATTCTGAGTTCAATGATATAAAAATTTATAAAATTAAATTTAAGATGTTAGCCTTTTCCCTTTGAACGTTTTCGCGACAAAAATGTTATTTTTTGAACCGGAAACGTAAAAAATACATCAAAGCATATTTAGATAGGAATTAATTCTGAGTTCAATGATATAAAAATATTCAAAATTGCATATAAGATGTTAGCCTTTTCCCTTCCAACGTTTTTACCACAAAAAAATTATTAAAATTTATTTTTTGAACCGATAACGTAAAAAAATACATCAAAGCCTATTTAGATAGGAAATTTAATTCTGAGTTCAATGATATAAAAATATATAAAATTAAACTTAAGATGTTAGCCTTTTCCCTTCGACGTTTTCGCGACAAAAATGTTATTTTTTGAACCGGAAACGTAAAAGAAAACATCTAAGCATAATTGGATAGGAAATTTAATTCTGAGTAGAATGATATAAAAATATTCAAAATTGCATAAAAGATGTTAGCCTTTTCCCTTCCAACGTTTTTACCACAAAAAAATTATTAAAATTTATTTTTTGAACCGATAACGTAAAAAAATACATCAAAGCATATTTAGATAGGAAATTTAATTCTGAGTTCAATGATATAAAAATTTATAAAATTAAATTTAAGATGTTAGCCTTTTCCCTTTGAACGTTTTCGCGACAAAAATGTTATTTTTTGAACCGGAAACGTAAAAAATACATCTAAGCATAATTGGATAGGAAATTTAATTCTGAGTAGAATGATATAAAAATATTCAAAATTGCATATAAGATGTTAACCTTTTCCCTTCCAACGTTTTTACCACAAAAAATTATTAAAATTTATATTTTGAACCGATAACGTAAAAAAATACATCAAAGCATATTTAGATAGGAAATTTAATTCTGAGTTCAATGATATAAAAATTTATAAAATTAAATTTAAGATGTTAGCCTTTTCCCTTTGAACGTTTTCGCGACAAAAATGTTATTTTTTGAACCGGAAACGTAAAAAATACATCTAAGCATAATTGGATAGGAAATTTAATTCTGAGTAGAATGATATAAAAATATTCAAAATTGCATATAAGATGTTAACCTTTTCCCTTCCAACGTTTTTACCACAAAAAATTATTAAAATTTATATTTTGAACCGATAACGTTAAAAAATACATCAAAGCATATTTAGATAGGAATTAATTCTGAGTTCAATGATATAAAAATATTCAAAATTGCATATAAGATGTTAGCCTTTTCCCTTCCAACGTTTTAACCACAAAAAAATTATTAAAATTTATTTTTTGAACCGATAACGTAAAAAAATACATCAAAGCATATTTAGATAGGAAATTTAATTCTGAGTTCAATGATATAAAAATTTATAAAATTAAACTTAAGATGTTAGCCTTTTCCCTTCGAACGTTTTCGCGACAAAAATGTTATTTTTTGAACCGGAAACGTAAAAAAATACATCTAAGCATAATTGGATAGGAAATTTTATTCTAAGTAGAATGATATAAAAATATTTAAAATTGCATATAAGATGTTAGCCTTTTCCCTTCCAACGTTTTTACCACAAAAAAATTATTAAAATTTATTTTTTGAACCGATAACGTAAAAAAATACATCAAAGCATATTTAGATAGGAAATTTAATTCTGAGTTCAATAATATAAAAATTTATAAAATTAAATTTAAGATGTTAGCCTTTTCCCTTCGAACGTTTTCGCGACAAAAATGTTATTTTTTGAACCGGAAACGTAAAAAATACATCTAAGCATAATTGGATAGGAAATTTAATTCTGAGTAGAATGATATAAAAATATTCAAAATTGCATATAAGATGTTAACCTTTTCCCTTCCAACGTTTTTACCACAAAAAATTATTAAAATTTATATTTTGAACCGATAACGTAAAAAAATACATCAAAGCATATTTAGATAGGAATTAATTCTGAGTTCAATGATATAAAAATATTCAAAATTGCATATAAGATGTTAGCCTTTTCCCTTCCAACGTTTTAACCACA
Source organism: Gordionus sp. m RMFG-2023 (assembly GCF_954871325.1). Classification (NCBI taxonomy): domain Eukaryota; kingdom Metazoa; phylum Nematomorpha; class Gordioida; order Chordodea; family Parachordodidae; genus Gordionus; species Gordionus sp. m RMFG-2023. Next base: position 20,676,977 of record NC_088775.1, read on the forward strand.
AAAAAATTATTAAAATTTATTTTTTGAACCGATAACGTAAAAAAATACATCAAAGCATATTTAGATAGGAAATTTAATTCTGAGTTCAATGATATAAAAATTTATAAAATTAAACTTAAGATGTTACCTTTTCCCTTCGAACGTTTTCGCGACAAAAATGTTATTTTTTGAACCGGAAACGTAAAAGAAAACATCTAAGCATAATTGGATAGGAAATTTAATTCTGAGTAGAATGATATAAAAATATTCAAAATTGCATATAAGATGTTAACCTTTTCCCTTCCAACGTTTTTACCACAAAAAATTATTAAAATTTATATTTTGAACCGATAACGTAAAAAAATACATCAAAGCATATTTAGATAGGAATTAATTCTGAGTTCAATGATATAAAAATATTCAAAATTGCATATAAGATGTTAGCCTTTTCCCTTCCAACGTTTTAACCACAAAAAAATTATTAAAATTTATTTTTTGAACCGATAACGTAAAAAAATACATCAAAGCATATTTAGATAGGAAATTTAATTCTGAGTTCAATGATATAAAAATATATAAAATTAAACTTAAGATGTTAGCCTTTTCCCTTCGAACGTTTTCGCGACAAAAATGTTATTTTTTGAACCGGAAACGTAAAAAAATACATCTAAGCATAATTGGATAGGAAATTTAATTCTAAGTAGAATGATATAAAAATATTTAAAATTGCATATAAGATGTTAGCCTTTTCCCTTCCAACGTTTTTACCACAAAAAAATTATTAAAATTTATTTTTTGAACCGATAACGTAAAAAAATACATCAAAGCATATTTAGATAGGAAATTTAATTCTGAGTTCAATGATATAAAAATTTATAAAATTAAATTTAAGATGTTAGCCTTTTCCCTTTGAACGTTTTCGCGACAAAAATGTTATTTTTTGATCCGGAAACGTAAAAAATACATCTAAGCATAATTGGATAGGAAATTTAATTCTGAGTAGAATGATATAAAAATATTCAAAATTGCATATAAGATGTTAACCTTTTCCCTTCCAACGTTTTTACCACAAAAAAATTATTAAAATTTATTTTTTGAACCGATAACGTAAAAAAATACATCAAAGCATATTTAGATAGGAAATTTAATTCTGAGTTCAATGATATAAAAATTTATAAAATTAAATTTAAGATGTTAGCCTTTTCCCTTTGAACGTTTTCGCGACAAAAATGTTATTTTTTGAACCGGAAACGTAAAAAATACATCTAAGCATAATTGGATAGGAAATTTAATTCTGAGTAGAATGATATAAAAATATTCAAAATTGCATATAAGATGTTAACCTTTTCCCTTCCAACGTTTTTACCACAAAAAATTATTAAAATTTATATTTTGAACCGATAACGTAAAAAAATACATCAAAGCATATTTAGATAGGAATTAATTCTGAGTTCAATGATATAAAAATATTCAAAATTGCATATAAGATGTTAGCCTTTTCCCTTCCAACGTTTTAACCACAAAAAAATTATTAAAATTTATTTTTTGAACCGATAACGTAAAAAAATACATCAAAGCATATTTAGATAGGAAATTTAATTCTGAGTTCAATGATATAAAAATATATAAAATTAAACTTAAGATGTTAGCCTTTTCCCTTCGAACGTTTTCGCGACAAAAATGTTATTTTTTGAACCGGAAACGTAAAAAAATACATCTAAGCATAATTGGATAGGAAATTTAATTCTAAGTAGAATGATATAAAAATATTTAAAATTGCATATAAGATGTTAGCCTTTTCCCTTCCAACGTTTTTACCACAAAAAAATTATTAAAATTTATTTTTTGAACCGATAACGTAAAAAAATACATCAAAGCATATTTAGATAGGAAATTTAATTCTGAGTTCAATGATATAAAAATTTATAAAATTAAATTTAAGATGTTAGCCTTTTCCCTTTGAACGTTTTCGCGACAAAAATGTTATTTTTTGATCCGGAAACGTAAAAAATACATCTAAGCATAATTGGATAGGAAATTTAATTCTGAGTAGAATGATATAAAAATATTCAAAATTGCATATAAGATGTTAACCTTTTCCCTTCCAACGTTTTTACCACAAAAAAATTATTAAAATTTATTTTTTGAACCGATAACGTAAAAAAATACATCAAAGCATATTTAGATAGGAAATTTAATTCTGAGTTCAATGATATAAAAATTTATAAAATTAAATTTAAGATGTTAGCCTTTTCCCTTTGAACGTTTTCGCGACAAAAATGTTATTTTTTGAACCGGAAACGTAAAAAATACATCTAAGCATAATTGGATAGGAAATTTAATTCTGAGTAGAATGATATAAAAATATTCAAAATTGCATATAAGATGTTAACCTTTTCCCTTCCAACGTTTTTACCACAAAAAATTATTAAAATTTATATTTTGAACCGATAACGTAAAAAAATACATCAAAGCATATTTAGATAGGAATTAATTCTGAGTTCAATGATATAAAAATATTCAAAATTGCATATAAGATGTTAGCCTTTTCCCTTCCAACGTTTTAACCACAAAAAAATTATTAAAATTTATTTTTTGAACCGATAACGTAAAAAAATACATCAAAGCATATTTAGATAGGAAATTTAATTCTGAGTTCAATGATATAAAAATTTATAAAATTAAACTTAAGATGTTAGCCTTTTCCCTTCGAACGTTTTCGCGACAAAAATGTTATTTTTTGAACCGGAAACGTAAAAAAATACATCTAAGCATAATTGGATAGGAAATTTAATTCTAAGTAGAATGATATAAAAATATTTAAAATTGCATATAAGATGTTAGCCTTTTCCCTTCCAACGTTTTTACCACAAAAAAATTATTAAAATTTATTTTTTGAACCGATAACGTAAAAAAATACATCAAAGCATATTTAGATAGGAAATTTAATTCTGAGTTCAATGATATAAAAATTTATAAAATTAAATTTAAGATGTTAGCCTTTTCCCTTTGAACGTTTTCGCGACAAAAATGTTATTTTTTGAACCGGAAACGTAAAAAATACATCTAAGCATAATTGGATAGGAAATTTAATTCTGAGTAGAATGATATAAAAATATTCAAAATTGCATATAAGATGTTAACCTTTTCCCTTCCAACGTTTTTACCACAAAAAATTATTAAAATTTATTTTTTGAACCGATAACGTAAAAAAATACATCAAAGCATATTTAGATAGGAATTAATTCTGAGTTCAATGATATAAAAATATTTAAAATTGCATATAAGATGTTAGCCTTTTCCCTTCCAACGTTTTTACCACAAAAAAAATATTAAAATTTATTTTTTGAACCGATAACGTAAAAAAATACATCAAAGCATATTTAGATAGGAAATTTAATTCTGAGTTCAATGATATAAAAATTTATAAAATTAAACTTAAGATGTTACCTTTTCCCTTCGAACGTTTTCGCGACAAAAATGTTATTTTTTGAACCGGAAACGTAAAAGAAAACATCTAAGCATAATTGGATAGGAAATTTAATTCTGAGTAGAATGATATAAAAATATTTAAAATTGCATATAAGATGTTAACCTTTTCCCTTCCAACGTTTTTACCACAAAAAATTATTAAAATTTATTTTTTGAACCGGAAACGTAAAAAATACATCAAAGCATATTTAGATAGGAATTAATTCTGAGTTCAATGATATAAAAATATTTAAAATTGCATATAAGATGTTAGCCTTTTCCCTTCCAACGTTTTTACCACAAAAAAATTATTAAAATTTATTTTTTGAACCGATAACGTAAAAAAATACATCAAAGCATATTTAGATAGGAAATTTAATTCTGAGTTCAATGATATAAAAATTTATAAAATTAAACTTAAGATGTTAGCCTTTTCCCTTCGACGTTTTCGCGACAAAAATGTTATTTTTTGAACCGGAAACGTAAAAGAAAACATCTAAGCATAATTGGATAGGAAATTTAATTCTGAGTAGAATGATATAAAAATATTCAAAATTGCATAAAAGATGTTAGCCTTTTCCCTTCCAACGTTTTTACCACAAACAAATTTTTAAAATTTATTTTTTGAACCGATAACGTAAAAAAATACATCAAAGCATATTTAGATAGGAAATTTAATTCTGAGTTCAATGATATAAAAATTTATAAAATTAAACTTAAGATGTTAGCCTTTTCCCTTCGAACGTTTTCGCGACAAAAATGTTATTTTTTGAACCGGAAACGTAAAAAATACATCTAAGCATAATTGGATAGGAAATTTAATTCTGAGTAGAATGATATAAAAATATTCAAAATTGCATATAAGATGTTAACCTTTTCCCTTCCAACGTTTTTACCACAAAAAATTATTAAAATTTATATTTTGAACCGATAACGTAAAAAAATACATCAAAGCATATTTAGATAGGAATTAATTCTGAGTTCAATGATATAAAAATATTCAAAATTGCATATAAGATGTTAGCCTTTTCCCTTCCAACGTTTTAACCACAAAAAAATTATTAAAATTTATTTTTTGAACCGATAACGTAAAAAAATACATCAAAGCATATTTAGATAGGAAATTTAATTCTGAGTTCAATGATATAAAAATATATAAAATTAAACTTAAGATGTTAGCCTTTTCCCTTCGAACGTTTTCGCGACAAAAATGTTATTTTTTGAACCGGAAACGTAAAAAAATACATCTAAGCATAATTGGATAGGAAATTTAATTCTAAGTAGAATGATATAAAAATATTTAAAATTGCATATAAGATGTTAGCCTTTTCCCTTCCAACGTTTTTACCACAAAAAAATTATTAAAATTTATTTTTTGAACCGATAACGTAAAAAAATACATCAAAGCATATTTAGATAGGAAATTTAATTCTGAGTTCAATGATATAAAAATTTATAAAATTAAATTTAAGATGTTAGCCTTTTCCCTTTGAACGTTTTCGCGACAAAAATGTTATTTTTTGAACCGGAAACGTAAAAAATACATCTAAGCATAATTGGATAGGAAATTTAATTCTGAGTAGAATGATATAAAAATATTCAAAATTGCATATAAGATGTTAACCTTTTCCCTTCCAACGTTTTTACCACAAAAAATTTATAAAATTTATTTTTTGAACCGATAACGTAAAAAAATACATCAAAGCATATTTAGATAGGAATTAATTCTGAGTTCAATGATATAAAAATATTTAAAATTGCATATAAGATGTTAGCCTTTTCCCTTCCAACGTTTTTACCACAAACAAATTTTTAAAATTTATTTTTTGAACCGATAACGTAAAAAAATACATCAAAGCATATTTAGATAGGAAATTTAATTCTGAGTTCAATGATATAAAAATTTATAAAATTAAACTTAAGATGTTAGGTTTTTCCCTTTGAACGTTTTCGCGACAAAAATGTTATTTTTTGAACCGGAAACGTAAAAAAATACATCTAAGCATAATTGGATAGGAAATTTTATTCTAAGTAGAATGATATAAAAATATTTAAAATTGCATATAAGATGTTAGCCTTTTCCCTTCCAACGTTTTTACCACAAAAAAATTATTAAAATTTATTTTTTGAACCGATAACGTAAAAAAATACATCAAAGCATATTTAGATAGGAAATTTAATTCTGAGTTCAATGATATAAAAATTTATAAAATTAAATTTAAGATGTTAGCCTTTTCCTTTTGAACGTTTTCGCGACAAAAATGTTATTTTTTGAACCGGAAACGTAAAAAATACATCTAAGCATGATTGGATAGGAAATTTAATTCTGAGTAGAATGATATAAAAATATTCAAAATTGCATATAAGATGTTAACCTTTTCCCTTCCAACGTTTTTACCACAAAAAATTTATAAAATTTATTTTTTGAACCGGAAACGTAAAAAATACATCTAAGCATAATTGGATAGGAAATTTAATTCTGAGTAGAATGATATAAAAATATTCAAAATTGCATATAAGATGTTAACCTTTTCCCTTCCAACGTTTTTACCACAAAAAAAATATTAAAATTTATTTTTTGAACCGATAACGTAAAAAAATACATCAAAGCATATTTAGATAGGAAATTTAATTCTGAGTTCAATGATATAAAAATTTATAAAATTAAACTTAAGATGTTAGGTTTTTCCCTTTGAACGTTTTCGCGACAAAAATGTTATTTTTTGAACCGGAAACGTAAAAGAAAACATCTAAGCATAATTGGATAGGAAATTTAATTCTGAGTAGAATGATATAAAAATATTCAAAATTGCATATAAGATGTTAGCCTTTTCCCTTCCAACGTTTTTACCACAAACAAATTTTTAAAATTTATTTTTTGAACCTATAACTTAGAAAATTATATCAAAGCATATTTAGATAGGAAATTTAATTCTGAGTTCAATGATATAAAAATTTATAAAATTAAACTTAAGATGTTAGCCTTTTCCCTTTGAACGTTTTCGCGACAAAAATGTTATTTTTTGAACCGGAAACGTAAAAAATACATCTAAGCATAATTGGATAGAAAATTTAATTCTGAGTATAATGATATAAAAATATTCAAAATTGCATATAAGATGTTGGCCTTTTACCTTCCAACGTTTTTACCACAAAAAAATTATTAAAATTTATTTTGTGATCGGATAACGTAAAAAATTACATCAAAGCATATTTAGATAGGAAATTTAATTCTGAGTTCAATGATATAAAAATTTATAAAATTAAACTTAAGATGTTAGCCTTTTCCCTTTGAACGTTTTCGCGACAAAAATGTTATTTTTTGAACCGGAAACGTAAAAAATACATCTAAGCATAATTGGATAGGAAATTTAATTCTGAGTAGAATGATATAAAAATATTCAAAATTGCATATAAGATGTTAACCTTTTCCCTTCCAACGTTTTTACCACAAAAAATTATTAAAATTTATATTTTGAACCGATAACGTAAAAAAATACATCAAAGCATATTTAGATAGGAATTAATTCTGAGTTCAATGATATAAAAATATTCAAAATTGCATATAAGATGTTAGCCTTTTCCCTTCCAACGTTTTTACCACAAAAAAATTATTAAAATTTATTTTTTGAACCGATAACGTAAAAAAATACATCAAAGCATATTTAGATAGGAAATTTAATTCTGAGTTCAATGATATAAAAATTTATAAAATTAAACTTAAGATGTTAGCCTTTTCCCTTCGACGTTTTCGCGACAAAAATGTTATTTTTTGAACCGGAAACGTAAAAGAAAACATCTAAGCATAATTGGATAGGAAATTTAATTCTGAGTAGAATGATATAAAAATATTCAAAATTGCATATAAGATGTTAGCCTTTTCCCTTCCAACGTTTTTACCACAAACAAATTTTTAAAATTTATTTTTTGAACCGATAACGTAAAAAAATACATCAAATCATATTTAGATAGGAAATTTAATTCTGAGTTCAATGATATAAAAATTTATAAAATTAAACTTAAGATGTTAGCCTTTTACCTTCGAACGTTTTCGCGACAAAAATGTTATTTTTTGAACCGGAAACGTAAAAATACATTTAAGCATAATTGGATAGGAAATTTAATTCTGAGTAGAATGATATAAAAATATTCAAAATTGCATATAAGATGTTAGCCTTTTCCCTTCCAACGTTTTTACCACAAAAAAATTATTAAAATTTATTTTTTGAACCGATAACGTAAAAAATTACATCAAAGCATATTTAGATAGGAAATTTAATTCTGAGTTCAATGATATAAAAATTTATAAAATTAAACTTAAGATGTAAGCCTTTTCCCTTCGACGTTTTCCCGACAAAAATGTTATTTTTTGAACCGGAAATGTAAAAGAAAACATCTAAGCATAATTGGATAGGAAATTTAATTCTGAGTAGAATGATATAAAAATATTCAAAATTGCATATAAGATGTTAGCCTTTTCCCTTCCAACGTTTTTACCACAAACAAATTTTTAAAATTTATTTTTTGAACCGATAACGTAAAAAAACACATCAAAGCATATTTAGATAGGAAATTTAATTCTGAGTTCAATGATATAAAAATTTATAAAATTAAACTTAAGATGTTAGCCTTTTCCCTTTGAACGTTTTCGCGACAAAAATGTTATTTTTTGAACCGGAAACGTAAAAAATACATCTAAGCATAATTGGATAGGAAATTTAATTCTGAGTAGAATGATATAAAAATATTCAAAATTGCATATAAGATGTTAGCCTTTTCCCTTCCAACGTTTTTACCACAAAAAAATTATTAAAATTTATTTTTTGAACCTATAACTTAGAAAATTATATCAAAGCATATTTAGATAGGAAATTTAATTCTGAGTTCAATGATATAAAAATATTCAAAATTGCATATAAGATGTTAGCCTTTTCCCTTCCAACGTTTTTACCACAAAAAAATTATTAAAATTTATTTTTTGAACCGATAACGTAAAAAAATACATCAAAGCATATTTAGATAGGAAATTTAATTCTGAGTTCAATGATATAAAAATTTATAAAATTAAACTTAAGATGTTAGCCTTTTCCCTTCGAACGTTTTCGCGACAAAAATGTTATTTTTTGAACCGGAAACGTAAAAAAATACATCTAAGCATAATTGGATAGGAAATATAATTCTAAGTAGAATGATATAAAAATATTTAAAATTGCATATAAGATGTTAGCCTTTTCCCTTCCAACGTTTTTACCACAAAAAAATTATTAAAATTTATTTTTTGAACCGATAACGTAAAAAAATACATCAAAGCATATTTAGATAGGAAATTTAATTCTGAGTTCAATGATATAAAAATTTATAAAATTAAATTTAAGATGTTAGCCTTTTCCCTTTGAACGTTTTCGTGACAAAAATGTTATTTTTTGAACCGGAAACGTAAAAAATACATCTAAGCATAATTGGATAGGAAATTTAATTCTGAGTAGAATGATATAAAAATATTCAAAATTGCATATAAGATGTTAACCTTTTCCCTTCCAACGTTTTTACCACAAAAAATTATTAAAATTTATTTTTTGAACCGATAACGTAAAAAAATACATCAAAGCATATTTAGATAGGAATTAATTCTGAGTTCAATGATATAAAAATTTATAAAATTAAATTTAAGATGTTAGCCTTTTCCTTTTGAACGTTTTCGCGACAAAAATGTTATTTTTTGAACCGGAAACGTAAAAAATACATCTAAGCATAATTGGATAGGAAATTTAATTCTGAGTAGAATGATATAAAAATATTCAAAATTGCATATAAGATGTTAACCTTTTCCCTTCCAACGTTTTTACCACAAAAAATTATTAAAATTTATATTTTGAACCGATAACGTAAAAAAATACATCAAAGCATATTTAGATAGGAATTAATTCTGAGTTCAATGATATAAAAATATTCAAAATTGCATATAAGATGTTAGCCTTTTCCCTTCCAACGTTTTAACCACAAAAAAATTATTAAAATTTATTTTTTGAACCGATAACGTAAAAAAATACATCAAAGCATATTTAGATAGGAAATTTAATTCTGAGTTCAATGATATAAAAATATATAAAATTAAACTTAAGATGTTAGCCTTTTCCCTTCGAACGTTTTCGCGACAAAAATGTTATTTTTTGAACCGGAAACGTAAAAAAATACATCTAAGCATAATTGGATAGGAAATTTAATTCTAAGTAGAATGATATAAAAATATTTAAAATTGCATATAAGATGTTAGCCTTTTCCCTTCCAACGTTTTTACCACAAAAAAATTATTAAAATTTATTTTTTGAACCGATAACGTAAAAAAATACATCAAAGCATATTTAGATAGGAAATTTAATTCTGAGTTCAATGATATAAAAATTTATAAAATTAAATTTAAGATGTTAGCCTTTTCCCTTTGAACGTTTTCGCGACAAAAATGTTATTTTTTGAACCGGAAACGTAAAAAATACATCTAAGCATAATTGGATAGGAAATTTAATTCTGAGTAGAATGATATAAAAATATTCAAAATTGCATATAAGATGTTAACCTTTTCCCTTCCAACGTTTTTACCACAAAAAATTTATAAAATTTATTTTTTGAACCGATAACGTAAAAAAATACATCAAAGCATATTTAGATAGGAATTAATTCTGAGTTCAATGATATAAAAATATTTAAAATTGCATATAAGATGTTAGCCTTTTCCCTTCCAACGTTTTTACCACAAACAAATTTTTAAAATTTATTTTTTGAACCGATAACGTAAAAAAATACATCAAAGCATATTTAGATAGGAAATTTAATTCTGAGTTCAATGATATAAAAATTTATAAAATTAAACTTAAGATGTTAGGTTTTTCCCTTTGAACGTTTTCGCGACAAAAATGTTATTTTTTGAACCGGAAACGTAAAAAAATACATCTAAGCATAATTGGATAGGAAATTTTATTCTAAGTAGAATGATATAAAAATATTTAAAATTGCATATAAGATGTTAGCCTTTTCCCTTCCAACGTTTTTACCACAAAAAAATTATTAAAATTTATTTTTTGAACCGATAACGTAAAAAAATACATCAAAGCATATTTAGATAGGAAATTTAATTCTGAGTTCAATGATATAAAAATTTATAAAATTAAACTTAAGATGTTAGGTTTTTCCCTTTGAACGTTTTCGCGACAAAAATGTTATTTTTTGAACCGGAAACGTAAAAAAATACATCTAAGCATAATTGGATAGGAAATTTAATTCTGAGTAGAATGATATAAAAATATTCAAAATTGCATATAAGATGTTAACCTTTTCCCTTCCAACGTTTTTACCACAAAAAATTTATAAAATTTATTTTTTGAACCGGAAACGTAAAAAATACATCTAAGCATAATTGGATAGGAAATTTAATTCTGAGTAGAATGATATAAAAATATTCAAAATTGCATATAAGATGTTAACCTTTTCCCTTCCAACGTTTTTACCACAAAAAAAATATTAAAATTTATTTTTTGAACCGATAACGTAAAAAAATACATCTAAGCATAATTGGATAGGAAATTTAATTCTGAGTAGAATGATATAAAAATATTCAAAATTGCATATAAGATGTTAGCCTTTTCCCTTCCAACGTTTTTACCACAAACAAATTTTTAAAATTTATTTTTTGAACCGATAACTTAGAAAATTATATCAAAGCATATTTAGATAGGATATTTAATTCTGAATTCAATGATATAAAAATTTATAAAATTAAACTTAAGATGTTAGCCTTTTCCCTTAAAACATTTTCGCGACAAAAATGTTATTTTTTGAACCGGAAACGTAAAAGAATACATCTAAGCATAATTGGATAGGAAATTTAATTCTGAGTAGAATGATATAAAAATATTCAAAATTGCATATAAGATGTTAGCCTTTTCCCTTCCAACGTTTTTACCACAAACAAATTTTTAAAATTTATTTTTTGAACCGATAACGTAAAAAATTACATCAAAGCATATTTAGATAGTAAATTTAATTCTGAGTTCAATGATATAAAAATTTATAAAATTAAACTTAAGATATTAGCCTTTTCCATTCGACGTTTTCCCGACAAAAATGTTATTTTTTGAACCGGAAACGTAAAAGAAAACATCTAAGCATAATTGGATAGGAAATTTAATTCTGAGTAGAATGATATAAAAATATTCAAAATTGCATATAAGATGTTAGCCTTTTCCCTTCCAACGTTTTTACCACAAACAAATTTTTAAAATTTTATTTTTGAACCGATAACGTAAAAAATTACATCAAAGCATATTTAGATAGTAAATTTAATTCTGAGTTCAATGATATAAAAATTTATAAAATTAAACTTAAGATATTAGCCTTTTCCCTTCGACGTTTTCCCGACAAAAATGTTATTTTTTGAACCGGAAACGTAAAAGAAAACATCTAAGCATAATTGGATAGGAAATTTAATTCTGAGTAGAATGATATAAAAATATTTAAAATTGCATATAAGATGTTAGCCTTTTCCCTTTGAACGTTTTCGCGACAAAAATGTTATTTTTTGAACCGGAAACGTAAAAAAATACATCTAAGCATAATTGGATAGGAAATTTAATTCTGAGTAGAATGATATAAAAATATTCAAAATTGCATATAAGATGTTAGCCTTTTCCCTTCCAACGTTTTTACAAAAAACAAATTTTTAAAATTTATTTTTTGAACCGATAACTTAGAAAATTATATCAAAGCATATTTAGATAGGATATTTAATTCTGAATTCAATGATATAAAAATTTATAAAATTAAACTTAAGATGTTAGCCTTTTCCCTTAAAACATTTTCGCGACAAAAATGTTATTTTTTGAACCGGAAACGTAAAAGAATACATCTAAGCATAATTGGATAGGAAATTTAATTCTGAGTAGAATGATACAAAAATATTCAAAATTGCATATAAGATGTTAGCCTTTTCCCTTCCAACGTTTTTATAACAAACAAATTTTTAAAATTTATTTTTTGAACCGATAACTTAGAAAATTATATCAAAGCATATTTAGATAGTAAATTTAATTCTGAGTTCAATGATATAAAAATTTATAAAATTAAACTTAAGATATTAGCCTTTTCCCTTCGACGTTTTCCCGACAAAAATGTTATTTTTTGAACCGGAAACGTAAAAGAAAACATCTAAGCATAATTGGATAGGAAATTTAATTCTGAGTAGAATGATATAAAAATATTCAAAATTGCATATAAGATGTTAGCCTTTTCCCTTCCAACGTTTTTACCACAAACAAATTTTTAAAATTTATTTTTTGAACCGATAACTTAGAAAATTATATCAAAGCATATTTAGATAGGATATTTAATTCTGAATTCAATGATATAAAAATTTATAAAATTAAACTTAAGATGTTAGCCTTTTCCCTTAAAACGTTTTCGCGACAAAAATGTTATTTTTTGAACCGGAAACGTAAAAGAATACATCTAAGCATAATTGGATAGGAAATTTAATTCTGAGTAGAATGATATAAAAATATTTAAAATTGCATATAAGATGTTAGCCTTTTCCCTTTGAACGTTTTCGCGACAAAAATGTTATTTTTTGAACCGGAAACGTAAAAAAATACATCTAAGCATAATTGGATAGGAAATTTAATTCTGAGTAGAATGATATAAAAATATTCAAAATTGCATATAAGATGTTAGCCTTTTCCCTTCCAACGTTTTTACCACAAAAAAATTATTAAAATTTATTTTTTGAACCGATAATGTAAAAAAATACATCAAAGCATATTTAGATAGGAAATTTAATTCTGAGTTCAATGATATAAAAATTTATAAAATTAAACTTAAGATGTTAGCCTTTTCCCTTAAAACGTTTTCGCGACAAAAATGTTATTTTTTGAACCGGAAACGTAAAAGAATACATCTAAGCATAATTGGATAGGAAATTTAATTCTGAGTAGAATGATATAAAAATATTTAAAATTGCATATAAGATGTTAGCCTTTTCCCTTTGAACGTTTTCGCGACAAAAATGTTATTTTTTGAACCGGAAACGTAAAAGAATACATCTAAGCATAATTGGATAGGAAATTTAATTCTGAGTAGAATGATATAAAAATATTTAAAATTGCATATAAGATGTTAGCCTTTTCCCTTTGAACGTTTTCGCGACAAAAATGTTATTTTTTGAACCGGAAACGTAAAAAATTATATTTAAGCATAATTGGATAGGAAATTTAATTCTGAGTAGAATGATATAAAAATATTCATAATTGCATATAAGATGTTAGCCTTTTCCCTTCCAACGTTTTTACCACAAAAAAATTATTAAAATTTATTTTTTGAACCGATAACGTAAAAAATACATCAAAGCATATTTAGATAGGATATATAATTCTGAGTTCAATGATAAAAAAATTTATAAAATTAAACTTAAGATGTTAGCCTTTTCCCTTCGACGTTTTCGCGACAAAAATGTTATTTTTTGAACCGGAAACGTAAAAGAAAACATCTAAGCATAATTGGATAGGAAATTTAATTCTGAGTAGAATGATATAAAAATATTCAAAATTGCATATAAAATGTTAGCCTTTTCCCTTCCAACGTTTTTATAACAAACAAATTTTTAAAATTTATTTTTTGAACCGATAACTTAGAAAATTATATCAAAGCATATTTAGATAGGAAATTTAATTCTGAGTTCAATGATATAAAAATTTATATAATTAAACTTAAGATGTTAGCCTTTTCCCTTTGAACGTTTTCGCGACAAAAATGTTATTTTTTGAACCGGAAACGTAAAAAAATACATCTAAGCATAATTGGATAGGAAATTTAATTCTGAGTAGAATGATATAAAAATATTCAAAATTGCATATAAGATGTTAGCCTTTTCCCTTCCAACGTTTTTACCACAAAAAAATTATTATAATTTATTTTTTGAACCGATAATGTAAAAAAATACATCAAAGCATATTTAGATAGGAAATTTAATTCTGAGTTCAATGATATAAAAATTTATAAAATTAAACTTAAGATGTTAGCCTTTTCCCTTCGAACGTTTTCGCGACAAAAATGTTATTTTTTGAACCGGAAACGTAAAAAAATACATCTAAGCATAATTGGATAGGAAATTTAATTCTGAGCAGAATGATATAAAAATATTCAAAATTGCATATAAGATGTTAGCCTTTTCCCTTCCAACGTTTTTACCACAAAAAAATTATTAAAATTTATTTTTTGAACCGATAATGTAAAAAAATACATCAAAGCATATTTAGATAGGAAATTTAATTCTGAGTTCAATGATATAAAAATTTATAAAATTAAACTTAAGATGTTAGCCTTTTCCCTTCGAACGTTTTCGCGACAAAAATGTTATTTTTTGAACCGGAAACGTAAAAAAATACATCTAAGCATAATTGGATAGGAAATTTAATTCTGAGTAGAATGATATAAAAATATTCAAAATTGCATATTAGATGTTAGCCTTTTCCCTTCCAACGTTTTTACCACAAAAAAATTATTAAAATTTATTTTTTGAACCGATAATGTAAAAAAATACATCAAAGCATATTTAGATAGGAAATTTAATTCTGAGTTCAATGATATAAAAATTTATAAAATTAAACTTAAGATGTTAGCCTTTTCCCTTCGAACGTTTTCGCGACAAAAATGTTATTTTTTGAACCGGAAACGTAAAAAATTATATTTAAGCATAATTGGATAGGAAATTTAATTCTGAGTAGAATGATATAAAAATATTCAAAATTGCATATAAGATGTTAGCCTTTTCCCTTCCAACGTTTTTATAACAAACAAATTTTTAAAATTTATTTTTTGAACCGATAACTTAGAAAATTATATCAAAGCATATTTAGATAGGAAATTTAATTCTGAGTTCAATGATATAAAAATTTATAAAATTAAACTTAAGATGTTAGCCTTTTACCTTCGAACGTTTTCGCAAAAATGTTATTTTTTGAACCGGAAACGTAAAAAAATACATCTAAGCATAATTGGATAGGAAATTTAATTATGAGTAGAATGATATAAAAATATTTAAAATTGCATATAAGATGTTAGCCTTTTCCCTTCCAACGTTTTTACCACAAAAAAATTATTAAAATTTATTTTTTGAACCGATAACGTAAAAAATACATCAAAGCATATTTAGATAGGATATATAATTCTGAGTTCAATGATATAAAAATTTATAAAATTAAACTTAAGATGTTAGCCTTTTACCTTCGAACGTTTTCGCAAAAATGTTATTTTTTGAACCGGAAACGTAAAAGAAAACATCTAAGCATAATTGGATAGGAAATTTAATTCTGAGTAGAATGATATAAAAATATTCAAAATTGCATATAAGATGTTAGCCTTTTCCCTTCCAACGTTTTTACCACAAACAAATTTTTAAAATTTATTTTTTGAACCGATAACTTAGAAAATTATATCAAAGCATATTTAGATAGGATATTTAATTCTGATTTCAATGATATAAAAATTTATAAAATTAAACTTAAGATGTTAGCCTTTTCCCTTAAAACGTTTTCGCGACAAAAATGTTATTTTTTGAACCGGAAACGTAAAAGAATACATCTAAGCATAATTGGATAGGAAATTTAATTATGAGTAGAATGATATAAAAATATTTAAAATTGCATATAAGATGTTAGCCTTTTCCCTTTGAACGTTTTCGCGACAAAAATGTTATTTTTTGAACCGGAAACGTAAAAAAATACATCTAAGCATAATTGGATAGGAAATTTAATTCTGAGTAGAATGATATAAAAATATTCAAAATTGCATATAAGATGTTAGCCTTTTCCCTTCCAACGTTTTTACCACAAAAAAATTATTAAAATTTATTTTTTGAACCGATAATGTAAAAAAATACATCAAAGCATATTTAGATAGGAAATTTAATTCTGAGTTCAATGATATAAAAATTTATAAAATTAAACTTAAGATGTTAGCCTTTTCCCTTCGAACGTTTTCGCGACAAAAATGTTATTTTTTGAACCGGAAACTTAAAAAAATACATCTAAGCATAATTGGATAGGAAATTTAATTCTGAGTAGAATGATATAAAAATATTCAAAATTGCATATAAGATGTTAGCCTTTTCCCTTCCAACGTTTTTACCACAAAAAAATTATTAAAATTTATTTTTTGAACCGATAATGTAAAAAAATACATCAAAGCATATTTAGATAGGAAATTTAATTCTGAGTTCAATGATATAAAAATTTATAAAATTAAACTTAAGATGTTAGCCTTTTCCCTTCGAACGTTTTCGCGACAAAAATGTTATTTTTTGAACCGGAAACGTAAAAAATTATATTTAAGCATAATTGGATAGGAAATTTAATTCTGAGTAGAATGATATAAAAATATTCAAAATTGCATATAAGATGTTAGCCTTTTCCCTTCCAACGTTTTTATAACAAACAAATTTTTAAAATTTATTTTTTGAACCGATAACTTAGAAAATTATATCAAAGCATATTTAGATAGGAAATTTAATTCTGAGTTCAATGATATAAAAATTTATAAAATTAAACTTAAGATGTTAGCCTTTTACCTTCGAACGTTTTCGCAAAAATGTTATTTTTTGAACCGGAAACGTAAAAAAATACATCTAAGCATAATTGGATAGGAAATTTAATTATGAGTAGAATGATATAAAAATATTTAAAATTGCATATAAGATGTTAGCCTTTTCCCTTCCAACGTTTTTACCACAAAAAAATTATTAAAATTTATTTTTTGAACCGATAACGTAAAAAATACATCAAAGCATATTTAGATAGGATATATAATTCTGAGTTCAATGATATAAAAATTTATAAAATTAAACTTAAGATGTTAGCCTTTTACCTTCGAACGTTTTCGCAAAAATGTTATTTTTTGAACCGGAAACGTAAAAGAAAACATCTAAGCATAATTGGATAGGAAATTTAATTCTGAGTAGAATGATATAAAAATATTCAAAATTGCATATAAGATGTTAGCCTTTTCCCTTCCAACGTTTTTACCACAAACAAATTTTTAAAATTTATTTTTTGAACCGATAACTTAGAAAATTATATCAAAGCATATTTAGATAGGATATTTAATTCTGATTTCAATGATATAAAAATTTATAAAATTAAACTTAAGATGTTAGCCTTTTCCCTTAAAACGTTTTCGCGACAAAAATGTTATTTTTTGAACCGGAAACGTAAAAGAATACATCTAAGCATAATTGGATAGGAAATTTAATTCTGAGTAGAATGATATAAAAATATTTAAAATTGCATATAAGATGTTAGCCTTTTCCCTTTGAACGTTTTCGCGACAAAAATGTTATTTTTTGAACCGGAAACGTAAAAAAATACATCTAAGCATAATTGGATAGGAAATTTAATTCTGAGTAGAATGATATAAAAATATTCAAAATTGCATATAAGATGTTAGCCTTTTCCCTTCCAACGTTTTTACCACAAAAAAATTATTAAAATTTATTTTTTGAACCGATAATGTAAAAAAATACATCAAAGCATATTTAGATAGGAAATTTAATTCTGAGTTCAATGATATAAAAATTTATAAAATTAAACTTAAGATGTTAGCCTTTTCCCTTCGAACGTTTTCGCGACAAAAATGTTATTTTTTGAACCGGAAACTTAAAAAAATACATCTAAGCATAATTGGATAGGAAATTTAATTCTGAGTAGAATGATATAAAAATATTCAAAATTGCATATAAGATGTTAGCCTTTTCCCTTCCAACGTTTTTACCACAAAAAAATTATTAAAATTTATTTTTTGAACCGATAATGTAAAAAAATACATCAAAGCATATTTAGATAGGAAATTTAATTCTGAGTTCAATGATATAAAAATTTATAAAATTAAACTTAAGATGTTAGCCTTTTCCCTTCGAACGTTTTCGCGACAAAAATGTTATTTTTTGAACCGGAAACGTAAAAAATTATATTTAAGCATAATTGGATAGGAAATTTAATTCTGAGTAGAATGATATAAAAATATTCAAAATTGCATATAAGATGTTAGCCTTTTCCCTTCCAACGTTTTTACCACAAAAAAATTATTAAAATTTATTTTTTGAACCGATAACGTAAAAAATACATCAAAGCATATTTAGATAGGATATATAATTCTGAGTTCAATGATATAAAAATTTATAAAATTAAACTTAAGATGTTAGCCTTTTCCCTTCGACGTTTTCGCGACAAAAATGTTATTTTTTGAACCGGAAACGTAAAAGAAAACATCTAAGCATAATTGGATAGGAAATTTAATTCTGAGTAGAATGATATAAAAATATTCAAAATTGCATATAAGATGTTAGCCTTTTCCCTTCCAACGTTTTTATAACAAACAAATTTTTAAAATTTATTTTTTGAACCGATAACTTAGAAAATTATATCAAAGCATATTTAGATAGGAAATTTAATTCTGAGTTCAATGATATAAAAATTTATAAAATTAAACTTAAGATGTTAGCCTTTTACCTTCGAACGTTTTCGCAAAAATGTTATTTTTTGAACCGGAAACGTAAAAAAATACATCTAAGCATAATTGGATAGGAAATTTAATTCTGAGTAGAATGATATAAAAATATTTAAAATTGCATATAAGATGTTAGCCTTTTCCCTTCCAACGTTTTTACCACAAAAAAATTATTAAAATTTATTTTTTGAACCGATAACGTAAAAAATACATCAAAGCATATTTAGATAGGATATATAATTCTGAGTTCAATGATATAAAAATTTATAAAATTAAACTTAAGATGTTAGCCTTTTACCTTCGAACGTTTTCGCAAAAATGTTATTTTTTGAACCGGAAACGTAAAAAAATACATCTAAGCATAATTGGATAGGAAATTTAATTCTGAGTAGAATGATATAAAAATATTCAAAATTGCATATAAGATGTTAGCCTTTTCCCTTCCAACGTTTTTATAACAAACAAATTTTTAAAATTTATTTTTTGAACCGATAACTTAGAAAATTATATCAAAGCATATTTAGATAGGAAATTTAATTCTGAGTTCAATGATATAAAAATTTATAAAATTAAACTTAAGATGTTAGCCTTTTACCTTCGAACGTTTTCGCAAAAATGTTATTTTTTGAACCGGAAACGTAAAAAAATACATCTAAGCATAATTGGATAGGAAATTTAATTCTGAGTAGAATGATATAAAAATATTTAAAATTGCATATAAGATGTTAGCCTTTTCCCTTCCAACGTTTTTACCACAAAAAAATTATTAAAATTTATTTTTTGAACCGATAACTTAGAAAATTATATCAAAGCATATTTAGATAGGAAATTTAATTCTGAGTTCAATGATATAAAAATTTATAAAATTAAACTTAAGATGTTAGCCTTTTACCTTCGAACGTTTTCGCAAAAATGTTATTTTTTGAACCGGAAACGTAAAAAAATACATCTAAGCATAATTGGATAGGAAATTTAATTATGAGTAGAATGATATAAAAATATTTAAAATTGCATATAAGATGTTAGCCTTTTCCCTTCCAACGTTTTTACCACAAAAAAATTATTAAAATTTATTTTTTGAACCGATAACGTAAAAAATACATCAAAGCATATTTAGATAGGATATATAATTCTGAGTTCAATGATATAAAAATTTATAAAATTAAACTTAAGATGTTAGCCTTTTACCTTCGAACGTTTCCGCAAAAATGTTATTTTTTGAACCGGAAACGTAAAAGAAAACATCTAAGCATAATTGGATAGGAAATTTAATTCTGAGTAGAATGATATAAAAATATTCAAAATTGCATATAAGATGTTAGCCTTTTCCCTTCCAACGTTTTTACCACAAACAAATTTTTAAAATTTATTTTTTGAACCGATAACTTAGAAAATTATATCAAAGCATATTTAGATAGGATATTTAATTCTGATTTCAATGATATAAAAATTTATAAAATTAAACTTAAGATGTTAGCCTTTTCCCTTAAAACGTTTTCGCGACAAAAATGTTATTTTTTGAACCGGAAACGTAAAAGAATACATCTAAGCATAATTGGATAGGAAATTTAATTCTGAGTAGAATGATATAAAAATATTTAAAATTGCATATAAGATGTTAGCCTTTTCCCTTTGAACGTTTTCGCGACAAAAATGTTATTTTTTGAACCGGAAACGTAAAAAAATACATCTAAGCATAATTGGATAGGAAATTTAATTCTGAGTAGAATGATATAAAAATATTCAAAATTGCATATAAGATGTTAGCCTTTTCCCTTCCAACGTTTTTACCACAAAAAAATTATTAAATTTATTTTTTGAACCGATAATGTAAAAAAATACATCAAAGCATATTTAGATAGGAAATTTAATTCTGAGTTCAATGATATAAAAATTTATAAAATTAAACTTAAGATGTTAGCCTTTTCCCTTCGAACGTTTTCGCGACAAAAATGTTATTTTTTGAACCGGAAACTTAAAAAAATACATCTAAGCATAATTGGATAGGAAATTTAATTCTGAGTAGAATGATATAAAAATATTCAAAATTGCATATAAGATGTTAGCCTTTTCCCTTCCAACGTTTTTACCACAAAAAAATTATTAAAATTTATTTTTTGAACCGATAATGTAAAAAAATACATCAAAGCATATTTAGATAGGAAATTTAATTCTGAGTTCAATGATATAAAAATTTATAAAATTAAACTTAAGATGTTAGCCTTTTCCCTTCGAACGTTTTCGCGACAAAAATGTTATTTTTTGAACCGGAAACTTAAAAAAATACATCTAAGCATAATTGGATAGGAAATTTAATTCTGAGTAGAATGATATAAAAATATTCAAAATTGCATATAAGATGTTAGCCTTTTCCCTTCCAACGTTTTTACCACAAAAAAATTATTAAAATTTATTTTTTGAACCGATAATGTAAAAAAATACATCAAAGCATATTTAGATAGGAAATTTAATTCTGAGTTCAATGATATAAAAATTTATAAAATTAAACTTAAGATGTTAGCCTTTTCCCTTCGAACGTTTTCGCGACAAAAATGTTATTTTTTGAACCGATAACGTAAAAAAATATATCAAAGCATATTTAGATAGGAATTAATTCTGAGTTCAATGATATAAAAATATTCAAAATTGCATATAAGATGTTAGCCTTTTCCCTTCCAACGTTTTTACCACAAAAAAATTATTAAATTTATTTTTTGAACCGATAATGTAAAAAAATACATCAAAGCATATTTAGATAGGAAATTTAATTCTGAGTTCAATGATATAAAAATTTATAAAATTAAACTTAAGATGTTAGCCTTTTCCCTTCGAACGTTTTCGCGACAAAAATGTTATTTTTTGAACCGGAAACTTAAAAAAATACATCTAAGCATAATTGGATAGGAAATTTAATTCTGAGTAGAATGATATAAAAATATTCAAAATTGCATATAAGATGTTAGCCTTTTCCCTTCCAACGTTTTTACCACAAAAAAATTATTAAAATTTATTTTTTGAACCGATAATGTAAAAAAATACATCAAAGCATATTTAGATAGGAAATTTAATTCTGAGTTCAATGATATAAAAATTTATAAAATTAAACTTAAGATGTTAGCCTTTTCCCTTCGAACGTTTTCGCGACAAAAATGTTATTTTTTGAACCGGAAACGTAAAAAATTATATTTAAGCATAATTGGATAGGAAATTTAATTCTGAGTAGAATGATATAAAAATATTCAAAATTGCATATAAGATGTTAGCCTTTTCCCTTCCAACGTTTTTACCACAAAAAAATTATTAAAATTTATTTTTTGAACCGATAACGTAAAAAATACATCAAAGCATATTTAGATAGGATATATAATTCTGAGTTCAATGATAAAAAAATTTATAAAATTAAACTTAAGATGTTAGCCTTTTCCCTTCGACGTTTTCGCGACAAAAATGTTATTTTTTGAACCGGAAACGTAAAAGAAAACATCTAAGCATAATTGGATAGGAAATTTAATTCTGAGTAGAATGATATAAAAATATTCAAAATTGCATATAAGATGTTAGCCTTTTCCCTTCCAACGTTTTTATAACAAACAAATTTTTAAAATTTATTTTTTGAACCGATAACTTAGAAAATTATATCAAAGCATATTTAGATAGGAAATTTAATTCTGAGTTCAATGATATAAAAATTTATAAAATTAAACTTAAGATGTTAGCCTTTTACCTTCGAACGTTTTCGCAAAAATGTTATTTTTTGAACCGGAAACGTAAAAAAATACATCTAAGCATAATTGGATAGGAAATTTAATTCTGAGTAGAATGATATAAAAATATTTAAAATTGCATATAAGATGTTAGCCTTTTCCCTTCCAACGTTTTTACCACAAAAAAATTATTAAAATTTATTTTTTGAACCGATAACGTAAAAAATACATCAAAGCATATTTAGATAGGATATATAATTCTGAGTTCAATGATATAAAAATTTATAAAATTAAACTTAAGATGTTAGCCTTTTACCTTCGAACGTTTTCGCAAAAATGTTATTTTTTGAACCGGAAACGTAAAAAAATACATCTAAGCATAATTGGATAGGAAATTTAATTCTGAGTAGAATGATATAAAAATATTCAAAATTGCATATAAGATGTTAGCCTTTTCCCTTCCAACGTTTTTATAACAAACAAATTTTTAAAATTTATTTTTTGAACCGATAACTTAGAAAATTATATCAAAGCATATTTAGATAGGAAATTTAATTCTGAGTTCAATGATATAAAAATTTATAAAATTAAACTTAAGATGTTAGCCTTTTACCTTCGAACGTTTTCGCAAAAATGTTATTTTTTGAACCGGAAACGTAAAAAAATACATCTAAGCATAATTGGATAGGAAATTTAATTCTGAGTAGAATGATATAAAAATATTTAAAATTGCATATAAGATGTTAGCCTTTTCCCTTCCAACGTTTTTTCCACAAAAAAATTATTAAAATTTATTTTTTGAACCGATAACGTAAAAAATACATCAAAGCATATTTAGATAGGATATATAATTCTGAGTTCAATGATATAAAAATTTATAAAATTAAACTTAAGATGTTAGCCTTTTACCTTCGAACGTTTTCGCAAAAATGTTATTTTTTGAACCGGAAACGTAAAAAAATACATCTAAGCATAATTGGATAGGAAATTTAATTCTGAGTAGAATGATATAAAAATATTCAAAATTGCATATAAGATGTTAGCCTTTTCCCTTCCAACGTTTTTATAACAAACAAATTTTTAAAATTTATTTTTTGAACCGATAACTTAGAAAATTATATCAAAGCATATTTAGATAGGAAATTTAATTCTGAGTTCAATGATATAAAAATTTATAAAATTAAACTTAAGATGTTAGCCTTTTACCTTCGAACGTTTTCGCAAAAATGTTATTTTTTGAACCGGAAACGTAAAAAAATACATCTAAGCATAATTGGATAGGAAATTTAATTCTGAGTAGAATGATATAAAAATATTTAAAATTGCATATAAGATGTTAGCCTTTTCCCTTCCAACGTTTTTACCACAAAAAAATTATTAAAATTTATTTTTTGAACCGATAACGTAAAAAAATACATCAAAGCATATTTAGATAGGAATTAATTCTGAGTTCAATGATATAAAAATATTCAAAATTGCATATAAGATGTTAGCCTTTTCCCTTCCAACGTTTTTACCACAAAAAAATTATTAAAATTTATTTTTTGAACCGATAACGTATAAAAATACATCAAAGCATATTTAGATAGGAAATTTAATTCTGAGTTCAATGATATAAAAATTTATAAAATTAAACTTAAGATGTTAGCCTTTTCCCTTCGAACGTTTTCGCGACAAAAATGTTATTTTTTGAACCGGAAACGTAAAAAAATACATCTAAGCATAATTGGATAGGAAATTTAATTCTGAGTAGAATGATATAAAAATATTTAAAATTGCATATAAGATGTTAGCCTTTTCCCTTCCAACGTTTTTACCACAAAAAAAATTATTAAAATTTATTTTTTGAACCGATAACGTATAAAAATACATCAAAGCATATTTAGATAGGAAATTTAATTCTGAGTTCAATGATATAAAAATTTATAAAATTAAACTTAAGATGTTAGCCTTTTACCTTCGAACGTTTTCGCTAAAAAATGTTATTTTTTGAACCGGAAACGTAAAAAAATATATTTAAGCATAATTGGATAGGAAATTTAATTCTGAGTAGAATGATATAAAAATATTCAAAATTGCATATAAGATGTTAGCCTTTTCCATTTGAACGTTTTTGCGACAAAAATGTTATTTTTTGAACCGGAAACGTAAAAGAATACATCTAAGCATAATTGGATAGGAAATTTAATTCTGAGTAGAATGATATAAAAATATTTAAAATTGCATATAAGATGTTAGCCTTTTCCCTTCCAACGTTTTTACCACAAAAAAATTATTAAAATTTATTTTTTGAACCGATAATGTAAAAAAATACATCAAAGCATATTTAGATAGGAAATTTAATTCTGAGTTCAATGATATAAAAATTTATAAAATTAAACTTAAGATGTTAGCCTTTTCCCTTCGACGTTTTCGCGACAAAAATGTTATTTTTTGAACCGGAAACGTAAAAGAAAACATCTAAGCATAATTGGATAGGAAATTTAATTCTGAGTAGAATGATATAAAAATATTCAAAATTGCATATAAGATGTTAGCCTTTTCCCTTCCAACGTTTTTATAACAAACAAATTTTTAAAATTTATTTTTTGAACCGATAATGTAAAAAAATACATCAAAGCATATTTAGATAGGAAATTTAATTCTGAGTTCAATGATATAAAAATTTATAAAATTAAACTTAAGATGTTAGCCTTTTTCCTTCGAACGTTTTCGCGACAAAAATGTAATTTTTTGAACCGGAAACGTAAAAAAATACATCTAAGCATAATTGGATAGGAAATTTAATTCTGAGTAGAATGATATAAAAATATTTAAAATTGCATATAAGATGTTAGCCTTTTCCTTTCCAACGTTTTTACCACAAAAAAATTATTAAAATTTATTTTTTGAACCGATAACGTAAAAAAATACATCAAAGCATATTTAGATAGGAATTAATTCTGAGTTCAATGATATAAAAATATTCAAAATTGCATATAAGATGTTAGCCTTTTCCCTTCCAACGTTTTTACCACAAAAAAATTATTAAAATTTATTTTTTGAACCGATAACGTAAAAAAATACATCAAAGCATATTTAGATAGGAAATTTAATTCTGAGTTCAATGATATAAAAATTTATAAAATTAAACTTAAGATGTTAGCCTTTTACCTTCGAACGTTTTCGCAAAAATGTTATTTTTTGAACCGGAAACGTAAAAAAATACATCTAAGCATAATTGGATAGGAAATTTAATTCTGAGTAGAATGATATAAAAATATTTAAAATTGCATATAAGATGTTAGCCTTTTCCCTTCCAACGTTTTTACCACAAAAAAATTATTAAAATTTATTTTTTGAACCGATAACGTAAAAAATACATCAAAGCATATTTAGATAGGATATATAATTCTGAGTTCAATGATATAAAAATTTATAAAATTAAACTTAAGATGTTAGCCTTTTACCTTCGAACGTTTTCGCAAAAATGTTATTTTTTGAACCGGAAACGTAAAAAAATACATCTAAGCATAATTGGATAGGAAATTTAATTCTGAGTAGAATGATATAAAAATATTCAAAATTGCATATAAGATGTTAGCCTTTTCCCTTCCAACGTTTTTATAACAAACAAATTTTTAAAATTTATTTTTTGAACCGATAACTTAGAAAATTATATCAAAGCATATTTAGATAGGAAATTTAATTCTGAGTTCAATGATATAAAAATTTATAAAATTAAACTTAAGATGTTAGCCTTTTACCTTCGAACGTTTTCGCAAAAATGTTATTTTTTGAACCGGAAACGTAAAAAAATACATCTAAGCATAATTGGATAGGAAATTTAATTCTGAGTAGAATGATATAAAAATATTTAAAATTGCATATAAGATGTTAGCCTTTTCCCTTCCAACGTTTTTTCCACAAAAAAATTATTAAAATTTATTTTTTGAACCGATAACGTAAAAAATACATCAAAGCATATTTAGATAGGATATATAATTCTGAGTTCAATGATATAAAAATTTATAAAATTAAACTTAAGATGTTAGCCTTTTACCTTCGAACGTTTTCGCAAAAATGTTATTTTTTGAACCGGAAACGTAAAAAAATACATCTAAGCATAATTGGATAGGAAATTTAATTCTGAGTAGAATGATATAAAAATATTCAAAATTGCATATAAGATGTTAGCCTTTTCCCTTCCAACGTTTTTATAACAAACAAATTTTTAAAATTTATTTTTTGAACCGATAACTTAGAAAATTATATCAAAGCATATTTAGATAGGAAATTTAATTCTGAGTTCAATGATATAAAAATTTATAAAATTAAACTTAAGATGTTAGCCTTTTACCTTCGAACGTTTTCGCAAAAATGTTATTTTTTGAACCGGAAACGTAAAAAAATACATCTAAGCATAATTGGATAGGAAATTTAATTCTGAGTAGAATGATATAAAAATATTTAAAATTGCATATAAGATGTTAGCCTTTTCCCTTCCAACGTTTTTACCACAAAAAAATTATTAAAATTTATTTTTTGAACCGATAACGTAAAAAAATACATCAAAGCATATTTAGATAGGAATTAATTCTGAGTTCAATGATATAAAAATATTCAAAATTGCATATAAGATGTTAGCCTTTTCCCTTCCAACGTTTTTACCACAAAAAAATTATTAAAATTTATTTTTTGAACCGATAACGTATAAAAATACATCAAAGCATATTTAGATAGGAAATTTAATTCTGAGTTCAATGATATAAAAATTTATAAAATTAAACTTAAGATGTTAGCCTTTTCCCTTCGAACGTTTTCGCGACAAAAATGTTATTTTTTGAACCGGAAACGTAAAAAAATACATCTAAGCATAATTGGATAGGAAATTTAATTCTGAGTAGAATGATATAAAAATATTTAAAATTGCATATAAGATGTTAGCCTTTTCCCTTCCAACGTTTTTACCACAAAAAAAATTATTAAAATTTATTTTTTGAACCGATAACGTATAAAAATACATCAAAGCATATTTAGATAGGAAATTTAATTCTGAGTTCAATGATATAAAAATTTATAAAATTAAACTTAAGATGTTAGCCTTTTACCTTCGAACGTTTTCGCTAAAAAATGTTATTTTTTGAACCGGAAACGTAAAAAAATATATTTAAGCATAATTGGATAGGAAATTTAATTCTGAGTAGAATGATATAAAAATATTCAAAATTGCATATAAGATGTTAGCCTTTTCCCTTTGAACGTTTTTGCGACAAAAATGTTATTTTTTGAACCGGAAACGTAAAAGAATACATCTAAGCATAATTGGATAGGAAATTTAATTCTGAGTAGAATGATATAAAAATATTTAAAATTGCATATAAGATGTTAGCCTTTTCCCTTTGAACGTTTTCGCGACAAAAATGTTATTTTTTGAACCGGAAACGTAAAAAAATACATCTAAGCATAATTGGATAGGAAATTTAATTCTGAGTAGAATGATATAAAAATATTCAAAATTGCATATAAGATGTTAGCCTTTTCCCTTCCAACGTTTTTACCACAAAAAAATTATTAAATTTATTTTTTGAACCGATAATGTAAAAAAATACATCAAAGCATATTTAGATAGGAAATTTAATTCTGAGTTCAATGATATAAAAATTTATAAAATTAAACTTAAGATGTTAGCCTTTTCCCTTCGAACGTTTTCGCGACAAAAATGTTATTTTTTGAACCGGAAACTTAAAAAAATACATCTAAGCATAATTGGATAGGAAATTTAATTCTGAGTAGAATGATATAAAAATATTCAAAATTGCATATAAGATGTTAGCCTTTTCCCTTCCAACGTTTTTACCACAAAAAAATTATTAAAATTTATTTTTTGAACCGATAATGTAAAAAAATACATCAAAGCATATTTAGATAGGAAATTTAATTCTGAGTTCAATGATATAAAAATTTATAAAATTAAACTTAAGATGTTAGCCTTTTCCCTTCGAACGTTTTCGCGACAAAAATGTTATTTTTTGAACCGGAAACTTAAAAAAATACATCTAAGCATAATTGGATAGGAAATTTAATTCTGAGTAGAATGATATAAAAATATTCAAAATTGCATATAAGATGTTAGCCTTTTCCCTTCCAACGTTTTTACCACAAAAAAATTATTAAAATTTATTTTTTGAACCGATAATGTAAAAAAATACATCAAAGCATATTTAGATAGGAAATTTAATTCTGAGTTCAATGATATAAAAATTTATAAAATTAAACTTAAGATGTTAGCCTTTTCCCTTCGAACGTTTTCGCGACAAAAATGTTATTTTTTGAACCGATAACGTAAAAAAATATATCAAAGCATATTTAGATAGGAATTAATTCTGAGTTCAATGATATAAAAATATTCAAAATTGCATATAAGATGTTAGCCTTTTCCCTTCCAACGTTTTTACCACAAAAAAATTATTAAATTTATTTTTTGAACCGATAATGTAAAAAAATACATCAAAGCATATTTAGATAGGAAATTTAATTCTGAGTTCAATGATATAAAAATTTATAAAATTAAACTTAAGATGTTAGCCTTTTCCCTTCGAACGTTTTCGCGACAAAAATGTTATTTTTTGAACCGGAAACTTAAAAAAATACATCTAAGCATAATTGGATAGGAAATTTAATTCTGAGTAGAATGATATAAAAATATTCAAAATTGCATATAAGATGTTAGCCTTTTCCCTTCCAACGTTTTTACCACAAAAAAATTATTAAAATTTATTTTTTGAACCGATAATGTAAAAAAATACATCAAAGCATATTTAGATAGGAAATTTAATTCTGAGTTCAATGATATAAAAATTTATAAAATTAAACTTAAGATGTTAGCCTTTTCCCTTCGAACGTTTTCGCGACAAAAATGTTATTTTTTGAACCGGAAACGTAAAAAATTATATTTAAGCATAATTGGATAGGAAATTTAATTCTGAGTAGAATGATATAAAAATATTCAAAATTGCATATAAGATGTTAGCCTTTTCCCTTCCAACGTTTTTACCACAAAAAAATTATTAAAATTTATTTTTTGAACCGATAACGTAAAAAATACATCAAAGCATATTTAGATAGGATATATAATTCTGAGTTCAATGATAAAAAAATTTATAAAATTAAACTTAAGATGTTAGCCTTTTCCCTTCGACGTTTTCGCGACAAAAATGTTATTTTTTGAACCGGAAACGTAAAAGAAAACATCTAAGCATAATTGGATAGGAAATTTAATTCTGAGTAGAATGATATAAAAATATTCAAAATTGCATATAAGATGTTAGCCTTTTCCCTTCCAACGTTTTTATAACAAACAAATTTTTAAAATTTATTTTTTGAACCGATAACTTAGAAAATTATATCAAAGCATATTTAGATAGGAAATTTAATTCTGAGTTCAATGATATAAAAATTTATAAAATTAAACTTAAGATGTTAGCCTTTTACCTTCGAACGTTTTCGCAAAAATGTTATTTTTTGAACCGGAAACGTAAAAAAATACATCTAAGCATAATTGGATAGGAAATTTAATTCTGAGTAGAATGATATAAAAATATTTAAAATTGCATATAAGATGTTAGCCTTTTCCCTTCCAACGTTTTTACCACAAAAAAATTATTAAAATTTATTTTTTGAACCGATAACGTAAAAAATACATCAAAGCATATTTAGATAGGATATATAATTCTGAGTTCAATGATATAAAAATTTATAAAATTAAACTTAAGATGTTAGCCTTTTACCTTCGAACGTTTTCGCAAAAATGTTATTTTTTGAACCGGAAACGTAAAAAAATACATCTAAGCATAATTGGATAGGAAATTTAATTCTGAGTAGAATGATATAAAAATATTCAAAATTGCATATAAGATGTTAGCCTTTTCCCTTCCAACGTTTTTATAACAAACAAATTTTTAAAATTTATTTTTTGAACCGATAACTTAGAAAATTATATCAAAGCATATTTAGATAGGAAATTTAATTCTGAGTTCAATGATATAAAAATTTATAAAATTAAACTTAAGATGTTAGCCTTTTACCTTCGAACGTTTTCGCAAAAATGTTATTTTTTGAACCGGAAACGTAAAAAAATACATCTAAGCATAATTGGATAGGAAATTTAATTCTGAGTAGAATGATATAAAAATATTTAAAATTGCATATAAGATGTTAGCCTTTTCCCTTCCAACGTTTTTTCCACAAAAAAATTATTAAAATTTATTTTTTGAACCGATAACGTAAAAAATACATCAAAGCATATTTAGATAGGATATATAATTCTGAGTTCAATGATATAAAAATTTATAAAATTAAACTTAAGATGTTAGCCTTTTACCTTCGAACGTTTTCGCAAAAATGTTATTTTTTGAACCGGAAACGTAAAAAAATACATCTAAGCATAATTGGATAGGAAATTTAATTCTGAGTAGAATGATATAAAAATATTCAAAATTGCATATAAGATGTTAGCCTTTTCCCTTCCAACGTTTTTATAACAAACAAATTTTTAAAATTTATTTTTTGAACCGATAACTTAGAAAATTATATCAAAGCATATTTAGATAGGAAATTTAATTCTGAGTTCAATGATATAAAAATTTATAAAATTAAACTTAAGATGTTAGCCTTTTACCTTCGAACGTTTTCGCAAAAATGTTATTTTTTGAACCGGAAACGTAAAAAAATACATCTAAGCATAATTGGATAGGAAATTTAATTCTGAGTAGAATGATATAAAAATATTTAAAATTGCATATAAGATGTTAGCCTTTTCCCTTCCAACGTTTTTACCACAAAAAAATTATTAAAATTTATTTTTTGAACCGATAACGTAAAAAAATACATCAAAGCATATTTAGATAGGAATTAATTCTGAGTTCAATGATATAAAAATATTCAAAATTGCATATAAGATGTTAGCCTTTTCCCTTCCAACGTTTTTACCACAAAAAAATTATTAAAATTTATTTTTTGAACCGATAACGTATAAAAATACATCAAAGCATATTTAGATAGGAAATTTAATTCTGAGTTCAATGATATAAAAATTTATAAAATTAAACTTAAGATGTTAGCCTTTTCCCTTCGAACGTTTTCGCGACAAAAATGTTATTTTTTGAACCGGAAACGTAAAAAAATACATCTAAGCATAATTGGATAGGAAATTTAATTCTGAGTAGAATGATATAAAAATATTTAAAATTGCATATAAGATGTTAGCCTTTTCCCTTCCAACGTTTTTACCACAAAAAAAATTATTAAAATTTATTTTTTGAACCGATAACGTATAAAAATACATCAAAGCATATTTAGATAGGAAATTTAATTCTGAGTTCAATGATATAAAAATTTATAAAATTAAACTTAAGATGTTAGCCTTTTACCTTCGAACGTTTTCGCTAAAAAATGTTATTTTTTGAACCGGAAACGTAAAAAAATATATTTAAGCATAATTGGATAGGAAATTTAATTCTGAGTAGAATGATATAAAAATATTCAAAATTGCATATAAGATGTTAGCCTTTTCCCTTTGAACGTTTTTGCGACAAAAATGTTATTTTTTGAACCGGAAACGTAAAAGAATACATCTAAGCATAATTGGATAGGAAATTTAATTCTGAGTAGAATGATATAAAAATATTTAAAATTGCATATAAGATGTTAGCCTTTTCCCTTCCAACGTTTTTACCACAAAAAAATTATTAAAATTTATTTTTTGAACCGATAATGTAAAAAAATACATCAAAGCATATTTAGATAGGAAATTTAATTCTGAGTTCAATGATATAAAAATTTATAAAATTAAACTTAAGATGTTAGCCTTTTCCCTTCGACGTTTTCGCGACAAAAATGTTAATTTTTGAACCGGAAACGTAAAAGAAAACATCTAAGCATAATTGGATAGGAAATTTAATTCTGAGTAGAATGATATAAAAATATTCAAAATTGCATATAAGATGTTAGCCTTTTCCCTTCCAACGTTTTTATAACAAACAAATTTTTAAAATTTATTTTTTGAACCGATAATGTAAAAAAATACATCAAAGCATATTTAGATAGGAAATTTAATTCTGAGTTCAATGATATAAAAATTTATAAAATTAAACTTAAGATGTTAGCCTTTTTCCTTCGAACGTTTTCGCGACAAAAATGTAATTTTTTGAACCGGAAACGTAAAAAAATACATCTAAGCATAATTGGATAGGAAATTTAATTCTGAGTAGAATGATATAAAAATATTTAAAATTGCATATAAGATGTTAGCCTTTTCCTTTCCAACGTTTTTACCACAAAAAAATTATTAAAATTTATTTTTTGAACCGATAACGTAAAAAAATACATCAAAGCATATTTAGATAGGAATTAATTCTGAGTTCAATGATATAAAAATATTCAAAATTGCATATAAGATGTTAGCCTTTTCCCTTCCAACGTTTTTACCACAAAAAAATTATTAAAATTTATTTTTTGAACCGATAACGTAAAAAAATACATCAAAGCATATTTAGATAGGAAATTTAATTCTGAGTTCAATGATATAAAAATTTATAAAATTAAACTTAAGATGTTAGCCTTTTACCTTCGAACGTTTTCGCAAAAATGTTATTTTTTGAACCGGAAACGTAAAAAAATACATCTAAGCATAATTGGATAGGAAATTTAATTCTGAGTAGAATGATATAAAAATATTTAAAATTGCATATAAGATGTTAGCCTTTTCCCTTCCAACGTTTTTACCACAAAAAAATTATTAAAATTTATTTTTTGAACCGATAACGTAAAAAATACATCAAAGCATATTTAGATAGGATATATAATTCTGAGTTCAATGATATAAAAATTTATAAAATTAAACTTAAGATGTTAGCCTTTTACCTTCGAACGTTTTCGCAAAAATGTTATTTTTTGAACCGGAAACGTAAAAAAATACATCTAAGCATAATTGGATAGGAAATTTAATTCTGAGTAGAATGATATAAAAATATTCAAAATTGCATATAAGATGTTAGCCTTTTCCCTTCCAACGTTTTTATAACAAACAAATTTTTAAAATTTATTTTTTGAACCGATAACTTAGAAAATTATATCAAAGCATATTTAGATAGGAAATTTAATTCTGAGTTCAATGATATAAAAATTTATAAAATTAAACTTAAGATGTTAGCCTTTTACCTTCGAACGTTTTCGCAAAAATGTTATTTTTTGAACCGGAAACGTAAAAAAATACATCTAAGCATAATTGGATAGGAAATTTAATTCTGAGTAGAATGATATAAAAATATTTAAAATTGCATATAAGATGTTAGCCTTTTCCCTTCCAACGTTTTTTCCACAAAAAAATTATTAAAATTTATTTTTTGAACCGATAACGTAAAAAATACATCAAAGCATATTTAGATAGGATATATAATTCTGAGTTCAATGATATAAAAATTTATAAAATTAAACTTAAGATGTTAGCCTTTTACCTTCGAACGTTTTCGCAAAAATGTTATTTTTTGAACCGGAAACGTAAAAAAATACATCTAAGCATAATTGGATAGGAAATTTAATTCTGAGTAGAATGATATAAAAATATTCAAAATTGCATATAAGATGTTAGCCTTTTCCCTTCCAACGTTTTTATAACAAACAAATTTTTAAAATTTATTTTTTGAACCGATAACTTAGAAAATTATATCAAAGCATATTTAGATAGGAAATTTAATTCTGAGTTCAATGATATAAAAATTTATAAAATTAAACTTAAGATGTTAGCCTTTTACCTTCGAACGTTTTCGCAAAAATGTTATTTTTTGAACCGGAAACGTAAAAAAATACATCTAAGCATAATTGGATAGGAAATTTAATTCTGAGTAGAATGATATAAAAATATTTAAAATTGCATATAAGATGTTAGCCTTTTCCCTTCCAACGTTTTTACCACAAAAAAATTATTAAAATTTATTTTTTGAACCGATAACGTAAAAAAATACATCAAAGCATATTTAGATAGGAATTAATTCTGAGTTCAATGATATAAAAATATTCAAAATTGCATATAAGATGTTAGCCTTTTCCCTTCCAACGTTTTTACCACAAAAAAATTATTAAAATTTATTTTTTGAACCGATAACGTATAAAAATACATCAAAGCATATTTAGATAGGAAATTTAATTCTGAGTTCAATGATATAAAAATTTATAAAATTAAACTTAAGATGTTAGCCTTTTCCCTTCGAACGTTTTCGCGACAAAAATGTTATTTTTTGAACCGGAAACGTAAAAAAATACATCTAAGCATAATTGGATAGGAAATTTAATTCTGAGTAGAATGATATAAAAATATTTAAAATTGCATATAAGATGTTAGCCTTTTCCCTTCCAACGTTTTTACCACAAAAAAAATTATTAAAATTTATTTTTTGAACCGATAACGTATAAAAATACATCAAAGCATATTTAGATAGGAAATTTAATTCTGAGTTCAATGATATAAAAATTTATAAAATTAAACTTAAGATGTTAGCCTTTTACCTTCGAACGTTTTCGCTAAAAAATGTTATTTTTTGAACCGGAAACGTAAAAAAATATATTTAAGCATAATTGGATAGGAAATTTAATTCTGAGTAGAATGATATAAAAATATTCAAAATTGCATATAAGATGTTAGCCTTTTCCCTTTGAACGTTTTTGCGACAAAAATGTTATTTTTTGAACCGGAAACGTAAAAGAATACATCTAAGCATAATTGGATAGGAAATTTAATTCTGAGTAGAATGATATAAAAATATTTAAAATTGCATATAAGATGTTAGCCTTTTCCCTTCCAACGTTTTTACCACAAAAAAATTATTAAAATTTATTTTTTGAACCGATAATGTAAAAAAATACATCAAAGCATATTTAGATAGGAAATTTAATTCTGAGTTCAATGATATAAAAATTTATAAAATTAAACTTAAGATGTTAGCCTTTTCCCTTCGACGTTTACGCGACAAAAATGTTATTTTTTGAACCGGAAACGTAAAAGAAAACATCTAAGCATAATTGGATAGGAAATTTAATTCTGAGTAGAATGATATAAAAATATTCAAAATTGCATATAAGATGTTAGCCTTTTCCCTTCCAACGTTTTTATAACAAACAAATTTTTAAAATTTATTTTTTGAACCGATAATGTAAAAAAATACATCAAAGCATATTTAGATAGGAAATTTAATTCTGAGTTCAATGATATAAAAATTTATAAAATTAAACTTAAGATGTTAGCCTTTTTCCTTCGAACGTTTTCGCGACAAAAATGTAATTTTTTGAACCGGAAACGTAAAAAAATACATCTAAGCATAATTGGATAGGAAATTTAATTCTGAGTAGAATGATATAAAAATATTTAAAATTGCATATAAGATGTTAGCCTTTTCCTTTCCAACGTTTTTACCACAAAAAAATTATTAAAATTTATTTTTTGAACCGATAACGTAAAAAAATACATCAAAGCATATTTAGATAGGAATTAATTCTGAGTTCAATGATATAAAAATATTCAAAATTGCATATAAGATGTTAGCCTTTTCCCTTCCAACGTTTTTACCACAAAAAAATTATTAAAATTTATTTTTTGAACCGATAACGTAAAAAAATACATCAAAGCATATTTAGATAGGAAATTTAATTCTGAGTTCAATGATATAAAAATTTATAAAATTAAACTTAAGATGTTAGCCTTTTCCCTTCGACGTTTTCCCGACAAAAATGTTATTTTTTGAACCGGAAACGTAAAAGAAAACATCGAAGCATAATTGGATAGGAAATTTAATTCTGAGTAGAATGATATAAAAATATTCAAAATTGCATATAAGATGTTAGCCTTTTCCCTTCCAACGTTTTTATAACAAACAAATTTTTAAAATTTATTTTTTGAACCGATAACTTAGAAAATTATATCAAAGCATATTTAGATAGGAAATTTAATTCTGAGTTCAATGATATAAAAATTTATATAATTAAACTTAAGATGTTAGCCTTTTCCCTTTGAACGTTTTCGCGACAAAAATGTTATTTTTTGAACCGGAAACGTAAAAAAATACATCTAAGCATAATTGGATAGGAAATTTAATTCTGAGTAGAATGATATAAAAATATTCAAAATTGCATATAAGATGTTAGCCTTTTCCCTTCCAACGTTTTTACCACAAAAAAATTATTATAATTTATTTTTTGAACCGATAATGTAAAAAAATACATCAAAGCATATTTAGATAGGAAATTTAATTCTGAGTTCAATGATATAAAAATTTATAAAATTAAACTTAAGATGTTAGCCTTTTCCCTTCGAACGTTTTCGCGACAAAAATGTTATTTTTTAAACCGGAAACGTAAAAAAATATATTTAAGCATAATTGGATAGGAAATTTAATTCTGAGTAGAATGATATAAAAATATTCAAAATTGCATATAAGATGTTAGCCTTTTCCCTTCCAACGTTTTTACCACAAAAAAATTATTAAAATTTATTTTTTGAACCGATAACGTAAAAAATACATCAAAGCATATTTAGATAGGATATATAATTCTGAGTTCAATGATATAAAAATTTATAAAATTAAACTTAAGATGTTAGCCTTTTCCCTTCGACGTTTTCGCGACAAAAATGTTATTTTTTGAACCGGAAACGTAAAAGAAAACATCTAAGCATAATTGGATAGGAAATTTAATTCTGAGTAGAATGATATAAAAATATTCAAAATTGCATATAAGATGTTAGCCTTTTCCCTTCCAACGTTTTTATAACAAACAAATTTTTAAAATTTATTTTTTGAACCGATAACTTAGAAAATTATATCAAAGCATATTTAGATAGGAAATTTAATTCTGAGTTCAATGATATAAAAATTTATATAATTAAACTTAAGATGTTAGCCTTTTCCCTTTGAACGTTTTCGCGACAAAAATGTTATTTTTTGAACCGGAAACGTAAAAAAATACATCTAAGCATAATTGGATAGGAAATTTAATTCTGAGTAGAATGATATAAAAATATTTAAAATTGCATATAAGATGTTAGCCTTTTCCCTTCCAACGTTTTTACCACAAAAAAATTAATAAAATTTATTTTTTGAACCGATAACGTAAAAAAATATATCAAAGCATATTTAGATAGGAATTAATTCTGAGTTCAATGATATAAAAATATTCAAAATTGCATATAAGATGTTAGCCTTTTCCCTTCCAACGTTTTTACCACAAAAAAATTATTAAAATTTATTTTTTGAACCGATAACTTAAAAAAATACATCAAAGCATATTTAGATAGGAAATTTAATTCTGAGTTCAATGATATAAAAATTTATAAAATTAAACTTAAGATGTTAGCCTTTTCCCTTCGAACGTTTTCGCGACAATAATGTTATTTTTTGAACCGGAAACGTAAAAAAATACATCTAAGCATAATTGGATAGGAAATTTAATTCTGAGTAGAATGATATAAAAATATTTAAAATTGCATATAAGATGTTAGCCTTTTCCCTTCCAACGTTTTTACCACAAAAAAATTATTAAAATTTATTTTTTGAACCGATAACGTAAAAAAATACATCAAAGCATATTTAGATAGGAAATTTAATTCTGAGTTCAATGATATAAAAATTTATAAAATTAAACTTAAGATGTTAGCCTTTTCCCTTTGAACGTTTTCGCGACAAAAATGTTATTTTTTGAACCGGAAACGTAAAAAAATACATCTAAGCATAATTGGATAGGAAATTTAATTCTGAGTAGAATGATATAAAAATATTTAAAATTGCATATAAGATGTTAGCCTTTTCCCTTCCAACGTTTTTACCACAAAAAAATTAATAAAATTTATTTTTTGAACCGATAACGTAAAAAAATATATCAAAGCATATTTAGATAGGAATTAATTCTGAGTTCAATGATATAAAAATATTCAAAATTGCATATAAGATGTTAGCCTTTTCCCTTCCAACGTTTTTACCACAAAAAAATTATTAAAATTTATTTTTTGAACCGATAACTTAAAAAAATACATCAAAGCATATTTAGATAGGAAATTTAATTCTGAGTTCAATGATATAAAAATTTATAAAATTAAACTTAAGATGTTAGCCTTTTCCCTTCGAACGTTTTCGCGACAATAATGTTATTTTTTGAACCGGAAACGTAAAAAAATACATCTAAGCATAATTGGATAGGAAATTTAATTCTGAGTAGAATGATATAAAAATATTCAAAATTGCATATAAGATGTTAGCCTTTTCCCTTCCAACGTTTTTACCACAAAAAAATTATTATAATTTATTTTTTGAACCGATAATGTAAAAAAATACATCAAAGCATATTTAGATAGGAAATTTAATTCTGAGTTCAATGATATAAAAATTTATAAAATTAAACTTAAGATGTTAGCCTTTTCCCTTCGAACGTTTTCGCGACAAAAATGTTATTTTTTAAACCGGAAACGTAAAAAAATATATTTAAGCATAATTGGATAGGAAATTTAATTCTGAGTAGAATGATATAAAAATATTCAAAATTGCATATAAGATGTTAGCCTTTTCCCTTCCAACGTTTTTACCACAAAAAAATTATTAAAATTTATTTTTTGAACCGATAACGTAAAAAAACACATCAAAGCATATTTAGATAGGATATATAATTCTGAGTTCAATGATATAAAAATTTATAAAATTAAACTTAAGATGTTAGCCTTTTACCTTCGAACGTTTTCGCAAAAATGTTATTTTTTGAACCGGAAACGTAAAAAAATACATCTAAGCATAATTGGATAGGAAATTTAATTCTGAGTAGAATGATATAAAAATATTCAAAATTGCATATAAGATGTTAGCCTTTTCCCTTCCAACGTTTTTATAACAAACAAATTTTTAAAATTTATTTTTTGAACCGATAACTTAGAAAATTATATCAAAGCATATTTAGATAGGAAATTTAATTCTGAGTTCAATGATATAAAAATTTATAAAATTAAACTTAAGATGTTAGCCTTTTACCTTCGAACGTTTTCGCAAAAATGTTATTTTTTGAACCGGAAACGTAAAAAAATACATCTAAGCATAATTGGATAGGAAATTTAATTCTGAGTAGAATGATATAAAAATATTTAAAATTGCATATAAGATGTTAGCCTTTTCCCTTCCAACGTTTTTACCACAAAAAAATTATTAAAATTTATTTTTTGAACCGATAACGTAAAAAAATACATCAAAGCATATTTAGATAGGAATTAATTCTGAGTTCAATGATATAAAAATATTCAAAATTGCATATAAGATGTTAGCCTTTTCCCTTCCAACGTTTTTACCACAAAAAAATTATTAAAATTTATTTTTTGAACCGATAACGTATAAAAATACATCAAAGCATATTTAGATAGGAAATTTAATTCTGAGTTCAATGATATAAAAATTTATAAAATTAAACTTAAGATGTTAGCCTTTTCCCTTCGAACGTTTTCGCGACAAAAATGTTATTTTTTGAACCGGAAACGTAAAAAAATACATCTAAGCATAATTGGATAGGAAATTTAATTCTGAGTAGAATGATATAAAAATATTTAAAATTGCATATAAGATGTTAGCCTTTTCCCTTCCAACGTTTTTACCACAAAAAAAATTATTAAAATTTATTTTTTGAACCGATAACGTATAAAAATACATCAAAGCATATTTAGATAGGAAATTTAATTCTGAGTTCAATGATATAAAAATTTATAAAATTAAACTTAAGATGTTAGCCTTTTACCTTCGAACGTTTTCGCTAAAAAATGTTATTTTTTGAACCGGAAACGTAAAAAAATATATTTAAGCATAATTGGATAGGAAATTTAATTCTGAGTAGAATGATATAAAAATATTCAAAATTGCATATAAGATGTTAGCCTTTTCCCTTTGAACGTTTTTGCGACAAAAATGTTATTTTTTGAACCGGAAACGTAAAAGAATACATCTAAGCATAATTGGATAGGAAATTTAATTCTGAGTAGAATGATATAAAAATATTTAAAATTGCATATAAGATGTTAGCCTTTTCCCTTCCAACGTTTTTACCACAAAAAAATTATTAAAATTTATTTTTTGAACCGATAATGTAAAAAAATACATCAAAGCATATTTAGATAGGAAATTTAATTCTGAGTTCAATGATATAAAAATTTATAAAATTAAACTTAAGATGTTAGCCTTTTCCCTTCGACGTTTTCGCGACAAAAATGTTATTTTTTGAACCGGAAACGTAAAAGAAAACATCTAAGCATAATTGGATAGGAAATTTAATTCTGAGTAGAATGATATAAAAATATTCAAAATTGCATATAAGATGTTAGCCTTTTCCCTTCCAACGTTTTTATAACAAACAAATTTTTAAAATTTATTTTTTGAACCGATAATGTAAAAAAATACATCAAAGCATATTTAGATAGGAAATTTAATTCTGAGTTCAATGATATAAAAATTTATAAAATTAAACTTAAGATGTTAGCCTTTTTCCTTCGAACGTTTTCGCGACAAAAATGTAATTTTTTGAACCGGAAACGTAAAAAAATACATCTAAGCATAATTGGATAGGAAATTTAATTCTGAGTAGAATGATATAAAAATATTTAAAATTGCATATAAGATGTTAGCCTTTTCCTTTCCAACGTTTTTACCACAAAAAAATTATTAAAATTTATTTTTTGAACCGATAACGTAAAAAAATACATCAAAGCATATTTAGATAGGAATTAATTCTGAGTTCAATGATATAAAAATATTCAAAATTGCATATAAGATGTTAGCCTTTTCCCTTCCAACGTTTTTACCACAAAAAAATTATTAAAATTTATTTTTTGAACCGATAACGTAAAAAAATACATCAAAGCATATTTAGATAGGAAATTTAATTCTGAGTTCAATGATATAAAAATTTATAAAATTAAACTTAAGATGTTAGCCTTTTCCCTTCGACGTTTTCCCGACAAAAATGTTATTTTTTGAACCGGAAACGTAAAAGAAAACATCGAAGCATAATTGGATAGGAAATTTAATTCTGAGTAGAATGATATAAAAATATTCAAAATTGCATATAAGATGTTAGCCTTTTCCCTTCCAACGTTTTTATAACAAACAAATTTTTAAAATTTATTTTTTGAACCGATAACTTAGAAAATTATATCAAAGCATATTTAGATAGGAAATTTAATTCTGAGTTCAATGATATAAAAATTTATATAATTAAACTTAAGATGTTAGCCTTTTCCCTTTGAACGTTTTCGCGACAAAAATGTTATTTTTTGAACCGGAAACGTAAAAAAATACATCTAAGCATAATTGGATAGGAAATTTAATTCTGAGTAGAATGATATAAAAATATTCAAAATTGCATATAAGATGTTAGCCTTTTCCCTTCCAACGTTTTTACCACAAAAAAATTATTATAATTTATTTTTTGAACCGATAATGTAAAAAAATACATCAAAGCATATTTAGATAGGAAATTTAATTCTGAGTTCAATGATATAAAAATTTATAAAATTAAACTTAAGATGTTAGCCTTTTCCCTTCGAACGTTTTCGCGACAAAAATGTTATTTTTTAAACCGGAAACGTAAAAAAATATATTTAAGCATAATTGGATAGGAAATTTAATTCTGAGTAGAATGATATAAAAATATTCAAAATTGCATATAAGATGTTAGCCTTTTCCCTTCCAACGTTTTTACCACAAAAAAATTATTAAAATTTATTTTTTGAACCGATAACGTAAAAAATACATCAAAGCATATTTAGATAGGATATATAATTCTGAGTTCAATGATATAAAAATTTATAAAATTAAACTTAAGATGTTAGCCTTTTCCCTTCGACGTTTTCGCGACAAAAATGTTATTTTTTGAACCGGAAACGTAAAAGAAAACATCTAAGCATAATTGGATAGGAAATTTAATTCTGAGTAGAATGATATAAAAATATTCAAAATTGCATATAAGATGTTAGCCTTTTCCCTTCCAACGTTTTTATAACAAACAAATTTTTAAAATTTATTTTTTGAACCGATAACTTAGAAAATTATATCAAAGCATATTTAGATAGGAAATTTAATTCTGAGTTCAATGATATAAAAATTTATATAATTAAACTTAAGATGTTAGCCTTTTCCCTTTGAACGTTTTCGCGACAAAAATGTTATTTTTTGAACCGGAAACGTAAAAAAATACATCTAAGCATAATTGGATAGGAAATTTAATTCTGAGTAGAATGATATAAAAATATTTAAAATTGCATATAAGATGTTAGCCTTTTCCCTTCCAACGTTTTTACCACAAAAAAATTAATAAAATTTATTTTTTGAACCGATAACGTAAAAAAATATATCAAAGCATATTTAGATAGGAATTAATTCTGAGTTCAATGATATAAAAATATTCAAAATTGCATATAAGATGTTAGCCTTTTCCCTTCCAACGTTTTTACCACAAAAAAATTAT
The DNA here is from genome assembly GCF_954871325.1 of Gordionus sp. m RMFG-2023. Lineage (NCBI taxonomy): Eukaryota > Metazoa > Nematomorpha > Gordioida > Chordodea > Parachordodidae > Gordionus > Gordionus sp. m RMFG-2023. Next base: position 20,720,185 of record NC_088775.1, read on the forward strand.
TAAAATTTATTTTTTGAACCGATAACTTAAAAAAATACATCAAAGCATATTTAGATAGGAAATTTAATTCTGAGTTCAATGATATAAAAATTTATAAAATTAAACTTAAGATGTTAGCCTTTTCCCTTCGAACGTTTTCGCGACAATAATGTTATTTTTTGAACCGGAAACGTAAAAAAATACATCTAAGCATAATTGGATAGGAAATTTAATTCTGAGTAGAATGATATAAAAATATTTAAAATTGCATATAAGATGTTAGCCTTTTCCCTTCCAACGTTTTTACCACAAAAAAATTATTAAAATTTATTTTTTGAACCGATAACGTAAAAAAATACATCAAAGCATATTTAGATAGGAAATTTAATTCTGAGTTCAATGATATAAAAATTTATAAAATTAAACTTAAGATGTTAGCCTTTTACCTTCGAACGTTTTCGCGACAAAAATGTTATTTTTTGAACCGGAAACGTAAAAAAATATATTTAAGCATAATTGGATAGGAAATTTAATTCTGAGTAGAATGATATAAAAATATTCAAAATTGCATATAAGATGTTAGCCTTTTCCCTTCCAACGTTTTTACCACAAAAAAATTATTAAAATTTATTTTTTGAACCGATAACGTAAAAAAACACATCAAAGCATATTTAGATAGGAAATTTAATTCTGAGTTCAATGATATAAAAATTTATTAAATTAAACTTAAGATGTTAGCCTTTTCCCTTCGAACGTTTTCGCGACAATAATGTTATTTTTTGAACCAGAAACGTAAAAAAATACATCTAAGCATAATTGGATAGGAAATTTAATTCTGAGTAGAATGATATAAAAATATTTAAAATTGCATATAAGATGTTAGCCTTTTCCCTTCCAACGTTTTTACCACAAAAAAATTATTAAAATTTATTTTTTGAACCGATAACGTAAAAAAATACATCAAAGCATATTTAGATAGTAAATTTAATTCTGAGTTCAATGATATAAAAATTTATAAAATTAAACTTAAGATGTTAGCCTTTTCCCTTCGACGTTTTCCCGACAAAAATGTTATTTTTTGAACCGGAAACGTAAAAGAAAACATCGAAGCATAATTGGATAGGAAATTTAATTCTGAGTAGAATGATATAAAAATATTCAAAATTGCATATAAGATGTTAGCCTTTTCCCTTCCAACGTTTTTATAACAAACAAATTTTTAAAATTTATTTTTTGAACCGATAACTTAGAAAATTATATCAAAGCATATTTAGATAGGAAATTTAATTCTGAGTTCAATGATATAAAAATTTATATAATTAAACTTAAGATGTTAGCCTTTTCCCTTTGAACGTTTTCGCGACAAAAATGTTATTTTTTGAACCGGAAACGTAAAAAAATACATCTAAGCATAATTGGATAGGAAATTTAATTCTGAGTAGAATGATATAAAAATATTCAAAATTGCATATAAGATGTTAGCCTTTTCCCTTCCAACGTTTTTACCACAAAAAAATTATTATAATTTATTTTTTGAACCGATAATGTAAAAAAATACATCAAAGCATATTTAGATAGGAAATTTAATTCTGAGTTCAATGATATAAAAATTTATTAAATTAAACTTAAGATGTTAGCCTTTTCCCTTCGAACGTTTTCGCGACAATAATGTTATTTTTTGAACCAGAAACGTAAAAAAATACATCTAAGCATAATTGGATAGGAAATTTAATTCTGAGTAGAATGATATAAAAATATTTAAAATTGCATATAAGATGTTAGCCTTTTCCCTTCCAACGTTTTTACCACAAAAAAATTATTAAAATTTATTTTTTGAACCGATAACGTAAAAAAATACATCAAAGCATATTTAGATAGTAAATTTAATTCTGAGTTCAATGATATAAAAATTTATAAAATTAAACTTAAGATGTTAGCCTTTTACCTTCGAACGTTTTCGCGACAAAAATGTTATTTTTTGAACCGGAAACGTAAAAAAATATATTTAAGCATAATTGGATAGAAAATTTAATTCTGAGTAGAATGATATAAAAATATTCAAAATTGCATATAAGATGTTAGCCATTTCCCTTCCAACGTTTTTACCACAAACAAATTTTTAAAATTTATTTTTTGAACCGATAACTTAGAAAATTATATCAAAGCATATTTAGATAGGATATTTAATTCTGAATTCAATGATATAAAAATTTATAAAATTAAACTTAAGATGTTAGCCTTTTCCCTTAAAACATTTTCGCGACAAAAATGTTATTTTTTGAACCGGAAACGTAAAACAATACATCTAAGCATAATTGGATAGGAAATTTAATACTGAGTAGAATGATATAAAAATATTTAAAATTGCATATAAGATGTTAGCCTTTTCCCTTCCAACGTTTTTACCACAAAAAATTATTAAAATTTATTTTTTGAACCGATAACGTAAAAAAATACATCAAAGCATATTTAGATAGGAATTAATTCTGAGTTCAATGATATAAAAATATTCAAAATTGCATATAAGATGTTAGCCTTTTCCCTTCCAACGTTTTTACCACAAAAAAATTATTAAAATTTATTTTTTGAATCGATAACGTAAAAAAATACATCAAAGCATATTTAGATAGGAAATTTAATTCTGAGTTCAATGATATAAAAATTTATAAAATTAAACTTAAGATGTTAGCCTTTTACCTTCGAACGTTTTCGCGACAAAAATGTTATTTTTTGAACCGGAAACGTAAAAAAATATATTTAAGCATAATTGGATAGGAAATTTAATTCTGAGTAGAATGATATAAAAATATTCAAAATTGCATATAAGATGTTAGCCTTTTCCCTTCCAACGTTTTTACCACAAAAAAATTATTAAAATTTATTTTTTGAACCGATAACGTAAAAAAACACATCAAAGCATATTTAGATAGGAAATTTAATTCTGAGTTCAATGATATAAAAATTTATTAAATTAAACTTAAGATGTTAGCCTTTTCCCTTCGAACGTTTTCGCGACAATAATGTTATTTTTTGAACCAGAAACGTAAAAAAATACATCTAAGCATAATTGGATAGGAAATTTAATTCTGAGTAGAATGATATAAAAATATTTAAAATTGCATATAAGATGTTAGCCTTTTCCCTTCCAACGTTTTTACCACAAAAAAATTATTAAAATTTATTTTTTGAACCGATAACGTAAAAAAATACATCAAAGCATATTTAGATAGTAAATTTAATTCTGAGTTCAATGATATAAAAATTTATAAAATTAAACTTAAGATGTTAGCCTTTTCCCTTCGACGTTTTCCCGACAAAAATGTTATTTTTTGAACCGGAAACGTAAAAGAAAACATCTAAGCATAATTGGATAGAAAATTTAATTCTGAGTAGAATGATATAAAAATATTCAAAATTGCATATAAGATGTTAGCCTTTTCCCTTCCAACGTTTTTACCACAAAAAAATTATTAAAATTTATTTTTTGAACCGATAACTTAAAAAAATACATCAAAGCATATTTAGATAGGAAATTTAATTCTGAGTTCAATGATATAAAAATTTATAAAATTAAACTTAAGATGTTAGCCTTTTCCCTTCGAACGTTTTCGCGACAATAATGTTATTTTTTGAACCGGAAACGTAAAAAAATACATCTAAGCATAATTGGATAGGAAATTTAATTCTGAGTAGAATGATATAAAAATATTTAAAATTGCATATAAGATGTTAGCCTTTTCCCTTCCAACGTTTTTACCACAAAAAAATTATTAAAATTTATTTTTTGAACCGATAACGTAAAAAAATACATCAAAGCATATTTAGATAGGAAATTTAATTCTGAGTTCAATGATATAAAAATTTATAAAATTAAACTTAAGATGTTAGCCTTTTACCTTCGAACGTTTTCGCGACAAAAATGTTATTTTTTGAACCGGAAACGTAAAAAATACATTTAAGCATAATTGGATAGGAAATTTAATTATGAGTTCAATGATATAAAAATATTCAAAATTGCATATAAGATGTTAGCCTTTTCCCTTCCAACGTTTTTACCACAAAAAAATTATTAAAATTTATTTTTTGAACCGATAACTTAAAAAAATACATCAAAGCATATTTAGATAGGAAATTTAATTCTGAGTTCAATGATATAAAAATTTATAAAATTAAACTTAAGATGTTAGCCTTTTCCCTTCGACGTTTTCCCGACAAAAATGTTATTTTTTGAACCGGAAACGTAAAAGAAAACATCTAAGCATAATTGGATAGAAAATTTAATTCTGAGTAGAATGATATAAAAATATTCAAAATTGCATATAAGATGTTAGCCTTTTCCCTTCCAACGTTTTTACCACAAACAAATTTTTAAAATTTATTTTTTGAACCGATAACTTAGAAAATTATATCAAAGCATATTTAGATAGGATATTTAATTCTGAATTCAATGATATAAAAATTTATAAAATTAAACTTAAGATGTTAGCCTTTTCCCTTAAAACATTTTCGCGACAAAAATGTTATTTTTTGAACCGGAAACGTAAAACAATACATCTAAGCATAATTGGATAGGAAATTTAATTCTGAGTAGAATGATATAAAAATATTTAAAATTGCATATAAGATGTTAGCCTTTTCCCTTCCAACGTTTTTACCACAAAAAAATTATTAAAATTTATTTTTTGAACCGATAACGTAAAAAAATACATCAAAGCATATTTAGATAGGAATTAATTCTGAGTTCAATGATATAAAAATATTCAAAATTGCATATAAGATGTTAGCCTTTTCCCTTCCAACGTTTTTACCACAAAAAAATTATTAAAATTTATTTTTTGAACCGATAACGTAAAAAAATACATCAAAGCATATTTAGATAGGAAATTTAATTCTGAGTTCAATGATATAAAAATTTATAAAATTAAACTTAAGATGTTAGCCTTTTCCCTTCGACGTTTTCCCGACAAAAATGTTATTTTTTGAACCGGAAACGTAAAAGAAAACATCTAAGCATAATTGGATAGGAAATTTAATTCTGAGTAGAATGATATAAAAATATTCAAAATTGCATATAAGATGTTAGCCTTTTCCCTTCCAACGTTTTTACCACAAAAAAATTATTAAAATTTATTTTTTGAACCGATAACGTAAAAAAACACATCAAAGCATATTTAGATAGGAAATTTAATTCTGAGTTTAATGATATAAAAATTTATAAAATTAAACTTAAGATGTTAGGTTTTTCCCTTTGAACGTTTTCGCGACAAAAATGTTATTTTTTGAACCGGAAACGTAAAAGAATACATCTAAGCATAATTGGATAGGAAATTTAATTCTGAGTAGAATGATATAAAAATATTCAAAATTGCATATAAGATGTTAGCCTTTTCCCTTCCAACGTTTTTACCACAAAAAAATTATTAAAATTTATTTTTTGAACCGATAACGTAAAAAAATACATCAAAGCATATTTAGATAGGAAATTTAATTCTGAGTTCAATGATATAAAAATTTATAAAATTAAACTTAAGATGTTAGCCTTTTCCCTTCGAACGTTTTCGCGACAAAAATGTTATTTTTTGAACCCGAAACGTAAAAGAATACATCTAAGCATAATTGGATAGGAAATTTAATTCTGAGTAATGATATAAAAATATTTAAAATTGCATATAAGATGTTAGCATTTTCCCTTCCAACGTTTTTACCACAAAAAAATTATTATAATTTATTTTTTGAACTGATAACGTAAAAAAATACATCAAAGCATATTTAGATAGGAAATTTAATTCTGAGTTCAATGATATAAAAATTTATAAAATTAAACTTAAGATGTTAGCCTTTTACCTTCGAACGTTTTCGCGACAAAAATGTTATTTTTTGAACCGGAAACGTAAAAATACATTTAAGCATAATTGGATAGGAAATTTAATTCTGAGTAGAATGATATAAAAATATTCAAAATTGCATATAAGATGTTAGCCTTTTCCCTTCCAACGTTTTTACCACAAAAAAATTATTAAAATTTATTTTTTGAACCGATAACTTAGAAAATTATATCAAAGCATATTTAGATAGGAAATTTAATTCTGAGTTCAATGATATAAAAATTTATAAAATTAAACTTAAGATGTTAGCCTTTTACCTTCGAACGTTTTCGCGACAAAAATGTTATTTTTTGAACCGGAAACGTAAAAATACATTTAAGCATAATTGGATAGGAAATTTAATTCTGAGTAGAATGATATAAAAATATTCAAAATTGCATATAAGATGTTAGCCTTTTCCCTTCCAACGTTTTTACCACAAAAAAATTATTAAAATTTATTTTTTGAACCGATAACGTAAAAAAACACATCAAAGCATAATAGGAAATTTAATTCTGAGTTCAATGATATAAAAATTTATAAAATTAAACTTAAGATGTTAGGTTTTCCCTTTGAACGTTTTCGCGACAAAAATGTTATTTTTTGAACCGGAAACGTAAAAGAATACATCTAAGCATAATTGGATAGGAAATTTAATTCTGAGTAGAATGATATAAAAATATTCAAAATTGCATATAAGATGTTAGCCATTTCCCTTCCAACGTTTTTACCACAAAAAAATTATTAAAATTTATTTTTTGAACCGATAACGTAAAAAAACACATCAAAGCATAATAGGAAATTTAATTCTGAGTTCAATGATATAAAAATTTATAAAATTAAACTTAAGATGTTAGGTTTTCCCTTTGAACGTTTTCGCGACAAAAATGTTATTTTTTGAACCGGAAACGTAAAAGAATACATCTAAGCATAATTGGATAGGAAATTTAATTCTGAGTAGAATGATATAAAAATATTCAAAATTGCATATAAGATGTTAGCCTTTTCCCTTCCAACGTTTTTACCACAAAAAAATTATTAAAATTTATTTTTTGAACCGATAACGTAAAAAAACACATCAAAGCATAATAGGAAATTTAATTCTGAGTTCAATGATATAAAAATTTATAAAATTAAACTTAAGATGTTAGGTTTTCCCTTTGAACGTTTTCGCGACAAAAATGTTATTTTTTGAACCGGAAACGTAAAAGAATACATCTAAGCATAATTGGATAGGAAATTTAATTCTGAGTAGAATGATATAAAAATATTCAAAATTGCATATAAGATGTTAGCCTTTTCCCTTCCAACGTTTTTACCACAAAAAAATTTTTAAAATTTATTTTTTGAACCGATAACGTAAAAAATTACATCAAAGCATATTTAGATAGTAAATATAATTCTGAGTTCAATGATATAAAAATTTATAAAATTAAACTTAAGATGTTAGCATTTTACCTTCGACGTTTTCGCGACAAAAATGTTATTTTTTGAACCGGAAACGTAAAAAAATATATTTAAGCATAATTGGATAGGAAATTTAATTCTGAGTAGAATGATATAAAAATATTCAAAATTGCATATAAGATGTTAGCCTTTTCCCTTCCAACGTTTTTACCACAAACAAATTTTTAAAATTTATTTTTTGAACCGATAACTTAGAAAATTATATCAAAGCATATTTAGATAGGAAATTTAATTCTGAGTTCAATGATATAAAAATTTATAAAATTAAACTTAAGATGTTAGCCTTTTACCTTCGAACGTTTTCGCGACAAAAATGTTTATTTTTGAACCGGAAACGTAAAAAAATACATCTAAGCATATTTGGATAGGAAATTTAATTCTGAGTAGAATGATATAAAAATATTTAAAATTGCATATAAGATGTTAGCCTTTTCCCTTCCAACGTTTTTACCACAAAAAAATTAATAAAATTTATTTTTTGAACCGATAACGTAAAAAAATATATCAAAGCATATTTAGATAGGAATTAATTCTGAGTTCAATGATATAAAAATATTCAAAATTGCATATAAGATGTTAGCCTTTTCCCTTCCAACGTTTTTACCACAAAAAAATTATTAAAATTTATTTTTTGAACCGATAACTTAAAAAAATACATCAAAGCATATTTAGATAGGAAATTTAATTCTGAGTTCAATGATATAAAAATTTATAAAATTAAACTTAAGATGTTAGCCTTTTCCCTTCGAACGTTTTCGCGACAATAATGTTATTTTTTGAACCGGAAACGTAAAAAAATACATCTAAGCATAATTGGATAGGAAATTTAATTCTGAGTAGAATGATATAAAAATATTTAAAATTGCATATAAGATGTTAGCCTTTTCCCTTCCAACGTTTTTACCACAAAAAAATTATTAAAATTTATTTTTTGAACCGATAACGTAAAAAAATACATCAAAGCATATTTAGATAGGAAATTTAATTCTGAGTTCAATGATATAAAAATTTATAAAATTAAACTTAAGATGTTAGCCTTTTACCTTCGAACGTTTTCGCGACAAAAATGTTATTTTTTGAACCGGAAACGTAAAAAAATATATTTAAGCATAATTGGATAGGAAATTTAATTCTGAGTAGAATGATATAAAAATATTTAAAATTGCATATAAGATGTTAGCCTTTTCCCTTCCAACGTTTTTACCACAAAAAAATTATTAAAATTTATTTTTTGAACCGATAACGTAAAAAAATACATCAAAGCATATTTAGATAGTAAATTTAATTCTGAGTTCAATGATATAAAAATTTATAAAATTAAACTTAAGATGTTAGCCTTTTCCCTTCGACGTTTTCCCGACAAAAATGTTATTTTTTGAACCGGAAACGTAAAAGAAAACATCTAAGCATAATTGGATAGAAAATTTAATTCTGAGTAGAATGATATAAAAATATTCAAAATTGCATATAAGATGTTAGCCATTTCCCTTCCAACGTTTTTACCACAAACAAATTTTTAAAATTTATTTTTTGAACCGATAACTTAGAAAATTATATCAAAGCATATTTAGATAGGATATTTAATTCTGAATTCAATGATATAAAAATTTATAAAATTAAACTTAAGATGTTAGCCTTTTCCCTTAAAACATTTTCGCGACAAAAATGTTATTTTTTGAACCGGAAACGTAAAACAATACATCTAAGCATAATTGGATAGGAAATTTAATTCTGAGTAAAATGATATAAAAATATTTAAAATTGCATATAAGATGTTAGCCTTTTCCCTTCCAACGTTTTTACCACAAAAAATTATTAAAATTTATTTTTTGAACCGATAACGTAAAAAAATACATCAAAGCATATTTAGATAGGAATTAATTCTGAGTTCAATGATATAAAAATATTCAAAATTGCATATAAGATGTTAGCCTTTTCCCTTCCAACGTTTTTACCACAAAAAAATTATTAAAATTTATTTTTTGAACCGATAACGTAAAAAAATACATCAAAGCATATTTAGATAGGAAATTTAATTCTGAGTTCAATGATATAAAAATTTATAAAATTAAACTTAAGATGTTAGCCTTTTACCTTCGAACGTTTTCGCGACAAAAATGTTATTTTTTGAACCGGAAACGTAAAAAAATATATTTAAGCATAATTGGATAGGAAATTTAATTCTGAGTAGAATGATATAAAAATATTCAAAATTGCATATAAGATGTTAGCCTTTTCCCTTCCAACGTTTTTACCACAAAAAAATTATTAAAATTTATTTTTTGAACCGATAACGTAAAAAAACACATCAAAGCATATTTAGATAGGAAATTTAATTCTGAGTTCAATGATATAAAAATTTATTAAATTAAACTTAAGATGTTAGCCTTTTCCCTTCGAACGTTTTCGCGACAATAATGTTATTTTTTGAACCAGAAACGTAAAAAAATACATCTAAGCATAATTGGATAGGAAATTTAATTCTGAGTAGAATGATATAAAAATATTTAAAATTGCATATAAGATGTTAGCCTTTTCCCTTCCAACGTTTTTACCACAAAAAAATTATTAAAATTTATTTTTTTAACCGATAACGTAAAAAAATACATCAAAGCATATTTAGATAGTAAATTTAATTCTGAGTTCAATGATATAAAAATTTATAAAATTAAACTTAAGATGTTAGCCTTTTCCCTTCGACGTTTTCCCGACAAAAATGTTATTTTTTGAACCGGAAACGTAAAAGAAAACATCTAAGCATAATTGGATAGAAAATTTAATTCTGAGTAGAATGATATAAAAATATTCAAAATTGCATATAAGATGTTAGCCATTTCCCTTCCAACGTTTTTACCACAAACAAATTTTTAAAATTTATTTTTTGAACCGATAACTTAGAAAATTATATCAAAGCATATTTAGATAGGATATTTAATTCTGAATTCAATGATATAAAAATTTATAAAATTAAACTTAAGATGTTAGCCTTTTCCCTTAAAACATTTTCGCGACAAAAATGTTATTTTTTGAACCGGAAACGTTAAACAATACATCTAAGCATAATTGGATAGGAAATTTAATTCTGAGTAAAATGATATAAAAATATTTAAAATTGCATATAAGATGTTAGCCTTTTCCCTTCCAACGTTTTTACCACAAAAAATTATTAAAATTTATTTTTTGAACCGATAACGTAAAAAAATACATCAAAGCATATTTAGATAGGAATTAATTCTGAGTTCAATGATATAAAAATATTCAAAATTGCATATAAGATGTTAGCCTTTTCCCTTCCAACGTTTTTACCACAAAAAAATTATTAAAATTTATTTTTTGAACCGATAACGTAAAAAAATACATCAAAGCATATTTAGATAGGAAATTTAATTCTGAGTTCAATGATATAAAAATTTATAAAATTAAACTTAAGATGTTAGCCTTTTACCTTCGAACGTTTTCGCGACAAAAATGTTATTTTTTGAACCGGAAACGTAAAAAAATATATTTAAGCATAATTGGATAGGAAATTTAATTCTGAGTAGAATGATATAAAAATATTCAAAATTGCATATAAGATGTTAGCCTTTTCCCTTCCAACGTTTTTACCACAAAAAAATTATTAAAATTTATTTTTTGAACCGATAAGGTAAAAAAACACATCAAAGCATATTTAGATAGGAAATTTAATTCTGAGTTCAATGATATAAAAATTTATTAAATTAAACTTAAGATGTTAGCCTTTTCCCTTCGAACGTTTTCGCGACAATAATGTTATTTTTTGAACCAGAAACGTAAAAAAATACATCTAAGCATAATTGGATAGGAAATTTAATTCTGAGTAGAATGATATAAAAATATTTAAAATTGCATATAAGATGTTAGCCTTTTCCCTTCCAACGTTTTTACCACAAAAAAATTATTAAAATTTATTTTTTTAACCGATAACGTAAAAAAATACATCAAAGCATATTTAGATAGTAAATTTAATTCTGAGTTCAATGATATAAAAATTTATAAAATTAAACTTAAGATGTTAGCCTTTTCCCTTCGACGTTTTCCCGACAAAAATGTTATTTTTTGAACCGGAAACGTAAAAGAAAACATCTAAGCATAATTGGATAGAAAATTTAATTCTGAGTAGAATGATATAAAAATATTTAAAATTGCTTATAAGATGTTAGCCTTTTCCCTTCCAACGTTTTTACCACAAAAAAATTATTAAAATTTATTTTTTTAACCGATAACGTAAAAAAATACATCAAAGCATATTTAGATAGTAAATTTAATTCTGAGTTCAATGATATAAAAATTTATAAAATTAAACTTAAGATGTTAGCCTTTTCCCTTCGACGTTTTCCCGACAAAAATGTTATTTTTTGAACCGGAAACGTAAAAGAAAACATCTAAGCATAATTGGATAGAAAATTTAATTCTGAGTAGAATGATATAAAAATATTCAAAATTGCATATAAGATGTTAGCCTTTTCCCTTCCAACGTTTTTACCACAAAAAAATTATTAAAATTTATTTTTTGAACCGATAACTTAAAAAAATACATCAAAGCATATTTAGATAGGAAATTTAATTCTGAGTTCAATGATATAAAAATTTATAAAATTAAACTTAAGATGTTAGCCTTTTACCTTCGAACGTTTTCGCGACAAAAATGTTATTTTTTGAACCGGAAACGTAAAAAAATATATTTAAGCATAATTGGATAGGAAATTTAATTCTGAGTAGAATGATATAAAAATATTCAAAATTGCATATAAGATGTTAGCCTTTTCCCTTCCAACGTTTTTACCACAAAAAAATTATTAAAATTTATTTTTTGAACCGATAACGTAAAAAAACACATCAAAGCATATTTAGATAGGAAATTTAATTCTGAGTTCAATGATATAAAAATTTATTAAATTAAACTTAAGATGTTAGCCTTTTCCCTTCGAACGTTTTCGCGACAATAATGTTATTTTTTGAACCAGAAACGTAAAAAAATACATCTAAGCATAATTGGATAGGAAATTTAATTCTGAGTAGAATGATATAAAAATATTTAAAATTGCATATAAGATGTTAGCCTTTTCCCTTCCAACGTTTTTACCACAAAAAAATTATTAAAATTTATTTTTTGAACCGATAACGTAAAAAAATACATCAAAGCATATTTAGATAGTAAATTTAATTCTGAGTTCAATGATATAAAAATTTATAAAATTAAACTTAAGATGTTAGCCTTTTCCCTTCGACGTTTTCCCGACAAAAATGTTATTTTTTGAACCGGAAACGTAAAAGAAAACATCTAAGCATTATTGGATAGGAAATTTAATTCTGAGTAGAATGATATAAAAATATTCAAAATTGCATATAAGATGTTAGCCTTTTCCCTTCCAACGTTTTTACCACAAACAAATTTTTAAAATTTATTTTTTGAACCGATAACTTAGAAAATTATATCAAAGCATATTTAGATAGGAAATTTAATTCTGAGTTCAATGATATAAAAATTTATAAAATTAAACTTAAGATGTTAGCCTTTTCCCTTAAAACATTTTCGCGACAAAAATGTTATTTTTTGAACCGGAAACGTAAAACAATACATCTAAGCATAATTGGATAGGAAATTTAATTCTGAGTAAAATGATATAAAAATATTTAAAATTGCATATAAGATGTTAGCCTTTTCCCTTCCAAAGTTTTTACCACAAAAAATTATTAAAATTTATTTTTTGAACCAATAACGTAAAAAAATACATCAAAGCATATTTAGATAGGAATTAATTCTGAGTTCAATGATATAAAAATATTCAAAATTGCATATAAGATGTTAGCCTTTTCCCTTCCAACGTTTTTACCACAAAAAAATTATTAAAATTTATTTTTTGAACCGATAACGTAAAAAAATACATCAAAGCATATTTAGATAGGAAATTTAATTCTGAGTTCAATGATATAAAAATTTATAAAATTAAACTTAAGATGTTAGCCTTTTACCTTCGAACGTTTTCGCGACAAAAATGTTATTTTTTGAACCGGAAACGTAAAAAAATATATTTAAGCATAATTGGATAGGAAATTTAATTCTGAGTAGAATGATATAAAAATATTCAAAATTGCATATAAGATGTTAGCCTTTTCCCTTCCAACGTTTTTACCACAAAAAAATTATTAAAATTTATTTTTTGAACCGATAACGTAAAAAAACACATCAAAGCATATTTAGATAGGAAATTTAATTCTGAGTTCAATGATATAAAAATTTATTAAATTAAACTTAAGATGTTAGCCTTTTCCCTTCGAACGTTTTCGCGACAATAATGTTATTTTTTGAACCAGAAACGTAAAAAAATACATCTAAGCATAATTGGATAGGAAATTTAATTCTGAGTAGAATGATATAAAAATATTTAAAATTGCATATAAGATGTTAGCCTTTTCCCTTCCAACGTTTTTACCACAAAAAAATTATTAAAATTTATTTTTTTAACCGATAACGTAAAAAAATACATCAAAGCATAATTAGATAGTAAATTTAATTCTGAGTTCAATGATATAAAAATTTATAAAATTAAACTTAAGATGTTAGCCTTTTCCCTTCGACGTTTTCCCGACAAAAATGTTATTTTTTGAACCGGAAACGTAAAAGAAAACATCTAAGCATAATTGGATAGAAAATTTAATTCTGAGTAGAATGATATAAAAATATTCAAAATTGCATATAAGATGTTAGCCTTTTCCCTTCCAACGTTTTTACCACAAAAAAATTATTAAAATTTATTTTTTGAACCGATAACGTAAAAAAACACATCAAAGCATATTTAGATAGGAAATTTAATTCTGAGTTCAATGATATAAAAATTTATAAAATTAAACTTAAGATGTTAGCCTTTTCCCTTCGAACGTTTTCGCGACAATAATGTTATTTTTTGAACCAGAAACGTAAAAAAATACATCTAAGCATAATTGGATAGGAAATTTAATTCTGAGTAGAATGATATAAAAATATTTAAAATTGCATATAAGATGTTAGCCTTTTCCCTTCCAACGTTTTTACCACAAAAAAATTATTAAAATTTATTTTTTGAACCGATAACTTAAAAAAATACATCAAAGCATATTTAGATAGGAAATTTAATTCTGAGTTCAATGATATAAAAATTTATAAAATTAAACTTAAGATGTTAGCCTTTTCCCTTCGAACGTTTTCGCGACAATAATGTTATTTTTTGAACCGGAAACGTAAAAAAATACATCTAAGCATAATTGGATAGGAAATTTAATTCTGAGTAGAATGATATAAAAATATTCAAAATTGCATATAAGATGTTAGCCTTTTCCCTTCCAACGTTTTTACCACAAAAAAATTATTAAAATTTATTTTTTGAACCGATAACTTAAAAAAATACATCAAAGCATATTTAGATAGGAAATTTAATTCTGAGTTCAATGATATAAAAATTTATAAAATTAAACTTAAGATGTTAGCCTTTTACCTTCGAACGTTTTCGCGACAAAAATGTTATTTTTTGAACCGGAAACGTAAAAAATACATTTAAGCATAATTGGATAGGAAATTTAATTATGAGTTCAATGATATAAAAATATTCAAAATTGCATATAAGATGTTAGCCTTTTCCCTTCCAACGTTTTTACCACAAAAAAATTATTAAAATTTATTTTTTGAACCGATAACTTAAAAAAATACATCAAAGCATATTTAGATAGGAAATTTAATTCTGAGTTCAATGATATAAAAATTTATAAAATTAAACTTAAGATGTTAGCCTTTTCCCTTTGAACGTTTTCGCGACAAAAATGTTATTTTTTGAACCGGAAACGTAAAAGAATACATCTAAGCATAATTGATAGGAAATTTAATTCTGAGTAGAATGATATAAAAATATTCAAAATTGCATATAAGATGTTAGCCTTTTCCCTTCCAACGTTTTTACCACAAAAAAATTATTAAAATTTATTTTTTGAACCGATAACGTAAAAAAATACATCAAAGCATATTTAGATAGGAAATTTAATTCTGAGTTCAATGATATAAAAATTTATAAAATTAAACTTAAGATGTTAGCCTTTTACCTTCGAACGTTTTCGCGACAAAAATGTTATTTTTTGAACCGGAAACGTAAAAAATACATTTAAGCATAATTGGATAGGAAATTTAATTATGAGTTCAATGATATAAAAATATTCAAAATTGCATATAAGATGTTAGCCTTTTCCCTTCCAACGTTTTTACCACAAAAAAATTATTAAAATTTATTTTTTGAACCGATAACTTAAAAAAATACATCAAAGCATATTTAGATAGGAAATTTAATTCTGAGTTCAATGATATAAAAATTTATAAAATTAAACTTAAGATATTAGCCTTTTCCCTTCGAACGTTTTCGCGACAATAATGTTATTTTTTGAACCAGAAACGTAAAAAAATACATCTAAGCATAATTGGATAGGAAATTTAATTCTGAGTAGAATGATATAAAAATATTTAAAATTGCATATAAGATGTTAGCCTTTTCCCTTCCAACGTTTTTACCACAAAAAAATTATTAAAATTTATTTTTTGAACCGATAACGTAAAAAAATACATCAAAGCATATTTAGATAGGAAATTTAATTCTGAGTTCAATGATATAAAAATTTATAAAATTAAACTTAAGATGTTAGCCTTTTACCTTCGAACGTTTTCGCGACAAAAATGTTATTTTTTGAACCGGAAACGTAAAAAAATATATTTAAGCATAATTGGATAGGAAATTTAATTCTGAGTAGAATGATATAAAAATATTCAAAATTGCATATAAGATGTTAGCCTTTTCCCTTCCAACGTTTTTACCACAAAAAAATTATTAAAATTTATTTTTTGAACCGATAACGTAAAAAAACACATCAAAGCATATTTAGATAGGAAATTTAATTCTGAGTTCAATGATATAAAAATTTATAAAATTAAACTTAAGATGTTAGGTTTTTCCCTTTGAACGTTTTCGCGACAAAAATGTTATTTTTTGAACCGGAAACGTAAAAGAATACATCTAAGCATAATTGGATAGGAAATTTAATTCTGAGTAGAATGATATAAAAATATTCAAAATTGCATATAAGATGTTAGCCTTTTCCCTTCCAACGTTTTTACCACAAAAAAATTATTAAAATTTATTTTTTGAACCGATAACGTAAAAAAATACATCAAAGCATATTTAGATAGGAAATTTAATTCTGAGTTCAATGATATAAAAATTTATAAAATTAAACTTAAGATGTTAGCCTTTTCCCTTTGAACGTTTTCGCGACAAAAATGTTATTTTTTGAACCGGAAACGTAAAAGAATACATCTAAGCATAATTGATAGGAAATTTAATTCTGAGTAGAATGATATAAAAATATTCAAAATTGCATATAAGATGTTAGCCTTTTCCCTTCCAACGTTTTTACCACAAAAAAATTATTAAAATTTATTTTTTGAACCGATAACGTAAAAAAATACATCAAAGCATATTTAGATAGGAAATTTAATTCTGAGTTCAATGATATAAAAATTTATAAAATTAAACTTAAGATGTTAGCCTTTTCCCTTCGACGTTTTCCCGACAAAAATGTTATTTTTTGAACCGGAAACGTAAAAGAAAACATCTAAGCATAATTGGATAGAAAATTTAATTCTGAGTAGAATGATATAAAAATATTCAAAATTGCATATAAGATGTTAGCCTTTTCCCTTCCAACGTTTTTACCACAAACAAATTTTTAAAATTTATTTTTTGAACCGATAACTTAGAAAATTATATCAAAGCATATTTAGATAGGATATTTAATTCTGAATTCAATGATATAAAAATTTATAAAATTAAACTTAAGATGTTAGCCTTTTCCCTTAAAACATTTTCGCGACAAAAATGTTATTTTTTGAACCGGAAACGTAAAACAATACATCTAAGCATATTTAGATAGGAATTAATTCTGAGTTCAATGATATAAAAATATTCAAAATTGCATATAAGATGTTAGCCTTTTCCCTTCCAACGTTTTTACCACAAAAAAATTATTAAAATTTATTTTTTGAACCGATAACGTAAAAAAATACATCAAAGCATATTTAGATAGGAAATTTAATTCTGAGTTCAATGATATAAAAATTTATAAAATTAAACTTAAGATGTTAGCCTTTTCCCTTCGACGTTTTCCCGACAAAAATGTTATTTTTTGAACCGGAAACGTAAAAGAAAACATCTAAGCATAATTGGATAGAAAATTTAATTCTGAGTAGAATGATATAAAAATATTCAAAATTGCATATAAGATGTTAGCCTTTTCCCTTCCAACGTTTTTACCACAAACAAATTTTTAAAATTTATTTTTTGAACCGATAACTTAGAAAATTATATCAAAGCATATTTAGATAGGATATTTAATTCTGAATTCAATGATATAAAAATTTATAAAATTAAACTTAAGATGTTAGCCTTTTCCCTTAAAACATTTTCGCGACAAAAATGTTATTTTTTGAACCGGAAACGTAAAACAATACATCTAAGCATATTTAGATAGGAATTAATTCTGAGTTCAATGATATAAAAATATTCAAAATTGCATATAAGATGTTAGCCTTTTCCCTTCCAACGTTTTTACCACAAAAAAATTATTAAAATTTATTTTTTGAACCGATAACGTAAAAAAATACATCAAAGCATATTTAGATAGGAAATTTAATTCTGAGTTCAATGATATAAAAATTTATAAAATTAAACTTAAGATGTTAGCCTTTTACCTTCGAACGTTTTCGCGACAAAAATGTTATTTTTTGAACCGGAAACGTAAAAAAATATATTTAAGCATAATTGGATAGGAAATTTAATTCTGAGTAGAATGATATAAAAATATTCAAAATTGCATATAAGATGTTAGCCTTTTCCCTTCCAACGTTTTTACCACAAAAAAATTATTAAAATTTATTTTTTGAACCGATAACGTAAAAAAACACATCAAAGCATATTTAGATAGGAAATTTAATTCTGAGTTCAATGATATAAAAATTTATAAAATTAAACTTAAGATGTTAGGTTTTTCCCTTTGAACGTTTTCGCGACAAAAATGTTATTTTTTGAACCGGAAACGTAAAAGAATACATCTAAGCATAATTGGATAGGAAATTTAATTCTGAGTAGAATGATATAAAAATATTCAAAATTGCATATAAGATGTTAGCCTTTTCCCTTCCAACGTTTTTACCACAAAAAAATTATTAAAATTTATTTTTTGAACCGATAACGTAAAAAAATACATCAAAGCATATTTAGATAGGAAATTTAATTCTGAGTTCAATGATATAAAAATTTATAAAATTAAACTTAAGATGTTAGCCTTTTCCCTTTGAACGTTTTCGCGACAAAAATGTTATTTTTTGAACCGGAAACGTAAAAGAATACATCTAAGCATAATTGATAGGAAATTTAATTCTGAGTAGAATGATATAAAAATATTCAAAATTGCATATAAGATGTTAGCCTTTTCCCTTCCAACGTTTTTACCACAAAAAAATTATTAAAATTTATTTTTTGAACCGATAACGTAAAAAAATACATCAAAGCATATTTAGATAGGAAATTTAATTCTGAGTTCAATGATATAAAAATTTATAAAATTAAACTTAAGATGTTAGCCTTTTCCCTTTGAACGTTTTCGCGACAAAAATGTTATTTTTTGAACCGGAAACGTAAAAGAATACATCTAAGCATAATTGGATAGGAAATTTAATTCTGAGTAGAATGATATAAAAATATTCAAAATTGCATATAAGATGTTAGCCTTTTCCCTTCCAACGTTTTTACCACAAAAAAATTTTTAAAATTTATTTTTTGAACCGATAACTTAGAAAATTATATCAAAGCATATTTAGATAGGATATTTAATTCTGAATTCAATGATATAAAAATTTATAAAATTAAACTTAAGATGTTAGCCTTTTCCCTTAAAACATTTTCGCGACAAAAATGTTATTTTTTGAACCGGAAACGTAAAACAATACATCTAAGCATATTTAGATAGGAATTAATTCTGAGTTCAATGATATAAAAATATTCAAAATTGCATATAAGATGTTAGCCTTTTCCCTTCCAACGTTTTTACCACAAAAAAATTATTAAAATTTATTTTTTGAACCGATAACGTAAAAAAATACATCAAAGCATATTTAGATAGGAAATTTAATTCTGAGTTCAATGATATAAAAATTTATAAAATTAAACTTAAGATGTTAGCCTTTTCCCTTCGACGTTTTCCCGACAAAAATGTTATTTTTTGAACCGGAAACGTAAAAGAAAACATCTAAGCATAATTGGATAGAAAATTTAATTCTGAGTAGAATGATATAAAAATATTCAAAATTGCATATAAGATGTTAGCCTTTTCCCTTCCAACGTTTTTACCACAAACAAATTTTTAAAATTTATTTTTTGAACCGATAACTTAGAAAATTATATCAAAGCATATTTAGATAGGATATTTAATTCTGAATTCAATGATATAAAAATTTATAAAATTAAACTTAAGATGTTAGCCTTTTACCTTCGAACGTTTTCGCGACAAAAATGTTATTTTTTGAACCGGAAACGTAAAAAAATATATTTAAGCATAATTGGATAGGAAATTTAATTCTGAGTAGAATGATATAAAAATATTCAAAATTGCATATAAGATGTTAGCCTTTTCCCTTCCAACGTTTTTACCACAAAAAAATTATTAAAATTTATTTTTTGAACCGATAACGTAAAAAAACACATCAAAGCATATTTAGATAGGAAATTTAATTCTGAGTTCAATGATATAAAAATTTATAAAATTAAACTTAAGATGTTAGGTTTTTCCCTTTGAACGTTTTCGCGACAAAAATGTTATTTTTTGAACCGGAAACGTAAAAGAATACATCTAAGCATAATTGGATAGGAAATTTAATTCTGAGTAGAATGATATAAAAATATTCAAAATTGCATATAAGATGTTAGCCTTTTCCCTTCCAACGTTTTTACCACAAAAAAATTATTAAAATTTATTTTTTGAACCGATAACGTAAAAAAACACATCAAAGCATAATAGGAAATTTAATTCTGAGTTCAATGATATAAAAATTTATAAAATTAAACTTAAGATGTTAGGTTTTCCCTTTGAACGTTTTCGCGACAAAAATGTTATTTTTTCAACCGGAAACGTAAAAGAATACATCTAAGCATAATTGGATAGGAAATTTAATTCTGAGTAGAATGATATAAAAATATTCAAAATTGCATATAAGATGTTAGCCTTTTCCCTTCCAACGTTTTTACCACAAAAAAATTATTAAAATTTATTTTTTGAACCGATAACGTAAAAAAACACATCAAAGCATAATAGGAAATTTAATTCTGAGTTCAATGATATAAAAATTTATAAAATTAAACTTAAGATGTTAGGTTTTCCCTTTGAACGTTTTCGCGACAAAAATGTTATTTTTTCAACCGGAAACGTAAAAGAATACATCTAAGCATAATTGGATAGGAAATTTAATTCTGAGTAGAATGATATAAAAATATTCAAAATTGCATATAAGATGTTAGCCTTTTCCCTTCCAACGTTTTTACCACAAAAAAATTATTAAAATTTATTTTTTGAACCGATAACGTAAAAAAATACATCAAAGCATATTTAGATAGGAAATTTAATTCTGAGTTCAATGATATAAAAATTTATAAAATTAAACTTAAGATGTTAGCCTTTTCCCTTTGAACGTTTTCGCGACAAAAATGTTATTTTTTGAACCGGAAACGTAAAAGAATACATCTAAGCATAATTGGATAGGAAATTTAATTCTGAGTAGAATGATATAAAAATATTCAAAATTGCATATAAGATGTTAGCCTTTTCCCTTCCAACGTTTTTACCACAAAAAAATTTTTAAAATTTATTTTTTGAACCGATAACGTAAAAAATTACATCAAAGCATATTTAGATAGTAAATATAATTCTGAGTTCAATGATATAAAAATTTATAAAATTAAACTTAAGATGTTAGCATTTTACCTTCGACGTTTTCGCGACAAAAATGTTATTTTTTGAACCGGAAACGTAAAAGAAAACATCTAAGCATTATTGGATAGGAAATTTAATTCTGAGTAGAATGATATAAAAATATTCAAAATTGCATATAAGATGTTAGCCTTTTCCCTTCCAACGTTTTTACCACAAAAAAATTAATAAAATTTATTTTTTGAACCGATAACGTAAAAAAATATATCAAAGCATATTTAGATAGGAATTAATTCTGAGTTCAATGATATAAAAATATTCAAAATTGCATATAAGATGTTAGCCTTTTCCCTTCCAACGTTTTTACCACAAAAAAATTATTAAAATTTATTTTTTGAACCGATAACGTAAAAATTTACATCAAAGCATATTTAGATAGTAAATTTAATTCTGAGTTCAATGATATAAAAATTTATAAAATTAAACTTAAGATGTTAGCCTTTTCCCTTCGACGTTTTCCCGACAAAAATGTTATTTTTTGAACCGGAAACGTAAAAGAAAACATCTAAGCATAATTGGATAGAAAATTTAATTCTGAGTAGAATGATATAAAAATATTCAAAATTGCATATAAGATGTTAGCCATTTCCCTTCCAACGTTTTTACCACAAACAAATTTTTAAAATTTATTTTTTGAACCGATAACTTAGAAAATTATATCAAAGCATATTTAGATAGGAAATTTAATTCTGAGTTCAATGATATAAAAATTTATAAAATTAAACTTAAGATGTTAGCCTTTTCCCTTAAAACATTTTCGCGACAAAAATGTTATTTTTTGAACCGGAAACGTAAAACAATACATCTAAGCATAATTGGATAGGAAATTTAATTCTGAGTAAAATGATATAAAAATATTTAAAATTGCATATAAGATGTTAGCCTTTTCCCTTCCAAAGTTTTTACCACAAAAAATTATTAAAATTTATTTTTTGAACCAATAACGTAAAAAAATACATCAAAGCATATTTAGATAGGAATTAATTCTGAGTTCAATGATATAAAAATATTCAAAATTGCATATAAGATGTTAGCCTTTTCCCTTCCAACGTTTTTACCACAAAAAAATTATTAAAATTTATTTTTTGAACCGATAACGTAAAAATTTACATCAAAGCATATTTAGATAGTAAATTTAATTCTGAGTTCAATGATATAAAAATTTATAAAATTAAACTTAAGATGTTAGCCTTTTCCCTTCGACGTTTTCCCGACAAAAATGTTATTTTTTGAACCGGAAACGTAAAAGAAAACATCTAAGCATAATTGGATAGAAAATTTAATTCTGAGTAGAATGATATAAAAATATTCAAAATTGCATATAAGATGTTAGCCTTTTCCCTTCCAACGTTTTTACCACAAACAAATTTTTAAAATTTATTTTTTGAACCGATAACTTAGAAAATTATATCAAAGCATATTTAGATAGGAAATTTAATTCTGAGTTCAATGATATAAAAATTTATAAAATTAAACTTAAGATGTTAGCCTTTTCCCTTAAAACATTTTCGCGACAAAAATGTTATTTTTTGAACCGGAAACGTAAAACAATACATCTAAGCATAATTGGATAGGAAATTTAATTCTGAGTAAAATGATATAAAAATATTTAAAATTGCATATAAGATGTTAGCCTTTTCCCTTCCAAAGTTTTTACCACAAAAAATTATTAAAATTTATTTTTTGAACCAATAACGTAAAAAAATACATCAAAGCATATTTAGATAGGAATTAATTCTGAGTTCAATGATATAAAAATATTCAAAATTGCATATAAGATGTTAGCCTTTTCCCTTCCAACGTTTTTACCACAAAAAAATTATTAAAATTTATTTTTTGAACCGATAACGTAAAAAAATACATCAAAGCATATTTAGATAGGAAATTTAATTCTGAGTTCAATGATATAAAAATTTATAAAATTAAACTTAAGATGTTAGCCTTTTACCTTCGAACGTTTTCGCGACAAAAATGTTATTTTTTGAACCGGAAACGTAAAAAAATATATTTAAGCATAATTGGATAGGAAATTTAATTCTGAGTAGAATGATATAAAAATATTCAAAATTGCATATAAGATGTTAGCCTTTTCCCTTCCAACGTTTTTACCACAAAAAAATTATTAAAATTTATTTTTTGAACCGATAACGTAAAAAAACACATCAAAGCATATTTAGATAGGAAATTTAATTCTGAGTTCAATGATATAAAAATTTATTAAATTAAACTTAAGATGTTAGCCTTTTCCCTTCGAACGTTTTCGCGACAATAATGTTATTTTTTGAACCAGAAACGTAAAAAAATACATCTAAGCATAATTGGATAGGAAATTTAATTCTGAGTAGAATGATATAAAAATATTTAAAATTGCATATAAGATGTTAGCCTTTTCCCTTCCAACGTTTTTACCACAAAAAAATTATTAAAATTTATTTTTTTAACCGATAACGTAAAAAAATACATCAAAGCATATTTAGATAGTAAATTTAATTCTGAGTTCAATGATATAAAAATTTATAAAATTAAACTTAAGATGTTAGCCTTTTCCCTTCGACGTTTTCCCGACAAAAATGTTATTTTTTGAACCGGAAACGTAAAAGAAAACATCTAAGCATAATTGGATAGAAAATTTAATTCTGAGTAGAATGATATAAAAATATTCAAAATTGCATATAAGATGTTAGCCTTTTCCCTTCCAACGTTTTTACCACAAAAAAATTATTAAAATTTATTTTTTGAACCGATAACGTAAAAAAACACATCAAAGCATATTTAGATAGGAAATTTAATTCTGAGTTCAATGATATAAAAATTTATTAAATTAAACTTAAGATGTTAGCCTTTTCCCTTCGAACGTTTTCGCGACAATAATGTTATTTTTTGAACCAGAAACGTAAAAAAATACATCTAAGCATAATTGGATAGGAAATTTAATTCTGAGTAGAATGATATAAAAATATTTAAAATTGCATATAAGATGTTAGCCTTTTCCCTTCCAACGTTTTTACCACAAAAAAATTATTAAAATTTATTTTTTTAACCGATAACGTAAAAAAATACATCAAAGCATATTTAGATAGTAAATTTAATTCTGAGTTCAATGATATAAAAATTTATAAAATTAAACTTAAGATGTTAGCCTTTTCCCTTCGAACGTTTTCGCGACAATAATGTTATTTTTTGAACCAGAAACGTAAAAAAATACATCTAAGCATAATTGGATAGGAAATTTAATTCTGAGTAGAATGATATAAAAATATTTAAAATTGCATATAAGATGTTAGCCTTTTCCCTTCCAAGTTTTTACCACAAAAAAATTATTAAAATTTATTTTTTGAACCGATAACGTAAAAAAATACATCAAAGCATATTTAGATAGGAAATTTAATTCTGAGTTCAATGATATAAAAATTTATAAAATTAAACTTAAGATGTTAGCCTTTTCCCTTCGACGTTTTCCCGACAAAAATGTTATTTTTTGAACCGGAAACGTAAAAGAAAACATCTAAGCATAATTGGATAGAAAATTTAATTCTGAGTAGAATGATATAAAAATATTCAAAATTGCATATAAGATGTTAGCCTTTTCCCTTCCAACGTTTTTACCACAAACAAATTTTTAAAATTTATTTTTTGAACCGATAACTTAGAAAATTATATCAAAGCATATTTAGATAGGATATTTAATTCTGAATTCAATGATATAAAAATTTATAAAATTAAACTTAAGATGTTAGCCTTTTCCCTTAAAACATTTTCGCGACAAAAATGTTATTTTTTGAACCGGAAACGTAAAACAATACATCTAAGCATATTTAGATAGGAATTAATTCTGAGTTCAATGATATAAAAATATTCAAAATTGCATATAAGATGTTAGCCTTTTCCCTTCCAACGTTTTTACCACAAAAAAATTATTAAAATTTATTTTTTGAACCGATAACGTAAAAAAATACATCAAAGCATATTTAGATAGGAAATTTAATTCTGAGTTCAATGATATAAAAATTTATAAAATTAAACTTAAGATGTTAGCCTTTTACCTTCGAACGTTTTCGCGACAAAAATGTTATTTTTTGAACCGGAAACGTAAAAAAATATATTTAAGCATAATTGGATAGGAAATTTAATTCTGAGTAGAATGATATAAAAATATTCAAAATTGCATATAAGATGTTAGCCTTTTCCCTTCCAACGTTTTTACCACAAAAAAATTATTAAAATTTATTTTTTGAACCGATAACGTAAAAAAATACATCAAAGCATATTTAGATAGTAAATTTAATTCTGAGTTCAATGATATAAAAATTTATAAAATTAAACTTAAGATGTTAGCCTTTTCCCTTCGACGTTTTCCCGACAAAAATGTTATTTTTTGAACCGGAAACGTAAAAGAAAACATCTAAGCATAATTGGATAGAAAATTTAATTCTGAGTAGAATGATATAAAAATATTCAAAATTGCATATAAGATGTTAGCATTTTCCCTTCCAACGTTTTTACCACAAAAAAATTATTATAATTTATTTTTTGAACTGATAACGTAAAAAAATACATCAAAGCATATTTAGATAGGAAATTTAATTCTGAGTTCAATGATATAAAAATTTATAAAATTAAACTTAAGATGTTAGCCTTTTACCTTCGAACGTTTTCGCGACAAAAATGTTATTTTTTGAACCGGAAACGTAAAAATACATTTAAGCATAATTGGATAGGAAATTTAATTCTGAGTAGAATGATATAAAAATATTCAAAATTGCATATAAGATGTTAGCCTTTTCCCTTCCAACGTTTTTACCACAAAAAAATTATTAAAATTTATTTTTTGAACCGATAACTTAGAAAATTATATCAAAGCATATTTAGATAGGAAATTTAATTCTGAGTTCAATGATATAAAAATTTATAAAATTAAACTTAAGATGTTAGCCTTTTACCTTCGAACGTTTTCGCGACAAAAATGTTATTTTTTGAACCGGAAACGTAAAAATACATTTAAGCATAATTGGATAGGAAATTTAATTCTGAGTAGAATGATATAAAAATATTCAAAATTGCATATAAGATGTTAGCCTTTTCCCTTCCAACGTTTTTACCACAAAAAAATTATTAAAATTTATTTTTTGAACCGATAACGTAAAAAAACACATCAAAGCATAATAGGAAATTTAATTCTGAGTTCAATGATATAAAAATTTATAAAATTAAACTTAAGATGTTAGGTTTTCCCTTTGAACGTTTTCGCGACAAAAATGTTATTTTTTGAACCGGAAACGTAAAAGAATACATCTAAGCATAATTGGATAGGAAATTTAATTCTGAGTAGAATGATATAAAAATATTCAAAATTGCATATAAGATGTTAGCCTTTTCCCTTCCAACGTTTTTACCACAAAAAAATTATTAAAATTTATTTTTTGAACCGATAACGTAAAAAAATACATCAAAGCATATTTAGATAGGAAATTTAATTCTGAGTTCAATGATATAAAAATTTATAAAATTAAACTTAAGATGTTAGCCTTTTCCCTTTGAACGTTTTCGCGACAAAAATGTTATTTTTTGAACCGGAAACGTAAAAGAATACATCTAAGCATAATTGGTTAGGAAATTTAATTCTGAGTAGAATGATATAAAAATATTCAAAATTGCATATAAGATGTTAGCCTTTTCCCTTCCAACGTTTTTACCACAAAAAAATTATTAAAATTTATTTTTTGAACCGATAACGTAAAAAAACACATCAAAGCATATTTAGATAGGAAATTTAATTCTGAGTTCAATGATATAAAAATTTATTAAATTAAACTTAAGATGTTAGCCTTTTCCCTTCGAACGTTTTCGCGACAATAATGTTATTTTTTGAACCAGAAACGTAAAAAAATACATCTAAGCATAATTGGATAGGAAATTTAATTCTGAGTAGAATGATATAAAAATATTTAAAATTGCTTATAAGATGTTAGCCTTTTCCCTTCCAACGTTTTTACCACAAAAAAATTATTAAAATTTATTTTTTTAACCGATAACGTAAAAAAATACATCAAAGCATATTTAGATAGTAAATTTAATTCTGAGTTCAATGATATAAAAATTTATAAAATTAAACTTAAGATGTTAGCCTTTTCCCTTCGACGTTTTCCCGACAAAAATGTTATTTTTTGAACCGGAAACGTAAAAGAAAACATCTAAGCATAATTGGATAGAAAATTTAATTCTGAGTAGAATGATATAAAAATATTCAAAATTGCATATAAGATGTTAGCCTTTTCCCTTCCAACGTTTTTACCACAAAAAAATTATTAAAATTTATTTTTTGAACCGATAACTTAAAAAAATACATCAAAGCATATTTAGATAGGAAATTTAATTCTGAGTTCAATGATATAAAAATTTATAAAATTAAACTTAAGATGTTAGCCTTTTCCCTTCGAACGTTTTCGCGACAATAATGTTATTTTTTGAACCAGAAACGTAAAAAAATACATCTAAGCATAATTGGATAGGAAATTTAATTCTGAGTAGAATGATATAAAAATATTTAAAATTGCATATAAGATGTTAGCCTTTTCCCTTCCAAGTTTTTACCACAAAAAAATTATTAAAATTTATTTTTTGAACCGATAACGTAAAAAAATACATCAAAGCATATTTAGATAGGAAATTTAATTCTGAGTTCAATGATATAAAAATTTATAAAATTAAACTTAAGATGTTAGCCTTTTCCCTTCGAACGTTTTCGCGACAATAATGTTATTTTTTGAACCGGAAACGTAAAAAAATACATCTAAGCATAATTGGATAGGAAATTTAATTCTGAGTAGAATGATATAAAAATATTTAAAATTGCATATAAGATGTTAGCCTTTTCCCTTCCAACGTTTTTACCACAAAAAAATTATTAAAATTTATTTTTTGAACCGATAACGTAAAAAAATACATCAAAGCATATTTAGATAGGAAATTTAATTCTGAGTTCAATGATATAAAAATTTATAAAATTAAACTTAAGATGTTAGCCTTTTACCTTCGAACGTTTTCGCGACAAAAATGTTATTTTTTGAACCGGAAACGTAAAAAATACATTTAAGCATAATTGGATAGGAAATTTAATTATGAGTTCAATGATATAAAAATATTCAAAATTGCATATAAGATGTTAGCCTTTTCCCTTCCAACGTTTTTACCACAAAAAAATTATTAAAATTTATTTTTTGAACCGATAACTTAAAAAAATACATCAAAGCATATTTAGATAGGAAATTTAATTCTGAGTTCAATGATATAAAAATTTATAAAATTAAACTTAAGATATTAGCCTTTTCCCTTCGAACGTTTTCGCGACAATAATGTTATTTTTTGAACCAGAAACGTAAAAAAATACATCTAAGCATAATTGGATAGGAAATTTAATTCTGAGTAGAATGATATAAAAATATTTAAAATTGCATATAAGATGTTAGCCTTTTCCCTTCCAACGTTTTTACCACAAAAAAATTATTAAAATTTATTTTTTGAACCGATAACTTAAAAAAATACATCAAAGCATATTTAGATAGGAAATTTAATTCTGAGTTCAATGATATAAAAATTTATAAAATTAAACTTAAGATGTTAGCCTTTTACCTTCGAACGTTTTCGCGACAAAAATGTTATTTTTTGAACCGGAAACGTAAAAAATACATTTAAGCATAATTGGATAGGAAATTTAATTATGAGTTCAATGATATAAAAATATTCAAAATTGCATATAAGATGTTAGCCTTTTCCCTTCCAACGTTTTTACCACAAACAAATTTTTAAAATTTATTTTTTGAACCGATAACTTAGAAAATTATATCAAAGCATATTTAGATAGGATATTTAATTCTGAATTCAATGATATAAAAATTTATAAAATTAAACTTAAGATGTTAGCCTTTTCCCTTAAAACATTTTCGCGACAAAAATGTTATTTTTTGAACCGGAAACGTAAAAAATACATTTAAGCATAATTGGATAGGAAATTTAATTATGAGTTCAATGATATAAAAATATTCAAAATTGCATATAAGATGTTAGCCTTTTCCCTTCCAACGTTTTTACCACAAAAAAATTATTAAAATTTATTTTTTGAACCGATAACTTAAAAAAATACATCAAAGCATATTTAGATAGGAAATTTAATTCTGAGTTCAATGATATAAAAATTTATAAAATTAAACTTAAGATGTTAGCCTTTTCCCTTCGAACGTTTTCGCGACAATAATGTTATTTTTTGAACCAGAAACGTAAAAAAATACATCTAAGCATAATTGGATAGGAAATTTAATTCTGAGTAGAATGATATAAAAATATTTAAAATTGCATATAAGATGTTAGCCTTTTCCCTTCCAACGTTTTTACCACAAAAAAATTATTAAAATTTATTTTTTGAACCGATAACTTAAAAAAATACATCAAAGCATATTTAGATAGGAAATTTAATTCTGAGTTCAATGATATAAAAATTTATAAAATTAAACTTAAGATGTTAGCCTTTTCCCTTCGAACGTTTTCGCGACAATAATGTTATTTTTTGAACCGGAAACGTAAAAAAATACATCTAAGCATAATTGGATAGGAAATTTAATTCTGAGTAGAATGATATAAAAATATTCAAAATTGCATATAAGATGTTAGCCTTTTCCCTTCCAACGTTTTTACCACAAAAAAATTATTAAAATTTATTTTTTGAACCGATAACTTAAAAAAATACATCAAAGCATATTTAGATAGGAAATTTAATTCTGAGTTCAATGATATAAAAATTTATAAAATTAAACTTAAGATGTTAGCCTTTTACCTTCGAACGTTTTCGCGACAAAAATGTTATTTTTTGAACCGGAAACGTAAAAAATACATTTAAGCATAATTGGATAGGAAATTTAATTATGAGTTCAATGATATAAAAATATTCAAAATTGCATATAAGATGTTAGCCTTTTCCCTTCCAACGTTTTTACCACAAAAAAATTATTAAAATTTATTTTTTGAACCGATAACTTAAAAAAATACATCAAAGCATATTTAGATAGGAAATTTAATTCTGAGTTCAATGATATAAAAATTTATAAAATTAAACTGAAGATATTAGCCTTTTCCCTTCGAACGTTTTCGCGACAATAATGTTATTTTTTGAACCAGAAACGTAAAAAAATACATCTAAGCATAATTGGATAGGAAATTTAATTCTGAGTAGAATGATATAAAAATATTTAAAATTGCATATAAGATGTTAGCCTTTTCCCTTCCAACGTTTTTACCACAAAAAAATTATTAAAATTTATTTTTTGAACCGATAACGTAAAAAAATACATCAAAGCATATTTAGATAGTAAATTTAATTCTGAGTTCAATGATATAAAAATTTATAAAATTAAACTTAAGATGTTAGCCTTTTCCCTTCGACGTTTTCCCGACAAAAATGTTATTTTTTGAACCGGAAACGTAAAAGAAAACATCTAAGCATAATTGGATAGAAAATTTAATTCTGAGTAGAATGATATAAAAATATTCAAAATTGCATATAAGATGTTAGCCTTTTCCCTTCCAACGTTTTTACCACAAACAAATTTTTAAAATTTATTTTTTGAACCGATAACTTAGAAAATTATATCAAAGCATATTTAGATAGGATATTTAATTCTGAATTCAATGATATAAAAATTTATAAAATTAAACTTAAGATGTTAGCCTTTTCCCTTAAAACATTTTCGCGACAAAAATGTTATTTTTTGAACCGGAAACGTAAAACAATACATCTAAGCATATTTAGATAGGAATTAATTCTGAGTTCAATGATATAAAAATATTCAAAATTGCATATAAGATGTTAGCCTTTTCCCTTCCAACGTTTTTACCACAAAAAAATTATTAAAATTTATTTTTTGAACCGATAACGTAAAAAAATACATCAAAGCATATTTAGATAGGAAATTTAATTCTGAGTTCAATGATATAAAAATTTATAAAATTAAACTTAAGATGTTAGCCTTTTACCTTCGAACGTTTTCGCGACAAAAATGTTATTTTTTGAACCGGAAACGTAAAAAAATATATTTAAGCATAATTGGATAGGAAATTTAATTCTGAGTAGAATGATATAAAAATATTCAAAATTGCATATAAGATGTTAGCCTTTTCCCTTCCAACGTTTTTACCACAAAAAAATTATTAAAATTTATTTTTTGAACCGATAACGTAAAAAAACACATCAAAGCATATTTAGATAGGAAATTTAATTCTGAGTTCAATGATATAAAAATTTATAAAATTAAACTTAAGATGTTAGGTTTTTCCCTTTGAACGTTTTCGCGACAAAAATGTTATTTTTTGAACCGGAAACGTAAAAAAATATATTTAAGCATAATTGGATAGGAAATTTAATTCTGAGTAGAATGATATAAAAATATTCAAAATTGCATATAAGATGTTAGCCTTTTCCCTTCCAACGTTTTTACCACAAAAAAATTATTAAAATTTATTTTTTGAACCGATAACGTAAAAAAACACATCAAAGCATATTTAGATAGGAAATTTAATTCTGAGTTCAATGATATAAAAATTTATAAAATTAAACTTAAGATGTTAGGTTTTTCCCTTTGAACGTTTTCGCGACAAAAATGTTATTTTTTGAACCGGAAACGTAAAAGAATACATCTAAGCATAATTGGATAGGAAATTTAATTCTGAGTAGAATGATATAAAAATATTCAAAATTGCATATAAGATGTTAGCCTTTTCCCTTCCAACGTTTTTACCACAAAAAAATTATTAAAATTTATTTTTTGAACCGATAACGTAAAAAAACACATCAAAGCATAATAGGAAATTTAATTCTGAGTTCAATGATATAAAAATTTATAAAATTAAACTTAAGATGTTAGGTTTTCCCTTTGAACGTTTTCGCGACAAAAATGTTATTTTTTCAACCGGAAACGTAAAAGAATACATCTAAGCATAATTGGATAGGAAATTTAATTCTGAGTAGAATGATATAAAAATATTCAAAATTGCATATAAGATGTTAGCCTTTTCCCTTCCAACGTTTTTACCACAAAAAAATTATTAAAATTTATTTTTTGAACCGATAACGTAAAAAAATACATCAAAGCATATTTAGATAGGAAATTTAATTCTGAGTTCAATGATATAAAAATTTATAAAATTAAACTTAAGATGTTAGCCTTTTCCCTTTGAACGTTTTCGCGACAAAAATGTTATTTTTTGAACCGGAAACGTAAAAGAATACATCTAAGCATAATTGGATAGGAAATTTAATTCTGAGTAGAATGATATAAAAATATTCAAAATTGCATATAAGATGTTAGCCTTTTCCCTTCCAACGTTTTTACCACAAAAAAATTTTTAAAATTTATTTTTTGAACCGATAACGTAAAAAATTACATCAAAGCATATTTAGATAGTAAATATAATTCTGAGTTCAATGATATAAAAATTTATAAAATTAAACTTAAGATGTTAGCATTTTACCTTCGACGTTTTCGCGACAAAAATGTTATTTTTTGAACCGGAAACGTAAAAGAAAACATCTAAGCATTATTGGATAGGAAATTTAATTCTGAGTAGAATGATATAAAAATATTCAAAATTGCATATAAGATGTTAGCCTTTTCCCTTCCAACGTTTTTACCACAAACAAATTTTTAAAATTTATTTTTTGAACCGATAACTTAGAAAATTATATCAAAGCATATTTAGATAGGAAATTTAATTCTGAGTTCAATGATATAAAAATTTATAAAATTAAACTTAAGATGTTAGCCTTTTACCTTCGAACGTTTTCGCGACAAAAATGTTTATTTTTGAACCGGAAACGTAAAAAAATACATCTAAGCATATTTGGATAGGAAATTTAATTCTGAGTAGAATGATATAAAAATATTTAAAATTGCATATAAGATGTTAGCCTTTTCCCTTCCAACGTTTTTACCACAAAAAAATTAATAAAATTTATTTTTTGAACCGATAACGTAAAAAAATATATCAAAGCATATTTAGATAGGAATTAATTCTGAGTTCAATGATATAAAAATATTCAAAATTGCATATAAGATGTTAGCCTTTTCCCTTCCAACGTTTTTACCACAAAAAAATTATTAAAATTTATTTTTTGAACCGATAACGTAAAAATTTACATCAAAGCATATTTAGATAGTAAATTTAATTCTGAGTTCAATGATATAAAAATTTATAAAATTAAACTTAAGATGTTAGCCTTTTCCCTTCGACGTTTTCCCGACAAAAATGTTATTTTTTGAACCGGAAACGTAAAAGAAAACATCTAAGCATAATTGGATAGAAAATTTAATTCTGAGTAGAATGATATAAAAATATTCAAAATTGCATATAAGATGTTAGCCATTTCCCTTCCAACGTTTTTACCACAAACAAATTTTTAAAATTTATTTTTTGAACCGATAACTTAGAAAATTATATCAAAGCATATTTAGATAGGAAATTTAATTCTGAGTTCAATGATATAAAAATTTATAAAATTAAACTTAAGATGTTAGCCTTTTCCCTTAAAACATTTTCGCGACAAAAATGTTATTTTTTGAACCGGAAACGTAAAACAATACATCTAAGCATAATTGGATAGGAAATTTAATTCTGAGTACAATGATATAAAAATATTTAAAATTGCATATAAGATGTTAGCCTTTTCCCTTCCAACGTTTTTACCACAAAAAATTATTAAAATTTATTTTTTGAACCGATAACGTAAAAAATTACATCAAAGCATATTTAGATAGTAAATTTAATTCTGAGTTCAATGATATAAAAATTTATAAAATTAAACTTAAGATGTTAGCATTTTACCTTCGACGTTTTCGCGACAAAAATGTTATTTTTTGAACCGGAAACGTAAAAGAAAACATCTAAGCATTATTGGATAGGAAATTTAATTCTGAGTAGAATGATATAAAAATATTCAAAATTGCATATAAGATGTTAGCCTTTTCCCTTCCAACGTTTTTACCACAAACAAATTTTTAAAATTTATTTTTTGAACCGATAACTTAGAAAATTATATCAAAGCATATTTAGATAGGAAATTTAATTCTGAGTTCAATGATATAAAAATTTATAAAATTAAACTTAAGATGTTAGCCTTTTCCCTTAAAACATTTTCGCGACAAAAATGTTATTTTTTGAACCGGAAACGTAAAACAATACATCTAAGCATAATTGGATAGGAAATTTAATTCTGAGTAAAATGATATAAAAATATTTAAAATTGCATATAAGATGTTAGCCTTTTCCCTTCCAAAGTTTTTACCACAAAAAATTATTAAAATTTATTTTTTGAACCAATAACGTAAAAAAATACATCAAAGCATATTTAGATAGGAATTAATTCTGAGTTCAATGATATAAAAATATTCAAAATTGCATATAAGATGTTAGCCTTTTCCCTTCCAACGTTTTTACCACAAAAAAATTATTAAAATTTATTTTTTGAACCGATAACGTAAAAAAATACATCAAAGCATATTTAGATAGGAAATTTAATTCTGAGTTCAATGATATAAAAATTTATAAAATTAAACTTAAGATGTTAGCCTTTTACCTTCGAACGTTTTCGCGACAAAAATGTTATTTTTTGAACCGGAAACGTAAAAAAATATATTTAAGCATAATTGGATAGGAAATTTAATTCTGAGTAGAATGATATAAAAATATTCAAAATTGCATATAAGATGTTAGCCTTTTCCCTTCCAACGTTTTTACCACAAAAAAATTATTAAAATTTATTTTTTGAACCGATAACGTAAAAAAACACATCAAAGCATATTTAGATAGGAAATTTAATTCTGAGTTCAATGATATAAAAATTTATTAAATTAAACTTAAGATGTTAGCCTTTTCCCTTCGAACGTTTTCGCGACAATAATGTTATTTTTTGAACCAGAAACGTAAAAAAATACATCTAAGCATAATTGGATAGGAAATTTAATTCTGAGTAGAATGATATAAAAATATTTAAAATTGCATATAAGATGTTAGCCTTTTCCCTTCCAACGTTTTTACCACAAAAAAATTATTAAAATTTATTTTTTTAACCGATAACGTAAAAAAATACATCAAAGCATATTTAGATAGTAAATTTAATTCTGAGTTCAATGATATAAAAATTTATAAAATTAAACTTAAGATGTTAGCCTTTTCCCTTCGACGTTTTCCCGACAAAAATGTTATTTTTTGAACCGGAAACGTAAAAGAAAACATCTAAGCATAATTGGATAGAAAATTTAATTCTGAGTAGAATGATATAAAAATATTCAAAATTGCATATAAGATGTTAGCCTTTTCCCTTCCAACGTTTTTACCACAAACAAATTTTTAAAATTTATTTTTTGAACCGATAACTTAGAAAATTATATCAAAGCATATTTAGATAGGATATTTAATTCTGAATTCAATGATATAAAAATTTATAAAATTAAACTTAAGATGTTAGCCTTTTCCCTTAAAACATTTTCGCGACAAAAATGTTATTTTTTGAACCGGAAACGTAAAACAATACATCTAAGCATATTTAGATAGGAATTAATTCTGAGTTCAATGATATAAAAATATTCAAAATTGCATATAAGATGTTAGCCTTTTCCCTTCCAACGTTTTTACCACAAAAAAATTATTAAAATTTATTTTTTGAACCGATAACGTAAAAAAATACATCAAAGCATATTTAGATAGGAAATTTAATTCTGAGTTCAATGATATAAAAATTTATAAAATTAAACTTAAGATGTTAGCCTTTTACCTTCGAACGTTTTCGCGACAAAAATGTTATTTTTTGAACCGGAAACGTAAAAAAA
Source organism: Gordionus sp. m RMFG-2023 (assembly GCF_954871325.1). NCBI lineage: Eukaryota > Metazoa > Nematomorpha > Gordioida > Chordodea > Parachordodidae > Gordionus > Gordionus sp. m RMFG-2023. The sequence continues at coordinate 20,756,438 of NC_088775.1, forward strand.
TATATTTAAGCATAATTGGATAGGAAATTTAATTCTGAGTAGAATGATATAAAAATATTCAAAATTGCATATAAGATGTTAGCCTTTTCCCTTCCAACGTTTTTACCACAAAAAAATTATTAAAATTTATTTTTTGAACCGATAACGTAAAAAAACACATCAAAGCATATTTAGATAGGAAATTTAATTCTGAGTTCAATGATATAAAAATTTATTAAATTAAACTTAAGATGTTAGCCTTTTCCCTTCGAACGTTTTCGCGACAATAATGTTATTTTTTGAACCAGAAACGTAAAAAAATACATCTAAGCATAATTGGATAGGAAATTTAATTCTGAGTAGAATGATATAAAAATATTTAAAATTGCATATAAGATGTTAGCCTTTTCCCTTCCAACGTTTTTACCACAAAAAAATTATTAAAATTTATTTTTTGAACCGATAACGTAAAAAAATACATCAAAGCATATTTAGATAGGAAATTTAATTCTGAGTTCAATGATATAAAAATTTATAAAATTAAACTTAAGATGTTAGCCTTTTACCTTCGAACGTTTTCGCGACAAAAATGTTATTTTTTGAACCGGAAACGTAAAAAAATATATTTAAGCATAATTGGATAGGAAATTTAATTCTGAGTAGAATGATATAAAAATATTCAAAATTGCATATAAGATGTTAGCCTTTTCCCTTCCAACGTTTTTACCACAAAAAAATTATTAAAATTTATTTTTTGAACCGATAACGTAAAAAAACACATCAAAGCATATTTAGATAGGAAATTTAATTCTGAGTTCAATGATATAAAAATTTATAAAATTAAACTTAAGATGTTAGGTTTTTCCCTTTGAACGTTTTCGCGACAAAAATGTTATTTTTTGAACCGGAAACGTAAAAGAATACATCTAAGCATAATTGGATAGGAAATTTAATTCTGAGTAGAATGATATAAAAATATTCAAAATTGCATATAAGATGTTAGCCTTTTCCCTTCCAACGTTTTTACCACAAAAAAATTATTAAAATTTATTTTTTGAACCGATAACGTAAAAAAATACATCAAAGCATATTTAGATAGGAAATTTAATTCTGAGTTCAATGATATAAAAATTTATAAAATTAAACTTAAGATGTTAGCCTTTTCCCTTCGAACGTTTTCGCGACAAAAATGTTATTTTTTGAACCCGAAACGTAAAAGAATACATCTAAGCATAATTGGATAGGAAATTTAATTCTGAGTAGAATGATATAAAAATATTTAAAATTGCATATAAGATGTTAGCATTTTCCCTTCCAACGTTTTTACCACAAAAAAATTATTATAATTTATTTTTTGAACTGATAACGTAAAAAAATACATCAAAGCATATTTAGATAGGAAATTTAATTCTGAGTTCAATGATATAAAAATTTATAAAATTAAACTTAAGATGTTAGCCTTTTACCTTCGAACGTTTTCGCGACAAAAATGTTATTTTTTGAACCGGAAACGTAAAAATACATTTAAGCATAATTGGATAGGAAATTTAATTCTGAGTAGAATGATATAAAAATATTCAAAATTGCATATAAGATGTTAGCCTTTTCCCTTCCAACGTTTTTACCACAAAAAAATTATTAAAATTTATTTTTTGAACCGATAACTTAGAAAATTATATCAAAGCATATTTAGATAGGAAATTTAATTCTGAGTTCAATGATATAAAAATTTATAAAATTAAACTTAAGATGTTAGCCTTTTACCTTCGAACGTTTTCGCGACAAAAATGTTATTTTTTGAACCGGAAACGTAAAAATACATTTAAGCATAATTGGATAGGAAATTTAATTCTGAGTAGAATGATATAAAAATATTCAAAATTGCATATAAGATGTTAGCCTTTTCCCTTCCAACGTTTTTACCACAAAAAAATTATTAAAATTTATTTTTTGAACCGATAACGTAAAAAAACACATCAAAGCATAATAGGAAATTTAATTCTGAGTTCAATGATATAAAAATTTATAAAATTAAACTTAAGATGTTAGGTTTTCCCTTTGAACGTTTTCGCGACAAAAATGTTATTTTTTTAACCGGAAACGTAAAAGAATACATCTAAGCATAATTGGATAGGAAATTTAATTCTGATTAGAATGATATAAAAATATTCAAAATTGCATATAAGATGTTAGCCTTTTCCCTTCCAACGTTTTTACCACAAAAAAATTATTAAAATTTATTTTTTGAACCGATAACTTAGAAAATTATATCAAAGCATATTTAGATAGGAAATTTAATTCTGAGTTCAATGATATAAAAATTTATAAAATTAAACTTAAGATGTTAGCCTTTTACTTCGAACGTTTTCGCGACAAAAATGTTTATTTTTGAACCGGAAACGTAAAAAAATACATCTAAGCATATTTGGATAGGAAATTTAATTCTGAGTAGAATGATATAAAAATATTTAAAATTGCATATAAGATGTTAGCCTTTTCCCTTCCAACGTTTTTACCACAAAAAAATTAATAAAATTTATTTTTTGAACCGATAACGTAAAAAAATATATCAAAGCATATTTAGATAGGAATTAATTCTGAGTTCAATGATATAAAAATATTCAAAATTGCATATAAGATGTTAGCCTTTTACCTTCGAACGTTTTCGCGACAAAAATGTTATTTTTTGAACCGGAAACGTAAAAAATACATTTAAGCATAATTGGATAGGAAATTTAATTCTGAGTAGAATGATATAAAAATATTCAAAATTGCATATAAGATGTTAGCCTTTTCCCTTCCAACGTTTTTACCACAAAAAAATTATTAAAATTTATTTTTTGAACCGATAACGTAAAAAAACACATCAAAGCATATTTAGATAGGAAATTTAATTCTGAGTTCAATGATATAAAAATTTATTAAATTAAACTTAAGATGTTAGCCTTTTCCCTTCGAACGTTTTCGCGACAATAATGTTATTTTTTGAACCAGAAACGTAAAAAATACATTTAAGCATAATTGGATAGGAAATTTAATTCTGAGTAGAATGATATAAAAATATTCAAAATTGCATATAAGATGTTAGCCTTTTCCCTTCCAACGTTTTTACCACAAACAAATTTTTAAAATTTATTTTTTGAACCGATAACTTAGAAAATTATATCAAAGCATATTTAGATAGGAAATTTAATTCTGAGTTCAATGATATAAAAATTTATAAAATTAAACTTAAGATGTTAGCCTTTTACCTTCGAACGTTTTCGCGACAAAAATGTTTATTTTTGAACCGGAAACGTAAAAAAATACATCTAAGCATAATTGGATAGGAAATTTAATTCTGAGTAGAATGATATAAAAATATTTAAAATTGCATATAAGATGTTAGCCTTTTCCCTTCCAACGTTTTTACCACAAAAAAATTATTAAAATTTATTTTTTGAACCGATAACGTAAAAAAATACATCAAAGCATATTTAGATAGGAAATTTAATTCTGAGTTCAATGATATAAAAATTTATAAAATTAAACTTAAGATGTTAGCCTTTTACCTTCGAACGTTTTCGCGACAAAAATGTTATTTTTTGAACCGGAAACGTAAAAAATACATTTAAGCATAATTGGATAGGAAATTTAATTCTGAGTAGAATGATATAAAAATATTCAAAATTGCATATAAGATGTTAGCCTTTTCCCTTCCAACGTTTTTACCACAAAAAAATTATTAAAATTTATTTTTTGAACCGATAACGTAAAAAAACACATCAAAGCATATTTAGATAGGAAATTTAATTCTGAGTTCAATGATATAAAAATTTATTAAATTAAACTTAAGATGTTAGCCTTTTCCCTTCGAACGTTTTCGCGACAATAATGTTATATTTTGAACCAGAAACGTAAAAAATACATTTAAGCATAATTGGATAGGAAATTTAATTCTGAGTAGAATGATATAAAAATATTCAAAATTGCATATAAGATGTTAGCCTTTTCCCTTCCAACGTTTTTACCACAAAAAAATTATTAAAATTTATTTTTTGAACCGATAACGTAAAAAAACACATCAAAGCATATTTAGATAGGAAATTTAATTCTGAGTTCAATGATATAAAAATTTATTAAATTAAACTTAAGATGTTAGCCTTTTCCCTTCGAACGTTTTCGCGACAATAATGTTATTTTTTGAACCAGAAACGTAAAAAAATACATCTAAGCATAATTGGATAGGAAATTTAATTCTGAGTAGAATGATATAAAAATATTTAAAATTGCATATAAGATGTTAGCCTTTTCCCTTCCAACGTTTTTACCACAAAAAAATTATTAAAATTTATTTTTTGAACCGATAACGTAAAAAAATACATCAAAGCATATTTAGATAGTAAATTAAATTCTGAGTTCAATGATATAAAAATTTATAAAATTAAACTTAAGATGTTAGCCTTTTCCCTTCGACGTTTTCCCGACAAAAATGTTATTTTTTGAACCGGAAACGTAAAAGAAAACATCTAAGCATAATTGGATAGAAAATTTAATTCTGAGTAGAATGATATAAAAATATTCAAAATTGCATATAAGATGTTAGCCTTTTCCCTTCCAACGTTTTTACCACAAAAAAATTATTAAAATTTATTTTTTGAACCGATAACTTAAAAAAATACATCAAAGCATATTTATATAGGAAATTTAATTCTGAGTTCAATGATATAAAAATTTATAAAATTAAACTTAAGATGTTAGCCTTTTCCCTTCGAACGTTTTCGCGACAATAATGTTATTTTTTGAACCAGAAACGTAAAAAAATACATCTAAGCATAATTGGATAGGAAATTTAATTCTGAGTAGAATGATATAAAAATATTTAAAATTGCATATAAGATGTTAGCCTTTTCCCTTCCAACGTTTTTACCACAAAAAAATTATTAAAATTTATTTTTTGAACCGATAACGTAAAAAAATACATCAAAGCATATTTAGATAGGAAATTTAATTCTGAGTTCAATGATATAAAAATTTATAAAATTAAACTTAAGATGTTAGCCTTTTCCCTTCGAACGTTTTCGCGACAATAATGTTATTTTTTGAACCGGAAACGTAAAAAAATACATCTAAGCATAATTGGATAGGAAATTTAATTCTGAGTAGAATGATATAAAAATATTTAAAATTGCATATAAGATGTTAGCCTTTTCCCTTCCAACGTTTTTACCACAAAAAAATTATTAAAATTTATTTTTTGAACCGATAACGTAAAAAAATACATCAAAGCATATTTAGATAGGAAATTTAATTCTGAGTTCAATGATATAAAAATTTATAAAATTAAACTTAAGATGTTAGCCTTTTCCCTTTGAACGTTTTCGCGACAAAAATGTTATTTTTTGAACCGGAAACGTAAAAGAATACATCTAAGCATAATTGCATAGGAAATTTAATTCTGAGTAGAATGATATAAAAATATTCAAAATTGCATATAAGATGTTAGCCTTTTCCCTTCCAACGTTTTTACCACAAACAAATTTTTAAAATTTATTTTTTGAACCGATAACTTAGAAAATTATATCAAAGCATATTTAGATAGGAAATTTAATTCTGAGTTCAATGATATAAAAATTTATAAAATTAAACTTAAGATGTTAGCCTTTTACCTTCGAACGTTTTCGCGACAAAAATGTTTATTTTTGAACCGGAAACGTAAAAAAATACATCTAAGCATATTTGGATAGGAAATTTAATTCTGAGTAGAATGATATAAAAATATTTAAAATTGCATATAAGATGTTAGCCTTTTCCCTTCCAACGTTTTTACCACAAAAAAATTAATAAAATTTATTTTTTGAACCGATAACGTAAAAAAATATATCAAAGCATATTTAGATAGGAATTAATGCTGAGTTCAATGATATAAAAATATTCAAAATTGCATATAAGATGTTAGCCTTTTCCCTTCCAACGTTTTTACCACAAAAAAATTATTAAAATTTATTTTTTGAACCGATAACTTAAAAAAATACATCAAAGCATATTTAGATAGGAAATTTAATTCTGAGTTCAATGATATAAAAATTTATAAAATTAAACTTAAGATGTTAGCCTTTTCCCTTCGAACGTTTTCGCGACAATAATGTTATTTTTTGAACCGGAAACGTAAAAAAATACATCTAAGCATAATTGGATAGGAAATTTAATTCTGAGTAGAATGATATAAAAATATTTAAAATTGCATATAAGATGTTAGCCTTTTCCCTTCCAACGTTTTTACCACAAAAAAATTATTAAAATTTATTTTTTGAACCGATAACGTAAAAAAATACATCAAAGCATATTTAGATAGGAAATTTAATTCTGAGTTCAATGATATAAAAATTTATAAAATTAAACTTAAGATGTTAGCCTTTTACCTTCGAACGTTTTCGCGACAAAAATGTTATTTTTTGAACCGGAAACGTAAAAAATACATTTAAGCATAATTGGATAGGAAATTTAATTCTGAGTAGAATGATATAAAAATATTCAAAATTGCATATAAGATGTTAGCCTTTTCCCTTCCAACGTTTTTACCACAAAAAAATTATTAAAATTTATTTTTTGAACCGATAACGTAAAAAAACACATAGAAGCATATTTAGATAGGAAATTTAATTCTGAGTTCAATGATATAAAAATTTATTAAATTAAACTTAAGATGTTAGCCTTTTCCCTTCGAACGTTTTCGCGACAATAATGTTATTTTTTGAACCAGAAACGTAAAAAATACATTTAAGCATAATTGGATAGGAAATTTAATTCTGAGTAGAATGATATAAAAATATTCAAAATTGCATATAAGATGTTAGCCTTTTCCCTTCCAACGTTTTTACCACAAAAAAATTATTAAAATTTATTTTTTGAACCGATAACGTAAAAAAACACATCAAAGCATATTTAGATAGGAAATTTAATTCTGAGTTCAATGATATAAAAATTTATTAAATTAAACTTAAGATGTTAGCCTTTTCCCTTCGAACGTTTTCGCGACAATAATGTTATTTTTTGAACCAGAAACGTAAAAAAATACATCTAAGCATAATTGGATAGGAAATTTAATTCTGAGTAGAATGATATAAAAATATTTAAAATTGCATATAAGATGTTAGCCTTTTCCCTTCCAACGTTTTTACCACAAAAAAATTATTAAAATTTATTTTTTGAACCGATAACGTAAAAAAATACATCAAAGCATATTTAGATAGTAAATTAAATTCTGAGTTCAATGATATAAAAATTTATAAAATTAAACTTAAGATGTTAGCCTTTTCCCTTCGACGTTTTCCTGACAAAAATGTTATTTTTTGAACCGGAAACGTAAAAGAAAACATCTAAGCATAATTGGATAGAAAATTTAATTCTGAGTAGAATGATATAAAAATATTCAAAATTGCATATAAGATGTTAGCCTTTTCCCTTCCAACGTTTTTACCACAAAAAAATTATTAAAATTTATTTTTTGAACCGATAACTTAAAAAAATACATCAAAGCATATTTAGATAGGAAATTTAATTCTGAGTTCAATGATATAAAAATTTATAAAATTAAACTTAAGATGTTAGCCTTTTCCCTTCGAACGTTTTCGCGACAATAATGTTATTTTTTGAACCAGAAACGTAAAAAAATACATCTAAGCATAATTGGATAGGAAATTTAATTCTGAGTAGAATGATATAAAAATATTTAAAATTGCATATAAGATGTTAGCCTTTTCCCTTCCAACGTTTTTACCACAAAAAAATTATTAAAATTTATTTTTTGAACCGATAACGTAAAAAAATACATCAAAGCATATTTAGATAGGAAATTTAATTCTGAGTTCAATGATATAAAAATTTATAAAATTAAAATTAAGATGTTAGCCTTTTACCTTCGAACGTTTTCGCGACAAAAATGTTATTTTTTGAACCGGAAACGTAAAAAATACATTTAAGCATAATTGGATAGGAAATTTAATTCTGAGTTCAATGATATAAAAATATTCAAAATTGCATATAAGATGTTAGCCTTTTCCCTTCCAACGTTTTTACCACAAAAAAATTATTAAAATTTATTTTTTGAACCGATAACTTAAAAAAATACATCAAAGCATATTTAGATAGGAAATTTAATTCTGAGTTCAATGATATAAAAATTTATAAATATAAACTTAAGATGTTAGCCTTTTCCCTTCGAACGTTTTCGCGACAATAATGTTATTTTTTGAACCAGAAACGTAAAAAAATACATCTAAGCATAATTGGATAGGAAATTTAATTCTGAGTAGAATGATATAAAAATATTTAAAATTGCATATAAGATGTTAGCCTTTTCCCTTCCAACGTTTTTACCACAAAAAAATTATTAAAATTTATTTTTTGAACCGATAACGTAAAAAAATACATCAAAGCATATTTAGATAGTAAATTTAATTCTGAGTTCAATGATATAAAAATTTATAAAATTAAACTTAAGATGTTAGCCTTTTCCCTTCGACGTTTTCCCGACAAAAATGTTATTTTTTGAACCGGAAACGTAAAAGAAAACATCTAAGCATAATTGGATAGAAAATTTAATTCTGAGTAGAATGATATAAAAATATTCAAAATTGCATATAAGATGTTAGCCTTTTCCCTTCCAACGTTTTTACCACAAATAAATTTTTAAAATTTATTTTTTGAACCGATAACTTAGAAAATTATATCAAAGCATATTTAGATAGGATATTTAATTCTGAATTCAATGATATAAAAATTTATAAAATTAAACTTAAGATGTTAGCCTTTTCCCTTAAAACATTTTCGCGACAAAAATGTTATTTTTTGAACCGGAAACGTAAAACAATACATCTAAGCATAATTGGATAGGAAATTTAATTCTGAGTAGAATGATATAAAAATATTTAAAATTGCATATAAGATGTTAGCCTTTTCCCTTCCAACGTTTTTACCACAAAAAATTATTAAAATTTATTTTTTGAACCGATAACGTAAAAAAATACATCAAAGCATATTTAGATAGGAATTAATTCTGAGTTCAATGATATAAAAATATTCAAAATTGCATATAAGATGTTAGCCTTTTCCCTTCCAACGTTTTTACCACAAAAAAATTATTAAAATTTATTTTTTGAACCGATAACGTAAAAAAATACATCAAAGCATATTTAGATAGGAAATTTAATTCTGAGTTCAATGATATAAAAATTTATAAAATTAAACTTAAGATGTTAGCCTTTTACCTTCGAACGTTTTCGCGACAAAAATGTTATTTTTTGAACCGGAAACGTAAAAATACATTTAAGCATAATTGTATAGGAAATTTAATTCTGAGTAGAATGATATAAAAATATTCAAAATTGCATATAAGATGTTAGCCTTTTCCCTTCCAACGTTTTTACCACAAAAAAATTATTAAAATTTATTTTTTGAACCGATAACTTAGAAAATTATATCAAAGCATATTTAGATAGGAAATTTAATTCTGAGTTCAATGATATAAAAATTTATAAAATTAAACTTAAGATGTTAGCCTTTTACCTTCGAACGTTTTCGCGACAAAAATGTTATTTTTTGAACCGGAAACGTAAAAATACATCTAAGCATAATTGGATAGGAAATTTAATTCTGAGTAGAATGATATAAAAATATTCAAAATTGCATATAAGATGTTAGCCTTTTCCCTTCCAACGTTTTTACCACAAAAAAATTATTAAAATTTATTTTTTGAACCGATAACGTAAAAAAATACATCAAAGCATATTTAGATAGGAAATTTAATTCTGAGTTCAATGATATAAAAATTTATAAAATTAAACTTAAGATGTTAGCCTTTTCCCTTTGACCGTTTTCGCGACAAAAATGTTATTTTTTGAACCGGAAACGTAAAAGAATACATCTAAGCATAATTGGATAGGAAATTTAATTCTGAGTAGAATGATATAAAAATATTCAAAATTGCATATAAGATGTTAGCCTTTTCCCTTCCAATGTTTTTACCACAAAAAAATTTTTAAAATTTATTTTTTGAACCGATAACGTAAAAAATTACATCAAAGCATATTTAGATAGTAAATTTAATTCTGAGTTCAATGATATAAAAATTTATAAAATTAAACTTAAGATGTTAGCATTTTACCTTCGACGTTTTCGCGACAAAAATGTTATTTTTTGAACCGGAAACGTAAAAAATACATTTAAGCATAATTGGATAGGAAATTTAATTCTGAGTAGAATGATATAAAAATATTCAAAATTGCATATAAGATGTTAGCCTTTTCCCTTCCAACGTTTTTACCACAAAAAAATTATTAAAATTTATTTTTTGAACCGATAACGTAAAAAAACACATCAAAGCATATTTAGATAGGAAATTTAATTCTGAGTTCAATGATATAAAAATTTATTAAATTAAACTTAAGATGTTAGCCTTTTCCCTTTGAACGTTTTCGCGACAAAAATGTTATTTTTTGAACCGGAAACGTAAAAAAATACATCTAAGCATATTTGGATAGGAAATTTAATTCTGAGTAGAATGATATAAAAATATTTAAAATTGCATATAAGATGTTAGCCTTTTCCCTTCCAACGTTTTTACCACAAATAATTAATAAAATTTATTTTTTGAACCGATAACGTAAAAAAATATATCAAAGCATATTTAGATAGGAATTAATTCTGAGTTCAATGATATAAAAATATTCAAAATTGCATATAAGATGTTAGCCTTTTCCCTTCCAACGTTTTTACCACAAAAAAATTATTAAAATTTATTTTTTGAACCGATAACTTAAAAAAATACATCAAAGCATATTTAGATAGGAAATTTAATTCTGAGTTCAATGATATAAAAATTTATAAAATTAAACTTAAGATGTTAGCCTTTTCCCTTCGAACGTTTTCGCGACAATAATGTTATTTTTTGAACCAGAAACGTAAAAAAATACATCTAAGCATAATTGGATAGGAAATTTAATTCTGAGTAGAATGATATAAAAATATTTAAAATTGCATATAAGATGTTAGCCTTTTCCCTTCCAACGTTTTTACCACAAAAAAATTATTAAAATTTATTTTTTGAACCGATAACGTAAAAAAATACATCAAAGCATATTTAGATAGTAAATTTAATTCTGAGTTCAATGATATAAAAATTTATAAAATTAAACTTAAGATGTTAGCCTTTTCCCTTCGACTTTTTCCCGACAAAAATGTTATTTTTTGAACCGGAAACGTAAAAGAAAACATCTAAGCATAATTGGATAGAAAATTTAATTCTGAGTAGAATGATATAAAAATATTCAAAATTGCATATAAGATGTTAGCCTTTTCCCTTCCAACGTTTTTACCACAAAAAAATTATTAAAATTTATTTTTTGAACCGATAACGTAAAAAAATACATCAAAGCATATTTAGATAGGAAATTTAATTCTGAGTTTAATGATATAAAAATTTATAAAATTAAACTTAAGATGTTAGCCTTTTCCCTTCGAACGTTTTCGCGACAAAAATGTTATTTTTTGAACCGGAAACGTAAAAGAATACATCTAAGCATAATTGGATAGGAAATTTAATTCTGAGTAGAATGATATAAAAATATTTAAAATTGCATATAAGATGTTAGCCTTTTCCCTTCCAACGTTTTTACCACAAAAAATTATTAAAATTTATTTTTTGAACCGATATTAAAAAAATACATCAAAGCATATTTAGATAGGAAATTTAATTCTGAGTTCAATGATATAAAAATTTATAAAATTAAACTTAAGATGTTAGGTTTTCCCTTTGAACGTTTTCCCGACAAAAATGTTATTTTTTGAACCGGAAACGTAAAAGAATACATCTAAGCATAATTGGATAGGAAATTTAATTCTGAGTAGAATGATATAAAAATATTCAAAATTGCATATAAGATGTTAGCCTTTTCCCTTCCAACGTTTTTACCACAAAAAAATTATTAAAATTTATTTTTTGAACCGATAACTTAGAAAATTATATCAAAGCATATTTAGATAGGAAATTTAATTCTGAGTTCAATGATATAAAAATTTATAAAATTAAACTTAAGATGTTAGCCTTTTCCCTTCGAACGTTTTCGCGACAAAAATGTTATTTTTTGAACCGGAAACGTAAAAGAATACATCTAAGCATAATTGGATAGGAAATTTAATTCTGAGTAGAATGATATAATTCAAAATTGCATATAAGATGTTAGCCTTTTCCCTTCCAACGTTTTTACCACAAAAAAATTATTAAAATTTATTTTTTGAACCGATAACGTAAAAAAATACATCAAAGCATATTTAGATAGGAAATTTAATTCTGAGTTCAATGATATAAAAATTTATAAAATTAACCTTAAGATGTTAGCCTTTTACCTTCGAACGTTTTCGCGACAAAAATGTTATTTTTTGAACCGGAAACGTAAAAAAATATATTTAAGCATAATTGGATAGGAAATTTAATTCTGAGTAGAATGATATAAAAATATTCAAAATTGCATATAAGATGTTAGCCTTTTCCCTTCCAACGTTTTTACCACAAAAAAATTATTAAAATTTATTTTTTGAACCGATAACGTAAAAAAACACATCAAAGCATATTTAGATAGGAAATTTAATTCTGAGTTCAATGATATAAAAATTTATAAAATTAAACTTAAGATGTTAGGTTTTTCCCTTTGAACGTTTTCGCGACAAAAATGTTATTTTTTGAACCGGAAACGTAAAAGAATACATCTAAGCATAATTGGATAGGAAATTTAATTCTGAGTAGAATGATATAAAAATATTCAAAATTGCATATAAGATGTTAGCCTTTTCCCTTCCAACGTTTTTACCACAAAAAAATTATTAAAATTTATTTTTTGAACCGATAACGTAAAAAAATACATCAAAGCATATTTAGATAGGAAATTTAATTCTGAGTTTAATGATATAAAAATTTATAAAATTAAACTTAAGATGTTAGCCTTTTCCCTTCGAACGTTTTCGCGACAAAAATGTTATTTTTTGAACCGGAAACGTAAAAGAATACATCTAAGCATAATTGGATAGGAAATTTAATTCTGAGTAGAATGATATAAAAATATTTAAAATTGCATATAAGATGTTAGCATTTTCCCTTCCAACGTTTTTACCACAAAAAAATTATTAAAATTTATTTTTTGAACCGATAACGTAAAAAAATACATCAAAGCATATTTAGATAGGAAATTTAATTCTGAGTTCAATGATATAAAAATTTATAAAATTAAACTTAAGATGTTAGCCTTTTACCTACGAACGTTTTCGCGACAAAAATGTTATTTTTTGAACCGGAAACGTAAAAATACATTTAAGCATAATTGGATAGGAAATTTAATTCTGAGTAGAATGATATAAAAATATTCAAAATTGCATATAAGATGTTAGCCTTTTCCCTTCCAACGTTTTTACCACAAAAAAATTATTAAAATTTATTTTTTGAACCGATAACTTAGAAAATTATATCAAAGCATATTTAGATAGGAAATTTAATTCTGAGTTCAATGATATAAAAATTTATAAAATTAAACTTAAGATGTTAGCCTTTTACCTTCGAACGTTTTCGCGACAAAAATGTTATTTTTTGAACCGGAAACGTAAAAATACATTTAAGCATAATTGGATAGGAAATTTAATTCTGAGTAGAATGATATAAAAATATTCAAAATTGCATATAAGATGTTAGCCTTTTCCCTTCCAACGTTTTTACCACAAAAAAATTATTAAAATTTATTTTTTGAACCGATAACGTAAAAAAATACATCAAAGCATATTTAGATAGGAAATTTAATTCTGAGTTCAATGATATAAAAATTTATAAAATTAAACTTAAGATGTTAGCCTTTTACCTTCGAACGTTTTCGCGACAAAAATGTTATTTTTTGAACCGGAAACGTAAAAATACATTTAAGCATAATTGGATAGGAAATTTAATTCTGAGTAGAATGATATAAAAATATTCAAAATTGCATATAAGATGTTAGCCTTTTCCCTTCCAACGTTTTTACCACAAAAAAATTATTAAAATTTATTTTTTGAACCGATAACTTAAAAAAATACATCAAAGCATATTTAGATAGGAAATTTAATTCTGAGTTCAATGATATAAAAATTTATAAAATTAAACTTAAGATGTTAGCATTTTCCCTTTGAACGTTTTCCCGACAAAAATGTTATTTTTTGAACCGGAAACGTAAAAGAATACATCTAAGCATAATTGGATAGGAAATTTAATTCTGAGTAGAATGATATAAAAATATTCAAAATTGCAAATAAGATGTTAGCCTTTTCCCTTCCAACGTTTTTACCACAAAAAAATTTTAAAAATTTATTTTTTGAACCGATAACGTAAAAAATTACATCAAAGCATATTTAGATAGTAAATTTAATTCTGAGTTCAATGATATAAAAATTTATAAAATTAAACTTAAGATGTTAGCCTTTTACCTTCGAACGTTTTCGCGACAAAAATGTTATTTTTTGAACCGGAAACGTAAAAATACATTTAAGCATAATTGGATAGGAAATTTAATTCTGAGTAGAATGATATAAAAATATTCAAAATTGCATATAAGATGTTAGCCTTTTCCCTTCCAACGTTTTTACCACAAAAAAATTATTAAAATTTATTTTTTGAACCGATAACTTAAAAAAATACATCAAAGCATATTTAGATAGGAAATTTAATTCTGAGTTCAATGATATAAAAATTTATAAAATTAAACTTAAGATGTTAGCATTTTCCCTTCGAACGTTTTCGCGACAATAATGTTATTTTTTGAACCGGAAACGTAAAAAAATACATCTAAGCATAATTGGATAGGAAATTTAATTCTGAGTAGAATGATATAAAAATATTCAAAATTGCATATAAGATGTTAGCCTTTTCCCTTCCAACGTTTTTACCACAAAAAAATTATTAAAATTTATTTTTTGAACCGATAACGTAAAAAAATACATCAAAGCATATTTAGATAGGAAATTTAATTCTGAGTTCAATGATATAAAAATTTATAAAATTAAACTTAAGATGTTAGGTTTTTCCCTTTGAACGTTTTCGCGACAAAAATGTTATTTTTTGAACCGGAAACGTAAAAGAATACATCTAAGCATAATTGGATAGGAAATTTAATTCTGAGTAGAATGATATAAAAATATTTAAAATTGCATATAAGATGTTAGCCTTTTCCCTTCCAACGTTTTTACCACAAAAAAATTATTAAAATTTATTTTTTGAACCGATAACGTAAAAAAATATATCAAAGCATATTTAGATAGGAATTAATTCTGAGTTCAATGATATAAAAATTTATAAAATTAAACTTAAGATGTTAGCCTTTTCCCTTCGAACGTTTTCGCGACAATAATGTTATTTTTTGAACCAGAAACGTAAAAAAATACATCTAAGCATAATTGGATAGGAAATTTAATTCTGAGTAGAATGATATAAAAATATTTAAAATTGCATATAAGATGTTAGCCTTTTCCCTTCCAACGTTTTTACCACAAAAAAATTATTAAAATTTATTTTTTGAACCGATAACGTAAAAAAATACATCAAAGCATATTTAGATAGGAAATTTAATTCTGAGTTCAATGATATAAAAATTTATAAAATTAAACTTAAGATGTTAGCCTTTTACCTTCGAACGTTTTCGCGACAAAAATGTTATTTTTTGAACCGGAAACGTAAAAAAATACATCTAAGCATATTTGGATAGGAAATTTAATTCTGAGTAGAATGATATAAAAATATTTAAAATTGCATATAAGATGTTAGCCTTTTCCCTTCCAACGTTTTTACCACAAATAATTAATAAAATTTATTTTTTGAACCGATAACGTAAAAAAATATATCAAAGCATATTTAGATAGGAATTAATTCTGAGTTCAATGATATAAAAATATTCAAAATTGCATATAAGATGTTAGCCTTTTACCTTCGAACGTTTTCGCGACAAAAATGTTATTTTTTGAACCGGAAACGTAAAAAATACATTTAAGCATAATTGGATAGGAAATTTAATTCTGAGTAGAATGATATAAAAATATTCAAAATTGCATATAAGATGTTAGCCTTTTCCCTTCCAACGTTTTTACCACAAAAAAATTATTAAAATTTATTTTTTGAACCGATAACTTAAAAAAATACATCAAAGCATATTTAGATAGGAAATTTAATTCTGAGTTCAATGATATAAAAATTTATAAAATTAAACTTAAGATGTTAGCATTTTCCCTTTGAACGTTTTCCCGACAAAAATGTTATTTTTTGAACCGGAAACGTAAAAGAATACATCTAAGCATAATTGGATAGGAAATTTAATTCTGAGTAGAATGATATAAAAATATTCAAAATTGCAAATAAGATGTTAGCCTTTTCCCTTCCAACGTTTTTACCACAAAAAAATTTTAAAAATTTATTTTTTGAACCGATAACGTAAAAAATTACATCAAAGCATATTTAGATAGTAAATTTAATTCTGAGTTCAATGATATAAAAATTTATAAAATTAAACTTAAGATGTTAGCCTTTTACCTTCGAACGTTTTCGCGACAAAAATGTTATTTTTTGAACCGGAAACGTAAAAATACATTTAAGCATAATTGGATAGGAAATTTAATTCTGAGTAGAATGATATAAAAATATTCAAAATTGCATATAAGATGTTAGCCTTTTCCCTTCCAACGTTTTTACCACAAAAAAATTATTAAAATTTATTTTTTGAACCGATAACTTAAAAAAATACATCAAAGCATATTTAGATAGGAAATTTAATTCTGAGTTCAATGATATAAAAATTTATAAAATTAAACTTAAGATGTTAGCATTTTCCCTTCGAACGTTTTCGCGACAATAATGTTATTTTTTGAACCGGAAACGTAAAAAAATACATCTAAGCATAATTGGATAGGAAATTTAATTCTGAGTAGAATGATATAAAAATATTCAAAATTGCATATAAGATGTTAGCCTTTTCCCTTCCAACGTTTTTACCACAAAAAAATTATTAAAATTTATTTTTTGAACCGATAACGTAAAAAAATACATCAAAGCATATTTAGATAGGAAATTTAATTCTGAGTTCAATGATATAAAAATTTATAAAATTAAACTTAAGATGTTAGGTTTTTCCCTTTGAACGTTTTCGCGACAAAAATGTTATTTTTTGAACCGGAAACGTAAAAGAATACATCTAAGCATAATTGGATAGGAAATTTAATTCTGAGTAGAATGATATAAAAATATTTAAAATTGCATATAAGATGTTAGCCTTTTCCCTTCCAACGTTTTTACCACAAAAAAATTATTAAAATTTATTTTTTGAACCGATAACGTAAAAAAATATATCAAAGCATATTTAGATAGGAATTAATTCTGAGTTCAATGATATAAAAATTTATAAAATTAAACTTAAGATGTTAGCCTTTTCCCTTCGAACGTTTTCGCGACAATAATGTTATTTTTTGAACCAGAAACGTAAAAAAATACATCTAAGCATAATTGGATAGGAAATTTAATTCTGAGTAGAATGATATAAAAATATTTAAAATTGCATATAAGATGTTAGCCTTTTCCCTTCCAACGTTTTTACCACAAAAAAATTATTAAAATTTATTTTTTGAACCGATAACGTAAAAAAATACATCAAAGCATATTTAGATAGGAAATTTAATTCTGAGTTCAATGATATAAAAATTTATAAAATTAAACTTAAGATGTTAGCCTTTTACCTTCGAACGTTTTCGCGACAAAAATGTTATTTTTTGAACCGGAAACGTAAAAAAATACATCTAAGCATATTTGGATAGGAAATTTAATTCTGAGTAGAATGATATAAAAATATTTAAAATTGCATATAAGATGTTAGCCTTTTCCCTTCCAACGTTTTTACCACAAATAATTAATAAAATTTATTTTTTGAACCGATAACGTAAAAAAATATATCAAAGCATATTTAGATAGGAATTAATTCTGAGTTCAATGATATAAAAATATTCAAAATTGCATATAAGATGTTAGCCTTTTACCTTCGAACGTTTTCGCGACAAAAATGTTATTTTTTGAACCGGAAACGTAAAAAATACATTTAAGCATAATTGGATAGGAAATTTAATTCTGAGTAGAATGATATAAAAATATTCAAAATTGCATATAAGATGTTAGCCTTTTCCCTTCCAACGTTTTTACCACAAAAAAATTATTAAAATTTATTTTTTGAACCGATAACGTAAAAAAACACATCAAAGCATATTTAGATAGGAAATTTAATTCTGAGTTCAATGATATAAAAATTTATAAAACTAAACTTAAGATGTTAGGTTTTTCCCTTTGAACGTTTTCGCGACAAAAATGTTATTTTTTGAACCGGAAACGTAAAAGAATACATCTAAGCATAATTGGATAGGAAATTTAATTCTGAGTAGAATGATATAAAAATATTCAAAATTGCATATAAGATGTTAGACTTTTCCCTTCCAACGTTTTTACCACAAAAAAATTATTAAAATTTATTTTTTGAACCGATAACGTAAAAAAATACATCAAAGCATATTTAGATAGGAAATTTAATTCTGAGTTCAATGATATAAAAATTTATAAAATTAAACTTAAGATGTTAGCCTTTTCCCTTTGAACGTTTTCGCGACAAAAATGTTATTTTTTGAACCGGAAACGTAAAAGAATACATCTAAGCATAATTGGATAGGAAATTTAATTCTGAGTAGAATGATATAAAAATATTCAAAATTGCATATAAGATGTTAGCCTTTTCCCTTCCAACGTTTTTACCACAAAAAAATTTTTAAAATTTATTTTTTGAACCGATAACGTAAAAAATTACATCAAAGCATATTTAGATAGTAAATTTAATTCTGAGTTCAATGATATAAAAATTTATAAAATTAAACTTAAGATGTTAGCCTTTTACCTTCGACGTTTTCGCGACAAAAATGTTATTTTTTGAACCGGAAACGTAAAAGAAAACATCTAAGCATAATTGGATAGGAAATTTAATTCTGAGTAGAATGATATAAAAATATTCAAAATTGCATTTAAGATGTTAGCCTTTTCCCTTCCAACGTTTTTACCACAAACAAATTTTTAAAATTTATTTTTTGAACCGATAACTTAGAAAATTATATCAAAGCATATTTAGATAGGAAATTTAATTCTGAGTTCAATGATATAAAAATTTATAAAATTAAACTTAAGATGTTAGCCTTTTACCTTCGAACGTTTTCGCGACAAAAATGTTATTTTTTGAACCGGAAACGTAAAAAAATACATCTAAGCATATTTGGATAGGAAATTTAATTCTGAGTAGAATGATATAAAAATATTTAAAATTGCATATAAGATGTTAGCCTTTTCCCTTCCAACGTTTTTACCACAAATAATTAATAAAATTTATTTTTTGAACCGATAACGTAAAAAAATATATCAAAGCATATTTAGATAGGAATTAATTCTGAGTTCAATGATATAAAAATATTCAAAATTGCATATAAGATGTTAGCCTTTTCCCTTCCAACGTTTTTACCACAAAAAAATTATTAAAATATATTTTTTGAACCGATAACTTAAAAAAATACATCAAAGCATATTTAGATAGGAAATTTAATTCTGAGTTCAATGATATAAAAATTTATAAAATTAAACTTAAGATGTTAGCCTTTTACCTTCGAACGTTTTCGCAACAATAATGTTATTTTTTGAACCAGAAACGTAAAAAAATACATCTAAGCATAATTGGATAGGAAATTTAATTCTGAGTAGAATGATATAAAAATATTTAAAATTGCATATTAGATGTTAGCCTTTTCCCTTCCAACGTTTTTACCACAAAAAATTATTAAAATTTATTTTTTGAACCGATAACGTAAAAAAATACATCAAAGCATATTTAGATAGGAATTAATTCTGAGTTCAATGATATAAAAATATTCAAAATTGCATATAAGATGTTAGCCTTTTCCCTTCCAACGTTTTTACCACAAAAAAATTATTAAAATTTATTTTTTGAACCGATAACGTAAAAAAATACATCAAAGCATATTTAGATAGGAAATTTAATTCTGAGTTCAATGATATAAAAATTTATAAAATTAAACTTAAGATGTTAGCCTTTTACCTTCGAACGTTTTCGCGACAAAAATGTTATTCTTTGAACCGGAAACGTAAAAAAATATATTTAAGCATAATTGGATAGGAAATTTAATTCTGAGTAGAATGATATAAAAATATTCAAAATTGCATATAAGATGTTAGCCTTTTCCCTTCCAACGTTTTTACCACAAAAAAATTATTAAAATTTATTTTTTGAACCGATAACGTAAAAAAATACATCAAAGCATATTTAGATAGGAAATTTAATTCTGAGTTCAATGATATAAAAATTTATAAAATTAAACTTAAGATGTTAGCCTTTTCCCTTCGAACGTTTTCGCTAAAAAATGTTATTTTTTGAACCGGAAACGTAAAAAAATATATTTAAGCATAATTGGATAGGAAATTTAATTCTGAGTAGAATGATATAAAAATATTCAAAATTGCATATAAGATGTTAGCCTTTACCTTCCAACGTTTTTACCACAAAAAAATTATTAAAATTTATTTTTTGAACCGATAACGTAAAAAATACATCAAAGCATATTTAGATAGGATATATAATTCTGAGTTCAATGATATAAAAATTTATAAAATTAAACTTAAGATGTTAGCCTTTTCCCTTCGAACGTTTTCGCTAAAAAATGTTATTTTTTGAACCGGAAACGTAAAAAAATATATTTAAGCATAATTGGATAGGAAATTTAATTCTGAGTAGAATGATATAAAAATATTCAAAATTGCATATAAGATGTTAGCCTTTTCCCTTCCAACGTTTTTACCACAAAAAAATTATTAAAATTTATTTTTTGAACCGATAACGTAAAAAATACATCAAAGCATATTTAGATAGGATATATAATTCTGAGTTCAATGATATAAAAATTTATAAAATTAAACTTAAGATGTTAGCCTTTTCCCTTCGAACGTTTTCGCTAAAAAATGTTATTTTTTGAACCGGAAACGTAAAAAAATATATTTAAGCATAATTGGATAGGAAATTTAATTCTGAGTAGAATGATATAAAAATATTCAAAAGTGCATATAAGATGTTAGCCTTTTCCCTTCCAACGTTTTTACCACAAAAAAATTATTAAAATTTATTTTTTGAACCGATAACGTAAAAAAATACATCAAAGCATATTTAGATAGGAAATTTAATTCTGAGTTCAATGATATAAAAATTTATAAAATTAAACTTAAGATGTTAGCCTTTTCCCTTCGAACGTTTTCGCTAAAATATGTTATTTTTTGAACCGGAAACGTAAAAAAATATATTTAAGCATAATTGGATAGGAAATTTAATTCTGAGTAGAATGATATAAAAATATTCAAAATTGCATATAAGATGTTAGCCTTTACCTTCCAACGTTTTTACCACAAAAAAATTATTAAAATTTATTTTTTGAACCGATAACGTAAAAAATACATCAAAGCATATTTAGATAGGATATATAATTCTGAGTTCAATGATATAAAAATTTATAAAATTAAACTTAAGATGTTAGCCTTTTACCTTCGAACGTTTTCGCGACAAAAATGTTATTTTTTGAACCGGAAACGTAAAAGAATACATCTAAGCATAATTGGATAGGAAATTTAATTCTGAGTAGAATGATATAAAAATATTCAAAATTGCATATAAGATGTTAGCCTTTTCCCTTCCAACGTTTTTACCACAAAAAAATTATTAAAATTTATTTTTTAAACCGATAACGTAAAAAAATACATCAAAGCATATTTAGATAGGAAATTTAATTCTGAGTTCAATGATATAAAAATTTATAAAATTAAACTTAAGATGTTAGCCTTTTACCTTCGAACGTTTTCGCGACAAAAATGTTATTCTTTGAACCGGAAACGTAAAAAAATATATTTAAGCATAATTGGATAGGAAATTTAATTCTGAGTAGAATGATATAAAAATATTCAAAATTGCATATAAGATGTTAGCCTTTTCCCTTCCAACGTTTTTACCACAAAAAAATTATTAAAATTTATTTTTTGAACCGATAACGTAAAAAAATACATCAGAGCATATTTAGATAGGAAATTTAATTCTGAGTTCAATGATATAAAAATTTATAAAATTAAACTTAAGATGTTAGCCTTTTCCCTTCGAACGTTTTCGCTAAAAAATGTTATTTTTTGAACCGGAAACGTAAAAAAATATATTTAAGCATAATTGGATAGGAAATTTAATTCTGAGTAGAATGATATAAAAATATTCAAAAGTGCATATAAGATGTTAGCCTTTTCCCTTCCAACGTTTTTACCACAAAAAAATTATTAAAATTTATTTTTTGAACCGATAACGTAAAAAAATACATCAAAGCATATTTAGATAGGAAATTTAATTCTGAGTTCAATGATATAAAAATTTATAAAATTAAACTTAAGATGTTAGCCTTTTCCCTTCGAACGTTTTCGCTAAAATATGTTATTTTTTGAACCGGAAACGTAAAAAAATATATTTAAGCATAATTGGATAGGAAATTTAATTCTGAGTAGAATGATATAAAAATATTCAAAATTGCATATAAGATGTTAGCCTTTACCTTCCAACGTTTTTACCACAAAAAAATTATTAAAATTTATTTTTTGAACCGATAACGTAAAAAATACATCAAAGCATATTTAGATAGGAAATTTAATTCTGAGTTCAATGATATAAAAATTTATAAAATTAAACTTAAGATGTTAGCCTTTTACCTTCGAACGTTTTCGCGACAAAAATGTTATTTTTTGAACCGGAAACGTAAAAGAATACATCTAAGCATAATTGGATAGGAAATTTAATTCTGAGTAGAATGATATAAAAATATTCAAAATTGCATATAAGATGTTAGCCTTTTCCCTTCCAACGTTTTTACCACAAAAAAATTATTAAAATTTATTTTTTGAACCGATAACGTAAAAAAATACATCAAAGCATATTTAGATAGGAAATTTAATTCTGAGTTCAATGATATAAAAATTTATAAAATTAAACTTAAGATGTTAGCCTTTTCCCTTTGAACGTTTTCGCGACAAAAATGTTATTTTTTGAACCGGAAACGTAAAAGAATACATCTAAGCATAATTGGATAGGAAATTTAATTCTGAGTAGAATGATATAAAAATATTCAAAATTGCATATAAGATGTTAGCCTTTTCCCTTCCAACGTTTTTACCACAAAAAAATTTTTAAAATTTATTTTTTGAACCGATAACGTA
Organism: Gordionus sp. m RMFG-2023; assembly: GCF_954871325.1. Lineage (NCBI taxonomy): Eukaryota > Metazoa > Nematomorpha > Gordioida > Chordodea > Parachordodidae > Gordionus > Gordionus sp. m RMFG-2023. Next base: position 20,779,773 of record NC_088775.1, read on the forward strand.
AAAAATACATCAAAGCATATTTAGATAGGATATATAATTCTGAGTTCAATGATATAAAAATTTATAAAATTAAACTTAAGATGTTAGCCTTTTACCTTCGAACGTTTTCGCGACAAAAATGTTATTTTTTGAACCGGAAACGTAAAAAATACATTTAAGCATAATTGGATAGGAAATTTAATTCTGAGTAGAATGATATAAAAATATTCAAAATTGCATATAAGATGTTAGCCTTTTCCCTTCCAACGTTTTTACCACAAAAAAATTATTAAAATTTATTTTTTGAACCGATAACGTAAAAAAACACATCAAAGCATATTTAGATAGGAAATTTAATTCTGAGTTCAATGATATAAAAATTTATAAAACTAAACTTAAGATGTTAGGTTTTTCCCTTTGAACGTTTTCGCGACAAAAATGTTATTTTTTGAACCGGAAACGTAAAAGAATACATCTAAGCATAATTGGATAGGAAATTTAATTCTGAGTAGAATGATATAAAAATATTCAAAATTGCATATAAGATGTTAGCCTTTTCCCTTCCAACGTTTTTACCACAAAAAAATTATTAAAATTTATTTTTTGAACCGATAACGTAAAAAAATACATCAAAGCATATTTAGATAGGAAATTTAATTCTGAGTTCAATGATATAAAAATTTATAAAATTAAACTTAAGATGTTAGCCTTTTCCCTTTGAACGTTTTCGCGACAAAAATGTTATTTTTTGAACCGGAAACGTAAAAGAATACATCTAAGCATAATTGGATAGGAAATTTAATTCTGAGTAGAATGATATAAAAATATTCAAAATTGCATATAAGATGTTAGCCTTTTCCCTTCCAACGTTTTTACCACAAAAAAATTTTTAAAATTTATTTTTTGAACCGATAACGTAAAAAATTACATCAAAGCATATTTAGATAGTAAATTTAATTCTGAGTTCAATGATATAAAAATTTATAAAATTAAACTTAAGATGTTAGCCTTTTCCCTTCCAACGTTTTTACCACAAACAAATTTTTAAAATTTATTTTTTGAACCGATAACTTAGAAAATTATATCAAAGCATATTTAGATAGGATATTTAATTCTGAATTCAATGATATAAAAATTTATAAAATTAAACTTAAGATGTTAGCCTTTTCCCTTAAAACATTTTCGCGACAAAAATGTTATTTTTTGAACCGGAAACGTAAAACAATACATCTAAGCATAATTGGATAGGAAATTTAATTCTGAGTAGAATGATATAAAAATATTTAAAATTGCATATAAGATGTTAGCCTTTTCCCTTCCAACGTTTTTACCACAAAAAATTATTAAAATTTATTTTTTGAACCGATAACGTAAAAAAATACATCAAAGCATATTTAGATAGGAATTAATTCTGAGTTCAATGATATAAAAATATTCAAAATTGCATATAAGATGTTAGCCTTTTCCCTTCCAACGTTTTTACCACAAAAAAATTATTAAAATTTATTTTTTGAACCGATAACGTAAAAAAATACATCAAAGCATATTTAGATAGGAAATTTAATTCTGAGTTCAATGATATAAAAATTTATAAAATTAAACTTAAGATGTTAGCCTTTTACCTTCGAACGTTTTCGCGACAAAAATGTTATTTTTTGAACCGGAAACGTAAAAAAATATATTTAAGCATAATTGGATAGGAAATTTAATTCTGAGTAGAATGATATAAAAATATTCAAAATTGCATATAAGATGTTAGCCTTTTCCCTTCCAACGTTTTTACCACAAAAAAATTATTAAAATTTATTTTTTGAACCGATAACTTAGAAAATTATATCAAAGCATATTTAGATAGGAAATTTAATTCTGAGTTCAATGATATAAAAATTTATAAAATTAAACTTAAGATGTTAGGTTTTTCCCTTTGAACGTTTTCGCGACAAAAATGTTATTTTTTGAACCGGAAACGTAAAAGAAAACATCTAAGCATAATTGGATAGGAAATTTAATTCTGAGTAGAATGATATAAAAATATTCAAAATTGCATATAAGATGTTAGCCTTTTCCCTTCCAACGTTTTTACCACAAAAAAATTATTAAAATTTATTTTTTGAACCGATAACGTAAAAAAATACATCAAAGCATATTTAGATAGGAAATTTAATTCTGAGTTCAATGATATAAAAATTTATAAAATTAAACTTAAGATGTTAGCCTTTTCCCTTCGAACGTTTTCGCTAAAAAATGTTATTTTTTGAACCGGAAACGTAAAAAAATATATTTAAGCATAATTGGATAGGAAATTTAATTCTGAGTAGAATGATATAAAAATATTCAAAAGTGCATATAAGATGTTAGCCTTTTCCCTTCCAACGTTTTTACCACAAAAAAATTATTAAAATTTATTTTTTGAACCGATAACGTAAAAAAATACATCAAAGCATATTTAGATAGGAAATTTAATTCTGAGTTCAATGATATAAAAATTTATAAAATTAAACTTAAGATGTTAGCCTTTTCCCTTCGAACGTTTTCGCTAAAATATGTTATTTTTTGAACCGGAAACGTAAAAAAATATATTTAAGCATAATTGGATAGGAAATTTAATTCTGAGTAGAATGATATAAAAATATTCAAAATTGCATATAAGATGTTAGCCTTTACCTTCCAACGTTTTTACCACAAAAAAATTATTAAAATTTATTTTTTGAACCGATAACGTAAAAAATACATCAAAGCATATTTAGATAGGATATATAATTCTGAGTTCAATGATATAAAAATTTATAAAATTAAACTTAAGATGTTAGCCTTTTACCTTCGAACGTTTTCGCGACACGTTTTCGCGACAAAAATGTTATTTTTTGAACCGGAAACGTAAAAGAATACATCTAAGCATAATTGGATAGGAAATTTAATTCTGAGTAGAATGATATAAAAATATTCAAAATTGCATATAAGATGTTAGCCTTTTCCCTTCCAACGTTTTTACCACAAAAAAATTATTAAAATTTATTTTTTGAACCGATAACGTAAAAAAATACATCAAAGCATATTTAGATAGGAAATTTAATTCTGAGTTCAATGATATAAAAATTTATAAAATTAAACTTAAGATGTTAGCCTTTTCCCTTTGAACGTTTTCGCGACAAAAATGTTATTTTTTGAACCGGAAACGTAAAAGAATACATCTAAGCATAATTGGATAGGAAATTTAATTCTGAGTAGAATGATATAAAAATATTCAAAATTGCATATAAGATGTTAGCCTTTTCCCTTCCAACGTTTTTACCACAAAAAAATTTTTAAAATTTATTTTTTGAACCGATAACGTAAAAAATTACATCAAAGCATATTTAGATAGTAAATTTAATTCTGAGTTCAATGATATAAAAATTTATAAAATTAAACTTAAGATGTTAGCCTTTTCCCTTCCAACGTTTTTACCACAAACAAATTTTTAAAATTTATTTTTTGAACCGATAACTTAGAAAATTATATCAAAGCATATTTAGATAGGATATTTAATTCTGAATTCAATGATATAAAAATTTATAAAATTAAACTTAAGATGTTAGCCTTTTCCCTTAAAACATTTTCGCGACAAAAATGTTATTTTTTGAACCGGAAACGTAAAACAATACATCTAAGCATAATTGGATAGGAAATTTAATTCTGAGTAGAATGATATAAAAATATTTAAAATTGCATATAAGATGTTAGCCTTTTCCCTTCCAACGTTTTTACCACAAAAAATTATTAAAATTTATTTTTTGAACCGATAACGTAAAAAAATACATCAAAGCATATTTAGATAGGAATTAATTCTGAGTTCAATGATATAAAAATATTCAAAATTGCATATAAGATGTTAGCCTTTTCCCTTCCAACGTTTTTAACACAAAAAAATTATTAAAATTTATTTTTTGAACCGATAACGTAAAAAAATACATCAAAGCATATTTAGATAGGAAATTTAATTCTGAGTTCAATGATATAAAAATTTATAAAATTAAACTTAAGATGTTAGCCTTTTACCTTCGAACGTTTTCGCGACAAAAATGTTATTCTTTGAACCGGAAACGTAAAAAAATATATTTAAGCATAATTGGATAGGAAATTTAATTCTGAGTAGAATGATATAAAAATATTCAAAATTGCATATAAGATGTTAGCCTTTTCCCTTCCAACGTTTTTACCACAAAAAAATTATTAAAATTTATTTTTTGAACCGATAACGTAAAAAAATACATCAAAGCATATTTAGATAGGAAATTTAATTCTGAGTTCAATGATATAAAAATTTATAAAATTAAACTTAAGATGTTAGCCTTTTCCCTTCGAACGTTTTCGCTAAAAAATGTTATTTTTTGAACCGGAAACGTAAAAAAATATATTTAAGCATAATTGGATAGGAAATTTAATTCTGAGTAGAATGATATAAAAATATTCAAAATTGCATATAAGATGTTAGCCTTTTCCCTTCCAACGTTTTTACCACAAAAAAATTATTAAAATTTATTTTTTGAACCGATAACGTAAAAAATACATCAAAGCATATTTAGATAGGATATATAATTCTGAGTTCAATGATATAAAAATTTATAAAATTAAACTTAAGATGTTAGCCTTTTCCCTTCGAACGTTTTCGCTAAAAAATGTTATTTTTTGAACCGGAAACGTAAAAAAATATATTTAAGCATAATTGGATAGGAAATTTAATTCTGAGTAGAATGATATAAAAATATTCAAAAGTGCATATAAGATGTTAGCCTTTTCCCTTCCAACGTTTTTACCACAAAAAAATTATTAAAATTTATTTTTTGAACCGATAACGTAAAAAAATACATCAAAGCATATTTAGATAGGAAATTTAATTCTGAGTTCAATGATATAAAAATTTATAAAATTAAACTTAAGATGTTAGCCTTTTCCCTTCGAACGTTTTCGCTAAAATATGTTATTTTTTGAACCGGAAACGTAAAAAAATATATTTAAGCATAATTGGATAGGAAATTTAATTCTGAGTAGAATGATATAAAAATATTCAAAATTGCATATAAGATGTTAGCCTTTACCTTCCAACGTTTTTACCACAAAAAAATTATTAAAATTTATTTTTTGAACCGATAACGTAAAAAATACATCAAAGCATATTTAGATAGGATATATAATTCTGAGTTCAATGATATAAAAATTTATAAAATTAAACTTAAGATGTTAGCCTTTTACCTTCGAACGTTTTCGCGACAAAAATGTTATTTTTTGAACCGGAAACGTAAAAAATACATTTAAGCATAATTGGATAGGAAATTTAATTCTGAGTAGAATGATATAAAAATATTCAAAATTGCATATAAGATGTTAGCCTTTTCCCTTCCAACGTTTTTACCACAAAAAAATTATTAAAATTTATTTTTTGAACCGATAACGTAAAAAAACACATCAAAGCATATTTAGATAGGAAATTTAATTCTGAGTTCAATGATATAAAAATTTATAAAACTAAACTTAAGATGTTAGGTTTTTCCCTTTGAACGTTTTCGCGACAAAAATGTTATTTTTTGAACCGGAAACGTAAAAGAATACATCTAAGCATAATTGGATAGGAAATTTAATTCTGAGTAGAATGATATAAAAATATTCAAAATTGCATATAAGATGTTAGCCTTTTCCCTTCCAACGTTTTTACCACAAAAAAATTATTAAAATTTATTTTTTGAACCGATAACGTAAAAAAATACATCAAAGCATATTTAGATAGGAAATTTAATTCTGAGTTCAATGATATAAAAATTTATAAAATTAAACTTAAGATGTTAGCCTTTTCCCTTTGAACGTTTTCGCGACAAAAATGTTATTTTTTGAACCGGAAACGTAAAAGAATACATCTAAGCATAATTGGATAGGAAATTTAATTCTGAGTAGAATGATATAAAAATATTCAAAATTGCATATAAGATGTTAGCCTTTTCCCTTCCAACGTTTTTACCACAAAAAAATTTTTAAAATTTATTTTTTGAACCGATAACGTAAAAAATTACATCAAAGCATATTTAGATAGTAAATTTAATTCTGAGTTCAATGATATAAAAATTTATAAAATTAAACTTAAGATGTTAGCCTTTTCCCTTCCAACGTTTTTACCACAAACAAATTTTTAAAATTTATTTTTTGAACCGATAACTTAGAAAATTATATCAAAGCATATTTAGATAGGATATTTAATTCTGAATTCAATGATATAAAAATTTATAAAATTAAACTTAAGATGTTAGCCTTTTCCCTTAAAACATTTTCGCGACAAAAATGTTATTTTTTGAACCGGAAACGTAAAACAATACATCTAAGCATAATTGGATAGGAAATTTAATTCTGAGTAGAATGATATAAAAATATTTAAAATTGCATATAAGATGTTAGCCTTTTCCCTTCCAACGTTTTTACCACAAAAAATTATTAAAATTTATTTTTTGAACCGATAACGTAAAAAAATACATCAAAGCATATTTAGATAGGAATTAATTCTGAGTTCAATGATATAAAAATATTCAAAATTGCATATAAGATGTTAGCCTTTTCCCTTCCAACGTTTTTACCACAAAAAAATTATTAAAATTTATTTTTTGAACCGATAACGTAAAAAAATACATCAAAGCATATTTAGATAGGAAATTTAATTCTGAGTTCAATGATATAAAAATTTATAAAATTAAACTTAAGATGTTAGCCTTTTACCTTCGAACGTTTTCGCGAAAAAAATGTTATTTTTTGAACCGGAAACGTAAAAAAATATATTTAAGCATAATTGGATAGGAAATTTAATTCTGAGTAGAATGATATAAAAATATTCAAAATTGCATATAAGATGTTAGCCTTTTCCCTTCCAACGTTTTTACCACAAAAAAATTATTAAAATTTATTTTTTGAACCGATAACTTAGAAAATTATATCAAAGCATATTTAGATAGGAAATTTAATTCTGAGTTCAATGATATAAAAATTTATAAAATTAAACTTAAGATGTTAGGTTTTTCCATTTGAACGTTTTCGCGACAAAAATGTTATTTTTTGAACCGGAAACGTAAAAGAATACATCTAAGCATAATTGGATAGGAAATTTAATTCTGAGTAGAATGATATAAAAATATTTAAAATTGCATATAAGATGTTAGCCTTTTCCCTTCCAACGTTTTTACCACAAAAAAATTATTAAAATTTATTTTTTGAACCGATAACGTAATAAAATATATCAAAGCATATTTAGATAGGAATTAATTCTGAGTTCAATGATATAAAAATTTATAAAATTAAACTTAAGATGTTAGCCTTTTCCCTTCGAACGTTTTCGCGACAATAATGTTATTTTTTGAACCAGAAACGTAAAAAAATACATCTAAGCATAATTGGATAGGAAATTTAATTCTGAGTAGAATGATATAAAAATATTTAAAATTGCATATAAGATGTTAGCCTTTTCCCTTCCAACGTTTTTACCACAAAAAAATTATTAAAATTTATTTTTTGAACCGATAACGTAAAAAAATACATCAAAGCATATTTAGATAGGAAATTTAATTCTGAGTTCAATGATATAAAAATTTATAAAACTAAACTTAAGATGTTAGGTTTTTCCCTTTGAACGTTTTCGCGACAAAAATGTTATTTTTTGAACCGGAAACGTAAAAGAATACATCTAAGCATAATTGGATAGGAAATTTAATTCTGAGTTCAATGATATAAAAATATATAAAATTAAACTTAAGATGTTAGCCTTTTCCCTTTGAACGTTTTCGCGACAAAAATGTTATTTTTTGAACCGGAAACGTAAAAGAATACATCTAAGCATAATTGGATAGGAAATTTAATTCTGAGTAGAATGATATAAAAATATTCAAAATTGCATATAAGATGTTAGCCTTTTCCCTTCCAACGTTTTTACCACAAAAAAATTTTTAAAATTTATTTTTTGAACCGATAACGTAAAAAATTACATCAAAGCATATTTAGATATAAATTTTAATTCTGAGTTCAATGATATAAAAATTTATAAAATTAAACTTAAGATGTTAGCCTTTTCCCTTCGAACGTTTTCGCGACAATAATGTTATTTTTTGAACCAGAAACGTAAAAAAATACATCTAAGCATAATTGGATAGGAAATTTAATTCTGAGTAGAATGATATAAAAATATTTAAAATTGCATATAAGATGTTAGCCTTTTCCCTTCCAACGTTTTTACCACAAAAAAATTATTAAAATTTATTTTTTGAACCGATAACGTAAAAAAATACATCAAAGCATATTTAGATAGTAAATTTAATTCTGAGTTCAATGATATAAAAATTTATAAAATTAAACTTAAGATGTTAGCCTTTTCCCTTCGACGTTTTCCAGACAAAAATGTTATTTTTTGAACCGGAAACGTAAAAGAAAACATCTAAGCATAATTGGATAGAAAATTTAATTCTGAGTAGAATGATATAAAAATATTCAAAATTGCATATAAGATGTTAGCCTTTTCCCTTCCAACGTTTTTACCACAAAGAAATTTTTAAAATTATTTTTTTGAACCGATAACTTAGAAAATTATATCAAAGCATATTTAGATAGGATATTTAATTCTGAATTCAATGATATAAAAATTTATAAAATTAAACTTAAGATGTTAGCCTTTTCCCTTAAAACATTTTCGCGACAAAAATGTTATTTTTTGAACCGGAAACGTAAAACAATACATCTAAGCATAATTGGATAGGAAATTTAATTCTGAGTAGAATGATATAAAAATATTTAAAATTGCATATAAGATGTTAGCCTTTTCCCTTCCAACGTTTTTACCACAAAAAATTATTAAAATTTATTTTTTGAACCGATAACGTAAAAAAATACATCAAAGCATATTTAGATAGGAATTAATTCTGAGTTCAATGATATAAAAATATTCAAAATTGCATATAAGATGTTAGCCTTTTCCCTTCCAACGTTTTTACCACAAAAAAATTATTAAAATTTATTTTTTGAACCGATAACGTAAAAAAATACATCAAAGCATATTTAGATAGGAAATTTAATTCTGAGTTCAATGATATAAAAATTTATAAAATTAAACTTAAGATGTTAGCCTTTTACCTTCGAACGTTTTCGCGACAAAAATGTTATTTTTTGAACCGGAAACGTAAAAAAATATATTTAAGCATAATTGGATAGGAAATTTAATTCTGAGTAGAATGATATAAAAATATTCAAAATTGCATATAAGATGTTAGCCTTTTCCCTTCCAACGTTTTTACCACAAAAAAATTATTAAAATTTATTTTTTGAACCGATAACGTAAAAAAACACATCAAAGCATATTTAGATAGGAAATTTAATTCTGAGTTCAATGATATAAAAATTTATAAAATTAAACTTAAGATGTTAGGTTTTTCCCTTTGAACGTTTTCGCGACAAAAATGTTATTTTTTGAACCGGAAACATAAAAGAATACATCTAAGCATAATTGGATAGGAAATTTAATTCTGAGTAGAATGATATAAAAATATTTAAAATTGCATATAAGATGTTAGCCTTTTCCCTTCCAACGTTTTTACCACAAAAAAATTATTAAAATTTATTTTTTGAACCGATAACGTAATAAAATATATCAAAGCATATTTAGATAGGAATTAATTCTGAGTTCAATGATATAAAAATTTATAAAATTAAACTTAAGATGTTAGCCTTTTCCCTTCGAACGTTTTCGCGACAATAATGTTATTTTTTGAACCAGAAACGTAAAAAAATACATCTAAGCATAATTGGATAGGAAATTTAATTCTGAGTAGAATGATATAAAAATATTTAAAATTGCATATAAGATGTTAGCCTTTTCCCTTCCAACGTTTTTACCACAAAAAAATTATTAAAATTTATTTTTTGAACCGATAACGTAAAAAAATACATCAAAGCATATTTAGATAGGAAATTTAATTCTGAGTTCAATGATATAAAAATTTATAAAATTAAACTTAAGATGTTAGCCTTTTACCTTCGAACGTTTTCGCGACAAAAATGTTATTTTTTGAACCGGAAACGTAAAAAATACATTTAAGCATAATTGGATAGGAAATTTAATTCTGAGTAGAATGATATAAAAATATTCAAAATTGCATATAAGATGTTAGCCTTTTCCCTTCCAACGTTTTTACCACAAAAAAATTAAAAAAATTTATTTTTTGAACCGATAACGTAAAAAAACACATCAAAGCATATTTAGATAGGAAATTTAATTCTGAGTTCAATGATATAAAAATTTATAAAACTAAACTTAAGATGTTAGGTTTTTCCCTTTGAACGTTTTCGCGACAAAAATGTTATTTTTTGAACCGGAAACGTAAAAGAATACATCTAAGCATAATTGGATAGGAAATTTAATTCTGAGTAGAATGATATAAAAATATTCAAAATTGCATATAAGATGTTAGCCTTTTCCCTTCCAACGTTTTTACCACAAAAAAATTATTAAAATTTATTTTTTGAACCGATAACGTAAAAAAATACATCAAAGCATATTTAGATAGGAAATTTAATTCTGAGTTCAATGATATAAAAATTTATAAAATTAAACTTAAGATGTTAGCCTTTTACCTTCGAACGTTTTCGCGACAAAAATGTTATTTTTTGAACCGGAAACGTAAAAGAATACATCTAAGCATAATTGGATAGGAAATTTAATTCTGAGTAGAATGATATAAAAATATTCAAAATTGCATATAAGATGTTAGCCTTTTCCCTTCCAACGTTTTTACCACAAAAAAATTTTTAAAATTTATTTTTTGAACCGATAACGTAAAAAATTACATCAAAGCATATTTAGATAGTAAATTTAATTCTGAGTTCAATGATATAAAAATTTATAAAATTAAACTTAAGATGTTAGCATTTTACCTTCGACGTTTTCGCGACAAAAATGTTATTTTTTGAACCGGAAACGTAAAAGAAAACATCTAAGCATAATTGGATAGGAAATTTAATTCTGAGTAGAATGATATAAAAATATTTAAAATTGCATATAAGATGTTAGCCTTTTCCCTTCCAACGTTTTTACCACAAATAATTAATAAAATTTATTTTTTGAACCGATAACGTAAAAAAATATATCAAAGCATATTTAGATAGGAATTAATTCTGAGTTCAATGATATAAAAATATTCAAAATTGCATATAAGATGTTAGCCTTTTCCCTTCCAACGTTTTTACCACAAAAAAATTATTAAAATATATTTTTTGAACCGATAACTTAAAAAAATACATCAAAGCATATTTAGATAGGAAATTTAATTCTGAGTTCAATGATATAAAAATTTATAAAATTAAACTTAAGATGTTAGCCTTTTCCCTTCGAACGTTTTCGCAACAATAATGTTATTTTTTGAACCAGAAACGTAAAAAAATACATCTAAGCATAATTGGATAGGAAATTTAATTCTGAGTAGAATGATATAAAAATATTTAAAATTGCATATTAGATGTTAGCCTTTTCCCTTCCAACGTTTTTACCACAAAAAAATTATTAAAATTTATTTTTTGAACCGATAACGTAAAAAAATACATCAAAGCATATTTAGATAGTAAATTTAATTCTGAGTTCAATGATATAAAAATTTATAAAATTAAACTTAAGATGTTAGCCTTTTCCCTTCGACGTTTTCCCGACAAAAATGTTATTTTTTGAACCGGAAACGTAAAAGAAAACATCTAAGCATAATTGGATAGAAAATTTAATTCTGAGTAGAATGATATAAAAATATTCAAAATTGCATATAAGATGTTAGCCTTTTCCCTTCCAACGTTTTTACCACAAACAAATTTTTAAAATTTATTTTTTGAACAGATAACTTAGAAAATTATATCAAAGCATATTTAGATAGGATATTTAATTCTGAATTCAATGATATAAAAATTTATAAAATTAAACTTAAGATGTTAGCCTTTTCCCTTAAAACATTTTCGCGACAAAAATGTTATTTTTTGAACCGGAAACGTAAAACAATACATCTAAGCATAATTGGATAGGAAATTTAATTCTGAGTAGAATGATATAAAAATATTTAAAATTGCATATAAGATGTTAGCCTTTTCCCTTCCAACGTTTTTACCACAAAAAATTATTAAAATTTATTTTTTGAACCGATAACGTAAAAAAATACATCAAAGCATATTTAGATAGGAATTAATTCTGAGTTCAATGATATAAAAATATTCAAAATTGCATATAAGATGTTAGCCTTTTCCCTTCCAACGTTTTTACCACAAAAAAATTATTTAAATTTATTTTTTGAACCGATAACGTAAAAAAATACATCAAAGCATATTTAGATAGGAAATTTAATTCTGAGTTCAATGATATAAAAATTTATAAAATTAAACTTAAGATGTTAGCCTTTTACCTTCGAACGTTTTCGCGACAAAAATGTTATTTTTTGAACCGGAAACGTAAAAAAATATATTTAAGCATAATTGGATAGGAAATTTAATTCTGAGTAGAATGATATAAAAATATTCAAAATTGCATATAAGATGTTAGCCTTTTCCCTTCCAACGTTTTTACCACAAAAAAATTATTAAAATTTATTTTTTGAACCGATAACGTAAAAAAACACATCAAAGCATATTTAGATAGGAAATTTAATTCTGAGTTCAATGATATAAAAATTTATAAAATTAAACTTAAGATGTTAGGTTTTTCCCTTTGAACGTTTTCGCGACAAAAATGTTATTTTTTGAACCGGAAACGTAAAAGAATACATCTAAGCATAATTGGATAGGAAATTTAATTCTGAGTAGAATGATATAAAAATATTTAAAATTGCATATAAGATGTTAGCCTTTTCCCTTCCAACGTTTTTACCACAAAAAAATTATTAAAATTTATTTTTTGAACCGATAACGTAAAAAAATACATCAAAGCATATTTAGATAGGAAATTTAATTCTGAGTTCAATGATATAAAAATTTATAAAATTAAACTTAAGATGTTAGCCTTTTCCCTTCGAACGTTTTCGCGACAAAAATGTTATTTTTTGAACCGGAAACGTAAAAGAATACATCTAAGCATAATTGGATAGGAAATTTAATTCTGAGTAGAATGATATAAAAATATTTAAAATTGCATATAAGATGTTAGCATTTTCCCTTCCAACGTTTTTACCACAAAAAAATTATTAAAATTTATTTTTTGAACCGATAACGTAAAAAAATACATCAAAGCATATTTAGATAGGAAATTTAATTCTGAGTTCAATGATATAAAAATTTATAAAATTAAACTTAAGATGTTAGCCTTTTACCTTCGAATGTTTTCGCGACAAAAATGTTATTTTTTGAACCGGAAACGTAAAAATACATTTAAGCATAATTGGATAGGAAATTTAATTCTGAGTAGAATGATATAAAAATATTCAAAATTGCATATAAGATGTTAGCCTTTTCCCTTCCAACGTTTTTACCACAAAAAAATTATTAAAATTTATTTTTTGAACCGATAACTTAGAAAATTATATCAAAGCATATTTAGATAGGAAATTTAATTCTGAGTTCAATGATATAAAAATTTATAAAATTAAACTTAAGATGTTAGCCTTTTACCTTCGAACGTTTTCGCGACAAAAATGTTATTTTTTGAACCAGAAACGTAAAATTACATTTAAGCATAATTGGATAGGAAATTTAATTCTGAGTAGAATGATATAAAAATATTGAAAATTGCATATAAGATGTTAGCCTTTTCCCTTCCAACGTTTTTACCACAAAAAAATTATTAAAATTTATTTTTTGAACCGATAACGTAAAAAAACACATCAAAGCATATTTGGAAATTTAATTCTGAGTTCAATGATATAAAAATTTATAAAATTAAACTTAAGATGTTAGGTTTTTCCCTTTGAACGTTTTCGCGACAAAAATGTTATTTTTTGAACCGGAAACGTAAAAGAATACATCTAAGCATAATTGGATAGGAAAATTAATTCTGAGTAGAATGATATAAAAATATTCAAAATTGCATATAAGATGTTAGCCTTTTCCCTTCCAACGTTTTTACCACAAAAAAATTATTAAAATTTATTTTTTGAACCGATAACGTAAAAAAATACATCAAAGCATATTTAGATAGGAAATTTAATTCTGAGTTCAATGATATAAAAATTTATAAAATTAAACTTAAGATGTTAGCCTTTTCCCTTTGAACGTTTTCGCGACAAAAATGTTATTTTTTGAACCGGAAACGTAAAAAAATACATCTAAGCATATTTGGATAGGAAATTTAATTCTGAGTAGAATGATATAAAAATATTTAAAATTGCATATAAGATGTTAGCCTTTTCCCTTCCAACGTTTTTACCACAAAAAAATTAATAAAATTTATTTTTTGAACCGATAACGTAAAAAAATATATCAAAGCATATTTAGATAGGAATTAATTCTGAGTTCAATGATATAAAAATATTCAAAATTGCATATAAGATGTTAGCCTTTTCCCTTCCAACGTTTTTACCACAAAAAAATTATTAAAATTTATTTTTTGAACCGATAACTTAAAAAAATACATCAAAGCATATTTAGATAGGAAATTTAATTCTGAGTTCAATGATATAAAAATTTATAAAATTAAACTTAAGATGTTAGCCTTTTCCCTTCGAACGTTTTCGCGACAATAATGTTATTTTTTGAACCGGAAACGTAAAAAAATACATCTAAGCATAATTGGATAGGAAATTTAATTCTGAGTAGAATGATATAAAAATATTTAAAATTGCATATAAGATGTTAGCATTTTCCCTTCCAACGTTTTTACCACAAAAAAATTATTAAAATTTATTTTTTGAACCGATAACGTAAAAAAATACATCAAAGCATATTTAGATAGGAAATTTAATTCTGAGTTCAATGATATAAAAATTTATAAAATTAAACTTAAGATGTTAGCCTTTTACCTTCGAACGTTTTCGCGACAAAAATGTTATTTTTTGAACCGGAAACGTAAAAATACATTTAAGCATAATTGGATAGGAAATTTAATTCTGAGTAGAATGATATAAAAATATTCAAAATTGCATATAAGATGTTAGCCTTTTCCCTTCCAACGTTTTTACCACAAAAAAATTATTAAAATTTATTTTTTGAACCGATAACTTAGAAAATTATATCAAAGCATATTTAGATAGGAAATTTAATTCTGAGTTCAATGATATAAAAATTTATAAAATTAAACTTAAGATGTTAGCCTTTTACCTTCGAACGTTTTCGCGACAAAAATGTTATTTTTTGAACCAGAAACGTAAAATTACATTTAAGCATAATTGGATAGGAAATTTAATTCTGAGTAGAATGATATAAAAATATTGAAAATTGCATATAAGATGTTAGCCTTTTCCCTTCCAACGTTTTTACCACAAAAAAATTATTAAAATTTATTTTTTGAACCGATAACGTAAAAAAACACATCAAAGCATATTTGGAAATTTAATTCTGAGTTCAATGATATAAAAATTTATAAAATTAAACTTAAGATGTTAGGTTTTTCCCTTTGAACGTTTTCGCGACAAAAATGTTATTTTTTGAACCGGAAACGTAAAAGAATACATCTAAGCATAATTGGATAGGAAATTTAATTCTGAGTAGAATGATATAAAAATATTCAAAATTGCATATAAGATGTTAGCCTTTTCCCTTCCAACGTTTTTACCACAAAAAAATTATTAAAATTTATTTTTTGAACCGATAACGTAAAAAAATACATCAAAGCATATTTAGATAGGAAATTTAATTCTGAGTTCAATGATATAAAAATTTATAAAATTAAACTTAAGATGTTAGCCTTTTCCCTTTGAACGTTTTCGCGACAAAAATGTTATTTTTTGAACCGGAAACGTAAAAGAATACATCTAAGCATAATTGGATAGGAAATTTAATTCTGAGTAGAATGATATAAAAATATTCAAAATTGCATATAAGATGTTAGCCTTTTCCCTTCCAACATTTTTACCACAAAAAAATTTTTAAAATTTATTTTTTGAACCGATAACGTAAAAAATTACATCAAAGCATATTTAGATAGTAAATTTAATTCTGAGTTCAATGATATAAAAATTTATAAAATTAAACTTAAGATGTTAGCATTTTACCTTCGACGTTTTCGCGACAAAAATGTTATTTTTTGAACCGGAAACGTAAAAGAAAACATCTAAGCATAATTGGATAGGAAATTTAATTCTGAGTAGAATGATATAAAAATATTCAAAATTGCATATAAGATGTTAGCCTTTTCCCTTCCAACGTTTTTACCACAAACAAATTTTTAAAATTTATTTTTTGAACCGATAACTTAGAAAATTTTATCAAAGCATATTTAGATAGGAAATTTAATTCTGAGTTCAATGATATAAAAATTTATAAAATTAAACTTAAGATGTTAGCCTTTTACCTTCGAACGTTTTCGCGACAAAAATGTTTATTTTTGAACCGGAAACGTAAAAAAATACATCTAAGCATATTTGGATAGGAAATTTAATTCTGAGTAGAATGATATAAAAATATTTAAAATTGCATTTAAGATGTTAGCCTTTTCCCTTCCAACGTTTTTACCACAAAAAAATTAATAAAATTTATTTTTTGAACCGATAACGTAAAAAAATATATCAAAGCATATTTAGATAGGAATTAATTCTGAGTTCAATGATATAAAAATATTCAAAATTGCATATAAGATGTTAGCCTTTTCCCTTCCAACGTTTTTACCACAAAAAAATTATTAAAATTTATTTTTTGAACCGATAACTTAAAAAAATACATCAAAGCATATTTAGATAGGAAATTTAATTCTGAGTTCAATGATATAAAAATTTTAAAAATTAAACTTAAGATGTTAGCCTTTTCCCTTCGAACGTTTTCGCGACAATAATGTTATTTTTTGAACCGGAAACGTAAAAAAATACATCTAAGCATAATTGGATAGGAAATTTAATTCTGAGTAGAATGATATAAAAATATTTAAAATTGCATATAAGATGTTAGCATTTTCCCTTCCAACGTTTTTACCACAAAAAAATTATTAAAATTTATTTTTTGAACCGATAACGTAAAAAAATACATCAAAGCATATTTAGATAGGAAATTTAATTCTGAGTTCAATGATATAAAAATTTATAAAATTAAACTTAAGATGTTAGCCTTTTACCTTCGAACGTTTTCGCGACAAAAATGTTATTTTTTGAACCGGAAACGTAAAAATACATTTAAGCATAATTGGATAGGAAATTTAATTCTGAGTAGAATGATATAAAAATATTCAAAATTGCATATAAGATGTTAGCCTTTTCCCTTCCAACGTTTTTACCACAAAAAAATTATTAAAATTTATTTTTTGAACCGATAACTTAGAAAATTATATCAAAGCATATTTAGATAGGAAATTTAATTCTGAGTTCAATGATATAAAAATTTATAAAATTAAACTTAAGATGTTAGCCTTTTACCTTCGAACGTTTTCGCGACAAAAATGTTATTTTTTGAACCAGAAACGTAAAAATACATTTAAGCATAATTGGATAGGAAATTTAATTCTGAGTAGAATGATATAAAAATATTGAAAATTGCATATAAGATGTTAGCCTTTTCCCTTCCACCACAAAAAAATTATTAAAATTTATTTTTTGAACCGATAACGTAAAAAAACACATCAAAGCATATTTGGAAATTTAATTCTGAGTTCAATGATATAAAAATTTATAAAATTAAACTTAAGATGTTAGGTTTTTCCCTTTGAACGTTTTCGCGACAAAAATGTTATTTTTTGAACCGGAAACGTAAAAGAATACATCTAAGCATAATTGGATAGGAAATTTAATTCTGAGTAGAATGATATAAAAATATTCAAAATTGCTTATAAGATGTTAGCCTTTTCCCTTCCAACGTTTTTACCACAAAAAAATTTTTAAAATTTATTTTTTGAACCGATAACGTAAAAAATTACATCAAAGCATATTTAGATAGTAAATTTAATTCTGAGTTCAATGATATAAAAATTTATAAAATTAAACTTAAGATGTTAGCATTTTACCTTCGACGTTTTCGCGACAAAAATGTTATTTTTTGAACCGGAAACGTAAAAGAAAACATCTAAGCATAATTGGATAGGAAATTTAATTCTGAGTAGAATGATATAAAAATATTCAAAATTGCATATAAGATGTTAGCCTTTTCCCTTCCAACGTTTTTACCACAAACAAATTTTTAAAATTTATTTTTTGAACCGATAACTTAGAAAATTATATCAAAGCATATTTAGATAGGAAATTTAATTCTGAGTTCAATGATATAAAAATTTATAAAATTAAACTTAAGATGTTAGCCTTTTACCTTCGAACGTTTTCGCGACAAAAATGTTTATTTTTGAACCGGAAACGTAAAAAAATACATCTAAGCATATTTTGATAGGAAATTTAATTCTGAGTAGAATGATATAAAAATATTTAAAATTGCATATAAGATGTTAGCCTTTTCCCTTCCAACGTTTTTACCACAAAAAAATTAATAAAATTTATTTTTTGAACCGATAACGTAAAAAAATATATCAAAGCATATTTAGATAGGAATTAATTCTGAGTTCAATGATATAAAAATATTCAAAATTGCATATAAGATGTTAGCCTTTTCCCTTCCAACCTTTTTCACCACAAAAAAATTATTAAAATTTATTTTTTGAACCGATAACTTAAAAAAATACATCAAAGCATATTTAGATAGGAAATTTAATTCTGAGTTCAATGATATAAAAATTTATAAAATTAAACTTAAGATGTTAGCCTTTTCCCTTCGAACGTTTTCGCGACAATAATGTTATTTTTTGAACCGGAAACGTAAAAAAATACATCTAAGCATAATTGGATAGGAAATTTAATTCTGAGTAGAATGATATAAAAATATTTAAAATTGCATATAAGATGTTAGCCTTTTCCCTTCCAACGTTTTTACCACAAAAAAATTATTAAAATTTATTTTTTGAACCGATAACGTAAAAAAATACATCAAAGCATATTTAGATAGGAAATTTAATTCTGAGTTCAATGATATAAAAATTTATAAAATTAAACTTAAGATGTTAGCCTTTTACCTTCGAACGTTTTCGCGACAAAAATGTTATTTTTTGAACCGGAAACGTAAAAAATACATTTAAGCATAATTGGATAGGAAATTTAATTCTGAGTAGAATGATATAAAAATATTCAAAATTGCATATAAGATGTTAGCCTTTTCCCTTCCAACGTTTTTACCACAAAAAAATTATTAAAATTTATTTTTTGAACCGATAACGTAAAAAAACACATCAAAGCATATTTAGATAGGAAATTTAATTCTGAGTTCAATGATATAAAAATTTATTAAATTAAACTTAAGATGTTAGCCTTTTCCCTTTGAACGTTTTCGCGACAAAAATGTTATTTTTTGAACCGGAAACGTAAAAGAATACATCTAAGCATAATTGGATAGGAAATTTAATTCTGAGTAGAATGATATAAAAATATTCAAAATTGCATATTAGATGTTAGACTTTTCCCTTCCAACGTTTTTACCACAAAAAAATTTTTTAAATTTATTTTTTGAACCGATAACGTAAAAAATTACATCAAAGCATATTTAGATAGTAAATTTAATTCTGAGTTCAATGATATAAAAATTTATAAAATTAAACTTAAGATGTTAGCCTTTTCCCTTCGACGTTTTCCCGACAAAAATGTTATTTTTTGAACTGGAAACGTAAAAGAAAACATCTAAGCATAATTGGATAGAAAATTTAATTCTGAGTAGAATGATATAAAAATATTCAAAATTGCATATAAGATGTTAGCCTTTTCCCTTCCAACGTTTTTACCACAAACAAATTTTTAAAATTTATTTTTTGAACCGATAACTTAGAAAATTATATCAAAGCATATTTAGATAGGATATTTAATTCTGAATTCAATGATATAAAAATTTATAAAATTAAACTTAAGATGTTAGCCTTTTCCCTTAAAACATTTTCGCGACAAAAATGTTATTTTTTGAACCGGAAACGTAAAACAATACATCTAAGCATAATTGGATAGGAAATTTAATTCTGAGTAGAATGATATAAAAATATTCAAAATTGCATATAAGATGTTAGCCTTTTCCCTTTGAACGTTTTCGCGACAAAAATGTTAATTTTTGAACCGGAAACGTCAAAAAATACATCTAAGCATAATTGGATAGGAAATTTAATTCTGAGTAGAATGATATAAAAATATTCAAAATTGCATATAAGATGTTAGCCTTTTCCCTTCCAACGTTTTTACCACAAAAAAATTATTAAAATTTATTTTTTGAACCGATAACGTAAAAAAATACATCAAAGCATATTTAGATAGGAAATTTAATTCTGAGTTCAATGATATAAAAATTTATAAAATTAAACTTAAGATGTTAGCCTTTTCCCTTCGAACGTTTTCGCTAAAAAATGTTATTTTTTGAACCGGAAACGTAAAAAAATATATTTAAGCATAATTGGATAGGAAATTTAATTCTGAGTAGAATGATATAAAAATATTCAAAATTGCATATAAGATGTTAGCCTTTACCTTCCAACGTTTTTACCACAAAAAAATTATTAAAATTTATTTTTTGAACCGATAACGTAAAAAATACATCAAAGCATATTTAGATAGGATATATAATTCTGAGTTCAATGATATAAAAATTTATAAAATTAAACTTAAGATGTTAGCCTTTTCCCTTCGAACGTTTTCGCGACAAAAATGTTATTTTTTGAACCGGAAACGTAAAAAAATACATCTAAGCATAATTGGATAGGAAATTTAATTCTGAGTAGAATGATATAAAAATATTCAAAATTGCATATAAGATTTTAGCCTTTTCCCTAATCCAGTACTCACAATATCGTTATACTTACTATCAATTTAGTTTTGAAAAAAAACTTAAATAGAATATACATATAATTTTAAAAATTCCATTATTTTAAAATAACCAAATATAATTTAATTAAAAATATAAATTAAAAATTAATGAAATTAAATAAAATTATAATCGCAATTTATTTCAAAGAATTAATAAAAAAATTGAAATATTATAATCCATTTTTTTAAAATAACCAAATATAATTTAATTAAAAATAAAAATTAAATAAAAATAAAACCGCAATTTATTTCAAAGAATTAATAAAAAAATTGAAAAGATCTTAAAATTTCCATTTTTTTAATATATTATATTCCATTTTTTTTAAATAAATAAATATAATTTAATTAAAAATATAAATTAAAAATTAATAAAATTAAATAAAATTAAAACCGCAATTTATTTCAAAGAATGAAAATTGAAAAGATCTTAAAATTTCCATTTTTTTAATATATTATAATGTAATATTATTATAATATTTTTCTCGTAAAAAAAGCAATAAATCAATCAAATTACACATTAATCATTTTCTTTGTTATTTTTATTTTCAATATTATTTTTTAGCCTTTCGTATCATGCAGCCTTTCGACTTATAGACCTACCCATTTTTTATGATATTTTATGATATTTTTTTTTGATATTTTTTTATGATATTTTTTTATGATATTTTTTTATGATATTTTTTTATGATATTTTTTTATGTTATTTTTTTATGATATTTTTTTATGATATTTTTTTATGATATTTTTTTATGATATTTTTTTATGATATTTTTTTATGATATTTTTTTATGATATTTTTTTATGATATTTTTTTATGATATTTTTTTATGATATTTTTTTATGATATTTTTTTATGATATTTTTATTTTATCAATTTTTTATTTTTAAGTTATATTTTTGAGAATTTTGCATACAAATTTAATTTTTTTGTGGTAAAAAATAGGAATTATTAATTCCGCATATTTAAGTTATATTTATGAGAATTTTGCATTCCGCATATTTAAGTTATATTTAGGAGAATTTTGCATACAAATTTAATTTTTTTTGTGGTAAAATATAGGAATTATTAATTCCGCATATTTAAGTTATACTTGGGAGAATTTTACATACAAATTTAATTTTTTTTGTGGTAATATATTTAAATTATTTTTATAGGAGAATTTTGCCTACAAATTATATTTTTTATTTAGGTCTACAAATTTTTATTGACCTCCCTTTGAAGTTTAAGTGATTTTTAGGAAAATTTTGCCTACAAATTTAATTTTTTTTATTTAAGATATTTAAAAAAGCTCTTTCTTAAAATTTTTATTTAAGATATTTTGAAAAATTTTTTCCACAAAATGTTGTATTAGGGGTAAAAAAATATAGAAATTCTTAATTCCGCATCGTTTATATATCAGGGAGAGAGGGGGTAGGTAATGGGTGAATTATTATCGAAATTTTGTTGATCCTAATGACAGATCCATCCACACCCAAAAAGTCGAAAGGCTGTGGCGGGATCTAAAAACAAACTATAAAAGACATGGGGATCGCGATAATATTCATGAATATCTTCTTGAATATAGATATTTTAGAAAATATAAATTGTTAAATCGTTCTGACATTTTATTCATTTTATAAATGATTGTATTAACTTTAATAATATATTTATTCAATGAATAAAATTGAGTATTTAATATTATATATCGTGTATAAATTTGAATACTATATTTAATTGCGTCATTTAATACTATATTTCGATTTATCATTAGTAGAAAGGTTAAAAATCACTTAAACTTCAAAGGTGGGGTCAATAAAAATTTGTAGACCTAAATAAAAAATATAATTTGTAGGCAAAATTCTCCTAAATATAACTTAAATATGCGGAATTAATAATTCCTATATTTTTCCACAATAAAAATTAAATTTGTATGCAAAATTCTCCTAAATATAACTTAAATATGCCGAATTAATAATTCCTATATTTTAAATTTGTAGACCTAAATAAAAAATATAATATATGCGGAATTATTAATTCCTATATTTTACCACAATAAAAATTAAATTTGTATGCAAAATTCTCCTAATTTACCACAAAAAAATTAAATTTGTATGCAAAATTCTCAAAAATATAACTTAAAAATAAAAAATTGATAAAAAAAAATATCATAAAAAAATATCTTAAAATAATAAATAAAAAAAATAACATTAAAAAAATAACATAAAAAAATAACAAAAAAAAATAAAATAAAAAAAAAATAATATACCCCCCGAGAGTGGCAATAACCTAATATTTAATAGTCAGAAATCTTTTAATTTTGATCATAAAAATTTTTATTGTAGATTTTTCGAGCAAAACTGGGTCAAAAATCTTATGTGAGCAATAAATAATTTTTCTTCAAATATTTGTTGAGAAATTTGCATCCTTAAAAATAATTTTTTTAGGAATATATAAAACCCTAAATGAGCATTTGAAGATTTATTTACCCAAAATTTAGGGAAAAATATTTGAAGATCAACAAAATTGAAGATTTTTCTAAAATAATTTGTGATTTCATCATGAAAAAATTTTTGTGCGCAAAAATCACTAAAAATTTGTTTATAATAAATTTTATACAAAAAATTCTTAATTTTGGGCAAAATTTGATAAATCTACTTGGACATTCTATATCATTATTTTTAACTATCTTCGATTATGAGCAGTTTGTAAATTTTGTTGAAACTATTTATGTTATTTGTTAGATATCAAATTAGTAAATAATGGTGACATTTATAAATAAAAATATTTTGTCGAATAATTTTTGCAAGTCATTTTTATAGTACCACTAAAAAAAATATTATTTAAATAAAAATTTTATTTTAAACCATTTTCTAAAATTTAAGTAATTATGTAAATATCATCATATCAAGAATAGTTCAATTATATTTTATCTGCAATGAGACAACCATAAATAATATATTTATTGCAGCAGCATATCAAATAAATTATGTTTTAAATACAAATATCATTAATGGTACAGTTTTATTGAGTATTATAAAATATAAATTTTACAAGGATGGGCAAATTAAAAAAACGTATTTAGATTAAGATATAAATACTCTTTAAATAAAAGTATTTAACATGATACTTTTTCTAAAAGTTCAATAAGATTTAAGATACATATACTTAATAAAAGATTGAAAAAGGTATCTAGATACAGATCAAAAAGATACTTAAAATTGACATTGTGAAACTTTATATTTTTAGTCATCGTGTTTAAATTAAGTAATGCTAAACAAAACACTTTATTTTATATTTTCATATAGAGTGTATAATATAGTATATTACAATTATGTTATATATGAAAAAATTTTGTTTATAAATTTTAAAGTAATTTATTAGGACAATGTCATATTCGTATGAAAAATATCCAACTTCATTAAAATTTTATAAACAATTCTTATTTTTTAATATAATCAACTCTAATTTATCTGGTAATCTATGTCTATTTGACCTATTGACAAGATTTGCAAAGCTAATTAGATGTTCGACGGGCATAAAAGGTAAAAATGGTGTGATACATAAAAGAAGTTTCTTTGACGTGCTTATATTTATATAAGTTGTTGGTATCATGAACAAGATATAGTCCTAATACTATTTAATATTTCTAGTTCAATTCCAGTAATCTTATTATTTTTAGAAGGTATATTAAAACGAAAATAATCATCCACTTAAAAAGAATCGATTTAAGCTTGTCAAATGTATTAACTTTATTCTTTAAAATGGCATGTGCTTATTCAAGCAACCGATTTTGCAAATACTTTTTTGATCATCCATATCTTTTTCTTCCAACTCTTTCACGAAAGCCAAAAACACAAAGACAAACAAATATAGCAACCTTAATAATGTTTGCTCCGGTAGTTTCAGATACCTGTAGATTATTTGGACCCCAAGCCCTAAAATTATTCAAAACAATAGGGGAAAGGTTACGTTTAATCACAGGTGATCCAAAAAAGGCTTCTACCTTCGACAGAGAATATCAACTGAAATCTGTCGTTCTAACTGCATATCCATACATGGGTCATTAAGCCCCGTCGATCATACCTATTTAAATGTTTAATTATTATTTTATTTAATATAGTTTTTATATAAATTTTATTTTACAAATAGTTTACATGTTATTTTAAATATATATTTTATTTAAATAAATAAAATGAGTATTTAAAAAAAAAAAAATTGGAGTGTAACTAAACTGAGAATGGACAGGTAAATTGATAATAAGCAGGTAAAATTTATTTATGGCCTATCAATTATATTATAAAAAATATAAATAAAATGTTTTTATTATATAAATCAGATTTATCCAAAATTAAAATTATAAAAAAATAAAATAGAATATAAGAGAAAATGTAATCCATAAATTTATAATATGTATACAGATATATTCTATAGAAAATATAACACCCATAGATTTTTAAATCATTAATAAATTTCCGTTAGATGGCGTAATAGATTAAAAATTTAGTTTTTAATTAAAAATAATCTGAATTATAGGAGCATAATTTTTTGCTCTGGATAAATTTAATAGTACAAACTTATATAAACATAAAATAAAAAAATTTGAAGTTTCCATTGTTGTGATATTCAGTTCAAATTGTTTCAGAGCGTCTATGCAAATGAATATTTTAGTGTTGTTAAACGGCTCGTTTTGAACCGATTTTTTAAAACGGCTAACTCAATATTTTAGCCAGAAAAATATTGCCTAAGCCTCGAGATTTCGATAATATATGCCTAGACCTTTGTTCCTTCTATGAGCAAAATCTTGAGGCTTGCGTAATATATTTCTGGACGAAATATTGAGTTAGCCATTTTTAAAAATCGGCTCAAAACGAGCCATTTAACAACACTAGAATATTTATGGCTTATTCAAATTATTTTGATATTATTTAATTTAGCAGACGATGTAAATGAATATTTAAGAAAAGATATATAATTGAGATTTGGTGAATATCAGACGATATTTTATTTTAAAAATAATTTTGGTTTATATAAATTTTTGATAATGATTTAAAGTTAATCATAATAAGACGATATTTATTATGTTATAATCGTATGATGTTAATTTTATATAAAAGAAACAATTTTTTATAATTGAGTGATACTTTTTTTTTCTTTTTATTTTTTGTTACTTTTTCCTTTTATGTTAATTAATAATTGATTAATTTATATAGAGTTTAATAAAGGAATTGAAATTTATATTATGTTTTAATTTTCTATTTTATTTCTAGGCACGAATACCCCAATTTATCACAGTGGTGCTGGAGTGTGGATGTGTTCCTGGGCAACTTCAACTTTCAGTCTAATTCCAGGCAATGGTTGCATGGGAACAAGAATTGTTGCCAAACTGCATTCTAAGGCAAAAATTCATAAAAATAAAGAAATAAGAAAAATAGTTTGTAATAAAAACATTTCGAGAATTAGAATTAAAATTAAAAGTATTGGGAAAAACAAAAGTAGAAAATTTATCGTTTAGAATTCAATTTGTAAGAAAGAGATTTAGAGTTATTTTTAAAGATTAGGTTGAAAAAAATTTTTTTACGGTAGCTCATTTAAATTTCGAACTAATTTTTGTAAATATTGATAAGATTATGGAAACAAAATTGTGTAGGATTATAATGATATGAAAAATCATGAATTATAAAGGTAGCATTCATAGTAGATAAGATATAAAGAAGTTTGTGTTATAGTTATTTAAAGGTATAATTTATGAATTTATATTTATAAATATAATAGAAACTATAAGATATTTTAGATTTTATCTTATAAGTTATTAAATAATTGATCACTAAAGATAAGCATGACAAAGAAAATGAAAAACATAAATTGTGGAGATTAAATAAATTTATTTGTAAAAATATTTTATAATTGAAAATATGCTAAGATTAAAATTAAACAAATAGTTTGCTTAAATGATATGATAATTTAAAAAATTAGGTGAATAAGATTAGAGATTAAGACGATTATACATTTATAGTAGAAAATATTTGATGTTGTAATTAAATTCTTATTAAAAATTTACGTTTAACTTTTATTTTAAGAGCTGCGAGAGAAAAAACAACCTCAAGGATCTGATATGTGAATAAGATACGCATAAATTGATAATATTTAGTAAAATATTAGGTTGTTGAATAATCAAAAATCTTCATAAAGAGAAACGACTTTCATCATTGAAAATTTATGCCGCAATCGAGCTCAATTAGAGATCGGATTTTTATTTTGAATCATTAATAAGATTTAAGGTCAATTAGGCAACAATTCTAAAAATAGTAAAAAGAAAAACAAGAGGAAAATAGGGAAATAATAAAGAAGAAATGGTAAAGTCTATTGAAATAATTTTTTTTGAATATACGAATTATTTCGAAAGAGAAAAAGAAATTTTTTTTTTGATATTTAATTAATATAAGACTAGTTACAAGAGTGTAAAATGAAAAAAAACTAGATTTTAAAAAAGAATAATTGAGTGTAAAATAGTGATATATAATTATGAATTTAACAAGTTGTGCTAGAGTTATGAGAATCATAAATTTATGTGTTTTAAAATTGATGATAAACATAATCGATTTGTTGATGAACAAGTGACAATTATGAAAATCATAATTAGTGTTGATGATAGACATAATTGATTTGTTTTTTAACAAGTCTGCGAGAGTTATGAGAATTGATAAGTATTGACTTGTTTGTTTTGTTATTTTTTTGTATTTTTTGTAAAATGTTTATTTTCATTATTTTATATATTATGATATGAATTTGAATAACGAATAAAAGGAGATTTTGAAAAATAAAAAATTGCGATTTCGATATTTCTATAAATTACTAAATAGACACTATTGCGATTTCGATATTCCTATTATTACAAAAAAAGACATTACAAGAATCATAATTTTGGTATGATGAAAATTGATAATAAACATAATCGATTTGTTGATTATCAAGTGACAATTATGAGAATCCTAATCTTAAGTGTTGATGATAGACATAACTGATTTAGTCTAAGATAGTTATTAGATTCATAATTTTTGGTGTTGATAATTGATGATAAACGTAATTGAGTTGATTTTAACAACATGTGAAAGACTTATGAGGAGATAGTCAGTTGTTTTTCAACAACAAGAGTGAACGAAAAGAAGAATACAAAAAATATTTACTGTTGATTTTTGAACAATGGGCGTGAACCGAATAAAGGAGAAGAAAAGAAATAGATATTTTTTCTTTAAAGAACAAGCTTATACAAGGATAAATGCATAATACCACAAGAAGACAAAATTTTTTTTGGTAAAAATTAAAACTAAAATATTTTTAGATTCAAGATAATTTTAGATTTAAATTCAGCTTTAGACATGGTTGACAAAAGATGTGAATTGATAGCTAAAGGACAACTATTTGCAAATGGCCCAATGAAGGTATGGGTTTAGGCTTCATTGAGAGTAAATGGTAGATTGATTATATAATTTATTTAGCATATTTTGACTATATATTATAATTTAAAAATTTAATTTAGAGAAAAAGGGTGAGCAAATATTTCGAAGTTAAGCTATTTAATAGATTATGTAAGGAAAAATTTAGAGGCGATAACTTTATACATTAAGACGAAGCGGACATATTATTTATTTTATTGGTTAGAACTGTGTATTTTAAATCTGAGAATAAATATAAGAAAAAGTAATAAGATATTTAAAAAGTTATAAAGGGTTAAATAGAATACTTTAGATAGAAATAGATTAGATGCGATTACCTGAGACATTAAGACAAAGATCAAGTGAGAATAAAGAGATCTTAAGACAAATCAATATCTCGGCAAATGCAAACTGTCATAAGACACGGAAATATAAAAGATCAATACGGTTTCAAGAATTAGATGAAAAGAACTAATCAATTACAAGAGAACGTGGAAACAAGCGACTAGATAAAACAAATGGTCAAGACGTTAATGCTACAATCGTTATTCGCTGACCAATTATCGCCAATTGTTTACCGAAACTTTAGTATAGGATACAAAGTCGGTGATCATAGAACAAGAATTCGAAAAAAATTGTTAATCGCAGATCAAGTATCGCCAATCGTTTACCGAGATAAAGCGCTAAAGAATGATAGAAACAAACAACTAGCTACGATAAATTGTAAAGAAATTCAGATTGGTAATAGAAGAAGCAAAAGTTGAATGCATCGATATTCGTTTAAAAGCAATCGTAATCAATTACCAGTTATAGTCAATTAATTCAAGAATTTCAAGTTGTAATCTGATACAAACGGTCGTTAGAAGCTAAGAATACTAGATAAGGAGCAGCTGTCGTTGGAACTTAGAAGACATTAAAAATTAAGAATAGATTTGGTGGAGATACAAGATCAGTAAAGCCCAAAATCAAAAGAAAGTTGGTCATTCGCAGAATGATGGGTCTAACTTAAGTGGCAGGATGTTGTGATACTCAGTTCAAATTGTTTCAGAACAAACTATGCAAATGAATATTTATGGCTTATTCAAATTATTTTAATATTATTTAATTTAGCAGACGATGTAAATGAATATTTAAGAAAAGATATAATATTGAGATTTAGAATATCAGACGATATTCTATTATAAAAATAATTTTGGTTTATATAAATTTTTGAATAATAATTTAAAGTTAATTATCAGACGATATTTATTATGTTATAATCGTATGATGTTAATTTTATATAAAAGAAACAATTTTTTATAATTGAGTGGTACTTTTACTTTTTTAATTATTTATTTTTTGTTACTTTTTATTTTTATGTTAATTTATAATTGATTAATTTATAATTAATAGATTCTATCTATCAATCTCAAACTCGAATTGGACAACCATGAGATCAGCTATGCTCTATGTATCAGACTAAACATTCCCTTTTCATTACCATATAAATGCAGCAAATGTCATACTAATGATAATATGACGCTGCATCCTTTACATTGCAATTGTAATCCCAGTCGGCAAACTCGAGACTTGAAGTGCAATCAAATCATATCTCTTGCACTCAGGTCAGCTGGTTTTACTACCTCAATGGAGCCTTCTATACTATTTTCCGATGGTAGGCGTCATAATGGGGTCACACGTATTCCATGGTCTCAAGGAAAGTTTCTAATATGGGATTTCTCTTGTCTGGAGACTAACTACCCTCCAATGTTAACAAGGACGCTATGAACAGAGCTCAAAATTTTAAGATCGGCAAATACAGCGCTGATTCTTCAAATTACATATTCATACCCATCATTTGCTCCATCTTAACTACATATGGTGATTTGGCTAAAAACTTTTTTAAAGACGTTGACCGCCTAATCAGAAAAAATTCTGGGGAGCCTCGCGAAGGTTTTTACTTAAGGCAGAGGAACGCAATAGCCATTCTTAGATTATGTTTGTTTTATTTATTCGATCTCTCCTGATGATTAGGTGAAGGAGGTTTTGAATAATTTTGCTGCCGCTTTTATTTATTTATTTATATTTTACATTATTTTATGATCTATGCCTCAATATTGTCCTTTTGTTATTATAAATTTTTTTTTCGCAATCGTTTAATAATTATACTAATTATATATTTTTCATTTTATAATTTATACAATTATAAATTAATTACAAGATTTAAATAAAGATTTATGTCATTTTAAAAATAAATAAATAAAGGAATTAAATTTATATTATGGTTTAATTTTATTTCTATTTTATTTCTAAGCACTAATACTCATGGAAACTTGAAATTTTTATGTTTATATAAGTTAGTTTATATAAAATGAGTGAAAAAAATAAAATATTTTTTAAATCCCAAAAATCTAAAAAAAATGACTAAATTGAGAATGGATCATATTATAACTCCAAAAATAATGATGGAAACTTGAATTTTTTTTCGTTTTATATTTATATAGTTTACACAACTAAGAAAAAATGACTAAACTGAGAATGGACATCATAACTCCAAAAATAATGATGGAAACTTAAAAATTTTTTCGTTTTATATTTTACACAAAATGAGTCAAAAAAATAATATATTTTTTAAATCCCAAAATTGTAAAAAAAATGGCTAAATTGAGAATGGACATTAAAACTCCAAAAATAATAATGGTGTAATGGTTGGAACAAGGATCATTGGCTGTTCGACCATCGGGGAGGGGGAGGAATCGATGGAATTCAATGGTCCGGGATTGTCGGAGATTAGGACTGGAGGACCGGACTTAGTGGGCATTTTGGTCATCGTATCCAACTCCCGTCGCGGGTAGACCGAAAGAAGAAAACATCATTTTATCAAACATACGTTAGTTATAGATAAAAGCGAATTTTATTAGGTTAAAAAAAAGGTTGTCGCCGTAAAACGAAAAACTATAAACTATTCATTCCATATAAGTTAAAATCAAATTTCCACGAAATCAAAAAAAATCAAAATACAAACTAAAAAAAAATCATAATTTATCAAAATATAACTAAAATAATGATTTTTAGATATTAATATAATATATGATTAATATAAATAATTATTATATATTATTAATAAAATAATATAATATATGATTAAATGATTATAAATAATTATTAGATTTCAGTAATAACCACTTCTGTCGGCAAATTACTTTTTTTTGTGGAGCTAATGTTTTGATCATTTTTATAAATGAAGGATTCAACAATTGAAAATGGCTGAATGTTATCTATAATAAAATCAGTTATTAAATCATCTAAAGTGGTCTGGGTTAAAGTCTGAGGTCCCTTGGAAAAAAGATCAATGGACGGTGAGCCTACTCCAATAATTTCTTTAATAGAATTTTCTCCTTTCCCTTTTTTATTTGGATTAAGAGTGTTTGATGTTTTCTCTAAAATTTAATACTAAAATTGTAAACATTTATTTAGTATCTATACCCTTAAATGTTTTACAATGTTGCAAGTTGAGGTAATGCTAACTAAATTTTGCACATTTTTTGCTAGACATGGCAAGCATTTTACTAATAGAGATTTGTTTTCTTTATTTTGAGTTATTATTTTAAAATATGGTCTATAAATTGGCCATGGAAGTAGTGTTTGCAATGGTCCGGTCGGACCGACGGTTCGGTTCAGTTCAAGTCGGTCCCATCATGCTCTTGGGTCCCATGGGACGGTTCGGTCCCACAACACGGTCCTAAGGTCCGGTCCGACCGAAGACCGATTAAAGAAGATAAAAGTTTACTTACTATACTCTGAATTGTTTTTTAGTTAATGTGCCATTGCCATGTACATGAACACATAAAACATGATTATTTAATGCCTAACACTTTATAATATCTCATTCACCTTTTACTTTTTATATTCTTCCGTTTCAATATTTAGTTAGTATTTTACTTATAAATGGATGAAATAATAACTATTGATGAACCACAACACTCATCATTGGAAAAAAATTCATCCAATTCTTTACAGGATGTGAAAGATCTTTATAAATTTTTCAAAAAAGATAAAGCTGGGAAAACATGTAAATAATCAAATATCTATCGCAGTATATATATATAACTAATTAATTATGTAAATCAAATGAAATAAATTATTTTAATATTCTTTTATAATATTAGACATGTATTGTATAATATAATAAAAATGATTTTGATATAATTAAAAATATTGAAATAAATTTAATGCGAAATAAACTTTTGTAGCTTAATAAAAAAATTAGATGGGATCGGACCGACCGGACTTGACTGGACCGATGGTCTCACGGTCCGGTCTCATTTGACTTAATGGTCCATCGGTCCGGTCTTATTTTAGAAAAAAGGGACCGGACGGGACCGGACCGTGCAAACACTACATGGAAGAATGTCGTCATTTTCGTCATCAATATAAATCTTAAAAATTAATATAATAATTAATATAATAAAATAAAATAAATACCAATTCCATTGCAATTGCAATTGAAAATGGCAAATTCGATGGATTGTAATATCAGAATTTGCTTGTTATTGATAACTCGGACATAATATTTAATTAATATTTATATATTCTTTTTTATATATAAGTTTTAATATTTTACATATATATATAATTTTTTAATATATATATTATTAAGTTATATGCTCATATGAAATAAAATAAATTTTACATTCAAGTATTTTTATTTATAATATAAAAAGCGTTAAATAGAAGTTTATCAAAATGTATCTTAAAAAGTATCTAAAAACAGATACAGATACCTCTAAAATAATATCTAGATACAGATACAGATACTTTAATCAAAAATCTATCTAGATACAAATACAGATATAACATTTTTATATCTAGATACTTGTATCTAGATTCTTTAACAACTCTGTTTTTTTGTTCTAATATACTACAAGTTTTGTTTATAAAAAAAAATCCATCGAAGTATCTTTATAAAGAATATATGTGTATTGCTTATCCTCAAAACTGGCTAAGACCAGTTTCAAGTGAATATCATATAAAAACAAGCTCTGTTTATAATTTTACAATCGTGTAAAACAAAGGTAAGAATACATGGAAACTTCAAATTTTTTTTATTTTATGTTTACATAAGTTAATTTACACAAAATGAGTAAAAAAAATAAAATATTTTTTAAATCCTAAAAATCTAAATATAAATGACTAAATTGAGAATGGATACCATATAACTCCAAAAATAATGATGGAAACTTCAATTTTTATTTATTTTATGTTTATATAAGTTTGTAGAAATAAGTTAATCCAGAGCAAAGAAATATGCTCATATAATTCATATTATTTCTAATTAAAAACTAATTTTTAATCAATTACATCATCTAACGGTAATATATTTATGATTTATTAAATTTATTATGGGCGTTATATTTTCTATATAATTTATCTATACATTATATTAATTTATGGACTGCTCTTTTTTCCATATTCCATTTTATCTATTTATCTATTTAGATAATTAAAATTTTAGATAAATTTGAATATAATAAAAACATTTTATTTATATATTTAAAATATAATTGATAGGCTATAAAATAAAAATAAATTTTACCCGTCAATTCTCAGTTTACCTGTCCATTCTTAGTTTACCCCAATGACATATATAATCACTAGACTGACGATTCATTCATTAAAAGTGTACGTCAATGCAAATCAGCTGGAGACGCCATCTTGGTTACACTGATAATTATTAAATTTTAAACGAGAGCCTAATTCCTATATCTAATGCAAACTTTATTAAAGAATTATCGGATCATCGAGATAATAAGGAAGCAAGTTATCAATTTAATAGTAGTTTTTAACATGAGAATAATTACCATATGTGTTACCAAAATGGCGGGTCCAGCTGATTTGCTTTTAACGACGCTTAAAAATGCATTTTAATGAATGAATCGTCAGTCTAGGTATTATATATGTTATTGGTTTACCCTCAGTTTAGTTACATCGAAAAATTGAAATGGCATTTTATATTCATAATTAAATTAAAAATATTTCCAAATCTTTTAGTCAACCTAATTTCGATGGCTTTAACAAGTGGTAGGCAAAAACCTAAATCGGTTTGAAGCAAATCATGTATATACCTCTTTCTATGACAAATAAAATTGGAACCCAATCACTATAATAATTATTTTGGGTTACCGCTTACTTATCAATAGCTATTGCTAATGGATACATTGTTTTTAGTATATTCTTCATAATTATCTTTTAAGCTATTATTGATGATGTAGAAGAAAAACTAGAAACATTTGTTAAAATCTATTTATTAAATATTATTAATAATATATCATCTTAAAAAATTTGAACAAATTATTATTTGGGGAAAGAAATCATTAGTATGTTAATAATTGAAAAATTTTAAAAAATATTTAGGATATACATACTTTTTCAAAATACATAAAAGATAAATAAGACAAGAGTATCTTGTATTTAAGATACAATTGATACTGCCCAACCCTGAAAGCATAATTATTATAGTTGTATAATATAATTAATGAATTAAAATAATATATATGTGGTTATTAAATAGTAATATATTTTATTTTATATCTCGCATTCATTAAATTATCTTTACTTTAATATTCTGATATATTTAACTTATTCAAATTGTACAAATTAAACTTTTATTTTTACTTTTCATTTTATAATTTAAACTTGTCTTATAAATTTGTGATTTATATATTCTAATTTCTAGATATAGAAATGTATATATATTATTAACATTTTAAGAGAAATTTTAGTTACAATTAATTTTTAGAATAAAATTAAATAACTCACCGTAACCATAGTTATCTTTCTATAAGATGGTGCCCCGGCTCCGGGTGGACTGGAAAACCATATTTAAAAAAAATTTCTTCTCTTAAATTTAAATTAAAGATAAACTAATAAACATAAGGTCAAGTTATAGATAATGTTGACATGATTTTAAAAATAATTCTACTCCATTTATTAAACAAAATTTAGATATACAACTTAATGTGATGACCAATAACCAATATTTAACTATGTGATGACCAAGAACCAATATGGAAGTTGGACAATAGGCTATGAATTCTATATAGTGAAACCAATGATGATTTACAAATAATTCTATATTGACGTAAGAAGAAAAGTTATTATAAATTAAAATACTATTCTAAGATAAAGTCATAACTTATAATATAAAATAACATAAACGTAAATCAATAATAATGGACATATTTAAATACATAAAAAGCCTTAAAAAATATTTACAAATGAATTAACAGTTGAATTTCTTAAGGAATTACCTATTGATATTTTTCATATTTTTGATTTCTGGAATAATGACCAAATGTGGGAATTAACTGAATTACCTAAAGATGGATTCTTAGGTATAATTAAAAAATATTATAAAGATAGACCATTTTTAGTTCAATTCCATGATCATTATAAAAATCATATTGACAAAATTCAGACTAAAAAAGGTTATAATACTAATGATACAGGTTATTATAATAATAATAGAAATCATAATTATAACAAAAGTAATTATAATGATTATAAACCTAATGAGTATTTTTAAAAAAACTTTAGACAAAATTATGTTAATAATTGTATTAGAAATAGAAATTACAATAATAATAAATTTAGATATTATGAAAATAGTAATTGTAATGACAATAACAATTATAACACTAACAACTTTAGAGGTCATAACTATAAATCCCATGATAAGAAAAATATTCGTAATAAAAATTAAAATGTTGAACACATTCTTAACAAAAATTATAATAAGGAAAATATTCGTAATAAAAATTATAATGATGAACACATTCATAATAAAAATTATGATAATAAAAATTTCTACTCTAAAAATAAAACTTGTAATAAAATTATGGAATATAAAAACCTACTGATCTAGAAAAAATGGGCTTATTCATTCCTCATAGTAATTCAGAAAATTTTTTAACATAAAAAGATAAAAAAAATAAAAAATTTTTAATAATGCAAATGTTAAAATGGACATTTATCGTGTGAAATAGATAATATGAGAATCACTACTAAAAATTTTGAGATAACCTTAATAGAAGAACTTGTGAAGAAATTAAGGATGCCAATGTTAGAAAGGAAAATAAAACTACAATTTCAAGTCTATATCAAAATGTAATTGAAACATATAAATTAAAAGATATAAATCATATAATTAAATTTAAAGAAATATTTGTGATTAAAGAAGTTAATGTTACAAATATTAAAGAAAATTATAAAATTAAAAAAACTCTTATATAAGTAATACTAAATGTGATAAAAGATTTTTGAAACTTGAAGCTTTGAAGACAAATATAAGTATTTTAAAGAGAAGTTATGTAAAAACTAAACATCTTCATTTTAGACAAATATTTAAAGATATGATGAGATCATTCTCTTAAAATTTGAGGCTTAAGAAATTTTTTACTAAAAGCAATCTTATGAAGAATTATTATTTTAAAATATTTTTTATATTAAAATTTAAATTTTTTTTAAAGAGAGGGAAATGTGCATAATATTTATTAATATATTTTAACCTCTCATGGATTGAAAACATTAATATATAAATAAAAATTATTTAACACTAAGCAACGATTATTCAATTTATCCAATTTGAATCATATTCTATACATTATCCAAATTCATATATTATTCCAAATCCATATATTATTCCAATAATTCACTTATTCTAATATCCAAGATCAATTATTATTCCTAATTATTCTTGACTTACTGATGATAACAATTTTGAAAATTGATAATAATAACGACTGAGTGAGTACTACAAGCAGGCTACATGACAAAATTGCGAACGATGAAAACAACTTAGACAAGGATAATAAAAACAATTCAAACAAACCAACGATAAACGATTTGGACAAGCCAACGATTACGATGACTTATGCAACAACTTGAACAACCAAAACGATAAATCATTTGGACGACAAGCTCTCTATGACATAGATGAACTTATGGGAAGGCTTTTTAGAAGAGGGAGAATGTTATATAATAGGAATTAATAAATTAAAATATTATATATTTGGTTATTAAATAGCAATATGTTTTATTTTATATCACGCATTCATTAAATTGTCTTTACTTTAATATTCTGATATATTTAACTTATTCAAATTGTAAAAATTATACTTTTATTGGATTTAATGGATTCCCTTTGTTGGAAGGGGGGGGGGGGGGTGGATAATGAAATTTGATATGGATATCAAAAGATTATTAAATTTTTTTGACTATAATATTAATATTCCCTCTTGGTCTTAATGGGTTGGACTTGGTTTGGGGGAAGGGATAAAAACAAAAAATTTCATATGGGTATCAATAGGTTAAGAATATTTAGATGTAATCACTCTAAGTGGGTGGGTCTATGTCTGGGGGGGGGGGGGGGTGAGGAATATTCTATAAACACAAAATATTGATATGGGTATCAAATAAAAGGTAATTAAAATATTTTTTAAATATAATATTAAATATCATAAGTAGTTGAATCTAGATATTGGAAAGTCATTAAGTATCAATATAAAATATTGGGCATCACGTCAATTAGGCAGGGAAAATTCGGCGCAGCGACAATTCGACGCGTATCTAATACAGCTGCAATTTATTATAAATTTATTAGTATTAAAAAAAAGGATGATAAAATAGAAGTCTTTGAATATTAGTCCTATTAATTATTTCTTTATATTTTTTTTACAAAAATCTCAATTTTATTTACCACATGTGTAATAACAATAAATATTTTAATAATATTAAAAAAAATTAACAACCAATATTTTTACCGATTTAATTTATAAGGTATACATATTATTTTGGCTAAAATCTTAATCGACAGTTTTTAAAAATTGACCCAAATTGGTCGTTTAACATTTTGATTTGAATTTATAAAGAGAGATCTACTATATACTGAGATTTTTCTAAATCATCTAGAATCAAATTTTTATTTAGAATAATCTTCATACAAAATAGGGCTAATCCATTTAAATACCGGTTATATTTCTTAAATAGGTTTTTAACATTTTTAAAGTTGAAAAGCCTTTAATTAGTGCAGGTGCTAATTGGTAATGTAGCTAATTATGTTTTGATATTAGTCAGGGAATCTAAACTGCAATTACATATGGAAAGGGCCTGCAGAGCATTTTTGGTCTCAAAGGATGCTTTATTCTGTCAAGATTTAAGGAAATTAGACATAACAAACTTATCATATGAGCCTTCTAAATCATCATGTAAAACTCTGAGATTTTTCTAATATCTCTCGTGTTAAGCGTAAGACTCAACCGGCAAAAAAAAGATAAAAGCTTTTTAAAATCAAATTATGACTAATAAATCTTTCCTTAAATTTAATAAAAATGTACCAATAAGGGTTATTTTATAAAAATCCTCAATCGTAGATGCATCAATATTTGAGTATTTGGATTGTCTAGAAATTAATCTAGATAAATTTCAATCCCAAGCATTATAGCAATCTCTTTTACTTTCTCATATATTTCATGAAATTTTTCATCCACATTCTCTCTGATATTTATTAATATTTCAGCAATATCCTTTGCTCTATTCATAACCTCCCTTAAATCCAAATTAATTTTTTATAGCATTTTGCTAAAATCATATGTATAAATAAATAAAAAATAAACACTAATGGATATTAAAAATTGTGGCTTAATAATAGCCTGCAAAATATTCTCAGCATCTGCTGAATCTTTTTACTTGCTTCGTATATAAAATTCTAGTGCTGAAAATACATCATATAGTTCAATAAAGAGTTTCACGGACTATTGTCTTTCAATGAATCTAGTCGGACAAAATCTTTTTGGTTTACTTTTTTATTTTTTAAGTTAATGTCATGATAAGCCACTTATATTTTTTTGTCCATGATAATTGGAATGTCAAATTTCTCATATTTAATGACACTGGAAATTTATATTTTATTTTCAAGTATATTTATAATTTCAATATCCATAATATAAATATAAAAAAAATTGCGCATTAATTCGTCGGGCCGATTTAATAAAGACCTGTATATTATATCAACAATGATTGACCCACAGTTTAAAATATCAAGTCACCTATCCAAGTATAAAAGTATAGACACTCACTCTCATTGTATACCTAACCGAAGAATATAATATTTCTAAAATAAATATATTAAATCAGCAGAATATATAAAGAACAGAAGATAAATCCAAAAAAATTGTCCTTTTATGATAAAAAATATCAAGCTAACATAGTCATAACAATAATAGTTTAGAAATAAGCAAATATAAGATTAGAGATAGAGATCCAAACCTTTCTTTTTCTTTATTTCTTTCTTTCTTCTATGCGCAAAATCTTCAGGGTTACATAATATTGGCTACTAATCAACATACCCTATAATATGGTAAATTGATCCACCAAAGAAATCGGCATAAATATTGGTTGTTAATTTTTTATTTATTATAAATTTTTTATTGATATTACACATTTAGTAAATAAAATTGATATTTTTTTAAAAAATATATAAAAAATAATTAATAGGACTAACATACAACATGACTTCTATTTAATCATCCTTTTTTTTAATACTAATAAATTTATAATATATTGCAGCTGTATTAGACACGCGCCGAATTGTCACCGCACCGACTTGACGCTGCACCGACTTGACGCTGCACCGAATTGACGTGGAACGTGGATTAGATTCGGGATGAGGGGGAAGTGGGGTTAAAAATAAAAATTAGAGTGAAGTCAATTTTGACTATAATTTTTATTATTGAAATTGCGGGGCTCCATTTACAGGTAGAATAGCTAGAGTAGGAGACATTCCCTCCAGGTGCTATTTGAGATTGAGTAGAATTTACCTTATAGTAGTGTAGTTAAATTGCTTGGTTTGGTCGAATTGGCATGATTTTTAGTCGAAAGAATGAACCAGAACCAATTCAACCAAATGGGTGGATCTGGTTAGCCAAATCTATAGACCTAAGCATCGAATCATCGAATAGCCAATATTGTAAAATATTTTGATGGTAGGCAATTTTTGGCTATATATTAGTTTGTCGTAATTTTCATTAGCGAATTATGGTTAAATAACTAA
Organism: Gordionus sp. m RMFG-2023; assembly: GCF_954871325.1. NCBI lineage: Eukaryota > Metazoa > Nematomorpha > Gordioida > Chordodea > Parachordodidae > Gordionus > Gordionus sp. m RMFG-2023. Next base: position 20,820,228 of record NC_088775.1, read on the forward strand.
TAAATACATTTCGACTCAAAATTGAACTTGAGTCAACTATTGGGCTAACTAACTGCAGTCAAATATTAGAACGAATCTAACTCCTGAGCAGACTTGAGCCAAAGCCAATTCATCTAGTCGGCTTGAGCCTAAACCAATTTTTACGACTTTAGGTCAGACCCTGAATATTATTGGTTAAATAAACATATATTACCCGCATTTTTTGATGATATATGAATTATAAATGCTAAAAATCGATAAATTCCTATAATTAATTTTTCCCGGTCTTAGAAGTTAATTATTTCGAATTTGATGTTAATTATTTAATTAATATGGAATTGAAATACTCGTCCTATAATTTTTAAATTGAGTTATCGACAACTCGAGTTCGAGATGCTAGTTTAAAGTAAACATTATACAATATTTTCAGATTATAAGAAGAGAACAATTTTTTAAAAAAGGAATCTAATATTATTAAACAAGATTATTTTTATGTATATTGAAATATTCGCCCTCTATGCACAAAAATATGATTGAGCAAAATATTCACAATGGTTTGGGATTAAGTTGGTACTCAGGTCTATAGATTTAGCCGACCAGATAGAGCCGTTTCGTTGGGTTGGTTCTAGTTCATTTTTTCTACCAAAAACTGAGGTCATGGTCCGTGTAAAACCAACTAATTAACCACACTACCTTATACTTAATAATCAAGACTGTTTAAACCAGAAAATTTAATAAACCATAAACAAAACTTTTCTATAGACTTATATTGAATTTATAAAATAATAGATTAAGAATCAATTACAAATAAAAAAATTAAGCGTACAAAAAATATATGACATCGTAAACACTGTCCCTTTTATAGGAAAAATAAAAGGCGCAATAATAAACTAATATTAATTTGGCGCAAAGTGAGAAATAGAACGCTTTTGAAAACAAGAGAACAATTAGAGTTAAATTTTTGTAGTTTAATGAGAAATAGAACGCTTTTAAAAACAAGAGAACAAAAAGAGTTAAATTTTTGTAGTTTAATGTAAAAATTTGATCTATCTCCACTTTTTGAAAAGTATAAAAACCACGTTTTTTAAGGAAACTAAAATTAAATATATGATAATTTGTTTGCGCATCACTATAAGCATAATCTTAAAGATAATTTTTTAAAAAAAATTCTAGCTCTTTCCATATTGAAAATAAGATAGATAATATTTTAAAAATGCGCTTCTGAAAAATAACAAAAAATGGACTTAGACCACTATAATCACACGATATATCAAAACTATAATAGAGATTGATGTCAATTTTATTATGTAGATATATTGATTTTACCTTTTTTTTATTAATAACAATTTTTGGCTATTAATTTGATATGAAAAAAATCATGGCCATTAATCTTCGGGCTCCCCTTAATATCTTTTATGATAATTCAATTAAAAAAATTGTCATGAAGTTGTTTCATTATTTGAATAAAGATATGCCTCTACTAGCTTTACTTGTTTCATTTTTATTAGAGACCTGCTGTGGTACCATTTGCACGGCTCAGGTTTTTTAAAATTATATTATATATTTTTGATTTTTATAGCTAATAATGGCGATTTCAAATATTTGGTTTTAAAATATACTACCCGGCCCGGATTTTTTTTAAATACCCGGGCTGGGCAAGGCCGTATTTTAATCAGGTCCAGCCCGACCCGGGTAATTTTGTCTCTGATTTTTGTATCCAAAACTACTAATAGATATACTTTTAGGCTCCTCATATTTTAATATACAGTTCAACTTTAGGAATCATGATTTAAAAATTTAAATAGGATGAACTTTGATTTGGCATAGGTTAAGTTAATTTTTATAAAAAACACCCTTAACCCTAACCAGCTAATTAGTAACTAAAATTTTTTTTTGATTTGGTTTAGGTTAAGTTAATTTATATAAAAAACACCCCTAACCCTAACCAGCTAATTAGTAATTTAAAAAAAATTTATTTTAAAATGATCAAATTGTCTTATTTAAATATTTATACACATTCATAATTAAAAATTAATCTATTTATTCTGTTGCTGACATGTCTCAAAATGATTAAAATAATATATTTTATTCACAACATTTTTTCACATGCATATCTTTATTGTTTCGTTTTAAATTATAGGTGGCAGATTTGAATAGTTCATTGTCTTCTCGTTCAATCATCATCCTTAAAATTAATTAGTTAATATATAATACCGATTATTATTGTGTCTTAATCAATCAACTTTATAGAGGGGATTCGAAAGATAAAAATTTAATTCTAACAAAATTTTAACTATAAATAGAGTTAAAATTTATAACTATAATCTATAATAATCAAGCGATGTCTCAAATAATTAAAATCAGATGAAAAATTATTTTTAAAATAATATAAAAACTTGATTAGGGATTTAAAAACATTTTCAACATTTTTCCCGGATTTTGCACTAGTTCTCCAAAATGTTGCATCGTTTTCCTTAAATATTTATTATTAATATGTATTTTGGAAATTAAATGATTGTATGTATATATTAGCGTCAATGTGGTTTTTCATTAATGTATTATTTTTTCAAATAAATCATTTTTCGAAAGTGTTCTATGATAAATAAAATGATTTTGCTAAAAATGTATTCCAACATCCTGTAGAATATTTACTTTCTGATTTTAGGAAATTTTGCCATAAAATTTTGCAGGGATGCGAACCCGGCAAAATTTTTGCCCGAGATCGGTTTGGGTTCGGTTTAAGCTTAAAAAGATAGGTGGGTTCGGTTCGGGTTCGGTTCAGGTAAATATTTTTTAACTCTGGTTTGGTTCCGGATTCAGCTCTGGTTTAAGAATTTTTGAATTGATAAAAAAAAATTCTATATTTAAATCATAATTAAAAAACTAGACATAAATTTGGTGTAAAAAATAATTTTTTATTTTATTTATAGGCAAAATATAGTTAAAAATACAAAGCATAGTCATGTATAGATTTTAAAAATTCTATTTAGACGTATTTCTTTAAATTAACAATATCCAATATAATAATTTTTACTTTGACTTGTTCACTTTCATTTTCTTTTAATTAATAATCTTTGAGAATAAGTTAAATTAAAATAAATGGCGTAAATGAATTTAGTTGTTTAAAATTTATTAACAATCCAATAGGAATCTTTGAGAATAAATTTAAAAATGGAGTAAATGAATTAAGTTATTTAAAATTTATTAACACTTCACTTAATTGGAAACTTGAAAATATTATAAAATGTCAAGTAAATTATTAATATTTGTATTTACAATTATACAAATATCTTATATTAATTTAAATAATATACTGCGGTTGAACCCGGATTCAAATAAAATTCCCGGGTTCGGTTCGGGGTTTTGAAAATTTTATAAACGGGGTTCAGGTTCGGGTTCAGATTTTTTCCCATAAACCCGGGTTTTCTTCTCCGGGTTCGGGTTCAGTTTGAACCCCTGAAATTTTGAACTTAATATTTGATAATTTTCCATAGATTTTTCAATAAATTATAAATGATTCAATAAAAATATTATAGTAAACTCATTAAAAATTAAACAAGATATTTATGATATGATCCAATACAAATATAAATAAGGTTGTTGTAGATAGAAATAGATAACTAGAAGAGAGATATAAGAGTCTCAATTGACATTGGGAAAAAATAGATATAAATAATAAAGAAAAGGGCTGTGCCGATATTAAATATTGGATCAGATCGGTACCGATATTCAGCGTTTTAAAAAATATGGAATCGAGCCGTTATCTGTAAAAAACGGACCCAATCCGATCTTTTTACTTTACTTTTTTTTATTTTATATATATATTTATTTTATTAATTTTTTTTAAATAAATTTTTTTTAAGCAATGCAAATGCACAACACCCCTTAAATTTTATTTATTTTTTTAAATTAGATTTATAGTATTTTAAAAGTTTTTTTATAAATATTGAAAGAAACACCCTAAGTTTTATTTATTTTAAAACTTTTAAATAATAATGCCAATTTTATTATTTATACTTTAAATAAAAGAATTTTATAAAATATGGCATCTGAATTATTGAAATATTTTACAAAAGACCAAGATAATTTTGCAAAATGCGTTATTGCGGAATTCTAATTTCACGGGAAGAAATAATGAAAAATTCATTTTACTACCAATATCCGTAAACTTTTTTTAATTATTGTAAGAATAGAAAAATTTAATTAAATGCATAATTCGATTTTTTGCATAAAAAAATATATTGATTTCTTGATTACATTTGGTTCAAAGTGAGGTGGTGAATATCGGATCGGTTTTGAACCAATATCGAAAACAATCGGATCGGATTGGTGTATAATATGTGAATCGGCACAGCCCTATTAAAAAATGTGAGGTCGGGAAAATGAGTACAAAATAAATTATCAGGTCGGAGCGGACTTTTCGTAACGGGCCTGGTCGAGTCTGACTTTTTGTTTTTACAGGCCGGGAAAGTACTAGGGAAATTTAAAAAATTTCCGTTATAGAAATAATAAAAATTTAACATAAAAGTTTATACTCACCATAGACGTTTACAACTTATATATATAACAAAAAAGTTTTACCAGAAAAACTATATAAGTTCTGTTCGCTCCATTTAGTGATTTAGAATAAAAGTCGGTTATGGTTCAGAAAATTATAAAGGTCCCTACAACTATAACAGTTTGATTCACTCCAGATCCCTGGTATATACTATATAAAGTAAATTTGATATAGGTTATCTTAAAAATTATCATGAAAAATAAATAGACAATGATTTGTTTTTTTATGGAACGTTTTTTCAAAGCGGTTTCTTAGGAATTTTACTAGCAATTTTTTATTATTTCCATACAAAAATAATTTGTGTAGAAATTTTTTGTAAAATATAAAATTTTAAATATAATGCTTCCGCTTACTCTTCAAGCGCCTAATCGTTTATATAAAAATAAAAATCATATTTTCATTAAAGATTAATGGTGCCTGAGAGAACTAACCATTAGTACAAAAATTAATTCGGCAAATTATCCTTTGTTTGGAAATAAAAAATTTTTTGGGAATATGGTTAGAAAATCGCTTTGAAATACTTTCTAACAAAAGTGTAACAATATTTCATTATTTTAACAAACTTAATGTTAATATATGAATATGATCATACGTTCTTCGCCTAGCTATTCAGAAAAGTTTTGATATTCTTATTGTTATATTTAATGGAAGGGAAAACTTATTTTTAATTATAATTTTATTACATGGATATTTCTTTAATATTTTCATTTAACTATTTAAAAATAAGGTATCTATTTTTGTTCAAAATTTATGTCTTGAATTCATTTCCACATAAGAATTACATTTGCAATATCCACTGCTAACGAATTCAAAGTGTAAATTGATTGATTGGACGGCGATATATCACATTTGTTTGAACATATGACGATAGATACATCTTTTTTATTTGCTGATTCCTTTAATAGTTAGTAATAGAACCGAATTTATTTTTATTCAAATACGATAATACTTTTATAGAAGTTAACCAATAACGTATGTTTATTAAGGATGATTCATTGCTACTATCATATACTAAAATTATTCCATCGGCTCTCCTAAAATAAGATTGAGTAAGACTACGAAATCTGGCAAAAGTAAATAAGATAATATATATGAAATAAAATTATTTTATGCAAAGTATACTATAATAATATTTTTTTTAAATCACAATGGCCTTTTCCCGATTTCATTATAAAAAGGAAAATAATGTCATAGAAATTTGGAATTAGAATTTTATATCAAAATTTAAATGAAAACCTTCATTTTGACTAGGCCTGTGGAAATAAAAAGGGGTATAATTTTCAACAATTTAACAAGCATAACCTTTCTTGTCCAACGGTGTCCCAAATTTTTAACGTAACTTTAAGTTTCTCAAACATTACACTTTTAGTCATACAATCAATTCCTTAATTTCGATAAAAATATTTCACTAATATAAAATTGAATTACCAAGCGTGGACTGAAGATCAGGTTCATATCTATTCTCGCAAAACTGAATTAGTATGGATGTTTTGCCTACCGATGCATCTCCAGCCAATATAACGTTAAAAATTCTGTCGGAAGCCTAAAATAAACGATATTTTGAATTTTAGATATATTAAAATTTGAATTATCATGGAATTATTGATTTTGATCTCTCCTTTTTTAAAAAAAATCAAATTTATATGATAAAAAAAAGATAATTTTTTTGCCCTACTATGTCTCAATTAAAAGACACATATAAAATTTAAGAAAATAAATGGCTAGGATAAATTTAAAGAAAATATATGAAAATGCAGCAATTAGCCTCTTAATGATTATAATTCCCCATACGTGAGATTTTTTAAAAATCTTAAATAAAATGACACATATACATTTAAATTAGGTCAAGGTTAAATTTACCGTATCCAATGAGGCTTCATTTAATGGAGAACACATCGATAAAGATAAATTACCGATTTCTCCATTTGGTGTTTGGGTTTCTTGGTGATTCCGAATATAAGATTTTGTATCAGATTTTTCAGGGTTTTTCCCCCCTATTTTATATTCATGTTCTAATTTTTTATATAAATTCGAATCTGAATAAAATTCTTTTTGAATTAGCAGGTGTTGGGGTCTAAGATATGATATTATCTATATTGTATTATATAAAATCGTGAATTATATGATAGTTCAAAAATTTAAATATTTTGTTAAGCAACATGATTTAACAATTATATCAAAATCAAGCGGACTAGAAATTTTTATGGGGTAGGGAGGTGGGGTTATTTTTTTGGAACAATACAAATTTATAAAAACTTATCATCATATAAAATTTATTTGAACCAATCATAAAATTAACAATTTTCGAACATCAAATAATTAAGAGCAATATAAAATTGTTAAAAAATATAGAATCATAATAAAATATAGAAGTTAACAATAAATGATTTAAAAGTTAAATAAAAATTTAATCGTATGCGCTGTTTTCTATTAGTGATTAGATTTCTTTGCATTTAAGTAGAGCTAGTCTATTCAAGAGATTTTCTGATGTTGTACTACTGAGATAGGTTTTTATTCTTCGTAATAAAGAAAGATCCTCTCATTTGTGCTTGTACAAATATATTTCCAAATTAAACAGTATTTTTAATATATATATATAGAAAAGACTCTAAAATATATTTTATAGAATATAAGGCTTTCATAACGTTTCTTGGAGGATTATTTACTAAAATTAATCATTCATAGATTTAAATTCTGAAATTAATTGGCCTTCGAATACATTTATATCCTTTGAATTAGATTGAGTTAAATATTATTTTATCCAGATTAAATATATTTGGTAGAAAAGGGAAAATATGGGTTTAGCATTTAAATTATTTATTGTTAATATATACTTTTTTATTTTAATGTCAAGATTAAATATATTTGGTCAAAATAGGAAAAGATGGGTTTAGCATTTAAAATATTTATTATTATTATATACTTTTTATATCCAATTTTATTTTCAATTCAAATATCAGGTATGTTGAGTACAATACAATTAATAAAATTGTTATATTTCTAAATCCCATAAATTTTAAGGTTAATTATGTAGACATTTTATGGATATCAAATTATCTTCAACTATATGCCTCCAATTAATTTTTTCTAAAACTTAATATTATATATCGATATACACTTCATTAGACTGCAATATTAAAAAAAATTAAATTTTTTCAAAAACTTACTATTACTTATTTCCATCTAATTGGATGTTATAAAAAATTTGGGGAATAATACGAGGAGCCCTCTATATGTTTGTGAACAAGCTGCTCGTTCTTGGGGCTGATTTTAATTTTAAATTGCTATATATCAATGTTAAATAAGTAAATACTAAATAAATAACTTTTCATCATATTGCTGTTAGTAGTATGAATAAATTGATAAGTTCGAAATTTTTTAGAGTTTCAAAAACCGAACTGATATTATTATTACCGTATTTTCATGTTAAAGGTACTATAAAATATACATAATTAAATAATTGATAACTTTTTGCCCATCGTATCTCATCTTCTATTGTTCTATTGAGAATATTTTCAATTCATTTATTTCACCAGAAGACCCCCCCCCCCCTCAATTAACATTTTAAATTATTTTAACCCTTTTTTAAATAATTTTTTAAAACCCTTTTTTACATTTTATATATTCATGGGGATTGAGGATGTTTCCATTTTTCATAAAAATGCTTTAAATATTAACAATAACCCTTATATTAAGATTAGCTCCTTGGGAAAGAGGCTACCAATGAAGCTGATGTAGTTCGATTTATATATGGCAAAAGCCTTTGTATGGGGTAAAAACCAAAGGGTTTATTTGTAAATTTACAAATGTATGATATAAATTCGAAGAAAGATGAAGCGATGCCACCGAATATGGCTAATGTAGATTAGATTTAGTTATTTGAGTTTCGATTGAAAGGGGCTAAGGAATCAATACAGGAATAGTCCTATATTAGGATTCCCCCCTTTTCCAAGGGATATGCGTAAGGCCATTTGGACTTTTTCCATCATTCGATAGAATTTAAGCAGATTTAAGGGCACGTTAAATAAGGGGCTTGTATTGTTAGTACTTGGACTACGTCCTTTGCAAGAATGGCAGTGCAGGCTGTGCAGGCTGTGCCTTGCCTTTAAATCGACGAGAGAATTACAACCAGAGCAAAGATGCCGTTGAGTAATTGAGCAGACAGATACCAATTTCATGTGTAAGCTCATTTTTAGTAAGTTGCGAAGGTGAATAGAAGGTTTAGCTTCTAGGAATTATCACAAGGTAGTTTAGTCTTAACAGTAAATTTTGTTAATAAGGAGCTTGAGATAAAAGTATTTACTGCTAAATCAGAAGGGGATCTGATGCCAAAACCGCCAAATTTTTTTAGGAGATAAGCTCCAACATAAAAATTTTTCGGTAAGCGTTCTGATTCCAGTTTTATAAGCTTTTAAAGAAGTAGATATTTAAAACAGGGGTAGTCCTATAGGAGCATAAGAATGCGCAATATATAAATTAAGTTTTTTAAAAGGAAAAAAAAACGATTTACTAGAGAAAAGTAAGAGTATATCATACAACTTGCACAGAGTTTCAAGAGTTTAACGAAGAAAGCTGTAAATAGCGTGTCTCTAACCGGAGATTTTAAATGTGTTAGTTAATCTTTCTTAATGATCTTTAAATTGTGGGTAATAGGTTCAGAATAGTTTAGTTTGATGAATTCCTATTTTCTCTGATTGAAAATGAGACCTGAAGAACAACTGATTTCCAGGATTATATCAATCGCTTGATTAACAACTTTAGATGACTGGTAATTATACTATTGTAGATGTACCAGACATCAAGGGAGTATGAGACATTGATTGCCTTGATCATTTATTGATTCCAAGACAAGCAATGATCCAAGAGAATCACTGTTGAATCCCTTTTATGGAAATTAAGAATCATATTGTAATGTGGAAAGATATTGAGAGCTGGAATGGAAAAATCTGTATGTCCAGGGAAAAGAGTTCTCAAGGAAAAGAAAGGAATTTCGAGGTAGAGTATTTAAAGCATTGGCGAAGTCGATCCTAATCAGGATTTCAAATATTTTAATGAATTTGGGTCAAGTGAACCGCGGCCTCATTCCTACTACTCCAACACCAAATTGAAACAAACTCAAAATGAGGGATGCATCGTGCCTTTTTCTTGAAAAAATAATTTTGTTAACAAGACGTCGAAAGTTTGATCCTACAGCTATTGACCTAATATATAATTATTGGGCTTTTATAAGGCAATGAGTCGCGCCAAAATGTATGTGGAGTAACGATGAAATGAGAGGGAGGACATTTATAACTTTTCCTGTGTGTAATCAGTCTCGCGAATGGAGAGGTCGAGGATCAATTAGAATGATAACGGAGTTAGGATATTTGGAACAAAGTTTAATTTAGGATCAGAGGATTCAGCAGGTGAATCATAGGTGGATGCTCACCTTTGTTATTTAAGTAATCAATACTTTGGAGATAGGTTTGGCCTTGATCTCAATGGGAGATGCTTTTCCTTTTGAAATAATTAGTAGATTGTAAAGACACCAAGAAGGTATGGATTGGTATTAAGAGCAGCATCTTTAATTTGTTGTGTTAGATTTTGTATAATGTTTTATCAGGCACCTTGAAAGTATTGAAGCCATAAAAAAAATCAGAGCCATTTCACAGTTAAAATTTTGCAAGATGGAGAAGATGCAATCAGAGAAACCTTTAGCCACACGAGAAATCGTGTTCCATTTGGGGTTTAAGTAAAAATATTATTGGCATGGGAGTATCAAAGAAGAGAAGGGTGTTAATGGGTCGATGTGAGATTAAATATTGTGATTATCAGTAAGGATATAGTTAATATTTAAAATTATATCAATATTTATCTACATATTGATCTATTAAATCCTGGATAGTGAATTCTTTAAGGCGATTTGGAAATTTTTGGAATGGTTTAAGAATTAAGATTTAATTAATGGTTTCTAAAATTGCTTCTCACTGGTAGAAAAATTATTTTTTTTACAGATTAGTCGTTCATTTTTGGGAACCAATATCACAATAAATAATATGTTTGTTATGGCCATAAACTTAGAAAATAATCATCAACTGTAAAATTTTTGCATTTTTTGCTAAAGATAGTAGGCCATATCATAAAGTTAGGATTATTTATTGTGGTCGTTAGCCTTATAGGATTATTAGTTTCAATATTAAATAATTGGTAGTGTTGAGTGAGGAATGTTAGCTATTGGTTGAACCAATCTATGAGAACCAGGGCACCTAGATGTGTTGGGCCATGAATTGCAGAACAGTTATTTCTATTTATGCAATATAACCGTCTATTTCATTTATTATAAAGTTCTATAACGTTCTTGGAACTATGCATACAGCAATTAATAAGATTGTAATCTGCAACTATATAAATAATTTTAATCTCTATTAGACCTTTAGAATTGAGTAATGCAGATATGGATAATTATGCTGATAAATTATTTATTTTATAAGGTGAATACTATTTATATTTATTTTAAAATTTCCCCCAAAGGTACCCAGAGTGGTGTAACTTAATGGTATAAAATTGAGATTTAAAAGAAAAGGATATTTTATTCGTATCTGCAATTAATGTGGAACTGTTGTTATTATTTTTTATTAATTTTCCAGAAGAGGGTAAAACTACCATAAAAATCAATATAAATTTTTTCTAGCTAGGGGACCTTGTTCTCCTCTCCAGATTTCCCTGGTGATTGGATATTTGCCTTATTTTTACACTGAAATACAAATATTTTATTTACCTCAGAACATTTAGGTTCTAATCCAGACATAGTAAATCGATTTCGTATCAATTGAAGATTACAATCTTTATCATTATGATCTCTGGCCCTAGGATTTTTTTTATGTTTCATATCATGGCTCGGATTGGAATTAACATCAATAATATCTTTTAACTTTTCGCATTCTTTCATTTTTCTAATGCCAAAATATTGTTTTAATAAATAGAAATTTGTTAATAAAAATATTTGAAACAATTATTAGTATCTTACCATTTTACTTTATATTACATTGCATTGGCGTACGCAGCGGGGGGGGGCAGGGGGACAACCCCCCCCCCCCCTCAAAGCCAAAAAATGCAGATGCCGGATAAATTTTTCAAAAATATTATTGTTTTGTATTTTATAATATTTAATCCATTCTCTTTCGTTTTAAATATATTTAATTACATTTATTTATCACATTCATTTACTAAGTTATTTTATCAATTAATTTCGATTTCAAGTTTTTCTTGGCGTAATATTTGTCTATTTTCTAGTCACATAATAATTATGGACATAAGAAATTTTTTAAACATACTGATGATGATGAAAATCCTAGTCATCTTACAAAAAAGCAAAAAAGTACAAATAATTTTATAACATTTCATAATTAGCCTAGAAGTAAAACATAAGCTTCTTAAAAAGGTAATAAAGATACCTAAGATTAATATTTTATTTAATAATAGATTTATATTCTACCCCTCAAATTTCAAACAAACTTTATGTGCTAATTGAAAGTTAAAATTTCAAAACAGCTATTTTACTAGATGATTGTGGCTAGAATTCTCTACCGAGACAATGGAGCTTATTGCAAGTTATGAGTCCTGTTAGTTAAGTCAACAAGTACAAAGATGCTGGATAAATCTTTGACAATAAAACAAATTATCACAAACGCGGTAAACCCATTATTTCTTCAAATTAATTGTGGGGATATGATTCCCATTTTATCACATATTGACAAAAATAGGATTAAAATAGCAAAAGAAAATAGAGATCAAGCTAACTATTGAGGCTATACTATATTGATTGCAGGGCCCGTTATTACATGGTCATTGGATTCAGGAAGCTTGAATTTCTAATAATTATAATGAAGGTAATTTTCGTGGTCTTGTAAAATTTCAAGCATTAGGAGATTCTGTAAACAGAATTATTTCTGAAACTCCTTGTACAACAAGGAGAAAGACATTGCAAAAAGCTTGTCCAACGAGATGGAGTCTTTGCCATCAAAACAGCTTCTATAGAGTTAGAAGAGTTGATTATTATGCTCTTACTGAAAAATCACACCTGAAGGAGATATATCCTCAGAAGCAAGCATATCATTGGTTTCAATACTTACTTTTTTTCTCATTAGAATATATATTATGTATTTTTAATAACATAACATTGACTTGATTAAAATGATGAGAATAGCGGAGAGCATATTATTAGAACTCAGGGAAATTAGGGCTAATGTTATTGAAGAATTTCATATTTTATATGTTATTTTTGAGTCAAAAGCAGAGCTATATGAGATTAACATTTGCTCCCTCGGCTTGCATCGAGGCAAGCTTATCGTCCTAACATTAATATAGGGTCAGTAGAAGAGTATTATAAAATAAATGTCTTTATCCCTCTCTTAGATACATTTATAACCCAAATAGAACGGGTTTTAATTCATCAGGCAGCACTTAGTAGTCTGCAGATATTACTTCCACAAAAGCCTTACCAACCTTTTTCAGATAGTAATAGAAAAAAAATAAAATATTTATCAGATTTATGAAGATGTTAAAGTATCTTATGATGCCTTATTAGCTGAATGCCAACTATAGTATATAAAAGATTAACTATGGTTGATATAGTCCCAAAAAATGCTATGGATGCTTTGCATCATTTCAAACATCTTTAAGATTATTTTCCCAATGTATAATAAATTATATATATTAGCAACACTTCACATTAGTACTGCAACTAATGAGAGAACATTCCCTTCTTTAAGAAGAATAAAAACATACCTAAAGGAGTGCAACTTCTGACAATATATTGAATGGTTTGGCCCTTTTGAATATTCGTAGGCATTTGAGGCCAAGCACAGATGAGATAATTGAACAATAAACCCAATCTCAATGAAGATTGGATTTTACATATAAATTTATAATATGCTTCTTAATTATTTTATGTGCGAATTAATATTTTAATTATATTTTTTCATGAATACTTTTTAAGTTATTACATACAAAATACAATTATTCCTAAGAAACTTGTGTAATAATTTATATTTCCAACATTTAAATTTATACTTTATATATAAATTTTAAAGGCTTAAATTTAAATTTCTATTTTGGGTCATTTATTTTATAGTGATTTCTGATTTATATGCTGGTTATATTTATTTATAATTCACATTTATATTATAGTTTTTCATATGCCGCCGGTTATATCCGTTTAATATTTTTTTAATTCACATTTATTTTATAGTTTTCTATATGCCGGTTTATATATTTATTTTTTATAATTCACATTAATTTAAAATTCTGTATTAGAAATTGTTATTAGTCCTAAAAAAATTTATGCTTTATATTTTTAAATAACAATGATTTTATTTAAAAAAATTTTAATCCCCCCCCCCCCCCCCACCAAATTCCTGCGTACGCGCATGTTACATTGTTATAAATAGAAACTAAGAAAATATTTTTTAAAAAACTTCCTTAATTAAGAGTATGCTATAAAAAAATTTTGTACTCATTATACAAAGTCGTAAATTTATTCAATTCTTGTTTTTTTTTTCTATAATCTGTTAATATATTATAAAAGATTTCTTCAAATAAGTGTTTGGCTTCGGAATTTATGGACGGAAGAGATAAGATAGAATTTGATCTTGATCGCAAGTTATCTGCCGAATGTGATGTATCTGAGTTAATTGCCTGAGAGGGATCATTTGTGAATAATTCTGGGTTAGAGACTATTTCGTATAATCGATAAATTTCACTCTCGCTATAGTTAAAAAGGGGATTAAATTTATATATTTCAAACTAATAATAGAATACAAAATATTTTATCTTTATTTGGATTAATAACAAATTCTACTATTTTTTTGGGAAAGAGATGGGGGATGGGAGAGTGTATAGGGGATAATTAATTAGCTTAAAATGATATTTACGAAAACTAAACCCATGCATGGAGATTTATATTGACAAATTATTTGGGCAATTTTTTATAAGAAATGGACAGTGAAATTAATCACAATGGGCACTATTTAAATTAAATGAACATTAGAAAAACATTTGGTAGGTATGTTAAATTTTTGGTCAGTGTGTAATTAATTTTCAATTATTTTATTTATTTGGATATGGATAGTAGTTAAAATAAATAGATAGTTATAAAATAATTTGGTTGGTATTTTAAATTTTGGGTCTAATAAATAATTTTTAAGTTTTTTTATTTGAAGCTTATTTTGAAAATGGATAAGTATGTAATGGAACCAATTAAATACTATTCAGATTCATCTGATTACTATGAAAAAGCTGGCAATAGTAAGGATGAAATAAATAAAAATTTTTTAAAAATGCTAAAGTCCAACAATATTTAAATAGTAATGATTGAGGACAATAATCAATGATATACAAGAGGGTAGGAAGATTTATTTTAGATGTAATTTAGTTTTTAAAAAAAGAGAACAATGTGCAGTAAGATTTCATTTTATTTATAATTCTAATGATGATTATGTAACATTCATATTTGATTATTAAACAAACCCGAAAAAGAATAAAGCGATAATTTTGCAAAGTTTTAAATATTAGATTAAAAATTTAAAAAAATTTTCTATTTTTTAGATTTGCTCAATGGCACTATGCAGACGTTAGCCAAAAATTTCCTATAGAGATGGTGAGGGGGAGATAATTATTTATATATTAAAATAATTTTTTCTGGAACATAATTTATTATAACTAATCTATATTAAATTTATTATAACCAATCATATTAAAAATGACAATTTGGAACATAAACGATGAAATATTGGAAAATCAAAATATTTAAGAGCGAATAAAATATTGTTAAAAAATATTATAGCTATAACCGGTATGTATCACAGTAAAATATAGTAAACATTATATGATAGTTGATCAAAATATAGTTCATAAATGACAATTAAATCATGCGATCGCCCCTTTAAAATAGTTTCTCGATGCATATTAAGTAAAAAACTAGCCCATTCAACAGAATGTCGTACTTTTGAGGTAATATTTTATTTTCCTTAATAAAGAAAAGGTCCTCTAATTTGTCCTTGTTGTAAAAATTATTTAAAAAAATTGGTATTGTTGCCAAAATATACAATAATTTTCTTATATTTAGAAAAACTCCACAATATATTTTAAGGTAATTTTATTTTCCATAATAAAAAAAAGATCTTCTAATTTGTCCTTGTAATGAAATTTAGATAAAATAAATAAAGTTGGGAAAATTATTTCAAAAAATTGTTATTGTTGCCAAAATGTACAGTAATTTTCGTATTTTTAGAAAAACTCCATAATATATTTTAAACATTGCGTTTTTTGAAGGATTATGGATTATCTATTAAATTTAATCTTATGTAGCAAGATATAAATTCTGAAATTAATAGGCCTATAGATATATTTATACCATATGGATAAAATTTAGGTAAATACTTAATTTGTTCAATATCAAAATTTAATATATCCTGAAAAGGAACATAGGTAACAGTATTTGTAAATTAGATAGAGCCATTTGATGAATCACAAATCGTTCATTGATTTGAGTCAAAAATATACTCAAAAGTGGAATAACAATGGTAGTAATTCTCAATTGAGTCAACGTTAATATTGGAACGATTGTTTGTCTAGGTACAAGTATAGTCTAGCAGATTTTGAAATCATAGAATCTCACTTTCGCTTCAATAATCTAAGTGAAATTTTTTGTAGATATTGTCTCTTAGTTTTCAAAGTTGTAATATAATAATATTCGTGTAACTACAGCCAAATCCATAACAATTGCATAAAATTGTTATGCTATTAAATAAAATTTATTAATACAATGTTCCAATGCGGAAAAATGGCTGTCTTATTAAATCTAATAATGTATCAGCTTCAGATAAAATATCTGGTTTAGGCCATTCTGAAATTTCTCCAAGGTCATTAAATAGGCCCTTCGAGATCTAAAAATTAACAGTTTGATGTCGAAAGCTCCATCGTTTCGGGCATGCTTTTGCAGTTATTCTTTTCTTGTATACAAGAAGTCTTAAAATAATTCTATTTAGCAAATTTGTCTAAAAAATAATTATTAACCTCCGGAAGACTTTATTTTTTATTTAGATTCTTTTATTTATAATCATTGTTAATTAGAAGGTGAAGATGAATACAGTTATGTTGAGTTTAAGTTATATTTATATATTAAATTATATTACTTTTAGGTTCTTGGTTGATAAAATTTTTTTATATCCATCAATGTTTAAGGTTTAAAAATTTATAAAAAAAATATACTTTAATGATAAATTTACTTCCCAAAAATTTATAAATACTACATAAAAGATTAATTTTTTGATAATAAAAATAATGCCCTTTATTGCTAAGAAAATAATATCCATTTATATTTTATTTAAAGTCAAATGGTATATTTCATTCTCATTCTCGAGTGGTTTATACTAAACGGCTCTAAAAATATTAAAATAATTTCAAAATCTATTAATATTTAGAGATCACAAAATTTTAAAATGAATACTAACAATAACAACTATTTATTTATCGATAAAATATTTTAATTAAAAATGTCTTTGAATATGATATGTATAAAAATAATTATAAATTGAAAATGAAACCATAATATAATGATTTGAATATAAAATTTCAAAATATAATATTATTATTTAATTAGTATTTTTTAAAATATATTTTATTTTTTGCTAGCGAATTTTAATAACCTGTTTTTTACGTTTATTAGATAAGCCAATTCTATATTTCTAATAAGGCTAATAAACACCAATAGCATCACTAGGGTAGAGGGTATAGGCGCCCAGAGGCTCAAATTCCTGAAAAATATGGAGCCCCTTGAAAATTTGAATTATTTATAACAATACTTATAAATAGAAGATCATTTTGAAATTATTAAAATTAACTAAAAAAAAAGAAGGCATATCAGAAATACTAACTAAAATAAAATTAAGTTAATTTTAAAAAATATTTAGGCCACTTGAGATTATAAAGGAGAGTAACGCCACTGCTTATAACCCTTACAACGCAAGTTTACAGTGGACTTTCAAATAAATTTATCTGTATTTGAGGATAATTTTTACATACAATAAAACCTAATCATAAGTTTTGGGAAATGTATTTTCCTCCATCGAAAATTTGTTTGCTTTCATAGATATCATTTTATACTAAAAATGATCACTCACAACCCCCTCTCCTCCTACACCTAAACCTCTCTCCCCCTAAAAATGTGTACAATATCACTGACAATAATTTAAAAGATAAATATTAAGTTACTAATTTATTAAAATAATGATTATTTCAAAATTTTCATAAAAAGGTCTTTAATATAAAAAAAGTAAAAACTCAAAAGTATGTTAGAAATGTTTAAATTAATTTTAACGTTTTTAGATATAATTTTAGATTACTTTGTGAAAAACTTTTATATTTTTTAAATGATTTTTGCTACGGTGGGAGGAGGAATTCCTCGCTAGCCACGCGCATATTATAAGAAAGTATGTTTTCTACCTAATATATTTACGATATACTTGTTTAAAAAATGTAGAAAAAACAAACGCTATTTCGAACTTTTTTAATATAAAGTCAATAAAATTTGTCTTGATTTTAAAATCAATAAATCATATTTTTATTAAAATTTATTTTGCTGTTTATAACTTATTTAATATGTGACTAGTTAAAAAATTATTTAACCCGCCCGCTCTTCCGATTTATAAAATTATTTTATTCTCCCGCCCCTCGGGTGTGGACTAAAAACCCGCTCGTTTTAAAAAAAAATTCAAAAAAGCTTAAAAATAACGATTCTAATTGTCACTTTACTATAGTACATCAAAATTGAAATTCTAATTTAACAAGTTTACACATTATATTTCTACCCATTTGCTTCAAAAAAATTCAAAAAAGTTTAAAATTAACTATTTTGACAATTGTATGATACATTTTCACTGAAATTTTGGTAACGATTATGACAATTGTCACTTTTTTATGGTTCATCTTCCCAAAAATCTAAATTTAACATGAAAATTTATTTATTTAAAAAATTTTAAAAATAACGATTATAACAATTGTCACTTTTCTATGGGTTATTTTCCCTAAAAGCTCAATTTAACCTGTTTACCATTTATTTTTATCATGTCAAAAAAAAAGAAGATTATATGACAATTGTTACTTTTCTATGGTTCATCTTTATTGAAATCCCAATTTAACATGTTTATACTTTATATTTTTACCCTGACTATATAGGGATTCAAGCAGCTCAAAAATTCGATTTAGTCGACTAAATGGGTCAACTAAGCCGACTAAATGGATCGATTAAGCCGACATATTGATCAACTTAGTCGACGAATCGACATATTTAGTCGCTCGAGTTTTTAGTTGATTTTTGACTATGACTATTAGTTAATTGTCTTTTAGCCGACTAAATTTGGCTGATTAACAAAACTGCTAATAATGACTATTATATTATGAAATATTTATTTTTATGATCATATTAATTGAACAATATTTTAAAAAAATAGGTACAAGAGTGATTCAATGATAGAGTTTTTAATTTTCTTTTAGCCTTTATAAATTTATAAAATTTGGAATAAAATATTCTTTGCTATCCTACCCTATTCATTTCCTCGAAGTCTAATTTAAAAAAACGCGCAAAAATAATTCAGGCTTTATTAATATATTAACATTGAGTTCATTAGCTAAATTTATATCCTTATTGGTGAAATTGATATCTGGGTTGCGTCAATATTTATTGTCTGAAATCCTTAATATGTAAAAATTCATCAATCAGTTGCCAGTCACTAACCAAGATAATTAGACTGTTTTTATAAATTTTTGAATGGTTCATAAATAAATTCCATCTAAGTAAAATAAGGGATTTTTCTAATTCAAAATATTTTGAATATTATGATTTTACGATCTTTATAGATATTTTATCTTTCCTCTAAAATATTAGTTCAAAGTTTTATATGAATTTGAATCTAATATTGAGACGCAGCCTTAAACATGAAGTTTGCCATACCTTTCATACCCTAATTCTGTATTTTAAGCCAATATGTAATGCTTAACTACAATACATATAAGTTAGTGCTACAGCATATATATTTTTTTCTCTTAATTACTCAGAATTAAAACTTAAAATAATGAATACTGAATTTTCAAAAGATGATTTTGGTAAGTAAAAATTTTAATTTTCTCAGAATTGAATTTCTTAAAAAATAAATATATTGCTCAGAAATATTTACTATTTATTCTATTTAAGTGCATAAGCATGATTTTTTGAGTTTTAGGATTAATCATTAGAATAAAATAATTCTGAGAAAATTAAAAAAAAATTACTTAGCAAAATCTATGATTTTTAAAAATAATATATTCTTAGTTACTATTTTTTATCTTGATTGGAGAAATAAGCATTTCAAAATATTTGTTCAAATACTTTTAATAGCATAAAGAACATTTTAAAAATTTATGTTGTAGGGGAGGGGGGTGGGTGAATTTATTAGGGTAAACCAAATATCCACTTCGTACTTACAACTATGCGCGAGAAGAGCCCAGAAAGATATTAATTAATTAATTTTTTATTAATCATATCAGATAAAGGTTACATGCTTACTTAATAGACAATAGGTAATAAAAGATCCAAACATTTCACGTTTATGATTTAAGGAACTTTTATCAGTAAATTAATATTCAATATGTTGTTTTCCTTTAAATAAATGCATTTCGCAATATATTTATTGTTTCGCGGTAATGTGTTCGCGATAATGATTTCGCTCGAACACATACGCGGAAAATTTGCTGTAAGGGTTCGCGATTAAAGCTTCGCTATAAGGGGTTAGGCATAAGGGTTTTGCTATAATGTTATCGCTCTATTGAATTCGCGGTTAACGTTTTGGGGAAATAAATTTACATGGTTTACCTTCACTATAAAATTCTTTCTCGATAAAAGTATCGCGATAAAAGTTTCGTGAAAGAGGGTTTCGCGATAAATGTTTGAATTGCCATACGAATAAAATCATTATGTTAATCTATCTGGTGAATAATATTTTAATATTTAATCTATTTAAAAATTAGGTCTTATTTTTCTCTTAGATAACCTATCTCTCTACACATTCAATTTGCATATTCTACTTGTATAGGCTTTTTGAAAATAATTTAGTCCTGTTTACAGGTACTTTAAATGCTTTTATATAATAAGTAAATTATATTGACTTTAAGTAACATTGGTCTCATTTCTGGGGATATGGTATTTTTGCCCAAATTATTTATTAAAATATGTTGTAATAAAACCAGCTGTATAATAAAAATCGTTTGTTGTTTGGAAATAAAAAAATATTGTGAAAAAGTGCCCTGAAAAAGATTTGAAAAAACATTTTGTTTGTAAATGAAATGACCTTCCATGGATTTATAAAACCCAAAATTAACATTCAAATTTAGTTCCATGAAGTTGGCCGAACATTTGGAAGCACTAACGATGAATCATATGTTATTTTTTAGTGCTTCGTTAGTGCTTATTAGTGCTTCAATCCGTATAGTAGCCGAATTTAAGGAAAAAAAGTTATAGGCAAAAATAAAAATTTGTGCCAACTTCACGCTTAAAAGTTGATTGAAAGCACTAACAATGAAACTTATATCATTCTTTAGTGCTTCGTTAGTAGAGGTTAGTGCTTCAACCAGTTTTGTTGCCGAATTTAAGAATAAAAAGTTATTGGCGAAAAAAACAAAAATAAACAAAACTATAGTAGTAATAAACATCCGGTTTTCGCCATTATCTAGTGCTTAATTAATTTATTTAAATTCCGTTATTAATTTAGTTAACCGCCATATGGAAAAAAAGTTATTAGCTAAATAAAAATTATGACGTCACGATTTAAGCGTGAAGTTGGCAGAACTTTTGGAAGCTAACGATGAAACTTATATCATTCTTTAGTGCTTCGTTAGTATAGGTTAGTGCTTCAATCACTTTTGTTGCCGAATTTAAGAATAAAAAGATATTTGCGAAATAAATAAATAATGGCGATGTGCCAAAACAAAAACTATAGTAGTACTAAACATCCGGTTTTCGCCATTATTTAGTGCTTAATTAGCAAATTTGAATTCCGTAATTAATTTGGTTAACCGTCTTTATAAAAAATTGTAATACGCTAAAGAAATGTTTAGAGGTCAAATTATGGCCAGAAAATTATGAAAGCACTAACGATGAATTTTATACCCTTCTTTAGGGCTTCCTTAGTAGAGGTTAGTGGTTTAATTACTTTTGTAGCCGAATTTAAGAATAAAAAGTTATTTGCTAAAAATACAAATAATGGCGACGTGCCAAAACAGAAACTATAGTAGTACTAAACATCCGGTTTTCGTCATTATTTAAAGCTTAATTAGCAAATTTGAATTCCATAATTAATTTGGTTAACCGTCTTTATAAAAATTGTAATACGCTAAAGAAATGTTTGGTGGTCAAATTATGGCCAGAAAATGATGAAAGCACTAACGATGAAATTTATATCCTTCTTTAGGGCTTCCTTATTAGAGGTTAGTGCTTTAATTACTTTTGTAGCCGAATTTAAATATAAAAAGTTATTTACGAAAAAAACAAAAATAAACAAATAATGGCGACGTGCTAAAACAAAAATTATAGCAGTATTAAACATCCGGTTTTCGCCATTATTTAGTGCTCAATTAGTAAATATGAATTCCATAATTAATTTGGTTAACCGTCTTTATAAAAATAGTAATACGCTAAAGAAATGTTTATAGGTCAAATTATGCCAGAAAATTATTAAAGCAATAACGATGAAATTTGTATCCTTCTTTAGGGCTTCCTTAGTAGAGATTAATTCTTTAATCACCTTTGTAGCCGAATTTAAGAATAAAAAGTTATTTGCGATAAAAACAAAAATAAACAAATAACGGCTACGTGCCAAAACAAATACTATAGTAATACCAAACATCCGGTTTTCGCCATTATTTATTGCTCAATTAGTAAATTTGAATTCCGTAATTAATTTGGTTAACCGTCTTTATAAAAAATTGTAATACACTAAGGATTATGAAAATATATAAAATTATAAAATATGTAATAAAACCTAATTAAAAAATTATAATTTATAAATTTATAATTATATAATTAAAAATAAAATTCTATAATTAAGTCCCCATGAACCATAATTGTGTCTATAAATTTCTATTTGAATTTTTTGTCGAATAAAATAAAATTCTCTGGGTTCATTTGTGAAAAGTCGTATTTTATTACGCAGATTTTTTAAAAATATAAATGTTGAAGGCGAAACCGTTAGTAGAAGTCAATATTGGAGTGAATATGAAGTTTTTAAAATTTTTGTATTTGTTTGTCTTTTTAATTTCTGCCTGTGTTATTAAATTGAAATTTATGTTTGAAGGGAATGATGAGACACACGTGTAGCCCCAATGAGTGATTTGCTGAGGGCCCAAGGTATGGTTGTCATACCATCAGGTCTTAAACCATCTACTTGAGATAAATTTGATCGTTCAAGATTGTTTGTAATGTGTGCAGCTGTTAGGCTTTTATTTATTATATGGTTTACAGCTGAGTGTTGATTTATTAATCACATGTGGGAAATTCTGTGGTTAATTTTTTATATTACTCAAAAAATTTTGATTACTTGTAAATTTTTATAGTATGTAACACATTTCCATAATGTGAAACATTCTTATACAGTTAAATAACTTTCCATAATTATTGTAAAAAACATTTTGATATAATTTTTTTAAAAATTTTTTTAATAAATACGAACGTCAAATTTATAAGTCGAATATAATTTTTTAATGTTTTGGTCTAAAATTTTCTTAGGCGTCGAGAAAGGTATCAGAAAATTTGAAAGATTAATATGGCAGTAATTTATCGAATCAGGAACTCTCAGAATTCCTGCATAAGTATTAGTGATTTGCATCGGGCCTAATTTTTCAAGCCCGGACGGTCAGAAATTTTTTTAAAAAAGTTTTGC
Organism: Gordionus sp. m RMFG-2023; assembly: GCF_954871325.1. Classification (NCBI taxonomy): domain Eukaryota; kingdom Metazoa; phylum Nematomorpha; class Gordioida; order Chordodea; family Parachordodidae; genus Gordionus; species Gordionus sp. m RMFG-2023. The sequence continues at coordinate 20,843,712 of NC_088775.1, forward strand.
CGGCCCGCCCGAACTAGAATTTTTTTAAAAAAATTTACGACCAGCGGTCTTGCCCGAATTTATTTAAATATAGAAAATAATTTTTAAAATTACTCAAAATAAAAGACATATGTTATATGTTGTCTAGTTTCTATAAATAAAATCAAATATTTTTATTTTACATAAAAAATTTAATATATAATTGATAAATTTAGATGTATTTAAAAAAAATTTCTAGGCCCAACCCTACCCGGCCCTTTTTTTAAAAATATTAGGCCCGAACCAGATTTATTTAAAAAAAAATTAGGTCAGAGTACGGTTCGACGGGTACTTCATAATATTGTGATATTAATATAACTAAAATTTATGATAGGAATAAATATATGCGTAATTTTTTCGAATAAAATAAAACTATGTAAAAAGAACAATTTGAATTATGAATAAAAAATTTCTGAGAATGTTTTTAACCATATCATTCAATGACACCTCAGAATAATAGATGCTGGAGAAAAAATGTAGTTGTTACAATAAAATAATAAAAATTATATAATTATTACACAAGAATGGGGTTCAATGGACCCATTTAGAAATAATATTTTGTGACTTGGTTATAGCTATTCATGTATTTTGGGAACCTTAATATATAAGCTTCTGAAACATTATATTACTCAAATATGGCAGATGATCTACGGAAACAATTGATAGGTTAAGTGCAAAAAGACAATATGCATTTTTTAATTACTTGGGGTTTTTAATCAAACTAATTAGGGTTTAAATTTTACAAAATAAGTACTAAATAATGGTGAAAATAAAATGTTTGTCGCTGATAGATTTTTTGTTTATTTTGTTAATAACTTTTTTATTTTAAATTAGGCTAATAAACTGATTGAACCACTAACCTCTACTAAGGAAGCCCTAAAGAAGGATATAAAATTCATCGTTAGTGTTTTCATAATTTTCTGGCCATAATTTGACCTTAAAACTTTTCTATAACATATTACAATATTTCATAAAGACGGTTAACCAAATTAATTACGGAATTCAAATTTGCTAATTAAGCACTAAATAATGACGAAAACCGGATGTTTAGTACTACTATAGTTTTTGTTTTGGCACCACGCCATTTTTTGTTTTTTTCGCAAATAACTTTTTATTCTTAAAATCGGCAACAAAAGTGATTGAAACACTAACTTCTACTAAGGAAGCCCTAAAGAAGGATATAAATTTCATCGTTAGTGCTTTCATAATTTTCTGGCTAAAATTTGACCTCTAAATATTTCTTTAGCGTATTACGATTTTTTCATACGACGGTTATCCAAATTAATAACGGAATTTAAATATATTAATTAAGCACTAGATAATGGCGAAAACCGGATGTTTAGTACTACTCTAATTTTTGTTTTGGCACGTCGCCAATATTTATTTATTTTTGTTTTTTTTGCCAATAACTTTTTATAAATTCGGCAACAAAAGTGATTGAAGCACTAACCTCTACTAACGAAGCACTAAAGAATGATATAAGTTTCATCGTTAGTGCTTCCAAAAGTTCGTTCAACTTCACGCTTAAATCGTGACGTCATAATTTTTATTTAGCTCATAACTTTTTTCCATATGGCGGTTAACTAAATTAATAACGGAATTTAAATACATTAACTAAGCATTAAATAATGGCGAAAACCGGATGTTTAGTAATACTCTAGTTTTTGTTTTGGCACGTCGCCAATATTTGTTTATTTTTTTTTTCGCCAATAACTTTTTATTCTTAAATTCGGCAACAAAACTGATTGAAGCATTAACCTATACTAACGAAGCACTAAAGAATGATATAAGTTATCGTTAGTGCTTTCAATCAACTTTTAAGCGTGAAGTTGGCACAAATTTTTATTTTTGCCTATAACTTTTTTTCCTTAAAATCGGCTACTATACGGATTGAAGCACTAATAAGCACTAACGAAGTTCTAAAAAATGACATATGATTCATCGTTAGTGATTCCAAATGTTCACCCAACTTCACGGAGCTTTCAAATTTATTTATGAATTCTATTTGATAATAAGCTTATATATATATATACTACAATTTCATAACAATAATTTACACACCATTGCCTAAAACTCTATTTTTTTACATTATGGGGATGTTTTTTTTAGAGAAAAAATATTATAATAACATTACATAAGAAACGCTAGTTTATATAAAATAATAATATTTTAATTATGAAGGCACAAAAAAAAGCAGTGTACAAAAAAAAAAATTTGGGAGAAAATAATAATAATTTTTAGTAAAAATAAATACAAAATTGATTAATAATGGAATAGTTCATTTAGTTTTCGTTAATCCTTTAAAAAAAAATGAAATATAAAGATATTATAAAATGCTAAATTAGCCCATTAGGTATATTGAATTAATTCATAATAATATTTAAAATTTTTGCCCTAGGATCTAATATAAAATCTAGACTATGGAAGCGCGTATTAAATTCATTTTAGATTCTCTCACAAATATGGAATTTTTATTACTTATTTATCGATGAATAGGGGAAATCGATTAAATTGATTAAATATGTCAACCTAAGAAAATCAGCATTTTGGATAAAAAGTTAGTTCATCAAAATATATACCCACACCATACATGCAAGTAAATAGATCACCTTGCACTGGAGGGGATACGAAATAAAACCCCTCAAAAATCAAAGCTTTTAAATACAACCAATCTCATTTAGAAATTCTGGTTATATGCCAATAAATTACTAAATTTTAAAAATAGCAACTCTTATCAAGTAATTATTACAAAAAATTGCAATTACAATTGAAATTTGGATACTTGATTTTTATGTCTTACTTTAACATTCGAAAATAGATTAATATGCCTTGATAAATTATTAATGTGGGAAATCTAATAAAATATTTATGAATAAATAGAATAAATGATAAACATAATTATTATATTATAAAGATTATATGTAGTATTAAAGGTTGGTATTTCAAAGATTATATTAAAATTATATACAACATTATCATATCTATATTGCCTATTTTATACTATATAATATAAAAATCTCTATGGTATTATAATAAATCTTAAATTAGTTTGGTATTATTATTTTCTTCAAATATCATAATTTTTAAAAACTAACCTAGATATAATAGTGATAATACACTGTGATGCTTTGCTAAGATCTCTGCCTGGACACTCGATATAAGCAAAAGGCTAAAATCCGGATGAATTTGAAATTTTTTTTTAGAAAAGGGAGAGAATTTTTTATAGAAAATATATTTTTCATTATTAACTGCCATAATTGACGTGTATGGTTTAGCAAGCCCCAGTAGTTCTAAATTGACAAATCATAATTGAAATAATATCTAGATATAATAAATATTCATAAAACTTTCCCAAATTATAGAAGAGTGTTTAAACTTTGTTATAAAATTTAATTTACATATAAATGATTATATATTTTAATAAATATTAAAATTGTGTCATGTAAAAAATCTTTTGAAAATTTCATCAAAATTTTATTTCTAAAATAAAATTTTTAATAATAAATTATTTCAAAATATTTTTTGTCTATAGATGTAAACTAATAAAAACTATATTAGGATAAAATTAAACCATCTAGTGTATTTAATTTTAAAATAAGATTGCCAAGCCCCGGGGTTTACCTAACCCCAGTCTCCCCTACATACAAACACGATTAATTTATAAAACGGTTGTAGGAATAGATAGCTATAGAAATTGTAGCTATTTTTTTAGCATCTAAAGTCATTAGTCTTCATTACTAAATAGAATTCCGTTAATAATTCGATAAGTCATTTAAACCACTTAGATATTTATTGTTAATATTAATTAACTTCCTCCCGCATAAATGATTGATTGGCATCTTTCAGCTGGAAGCAAAATCTATTAATTTTTCCTACAAAGAATTTGAAGAAATGAGATTAGAAGTTTTTAGACCATTTTTAACAAATAGTCCCCATTATTTTTTTTTAATATCAGGCAAACTATTGCTTTTTTCAGAAGCTTTAAAATAAATAGTTCTGACAAAACATCTAACACACACCAAGGCTAGATATGACAAGAACTTGAAGCTTTCTAACAAATGGAACAACCCTAACTTTGAATTCTCTCGTAGATTTAATTTCACGTATGCCTGGATTCGCGGGGGGGGGACTAGGGTCTTGCTGTGCCGTTTCTGTAAGCCGATCTTATAATAGAAATTTTACACAAATAATTAAGGCTGTGAGCATTATGGGGAAAAATAGCGATTGACAAACATAAATTAAACCAAATAAAACATACAACTTAAATTTTATTGAATAAAATTGATAATTAGTAGGAATTACATTAAATTACAAGTAAAAATTAAATAACTGGGTGGATATAATAGGAGTCATTTTTAGCCACGGGTAATTATTCGAACACTTGTAAAATTCATTCTTCTTCCTTATTGCTTTTTTTTTAAATTTTACAGACCATGCAGAAACATTCATTTTTCTATTTTACTTAACTTTTCATACTTTATTCTATTTTGAATTTCTTTATAAGGGGATAAGGTTTTTTTTGGTTTGCCAATTTACCTCTAGAAACTCTACTTTATATCGCTTTAGAACTTTTGTATAAGCTAAAAATCTGGGAACAAGCTAAAAGGAACGGTAGGTAATTATAGTATATTAGATATATTATAAAATTTAAATATTTATTTTTTGGTTCAAAAAAAAATTCAAAATTATAATTAGGTGTTAAAATAGTTTTTTGCAATTAACTGCTAATGACTCTTTTCCAAAAATAAACATAGTCCATAGATAACACGCATAAAAACAGACAAATTTGAAGATATTTAGCCCAGGATTAAATAGTTGCGTTTTCTTCTCCCGGTTTGCAACCCGTTTCCGATCTCTCCTATTCATTTTACCTAATTATAGAAAAATATTTATAACAGATGGAAGTAAAACTAGCATTCTTAATTAAATTATTCTTGAATATCACATCACATCACATTTTATTTGATAATGATTTTTATTTATTTTCTACCTGACACTGATATTTATAATTTTTATTAGCGCTTCCTTGGCAATGCAGTTAATTTATATTTATAGCGCATAATGCAGCCAATATCTAAACCATCATGCTCTTGAAAATCTATGAAAAACCCAAATTCTATGAATGGGCGAATCATTATAAAATACCAACTGGTTTTATTTTATCAATGTTAATCACTAACTTTAAAGCCATCTTGGAAAATAAATGTCACTTAATAATTTTCACCTTTAAAAATTCACAAATATAGATATATTATATACATAAAAATTTTATTTTTTTATGATAAAACATTAATATGAGCTTATCATATATATTTTTTTATATTATTTATATTTTTGTAAATTTTTCGGAGGGAGCACCTTAAATTACTATTATAACTTCAAGGGTACTATGTGCCCTCGAACATCACTGGTAACTGGTAATGTAATAGAATACTTTTTTAGAAATAATTAGCGTCCTAAAATATAAAAATTGCATATTTTGGCTAATAAAATTATATTTGATAACTAAAATATATTTGAACAGGTGCGTATTTTGTATTTGAAAATATAAATTAAATCATATACAAAATAAATTTGAAATAGATTGTTTGAACCAAATCGATATGAAGTTCAGTTTAAACCAAATCGATAAGATGAAGTTTAGTTTAAACCTGAATCAAACAGCTCATTTTTAATCTACATAAACAACTAATTTATGTTTATTGTCTAAAAATTTTCTTTTCATCCATAAATAATATTTTTTTTAAATGTCCTAAAATAAATTATTTGTTATTTAATCTAAAAAAAAATCCTAAATATTTATTTTGAAATTTTATTAAATTTTTTTTAGAATAAAATATACGATGATAATTCATACTGAATCATAACTCAATAGATTAAGGTACAACCCATCATTTGTTGATTTATTCATATCTTAGTTTAAAGGATAAATAATTAAAAAAGAGGATATTTATTAAAAATAACCATGGTATTTCGCTGAGAGTATCCATAAAGAATTTTTTTTGGTCTTCGATTGTCCTTAATTCATCAATTTGATTGGGATCATTACCGGCCTGTAAAGATGGTCTTCTAGCCGATCGCTGTTTATGTGTTTTTTCTTGTTCTTCCATCAAAGAAGTATCTTCTGTAGAGGATGAGGGGGTTACATTTAATTTATCTGAGATGTTGTCTGATTCAATAATATCTTTGTTGGCTTTCATTCGATTAGGTTTCATATTTCTGAATTTTGACTTTTTGTAAGATGAAGTAAAACTCCGAGGACTTTCTTTTGAATCTTTTTTTGTATAATATACACAATATATTTTAATAAAATATATATCGATATATTATTACATGTATAAATAATGATCAAATTACCTTTGGTAATAAAAGTGTCTTTATCGGAGGTAGTCAAAATTTCGCTGTTGTAATATTCACCGTTACAATCTCGATTATGCAAATTATTTATTTTCAAAGATTTATCTAATGTAGGAATGCGAAATCTATTTGTCTTATTTCTTAATGCTTCCAAACGATCACTAAAAGGGAAGATAGATGTATCAATTAAGGAACTGCTTTTTGTTTTAATATTTGGAGAATAATGTTCAGGATTTACCATGGAAAATCTTTTGCTATATTCGGTACCATTAGATATTTTATTGTTTTTCTTTACTTTTGTTTTCGTATTATGAATTAATGTCTGGTCAACATTTGGATCAACGGTCTCTTTATACGCAGTTTGAACTCCTAAAATATCCTCTCTCTCTTTATATGCTACCGCGAATTCAGCTAAACTAATCAATCCATCTTTATTTTTATCAATATGGTCATAGATATCATTAATATCTTGCATGCTCAGATCTGGAAAATTATGAATCAAATCTTCTCTCTCGATGAAGCCACTGTGATTTATGTCGCATTTCTGAAACATTTTAACTATTTTATCCCACTTTTTTGTATCACTTGACATCATGACTATTTTCAAACCCTATATAAGTCTAAATTCGAGAAATAACATAATCCATCATTGGTTACAATAATAACGATTATGAAGAAATGATTGAGTTATAAAGCTAAGAAGCAAAATATTTCTAAAGAGATTTACATCTTAAACATTTAAATATCGGAATGATATAATATAGAACCAAATTTAAAATAAAAAAAAATGAATTTAAAATTAAAACAAATTAAAAATGAATCGTTAAAAATTGCAAAATATTATTTCAAAAATAAATAAATATTATTATAATATTTAATTATTGTTTTTAAATATAATATCGACGTTGGTTTAGTTTATTTAGACTTAGAGTTATAAATTATTATTTTTTAACCATATACATTACATTACACTACACAATGACAAAATACTACATTTTTTTGGCTAATAGATAGATTATGGACCATATTTAAAAACTAATTATTAAAAATAAATAAATATATACTTCTCTATTAAACCATGAGTTATACCAGGCCTTAGCTCTTTAATTTTGGCAAATAATTTAATGATAAAATTTATTTAGTAAATAACAAAATTAAAAAAAATATATAAAAAATACGTTAGAAATCATTGATTTTTTTATATAGGGCATATAATATTTATTTAGGTGTTTTTGGATATCAACACTCATTAGCATTTCCTAAATAGAATACCCTAAATTTTTTAATTAAATTTTAATTTCTTACCTTTTACAATAATAATCATTACCCATTATTTATAAACATCTCAAATATAAATATATATATAACAAATAGAATTAAGACTACAGACGAAAAATATAATTAAACGCAAAAAGAATATATACGTTATTATCTAAGGGGGAGGGGCAAGACAGAATTCCTCCGTTAGTTTTTCAATTTCAGATGAGATACATTTTTCCCTAAGCCTTTTTATAAAGATAATATAAGAGCTCAAGGTTACTAAAGTAGATACAATAAAGCATAAACAAGTTTCCAGAATGATAAAAGGTCATCGAATGTTAGATTCCCTTAGATAAAATTGAGTTATTATGACGAGATGAGCGTTACTTTATTTGCATTACCAGTCAGTTTATCCCATTTGAGTTGAGGGGAAAAATTTCAAATAAATGGAATGCGATGTCGCTGAACTCCGATCACAATAAACTAATGTTTTAGGAAAAGCCAGGGATCAGAATCTTTATCTATAAAGGTGGTTCGGCTACTGTTCGGTTACAGTTCAGCTGCTTAAATTTTAAAAGATTCTTGCTTAAACGCTGAGATTTATCAATAAAAGGTCTTAAATTACAATTTATAAATTTTATAACAACGGTTTTACTGTTCAGAAATAATATAGGTTTAGTCTGCTTCTTCTAACGATTATATATAATTCAATTATTGTTTGAAAGATTAGGTTTAATTCGCTATAACCGCTTAGTTAGGCTTACTTCGGGTCCCTGGCAAAAACTAACAAGAAAACAAGTAAATATTTTTTTATTATATATATTTTCAAGTTATAAATTTAGTGTTCTCATTTGAGAGTTACTAAAAGATATTTTTTAAATTTGTATAGATATCATTACTAATTTGTGGAGAAGTTATCTAGACACTTATTATAATGATATACATTGGCGTACTACCCCCCCCCCCCCCCCATGGATTTTTTTTTTTTAAATTTACTAATTTTTTATAAATAATAATTGATCTACAGTATTTGATTATTTTTATATTTTTTTAAAATAAATTATATGACGTTGTATTTGCAGCACTGGAATTTTATATATCAAGCAAGGAAAAAGATTCAACAGATGCTGATAATCTTTTACAGACTATTATTAAGGCACAATTTTTAATATCAATTCAATGTGTTTATTTTTTATTTAATTATACATATGATTAGCAAAATGCTACAAAAAATTGATTTGGATTTAAGGGAGGTTTAGAATAGGGCAAAGGATATTGTTGAAATATTAACAAATATCAGAGAGAATGTGGATGAAAAATTTCATGAAATATATGAGAAAGTAAAGGAGATTGCTAATATGTTTGGGATTGAAATTTTTAAACCTAGAGTAGTTTCTAGACAATCCAATCGCACAAATATTGACGCATCTAGGATTGAGCATTTTTATTCCCCTTATTGATATTTTTATTTTTATTTCAATTAAAGAAAAGATTTATTAGTTATAATTTTATTTTAAAAAGCTATTATTCTCTTTTTTTGCCGGTTGGGTCTAAATTGTTGATTAAACTTGAAACACGAGAGGATATAAATTAAATCTCAGAGTTTTACCCTGATGATTTAGAAGGCTCATATATGGCAAGTCACTTTGTGATGTCGGATTTTGGTAAAAAAATCTTGACAGAATAGAGTATTCTTTGAAACCAAATAATGTTCTGGCGGCCCCTTCCATTTGTAATTGTACTATAGATTCCCTGCCTAATATTAAAACATTATTTATTATTTTAGCTAACTTACCAATTAGTACCTGCACTAATAAAAGGTCTTCTTTCAATTAAAAAGGTTAAAAACCTATTAAGAAATACCATCGGTAAAAAACGTTTATAGATTCGCCCTATTAAATATTTATAAGAAGATTATTCTAGATAAAATTCTATAAGAATTAGCAAAATCTAAGAGAAAAGTAGACCTCTCTTTGTAAATTCAAATCAAAAAATTGCAATATGATTATTTTAGTTTAATATATAATATTTATAATTAAATTTTTTCGTAAAATGAATTCTTAGTTATAACTATTATATAATTTTTGTATTAACTCTTAAAATGCATTAATACTATTTTTAATCAAAGTATTTATATTTTGAAAATAACGGCATATTTATTTAAATATCAATATTTGCATTAGAGATCTGCAAAGTTAGGCCCGGCCCTAATTCTATTTAAAATCTTCGGGTTCGGGCCGGGCCGGGTCTAATATTTTTAAAAAAATTACGGGCCGGGTCGGGTCGGACCTTGGAAATTTTATTAAATATATCTAAATTTATCAATTTTATATCGAATTTTTTATGTAAAATAAAAATTTTTGATTTAATTTTTTGAAACTAAACTCTATATAACATATGTCTTTTATTTTAAGTAATTATAAAAAGTAATTTCTATATTTAAATAAATTCGGGCCTGGCGGGGCCGGTAAATTTATTTAAAATAAGTTTCGGGTTCGGGCCGGGCCGGCAAAACTTTTTTAAAAATATTTTCGGGCCGATAGGCCCGATGCAAATCACTAATTTGCATACTTATATTGTAATTGTTAAATTACATTTTTTCTAAATATAATTTTTATACAATAAAATTTTTACTATTATAATATTTATAAAATATCTACATTTTGAAAATTATTTTAAATAATAAAATAATGATTAAATAAAGGAATGTTATTTATGGTAAAGCAGATATCTGCAAGGCCCTAAGCACGGCCCGGGTTTAGGGCAGGGGCGTATTTTAATTTTTAAAATATACCCGGATCGGGCCTAAAAAATTTTTAAAAAATCCGAGCTGCACCGGGTTAGGGTCAAAGTTAGGGTTATTTAAAATCAAATATTTGAAATCGCCATTATTAGCTAAAAAATTAAAAATAAATAAAATATATTTTAAAAAAATCCGGGCCAGGCCTGAAAAACTCTTTTTTTTTAAAAAAAGCCGAGCTGGGCCTGGCCTTAAAATATAAAACCCGGGCTGGCCTTAAAAAATTTTTGAAAAAAAATCCGGCCCGGACCGTGCAAATAACACCTCTTCAGGTCTCTATGGTAAAGTATTTTTATATAATAAATAAAATCTATAATGAAATACTCTCTAAAATTTTGTTATATGCAAATATTTAAAATAATTTTAACATAGCCTAAGATATAAGCAATTAAATATTCATAAAAAATGGGAGGTTTGGGGGCTTCATGATATGATATTTCTTAAAACTATATGTAAATTTAGATATATAAATTAAATGTTAAATCTTAAATCTTCATGCTAACTAAAGAATATTTTAACTATTGAAAATGGTTTAAAAATTAATTATTCGTTAAGACGAAGAGCTGGATGGTTTTACATTTTTATTAGATTTGCATTTCTTTTCTAATTTTACTCTCATCAAAATTGTCCTATGTTTTAACAAGTCCGTATTTATGGGATGGCAAACAGGAGCCTGGGCACCGTAAAAATTTTTTACACCCACCCTCTTCCAATTTACTTGAGAATTCAATTTTTCACATCTTTCTCTTATGTTGGCCACAATACTAGTACAATACAAAATAAAATCCGATAAAAAAATAATATAAATATCTAATATTTTATATTTATTTTTGAAAACGTTTAATGTAAGTTTGATATGGTTATTGCTATTTTTTTTACATTTTATATGTGAAGTTTTGATTCTTTTCGATGGTTGTATATTATATATTATATTCTGATTATTTATCTTAACTTCTCTCGCAACATCCTCTAATTGTTCTGACGATAATCTTGATCGTCACATTATTCATCTTTGGTTTCTCTATAAATATTAAAATTCAATTCCATAGCTAAAAATATATTTAGATAACGATCATTTAATAGAAAGATAGGAAAGGAAATAACTATATAAATACAAAATTAACTTATCTATATATAGTATCTGCATGTATTATCCAGAAGCTTTAATAACTCTGGTCTTTTTTTCTGTTTCTAGAGTTAACTAGTGCGCCTATAATTAAAATTTTATCTACTATTAAACTAAATCAATTTATCATAAAGAGGAAGATTTATTTTATTAAAATAGAAGTTAATTTTTCAAATCTTTTTTTATCATTATATAATTATATATTAATCTATCCAAGGTTATGTCATCATATTAATTCTATGACATTATTTATGAACCAACTAAAACTAATGTTTAAAATAAATATATAAGATATAATTATTATAATATCTGATATTTACAAATCAATCATGAGACCAAAACACAAAATAAATAATCAAATAGTGAACAGTAACTTTTCTACGATCTACTAGCTAATTGTAATTAGATATTGAATTTTAACCGATATATTAATCAAATAAATTTATTCTTTTCTTTTATTATATTACATATTAAAGTTAATATGATTATTTAAAAAAGAAAATTGAAATGCCAACCAAAATAATAAGTAAATTATCTACAAAATAATTTTTAAACAAAAGTATAATATTTTAAATACCCAATATTAAAGAGTAAGGAAAAGGATAAAATATAGGTATTTATTTTAGTTTTGAACATTCTTCAGAGTTGAAACTTGATAACCTATCCCATGAATGCTTATTTCAATATTTAATATAGTTATGTATTATATTATTGTCTTGAAAATGAGAGTGTTAAAAAAATTATAAGAGTAAAATGCCAGCAATTTAAAAACTAATTGCTATACCAACTCAATCACCAAACGTATACTAATACTTTAAAAGCTTTATAATAATTTGGATTAGGTCATTTAGGCCGAGGTATAATTAATTTATAAAGGGCTCAAAAAATAAAATCACAAAGATTCATACAAAAGGTATTAAAATAAAAAAGCTTACTGTGCAAAAACTGTTAAGGAGATCTTTTTAGAATAGGTCCCTGTAAATAAAATTGTGCCCTCTCCGGAAATGTAGTGACCAAAATGTGATATATGATTTATAATTAATAAAAATAAATTATATCTTAATAGATTTTTGGCAATTATTTTTTTTAAACTAAATTATATAAAATATTGTAATAGATCATGAGGATACTAGTTACCGCCTTTTCCATTTTAGAAAGTGAAGATAATATGCATCGGGCTATTTGGTGCCTACATTCATCACGATAATATTATTCAAATTAAAAAATTGCATGTTTAACTTTACGTTCATAAAGTGGATGATTATAAATGTTAAATCATCGTTTACAACTCACTTGAACGTATATAATTTTTTTAGATTTGGTGTATATATATAGGCGAAATTGTGCCATAAACGGCCATGGGTGAAGACTGGCCACCACCCTTTAACTTTTTTCCTATTAGACCAATTTCTCTCAAAATTGGTCAAAATGTGTGTATTTATGATATGTATCTTACCTAAGTTCATTTATTATAGCAATTCAATAAAATAATATTTCAAATAAACTGTTATTAATACCTCTTTCTGGAAAAATCACCTTACACATTTTTTTGTTTGGTGAAAATATTACTAATTTAGATTATTGATATTTTATATAAATATTATCATTAGGCATTTAACATTATTCACACAAAAACTTATTAAACTTTAAAAGCTTTATTTAATAGACATATAAAGCCTTTAATAATAATAGAGAGGTGGGTATTGACTGGCCATGTATTGATTGGCTACAATTCGCTCATTCATACTCATATTAAAATAAAAAGCTCTTGCAAAACAACATTTGGTGAAATAAAATGATGAACAAACTTAAGAATGTTTAGTAAAATGATAATTAAGATATTAATTTATAATATTATCATTAAATAGATGTGGTAATAAATTGAGATTCTAATACTAATTAAATTAGTGTATAATTAATTTTTTATATAACTAAAAAATTTAGAAATATCAATATAAGTCTTTTACAAGTATTTCATATTGTATTATTTTATATTTATAATAAAATTCTTAAATAATATATTATGGCCAATTAACACATAGTATATGGCCAGTCAATACATACTATGTTTTGACTGGCCAGAAAAACAACTTTCACATAACCTCATCTAGCTCATAAACTTATACATAGAGCTTTGTTTCTAATTTTATTTTAAAGATTAATATTTAGGCTACACATTGATATAAAATATGTTTGGTTAAACATAAATTTTAATACCTTTTTTTCAAAAAAGCAAAAACATGGCCATTCATGGCACATTTCCCCTATATATAAATATAAAGCTCGGTACTTTATTTCCCCCCATAGTATATCCTATATTTAATCTAGCTGGATAAGGTTTTCAAAGAATGAAATAATTTTAAAAAATCATTAATAACATATTTTTAGAAATTCGTAGATAAAATCGAAAAATGTTGTAGATCTAAAACAGAAAGTCTATTCTGAGTGGATAATTTGGACGATGATTGTTTGTCCAAATTTTTTGAAACAGATAATAAATCATTGAATATTTCAAAAAATTTATAGAAATAAGGCCGTAATTTATCCAATATAACACAATCATATCTTCAGCTCCGCTAGAATCCCTTTAGAGTAGCAAATTCGGTTTTAACTACACAATCGCTTTTGCTTATCATATAAAAATTTCGAAAAATTTCTTATCAAAAATTAATTTAAAAGAATTGAAAAAGATTATTTTTTAAATTTATTTTATAGCTTTATACTTTTGTTTTGCCATTACAAAATAAAAATCCCGTTCGAATAGATATTGGATTTTCAAATATGGATTATTAATTATCTTTAAGGCGGGTGTTAATATAATAACTAGTTTTATTGGATAATCTTTGTATTAGTATTTTTTATTTTATTAAATCTAATTTTGTTCTAGTTTTTCACACATTGCTAAATTAGAGTAAAATTAATATAACCAATAAAAATCTCTCTATAAGCAAAACTTTTAAATCGTACATGGGCTTTTTTATCTCTCCGATAGGAGTTCAAATAAGTGACTTTTCCGCATACAGGAAGCTGCGACCTGCCCAAAAAACGTTTTCATTATTATTTTATTTAATCCCATTTCCCTGCTTAATTAGTTTTTGGGGAGAACCACTTACTCACATATCATTTATATTATATATTGATATACACGGACACTTTCATGAATTTCAACGCGTTCCTTTTTTTGAAAATATTTTGAGCTTGAAAATATTCGATTTTTTTAAAAAATGTTTATACAACACTACTTTATTTTAAATACTATTTATAACTATAGTCATTTTTATTTAAATTATTTTTAAATTTATATTTATTTATCATTTATAATTTTGGAAAGTAAGGGAGGCGGGGTCGGAGATTATTTTTATTAGTTTAAAATGATATTTAGTAAAACTTGAAAATTTGTATTATAAAAGGCTGGCTTTGATAGGATTTACAGACCTCTAAAATAAATGGAAAAAATTATTTTTTAATTAATTATTAAAAACGGATATCAAAAGCTAGTATAAATTTTGTTGGAGATACAATGAAATTTAGGAAAACAATGACAAGAAATCCAAGTTTATTTCATAAATTCAATTAATATTTTTATTTGAAAAAATGTTTTGCTATTAGTGATTATTTAGATTTAATAAAAATTAATTTCCTATTAATTATTATAATAATAAATAAAAAAAAATCGATATTTATTCATAAAACTTTATTTAACTAAATATATATATATATAAAATTTTTTTTATATTTATAAGGTGCACCTAAAACAACAATTTAATTTGTAAGATTAATAGTTATTTATTTTAAATCAAAGCTAATGGTCAATTTGGTATTGGGAAAAAATCTCTTGGAAAAAATCCCCTGAAAAAAATCCCCCCGTAAAAATGAGTAAAAACTCATAAGAAAAAAAATGCTATGGAAAAGATTAAAGTTTTTAGCAAAGTATGTAAATTTATATTCTTGTTATGAAGATAGAACGGAAAATATAGATAGGGCCCAACCAAACTTGGACTAAAATCTTAAACCCGTATTCCTAATATTTAAATTACCAAATTCTAACATCAACTATTAAAAATTTGGTCAACCTAAATCGAACCTCTAAAATAGTCTGGAAGCGATTTAAAACTTGTTATTTATTCTAAAGGAGGTGTTTATTAAACAATTTTGATTAGTAAATATCAACAGCTACTAGAGATGGTGCCGGTCTACACAGTGGCAAAATACAATTCATGCCCTTTCACGCTTGAGGCTTAAAATGTTTAAACCTACCCATCCGCTCACTAAGACAATATTTTGATCACGCTCGTCACACCGACAAGTTTACGGGTTTTAATTTTTTTTCTAAATTTCTCAAAACATTATCGTTTACTTTTACGCTTTTTTGAATTAATTAAATCACAGTTTTTTATTTCTTTAATCCCATATTAATAACAAAGAAAAGAGTTACCACTTATAAATCTAAATTTTAATTTAAAAAAAGAAGAAGTCATTTTTTTATTATTATTTTGTTCGTCTTTTAATTCATAAGCCTTTGGCTATAGAAAAAATCTTACGTTGGAAATCGAACTTGTCGGGGCTAATATATATCATACTAGCAAATTTTTTCAGAATTTGCTTGCCTCCAAAACTTCAAAATATTTTTATTTTTATTTGTTTTATGAACTATGAATCTTTTAAATTTCACAACCTTCATCGGTGGATGTTGTCGCCTCATCAGAATCAAAATAATATAGAAATTCTCGTGTAGGATAAATTAGAAAAGTCAAGAATGTCATATTGTCGAATTTTAATTCATTTAACATTTTTAAAGTTGTTATATATATGCCTTTATATTCTCTGTTTAAAAACTTAAGACATTTGAAATTCGGATTTAGATTTAAGCCTACTTTATGTAGTGGCCGCATAATAAATCTTTCCTTTAAAAGATATTGTCATGTTCTTAGGGTTTTGATTATTCATGTATTATCTTATGAAGGTTGAAGAAATTTCAATAATTTTTGTTTCCATAAATAAACTTCATTTATAAAGGGATGAGAATCTGCAATCAGATTATCCGAGATTTCTTCAAATAGTGATAAAAAAAATAACTAACTGGTGTATGATATTTAAATCAATGGTAATCTATTAAATTTTGTGTGTTAAGCAGGTAAACTAGTATTTCATCATATGATTTTTGCGTATAGTAAAGATAAATAAAAATATAATATATTTAAGTTTAATTTATTATAAAATTTTTATTGCTGAACGAGATTTGAGGGACTTTAAATTATTTTTCATTCAATTGAAATTTTATAAATTTTATAAGACGGGGGAAAAAAATGTTGCTTATTAAGTGTGTTTTTTTTGTCAAAAATTATCCCTTTTTCAAAAGAATCAAATTAATAAGTATATATTATAATTATAAAATTGCTAATTTATATTCATAAAAAAAAACAATCTTAAAATTTCCGTAAATGGGAAATTTATGTTCACGCCCAATCACGCCCGGCAAAAATTTTGGGAAGGCCAGTCATGCCCAGTCGCGCTTAATAATTTTAAATTTATTCACACTCATGTCGTGATCCACCGTGAGTCACACTCCTCTCCAATTATAGTTTAAGCTATTAATTTATAAGACTGGAAATTTAAGATAAATATTGATAATTACGCCATACATGATTGGCAAAAAAAAATCTGAAAAATATGTAGTATTTTTCTTTTTACAGAGGAAAATGTATTCTAACCAATGACATATATAATACCTAGACTGATGATTCATTCATTAAAATGCATTTTTAAGCGTCGTTAAAATCAAATCAGCTGGACCCGCCATTTTGGTAACATATAGTAATTATTCTCATGTTGAAAACTACTATTAAATTGATAATTTGCTTCCTTATTATCGATCCGGTAATTCTTTAATAAAGTTTGCATAAGATATAGGAATAAATTAGGCTCTCGTTTAAAATTTTAATAATGATTAGTGTAACCAAGATGGCGTCTCCAGCTGATCAATGATGTACACTTTTAATGAATGAATCGTCCGTCTAGGTATTATATATATCATTGGTTTTAACATATAAAAAGTAACCAAAAATAATTTCAAACTTTATCTTTTAAATTTATAATTTTTTATTTGACAATTTTTCAGAATCATAAAATATGTTAACATGATTCTGAATGTTATTTATAAAGTTAGTGGGCTAAATTGGTCAGAATATAGTTGGCCCTATTAATTAATGCATATTAATTTTTTATTTTGATTAAAACAAATGCAAATAATTGTCAATGAATATTTATCAAACTAAAATAATAATTTTTATTATAATATATTTTAAATAATATTATAATTACAAAAATTCCTAAAATTTAAATTCAATTTAATATACTTAATTATTGCGTATTATGATATTATTAATAAATTAATATTTTTTAAAGCCTTTAGTATTATAACAACATAAAATAAAATTAATTTCACTATTTTAAGTGTGGACCAAATATCACATATCGAAGTAACCAGATTATGGAATGATTGGGCTAAAATAATATTTTTTCAGATTTAATTTTCTAAAATTATATATTTTAAGCTATTTCAAATATTTTTATAGAATATATTTTATTATGATAGAAAAGACTAATATTATTGAATTTATTCAGGTTTGAATAATTTCTTACCATTCCCTACTGTTTTTTATTTGTTCTAATTTATAAATTAATATATTTGTACTTGCAACAATAAAATCAATGTTAGTTGCTTTGCTATACTTTTTAGTAATAAATTTTTTCTAAAAAATACTTTCTATCAACAATCCTAATAATTATTTATTCGTTTAGTTCTAAAAGATTTCTATAGGTTTTAACCCGCTCGATATTTTTATCAAAAATTATTATTTCTATCTGAACCCAAACCTGAACCAAATTGCTCTTTACATGATGATGCAGATCCTGTAATATTAAAAATTTGCCATTATCAATTTAAAAATTAACATTTTATCGTTCAAAAATATGGACAGATCTCATTAATATTAAAAAATTACCATTATCAATTTAAAAATTAACATTTTATAGTTCCAAAATATGGAACAAATTGATATCTCTGTTGTAACTTTGCTACTTTAATTAGCATAAATAAGTAGTTAAAATGACTTGTATGTGAGAAAATAGAATTATATTTTAACATCCTCTTCTTCCTTGATCAAAATTTTGATCTGCATCTATATTGGCTGCCTCGGTGCTATAGATCTCCCAGAAAGTATCGATTTCCTTATAAGATTGATCTCGCCTAGAGTATATACCTTGACTAGGGGAGAAAAGACCTAGTGAGACGAAAATTCGAGGGACTTCAAATTTCTTTTGGTTTTTATTACTTTTTTTAACTTATTCAAGAAGGTCATCAAGCTTAAGGAAGATATCAAGAGATAATTGGATGCAGGTACGATTGCAGTGAATGTGCTTACATTTTGAAATTGTGGAAATTTTGATCCATAGGAGTTTATTTACACAAAATCGGATTTTATGTGTTTGAGAAAAAGACCACATCTCATTTTCTTGATGGTGTCTACTGCCTTATAGATCTCCAATAATTCCTTCATCTATTTACCAGATATGGAGTGAAGGTGATCATTCTGAATTAATGTGTTGAATTATCTTATTGAGTGAAAGAAAAAAATAAAAGGGCTAGTGGATCATATATTAAAAACGAATAGAATTTATAAAAATTTAATAAATTACATTATCTTTTCTATTTCTTCCATAACATTTCAATATAACTATTTGCATTAATTTTAATAAATTAAATTTATATACTGTAGCATATATATATATATACCTTGGAATTCATGTAATTCTTTATTGCAGTCAAATAAACTATACAAATTATATTAATCATAATTAATCCGATAATAACATTATAATAATACAATCATAAACATCCAATTAAACAACCTCATCCCATTCCATAATCCCCGGCAATCATTCTCGAACTTTCATCCATCTTCAAAACCATATGATGTGAATGATTATTCTTGTCTGTCTCCAGTACGGTAGCTAATAATTACATCTTTATCCAAAACATCATCATGCAGTCGCAAACCTTGAATGGTAATAGCGTTAAACTTTGACCGGTCCTCGAAGATCCCGTTATCTGTTGGACGGTATCGCGGTCACAATATACAATTCTGCATCCACCATTAACACCAATCGTATCCACGTGAGCAGTCCACAAGGAGTTAAACGTTTAACGGTCCAGGAACAATGTTATGGCTTGCACCACCATGAGGTCACTATAACCACCCCCCATCAATTTTCTCTTGATCCCACCACTCCTCTTTATTATCATTAACTGAGTAGTCATCATAACGTGTCCCTGTTAATGGGCCTCATCGATGGACTTACCCTTTTAACTTGAATCTTCTGGGCAACTACCCACAAGTATTTTTGATGAAAAACATCAAGTCTAATTATCTTCCGAATAGAGGGTAGTTGGTAACTATGGTTGCTAATTCTTGCTAATTCATAAACCAACTCACCCTCGGTAACTATAGCCGATATTCCTAATTTTTATAATTATGTCTAATCAGCTTTTATAGTAACCATTTTCCAAATGTCCAAATTAGCCAGGTTCTTATATCAGTAACCTTTTCCCAATGTCCAAATTAGCCAGGTTCTTATCAGTGATCTTTTTGCAAAAGTCCAAAATACCAGGTTCTTTTATCAGTAACCTTTTCCCAATGTCTAAATTACCATATATCCATAATCATAATCCATTAACCAAATTACCATGTAAATGTCATATAATTAGTATCAATGTTTCACAATATTATTTCCCATAATGTTCCATTTTTACTGTCATCAATTTCCCAAAATTTACTTCATATCATCACTACTTCAAAACTTTGTTCATGCCAGTTTGCTCTTCATATTTCACAAATATTTTCCATAATCAATAAAATCCCAAATCATTAATAGTGTTTTTAAAAGGCCAGAGTCGGGTCGATTTTTAAAAACGGCCCGATTAAGAATATAACTAAAATAATATTGTGTAAACCTGATGATTTTGCTCATAGATGGCAGAAAGGTCTGGGCTTCTACTTGCCAAATCTTGAGGGTTTCACAATATTATTTTGGTTAAAATATTAATGGCAGCTTTTAAAAATCGACCCAATTGCAATAATTAATCGATTCATTCTACATTCGTACCAAATTAACTAACTCTTTTTTTATTATTTTCTTCTTTTTGCCAATTCATTCATCCCTATTTTTCTTCGTCAGCAGTTATAATAATTCATTCAATATCAGAAGAACCATTATATAATAATAATTCATTAGAATATTCCATAATTTATTCATGTCTAAATTCTGATTCACAATTATATCTTTATCCCAAATATAATTTCATGAAATATCCAATAAATTCATATTGCTCAGCATAATATCACACATAAAAAATGTTCATACTTCAATATAACTAATATATTTCATTTGATACGGTTAATGCCATAATGTCGCCAATCTGTAGCATATATATATAACTTGGACTTCGTGTAATATTTATTGCAATCAAATATACAATTTATACAAATTATATTAATCATAATTATTCCGATAACAACATCATAATAATACAATCATAAACATACAATATAAACATCGTCACCCCATTCCATAATTCCCGGCAATCCTTCTCCAACTTACCTCCATCTACAAAACAATATGATGTGGATTGATTATTTTTATTTATCTATCGTAGCTCTCTACATACTATAAGAATAAAACACAGTTTAGTTTAAAGATAGACAAAATGATCATATGAAAATTATAACCTAAAAACACAAGCTATTCTATTAAAAATTGAGATTCAATCACAACACCCTTCCCTAATTAGTCATAACATTAGGGTTGTATAAGCATCTATTCTTTTTACCCTGAACTGTAAATAGAGGATAGTTAATTACGATTATCTATTAATTCTAGTCTTTAGATCTTTTGTTGATCCTAAAAATTTTCCAGGTACTACTAAATGCTTCCTTTGTCTAACATAGTCTCTGTTCTAACGATTTCTCACTAAATGATTTGATCTTTCTTTATTCTTTGTTTATTATCCTTTGCTTCTAATGCTCTATAGTAACCGATAACACCTTCTTGTAACTAAAACGACTTCTTGTAACGATAGCAATCTCCTGTAACGACAACAATCTCCTGTAACGACAGCAATTTCTTGTACCGATAATATCCTATAGACTTCTTCGTTTCTTTTCCAACAGTTTATCTTTATTTAGATCTTGATTCTATTCTTTATCCTAACGATTAATTTTAATCCTTTTCTTAATATTTCAATCTTTTCACCCTACGATAATCAATTAAACTTTATACCTATTCTCATATTTTCCGATTATTTTTACCTTTTAATTCTATCTTAAATTTATAATATAAACCAATTATACCAAATTGAATTACATAATTATGTAAATTTCCACAATCCCTTTACTATGGTCAAAACCGTTTAATTGCGAAAGCTTGGGACTAAAATATTCAAAAATTTCGCAATCATCCGATTTTTCGCAATTATACGATTAAAAATCAATAATGAATCAATTTATGTTTTTTATAAAAATATTTATCATCTATATATATTTTAAGTATATAAACCATCAAACTTTGTAATATATACAAATTTTAGTTGTTATAACAACTATATATTTAAATTTAAATAAGCTTTAAAACGAACAAAAAACATGATTATATAAATTTATCTAGTATGTTTAATATGAATTTGATTTTTCCCACATAAATATCAAGAATTTAAAAATACTAGGATTATTCGAATATAAACAATAATTTTTATAAATACTACCTTTGTTAAATTTCATATATTATGATACAATAAAGATATTCAATTTATTTTCTTTAATCTTTGTTGTTGACCCATAAGATGCTTATATACATAATAGATTTTAAAGGCAAAGGGGGACCTAACTTTAAGATGAGAAAAATGATAGCAAATAATAGATGAAAGGAAAAGGGAGCAAAAGTAAAATAAAGAAGATAAAACAAAAATAAAAATAACCTGTGTCAGGGAGCAGTTTATGAGAGGTTCAAATAATTTGATTTGATCTTCAACAATTTATTTATTGATTTCTTAATCTTATTCAACCTAAAAACTGATTCGTGTAGAGGTTTAAATCCAAGATATCCTTCACTGAACTTAAATTGTTATTATAGCCTTAAAATATATATTTCGTTTAAATTGTTTTTTTTATAATATAAATATTATATACCTTATTTTATATTTATTTTTAGTATCATTTTTTAGTTTTAGAATAAAATAATTATAACTTAAAACCGTTTTTCTTACTATCGTTATTGCTATATAACATGGTGCCCCGGAATGATAACTCACAATGATATATAAAAAAATCTCATATATATTGTGCATATTCCGATAAATATAAAAAGATAAAATTTTTTTTGGAATTATGTAATAAATTATAAAAATTATTCAGGATACACAAGGTAAAAAAAACTTTTTCTTTATGCTAATGTAAATAAAGTTTTAAAATAAAAATTTGCAATTTGGATAAAAAAAAAATTGAATACATAATAGTGACAATATGTACCTTTGCTAATTTAAGTTTTTAAAATAAAAATCTGCATTATGGATGATAAAATTAGCATATCCTCCAACAGGGAAGTTAAGTTCCCAAAGTTGGAGGGACCCTTAACAGACATATACTTGGAAAGACTTGGCGATTATTTCTCTCAAACAATTTTATCCGACTCAGTAAAAATTGAAACATTGATGAGAAATTTATCTGATGACCTATAAGATAAAATTAAGTCATTATGTACTAAGGAAGATATCAAAGATTATAAAATTATTATTAAAAAATTAAAATTTTTATTACCCAGTCAAGATGTTTGGATATTGACTGGAAGTTCAACATTGCTTCACAAGGTATTAATGAATCTTTTTTGGATTGGTTTTGATTGTCTAAATTAAGTAGACAATGTAATTTTAATGATCGCATAAAAGAAAAATTGAGAACATCTAGTGTAAATGACAATATAAAAAATAAATTAAATAAAAATATTAACTACACATTAGATGAAATGATTGAAATAGGAAGAAAATTAGATAGTTTTAACATTAAATCAGAAATTGACAATGTTAATTATGTTTTTAGTAGGGATAAAAAATTTAATTAAAATAATGACAATAATAGAAATAATGATAAGAATTTAGATACCCAAAGTATTTCTAATAGGAATGAGATTAATAGTAACTATAATAGACCTAATTATTATTCGAGGCAAAATTTTGATAGTAGGAATAGAAATCATGGTGATAACAATTTTAGTAATGTTAACGACAACAGGAATAAGAATTTTAGTAACGTTAGAAACAATAACAATCATAATAATAACAACTATAGAAATGATCAGTATAATAATAGTAACTATCAAAATTACAATTATCGGTATAACAACAGCAACAGAAACTTTCATAATAATAATCATCAATCTTGGTTTAATTATAATCAGAGGAGGCAGATTCAATGTGACGATCAAAATCATAATAATTACCGATCTTACAACAACAATTCAAGTTATGAAGGAAACAAACAGGTGGCATAATAATGATAACCAAAGAAAACAAATCGAATATGACGATCTTAATAGGTGGAAAGATTTTAATCAAAGAAAATAAATCCAGTATGATAATCAAAACTTCTATAGCAATAATTGTAATATGAACATTGAAGAAATTGGGGAAAATAAAGTTGACACTGCCAAAGATAATAATGAGAAGGATTTCAATGTCAACAACCTGGCTGAAAATACAGACAAAGGTGATGACAGTGCTTTTATGACTACTTTGAAATTAAATAATATTACTACTACTATGCAGGTCGACACTGGATCAAAATATACCATCATACCTCATGATATGGCTAAAAAAATTGGTATAAGAGAAATGAAGAAATCCAGTTTGCGGCTTACACCTACGACGGAAACTTGATTAAAATCATCGGGACAACTCAGATTAAAGTAAGTGTGAAGGAATCACTAAGTATTTACTAGCAGTAGTTGTAGAGTCGAGAAAGAACGCATTTTTAGGAAGAATCTGGATCAATGCCTTTAAAAATATTTTAAATAAATTCATAGGAAATGTCGATACCAATTATGAAGACGAAATCAATAAACTTATTAAAGATTGTGAATCCAAATTTACTAGCTAACCAATTAACAAAGTAAATGTCAAATTACATTTAAGATGTGACGCCCAACCTAAAATAATACCACCAAAACGTATACCGTATTCAAAGATTGATCTTGTGGGCGAAGAACTGAAAAGATGGATACACGAAAAAATTATTGAGCCTGTAAATGATGTGCGATGGGCGAGTCCTATAATCGCCGTATACAAAGATGATGGGAGCATCAGGCTTTGCACAGATTTTAAAGACACTATAAACCCAGCTCTCGAAGACTTTAGATACCCACTTCCACGTATAAATGATCTTATAGCTAAACTTTCAGAAGGAAAAAAATTTACCAAAATCGATTTCAAAAATGCTTTACAAGTTCCGATAGATAAAAATAGCAGAAATTTTTTGACTATATCTACACATATGGGATACCACCAATTTACCAGACTTCCTTTTGGGATGAAAACTTCATCTGCTATATTCCAGCAAATCATGGATTAGATTTTCGGTGATATGAAAGATGTCATATTTTATATTGATGACTTATTAATAACTGGAAATAACGATGAAGCACATTTTAACAACATCAAAAAGGTCTTTGAGAGAATATTATCGTATTAGTACCTAACTTCGCCAAAAGTTTATTTTTAAAAACAAAGTGAGGTTCCCGGGTCATGATATTGACGCCAAGGGGATTCATGTTAATCATGACAAATTTTTATTTAATTACAGAAATACTCGTAATGACACTACAGGAGTTACACCATCTAAGAGTATGTTTAACCGTGATATTAGAGTGAAATGGGACTTATTGAGACCGTTGGAGGAGAAGGAGAATAAAATAAACATTACTTTACCACGAAATAGAACCCAATACAGGAGATTTTGTTTGGTATAAAGTGCAAGAGAACGACACGTGGGACAAAGGGACAATTAATTTGAAGGAAAGCGCCACTATGTTCCAAGTCTATCAGAAAAAGGTATTACAATGAAACACCTGGACCAATTAAGAAAGAGAGAAGGCTATAACACATTTGCATACCATGACTCTCCTAAGAAGGACGGAAGTGAGGACAAAAATATTAAAACTAATGATAAAAATATTGTAATACCGACTCCTAGACCGATACGAAGTAGACAAAAACCTGTTTATCTAAAAGATTATATAACTTAGTATATTAAAACATGTAAAAATAAATTAAATACTAAAGCATGTAAAAATAAATTAAAGACTAAAACGCAAAATAAAAATAAAAATGCTAAAAATATCATATAAAAAATAAAAACGCTAAAAATATCATCTAACAATCTTGTTGATTTATCATCCTTTTATTATTCTAACATCCAAATTTGATAAATTCTCTAATTATTCATATATTCTGAAATCCTATTCAATAATGATAATTTTACAATTAGTGATAATAACAATTTTGTAAAATTGACAATGATAACGAAGGAGCTTGACGACGAGCCAGCGTACTCAAAACGATCGACTACAATGACTAATAAACGACTTGAACAATCAAAATGAACAACCATTTGAACGACATATTTTCTATGATAGCTCAGATGAATTATGGAAAGGCTTTTCAGAAGAAGGGGAATGTTAATTGATTGTTTTTTTTAATTAACTTAAATTGTTATTATAGCCTTAAAATATATATTTCGTTTAAATTGTTTTTTTTATAATACATATATACCTTATTTCATATTTATTTTTAGTATCATTTTTTAGTTTTAGAATAAAATAATTATAACTTAAAACTTTTCTTACCATCGTTATTGTTATATAACATTTGTTGATTTATTTTAAAATATCTAGTGGTCAATTAAGAAAACATAAATATTAAAATGCAGGCCAGGCCTGAAAATTTAAGTTTATTAAAAGTGTTTTGTTTAATTCACATATTTGATTTGGAATTATTTTACTGTATACCTAAAATGATTATATAATAAAGATAATTTTTTTGCTAGTTATAAAAATATTTTGTGATAAGGGTTATCAAAGACTTGTTGGTTAATTATTTTTATTATATTCTCTAGCTTTCTTAGTGAATCCTGTTCTCTTAGATTATCCTGTGTTTATTTAAAAAAGGTATATCAATAAATAGCTTGATTTTTTAGATTAAATTATCAGATCTCTAAATTCCCTTCACCATTTCAGAGCTTTCATTACCTTCTACAAAATAAACTAATCTTTTTTAAAATAAACATATGAATTCTAATATTATAAATTTAAATGTATTAACAGTCTATGCTGAATGAAAGTTTATTAAAGCTTTGTTAAAATAATATTTTATTTGAACTTATTTTTTTACATGTATCACAATTGTTATAAAATATGTAAGATTTAATAAAAATATTTTTTTACATGTATCACAATTGTTATAAAATATGTAAGATTTAATAAAAATATTTTTTGACAGCTTGAATAGATTCTGGAGTAAATAATTCTTTTTCTACTATATTCTCTAGATTTCTTAGTGAATCTTGATACCTTAGACTTAGATGATCATGAGCATATTCAAGAAACGTATAATAACCATTAAGAGCCTGATTTTTTGTAATTAAATGATCAGATATCTCTAGATTCCCTTCGTCATTCTCAGAGCTTTTATAATCTTCTATAAAAAATAAGATTAATTAAATTTTTGAAGTAATTAAACCTTCCAACAGGGATCCAAACCGAAAAGAATATCGGTTCGGTTCAGGATCGGATAAAAATAACGGTTCAAGGTTCAGTTTCGGTTCTCAAAAAATAAAAATATCGGTTCGGTTCGAACCTCTAAAAACCGGTTTGAACACTTTTGTATTTAAAACCTACATTAGGATTATGTATAAGGTAATTTTTTATTTATTTCATAATTAAAATAAAAACCTTCATTTTTATTAATTGCACATTATAAAATAATATTAAATTTATAAATATAACAAATAAATATATCAATGATTAATTTTAATATGAATAATTACTTAAATTTTTTTTATTAAGCTGCACAATTAATATATTTTCAAAATTCGTCTCACTCAAATTACATCTATAAGGAGATAATATAAATTTAATTGTTGAAAAACATCCTTCCATACTAACTTGGGTAGCTGGCATTGCCAGTATGATATCAGATTTGATGTGTCATTTATAATACTATATGTAAATAATTTATATATTAGATTTAATTCTAGGCATTATAATTTATAAGCTTAAAATATTTAAAAAATATTGTAAAATTGCAATATATTAAAGTTTATAAAAATTATGATTGACGTTTATCAATCAAATGTGATTGATAATAATTTTTAAAACAATTTGAATATAATTAAAATTTTGCAATATACACTAGTAATAACTTACACATTAATTTATAAGCATAAAATTATGAGACTCGAACCGGTTCAGAGGCATTTTAGCGGTTCGGTTCAGGATCAGCTATAAATTTTTTAGAGGTTTAGGTTCGATAAAAAATACCGTTTTTAGCGGTTTAATGGTTCTGTTCAGGTTCGGTTTGGATCCCTGCCTTCCAATTCTAATCTTATTTGAAATATTTCATGACAGCTAACACCTTCATCGTGTAGCGCATATTCTACAAGTATGATTATAATACATAATAAAATTACCATTTTTGTATAAAAGTTAAAGGTGCAGTTCAGTGGCATAGCTAGGGGGGGGGTTCGGGTTTGGATTACCCCCCCCCCACCAGAGCAAGTTTTTTTAGATTATAGGTTCAAAAGACTCAAAAGTGACTTTATATCAAATAAATACCATGTATTTATATTTTATACAAGCCTGAAAATTTTGCTCATGGATGATACAAAGACATTATTCGTGAAATCTCTAGGCTTGAGCAATATTTTTTGGCTAAAATATTGAGTTAGATGTTTATAAAAATTGGCTCAAACGTTTAACAACACTAATTAAAATGATCAATAATTTTAGGACTTTTATATTATAAGAAAAACAAATATGATTTTATAGATAAACCAGGCCTAAGGCCGGGCAAAAGCCAAAGGCCCGTTGTATGGACTCCCTCTAAGGAAAGTTCCTAGCTCTGCCACTGGTGCATTTCATGTAAAAATCACGAATAATTCTATTCGATAAAAATTTTTTTATTTTTTCACTTATCCGATTAAATTAACGTTATTGTTATATAAATTGGGCCTGAAAAATATAGCAATTATCTAATATTTTGCAATTAACCGATTCGCAATTGTAAATGTAATTTAACATTATGTCATGGTAATTTTTATCAATTTAAAAGAGTGTGCACTTAAGCGATATGCAATTAAACGGTTTTGACTATAGTAGCTTTTTAAAAAACCATTGGTAACTTACTGAATCACGGGGAAATTTTTAAAAAATCATTTTTTTCCTTAATCAATTCGCTTAAAAAAAACTATTTTTTCTCTCTATATATCCTTTTTTCTAAATATTTTCTCCTCTTTATATTTGTTAAAACCATTTTTTCTTTTTCATCTATTTGTTTTTCAAAAAATAACCAATTTTTTTCCTACTCTTATACTCTTCTTTTAACACCATAATTTTCTTTTCTCTTTTATACAACCCTTATTTTTTTTATATTACTCAAATTTTACCTATTTCTTTATTAATTATACTTTATCACCTTTAAACTTCCTATGCCTTTTTAAACCAATCTTATAACTTTCTCTTTCTTTTCCGAAATCTTTAGTATCTCATCAATATCATTCAAATAGACTATATTTTCATTCAAGCTACATGGTAATTGGCTTTTATCTTGATGTATTTTCCAGTCTCTTATTCAGTGTCTTCGGCGGGGTTTATTTAAAAATAATTTCTTTCAATTTTTTTTATAAAATTTTTAGCAATATTATTGTTCATTTCAATTAAACAAATTTCAATATTAAATAATTTTTATTTTAGATTCACACACAAAGACGAGCTCTATGCATAAACGCTTTCGGGCAATAAGATGAAGGTAAAAAAATGGCCGTACCCTAACCCTAACAGGCCATTTAACTAAGATTATCTTAACATCTATGAAAATTCTATTTACATTTTTATTTGCTTTAAAAATATTAATATATCTATAAACAAATTTTTATTACATTTACTATTTTAATTTTTTAGATAAGTCTTAACTAGGAAATTTGAGTTAAATGATAAAACTATTTTAAATCTTCAATTTATGGGCATTTGAAATGAATTCGAAAATAATAATATAATAAAATATATTTATATGTTTTTCTATTTTGTCTATTATAATAAATTATAGCTTAAAAGCAAATTAACAAATTAATTTATATTAATACATTACAGTTCTCCCCACTGTAAATCGAATTCATCATAATAACGTAACGGAGGTTTCGAAACTCTTTTTTCTAGAGTTGTATTTCCATTATGTTCTGCAATGTCCAAATCCTCAGTCATCGTTATGGGGTGTTTCCTTAGCTTGTACAAGAGCATCCCTAGTTGGTCGGCATGCTTGTTTTTTACAATACCCTCAGATACAACATCATACAATATCGCACTTTTCCGTTGAACCCCTGTCCCTTACCCAAACCTTTTGCTTCTCTTCAAATTCACGGGGCTCAACGTTCCTATCTTTATAATATTTTTGTTTCCATAACGCGTTTTCAGTCCTTTCTCTCGTAGATAATTTCCATTGATCTAACGTCGTCCTGAGCGGCCTTCCAAACATATTTTGGCAGGGGATTTACCAGTAGATGCATTCGGTGTATTTCGGGGAGTAATTAAAACATTCGCTAAATTTAACTGGTCCGGAGTCCCACCTCTCCAAGAGGCCGATCTAAAATGTTTTGTATTGTTTTTAAAAAGAAACGTTTTGAATTCAGATCCAGTTAACTGAGTACCGTTATCTGAAACAATGTAACGAGGTAAATCAAATCTAACGAAATAATTACGCAGATTATTTATTACACTTGTCGAATTAATATGTGTTAAAATTACAACTTCAACCCATTTGGTGTAAACGTCTACGCGAATTAACAAATACTTTCCAGTTACGGGGCCTGTCAAGTCAATGGGCATTCGTTCCCAAGGTCGGGTAGGAATGTTCCAATTGTATAACGGCACTTCTCTAGCTCCCCTGACAACTCTTGCAGCTTTTGACGAACTCTTCAATATCAGATCAAGATTCGTCCAAAAGACAGTATCTACATAAAGATTTTATCCAAACTATCCCAGGATGTCCTTTATGCATAACTTTCAAAACCTCTTTTTTTAGATTATCAGGAATAATGATTCTATCATTATAAAATAATAATCCTTCTTCGAAAGGAATATTATCTTTAATTAAGATAAATTTTTTTAAACTTTCCGAATAATTATTCATATTATCAATATGCCAATGATTTTTTTTATTAATTTAATGATCTATTTTAGATTGCTATCATTGATCGTTTCACTTAAAACTTAACTTCTAGTGAACAATCTATTAAATTGATTTTTACTTCTCTAATTTAATTTCAATTTTTTTTAACTTCATTAATTTTTTCTCTCTACCCCCAAACGGGACAGAGCGTCGGCGTATCTCTTTTGATTACCCTGCCTATGAATTATCTCATAGTCTTAATATAAAAGCTTGGTCGGTTATTTGTTATTTTATGTCTCTTTTATCACCTAAGATATATTTTAAAGGTTTATGATCTGTAACCAAAATAAAATGTCTTCCAAGAAAGTATCCTCGATGCGTAAGAATTGGTTTCTCCTGGCCAGTAAGAAATCGGTGTGCAATAACAGCTCCAAGACCATCTTCGAAAATGTCACAAGAATTCACGACAGGAATATCGGCTTAATATGGAATTATTGTATCTTCTTTTGATAATATTTTTTTTTAACTCTATTAAATATTTCATTTTCTTTAGCTGGCCAAAACCAACTCACATTTTTACTCGTTAGTCGGTGTAAAGGCGCACAAATAGAATGTAAATTTTTATAAACTATTCATGGTAATTTACCATTCCCAAAAATGAACGTAATTCTTTAACATTAGACGGTGTTTTACAATTTTTTATAGCATTAATCTTATCTTCTGTCGGGTGAATTCCGAATTCGTCAATAACATGAACTAAATAAGTAACTGACTTTTCTCCAATTTTAATTTTATCGGTCTCCGTTGTCAGTCCAGCCTTTTCAAATCTTCTTAATACTTCTTCTAGATTAACTATATGATCAAAATTATTCTTGCCTGCAATAATTACATCGTCTAAAAATGCACTAACCATATGAATTCCATTTAATAGGTTTTGCATAAAGCGTTGAAATATTATCGGAGCGCTAGTCAACCCAAAAGGGATTCTTTGGTATCGATAATAACTGACATGAGTCGAAATTACTAAAAGATTCTTACATTCTGGACTAACTCCGAATTGTAAAAATGCATCTCTTAAATCTATCGTTGAAAATATTTACCACCCGCGAATTTATATGTCAGGTCGATGAAAGTTGGTAGTAAATCGTTATCTATCGCTAAATATTTGTTGCTTGTTAAACGAAAATTTCCACATATCCGCACGGCACCGGATTTCTTTAAAATATTAACCGTTGGCGTAGCTGAAGTAATTGGAGTTATTGTTGGATCCACCTTCTCAATAACGCCTCGTCTAAAAGTCTGTCCAACTCAGCTTCAACACGGACGCAACGGAAATGGAATTCTCTAGACGGTAGCGCAATTGGCACTGTATTTGGTTGTATTTTGATGAGGGCTTCCTGTAATTTTATTTGTCCTAATTTTTTTTTATAAACTTGCGGAAATTGTGAAACAATAGTATTTAAACTGGAATCTTTCATATTTATATTATTAATTCGAACTTACAGGAAGTTTTATATCAATCTCTAAAAAGGGCATTCCAAAAATAAGGGAATTCTCACACTACCCAAATAGGTAAAAATTTTAAAATAATCTTTACTTCTACTTCCACTAAACATTTACCCAATACTTCGATCTTGATATGGTTATATCCTACTAATTTATAAGCAGGTGATAATGGTGGTTTGCTTATGCGACTCCAGGTAATATCATCTATCATACTACACGCCGCGCCAGTATCAGATTCTATAGTAAGCTGCAGCCTATTTATCTTCGCATCGATTGTAGCTTTATTATCAAATGACAAGCGAGGTATCCGTGGTAAAATCATTTGTATAGCATGCGTTCTACACTCTTTCGCTATGTGGTTTGCTTTTCCGCACCTAATGCATATTACTTTTTTTATGGCTGAAATTAGGTTTAAAACTTGATTTATAATTAATATAGTTATTATGGTTGAATTTGTTAGCATTATAATTATTGAATTTATTAACGTTATTATAATTCCTAAAATAAGTATTTTTGGAACCTTATATGCTTAGTTTTAATTATTTTATTAACTTCTGCAAGGGTTTCCTTCTCCAGCGACGACAGTGCTATAGCTAGGCGCACAGTATCTTCAAAAGTAATATTTCCTTCTGAATATTTTCCCCGAAGTTCTTTGTTCTCAGGTAACCCTACTCCTAAGATAAAAATATCTCTTGAGAATTCATCAACCAGCGATTTATACATAAAGAGCAAATGCTTTTTAATTTGATTGAAAAATCGATAATAGATTCATTGCCTCATTTTAAAGTAAAAAAATTATAGCGATGTAGAAAAATACTCGAAATATCTTTAAATATTTTTCTAAATTGTCAAGTAAAATTGGATAATTTCTGTTATCTAGGTTATTAGAAAAGTAAAAAATTTTAATTTTAATTAAATTAGCAGTGCCTATATAGGCTAATAATAAATCTTTTTTTTTATTTTTATCAACAATATTTTTTAATTTGAAAATGAGTTCTATATTATATAGGTGTTGCATTATGATAATTTTTATTACAATATAAATTTTATTTTTGTTATAATCTAATTTTATTTTATAAACGGCGTAACCTTACTTTTTTATATATTATTTTACTTTTTTGTATTTCGTTTTATATTCTAATTTATATTTTAGAAAATGTATATATACCTTTAGAAAAGAAAAAGAAAGGAGTTAATAAAATATATTCTTTATTTAATAAAGTTAATATAACATATTTATTATTTACCGGCACTTAATTCATGTTACTTTACATGGTGCCTCCAGTTTTGGCAAAAGAAACTCGCCTTATGGAAATTTTTTTTAAAAATAAAATTTTTTTCCCTTTGTAAATATGGTTAATAAAAAAAATTATAAAATGGTACAAACAATTCTATATAAGATGGATAAAAAAAGGGTAAATCATTTCAAAATTATTTTCATCAATTATGTTCGCCTTCAAACTACTAAATGTACCCCATCAAAATTCCATCTACGATATTTTATTTGAGTTAACTTATAATTCCGATGTCAACTTTTATAGGATAAACGGTACGGAGGATGTACTGTTTGAATTTATGAATTTAAGAGACATGATAAATTGCTTTGAATTATTAAACGGGAAACACTATATTTACGGCGATAGTGATTTCATTATTAAAACCGATGGAGGAGAAGGAGAATAAAATAAACGTTACTTTACCACGAAATAGAACTTTTTATGTAGGAGATTTTGTTTGGTATAAAATACAAGGGGATGATAAATGGTGCAAAGGTATGATCACACATAAAGAAAGTGATATGATGTTCCAAAATAAGACTGAGAAATGTATTTTGAGGAGACATTTAGATCAAATTAGAATTAGAAACTGTTTTAACACAATTATTAACTATGACTCTAAGGATTCTTTTAAGGAGGGAAGTATGGATAAAAATATAAAAATTACTGATAATAACGATATAACACCTATCTCTAGACCTGTGCGAATTAAAAAAAAAACCTGCTTATTTAAAAGACTATGTAACTTAAAATATAAAATAAATATTAAATTGCATAAACTAAATTAAATATTAAAACGCTTATATTAAAACGCAAAAAATTAAAACGCTAAAAATATAACAATCTTATTGATTTATCATTCTTCATTTATTCTTATGATGAACTATTAATTCTTATTCGCAACTTATTTATGATAATAACAATTTCGGAAAAATGATAATAACAATTGAGTACTATCAAACAAGCTATGATTAATGGAGACAATTTACGATATGGATATCAAGCTTGTGATTAAACAAACCAACGTGCAAAATCGAATTGATCAAACCAACGATTGGGACAAGCCAACGTTATGATGATTTGTGATACAACTTGATTACCAAAACGATAAACCACTTGGACAACAAACTCTCTATGACTTCTCCGATGGAATTATCAGAAGAAGGAGAATGTTGCATTATGATAATTTTTATTACAATATAAATTTTATTTTTGTTATAATCTAATTTTATTTTATAAACGGCGTAACCTTACTTTTTTTATATTATTTTACTTTTTTGTTTTTCGTTTGTATTCTAATTTATATTTATAGAAAACGTATATATACCTTAAGAAAAGAAAAAGAAATTAGTTAATAAAATATATTTTTACTGACTCGAACCTCGCGCAATATCGTCACCATCCTTATTCTCTTCAATAGGTAATCCTGAATGCTAACTTTTTCTTTCATGAATTCTAGAATATGAAATTGAGTAGGTAATTCATTTATCTTCAGAGGCATAGTATAATTATTTTAAATAATTCGTCGTCGTCGAAAATCGAAATAACTTGAAAAGAATCGTTGTCAAATGAAATGAATTAGAAAATAATAATATAAAGTGATTTATTTAATATAATAAAATATATTAATATGTTTTTCTATTTTGTCTATTATAATAAATTGTAGCTAAAAGCAAATTAACAAAATCAATTTATATTACATTACACATTTATACAACATTTCTATTGAATTCCGATTTATCATTGTTGATATGACCAATTAATATTAACCTTTAAATTGTTTTTTTCTTATGTTGATATAAATTGATTTTTTTTATAAATTGTGTAGATTGATTTTTTTTATATAAATTTTTATATATTAATATGAAAATTGTTATATAAACCTGATTTTTTAGTTTGATAATAGATGTAAATTTTAAAATAAATTGAATAAAATTAAATTTGTAACTTTGATTTGTTCTAAATTAAATAAAATAAACTCGTAACATTTTATCTGTTTTTAGAAAACTTTATGGTGGCAGTTTCGCTACATATTCGAGGAAATCGTAAATAAATAAATAAATATTAAACAGATTCCCAATAATAATGTTAATATAAATATTGAATTTCCAATATACTCAGGCAATGGCGATTTTTTTTTGAGTAGATTCGAAGACATCTCAAGGACACTCAGATCTCGGACATTGAACAGGTTCCTTTACGAGAAGACTACCAGATGAGGTATATATCAAATTAGACGAACTAAATAAAATTGGGCTATAATGACTTACAAAATATTCTAAAATCCACAGACAATATGATTTTAGCTACTGGAACATAGACAACTAGATAAATAAAGTTTTGGAATGTAATATTTATATCATTCTAAAAACATGTAAGAAATGATTTATTTGAAAAAGTGAAGAATAATTAAAAAAATTTAATGATAAATCTCTAAATTATGAATAAACCTATATGGGACAATAATAATAAAACAAAGTCCATTGACAAGTTAGAAGATTATTTAAAATTTCATGATAGTAAGAATACTCTAAGCTTAATAGGTAATTTACCAGATGAATTATATTTAGTCATGAAAGCAGTGTTTCCAAGAGAGTTAAATTCAAGTTATGATGAAACATTATATACATTAAAGTGTTTATGTAATTATAAATCGGCTACAGAAATAAAAGAAAATTGTTCTAATAAAAATTTTAGTAAATCTAATAATG
Organism: Gordionus sp. m RMFG-2023; assembly: GCF_954871325.1. NCBI lineage: Eukaryota > Metazoa > Nematomorpha > Gordioida > Chordodea > Parachordodidae > Gordionus > Gordionus sp. m RMFG-2023. The sequence continues at coordinate 20,880,250 of NC_088775.1, forward strand.
AGAATTATTATAAAAATAGAAACTTAGTAAAGAAACACATTATTATAAAAGAAATTATCATTATAATTGTAAATCTTTTAGTATCAAAAAATTGAAAAATATTAAATTAAAACCCAATATTCAAAAGGAAAGAGATTCTTATAAACTAAAAGAAATAAATTATATAATAAAATTTGAAACATTTGTGATTATAGAAAATAAGGAAATAAACTTTAAAGAAAATAAGGAAATAAATTTTAAAGAAAATAAGGAAATAGTCATTAAAGAAAATAATGAAATAAAAAAAAACTCTTACTAAATGCGATAAAAAAAATTGAAACTTATAAATTTGAAGATAATTAAAAGTATCACTAAGAGAAGTCATATAAAAACTAAACGTCTTCATTCTAAAATAATACTCAAGGATGTGATGAAGAGATCTTTTTCTAAAAATTTAAGGCTCAAAAAATTATCTTTCACTAAAAACAATCTTATGAATAATTATTATTTCAAAATACTTTTTAAATTAAAAAATAAGGGCATAAAGTTATAATTTCTGAAGAGAGAGATGGATGTACAGATGTACATCCCATCTTATCATCTTTAATTAAAAAATATATATAAAAAATAAAAATAAAGCTAAAAATATTATCTAACAATCTTGTTGATTTATCATCCTTTTATTATTCTAACATCCAAATTTGATCAATTCTCTAATTATTCATATATTCCGAAATCCTATTTAATAATGATAATTTTACAATTGGTGATAGTAACAATTTTGTAATTGACAATGATAATGACGGAGCTTAACGACGAGCCAGTGTACTCAGAACGATATTAACAAACCAACGTGATAGAATCAAGCCAACGACTACAATGACTTATGAACGACTTGAACAATCATATGCACAACCAAAATAAATATCATTTTCTAATATGACAGACTGCACGATAAGATTCACATGCAAGAAAAACCTGAGTGGAGATCATTTTTTTAAAGGGTGGAATGTTGATATGACCGATTAATACTAACCTTTAAATTGTTTTTTTTTATGTTGATATAAATTGATTTTTTTTTATAAATTGATAAATTTTTATATATTAATATGAAAATTGTTATATAAACCTAATTTTTTAGTTTGTTAATAGATGTAAAATTTTAAAATAAATTGAATAAAATTAAATTTGTAACTTTGACATGTTTAAATTAAATAAAATAAACTCGTAACATATATACATTCAGTGACCCCTACACTTTTTGAGGGATAGAAGCAGAATACCCCCCTAAAGTACCCCCCCCCCTTGTAAACAATAAATTTCAAAAATAATTTTTATTGCATCAATATTTATTATAATATAAATATAAATATAATGTAATAAATATATACTTTAAAAATTTTATTTTTAAATTAATAATTTAGATAAATTAGGGGAAGAGAAAGCAAAAGAATTTATAATTTCATCAATATTTAATTGTTTAAATAAATTATTTTCCATTGATAAAATGGTTAAATTATTAAGAAATGGATCTTTCATGACACTACGAAGTCTTGTTTTAATTAGTTTAATTTTACTCATGACCCTTTCGGCAGTACATGATGTAGTAGGAATAGTTAATAAATATTTATATAAAATTGTTAAATTTGGGAAAGCAGAAAAATTTATAAGCAGACGATAAGGTAAAATAAATGAATAGTTTCTCCAGTCTGAATCATTCATCTCAGAATTATAATCATCATCAGAAGAAGCTAAATAATGTATTAGTAAAAATATTTTAATTAAATAAATTTACAATTCTCAGAATCTGACAAATCTTCTTTAACCTCTAGGTCACGAGTAATAATTACGTCCCCCGTTTTAGCCATTTTATAAATATTTCTAAACATCAACATTTCCTCAAAAACTTGACTTGTATTTAATTGATAAAATTCACAGATATCCTTGATATCATCTTTAACAATTGCCTTTTCCGCCATTCCCTTTGGGGTAAAAAATGATGTTTGACCCAAAAATTTTATCGATTCATCGTTAAATCTTTCACTAAACTGCATAATAATTAAATCAAGTGCAGCATAAAACACACTGATTTTAAAGCTAAAATAAAATATTATATTTAATGATGAAAGTATATATATACCTCTCCTTTTTGGATTGTAATGTTTGAAGTCTTGAACTTTCAAAATCAAAAGGTAAATTTCTCTTCTTCATAAAATCTTGGGCCTTTGAAAAGACATCCAAAAATTCAGTGTTATTATCTATTTTAGGATTATAAAATAATAAAAGATAATAATTTAAATTATACTTCTCATATTAATCAGGCAATCTTTTGCCAATTGAATTTGACTTATTGCAAACCCTATATCCTTCGAAATGGTTTGCAATTTTGTACAAGCCAAGCTTGTTATCAACAATATTTTATCCAAAACACATAGTGATAAAATAAAATAAAATTTTTCTATTCTATAGACTATAGCACTAGCCATAGTGGAAGTGGCAGGATCTTCAGAATCCTTTAAATTTGCCAAAGCTGCCCTCAAAGCATCATAAAGTAGGAAAAAATTTACAATCGCCTTATATGATGTTAGCCAGCTTCTATAAATATAAATTAAACATTATATATCGAAACAATTAAGATAATATTACCGAGTTGTATTCTTGATGCGTAAAAATCTATGTGATTTTGTCAGTAAATCACTCTGACATGTTTTGAGCAATTCATATCTTTTAACACCATTAAAATATACGTAATTTCGTCTAATATTCCCAAGACATTTCGCAGCTCTTTTACTGATTGCCATAATTGAACAACTATTAAATTTAATCGATGACAATAGCACCAAATAAAAGCTGCCTTTGGCGCCTCCGCTCTAATCAAAGCCTGCACTCCATTAATTCTTCCACTCATGTTTGAGGCGCCATCATAGCTTTGCCCCACTAGGAATTCGAGGGGTAGATTCATGGAGCCAAGCTTGGATATTATATTCTTTTTAATATCGAGGCCCGTTGTATTTCCCGTACAATAAATGTCTATCAGCCTTTCAACGGGCTTAGGTGTCTCGCTATTTTCAACATATCTCACTATCAAAGCTATTGCTTCTGATTTCGATACATCATATGTGCCATCAACTATAATTGAATAGCACTTGTTGAATTCAATCTCCTTTTGAATTTTTTTTATAACCATATTTTTCATGGTTTCAATAAGAATATTTATGTTATTATATGATAACAGATTTGAATATAATTTAGATTTTAATCCCTTAATTTTTTTCTCACTTCTTCTTTCTTCATTATCTTGTATATACATTTTAAGAACAGGCTCAGAATCTGCAATAAGTTTAATAAGGCTCATCATATTGCCATCTTGTTGCCTGTTCCCCCAGAAGGCTTGATTGCGAGATATTAAATATCCTAGGCATCTTATTATTATTCTAACGATATAACGGTTATTATCGACACATTCCTTTTGGGGTATTATAAATTGTAATATGGAATTTTTATTGTGAGAAAGCCTTCCATAATCGGCCATCATATGTGCCTGTGAAGATTCATGCACAATAATATCACGATTAATATTTTGCCATATATTAAGACCTTCACATGTCCATTTTGAATTTGAGTGTGGACCTCCAAATAATAGACATGTTAAGCAAAAAACTTTATTCATTTAAATACTATTCTAGCAACTTTGCTCTTGTCAATATTAGTTTTCTCATAAAAACTTTCATTAAAGGATATATTTTTATTATTAATATCTTTAGGGAATAAATAATGTTTAGGTTGGAGAGCTCCTAATTCTAGATATTTATCAATTATAAATTTGTCAATTTTTTTTCCAACAATATTGATGGGATCATTTGATTCCTTAGAAAAGGGAGGGAGAGGGAAGATAAAATAAACATAACATATTTCACATTAAATCGGGGTTTAACTTCTTTTGCTGATCTTGATAACTCATTATTCTCCATTATTATCAATCCCACAACACCAGATCCAGATGGCATCTCTTCTTGATGTTGATCCTCTTCTGTAACTGTAATAGTGTCAATAATCTTTATCTTTGACATGATAATAATTATAAATTTATATTTATTTAAATATTATATTACTTGTTTTTCTTGAACTTTTTCTTTAGCTGAAAAAGAGTGAGTAGACATTGACATTGCAGTATCTTTTAAAATAATATCTTTTGCCTATTAATTTTAAAACAAATATAATCTAATAATAAATATTTTTTTAAATGTTGTACTTGAAAATAATTCTTTATGGTATTACTTTTGTGTTTTAATAAAAATTTTGGTTGTGGTTTTTCACCTTGTTCTTGTTCCATAACCATACTCAGATTAATCTTAATGGGTGTAAGTTCTTTTTCTTCCTGTTGTATTCATTAAAATTTAAAGATAAATTAATATTTATTACCAGTAGAGAGATAATAGGTATTACTTGTTCTTCATCATTGTCAAATCTCTGCTCTATGTCTGCCTATAAAAAATATTAGAGTAGATAAAAAATAAGAATAATAAAATAACTTCTGGTTCACCAATTTTATGATCATTATCAGAGTCAGATATAATATTTTCTTCTAACATATTTTCATTATTAGTACACTTTTAAAAAAATAATCATATTAATAAAAATATTTATTATACCAACAGCATTGATTTGCCAATTTTTACTTCTTTTTCTTTAAATTGTGTTTTAATACCCTTTATAAATAAGTATAAACAATTAAATATTTAATAAAAAAAATTACTTTGCTATTTGTCCAATTTTGAGAAATATTCTTAAAAGCCACTATTTCAAAGCTTTTCTTTATATCGTGAAAATTAAGCCCACCATGTCTTTTTCTAATATGATCTGTCCATTTATCATCTCTTATATTATGATATGTACAATTTTTAATCAAGCATTTTTATTTTTTTTGGTTAATATTTTTGGGCATATTTTGACAATGATCTATAAATTATAAATGATTATATATAAGATTTAATATTTAAATTTTTACTATTCCCTTTGATAAAATTTTAATTTTGCGCCAAATCTTGAAAGTGGAAAAATAATTTTATGATAAGAAATATCGGATAACAAACTAATTTGCTAAACATCGACCATAAAAAAAAATAAATAAAAAATTTTAAAAATTTTAAAAAAAAAGTACCCCCATAGAAATTTATAGAAGCAGTTGCTTCGGACCCCCCCCCCCCCCACCCTCTGTTGTAGGGGTCACTGTATACATTAATAGAAAACTTTAATCATAAATGAATGAAATTTAATATTAACTTTATATACCTTCAAATTTATATAAAAATTTATTTTTCTTCTTTTATCAAATTATCAAATTTAATTACCATAAATTACCTGTCCATTCTTAGTCATCTTGTCAATTCCCATATATACCGCTAGCTGGGAATAATTTAAAATTCTTTTCTTTTTTTTGATATGGATAAACCTTACATAGAATTATTAAATAAATATAGAAATAACTTAATAAAATTTGTAAATATCGACCAAGTCGTTTCCTTGCTGACAAATAAGGGATTATTGAGTGAAAGAGAACTCTCATACATATTGAAAGATTCCTTACGAGAAAATAAAATACAAAATCTTTTAGATGTTTTACCAACGAAGGGCTATAATTGTCTCAAAGAATTTTGTCATATCCTTAAATTTACAAATTCTGAGTTAACTGTGATGTTTCAACAAAAAGATAGTAAATTTTAAATTATATTATAATGAATCTTGTTATATAAAAATAATATGATATAAGTATAAATATTACGAATGATTAATGATAGTTAAAATTATTTTTGAAGAGTTAAATAATTTTATAAATCAAATAATTTTTTTAAAAGTTAAAATTATACACCATAACTTCATTGTATCAAATAAAAGACTCTTACCAATAGGTAGGGTAATATATTAACCTTCATTTTTTATATATCATAACATGCCTATTTATTAAATTACCCATTTTTTTTTTTTTACAAATGTTACTTTTTAGATATGAAAATTATATTTTAATATATTAATCATTATTTATCATGATGCAAAATTCTTTAATGACAAATGATAAAGAACAATAAAAATTATATAAGGCATTCATTTTGCTTTATTGATTTAAGCCCTGCATTTCACATTTTGTATAATGTATCTTTATTTGTTTTCATATAATATTTTTAGAGTTTGCTGATATTAAATATCTGTTTTAGAAATAAATTGGACCAATATTGATGAACTTTTTTAATATCATCGTTTTTGTTATACTTATAATTTTAAATATGTAGGAAAAAAAGTATTTTTATAAAAAGTAAAACCCAAAATTATTTTTACAATAATCTGATATTGCCAAAGGCCTACAATAAGTAGACCACCTCCATGCCATTCTATATCACGTCAATCATGATTTGGCTGGTCCCTTTTAAAATTTTTAAAAATTTTTGTAATTGTTTAGATAGTTAAAAATGAGAAAGCCATTTATTTTAAATGCTTATATCTCAAAAACTATTTATAGTAAATAAGTATAATATATCAAATAGTAGTAAAAAAATCTAGAAAGGTCTATAATAAGAGAGGAGTCAATTTGAGTCTTTAAGCAATAAAGGGAATTGGTTTTTGAATTTTTTTCCTGCCCTTTTTTAGACACCTTTTATAAATATATATATATATATGACATGAAAACCTTGGTTGTTAAAATTTTATTGCTAGTTTACTAACTATTAACAAAATATTTTCACCTTTTATACTAAAATATCTTGAATTTCTATTAAATGTACAAATTAACTGAGGGGTAGTGGGGCCAAATGCTCCTTAGACATCTTAATAATTTAGAGAATTTCCAATAACATTATTGAATCTCTCTTCTAAAATTATTTTCTCTTTCTCATAATCGTCTTCCATAATATAGGAGAAATCTATTCCTTAATAAAAATAATTAATAATATATATATTAATATTTCGAAATCTATAGAATAGGCAAAAAACTCTTTATTACAAGTTATTTGTTCTGAAACAGGTCTTTATAAACTAGCCCTGGCCACACGTTTGACTGTACCTCCAACTCTAACACATGCTGTTTTGCCATGAGATGTGGCCCAGAAATGCTATTCAGTTTCTATTCCAAAATCATTTTAATGGTGGCAAAAATTGATTATATTTTAGTGATTCTTATATTGTGATGCTGCTCCATCTGAAAAGTAGGAGAATTTTTTGGGTGGCTTTAAATTTATATGCTTGGTAGCAAACAAAATGTTTTTGGAATAAATGGTAATTGTATTAAGAATGAGAGATATAACAATTACGTAACTTAAATGATTAAAATTTTTAAGTGTCTTGTAATTAATCACAAAGGATTAATGGTAACTTGCGCTTTATTACAGTAAAATCCTAGTACATCATCTTGAACCATAAAGGTATAATTTTCAGAAAAATTTACATGGATTATATATTCTCCTTCATTTAAAATCACTTTAATCAAATTCATACCTTAAAAAGTTTTTGAAGCAATTTAAAAATTTTATAGGTACCAAAATTTTCATTTTTTGCTCTTTTCGAAAACTAGGTGTGCTAGCTAGCGAAAATATATGACTTTCTTATTTTTTTTTCATATCTAAATAATTCCAGCAATTTTTAACAATTTATAAAGAGGTCGGTAGAAAATGGGCTTTTTTGATCGAGTTGGCATGTATGGCCCAGAAATTCAAAATATTTTAGTAAAAAAAATAAAAATATCATATAGATAAATTGCAACAAAATTGTAACAATAATCTGTAGTTTTGTTGAACAACAAGACACCGGACAAAAATACCCCCATAGTAAATTTTTTAAAATGCTTAGAAAGGAAGGGGAATAAAAAAATTTATAAATTTATTCTACACAACTCTAAGTATCTGTTGATTTTACCATCTAATAATTAACCTTTGATTTTTGGTGCATAACCCTAATGCGGTTCACAAGCTTGGTATCAGGCCTTAACCTGAACCTCAATATTTTGTAAAAACTAAAGAAAACTTATTGGCTGTTTGTGCCATTAGTTAAATATTTTTTTAATGAAGATTGAAACATATGTGGGTAAGAAATTAATAATTTTTTAAATAACTTTCCCCTTTTCTTAGCAATTAAAATAATTATAATTATTAAAATTTAGTTATTTTTGTTAGGTCTTTTTGTCCAATGTCTGCCCAAGGGTATTTTTGTCCAGTGCTTTCTTATCCGGGGTATTCTTCTGACCAATTGCCATTAAAAATAAGTGGGAGAAGGGTAACCTGAGAGAAGAGTAATAAGGAGGTTCTTTGATGGTGGTAAAACCTTATTTAGATTTCTAGTATTATTATTGGCATATAAATTTTAATTATTTGCTCTAATAATTATACTGATCGTCTATTATTATGTTTATATATTTATTATCTCCCAAATTATTTTCAAATATTTATTTTGATTTGATATACTAGAAATCATGATCAAAGTGGGATAATTATATATTTTTTTATGTATAAAATATATTCAAATCTTTTTCGCTTATTGCAAGGAAATTGGTTAGTTTTTATATTTAAAAAAGGAAAATGCGGACCATTTGATTATTTAATTTTTAAATTAGCAATACATTTTTTGTTTACATAAAATATATAAACTGATGATTTGTATCTTCACTTCAAATCAGATGAAATAAAATAGTAGTTTTAAAAATAATATAATTTTTTTTATAATAATAAAGGTGAACATAAAATTATCTCTCACACACGAGATGCTTTCATATATATGTCATAGATTTATTTTGTTTTCTTATGTAACGTATATTGTATTTTTTTTGTTTTTGGTTCTATTCTATATAATCCATTTATTTAATTATTGTTTGAGGAAATACATGAAAATTTAAGGAGTTGATAAGATATACCACTCTAATTGGATAATAAAAAATTTTAAATAATTATTTGCTTAATTTTTATTGAATTAATCATTATTTTTATTACATTATGCTCCATAAAAAATAACTAATTGAGGTCATTGTTATTACAGTTTAACAGGGTCGACCATGGTCTGGGCGCGCTATGATATTAGTAAAATATAAACGGACACTTTAGACCGAAAAATATTAATATTTTTTCTTATTTTCATGCCTGATTGAATATCACATTTATAAAATGAATTAAAAGATAATACAAGTTTTTTAAAAAAATTAAGGGATAGAATATTTCATTTTGATATATATTTTATAATATATAGAATAAAATAAATAAACATCACTAAATTTACAGTTATTTTTGAATATTTTAAATTTAATGTTTTCCTAATTCCGTTTACAAAAAAGTTTCACTAGCCTAATTGATACCTAAAAAATTTCGGGTTTAGAGCGGGTTTAACCGAAAAAATAGATTAAACTGCATTCTCTAAATGTTATTATTTACCTTTAGTGTTGTTAAACGGCTCGTAATCCAATTTTTAAAAAGGCAAACTCAATATTCTAGCCAGAAAATGTTGCACATCCTCGAGATTTTGCGAATAGATGTCTAAATCTGTGCCATCTATTGCCAAAATCTTCAGGCATGCCTAATGTTTTTCTGGCCAAAATATTGAGTTAGCCATTTTTTAAAATCGAGCCAATAACACTACCTTTATTACTAATATTTCAAATGGTAGACGAAAAACCACCATTAAAAAACACCCAGGATTTTCTGATAATTGGACTCAGAAATTCTAATAAATGAAAAATTATTCGCCATGAGCCTTTTTATTAAATTCAATTTCGTGTGAAAAATCCATTTTTTGAAAGTATTTTTGAGCTATAATGAAATGCTTAATATGTTGTTCATTCGACCAAAGTAAAATTATTAACTTTCCGAATTTAAATTCCAATAAATATTACTATAGTCAGAGACCTGCATTTTACCAAAGCTTGGTCCAGCCTTATATGGTCCGAATGCAATAAAATGATATTATTTGAGAAAACCTGGACCTTGCTTATAAATTTTATAAGCCTTCACTGGGCTGAATAAAAATAAATTTAGATCATCAATTTTATTATTAGTTATAAGGATGCGTAATTTTTTCTACTTATCAAATTTTTTTTTACTGATCAAAAAAATACTGATTTCTGATTAAATAATAATTTTATACTGGTTGAAATAGGAAAAATATATAGATAAAAAATGCAGAAAATTTTATATAAGTACTTAAGGTTTTAATTATTCGCCTTTATAAAACACAGCTCAAATTATTCAAAATAACAAAATTTGGGCCGATAAAATGTTTCAAAAGTACCTTATTTAGAAAGTAATTTGGATTTCTTTCTGAAGAATTTAAACGAAATTAGGATATGGTTATAAGGGCTAGATTTGGAGTAGGGTTAATTTTTAATAAAAACTGATTTAATTATATTTATCAAACAAATGTTTTGTTTATTTTGTACCATACCTTATGCATTTTTTTTTGAAAAAACTATATTTAAATGGCTGAAACCTTTAAAAATAAACTAGTTACTTTTTTAGATAAAGTAACTCTGCAACGCCTATACCCAACTTAAGAATGATTTTTTTAAAATCTGGCAAAGCTTGAAAGGATATTCCTCTAGCGTTTATAATTTTTCCCATATCCTCATTTTTTTCTCACAGTCCAATCTTTTTTTAACTTTAATTTTGGATTGCACTCGGATTTTTGAAAGAATAATCAGATCTGTTAAAAATTTTTAAAAAAAATTTCGGATCGGATCAGACTTGGGAAAATAGAACTGGAAATTGGCAGGAATTAAAATCCATTTTTAACTGATTTTTTTCCAAGGGAAGTGTATTTTTTTGCCACTCCCCTTCCCCCTCCACCCTTCCCTACGCCAAATTTTAATAAGGCGAAAACTATTGATTATAATATATAATTAGCATTTTGAATGAAACTTACTTTGGACATTTAAGAAAAATTGGAGATAACATTTAATACCATATTTCATAGAGCTCTTTTCAATACATATAAACCCCACCCCTGATAAATAGTAGATAGTGCAAGCTTAAAAACCTTTATTGTATAATTCCCTCAGTGTCTTATTTTAAGTTTTAATCTTCGAAACTTATAAATATTTGAAATTTGATAATTAGAAAATTTAATAATTAAAAATTAACATTAATCCATGACATTATTATTTATATTTAGACCAAAATATCGCTGTATATGATTATGAAATGATATCATCAATGAACCGAAAATCTAACTTGGAAAATGATGCACAGATGGTGAAATATACTAAGCATTGTAAATATATATTTTAACATTCATTTATGTGAAATAGTGTTCTATAATTACAGTTAGGGATGTACCGATATTTTATATCGGATAGGATCGGGCCGATATTTCTCCCATTTTAAAATATCGATTATCGGCAAATATTATAAAATTTTGCCGATCCGATATAAAATGGCGCTTTTAACAAAATTTAAAAAAAGTTATCTAAAAAACCATTTATTTTTATAAATAAAATCATTAATAAACATTCTGCAATATAGTTATTTTTTTCGCATTCTGTTTAAAAAAGTGTTCATTAATCTCTTCAGAATCTGTTTTTAGTGATGCTAGTGATATTAACAGTCCCCATCACCGCAGACCGATCTTTGATAAAGTGGAAATTTTGGTATTTCTAAAAAGAAATCTTCGATATATTAATTTTAAATATTAATTTCAAATTTCATAATATATTTGTTTATTACTAATTATGTAAATAGATTAATGTTATTACTTATTATATTAATAATAGCAATTGAATTGAATATAAACTATAACTGATCATTATAATATATTTAAATGACATATGTTATGGTATAGTAAAATTATAGATGTTCTACTAATAAAAAGTATATTAAAAATTAAAACCGGTATCTTTACAGAATACAAAATTAGATATGATATCGGATCGGTTATAGGCCGATATCAATTTAATATCTGAAATATCGGATCGGCCTCCAAAAAGTGGTATCGGTACACCCCTAATTACAGTTATCAATAAAACACCTTAAGGCTATAGTAAGGGCACTTTACAGCTAATATAAAGTCATTTATTTTAAGAGTATAACGAGTTTATATGATATTTTGGATGAATTAACACTCCACCCTGTTCAAAGGGTCAAACCTAAGATTTGATTTTAGAACTTTTGATTAGTCTTTTGTCAGGTTTTATAAAATGGGAATTTACAATCGTAAAAGCAACTGAATATAAGAGCAGTTAAGGCAAAACGAAAGGAGATCTCATACCGAATTCACTATTTTTGGTGGGTAAAGAAGCTTGTGACCAAGCTACTTCATTGAATTTATAGTTTACAATATTTTTAATTAGGACTTTGATCCCATCATAAACACCTAGCGGTATGTATTTAAAAATGGGAGTTTATCTTAATGCATATAGGATACAAGGAATATAAAAAAATTTTCAAGAGGAAAAAAGCGTTATGGGAGGGGAGAAGGGAAAATAAATCCACCAACTCAAAAAGAGTATCAAGAGGGGCATGTGAAGGATGGGAGTAGGTAAATTGGGGTATTCAAAGGACCGCCGAATCATTTTAGCCCCGGCTTGCCATAAGTCTTATGACCTTAATAAAATAATTGATTGGATTAAATATTTTTTTCACAATTCTTACCCATTCCTGAGAGCAGATATTTTTAGAAGAAAAGTTATAAGTTGATTTAAAAAAAATTCGATTGAATTTATAATTGCAATTATAAGTACGTCAATTTTATTGCCAAATTTAATATATTTCACTATAGATTCCTGCTTTACCATATGTTTTTTTTTGTAAATTGCCTAGTGATGGGCCTAATAATTCAAAAATTGTAATTAATTTCTAATTATAATTACAAAATTTTTGTAATTAATTATAATTACTAACGTAATCATGATTTTCTAGAGTAATTATAATTATAGAATTACAATTCTTTTTATAGTATAATAAAAAAATGAATGTTTGATTAAAAATAATAAAAAATAACGGAAAATTTCATTAAGAATAGAATATATATTTAATATGTTTCAAAAATACTAAGGTCTTACTCGTCCAACATAAAGTACAATATCATAACACATTTGCTTATAAATTAATATTAAATTTGTTATTAAGAAATGCAATAAAATTCTATGTTTCAAAATGGAATATCATTTATGATGTCGAAATATATAGATATTAGACATCTGAACTTTCTCTACCCTAATTAACAAATTTTTAAAAGTATCTATTTTTCAAAAAGTTCCTTTTTAAACGTGTTCTATAATACTTATTTAGCAGTTGCAAAGCTAAATAGTCTTTCTACAGGTTCTGATGAAAGCAACAATACTTTACACTTTTTATTTATAACAAAATTTACAAATAAATCATTAACCACTTCATAAATTATTTTGGATGACTTTAAAAAAATCTGGTAAAGTTTATGAAAAATTATGTTAACATAGGATTTCTCTAAAGGAACAAGATTAGAAACAGCTGGTGTATTGCTTAAAAACTTGGCGGTGGGGAGAGGATGACGAATATTTATATATTATAAAAATATGTTATATATAAAATCGATTTTTTTATTACGAATATAAATCATTTATTTATATTATATTTAAAAATAATGTAACAAATTTATTAATCAATACAAATTAAAAAATTTCCATATTTTCTTTGGTCTGTACTTTTCTTTAAAAAGATTTTATTCGCGAGCGATGACTTCTTTTAGATTTTTTGCCATACATGGATGTGGAATCCATTCCGATATAGAAGGCTCATTAATATTTAAGAACTAGTATCCTCACAGTTAAAGAGTTTGTTAAAAATATTCATTGGGAACATCTTCATCGATAAATTACGGAAATCCATATTCATTTAATTTGAATCTTTGGCAGATTCTTTTGCTTTTCGCCTATTTGAATAAATAATATATATCGGAAAAAATTTCTAAAATAAAAAAATAATTTTATTAAAATTTATTCGTCATTTTACCCTCGTCTTCAAAGCTACCCATTAGACGGGACTGCATGATGTTTTTAGAGAAATTATAAATTGGTCTAATTTTAATCTTACTCGTTTTGGATTTTTTTCAAGGTATATTTTTAAATTAAAATGGAATTTCTGAATAATGACATCTGCAAATATTTACCTACATACATAATCTACATGAAAGAGGGGGGTAGGAGCGAGTTTCCTCTAATTTTTTTGAAGATGTAAGGGGGTAAGCATCCAAGAGATAGGGTAAATTAAAAATAAACATTATTTGTATTAAGGATTAAAATAACTGGTAAAAATCTTTTAATTTATTTAATTTATTTCTCATTAATTCACAGATGACATTTTAGTACAGTTTGAAGTCATACACGCTCAAGCGAATGTTTAGAATTATGTTAGTAACAACTAGTTGATTATCGCCAACTATGTTTATTTATTATTCATGTCTAAATAATCAGGAGACCTGAAAAAGTTTAATTAGAATTGTTTTATGGTTATAAATGGTGGCCCATTATAAGATTTTTTACAACAATATCATGGGGTTGTTAAAACATAATGGATGGGTAAATACCGCCGATTTTTTTAGGAGGTAGGGGTAGATTTCGGAGGGTGTTAACTTCCAATAGATTCCCTGCCTATAGAATTTTTTATTGTCAATATGTTCCTAATGATTTATTATATATCACTCTATCAATAAATAAAAAATGGTTAATTAGCAAGAAGACACCGAAGAACCTGATAAAAATATATCCCAATTTATTATTTCTATCATAGTATTAGTAATTCACAACATCCTACCTTTTAAAAATTTCAAATTACTATTTAAATATTTGAAAGATTTTGTTAAAATTTGTCTATTTCTCGCCTTTAATGTTAAATCTGCTAAACCCTAACAGTCGAAAAAATTCTCGGCAAGAGTATATTTTTTTTAAAATTGACCTGTCCTTTAAGTTTAAACCTTGATCGAGGTTAAGATGATAGTTTTTGCTTAAAAAATTGGTTTAGTTTTTTTAAAGTGGCAAAACCTGTTAAAAATGGAGCTATTTATCACCACTACTTGTTGGTGATGAAACTCACTCTATACTTTAAATAAAACAGAATAGACGGATTAAATTCTATATAAAAATAATGAATAAGATTTTTAATTATATAAAAATTTTAATTTTTAAAACATTGACAAAAAAGGGATTTAAGTTTAAGACTTTTGAAAAAATATTATAAATTTTTGGTGAGGGGTGAGGGGCTCAACCCCTCTTCAAAATTTAGAAAAAGGGCTAGAAATAAAAAAAAATTAAGAGTATATTTAACTATCATTTATATTTTTTAAGTAATCTTTATTTTTATCAGTTTTTCCAAATTAGGAATGCTATTTTTTAACTTTAACCTGCCATATCTCTGGAACTAATTATGTTAGAGCTTAAAAAATTAAATAGCATAGGTTCTCACTACATATCATAATGCCATATTTCATTTGATTCGAAAGAGGCCAACGAAAATGACCCTTTTTTAATCTATTTGCCATGAAATGACTATATTAACAATTAGATGTATATTCTACTGAATGTAATATTATATTTGAAGAGTAATTATCGGAGTTATCGTCAGAGTTCAAAATAAAAGTTAACGATTCAGAATCACTCATTATGTTTCCACATTATTTATAAAAAATATGAATGTATGCTTGCAATTATTATGCATATTTCAAAAAAATTAATATCGACTTTTTGATACCTATAAGAAAAAATTCCTCATGACTGATGAACAACACGCACATCCATAGTTCTTTGGTAATGCAGTTGTACATCCTTATGCATCGATCATAGCCAATCCATCTAATCAAATCCTACCATCCCTTGAACTGCGAGTTCTCCCGTGGACGGTAGCCCCGCCATTTTCCTAGGTGCCCTTGAAAAAGTTATCCTATCCACTCGAACCAGTGGACCTTTCAAATGAAAACGCCCTACGCCCAGATGGTATATCCCTTATCCCCTGAACAAACATTCTCCGCTGATCTGGGATTACCCTTCTCGATTTTGCAGCGACGTCTAACCTTTCATTTTCAATCATCGAAAAGAGAGAAGTCCTTAAAGAACAAATATGCTGAGACAGATTTCCTGCCGGTCGAACTAAGCATTCACTTTTGCATATTTTTTATAGCTCTTTTTAATATTTTTAATATAAAATTTATATAAAAATGTTTTGTTTCCATATAATTTTTAATTTGTTTTTATGTAAAATATATTTCATTTTGATAACGTTTATGTTGTATTTTATTTCTAATTGAAACCGTTTTTTAAATAAAATTATTGACAAGTAAAAAAAATAAGTCTAGGATACATAAAAATTTTAAAGTATGTCGATATCTTTCGATGCAAAAACATAATAATCCACAGGCCGTCGCCCCACATTTATAGGAGTCATATTTGTTAAATCGAAAAGTTGGCAGAAAAAAATATTGTCCTAAATACTATTCTTACTACTTATGAGAATATGATTCTCTTGGGGAAATAAGCGACATTTTTTAATGATCAATTTAATTTTTTTACTTGAACAAATTATTTATTTGAGGAACTTTTACTAATTAAATTTTATGATCAAAATATTTTGATCAATTTTGTATTTATTTTTACTAAATATTAAAATTTTATACTGATATAAAAATGATAAAAATATACTGTAAAAAAATACTAAACATTTCTTAAATTTTTTTCCCCCTTCTATAGGCTCTGTCTTAAATATTAAAAATTAAATCTCGAAAATTACGCGAATTTAACGGGAAAAAAATATAATGGCCTAAATGATTTTTTTTAATTCATGAATGCTTTATATTTCTTAAAAGTTTTACGAGTTGTGATAATTTAATCATCAAAGTATATAATATTAGTTATTTATATTATTAATAAGATCATTTAATGTTAAAGGGTATGATCCAATGGGAAATATTGGATCCAGGAATTCTATCAGTTTATATTTAAATATTAAAATTACGTTTTGATAGTCAGCTGAATTATATTTAAATTCAATTGTTTACCTAAATATAAATGAAATGATGATTTCTTCATAAAGATACTGATGGATGTTTAAAAATTCAGATGATAATTATACTATTTTATTAACTAAGAGGTAGATCAATTTGATAATAAGGAAATTCATAACACTTTAAAATTCATAAATTTTAACACCATTTTTATATTTCAAAATACTTGATTTTCATTTATTTTGTTGTTTTTATTGTAAATTTATAATAAATTTATGATATCAAAAACAATTTTATTATCTAAAAGTTATTAATTTATAAAGAAAAAGCTTTTCGGAAATCTACAAAGATAAACAGAAGTGGTAGTTTGTACCTATAACTTTTTTGTAAGGTAACTTTTAATGCAAGAATTGGTTGCAAGATATTCCGCCCCGGTCTGTACGCACAGATATTGTTGGATAGTAGATGTCTAGTGGAAGAAAGAATTCTATTTTTTATTAACACCATAAAAACTTTAGATGCTATAGAGGTAAGTGCAATAGCTCTATAGTCATCAAAGACGAGTGGGTTTGGAGTTTTCGGGAAGTTACATATAAATGACAGGTTCCAATCTTTTGGAGTAATGCCGGAAGTCCAGATTTTATTAAAAATGATTAATAGAAAGGTAGAGGGCGGCTTTATTATTTCTTAGTTTCATAATAGCCCTTTTTATCTCCGACATGGTAAAATTTGACCTTGAGGAGAAAAGGTTATCATTCAGAGGCGGTACAGGGAGTTAGGAGTTAAACATTAAAGAGTAATGGTCAACCCATAAATTTATTTGATCATCTGGGTCACGAATAATATTGTTATTAACTTTCAGGGGCAAAGGTGAGTTTTTGAAAATTTTTTAATTTTTTATAGGCATCATAGAGTCTATTGCACCTCATATCAGCATCGATTTCCTTAGCTATATCAACGATAAATTTGCGCCTATCACTTCTTAGGAGTCTCTGGATAGTTTTCCATAACTCCTTGTCTTGATAACTCCTAGTCCTTAGTTCTAGAATTTTAGATTGCGTGATAGGGGACATCCATTCTTTAAGAGGGCCACTGACTTTAGTATATTCTTTACACGTAGAAAGTATCAAGAACTTAAAGTCACTCCAACATTTTTCTAAATTTGAATCTCGATTTGAAATCATAAAATTATTGAAGTCTAATGACAACTTAGTGGTGACCACATCCTTCACCAAGGGGAGTTTTAATTTGTTAAAATCATCTTTAAAATTAAGCGGTCCATGCAATCTAAAGAGCAACTTGTATTTTTGTTCCTCCACATGTCACTTATAATAATTAAGTGCCCCTTAACCATTTTATGGTCAGAGATATTAATAGTAGTCATTGCTTTTACATCAAAAAACCAACTATGAATATTTGATAAAATAAGATCAATCTGTGAACAATAATTGTTCCTATAAAAGGTGAAAGTGTGTTGAGTTTTATGTTGAAAAAAAGTATTCTCAATTTTCAGATTTTTATTTTTACATATTTCAAATAAAGTGAGACTATCCGGTCCATCTCGGCTGACCACCGTAGCATTATAACGTTGTTTTTTAGATAATATTCATCTTTACCAATTTTAGTATTAAAATCCCCCATAACTATCAAATTATATCTTTTTGGGAGCGTATCAATAACATTCTCCAGTTCGTCGAAGAAAGGCTTCCTCTCCTTTAAGGTAGGGGGTGCGTATATATTCAGAAGAATTGTTGGCTTGAAAGCCGTATTTAAGTAAAGAGCCGCCATCATTTCCGAAATAGGTACAAATTTCCTGACAAATTTGTAAATACTATTTTTCACTAAGAAGGCCGTACCAGACCATTTATTTATAATTGTACCTGAATTCAGCATAGAAAAATCTCTGAAAACTGCCTTCATATCATTTCTTAAATGGGTTTCTTGTAAAGCTATTATGTCTATATCTTCATTTGAAAGAAGTTTGGTAAGAATGGATATTTTATTGTTTAAACCATTAATATTATACGTAGAGATATATATAGATCCTTTGATTTCCAACATGTTCAGGGAGTAATAATTGTCTTACAGGAAATGAGAACTAATACAGGTGGGACCCTTAAGAAAAATAAAATAAAATACCGCACCTATTAAAATAAACATTCATAATTTAATAGTTATAAATACTTAAGCTGGACAAAATACCTAGCCCTAGAAATATATAATATAAGAAACAAAATAGTTCATAATTTAATATTATATAAATACTAAATTTAGACGAAAATATCTAGCCCTGATAAAAAAAATAAAATAAAATTAAATTAAAAAATTAAAAGTAAATTTTAGTTAAAATAATAATCCCCTTTTTCGCATCATAATTTCTCCATTATATATCCTTTTTCTTTAATCAACATTTACATAGTCGCGAAGAATAAAAAGTTCTACATCCCACTTGTTAAAACTGTTAAAGTATGAAAAAATCTACAAATCTCACGCGTTTTTTTCTCATTTACATAGACGGGGATATTTTAATAAAACATTATTTTTGTTTACGATTTGCATAATGCATTTTTTTGTAAAGTAAAACTGCAACACCCTTCCACTTAAGTTAGACCCACCAATCTGCGAATAATCAATCTTCTTTCGATCTCGACTTATTCTTCTTAATTTTTGCTGTCTTCTAAGTTCTAACGAAGGCTTTGTCGCTTGAAATTTTTGAATTCTATCTGTCGCTTGTCACCCTGTGAAACGATCAGCTTTTTATCGCTGTAAGCCACTGACGAACTTCTATCCACGATTGATAACGATTATCGATGACATCCAGTTTCCTTTCCTCTCTTGTTTTTTGCTAGTCTGTCTTAATCTTTTTTACAATTTATCGTAGCTTTCTTATCAAGACTAAAGTCTCGGAATAATTGGCTATTATTGGTCAGCGATTAACGATTGCAGCATAACGTCTTGACCCTCTTTTCTATCAATTTGCTTGTTTTCCCCCTTTCTCTTGTAATTGATTGGTTGTTGCCTCTAATTCTTGTAATCGTATCTATCTTTCAGACTTTCGGGTCTTCTACGACAGTTTGTCCTTGCTGAGATATCGGGTTTTCACATCTAATCTACTTCTACCTAAAATAATCTATTTACATATCTACATTTATCTCTTCTAAACTAATTCTGCTTTTAATAAATGGCGTAAATTATACTAAATCTTAAATTTTATAATACGTAGCAAAATATAATAAATTATATAAATATATCACATTCTATCACCCCTCTCCCCTTAATGAAGCCTAGACCCATATTTTCATTGAAAAATTTACTTGTATTTAGCTATTGATCTCATCTTCTTTTCAGCCATGTCTAAATTTATATCTAAAAATACTATTCTACTATATATCAAAATCTTTCTTTTACTCAAGTTTTTTTTTTTAAAAAAAAAACTGCTGAAATATATAAATCTCTTTTCATACATACGTTGTTGAGAAATCAATGACATCTAATCATATAAGTTTTCATACTTACGTTTATGAACAACCTCTTAACTCTAATCACTATGGTTTTCACCCCACGTCTTTGAAGAACTTATGAAATCTAATCATTATAATTTTTCGCACAACCGTTGTTGAAAACTGATATGTATATTTCTAAAGCATGTTTTTCTTTCTGTTATTATTACAATAATGTTGCATAATTGTCTCAATCTTATTTATGATTCAAAAAAATAAAAATCCGATCTCAAATTGAGCTCGATTGCGGCATAAATTTTCTAATGACGAAAAGCCGATTCTCTCTATATAGATTTTTTGGTTAATCTACAACCTAATATACTAATTCACATTAATCCTTGAGGCTGTTTTATCTCTCGCAGCCCTTAAAATACAAGTTAAACGTAAATCTTCAATAAGAATTTAATCAACTATTTCCTAACAATAAAGTTATATTCTAATCTTATTCACCGAATTTTTTAATTATTATATCTCCGCAACCTATTAGTTAAATATTAACTTTCGCAATTTATGTTTCTATTTCTTTGTCAAAGTTATTTCTAGTGATCACTTGATAATAATTCTAAAATCTAAAATATCATAGTCTTTATTAGTTTCAAAATTCCATTGTTTTTAGTTTACCAGTAACTTCTAAATATAAAATTCCTAATTATCACCTTTAAATAACTAAACACAATTATCTCTATCTACTATGAATGTTACCTTTGTCTTTAATTTTAGATTTTATATCCTACATAAACATAATCTTAACCACATAATTTTTCCCTTTCATCTTTATTTACATATTTTTCTTACGTTCTTCTGGAATTTTTTTTTTGTATTAGAATACAGTTTGACACATCTCCTTGTTGCCGGTCACAGACTGAAGGTTATTAAGGGCCGGTCTCCTCCGCTCTTCGGCACCACTGTCACAACGACAAGATTGTCATTGTGCATCAAAACCTAAATATAAAAATAGAAAACAAATATATATATATAAAAAGGAAATTAATAATAATTAGGAATCACGAAATCATAAAATCAACTTTAATTCTTTATTCAAAATTATAATAGTAAACATCAAAAAAAATAAAATAAAATAAAATTAAAAAATTAAAAGTAAATTTTAGTTAAAATAATAATCCCCTTTTTCGCATCATAATTTCTCCATTATATATCCTTTTTCTTTAATCAACATTTACATAGTCGCGAAGAATAAAAAGTTCTACATCCCACTTGTTAAAACTGTTAAAGTATGAAAAAATCTACAAATCTCACGCGTTTTTTTCTCATTTACATAGACGGGGATATTTTAATAAAACATTATTTTTGTTTACGATTTGCATAATGCATTTTTTTGTAAAGTAAAACTGCAACACAGATGATCAAATAAATTTATGGGTTGACCATTACTCTTTAATGTTTAACTCCTAACTCCCTGTACCGCCTCTGAATGATAACCTTTTCTCCTCAAGGTCAAATTTTACCATGTCGGAGATAAAAAGGGCTATTATGAAACTAAGAAATAATAAAGCCGCCGGACCAGATGGAATCAGAGCGGAACACTTAAAAGTTTCGCCTGATTATATCTCTACCTTTCTATTAATCATTTTTAATAAAATCTGGACTTCCGGCATTACTCCAAAAGATTGGAACCTGTCATTTATATGTAACTTCCCGAAAACTCCAAACCCACTCGTCTTTGATGACTATAGAGCTATTGCACTTACCTCTATAGCATCTAAAGTTTTTATGGTGTTAATAAAAAATAGAATTCTTTCTTCCACTAGACATCTACTATCCAACAATATCTGTGCGTACAGACCGGGGCGGAATATCTTGCAACCAATTCTTGCATTAAAAGTTACTTTACAAAAAGGTTATAGGTACAAACTACCACTTCTGTTTATCTTTGTAGATTTCCGAAAAGCTTTCGACAGTATTAAACACGAAGTATTATTGGAAATTCTGGCTGATAGTGGGATTTACCTAAATATTATAAAAATTCTTAGAAATCATTACTGTTCTCTTTTTTCTTCTTTTAAAATCGATAACGTTCAATCTACTTCCTTCAGAATACGTAAAGGCGTTAAACAAGGATGTGTCTTGTCACCAATCCTATTTAATATAATCATGAATAAAATCATCGCCGACACTTTAGGGGCTTTTAATTTACTCAATCTATCCTCTAGGGATGATCTTTCCCTGAAACATCGCATAATCTCTTATGCTGACGATATAGTTATCACTACGAAATCATTAGAAGAATCTTGCGACATTTTGAATATACTAAAGACATATAGTGAGAAAACTGGATTAACTATTAATCTAAATAAAACCGTTGTTATGCCTTCCTCGTGGGCAGATGTCGACCCAAATCGTTCCTTTGATTTGTTAGGATTAAAATTACATGAATTCAAATATCTGGGGGTAAATCTAGATAATAAGGGCCACATAAAAAATGAGGTTGAAATGAGGTTAAAGCATGCCAAATTCGTTTTTTATAAATATTTTAAACTATGGAACGCCAGAGAAATATCTGTAAAGAGTAGACTTCAAATGTTTAATTCTATAATTATACCCATTTTATTATATGGTGGTGACATTTGGGACATAAATAAAACACAAACTAAGAAACTTCAGGTCTTTATAAATAGATCTCTAAGGCTTATAAATGGGTATATTTATCCCAGAATTATTACCAACAACTGTTTATGTCGAGACATGCTCCTGTTTCAGTTACACTAAAGAAGAGGCGAATTCAACTTTTTGCACACATAATTAGGAACCAAGAAGACAACTTAGCATATGATGCTCTTAGTTGGCTTCCATCCTATAAGAATAAAAGATACTGCAGCTACAGATCCTATTGGTTAAATAAAACTATTTCAGATATATTGCATCTAAATATCAGCTTACACAATTTGTCCACATAAACAATAACAAAAACTCTATTAACAAACTTCTCAAATTAAAAACTAACTTCCTTCTGGAACATTAATTATTAATTCGTATCATCTTTGGACATTCCTATGACATTCCTTTTTTAGCTTATCATCTTTGGACATTCCTTTTTTTTTAGAAATCGACGTCCTCAATATTTAGCTTATTTATTACATTACGTTCAGATGGTTTTAATTCTATACTTTTTATGTAAGTCTTAATTTTATCTTTTTCGTTAATGGACACAATTTATTCTTCTTGACCTTTTAATCACTTTTTGGTTTTAGTCCTTTTCCTATTTTGTTTTTAATACAAGATACAATTTAATTTTCAATACAAAATTAAAGATAAGTAGTAAATTTAAATAGTGAAACACTGCTAATTGATCTTCAAGATACTTGTAAAGTATTATTAATTAAAAGTATTTTTTTTTACAAATAATTTAAAAGTAGTTTTACAGTTCTATTTTCTTTTCAGTTTTATTTTTTAATTTTAGTTCAGGATACTTTATAAGGTAATATTTAAAATATGTTAAGTTTTAAATGTGTACATTTTCTATTTTACTTTTGGTTTTAGTCTTGTTCTTATTTTTAATACAAGATACAATTTAATTTAATACTAAATTAAAGATAAAATGTAGTAAATTTAATAGTGACGCACTGCTAATTTATTTTCTAGATATTCGTAAAGTATTATTAATTAAAAGTATTTTACAAATAATTTAAAAGTAATTTTATAGTTTTTTTCTTTTCTTTTTTCAATTTTATTTTCCAGTTTAATTTTAGTTCAGGATATTGTATAATATCAATTACAAGTCATAATAAAATTTAATCTATGTATATTCTATTTCCCAGTTACTCCTAAGACTTAAATTGTAAATTGTAACATTGCCAATATGACCCTTCCATAATCAAAACTTACTTAATCGGGCATGGGCTTTTATCTGTCCCTTTTACTTCCCATGGGCGTTTAAGTGAGTGGCTTTGCCACTTACGCGCACAGGTAACTGCGGCCTGCCCAAAAATCGTGGATGGTTCTCTTAATTATTTTCCCATTTTTTATCCCAGTTTGATGGGTTTTTTCATAAGAGAACCAAGCGTTGCTCTGTTGTATATATAACTTTTGCTATATGTATGACGTTTAGGGCTAGTGCGCTTAATATCACGTATCACGTAAATACAAATTAGGGGTGTACCGGGACACTTTTTGGAGGCCGATCCGAGATTCCCCATATTGAATTGATATCGGGCGATTACCGATTCGATATCATATCTAATTTTGTATTCTGTAAAGATACCAATGGTTTTAATTTTTAATATACTTTTTATTAGTATAACATCTATAATTTAACTATGCCATAACTATGTCATTTAAATATACTATAATGATCAGTTATAGTTTATATTTAATTCAATTGCCATTCTAAAAGTATATAAATAATTTTATTGTTAAATCACTTTTATATAATAATAATAAGTAATAACATTAATCTATATACATAATAAGTAATAAACAAATATATTATGAAATTTGAAATAAATATTTAAAATAATATTTAACATTAATATATCGAAGATTTTTTTTTAGAAATACTAAAATTTCCAATTTATCAGAAGTCAGCCTGCGGCGATGGTAACTGTCAATATCACCAGTTTCTCTAAAAACAGATTCTGAAGAGATTATCGCACGCTTTAACAGAATGCGCAAAAAAAAAATAACAATATGTCATAATGTTTATTAATTAATTATTATGATGAAAAAAATAAATGGATTTCGATTTTATTTATAAAAATAAATGATTTTAGATATAACTATTTTATAACATTTTATTTTTGTTATAAACGCCATTTTTTATCGGATTGGATCGGGAAATTTTATAATATTGCCGATAACCGATATTTTAAAATGGGTGAAACATCGGCCCGATCCGATAAAAAATATAGGTACATCCCTTATGATATAAATTATTATCCATTGTTACAAATTTTAAGTTTCTTAATTTTCTCTATCTGATTATGATTATTAACAATAATTAATTAAGACTGTTTATTAGGTATTGATAATTATGTAGATAAATATAAATGAAACGTAATTTTTTTAAAAATCTGATAAATCTTTTATTAAAATATTATATTACATTATGCTCATTTACAATATATGCATTATATATATGGTAAAACAAAAAAGTAAATATATATTTAAATTTTTTTAATATAAAGTAAGTTATAATCATATAAAATATAAATTAATTATTTATTGGTGATATGCCCCACATTCCAACAATGTATCCCTAATAAAAGGGAATAAACTTATTAGTCACTGTAAACCTGCAGACTGATGTCCTGTATCAGGAACTTTCTTTAACAATGATGAGCGTGCTTTGCCCCCTTCTTGTAATCCTTCCTTTATTAATAGCAGTAATATGGAATCAATCCCTACATCTACAATTTCTAATCCCAATTATATCACGTCCAATATGGAACCAATCCCTCCGTCTACATTTTCAAGCCGAAAGAATATCATTTCGATCCTTATTTCCCATCACATGAATGGATAAATAAATTTATGAAAGCCTCCCATCCACAATAGCTCGCATCCCAAAGAGTGGTCGTATTTTTTCACAAAAGCTATTAGCTTTTTAATCTCTTTCAATAATATTTAAAGTTTGGATATTTGAATAAATCTTTTATCATTTATTTATTTAAATCTACAACCTGCCTACATCAAAACTATTTAACACAAAGTATTTTAAAAAAATAACTAATTTGATATTACCAGTCAAACTATACGCACTTTTATTAAACCTTCAACAGATAAAAGGGGTAAACTCATTAAAAATAAAATGAACATATGCAATATAAGCTCTGCTATCTACATCGCTTGTTTCAATGGGTTTTATCTTAACAACCCCCAAGATTTTACATCATTTATCCTTCCTATCCTGATCCTTTAACTGAGATGTAAATTTTGGAAGCAATTCTGGTTGCATTGATAGTTTTTGAACCATATATTTGCAAGATTTTAATTAAACCATCCATACCTCTATAGCAAAATATACTTTCACAATTTGTAATCTTAATCATATATTTTATAATAATATTCCTCACACAATTCAGCCTATCATATTTGGAGCTCGCTTGATAACTTTAAACAAAACAAATGGGGAACCTATTGCAATAATGTCAGTATTCCGATGAAAAAAAAATTTGCTCTAGCATAAAATCATACCTGTCTGATCTAATAAAACCTAACCAGCTGAATTTAATATTCCTGGAGGATGTGAGACTGCATCCCTTTTCACACATGGCATTCTTCATATTACATATGAATAATGCTTCCTCAATTAGATTTACAAAATACCATTTAGAAGAAAGCATCTTATACCTTCTGTATGTGAAGCATTCCCAGAATATTCAACATATTTTTCTGCATTTTATAACCACTCCACTTTGGAGATTCTCTAGTTTTTGTATTATGTCAGGGCATACAACTAATCATAAAAGAAATCTCATCAAATTGCGCCCTTAAATTAAATGTTTTATACCTCGACTATGGCATAATAGTGGGTCCTTATAATGAAATCATAAAAATACCCACAAGTATAAATTTAATCCTTATAAAGGGACTGTCACTAAATCCTAACTAATGAGAATTTTATTCATCTATAAAATCAGACTATCCCCCTGAAAATTTTAGTATAGCCTTATCAACCGAGGTTTACTCATTGGAGGTGATAGTGCAATATTAGATTTTAGAGATTAACCTGTCAAATTCAATAAAATGAAAAATTTTATAATACACGCTTATCAGACATCTTATTTACTTAAATTTTTTTGTATTAATTCCTAAAATTTTACATGCCTTCCGGTCATCACCAATTTTTATGTCCTTGAAATATTATTAGACCTTCGACCTTCATTAAATGCTCTCAAATATATTAATAATATCTAATTCTCATCTTTCTCTTGGATGCAAACATTCCTTTTACTCCTTCACTAAGCTTGGTGATATAGGTCTACATTCTCCCATATCCTTAAACGTTTCAGCTATTCTATCATCAGTTGCAATTTCTCATACACTTGGGGACTTGAATACTATTGATCTACATCATACCACAGCTTTAGACCTTTGTAGCAAAAACGCTCCAAGCAACTCTTATCCAAATTCTATAAGTCTAAGAGACAGGAATTTACCACCCCATTCTGCCTATCACTTACACTCAAAAGCTGTTAAGTAAATACTAACCCAACCCAGCGTCAACAGAATGGCAATAATATGACTCTTTTGCCAGATCAAATAATTCCAGCCTCAGCCATATACCACCTAGGTTATGAATGGAAACAATATTCTTTAGGTCTCCTATCACAAACGAAGATAGGCCTTCGGTGCCCGATTAGGCTACGAAATTGTATCAACAACATCATGCGCTCTTTGTGATACTCATATTGATAGACTAAGCCAGCTCCCAGTCACTTTTTAAAAGGCAGATTAACTAGGCACTATACCGTCAATTCGATCATCAATAGAACTTTGTGATCCACAAATATTCCTTTCACTGGAGCTCTCTCGCCTCAACCCTGACTATCAAACTAGACTACCCCCACCTATAGATCATTTGCTCAAATCCTAAAATTATTTAAAACATAATCATAGGTGACCCAAAAGAGGGTTTCTATTAGGACAAATAATATCGATCGAAATTTGCCAATCCAACTGCTTATCTATACATGGGTCAAGCCCCGTCGACTTTTTCTAAGTTGTTTTTTTTATAATGGTTTCATATTGTTATTTTTATAGATATGGTTTATAATCTGTATTTTTCAGTATCAATGTAGTTTTTGATATTGAATTTGTAAATTAAGATTTTAATTACTATTTTGAAAAAAAACATACCATCTAATTGATTTAATAAAAAGTATAATTATTTATACATATATGTAAACACTTGTTGGGTATGCACCAATATGTATAATAATAGATCAACATACTTTTATTCCGATTTTTTGTTGAATATAGAAGCTCTCCAGTGTTTTTCTGAAATATTTATGCCGAGTATTTATATTTGTAAGAAAAGTGTAATTTAGGGGAATATTTTGCTTCAGGATACATCAAGACTAAGCGTTGAATCATTTGTTAAAAGGTCTAGTGGGTGACCATAAACTTTCGGGGTATGAATCTCATTGGAAATTATATTGCATTGATTATATTATATGAATATTGAGTTTCGTCTGAGTTTAGGGCTATAGAGTCATGGAAGAATAGAGTCATGGAAGACAGCTAATAGGAAGGCTGTTTTAGTATTGAAATTATTAATGTTTATTTTTCTTTGCAACAATACTCTTATTAAATATATATAAAATAATGAGGAAAATTAGCTTATAAAATAGAAAATAAATTATTTATGGGTAGAAAGATCTGATTATAATTTAAGCTCACCGGGATCTCATAATAGAAATAAAAAAAACCAGCCCATACATTAGATTTTACAAAATTATTATATAATTTTATATTATAATAATGACTTATTTGTCATTTTTAGATAATTAATGATAGACTTGATATATATTTCAAAAGGCTAGGGGCCCATTAAATTATTAATTTTTTATGTTACACATAATTATACAATTTTTAGTTTTTTTGTAATATACAAATAAAACGAGAAAAAATTGGCTAAATTTTTTGAAACAGATTATTATAGTATACGAAATAGCAATCAGTATAATTGCCACTTTCTGTGACCATTAATTTGAGTATTTTTGAGTAAGATATTGGTGGGTTCAATTACTATTTAATCTGCATATAAATATATAATTACATACCTGTCATTATCACCAAGAAATGAAAAAAAAATATTACCCCTTTCACCCCTTTTTTTAGATATGAAATAAAATATTATATCTTGAGGTTTATTTATGAAATTATTTTGATTTATATATAAATAACAAAAATGATAAATAACTAAAATTTTGATGATTTAATTTGTATTATAGATGTAAGTGAAAATGCTTGATATATAGTTTTGATTGGTTTAATTCAAATATAATTAATCGAGAACGGATATTATAGCTAACTATATATACCAATGTACAGTCGAGAAAAGATTGATTGACTCAATAATGTCATTGACCGTCTTATTTAATTATATCATCTCATTTTTTTTAAAACAACATTTATTATATATATATACATAAATATACAAAAAAATTTATAAGCTTAAAAATTTTTCTCTTAATGTTTTATTTTATATTTTTGTAAAAAATCAAAATTAGATAACTATAGCAATTCTCCCAAATCACTTACTCAATATGTAAATTCTCCTGTCAAAGTAAAAAAAATATAATTTAAATGCTAGAAGTATACTATTTTGTTAAAAAACTTTAGAACGTATTATCTGTTACGCATCCCCTAAGTCAACTCTGTTTTCATAATTATGACAATCGACTATGTAAAACCTCCATTTATGGTAATCCTACTACCTTTGATTTCACAAATTTCGATAAAACCATTCCATATTCAATCGTAGATGAAAATAAAGGAGACCCATATGACATTCAAAGTATATTCTCTTATAAGGACAAATCAAACGACGACGACATAAATTTAAATGAGAATTTATTTGATAACGAATTGCATTATTTTAATCACAAAAAATATAATGATTCTCAAATATCAGGATTAACTTCTGACGTTGATGCTTGCTACAATCCATCACAACCACATTATTTGTCATTGATTAACAACACCCTGGATCCGAATTGTTTTTCAATTTCCCGCGAATTATTTTTGGGTGATAAAATGTATGAAACACCCTCGAAAGATTTAATTCCCATGACCATTTCCTCTTGCACAAATTGTACCTTGATCACATCGCTCACCTTCTCGCACCTTGACCCGACCTATTTAAGTTCCAATCAGGCACAGTGTAAATCATTTATTCACGATACTTCTTTTAATGATAGTTCTTTCGAACATACAGAACTTATCAATAAGGAAAATGAAAACAATTTTAGTGATGATTATTCTCTAACCATTTCCCGCGCGAGTAATAAATTTCAAAACTATTTGAATATCGATAATAAATCTGAATATTCCGTTGGTTACCATTCTAGTTCTCAATTTTCCGACCACATAATTGTAAAACACAAAAACATGCTAAATCCAGCCGTTTTAACATCCCTGAGTTACAATTCATCGACGGACATTATATCGAAAGAAAATGAAAGTGGCATAGACCTCAAGTATTACAACTTGAGTCCATGGTGTTCATTGTCGTCATCGTCTAACGATATAGAAGTTAGTAATATAGATACTTGGCGGTGTTCAGATGAGAACACAATGAAAACGATACCCGCTGCCGTTGGCTGTTCCGGTAGGTATTGCAGCTTGAGTAGTGGCTCAAGTGAGTTGTTGAGTAAAATGTACGATACGGCTTTGGAAAAGTACGAACGCGTGCAGCGAGACCACGAAGCCTTGAGACTCAAACATGCCCAACTTCAGGCCTCTTATGACACCACACTTGCTCGTGTCGAAAGGGAAGCTTCACGCATCAGAAGCAAGCTTGAGGCCGCGCTCCAGGACAGAACTCAATTGCTCAAACAAAACTTATCCCTTAAACAACATCTCACGGGCCTGAGTCGGAAGCTCGAAATCACTCTCCTCGAGACCAAACAAGCTACTTACCAACTCAAAACGGTTTAAGTAGTGTTGATAAAAAGCCCGATTTGGGTTGATTTTTAAAAACTGCCAGATTAAGATTTTATCCAAAATAATGTTATGTAAGCCTCGAGATTTGGCAAATAGATGTCCAAACTTTTCTACCCTAATATTTCTTATTTTATGTAATTGAGGGGGAAGGGCAATTGAAAATATCTTATTTTACATTAATATTTATGTCTCGCCATACCTTATCATATCACCTTCCTTTTGATTGAAATAGTTAATATGCTCCTTATAAAAAATGCTTTATTCATTTGTCGGCATTGTTGATTTCCTTCTGTCATTTTTTATTTTATATTCTGATATGTTTATTCCTCTTCCATACCTTTCGGATTTCAGTACCTATTAATAATAACAGTGATGCTGACTCAAATTCTTTTATAATGTGTTGATTTGATCGCAACAAACATTTATTTTTGTTTAAATAGGATTTTTGCTTTATGATCTACATGTGGGATAATTTGGCTAAAAATTTTGATTCAGATATTTCGATATTTTAATTCACATTTTTTTTACTGGTTATAATTATAAATCCATATTTTTAAAGGATATTGTACTTTTCACATCTTATATTTTCATCCATTAATCCGTTAACTTAATTGATTTCGTTATTATCACTTGTTCCACTTATCTAATATCGTAATTATCTTTAGTTCTGATAAATTTTCGAAAATTTAAACCAATCATACCGTTACATTTGAATAATATATATTTAAAAGGAATGGGATATATTATATATTCTTATATATTTACGATTTATTTTATTAACTTTTTTCTGATGATCTAGTGGGAAGACCGAAAATATAAAGCGTGTTAATTTTATATAAAACAACTTACTTTTTATAAACCCATCAAAATAGTAATATATTTTGATCCTAATTTTTCGTATTAAGTGCTTTATCTCTTCTGGGCTTAATGTGTTCATTTTTCTTATCTGTCCAGTTCTATATTTGTTAATATGTTATTTTATAAGTGATTAATTTTTAATAAATTATAGGGTTGGGTTTAAATTAGAAAGAAATTGAGATTAACGGGAGAGGGCAATAGTATAAGAAAAGAATGTATTATTATGAAAATCTAAATAATAGGAATACACGATTAAATGTCTCATTGACGAATTTAAGGTGTCACAGCAAAGAGATGAGGCTATAAAAGAGATGAATCATGCATTGGCTTTGCAAATTCGTTCCTCCAAAGATTTAGAAAAACGATTAATGGAAAGAAATGCCGTTGTACAAGAATACAGTTTGGTTATGGCAGAAAGGGATACCGTGCACCAAGAAATCGACAAACTACAGGAAGAAATTAATGACAATAAAATAAAAATAAATGTTATATTATTAAATTGAATGAACTATCTTTTTTGACTATTAATTATAAATATAGATTTTTTTAGTCACATCAAACTAGTTAGACTCGTTAAGAGGTCACTTGTTTTTGATTACTCTGTACTTGAAGAAGAACACTATGTGACTAAAAAAGCTATATATCATTGGATATTTTTTTAAAAATAGATAAATTGTTCTTTTATGTCGAAATCTGTAGCAATATAGTTATTATTTAGTTCTGCTATTTTTTTTAAAAATTTATGACCCCCTCACCCCCAAAAAAAAAAAATTCTTTTTCTCAAAGATAAAGTATATTTTAGGCATGCTCAAATAAAGCCCCTCCTTAGTGACGTCACTGTTTCAAACAATAAATTAAAAAATAATTTAATTATTTTAAAAGTTAAATATATATTTAAATATCTAAAAAAAGCGACTTGAAAAAGAAACTCAAGAAAACGCTGAAGAAAAAGAAGCGTATAAAAAGGAATTGGATATGTCTTCGAAAGAGCAAAATTTGTTGATTAAGGATTATGAAATTATAAAAAATAAATTTCAAGAGGTTAAAAAATAAAGATTTACTAATTAATTAATTAATATATTTTAGTAAATTTGAATTAAGGAAGGAAGGAAAAAAGGACGGAAGGGAGGAATAAAGAAATGAAAGAAGGGGAGAGAGTATGATTAAAATAGAATGAATTTTTTTATATAATCAAGTTGATATATTATATTTTTAATAATTAGGCAAAAAATGAAAATATTAAACTGGAAAAAGAGAAAGAAGAAATTTTAATTCGATGTAAAAACTTATTCGATGAAAAGGATTCCCTAAAAAAGGATAAAATGCGAGCTTTGGAAGATAGGGATATTATTTTAAGAGATTTGTACCAAAAGGACAGGATAGGAGACTCTGATAAAGAAGTCTTATATGACAGATTAAGACTATTGCAGTCTCAATTAATAGGTTGGTACTGGTGGATTTCGAAAATTATATATATATTTATAATGATTTTTTAAAGATGTATAAGTTTGCCTACCTATCCAAAACTAAATTATAATTCTTTTAAAAAAAGTAACCTTTTTAATATAGTTAACTCTATATTGCAAAAAAAATCTCTTTACATGAGCTGGTCACTATAAAATTCGAATAGTTTTTGAAGATTAAAAGATGTGTTTTAATTTGAATGGACATATGGATGTAACTTCAAAATTTTAGTATAGTATTGAACGGAAAAATGTATTTATTATTTTTAAAGTATTTTATTTCCATTTACGTTCAAAATGATTTAAAACTAATTAATACCATTATTTAACACTTGAATGATAAAATAAAATAGAAACTCGTAGGGATGCAGATATCGCTAGAAGGAAGAGGGATGTGGCTTACAATGAAAGAGATAAAATTATCCTGGAAAAGGATAAATATAAAGATGTTTTTTTAAGGTTAAAAGCTGATTGTGACGATAATTACATGGAATACGACAAATATAGAACAATAAAGTTAAATATTGCTTGATAATTTTATAATATTATGTTGCTATGAAATTCGTATAATTCACTTTCAATTCTCTTTGCTTCCCAGGATTTCGTAACTTAGAGCCTTTAAAAATTCGGAGATCTATAAAATAACGCACTAAACTGTTTTTTAACAAAACTGACCTATATAATAGTCAAGCGACAATTTATTCAATGAAAATATATTTTTTTAAATTAATTTTATTTTTATTATAGTTATCGGTTAGAAGGGTTCAAGGGTAAACACATTAATTTTAACGCACTAAATGAATTCGATTGGCAAACCGAAATTATAAATTACAAATTGGTAAACAGATTATTTTTTATCTTAACAAATATTGCACTCAATTTAAAAAAAAATATATTATCAGTTTTTAAATTATCATGTGATCCTTATTAAATGAATAATTAAATTCTTATAATTTTTTTAAAAATTATAATAAATTTTAAAAAACTTTAATTTAAGTCGACAAGATTTAAATCAGCAAATTTCGGATATTTCTCGGTCTTAGGTGATAACCCTCATTGGACCAACTGTAATTGAACGTAACTTTTCTGTTATACTAAAGCTTAACAAAATTATTATTAAATAAGATTTCATAATACGTAAATTATAAACTTTTATTATATTATTCTTAATATTTAGAATTTGAATATATGCTTTTTTATAATAATTAAATAAGCTAATATATACTATCTCTATAAAATATATATATAAATAAAACATAATGTTAAAAAAATCGATTTAAGTTAAATCGTCAGAATTTATGATCCATGCGAAGAAATACAGTTGTACCCGCATATTTCGATAGTTATTCTTTGCAGTAGATTATAGCCCTATTTTTGATCACTTATGATTAAATGTAACTGCGAGAGCAAATTATTTTGAAATTATTCGCCGGCCTAAGATTTCGCTAATAAATGTTTAAACAATTTAAAAAATTAATTTGTATGCTTCTTTGAAATAATTGGTCCACCCACGCTTTTATCCTTTCATAGCTATGCCACTGCTATAGATATTATAAACACCAGAGGCCTGAAAATAGGCTCAATGGCCAAGGATTATAGCCTATGTTGAAGAGATCTCTTTTTCTTTCTTTCTTTCTTTCTTTCTTTCTTTCTTTCTTTCTTTCTTTCTTTCTTTCTTTCTTTCTTTCTTTCTTTCTTTCTTTCTTTCTTTCTTTCTTTCTTTCTTTCTTTCTTTCTTTCTTTCTTTCTTTCTTTCTTTCTTTCTTTCTTTCAAAGACGCCTCTGAGGCTTGCATGGGGCTCCTAATGAGCGGAGAATGTAGAGAGTGGGGTTAATTATATTTAGTCAAATTCTTAGTATAAAAAATTATCCTGACCATTAAATATACAAAAAAAATTATTATTTTGCAAAACATGAAAACTAATAAAAAAAACGAATAACATAAGACAAATCCTTGTTACCAAAATATAATTTTTGATCGATTCTTTTACAAGTTTATCTTATTTATATCCAAAACTGTTTTTTAAGGGTGGTCAAAATTATGTTTGTTAAATAAAAAATAATTTTGAATAATAAGCAGAGACCTATAAGCCTGTCCCGGGTTTTATTACATGGTCTGGCACGAATGTGCTTAAAATGTCATTTTCTAGGCCTGCCATAATTCGTAAAATTTGTTTTAAAAATTTTACCAATTTTATATTTTATTAGAACGATAAATTAAATTACGAAGAATTCGGAATTCATTTTGATCGTATACCCTCTTGCAAAAATCATTTTACTATGGGTGTGCGTGTTGTACATGTTTCAAAGAAGTCTATATTTTACAATAACATAAAGTAATTAATATTTTATTAAGTTATTTTGTCCATTTTTCATAAAATACTGATAATGATCATAAAAGGAATTTTAAATAACATGCTGTATAAAATAAAATAGCGATTTATATAATTGAGATCAATTTTGCCTTTTAATTATGTGTGAAGTATATATCACGAGATTTTTTTAATAGTTTATGTTTGGAGTGACATTTTATCTTTGAATATAGTTTTCGATACTAAAAAATCAAGATATGATCACTTTTGAGGAAGAAAAATATTAAAAAAATACAATTCAACTCATTTTAATTGTAAACAAACTCAACCTTTTCCAAAATTCCATATGAAAATCCACTAATCCCCATTCCTTAATAACTCTTTGAGGATAGTTATCAATTTTACTTAATAATTTATTAAATGATACTTTTTATGATACTGTGAAAAATTATTTGCAAACATTTTATCTAATAAAATTTTTTGATGTTTAGACCCTTTATGGTAGTCGTTGATTTTCTATATTTGTTCTATAATTTGAATCGCCAAAATATCTCCATATTCTCAAAAATTTCACTTATCAGTATCACAAACATTTGCACAATTTAAATATTTTTATATATAATATAAATTAAATTGTATTTATCAATTTAATTTGAAATTGTGTATGGTAGACAAAATGATTATATAGTAAGTGTGAATGATATCGATATCACCGAATCTCCAGAAACACTGATTCAACAAATCTTAGACACCGCTCAATTGAATTATTTACGTTTGATTATTAGACGAAACAGAGAAAATAAAATTCAATTTAGATTCGCAAAATTTTTGTATACAAGTTCAATTGATTGGCCTTTTGGGCAAGGTTATTATACTATATTATAACAAACAATTTCTCGAATTAAATAAAAGACTTTATTTTATTAGGCATTGAAACTTTTATTTTTAAAAACTTCATATGGTAGATTTGGGTCTCGTATTATCTATGGGTGTTTTTATTGATGATATAAAAACCAAGTCCTTGATTTCTAAGGATAATATATTTTCTATTGGGGATCGTGTATTAAAGGTAATTGTTAAAATATTTTAATAAATTCATTCCTAATCATTATAATTGCTAAGGTAGTAAGACAATAAATAAAAAAGTTATAAGAATATTTTATTTAATATTAAAAAATTTTAACTGCTCTATCTAGCAAATTTCATATCTATATATATATGTTATATTATAAAATTCAATTTAACAATTTATTTAATCGGTTAATATAAAATAATAATAACAATAAGTTAATCAACCAATATAAGAGACTATTAAGTTAAAATAATGTAAAATAAGAAATCATAAATAAGTCCATAAGGTAAATAAACAGTCCGTAAAGTAAGGTAAATGGAATATATTAACAATAATAAAATCAAGCGATCTTCCTATTAGCTATTAAATATTATTGAAATTTGATTAATCTTTCAAATATTATAGGTTAAAAATATATTAAAACATAATCTAGATAAACAACATGGCGATTGATTCTAAAAACAAGATTGAAGATATCCGAAATTTGTTAGACAATAAGGGAACGATTTCAATAACCGTGGCGAAAAATGAAAGTTTTAATAACTATTTAGTTAAAAACACGTTAGAAATCGACAAATTATTAGAAAACAAATGTAATGCCTAGCGTTTTAAAATTTAAATTACTATTTTTATGCTGGATATATTATATTTTTATATTAAATGAATGATGAATTACCAATTTAAAAAGTGTTGTTCTTAATATTGAATCTTTATTTTATATAA
This sequence comes from Gordionus sp. m RMFG-2023, assembly GCF_954871325.1. Lineage (NCBI taxonomy): Eukaryota > Metazoa > Nematomorpha > Gordioida > Chordodea > Parachordodidae > Gordionus > Gordionus sp. m RMFG-2023. Next base: position 20,917,712 of record NC_088775.1, read on the forward strand.
AATTAAGTAGATTAAATTGATAATAATTTGAAATATAATCGCTATCTTAAATGTTAAATGAAATATAATTAGTATATTTTATCTAATTAAATTTTAATATTTCATAGCTTGTTCCGTAAAACCTGACAATCTTGATAGATACATGGAGACGTTTGATGCTTTAGACTTTCCTAATAACCATTCTTATAGAAACATATTGTTAACTTATCCTAGATGTAAATATTTATATGCTCATTATTTGCAAAAGTTAGGTTCAGACCTAAAAACATATAACAGGGAAAAATATTCTCAAATGAGAAATCAATTACCATTGCCTTGGCCTAAAGCTTATTTAATTAATTCTCAAATGTATAAAAAATCATTATCCCAAGAAAATTTATTTTGTCCTTCGTTGCTTAACAACCAAAAATATGATTCGATCGGCAAACAAGCCATGTCATGCAAGAAAGCAAACGATCAAAATATGGTGAAAGAGAGGAAGAGTTTAAAATGGCCTCAGCGGAAAGGCAAACTAATATCTACGAAACTTGAAGCCTATCTCGATAAGCTACAGGAAAAGATGAAAAAAGGAATAGGAGTCACGCATGCCCATTATGAATCCAAGCAAAACCCTTCTCAAAAGATGATTAAGCAAAAAGAAATTTGCCCACTCCTCTCGAGAGACGAGGAAGAAACTCTTGCAGCCCTTGACCACGTCATATGTCAATATGGGCAAGCTAAATATTCAAAAAAAGATATTTACACTAAAACACATAACTATGACAAGACGAATACGCGGAATCAAACTTGGCCTACATCTCATATCAAAAACATTTTTAGGCCGACCAGTGCAACTAATCAAACCCAGAATGAACTCATGGAAAAATATCCTAAAGTTTCTAAAAATCGAAAAACAACCACTAACAATAGTGTAGCGCGTCTGTCCACCTTTTTCGCCAAGTTGAAAACGCAAGAACATCGAGATGCGCCATGCAAATCTGGTCCCGAACAATCATACCATTCCATGTGTTCCTTTAAGTTCCCATCATCCTCGGCATCCCAGTGCGACTCTTTTCTATCGCAACAGCATCAATCAGCAAATATAGAATCGATCAAAAAATCTAACATTGAACAGATATCAGCTAGCTTATGGCCTAGGAAAAAAAGTAAAAAAGAAAGGCGTTCACTCTTTTCCTCTTTTTGGGGACAGGATCTGAAGCGGGATTTCGTTCCTATCACATCACTAGGTCTCAATAGAAATAATAAAGATACAAAAATTATCCCCACTTGTTTATCCCCTACATTGATATCATCGCGCTCGTCCTTCCTTACTTCTAGTCTTAAGTCAACCTCCAACCCATTATCTAAAAGTAGGAAAGCATTTTACCTTAACGATTTTCCAACTGACGTGAAAACCGTTAATGAACAAAATTTCATTAAATTGGAATCGTTAAGCTCTATGGAGGCTGATTATTGTCACAATCATACCATGGTTACCAATGAAGAAAATACAAGCAATATTTACAAGGTTTTTTCTCAAACAGAACAATTTTCAAATGATAATAACCATCAATGTTATACTGATTGGAACCAAGTAAAGTTTAAAAATGATGATACTAAAATGTTATCGATATTCAAAGAAAATCAAAAACAACTGTGCTCATATGATTCTTATCAAACATTTCCAAATAAACGTTTTCAGAAATCCATAATTAATAGCCAGGATGACTATTGTGATAATGAATTTGTAAATTATAAAATAGCGCCATCATTTAATACATCCATTAGTAAATTACCGTCTATGGCAGCACTTATTAAGAGACGCCATAAGAAGTTATCATATGACAGCTATTTTAGTGGAATACGACCTAAATCAGTTCCACCCAACAAGTTATACAATATAGCAAATTCGTCAACCCATAATTTTATACACGAAATCCCCCTTTCCCATGGTGCTAAGTTTGATTTTACTATTGAAAAATTCTATCTCAAACATCATTCTGATAGTAATTATAATTCTAATGATAATGGTGAAATGATTTATAAGGATATAATCCATGATTCAAGTTCAAAAATAAATAATAGTGTTCGATCTCGATATAATCAAAATTATAAAACAAAATTAAAAACAAATCCTTTCATTGTTAAACCTCTATCCGAAATCTTAACATCTTCATTTGAAGAGGAAGGAGAGAGCGGAAATTATAAAACCAAAATAATGATGATAAATAATCATTCATCCGATATTAATAACAACATTATTACTTTTAAACAGTTAGATTGTGCCAGCGAAATCATAGATTTACAAACTAATAGCCATGATGGTGCTATATACAATAGTTACAAAATTAACAACACTAATGTTGATGTTTATGAAAATCCTATTAGTCTTGAAAATATATTACAAGTATCGAGTAGTCCAACTATAAAAAATAATATCAATATCGATTATCTACTTTCTAGAACAACCGCGCCTTTTAAATTGGATTTGACCCTAAAAAGGAATAAGGTCTTATTTTATATTTTAACAAAATATAAGTTTTAAAATGGAGTGCGCTACTTGAGATATTAAACCTATTTCATTCCGAAAAAAAGAAATTTAAACCATTCAAAGTATTTCAAACATAAGTTTCAGTCATATTAGATAGAGATGCACCGATCACGGATTGGTCATTTTGGTAACATCCGATACTCTTAATTTTGATCGATACCAATAGCCGATAGATATAATGACAACAAAACCATATATTTTAAAAAGAAAAAATGATCTACAAATTTTTAAACCGATAAGAAAGTTAATATTGATAAATTTTACCTTTCCTTTTTTAAATAACATAAATAATTATAAAATACGGCATCTAAGATATCGGTGTATCTTTGCATGTTAGGAAGGGTTCCTTAATCATGATAAACTTTTCAATCATAAAAAGACATATTTTATAATATAAACAAGAATACTTTATTTAAATTTTACCTTGAATATGTTATATATTTAAGAACAGATAAAGCATTGTTTTCACTATTAGAATAGCAAGACAAAGGAGACGTTAAATTTTTTTGTTTTATTAAAAAAAATATTACATTTGTGAAAAAAATAAGTAGCCACTCCAATTTTAAAGCTATGGCTAATAAGCTACTATTTGATATGATTATTATATTTATGGCGAATCAACAGATTTCTGAATCAGAGAGGAGTAGTCCTACTCCCAACTCATATAAATGCTATAGAGAGGGGATATTTACCTTGCCTCCGAATAACACTCATTTTATCGATTACAATCTACGTTATAATTTTTTGGACCAAAATCAGTACAAAACTGAAACTTATAGCCAAGCAAGTTCGTTTAAATTTTTATTTATTTTTCAAATCAGATAATAAATGAATACTTTTTGAATAGTGGGTTAGGTACATTAATATAAGAAATAAATTAATAATGAAGTCTTAAATTTGGGATTTACGATTAATAGTTTAATAATATGTTAGAACAAGTTAGAAAGTGACCGACTCTACCTGGTCCTGTACTCCCTCACTTATATTAGATTCATTTTTTAAATTTCATCCCATTGATAATAGATAACTATTGGAATAATACTGTAATATCAATTACAAGGGAGGTTAGGACGATTGTAATCGACAAAAGTACTGAACCTTTAGGCATACAGATCGAATGCTTGAAATCTTGTAACTATACTAGTCACGTCCAACAAAACAAAGTCAAAAATATTATGATATTAATTCCAGGGATATGTACCCCCGAACACCTTGAACCTCATATTTTTGCTGAACCCGTGCACTTTTAAAATGTTTGAGAGTTTTCGTGGAATCATTTTTAATTTTCATCGCATTTTCCAAAATTTTCAGTTTTTTTGCTTCTATTTTTTAATTTTTTTTTATTTAAAAATAATAATATAATAGGAGTACTTTGCTTATCATCTTATATGTAATTATGTAATTATAGATTAGAATAAATAAATGAAAATTTATGCTGTTTTATTTAATGGAAGTCAGTATTTCTTTATACTCTTTAAACCCTGAGAACTTTTTTAAAATTTTTTTTATCTCTGAACCCGATCATTTTTTGTCGAAGGGTTCACATCCCTGATTAATTTTAATAATTATTTATCAATTTAAAAAAAAATAATGTATATTATTTAATTTTATAATATTAAATATTTACCGTTTATATATGATAGATTAGTGATATTGAAATGGATGAATTAGATAAAGACAAAGGTGGGATTTATATATCCTTTATAGAGACCGACAGTTTGGCATATTTGGCCGGGCTACAAGTTGGTGATCAGTTGCTTGAAATTTGTGGCATCAATTTGAGAAATGCTACATATTCTTTGGCTGCTAATGTTCTAAGAAATTGTGGACAACATATGACAATTTTGGCACAATACAATCCTGAAAGTTAGTTTTTATTTTGTTATAAATAATATTTAATAATTCATTGAAAATGCTATATTTATATACTATAAATGTGTAAAAATATATTAACAACGAATAAACCTGGCCTCTTTGCATTTTTATTGTACAGAATATTTTGAAAAGAACACAATTTCGCCCAATGAAAACATGAAAAGTCAAAACCAAACCGACGATTTATTAAAAAATAATCGATATTCTTACGCTGAAAATGATAAACAAATAAAATTAAGTAAAGAGCCAAAGTTATTATCTAACAAATTATCATCAACACTTAAATTATCAGATCATAAAAAGAAACGGCCATGGATTTTACCACGCTATCAAAGGAATTTAACCAAGGTGCTTCAAAATGAAAGGTAATTTTTTAAAAAAAATATATTAGCTAATTTTTGTATTATCATAACTTTATATTAAGTCTTGGCTCTAAAAATGAAGGCATGAATAATTGTGATAACCTACATAAAAAGAGTCTAACCAATCGCTTTTATCAATCGGAACAACAAAAACCGCTCTCCAACTCTAATTATAACAATTTTAATCTAAAACAATCTTCCAAACAATGCGACCCAATTATAGCTTCGGCCTCTGATTTTTTAAAATCAACTAAAAATAAATACGAAGAAAGAGAAGTTAAATTCATTTTTATCGATATAAGCGCTAACTCAAAATCCACGTTAACCTCTGTGGATTCATCGTCAGAAAACAAGGATTTGGATGATTTTAAAGGTTTTTTACTCGAGAATCGAATATGCGATGTGTACAATCGATATTACCTAAATTTCAAAAACTTGGGTATAAGCTTGATTGGGGGCAATAAATGTGGCATTTTTATCAATGAAATTTTGCCCTACGGTTTAGTAAATGATTATTTTAATCGGGAAAAATCTAACATTCAATCTTCTCAATTTTACCTTCCCGATAAAAATGTTAACAGGGATATTATAGATCGACTGATCAAAGGTGATCAATTACTTAAGGTTTATCCTTTTTATTTCATGTTATTTTCTTATAATTAAAATATAATGATATGATAAATTTCATTTATAAATATTAGCATAAAGTTTAATTTAAGGTCGAAATATTTGAAATGAATAATATTGATCCAACAATAAATAATCAAATATATTACAGATGTTATGTCTGATGAAATTAGAAGTTTTATTTATTTTAAAAATAAGATAAATGGGATGACTTTAAAAAATCTTACTATGGAAGAAGTTGTGTATGAATTGGGAAAATCAACTATTCTTGCTATATCAGCTCGCTCTAATTATATAAAATATCAAGATGCTCTTTACAAATCTGGTTATATATTTTTATTAATGTCATTCGTTTTAGATTAAATTTGTCATATTATATTTCTTTCAATACACAAATGAAATAATTTAGCATGTTGATTCTATTTTTAGGTGACTCAATATATATAAAGACATTATTTGATTTGGAAGATTTTGGATTTTTTTTTAACAAAGTACCAAATTTAAGTTTTAAAAGGAATGATATATTATTAGTCGATGACACTATGTTTAATGGAGATTGTGGCTGTTGGAAAGCATGGAAATTAGATGAAAGAGGCAATAAAATTGTTTGCGGGGTGATACCTTCTGATTACAAGTTTTTATAAATATTTAATTTAACAATATTTAAAATATAAGAGTTAATTCTTAACTTATTTTATTTAATTGATCTTGAGAATGATTGTAGTATCATTCACGAGGATCTTTTATGACTTTTCTTGAAAAAAGTTAGGCAAGAATGGCAAAGGTCGTTTGATTAGTGGAAATGACTGGAGTAAAGATACGTTCTTCAGATTCTAGTATTTGGCGATTTTTGACACTTCTTTTCATTCCATAATATTGTAGGGGGAGGGGGGGGGAGGAATGGTTTTAGCTTTCATATATTAATATGTTAGAAATAAATTAATTCTTAATGCCAAGGAAATCTTACTGGTATGTTTTACCTGGCCAAAGGATCCTTCGGGGACTTGTTGCTCCATTCCTTAGCATCTACTCATCCCTCCGTTGACTCCTTTCCCTACTTAATATATTTATTTAGTCATAAAAATAATAAATTCAGATTTCTATTTTACTCATAATTTTTTATCATTTTACATAGGTAGAATTTAGAGTTTAATGGTGGAATAACCCTAAGTCGTTTACTAGTGAAATAATTTTGCATAAAATTTATGGACCTAGTTTTGACATCATATGAATTATATAGAGAAAATGATTTTTTTTTGTTATTTTGGCACGTTTATGATATTTAATATTTCCATATTTATTAAATCTGCCCAATTTAGTTTATCTTTATATCAATTAAAAAAATAGATTAGAAATTTTGGAGCGAAATTTAAACATGCAAAAGGTTGGTTCTCACAATAGGTCATTTTGTAAAATGATAAAGAAAAGTCCTAAAAACTCTCCCATCATATCACTGACATCTCTATTTTCGGCAAGGGATAACGTTGTTTCTCAAAATAACGAAAATCAACATGGTAGCACCTTGAGCTACAAGAGAAGATTTTCTATCGACAATACATTACTGGATAACTTTAATTCTAATATTAATTATAATAAAAATACGAGATTTTATAACAATATAACTATAAAAGAGGATACATTATTGGATCAGATAAATTATAATTCTTTTAATAACAAACTTATTCCTATAAAGAGCCAAACAGTAGGTAAAAGAAACAAATTTACCAGCAATTTTCAGAAATTATTATCCCTAAACTATTCGTATCATGAAGATAAAGAAGACACTAACGATTTTGGAAATTCCAAAAAGCATCTGTTTTACCAGAAAATCCGCAGGATTGAAAGTTTATAAATAATGAAATTATTATAATTTTTTAAATTATAACTGATAAATTATTAAGCTATATTATATAATCACTACTTGTAAATGCTTTTTTTAAAAAAATAGTTTATTATCAGCGACCACTAATAGTTTATGGACCCTTTGCCTCTGAAATAATTGAAAAATTGATTCATCTCTGGCCTCATAAATTTAATCTCTTTAAATCTGGTAAATTTATAAATACAAAATTTTATAAAGATAAACATAAATTTTTATCTATCATTCTGATTTATCGAACCAAGTAGTGTTGTTAATCAACTAAGTCTAGTCGACTTAGCCGAAAACTGACTCTAGTTGTGAACTCAGGTCTATCAACTTGAGTCGACTAGAGGGAGGACGAATAGTTCTATGAACTTAGTCGACTAGAGGACGAATAGTTCAATGAACTTGAGTCGTCGACTAGAGGACGAATACTTCTATGAACTTGAATCGTCGACTAGAGGACAAATACTTCTATGAACTTAGTCGACTAGAGGACGAATAGTTCTATGAACTTGAGTCGTCGATTAGAGGACGAAGATTTGAAATTAGTTATTATTAATTAATAAAACATTTGTTCTGTTTTTTTTATTTTTTACTTTAGACTTCCAACTTGAGTCGTGAACACGAGTTACTTATGTCGACTAGAGAACGAATAAATTATTGGGAATGGGGAAGATCGTGATTTAAAACAATTCAATATAATATAGCGATGCCCTTTATACCAACAAGATGTTTATTATAAAAATCGCGAAGGGGGGGGGGGTGTTACTGCTTGAATCCTATTCATACTGTGATATATATTGCCGATTTTTTTTAGACGAACCAGAGCTAGTGATCTGCATCGGGCTTAATTTTTCAAACCCGGCCCGGCCCGAAATTTTTTTTAAAAAAGTTTTGCCGGCCCGGCCCGAATTTATTTAAATATAGAAATTAATTTTTATAATTACTCAAAATAAAAGACATGTTATATGTCGTTTAGTTTCAATAAATAAAATCAAATATTTTTATTTCATATAAAAAATTTAATATAAAATTGATAAATTTAGATATATTTAAAAAAAACTCCAAGGTCCGACCTGACCCTGCCCGAATTTTTTTTAAAAATATTAGGCCCGGCCCGAATACTTTGCAGATCTATAACCAGAGCTGTGTCAAGACAAACATTTGTTTAATGTAGACCTTTTTTTATCTCACGATAAAAATTTATGCCTGGAAAATTTTTTTCAATAATTAATATAATTTGAATTTTGTTTCTTCGAAACACTCCCTTTTCCCTCTTTTTAATAATATATTATTTGTTTTCATGGTACTTTTAAAATAAATAAGATTTGTAATTTATTATATTTTTATTTAGTTATAATAAAAAAAAGTAACATATTTTTTTGTTTTATTTATAAAATCAAATATGTTTTCAGCTCCGTGAAGTTGGCCGAACATTTGGAAGCACTATCGATGAATCATATGTCATTTTTTAGTGCTTCGTTAGTGCTTATTAGTGCTCAATCCGTATAGTAGCCGAATTTAAGGAAAAAATGTTATAGCTAAAAATAAAAATTTGTGCCAACTTCACGCTTAAAAGTTGATTGAAAGCACTAACGATGAAACTTATATCATTCTTTAGTGCTTCGTTAGTAGAGGTTAGTGCTTCGTTAGTAGAGGTTAGTGCTTCAATCAGTTTTGTTGCCGAAATTAAGAATAAAAAGTTATTGGCAAAAAAAACAAAAATAAACAAATATTGGCGACGTGCCAAAACAAAAACTAGAGTAGTACTAAACATCCGGTTTTCGCCATAATCTAGTGCTTAATTAATGTATTTAAATTCCGTAATTAATTTAATTAACCACCATATGGAAAAAAAGTTATTAGCTAAATAAAAATTATGACGTCACGATTTAAGCGTGAAGTTAGCCGAACTTTTGGAAGCACTAACGATGAAACTTATATCATTCTTTAGTGCTTCGTTAGTAGAGAATAGTGCTTTAATCACTTTTGTTGCCGAATTTAAGAATAAAAAGTTATTTGCGAAAAAAACAAATAATGGCGACGTGCCAAAACAAAAACTATAGTAGTACTAAACATCCGGTTTTCGCCATGTGCTTAATTAGCAAATTTGAATTCCGTAATTAATTTGGTTAACCGTCTTTATAAAAAATTGTAATACGCTAAAAAAATGTTTAGAGGTCAAATTATGGCCAGAAAATGATGAAAGCACTAACGATGAAACTTATATCATTCTTTAGTGCTTCGTTAGTATAGGTTAGTGCTTCAATCACTTTTGTTGCCGAATTTAAGAATAAAAATTTTTTGGCGAAAAAAAACAAAAATAAATAAATATTGGCGACTTGCCAAAACAAAAACTAGAGTAGTACTAAACATCCGGTTTTCGCCATAATCTAGTGCTTAATTAATGTATTTAAATTCCGTAATTAATTTAATTAACCACCATATGGAAAAAAAGTTATTAGCTAAATAAAAATTATGACGTCACGATTTAAGCATGAAGTTGGGCGAACATTTGGAAGCACTAACGATGAAACTTATATCATTCTTTAGTGCTTCGTTAGTAGAGAATAGTGCTTCAATCACTTTTGTTGCCGAATTTAAGAATAAAAAGTTATTTGCGAAAAAAACAAATAATGGCGACGTGCCAAAACAAAAACTATAGTAGTATTAAACATCCGGTTTTCGCCATTATTTAGTGCTCAATTAGTAAATATGAATTCCATAATTAATTTGGTTAACCGTCTTTATAAAAATAGTAATACGCTAAAGAAATGTTTATAGGTCAAATTATGCCAGAAAATTATTAAAGCAATAACGATGAAATTTGTATCCTTCTTTAGGGCTTCCTTAGTAGAGATTAATTCTTTAATCACCTTTGTAGCCGAATTTAAGAATAAAAAGTTATTTGCGATAAAAACAAAAATAAACAAATAACGGCTACGTGCCAAAACAAATACTATAGTAATACCAAACATCCGGTTTTCGCCATTATTTATTGCTCAATTAGTAAATTTGAATTCCGTAATTAATTTGGTTAACCGTCTTTATAAAAAATTGTAATACACTAAGGATTATGAAAATATATAAAATTATAAAATATGTAATAAAACCTAATTAAAAAATTATAATTTATAAATTTATAATTATATAATTAAAAATAAAATTCTATAATTAAGTCCCCATGAACCATAATTGTGTCTATAAATTTCTATTTGAATTTTTTGTCGAATAAAATAAAATTCTCTGGGTTCATTTGTGAAAAGTCGTATTTTATTACGCAGATTTTTTAAAAATATAAATGTTGAAGGCGAAACCGTTAGTAGAAGTCAATATTGGAGTGAATATGAAGTTTTTAAAATTTTTGTATTTGTTTGTCTTTTTAATTTCTGCCTGTGTTATTAAATTGAAATTTATGTTTGAAGGGAATGATGAGACACACGTGTAGCCCCAATGAGTGATTTGCTGAGGGCCCAAGGTATGGTTGTCATACCATCAGGTCTTAAACCATCTACTTGAGATAAATTTGATCGTTCAAGATTGTTTGTAATGTGTGCAGCTGTTAGGCTTTTATTTATTATATGGTTTACAGCTGAGTGTTGATTTATTAATCACATGTGGGAAATTCTGTGGTTAATTTTTTATATTACTCAAAAAATTTTGATTACTTGTAAATTTTTATAGTATGTAACACATTTCCATAATGTGAAACATTCTTATACAGTTAAATAACTTTCCATAATTATTGTAAAAAACATTTTGATATAATTTTTTTAAAAATTTTTTTAATAAATACGAACGTCAAATTTATAAGTCGAATATAATTTTTTAATGTTTTGGTCTAAAATTTTCTTAGGCGTCGAGAAAGGTATCAGAAAATTTGAAAGATTAATATGGCAGTAATTTATCGAATCAGGAACTCTCAGAATTCCTGCATAAGTATTAGTGATTTGCATCGGGCCTAATTTTTCAAGCCCGGACGGTCAGAAATTTTTTTAAAAAAGTTTTGCCGGCCCGCCCGAACTAGAATTTTTTTAAAAAAATTTACGACCAGCGGTCTTGCCCGAATTTATTTAAATATAGAAAATAATTTTTAAAATTACTCAAAATAAAAGACATATGTTATATGTTGTCTAGTTTCTATAAATAAAATCAAATATTTTTATTTTACATAAAAAATTTAATATATAATTGATAAATTTAGATGTATTTAAAAAAAATTTCTAGGCCCAACCCTACCCGGCCCTTTTTTTAAAAATATTAGGCCCGAACCAGATTTATTTAAAAAAAAATTAGGTCAGAGTACGGTTCGACGGGTACTTCATAATATTGTGATATTAATATAACTAAAATTTATGATAGGAATAAATATATGCGTAATTTTTTCGAATAAAATAAAACTATGTAAAAAGAACAATTTGAATTATGAATAAAAAATTTCTGAGAATGTTTTTAACCATATCATTCAATGACACCTCAGAATAATAGATGCTGGAGAAAAAATGTAGTTGTTACAATAAAATAATAAAAATTATATAATTATTACACAAGAATGGGGTTCAATGGACCCATTTAGAAATAATATTTTGTGACTTGGTTATATAGCTATTCATGTATTTTGGGAACCTTAATATATAAGCTTCTGAAACATTATATTACTCAAATATGGCAGATGATCTACGGAAACAATTGATAGGTTAAGTGCAAAAAGACAATATGCATTTTTTAATTACTTGGGGTTTTTAATCAAACTAATTAGGGTTTAAATTTTACAAAATAAGTACTAAATAATGGTGAAAATAAAATGTTTGTCGCTGATAGATTTTTTGTTTATTTTGTTAATAACTTTTTTTAAATTAGGCTATTAAACTGATTTAAGCACTAACCTCTACTAAGGTAGCTCTAAAGAATTATATAAATTTTATTGTTAGCGCTTTGATAATTTTCTGGCCAAATTTTGACCTCCTAAACATTTCTTTAACGTATTACAATTTTTTATAAAGACGGTTAACCAAATTAATTATGGAATTCAAATTTACTAATTGAGCACTAAATAATGGCGAAAACCGGATGTTTATTACTACTATAGTTTTTGTTTTGGCACATCGCCATTATTTGTTTATTTTTGTTTTTTTCGCAAAAATCTTTTTATTCTTAAATTCGGCTACAAAAGTGATTGAACCACTAACCTCTACTAAGGAAGCCCTAAAGAAGGATATAAATTTCATCGTTAGTGCTTTCATATTTTTCTGGCCATAATTTGACCACTAAACATTTCTTAAGATTATTACAATTTTTTATAAAGACGGTTAACCAAATTAATTACGGAATTGAAATTTGCTAATTAAGCACTAAATAATGGCAAAAACCGGATGTTTAGTACTACTATAGATTTTGTTTTGGCACGTCGCCATTATTTTTTTTTTCGCAATTAACTTTTTATTCTTAAATTCGGCTACAAAAGTAATTGAAGCACTAACCTCTACCAAGGAAGCCCTAAAGAAGGATATAAGTTTCATCGTTAGTGCTTTCAATCAACTTTTAAGCGTGAAGTTGGCACAAATTTTTATTTTTGCCTATAACTTTTTTTCCATAAATTCGGCTACTATACGGATTGAAGCACTAAAAAATGACATATGATTCATCGTTAGTGCTTCCAAATGTTCGGCCAACTTCACATCGCGGAGCTTATGTTTTCATATAAAATAATTTTAAATATGATTGTGCAAAAAAAATTATTAATAAAATATAAGAAATAAATAATAAAAATTATTAGTAACCCCCCAACACCTCAATAATAACCAATCCCTCCCCTTGTTTCTTTCTTCCAAAATAAATCTATCTCTTTCAAAATAAATTTTGGGCTATTTTAAAAAAGTTATAAAAAAGTAAAATTTTCTTGTTTTTTTTACCATTAACAATATTTATTTATTTAAAATTTGATATGTTCAAACTATTTATATTTTTTAATAAAAAAAGAAAAGTAAATAAATCATATATTAAAATTGCACATATGCAGTAATAATATGATTTGTTATTGTTGTAACACATTTCTATAATGTGAAAAAACATTCTTATATAGTTAAATAACTTTCCATAATTATTGTAAAAATATTTTGATAAAATTTTTAAAAAAATATTTTTTGATATAATTTTTTTAATAATAAGAGTTTTTGAAATTTAATGAAGATTAACGCCAAAGTTATGAATCGAATATAATTTTTTTATGTTTTGGAACCAAGTTTAAGTGGAAAAATGAGAATTTAAAAAATAATTTCTAAGATTTTTATTACAATAACATTTTTTTAAATGCATTATAAATTTTTTAAATTTTAATTAAAAACGCTTCTAATTTTTCTTAGTCTATATTAGCTCGGCCTATTTTTTCTAATTTTTTAATTTACTTAATGTTCCCTCTCAATTACCTCCTCAAATGACAAAATTAAAATGTATTCATATGTCAAAAATAAATTAATGTATGCACTTTTGTGCATATTGTAACTTGTAATAATTTCATACACGCCTATTAAACACCTATTACATTTATTATCAAATCGTATTGTGATATTCCATCTTCTTCATTTGATATCATCATCCATTTCATTTAATTCTGCTATTAAATATTTGAATATACTGGTAAATGAACACAATTCGTTATGTAATTTAACGCTCAATATATTTGCGAATTGTGCTAGTTTTTCCAAGGCATTTCAGAAACCTTTACTATTTATTTCATCAAAATGCCTCATTTAAATTTTTTAACAGTTCCACTCGCACTTTTTAAAATCAATTGTCATCTTTCTACGGTACATATTCACTGAAATTTTAATTTAACATGTTTACAATATCTATTTTTACCCATTTACTTTAAAAAAATTCAAAAATAATTTTGACAATTGTCATTATTCTATGGTACACCTTCACTGAAATTTTAATTTAACATGTTTATTATGTATATTTTTACCCATTTGCCTTAAAAATTCAAAAATAACGATTGTGACAAATGTCACTTTTTTATGGTAAATAATCACTATTTAAAAAAATAACGATGACAAATGCCAGTGCATTAATAATAGTAGCCAGAGCATTATATTTAAAAGAATCTATAAATAACTTACCTTCCCATAATTTTAATATCTACTAAATGTTATTATTATATTTATTGGAGTCAACCCTAGAAGTCTTGGTCGAAAAAAATGATTAGGATAATGGGTGAGGTGAAAAAAAGCAACCCAAACCTTAGATCGTCCTTTAAAAAACGACCCATATTTTGGATCGGATTGAATAAAACCACCACAACTTTGGGTTGAAGTCGTAAAAAACGACCCGTTTTAGTCTGAGTCGAAAAAACGACACAACTATTCGTCTTCTAGTCGATTTAAGTATATAACTCGTATAACGACTCAAGTTGGAAGTCTAAAGTTAAAGAAAAATGTTTTATAAATTAATAATAACTAATTAAAAATCTCCGTCCTTAAGTCGGCTCAAGTTCATAGAACTATTCAACCTCTAGTCGACTAAACTATATAATTTATATTCACGACTCAAGTTGGAAGTCTAAAGTAAAAAGTAAATAACAGAACAAATATCTTAATTAATAATAACTAATTTGAAATATTCGTCCTCTAGTCGACTCAAGTTGACGGCTCAAGTTAGAAATATTGTCCTCTAGTCGACCAAACTATATAATATGCAGATTTGTTAAAAGATACTTTTTAAATGGATCTAAATACAGATACATAGTCTAAAAATTTATCTAGATACAGATACAGCTTCTAAAAAGTTATCTAGATACAGATACAATTTAAAATGTGTCTAGGTACAGATAAATTTTTTATTATACTCTTAGATAAGGTTTGAATAAACCTAAATTAGGATTCTATTGTGAAAATTCATGAAATGATCTAAAAAATTTATTGTGACTCGATATCACATTTATCAAAATATAACTAAAATAATGATTTTTAGATATTAATATAATATATGATTAATATAAATAATTATTATATATCATTAATAAAATAATATAATATATGATTAAATGATTATAAATAATTATTAGATTTCAGTAATAAAATATTTTCAAAATTTTGGTCATTAATACATCCTCGTTTATCTGTAAAGACATTTTTAGCTATACTAAAAAGTCTTTCAACAGGGGCGCTGGAAGGGATTGTGGTGTTATATTTAATGAATAACATTTTTATATCAGAATATTGTTTAAAAATACTAAAATCTCGGCATTCATTTTTGAAAAACTATTTAAAATTTGTTGATTATCAGATTTAAATCATTAACAATCATATCTCCTGCTGTAGGATACTGAAAAAAATCGGATATTAAATTGTTGGTTTTTTTTCACAGGTTAATTTGCACTCATTTGAAGACTTTGATAATTCCTCAACTAATCTTTATATTAATTGTTTTTTTTATTAAAATTTTCATCCATTTGCAACCATGTCCAATCTAGTTTAAAAAAAGGATGAAGCATAGTTGCCAAAATATTTTCATCTTCAAAAATGTCCCAATAAACCTAGAATTATTAAATATTTATTAATTTATTATTAATTTACCTATCTTCAAGCCCTTTAAGTAAAGAATTGTGGTAAACAAAATTTCAGGTTCATTTGTTTAAAATTTTTCAATTTAATAATGAGCTGGGAAATAGTTGAACAGTAATAAGCTGTGAAAATATATTTATCTTCCTGCAGGATTTCAAGTGAACTTGATACCAGCTTCATTAGCTAATTTATAATAATGTTGTATATACAAATTTTATTTATAACTAAACAATATTCATGAATAAAATCACATTCATTAGATAAAAATCTAGGTAATTTCATTCCATCGCAAATCTTGTCCAATTTGTCAAATTTAGTCTTAATAATTTCTGACATTAATTGTAAATCATTATAAGTGGAGTTCCATCTAGTTATATTGGGACATATAAAATATCGGCCAATATTGTTTTTTATAATCTCAGCTGAATTGATTTATTTTGTCTATTCCATATATTTTGGCATTTAGACAATGTTGAGCTATATATCTAAGGAATAAAAATATAAAATATTATAATTAAAATTATAGTTTACCCTCTGATATTGTTTACACTGCAAGGCTCTATTTGCATCTACAGTGGCAATAAGATTCAATGTGTGAATGACACAACATTGATGAATAGGTAAAATATATGGTTCTGATATTTCAAAATCCTGAGCAGTAGTATAAAGACCTGATATTGATATTGGTGCAACTCTTTCTTCATCTTCCAGATCATCAATGGATTCACTAATATTTTCAATTGGCTTATAAAATAAACCTAAATGACTTGATAAAGTTTTTGGCATTATCAGTAATGGTCTTTGAGATTTTATTTTGTATGCAATAATCCTTTGCTATATCTTGTAAATTTTTTGCTATTTTATCATATTTATGACTACCAGTCATTCTTTTACAAGCCACTCTACATTTTTTCTTTCCAAACTTGTTGGATCTATATAGTGTGCAGTGACTCCTATGTATGAACTAAAAATTAACATTTCTTAAAACTGCTCAGATAATTTGTTTGTAATTAAATTATTATACAAATTTAAATGTTTACCGGCGATAGGCACTCCAACAATCTGCTGTTGTGCATATTAACGATGGATCTATTAGACTTTTAAGAATTTCTTTCTTTTCATTCTCCCATCTTTGGGAAATTCTAGCAACCACTGTCTGTCTGCAAATTATATATTTTTTTGGAGCTAATGTTTTGATCATTTTTATAAATGATGGATTTTCAACAACTGAAAATGGCTGAATGTTATCAATTGGTTTAAAATCTTAGGTCTCTTGAAAAAAAAATCAATGGACGATGAGCCTAGTCCAATATTTTCTTTAATAGATTTTTTCTCCTTCCCCTTTTTTATTTGGATTAGGAGTGTTTGATGTTTTCTCTTAAAATTTAAAATTAAATTTGTAAACATATATTTAGTATCTATACCCTTAAATGCTTTACAATGTTACAAGTTGAGCTAATGCTAACAGAAATTTGTATATTTTTTGGTAAATATGGCAAACATTTTACTAACAGAGATTTGTTTTCTTTATTATGAGATATTATTTTAAAATATGGTCTATAAATTGGCCATGGAATGTCGTCATTTTCGTCCTCAATGTTAGTCTGAAAAATTAATATAATAGAATAAAATAAAATACTAATTCCATTGCAATTAAAAATGGCAAATTCCTTGAGATGGATTGTAATATCAGAATTTGCTTGTTGTTGATAGCTCGGACATAATATTTAATTTATATTTATAGATTCTTTTTTATATACAAGTTTTAATATTTTACATATATATATAATTTTTTAATATATATATAATTTTTTAATATATATATTAATATTAATTATATGCTCATATGAAATAAAATAAATTTTACATTCAAGTATATTTATTTATAATATAAAAAAGCGTTAAATAAAAGTATATCAAAAAGTATCAAAAAACAGATGTCTTTACAGATAAACGAGGATGTCTTAATGACCAAAATTTTGAAAATATTTTATTACTGAAATCTAATAATTATTTATAATCATATATTATATTATTTTATTAATGATATATAATAATTATTTATATTAATCATATATTATATTAATATCTAAAAATCATTATTTTAGTTATATTTTGATAAATGTGATATCGAGTCAATAAATTTTTTAGATCATTTCATGAATTTTCACAATAGAATCCTAATTTAGGTTTATTCAAACCTTATCTAAGAGTATAATAAAAAATGTATCTGTACCTAGATAAATTTTTAGACTATGTATCTGTATCTAGATCCATTTAAAAAGTATCTTTTAACAACTCTACTAATTTGAAATATTCGTCCTCTAGTCGACTCAAGTTGACGACTCAAGTTCATAAAATATTCGTCCTCTAGTCGACTTGAGTTTACGACTTGAGTTTGAGTTAGTCGGCATATTCGACTAACGACTCGAGACTCTGAGTCGGAGTCGGATGAACTCGACTTTTTAACAACACTAGAACCAAGATTGGTAAATCGATCGATGACCAACATTTTAGGTGAATGGTCGATGCATCCCTAATATTTATTATAGAATATACGAAATTTCTTTTCCTTAGACTAAAAGAAAGTTTTTTGATCAAACTATAATATCATGTTATTCAAAAATTTTAATTTTTTATATTAAAAATAATATATAAGCAGAAATAATGAAAGGGTCCTTAAAAATGATGGAGCAGGGTATTATGGACAATATTTTTTTTGATTTTAAAAAATCTGGAGATTATTATGAATATATTTCTTACCAGACAATGAAAAATCTCAATCAGCAGGTAAAAATAATAACTTAATAAAATGTATGCTTATTATTATTTTTCAGAAATCTTATCATAATATACTAGATATGAATATTGAAGCACTTCCTCGATTATTTTCATTAAATATATGTCCTATTATAGTAGTGATCAAATTTAAAAACATAAAACACATGAAGTAAATTTATAATTATAATTAAATTTATTTAACAACATTTTTCGTCATAGGTTACTTTTAAAAATTAAAATATTATACAAAATATAATTTTCTCATTAGTAAATTTTATTGAAATATAGCAACATATATAATAATAATATTGAATGAAAATTACTACCATAAGAATCCTATATTAGAGCTTTAAAATGTTAAATTAATAGGAAGCATAAGATTTGATGATGGATTTAGTGGTAAATCGATTTAGAGAGGAAGTTAATTTTTTTTAGGTCATTGTTAAAATTTTTAATTGATAAATTATGAAAAAATTATTTTAAAACAGAGATGTAGATTTAATTCTCATTAAACAAAAAAATATGTTTATGATAAGAAATCCGACGCAGTTTGCAACCAATAAAATAATAATTTCCTGAAAAATTATAATAAATCATGGAAAATTATAAATATGTATCATTTAGAACATTTATATTTAAATAATTAAGAAATATATAAGATTTATGCAGTCTTAAGTTAGTTTGATTTCTGGAAACCTCGCTACAAAATAATTATGAAAAAGGTTCTGTATTTAATCAAGTCTGAGTATCATAGTGTCTATATCCACATTTTTGCAAAATGCATTTTTTTCAATATTTGTTCTATGATCATTAAAATGTTAAAAAACTTCTTAATTATTCCCAAAATTTGTTATTGCTTCCGATCATCAAGAGAATTCCTATTTTTAGGAATTCTCCAAAATTACGAAAGTAATACAAATCGATATTGTAGAATATTTTCAATCTAATATTTTGTCCTAAAATATGGTTGTAAATTACCCTTTCCATAAAATCTTGAGAACCTGGGCTACGTTTTCCTTGATTTTAGGAAAATAATTCACCTGAAAAAAAATCCCAAGAAAAATTTCATCGAAAATAATTGCGGAAAAAATAACCACGGATAAAGATTCCCCGTTTTTTAGATATTAAAAATTCGAAAATTAATAAAATAGGAAAATCCCTCTCATATCCGCAAAATAATATTCCCCATATAAAATATTTAAAAATTTTGAGAAAATCAACAAAATAAAATAAATTCCTGGAGAATAAATGTCTGAAAAATATTTTCCAAATAATTGAAAATTTTTAAAATATTATCTAATAACTCTAAATCATATATTTTTAACATTATGGTCTTATCCCAACCCAGTTTTAGTGAAATTTAAGCAAAAAATATTTTAAAATAAACTAATGCTGAACTATAACATACTCCCCTAACCTTAATTACCTCCTAGATACCAAGTTTCTGTGATATTAAGCTAAATATTATAAGATTTAATTATAATGGTTTGGCTCTAATTTTTGTTTTTTAAGATCGATTTTTTGGCCCTAACCGTCAGATTTCTGTTTAAATAAATCGAAATCTGACATTTGTTATTCACTTCCCGATTCAATTAATTAAGATTATTAAATAAATTTTTGTTTACCTTTAAACATTTTCCCCATCTTTTAGATATTTATGGGAAAGAATTTTAAAGGTTTATAATGACTGGAAGTAATTTTTTTAAAAATTTAGAACATTGTTTTTTTAAAAAAGGTTATGAAATTATTTATCGTTTCATTTTTTTAAAAATTCCTTCAAAAATGGGTCGTCATTTTTTTTTTCAATTAACTGGAAAATAATAAGGATTCGTGTAGCATAAATTACTCTTTATGTTCTCAATTCCCGTTTATAAAATAGTTATCCCTATGATTTTTCATCTGAACATTGTAAAGATAATTATTATAATCGTTTCATTTTCTTTGTAGCCACTCGATCTTATTTTGGTGTCACCTTTTTTTCCGAAATGTCAAAAATCTATTTAAATACATTTTATGCTATCGCTGCTAAATTATAAAGTATCAAAGCTACCATCCGATTTTTCGAGTCTCATATTTTAAAATGAAGCTATTCACTTGTTCAGAAATAGAACTAAAACACTCCTTAAACATTGAGACTAAATATTCAAAGCTCAAAAAATATTGAATATCCAGAATTATCCCTTAATTTCATAAAAACAGAATTGCCCAGAAAAGGGATATATTGCCTCTGTGATTTGGTATTACCTTCTTTATGAGATTTTCGCTATTATAAATTTTCGATAAAACTTTCGCTGTTATATATTAGCTCTAAAGAGATCTCGGTAAAAGTTATGCTATAAAAAATTCTCGATATGGTTTAGCTGAATACCATGTGAATGTGGATTCGAGACAAATATTTATCTATAAAATATATTCGCTTTAATAAACATTCGCCAAAATGTGAGAAAAGTTTTGATGTCTTATTAGTTTGTTAAATTTAAAACGCAATTGAGTTTCAAAATAAATCTTTGAGGATTAATTTTTAATATAAATTGCGATTTAAAATTTATAAAAAATATTTGCAATTTTTAGTAAAATTTGATCAATCTTTTTTTATTTAAAAAAATAATTAAGGGAATTTTTTTTCGCATTTTTTTCCGAGCAATTATTTTATAATTGAAAAAATGGGAAATTTATTCTCGGGGAATTATTTTCTATGGGTATTTATTTCCGGGGGTTTATCTTCCAAGTGAATTTTTTTTCCGTAGAATTATTTTCCGGGAATTTTTTTCCGCTTATCGTTTTCCTTTACCTCTTAAAATTATACCAATCATATCATCTTCATCAGTAACCGAGAATTTATTCTGTAATCAAACCAACCGATGATTCGTTACTTAATCTTGAGTAACAGAGGGAACAAATTATCCATAACCAGTTCACAAAAGGATTGGGATACAACTATATTTACATTCGAGCAACGACATTTAGCAGCTTGGCTTAGCGTCACTTCAGGAAAACGCCGAATTTAGATTCACTGTTACAATAAATTTAGGAATAGAAATACTTCAACCTTTTAAGTGTCAAAGACTTGGTACACTAGTTGATCAAAAACCAAGACTTCCTCTTCATCGTATAGATATAAATGCAAGAAATAATTAATAAAACTATGTGGAAAGCACTCTATGGAGCTAATATTCCAACACAGCTCGAAACGCGTGATTCTTCAATTATTAACAACACTAGATCGGATTGATATACACATAACAGGACCAATTTTGTTATAGTGATCTGCATCGGGCCAAATTTTTAAGTCCGGCCGAAATTTAAGATAAAAATTTGTACAACCCGATTCCGAATTTTATATTTTTCCCAAAAAGTCAGACGCTAAATGAAAAAAAAATTATTTGTCAGCCCGTCCCGAATATATTTAAATATTGAAAAATGTAATTTTAATTTAAAACTATTCTACAAATAAAAAATAGTGACGTCTCTAAGAATTTTAAAATATATTCTATAAAATTATATACCGACCAAGGCCGGTGTAGTATTGTAAAATTAATACCATCTAAAATCAATAATTTTTGAAAATATTTTTAAGGAATTATAATTTTCTAGCTGATAAACTTTTTAAAAATATTAGGACCGACCCATCGTGAACCTGAAATTATTTTTATGCGATCTTATTAAAAGCTACTTTTAAAAGTAGCTGTCCTAAAGCTATTTGACAAAAAAAGTAAAGCGCTCTTAGCTTTTTTAAAAATTCTTATCCATAAAATTAACACTATCATCTCTATACATCTTCAATATAGAGGGATCAGAAAGTATAAGTTTTGACTTACTAAATAATTGTGGTAGCATTTGAGGGCAATGTGGTATTTAATTTTCTAAACTTTCTATATAAGAAAAATTATCAAAATTGTTCATTTAAATATAGATTTAAAAATGCGCCGACGATTTATTAGCTACTGTATTTTCATTGAGTATTAAATTAATTAACGTTAGCTGCTCTTTGCAATTAAGTTAATAACAGATCACATAAATACTTTATTTTACCTTTGAGTCCGCGCAGATGTAGGAGTTGTTTGATAAATCTAATATTAAAGACTTTCATTTCTTGAAAATTATCCAAAATTCTTTTTATTCACTTCTGAGTAGGATATTATAGTACCAAATGAATGTAATCAGATTGATAAATAAGGGATTATTACCATGGAAATTGGCTGACTGTATCAATTATAAAATTATTATGACAACATATCATTTAATTTTTGACTGATGCTGAAAGATTAATCAATTTAGATTGAATTGTATTTGATTTATTGGATGTAGTCTCTTCTAGTATACCAATATTATCGAGATATCTGAAAGTGTAGGTGTTTGGAAATTCTAAATTTAAAACAGTACATAATAATTTTATTAAAATTATGAATATTTTTTAAATATTTTTAAGTTGAAGCTGTTTAATTTTTTGAACGATATTTGTCCTTCGCTATTTATCCAAAATTAAATTCTATATCAATTTTTTTATTAAGTTCAAAATAATTTGCAAATATAGGAAAAGGTAATTCATATGTTATCACCTGTCTCAAAATTATCTCCCATTTCTATTTATATTGATGGCATTTTATATTTTAAATAATTGATAAATTAAATTTATAAAGCATTATTTGCAATAAATTTCAATTAAAGATTATAAAAAAATTGTAGTAATTTTTTTACAGGGCTGAGAACCCAAACCCTTGATATTTTGTTGAACCCAAACCCGAACCCTTTTTTTAAATTTAGGGTTCCAGAGTCCAAGCTTTTTTTTAAAAAAAATAAATATTTTTTAATAGTTGAAGTCTTGAAGATATTATAATTCGCCTAAATAAAATTTTTAAAATAGAAATATATTATTTTTAAAAAAATGATGTTTCTGGTTTCCGAACCCCAAACCCATTTTTAGAAGGGTTCACAGCCCTGCATTTTTATAGTATAGATTTATTATATAGAATTTTTAAATCGTGCTACTTCACGATGCGATGGGAAAAATATGTATTGGAGCTTTACTTATATCGATATTGTTATCGCCTTTCATAGCAATTACCATTCATTTAGAATTGCCGAGACAAAGAAAATCCTAAAATATTCACATTTTTGTTATCATATTCATCTCATTGGTAGTATAAATTTCCTGTTCTTTTGGATAGGGCCAAATCTCGTTTCAAACTTATAAATCAAAGAAACACCAAAATCCACAATCTCAAAATTATTTAAAATTAAACAAAAAATAAGCTATGACCTTAATCCGATTTAATTTAAAATTATTCAAAGATTCATGACTACTATCTTATGATTGTGATGCAGAAAACTTATATTTACATTTTTTTTGTATGCTTTTTTAAAATAAATAAAATTTTTAACAATAAATTTTTTTTAAAATAATGTATTTGCATTATTGTGATCTCGAAAACATAAAAATGGATATAGAACATTATAATACCTAGCCGAAGATAAAAATAAAGGGAATATTTATTATAATTTTGGCATTTACTCAAAAATCTATATAATTACAATTGTTTTAGAGAATTCCACGACAACAATCTTAACAAAACTAACTTCGAAGACAGTATGAATGCATCAAAAAAGATTAAATCCATATATCAAAAGATCAACAAAATAGAAGAACCCTTGAAGCGTTACCTTCAAAGTTTATAAATATATTTAATTATTCGGACAGAATTTCAAGTTAAATTTAGTTTACATTCCAGACAATCTAATCATAGACAATATATGCGAAGATATGTTACATTTAGTAGAACAAGAACAACAAAAAGCTCTATGGGAACCAATTATAATGCTAAACACAAATTTTGGAACTCTATAATTTATACAATGTAGTATAAAAAATTGTGATATTTATTTATTCGCTTTTATTCATCATATAATATTTTCTTTTACAATAAACAAATTCGTGTCAAATCATATAAATTTTAATAGGTATATAAAATTTAATATTAACATTTTTAAAAGAATTGTAATTATTTTTTAAGATTATATTTATCTCAAATTTTAGTAATTATCATTGTCACTATCATAAGATGCAAATTTTGAAGGACTTAACATCGATCCGAATGATTTTGAGAGATTTAATATGTTATTAGCAGAATTGTTGAAATTTTTTCTTGTTGTACTCCATAATCGGGTATCACTTCTGTTCGAATTATAATTTTTTGGTTCAGCTTCAATTGTGGCATAATTCTGAGATCTGGTTTGAGTGTTTGCTTTAACGTTCGATGGAGAAAATTTGTAATGAAGGTTACCGTCTGTTCTTAAAGGAGTCCCTTTGATATAAATATCAGATATATATGATCCAAAGTGATTATAAAAAAAATTAATTAATTACCCCATGAAGGCTTTTGCGGAGACCAATAAGGATTGAAAGGATAGTTTGTAGGTTGAAATAATTCTGAATACAATATGAACCAAGCTAATAAAAATTTTTAATTTTAATACATTAGGAACCCAAATTTTTATTTACCAAATATGGCGCAAAAAATGGATATTGCTATGATTGCTAACCAATATAACCATTCCTGATAATCTTGGTATAAAAACGTAAAAAATCCGGAAAATCTAAGATCTGACTTGGCTTTAAGTTCATTTTTAACACAATCTAATATTGATAAAATATTGTATAATTAAAAATCCTTTATAATTTTATTTTAAATAATAAAAACTATTAGCAATAGTAATACAATAAGAGGGGAATGTTTTAAAAATTTTCAGCAATTATTTGTCAACCAAATAAAAGTATAAATAAATATGGAAAAACAATCATTATCTATAAATTTAATTTTCTATCCTATAAGTAATATACATTGGTTAAACATCTAGGATGATAAATTTGATTTTCCCTATTAAGATTTTAGCCAAAATAGCAGATAGTTTTGGACATCTATTTAGCAAATCAGTCTTACATAATATTATTTGGAAATCGAGATGTTTAACAACACTGGTAATTTATACAAATATTCTATTTTATGGTAATAAATCTCATTTTTCCAAAAGGTTTTGATCCCAAATTTAAACCTGGAATTAATGATAATCCAGGTATGTTAAAAGTGTATCAGTGCTATAACTAGGCCTAAGAAGGGAAGAGGGCAAACTTTTTTAGATAAAAAATGGACCAAACGATTTTTTTAGCCAAATTAAATGTCATTAATGTTTGCTTGGTAAAATTTAATTAGTTCTAATGGTTTCTAGAAAAGCAACATTTGAGCAAATTTGATATTTTTTTTCAGTGTCATATAATAGCATATGGAAGCAATACTTCTAAAGATTTAAGTCTATGGGAGACATCATAGAGGGGTATATAATAATATATCTAGGCATTTAAAGGACATCCTAAAAACATCACATTCAAAGAGGAATATGGGATGAAAAAACAACAATTTTTTTTAAACTACCAACATCGAGGGAACATGAAAATTTTTTAAAACATGTAAAAATATAAAATATTTAGGTAAGGGATGAGTGAGAAGGTGGGTCATTCCATGTCAAATGAGCAAAAAAAATGAGATTTTCGGCCGACCCCCTTCGATTTTTTTAAAATTTACTAAGCAAAGAAAGGTTAGTGTAGTTAAGAAATAGCCAAAATTTTAGCCTCGTAACATTTATATTTTCGGAGATATTAGGGTTCAAAGTGGCAAAAATGATGTATTTTTACCATTATCTGCCTTCATTCAATTAAGCATATCTTAAAAACTATCTAATTGTAAATAACAAATTTAATATCAAAATTACGTACAACGATTCTACTTTTAGATAAAAAAAAAAATTTTTTTTTTCAATTTCCGGCCATTTTATTAAATATATAAGGACTAAAAACGATTATCAGAATCTTTAGCATTTCATATATGGCGCCCTAAATATTAAAAATAAATTAATATAATATAACATTTAAAATCTAATATATAACTCACTTTTAAAAGATTCTAATTTTTCGGTAGCGCATTTACTTTCTTGTGACGACAATGTGTAACTACGGCCAGTAGCAGTTAACGGTGAAACTAATGTTAAGATATGACATTTTGGCAAGTAGAGAGTGTCGTCTATACTTGGAAATGTAAAGGAATTAGAAGGTCCGGATGGGTGTAAAAACTTTATATATATTTCTTCCTCCTTTTGATTTTTCCCTAAAACTAAGGCTAACCACCAATTAGAATCATAAACACATGTTATATACCCTGATATCTCTCCAAAAATGATAATCATTATATGATAAATATTCTATATTACTTTCTATTGAATTGGAATACATTTTACTCTTAAATTGATGTAGACCTGTGGGAATCACCGTGTGAATTTTCTGTGTTCCAGGTATAGGTCTCGTTTTTGAAAACCTTTCCCTGAGTAATATTTCTTCGTGATCATAATTTTCTTGGGTCATATATTCAAAATATATGCCATTAATATTTTCTTTAGCGAACTCGTACAATTCATATGATGTGGTTATTTGCTTTGAGTAAGGTCTTTGTAAACTAGCTCTAGCGGCTAATCTTTTAACAGTGCCACCAATCCCATCACAAACACTTTTCCCATGTGCTGTAGCAGAAAAATGCCATTCCGCCTGTATCCCGAAATCCATCTCATGATGGCAAATATTAACAAAATTTTTACGATTTTTATACTGTGCAGCAGATCCATCGGAAAAATAAAAAATTTTATTTGGCATACAAATTTTATTAATTAAAAAATTTACCAATGTTTTTTGGAAATAATGTACTGCTATTGTATTGTGTTGCAAAGATTCGGATATCATTACATAATTTAGGCAACAAATATTGGCTAAATTATCTTTATAATATATAACAAAAGGGTGAACAGTGGATTGAGCTCTATTCCAATGATAACTTTGTACTTCATCCTGAAGTATAAAGCTATAGTTTTCTGAAAAATCACATAAAATTAAATATTGGCCTTTGTCTAAGTTCAATTTTAGATTTTTTTGATACAATGATTGTTGCGTTTAAATAAAAGAATGGGGTAATAAAGATTCCATTTTTTCAAAAAAGGCATTGATAAATTCATCTACTGGCTTGGTTATTGTTTCTAGAGTGGTTCTATCTACGGATAGCCATTGTTTGTATGTTATAAATTCGATGTCCTTAGAACAAAACAATATTTCTATTTGATCGCGTAAATGTGTTGACCCTGGACAATTATCACATTTGCCCATATAACTGGATGGTTGAGGCGAATTACAAATTATTAAGTGTAAAATATGTTTGTATGTTTTAAAGGGCAACATATCATTGGTTAAATTGGGTAAATTTGATCCAATGATCATTAATTTAAAATTTTGGCGGTAGCTACAATCACATACATGTGTACCACTACCTCCTACGAGTATACAATTTTTTGGGCGAATGCTTGCAAATTTCGAAAAACCGATTTTAACATCAGGCCTCATTTCTTTAATAAATATATAAATTTCTTTCAAATTATCTAAAATTAATCTCTTTTGTATTGTATTCTTTTTTCCGTCTTCGGTCAAAATTGAAAGGCAATCTTTCTTGCCTGGCATGATTCTGCTTATTTCGTCCGTACAATAAAATTCTTACAATTTTAACTGTACATTCGTCTATAGTATTTCCAGGCTTGGGGTTAGGGGTTGATAAAAATCCCTTTTCCGCTATCAATAATTTAGCTTGTCTTGCCATGTATTTTGTTGTATTAAATTCATTCATTATTTTGGACACTGTCCAATTCTTTGGTAATATCGTCAAAATTTTATATTTATCAGTTTTAGATAAGAGTGAAAATTTTTTTTAATATTGCTTAGAAAACCATCATCTTTATCGATAGTAGCTGGCTCAATCGCATTTATATCTAAATGAGTTTCTATAGCCTTTTTTATTTTGGTAATTCTTTTAATTGGATATCTTTTTTCTCTCAACCTTTTCTTTTGTATTGGAGATTCTCCAATTTCTATCAATGATGTATTAATTGATTCATAAGCCAGGTTCTCTTCGATATGATGAATATCAGGGTCTTTAAATGCGTCATTTGACTTACTAGCTGTTCCGAGTTTTCTTCGACATTTATCACATATCTTATCATCTGAGTGAAGTGACATCCAAGATTGTACATTTCTAAGATTTGTAGTTACATTATTATGTTTTAGTATTTTAAAAGGGTTACAGCATCTAGTTTTTCGAATAAGATTTTTGTTCATTTTATTGAAATTCTATATGATAATACAAATTAATTTATAAAAATATCACCGAATATCTAATAATTACAGGTGTACCGATTAGGGGGTTAATCCGATACGATATTGCAGATATTATATTGATATCGGCCAAATAACCGATATCACTAATCTGATTTTGCTCGCTCTACATATTATATATTTTATCATAACTTAAAACAAATAATTATAATTTAAATTAACCTAGTATTTCAGGACTATTTATTCATGTAAAATTCTATATAAAATTTAGTAAAAATATGGTATAATCATTTTTTGTTCCAAAAACCCTATTTTGATGTAGAAAGTAACTGGTTAATTTTTGAAAAAATTTGATTTAGTTTTAAAACCAAAAATATCCTTATAAGACATTATTAATTATTTTCATTTAGTTTTTTATAAAATTTATCGCTTCAATTAAATAATTTTTTTACCTTTGATATTATAAGAATAATTAGAATTTATTATAAGAATAATTAGAATTTATTATAGTTTTTTTAAAATACCAAGAAATTAATTAAAAAATGAATTAATATAGTGAGCATGTGTTATTGAATGATTAATCAATTTTAAATTTTTCTTTATTTTATTGATTGAAACACTCATTTATTCTTATTTACAAGTAAAGCTATGCCGATTTTAGAAAATCCGATCCAATATTTATATTGTTTGGGTTATTGATGATACTTTTATTTTGTATATAATTTTATAATAATAATAAATTAATATTTGTAATATTTTATTAGCTTTTCCACGTCAATGGAAGAATTATAATTCTTCATATATTATTTTTTTTTGGTAAAAACAAAACAATAAATACAATGTACATAATATGGAGACACAAAAAAAATATAATATATCTTGACTTTGAAAAATTTATTTTTTTTGCGACGATCACATTATTTTAAAAAATTGATCGATATTTGGTGGATCATATTTTATTAATATTCGTTAAATATATGTTATATGGGCAAATATATAATAATTATAAATAATAATGTAATAAATTGAGTTTCTTTTATCGATGGATAATTTCTATACTTGAATGAAAGCCCCATAAGTGAAGAAAATATTATAATTTATATTTACAAGATGAATAATCCTTTAAATTATATCAAATAGTCCAAGAAAAACCATTAAAAACTGATTTAAATATAAATTTATGCAAAGACGCCCCCTTTCGGGAAAATATTTATACACTTTTCTAAACATTTTTATCGATTTTGAGAATGAAGATGGCCTCGTCCCAGACCAATTTTTTTTTATAAATATAAAGGAAGAGTTCAGTGTTGTCTACTAAATTTTTTAAAAAAATTGAAGGTCGTATAATTTCTAAAAAATCGTTTTTAGTCCTTATATATTTAATAAAATGGCCGGAAATTGAAAAAAAATTTTTTTTTTTATCTAAAAGTAGAATCTTTGTAAGTAATTTTGATATTAAATTTGTTATTTACAATTAGATAGTTTTTAAGATATGCTTAATTGAATGAAGGCAGATAATGGTAAAAATACGACATTTTTGCCACTTTGAACCCTAATATCTCCGAAAATATAAATGTTACGAGGCTAAAATTTTGGCTATTTCTTAGTTACATTGACCTTTCTTTGCTTACCAAATTTTAAAAAAATCGAAGGGGGTCGGCCGAATCGTGGTTGATTTGTCATGGAATGACCCAGGTACATTATTAAAATGTAAATAATTTTTCGCCTAGCGACTTTTATCATGACACTATCACAACGACATATCACTCAGTCATTTGATAACGCGACACTTGTTGATATACTTAAAACTTAATTTAATCTAAAAAGTTAAATTTTGATATCCGTTCAAATTTCGATATTTAAAAAATTTTAATTATTTTTTTATTGAAAAAACTAATATTTTATAATTATAATTTTTTAACTTAATTATTAGGTTATCAAGGAAAACAGGAGACATAAGCAATAAGAATGATTTCAATTTTTTTTTATTAGTAAGTAACTTTAAATCAATATATCACGAGTAAAAAATAAAAATTATTTATTGCATGAAATATGGGCAATAGCTTTTAAAAATGTTAAATATCCCGATAGTCCATAATTCGAAACACATCTGAAATCATTTTTTTATATCTTCATATTTCTTTGAGAGGTACGGTATTGTCCCCATTATGACTTGAAGATATAGGGTCTTATGTTTTTGAATTCCATCTAAAAATTTCTAAAGCGTAGGGTAAGAACATTGGTATAGAGCTTGAATTCCATAATGCCACCCTTCAATACAATTTGTTGTTCGGGCGACACCTTCTAACGCCGAATTGTGTTTGTTCCATAATCTTACATTATACAAAATTATTTCGTTGTCCTATAAATATATAAATTTACAACAAAAAATATATTTTTTTATTGGGATTTCTACGTCCTCGGATATAGGTCTTCTTAAAGTAGGAAATACGCTCAAATGAGCCATTCAATTCTCCAAATATTTCTGCCAAGTTAAGGTATCAAATGAATTTCCAACATCATCCTCTGGAACATATGCAAGGACAGATATAAACCTACTATACAATCGTTTATCATCATCAGACTCATACATTTCCCCAAATCATTTATTTTTCTATTAATTATGTTTTAGATGATTTCATCTAAGGACATTTGCGAATGGATATCCGGCCTAATCGTATTTTTTGGTGCCTTTTCGAAATCCACCACTATTTTATTCGGATGTGCCCCTGGTATAAATTGTTTTAGTTCCTAAAATAAAATTTAAATTATATATCTTAAAATATATAATATGATTACGTTTATCATCTTTGCATACTTATGCGCCGTTTTATTTGGTAAATTACAAAATATACTAACAGGTTTTGTGCCCGGTGCAATCTGAAAGTGGATGGTGTCAGTTATAATTTTAAAGGCACCATCACATATCCATATATCCGATCTTGATAATCCTTCGATTAGTTCGTCCGTGCAACATTATAAATCTTAAATTATCATTCCCAGACCCGGAATCGTATTTGAGCATATCCCTGTAACATTCCGGATATAAAGTGAGATCCATCGGATTGGAGGCAATATAATGGTTGAGCTTGATTTTTTATGCCAATGTAATGATGGATAAAGGGTGACTTATTTGACATAACCATAAATCTATTATTATCATAATTTAATAATGTAATATCGTGGGCCAAGGAAGGACTAGAATACTCACTTAATTTTGATTTCATCTCTATGTAGCATTTCTGGCATTAGATTTGGAAATATCACCTTCATGAGTATGATTAAGGGTACTTCTTAAAATATCATTAAATTTTGTTATTATAAAAGAATTGTATTTTTGAGATTTATTTTTGGCGTACCTCCAGCATGATTTAATTTTATTTATCAAAATTTCGTATATTCATAATTTTAATATAAGAGGTAGGTTTATTTTTTAATGTAAATCAAAATTCTAACATTATAATTAATAAAAATATATTCTATAATATATAATAATATAGAAAATTGAGCTATATATAGAATATTGCAAGATAAAGTAACTCATGATATAGTGACTGAGTAAAGTGTCCTCATGATAAAGTGTCACCGTTAAGTGTTACATGATAAAGTGACTCCAAATCATAATTTTTTAATTCTTTAAATTAAAAAATGCCACAATACAAATCGTGGTCAATATGACAACTTTTTATTGCTGGAGAAAAAGAAAAATATATTTTATGAATGTAAATTTTGCTCAAAATGCCATTTTTCTTCAAGTAACTACAGACTAAAAGATCATAATATAGTGTAAAAATGATTATACTCGAAAAGAAAATGGAATTTAACTTCTAACATCAACACATAATGAGCATGCACCAACTCCCTACCACCTTGTTCATAAAATTCAATAAAACCAATATATTTTTGAATTCTTTTAATTGTATCAGAGACCTAACGAGGTATTTTTACATCTATTTCTTAAAAAAAAAATCGGCCAGGGTGTATAAATTTTTCCTACATCCCTGGTTAAAAAAACATATCTATTCGGCATTTTACGGATCATTTTTAAGTGAATATGAGATCCATATATAATAACTTTTCAAATAATCTTATCTCCCCGTTTTTCGTAAAAGGAGTGAGTTTGTATTAGTGATCTGCATTAAGCCCGGCCCGAAATTTTTTGTGTAACCCGAACCAAAATATTTTCAAAAAATAGACTTACCCCAGATCAAAGTATTCTGACCCGGAGGAAGGGGGGCGAGCCTTGCAGATTACTAGTTTAAATCACCACACTGAATGGTCTATGGTAATTCCCTTATTATCTGTTCCTCTTGTAATTTAATATAGTCATTATGTAAGTTTCAATCATTTTGCGCTTTCCCCATGCAACATATGTAAATGCCAAAGAAAAAGAGAGATAAAATGATACATATCTAAAATGAAAATTTCGTTTGAAAAGTATTATATTTTGAATATCGAGTATATCTTTGTTGCTATTAATTGATTAAAAATCACCTAAAATAATGATTTTGGAATAATTAATTTGGATAATATTTTACTGGAAATATTTTTTAAGAATCGAAAAATGGAATTAAGAAATATGATAATCTAATGAATGTAACATATTGTTTGTTCTATGATGCACAATTTTTACATATATTATATATATTTTTAATTTTTATAAATAATAATGTCGATTTAAAATAATCGACAAAGGCCGAATATTTTTTTAGCCCCGGCCTGAGTATATTTTGGAAAAAATAGGCCCGGTCCATGTATATAGGTTTAGGGTCGGGCCTGAAGGTCTCTGATTTGTATTGTTAAATTTATTGTATTTTAAAATTTCATAATAAATGATTGTGAAAATAAAAAATTTTCAATATAATATTAATATTGTAGCAGCAAAATAATTTTTTTAAATAAACGAAAAAAAACAAGGCTTTTCCCCCTAGGAATATAGCTTAAGAAACATATCCTAATTTCATTAAACATTTTGAATTGTAGGATAGGATCACATGTTCCTGTGAGTATATTTGTTTTAATAGAAAACAATCTATTTTATGCGAAAAAACGATACTTCACAAATCAAAAGAGGAAAAGTTTATATTTTTATAAATATACTAATTAATAAAGGTGAGAAACTATATAGAGATATATCTCAAAAAATAAATAAAACGATTTTATTGATAAAATTCTATATTTAAATCTAAGTTTAACGTGGGCAGTTTTGAGAATACGATTATTCGAACGAAATTAGAAATTTTTCACCTTTTCTTTAAAAATCAATAAAATCACTAGTGTTAGGTTGCATAAGTGGAAAAAATCTATGACTGTTACACTTTATATAATGGGAATATACAAAATATAATATATTAGTTTTAATTATAAAAACGTTTGTATTGTATGCAGCCTTAATCCAAAAATAGTCATTTATCAAGAATATCGGATCTAGTATATAACCCTACAATGAAGATGTAAATCATTAAAATAGAGCTCATCAGTTAGCAGAAGAACTAAAAATTTTAATTTTTTCTTTTAAATTTTATATAATTAAATATCAAAGAAAATAAAATGATATTTTCTCTTTTCTTATCTAAATAATATGGAAATTAGAATTCTTTGTATAATAATGCGTTTAATATATTAACTTTAATTAAATATTTCGGGCCTAAAATCAAATAAAAATCTAGAGCTGGGCTGAAATATTGAATTGTTATAATTTTAAAACAATATTTTATAAATTGAAATTTGAAACGATTTTTTTTTAGTTGTTTATTGAATATATTATAAATTATTTCATTAGGAAAAGCAAATCCTATAAATTCTGACTAGGGTGGCTAGCATTTATATTATTGGTTAATATAAAAACTACAATTAAGGTGTATAATAAATTCTTTACTATTATTTCTAATTAATAAGTTTACATCTTTTAAGAAATGATATAAAAATATTCTAACTTTTAATTGTTCCGTGTGCCATAAAATTTTTTCCATTATTTTTAATGTTTATTAACATGTTTTCTTTTTGATCGCTTAGTGGACTATAAACATATATAGTGTATGCTATATCCTTCTCTGCTAAAAGATAATCTTTAGATTTCACATTAAGTTTTAAAGTATAAATAGCAATGTTGCGATTTTGATTCTCTGGAGGTATTATTTCAATAATATTAAAATCGGATTGAGATTCTGAAGGAAGAAACTATCGATAATGTAAACAAAAAAAATGACTTCATTTATAAATAAAATATAAATTTATTTTTATCATTCCCATGCCTGGTTTTTTTTTCTGGAGAAGAGGGATAAAGTTTCGATTGAGAATTATTATAAGATTAATAAAATTTTGAATAGTGACCAGACCTTGACCAGTTTCAGGTGGGGGGGGGGGTAGGGAATGTAAATTTTATATTTAATTAATGATTAATAGAACTAAGAAAAACTATATCATATAGAAAAATCAAAGTAAACAAAAAAAATGTTGTATACGAACCTGTATAGTGAATAATATATTTTTTGAAGGTGATATAATTTTGAAATATGTTTCGGTATTATCAGATGATACAAATAATATGTTGGGTTCGAGACGAAAAGGTGGATGGTATGATAATCGTAGATTAGAAAGCAGAGAAGATTCGTCCATATCGTTACCATTCATTGTTATATGTAAAGCGAGGGAGGGTAAAATTAAAGAATGATGAGAAATATCCATATTTTTCAAAGAATTCGAAATAGTCTTTACCGAGCAATAATATATTCCTATCAATTTAAAATGAAAATATGTTAATATAAATAGATACAATTACAAATTATAAAAATTTTCTGAAATTATAATATACCCAAAATAAACGAGATGGGGTCGGGGACTGGAAAGTAAAAAAGACGTCAATACTTCATTCAATAATCAATATAAGTTTAGCATAAATTATTAATTAAAATATCAATAAATCAAAACACGAATTAAAATATGTAACTTTGTATTGTTAAATTTATTGTATTTTAAAATTTCATAATAAATGATTGTGAAAATAAAAAATTTTCAATATTGTAGCAGTAAAATAATTTTTTTAAATAAACGAAAAAAACAAGGCTTTTCCCCCTAGGAATATAGCTTAAGTAACATATCCTAATTTCATTAAACATTTTGAATTCTAGGATTGGATCACATGTTCTTGTGAGTATATTTGTTTTAATAGAAAATAATCTATTTTATGCGAATAAACGATAATTCTAAATATTATTTTTGCCCAGCTATAAATTGTGTTACATATCCTTTTGCGTTAATCATTCTTTGTAGCATTTAATTAAGATTCTGGCATATCTGAGAATCAATTTACATTCAAGCATAAATTTATTTTTGAAGAATACTTTGTTAATTCGCTGCTTTCGAAGCTCTAGTTTGAATATACACCAAAGGTGAAGATGATAATCCAACAATATATCAACCGAGTGCCATATGAGGTTACAAAATGGGCCCGGAGGAAATCAGGCGTGAACGAATGGTTAATAACTGCAGTGATGGCTTTATATGAATAGGTAGGAAGTGGTTCGAACTTATGATGGGGATAGTGATAAAGTAAACATCTAGATCTTTGTCAATTTTATTTTAGTAATGGATGTAATGGCAAGGATAAGATATGCTTGTAAGAAATTTAGAGAGATATAATGTCTCCCTCTCGTGAAGGGAAAAGTTTATGCAAACGGTATGAGAAGTTGTATGATATAGGGCAGCAAGACATGGGAAATCAAACGCGTGACGCACGACGCCAAGTTAGAAAGAACGGAGATGAGATTGATCAGATGGATAAGTTGCGAGAAAGAAAAACAAGCCAGGAATTGAGAGAAAGGATTGGGATAGGAGCAATAAGTGATGTTTTAAGAGTAAATAGACTGAGATGGTTTGAACATGTTAACGGAAATATGATGATTGGATAAAAATGCCTTTGAAGTGGAGGGAAAAAACCCAGAGGGCGACCAGGGCAAGCTGAGTGGAAGTGCTAGATAATGACAGGAAAAAGTTAGGTTTGATCCGGGATGATGGCGCGTAAAATGAAGAAAGGATTAGAGCCATGGTGATATTTGGTGCTTTTATCATAAAGATTAAGTGTAATTTGTTTATTTTTATTCCCATAAAGTTAATCATCTCATTTATCTCTTTGCCATATATTGTTTGTAATCTTTCTGGAAAAATTTACCGGTTTCCTATTATGAGGCTAGTTAATTGGTCCTTTTAAAAGGAGAGAATCACGATCTTTTTTAAAAAAGGGATTGAAATCCTGGATCTACCTTTAATAAAAAAAAATTCTGAAGAACATTTATGCTCGATTGTTTTTAATTTCACTTGATTCTTATTTCTTTTGGCGATTAAATTATTTTACTATATTTGATGAATTAAATTAATATTTGGTTATAATATAATTTTTTAAAATTAAATAAATTTGAAATAAAATACCAAGCGATGTGTAAATTAATAAAATAAAATCATATTTATATTCTTTGAATTTTTTAATATTTATACATGCATTCAATACTTCTGAGCAAGAAAATAATTTTTCTGTAAGTATTTTTAATACAATAATTTTTGATCTATGATTAATTAAACCTAAAAATGATTTTATAATCTATAAAATCTCAGTCTTTTTTGTCATTTATCCATTTGATGAGTATATCTTTAAAAAAAAATTTTTTTTGTTTTAAAATATAAAATCATAAGATATAGTAGTAAAAACATTAATTGTGCAAAAAAGCTCTAATAATTGACACGTTAAGATACAGGGTCGTAGACACGGAAGAAGGGCCCCGGGGGACCCCCCCCCCAAAAAAAAACCAAAATAGGCACTATAAATTTTTCAGGCACCCCAAATTTAAAAAAAAAATTTGTAATATATTATTTTTATATTTTTAAAATATTTTAAATATTTTTTCAAAAAACATGTCTAGTTTGTAAAATTTCTTTCTATCCTGTTATATTTTTATCCAATAATAAATCATCAATTCGTATTTAATCATTTTCATGTGTGTTTGAGTATGACATTATATAGGTTCTTAATCACGTTTTAATTGTACTTATTTCAATGATAATTATTTTATAATTATGGTTCAATCACAATATTATTATTATTATTATAATATAACCAGTTATTTAAAATAGAGGTGAATATTTTGGAATTATGAAGAAAATACTGAGATAACAACAATTATGGTAAGCCAACAGATTAACCGTAATAAGGTTACGTTTAATCACAGGTAGAGTCGATGAAAAATCAATGCAAGCAAAATTTAGTATTGATGGCTAATGAAAAAAAATAACACAAAATTTATCCTTTAATTCATTTATGTTAAAATTTAAAAATAAAAACCGTCGTATTTGTATATTCATATTATAGTATTATTTTGTATTCATACTAGAGATCTGCAAAGTTAGGCCCGGCCCGTT
Source organism: Gordionus sp. m RMFG-2023 (assembly GCF_954871325.1). NCBI lineage: Eukaryota > Metazoa > Nematomorpha > Gordioida > Chordodea > Parachordodidae > Gordionus > Gordionus sp. m RMFG-2023. The sequence goes on from NC_088775.1 coordinate 20,955,918, forward strand.
TCCGGCCCGAACGGGCTTCAAGCCGGGCTCAGGCCTAATTTTATTTAAAATAATCGGGTTCGGACCGCGCCGAATATTTTTAAAAAAATTCGGGTCGGGTCGGACTTTGGAATTTTTTTAAAATATATCTAAATTTATCAATTTTATATTGAATTTTTTATGTAAAATAAAAAATATTTGATTTTATTTATTGAAACTAAACGACATATAACATATGTCTTTTATTTTGAGTAATAAAAATTAATTTCTATATTTAAATAAATTCGGGCCGGGGCGGCAAAACATTTTTAAAAAATTTCGGGCCGGGCCGGGCTTGAAAAATTAGGCCCGATGCAGATCACTAATTCATACTACATTAATAGATTTTTAATAAAAATAGCAAAAAATTTCTATGAATGGTTAATTATTTGTTTTATTTTCAAAAAATAGTGGCCCCCTCAAGTAAGCAGTTGGCCCTCCTAGCTGAAAATTCCTGGTTAGGGCTCTGAAAAGATAGTATCGTAAATATACATAGCATATTTTAAAGCAAGCTATAAAACTGCGAAAAATATAAATTACTCCCATCTAGGGGTGTACCGATACCACTTTTTGGACGCCAATCCGATCCAATATTCCAGATATTAAATTGATATCGGCCGATTACCGATCCGATATCATATTTAATTTTGTATTCTGTAAAGATACCAATGGTTTTAATTTTTAATATACTTTTTATAGTATAACATCTATAATTTAACTATACCATAACTTATGTCATTTTAATATATTATAATGATCAGTTATAGTTTATATTCAATTCAATTGCAATTCTAAAAGTATATAAAATATTTTTATTGATAAATCATTTATTTATATAATATCTATTTACATAATTAGTAATAAACAAATATATTATGAAATTTGAAATAAATATTTAAATTAATATATCGAAGATTTCTTTTTAGAAATACCAAAATTTCCAATTTATCAGAGATTAGTCTGCGGTGATGGGGACTGTCAATATCTCAATATCACTAGCATCACTAAAAACAGATTCAATAAAATATTATTGCACACTTTTTTAAACAGAATGCGAAAAAATACAATATGGAAGTATGTTTATTAACTAATTGTTATACTTATTAAAAAAATTAAACATAATAAAAATGGATTTCGATTTTATTTATAAATATAAATGATTTTTTAGATATAACTTTTTTTAAAAATTTCATAATATTTTATTTTTGTTAAAAGTGCAATTTTTTATCGAATCGTAATCGGAAAATTTTATATTTGCCGATAACCGATATTTTAAAATTGGTGAAATATCGGCTCGATCCGATATAAAATATCGGTACATCCCTACTACCATCTCAAAAATGGAATAGAATATCAAGAATATATATATTAAATTGTATAAATTGGATTGCACTATCCTTAAAAAAGTTAGTGAAAGATGAAATATCAAAAAATACGGTATCAAGGTTACTATCCGAATTTAGGTATCGTTTTAAAAGAATATCTCTTAAGTTCAGTTAGGAAGAATACCGAATTCGATATTGAGATCGCAAAGAATACGCAAAATGATTTGTGGGTGCAGCTTATATGAAAGAAAATTTTATTTTTTATCGATAGAGCGGTTTTTCAAATCCATAAGACCGTTATATGGATATCCACAAATAAATAAAAAGGTTATTAAAAATGTGCAAGAGAAAAAGAGAATGAATTATACTATCATTGCTGTTCTCATGATTGCGGGAATATTCAGATTCGAGGTTAATGATGGCCCCTGCAACGCTATACAATATAGCCATTTTGTAAATATTTTGAAAAAAATAATAAATATGATTTTTGTGATGGATAATGTTCCATTCCATCATAACCATACAATTAGGAAATCGATAGAAAGGAGAGGACATACAATAAAATATCTACCAACATACAGCCCTTATCTTAATCCCATTGAGAATGGGTATTTTTAATGGAAAGATTTTGTTAGAAATCATCAAGTTTTATAGAGCATGGAAAGGATGCCTATTTTAAAAATATGAAGATTTATATTCAAAAATGTAAAAGAGCGGAAATTATTAATGATTAATATAAATTTTTGTTTTTTTATTATATATACATATACATTGTAATGAAATAATATTAATAAAATAAAATTTGATTAACAAAATAAAAATTAAGTGAAAAATTTCAAAAATATAAATATAAGGATAAAAAAATATTGTTATGTGAGATGAAAAAAAAAGGAAAAAGATTTGTTAAAATGACATAAAAATAGAGAAGTGAATAAAAATGACAGGGAAAATAAATAAATTATTTTTAAAAAGATAAAAAAGAATGACCAAAAAGAGAAGAAAAAATATTAAAAACAACTTAAAGTTAACGCAAAAAATTACAAATAAAATTTAAGAAAAATTGACAAATTTTAAAAAAATATCCATTTTCCTTTTTTGAAAGGGAATTTTCCTTTTTTATTGACACTTTATTTTTTAGGAATTTTTCTTTTTTTGATCAGACCTTTTCTTTTTTGATAAGGCTTTTCATTATTTTAAGCAATTTTGTGGGTTTGTATATTTAAAATGCATTTTTTTTTCAACCCGTTTGAAGATCTAGAGGTAAAATGGCAGGGGATAAAGTCATAAAAATTAATTTTTACATTTATTCTATTAACTCCAAAAATCGTTTCTATAATTCAAAATTACAAGAATTTCCTTTTTTGTCTAATAAAAAAGGAAAAACAAAAAAAATCTTTACAAATTTAACACCTTACCCTACATAAATATTTATATCAAATAAAAGTTTTGAAAATGAGGTGTACAGTATTGTAGCATTATAAATTCGCTATAAAATACATAATGAAATGAATATTTTGTAAGCTAGCTACTCGTTTTTCCTCGGTAATATTAACAAGTGAAAATCGCTAGCTGAATTCTTACCCAAATTTTATATTTACTTTTAAAAACTAAAAATAATTTTTTTTTAACTAAAAAAGAATAAAATGTCTGCCGTCCAGACCCCATAATTACTTATTGTTAAACCATGAAGAAAATTTATCATAATTATTAGTATTTGAACTAAATAAAATATAACCAGTGTTTTCATCGATCTCCACCTGGGTCTCAAAAATTTTATCCAATTGAAATAGAGTGTCAACGTTAAAATCTTTATCAACGTGGTTTTTAGAATATGGAATTTCCCAAAGTAATTTACACACGAATATTTTACTTAAATGATAAGTAATTTCTAATTTGTCGGAAATTGATTCTTTTAACATTTTGATGCAGTTCTTATCTATTCATATAATGAGAATTAACTATTTATTATAGGCGAATAAATAACTTATCCTAAATGGTACGTCACTATTATGTTCAATTGCTACTTTAGTGATATAATCTAAATAATGAGTTCTGTTGAACCCTGATTTAGGGTCAAATTTAAAAGGAAATCTATGATTGGTATTCAGAACAGCATTGGAAACATAAAGAGAATCTTTTGCCTCATAGTTCTTTGTTATTTTATATACCTTATCTTCAAGATTATCATCACTACGACTTACAACTATATCCGCGAATCCGGGTAGGAATTTTAAGCTTTGTATAGGTTTGATTAAAAGCTTGAATAAAATATATTATTGTATTAAAAATAAGTAAATCTTGTTTGGTAATAAAATATCTTTACAATAAATTATAATCAGAGATTCCAAAAAAAAAAACAAAATGTTAATTTTAAATTACATTAATATAGGTTGAACAGTTATTATAGCGATAAAATATCTTTTCTTCCCCAATATCTTTAATCAATCCTAACCCAGATTTTGAATTCATAAATAGTTTATTTTGTTCCGTATACCACAAACAGTCAGGACCTATTTTATAAATTCATGTCAATTATATTATAAATATATTCCGCCATATTATGTTTTATTTTCATTTAGGAATATGTATACTATAACTTTTAGCTAAATAAGAGGTGAAACAAACGATTGCCCCAAAAGAAACACTCGAGAGAGTATTTGGCGGCATATGGGAATCTATAACGTAACCGCTATTTATAATGACATAATCAACGAGTCGACTATTTTTTGCATATAAATAGCCAGGGACCTTGATCTCTATTCTAATAATTGTTTGTCCTGGGTATAGTAAATGCAATTCAGGCTGATTTCGTAGTGAAGTATCGTGTATTGACAATAAATCATATCTTTGAACAAAATTTATTTGAAAAATTAAGATAAAATTTAACTTAATATGAACCTATTTAAACGAGATTTATGACTAAAATCGAAAGCATCGAACACGGTTCCGGTATCATCATGCACTCTGATTATCAAATTGATGAGACTTCCAACTGGAAAATGAGGCAAATTAACGCCTTTTTGGACATTTATTTCTTCAGAACAGATTGTCGATATGTAGGAAATAGGTTTTACCTAATAATATATTTTTTAAATTCTGTGTATTTAACTTATTGAATAAATTATAGATTTATCCCTCATGATAAAATTCATATAGAAACAGATGTTATAAAATTAAAATAACTCGAATGATGAGGTGAGCGGTGTGATTGGTTTGTGTATCCGCGTCAAAAATATGAGCTGTAATAAGAATATTCGCAGGATAACTCATACTATCGGCGTCATGCTTCTCATTAAGGTTAATTTTAACAAGCCCTGAACTTGGATCAAATATGACAGGAGAAGAAGATTGGCTTTGGCTTAGGTAAGTTTGTTTTTGCAAATCTTTGATAGAATATTTTATTCTTGACTTACTAAGTTCACCTGAAAATTTAATGTTAATTATAAATAACATAATAGTTAGAATTGTACTCATGTGAGGAGAAAATATTTTAGCTTCCGAATTCGGAGACATGAGCAATATAGGAGCCGTTTTAATATCTGCAGTCTTAGGACAATTCAAGCAATCATTTCCATCCTTAAAAATGTGTAATCTAGACATATGCGTTGTATGTAGATGAAATGGCTCAATGATCTGTAATTTTTTCAAAATAGTTGCAATAAACAAAATATTTAAAAATCAATCATTTCATAATTTATAAGATTTTTACCTCGATTAGAATACTATCTACAAAATCCAAAGGTATTTCTTTCAAAGATTTATCTCTATTTTTGACGCGAGAAATTAAACTTATTAAATGAAAAAGAGAATCGTCTTTTTCTTCTCCATCATTAAAAGATGCGGTATATCTTACATAGACCGAAACTTTACATTTACCAGGTTTGAGGGCTTTAAACAATTTGGCAAAGTCATCTGTATATTGATAACAAAATTGTTATAATTTTTGTAAAAAAATATCTGAATAGGAATATAATATTTACTATATTTTATGTTGTCAAGCATAAGGTTTGGAGTCTCAGAAGGTGAAGGATGCCAAGCTAATTGAGCTAGTGAATTATCTTCCATCACCCAATCCACTATGACAGGAGGATTTTTACTACCAAAACTGAACATAGATATAATAGGGGTCTGTCCATCATCTCCGTATATATATAAAGGCATCTATCATATAATTATGAAAATACAAGAATGCAAAACATGCCATTATGTTTTTTTTACCTCATTTCCAACATATATTTTGTTTATTGGTGCACTTATATGCATACCTGTCAAGGAAACTATCCTTACGTGGGCTAGAGCCTAGGAATTAATATTATAAGTGCAAGTTATATCAAAAATATATTAAAAAAATTATAACCTCACATTCATATTTTTGATTGGTATTATCAGGCATCATATTATATTCACTCATTGCGGCCTTCACAATCAATTTACCGAAAGATAAAGCAGTTATGAGTCCATCTCTAGTAATATTTGCCACAGGAGTTAAATCGTCATCAATAACATGATTAAAACTTTCATAATTTAAAATTTCGTAATCTATCGACGAATCAGAAAGCAAACCACCAATATGTCTAAACTTTTGATTTGTAAGATAATAAATTTTAGAGTTAAATTCTTTTGAAATATAATTTAAAAAATATTGCGACTCTTATAATTAATTAAGCTTTAAATCCCTCTTATAAGGATATGTTTTAAGAATATTTTATAATAGTTTAATTATGATACTTGAAAGACAGCTCCGGGAATTAAAGTTATTTGAGAGGGTTCTATTTTCAATGAAGGAAATACTGTTATCTCAAATATAGTAGAACTAATTATTTCATCCTTTTTTTCTATAAAATCTTGGCCGTATCCTTTAATAATAGCCTGTGATATTATAACCTCAACGGCTAAATTAGTGACACCTAATTGTAGACCAGTAACGACAAAAATGGAGCTAAAGGAATCGTATTTCGTTTGTTTATTATTTGAAGACGATAGAAAATATTTGCTGTCAAAAATTATATTAAAAAAAATAGATTATGCATCATTAATTTATTAGTTAGATTTAGAGCTGTACCGATCCGATATTTAACGTGTTTAAAAAATATCGGATCGGCCGATATTTAAAAACCCGATCCGATCTAATATTTTTAATGTTTTGGGTTATTTAATGATTTTAAATATAATTATATATTTTTTAATTTCTTTTAATAAGAAACTGAAAAAAGGAATCAAACTTCAATTAATAGATAGAGTAGCTAAAAAAGTGATGCTATATTATATGTATAAAGAAAATTACTTATATGTATCTAACAAGTCATATACAGCTAGCTAGGGTTATTAAATGGTTCGATTTTGCCGATTTTAAAAAGTCTAGCTCAAGATTTTCGCAAAAATAAAATACCCAAGATTGGAGATTTTGGCCACAGATAGTAAATAGGTTTAAAATTTATTGTCGAAATATATAGGTAATAATATTTTGGATATAAAAAAATAAGCTAAATCAGTGCGTTTAATAAAATTCGGCCATAATCATTGCCCATAGTTTAAATGATGAATTTTGAGAATAAAAAACATAAAATACCCTTTGCCATTCATGGTTACATGACAATGGTTAAAGGATAGGTGATAAATAAAAATTATATCGGTATCGGTTGTGAGAGCGGTTTGTATTTAGATATAATCGAATCGGTAAAATAGTAGATCTGCACAATTAATCTAACCTAGATTAAATAGGTTATTGGATTCATATCATCTATTAAATGTCGGAAAGAAATATTAAAAAAATTGAGATAGGACAAATTTGATAGATAAAATTAAGATGAAAAATATATTTAATATATTTGTCCCTGGCGTCTATTATAATGATCCTGCAAAGATATAAATTGAGTATTTTATGATGAAATTTTAAATATATAATTAAATAAACATTTTATCTCATAATTTATATATAAATTTTAATAATTCCCGTACCAAAGCCCTACCCACAGGCTTGTTAACCCTGAACGCAGGTCCAGTATTTTTTTCACACTCGGACTTATAATTTTTTTTATCTTACGTTCAAACAACCCTTTATTTATTTTTATCTTAAACTGAACTCCAACCTAGAGGTCTGTACTCGGCGGGATTTCGGCTCGCCCGCCTAAGTGAGCGGGCAAAAATTTTTTTAAGAACGGGCAGGCGGGCGGATTTAAAGATTTTTTAAACTATGGGCGGATTAAGAAATTTAAGTAATGAGCGCGTGGGCTAAAAAAAATTTAAAATCATTTAAGTAAATATTAATAAAAAATGGTTCTTATGAACTTTTTGGATATTAAATATTAAAAAAAATGTCCTATTTTGGTATCATAAAAACTCTTTTGTATATTTAAAACTACTTTGGTGGAAACAACAAGAAAGAGATTTGCCAAAGCTATCAAGATTAGTAAGAAAAATATTGAAAATTCCTGCAACTAGTGATTCTTCTGAACGAGAATTTAGCATTACTGGAAGGTTTTTAGAACAAAGGAGAACTTGTTAGAATCTGAGAATGTCGATTCATTATTATTTTTGCATTATAATTACAAATAATATCTTTATATTTATATTTTTTTCATAAATATTTTATTTGATCAAATAAATCATCCATAATTTAAATTCAATATTTTTTTTGCTTAATATAGTAATTTCCATAATTATAAAACTTCTTGTAGAAGTGTAATACTGAAATATTTTTATTAGATGCTTAAAAAATTGAAAGAATGGCCATAAATAAATTTTATAATAGCGGGCTTGGGTTATAATTTTTTTTATATAATGGATGGACGGGAGGCGGGTAAGGAATTTTAAACTAATGGGTGGGCGGGCGAATATATTTTTTTTGAAGACAATGGGCGGGCGGGTTAATTTTTTTTAAATATTGGGTGGGCGGTCTTATGGTTCAACTCTCCCCCCCCCATTGCAAACCTCTACCAACCTAACTAAAACACATAAAAAATTTAGTGGATTTATTTTGAGTAGAAATTTATTCTGAGGCAAAAATAGACCAAAAAGATGAGAACGAAGGTTAGGATTGTGAACCTGATACTTTTTAACCGGATTCAGTTCTATTCCGTTCAGGTCAACATTTCTTTGAACATGGAATACCTAGGTTGGGCCTTAAAATTATATTATTTAAAAACACAGGGACGAAAAATATATTATATAATTATACTATCGATACACTAAAACCAAAATTACCAATATCTTATAGATCTGAGCGAATTCCAGCCATAAAATATTCAACTTTTGACCCATGCCGGATTTTTTTAAAACTCAGATAGGGCCAGTGTAGTATTGTAAAATCAATACCGCATTGATAATTTATGATCGAACCTCATCTTTTACGAATAAAAATCTAAAATATAATTTACAAATTTTTGAATCGACAATTATGGATTAGCATATCGCAAAATTTTATAGATTCTCATTCAATCAATAAGGTACATTTAATTTGTTTGAATTCATAATATCATTTACAAAACTTTGAATCAATACTTATAAACAATATAATTTTAACCATATGAAGAAAATTATTACAAATAATGAGTAAACAAATAAAAATTTCAGAATTGTGAAATAAATAAATTCCCTGAAAAAATTATATAAAAGAATAGAAAATCATTTTTATAATCATTTAAATATATTTAAAACTATTAAATCTAATTTAAATAAATTTTTTACAAATCGAAAATGGCCGCCAATATTTTTGAAGCGATGAAAAAATATATAATAATAAATATTTTACAATTTTAATGGCCACCAATATATTTGAAGCGATAAATAAATATATAATAATAAATATTTTACAATTTAAATGACCTCTAATATATTTGAAGCGATGAAAACATCTCCTAAAAAGCAATGGCATTGATTCTACAATACCAAAATATTACGGTATTGAATCTAAAATGATAATATCAATACGGTATTGAAGCTACAATGGGTATGATTTCACAATCCTACACCGGGTTAGGAAAAGAGAAAATTTGCTAACCTGCCTCAAGCTTGAAAATGGGTACATATATAGGTTTCGATTTATATATGGTTCATTTGATGAAAGAATATATTTTACTGCTCAAAATCAAAGTTTGACATTATGAATTATTTATTATCATTAATTTAAATTAGGGGTGTACCGATACCATTTTTTGGAGGTCGATTCGATCCGATATTACCGTTATTAAATTGATATCGGCCGGTTACCGATCCGATATCATATCTGATTTTGTATTCTGTAAACATATTAACCGATTTAATTTATAATACATATATCCACTCATCTCATATACTTTTTAATAGCATAAAATATATAACTTAACTATACCATAACATATGTCATTTAAATATATTTTAATGATAAGAGTTTTCATGAATGTAAAAGTATATAAAATATTTGCTACTCAAGTTAGTGTAAAGAAATGTTTTCAAGAATAAAATAAATATTTTCAATTCTGTGATCTTCAAAGATTATTTTCTCTAAATTTTGGTCGACTTTAAAAAATCTTATAAGATTTTTTTAATTAAAATTTGATTAAATGAAAATTCGTTTTTCTCTCAAATTTGTTTATAATCTACTGATCGATCTCCATTTAAAAATAGCTCACTCCAACACTCGATAACGCGTTTAAAGTTAATAAATAAAACCAATATCTTTATTTTAAAAAAGTTATAAAACATAAGTAATAATTAAAAATTATAGAGTAAAACCTGGCTATGGTGAACCTAAATATGATGACCTTTTTATTAGTCTCCAAATGTATTCACGATAGCAAGATTTTCTTTATTTATATCATATAGAAACCTGACAGAAATTAAATTAGAATCTCCGATGATAGGCCTAATCGTAAGAAATGAGAGATATTCAACATTGAACGGGTTACCATATGAATCACTAATTGATACTTTGGCTAAAACTTCATTCCCCAATTCAATCTTACAAAGATATAAGTGTCAATTAAAATACAATTAGGTTATCATAATTAAAATGTGATGAATATTATACTATATCATCTAAATTTAAATTATATGTAATTCAATATTATTTTTTTCTTAAACTTGTGAATAATTTAAAAATTATTGATTTGTAATGTTGGTTTTAACTAAAAATTTAATGGGTTGTATCTTTAAAAAAATAAAATAGAAAGTCGACCTTATTGGGGACATCGAGATGTACAGAGGTTATGTCGGTAACTGTAATAATACAAGTGCCTTGATAACTTTTAAGATTAAAATCCATCGGCTCAAAACATAAATCGTATACAGTTAAAGTTGTTTTGCCCTGTTTCAAAGGCCTGACTCGCAGCATATTTATCTGATTTTCCTCTTCATCACCTACGATCATCGTGTGCTGAGAATCAACTATATCGACAATTTTCTCAATCGCAATCTTAGTAGACATTATAGGGGACTTATCCGTTATGTAATAGTAACCCGATCCATGTGTAATATTTATTGTACCCTTAGATCGGAATGTGAAAATCATGTATTTATATTTAATCATTGAAGAAAAGAAAGAAGCTTAGACATTAATAAAATCAAAATATAAAAATGAGTTTAGTTTACTAAAATGGATGGATGATTAATAATAGTTAAAGAGGGTGGGAAGGTTTCCAGCTCTCGAACAAGTTTAAGCTTGATGGTAGAGCTCAAAGGTTTTATAGTGTGCATCAATCTTCCCAAATCCATCTTGGCCTCTTTCAAATATTGCCTGTATTCGTTAACTTTCGCCTTTACTTCCACTATCCGCTCCGTTTCATCGTTTGTCAAGATATCAATCTTGGGGTGAAATATTTGCACGTCTAAGGCATTCATAGAGAATTTAAAACATTTTGAGAAAGTTTTTTCAATATAAGCTATATGAGAAGGAATTATTAAATATTTCTAATTTTTAAATAATTCTAATATTACCATAAGTAAACGCCTATCTAAAAATTCATCAGAGACATGCAAAGGTACCATTTGTACGGCCTGGCCCAGATTTTTAAAAAAATCGGCCAGGCCGACCCGGATTTTAAATAAAATATATTATATTTATTTTTTACAAATAATAATGACGTTTTAAAATATTCGGACTGGCCCGAGTATTTTTAAAAAAAAATTGTGGCCTGGCTGGCCCTGGTATGTTTAAAAAAATTAAAATAAGGCCAAACCCATCTACCAGGGCCGGGCCTGCAGGTATCTGAAATTTAAGGTATATTTTAAAATATGTATTGAATCTTAGATGATCAGGTTTATGATATAATATAATAGGATATTACATTGATATGAAACAGAATTCTGGGGTTCAGAATGGAATCCTTTGGGTTTAAACTTAATTGTTTTAAATCCTTCATCAAATTGCAAGTAGCCAAATGTTTCGGGGTATATTTCCCACATGATGTCTAAGGAGGAAAAATTATAAAATGTTGTACCATATTCATCTTCCATATCAATTGATATTTCCAAATCTCTATTAAATAAATGTGGTACGATCTGCAAAATTTAAAAAATATATAATAGCATCATGTGGTGCTAAAGATAAAGTAATTATCTTAATATCATAATATTAAAATCTAAAATTACGTTATTATTGGAAGAATGTAGCAATGGACATTCAGGTAATTCTAACTGATCCATAATCTTGGGTGGTACTCTTATTAGTGGTTTTAAACGAATCAAAACTGGCTCAGAACAGGAAACACTTTGCGCATATAAAAATGAAAATATTTTAAACGATTAAAACAGGATTCTTAACTAGAGATTCTGATTATTTTATATATCATGATTATTGATCAATATTTGTGAAAAATTTGTAAAAAAAAATTATCAAAGTATAAAAAACCAATTTAACTTTAAAACCTGATTTGCACGCTTGCATTTAGGGGAAATTTGTTTTGTGGAAAAGGATGATTTCCTATTTCAAAAGTCATTACCTTTATTATTAATGCAGGATGAAATAATGATGATACATATATTATATTACCGGCAGCTTAATCAGATAATGCACGAATTGCCTTGGTCAATATGTGTAATATCTTATAAAATTGTCTGAAATTTATTAGGTTTAAAAACGAGCTTAAATAAATAATTTAAAGAGGGTAAATAGCAAATCCTTTGCTAAATGATTTTTCTTATTTTTAACGCATTCCAGTAATTTTTAGAAATTTTGAGTTATTATTAATTTTATTAGCAATACAGGATTGCCTTATTATGAATACGAATTGAAATTTTTTTTAAAAAATCTTCCATATAAGAATTTATATTTTTTGTTATTTTATAAAATATATCTAAAGAGAAAACATGAATCTCCTGCTATTTGTCGGAGTCTAATTATGTCACTGGATGTATTAACTTATGAATTTAAGTCCGTTAGCGCTAAATTTAAGGTAGTGTAAAATGGTTCATAAATATATAGTATAAATAAAAAATATAAATATTTTACCCACTCTCCCAGATGCAAACAAGTTATTTCGTAAAGATGGGTACCTAAAAATGATACAGTTTAGCTAATAATATAATTAAATGTAAAATAAATTGATTAGTTTTAAAAAGCCTTTTAGCATTCAAAGCGAGTTAATATTTTTTGAGTTAATGTTAGTCGATTATATACAGTGTCGCAATTGAACTGATACCCTTTTTGTTTTGGCAATAAATTTGTCAATTCTTCAATAAAATTTTCTAGACTGAGAGAGAGAAAAATTTTCAATGTTTTCTGCAAATTTCATCAAATTCTATCCACAGGGTACAAAGTTATGCACATTCAAAATTGGGCTAACCAACATGTAGAAATTCATATTTATTAAACTTTATAATTCGACAAAAACATGTAAACATCAACATTTAAAATTAATTTAAGTCAAATTTTCTTCAAAGCAGATGTTCAAAATGCTAGGAATTCGCCGATTCTATTACTTCACAAGTCGCTGTTTGATGGCAAACGTGGCATATGCGGGTAACATGTTTCATGAAAGACGCTGCATATCTTGTAGTCGATAGAGATCACAACTATTGGAGGGCCAAAGAGTGGGTGAAATAAAATCTGGAGTTTCTCTTGAAAGCTGGTTCACAATTTCCCTGGCTCAGTGAGCTAGAGCACCGCCCTGCTGGAATATCAAAAATTCCCTGTCCGAAGATTCTTTAATAACAGACAATAAGTGTTCACCGAGTAAATAGTATGTACCATTAATTTTGACCCATGATTAGATAAAGATGTGTTCTGTGCAGACAAGACCCGACTGAAACCATTATGGATGTAGAGAAATTTAAACGAGTACAAAGGAATCGATTGGCTGCAACTTGTTTTTTTTCTCAATGGAACTACAATGTACACCTATTGTGCACATTTACCGGTGGATTCACTGATAACAGCTTTTCACCTGTACACATAAAATGAAATCTCTGAGAGTATATTCGTAGAAGTTGTTTAGAACGTACTAGATTAGAAATCTTATTCGCATTGTGGGCTTGTTTCTTTTATACATTTCAGCTGCAGCTCTTTGTGGATAATTCGATATACTAGTTCACAAAACACCAGTTTCTTGGGATATTTGCCTAATTGCTCTGCGTGTTTCAGGTCGGCCTTCTTGGTTTTCCAAAAGAATAAACATTTTCCATAATGAGCTGTGCGTGGTCTACGACTACCTTACCGTTTTTTGCTAATCCGGTAGCATCAATTTTTGCAACCAATCAATTCAAAACTGCGATAGACCATTTCTGTTAGGAAATTCCTTCAAAAATCTTTTGGGGCGGTAATGTTTTTCTTGACTTAAAATTTAAATCAAACTCAAATCATCTTTAATGAAGTCATTTTGCCTTATTATTCAACATGGAAATGACTATTATGACGTCATATTTTAGAGTAAAGTATGCAGCTTGCAAAAAATAATTTTTTAGGGGGCTCAAAATTTTTTTAAAATTACATTTGATATAATAAAAAAAATTCAAAATTTTAAGGGGCTTTTCAAATTTTTCAGGGGCTGGAGTCCCTGCGCCCCCCCCTAGCGATGCTACAAGTTGAAAGTTCGAATTTTATTTGCTGAACAGTGAGTGTGAATAATTTTAGATCTTGTTAATAGAATTTGATAAAACATTGATAATTTATCCCTCTATCAAAATTTTATTCAATTATTTTTAGATTTATTGCCAAAACAAAACAAAAAAGTATCAGTTCAATTGGGACACAATGTATATAAGTAGAATATTCAGTTGAGACATGCAGAAAGCATTGCAAATTTTTTTGATTTTAAAATAAATCATACTTTTTCCCTCAAGAGTGCCATTAAAAGTATTGTCATTTTCATCAACCCCTTACCCAAATATTTTATAAATAATTTTTTAAAGTATTATAAATTATTAGATAGATGTTATTATAAACAAGCAAGAACAATTTTCAGTAAAATTTATTTTCCTAAGAATATTATTTATAGAAAAAACTGTAAAGTTCTGACTAGTGATCTGCCGGGTATAATTTTTCAAGCCCGGTCCGAACCCGCCCGAATTTATTTAAATATAAAAATTAATTTTTAAAATTACTCAAAATAAACGATATATGTTATATGGCGTCTACTTTCTATAAATAAAATCACATATTTTTATTTTACATAAAAAATTCGACATAAAATTGATAAAAGATATATTTTAAAAAATTTCTAAGACCCGACCCGGCCCGAATTTTATTAAAAAACATTAGGCCCGTTCGGGTCGATCTCTAGTTCTGACATGAAAACGTGACTTATGAGCGAATGGCACTTTTGTTTTAATTTTGAAAAATCATTATATTTATTTGATATAGTGATGAAAGGTATCCGGTCGGTTCTATCTATATCGAAACCAAATCGATTGATAGACGGACTTTTCTCTTTTACGGTCCAGAACGTGGTCCCGACCAATCTTTACTATTTAATTTTTTACTAATACTTTTCTAGGGAAGTTACTTTAGTTTTTGATTCTTTTTCTGTTCATTTTTATCTTGAATGACCCCAAAGATTTTTAAAAAAAATTTTTTAGTAACTTATTTTTAGAAATTTATTTTTATTCATACTTTTTTAAAAAAATATCTTTTCGGGTTACTCACTGAATCATGGGGAAATTTTTGATATTATTTTTTAATTATTTTTTTTTAATATTATTTTTTATATAAAATATTAAATAAATGATCATCTGCATTGTGGAGGAAATTTTTAACATAATTCATTAATTTTACAATAAAACGAAGTATATTTAAAAAAACTTGTGAAAATTTTCATAATTCTTTAATTTCACAATAAAAACAAGACGTGTTCTATAAAGCTATTAAGTTAGGACTATTAAATCAAATACTAAATTATTTATTAATCAATTTTTTAGAATAAATTTTTTTTTGTGTACTAGGTTGATATTTCATAGAAGAAATAGTTATCTTTAGATTTATAAATTAAAAGTAAGCACTTGTTTAATTTGGGGCATTGTTGGGTTTGAAATCTTTGAAATTGAATGACCCATAAAATTAAATATAATTTAATTGATACTGATATATATATAATATTGTTTTCAGTTATTATAATTTTATTAAAATTGTATCGCATAAATTACAAACAATAAAATACTATTAAATCAAATACTATTTTTCGTGGAAAAGGTTAATATCTCAAAAAAGAAATAGTTATTTTTAGATTTAAAAGTAAGCACTAGTTTAATTTGGGTATCTTTGGGTTTAAAATCGTTGAAATTGAATGACCCATAAAATTAAATATAATTTAATTGATACTCTTATAAATAATATTGTTTTCAGTTATTATAATTTTATAAAATTGTATCGCTCAAATTATTAAAATACCAAATTAGAGAATTTATAGCTTAATTGTTAACCCTTCAATACTCCGGTGGGGTATATGAAACCCCAGGCATGCTAGAAATGATATTGCATAAAAACAGTTAAATATTATTATCTGGGTTTTTCAGTAGCTTCATCAAATATATCTTAGAATCTATATTCCAAATTTCATACATTTCGGTTGAGTAGTTTTTAAGATATAAGCATTTTGTGACTGATTGGGGTTTGTGAGACCCCACCAGAGTAAATTTGTATGTTCTATATTTTTTTATATTTGAATGTATTAGTGTAATTTTTTTTTTATATTGAAGAATAAAGATCCAAGTTATGAATTATCATGATTATATGATATATAAGTTAATTTTTTCATTTAATATTTTAAATTTAAAAAAAGTAAGCTTTTTTTAGAAAATTTTGGGACAAATTATATTACTCCTCATCATTTTTAATTTAAACTTAAGAAATAAAAATAAATAATTATTTTATCAGGTTTAAGGTTAGTTCTATCTTATATCCAAATATTAAATCTAAATAATGAATATATAACTGGAGATATATGCATTTGAAATTGGGGTTTATTAAACCCCACCCGAGTATTAACTTGATTTTTTTCACCGGAGTATTGAAGGGTTAAAATTAAAATATAACTTCATTCTACCAAACCAAAACAATAAAAAAAAAAATTTTAAATTAAAAAAAAAATAAATAAATAAAAATAATGTTAAAAATTTCCCCGTGATTCAGTGAGTTACCGAAAATCATATTTGAATATAAATTAATATAATTTTTTTAAAAAAAAAAAGAAAAAAAGTGTACTATGAAAATGAAATTTTGTCAAAAGGCATTTTACTATTTAAATTAAATATTTGCATTTATTATTATTCATATTTGATTTATATTGTTAGTTACCATAAATACTTTTTATTTAATAAAATAAAAAAAGAAATTAAATTAGGTAAAAACGAAAATTTTTTTAAAATAACAAAAAATAATAAAAGAACGGTCCTGGAGTTTTTTTTATAAGACAACGGTCTAGATCGGTATACTTTGTGGACTGCAATCCGGTCCGTGTATGGAGATAAGGTCCGGATCAAACACTAGTGACCTTCACTAAAAAAAGGTAGCATATAAATTATATTAGTACAATGTTTTATTTAATTTCAACAAAAATTAAACGTATTTTGTACCTATTAAAGTAATACTAGATACTTGGCGAGCCATCAAACCTTTTAGCTTTTGATGATTTCTCCTGTATGCTAATTATAAATAAAATATATTTTTTTTATGCAAAATATTGTATTTTAATATTTTTTAAAAATATTGGGACTCCGCCTCTCTCCTTCTCCATAAAAAATAACGCAGCTACCCAATATGCTTTTAACTAGGGATGCACCGATATTTTTTATCATTTCGGGCCGATATTTCACCTATTTTTAAATATCAGTTATCGGCCAATAATTTGCCGATCCGATATAAAATGGCGTCTTTAACAAAAATAAAATGTTATATTTTTTTTTAAAAGTTATAGCTAAAATCATTTATTTTTATCAATAAAATCGAAATCCATATTTTTTTTAATAATTATAATTAATTAATAAACATTATGCCATATTGTTATTTTTTGCGCATTCTGTTTATAAAATTGTGCGATAATCTCTTCAGAATCTGTTTTTAGCGAGGCTGGTGATATTGACAGTTGCCATCGCCGCAAGCTGACCTCTGATAAATTTGAAATTTTGGTATTTCTAAAAAGAAATCTTCGATATATTAATGTTAAATATTATTTTAAATATTTATTCAAATTTCATAATATATATATTTATTACTTATTGTGTATTTATATTAATGTTGTTACTTATTATATAAAAGTGATTTAACAATAAAAATATTTTATATACTTTTAGTTATATACTTTTAGAATGGCAATAGAATTGAATATAAACTATAACTAATCATTATAATATATTTAAATGACATTTATGGTATAATTAAATTATAGATGTTATACTAATAAAAAGTATATTACAAATTAAAACCATTGGTATCTTTACAGAATACAAAATTAGATATGATATCGGATCGGTAATCGGCCGATATCAATTTAATATCGGGAATATCGGATCGGATCAGATCGGCCTCCAAAAAGTGATATTGGTGCACCCTTACTTTTAACCAGAGTTAGAACTGGGTTTAAAAAGGGTTCCAGTCTGAATATTTTTAAAAAGATCTTCCTGATTCCGATATCAAACATATTAAAGAGGATTCCATCCTCATATTTGACTCGGTTTAGATGGTTCCAAATTTTGACTTCGGTTCATAGATCAATTAAAGTAATGGAAAAATAAGATTAGGAATTGAATAATTATTTGCTGTCTGAGGTTGTTACATTACTGGAAAGTTGTAATTGATTATTAAATGAATATCCAGGAGGTCATATGTAAGATTGTACTGTCATAAATTTCTACTCAAGGAAAATATATTTACCTATAATTTTTATATCGCAGGCATTTATGACCTTTTACCCTTATATCGTTACTTATTTTTAACTAACCTTCTATTTATGCTGAATCTTCGAGCCTATCATAATTTGACCCATTGTTTCTATTATCTTTCCACTTCCAGCAAGAATGTAAATATATAAACACTTTAAATTAACAATATAAAAATAAATTAATTTTGTTAAAACCTGTTCTGATCGGAGATTTTAAAAAAGTTTCTATATTAAGTAAATTTGCCAGTTTCTGAGGGTTCTGGCTCGGGTTTCAAACTCTGATATTCGATAAAATGATAACGGTTCGGTTCGCGCTTGGAGCCTTAAGCTCGAAAATAAAATGTTAGGGGTAAAATTTATAGCAAATTTTTAATATAATCTCGAAATTAAAATAGTTTCAAACCAGTTATATAAAAATTAGACGGATAAATTGCCCAAGCCTGAGGTCCGTGCTGAAGTATGAAAGTCCTCGAAGAACCTAAAACTAAAAGAGTTTTTTCATTGCTGGCTACTATCTATTAATTATCGTAATATTTCAACATTATTTACAGTAAGAATGAATAAATACATCATTTAAAATATAATTTTATACTACCCGAGTTGGGCAGTACCGCGAACACTTGTATTTAAGATACAAAACTTTTAGTAATAAGATACTTGTATCTGTATTTACGATACTTTATTTTCAACAGAATCTTGTATTTTTTTATTTTCTTGGCAAAAGAGACAGATACTTTTTTATATTGTTTTTTAAAAAATATTAATCACACATAACCTTATTTTCGTGGATTATAGTATTAATTTCTTTATTCTTTCTTTATATACTTAAAAAATATCGGTAAAATTTACAGTAAATTTATTAAGTAAATCTTTTGTGATTTTTATGCATAAAAAATTTTCACAATGAAACCAAAAACTTAAAAAAATTTTTTTTTTTGATCTTATTTAAAAAATATTGAATTTTATGATCTTCAAAGAATTTATTTATACTCTGAATGAAACTGAAACTATGAAAATAAGTTCCCCTGAATCAAATTTAAATCTTAAAATTTTAGATGTAATTTTTTTTAATAATTATTATAAGAAAATTATAAAATAACCGCTGAATACCAAGCCTGTATAAAGTAAAAACCGATAAGGGGTTCAACAAACCAGAGTAGTGTATTTAACCGGTCAATTGATCGATATTTGACAGGTCAACTTAAAAAAAATATTTATTAAGACAATATTAACTATGTTGTATATAATAGTAAGATAAATCTATAATATTAATTTTATATTATTTTTTAAATTCATTGTCATTCAATAACTAATGTTTCCATGGTAGTTTTGTTCTGATTCATATTAATATTATCATTTTCTTTAATATTTAATCAATTTTCTTGTTGTCGAGATATTCAGTCGATTTTTGTAAGAATATTATCCCAAATCGACCAATTTCTTTCTGAAGAAGTAGAACTAGGAATTGTTAGTAAAATAACACTTCTCTTAATGGGCAATATCCATTCCACTAACTTGAAGCGGGAATCTGATTCTTTTTTATGGAAGTTACTTTCGACATAATTTGTTATCAAACATGCCTCTTTTACTTCTGAAATATTTTGATTATTATCACCTTGTAAAATGCCTAATTCTTGTATTATATTACACACTTCATTAAATTTGTACTAGTAAAATGCCCCCCCCCTTGATATTGGGGCCCCAATAAATAAGCAGCACTCACAAGCATGCATTTATATCGTGTTTTTTTTATTTTCAAACATATTTCTAATTTTTTTCTTCAGATTTTTTGTATTTGTCCTGGTCAAATATTCCTTAGGTCAATTGACTGAATTTGTCCTTCAATTGGCAGACTTTCCAACAAACTATAAATTTTATCATATTAAAGTTGTTTAAATATATATAATTTAATGATATAATTATATTTATTGGTATGTATATTTTTTCCTGATTGTTTATTTCCATTTATGTTTGGATCAAATATTATTAGAAAGAATTATGGCTGTTTATACTATATCTTCCTAAGCTCGATTATGATATTTGTTTGAATTAATATTATTAAAAATTGGAGATATTTTAGACCTTTTCAAGGCGTATCAATTACAGGGTTTACCGTTGCTTTTGAACAAAAACTTATGAGAAAACAAAATATGTAAACATCCTTTTTTATATTTGGTTCTCATTCAATTTGAACATCATAAAAAATGTGAAATCCCCTTACCTTCTTTCGAATAAATTCTCATTTTGAGGGTCTATTCAAAAAAGCAAAAGTCCCAATCAAAAAAGGAAAAGTGTCAATTATAAAAGGAAAAGGTCCGATCAAAAAAGAAAAAGGTCCGATCAAAAAAGGAAAAGTATTTTTTTACTTTTATTCGTACTTTTATTCGACAAGGTAATTTATTTTAACAGATGTATTAATTTCGAATATTGAATATATTAAAAAGAAATTGTAAAGATTACTTTATTATTCTTGAACTTTTTATGTTTGAATTTATTTTAAAAGAAAAAAATCATAGCAAATTCATTATAGGTTATAAATTTTTTTAAATTAAATTAACACCTTTATGAAATGATACCGTGAACGATGGATCGAATTTTTTGGAATGATTGAAAATATTGCAATCTTATTACCACTCTTTTATCACTGCTGTAACATTGTTTAAGGTGCAGTATAGTCCCCTTTACGATTAAAATAGTGGAAATAAGGCTGCTATATTATCCAAAAATATAATTTTGAGAAATTAAAATGATATAGGAAAATATCTAGTATATATATTCTGAAATATGATAATTCGTGGTGTTACAGAATAGAATATTCTCATCAAATTATTGGAAATCGTTTTTCCGAAGGATAACGTGATGCTACTATATCCAAAAATATAATTAGGACTAAATTAAAATCATGTAGAAATTCTTCGAGTGTATAAATTCTTTTTCCGAAATATGATAATTCTGATTATATTATATCGTATACGTTATATTATTAAAAGGCCTAGATGTAGTAGTACAGAATACCCCATCATTCAATTCAACCTAAAAATCAAGAAAATGATTGATAGAAAAAATACTTCTGATTTCATCAATTGCATAAAATAAAATTTACTCGGGATACAAATAAACATTGAGTTGGAAGTTTGAAAATAGCTTAAAGATCGTAGAAATATGTTAGAAACACTTTATTATCTTCCCATTAAAATTTTTTTTTAAATAATATTATAGTACCTTCTTCAGCTCAAAAAGATAATCAGTTTTTGGTATGGAGCGATGTTAAATACTCCGAAATGTCCAAGGCTTAATAAATTATTTAAAAAACTTTTAAAAAATTATCTCGATTTAATAAAATACGCATATTTTGTACAAATTTTTAAATCATATTTATTTTAAATTCATGTTTAAACTTCATAGAAAAATGCTAGCCTTGCCGGTGTTAATATTACAATGTTTGATTATGTAATTTGGCTCATCTTTAAATAAGTAATTTGAAATATATTACCAATTGTAAATATTCATTTTTATTATAAATTAGTTTTAATATTTATAAATAAAATTTCGAATAAATTAATCATTTCTCTAACTATATACTTATGTTATGTTCTTCATAAATAAAAAATTTAATAGATAATGATCATTTTATAAATAGTATTGTATTTATAATCCTTCCATTTAGTAAAATATTCAAGTATCTGTATCTTTTTGATATTTCTAAAGATACCAGTGTCTGTAACTAAGGTTCTTTTTTTACAAATATTTAAAATTTTTCGAGGACCTGCCCAACTCTGTATCCTACTTACATTTAATGGTTTATAAGCGGCTATAGTTATCGAACTTTGCAAATATATATTTAAAGGCAAGTATTTATAGGAAACAGATAGTTTTGTATATCCATTTGATATGGCTCTGACTTTAATGCTTCTACAAGAGTCATTCAAGTGAGAACTATCATTTTCCAAGTCTATGTATCCTAAATCAAAATATAAAACACAACTATTTAAATAAAACACCTTCCACTATTTGAAAAATATTGGGGTCTGCTATAAAAATATTCATGGCAAAGTTTCGGCAATCAGTATAAGGAATTTCTTCGCCTATTTATGATGAAAATAATATGAATGAATAATAATAATAAAATCAAACTTTCATTAATCATAAGGCCCGTTATTTTAAGGTACAAAATGAGACTCTCATTTACAAACGTTTCTATTCGTGATTCTAAGAAATTTACTTTGTGAGGCAACAATACGAGGATCTATATAAATATACAATTATAATCGCGATTAATAATTTTATAAACCCAAGTATGTTTTATATTAAAATCACTCATCAATTAACTTTATTATTCGTCAATAGCAAATCTTCTAATAATAAATGACTGCATTATTGGGGGGGGGGAGGGTATTTCCGGTCAGACCTCCTAAATAAATGTATGCCCCTCTAATGAATAGATGAAATTTTAAAATATGTTTTCTACAATTTATATTAATTTAGAAATTAAATTG
The DNA here is from genome assembly GCF_954871325.1 of Gordionus sp. m RMFG-2023. Taxonomy (NCBI): domain Eukaryota; kingdom Metazoa; phylum Nematomorpha; class Gordioida; order Chordodea; family Parachordodidae; genus Gordionus; species Gordionus sp. m RMFG-2023. Next base: position 20,979,042 of record NC_088775.1, read on the forward strand.
TAATTATAAAATGATTTGTCGAATATTAAATTAAACGAGTACTTTTCATTTTAAGAAGTTTTGTTAAAATGAAGGCGCCTCATTTTTGGTTTGTGAGGATATTTTAAATGAATAAAAATTGTAAGATTGTTTACATTATAAACCAAATACAGGTATTTTTAATTTTTTAAAAAATTACGTTATCGTTCAGCACCAATTACCAATTAAAATTCCTAGCAATAGTGCTCAGTTAGTTATTTGTTGTGAATAATTCAATTAATGGATTAAAATATAAACTTATCAATTATAAAGCTTCCATGTATTCATTCAATTTTAAGATTTTCGTTATCATGATAATTAGCGTGCAAATAACACTTTAAAGATGTTATATTTTGGATTAATAAAGCATGCAAATATTAGAAAATTAGGTATTAATAATATTAATGCTGTGAGACATGCAATAGCAGTAATAATAAAAATAAAAGAATTAGTCATTCTTAAATGTTATGAACAAGGCTAAATTAAACTATTTCAAAATTATACTGTCCTCCAAAGCATAGGGTCACTGTTCTATATGATGTACAATAAAAATATTTAATTATTGTATAAATAATTCAAATATAGAGTGCATATTGTCTAATGCCTGAACTCCTTAATATATAGTTAATCACCCTGTGACCTAAATAGAATGGTTATCGACCTGAACATGGATAAGAATAATTCTTGAGAAATATAGAAAATGATCCTGGCCTCGTTTATATAAGGGCAGATCGCTCAGGGAATGTGACAAGTATCGTTGGTATTTTTCAAAAGCAAGCAAATAATAAGTAAAATTTATAAATCTATAGCGATCGGGCATTATAAATTTTATCTATTATTCGCTTGCTTTTGAAAAATACCCTGCGATACATGTGGCATCACTTGAGTGATACGTGTTTACTATAAAAGAGGCCTAATTGTTCGATCTCTACTATAACCAGTTTTATAAAATATAGTGTATGCTCCTTAACTCGAAAATACAAGAAGATCTGGCATCAACCCTTATTCATAATCTTTAAGCCCAATTGATTGAAATTCCTGGATATTTGAAACCTGAGCAGACTTTGATTTCAAATCATGCAATAAGATGTCTAATCTAATATTTAAACAAAATATACAATGGCGTCACATAATGACGGCCCCATCTAGAGCCCTGCAAATTCAAACTTTTCAGTACAAGCTCGGCCTAAAATATTTTTAAAATTTCAGCTCAATGCGTCCCGAGCCCAATAGGCCAGAGCCCCGAAATTTTTAGATTAAAAAATATATATTAAACGTATTTTTATAAAGATAAGTGAAGCAAAAATCATTAATTACCTTGTCGATCACAGATTATTTCTAATATTCATATTATTTTGATAAAACAAGAGAAAACATCATTTACTATGTCATATATTTTCAGACACAAATCCGGCCTATTAAAAAAATTAAGCAAAAGTAAGGCTCTAATCCGCAAGATAGCTAAATCAAAGCTTTTAAATAAAGCTTTACAGGTAAAAATACCTACTAACAATATAATGATCACCCTATAAAATTTTAACAAGATGGCAAAAAGCGGCAGTTATAGACACTGCGATTAGTCAAATTCTTAATAGCCTCTATTCAAACACTCTCAGTCCTTTTTCAAGGATATAAGTGACACATCTAAATAACCGCTAGATCAAATTATTAAATATAAGTTTCAATTTTAATTAATTAAACCTATATAACATCAAGTGATCCTCGACAAGATATCTAATTCAAATATATAAAATAATAAAGAACAAAGCAGCCCAAACGATTCTAGAAATCAAACTTAAGTTTCACCCAAGAACAATATAGAGATAAGGCGATCTCAGGTTAGATACATTATTAACTTTTGAGCCCCAAATGAAGCTGGCCACGAGACGAGCTTATCAAATCAGACTAATTGCATCTGGAATGTATTTCGATTTTAATTATTTTTAAAATAATTTAAGCAGGGATGTGAACCCGAACCCTTGTATTTTGGCATAACCCAAACCCGGGCCCTTTTTAAAAGTGGAGGGTCCAGGGGTTCTAAGTATCATAAAAAAATTTAAAAATAAAAATATTTTTTAAAAAATAATATAAATTTTTTTAAATTTTATTATTTTTTTGTGGAATCATTTATTTTATCTTCGCGTTTTTTTCAATTTTCTTCCTGGACTTCCATTTTATTTTGAGATTGGTATCATAAATTATTTCTCAGTGGAATAATATTTTATTATGTAAATTTATTAATATGTGATGTTATAGAAATACGTTGATTATTATGAAAGTGAATTATTTTGTAGTACAAGTAATAATATTTTAATTTAAATGATAATGCATAACACGTTGATCCTCAATTTGTATGATGCTAGAACGATTATTAAGTTTGAAAGATTTCTGTAATGATTTTATTATAGGAGCATGTGAAGTCATTTTGTCGGAAGATGATTGGTGCCAAATAAAGGACCTTACTAGTGTATTAGTTCCTTTAAAAATAACAATATTAAGATTTCAATCAGAACAATTATTTTTATTTTTAAGGCATATGGATTAGATGCCGATTAGATTTAGAAAAATTTACAGTCCTTTTTATATGAAATATTAGAAAACATGAAAATTCGAGAGCAACAATATTTGCAAAATAGTGCTGTATACGCTTCTATATATTTAGACAAGTTTTATTGAGTATTGAGCAAAAACAAATGGCTAAAGACCATCTTAAGGATTTATGGCATAAGCAAAACTCCATATTTACAATATATTGGAGACTACGACAATACCTACTGGTAGTAGTTATAATAATAATGATTGCAACATTGATGATCTTTAAATTTTACTTTTAGATAATAAAAAAAATCAAATTATCATAAGATAGAAAGGAAGATCAAAAAATGCCCATTGCATCTTTAATAGTAAAGTTCTCATAAGTTAAGAGAATAAATAAGGATATAAATATTTTAAAATTCTGGGAAGAAAATTCTTCAATATATCCAGAATTATATATCTTATCTAGAATCTTCATGGCTGTACCGGCGACACAAGTACAATAATTTTATAAAGATAACTATCTATTTTAGGTAAGGGTAGAACGTGAATTTTCATCTTTGAAATATATTTTGTCTACTTTACGTGGAAATCTCAAGGATGATATTTTAAAAATATTATGATTGTGCGAGAATAAAATATTTAAAATATAAATTATTTCATTTTTAAATTTTTCATTTGTAAATTATGAATATGAATATATTGAAGTATAATAATAAATGAATAAAAAAAAATCTTATTTTGAGTCATTATTTTTATGTTCCCCAAACCCGAACCCGAGTCCTTTTAAATTTTATTCCTGTACCCGTACCTGGACCCTTTTTTTTGTCGAAGGGTTCACATCCCTGGATAGTGGTTTTAAACGAAATAACGAATAGCATGGTTTATTTAAATATTATTGCTTTTTAAAATCTATAAAAAGTAAAGAAGAAAAAATAATACCATTCCGGTAGCTAAATTGATAGGATTTTTTTGATCAGAAGTAACTATAGTACTTTCACCTAAACATGATTGGACGGTTGCCATCCCATTTTGATTTACCATTGCTAAACTAGTGTTCGTACTCCTCCAATTATAATTTCCACTGCCGCCAAATGCCTAAATCAATTAATATTATTTATTTAATATGTTAGTTAAATAATCAACATTCACCTTAAAATATATCTGATAAACTCCATTACCAATGGGGTCATAGGGTATAACTGCCCTCTTAGGTAATATTTTTATAGGATCAAAAACTTCAATCACTTGTTGTACACTGACTGGGGTAATTGATATGGCCTTCCAGTTCTATAAAAAAATATAAGAAAAATTGGACTAAAAATAATTTTGATTTAAAAAATATTGGTTACACATTCCGCTATGGTATAAAATTCGGAAATTATAAAAGTAGTTCCTTTGACGTTCGGTTTGATATAATGAATTGCACCATTGGTAGTTTTATTGGATACAGTTAAAATATTATTGCCACTTTCAATCAACGAGATCCGAATATTCTTTCGTAATTTTTTTAATTATGAGATGTGAGAAATTAGTAATTACTTCTGAAGGATATATTTTATTTCCATTTTCATCATGTAAATTCGTAGCAATTCTGTAAGTTCGGCCAACTTCTAGCACCCAAATATCTCCTGGATATATTGACAAGGCTTTTAAATATAAAGATGAAAACATATTATTAAAACATGACACCGGGTATAGGCCAATACATTTTTTTCTCATATATTATTTAATCCTCATAATGTTAGTTATAAAAATCTTCGGTGTAATTTTGCACTTAAAAATTATCCTGCAAAATATAGTAAATATTTTTATTTTAAAAAAAAATACATTGAGATATTAAAAAAATATATATGCAGATAAAGTTTTTAGGCTGATTGTATAATTTTTAAAAGATTCACAGGGCGGATTGCGATTTTTCCCTTTCAAGATGGTAGTTGATGAATAAAATGTATTTATTCGGGAATATAAAAATAAGATTTTTACAATCACCTCATCTGAGAAAACTTAATTTTAATCATCTCCAAAAGTGATTTATAAATTTGAAAAGTCTGATAAATGTATAGGGCATAACAACCTTATGAATATCAGATATTCGTCATTCAAAAGTTATTGATAAAATTATCTAAAAATCTTAGGACAAATAGCACATGTTGAATATCTCTGGTAAAATCATTTAAAAATTAAAAATAGTCCATAAATGTAATAAAAATTGCAATTGTAAAATCAGAATCCTCACGTATCCCCATAAACTTATCATTTTTTTTATTTTTATTTTTACAATAAACTCAAGTTCACCGTTCTTCTCATTTGGCCCATAAAATATTTCAACTTCGTCTGCCTATCCGTGTTTTAAAAATATCTTTAACCCGCTTACTCGCAAAAATTTTAAAATGTTTAGCCAACCACCAGATTTCTAATTTGGACCCCTGTAAATCTAACATGGCTTGCTAGACCTCTTTGGTGTTTTTTTTACCGAGACTGAAAAATTTATTAGGACAGACTTAACTTAGAAAAAGATTTGATGTAGAGCTTGGAAACTACACATGCAATATCTTCTCATAAATAAAAGACTAAGATAATTTATGATTATCAACATTTAAAATTTATCTTGAATAAAGGTCTGAGCTATTCTTCTGTTTTTTATTTTACAATACATTAAGCTTTTTATTCAATATAAGTTTGATTTCTACAATTAAAAAAAATGTTTAGCCTTTTTTTTACTTAACTACATAAAAGATATGTAATTTTATTTAAAAAATATCGCATAATATTTCGAAAGTAATTGGAAATTTACTCAATGATTCAGTTTTTACCACATGAACGATTATTGATGGTAGATGGCTTTCTTTAAGATCAACTGCTACATGATTAATAATGCAAAATATAATAAATCAATTTATTTGATTAAAAATAAACTATGGTCTTCCAAATTTATAATACAAGTTCCTAATTTATTTCCAAATATCTTCACAGAATTTTCATCTAGAGAGCAAATCAGTTGACCCTCTAAAAATTTTAATATGTATTCATCGGTAGTTTCCATATCTATTTCTAATTGAAAATAAAAGGTATTTAAAATTTATCAAAAAATAATGATATTACCATCTAATGTAATATAAAAAATGTAAAAATTCTTGTTAAAATCAAATATTAAATCCTTTCACTCAAATTACATGACCATATTAGAAATTCGCAATGTGCGGCCCAGTACTCGGTTCATGAAACCTAAATTCTCAATATTATTATTTATTTTTCCTAGGATATTTCAGAATTTTAAAAAATTGGGCTGGACTGGGTAATCTTATTTTAAAAAATTGGAAACGAGTTGGGCTGGGTACAAATTTGGATGGGCCAGACAAAACGAAATTTCAACCAGGCTGGGCCTATAAATTTAGAATTTTGACTCATATCTCGCTAGCCTTAATTTATAACACTGAAACTTTTTCAATTTTAACCTTATTATCTCTCTAACCTTTTAATTTTAACCCATATAATCTCTAACCTTTTGATTTTAACCCTACCCTTTTTATCGAATATTTAAAATTCAAATTAGACAAGTTTTTATCTATTTTAATTTTCCATAATTAGCAAGGATTCTTGTGGGTATTTATATTTTAGTCATGAAAAAAAATGTTTTTTTGTTTTTCTACTAATTTACTAGTTTTTTTTTTTCAAATTAAAAAAAAACATCTTCTAAATTATACTGATGAGCTAAATTGGAATTCATGTTTTTATATAATATCTGCTACTTTAATAGGGGATTTTTTGTTTACGGGAAATCTTATTTTAGTTATACCCAGAGAAAAATCATATGCCAATTAAGGTTAGCCATCAAGGTCATTGCAAATTGTTAGATAAATTCAACACATATGCGTGATAAATGTGATGTACTGATTCTTAAATAAAAAATGTTAAAAATTATTTCAACTGGAACATTAAAGAAATCTTATATATATAATTTTTCTTGAAATTTTGATATATAAATGTTTATACAATACAAATAATGATTAATTTTTAAAAAGTTTTTTGTTTTTGATACCTTAGTATTTAACAGGTTAAAAATTTAATTATTGATAAATAGTAAAAGAAAATACTTAAACATATAAGAAATTTAATCAAGGTAATTTAGCACTACTTAATGTTTCCCTAAGGCTATATGCTCCATATTTTGAATTTCCAACCAATTTATTTTTACGGTTATTAAAATATTCTCCCACACCCTTTTGTTATGTTTTATTTGTAGGTGAATGCCAAGTTTTACTCAATAGTTGATCTTAAATAAAGGTATATCAACTTATGAAAAACAAAACCAATATTGTCATCTATAAGTCTGATATTCAAACCTCCTTACACTAAAGAGGGATGATATCTCTGGGCATTAAAAAAACACATAGCCAACATAAAGAGTATAGGTTCAAATTAGGACTCCTAAAGAGAAAGCTACAGGATACCATTTAGCTATATGCAAATTTGATGAAAATCATAAACCATGAGCTAAGTTAGATTCATTATATTGATATAATTATACATTTTAAAATATCTAGATGAAAAAACATTTTAAATGTTACCAAAGCAGAGAAAATTGTCACCAACAAAACAATTTGTTGAGCAATTTTTATCTATAAAAGGTAATAGTCAAATTCAGGAAGTCATTTTGAAAACAGGTCAAAATGATAACCTTAAAAGATATCCACAATATAAGGAGTAACCTTAACAAGCCATCAACTAATATACTTCTCAGTGTTATTGATCATTAAAACAGGAAAAGGTAGCAATAGTTGAAATAGAAGAAAACAATCAATTGATGAACATATTTTACCAAGATGTTCTATTTATTGATGCAACATACAAATATATAATCTCATTATAAATGTAGGTTAGATAAAATAGATTATATATTTTTTTAATTAATATGGCATTTTTCTTTATAATGAATTTTATGTAATGCTAAAATATTAATTTCAATGTTTTAATATAAAAAATTTATTCTTATAGGAATGCCACTTTTTATCCTACTAATAATAGACAGCCATGGAAAATCCCAAATAGCTGCTCTGTGGCTTGTTAGAAGGGTATTACTTTGTAAAAATTTCTGTGATATCCTTAAAAAATATAATGATGCAGGCCAAATTAAGGTAATTATAGGGGATAAGGATCTAGCTGATAGTCAGGTCTTATTTGAAAGTTTTCCTAATGCAAACATATAGATTTGAATATTTCATGTTATGTGTAGCTTTAGGAGAGAAATAACTACTACCAAATTAAATATAACAGGAGAGATTGTTATATTAGTTTTGAGTATTTTACAAAAATTAGTTTATGCACGTTCTGATATGGAATATAATAATCTATATACAAGTCTTATTTTTTTGAACCTTCCAATTGTTCAAAAAATATTATTATACAAATTGGAATCATATCAAAATAGAATAGGTGATTGGATTCCATACGTCTGTGCCTCATTTTTATAATGCCACAAATAATCGCTACCAAGAAGGGTTTATCTCTGTTAGCGGTTTTGCTAGCCGAATCAATAAATCAAAAATTCAAAAAGATTATTACAAAATTCTAAACCTTAAATAGTTTTTTCAAAGATATGTCAGCCATTGTAAATTCTATGGACTTTAAAAAAATATATAAAACAGTAGTGAATAATATTAGAGTCTATATTTACATATGCTTTCTCCTGAGCAAAGATACAGAGACTTATTAACAACATATGCCTTCAAAAAAATTATAGATAAAATTGTTGAGAGTACATTAGTCAAAATTCCTGATCATGGTAACAATGTATTCTCACCCGTGGAGATATATGACACTAGGATTATTATAAATGTATCATCAGATAAATATACATGTGGTTATCTATCCACAATGCTCCTGCCATGTAGGCATATAATGGCTCTGTGTGCTTCTTATAATTTAGACAGATCTGTGCAGCAGAAGATGGACTAAAGCCTATACTATCTCATGTGGCCTAGAAAATTTGCCAATGTGCCCATCTGGTACCTCCATAAATACTCATACATTAAAAATTATTCCCAGAATATATCACAACAAGAAAAATATAATAAAATTTATCAAAAACTTACTTCACAAGCTCAATATATTCCCATCTCCCACAGGATAAATTCGAATTTATAGAAAAACAAATTGACATTATGGGTAAATGTAATCAAGATGATGTATTATTCTATGTTATACCATCAGATTTGGCTCTCGATACTAGATAGGTATTTAAAAAATATTTAAAATTTTTATATATTTTCATTATATTTTATTTCAGACCTTTCTAATATCCCATGTAGTGTTGTTAAACGGCTCGATTTGAGCTGATTTTTAAAAACGGCTAACTCAATATTTTATCCAGAAAAATATTACTCAAGCCTGAATATTTTTTTCATAGATGGCACAAAGGTTTAGACATTTATTAGCGAAATCTGGAGCCTTAGGCAATATTTCTTTGGCTAAAATATTGAGTTTTTAACAACACTAGTCCCATGTGATCTTCCTATTCGAGTGGTATTTTCAAATTATTAAAATCTTTTATAAATTTTCATTATATTTTTATTTATTTTATTTCAGACCCTGATGTCACATCTGATCTTCCCTAAGATTCGGCTGCCTTTCCTCATGAGATAGGTATTTCCAAAATATTAAAATCTTTTATATATTTTTATTTATTTTATTTCAGAACCTTCTAATGTCCCATCTGATCTTTCTTATGTTTGGCTGCCTCTGCACATGAGATTGGTATTTTCATATTAAAATCATTTATTTATTTTCATCATATTTTTATTTTATAATATTTTTAATTAAGATAATCAAGTTAATGATTGTGACATCCTTATATCATCAATTATCTTAAGTATTTTTAATTCTATATTCAAATATATAAAATTTCCTATAAATCCAGATAACATTAATGATAGAGATAAACAACAAAATGAGGAAGAATGTAAATCTTATTTGCAATTTTCACTATTAAATTTGATATGTTTATCATATAATATATTATTTTCTTTTACTAATTTTGATAAAGAAAATATGGAGATGAAATTAATGAATATCAAATTTCTGGTCAGGATGAAAAGACAGGGAAAGCATAAAAAATCGGATCTTATAGTTATAGGTTTATCAAGAAAAATTCAGAAAAAAAATTGTTAAAATTATAGAAAGTATGATATAGGATTTGGTATTTTAGTTTATATAAAATTATTTTCACTATTTTATTTAATAGCAGAACCAGAAAATTCACAGAAAATTGATTTCTTATTAAAGGATAAAATAAATTCAAGTTATTATATCTATTTTTTATTGGCTATATTTTTATATAGATAATCAGATTTTACAAGAGTCCTCGGAAAATATACCAGATATTGGTAATAATGTTGCCAGTAAATTAATTTTATAAAATATTTATATATTTTTATCAGAAATTCATAAGGCTTATGTCTCGTTCACAGAAATAGAAAAATATGTGTGGATTTTAAACAAAGTATATAGATTAAAAGCAATAGAGAAAATTGGAAACAATATATTAGTTTGTAGTGAAGTGATGATATACTAGTTAAAACAACAATCGATATGCAATGTCTAGGAAATAACGACGTAGATATTGATATTCTAAAAACTCATTTTACACTGGATGCTTGGAAAAAATTTCAAAATTTATATAAAAATATACTCTGGTTGTGAACCTTTTGACAAAAAAAAGGGTCCCGGTCAGAGTTCAGGTACAGAAATAAAACTTGAAAAGACCCGGGTCCAGGGTTCTGGTATAAGATTTTTTTTCATACATTTATTTATTATACTTCCATATATACATATTCATAGTTTACAAATGAAAACTTTAAAAATGAGATAATTTATATTTTCAATATTTTATTCAATCGCATAATCATAATGTCTTCTAAAATATTATCCTTAAGATTTCCATGTAAATTCACGTATACCCTTACCTAAAATAGATAGTTATCTTTATAAAATTATGATGCCGGTACAGCCATGAAGATTCTAGATAAATATATAATTCTGGATATATTGAAGAATTTTTTTCCCAGAATTTTAAAATATTTATATCCTTATTTATTATCTTAACTTTGCATACTTTACTATTAAAGTAGCAATAGGCATTTTTTGATCCTACTTTCTATCTGATGATAATTTAATTTTTTTTTCTCATCTAAAAGTAAAATTTAAAGATCATCAATGTTGCAATCATTATTATTATCACTACTACCAGTAGGTATTGTTGTAGTTGTAACCTCCAAAATATTGTAAATAATGGAGTTTTGAGTATGCCATAAATCCTTAAGTTGTTTTTGCTCAATATTCAATAAAACTTGATATCGAGGGTCTAAATATATAGAAAAGTATACAACACTATTTTGCAAATATTGTTGATCTCGAATTTTCATGTTTTCTAATATTTTGTATAAAAAGAACTGTAAATTTATCTAAATCTAATTGGCATCTAATCCATATGCCATAAAAATCAAATGAAAATATTGTAATCTTAGTATTGTTATTTTTAAAGGAACTAATACACTAGTAAGGTCCTTTATTTGGTAACAATAAAAATGACTTCACATGAATAAAATCATTACAGAAATCTTTCAAACTTAATAATCATTCTAGCATCATACAAATTGAGGACAAACGTGTTGTGCATTATCATTTAAATTAAAATATTATTACACAATTCACTTTAAAAATAATCAACGTATTTTTATAAGTACCATATTAAAAAATTCACATAATAAAATATTATTACCTACACTAATGATATCAATCTCTAAATAAAATGGAAGTCCAGGAAGAAAATTGAAAGAAAAACGCAAAGAAATATATGATTCCACCAAAAAAGGTTAATAAAATTTATATTCTTTTTTAAAAAAATATTTTTTTTAAAAAATTTTTTTATGACATCTTGAACCCTTGGACCAAAGGGTCCAGGTTCAGGTTCAGTCAAAATACAAGGATTCAGGAGGGTTTGGGGTTCATATCCCTGGAATAACCCCTATGTTAAATATGATTTATCAGTCATGTGCAATATGTGTCTTGATAAGTACCTTTTTGTTTTGAAAATATTTTAAAATAACCTTGGAAAAAAATTTGGTTTTGTATTATATGCCGCTAACTGTATTTACACAATGTGATTGATTTTTGTTTTTGTTATAGAAATAAAAATGGCTGTTAGACATAATTATAATTGATGAATTTAAATTATTTATAAAATATAGGGTATTCTTAATATAGAAATATTATTTAATTCCATTTACGCTCATAAATTCTATTTTCACCATAGATAGTTATATGTTTATAGTTTCTATTTACCCCCATAAATTCTATTTGTACCATAGATGAAGTTATAGGTTTATATTTTTCTATTTACCCCCATATATTGGCACTATAGATGAGGTTATAAGAAGTTTATATTTTTATATTTACCCCCATAAATTCTATTTGCACAATAAATGATTATAAGAAGTTTATATTTTTTTATATTTACCACCATAAATTCTATTTACACCTATAAATTTTATTTTCACCATAGATGAAGTTATATGTATATATTTTCTATTTATCCCTATAAATTCTATTTGCACCATAGATGAAGTTATAAATTTATATTTATCTACTTACCCCCATAAATTCTATTTGCACCATGGTGGTAAGTTTTTTTTCTATTTACCCCATTTTTAGGGGCATGCAGCTAGAGCCATTATGTTTTTGTTTACTAAAAAAATTATAAAAATTAGGGGATGCACAATAAACCAAAAAATATTCTTAAATATTCATTATGATAATATAAAAAAATATCTTTACTAACCATGCAATTTATTATACTTCATTTGATAAATATGAATGATAACATATGTATATTGTTGTAGGAATATATCATTGGGTGGTTCAATTACAATATTGGCAATTACAGATATTTTTACAGAATCTGATTTAATAGACTTTGAGAAACTAATATAATTGATGGAAAATTTAATTTACTCTAGAACCATCTAAGAGATTTACATTAATTGTTGCTGAACCAGTTTTATGTGCTTCAATTAAAATCATATAACCATGAAATCCATCTTTTTCTAAAAATGTAATGGAATTAGGTGTTTTATATGAAGAATTTTGAAATTGGGAAATTCTATAATAAATAAATTTGAGATCATTTAAAATTTAATGATATGAACCCAATAATATCAGTTGATGTAATAGACCATATAAATTTTATTCCATCTAAAGTAGTAAATGTATCATCTTTACAATAAATGTGATATGATTATCATTCATCTATAAACTTTTGTTATTTTGAGCTTTAACTTCAAAAATTTCTGGTGCATCTTCTAAGTATAATATTCTAGTGGTAGTGACTATGCCAAGTGAAGTGATCTGGTCTATAATTACATCACATTTGAGCAAATATTCATTATCTATTATGAATTTAGATAAATTCTATATTAAATTAATACATATATCTTGAGCAAATATATTAGCTAAGGATCTTTTCATATTTTTATGAAGAGCACTTATTACTACTTCTTTTGAACATTCTGTGTTAGTATTGATAACATCCACAATATCAGGAGCAGTTGACCACCTTATAGGATTTATTAATTTAAAAATAAATACATTACCATTTATAACAGCCTTCATTGGCATAAAGGGTAAAATTAATAACTATTCCACTATTAAATGGCAGTAAAACTCTTGGCACATTTAGCTTAGGTTGTTCTGCCGTTATTGAAGCAAAAAATATAAAATACAATCGAAATTCCATAATTTTAAAATTATCGTCTGAAATAATCTTAATTACCACCAGGAAAATAACTAACCCTTAATATAATCATTATGTTTAGTAAATTTATAATTAACAACTGATTTCAAAAATCATTTAAATGATTATCACCACTTTTTTCTTTATTTATATGTTAATATATAATTTGAATATTTTTTACTTTGTAACTTATGACCTTTTGTAAAAATCTTTTCTTTTTTTTTGATGACCTATAATTTGAAAAATCTTTTCTTTTTTTAATATATCTGTAAAAATTGTAAAGATTTAGAGTAGTAATTTTTATAAAATTGAAATAATAAATTTAATAAAATAAAATAAAATTTTTACTTTTTCTTTACCTGCCTTCCCAGAAAATATCATGATGGTAGAGAATTAAGACGCTAAAAATTATACTGAAACATGGTGGAGCTAGACGAAAGAGGATTATGGAAAATGATTTTAATATTATTCTAAAAACACGTAAGAAATGATTAAAATATAAAATTGAAAAAAATATAATAAAATTTTAATGATGAAATATTTAAAATAAGATAATGATAAAACAAAATTCATAGATAAATTAGAAGATTATTTAGTAAAAAAATTTATAGATGATGAAATACGATGAGCACGATAAAGGGGTGAAGTCGCACGTACATAGATATCAGTGGAAAATTATGAAAATTCGAGACATACAAATAATTATGAACCAAGATATAGAAACAATTATAATCCTAGAGTTTATGATAATGATAGGAAGTATAATAGGCCAAGACCGTATAATAATTTTACAAGATTTAACAATACAAATAATTATAACTACGATAACTATAGATATAATAATAATGATAATTACAAATATAATGAAAATAATTATAGATATTATAGACATCAGAACGAATCGAGATACATACCTAGATACAATAATAATCAGAACAATAATCAGTCATACAACAACAATAGAATGGATGATGATGACAAGGCAAATGATGATTACAAAGTTACGATATATCTTAATGATTTACCAATAGTCATGCAGATCAACACCGGGTCACGATTTTCGATATTGCCGATTAATATTGCTAGAAAGATAGGAATTAAAGTCTTGAATAAATCGGATAGGAAACTGACTGGCTATGATGGGAGAAGAATTGAGGTGCTAGGTATCGTTAAAATAAAAGTGAGATATGAAGACAAAACTCAAAATTTAGAAGGGTATGTAGTCCAAAATGACAAGATTGCAATTCTGGGAAGGACGTGGATAAAGGTTTTTGGAAACATACTTAATAAAATTGTAAATATAATCGAGGAAAATAGAAAAGTAGATAGTAAAAATTATGAAGGTACATATTACAATAAAAAGCATGAAAATTATAATTATAAATATCATAATAATAAAAACTTGAATAAAATTGAATTAATTAATACCAAATGTTAAAAAAGAAATAAATTCTTATAAATTAGAAGAAATAAATCATTTGATAACAACTGAAGAAATAATAGTTATTAAAAACAATGATGAAATAAAAATTGAAGAAAATAATAAAATAAAAAATTTTATAATTAATAAAAAATTTAAAAAAACTTTGGAAAAGAAAATTAAAACAAAGATGATTAAATATCGTGATGTTGAAAGAGAGATTAGGAGTACGACATGGAGATCGTATGTTGAAAATGGAAGGAGAAAGAGAAATTTTGTTATAAAGAACAAGTTGAAGAGTAATTATGATATAAAAAAATTGTTTAAATTGAAAAATAAAGGAGTAAAATTTAAAATAAAAATAAATAAATAATAAATAAAAAAATTATAATAAAATGAAACAATTCCAAATATTCTAATATTCTATATTCCATGATTCTTATTCTTAGGATTGATTCTGATAAATTATTTATTCCATTAACATTATTCCAAAATTATTTTTTTTGAGATATATTGATCATAATATATATTTACAAACATTGATAAAAATGATGATAAATAACGAGATGACCAAGCTAGTGTGAAAATGATGTTTATAGATGATAAGGATAACAAGCTAAAATTAATGAAAAGATATGATTGAGGCTAAACAACAACAAAATATCAAATGAAAACTCTACAAAGGAGAAAAAATTTTTAGAGGTGGAAGAAGTGAACAAGTTCAAGTTTAAGTTCAAAATTCCAAAATTCAAAGTCAAGTTCAAAATTCGAAAATTCGTCCAAAATTCGAAAACTCAAAATCAAGTTCAAGTTCAAAAATTCAAAGTCAATTTCAAAAGCGAGGACATAGAAAATGATTGTTATAAATAAATAAAATTTTGTAAAAAAATATATATGTAAATTTTTAAAAGAGAAATGGGATGATCAATACAAACAAAAAATCAACAAGCAATGTTCAACCAACAACGTTTCAACAATGATGTTCAACCAACGATGTTTCATGATGTTCGATAATCGATTTAACAAACGATAATCAGATGGTCAAACAAACAAACGAACAAATGACTAATGGAGCAATTGAGAAACGAATGACTGGAAGTGAAGATAAGAAACTGAGGAAAGAAGACATAAAAAAAGAGGGAAATGTTAATATATAATTTGAATATTTTTTTACTTTGTAACTTATGACCTTTTGTAAAAATCTTTTCTTTTTTTTGATGACCTATAATTTGAATATTTTTTATTTTAACCTTTTGTAAAAATCTTTTCTTTTTTTAGTGACCTTTTATGTTAATATGTAAATAATAATATATATATAGCTGTAAAAATTGTAAAGATTTAGAGTAGTAATTTTTATAAAATTGAAATAATAAATTTAATAAAATAAAATAAAATTCTTACTTTTTCTTTACCTGCCTTCCCAGAAAATATCATTATAAATGACCTTCCAAGTAGTATCTCTCATTGTAGCGTCTACAAGAACGCGGAAGAGGGGTATGTAGGAACAGTTTGCATTCAAATATTTTAAGGGGGGTGGGGTGGGGGGGGGGCTTTAAGGGGGTAGAATGAATATTTTGAGGGGTTATCTATTAAATTTTTAAATGAAATTAGGGTAAAATATATTGTTGTAAAAATTACTTTTAGTATAGACCTATTATAATACAATGATATAGCTAAACATCGACCAAATATATAAACTGTATACAATCTGTTAATATATAAATTTTGCATATTTTTTACTTTGTAATTAATGACCTTTTTGTAAAAATTCTTTCTTTTAAATTTATTTAATGACCTTTTATATTTTCCTAATTTTCGTAAATGTTAATTTAATTTAAGGACGAATTTGTTAAAAATTAACCTTAAATTGTATATATGTAAATAGTATTAAAATAATAATATATATAGTTGTAAAATTTTCAATATATTCAGTAATATAGTAATAGTAATATAAAAAATGATAAATTAAATAAAAGATTTCAAAAATATTTTTTGGTTTTTCTTTACCTGCCTTCCCTGAAAATATCACAATCAATGACATTATTTTTCAAATAAAACTTTCTGCTAACCTTTTAGGTGTAGTATAAATAAAAGCTAGACATTCTAAATCATATATAGTGCTAAACAATATACTATAATAATGCATTCATTGTAAATGAGAGGAGTTTTAATTAAATTTATGATCTAAAAAATAACTCTCTTATATTAACAATATTGATAGTTGATAGTAGATTAAAACAATTGAAGTTATTTATTTATGAAGATATTAGCATTATAATAAAATAGTTGAGTAGGAATATCGCCGCCGAAGATAGCGAGGTTTTTTAGGAGGGTGTGCATAGGTTTTTGAGGGGATTTTGCAACCAGTAAATCCTGTCATGTGGAACTGCCTCCATGCAATAGAGTTGTCAAGTTAATTAAAACCCCCACTTTTACACATATTGACATAGGCGTAGCCAGGGGGGGGGCAAGGTAATCCCCCCTTCAGAAATTTATCACTTTTTGTAAATATCATTTTAAGCTAATAAAAAATATACCCCTTAGTCCTCTCCCCACTCCATGACCCTAAAAAATATATGCATATATCTTAACAATAATTTGAAAGAAAGAATGTAAAAGTTGATATTTTTTATAAAACTATTCATCATAATTTATACATTTTTGGAAAAAAGCATTTTTATATATAAAAAGTGAACCAAAAATGTTTTTTAAGAAATGGAATATAAGCCAAAGATAAGTCTTAAGACAAAAGTGAAATGTATAATAATTATTAATAATAGATCCATATAATTACTAAATAATATAATATATCAAATATAATTTTTTATAAAGTGAGTAATTTTAATTTATTTATCTTAATTAAAGTAAAATATAATTATAAAACTAAATCATAAATTAAATAAAAAATTAAAGCACAATACAAACAGTGGAATATTATATGTCAGGGTTGGCATGTCGGTCAATTGACCGGTCAAATTCGGTCAATTGACCGGAGGAATATTTGACCGGTCAAATACTCTAAAATATTAATGGCGAATAAATATTTTGATATAATTAACTAGTATGCATTAAAAGCATGTTTATCAATCTTATTAGGTTACAATTATTTAAAAAATTATTTGTATCATGAATTGTTAAAAACAAGAGAATTTTTTTATTGTTAAAATATAAATATGTAATTTTTCTAAATATAGTAATATTTTTAGTTATTTTTTTGCCTAATCATTGCCGTTTCTCGCCTTCTTTATTTTTTTTAATTCATTTTTCTTAAAAAAAATAAAAATACCGGATTTATTATAATCATAATATAATTTTTTCATTCTTATTTTTTAATAAATTTAAATTTTATTTAATATTTAGCTGAGTATAAATTATATTAATTCTCATTTGTTTTACTTACACTTCCTATATTTGGTTTTTAAAATTAATTTTCATTTTAATTGTTCTGGTCAGATTTACGGAGTATTATTCAATTCTGGTAAAAAGTTATATATATTATATTATATTTATAATATTAAGAAATTATTGGAATAATTGGTCGATAATTATAAAATAGTTAAGATTGATTAACTTTACAATAATCAAAATCATTTTTTGTTAAATTTTAATATATTAGGGATTATGGTCAACCCAAAGCATTATGTTTGGAAACATTTTCAAGAAGTACGCGATAGTAAATCAGTTAAAGCGGTGTGCAAGTTTTGCAAGATGTCCTATATCACCCTCGTTAATAGAATGGTCAAACATTTATTAAGCAGCTTACTATGTGCCCTGTTATAATTAAGGAAAAATTTTATTCGATTAAATATAAATCTCAATCTTGTATAACCGGTTTCATAGATAAAATTAATCCCAAAGAAAAAAATGAGCTGGATCAATTGTTTGTAAAGGCTGTATATGCGAGCAATTTACCTTTCCACATCACTGAAAATCCATTACCCAGGAGAAGGCAGCTGGCTGGATATCTTCTAGACAAAGCGTCAGGTGATATGGAGGTGAGAGTTGCAGATATAATAGATAAAGCTCCTTACTTATCAATTGTATCAGATGGCTGGAGCAACATTAGAAACGAGAGTATTATTAATTTTATGGTGATGACGCCTGTTCCAGTGTTCTACAAATTTCTAAATACTGAGGAAAATCGCCATACGGCAGATTATATTGCCCAGGAATTTAAAAATGTAATTCATGAATTGAATCCGGTAAAATATATTCTTTAGTTACTGATAATGCCGCTAACATGAAAGCAGCCTGGAGAATTCTAAAATCTGAATCTATTTATAATCATATACAATATTATGGTTGTGCAGCGCATACATTGCAGTTATTCTTTCACGATTTTGAACGATTGAACGCCTTCAGTGGCCATATTTCAGTAATTAAAAAAATTTTTAAATTTTTCAAGAATAAACACATAACAGCTGCAGTATTTTCCCGTAATAAGAATCTTCATGGCATACCATCTACATTAAGTACAATTAGCCAAACAAGATGGGCATCGTCAATAAAATGTATGGAGCAAATTCAAATATGCAAGAAAGCTCTAAAAGCATCAGTTGTTGAAGAAGCTGTTTGTGATATTTGTCCCATAGAAATTACCAATAATATATTAAACGAAGAATTTTGGACGAAAAATTTAAAATTTTTAGCTATACTCCAACCTTTAGCTACCTCATTGTTGAAAGTGCAAGGGGATAAATGTACTTTGGCCCAAGTAAAAAACGAGATGCTTAATTTGGAAAAACACATAATACAATCATGCCATGATTCTATATTTTCTCCATCTCAAGAAAAAAAAATTAAGGTTATGTTTGAAAAGAGAAAAACTGATCTAAATACATGTGCTCACAATGCTGCTTATTTATTGGACCGAGCTTCTTACTAATACTGAATTTGATGAAGCATGTAATATAATACAAGAATTGGGTATTTTACAAGGTGGTGATAATCAAAATATTTTGAGTAATATAGTAAATTTCAGAAGCAAAAGCGGTATATTTAATAGCCATAATATGTGGAAAGTTGTAACTTCCATAAGAAACAATCAAATTTCGGCCTCAAGTTGGTGGAATGCATTTTGCCCACCTTGCCCATTAAGAGAAGTCGCTAATATTTTACTAACATTTCCTAGTTCGACTTCTTCTTCTGGAAGAAATTGGTCGGTTTGGGGCAATATTCACACGAAAAACAGAAATAGATTAAAGGCTTCTACAGCAGGAAAATTAGTAAGAGTGTATCATAATTTAAGATTGATTAAAAATATTAAAGAAAATAATAAGACTCTGCCACGGAGGGTGAAACATTGACTATAGAATGAATTAAAAAATATTATGATATTTATTATTATACATAGATTTATTATAATAATATATAAATGCAAAATAAAGTTAATATTGGTGTAAAAAACATTTATTTGGACCATATTTGACCGTATTTGACCATATTTGACCGGTCAAATATCGGTCAATTGACCGAATTGTATTTGACTGGTCAAATGCACAACCCTGTTATATGTCGTAGATTTACAGTATATCAAATTTTATCAATTATCATCTTACAATCAAGTAATTTTTACCAATATAGCGAATTATATATTTTACAGAAAACTATAAAATATTGATAAGGACATCAGAAAATATCTTTTAAAGATATTGTGGGATGAACAAAATGATTAATTTTTTATATCAATTTTTATTTATAATAAATAGATGGTGTAAAATAATTGAATGCAAATTGTTGCTATATATAATAAAGAGAATTTATTAGAAAAATTTGTTAAAATATTAACTGTAATATATTTTCTGTCAAATATGTCTTATAAAAGTGGAATTTTACCTAGTATTTTGTAACTAATTCTATGTAATAGAGGAATATCAACTATCAACTATATGTCTACTTACTTTTTATAAATAAATTTCTTATACTTGTTTGGAATAAATTATTACCATACTTTTATATTAATGTATATAAAGTAATTTATTATATTTTATATAAACTAATAAAAATATATTTCATATTTGTTCCAGGTTTATTTTTTTTTATTAAAATTAACCTCCTATCTTGTAAAAATATTTTATGACTATATATAGACTTAGGTAACCCGACCGAAGGCCCGCCCAAAATGGTGTCTGGGGGCGAAGTCATCAGTAATTTTTTAGCCCCCCCCCCATTAGGAAAATCCTGGCTAGCCTATGCATATTGATCACCTGATAAAAAGATGCCCAAATTCCCTAAAAATATATAAAGACTTATAAACTTTCCTGATAAAATATTAATTTAATCTAATAACACCCTCAAGTTGAATATTTACAACTTCTCAGGCAGATTCTTTACCTGAAAAAGGGTCCCATCCAGGGTTGCCAGGTCAAAATTTTTAAATTGCGGGAGAAATTTGGTATTATGCGCGAGAAATACGAAAATTGGGGTAGAAATATAAAAATTGCTAAAAAAAAAATTTTGCGGGCTGAATTGACTTAATTATCCGCCTATTATTTTTTATAATTAGTTTATATAAATACAAAGTCGGTAACTATTTTTCAAAATAAAATAACATCTTGATTTATTAAAATATATTAATTTATAAAAAAACCAACGATCTGTTTTAAATATACAAGAATGTTAACAAGATAATATTTTATAAAAAAAACGATTTTAATTTTACAATCTTAAATATATTTTATGCGAATGTCCCGCAAAACGACCGCAATTGGAAATCTACCATGTGTGTGTATAACTTTATGGATAGGAGCTTAATTATCACGTATCACGTTTAAATACATTATAAGTACTCCAAAAATAAGAAATAATACAGATGCAACTACAGTTGCGGCAATTGTAATCACTTAACTTATAGAGAGATACTTATCATCACAATGTTGGTAGAATCTTTTTCCTATAATATTTAACGGCCTAATATAAATGAAAACTATACTTGTAGAACAAAAATGAGCAAGGCTATCAATGTTTTAGGACCTAAATCCAGGATGTCAATTCTTGACGTTTTGAAAGATGGGCATACATATGCAATTCTAACAGATGCATTTAATAAGGGACTATATCCTCCACTATTTCAACAAAATTAAGGTCGTTTCAATAAAACTATTAAATTTTTTCCCCTCTATTGATCTGACCGATTAATACTAACCTAAATTGTTTTTTTATGTTGATATAAATTGATTTTTTTATAAATTGTGTAGATTGATTTTTTTTTATATAAATTTTGATATATTAATATGAAAATTGTTATATAAACCTGATTTTTTAGTTTGATAAGAAAATGTAAAATTTTAAAATATATTATATAAAATTAAATTATTAATATAAAATAAAATAAACAATCACATAAATTAGAAAACTTTATGGTGGCAGCTACGCTACATATTCGAGGATATCGTAAATAAATAAATAAATATGAAACAGATTACCAATAATAATGTTAATATATATATTGAATTTCCAATATACTCAGGCAATGGCGATCTTTTTTTGAGTAGATTCGAAGATATCTTCAAGGACACTCAGATCTCAGACATCGAAAAAGCAGGTTCCTTTACAAGAAGACTACCAGATGAGGTATATATCAAGCTCAAATCGATATGTTCACCTACAGACTTCATCAATCCATCGATATTGATTGAAAAATTCAGGTTATTACACCCGAGGAAATCTACAAGTTCCAACTTATTATTATTTAACGCAGCTGTTCAAGGTAAAAACGAAGCATTTTAAAAAATGAATGTTTGCTATGTGATAGTAGAGTTATTGTAAAAGTAAAAATTTCATCAATCAGCAAAAATATTAGACAGAAAATTACGTTAAAATAAAATATTACATTAGCAGAAGTTCTTACTTTAAGAGATGATTTTGAAGAGTTAGAATTGAAAGAAAATATATAAAGTTGAAAATATTTCTTCTAACGAAAAAACAGAAGATGATACACGTGAAACAAGAAAGGCAAAGAGGCAGGAAAACAGAAGAAAATAAACAATTGGTGTATAAAGACCATGACGAACGACAAAATTTACAATCTAATTACGATAACAGACAACGATGGACAACAAGAGGCCATGACTTTCAAAGAAATATTTATCAAGGAAATAGTTATAACCCCAGATATCAAGGAAATAATTACAACCCTAGATATCAGAATTATAACGCGAATTATTACAACAACGTCAAAGCAAACTATCCAGGATCCTAAAATAATTCTTCGAGATTTGATAATAGAGCTAGTTATAATAACAATAACTATAATAATAATAGATTTAATAATGATTATAATTACAGATATAACAAACATTATAACGATTCAAGATTTATTCAAAGATATAACGATAATTATAATATTGGAAATCAAGGAAGAAATCAAGTATGCAATTGTAAATATCATAACAACGACAATAATCATTCACGATATACAAATAAAGTAAACACTGTAAATATAGAAGAGATAAAAGAAGATGATAATGACAAACTAGAAAGAAAAGAATATAATTTATACAATTTAGACATAAACAATATGGATACCGATAATAATTACACAGCTAACGATGCTTATAAGGTCACGGTATATTTGAACGACATGCCTATTTTGATGCAGATTGATACCGGCTCGTTCATATCGCGATGGAGTAAAAATCTTAAATAATTCAGATATTAAATTAACTGGATATGATGGAAACACAATAAATGTATTAGGAGCTACCAAAGTCAAGGCAAAATTCGAGGACAAAAGTCAAATCTTAACTGCTTATGTAGTCCTTAGTGATAAGATTGCACTGTTAGGAAGGACCTGGATAACAGTTTTTGGGAATATACTAGATAAATTTGTGAATATGGTCGAGGATGATTATGATAATACTATACAAGAGTTAATCAAGCAATGCAATTTTAAACTTAACCAAAAACCAATGCTACGCAGCTATGTCAAATTACGTTTAAAACACGATGCCACACCGAAAATCATACCGCCAAGGCGTATACCATATTCTAGAGTTGATTTGATAACAAAAGAACTTCAAAAGTGGATAAACGATAAAATTATTGAACCTGTTGAAGATGTTAGATGGGCTAGTCCTCTCACTCCCGTTTATAAGAGCGATGGCTCACTTAGGCTCTATGCCGACTTCAAAAATACTATCAACCCTGCTTTACAAGATTTCAAATACCCTATACCATGTATAAATGATTTAATCGCAAAATTATCTAAAGGCAAAAAATTTACCAAGATAGATTTTAAAAACGCGTTTCTCCAAATACCCATACACAAGGAATCAAGAGATTTTCTTACGATATCGACACATAGGTTTACGAGACTGCCGTTTGGTTTAAAAACTTCGTCGGCAATATTCCAACAAACTATGGATAACATTTTCGGAGATTTAAAAGATGTTATATTTTACATTGACGACTTGTTAATTACAGGTGATAACGATGAGATACATTTGGAGAACATTAAAAAAGTATTCGAAAAGATCATCAAGTATGGATTAACCCCCAATTTCAACAAAAGTTTATTCCTGCAAGATAAAATACGCTTTTTGGGACATGATATAGACAAACATGGTATACATCCCAACGATGATAAGATAAAAGCTATTTCTAACATGCCGGAACCGAAGACAAAAGATGAATTGACAACTTTTTTGGGGATGGCGAGCTATTATCGAAAATTTTTAAGTAATTTTGCTGACGTATCTGATCCTTTACAAAAAATGGTTAATAAAGATAAATGGTTATGAGATAATACACATCAAGAAAGCTTCGACGACCTAAAAAATCTGATATGTACTCCGCCTACGTTAAATTTTTATAATCCGGATCTACCAATAGGCATTGCAACTGATGCTTCAAAGAAAGGTCTAGGCGCAGTCTTATTTCATATTGAAGGTGATGGTAAAAAGAAACCCATTGCTTTCGCGTCAAGATTATTGAAATCAGAATTTAATTACACTAATATAGAGAGGGAAGCTTTATCTGTTATATACGCGGTAAAAAAGTTTCAAGAATATTTAATTGGTACGAGATTTACAATAATCACAGATCACAAGCCACTCGTTTATATATTTACGAAGGGACTTAAAGATAACTCATCCATATCAATGTGACTTCAAAAATAAAGTTTGGCTATGGGAGCATATGACTTTACGATAATTCATAGACCAGGGAAACGAAATGTAGTACCGGATTGTTTGTCAAGATTACCCCAAATGAACACAGAAGAAATGATACAAGAGATAGATGATAAAAAAATTGATGACAAATTTTGGGATTTACCAATAAATTTTAAGAATAGTTAAAGAAACTAGTATTGATATCGAATTAATGGAGGTAATCAACAATATAAAAAATCATGAACAGATAAAGAATAAAATATATAAAAATATGGAAATGGAACTGAGCTTAATTAAAGATTTTCTTTTTAAAGAGAATAGGATCATTATACCAAAAAATATGAGAAAGGAGATATTACAGGAATTACACAAAGGGCATCTTAGTGCTGGAAAAACGAAATTGTTGGCGAGAGATTACTTGTGGTGGCCAGGTCTAAACGCTGAAATAGATCAGGAGGTAAGAAACTGTGACACGTGAAATAAATATGCGGACAATCTTCATAATGTACAAAATCCATGGGAAACAGCTGTTAAAGTGTTCGAACGCGTGCACATCGACTTTGCACAGTTTGAAGGTAGCAATTTCTTGGTATGTGTTGACGCATTTAGCAAATTCCCTGTCATTAGAAGAATGAGAGATATAACTACTGAGTCTACAATTAAAGAATTATTAAAAATAATCAGTTTGTTTGGTATACCCGAGATGATAGTCAGCGATAATGGTACGAATTTTACAAGTAGCTTGTTCAAAAAATTTGGTAGTGATCATGGAATTGATCACATTTTCACCGCGCCTCACCACCAACAGTCCAATGGTCAGTGTGAGCGAATGATAAGATCAATGAAAATATGCATGAAAAGGAATATGGAAAGTAATAAGAAAATAGACTTAGATACTTTAGAAAAGTTTTTAATTATCGCAACACACCAAACGCGACAACCAACAAGATACCAAGCGAAGTGATGTTCAACAGAACCATAAGAACCACATGGGATTTAATAAAACCGCAAGAAGATAAAGTGAACGAATTTAATCGCAATTTATCGTCGAATAGAAACATCATGAATGGTGACAAAGTATGGTATAAAACCTTCAAAGGTAATATGTGGGACAAAGGCACGATAAAACGTAAAAATGGAAATTTAACATTTGAAGTTGAAACAGGATACAAAATTATTAGAAGACATTTAGACCAAATTAAAAAAAGGTCAACGAGTAGCGCACCTCTTGATGAAACGACACATGTGAAATCAAATACAATAACTATTACTGTAAGTTTTAGAAGAAATGATGATCCAAATTTAGGAGTACAAGAACAGAGTCTTGTTAGTCAAAGACCTAGCAGGAATATAATTTGGCCCAAAAAATTCGATAATTTTATAATGAAATAAAGACTAAAAATATATATATATATAATAAAATATTTTTCTTTTAAAAAAAAAAACTTTCTATAGCAAAAGTTAATGAAATATACTAATGACAATAAAACTATCAAGAAACCTTGACTGCACGATAAGATTCACATGCAAGAAAAACCTGAGTAGAGATCATTTTATTTAAAAGGTGGAATGTTGATATGACCGATTAATGTTTTTTTATGTTGATATAAATTGATTTTTTTATAAATTGGATAGATTGATTTTTTTTTATATAAATTTTGATATATTAATATGAAAATTGTTATATAAACCTGATTTTTTAGTTTGATAAGAAAATGTAAAATTTTAAAATATATTATATAAAATTAAATTATTAATATAAAATAAAATAAACAATCATCTAAATTAGAAAACTTTACCCTCAAATAGTGAAAAATCCAAAGACATAGCTAACATATAATGATAAATATAGCAGAGATTATCAATAAATTGCATGTCAGCTTTCTGATCTGGTAATGCCTCAGTGAATTTGGTAAAACAGAGTGTATTTACAGAATTTAGTCAGCACAATGTTGGTTGCGATATGTTCTTAATACCCGCCATCGATAGAATTTTAAAATTTTATAAACCTTTAAAATTTTAAATAAAGATTATAAAAGTGGTCCTAACATTTGAAAAAATTTTTCAATAATGAATGGCAGAGGTATATTTATGAATGATTTTACATGTAGTAGATCTACTACATGCTGTTAATGTGTAGTTGCAATCAGAAGAATCTTAACAAAGATTCACAAAATTATGCTGCAGATGTGTTCATCTTTACAGTTAAAAATTGATAATAAATTTTATGGCGCCATTGCTAAAACTTAATTATATTTTATTTGAAATTTAAATAATAGAACTAAATGTTTACCATTGTTATTTAGATATTTATAAAATTCCTGGGCATGACATATTATATATTGTTTAACCATTAGCTCGGCATCTAATGTTGTTAAAGCAATCCGATTTCTCTTCTTTTTACAGGCAGTCCTCATCAGGCTAAAAATGCGCTCGAATGAGGCTTAGAATGAGGTAAGGAGAAGACATACTCGCATATTTTTTTCAAGCATGGGGATTTATCGTTATTACGAAAAAATTCTACCTATTTCTCATCTGCTTTTGTTATTAAAATCAAATTTTGATTCTAAATATTCTAAAATTGTCTTAATAAAAATATCTGCTTCATTATTTGAACATTTTTAATATATTATTTTTAGTAATAGAGCCATAAAATTTATTATCAATTTTAACTGTAGAGATGAACAGAGCTGTAGCATGATTTTGTGAATCTTTTTTAATAAAGAATATTCTGATTGCTATTAACTCCATGAAGTAGATTTCCTACAGAAACGAATCCCAAATATGCTTCTGCCATTTCATACTCGAAAAAATTTTTCAAAATTTTAGGGCAGCTTTTAAAATCTATATTTATGAAGTATTTTTTTAAGGGTTTGTAAAATTTTAAAATTCTATCGATGGCAGATATTAATGAAAATCACCTGATAGGTATATATCGCAACAACTCACACCATTCCAAGTTAGACCACTTCACCAACTCTTTTAATTCATTAACTCTTTTAGTTGATGAACTAAATTTGTTAAAACATTTCATCACAATTATTTCGACATCCACAGATAGTACATTCATTGCCTTCTTGCAAGAATTATGTAGTATATGGCATATACAGCCAATTGGTATTAATTCATTATTGTGCTGCCTCAATTCGGTAACTTTGGTTTTTGCCAAAATTTACATTAGCGCAGAAGGCTGACATGCAAATCATTGATAACCCTGAATCAGCTATATTTACCATTATGTGGCTAACTACATTGTTAGATTTTTCACTATCCGAGGAAAAAATTTTAACAGTTTTATTGAAATGTTCTTATTCTTGTTGAAATAGCGAAGGATCGAGGGAAATGTTTTAATATTTCCCTTATTAGATGCATCTGTTAGAATTGCATATGAATGCCCATCTTTCAAATCGTCTAGAATTAACCTCTAGGATTCAGGTGCTAAAACACTTGTGATAGCCTTGCTCATTTTTGTTCTGCCACAAGTAAGGTTTGCACTTATATTGGAGTCGTTAAATATCATGAGAAAAAAATTCGACCCACATTGTGATTATGCTCTGTGAATGTTGAACTAAATGATAGATGTATACGATTTCCGCAAATGTAGTTGCATCTGTATTATTTATTATTTTTGAAAATATTTTTGTATTGCAATCGATGTTGATATACTCCCCTGTTCTGAATTATATGAATGAAATGATGTTGATTTATTATTGGATAAAAATAAAGCAGGATAGAAAGAAATTTACAAACTAGACATGTTTTTCGAATAAATATTTAAAATTTATTTAAAAAATATTAAAATAATCAATTAATGTCTTTCAAAATTATTATTTATATATTAAAAACGTTAAAATACTATAAAAAAAATTGCGGGAGATATTAAAAAATTGCGAGACCCGCTGATGGGGGGAGACATGGCAACCCTGGTCCCATCATTAAAGCATCTTCCTAAAGATAGCTGAAATTTACTCATTAATTTTATAATCAAACTCTTATCTAATGTAAACAATGACTTTACAATATAAAATTATTGGGCAATCTTTAACCTTTCCCTACAAATGCTATATCCCTCCCAAATCCAACAATATTTTCCTATTTAAACGCAATTTGGAAAACTATGGCTCCTCCTTATGATTGATCACTATCTAAAAATCAGATAATGATAATGACAATCTATTTCATCCATTAAATATAAAAAAATAAATAAGGGTCACCTAAATATAGGTACTCAAATTAACATCTATAGAAAATAGCGTTGTTAAAAAGTTCGATTCGGGTGGACCCGATTAAGATTTTAACCAAAATAACATTATGTAATTATCGATTTGGCAAATAGCTGGCAAAAATGCTTAGGACAGAATCTACCCAAATCGAACTTTTTATCAACACTAATTGAAATATATTAGCTCTATCAAATGCTGAAACTTACTTTAATTAACCTTTCTTAAACTTTTTGTGATCACAAATTCCCAGATTATTTAAAACTTCTTCAAACATGTTATGGCATTATAATTCCTCTTCTATTTGTCCACACATCATAGACTCCGACCAAGGTATAGCAGGGGGAGCCATTCGAACCGTATCAGGTCAATTCAGCGAAACATTTATCGCGAATGTCGTTTACGGTGAAGAAATTTTATAGAGAAGGTAATATCGTGATACCAGTTCCGCGAAACATTTTTAGTGAAGACAATATCATGAAGTCATTCCGCGAATTCATTAGAGCGAATACATTTTAGCGAAACTTTTATTGAAACCCTTTACAGCAAATTTTTTACCGGGAATGTATTTGCTCGAAGTCATTATCGCGAAACAATAAATATATTGCGAATGCATTTATTTAAAGGAAAAGAAGATATTGAATATTAATTTACTCACAAAAGTTCCTTAAATCATAAATACGAAATGTTTTATGGATCTTGTTACCTATTAAATAAGCATTTAAATAAGTAATTTTTTTAAAATTTTCTCAGAATTATTATATTATTATGACACAGAATGGTGATTAATTTGAAAACTCAACATGCTTATGCACTTAAATAAGATAAATAGTAAATATTTCTGAGCAATATATTATATTTTATAAAATTCCAAGAACATAAAATTTTTACTTAGGAAAATCATCTTTTGGGAATTCATTAAAAATTACTAGTAATTATCACGGATCATGGATTTAAAAAATAATTATATATATTTTATATAATATGTCAATCATATATTTTAAAAAATAATTATTATTATAAGATTGATAATATTTTTATTTTTTTTGTAAATTCTAGGATTTTAAATAAAAAAATACTGAACTCAAATTCTGATCTTAAACAAATGGAACACATTACCACATGATTTTCTTATTCTGGGTTAAAGAAGTTATTATAAAGAAATATTATTCTGTGACAAGGTTCACATCGTAGAAGAATTATAGGACAGGGTTCCTAATAAATTATAATCATTAGGATTTACAAGTAATTTTTTATATACACACAACGCAAATTTCTGAAGATAATTAATTTTTAAAATAATTAAAAATTTTGGTAGTAAAATTTTGTTTTAAGTACATAAATGAAAATAAGGTTTATTATTTCATTAGTTCTCATAGTAGTCCTACTTTTAATAAAATGCAAATTTATGAGAATAAAATTTTTAAGTTTTTAATTCGAATTTTGATAAATTAGATGTGACCAATAGTATGGTTACAGCTTCAATTTTTTTCATATTATATATATATCATTAATTTTTGTTCAACAATTAGTTAAGAAAATTAGGAAGAAATATTTTACAAATAAAGCGAGTAAGTTAGATGATTCAAATTTTATAGATGTAATATCTATGGCGTCTCCTAAGTCTTTAGATTTTTCTGAAGATATAAAAAATAGTTTGAATGTGATTTTATTTAAACTTAAAAATTCAAATATTAAAAAAATAAATAATTCCAGTGGGAAAAGGAGTCAAGTACTAATGAAGTACTTCCTGTCTGTAAAAATATTATGATATCGAAAGATATATAAATGATAATTTAAATTCACTTGTGAGTAAAATTAAAATGCAAATATCTGAGATTGTGATTGATAACCCTGTGGAGGTTATAAAAATAAGCAAAGTTAAAGTGAATATTTAATTCTATGTGAGATCATAGAAATTAAAGAAAGTTTAAAGAATCTTTCTAAAGACATATATATACTTAGAAATAATAATAACAATTTAGGTGATCGAACATGAAGACTCTATAAGTGATATGATATAAGTTTGTCATCGATGCGGCATCTTAGGTCATATAAAAAGAAATTGCACTGTGAAAGAAGTAAATTTTAAAAAAGAGACCACCAGTTTTGGTAAATCCGGTGGTTCGCAACCTTAATAAGCCTATTATTTCAAATCTAAGTGAAAAAGATAATGGATAGTGCTCGAATGTGCTCCAGATGTGAAGAAATGGGTCATATTGCTATGACTTGTGTTCAATCCATAAGTGGATTGCAGTGACTATATGACTTGCGAGAAAGTCATATAAAAATTGAGAAACCATATATTTATGATAGCAAAATTTTTAGCATATATAGTGTTGTAAAATTTCTTCGGATATATTTAATAAAAAATACAATGATAATCTTAAATTGAATTTTAACTCGAATAAAAAGAGTTGCAGTGTTGGAAATTTTTATTGTCATTTAGATGAAATAAAAAGTTTTAAATTGAATTATAATCTGAATAAAAATTATTGTAATAAAGGCGAAAAATATCCATGGAGTTATAATTAAAAAATTATTGATAAACAGAAGCCATTAAATTCAGGGACGAATTTTAGGCATGAATATTAATTATATTGAAAGTGAAAATTCAAATATTATAAATATAATTCAGCCGATTAGAATGCATAAAATTCTAATGACTGAAAGAGAAGATGGTCAGTGTTCATGTCCTCGTGTTAATGTGAAAATTTATAGATAAAATATTGAAATGTTATTTGATACCGGAGCAAGTATTTCAATAATGTCTAGAGCAAATTATTACAAATATTGGCCTGAGGGTGTACTTGAAAAAGAATCTATGTGTTTAAGACAATTTGATAGGTCTGAAATTGTGGTTTTAGGTAAAACAAGATTGGTGGTTCTCAATGATAGACCATTTTTTCTTGATGGTAGAAGAAAATGTTGAAACTAATATGGGTTTGAGATTGGATTACCAAACTTGGTCCTCACAATTTGGAATATTTTTACAATAAATAGTGATTTGAAATTAAATAATGCTGAACGAAAAATTATTGCGGATAACGTTCGAAATAAAATTAGTAAAATAGAAATGATGGATTTAATAAGAGAGGAAGTGAATCCCCTCATTAATTCTGATATATGTGAAATTTCAGCTGAATTAATTGATAAATAGGATAGTTTTTAATATACAGGGTTTCCCATTCAAAAAAGGAAAAGTCCCAATCAAAAGAGAAAAAGTTTCATTCATAAAAGAAAAAGGTTTGATCAAAAAAGGAAAAGGGTTAATCATAAAAGGAAAAGGTCTAATCAAAAAAGGAAAAGGTTCGATCAAAAAAGGAAAGTGTCAATAAATTCACAAAAGGAAAGGAAAAGTGTCAATCAAAAAAAGAAAATTTCCAAAAGGAAAGGAAAAATGTCAATCAAAAAAGGAAAATTCCCATTTAAAAAATAGAAATCGTTATTATTTTAAAAAAAATTGTTATTTACTTTTGAAAAGTATATATGTAGAATTTATTAGGTTAATAGGGAGTTAGTTATATTTTATAATAAATAAAATTAAAATAAAGTAATTTTGTATCACACCATATTAGCACTTACCCAGGGCCTAACCGATACAAATAAGATTGTCCGGCTAGTAAGTATCAAACAACTTCTACGAAAATACACTCAGAGGAAGGGTTGCCAGGCAAAATTTTAAAATTGCAGAAGAAATTTGGTATTTTGTGGGTGAAATATGAAAATTGCTGTGCTTTAAATCATTAAATACTCGAACGAAGGCAATATTTTGTTTAACCCCCGAAAATTCACTGTGTTTTTAAATTTCAAAACTTGCTATAATTTTTTACACTTTATTGAATTTATTCTATTTATTTCTTTAATTCCATAATCCATAATAATAAAAAATAAATACATATTATAAATCCAAATTTTTACTTAGAAAAAGAAGAATGTCTATTTTTTTTTATTTCAATTGTGTACACCTTTCCTCTAATAGACGATTGACTTCAGAAAATAATCTTTCACTAGAAGCCGAATTTGCCAGGGCTTACAAAATTTTACTTTCTAATTTTCTCAAAAGGGGAAATAAATTTTCCTGCTTCCAAAACTTCAAAATATTGCCATTGTTATTTATTTTATTTTTTAAAATTTTATTTTGATAATATTGATATTGGTATATATTTTTAAAAAAAATGATAAAACACTAAAATATTAAAACTATGTAAAAATATATTAATCTCAACTTAAAATTTGTTCGTTGTTATAAATAATTTAGTTTTAACAATCTCTAAATGAGTCTGACCTTATTTGACTCAACCTAAAGATACATAGTATTTTTCCTTATTCATAATTGATTTTTAAAAACAGCTAAACTCAATATTACATCCAAATAAACCATTAAAATTTTTATATACTGAACCGTAACCAAACTGAACCGTAATCAAACTGAACCGTAACCAAACTGAACCGTAATCAAACTGAACCGTAACCAAACTGAACCGTAACCAAACTGAACTGTAACCAAACTGAACCGTAACCAAACTGAACCGTAACCAAACTGAACCGTAACCAAACTGAACCGTAACCAAACTGAACCGTAACCAAACTGAACCGTAACCAAACTGAACCGTAACCAAACTGAACCGTAATCAAACTGAACCGTAACCAAACTGAACCGTAATCAAACTGAACCGTAACCAAACTGA
This sequence comes from Gordionus sp. m RMFG-2023, assembly GCF_954871325.1. Classification (NCBI taxonomy): domain Eukaryota; kingdom Metazoa; phylum Nematomorpha; class Gordioida; order Chordodea; family Parachordodidae; genus Gordionus; species Gordionus sp. m RMFG-2023. Next base: position 21,012,827 of record NC_088775.1, read on the forward strand.
ACCGTAACCAAACTGAACTGTAACCAAACTGAACCGTAACCAAACTGAACCGTAACCAAACTGAACCGTAACCAAACTGAACCGTAACCAAACTGAACCGTAACCAAACTGAACCGTAACCAAACTGAACCGTAACCAAACTGAACCGTAACCAAACTGAACCGTAACCAAACTGAACCGTAACCAAACTGAACCGTAACCAAACTGAACCGTTATAAATGTTCGGGTCCCTGCTTAAATGTTTAATGAAATGCTATATTGCATTGAATAATTCGGATTTTTTATAAATATATTTTTTAAAACAAAAAAGTCTTAACCTCATCCCTTTTAATTCATTATTTGCCTTAATTTTATACTATTTACTTTTTTTTAAATTCTCTTTTTAAATCCCTTATTTTGGCCTTTGGTGCCAGCCGCAAAAAAAGAGAAGAAAAAGTAATTATATTATTTTATTTTTTATTCATGGGGATTCGCAATATTTTTTAAATATTTTTAAAAAGAATATTTAAAAAAAAAGATCCCGATTGAATCCCCACGTTGGGATTCTGAATCCCACATGATTCCATATCCCAATACGACATATATATATATATAACTAATTAATTATGTAAATCAAATTGATTTAAATTGTATTCAATAAATTTGTATTTTAATATTCTATTGTAATATTAGGCATGTATTGTATAATATAATAAAAATGATTTGATATAATTAAAAATATTGAAATAAATTTAATGCTAAATAAACTTTTGTAGCTTAATAAAAAAATTAGATAGGATCGGACAGACCGGACTGGACCGGACCGATGGTCCCACAGTCGGGTCTCATTTGACTTAACGGTCCATCGGTCCGGTCTTATTTTAGACAAAAAGAGACCGGACGGAACCAGACCGTTGCAAACACTACATGGAAGAATGTCATCATTTTCGTCATCAATATTATCTTAAAAATTAATATAACCTATATATAATCACCGTAATCAAGAATTGAACGTTTTCGTATAATCTTAATGTTAATTTTAATTTTTATCAACTTTCCTATCATCTTAATGTTAATTTTTATTTTTTCTATCAACTTTCCTATCTTCTTAATCTTAAATAAATCGATGGAGACTATATATCTCTAATGTTAAATTTTAAGAAATTTTTTTGTATACACGGGATTCGAACCCATGATTTAACGTTTTAAAGGCAAACGTTCTTCCCACTCAGCCACCTTCTATATTACATCTTGTAATATATCTTATATATGTTATTATTTTGCTATTAATTTATATAATTTAGATCTTATTTAAAAAGAATACTAACCTCACCTCAAATTATGATAAGAATGAATATTATTAAATTTAAAATAGCAAATTAAATTATATTTAGCTGATTGAAAAATCAACATTTATCTCATATTAATTTTAGCGTAAGTATTTATATTCAATCAAAGTAAAATTTATTAATTTTTATAAATTATTTTTATATTACAATTTAGATTTAACAAATAAATTTAAATTATTTACCACCCCAAAATATGGTAATAAATTTTTTTTTTATCTCAAACACAATATGGGAGCTCTGCAAATAGTATAAAATATCTATTTATCAAAATGCCAGAAAATTAACCTCCCTCACTAATCCCAAATACTTATTATAATTTAGATTTAACAAATAAATTTAAAGTATATTTAGCCAATACATTTATCTCATATTACCACCCCAAAATATGCCAGTATAAAAATTTTATATCAACAACAATATTTGAACTCTGAAAATGACATACAATACCAATTTATCAATATCTACACTACATTTTTGATTACAATTTCATATATTTTACGCTAAATTTAATTAAATGAATAAATAATCACTAAAATTTCTCATTTATTTTATATAAAAAATGTATTTAAAAAAAATTCATATAATAGTTCAAGATTTTATTATTCCCGTCATTCCTGACGGGTCATCAACTAGTAATTAATATAATAGAATAAAATAAAATAAATACCAATTCCATTGCAATTGAAAATGGCAAATTCGATGGATTGTAATATCAGAATTTGCTTGTTATTGATAACTCGGACATAATATTTAATTAATATTTATATATTCTTTTTTATATATAAGTTTTAATATTTTACATATATATATAATTTTTTAATATATATATTAATATTAAGTTGTATGCTCATATGAAATAAAATAAATTTTACATTCAAGTATTTTTATTTATAATATAAAAAAGCGTTAAATAGAAGTTTATCAAAATGTATCTTAAAAAGTATCTAAAAACAGATACAGAATCAAAAATCTATCTAGATACAGTTACAACATTTTTATATCTAGATTCTTTAACAACTCTGCAAATTTTAATGTTATTTTTTTTAAATTTTTTATTAGGGTTATTTTTTCATAGTTTATTTTACGCATGACCTTTAAAGGTGGTTTTTTATATACAGTGTTCTAGTAAAACTGATACTTTTTTTGTTTTAGCAATAAATCTGTCAATTCTAAAAGTAATAAAATAAAAATTTAATGATTAGATTAAGGAAGATTAATTTCCACTAAATTTGTCATTATCTACCCACAGGGTCTAAAGTTATATACATTCAAAGTTGGACAAACAAAATTTGAACTTTTCAACATATAAAATTTTATCTTTTATTAACCTTTACGATTTGACAAAAACTTGAAAATATCATTATTATTCATTTGAGTCAAGTTGTACTAATGATTAGCTGCAACTTATTTCTCATTGAAACTGCAACACACTCACTATCATTTTTCACATTTACCAGGAGTTATTGTCAACACATTTTCATCCTTAAACCATATAAATGTACTACCTCTGAGCAGGGTTGCCAGGTCTCCCCCTATTAAACGAGAGACTCTCGCAATTTTTTTAATTTACACGCAGACATCTCATCTCACTCCCTTAAAACTACCGCAAAAATCTATCGTAATTTTTAAATTACTCCCTTTTGTTTTAGAATTTTAACGTTTATAATATATAAATAATAATTTAGAGAAACAGTAATTGATTATTTTTATATTTATTAAATAAATTTTAAATATTTATTCAAAAAACATGTCAAGTTTGTAAATTTCTTTCTATCCTTACCTTAATCATATGTTCTATTTTTATCCGATAACAAATCAACATTATTCATTGATATTTTATTATTTTCATGTGTGTTACCTCTTTTGAAAAATATTATCTATTTTGAAATTATAAAACGTTACCGACTTTTTTAATATTTATATGAAGTAATTATAAGAATTAATAGGGGGTTAACTAAGCCAATTCACAATCCCGGCCGATTTTTAGCAATTTTTAAATTTCTACAGAAATTTTCATATTTCACCCAAAAAATACCAAATTTCTTCTGCAATTTGAAAATTTTGACTGGCAATCCTGCCTCTGAGTGTATTTTCGTAGAGTTGTTTGATACTTACTAACCGGACAATCTTATTTGTATTGGTTAGGCCCTGGGTAAGTGCTAATATGGTGTGATACAAAATTACTTTATTTTAATTTTATTTATTATAAAATATAACTAACCCTATTAACCTAATAAATTCTACATATATACTTTTCAAAAGTAAATAACAATCAATATAACTATTAGATTAATATTATGTTATGTGAAAGAAATAATATAACAAGTCCGTAAGGTAAAATTTAAGTTAATATAATTCAAATATATCAACATTCCCCCTTCTGTTCTTTCTTCAATCTTTCTGTGTTCCTGGCAGTCGTTGTAGAACTCGCTTCCAATCGTTTGTTGTTTTTGTACGTTATCCTGTCCTCGATCCCGTTCTGTTCAAATCGTTATCAATAATTCGTCGTTTAGTATAGAATTTTGTTGAGTGTCAGATAAGAATAATAGAATGTTTTAGTAGAATATTGAATTGAATAGGAATCATTGAATTAGAATGATAAAATTGGAATAATAGAATAATATTCAAATAGAATAATTGATATGTGATTCGCGTTTTAGTTTGGCGTTTAAATTTATTTTTATATTTTGCGTTTTATATAATTTTTATATATGTATATCGATTTTTATTTTTATATATTAATAATGATTTCCACGAGGTTTAAAATGTGCAAGTAGAATATTATGCACACTTCCCTCTCTTTATTTTAAAGTTTAAATTTAACACGTCTTTGTTTTTTAATTTAAAAAGCGTCTTAATATAATAATTTTTCTCCAAATTATATTTTGTAAAAAATAATTTCTCTAGTCTTAAATATTTAGTAAATGATCTCTTTAATTCCTAGTTATAATATTATTTTCTATTCTCCTTTTAATACTTTTTTTCTTCACAAATTTTTTATCATTTTGTATATTAATTGAATCACCTATTTTTTTTTGTTACTAATTTTACTTTATATTCTATAATGTGATTTATACATTTTAATTTATAAGACTTTATACAGTCTTCATATAAAAATTGTAAAGAAATTACATTAAAATTTTTAGTTATAATTTTTAAATTTTTATATATTTTAGTACGAAATATGTCCCTTATATTTTTATTTTTAATTTCACAAAAAAATTTCTTATTAACGTCTTTCCAATTTTGATAAGAGACTGAATCATAATCAGACTCAAATAAATGTGGTATTATGTTTAAATCGACTAACTTATTTTTCTCAGTAATTTTATTGCAAGATTTATTTTGAATTTTATTATGATAATTATTATTGTAATTATAAGTTTTAGATCGAAAATTATTATGTTTTTGATCCCACTTTGGATAATACATTTCTATTTTGATCTTTAAGTTATTTCTTTATTTTTATATTATTGTATAACACATTTTTTTTTATATCTAACCATCCTTAGGTTATAACGTTAGTATCGATGTCTTCTGCCTCACATACAGTTTTTATCATCTCATTAATTTTATCTAAATCTTTTATTTTAATTTTTCGTCAGATTAACTTGTTCTATAGAATTCTAGGACTTTACTAAAATTTTAAGTTTTTTTTATTCAGCCTCTGAGCTTTAACGATTAATTTAAGAAATTCGATAATAATCTCATCATTTCTACAATTGTTTTAATATTAAAATAATCATTTATCGCTTCGTTTATACACTTTATTTATTTATTTTTATAATATATGAATTTCTCTTTGCTCAAATTAACAGTATCATTTATTATATATGTATATGGTGAATTCCATATCAAATCAACCAAGGTTTCAACCCGACCCTTTTCAATTTTTTTTAAATTTTGCATACTGGTGGTATATACTATAACTAAGAAAAAAATGAAATTTTACCTCCCAAAAAGGCTTACCCGCTAAGATATGGGCGTTTAAAGCGCGGAAAAATGGTACATTTTTGACAAAAAGTGCCTCCTTTATTTTCAAATATCTCGCGAAATAATTAAGTTAGAAAAATAATTTAAATTTTATTATGTAGCTTAATAATAGTTCTTTAATATGACATAAAAATAAATATGATATAAATTTGATGAATGTCCAAAACCGGATGTATAAAACCGGAAATGGGCATAGAAAAAAAAAGGTATTTTTTTTTTCGAAAATTTTTTTCTATAGATAGATATAACACTGCTTTATATTTGTGCCAAATCCTAGCCTGGGATAAAAAAGGGTCTAGGAGTTATGACTCTTTATTAGGCTTAAATTGATCAAAAATATCTTCATTTAATGAATACTTATGAAATAATGTTTTTTTAAAAATTATGTCTAAATGATAGGCCCTAACTTTTTTTTATTTTTAATTGTTAACATATTGTGAGTGAATAGATTTGCATTCTTACGACCCAAAAACTGTGTTTTAGCAGGTGGTCCAGGTACACATACCATGTGTATCTGCACACTACACCAAAATTTTAAGCTTATTTTAATAGGGGGAAAATTAAAACAGCTTACAAACAATAATGATCATTATAATTATCCTCCAATAAACGATTATAAACATTGTATTGCACAAAGTCTTTGCAATCCTGCCCAGCCTGGATGTTACTTCAATAAATGTAAATTTTGTCCTGGATCATCCCAAATAAAAGAAAGACTTATTATATTATTTGATACGAATTCAATAGATTATATATCATTTAAACAATGGTTGGTAGATAGAACTACGCTCAAAACGCTGACAAAATCAGCTTATGAATTCCTAGATTATTTAATTGAGAAATTAGACAATTTGATTCCACATTCATTTATAGCATCACAACAATCATTATTTCAAAACAATTTAAAATCTAATTTAAATGTTGGCGAATACTTAGTTATTGCTGACTTTTCGGAAAATTATGCATTTATAGTGCAAGACCATGTACAGGGATTTCATTGGACAAATAATCAGTCCACTATTCACCCTTTTATCATTTATTATCGTCAGGACAACACTATAAAACATATAAGTTTAGTGGTGATATCAGATTGCTTAAAGCACAATGCCTGTGCCTTTTATTTATTTCAAACTAAAATGATCTTATTTTTAAAAGAAAGATTTGATACATTGACCAAAATTTATTATTTTTCTGATTGGGGCCGTAATCCAATATAAAAATAAAAAAAATTTCATAAATCTCTATAATCATGAATGTGATTTTGGTATAAAGGCCGATTTTTTGCTACAGCTCATGGAATAAGTCCGTGCGACAGTTTAGGAGGTATTACAAAACGGCTAGCAGCTCGAGCTAGTTTGCAACTGCCATATCAAAACCATATTTTGACACCAATGGATTTATTCGACTTTGCAACAAATAATATACATGGAGTAAATTACATTTTTGTAAGCAATAATGAATACAATAATATGGAAAATCATCTAGAAAGCAGATTTTTGAGAGCAAAAAGAATTCCGGGAACACAAAAATACCATGCTTATATTCCCCTTGATGAAAATAAAATTAAAGTCAAAATTTATACCAATTCTTTAGATAATTTAATATATGATATATTGTACATAATTATGAATTATTATATTATATGTAATTATGCATTTCAGAAAAATAAAGTTATAAATTGGTTTAGAATTATTTTGTCAAGTAATTTTCAGTCACAATATGTTAACAATTAAAAATAAAAAAAAGTTAGGGCCTATCATTTAGACATAATTTAAAAAAAAACATTATTTCATAAGTATTCATTAAATGAAGATATTTTTGATCAATTTAAGCCATATAAAGAATCATAACTCCTAGACCCTTTTTCATCCCAGGCTAGGATTTGGCACAAATATAAAGCAGTGTTATATCTATCTACGGAAAAAAAATTTCGAAAAAAAAAATACCTTTTTTTTTCTATGGCCATTTCCGGTTTTATACATCCGGTTTTGGACATTCATCAAATTTATATCATATTTATTTTTATGTCATATTAAAGAACTATTATTAAGCTACATAATAAAATTAAATTATTTTTCTAACTTAATTATTTCTCGAGATATTTGAAAATAAATGAGGCACATTTTGTCAAAAATGTACTATTTTTCCGCGCTTTAAACGCCCATATCTTAGCGAGTAAACCTTGTTGGGAGGTAAAATTTCATTTTTTTCTTAGTTATAGTTTATACTACCATTATGCAAAATTTAAGAAAAATTGAAGAGGGTCGGGTTGAGAATCGACTTTTTTTGGTTGATTTGATATGGAATTCACCATATATATATATTTTTTAAACGAGTTCATCGACCTTGGACTTTGAACTATTTTTATTATAGTCTTTAAAGGTTAAGAAGATGTTTATTTCGTTATATTATATTTATTTATTTTTATTTATCTGTATCATATTTATTTTTTTAACAATGACCTATGACGATTAAAAAAAGATATCCATATGGCCATGACATTGCCTTAAATATTAACTAACTTGATAAATCAAATAAATAATTGACTAAAAGAATGATAATAAGAATATCATAAAAATAATAAATATATGTTTTATATAGTTTTACCTTTTTTTTTATTGAGAAGCCAGCATGTTTATTTTATATATTTTTTTAGATAGGATCTGCAGACTAATTTATTGGATTTTATTGTTTTTTTACGAAGTTAATTTAGATATAATATTTTACATATTTCTTTTAATCTATTATTTGATTCCTAACTATAAGTAGTGTCGGATCCCTCTATTGCCACCATGCTAATATGGTGTAGTAATTAAAAAGATATCGATACAAAATTACTTTATTTTAATTTTATTTATTATAAAATATAACTAACTCCCTATTAACCTAATAAATTCTATATATATACTTTTCAAAAGTAAATAACAATCAATTTAATTATTAGATTAATATTATGTTAAGTGAAAGAAATAATATAATAAGTCAGTAAGGTAAAATTTAAGTTAATATAATTCAAATATATCAACATTAAGTTTCCTTTTTAAAACATTTCAGCTGCACTTTTTTGTGGATAATCGGATGCGCTAAGATTTGCTAAATACCAATCTCTAAGAATATCTGATGAATTTGCCAAATTGGCCTTTTTTGGCTCAATATAGTGTTTCAACAGAATCAATATTTTCATAGTACGCTCTGCTATTTCTATAATTTTATCAGTGCTTGGCGTCAATTTCCTGTGTATATTAAAGAGAGTTAACACCCATTCAATCTATTTTCAGAGGTAGTGCTTCTTAGTAGTATCGTTGAATTAGATTTGAGTCTATTTTAAAAACGGCAAACTAAATCTAGAAAAATATTATGCAAGGAGGATTTTGCTCAAAGATGGTAAAAAGATTTGTACATCTATCATAGAAATCTCGAGGCTAGGCAATATTTTCCTGGCTAAAATATTATGTTAGCCAAAATTGGAACAAATCGAGCCATTTAACAACATTAATTTTCAGGTATGTTTTTATTCTAGTTAAAGAAGAAAATGTTCTTTCATTGGCAAAAGTACCATTAATTAGAGTTGTCAAAATATATAATAATTTTTATATGTTAGAAAAATAATCTAAAATATTTTAAAAATTATGCCAAGCATCTATAGCATTTTTTGAACCTCGGAAAAATAATCTCTAGGAAACGAAACCTGACGGAAAAAAAACTGTAAAAAAATATCAAGGAAAAAAAGGAAAAATAAACTAAAAAATAAGAAACGCTGGAAAAATAATCTATATTATTGAAAAGAATATATAACACATGAAATAAAAAATACTAGCTTTTAAAGTGAATGGAGAAAACATATTTAAGATGACTATTTGTAGATAAATTTAAATTGGATATTATCATATCTGATAAGATAAATTTTTGAAAAATAAATGGGCAAGTTTTTTATTATAGTTTTTATTTATTATATAAGGTTATATTCTAAATATCAATAAACTAAATTCGCAAACTTTCGAAACTTAATCGAAATTTTTAATAAAAAATAAGAAATATCCAAAATATCTAGAAAATTTTAATAACTTAATATAATTTTATTAAATATTAAAAATTTCAGTCGTCGCTTCTTTGGGTTTTTATCTAAATTATGTGAATGAATAGAGGGGCATGCAGCGTCTAGATAAAGGGGGAGGGTGGAATAGGAGCATTTGGACTAAAAAATTTTTGAAGAGGGTAGATCTAAATAGGGTATAAATATTTAAGAGTTATTAATTAAATTTTAGATTAAATGAAGCATATTACAATCAGTGTTGCAAACTTTTTTTATTATTTTCTGCCATCATTATGAAATTGCATCAACTATGTTGTATTCCTAAGTAAACTAGGATGTGATAATATTTTTATTTAATAATTTTCAAATCAATTAAAAGATATCTCAAACAACTTTTTTTAAAAAAAAATACTTCAAAAAAAATATTTTAAAAATTTCTAAAGAAATATATATTTAATAAAAGTAAAACTAATCATCAACCAATCCCTTAGTAATATTAAAAATATAAAAATTACATTTAAAAAAATGAAATAATATAGCCTCCCCCCCCCCCAAAAAAAAAAGAAAAAAATAAATGATGACCAAAATTTTTTAAAAATGATTTTTAACATAATCTAATTAAAGAATTTATTTTTAAAATTCATAAATAATATATAATTAAAAAAATTTGAAACTTTCCTTGATGATTATGAATACCGTCTAGTCTACATATTAAAGTAAAAGAATATGAAAGATACATGCACTTTTTATCAAAGAAATATCCGTGCACAATAAAATGTTTTAAAAGACTTATTTTGTGGAAAATAAACACAATCATTAACCAAGAAAATAAGGTTATTGTTGCGACTTATTTTTTAAATTAAATTATTCTAGGATAAATTGTAAATTGTAACGACTTATTTTTATTTAAATTATTCCAGGATGGATTGTATGTAAATTCTTGCAAATTATTTTTTAAATTAAATTATTCTAGGATAAATTGTAAATTGTTACGACTTATTTTTATTTAAATTATTCCAGAATGGATTGTTGCCATTTATATTTATTCAAATTATTTCACCAAAGAAAATAATAAATATAAAATTACAAAAACGGAAAACTTTTTTTTTAAAAACTCCAAACAAAAATATTAATATTGATTTTTCTACAAAAAAATAATAATAATATTTAAAAAAAAAATTATTTTAAAATTAATTATCATTATTTACAACATCTCACCCTTTAATTTGGGATGAGATATAGATTTAATTCCTAATTTTTCTTCTTCAGGGTTGGCTAATAGCATATCTTCAATCTTTTTTATCTCTCTCAAGGTGACTTCAGCTTCCGATGTTGAATAGTGATCCTTAGCCCCAGATCCCATGAAAAAAATTGTTCGGGACTCTTCGGATACTTGCCTCATAAAATTATTCGTGTGGAATTTGAGACGATTCCTTTGGATACGAAACTTGGAACCTTCCATATCCTTTTTCTTGGTAATAGTCCAAAGTAAGCTCGACAGTTTATAATCTTATGTCCTAATCTCCCACATAAAAAACATTGTATATTGTATATAGGAATTTGTGATCGTTCTCTCATCATTGCATATTAGTTAAATCTTCTTCTCCCATAGCATCGTATTATAATTGTTTGTTGAAGGTAAGGTTTACGGAGCCCCTCGTCTCCATTTATTGAAAATTGAGGCTTATGTGTAATCATACAACCATCTATCTAACCAAGCAACGGCCAATGGACTCCCTAGATTAGCCTGGTTCACTTGTATTATGGATTGCGGCGTTTTAATGTACAATTTTTTTCTTTTAAACCAAACTTATCCTTGATCCCAAAAATATTTTCTATTTTTCTATTTGAATTTTCTTTGATTTATGCCTGATCCCAAAAATATTTCCAATTTTTCTATTTGAATTTTCTTTGATTTATGCCTGATCCCAAAAATATTTCCAATTTTTCTATTTGAATTTTCTTTGATTTATGTGTGAACTCATTTATTTAAATCTGAATATTTTAAATAAAATATATTTTTTTTAAAATAAATGATTTTGTTAACCTTCCTTAAAATAAATTTTTTTTATTTCTAACCTCTTTTCTATTTCGCATTTTATATTCTTATTATCTTCCAAACTAATTATTACTCCTTTCTTCTATTTTTATTTTTAATATTAAAAAAAAAATGAATTTACATTCTCTATACAATTATATTAACATTTACTCAACTCATGTGTTTTCCCATTTTTTTATATTTTATTACTAACCTTTTACCATATACGCCTCAATTTAATCAATTACACTTTCCAACTTCCCTACAATATAACATGAAGTATTAACATGATAAATCAACATATAACTCCGAAATAATTTGGTTTATCCTTTCCCCTTCAATTCTTCGTTGTTTTTCACACTTTTATTTCCTCTTTTTTTTTTATTTCAACTTATTCCTTATAACTCAGGAAATTACTATTTACATTTCCCTAAATATATATTTTCAAATTTTTCCTTTAATTCTTTTTTTTAAACTATATTTTCATACCCTTCTTGTTCTCAATTACTTTCGATGCTTTTTGACCCCCTTACTACCCTCCACTTTCTTTTAAACAAATATCTACCTTATAATCTACGAAACATTCCAATTTTTCATCAAATAAATCTTTATATTTATTCTTTAAATCAACAATATCATTCCTTAATAGAACCACATCCTTTTCTCTCCTCTACCACACTTTCACTTTTTAATTTTTTTTTACCAATTTCACAGGAAAATTATGATATATAGGTAATTTTTCTTTCTCTAAATTTGATTCCTTATACATTTCATCGATTCTTATAAAACTATTTTCTAGTCCAGATTCTTCCCAGTGATCTTCTTCTCTATTTTCAACTTAAAATCCTCGTCACTAGTTCCAAAATATCTAGATCAACCGAAATGTTATCAATTTCCAAATCAATATTTTTTTTAATTTCCGTCTCAGGCATTATACTTATGTCAATTTTATTATCCAAAATATCAGGCTTCTCCTGACTCATTTTATCACTTATAAATTTTTTATTTTACTTTCCTCAGATTATTTAATACATTTTTAATCTCACCACTTTTTAACATTTTATTTTCCAAAATCATTATCACAAATTTCTTGATTATTATTTACCATATTCTGAATTTTAATATTCTCTAAAATTTCATTTTCCATCAATTTATCTCCCAAAATTTTAACATCTACCTCTTTTACATATTTTTTTAATATTTCAATATTTTTATTATCATTTTTCCCATGAAATATATTCAACATAATATTTTCTAATCCAAATTTTGATATTTAATTCCATCCCAAAATTGTATCAATTTTTTCTTTCAATATCCAAAGATCCAAATTTATTAATTCTTTATTTATTAATACCGGTAAATTTACTTTTCCCAATACCATAATTTCTGAACCATCAATTGTTTTACCCTCATTTTATCTTTAATTATGGGTTCATTCGGCCATAATTTGTAAAATTTATCATACCCCATTACAGATATTGTTGCCCCTGTATCCAATAACATCGAAATTTTTTATTTCCTACATTCACTTTTACTCTTGGACATTGACCAAAATTTTTATTATCTTCCAACTTTAAAATCGGTAAATTGCATATTTGTATATTCTTTTGTGTTACATCTCCCAACATATTTTTAAAAATCCCATAAGTGTTATTTCTATTTCCTTCATTTTTTCTTATTATTATCAGAGACCTGCAGAGGTACCATTTGCACGGCCCGGCCTGGTTTTAAATTTTTTAGGCCCGGCCCGGATTTAAAAATTTCAGGCCCGGCTCGGAATTTTTTAAAATTATATTCGACCTGATATATACAAAAATTCACCTATGAGGTATTTTACCATATTTTTCAGCGAGTATTATAGCTTATTATTTAAAAAATACATGTAAAAAGCTAATATTTTGAGAATATTATATTGAATTTATAAAAATTATAAAACTGTTATTTATAAAAATGGATATTTTGAGCATATACTATATTTTATATTGCATTTATAAAAATAAAACTAATATTCATAAAAATAGTAATAATATTTTGAGCATATACTATATTTTATATTGCATTTAAAAAAAATAAAACTAATATTTAATTTATAAAAATGGAAAATATTTTGAGAATATAATATATTGTATTTAATTTACTATTTAATTTATAAAATAAAAATAAATCGCTATTTAAAAAAATGCATGTATAATAAATAGTATTTTGAAAATATAATCTAATTGCACAATATTAATATAATTTATTTTATAATATAAATTTTTAACAAAAGAAGATAATTGTATTATATAATATTTTTTTTTTAATTCGACTTTTTTATTATTTAAAAAAAAATATTAGAAAATAAATTATATAATTTACAGAGGATTAAAAAATATATATTAAAATGGATACTATAAAAAAAATATATATATATTTAAAAAAAAAAGGTGGATATATCATCCAAGAGAAGAGTGAATGCTTAAAAAATTAGACCGGCAAATTTCCAGGGAAATCTGCTGGCGAAGGTAAAATCCTTCATTGGGGTCCCCTGAGATCTGTCTAATATTGTAAAAAAAAATAATGAAAAATGTTGAATTAAAAACTTTCATGACTCAAGGTAAATATAATAAATGCAATAAATATTTGACAGTTTGCAAAGTAAAAAACCAGCATGATTGACGAAACCCTATACTCAAGAAAGAAATTAAAAATTCACAAATTATCATGAAGAAAGAGAAGCATATCTACCTTTTCAGGTTGAAGATTACTTCTTCTTTCTTCAAGAATTCTCGTAGTGGAAAAATTCCGCTCACAGCTTGCACTTGAAGCATAGAATATCGCTTTGATGAGCCGCCCACCACTCTAACAAATTATCCACCTTAAATGTTTCATCTATTTTTTTATTTATGTAATTATAATATTCATCATCGGGTATTGACATATTATCAGAATTACCATCGCCCCATTTGTCATAAAACGATTCAGTTTGTTTAACAACAGTCGTAATTTGACTGGTCGATGGTATTTCATTTACTTCCTGAGCCTCTTGTAATTTAATATAATCTTTTATATAGTTTTCCGTATTCTTGCGATCTGTCCCTGACTACATACGTAATTCCTTGAATTTGGGACGGAGAAAAAGAGAAATAAAATGATACATGTGTAAAACAAATTTTTCAATTAAAAAATGCTTTATATTAAGTAAAATCAATTTTATTTCTCCTTTTTCGCTTTGAAAGGTATTACAAACTTCAAGAAGTGATATTCCTTTATTTGATTGTTTTGGTAAAATATATTCTAAAAATTTAGATATGAATTATAAAAAAATATATTAATACTTGAATATTGGGGCTTATTTAAGATATTCCTTTATTTGATTGTTTTGGTAAAATATGTTCTAAATATTTAGATATGAATTATATAAAAATATATTAATACTTTGAATAAATTTGCAGGAAATTAATAATTAGATCGATCTGTGGGTGTAAGGTAGTGTTAACCATCACCCAATATTATATTAATCATAACTATAATATAATATAATCTTATAACCATTAACTCATAATGTAAATCTTAGGCCCGGCCCGGATATTTAAAAAAAAAATTTTTTAGGCCCGGCCCGGATATGTTTTAAAAAAAATTTTTTAGGCCCTTCCCGGCCCGGGTATATTTAAAAAATTTAAAATACGGCCGGGCCGGGCTTAGGGCCGGGCCTGCAGGTCTCTGATTATTATCTTTTACCTTATTTTTATTTATACTTTCTTTCATTTGATCCAATTGATTTTTTAACGTAACTCCTCCAAATGTCTTTATTTTACTATCATATAGTCATACTACAGGACAATCCCGCGCATAATGTTTAATATTTCTACATCGAAAACAAGTTATTACTTGAGCATTATTTCCTTCATTTTCCGTTTCTTTGGGTATTACATTATTATATTCATTTTTAATATTCGTTCCTGATAACCCATTTTTAATAAGTGGAAACGCAACTGATGGAAACACATTGATACCTGTTTGTTCTCTTCTGAAACATTTATCCGAAGTATGTCCTGTTCTTCCACAATTTGAACATGACCTTACCCTTTGTATATTTTCTTCTATTTTAAAAGCTGAAATATAACATTTTTCCGTATTGTGACCCGTATTTCCACAAACAATTGGTAGAGCTTCCTGCATAATTCTTTCATTACAATCTCGACTTATATGACCATATTTTCAGCAAATAAAACATGGTCCATTTGGCCCCCTTATTATCTGTCGATTTCTGCATCTTCTCTTTGATAAATATTTTCTCTTTTATTATCTTCAATATATGCAGATTCATTTTTCTTTTTTTTTATTTGCTCCTCCATGTCTTTTATTTTTATTCTCATTTTTTCTACTTCCAATTTAAAAATTTTCTTCCTTTTTTTTGCCTCAACTTTCTCCATTTCTTCTTTCTTTTTATTTTCTATTTCTTCTTCTTCCCTTTTTTTACGTTCAATATCTTCCTTATTTCCTCAATTTCCTATCTTTTCATTTCTTCCTTTTCTTTTTCATTTCTTACTATTTCCAATTTAATTTTTCCAATTCATTTATTACTTCTTTAATTCCCCTTTCCTCTATTTAAAATTTTTCTATTTCATTATTATTTATTTCCATTTTACTTGTTTCGATCCCTTTATTTTTTTCTTCTCCTATTTTTCTTTTAATTTATCCATTTCCCACATTAATTTTTCAAATTTATTTTCTTCTACAGTATCTCTAACGATATTAATTTCTTTTTAAATATAGCTAGTGATATTTACTTTCCATATTTCTATTATTTCACCTTTAAATTTAAATATATCATCAATAATATTTTCCCTTTCATCAATTTTTTCATTTATAATCTTTTTCTTTAATATACTCTTTAATTTCTTCTCCACATAAATTAATCCAATAAATACAATTAAAATTACATAAAAATAATTATTACTGCATTCCACATATTTAAACGTCTTAAATATATTATATCATCATTTGGTCTGCAATACTATCAATAGATATACAAGTATAGGGACTGAAATAGACAAAATTTTATTTTAAAATATCCTTTATAAAAAAGGTAAATACTTATTCAATTTTTTTTAAAAATATGCCAGTATATATTTTTTAGACCCGATCGCTTTAACTGTCATTAGTAAATTTGTTACGAGTTAGGTATTTTGAACCCAGGTTCGGCGCAGAGCCATGCAAATTAAAAAAATTGATTATTAAGCAAATATGAATTTTTTTAAATATTATCCACTTAATTTTCTTTTTATTAAATGAAAAATATTTTACAATTTTATTTTTCAAATATTTATTTCATCAGATATAATTTATCAACAAATAGTCATCTTAAAAAATGTTTTGTCAACTTTATTTAGAATATAGGATATTTTGAATTTTCTTTATCACTCATTATTTTTCAAACATTAATCGTATCGTAGATGTAAAAATATCATATTTAAATTTATCAACAAATAGTTATGTATAATGCATGTTTCTATGAAAATAGTAAAACGTTATAAGCGGGAAAGTTTTTTTTGTTAGTTTAATAAAGGCACCATATTATTTTATAAGTGTTAAAATGATATAGGAGGATTGAATCCTCTAAAACTAGAGCTCTAAATGAGTACTATTCTAACAAACTTGGGTCGGTCGAACTTTGATTAAAAGTTTTAATTCAGGCCGGACTTGGACTTATTTAAAATTTAAACTATTTTGTTTTCCTAATGTTTTTAGCAATATTTTTCTCGAGAATAACAATCATTTTTTTATATAATTTTTCAGCTTTCCTTAAAATATCGATCTTTTAACAATTCAAAATCGTTCTTTAATTTTCCTCTTCAAATCAAACTCGGTTCCTTGTAAAGAAAATTTGGATATTGGATAGGTTGGTAAGTTTTATCGAAAGGGATAAGCGGCTTAGTAAAAACATAAAATTATTTCAGTTATAAGATATGGAAACCAGGAATTCCAAACGATAAAATGGATGGGAACGTTAAATCTAAGTTTCATTGAGTTACAAAATTATCATACTTATGTATAAAAAAGTGGAAGAAATAATTAGGTAAAATTAAATAAGTTACTACAAATAGAGAATAGGAAAAAATTATCTATTAATTAATTTGTACACTATTGTAATCTATATGATGGGTGCAGTAAAGGGTTTCTTAAACGATGGTTATAAAATTTTATCTACAATTCAGATAATTATTCAGATGGACATCTATATATAAAATTAAATGTTATTTACACTTTTTTTAAATTTTAAATTTTTATAAAAAATTTTATTACTTACCGATCAAAATTTCTACCTGAAAGTCAATGATAAATTCTAAATTAGCCCCAATTTTTTAAAATATCGGTAAGCTCCTTTTTGTGGCCTTCTATAGGCTTCAATAACGGTTTAAGAGATTATAATTTAGCTTTCATAATTTTTTTATTAGCAAATAAAATTACCATTTATCCCATTTTGTACAAATTGTTTGAATCTTTCTAAAACTATTTTAAATACTTTTAATTTAATGTTCCTCATAATCAAAATTCAAAACGATATCATGTAGCTAGCAAGTTTATAAGATCATCTATGACAAATTGGTATTAAATAAATGTATAAAGCTTTTGTGATATCTCATTTATATACTTTTTAAACGTCTTAAAAAAATATAAAAAAATAACAAATGTTCTATAACATCGAATGCGAAATGCAGCCTTGAAGTGAACGGCTAATTTTTATTAATACATAAATATTAGCTTTTAATTTTTGGCATAATTCATATTCGATTGATTACATATATCAGTAAGTTATTAACCCTATTTTTAATTGTATCAATAATCATAAAAATTAGTGAGCACTTAAGTATTAATTAAATGGAATATAATTCAAATATAAGCATGCACCATTGAATGTAAGCAATGATACCATATTGTATAAATTATAGATTTTTTTCTCCCCAAATCATGATCACCCTATAAAGGTTGCTATTTATGGCGCTGTTTGCAGAGATCGTAACCTTTGTGATTTTGAGTTCCGGCACTGATTTTTTTTAAACTTTTTGATAAAAATTAAACAATATTATCCATATAAAAATAAATGTTAAACTATTTTTTATAAATAAAATTTTATTTGAAGTTTTAAAATTCATATAAAATCGTTATGATAAATTTTTAAAAATTTTCAGAATTATATTTTGGACATGTTTTATTTTTGTAATGAAAATAGCATATTTCTTCTTTATAATAAAGTTTCAAATATTTGCGAGAATTTTTTAATATTTTGGACACAGTCTAAAGTATTTTCAAATATATTCTTAGCTAGCGAAGATAAAATTTAGGAACCCCAAAACGATTTTTTTAGTTTTGGGTATTTTATATTTACCCGGTTCTTCAAGATTCCGATCTCTGGCTAAACGGAATGGTTTTAATTAATTAATTGGATTAAGAGTCCTGTATTATATATATTAAAAAAAATGTGTAGAATATTATATAATCTTTTAATGTATTAGAGAAATGAATGAGATGATTGAAGAAACTATTGATACATTGGAGGAAAATTATACAGAAAAGGTTTAAAAATATATTAACAATATTCAAAGGCTTTATAAATTCTATGTTATAAGATAAACAACAATAAAGATGCAAGTTTCGCTTCATTATTCAATAACCCTGAACTCAGTGATTTAGTAATTTGCGTGAATTCTAAAAATACCTATCATTCACACCGTTTGGTTTTAGCATCTAGAAGTGAAGTGTTTAAAGCTATGCTCTCTGATAAATGGAATCAAAAAGATACAAAAAATTTCGAATTGGAAGAGACCGTGGAAGCTCAGGAGAATTTTCACGATTTTTTGTATTATATATATAGCGGTGTAGTGAATTTGCAATTGACAAATGTGGCAGGGTTATACACATTAGCTGATAAATATAATATTCAATGTCTAAGATCCTCAACTATGCAATATATGTCTGACCATATAGCCACAAACAGCAGAGCGAATCAAACTTTAAACTGGCTGCTCTGGGCTCAAGAATGCAGAAATGCCGAATTTGAAAAAAAATGTTATAATTTTATAATTAATAACTTTGGTGTCGTAGTTAACTCATGCCAATGGTTAGAAATTGATATCAATAATTTAATAAATATATTGAAATCGTCGGATTTAGTTGTACAGGAGGAAATTGAAGTATTTGAAGCTGTCGAAAAATGGTTGTTAAATAAAGAAAAAGAATGCTTAGGATTTTTATTAAAATCCCTAATTCCATTTCTGAGGTTGACACAAATTTGGCCTATACAATTGAGCCATCTAGAACAACATTCAGAAATATTTCAAAGATATAAAAAACTAATGATGCCAGAATTATTAGATGCTTATAGATACCAATCATTACCTCTAGAGAATAGATTATCTTTACTAACATTTCAATCATCTAGTATGATTATCACACTGAGTAATAATGTGAGCGAAACGGAATCGGATATATTGTCCACCGATGAAGTTGAAGCGAATGATTTTTTGGTCGGTAATTTAGCATTTAATGAGATGAAATACAAAATGAGAACTTATATTAATAAAAATTTTTGTTTTTCGTTGGAGTTAAAACAAGAAGGTGATCATTATGGCCCACTTACATTTGCTACTTCCAAAAGTTCCTCTTTTTTGGATCAAGCTTTATGGCATTGGAATCTAAAATTATATTACAATCCTAATAACACTAACAACAATAAATTAAAAATATCGGTATCGGATGTGTATAACAAACAAGGTATTCTTTCAAAATAACATCGCATTTTTTAAGGCCTTTTTAATTTAAGCTTAAGGCATATTATATAACAAAAACAAGATAACTAACTCTCTGTTCTTTTAATTTTTATATTCGTGATTTATTCTTTTTTTTATAAGAAATAATTTTGCAGGCAGGGTAAAATATGAATTTATTAATTAGGGAAGTGTTTTGGTGATAATTTTATTTGAATTCTTAAAGGATATTTGTGGAATTCGTCGATAAATTCAACTGTTTGCAATTCAAGTTCTTCGTATGGATCTCTCAATACAACATCTCCTAATCTTCAAAATTCCAAGCGCAATGTGCAAATAGCATTTTTAATTGGTCACAAAAAGCGCGATGGCTTTTATTACAAGCAATATAAATACATGCACGATTTTACGGAGTGTGAAAGTTTTGAACTATTAGATTTCTACAAAGATTGGAATCTTTCTTCCTGCAATCAAAGGATAAAATTAGTTATAGTCGTGAAACCAACCACAGAAATATGATACAAATTCTAATTGAATTTTATATTAAAAAATACTGCAATAATAAATGGAATGATAAATTTATTAATGCATTATGAATATAATAATTTATTTTTTAGATAAAATTTAATTTGGAATCGATAAAAATATTTATTTATAGTCACATTTGATTATTGACTGTTGCGATTTAGTATAATATAGTTTATTATTAAAAAATAAAATAAATACATTCATTTCACAATTTTACCTGAATTTGAATTCAAAAAAAAAGTTTAAAAAAGTATAATAACCCGTATATTTAATAATATACAATTCAATTTAAAAATTTACGAATGTTCAAAAGATTAAATAAAAATTTCTAAAAGTTACAATTTTTAAGTATAAATCTGTTACTATAATAAAACTTTCACCGGTTTTACTATACATCAATTACTTTAAAAAATATTTGATCAAAGATACATATAGATATACTAAATCAAAATAATTCGTGAATTGTTTGTTAAAAAAAAGGAAGAGTGAGAAAAATATAAATAAAATTGAGCTTTTTATATTTTGACTTTTTAAATTTTCATAATACAAATTTTTCAATGTCGAAACATTATAAATTTTAATAAACAATAGTGCTCCTAATATGTTCAGCAATTTACACAAAATAATTAAGATACCTTGTTAACAAAAATAAAGCTACTAGTTTAAAAAAGGAGCTGGAAAACAAGATAGAAAATGATCCGGAGCAGAACTTTTCGTTGAAATCCAGCTTAGGCAAAGGACAAGTCTGAGTGTATGTGATTGGATTCTTTTCGTTGATTTTATTTGAACTAAATGTTTTGGCATAACTATAATCTTTGCATAAGGAAAATTCCTTTTTTTTCTCGTTCGATGTATTGAAACTATAAAAATATTTAAATATAATATATATGATATTTAAATTTAATATAGATTTGTAGATCCATTTCTGCCAAATAATTTTTGTTTTTAAAACGTAATTTCGATACCGTTAAAATGTATAAAATTATCTAAAATATAAAGTAATTTGTTAGATTTTATGCGTTTAACTAGGTCTAAAACGATTATTTTTTATTCGAAATTCGATTCGATTCGTATTTAACGAATACGAATAGCACAAATATCAAAATTTTGAATCGAATATAAATAATGAGGAAAAATATTTGTCAAATAGTAAACTTTTTATTATTCGATTCGAATTATTTGTATTATTCATTTGAAATTATTTGAATTATTCGATTATTTATTTATAAATATCCGAAATATTTCGTAAATATTTTATTTTTTCGTTAAATGTAAGTAGAAGTAATTAAATTTTCCTAGTGGATATCATTTCGTTTTACTTTATTTTATTTCCTATATATTCATAAATCAAATCATAAGTTATATTTTCTGATAAGAAGTTTAATGGAAAAAGTAAAATAATAAATATAATTATTTTATTTTGATGTTTAGATTTAAAAATTCCAGATAAATAAAGAAATCCCAATAATGCCTTGAATTCTGTTACATCAACTCATATTCTCAGTATAGTTTTTACTTATAATTTTGATTTTTCATTGGTATGATAAATAATCTCTTCAATCATTTTTGGTGTTATGAACAAGTCATAACATTTTTCTGGAGTGTCTGCTTCTTTCCAATATTCTTTATTCCTGACAGATGAATAACTAAATTAAATTGCATGGGGATCGTTTTCCCATGTTGTCGAAAATGGTAACTGATATATTGTTCATTCAGGGATCTTCGGCATCATGTGAGCAGTTATTCTCAATAGGGAAAAATATGATAATGAAGAAATTAATGTCTTCGAAGAAAGAAACCATTAGAAAAACTTTATGCTAGAACTGGTTATTGTCAAAGATCTAGCATAATTATATTTTTATGTTTATAAAATGAGATTTTTATATTTTTAGAAAATTTTAATATTACATTGAAGAAATAATTTAGATATTTTTATAAGCAATTCTTATTCTAAAATTGGATGTTTTTGGCCAATTTGCTTGGATAACGTTATATGAAATTATTGGGTTTTATTTCGTTTATTTTCTATAAATTTTGATATGCTAATGACAATTAGTTTAGAGAATCCTTAAAAGCATCATTTTAAAACATCCACATCTGTTTATAATTTTTTTTGCTAAAAATTTACTTTTTATAATCTTTAGAAAAAATTTTGAATCGAGTCAAATAATGATTTTATTATTTATATGAATATGAATAATAAATTATTCGATTCGTTTTTTGTAGGCCTACGTTTAACAGTTGAAAATGAACTCCCAGATGAAGATAGGCGTATAATAAATAATATTAGGTTTATTATGTCAATAATTTTAATAGGTCTATAGATTAGCATTATCAAATCCATTTTTTTAGATTAATAATGTAATTTTGTAAACATATTGGTTTTGATAAATTAGACTAGAGTATAACGTGTTAATTCTTTTACGCGATTATGTATAAATAAAATAGTAGAATGAAATTATCGTCCTTTTGTAAAATAAGACTTGAAATAGTTGTTAGAATTAGAATTGATTTAAATGTTATATCTTATAATTTGTTTTATTGTATTTTTTTCCCATTATTATTAACAACGTTTATTAAAAACGAATTTAGAACAAAGATGATTATAAAAAATATTTCAAAAATAAATACAGTGCATAAAAACCATAAAATTAGACCATAAAAAAGTGAGATTATTTTTATTGCATATATATAGAACCATGAATATCATTGCAATTGCTTTGATGAATGGCCATCGCAATGGCCTGCTTTCGATAGAAGGCTTCATTACGATCGTTATCTATTTCGCTTAACTTTCTACCTAACAATGTGATTAATTTTAGGAATTATTCACCCGCAATTTATTTATTATTAAATGTGAAATCCTAAGCAGATGTCCAAGGAAAGTTATTTTTTAATATAAAAATATCCTTTGATAAGAGAATATTCATTGTTATTGAAGAAGTTGAAAGTTTCAAAGTCCAAAGATTAAAGGATTTGCAAATGCTTTTGTTCAAAATTTAAAACTAAATCAGTTTTGGCATGATTTTAAATAATTAAAGTGGTTTGCATGAGTACGCTATTTGTTTATCAGGGTTGTGCATTTGACCGGTCAAATAGGATTCATGAATATATCACTTCCAAAATTCGCTGCAAAATAAATTTGTGGCAATCAACATTCGTAAAAAAAAGTAATATCATAAAAAATAATGGAATAATTTAGTTATAAATATCCTTAAACAAAATTTAAAATGTTTTTCCAACCTGGTAAAAACATTAAATTTCATTACCTGAAAAATATATAATGACATCAAGATGAATCTAAAAGCATTAAAATTAATTTGAGAAACAAAACAATTTAATAAAAAGGAAACAGATGTTTATTATGTAAGCCATAAATTGTTTTCAAATTTATTTATATTTGATTTTTTTTTAAATTATTTAAAAATGCTAGATTTACTGATATTTATAATCATATACTCTAAATTTTTAAATAAATATTCAACTATGCAGAGTACCACTCTAAATTTCCTATTTAAAACATTTTTGATTAAATTTTGTATATAGATATAGATAATAAAATTAGATTTTAAAATCAAAGAAGATATCTCCCGTTGCCTTCCATTAAATTAAAATGGTGGCAGCGTCGTTCCAAAGAGCCAGATATATGATTATTTTTTTAACACCGTCCAACTATCAGATTTATAAAAAATATACCATACATACATCAAACAATTACGTTCACGTTGCTTATTATGACGATATTGAAGGTGGCAAGAAGTTTAAGACTCAATAAACGGTCAACAAGCTGAAGATGATGAAGGAAACAAATTTATTATAAATGCTAAAAGATATGAAAAATTTTAATCATTATAGAACAATTATTGTAAATTATATAAATTAAATAAAGGTAACAATAAAATATTTTATAAATTTATCATGAAAAAATCGTTATCAAATGTAAAGAGTAATGTAGAATATCCTACATTCAACAACAATATAGATACATACATTAAAAAGTTTGAAAATTTATTAAAGGACACGCAGGTTCCCGAGGCAGAAAAGGCTAATGCGTTCATTCAAAGATTACCAGAAGAAGACTATTTGGACCTGGAATCCATTTGCGTTCCAGAAAACTTTACTGGAAAAATACATGCTAATACATCCCGATAAATCAATAGACACGTACAAAACGGAATTTAACCCAGCCGTTCAAAATAAAGGGGAAACATTCGGTAAATGGGTATGTAGATATGTAAGTTGAATAATAAATGCAATTTTAAGGATCATGAGAGAATAATTGAGAAGATAAAAATATCGTCAAGTAATAAAAAAATTCGGGAGCAGATATCGAAATTAGAAAATATAACTATTACAGTCATATTAAGAATTGGGAGAGAGATAAATGATGGGGATGATTATGAAAATATAAATATTAAAATGGATAATATAAAAATAGAAGGCGAAGCAGCATCAACTTCGACGATAAAATTAGTACAAGAAGAAAAAGATGAAAAGAGAGAATCAAATAAACAAATAATAAAATACAATTCAAACATACCAACGAATAGGAGTTATGGACAATCCTGGACACCTAGATACAACAATCGTCAACAATGGCAAAATAATTACATTTACAGATATCAAGGTAATTACTATCCAAGACATCAGAATAATTATGAACCAAGGTATCATTGTCAAGATAATTTTAATAATAGATTTTATAACGACAGAGGATATTACACACCAAGATAGTATAATAGATTTTCGAGATTTAAAAATAATTATAATAATAATTACAATTTTAATAAATATTATGATGAGCTCAGGTTTAGACCTAAATACAATGAATATCAACATTTCATCAGAATTTCGATCAATCACGTAACAATCGATAACAAAACTATGAGAACGATGAACAAAGATACAAGAATAAAGTTAATACAGTGAACATAGAAGAAATAAACAAGGAAAATAACGTAAAATCAGAAAACAAAGAAGTTGAGAAAATAAAAAACAAGGAATACAATCTATTCAGCTTGGATATCAACAATTTAAATGATAATAATAACAAAGAAAATGATGCGTATAAAGTCACGTTATATTTAAATGACATACCAACTGTGATGCAAATAGATACAGGATCGCGATTTACAATATTACCGATAAATATTGCAAGAAAGATTGGGATAAAGATCTTAAATAAATCAGATACTAAATTAACTGGATATGACGGAAGAACAATAAAAGTGATGGGCAATGCCAATGTAAAAGCCAAATACGATGATAAAACCAAAATTTTGAATGCATATGTAGTACAGAGTGACAAGATTGCACTCTTGGGAAGGACGTGTAATCAATTTGTGAATTTAGTAGAAGAAGATAACAACAAAGACATTCAAAAACTGATAGACGAATGTAAATCAAAAATAAATATGAAACCAATAAATCACAGCTACGTCAAACTACATTTGAAACAAAATGCAATACCAAAATTTATAGCACCAAGACGTGGTACAAACGTTATGATTTATTTACAAAAATGGATCGACGATAAAATAATAGAACCGGTGGATGTTGTGCGATGGGCAACTCCACTCACACCAGTTTTCAAAAAAGATGGTTCGCTAAGACTCTGTGCAGATTTCAAAAATACGATAAATCCAGCATTGGAAGATTTTAAATATCCTATACCACGTATCAACGACTTGATTGCAAAATTATCTAAAGGGAAGAAGTTTTCAAAAATAGACTTCAAGCAAGTGTTCCTTCAGATCCCTATACACAAAACATCGCGTGATTTACTTACAATATCGACACACAAAGGATATTACAGATTTAAAAGACTACCGTTCGGATTAAAAACTTCATCGGCAATTTTTCAACAATCAATGGACAAAATATTTGGTGATATGAAAAATGTTATTTTCTACATTGATGATTTATTAATCACGGGTGATAACGATCAAGATCATTTAAATAATATGAAAAAAGTTTTTGACCGAATTTCCAAATATGGGCTAATACCAAATTTCGACAAAAGTATATTTTTCAAAAAGAAATACGTTTTTTAGGACATGAGCAAACGGAGACAAAATCAAAGCAATTACAAACATGCCTAAACCAACAAACAAAGAGGAATTAGCAACATTTCTGGGCATGGCAAGTTATTACCGAAAATTTTTACATGACTTCGCAGACATAGCAGATTCCTTGTACAAAATAGTCAACAAAGATAAATGGATATGGGAAGAAACACATCAAAAGAGTTTCGATGATATAAAAGAATTAATAAGTTCTCCGCCAACATTAAATTTCTATAATTTAGAATTACCAATAGGCATAGCAACAGACGCTTCAAAAAAAGGCTTAGGAGCCGTGTTATTTCATATAGAGAAAGATGGTAAAGAAAAACCAGTAGCTTTCTCGTCACGAACTCTATTAAAAGCGGAAATAAATTATACGAACATCGAAAGAGAAGCATTAGCAATAATATATGCAATAAAAAAAATTCAGGAATACTTAATAGGCACCAACTTTAAAATCTACACCAATCACAAACCACTCATATACATATTTACTAAAGGATTAAAAGATAACAACACGATATCAATGAGACTTCAAAAATGGAACTTAGCAATGGGAGCTCATGATTTTACAATAATTCACAGACCGGGGAAATACAATATAGTACCAGATTGCTTATCTAGATTACCACAAATTAACTCCAAAGACATTGTACAAAATATAGAAAATGAGGATGTAAATAATGATTTATGGGATATACCAATAAACTTCAAAAGAATATCGAAAGAAACAAATAATGGTAAGGAATTAATGGAAATAATAAATACCATCAGGAATGGAGAATACATAAAGAATAAAACATATAAAAATATGGAAGTAGAAATAAGTTTGATAAAAGATTGTCTTTTTAAAGATAACCGAATCATCATACCTCACAAAATGAGAAAAGTGATATTAGAGGAACTTCATAAAGGACATTTAGGAGCTGGCAAAACTAAATTGTTAGCAAGAGATTATGTATGGTGGCCTGGAATAAATACCGAAATTGATCAAGAAATAAAAAATTGTGAAACATGCAACAAATGAGCAGATAATCCACACAACATACAAAATCCATGGCAAACAGCTACGAAAAATTTCGAAAGAATACACATAGATATAGCTCAATTTGAAGACAATAATTACATGATAATCGTCGATGCTTACAGCAAATTTCCCATAATTAAAAGAATGAAAAATATAACAACAGAATTGACAGTAATAGAATTAATGAAAATAATTAGCTTATTTGGAATACCACACATAATCGTAACCGATAATGGAACGAACTTCACAAGCTATTTGTTTAAAAAATTCTGTGAAGATCATGGTATCAAACACATACTTACAGCTCCACATCATCAACAGTCAAATGGACAATGTGAAAGAATGATAAGATCAATGAAAATGAACATGATAAGGAACATGAAAACCAACAAAAAAATAGATTTAGACATAGCTTTGGAAAAATTTTTGTTTAATTATAGAAACACACCTAACGCTACAACCAATATAACTCCGAACAAATTAATGTTTTCAAGAGATATTAGAACAAAATGGGACTTAGTTAAACCAAACATAGACATAAACAACGAAATTAATCGCAAAATATCATCAAATAGAACTATAGAAAAAGGAGATAAAATTTGGTACAAAACGTTTAAGAAAAACATTTGGGACATTTGCATCACAGTTGGTATGTCATTTAAATATAACGTGACTTTATACGCATCATTTTCTTTGTTATTATTATCATTTAAATTTTTGATATCCAAGCTGAATAGATTGTATTCCTTGTTTTTTATTTTCTCAACTTCTTTGTTTTCTGATTTGACGTTATTTTCCTCGTTTATTTCTTCTATGTTCACTGTATTAACTTTATTCGTGTATCTTTGTTCATCGTTCTCATAGTTTTGATATCGATTGTTACGTGATTGATCGAAATTCTGATGACGATAATGTTGATATTCATTGTATTTAGGTCTAAACCTGAGCTCATCATAATATTTATTAAAATTGTAATTATTATTTTAATTATTTTTAAATCTCGAAAATCTATTATACGATCTTGGTGTGTAATATCCTCTGTCGTTGTAAAATCTATTATTAAAATTATCTTGACAATGATACCTTGGTTCATAATTATTCTGATGTCTTGGATAGTAATTACCTTGATATCTGTAAATGTAATTATTTTGCCATTGTTGACGATTGTTGTATCTAGGTGTCCAGGATTGTCCATAACTCCTATTCGTTGGTATGTTTGAATTGTATTTTATTATTTGTTTATTTGATTCTCTCTTTTCATCTTTTTCTTCTTGTACTAACTTTATCGTCGAAGTTGATGCTGCTTCACCTTCTATTTTTATATTATCCATTTTAATATTTATATTTTCATAATCATCCTCATCATTTATCTCTCTCCCAATTCTTAATATGTCTGTAATGGTTATATTTTCTAATTTCGATATCTGCTCCCGAATTTTTTTATTACTTGACGATATTTTTATCTTCTCAATTATTTTCTCTTGATCCTTAAAATTGCATTTATTATTCAACTTACATAGTCTAGTTACCCATTTACCGAATGTTTCCCCTTTATTTTGAACGGCTGCGTTAAATTCCGTTTTGTACGTGTCTATTGATTTATCGGGATGTATTAGCCTGTATTTTTCCAGTAAAGTTTTCAAATCGTTGTAATCAGATGGAACGCAAATGGATTCCAGGTCCAAATAGTCTTCTTCTGGTAATCTTTGAATGAACGCATTAGCCTTTTCTGCCTAGGGAACCTGCGTGTCCTATAATAAATTTTCAAACTTTTTAATGTATATCTATGTTGTTGTTGAATGTAGGATATTCTACATTACTCTTTACATTTGATAACGATTTTGTCATGATAAATTTATAAAATATTTTATTGTTACCTTTATTTAATTTATATAATTTACAATAATTGTTCTATAATGATTAAAATTTTTCATATCTTTTAGCATTTATAATAAATTTGTTTCCTTCATCATCTTCAGCTTGTTGACCGTTTATTGAGTCGTAAACTTCTTGCCACCTTCAATATCGTCATAATAAGCAACGTGAACGTAATTGTTTGATGTATGTATGGTATATTTTTTATAAATCTGATAGTATATTTGGACGGTGTTAAAAAAATAATCATATATCTGGCTCTTTGGAACGACGCTGCCACCATTTTAATTTAATGGAAGGCAACGGGAGATCTCTTCTTTGATTTTAAAATCTAATTTTATTATTTATATCTATATACAAAATTCTTGTCATTATATACATTTTTTATAACAGCGAATTTACATGTTAACAAAGTCATATGTCCTTTACAATTTCATTTTGCGTTACCAATTTTTTTTTATCTTTTATTACACTGACTTTTTAAACTAAAAAAATAATATTCAATTTTAATCTTAATTTGGTCATATTTAACAATTAGTATCCAAAATAAAACCCATCATTATCAAATGCATATTTGTAAAGGCACTAACTTCGAATCGAAGGAGCAAAGATTAACTAGCGGGAGATCATCTTGTACAATCAAATATAAATTCGAGTTGGGAATGTAGGTAATGAAAATTCTGTGTAAAATTTAAGGAGTTATTATGTAAATATTCTTAATATGGTAGTAAAAACAATTTTAATATCAAAATAATGAATCGGTTTTAAATTCAACAATAATTATTATATTAACATATCCATTATGAAAAAAAATGTAATTATTGTAAAATAACTTATAAAGGCATTTCGAAGATTCATTAATATTTAGAGAGAAAACGTTAGATGACAAGGATTGAATATAAGAATGATTGACGGCATATAAAGTAATCTGTTTAATACAGTTATATGTATGCTTCCCATTCTGTTTTTCAGTAGTAGATTCCGTGTTTTGAAATTCAAAATGCTTTTTTCATTTTATAATGGAATAAAAAATGTTAGAATAAAATTATTATAATCAATTTTTTGCTTCACACTTAACAAACATACATTATTTAGAAATAAACTGATTTTCATAAAACATTTATTTAAATAATAAACTAAATCAGTGATATTCATGGGATGGTGACAGGATTATGCTTTATTTGAATATACAAAAATAATAAAATTAATTACCAAAGGACTATTGGAGTCTTCAACACACACGGCTTGAAAATCGGTTGAGAAAAAATGATATATAATTCGCATTCGACTAAGATGATAAAATAAAAGTGGTTCATTGGTTTCCAAATACAAATTTTCATATAAATCATTTTCACTATTCGAAATTGTGTGCGATGAAAAGTTTGGGTGAATTACTATTTGGGTTGAATTGTTGATTATAATACAGCTATATTTTAAAAAATATATGTGTTCAATTATTTTAAATTAAGATTGATTATCAGATCAAATTTATATTTATAAAAAAGGAAAATAGGCCTAAATTTAACCAAAAAATTAGCTACAGCTTCGTAATTACTAAAGTTATATTAAACCTAATAGTGCAGCTAGTAGTGGGGTCAGATGGGCAAGGGTAAATAGAATTACAATGTCTATCAGGAGATAGTTTCTTCTTTATTGTTTGATAGAGCTGATCTCTTAAAGAATCAAATATAACATTAATTCCTGCTACAGCATGTGTTATTGAATTAGCGCACCAGGAACCTAAATAACAATATTTAGAATGACAATCACTGTTCCTTTTGCAAGAACATCCATCGTTGCTAATAATGTCTCGATCATTATAGTTTCTGTCATGATCTTATAAATAAAATTATATTATAGAAAGAAAATTGCCGTTCACTCATTTACTATATTAAATAATTGAAATAAAAAAATTTTTTTTTATTATTTAATGCATGGTGCATACCTATATTACATTGCGGCTTTCCAAGCATTATGGCTCTGGATATTGTCAGGATTCGGTAAGAATTTACTTTGAAATATGTCTTAAACATTGGACTGATAACGTTTTTACCGATATTTAATAGAGCTTTATTAAACCAGGCTTGTCTAAATTTTAAATATATGATAATGTAATATGATAAACTATTGTTATTTTAAAAAATAGTCTTATAAAATATATATTTCTTTCCTAAAGCTTCAATTATAATATATCATCCCTATTCACCATCATAATGATTCTTATCATCAAACATGTCATAGTAAAAAAAAATTGCGACATCCGGTAGACATTGAATAAAAGAAATATAACTTTAATTTTGGCAATATAAAATTACATTTATTAAACACGCAACTAAATCTTCTCTATTTTACACACATCTTTCGTAACCCTTTCTTTCATATCCAGAGAGTTCTTCCATTTTGGGTTAAAAGAGACAGTTAAATCATTTCCATGATTCATTTTATCCAAGTCAACTCCATTGCCGATATCCAAGGAAAGGCTATATTTATAACATTACCACCCTGTTCCTTTCATTCACTTATTACAAGACATCCCATTAAACTAGTACGACTTTTGTTATTCAATTCCTTGTACCATATGTACATAAATAAATATGGCAACCTTTGTCAATCATAAATTAGTGCGCCTTATAACATTTTATGCGCTTTGAATAATTGCATAGGTACCTGTAGTAATGAACTTGAACAGATCTTAATGTAACCCCAGATCCACCTCACAATTTCATTATCCTTGGAAGTGTTGACTACCATTCAAGTCTTCAAGAATATTGACAGTATTGCATAGTGGAGTGTATACCTTATCAATTAATCTATTCTAAATCTGCATTTTCCGAAACTTAGTTTGTATTTGTCTAATAATGAAAACCAAGTGCGTCATTCTCTTACTGGACTGAAACTAAATTGTACTTACAGGACTGAAACTAAATTGTATCTATCGGTCTATCACTTCCATTCCGGGCTATTTGATTTTTATTAATGATTAAATGGCGTTTGAAATCTTTAATCATAACTATTTTTTTAAATAATTCGACAAATTATTATACTTTGTTTGGAAATGGCCTTAGACATGAATAGTTATTTCATACACAATTATGTTACAGAGGGTTTCGAACTGTTAAGTATAGCGGTTCGGTTCATTTAGGTTTTTAGTTAAAAAAATTAATAAAGGTTTTGTTCCATTTCGGCTTTTTTGAAAAAATTCATATCGGTTCGGTTTATAATTTATAATGGTTTTTTTCGGTTTGTTTCGGTTTTTAATTTGATTATAAATAAAATTAATCATAAACCATATATATTAATCTTGGAGAAAAATCTTTTTAATTTATATTTTTATAATTTCATATTTAATTTAACTATGATATTCTAATAAATATTCTTATTAAACTTAGTAAGTATAAATTAGACAAATTAATTTTTCTTTATTTCATAAATAAATAAGCCTGTCCAAAAATGTTATGAAAAAATCCTTAGAATTTTAAAATTTTCGCAAATTAATAAAAAAAACATTTTAGACACATTCAAGTTTTATAAAAATTAAAATATAATTGATATGATTCAATTATTAGTTATTATATGTAAAAATTTAAGTGTATTTATTATTATATATTACCTAGTTATTAAACTTTGTATGAACTTATTATTTGATAATGGTTATATTTAAATATTATTTATATACTTAATAAATAAATATATGTTGAATAATTGTATCAATATTTAATAAATATTTAAAAACCAATAATAACTATAAATTATTATATTTGATATATAATAAAATTGTAATAGAAATAATATAATATAAAAATAGGGATAATTTACGTAAATGAGGCTAGATTTTCACAAAATAGTTTTTTAAATTTAAAAATATCTTTTATTGACATGGCCTTATATAATGTACAGAAATTACAGTATCATCAAAAGAATCAATAGATATATTTTGCCCAGTATTTATATCATTAAGTGGGTTAGTAATTGCATTAAGATATGATGCAGCCTATTAAAATATATTAATTTTATATTCCCCAGATGGCAATTTTCAGATTCTTAAAATATAAAATTATTTTTTATTTTTGTCTTTTAATATTTTACATTTGTCTGTGGCAATTTAACTTGACTTAGATTATTTGGTAATGTCATCAACATTTTCTTTTAACCACAAATATTGTTCAACATATAGTAGATCCTTTATATTAATATCATCAGCACCTTAGATTAAAATATTTTATAATTTATACATATGATTTTTATTTATATGTTGGGTGAGAGCATATAATTTATTAAATTTAGCTACAGCTAAAAATTTCTTCTTCACTTAATCATAATTCAAGTTATATGTATTTCCTATTTCTTCCCAAATTTTATCTTCAACAGAATCTCTAAATTTTAAGTCATTTTTGCATCAGAGGTTCCTGTACTCTCTTATGCTTTTCATAAAATTATTTTCTGACACTAAAAAATATATTTATAATATAAATAAATGGCTATACTTTGGGCTAGTAAATTTATAAAAATGGTCAGTATTATTTAAAAATTGTACTTACTAATTTTTTTATAAAATTTCCCAAATAAATAAATTTTCAAGAAATTTTTATTCGAATTTTTTTAATTTTTATTATTTTTTTAAAAAAGATAAATTTTTATAAATACCGAAAAATGATATAGGACACTATTTTATTTTTATATTAAAAATAGCTTATGTTATTTTTTTCTTCAAAATTTATTTATTTATATTTTTTAGATTTTGACACAGCCTAAGATAAAACAAACATGCGCAAATACAATGAGGAATAAAATAACGCATAAATATAATGAAATTTATACTATTTATGTTTAAAAAGAGAATAAGAACAATTAGCTACAATATTTTTTAATATTTCTGGATTTAATTGCGCAGAGAGTATAAACTTAAGGCTAGAAAATGCTCTTTCTATGGATACCTACGTAGCTGGAACTGCTAGCACAGTTAAGCTAACTTATAAAGTTCTGGCATACTATTCTTTAAATTTTCCCAATAATTCAAAAGATTAGTATCTTTTTCTAATCTTTCTATATTATCAAATGACCGAATTATATATTCTATTTCTATACATTTATTATAATTTCTATGCCCTGAGAATTATTCTTATTTAGGCTTTCATGCGACTTTAATAAATCTTCAAAATCATCATCTAAATTATCTTTCGAATATAAACAGGTAGGCATAGTATCTAGAATTTCAATATTCTGATTATTTAAATTTAGTATTAAGTTTCAAGTTTTAGAAAGATGTTTTGATGTTTTTTTGGCGATCTCTTTTTAGATTATATCTGATCTAATTAACTGGTATTTTGTCTAATCTCTATTAAATTGAGTATTTAAAGTAAAAACAATAAACTTGGTATTGATTGATATGTAGATAATATAAAAAAGTTTAATTTGAAGAAATCACGAATTTAAAAATTGCCCCCAAGGAAAATTAAAATTTCAAATTTAGGTTAATAATTTAAAATTAATTATTTTTTAAAACCGTTTTGAACCGGTTTTAAATATTTATAACAGCTCGGTTCGCTCTTTTTATATTTTTTTTATAATGGCTTGGTTATGGTTACGGATCAGAAAATTATAACGGTTCAGTGCGGTTTGGTTCGAAAACCTGGTTGCAGAAGTCTGTGAGTCATTCACCAAATTTTTAAATTGTCTTCTTCATTCCCATTACCGCTCTAGTTGAACCGTCTACATTACATTTCTTCATCTTAGCTATCACAAGTTTTAATGTTATTATTCGTTCTCAAAAATTTTTTATGACATCTTTAAAACTATTTTCATGGCATTCCACTTTGTCTCCTTACAGATCGATTTCCTTTCTGATTTTGACAAATCTCCCATATTTCTTCTCATATGAAAAATTATGTTTTGATTGACGGCATTCTGTCCAGTCACCAACCTTCATTGTTGACTTTTTTCGTGAGTTCTAGCATTTCATTAATATTTGAAGAACTTCATCCGATGTTGTGGTAGTGCTTCAATTTTTCTCTTCGCCTTCCGATCTATTCTATGCTTCATATTTTCTTTAACTTTTATTTGCACCTCCAACTATAAGATATTCAACAATTAAGATGTTAACTCTTCTCTTGTAAATGTGATTATCGCTACAATTTTATCCGTGAGGCCAATAAGTAAATGTGTTCCTAAAGAGCGCTAATTTCATGATTTAACAAAAGATTTTAAGGCCCAATATTTCTAATAGCAAAATTAAAGCACTCTAAACCCCTTCATCAACACTGAATCCAACAGTCCATTCAGGTAGCTACACATAACAAATCTCCCTAAGCACGATGGATGAAATCCCCTTGACTTAAAGACCTCAAATAATTTTTCGGCTCCAGCCGGCCACGATTTGGTGGAAACTTAATTTGAAGTTGCAATAAAACTTCAAAATATATATCATACTTTATTTTAATGTAATAAAATAAATTTAAATATTCAGCAACTTTGTTAATATAAAGATGTTTATTTATTTTATTCCATTAATATGATATAAAAAGGAATAGTAAATATTTTCCAATTCCTGATTTTTTAAAAACATTTACAATTTTTTAAATTCATTTTATAATTGTGATATTCAATCAGGCAAAAAAAATGAAGATTAGGAATAATAATATTTTTCGGGACACAACTGTACGGTGTAACGTTGTAGAATGACTGTGATTCGTAAATTCGCATTTATATCGCTCTAATAATGACTGTGATTCAGAGTGCCGCAGTCATTGTACTACAATAGTAACATGCGAAATTTCAAATATGGAAGAAGAAAATTATAATAATTTATTAATTGGTCTAAATATCATGAAATATTGACTACTATTCTTGGTTATTATTCCCTTTGCCCTATTTTTTTCTGCAAATGAATTATGTATAAAAGTGACGAAGCTTTCATAGAAGCAAGGCATTGCTTCCCTTGAAGTTTTTCCTACAAAATTCTTAAATAAACTTAATATAATCTTTATATGTTAAAAACTAATCTGACTTCGTTAAAAAAATTAATATAATTTTTAAAACGTTTAAAATATTAATATTATTTTTACTACGTTAAAAAATTTACTATTATATTTAGTATGTTAAAAAAATATACATGAGGGGGACTCAGTGAATCATGGGGAAATTTTTAATATTATTTTTTCTTAAAAAAATTTTTTTTAATAAAAAAAATAATAAATATATGATCGTCTGGATTTTGGTAGAAATTTTTTAATGGAAGGAGTAAATTAAATATTGATAAATCTTAAAATTACATATTTTCCCAAGTTATAACAATCTGAATGAAAATGGATATGATCATTACTCTGTCAATCATAGCAAAAACTTTATAGACCCTAATGATATATCAACCCACACTCAACATATTGAACGTTTATGGAGGGATCTTAAGGCAAGCATCCCCAGAAATGGAAGAAAATCTTCCTCTCATTTATATATATGTGAATATTCCTATTTTCGTAATATTAAAAATATATCTAATATATAATACTAATCATCTATCCATGAAACGAAAATATTAATTTTTTAATTTACTTTTAATTATTTTTATCATTCATAAAATTAATCCAATTACTTGCCGACAAACGTGAAAATCATTACTGTCTCTTTGGCCCATCATTGCCTAGATGTGCAGGATCAAAATTACAAACAATACCTCTCATAGTTTTCTTGCACATTACACATACCCTCAAACTTGTAACAAGCAATTTTGTAACATCAATTTAAATATTCATAATCCTATATACATAGTTTTGCTAAGAAATTTTAATTTTTATAATACAAATATTCTTATGTTAAAAAATAATATAAAACAATGTCAACAATTTGCAACATCTGTGCTAAACTAATTAAAGTGACAAAGGGCAATCTTTTATACAAACATAGTTACAAAGGGTCAACATGTCCTTTTACTCAAAAATCTCCAACCAATGAAATTATAACAATACCCAAACCCTTATTATATATTATTGAGCCTCATCCTCCCCCTATTAACACAGATTTTTTGAATGGAAAAAAGGACCCACTTTAACACATCTACCAAATAAATCTAGAAACCTAATTTCAAATTTTGTTATTAATCTTATCACAAAAGTTAATGATAACTTAAATTGTTTAAAATCATGGGAAGACTTATTAACCTTCTCTCACAAATATCTTATACGTCCCGCTAACAAAGAGACCCCATTACATGAACAAATAAAATCAAACATTGATAATTTTGACACTATTCAAATGATTAACTACAATCATAATGTTAAAAAGCAAGTAGATGATATAACACACAAATGCAAAATAATATCAAATAAAATAGATCAAGGTGACATAGGTGGTGCAATTAAACTCATATCCTCAGATAACCATCTTTCTCCTATCAATGAAGAAACATTACAACTATTAAAACAACTACATCCTGAAGCTTCTACAGATAATCTACCCATCTCTCCAATCCACCAGACTGTAATTTTTACCAGTGATGAAATAGTCAATGCTATCAATTCTTTCAATAAAAACTCAGCAGGTGGTCTTGATGGTTTCAGACCCTCCTATTTTCAATACTTAATTAATTCAAAAAATTCTACCCATAGTTCTGTCATCAAGGTTTTAACAACTTTTTGTAATAACATAATAAATAATGATATTCCAATACAAACTCACCAAATCCTTTTTGGTGCACGTCTAATTGCTTTATCTAAGCCAGATGGTGGTACCCGTCCCATTGCAGTAGGCTCCTTTTTCAAAAGATTAATAGCCAAAATCATAATCGAATACATCAAACATCTGTCAACATATTAAATCCTTATCAACTAGGTTTTGGGATCAAGGGTGGCTATGAAATAGCGGCTCATAAATTAAACAAAATTTCAACCTAGATCTTAATCTATGGTATTTAGACGATGGGACCATCTGTGGCCCTTCAGCTAATGTACTAAGCGCCTTAAAACACCTAGAAATCAATTCCCAAGCTATCGGCCTGGTACTCAACATAAATAAAACAGAATTATGTTTCTTAAACAATAAGCCACAAAAGTTGGAAGGCTACAAAATCATTGCTCCTGACAGCTTAACCTTACTTGGGTCCATTAGCTAATGCGACCAAGTCGGAAGATTTTCTCCACGAGATTTTTAAAAGCTTTTACAGTATGGAGCACATTTTAAGTCTCCTACCAGCTCATCAATCTTTATTTTTAATTCGCAAATGCCTGTACATACATACCTAAATTTATGCACATTTTCCGATCATCATCTTTTTTCAAAAACAATGAATTCATATCTAAAATTCAAGATAAATTTAAAATATTTCTGGAAAAAATTTTAAACATAAATTTAAACTCATTCAATTGGTCACTTGCTCAGCTACCTTCTAAACTTGGCGGTTTAGATTATTTTCCACTCAATCTTTTATGCTTATCATCATTCGTATCATCTAGATTATCTAACAATTCTATGATTTCTGGCTTCATATGCCCTACCGTTCGTTTATTAGACGACGCCATTGACAAATGGAAGGCAAACACACCCATTAACACCGTATTACCATCAATCATAAAAAAATTTTCATACCTTTAATCTCTAAATACCAGACAGATATATCAGTCAATCCACCTTTAGATTGCATTCAACTCCTCCAATTATCTGACAGACTTGGTGGTCATGGTTAGAATCACTCCCTAGCCGCAACCTTGGTAATCTTTTATCAGATGAACAACTGAGAGTAACCATTGGTTTACGTCTAGGTTGCGATATAGTACAGCCTCATGCCTGCATCAAATGCAAATCACCCGTTGATTCAAAGGGTAGACATGGCTTAAATTGCATTTTTAGTCAAGGGCGACATCAACGCCACTCAGCTGTAAACCATATAATAAATAGAAGCTTAACAGGTGCACTCATTCCAAACAATCTCGAACCATCAAATTTATCTCAAGTAGATGGTTGAAGACATGATGGTATGACAACCATACCTTGGGCCCTCGGCAAATCACTCATATGGGACTACATGTGTGTCTCATCATTCCCTTCAAACATAAATTTCAATTTAATAACACAGGCTGAAATTTAAAAGATAAACAAATACAAAAATTTTAAAAACTTTTTATTCACTCCAGTAGTGACTTCTACTAACGGGCATTTTTCGCCTTCAACATTTTTGTTTTTAAAAAATCTTGCTAATAAAATATGACTTTTCACAAATGAACCAAGAGAATTCCTTTTTATCGACAAAAAATTCAAATAGAACTTTTTAGACACACTTATGGTTCCTTTTTGGGGACTCAATTATAGAATTTTATTTTTAATTATATAATTATAAATATAAATGTATAAATTATAATATTTTTAATTAGGTTTTATGTAAATTAAATAAGATAATATACGTAATAAAGATTTATATAAATTTGTATAGAACTATTTTTGTTTTTCCTTAAAAATATATATATCTATATTATCATTGTATATATTATATTTATTCAAATAAATAGATTAATTATCTATTATTATGAAAATTTTCACAAATAAAATACTCCGTTTTTTTAAATTCTAAAATATACTCCGTTTGTTAAAATTTTTAAATACAGTCCTTTTTTTTAAATTTTAAATATACTCTTTTATTGTAAAAATACACCAAAATTTAATTTGAATAACTCCGTTTTTTAACTTTTAAATTTACTCCGTTTTTTAAATTTTAAAATATACTCCGTTTTTATTGTAAAATTGCACCAAAAAAATATCCAAACGATCTTATATTTATTATTTTTTATAAAAAAAATTTGTTTTTTTATAAAAAAAATTTGTTTTTTTATATTTAAAAAAATATTATAAAAAAATAAATAAAAAAAAAATATTTAAAAAAAAAATAAAAAAAAAATAAATAAAAAAAATATAATATTAAAAATTTCCCCGTGAATCAGTGAGTTACCCAAATTTAATATTGCCTATTTTTTTTAATAAATAAAGAGAAAATCATGCGAATGTATTGTGTAATTTTACGTTTAAAAAAAAGCATTTGGGGAAGCAAATAAAAAAATGCCTATTTTTTAAAAATAAATAAAAGAAAAATTTTTTTTATATATTATTTTTATTTTTCTTACTTTTTTTAAATAAAAAATTTTTTCTTTTTTAAAAGCAATAATTAATGTTTAATAATTGTAACTATATTATTGTAAATTTATTAAGATTAGTGTTGTTAAACGGCTCGATTTGAGCCGATTTTTAAAAACTGCCTAAAAGTCGAGATTTCGCTAATAGATGTTCAATCCTATGTGCCATCGATAATTGAGTTAGCCGTTTTTAAAAATCGGCTCAAATTGAGCCGTTAACAACAATAATTAAGATAGAGTTGTATAAAAAGTATAGGTATCTATATACATTTCAGATGTATCTGTATCTGTTTACAGATACTTTTAAAATATATTTTGATATTTTTATCTATAAAATAAAAATATTTAAGTGCTAATTTTATTTCATATGTATGAGCCTATAATTTAAATAAATATATATTATAAAAATATTAAGACTAAAATATATATGATGAATTCAAATCAACCATGGTTTCAACCCGACCCCTTTCAATTTTTCTTAAATTTTGAATACTAAGTAGTATATATTATAACTAAGAAAAAAATGATTTTACCTTCCAACACTGTTTACCCGTTAAGATATTGCCGTTTAAAGCGCGGAAAAATGCACCTCATTTATTTTCAAATGTCTCGAGAAATAATTATGAAAAAATAATTTAAATTTTATTATGTAGGTTAAAAATAGTTCTTTAATATGACATAAAAATAAGTATAATAGAAATCTGATTAATGTCGAAATCCGGATGTATAAAACCGGAAATAGCCATAGAAAAAAAAGATTTTTTTTAAAAAAAATTTTCCTGTAGATATCACACTGCTTTATATTTGTACCAAATCCTAGATTGGGATGAACATGGGTCTAGGAGTTATGACTCTTTTTAAGCCTCTAATTGATCAAATTTAACAAAAATATCATCATATTTAAATTTAATGAATAGTTATGAAATAATGCTTATTTAAAAATTATGTCTAAATGATAGGCCCTTGCTTTTTTTGTCTTTAACAAAATTTTTAAGAGGTGGCTGGGATAATGTGCTTTAACACTTTATTAAATTTTGTCTCGAAATTATGTGACAAAATAATTCTAAACATATTTTTAACTTTATTTGCCTCAAATTGAATAATTAAATATAATACAATCA
The DNA here is from genome assembly GCF_954871325.1 of Gordionus sp. m RMFG-2023. Taxonomy (NCBI): domain Eukaryota; kingdom Metazoa; phylum Nematomorpha; class Gordioida; order Chordodea; family Parachordodidae; genus Gordionus; species Gordionus sp. m RMFG-2023. The sequence goes on from NC_088775.1 coordinate 21,054,696, forward strand.
AAAATTTATATATAAAATATATCATATAAATCATCCAAAGAATTTGAATAAATTTTGAACTTTGTTTTCGCCTAGGGGAATAAAAGTATGAAACTTTTGTGCTTCAGATTCTCTTTGCTCTCAAAAACCTGTTTTTAAGATGATTTTATATGTTAATATATTCATTATTGCTCACAAATATATAATTTATCCCATGTATATTATTTCATGCATAGTTAAATAAATCCATTGTTGTCAATATGTGATGTTCAAATAGGCGTTGCAAGCTTGCTCGAGCTGCCAACCGTTTAGTAACGCCCCCTAAACTGTCGCAGGGACTTTTACAATGTGCGGTTTCAAAGAATGTCACTCAGCCTTTTTCACAAAAATATTTTCATGATTATAGAGATTAATGAAGTCTTTTTAATTTTTATATTGGGTTACTGCCCCTTCAGAAAAATAATAAATTTTAGCCACTCTATCAACTCTTTCTTTCAAGAATAGGATCAATTTTGTTTGAAATAAATAAAATGCACATACGTTGTACTTTAAACAATCTGATATAATCACTAAATTTACATGCTTTTTTATGTTGTCCTCGCAGTAATAAACATAAAAGGGTGGATAGTGGTCTGATTATTGGTCCAATAAAATCCTTGTGCATGACCCAGTACTATAAATGCATAGTTTTCTGAAAAGTCCGCAATAACTAAAAATTCGCTAACATTCAAATTGGATTTTAAAAAGTTTCGAATAAATGATTATCGTGAAGCTATGAACGAATGAAAAATCAAATAGTTTAATTTTCCAATTAAATAATCTAAATTCGTCGCCGGATTTTGTCAGTGTTTTGAGGGTAGTTCGATCAGCTGATATTCATTGTTTGAATGTTATATAATCTATTAAATTAGAGTCAAATATATATTAAGTCTTTCTTTTATTTTTGATGCGGGGCAAAATATATTGTTTAGTTTTGGTAGATTATTTTATTCTAAATAAATAAAATTATTTTGTCAAGTAATTTCGAGACAAAATTTACTAAAGTGTTAGATAAAGCACATTATCACAGCCACCTCACATTAAAGATAAAAAAAGTAAGGGCCTATCATTTAGACATAATTTTTAATAAACATTAACTATTCATTAAATTTAAATATGATGATATTTATGTTAAATTTGAACAATTTAAGCCATATAAAGAGTCATAACTCCTAGACCGATGTTCATCCCAGTCTAGAAAAAAAATTTTGAAAAAAATACCTTTTTTTCTATAGCTATTTTCGGTTTTATACATCGAGTTTTCGACATTAATCTGATTCTATTATATTTATTTTTGAGTCATATTATAGAACTATTATTAAGCCACATATTAAAATTTAAATTATTTCTTTAACATAATTATTTCTCGAGATATTTAAAAATAAATGAGGTGCATTTTGTCAAAAATGTATTAAACACCCATATTTTAGCGGGTAAACAACGTTAGAATGTAAAATTTCATTATTTTTCTTAGTTATAGTATATACTACCAGTATGAAAAATTTTTAAAAAATTGAAAGGGGTCGGGTTGAAACTTTGGTTGATTTGATATGGAATTCACCATATATATATTCTTCCTTGTTTTATGGCGATTTCCAGGTTTACCCGAGTAGGCCAGTTTTCCCTCTGATTTTTCTTTTCCATTTTTGACGGTCCTGAGCATCAATATTTGTAAGATTCATGCTTCTCATATCCGTCGCTATCACATCCACGTCATCTTTGGTCTTCCTCTAGGTCTTGATCCTCTACTTCCATCAAGGTGCATCTCTTTACCTAGTCATCTTTTGTCATACGTTCCACATGCCCAAACCATCAGTCTATTTCGTCGCATTACTACTCCAATCATTTCTATACCCAATCTTGCTCACAATTCCTTGCTAGTTTTTCTCTCTCTCAAAGATACCACACACATCCATCTTATCATCCTCATCTCTGTTCTTTTTTATTTGGCTTCGTGAGTCGCTTTCATTGTCCATATTTCGCCGCCATAAACTAAACAACTCCTCACACAGCTTACGTAAACTTTCCCCTTTAACTTCAGAGAGACTTTTTTATTGCCAATATCCAAACCACCATTTTCCAGGTTATCATTATTATGTATCCCTTTCATGCATGTTCTACAAATAAAGGTCATTCTTCTTAACATCAAACTTCCTTTTTTCCCGCTACATCTATTATGTACCCATTTCTGGCATCTGGTGCATTGGATAGAATTTATAGCAACTCCTTTCCCACATACACCACAAGGCCACTTACCGGATTCCTCCATCTTTAGATTTTCCCCACCAATCATCACCTTTGTCTTTGATGCATTCATTTTCAGGCCCTTTGCTTTCATAGTCATCTTCCATTTACTAATTTTATCCCTCAATTCTTCCTCACTGTTTGCCATTAATACAAGGTCATCTGCATATAATAGCTCCCAGGGAAGTCCTTCACGCATTTCTTTAGCCACCACATTCATTACTAAGAGAAATAATAATGGACTCAGCACGGATCCTTGATGAAGTCCTACCTTCACCTCAAAGCTGTCACTATCACCATAATCTGTCTGTACTGCTGTTTGTGTTCCAACATACATTGCCATCACTGCGATAACCAACCATTCCTCCACACCTGATTTTCTCAAGACCCATCTAGTAACCTCACCCGGCACCCTATCAAATGCTTTCTCCAAATCAACAAACGCATAATAGAGTTTCTTTTCCTTCGCAAGATACTTCTGCATTTGTCTCACCACAAAAATTGCATCTGTCGTGCCTTTTTTCGATGTAAAACCAAACTGCATTTCATTAATTTTAGTTTATTCCCTTATTCGCTTCTCTCAAATACCTTCATTGCATGTTCCATGAGTTTAATAACTCTCTTCTTCACCAGTCCTCGGGAATAGTTCCTTCAGTGACAATTTGATTTGCCAAATTCATTAACCATTCAATCCCTAAGTCATCAGAACCTTTAAACATCTCAGAGACCACCATCGTTAAACCCGATGTCTTCCCTTTTTTCATCTTTTTCACTGCTCTCTTAATTTCATCCTTGCCAAATTTACACCCTGGACCTTCTACCTTTGCACAACTAACATTATTATCCCATTCATTTTCTTCGTTCAAAAGTCCTTCCATGTAGATCTTCCAGGTGTTCTCAATACCATTACTATCAATTACCATTTTTCCTTCCATATTTTTCAAACATTTAACACCTACCACATCTTGCCTTTTTTTGCCATCTGCTTTGCCATTCGAACCACATTTCCTATTCCTTCAGCGCATTCCATTTCTTTAGCAAACTCCTGCCTTTTTTCTTCTTGCGCCTTCGTTATTAATTTCTTAGCATTTCTTTTCGCCATCTTGTAATATCGTTATCATTATTTTCTTTACTATTATACAATTCTTTGAAGCACCTCCGTTTCTTATCCACAGCTTTTTCTACCTCCGGGTTCTCCCACCAACTCTCCTTATGTCTAGGCGGTTCTTTTGCCCATCCACATACCTCCTCAGTTGTCATTACCCAAGCTTTCTTGATGGCTTCCCACTTATCATTTACCCCAGATGGCCCTCCGCCTCTTTCGCCAATCTTTCGTTTAGTGATCCTGGTGCCTTTAAAGGATCTCCTATAACTAGTCGAAGATGATTAATACATTCCTCTCCCGATATCACTTTCACATTTTTTACTATACATCTATCACATCTCCTTAATAACAAATAATCCACCGCACTTTTGGTACTACCTGCCTTATAAGTCACAAGCTTTTCTGATTATTTCTTAAACATTGTATTACAGACAATCATATCCATAGCATCACTAAAATCTTAAAACCTCTCCCCTTCCAGATTCCTCATGCCGTAACTGTACCCTCCATGTACTCCTTCAAAACCTTCATTACTCGCTCCATGTTCATTCAGATCACCAGCCAGGATAATCCCCTTTTCATTTGCCAGTCTCGATGTCACCCCCAATAGACTGTCCCAAAATATATCTTTCAATGATGAGAAATCTCATGAAAAGAATAAATAAATTTCATTAAGCCTCTAAAGGAATAGAATATAATTTTACTTTAATAATTGCATATTAAATTAAAATCTAGTAATTAAATGCTCTTATTTACCTTTTTTTGGTAAGTCCATAAAAAATTTTTAGAGGATTTTAATATATAATTAGCTTCTTTATCTTCCTCCACTTTGTTAAAAACACATTTGTGATTTGAATATCCCATTATGGGTATTAAATTATTTTCATTTTTCCTCTTATTTGATAAATATCTTGCTATATTAGATTTTGGAATGCCTAAAAAATATATATAATAATATAAATAATCTTACCTGTAAGTAATGATAACTTTCTGATTGAGGCTGTTGGATATAAAATTAAGGCGTTTTGATAATCTTCTGTACAAAAGATTTTTCTTTCCTTTTTATTGTAATTCCGCATCACTAGTAAATGATAAAATGAGATAAAATGCCGTGTCCCAACTACACTATTACCAACTATGACCGAGCCCACTAACTTTATAAATATCATCCAAGATTATATTAATTCATGTTTATTGATTCTGAAAGTTTGCCAGATTAGAAAATAGGGTTTTAACTTTCCTAAAATTATTTATTATGATTTTTAAAGCTTTATTTATAAATATAAACGATAAAGTTTGCAAATATTTTTTATTACTTTTGGTATGGCAAAACATATTTTCTTCTGTAAAAATTAAAATACTAAATATTTTTCAAAAATTTTTTAGCCAATCATGTATGACGTAATTATCTATGTTAGGCTCAAATTTGCAGTCTTATAAAATAATAGCTCAAATTATAATTAGAGTGTCCTAACTTTCCTCTGTACTCAATGTACCCCGGTCTCCCCTACATATTAAAATTTTATATATAAAAAAAACTATTTTCAGTGAATATTCAAATTTATATACACAAAATTTTAAATAAATGCAAATCAAAATAATGCAATCACTACATAAATAAAATATAAAACTGAATGAAAAATGTTTGGTTCCCTTCAGTATTTGAGTTTTAACTAAAGATTTTCAATTTTGTCATGTATACCTTATATGGTTATCATAAAAAGACACTGCAAATTCAAATAACCTTATCTTCATTGATCAGTAAAATCAATATAGGGGAGACAGGGGTACATTGAGTATAGGGGAAAGTTAGGACACTCTAATTATAGTTTGAGCTATTATTTTATAAGAGTAGAAATTTGAGCCTAACATAGGTAATTACGTCATACATGATTGGCTAAAAAAGATTTGAAAAATATTTAGTATTTTATACAGAAGAAAATATGTTTTAGCATACCAAAAGTAATAAAAAATATTTGCAAACTTTATCGTTTATATTTATAAATAAAGCTTTAAAAATCATAATAAATAATTTTAGGAAAGTTAAAACCCTATTTTCTAATCTGGCAAACTTTCAGAATCAATAAACATGAATTAATATAATCTTGGATGATATTTATAAAGTTAGTGGGCTCGGTCATAGTTGGTAATAGTGTAGTTGGGACACGGCATTTTAGCTCATTTTATCATTTACTAGTGATGCGGAATTACAATAAAAAGGAAAGAAAAATCTTTTGTACAGAAGATTATCAAAACGCCTTAATTTTATATCCAACAGCCTCAATCAGAAAGTTATCATTACTTACAGGTAAGATTATTTATATTATTATATATATTTTATATATTATTTAGGCATTCCAAAATCTAATATAGCAAGATATTTATCAAATAAGAGGAAAAATGAAAATAATGTAATACCCATAATGGGATATTCAAATCACAAATGTGTTTTTAATAAAGTGGAGGAAGATAAAATAGCTAATTATATATTAAAATCCTCTAAAAATTTTTATGGGACTTACAAAAAAAAAAGGTAAATAAGAGCATTTAATTACTAGATTTTAATTTAATATGCAATTATTAAAGTTAAATTATATTCTATTCCTTTAGAGGCTTAATGAAATTTATTTATTCTTTTCATGAGATTTCTCATCATTTAAAATAATATCATTATTAACAATACTAAATAATTCATTATTCACAATACCAAATGATTCTTTATTCACAATACTAAATTATACATTATTCATAATGCTAAATTAATAATAAAATTATAAAATTGTTAATGTTAATAAGAATATCATTATAATTATTAATTTAGCATAGTGAATCATGAATTATTTAGGATTGTGAATAATATATTATTAAGTGTTGTGAATAAAGAATCATTTAGTATTGTTAATAATGAATCATTTAAAATTATTAATTTAGCATTGTGAATAATGAATCATTTGGTATTGTGAATAATCAATCATTTAAAATATTCATTTTCATACTTAAAATTTATTAACTTGTTTCTCATAATTTAAATGAATATCCTTAATCACAATATTAAATTAATAATAAAATGTTCATTTCATACTTAAATTTTCTTAACTTGTTTATAGCAGTGACGAAGCGTCAAGTTTACTACTAGGGAAGCAATCAAAAAAAAAATTTTATTTTTATTTTAGTCAAACTCAAACCATAAAAACATTAGGATTTACAAATAAGTGGTATTCGTCTTTGTTTTTGAGTAAAATGATCAAGTATTGCATTATAAAAGTTATCGCTAGATTTTAAATTTTTTACTAATTTTTTTTCAATCGAAATCAAAGATAGATTCGATAATTGATTTTGGGTCATCCTGTTTCTGCAATAAGATTTGATTCTTTTTAAAGATGAAAAACTCCGTTCTGCACATGCTGTTGTTGAAGCCAAAGTTAAGATGAATTTACATAATTTAAAAAACTTTAAAACTTTTCATCAAATTGGTGCATATTAAAAATTCAAGTATTTCATTAACATTCTTTTTCTTTCTAAATTGAACATCCCAAAACACTACCTTTAATTAGGTTTCCAGCTTGTGTATGTCAAAAAATTGAGAATAAGTGTCATTTAAATTATCTAATAAATATTTTGGGTAATTAATTATTTGGAATTTACTAATATCTAACAATTCGGCGAATTTTATATTTTTGGTGTAAGAAATATGAAATAGAATTAATCAAATCATTTAGAATATTGCTTGATAGTCCAATAAAAACTGCTCTATTTCTAAATGATGTTTCAATAGTAAATTTTGTTCCGCGAGCAAATAAATTAATACAATATAATTTCCTCTTCATCATCACCATGGAATACGAGCTCCTGAATTCCAAGAAAACATATAGAGTTAGTTGATCGATATTTTGAATATTTCTCTATTTGATTTGACTTTAGAATTATGCTGTTCGATTGATATTTTGCGCATCGAATTTATCATATTTTCATTACGATTTTGGCCGAATGTTTTTAATTGAATCATCGACTGCAAATGAGCGGTTAATTCTTTGCCGTTTAACTGCCTTTGAAAAATTATTCATATCCGAAAATCCTTTATCATTCCAAACATATTTTTCCTTTGGGAATAATAGGCATGACCAACAATATAGAGAATTATAAAATTTACATCCAGTGAGCCATTAATATTTTTCATATTTATCGATAGAAAAATTATGGATGCAAGTTTTTCTTTTTTAAGTTTTATAAAATTGGTTTTGGTCTTTCTTTTTCAATAATCAATTTTTTCGCATCAAAATTTCTTGAGCTAAATGATGTTAATAAATTCTCAATAATACAATTATAATTATTAAACATTAATTAAGGATTTTAAAAACGAAAATTTTTTTATTTTAATAAAGTAAGGAAAAAAAATATTATATAAAAAAATTTCTTTCTCTTTTATTTATTAAATAAGCATTTTTTTATTTGCTTCCCCAATGCTTATTTTTTAAAGGTAAAATTATACAATACCATGGCATGATTTTCTCTTTATTTAATAAAAAAAATAAGCAATATTAAATTTGCTTCCCTCATGTATATTTTTTTTTCGTAGTAAAAATAATAGTAAATTTTTTAACGTAGTAAAAATAATAGTAACATTTATAACGTAGTAAAAATAATAGTATTTCTTAATATAGAAAAATAATATCATTTTTTTAGCGTTATAAAAATTATATTAATCTTTTTAACGTTATAAAAATTATATTAATCTTTTTAACGTTATAAGAATTATATTAATTTTTTTAACGAAGTCAGATTAGTTTATTAAGCATAGTACAAAGATTATATTAAGTCTATTTAAAATTTTTGCAAGAAAAATTTCAAGGGAAGCAATGCTTCCCTTGCTTCTATGGACGCTTCGTCACTGGTTTATAGATTCTCATTATGATAATTTTCTCAATTAAATGAACATTTTATTATTAATTTGAGAAATAGGATTATCAATGATATCATTGTGATAATCCTATTTTTCACCATTAAAATTTTTTTTTATAAATCATTTAATTTATATATTATGTATTTTATTTAGGTTAAAGAATTGGCCTATCAATTAGCAATAAAATATAATAAAAAAATTCCACCCAATTGGGACGAATTTAAAATGGCCGAAGATGATTGGTTTTCTGGATTTATGAAAAGACATCTACATATCTATACGAACTCCAGAAGCTACAAGCTTAGCTAGGGCCTCTGGTTTTAATAAATCTAGTGTAGATTTATTTTTTAGCCTTTACAGAGATATTCTTGATAAACATAAGATGCCACCATTCGCGATATATAATATGGATGAAAATGGGCTAACAACAGTACAAAATCCTAGTAAAATAATAGCTCACAGAGGTCAAAAGCAAGTGGCAGCTATGACATCTGCTGAGAGAGGAACGCTTGTAACAATAGCTCTCGCTATTAATGCAGAAGAGATGGGCCTAATTGTTGTATAGGTCGCTCAAATGGGTCCGGCTGGATGCAAGAAGCTGAATTTATGGTATACTTAGAACATTTTGCAGATCATGCAAGGCCACTACCTGAAAGGCCTGTATTATTGATTATAGACAATCATAGTTCGCACCAATCTCTTGGTGCCATAGATTTTTGCTTAAAATCTGGTATTTTCTTATTCTCCTTACCTCCACACACCACTCATAAAATGCAAACCCTTGACAGGTGCATTTTTGGGCCATTAAAAAAATATTATAATAACTCTGTAGGCTACTGGATGCGCAGCAATCCAAATAAATTATTTAGTATTTATAACATTCCAAAAATAGCAAGAGATATATTACCTCAAGCCCTAACTATTAAAAATATTATTAAATCATTTGAGTAATTCTAATATATTTGAAGAAATTGATTATTTACCCATAATTTTTAAAGACATTAGTCAGACATCATTAGAAAAATCAACAACTGAACCCCCTGTAAATTTAGAAAATAATACCTTACTGGCCTCAGAGTCAGAGCCACAAGAGGCTACAACTTCTCTAAATTATAATGATAATAGTCAATACAAACAAGATAATTTATTTGATATTGAGAATATATATCCACTTCCCGAAATTGTGAGAAATATAGACAACAAAAGAACAAAAAAATCTGAAATATTTACATCTTCGCCTTATAAAAAGATACTATTATCAAATATAAATAAAAAAAAGTAGAGCTAAAATCTCAAAAAAACTTATATTACCTCTGGGTAATAACAAAAAGAATGAAAACAAAACAAAAAATATTAAAAAAATAAATGAAAATATTTGCATTTTATGTCACAAAAAAATATAAAAAAATTATGAAAAAGAAGATTAGTACCAATGCATGGGTTGTAATGGATGGGCACAGGGAAGTTGTGCCAAATTTGATAATTTTATAATGTGCAATAAATGTAATTAAATACTTATCTTTCACTATGTTTATGATTTAAAAAAAAATTTTTTTACATTGTTTTTTTTACAATTTTTTTTTCCACAAAATAAATTTCCTAAATTTTGCTAAAAAATTTTTTATATAGTTATTGATTATGAATTACAATATTATAAATAAAATCATATGTGTCATAGTCTCTAGTCTTACTGGATTACTGATTTTAAATTTATTTAGACCTCTATTTCACGAGTGTCCCAACTATCACATATGTGTGTCCCAACGTACACAGAGTCTGTCATGGTTGGGACAAAAAAAATTTTTTTTTTAATTCAAATTTCTAAAAAAATATAATCTTCATAAAATATATATTATTTCAAATAGCCTATACTTATGGGATTCAGAAGATTTTTTAATTATTCAGATTAGTCTATTAATATTAAAATTATTAAGGTTTGAACGAAAAGTGTCCCAACCGTCCCCGGTCCCCCCTACATTGTTAATAATGGTATTATATAAAGAAAAAATATTTGAATAATGATTTAAAGTTGATAATAATTTATTATGTTATATCGGATATAAAAGACACAATTTTTATAATTTAAAGGACTTTTTTAATTTTTTTACTTTTTTACATATAATTTTAATTTTTACTTTTATTTTATATTTATTTTATTTTATTTTTCTTTTATTTTGATTATGTTTTCAAATTATATTTAATTATAGTTAATTATTAGTATTTAATAAAGATTTAGTATCAGATTTTAGTATTTAATTTTATTTTATTTTTTTAGGTTCCAACTTTTCTCAATATGGCAACTTTTCCATATGTGACAATTTATAAATAAAATATTATTGTTAGCTTTTAATATAATATCAAAGTTTTCATCACTAAGGCATCTTTTTATATTACAAATTTTTAGTAAAACTAAAAGATCTTTCAACTGGTGAGCTTAGTGTAGTTAGTGATCTGCGGTCTAATTTTTCAAGCCCGGCCCGAAATTTTTTTAGAAAGTTTTGCTGGCTCGGCCCGAGCCCGATTTTTTTAAAAAAATTTACCGGCCCGGCCCGAATTTATTTAAATATAAAAATTAATTTTAATAATAACTCAAAATAAAAGATATATGTTATATGGCGTCTAGTTTCTATAAATAAAATCAAATATTTTTATTCTATATAAAAAATTCAACATAAAATTAATAAATTTAGATATATTTAAAAAAAATTCCAAGGCCCGACCCGATCCGGCCTAATTTTTTTAAAAATATTAGGCACGACCTAGCCCGAACTCAATTTTTTTCAAAAAAATAGGCCCAACCCGAACGAGTTGGGGCTTACTTTTGTAGATCTCTAAGCGTAGTATTATTACTTTATGAGGAACACCTTTTAATATTTAAATATAGTAAAATCACGACACTCCTTTTTTAAAATAAACATACAAACACACAGTTTGATGGGTGTTAAAATTTATATTATCCATATCTTTTTTTACTGCAATTTTATCTCAAGTAACATTTGTATAGCGTGCAAATTCTTACTTTTTCCTTAAATTTTTATATTCTAGAAAGGTAAAATATATAAAAGCAGAAAAAAGTTTAAAAAATGAAGTCAATCATGTTTGAAAATTTGTTATTGTGGTGGTGATTATTTCTTATTCATCAACATCAATAATATTAATCCTTTTTACAAAAAATAAGATTAAATTTAATATTTTTGATAAAATAAAATATAGAAAATGTATCTATTAATAAATACAGTTTATAATATATCTAGACACCGATATATGTATCAGATAAGATACAAATACAATATTTTTGCATATAAGTACTTTAACTCTAATAGAGTGCCTCAACCACTTTGCTACCCGTAAAACCTACAACACTATCAACCCTATGTACTCTCCTATAATCGCTATTATTATAGAAATATAAATGTAAGTCAAAATTTAACTTGAGAGGTTCTAGACTTCTGACGACTTGCATGGCCGGATATACCCGGGTAACCCCACTGAATGTACTAATAAATGTTGACGTTATTATATTTTGGATATCTGTATCACGTGCTTTCCATACATTCTCCATCTTAGATGTTAAAGCTATATCGGATCTGTTAGAAAAATTTAAAATAGTTATTTTAAAATTATTATATTATTCGAAAATTAGAAAACTAAATTAAGAACATAATTGTAGTTTTGTAATTAGAATGATTAAATATTAAAATTTTAATATATATAAATAAAGGTATTATAAACTTGATATAAGGCTTAATTATTCCACTGTCTGAAGTGCAAGGTTCGGTTTGATGAGGAGTATTTAAAATTATATGCAATGTTTCTAAAGATGGGTTATTGTGAAACATATATTCTTCGGGAGAGCAAAAAGCCTTGGGTGACAAATGAATAGCGGAGTAATTGTAAGATAACAAATCTAGTTTGTTTATAAAAATGTATATAGAAAATATTATTTAAAATGTAGAAATTTTTATTACAAGAAGATATTTCATTCTGGCATAATATAAATAAATAATCCTAAAAAAGCGTCAATCAAATTTCTTTTAAAAAATATTTGTCCAATGATAATCATCATAGCAATTTTAAGCGAATAGCAATTCCCATGTGATTTATAATATGGCGCATATACTCAAATGCATAACTACCATCATTCCAAAGGTATGTGATGCTATATGGAAAACTTTAAAAGATATCCAGTTCCAGAGAACATTGTGAAAAGGTATTAAATTTAGATATTAATATAATTTTAGATTGCACAAGAATATTTTGAGAAACATGGATTTCCAAACTGCCTTGGCTTATTAGATGGCAAGCACATAAAAATAAAAAGTCCTGCAAAATCTGGAACCTATTTTTACAATTATAGATCTTTTAAATCAATTGCTTAGTTTAGCTGATAGAAATTACAAATTTATATATATAGATGTGATGGTGGCACTTTCAGAAATAGTGGTTTATATCAAAGTAAAATTTTAATATTAATATATAATTTTTAATTATTTTAGAGTTAGAAAATCTTACATTTTAGATTACATAATAATATTTTGAGAAACATGGATTTCCAAACTGCCTTGGTTCATTAGATGGTAAGCACATAAAAATAAAAAGTCCTGCAAAATCTGGAATCCATTTCAATTATAGATCTTTTAAATCAAATGCTTGGTTTAGCTGATAGCAATTGCAAATTTATATATATAGGTGTGATGGTGGCACTTTCAGAAATAGTAGTTTATATCAAAGTAAATTTTTAATATAATGAATAATTTTTAATTATTTTAGAGTTAGAAAATCACACACTTTTTATTCCTTCTCCTAAATTTGCCAATTAATATCATTGTTCCATATGTAATTATATGAAAAATATCAGTCCAGAAGAAAAACTAGAATGTGCATTGAATTGAATACACACCTACTATTATACCTATTCCTGAATATTTAGAGATCAGTAGAACTTTAAATGCATCAAGTACTAATTCAAGAGGAGATTTACTTAAATACTATTTTAATTCTTGAATTTATGTATAATTTAAAATTTTATAACATTATATTGGGGAATCAGAATTTTCTCCTTTATTTGATGGTGGATGAATCAGAAATTTTCTATCTTATGACTTGTTATTTAAAAATTTATATTTTTTGGGGTTATTCTAATTTTCCATTATTTTTATAAAATATGTTAATGAAGTATATATTTAGTAATTTTAATTTATGTGCACAATTAAAAAATCCTTTAAACTAAATTTTTATTCATTTGTATTTGTAATTTATAATTTAAAATTTTATTCTTGCTAGATGAGAGTTTTGTGTTACCAAGGTGTGCTTTGTACCTTCTATTTAGTGTTGTTAAATGGCTCGTTTTGAGCCGATTTTTAAAAACGGCTAACTAACCAGATAAATATTACGCAAGCCTGAAAATTTTGTTCATAGAAGGAACAAAGGTCTAGACATATATTATTAAAATCTCGAGGCTGAGACAATATTTTTCTGGCTAAAATATAGAGTTAGCCGTTTTTAAAAATCGGCTCAAAATGAGCCGTTTAACAACACTACTTCTATTATTAAAAACCCTTAAGGAATGATCCATTCCATATTTAATTTTATACAACTAACTATCTTTTAATTAGATAATTTTTATGCATAAGTAAATATTTACATCTCTCTTATCTTTTCTAAAAATTTGGCCTTTCTACATGCATTCCATAGTGTTGTATATTTTCTCATAACTTCATAATTGTAGAATGTATGTTATTCATAACTTATTATAACATTTTTGATTAAATGTATAACCTTTTTATTTTACTTATATATAATTTGACTATGATTGAAGTTAACTTCCTATTATTTGTTAACTTAGAATATCTTGTTATTTTTTCTATTGTAATTTAATGACAATGTCTTATATTTAATTTTATATTTAGTAACTAGGTAATAAATCATTTGGAAGGGTGGTGGTTTGTATAAAATTTAAATTAGGATGAACATATTTTCAGCATGGTACTTTAATATGTATTCATGAATTTCATATAAATAAATGATAGGTATATCAGATATTTCCCCTTCATTTGATGATAATTTTGAATTTTCCCAATATAAAATGGCAAAAAAAATGTACATATTAGACAGATTTAATTCTTGTAAACCTCTTACATCAGAACTATTTTCTAGATCCAAGGAAAAAATATATTATTCTGGGTTTTCCTGGGCTTGGGAAATATTTATTACAATTAATATGGGCTTGGACGTAGCTTGGGAAACATATTTCAAAATTAATATATTCCTGAAAATTTTTTAATTTTAAATATGGGCTAGAAATTGGCCTGAAAATTTCTTCTAAAAATAGGGCTAGGCCGGATCAAAAACCAAGGCCCATGCAACTTTCATATTCTGATTGTATTTTTAAATGCATTGTGACTTTTTATATATTTTATTACAGTTCTCAACTATCAAAATTATTATGGTCTTTGGCGGGTTTGAGAAAATTTTCCTAAGTGTGTGGACTGGCATAGGTATAATATTTAACATAGAATATTTATATGCTCATCAGGTAAAAACTGTCGTAAATAATAATATTTTTTTATATATATTTGAAATGTCAATCATTTCAAATGAGATTTTTTTTTATCGTTTTTGATGAAAAAAGATTTTTATAATAATTAATTTTTTCATGATTATTAAAGAAAATAAAAGTATATAAAAAACCTTACGTTACTTCGCGATTTTTGTAATTTGAATAGGTTATTTCTATATTTAGATCTTTGCCAGTTTGGATTGTAGCTCAATTTTGATAGTTCTTTTTATTTAGTTTTCTAGTTTGTCATTTCTATTTCTGTTTTTTATTAATTTCTTCTTTTTTTGACAGTTGTTGACCGTGACTACAGGATAGTCTTAAATACCAAGGTTATTCGTTATTATAAGGTAAAAACAATATTTTTATTTTATATTTTGTATCTCTCCTCAGGACACAACGCCATTTTTGTTTAGATTTTTTTTAGAAATTTAATTAATTTAAAAAGAAAAGTTTAAAAAAAAAGAACGTATTTTCAAATATTCTAAAATACTTATTTACCACGGTCGATTTAAAGTAATATAAATTTTCCATATAATGAGATGGGCTTAATGTTTAATTTTGATATTGAGCCTAGCTTATTAATTTCGGTCTTGGAAAGTAATTTAAATGAAATCAAGAACGGCAGACCATAAATGGTAGAAACTTTGAAATGTGATAACGATGATCGTTTGGATATTGTGGAGAGATCTGTAGTTATCCTCCGAGAATTGAAAGAAATTAAAGAAGTGATTAAGATTATATATCAAAATATAAATAAATTGGTTATTGCGAATAGTAATGGTAATAAAGGCCAAATATGTGGTCCGACATGGTCAAATGGGAAAAATATCTCCGTTGAAAAAAATGGTTTTTCTGGTCATAAGAAAATTTTAGAAGATTTAATGTACCCGCTGTGGGTATAGGGGCCGCAAGGTAGTGACCTGTGTGGTCAAAGAACAAAATTTTCTTGAGGGTTTTCCGTTAAAGAAATTGACATTAGAAAATTCTAATGTTAGAAAAATTTCTGGTACCAACACGAATAAATGTGAAGTTCTACGATCGAATTATGGTAAATCCCGTTTGCGTTTTAAATGTAACAAACCGGGACATGTAGCCATAAATTGTATCGAAAATTGACTATATGATTGCAAGTGTAATCATATAGTAAGTAGAAGATCGGGAGGTAGAAATAGTAATCAGGTAAATAACCATGCTGAAATGAGATATGATTCTCGTAAAAGCCGTGGTTATAACATAAATTTTTTTATCCTGATGAGAAAAATAAAAATAATGAAGATTCTAATAATTTTAAATGGGAGAAATATCCTAAGGGTATTGTTAAATATTCCGATAAAAGGGATGTTAATACTTTCAGATGGGAAACATATCCCAGTGATATTGCAAAAAAATATATGAATATTGTTAATGAACCACTAAATTCCGAGTTGAATTTATGTTCAAATAGGAATTCTCATGAAACTGATGTTTCAAATGAGATAAATTTTGATCAGTCAATTAAAACATATGAGATTTTAATGACTGAGAGATTAGTCGAACCTTGTCCTTGTCCAAGAGTTACTGTAAGAGTTGACTCGAGGGACATCGACATGTTGTTCGACACAGGGGCTAGCATTTCCATAATGTCTAGAAGAAATTATTATAAGTATTGGCATGGGGGTAAACTTGAAAAAGAATCTATGAGTGTCAGACAATTTGATGGGTCTGAAATTGTAGTTTTGGGAAAAACTAAGTTGGGATTAAATCTCCATAATACCACATTTTTCCTAGATTTATGGGTAGTTAAGAAAGATGTGGAAACCATCATGGGGTGGGATTGGATTGTTCAGTTAGGTCCTTTCAATAATTATTGGAATATTTTTGCCATACATAAGGGTTCGGCCTTAAATGAGATTAAAAACAAAAATATTGCTAATAATGCTCGAGAAAAAATTTATGAAATAGAAGGGATGGAATTAATCGTAAAAGAAGAGAATTCAACCCTTAATTCTGATAGATATGTAAATTCCACGGAATTAATGGTTGAGGACAATATTAGCATTACTGAAAACACAATGGTTGCTATTGGTATTCATGATTTACATAAAATGCGTGAAAATATATCTCTTTTAATGAAAAAATATGAAATAATTTTCGAAGACAAGTTAGGATGTCTTGATGATTATCAAGTGGATGTAAAATTAAGGGAGGGATTTTCACCTATTTTTCTAGCGTGTCTACGAGTTCCTTTTGAATGGAAAAAGGAAATTGACGAAGAGTTTGATCAATGGGTTAAAGATGGCATTAGTTCCAGTGGAATATAGTGTATGGGCAACCCCGTTGGTACCGGTTAAGAGATCAAATGGAAAATTGAGGCTCTGTGCTGATTTCAGCGTAACCTTAAATCGATGGGTAGCAGAGGTTAAATATCCGTTGCCTCGAATTGAGGAAATTTTGGCTCAGTTAAAGGGGGCGAAATATTTTTCAAAGGTTGATTTTTCGTCAGCCTACCTACAATTGCCTTTGAGGGAGGAAATTCGTAAATTATTGACGATAACGACTCCTAAAGGGTTGTTCGCTTTTTGTAGATTACCATTTGGGTTGAGTGTGTCGGCCCCTATTTTTCAGCGTACCATGGCGTCCGTTTTCCAAGGACTAGAGAGGGTATTTTATTATATGGATGACGTACTGTTACAGGGATGACGCCTGAACAGCATAACCAACGTTTGGAGGAAGTTTTTAAGAGAATTCATGGTAAAGGCTTGAGAGCCAGTAAGAAAAGCATTTTGGGCGTAACGGAGGTAGAATATTTAGGCCATCAAATAAATGGGATTGAAGTGAAGCCATTACAAAAAAATTTGAAGAATATATTAAATTTGAAGCAGCCCAATAGTAAGGCTGAGGTGCAGTCCTTTTTGGGTATGGTAAATTACTACCATCGTTTTATCGAGGATTTTGCAAAGGTAGCTGCCCCGTTATATGAGTTATTAAAAAAGGGTGTTCATTTCGATTGGAAAATGGAACAACAAAAAGCGTTTGAAATTTTAAAGGGAAAGATTGGGGAAGAGCCAATTATAGTATGTTTCAACAATGATTTCGAAATCATATTAGCTGTTGGTGCATCTAACAAAGGTGTTGGAGGAGCCTTATTACATTTAATTGATGGTGTGGAAAGACCCATCCTTTTTTCTCACGAGTTTTTTGGGATGTAGAAACGAGATATTCTGTGATTGAACAGGAGGCCTTGGCCGTGATTTTCGGTTTGTCAAAATGCCGTGAATATTTGATTGGTAAAAAATTTGTAATTTTTACCGATCACAAACCGTTAATCCACTTATTCCGAAAGGATAATAGGGAGTTAATGTTATCTCCCCGGTTGCAGCGTTGGTTATTATTAGTGGGCAGTTTTAACGTGGAGGTTAGATATCGTCGAGGCAAAGAGAATCATTTGCCTGATATTTTTTCTAGGTTAGGTTCTTGCTGTGCAGATCCGGAAATAAGTGATAGGATAAGTATTGATAGAGAAAAGGCCTTAGTGCGTACTCTCACGTATATTTTAAAAGGGGGTCCTACCAATTGGGAGGATTTGAAAACAAATACTGTGAACGACAAAGATCTAAGTCAAGTAAAATTGAGTTTAACAGGAGAAAAACCTTGGAAAAACAAATATGATTCCTATAAAAAAATTGAAAAGAATGATAAACATAGGATGGAAAATCCTATGAGGTTGGGAAATAGGGATTTCAGGATTTCTATCTGCAATATTTGTCGAGGGATTTTTTTATAGGAATCATATTTGTTTTTCCAAGGTTTTTCTCCTGTTAAACTCAATTTTACTTGACTTAGATCTTTGTCGTTCACAGTATTTGTTTTCAAATCCTCCCAATTGGTAGGACCCCCTTTTAAAATATACGTGAGAGTACGCACTAAGGCCTTTTCTCTATCAATACTTATCCTATCACTTATTTCCGGATCTGCACAGCAAGAACCTAACCTAGAAAAAATATCAGGCAAATGATTCTCTTTGCCTCGACGATATCTAACCTCCACGTTAAAACTGCCCACTAATAATAACCAACGCTGCAACCGGGGAGATAACATTAACTCCCTATTATCCTTTCGGAATAAGTGGATTAACGGTTTGTGATCGGTAAAAATTACAAATTTTTTACCAATCAAATATTCACGGCATTTTGTCAAACCGAAAATCACGGCCAAGGCCTCCTGTTCAATCACAGAATATCTCGTTTCTACATCCCAAAAAACTCGTGAGAAAAAAGGATGGGTCTTTCCACACCATCAATTAAATGTAATAAGGCTCCTCCAACACCTTTGTTAGATGCACCAACAGCTAATATGATTTCGAAATCATTGTTGAAACATACTATAATTGGCTCTTCCCCAATCTTTCCCTTTAAAATTTCAAACGCTTTTTGTTGTTCCATTTTCCAATCGAAATGAACACCCTTTTTTAATAACTCATATAACGGGGCAGCTACCTTTGCAAAATCCTCGATAAAACGATGGTAGTAATTTACCATACCCAAAAAGGACTGCACCTCAGCCTTACTATTGGGCTGCTTCAAATTTAATATATTCTTCAAATTTTTTTGTAATGGCTTCACCTCAATCCCATTTATTTGATGGCCTAAATATTCTACCTCCGTTACGCCCAAAATGCTTTTCTTACTGGCTCTCAAGCCTTTACCATGAATTCTCTTAAAAACTTCCTCCAAACGTTGGTTATGCTGTTCAGGCGTCATCCCTGTAACAGTACGTCATCCATATAATAAAATACCCTCTCTAGTCCTTGGAAAACGGACGCCATGGTACGCTGAAAAATAGGGGCCGACACACTCAACCCAAATGGTAATCTACAAAAAGCGAACAACCCTTTAGGAGTCGTTATCGTCAATAATTTACGAATTTCCTCCCTCAAAGGCAATTGTAGGTAGGCTGACGAAAAATCAACCTTTGAAAAATATTTCGCCCCCTTTAACTGAGCCAAAATTTCCTCAATTCGAGGCAACGGATATTTAACCTCTGCTACCCATCGATTTAAGGTTACGCTGAAATCAGCACAGAGCCTCAATTTTCCATTTGATCTCTTAACCGGTACCAACGGGGTTGCCCATACACTATATTCCACTGGAACTAATGCCATCTTTAACCCATTGATCAAACTCTTCGTCAATTTCCTTTTTCCATTCAAAAGGAACTCGTAGACACGCTAGAAAAATAGGTGAAAATCCCTCCCTTAATTTTACATCCACTTAATAATCATCAAGACATCCTAACTTGTCTTCGAAAATTATTTCATATTTTTTCATTAAAAGAGATATATTTTCACGCATTTTATGTAAATCATGAATACCAATAGTACCATTGTGTTTTCAGTAATGCTAATATTGTCCTCAACCATTAATTACGTGGAATTTACATATCTATCAGAATTAAGGGTTGAATTCTTTTCTTTTACGGTTAATTCCATCCCTTCTATTTCATAAATTTTTTCTCGAGCACTATTAGCAATATTTTTATTTTTAATCTCATTTAAGGCCGAACCCTTATGTATGGCAAAAATATTCCAATAATTATTGAAAGGACCTAACTGAACAATCCAATCCCACCCCATGATGGTTTCCACATCTTTCTTAACTACCTATAAATCTAGGAAAAATGTGGTATTATGGAGAATTAATCCCAACTTAATTTTTCCCAAAACTACAATTTCAGACCCATCAAATTGTCTGACACTCATAGATTCTTTTTCAAGTTTACCCCCAGGCCAATACTTATAATAATTTCTTCTAGACATTATGGAAATGCTAGCCCCTGTGTCGAACAACATGTCCCTCGAGTCAACTCTTATAGTAACTCTTGGACAAGGACAAGGTTCGACTAATCTCTCAGTCATTAAAATCTCATATGTTTTAATTGACTGATCAATATTTATCTCATTTGAAATATCAGTTTCATGAGAATTCCCATTTGAACATAAATTCAACTCGGAATTTAGTGGTTCATTAACAATATTCATATATTTTTTTGCAATATCACTGGGATATGTTTCCCATCTGAAAGTATTAACATCCCTTTTATCGGAATATTTAACAATACCCTTAGGATATTTCTTTCATTTAAAATTATTAGAATCTTCATTATTTTTATTTTTCTTATCAAGATAAAAAAAATTTATGTTAAAACCACGGCTTTTACGAGAATCATATCTCATTTCAGCATGGTTATTTACCTGATTACTATTTCTACCTCCCGATCTTCTACTTACTATATGATTACACTTGCAATCATATAGTCAATTTTCGATACAATTTATGGCTACATGTCCCGGTTTGTTACATTTAAAACACAAACGGGATTTACCATAATTCGATCGTAGAACTTCACATTTATTCGTGTTGGTACCAGAAATTTTTCTAACATTAGAATTTTCTAATGTCAATTTCTTTAACGGAAAACCCTCAAGAAAATTTTGTTCTTTGACCACACAGGTCACTACCTTGCGGCCCCTATACCCACAGCGGGTACATTTCAAAATCTTCTAAAATTTTCTTATGACCAGAAAAACCATTTTTTTCAACGGAGATATTTTTCCCATTTGACCATGTCGGACCACATATTTGGCCTTTATTACCATTACTATTCGCAATAACCAATTTATTTATATCTTGATATATAATCTTAATCACTTCTTTAATTTCTTTCAATTCTCGGAGGATAACTACAGATCTCTCCACAATATCCAAACGATCATCGTTATCACATTTCAAAGTTTCTACCATTTATGGTCTGCCGTTCTTGATTTCATTTAAATTACTTTCCAAGACCGAAATTAATAAGCTAGGCTCAATATCAAAATTAAACATAAAGCCCATCTCATTATATGGAAAATTTATATTACTTTAAATCGACCGTGGTAAATAAGTAATTTTAGAATATTTGAAAATACGTTCTTTTTTTTAAACTTTTTTTTTTAAAATTAATTAAATTTCTAAAAAATATCTAAACAAAAATGGCGTTGTGTCCTGAGGAGAGATATAAATATAAAATAAAAATATTGTTTTTACCTTATAATAACGAATAACCTAGGTATCAAGACTATCCTGTAGTCACGGTCAACAACTGTCAAAAAAAGACGAAATTAATAAAAAACAGAAATAGAAATGACAAACTAGAAAACTAAATAAAAAGAACTATGAAAATTGAGCAGACAATCCAAACTGGCAAAGATCTAAATATAGAAATAACTTATTCAAATTACAAAAATCGCAAAGAAACGTATGGTTTTTTTGTACACATTTATTTTCTTTAATATTCATGAAAAAATTAATTATTATAAAAATCTTTTTTCATCAAAAACGATAAAAAAAAAAATCTATTATATATATTTTTATTCAATATCTACAGGTTTGGGAAAAAATTTTTCGAGAAATTTTTTTTATAAAATTATTATGGGTTGGGTTGGGCTTGGAAAATATTTTTATAAATTATATTGGGCTGGGCTTGGGGAAATTTTTTCAAAATTATTATGAGCTTGGACGCTTGATAATTTTTTTTATTATTACAGAGTTGCATGTGTTTTATTTGGTGATATAATAAAAACAAAAACTATTAAGCGGTATAATAATAAGTTTGAAGTGTTTAAAATACCACATTTATGTATTAGGAAAAAAATTTAACAATTAATAAAAATTTCTCATAAAACCTTTTAATTACAAAAAAATAATTTTTTAAATTTAAAATGTTTAATATTAATAATATTTTGTCTAATAATACCAATAATAGTTTTAGAAATTCTTCTTTATATAATAATAATTCCTTTTTTACATCATTTTCGCAATCTGCTATAAGTGCCAATTCTACTATAATAAACCCTATAAACTCACCGGCAATTCAAAACCCAAAAAGAAAATATAATTGCTGGAATAAAGAGAAAATTGACATAGTAACCAAATTGTTGTCCCAGTCGGAAATGGAAAGAATGAAAATAAAGGACATTGCCAGACAGATATATCAATAGCCTCGTTTAACAAATTAAGGCAAGAAATTTTTCAGAGTTTATAGGGGGGCCATTGAAGCAATATCAAATTCAAAAAAAGGGATGCAAATAAAAGACACATCTGAAATCGAAAGAAAGGTTATAAATATTTTAATGGATAACAACACCTCGATTATCAAAGATATCATAGAAAATTTGCCTCCAGGTTTCCCAAAAAATGAGGGGACCATCCGAAAATATATTAAAAAATAGGATGGTCTAAAAAAGGGCTGGAATAGAGCCCGATCGACGAAATACACCAGGAGCAATTCGCATTCGCCAGGCTTATTGCCTTCCTAAACATTCCTATGGAAAAAATGTTCTTCCTAGATGAAACAGGCATAAACCTACATGTTGTACCTGTGTATGCTTGGGCCCCTTACAACGTCACACCAACTGTGATAGTTCCACCTTCCAAAGGAATGTTAGCATTTTATGTACAATAGGAATTGGTGGCCTTATAACCTATCGAATTATTGAAGGGCCCTTTAATGGGTTGCTTTTCCTTGATTATCTGAGAAAATTAGTAACAATTCTTCCAAATGATGCAATTATCATTATGGATAATGCCGCAATACACAAGTGTCATCTTATTGATAGCTATAAAAATCGAATTGAATATCTTCCGCCATATTCACCTCAATTAAATCCTATTGAAAACTTTTGCGGAGTCATGAAAAACAAATATAGGTCTATACCAAGGCCAAACAATAGAGATCAAATCATAAATAATGTTACTTCGATATTAAATCAGTACATTCCGTACGATTTTACAAACTTTTATATTCGTATGCATGATTTTTTGGAACTTGGTTTTCGGAAGCAACCAATCAATTAAAGGTAATATAAATTTATATAATATTTTAAATATATTTTTATCTTTTCTCTATTTATATAAAAATAAAGATGCCAATTTTGGAACACTCAAAACTAAACGAAAAGGCAATTTTAAAATATAATATTTTCTTACAAAATTAAATCATTATGAAAATTATTATTATTGTGTTTGTATTTGTAATTATAGATTATTATAATATATACAAAATAAAATATTCTTTGGTTGATAATTTTTATATTTCGTTCTTCTGAGCTCATTTCTATAGAAAAAAAAGAATGGCATTTACATTTATCTGCAATATAATTTAATTACTTTAAAGGTGGGTGGTGGCTGATTTTAAGTTTAAATTCTTTAGTGTAAGTCTTTATGATCAATATTGAGATTTAAGGTTCATAGAATCTAAAATAAAGATCATTAAATACCTAGTATTATTTTTTGTTGATGATTTATACAATACAGTATTATCACTTATACCAAATCTTCCAAAAAATTAATTTTCCAATTACATACGATATTCTAGAAACATTTCATATAGGTAAATTCTTATGTTACTTTTTTTTTAAAATTTATTGTAAAAATTTGAAAAAATGTTCACTTAAACTATTTTTTTCCTAATACATAAATGAGGAATTTATGTTTTTTAAAAACTTCATAATTAATTATTATAGGGGAGACCGGGGTAAAACGATAGGCATTTTGCATATTTACCATAAAAATTTTAAACAAGAGTCAAACACAACAAATTATAGATCAATGTGTAGCCCCATCTCTCTTCTACAAGATAAAAAAAAGTGTAGCCCTCTACCTATAATATTTTAGGAGCTATGATTAGTTATGTAAAACTACTCATTTTGGCCATTTTACCCTGGGTACAGGGTAAAATGGATAAGCACTAGGGTAAAGTGGTTAAAATAATATTTGACACATATTTATTGTTTTATTTAACAAATATTACAAATTTAAGATTTATTTATGATTTTTATTTAAAAACTAATCGATACAATAAGGACATGTAAAATAATTATCATAATTAGCACATTTAGAATGTGCCCATTCAAGGCACATTGTACATTTTAGCCATTCATCGTCCTCCGGACTATTTTTATAGTTTTTATTACAAATAACACATAAACAATTATTTTTTGATATCTTTTTTTTTCTCTGAATTAATAATTTTTTTTTATAAGGTGTAGATATTAATATTTCTGAATTCTTTTTTTTAGATATTTTATCCGATGAAATATTGAATAATTTTGGAATAGGTATTATAGATGAAGGATTGAATACTTTATTATAATTTATTGAGCATGGTGGTAACATATCATGATAAGGTTCATCAATATCATCTGGAACATTTTCGTTCAATAATATAGATAAATCACTATCATTATTTTGAGTCACTGTAAGATTTTGAGTCACTGTAATAATTTCATCATTATTTTCAAATTCAATATTTGAGTTAGCATTTGAATTATTACAGCAGATATAATCTTGTTCTGTAAATATATTTGGGTTTAAAGGAAATATGCCACATGCTAAGAATCCATTTAATATATTATTTGATGTCACTGCCCTTGGTATTTGATTTTTTAACACTCCTGGAAATATCATAAATCTGAAATTGTTGCCCCACATGATTTTTAGATTGAGTATTATTAAAATTATGAAATACAATATAATTTCAATTGAGCATTTTTATTAAAGTTACCAAATCAATAATATTTAGATTGAGCATTATTAAAATTATGAAATACAATATAATTTCAATTGAGCATTTTTATTAAAGTTACCAAATAAATAATATTTAGATTGAGCATTATTAAAATTATGAAATACAATATAATTTCAATTGAGCATTTTTATTAAAGTTACCAAATTAATATTGATATTTAGATTGAGCATTATTAAAATTATGAAATACAATATAATTTCAATTGAGCATTTTTATTAAAGTTACAAAATTAATATTGATATTTAAATTGAGTTATTAAAATTATGAAATACAATATAATACAAACAATATAATTTAATTACTTGTTTAGGCGTTAATCCCATAAATGACCTACTTGCTTCTAATATGTAGTCACACAATCTAGATTCTTCTTCATTTGTAAATATTTGTTTATGATGATCTGAACTTTTAATACCAATTTTACATCTCCTTCTCAACGTTGTATAAGGTATGTTAAATTTTTAGCAGACAAATTTAATGAAGTATTATTTGTTATTTTATATTTTATGGCTTCATTTATTATATTTACATCTCTGTATATGGTTTTTCTTTTATAATTTCTCATTATTTGATTGATAAAATAAAAATTATAATAAATGAATTAATGAAAAATTAATGTGAATAATTTTATATTTTAACCGTTTTACCCATAACAGCTTTACCCCTAGGTGACATATATTATAAATATCGTTATTGCGTGACTTCTAATATAGCTAAAGATGTCAGATAAATTTTATTTTATAGCTAATACATTAAGGAACATGTGTGCCAAATTTTGAATCCTGAGAATATGTAAATTTTACTAAAATCAAAATATACTAGAGAATGATTTTTATATTTTTTGGGTAAAAAACAGTTTTTTGACAAAATATTTAAAACCAGGTAAGTTTTTTAAAAGATGAACATAGGTAAGAAATTAGATATAAAAATACATCTTCACACCAAATTTAAGGTCTTTATACTCAATGGTTAAAAAGTTATTTGCGTTAACATTGTTACCCCGTCAATCGCTTTACCCCGGTCTCCCCTACCACTTAATAGTTTAGGTTTTTATTATATCACCAAATAAAACGCATGCTACCTTGTAACTATGGGTCAGACATTGGCCTAAAACAAATTTTTAAAAAATCAAGGCACATGAAAATCTGATTTTGATTGTATTTTCAAATTCATTATGATTATTTAAATATTTTATTTCAGTTCTCAACTATCAAAATTATTATGTCCTTTCATTGGGCTTGGAAGAATTTTTTAAAATTATTATGGCTTTGTAATTTGCCTGGGAATTTTTATTAAATATTATGTATAAGTGATCAGTAATATTTAACAAATAATTGTTATTATCAAGTAAAAGCTTTAAATTATTTTTACTCAAACCATAGTATTTACACTTAGTTTTAATGGAATGACCTAACCTAAAAAGGGGAGGGGGTAAAAAGAATAAAAATTGGATATTATTTTAAAATAACAGGTAGCAACTATCATAAAAGTAAGAAGAAAATTCTAATTCCCGATCATTTTTGGCGGGCTATCTACTAGTAATAAATAAAGTTTCAAAAACACCTAATACTAAATTTTCGATCTATCCACCCGGCTAATCAGGGCCGCAATCCGGCCTGACCAAATCAAGTAAGATCTATAATATCGGAGAATAAAATGTTTTTTTTGCCAACGACTAATTTATACGTGCACCCCTCCCTCGCCTGTCCCGGAAAATGTTCTCCTTGAAATGATGTATATAGAGCACACTCAGTCGCCGAGGTTCTATTTTTTTATATATATAATAAATACTAATTTATTACAAGTTGGACTAGAAGGATAGGAGTAAGGGGTAATTTATTTTCATGAATAATCTAATTTCATATTGATTATATTTCAATTTAACAGACCGAAAAATAAGTAAGAAATCAAATTTAGAACTTGTTTTGAATGATAGTAATAATAGGTAACTGATTATTACATATTCTTGAAGAAGTTCTTTTTTTATGATTTTTTTAAATAGGTAAATTGGAGTATCTCATCACACTGGGCTGCCAAAAATTCCCTTTATTTTATGAATAATTAATGAACCTATATTTTGATGAGAGGTGATTTATATTTTCTTTTATTTTTATAAGGTATGGTAGCAAAATATATATTTATACCTTTTATTTAATAAGGATTTAGGTTAATACTTATTCCAGTGTTGTTTATATCTATACTAGCATATAATCCGTAGAATTAAGGGTGAATCAGATATTTCCCCATTGCTGATGGATGAATTATAAATTTGCCTATCTTACGAGATGTGAACTCAAAATTTTATTTCATTTTAATGATTTTTACATTTTATTTAATAAGGATTTAGTTTAATACTTATTCACGTGTTGTTTATATCTATACTAGCATATAATCCGTAGAATTAAGGGTTAATCAGATATTTCCCCATTGCTGATGGATGAATTATAAATTTGTCTATCTCACGAGGTGTGAACCCAAAATTTTATTTTATTTTAATGAGAGGTGGTTTCTAAATTTTCCATTATTTAAAAAAAAACTTTAATACAGTATATTAGTACCTTCAATATGAACAAATAATGATGTAGGGCATTAATAATTCGTCAACAAGTAATCTATATTAAGGTATGCAAAACCATCATCTAACAATATTTTACAAATAAAGAGGTAAATATTTTAGGCAAAAGTAAAATTTCTGATTCATCATCAAATGAAGGTCTGGTTGGTCTCATACCTGGTTAGCTACTAGTAATAATAATATTAATAAATTCAAAGTTGTACCTTTAAATTTATGCGTGAGGAAGGAATCTATAAATGATGATATTTCTCTCGTCAACAATGGATTAAATATATTTTGAGTTGCTAATTTTAAATATCCATTATAGTCCGTCAAAAAGGCGTTGGGCTGCCCAATTAGAGGAGCACTTGGAATGGTGAATAAATTATCGGAGAATGGAATTTTGAAAGCAAACGCAAAATCAGACCCTATTCAATATTATAACAATGTGTTAAGTAAAAAAAATAAATAAGAGATGGGAAATACCCTGAAGAGGTCCAAAAGTGTAATCAATTTGGCGAATGGGTTTCCAAGAAAGACCCTCTTGATATTCACCATTATAGATGGCCAATAAAGCATTGTTTTTGATGATTTCGGTTCCTACCTCTCTTCCCAACATTCGTTTCACTACGTTATCGAATTTGGATGGCTTGCCATCAAATTGCTCCAACAATGATATGTGCACGAAAATGGGATCACCTATTAACTTTTATAATCAAACTATTTTCTTAAATTATTGCATTTAACTTGTATGTATTTCCAGGGCTGGGAAACAAAAAAAAAAATTTGAAGTTCAGAAACAAATTTGTTTTAATATCCAAACAAAAACAAACTCAAATTTTCAAAAACTATACCTACATTTTTTTTAATATTTGAAAAAAAGGAATTTGTATTATATTTTTTTTAAATCTAATTTGCTTGAAATTAGTAGTAACGTGAATGGAAAAAACTATATAATAACAAAAATTAATATTTTTAAATAATCTAAAACAACAAAATGACTTAAAAATTCCAAATGTTTTTAATTTTCCCGGCTCTAATTTTATTAATTTAGATATACCTCCTCACTATGCTTGATAAGAGGATGCAATATGGCATGGCCATATTTATCGATAATAAAATAAGAAACGGAATTCCACGTTTCTTTTGATAGAATTTTTTCAATCGAATCTAAGGTTACATCGATTCCTACCACTCCAATAAATCTAAATTATATATATAAACATAAACAAACAATATTTTAAACCGATTCAAAAGATCTAACTTTTATCTTATTAAGCAACAAAATTAGTAATTTATAAATCATTATAGCAACCACAAAAATAAAGGCATCGCATCGCGGCCTAAAATACAAAAATAATGGGAAATAGCATAGGTATTAGTGATAAACATCCTAACTATCATCGTACTTATTATAAATGTGGGCTTTATAAATATTATGAGTATTTTATTTTTGATTACTTTCCGTTTTTGTTGCTAAAAACGGCCTTTGATGCTGTAATAATGAGTTCGGAATTAAGGGCATCTAAATACGGGGATATCCATATTTGTTCGGATGATTCATGACGAGCATCAAATAGGCTTTGCAAAAAGTGATAATAAGGGGAAAGGGCTTTGAAAGTGCGTATCTTGTGATCCCAAGCTTCTATGTTTAATCCATAATTTTCGCAAGAAAATTTTTTAACGTAAGAATGAGCGTGTTCAGAAACAGTGAATGTAAATATGAATGCCTTTTAATGTAAAAATCAATTTGATTTAAATCGCTTTAAATCAAGATTTTTTTTAAATCATTGATTTAAATCAATTTTTTGTGTTCATAATTTAAATATAGTCTATTACATGTTTTTAAAGCTTACTACAACAATTTTATGTTTATTTTAATATATCTATTTCATCCTTCTACTGTTTGATTCTTCCTTCCAATGATTTAATCTCATTATAGAAACACAAATAATTTCCTTTTTATGACCAGCTACAAATGAATAAGAAACAATTCACGTTCTAATATAAAATTAATCAAGTAAATATAAATTAAAATTATTATAAAAAAAGTATAATTTTAATTTCACCAATGGTCATCAATTTTCATTTAAAATTTGGTTTAAACAAAATTTTTATAAGGAATATTTGGAATTTAAAAAAATCAATGATTGAAATACACCTTGCTTTTAATATAAGCAATTGGCTACATTCAATCTTCCTCCGTACATATCGTCGGTCTCAATACAAAACTTAATAACTAACTGATGTGCATGTGATTTTACGATTATGATTTGAATTTTAAATTGAATTTTTATAGACGCCCTCTGATGAGCATTTTAAGTAATTAACAAAAAAAATTATTAATTATTTTGGCAATTAATAATTGACACATGAGTTAGATCATGTGAATCATCTTATAATTTTATATAAGAATATATAAATTTTTTATTTTTCATTAGTATTTTTTTATTTAAAAAATAACATATTAAAATGAAATTAAAAAGTTGTATAAAATTATGGATTTAACAATTAATTCCCATAAAACCATAATTATATTTAAAATTTCTTTTTGTTTTTTTGTCTAATATATTAAAAATTATTTGGCTTTTTAGGTAAAATGCCTAATTTTACCGCTAAGACTTTTTAAAAATTATAGCCAAAAAAAATCATTAGTTGATGTGAAAATTGGAATGGAAATAAAATTGTTGAGATCCTTATATTATTTGGTTTCAATCTGAATAAGCGGATTGAGGTTAGTGGAAGGGAATGAAGGGAAGCAAGTAGTCCTATATTAAAGATTTATCGAGAACCCACGGAATACTTGTCAAACCATCAAATCTTAAGCCGCCTTCGTGTGATAGTTGATGCAGATTAGAGACTAAGAAGAATATACAATTATTGTTAGGAAATATGTTGATATTGTAATTAAATTCTTATTAAAGATTGATGCTTAGCTTTTATTTTAAGGGCTGCGAGAGATAAAACAGCCTCAATGATCTGATATGTGAATAAGATACGCATAATTTGATAATATTTAGTAAAATATTAGGTTGTTGATTAACCAAAATCTTCATAAAGAAAAACGACTTTCATCATTAGAAAATTTATGCCGCAATCGAGTTCAATTATAGATCAGTTTTATTTTGATCAATAATAAGATTTGAGAGCAAGCATGCAACTTTATTCTAATAATAGCAGAAAGAAAAACATTTAGAAATATACATGTCAGTGACTTTTCAACAAAGTGTATGCGAAAAACTATAATGATTAGATCTCATTGGTTGTTCAGAAAAGTGGGTGTGAAAACCATAATGATTAGAGTTCAGTGGTTGTTCAATAACGTGGCTGCGAAAACTTCAATGATTAAATTTCATTGATTTTTCAACAACGTATGTGTGAAAAAAGAGATGTATATTTCAGCAGTTTTTTAACAACGGGTTTGTAAGAAGAAAAATAGATATTATGTTTGGCTTTAAAAACTGGTCCAAAAGGGCATAGAGACCTTAAGATAAAGTCGATATCTCGGCAATTGCAAACTGTCGTAGAAGACCCGGAAGTCTAAAAGATCTATATGGTTACAAGATTTAGATGCAAAGAACCAATCAATTACCAGAGACGTTGGAAACAAGCGGCTAGATACAACAAATGGTCAAGACGTTCAAGCTGCAATCGTTAATCGCAGATCAAGTATCGTCAATCGTTTACCGAGATAAAGCGCTAATCATTTATTACAAGAGAATGGTAAAAACAAGCAACAAGCTAGGATAAATTGTAAAGAAATTCAGATGGGTAATAGAAGAAACAAAAGTTGAATTCATAGATATTCGTTTAAAAGCAATCGTAATCAATTACCAGTTATAGTCAATTACACGATAAAGTGCTATTAGTTACAAGAGAATCTTAGAAAACAAGCAAAGAATAGGATAATTCATCAAAAGAATTTACGATGGACTTTAGAAGAACAAAGTTTGTAAAGAAAAAATAGTATCAATCGATAATTGTTGATTAGCAATTGTGAATTGTTGAAAAGCAAGCTCTCTAACTTAAGTGGAAGGGTGTTGTAATATTTAGATGAAAACGAAATATGTATTATTCAAATTAGAAGTTTTATTACAATATTATAGACTCAGTAAATGATTATTAAAGAAAAGATATATAATTGAGATTTTATGAATTTTATACCACTTTCCAATTTTTAGGAAAGTATTCTTTCTTAATTTTTATTTTGTTTTAACCTTTTACCTTTTAATTTTTATATCTGATTATCTTATAATTATCTAATAAAGTGATAATAAAATTATTTTATTTATGTTTATATATATTCTGATTATTCAGTTCTTTCTATTTCAATCTATTCTCTAATAGTTACCTCAATTTTGCTTACTAAAGTTTACGACTAGAAAGTGCTTTTACCATTCGTGACTACCAAATCTGTCTTATTATAATTTGGTATGAAATGATATAAACCCAGGGACAAGGAACGGAACTTGAGTAAATTTATAGAACGGAACGTGCATTCCGGAATTTTCCTGGAAGGTTCCTAAAAATATATATAAATTTATTATTTATTTCTCTAATTAAAAAAATTTTAATCCATCAAGTGTTGCATTGCATATATTAAGTTCTTTTTATTTTCTTTTATAGTTTTTTAATAATAATAAATAATCATTAATCATAACTAGCAAAGTAATAACAATTAGCAAACAAGTAGTAAATTAAAAAATTAAAAAGAAGAGAAGTATTTTTATCAAATTTAATTTTAATTTTTTTTCTAAAATTTTAATGGACTGATGATAATAAAAAATCATCCATAGCCAGGTAAGTTTTGAACGTTGTTTTTCGACAATTTATACTAACATCACAAAGAACCAATATAAATGATAATCTTTTAGAAAATATGTTATTGTTTGATATAATAATTGATTCAATTAATGATTAAATAATGGTTAATTAAAATGTTTAGATTTAAAAAATATTTTTTCTAGCGTTCGGATGGAACGGCTAGGGAACTGAATAATTTTTTTGACCGAAACGGGACCAAAATACCCTTGTTTCGGGTCCCTGGATGTAACACTTTTTATTGGTATGAAAACAAGGGGTAAATAATATTTTTAGCAGTTCACATGTATAACTTGCAAATTACACCTTTGCCAGATTTTCATAAACCCCGGCAATGTCTTAGATTCGTTATTATCCTTTTTAAATGATATAATTAAAAATCTTCCAGAATTTTTGTAAAAATGTCCTATTATTAGTAGCTAAAATGACCTTACATAAAATTTTAAATATTTTGGGGAATAAGTTAAAAAAATTATTTTTTTATCACAATCTGTCCAAATTATATCATATCAAGCACGTTGGTCATGGACCTGCCCAAAATGAGCGAACGTGAATTATATGGAAGCCCTCCATATAATTATGCCGATTTTTTTCTCAAGGATACCAACAAACCTTGTAACTCAAATGTGTTTTATCATGAGTGGAACTATACCCTATCTAATTATAATATTAAAGTATAGTATAGTTATGAGTGTATAGGAGAAAAGAGCGAGAAAAAAGAAAACTATTTCTTCCAAATACAAAAAGTTATTATTTAATTAGTTAGGTTTAAGATATTGAGAAATTTGTCTAAGGACGTTATAAAAAGCCTAATTAATTTTTGTTTAAGTGTTGTAAGTATTTATAATTAGTATTTAATAATTATTTAGTAATTTTCCTATAATCCGTAAAGGACACATAGGTTATCTTACTTAGTATTGGAGACCTATAATATTATGATGGGATATCTAACTTTTATATTATAATTTCACTATATAATTGGAGTCATACTTTATTAGGGCCTATAGAGATCTCTTAATCTACATTTATATGAGTTTATATATCCTTAGTCATGATGAATTATACTTCTACACAACGAATGACCTTAAAATAGCCCTTATACATTATTACTTTATATCAGTAGCAAAATTGGAACTAGATAATATCAATTTCGAACTAAAGTATCTTAATATCATTTCTAAAAATATCTTCCTCTCAATCAGTTTTCATTTATATAGAAACAATATCATTTCTTATAGTAACTTCCTCTCAACCGTCATTATTTATATAGAAGCTGGATATCATTTATTAAATACTAACAGTTAAAGAATATTGGAGAGCCTTTCTTAAAATATCATATTAGAGACTAACTATCGATAAAGAATTAGAGATTTTTTTAAAAAAAATAGATATATGATTACCTTTCTAAAAACTCAGCAGTCATTCGTCAGATGCTCATAGATTAGGATTTATTTTAGTATAAGGAATTCGGAAGACGAGAGATTATTAAAATTTGGTGATATGATAAATGCTATATAAGTTATTTTTATAGTTTATATATTTTTCGATATGTGGAATAAATGATTATAATAAAGTTTACTATAATAGCGACGAAGGATTCTATGAATAAAGAAGAAAAACTACTAACTGAATTTATCAGTGTTTTTGATGATAAGTCAAGACTAGTTAATGATTTTGAAGTTAGCATACATCTTAGTGAGGTAGCATGGCCGAAATCATATCCAGCATGTAAAGTACCTTTTCCATTACGAAAACCAATTGAAATGGAACCTGATTTATTTATTAAATCAGGATATTGAAGGAGATTGACCCAAGAAAAACTGTATGACATGGGCTACTCCAACAGCAAAAGTGCGTAAAACAAATGGAGAAATCAGGATTTGTGCGGATTTTAAGGTTACATTAAACCCATTTATCTTACATGTTTACCATATAATACCAACAGTGGATGATCTATTGGCCAAATTACAAGAGGGGGGGGAGTTAAAATTTACTGTCATAGATTTAAAAGATGCTTATTTGCAGCTACCAATAAAAGGAGCTCAAAGGAATACCTAACTATATCAACCCATATTGGGTTTTTCGATATCAATGTATGCCTTTCGCCCTTTCTAGTGCGCCGACTATTTTCCAACGATATATGGATAATTTATTACAGGACTGAAAAATGACAGGAGTATACCTGGATATTATCATAAAGGGAAAAAAAATGATGTAGAACATTTGAACAATGTGAAAAAAAAGTATTAATGAAATTAAAACAGGCTGATATGAAGGCAAAATGGGCGAAAATACGTTTTTTAAAAGAATCAGTTTCTTTATAGGTGAAAATGGCATGCACCCAGCGAAACTCCTAACAATATACACCAATGCGATCTTTTTTAGGACTTGTGAATTATCAAGAGAGATTCCCAGCCGCTCCACTGCATAAATTAACACATTAAAAGTTCATGACAGAGAACAAGATGTATTTAATAAATAAAACAGCTTTTGTCAACAGATAAAACTTTAATTCCTTATTTGTCAAACTTACCAATCATATTGGAATGTGAAGCCTCCAACACTGGTTTTGGAGCTGTGCTACTTCACGTAGTTTGGTTTTAGCAGACCTATCACATTTGCTTCGCGAACATTGGAGTCAGAGAAAAATTATGCACCAATAGAAGAGGCACACACACTTTTGTGGAATGGAGAAATTTCATATTTTCATTTTTGGACGAAAATTTATATAGTGAACAGATCACAAATCTTTGGAAAAAATATTTGCTGATAAACGGGACTACCAAAAACATCCAAAAGTCGTTTAACACGCTGGGCAAGTAAAATGTCCGCATATGATTTTGAAGTTGAATATCGTCCAGGAAAAGAAAACTTAGTGGCTGATGCATTATCTAGACTGCCAGTAGCAAGTATGGAGTCAAAAAACGACCAGAAACATGGATTAAAAATTAGAGCTGTAAATTTGCTCGGTATAAATCTTGGTCAGGTTGAACTCCAGAAAGAAAAAAGGAAAGATAGATTGCCAAATAAAGTAATTAAACATTAAGCGAGGATGGGTAGGGTTTGATCGAAAAATGATGCAGAGTTGGGAGGAATTGTCAGTAGATCGTGATGTCATTAAATGGAATGGAAAGTTGGTAATTCCAACCGTGTGAGGAAGCCATATTAACTATTATACACAATAGACATCCAGAAATAAATGCTATTTGTTGGTGGCGTAATTGCGATAGACATTGAAAAATGTTCGTTTATGTATTCCATGTCAAAGTAACCGGTCGAATAAAATGGAGGTTCCTTTATATTAGTGGAACATCTATAATATGCCATGGAAACGCATTCAACTAGATTTCGCGGGACCTATCGATTCGTATTCATGGTTAGTAGGAGTTGATACATATTCTAAATGGGTTGAGGTCGAATTGATGAGAGAGATCACGTCTACAACAATGATCAGGATTATAAGGAAATGGTTCTTATGTTATGGAAAGCTAAGACATATTGTGTCAGATAATGGCCCTCAGTTTATTTTTGGAGAATTGCGAAGATTCTGTTTTGAGAAAGATATTAAATTAATACATTCAACACCTTAGCCTTACCATCCCAAAACGAATGGGTTAGCTGAAATAATACGAACATTTAAGAGTGGATATTTTGCCACTAGAAAAGATATTTAGGAACCAGAGGAAGCTATGGGAGAAGTTTGACGGCATACAGAATGGGCGAGCACTAATCAACTGGACGTTTATCGGCAAAATTATTGTTGGAGGATTAGATTGGTTACACCCAAATGCTAAGGATGAGATTGAACGATCTAATATGCGACAAAGACAGCGCATGATGAGCACATTCAAATGAGGGGATTAGAGGTTTCCTAACCTGCATAGATACTTAATGAATTCAGGTTGGAGAGAAGGAATTATAAAATCCACTGGTAGATATTCCTATTTGGTAGAAAATAAAGATAGAACGATACAAGAGCACGCTGATCAACTGCGAAAATGGGATATAGCGAAAGTAATGGAGAAGTCAGGGGGGGGGGAAGAAAATAAAGAAAATATGGAGTCGGAAATAGTTGAGAAATTGTAAAATGTAGAAGGACCACCTATATAGAGAGATAACGGCGAAATGGAAAAGACTGATGAAAATTCGGGTCCACAGAATATGTTTTTATTACTTCGAGAATTAGAAACAACAATGAAGAGAAAAACACATCGACCGAGGAAGCCTACACATCGTCTGATTGAGGAGTTTTTAAAGTGTGGAGAAATGTGATAAATGCTACATAAGATATTATTATAGTTCATACATTTCATATTACATTCTATTTGGATTATATTATGATAATTATCATGCTTTTATGATTGATAGCGTTAACATATTTTTCGTTATGTGGAATAAATGATTACACAATAAAGTTTACTTTAGGTGACGCAAGGTGGTATGTAACACTTTCCTTGAGAGAATTTGGTGTATGATTTTAGTGGTAAAAAAAGTGTGGTGGGTTATTTTGTTGAAGAGGGAATGAGATCGAGGCATAGTAAAAAAATATAAAGGTTTTATCGGAGGAGGAGTGTATATCTATAGTTAAAGCATAAGAAAATAAAAGTCTGAGGCTAA
This sequence comes from Gordionus sp. m RMFG-2023, assembly GCF_954871325.1. Taxonomy (NCBI): domain Eukaryota; kingdom Metazoa; phylum Nematomorpha; class Gordioida; order Chordodea; family Parachordodidae; genus Gordionus; species Gordionus sp. m RMFG-2023. Next base: position 21,092,119 of record NC_088775.1, read on the forward strand.
AAGTTTGGAAGTTAAAGGAGATTTAAAGAAATAAATTTATTACCTCACACAGTTTTAAATAACAACTGGGAAATGATAAAAAAAAAGATTTGGTTGATGGAAGCGGAAAAGGTCTGTGATTGACAAAGGAACCGTTGAAACATGAAGAAACGTGGTAGTGGAAACTTGACGTATCCTAGACAATTGATGAGAAAAAAAAGATGCTTCAAGGAATGGATAAAAACTATGGCGGAGATTGACATATAAAAATATAAGATACCAAAAAGAAATGCTAAAAAAGTAGATGCGAAAATGATGCAAGAAACTAAAAGGCTGGAGATTGCAGGGGAGTTGGAAAATGAGAAAGGGAAGAGGAATATGTTTAGGATTGCTAAGCAGAGGGTGAAAGAGATAGGATGTAATGGGTGTGAACTGTTTAAAAAACATTAAGGGAAATGATTGCTAGTAATGAAATTAAAAATGTTTGGAAGTTGTATATGGAAATTCTATCGAATGAAGAGAATGAATGGGACAATGATATGAAATGGGCAAAGGTGGATGTAGATTTGACAAAGATGAAATTAGAACTTTAAAGCATGAAGTAAAGAAGGGCAAAATAAAATATACAGATTAGCCAAACAGCGAGAAAAGAATTCTAGTGATATAAACGGAGCTTCGAAAGTAATCAAAAACAAAGATGGGAAATTGATAATAAAGGAAAAAGATGAATAGTTGGAAAGAATATTTTCAGGAGCTTCTCAACTTTAATGTCCACATACTACATCTAGACGAACACTCCCCATGTCAAAACCTTGTACAACCTATAACAGAACAAGAAATAATCACTTGCCTCAAGCATATGAAAAACAATTCCAATAGAAAGCCTTAAAGCACTAGGAGATGAGGGAATACACCTCCTCACAAATCTGTACAATAAAATACTGAGAAATGAAGAGATCCCTCAAAAATGGAGGCAGAGCTATCTAGTTCCTTTCTTTAAAAATAAAGGGGATCCATACAATTGTCAAAATTACAGGGGCATAAAACTAATGTCACACTGTCTAAAACTATACGAAAAAATAATATAAAAAAATTAAGAGACATAATCTAAATAGGAGAGACTCAGTTTGGCTTTATGCCTGGAAGATCAACAACTGATGCTATCCACGCAATTAGGCAAATGAGTGAAAAATACAGGGAAAAGAACAAAAAGCTACACATGGTCTTTCTCGATCTAGAAAAGGCCTTTGATAGAATCCCAAGAAAACTTATCTGGTGGGCGCTACGCCACAAAAAGGTTCCCAAAAAATATATAAGAATAATATAGGATATGTATATGGGCCATACAACAATGGTCCGTAGCACAACAGGTACTTCAGCAAGCTTCACAATAGCCGAAGTAGTTCATTATGAGTCGGCTCTCAGCCCACTTCTTTTCATTACAGTAATAGATGTATTAGCACAGTCTATACCTCAAACAGTCCCGTGGAATATGATATTTGAAGATGATATTGTGATACTTGCCGAATCCAAGGATGAAATGAAAGAAAGATTAGTGAGTTGGATAAATATCCTAGAAAAGCATGGACTAAAGGAGATGAAACAGAGAGTATTGATATAAATGAATGGCAGATATCAGCAATTGAAAGCTGCAAATATTTGGGCTCCACTATACAAACAAACGGCACAATAGAAAAGGAGATAAAGAGTAAAATAAATCAGGAGTTGTTAAAGTGGAGATCTTTATCTGGAGTGCTATTTGACAAAAGGATCCCACACAAATTAAAGGGAAAAATTAACAGTTCAGTACAACCAACTATTCTATATAGTTCGGAAACATGGCCAACCAAGGAATCAGACGAGAGTTCTACAAACTATGGAGATGAGAATGCTGAGATTGCTGGGGTAACCAGAAAGGATAAAGTGCGCATTACAAGAATACTAAGTAGTTTAAAGTAGAGATCTGCAAAGTTAGGCCCGGCCCGTACCCGGCCCGAAGCCAGTAATTATATTTTAAATAATCGGGTTCGGGCCGGGCCTAATATTTTTATAAAAAAATCGGGCCAGGTCGGGTCGGACCTTGAAATTTTTTTAAATATATCTAAATTTATCAATTTTATATTGAATTTTTTATGTAAAATAAAAAATTTTGATTTTATTTATTGAAACTAATGAGTAATTATTAAAATTAATTTCTATATTTAAATAAATTCGGGCCGGGCCGGTTAATTTTTTTAAAAAATTTTTGGATTCAAGCCGGGACGGCAAAACTTTTTTAAAAAAAATTCGGGTTCGGGTCGGGCGGGCAAAACCATTTTAAAAAAATTTCGGGCCGGGGCGGTCTTGAAAATTAGGCCCGATGCAGATCAGTAGTTTAAAGGTAGTGTCCATTAAGACTAAGTTAATGGTAAACAGACTTAGGTGGTATGGGCACACAATGAGAAGGCCTATGAACTACATAGGAAATAAGGTTGAGAGTTTGGAAGTGATGGGCAAACGTAAGAGCAAGGCCAAAACTTCAATGGGGCCATAAAGTTAGAGCCAATATAAAGAAGTATAAGTTAGATAAAAGAGATTGTATGAATAACATAAAGTGGAGAGAGATGTTGAAGGAGCTTACCACCAGAAAAGGTGAAAGCTAAAGAGAAAAAAATAAATATTATATTTCCATTAGTATTACTTCAGCATGAGTATTCATAAAATAATTTAATGGGCTTGGGAATTTTTTTTGAAACTAATCATGGGCTTGAGAAATTTTTTTAACATTAGATATGGGGGCCGGGCTTGGGCCTAAAAAAAAATTTTACTGCGGGCCTGGGCCGGGCTTGGTCAAAAAATTAAGGCCCATGAAGGTCTCTGATGCCGATGCAAGAACGGTGGTCATATAGTTTCGAGGTAAATGTAGGGCTTCGTCAGGGTTCGGTCTTGAGTCCATTATTTTTTATTACAGTAATGGAATTGTGGCTAGAGGAACTCGTAAGGGACTCCCATGGGAAATACTGTATGCTGATCACTTAGTAGTGATAGCAAAAAGTAAAACAGAATTGAAGGATAAAATAGTTAGATGGAGAATGGATTAAAAATGAACATAAAAACGATGAAGGTGATGTTGGGAGGTAAATGTGTAGAAAAGATCGAAGAGACAAGCATGTGGTGTATGTGGGTAAGGTGTTGCTAGAAACTCCATCAATTGTACCTGCTAGCGGTTCACAATAGGTAGTGATGTAAAGGGAAACAGTGGGCAAGAGCGTCGTTTTTATGTAGTGTGTGAAAGAAGTGAAAAATGATTGTAATATAACTGGTATTCTGGATGAAAGTTCTAGATAATGACATGAAAATGTTATTTTTAACCCAGGACGACGCCTTGGGCCGCGAATGTAGAAAGGCAAATAGAAGGGAAAATAGCTTACCCGGGTAAACCTGGGAAAGGGCCACTAAACGAGGAAGAAGTGATAAATTGTAAACATTTTTGGTGATAGGTAGTTTAGGAAGAAATTTTTATTAGCTCAAAATGATATTTCTATAAACAAGAAAATTTCCGAAGGGGAATTTTTCCATGCCCCCCCCTCCGGCTACACCTATGAAATGTAAAAATTATAATTTATCGTTCAATTATATATTTTAAATTCAATAATTTTTTGTAACTCATTCCTAAATTTGAATAACAAAATTCTAAATTAGGAATTATGCACATCTTGCATAATTATAATAAAAATTATCTATATACATTTGTAAATAATTGTATCTGTGTACCGATACTTTTTAAATGACGTATAGGTATCTAGATCCTTTTTTGGATATATCTGTGTCTAGAATCGTTTGAAAAGTATAATTTAACAACTCTGGTAATGCAAAATGTTTATAAAAGATTACGACGGTTTTGCTTGCAATGAGACCGACCAGAAGCTTAGTCAAGTTCACATAAGATAATGAATAAGTGGTATTGTCAAAGTGAAATTACAATTGGAAGCTTTTGAGCTACGAGTAAGCTTTGATAATACTTGACATTAGCTTCGAAGCGTTTGCGATCAAATATGCAAATACTACCAGGTACGAATCGTTTAGTTCCGTCGAACTCATAATAATATTGTCCCGAATTGCATCTTTGAGAGCCATCCAAAGTTATTCCGTCTGTTACAAACAATATCAAACTGTGGCATAGTCTGTTATTCACTTGACTCAACATATCGAAGGCCAGTTTAAAAGCCGCCCTAATATTAAATAATAGTAATTATATTAACTGTAAAAAAATAGTTATAATATACTAGATGTATTTATAGATTATAAATTAATATTACTGACATTATATCAATTTTTAATTTTTCAAAATAACCTTTGTAAAATACATATCAATAAGTAATTTAATTGATATAAATTGGTTCCATGCAAATTCAGGCAAATATTTATCGCCAAAGTTTATTACCAAATGCATTTTATCGCGAATCCACAATAGCGAATACTATCCGGCGAAGAATAAATCGCGAAATGAATATCACGATTTTTTTATCGCGAAACCTTTATCGCGAATATATTGCAGCGATACTTTTATCGCGAAAAAATTATATAGTGAAGTCATTATCGCGAAACTCAAATATAGAAATAGCTATATCGGGGAATCAATATCGCGATAGAATATCCATTTTCGTTCGTGATTGCATGTTATGTATGGTTAATAAAGAATCTAGAACAAAACTCATTTTAACTTAGACATAAAATATGGTATCTGGATGATGGCACCCTAAAAATATTACAGCAGCGATAGATTATATAGAGTTGAATTCTCTAAACATATGTCATACTCTAAATAAAACTAAATCTGAAATATGCTTTTTAAATTCAAATGCCCTCGAAGTCCTGGGGTTTAAAATCATTAAAGAAAGTGAAATTAATTTTCTTGGTTAATCAGCTTTTTCAACTGAGGTGTTCATAGAAAAATTTTTTAAAGACTTATTAGGATTTGAAAATAAAGAAATACCTTCACACCAAAATTTTTTTTTAAAAAAATATTTTTCATATTTTTAAATCTATTAATCGTTTTCATAAATTTTTCCGAAGAATATTAGAAATTATCTAAAATATTAAATTGAAAGATTTTAACAGGAGCTTCTCATAATTACTCTCGAAAAAGGGAGGTTTATATTTATATCCATTAAATCTTATATCTCTTTATTCATTTTGGCATAAAGTTTGATGAACAACGCCATGATATTTTCTTTAATCACTTTTAAAGATCACCTTAAATTTGGCCTTGACTGCTTGGATATCTTTAGTTCTATCTAAAGCTGTTTTACCCACAGTTTTAACACATCAATCAATTTTTGAACCTTTTATTAAAAAAAAATTTTAAAATACTCTCATCAAAACCCCCTTTGGAATATATTCAACTATTATAAAATGCTGATCCTACTAGTGATTATGAATGGTTTAAAGTAATTAACAAGTCATAACCTAGGCAGTGGCGTAGCCAGGATTAATCCATGGGGAGGGGGGTTAAAATTTCCCTTGGGAGCTTCGCCCCAAACCACATTTTAAAAATTTGCCAATATTTTGTGCTTTATTAGTGCCTAACCACTATAATTGCCAGCATAAATGAAAAAAATATTAGTAACAATACGCGACTGAAAGCATTATTCTGAAAATTTTATCAATGTATAGTCATAAATTAATTCAATCCATTCGGTGTATAAAGAAGAAAAAAATCGCCCCCCAAACCTCCCATTTTTTATGATCACTCAATATATTTTATTCTATGTTAAAAATAATTATTTTAATTAAATTTTTGCATATAACAAAATTTTGCAGAGAATTTCATTATAGATTTTATTTATTATTAAAATACTTTAGTATAAATAACACACTCTTTATTTAACTATGTATTTATTTTAATGATAATATACAATAAAATAAATTTCAAAATGTAGAAATTTTTTTCAGATTATATTAAAAATTTATTCTATAAACTATATTTAAAAAAAATAAAATTACAATAAAATATGAGTAATTCTTATACGGTATTTTAAAAAATCTAATTTAACAATTATAATTAATACAAATGAGTATATTAATAAAACATAAATAATTCTTATTAAAGATCTGCAAAAGTAGGAAAATCAGGTTCGGGTTGGGTGGGGCCTAATATTTTTCAAAAAAATCGGGCCGGGTTGGGTCAGGTCTTGATAATTTTTTTAAATATATCTAAATATATCAATTTTATGTTACAATTTTTATGTAAAATAAAAATATTTGATTTTATTTATAAAAACTAGACGCCATATAACATATATCTTTTATTTTGAGTAATTATAAAAATGAATTTCTATATTTAAATAAATTCGGGCCAGGCCGACAAAACTTTATAAAACACATTTCGGGTTCGGGTCGGCAAAACTTAAAAATAATTTCGGGCCAGGCCGGGCTTGAAAAATTAGGCCAGATGTAGATAACTAATTCTAATTGCAAATGCAATATTTTTATTAAAAATAGTATAATATATAAATATTATGACTAAGAATTCATTATAATTACGTTTTGAGTATAGCAATTATATTATTAGGTCCACTTTTCTCTGAGATTTGACTAATTCATTAGAATCAAATTTTTATCTAGAATATTCTCCTTATAAATATTTAATATTGCGAAACCATTTAAACGGCTTTCACCGGTGCTATTTCTTAAATAGGTTTTTAACTTTTCAAAGTTGAAAAAGACCTTTCATTAGTGCAGGTGCTAATCGGTAAGGTAGCTAAAATAAAAAGCAATGTTTTGATATTAGGCAAGGAATCTAAAGTGAATTACACATGGAAAGGGCCTGCAAAGCATTTTTTGGTCTCAAAGAGTACTCTATTCTGTCAAATTTATATCAAAATTCAACATCACAAAGTAACTTATCATAATATCCTGTCAGAATAAAACTCTGAGATTTCTTAATATCCTCTCGCGTTTCAAGTGTATTCAGACTCAACCGGCAAAAGAAAATAAAAGCTGTTTAAAATAAAATTGTGACTAATAAATCTTTCCTTTAATTAAAATATAAATGTAAATAAGGGGAGTAAAAATATTTATTTTATAAAAATCCTCAATCGTAGATACATCAATATTTAAGCGAATGGACTATCTAGAAACTATTCTAGGTTAAAAAATTTTAATCTCAAACATATTAGCGATTACCTTTACTTTCTAATTATATTCATCAAATTAAATGATTTTTCTTTTACTTAAAAATTATAAAAAATTAGTTAAAATTTTTATAACTATCTAATTAATTTAAAAATATAAATTTTATTTAATTTTTAATATATATTTTTAAACCATGTGATCATTTAAAATTGAAAATTCTTATTTGTTTTTTTTAATATATTTCATTTTGATATCGTATATAAATTTATTTATAAATTGAAACCGTTTTTTAAATAAAATTATGCGCAATATGAAAAAAATTTTCTTCGAAGGTTATGAGAGGGGGGTCAGCCACAACCCCCCCCCCTTCTCTACGTCACTGAACCTAGGTAACCTCTTATCAGATGAACAATTAAGAGTTGCCATGGGCCATCGAATTGGATGTAACATAGTTCAACCACAATGCATAAAATGAAAAATATCAGTTGATTCCAAAGGTAGCCATGGTCTTAATTATATATATAGGCATGTTAGACATGCAACGTTTAAATTAGTCATTAGCCGTTGTTTTACGAAGGCTCGAATACCAAACATTTTGGAGCCTGCTAATTTATCATCAGATGATGGCCTAAGGCCATAATTTAACTTCTGTACCTTGGTCTTTTAGTTAAATTCTTAATTTGGGGCTTCACATGCGTCTCTTCATTTATAAAAAAAAATGTAAATCCCAACGGCCGGTTGATATAGCCGAGAAATAAAAAATTAACATTCGAAATTAACAAATTATATTTTTTTACCAATCGTTATCTCTTTCTTTGGACATATGTCAAGCGTAACTTTAAATATAAGCGGTAAATGAATCAGAACCAAAGGAATTTTATTACTTAAGCAAAATATTCAAATTTGGAATATGATTATAATAATATTATAAATTCATTTAAAATTAAAAAAATTATTTTAATTCCATTTTATTAGAAAAATTGAGTAAAAGTGCTTACAAATTAAGTAGAAGCGTTTAGTTGTTTTCCTAAAAATGCTGTTGTTTAAATTGTTATTTATTTTATAAAAATGGTGAAAAATAAAATACTATTTTACGTTTTTTAATTTTTTATATTGTTTAGTTAGCTACTACACTATAAAAATATTTGTGTTCATATTCATTTGTGCTAAAATTTAATAATACATGGTCCTACATTGGAACACCGGAAACCCAAATAAATATAAAATCAATTATATTTTAAAATTTTATTTATATGGAGAATAAAGATCAACCAGCATTAATTTACTTTGAACTATCTAACGATTAGAATCAAGGTAAGGAGAATTGTAGAGATAATTTGATATTATAATTAAAGTTATTTTAATATATTGTACGGAACGAAGAGAGAGGGGATGTTAAAATCTCCAAATGTGAGTTACTAATATATCAGTAAGTTATATCAATGTGCATTGTATAAAAATAATAGTGATTGGGAGGTATATAAAAAATGTGGTATTATTAGATGTTATATATAATTTGCCTTTCAGGTTTTTAGGAACAATAATCTACTAGAGAAATTTTTCATTAAAATGAGATTATCTTTTATTATTTACATAACAGGTTGAAAAAATCTTTTAAAAAAATTAACTCAGAAAATTTAATTCAAAAAATTTAAGAAAATTTAAAAAATATTACTTAGCAAAATCGTCTATTATTTTTAAAAATAATCTGAGAGAATCTAAAAATTCTTAGCCTTCAATATTATTTTTATCTTGATTAGAAAAAATACTAAGCTATTTATTAAAATTTATAATTAAGTATAAAGTACATTTTAAAATTTTATGATGTGGGGGGGGGGGGGGTATTTATTGAGGTAAAAACCGAACCAAAATGCTTTCTCCATATTTACAACCATGATTGTGAGAGACGAGAAAGAAATTGGCTAATTTATTATCAATCAGATAAAGGAAAGATCCTTAAAACATTTTGAGTATATAATTTAAGGAACTTTGGTAGGTAAATTAATATTAAAATGTTGTTTTCCTTTAAATAAAGCATTCGCAATATATTTATTGTTTCGCAAATAATTCGCGGTAGAAAATTCGCTATAAAGGGTTTGCAGTAAAAGTTTAGCCATAACGAGTTCGTGATAAATGTTCCGCTAAAATATATTCGCTATAAAGTATTGACGGTTAATGTTTCGCGGAAATAAATTGGGAATAATGGGTTCCCGATATAGTTTGTATATGTTTCGCACAAAAAAATTAGAGGAATTAGTTTTCAGATTTTACCTTCGCTATAAAATTCCTTCGCAATAAAAGTTTAGCAATAAGAGATAGCTTAATTGTCCTGATACGATATAAATTATATATGAATTTGCATACTCGTGTTAAATTATTATTAATGAAAGAATAATTTTGTAAAGATTATTTATTATTGTAACAAAATAATTGAATAATTTTGAATTAACCATTGAAATCAATATGAATATTTATAGGCTACAGCACAAAACATTAAAACTAACATTAACACCAATCGATATGCCTTTTCTTCTTTTTTTTATAAAAATAATAGAATAAGAAATGATTAAATTGTTGAATTTATTAAATATTATACGTATGATTAGAGGCACCATCCATCTTCAGTTTTTCCAACAAGTAAAATAGCTTAAAGGAAAAACTAGGATTAGATGGTAGAAGGGCTGACAGATTGCTACATCCCAGTACGTAGGGTTTATAATCAAAGTATTTGCCATTCACATCATAATAAGAAGATCTCGAGACTATTACTGATACATAATCTCTATTGGTCAATGTATTTAATATTGCTTGAGTTACAGCGAGTGCGCGAGGTTTGCTTGTTATTAGTTTTTGAATATATAAAAACAAACTTATAAATTATTTTAACAGGAAATAATTAATTTTTTATTACAAAAGAAAATTTTAAAAAAAATTCTACCTTTTTGCCATAGTGGAACTGGTGTCAAATATGATGATAACGTTCTTAGGTTTAGTGATAGCTGCTATATACCAAGGTCTTACTCTTGGGTCATAATCATGTCCAAGATCTTTAGAGCCCGTTCCGAAGGATCTTACGGGAAAACTCCGAAACATACCTGTTGTTGAACCAAAATATTGATACCTTACCGTATTAATAGTAAATTTTATTAAAGTGGGAAAAATAAGAGTTATCTACAATTTCTTAAATTTACTATTTAATATTTTAAAATAGGCACAACATTATTATATGGTTTAAACTGTAGCTTTGAAAGTCGGCCAGAAGCCAGGCTCGGGATTTAAATTTAAAAAATATCTGTCCAGGTTTATTTTTTAAATCGAGTCTATAATATTTTCGAGAATTAGGACAAAGCATTTAGTGATTTTTTATTTTAATTAATATTTTTCAATAAAAAAATTGCAGCCGAAAGACATCGAGATTCTCTAATTTTTGCTTAATTTTTGTTAACTTTCTATTAAGGAATAATATTAAATTACACAATAATAAATATGATTTAAATTAAGTAATTTATTTTAAAAATCAGTCATTTATAAATCGATTTTTTGAATTCAATAATATTCTAAACATCCTATTTTTAGGTATTAGTTATTATGTAGAATAAGGTTAACTCATAACGAAACTAGTAAACTGACATAAAAGAGTTAGTGGCCAAATAATAAATCTCAACGGTCAATTGACCAAATAACAATGCTTCTCCCCTAACAATACCCAATAAAATAAGGATAAAAAACAAGAATGACCGATATCAAGATAAAAAGACAACAACGATGCTACTGCTATCATAAGACGATAAAGAATGAATATAAAACCCTCTGGAAAGACTACTAAAGAAAAATAAAATAGAAATAATTCTTATTTGTTATTTATCAAATAATTTTTTTTGTTATTTGCAATATATAAATTTTATATAATTATTAGTCGTATTGTATCTGCCCCCCCCCGGATAGTTTTCCAATGAAAGGGGATGTGTCGTAAGTGACAGTATGAGAGTAGCATTTATAGACATTTGCAATCAACTACTTTCGTTTATCAAGGAAAATGCGATTATTGATTCCTTAGTTTTTATCAGAGACCTGCAGGCCCGGCCCTAAACCCGGCCCGGGCAGGGCCGGGCCGTATTTTAAATTTTTAAAATATACCCGGGCCGGGCCTAAAAAAAATTTTTTAAACATATCCGGGCCGAGCCGGGCCTAAAAAATTTTTTTTAAATATATCCGGGCCGGGCCGGGCTTAAGATTGTTAAACCCGGGCCGGGCCTTAATATTTTTTATAAAAATTTTTACATTATTAGTTAATGGTTATAAGATTATATTATATTATAGTTATGATTAATATAATATTGGGTGATGGTTAACACTACCTAACCCACAGATCGATCTAATTATTAATTTACTGCAAATTTATTCAAAGTATTAATATATTTTTTTATAATTCATATCTAAATTTTTCCAACATATTTTATCAAAACAATCAAATATAGGAATATCTTAAATAAGCCCCAATATTCAAGTATTATTAATATATTTTTTTATAATTCATATCTAAATTTTTAGAATATATTTTACCAAAACAATCAAATAAAGGAATATCACTTCTTAAAGTTTGTAATTGATTTTAATTAATATAAAGCATTTTTTAATTGAAAAATTTGTTTTACACAAGTATCATTTTATTTCTCTTTTTCTCTGTCCCAAATTCAAGCAATTACGTAAGTAGGCAGGGACAGATCGCAAAATGACGGAAAACTATATAAAAGATTATATTAAATTACAAGAGGCTCAGGAAGTAAATGAAATACCATCGACCAGTCAAATTACGACTGTTGCAAACTGAATCGTTTTATGACAAATGGGGCGATGGTAATTCTGGTAATATGTCAATACCCGATGATGAATATTATAATTACATAAATAAAAAAATAGATGAAACATTTAAGGTGGATAATTTGTTAGAATGGTGGGCGGCTAATCAAAGCGAATTTCCAATTTTAGCAAAATTGGCCCTGCTTCAAGTGCAAGCTGTGAGCGGAATTTTTGCACTACGAGAATTCTTGAAGAAAGAAGAAGTAATCTTCAACCTGAAAAGGTAGATATGCTTCTCTTTCTTCATGATAATTTGTGAATTTTTAATATCTTTCTTGAGTATAGGGTTTCGTCAATCATGCTGGTTTTTTACTTTGCAAACTGTCAAATATTTATTGCATTTATTATATTTACCTTGAGTCATGAAAGTTTTTAATCCAACATTTTTCATTATTTTTTTTTACAATATTATATAATACAATTATCTTCTTTTGTTAAAAATTTATATTATAAAATAAAATATATTAATATTGTGCAATTAAGATTATATTTTCAAAATACTATTTATTATACATGCATTTTTTTAAATAGCGATTTATTTTTATTTTATAAATTAAATAGTAAATTAAATACAATATATTATATTCTCAAAATATTTTCCATTTTTATAAATTAAATATTAGTTTTATTTTTTTTAAATGTAATATAAAATATAGTATATGACAAATATTATTACCATTTTTATGAATATTAGTTTTATTTTTATCAATGCAATATAAAATATAGTATATGCTCAAAATATCCATTTTTATAAATAACAGTTTTATAATTTTTATAAATTCAATATAATATTCTCAAAATATTAGCTTTTTACATGTATTTTTTAAATAATAAGCGATAATACTCGCTGAAAAATATGGTAAAATACCTCATAGGTGAATTTTTGTATATACCAGGTCGAATATAATTTTAAAAAATTTCGAGCCGGGCCTTAAATTTTTAAATCCGGGCCGGGCCGTAAAAAATTTTTTTTAAATATCCGGGCCGGGCCGGACCTAAAAAATTTAAAACCGGGCCGTGCAAATGGTACCTCTGCAGGTCTCTGGTTTTTATTATATATTTAGATATGGTGATTGTTTTAGTATTATTTGATTTTCAAACTTAAACAATAATAAGGGAATTCAGCTGGTATTTAGTGATTTATTATTTCAATAGCATCATCTACTCTTTGGTTTATATTGTATATAAATGTTTCCTGAGATATAAGTCCTTCTAATTCATTATTACAATTTTTGCACACTGTTCGCTTCATCTTTCTAATTTAATCTCGTTAAAAGAATTTCAAATAACGATCTGTTATAGATGAATAAGAAACGAAATTTATTTAATTAACTAGCAAATAACGTGTCAAAGATGAAGAGTGAGTGAGTCATAAATTTTCCTTTAGGAATGAATTAGATAATTCGTTACGACGAATCAGAAATTTTTATTTATCTTGGTCAAATATTAAGGATAGTAGGGAAAACCAGGGATGATTAGGACTCTTTTCGTTTAAACTTATATAATTTCGATAATATTAGACTAATTTGAATAAATAAAACATCTTCTAAAGCCCAAAGATATAGACTATTTGAAATAATTAATATAAATATTTTATATAAAATATAAATTTTTAGAAAATTGAAACTTAAAAAAATATATTCCTGTTCCAATCATGCTATACTCTGGTACGTTGGAAAACCTATATGTGCTAGTAGAGGACCACTAATAAAATAGAGATTTAAATATAAAATTAATTTTTTTTAAAATATTGTTATAATACTAGAGGCTTTAAAGTATATTAATTTATTGGTAATATTACACTATAATTAGGTATATTAAATTGAATTTAGAGATTTTAGGATTTTGCAAAAAAAATATTATTTCTTTATATTATATTAAATATTGATTGATAAATATTCATTTAAAATTATTCGCATTTGTTTTATTCAAAATAGAAAATAAATGTACAATAATTAAGAGGACAAATTATATTATGACCAACCATGATCCAGCCCACTAACTTTATATTATAAATATCATCTAGAATCATATTAATTCATATTTTATATTTCTGAAAAATTGTCAGAATAGAAAATAGGACTTAAACCAGAGATGTGAACCCTTCGACAAAAAAAAGGTCCAGGTTCAGAGTTTGGAGAACATAAAAAAATATTGATTCAAATTTACATTTTTTTTTCATTCATGTATAATTAATTAAATAAATGTTTGACTTAATCGCATAATCATAACATCTTCTAAAATAACACCTTTGAGATTTCCATGCAAATCTGACAATATGTATTATAAAGAATAATATGCACAATCTATTCTGACCTAAAGTTAATAGCTATCTTTATAATACACTATAAATGTGTCGCCAGTCTAAATAGGATATATAGTTGTGGATATATTGAAGAATATTCTTCCTAAAATTTTAAAATATTTGGGTCCTTATTTATTTTCTTAACCTGTGAGAACTTTTCGATTAAAGATGTAATAGAAATTTGTGGTTCCTCCTTTTTGTCTGATGATAATTTTTTTTTGTCTCTCTAAAAGTAAATTTTCAAAGTCATAAACATCATTATTATCAATACAACCGTAGATGCGTTGGTAGCTTCCAATATATTGCAAAGAATGGAGTTGCATATACTATAATTCTTTAAGATAGTCTTTAGCCATCTGTTTCTGCTTAATATGCAATAGAACTTGATATCGAGGATCTAAATATATAGAGGCATATACTAAACTGTTTTGAATAGTAAAACTCTGGAATTTTCATGTTTTCAAATATTTCATATGAAAAAGAACTAGTTAATTTTATAAAAATCCAAATCTTTTTTAGCCAATCATAGATGATGTAATTATCTATATTAGGCTTAAATTTCCAATCTTATAAATTAATGGTTTTAATTATAATTGGAGTGGACTAACGTTCCCCTGTACTTATCGTGCTCCGGATTTCCCTAGTTTAAACTATGCACAAATTATCCTTCAAACCTATTTTTAAGATATCGATTTCATTATATCTCAAAAAATTGTTATTACAAGTACAGTATAAACTTTTTCCAACTATATTTTCATTTAAGCATTTTTATAGTAAGGATCTAAAATGTATATCCCGTTAGGGAAGGTTATACATATTATATTATTAAAATGATAAACATATTTAAATATTTCACCAAAATAAATATAAATTTCTGTTCTCCGCTCATCAAATTAAGGGAAATTATCTGATACAACTCATCAAATTAGGGAGAAATTTATGATTCATCCATTATTTTATAACAGACCATTAAGTTTAGGAAATTGGAGTGACAAATCTCCAAGATCATCACTTGGAAGAGGTAAAACTCCTCATTGGGAATTTCCCTTATTAGTAGCTATTTTTCCCCTAGCGTTTTGAATAAAATTCCTAAACTATTGGTGACAATGGCGACAAATATTGGGTTGTGTAGATTAGAATATTTGTTTTATTTAAGGTGAAAGGAGAAAAAAGCAAACGTATTTATTTTACTACTATATATTCCTTATGATATAATCTATCAATGTTTTGTTGTAAATACTTCATCATCATAACTTTTTATAAGCCCAAAAATATTCCTAAAGTAATGGCGAATAAAATTGGAAAAATCCAGCACCGAATCTCCCATTCGTAACGAGTAGCGAGAAATGTGGTGTGAAGGAAAACGATATTCAACCAGCATTTTATTCGTTAGATAGCGACTCATACCTGTGTAGGATATATGGAAGTGTTGAACGGATAGGTTCTTGGCAGTCGAGCTGCTCGGGATTGCAGCCTAAATCGGATGGTTAGCTCCATGACCAATTATCGATATGAAACCGATAGCGAACAAGTACCGTGATGGAAACCGCTTTAAGCGGAAGAGCTCGAAAAGGAGACACTCGATTCAGTCGTAGTCGATGTCCAAAATCCAGGTCTAGCTTAAAATTTTAAAATCTGGGCCGAGTCGTTTATAATTTTTAAAAAAAAATTATATAAATTAATTACATGTCTTATGGCGCGTTCAATATTTATTTACTGCTACTTTCCATTTCCCTTAAAAGCAATTTGAAAAATAGAGCCAAAATTATTAAAAATTCCGGGTCAGGCCAAAAAACTTACAAAAAAAATCCCAAACTCGAACTGGTCCGGGTTTGAAATTAAGTTTTTTTCAGAATTCAGACCAGGTCTAAAATTTTGACTTCTGCAGGTCATTGATAAAAATTAAAAACAAAATTCTTTATTTAATTTATAAATTTAATTTTTGCATTTCAAAATTTTTAAAAATCTTATTTGAGTCTGCTTATTGTTCCATTTTTTTATGTTTTTAAAAGTTCGTTTTTGTTTCTTTTTCTCGTTTAATTAAGGTCGGCCAGAAGTCTCCTGGACAAAAGCAGCCGGACAAAAAGATATTGGATAGAGGTCTGCGCCCTCGCCAGCCCATACTTCGGGCGGACGTTGAGGGGTTTTTTAGAATATTTTAAACATTAAGCGGGTAGCGGGCGGATTAAAAAAATTTTAAGTAATGGGCAGGTGAGTTTTTAATATTTATCAGGCGACATGAGCAGAACAGACCTCAATTTATTTAAAAAAATTATTTTATTTCATCATGTTTATATATGTTTAATTAAAAATTATATTAATTAAAACAAATAAATAAAGAGCCAAACTAACCTAAAATAATTAAGCGGGCAGGCTGGTTAAACAAAACTTATAGATAAATGGACGGGCGTAAATTATTTAAAAAAATTATAAGTGGGCGGGCTGGTTAAAAAAATTTCAAAAAGAGTGGGCGAACTTTTTAAAAACTCGCCCATCACAGACCTCTAACATAAATCCCTAGAAAAATACCCCCTGGCAAAAAGACATCGGTCAAATACCTCGGACAAATGTACCCAAATTTTAAAAAATTTTTCAAATGAAGAAAGTTTTTTAAAAAACATTCATTTCTTCCTCATATATATTTCATTCTTCATTAAAAAATATTTAACTAATAATCATACATAGCTGCTGTTTTACAAAAAACCATGTATTGGGAAAATGTTTAGATGCTGGCTTGTATTGCTAAGCAGTTTATGGCAAGGACTGTAGTGGGCTAGGGTAAATATAAACATAAAAGTAGTTATGAGAAATACTTAATTTTATTATACTAAACCCATTACATTCGGTAATAGCAGCCAATAAGTTTTCACTTTTACCTAACTACTGGGTTCATAAGGGCGGGTACGAACTCATTGACCATGTTAGCGGTTAGCTTAAGCTTATTTAACAAAGATAAAGATTGGTGTTTATTTTAGATGTGGAAAATACTTATTTTATTAAACTAAAAGCACTATATTCGGTAAAATCTAATATATACTTATGGCTGTTGAGCAGCGTGAAGCAGCCAATAAGTTTCTTTTAGTTTTAACCGAACTACACAAGACTAATTCCTGATATCGAGCTCATGGACCATGTTAGCGGTTAGCTGAGGCCTATGCAACAAAGATAAGGGTTGGTGTTTATATAGATGAGGAAAAATATTAATTGTATTATACATTCGGCAAAATCTAATAGATACTTGGAAGTCAATAAATTTATTGTTTTCATCGAACTACGCTATTCAAGGTAAGGCTTAATACGACCGTAAAGCGCATCAACGTTAGCTTAGGGCTTTGCAACAAAGATATTAGTGTTAGAGTTGTTAAACATCTCGATTTTTAAAAAAGGCTAACTGAATATTTTAGCCAAAAGTATTACGCAAGCCTAGATATTTTGCTCATAGATGGCAGAAAGGTTTAGACATCTATGAATTCTCGAAGCTTGCGTAATTTGTTTGGCCAAAATATTGGATTAGCCGGTTTTAAAAATCGAACCGTTTATCAACACTAGCTAGTGTTAACGTTTTTAACAAATTACACGGTTCAAGTTAAAGTCTGATACCAAGCCCGTGAACCGCGTTAGCTTAGGGCTATGCAATGAGGATCAATGTTTATATTATATGATGAGAAATACTAATTTTATTAAAGACCAAACCCACTATATTCGGTGTTAATAAAAAATTTAATGCCCGTTTCCAAGCATTTAAATGAATTATTAAAATTGAGGTATTTATGTCCAGTATCTTTTTGTCAGGGTCTTTGTGCCCAGGACATTTAGGTCCGGGATTCTTTTATTAACCTGTGTAATAAATCATTTCTAAATGTCCCAAAAGTTATTTAAAAATAACCTAAAACAAATAAGTTGGTTGGCGTTAGATTATAAGTAAAATGATATTTTATAAAGAAAACCTAAATTAGAGGTCTGCATTGGGCGGGTTTTTGGACCATAAGCCCGCCCACCCAATGTTTTAAACCCACCCGCCCAGCCCGCCCATAGTTTTCAAAACAAATAAGCCCGCCTGCCGTCTAAAATTTTTTACCTGCCTACCCATTATTTATAAAAAAAATTTAACCCAAGCCCGTTATTATAAAATCTAATTATGGCCATTCTTTCAATTTTTTAAGCATCTAATAAAAAAAAATTCAGCATTACACCTCTGCAAAAATTTTTAGGAAATTACTATATTAAGCTTAAAAAAATATTCAATTTAAATTATGGATAATTTATTTGATCATATAAAATATTTATGAATATGAAAATAATATAAATATAAAATTGATATTAATGCGAAAATAATAATGAATCGACATTTTCTGGATTCAAACACGTTCTTCTTTATTCTAAAAACCTTCCAGCAATGCTAAATCCTCGTTCAGAAGAAGAACTAGTTGCAGGAATTGCCAATATTTTTCTTGCTAATCTTGATAGCTTTGGCAAATCTCTTTCTTGTCGTTTCCACCAAAGTAGTTTTAAATGTACAAAAAAGTTTATTTATTTTAAGAAAAAAGTTTTTATGATACCAAAAATGGACATTTTAATTTTTAATATCCAAAAAGTTCATAGGAGCAATTTTTTATTAATATTTACTTAAATGATTTTATATTTTTTTAACCCGTCCGCCCATTGTTTAAATTTCTTAACCCGTCCATCCACCCTCCCATAGTTTAAAATTTTTTAACCCGCCAGCCAGCCTGCCCGTTCTTAAAAGATTTTTTGCCCGCCCTCTTTGATGAACGAGCATGATCGGGCGGGTTGAAACCCCGCCCAATGCAGACCTCTAACCTAAATTGCAAATTAACTCTTAAAACTGGTTTAAGAAATATATTTCGTGTAAGAAATTGATTATTTGCTATTATCTAACTTGAGATTCTAAAACTGATTTTCCATGATACTAATTTAATATATTATACTTAACCTCTAATTTATTGCTAAGAATTATCTATATCAAGCCGATTTTAAAACGCGAGGTTCGGCTAGTATTAGGTTCCATCAATAAACTCTTGAAAAAAAAAACAATTCTACATATAATCAGGCTCAATTTTTTTATGAATATTCGAAAATATTAATCAAAAATAAAAACGGCTATTTAGAAACAAGGCAAGTAATTGTAGATCACTTTGTTTTTCTTCCAAGTTATAGTCTAAATTTATAGATTAATATTTTTTATTAATTATTAATAATATCCATCAATTTGTAAATTGGAATTAATACAATAAGAATATATTATATCTTTAAAATTATGGATGCTTTGATTAACCTTGAAACCATAATTATTTGATATAATCAATTTTCATCTAATCTAAAATTTAGGTTTAAATTTAAATAGTTAAAATGATTGAGATAACCTATTTAATTTTTTTATAACATGTTGAAATTTTATATCGCAATTTAATCTAGCTGAAAAATAAATATTAATATAAATAAAAGAATACTAAAACTTGGAAAAACAAAAAATTATTTTATTTTTCTGTTTTTATTTTCTGAAAAATAGGATAAAAACTAGCGCCATCAATGCAGGCCCAGTATTTTTTTAAACATTTTTTTTACTACCCTTTCAATTTATCGCCTTAAACAAACTAAACCAAGTAAATATTAGCAGATTTACAACCAGGGCTTGAACCATTAAGATTCCGCATTACTTCATCGCCGCACGAGGTAAGAAAAAAAATAGATGAAACCAATGGTCAATTACAAAATAGTCTTAGATAGCCTGGCATATGGCAGATAAATTTTTTTTTAAATATAGGGAAGAAATCTCAAACTCAAAATATTAAATTAACTTCAATTTTAATGTTATGTTATATATTTCACGACCTGTTGGACATACATTAATTCCCTAGGATAATGGAATTATATGTGTATAAATTTTTTTGCCCTCTCTAATAATAATCATAATCTATTAGGTATTGCCGAGAAAAGAAAATGACAAAAATATTCATATCTATCCTAAAAAAAATATATTATTATCATAACTCGGAAAACAGGCTATATCTCTCGTCAAACGAATCAATCAAAAGAGTCATAAAACAACAATTTCGAGAGCTTTTTTGATCAAACAATCAATCAGTTTCGAAATTTTACGATATAATTTTAAATTATTTAAAGATTCCTGGCTGTCGCCAGATGTAAATAACTCTTGATTTCTTTTTTTTATGTTTGTTTAAAGTAAAGTACCTAGATTCGTTTCTCCAATCATTTTTGGGACTAGGTTGATTACACTTAAGAAGCCCATTGATGATATTTGGCCTATTGCGGTACGTTCTATCTTTTGATGCTTAGTACTAAAATTATATCTTCAAAAGAATAAAAGATGAAGCATCATGTTTCTCAGTCCTTTCGAACTAGATGTTGGGATCTCTGGTGTCTGTGAAGTTGCTGTACATTAAACTATAATACAAAATGCCTGCCAACAAGTCTTATCAAAATTGACTTCTCCAATACTTATAATAGACTTTCTCGGAAGTTCCTCTTGTACACTTTTTTAGGGTTACACTAAATTTTCATACTTATTAATGTGCCCTCTATCCTACAATTCGATATTTATAAAATTCCATCTATTGAGGGTATTCAACAGGTAATCAGCTTGGATCTCTCAATGACATCGCTAAATCTATTATTTCGACGTGTTCCTTATTCTTGCATGCCTGGTATATTAATGATGGTATCATCGATGAATCCATGAAAATTTAATAATGGAGACTGGGACTGCTGTTGGATTCTCTATCGATTTGAGAAATCTGAATTATTGAACATAATTCACACAACTTCAAACTTACCACCCAAGAGGAACTAAATCGTTTAGACTCCATTGTTGGTGGTAACGCAGCAATCTCTTCCTTCTCATGTACCATTCTTGAGGCTTTTTTTGAGGTAGCGGATTTATTTTCCTACTTCTCTCCTATAAACCTTCCTCTTGAAAAATTTCTTTAATATTCATCGGATTAAGGTCGACTCCTATTTTAAATATCCTATACCCCTTGGCGTTTATGAAAATGGGGTCAAAGTTCTGATTGAAAACATTGTAAACCATAAGTTCAATAAAATGGCTTGGATTCAAGCTTATGGACCTACCAAGAATGGTGGATTAGGCATCAGATATCTTTCCGATCTTACCTTAACTGCTTTCAAACTAGTTATTTACTAAAGAAAATATAGTAAACTCCCATTTTATAAAACTTGATCCTTCCTTTGATGGTGCTATTGTCGATTAGAAATCTCAAATTACTGCTGATCACCCTCTTCCAGAAACAAATAGGCAGAAAGGTTGGGATAGGCCTATAATTGTAAGCTGCGTTAAATCACTCCTTTCGAAAATGCAATTATCTGACAATCAATTATTTTCTTCGCTGCTTAATGGATCTGGTTATTAGTTTCTTGAAACTATTCTCCAGTTAACCTAGTTATAAATTAACCAATATGAGCTCACTCACGCCATTGGTATTCGTTTAAACTGTTTAATAACCTAACAAGAGTAATGGAATACGTAGCCTTTATTGTCGTACTTGTAAAGGTCGAATTGTTAGGGATTATGTAACTCGATCATCTTAAGAGCTTTGAGATAAGCTCAAATTCCATCTATTCTTGATGGAAACGTCCATATGAGATTTCCCAAATTTCTTAACTCTTTAACGTCTCACGATTTGTTTTGACATCATATAATATAGTTATATATTTTAAATTTATAAAAGCTTATAGATTTAATTTAACATCATATGATATAAATATAATAAAAATACTTTCGTATTTTATTAAAATTATTAACGCATTATATTTTCATAATTTATCTTTACCTTTTTACCGAATTATATGATTTTATTCTAAATTTTTTATTCATTATTAAAGGTAAGAGTATAATATTATAAATAATTATTTTATTAAAAATGAATATGCTCTTTTTTATATCAACTTAAAGTGTATGATGTCAAAATAAGTCATAGACATTTCGATCGATGAATCAGACAATGAAGAATATATTTTACACAATCTTTAAGATAATTCTCCTACAACTTCATCAACTCCGACATATAATAATCTTCAAGTCGAGATAGAAGATACAGAAAATAATGATAATATTTTCATCCAAAATAATATGAAATGCAGAGCAGGTGATATCCATCAATTGGACACAAATTATACTAATAAATTTTCCACTTCAACCAATATATTAACTCCATATCAATACTTTAAATTATTTATTTCAGATAATATACTAAATAATATATGTGAACAAAGTAATTTATACAGTTTTCAGTAAATAAATAGATCGCTAAATCTTGATATAAATGAATTGGGACAATTTTTAGGCATACACCTTTTTACTTCTTTAGCTAGAGTTCCTTCGTATAGACAATATTGGTCTATGAAATTGGCGTTTCCTCAGGTTACGGAAACTATGTTCGTAGCAGGTTTCAAATATTGCGAAAATATTTACATTTTAACGATAATTCTCAACTTATCCAAAGAAATCAAGATGAATATGATAAATGTTTTAAAATTATACCCTTTATTTCAGGGATTCAAAACAATATGCGAAAATTAGAAATGAAGGAAAGAATGTGTTGATAAAATAATCATCCCGTTCAAAGGTTTAAAACAATATATAAAATTGGAGCTTCATAAATGGGGCATCAAAGTTTTTGCATTAATCAGATCCGGTATATGATTTTAAGATTTATGCGGGAAAGCAAACTAATCCAACACCATCTGAATTATGGATAAGTCGTGATATAGTCCTCCAATTGACAAAAAATTTCCCGAAATATCAAAATCATAAACTCTTTTGCGATAACTACTTTTCTTCAATAGCATTGGCTAAAAAATTAAAAGAAATCGGTATATTTATGGTTGCGACTACTAGAAGCAATCGGATAAAAGATTGCAAGTTAAAATGCGATAGAGACTTTTAAAAAAAGAATGTCGCGGGAGCTATGTATATAAAGTTGATAAGAAAGAAAATATAATTGTCAAATGGTATGACAATAAGTTTGTGCCGTCATTTCATCCTTTGTTGGTGTTCATCCAATTGAAAATGTAAAAAGATGATCATTAAATAGCAAAGAATATATTGAAGTACCAAAACCAAATATATTAAAAATATATAATGAAGGTATGGGAGGAGTTAATTTACATGATATGCTTGTTGAATGCTATCGAGAAGGTATTAAAGGTAAAAGGTTCTACTGAGAATAATTTTTCATCTCATTAATATGTGTGTAGTAAATCCATGGCTTTTGTATAGGCGGCAAATATGCCTTGAAAAAGAGATTAAATTCATGAAACTTATCAAATTTAAAACACATATTGTCATCGCATTGTTATTGGCAGGCAAAATTAGTAAAAGAAAATCAGAGAGATCTTTGAATGCCGATAATTAAAAAAAAATTCTCTTATAATGGCTCCTATATCTGATATCATATATGACAACATTGATCGGACGGATGCCTGCGAAACGAGGCAAAGATGCAAGTTATGCATATAGGCATACTTTAGAACAAAATGTGCAAAATGTAATATATATTTATGCTTTAATCAATATAGAAATTGTTTTCGAGATTTTCATAATAAATAGATATTTGTATTTCTTTGTATTACAATATGCGTCTTGATGTCAATCATCATTTTTTTTTACTTGTGTATTTAAAAATAAAGATGGAAAAAATTTTAGGCATCTATGGAATGTATAAATAAATAATTTATAAAAATAATATTGAAAATTGGGTGTCAAATGGTTAAAAAAGATGACAATTCCTGGCCAGAGATTATGTATTGGCTCCCTCCAATCAAGTTCTTAACATCGAGAAAAGGAGCAATTAAAAATATCAAAAAATTCAGAAATTTCACAAGATTACACATTCGTTCCGATTGCACTACTTTAACAACCTTCGCGCGCTTTATGATATTTAAAGAACTTCTCCCATTCGTATACTCTCGGATGAACCTCGTGAAAGCCTTTTCTCGAGGTAAAGGCTAACAATTGCTATTCATAAGGCTAATTACATTAGTTTCATGGGTAGCCTCATCCTACAAAATAATTATTTATAACGATCTGTCAATAATGATGGGTGAATCAGAATTTTATCCTTTGTTAATTATGGAAGATTTTCCTATCTTATAATAAGCGTTTATACTAGACTTGGCGTTTATCGGTTTTCTACATATTTATATAAAGACAGAAAATATAAAAAAAATTATAATATTAAAAACTTTCCCAAAATAGGCATCAGGTATTTCCAAACTTAAAATGTAGGATTTTTAAGCATGAGTCTAGTATTTGCCCAAATCAAATAATCTAATACTTGAATTTCTCTTCTCTGAATCTTCAGTGATATTTTTATATTTCCTATATTCTTGTTTCTTTTCCTAATGCATTTTTTTAAAAACTATCATCTATATTTGGGGGTGTTTTGGATTAAGATAACCATTCATTAAAGATTATTTCTATTATATTTTTACAGAATTTATATAGGAAAACATTTTGCAGCCAGAGTATACACTGTATTGTCATCCAAAAGCTTGTTTAAAAAAGGTAGAGTAAAACTATTACAATTGCTCAAAGATAAAAAATCTTCAATATCTGAAAATTTTTATTACGTTTTTTTGAGAATGTTAAATTACCTATAATTCCAAATTATTCTTGTAAAAAAAATCTTTATGATGAAATCAAGCAGTGTATAAAATATAATATAGGTACATATAATAGTACTTTTAAACTCTAAAAAGGTGTAATTGAGAATGCTCAAACAGGATTAAACTTTCAAAAGCCAAGAATTATATTTAGCATCTCTAGAAGATATCTTGTCTAGATATTGTAGAGATGGTAATAAAAAACCTTTGAGACAGCTTAAATATTCCACCAGATGGTTTTTCAGCAAAAAAATTTCATGATTTAATAACATTTAACAACCAGCAGAGCCTTTGCATAATATCTTCAATAATAATAGTTGATAACTAATAAAATTTTAAAAAAATCATAATGTAAAAATATAATCAGAATACTGATTTAAAATTATAAGCAATAAATTTTATTAAATTATAACCTCTTGTATGTTCTTTAATATATAGTTTGTATAAATAGAATATATATAAAAAAATTAATATAGATGTAATATTTATCAATATCTTTGATAATTTATTATTCATAAATTTTATACTATTTATTACAAAATATGATATGAAGATATAATTCGTACTTCCCACCTTTGCTTCTTTTAAAACTATATAATTATGACAATCAAAGGCTAAGGAAAAATAGGAGGAAATATAACATTAATATTTTATGGGCACTACCTCTTTATACTAGGAAGTTTAAAGGTAGTGCCCATTAAGACTAAGATAATGGTAAACAGACTTAGGTGTTATAGGCACACAATCAGAAGGCCTATGAACTACATAGGAAATAAGGTTGAGAGTTTGGAAGTGATGAAAGAGGAAGGCCAAAACTTCAATGAGACCATAAAGTTAGAGCCAATATGTAGAAGTATAAATTAGATAAAAGAGATAGTATGAATAACATAAAGTGGGGAGAGATAATGAAGGAGCTTACCACTATAAAAAGTGAAAGCTAAAGAGAGAAAAAAAATGTGTCCATTACTCTTTTTTTGAATAAGTTTGATTAATCTAAGCAAAAGTATTTCCCAACCCAACCTTAAAATTTTTAATACAAATAATCATGATAAAAATATTTCATGTTTTCACATAATTATATATAGTACCTTATATCATGGTCTCTTCTAAAATTATCATGGAATACTTTTTCTAAATTAGAAGACCACCATACTGTTTGAATAACTTTTTTATTAGTTTTAGGCACTAAGGTTGGAAACTTAACAGAGCTATGATTAAAAACAGAATGACTATGATCATGTGAGTACCTAAATATTAAATATTGTACATAATCATTATTAATTTTAACTTTGATTCTGAAATATTAAAAAATGTTTTGATTTTATCTGAATCTAGATATATAGATGAATCTAAATCTTCTAATTTAGTTGCTGTTTTTGGTATACCTGTAGATTCGGCATTATCATGATAATTTGCTGCTTGTTGTGCCAATAACTCTAATGCTGCACGTTTTTTAACAAAACTCATACCTTCAAAAACTATTAGAATTGTTTATTAAATAAAAATATACCAAGTTTGCCATAGATTTCCTTTGCCTTTTCCAGCCAATTTACATTTATTTGTTGATAAAATGCATCATCATAAAGTTTTTGTATTTCTTTGTACTTTAATCCATTCTCCATTAATTTTTCTATTTCTTCACCTAACAATTTTGCCCAACGCTTAACCAATAGAGAGGATAGTGCGTTAATATAAACAATATTAATTAAAAGGCAAATTATAATTGTTAAGATCTTATAAATATGCATTTTATATGAGTTTTAAAAAAAATATCATCTGCTAAAAATCGATTTCATAATATCAGAACTTCTTCGATGATATTATCATCTTGCCATCTGGCATGTCAGAAAGTAATCTGAATAGATGTCAATTTAGATGGGGTATTATATACGTGATACGTGATAAAAGCGTTTTCGCCCTCTGGTTGTGGTTAACTAGAGGACGAATATTTCAAATTAGTTATTATTAATTAAGATATTTGTTTATTACTTTTTTTTATTTTAGACTTCCAACTTGAGTTGCAAATAGGAATTATATACTTGAGTCGACTAGAGGACAAATAGTTATACTTATATGAACGTGAGTCGACTAGAGGACGAATATTTCAAATTTTATTAATTAAGATATTTGTGATCTATTTTTTACATTTATTTACTGTAGACTTTCAACTCAAGACCATGAATACGATATATATAATTGAGTCGACTAGAGGACGAATATTTCATATTTGTTATTATTAATTAATTAATTTATTTGCTCTGTTTTTACACATTAGCTGTTTTAATTTTCCACCTATTAAAATAAGCTTAAAGTTTTAATGTAATGTGCAGATACACATGGTATGTGTACCTGGACCACCTGCTAAAACACAGTTTTTAGGTAGTAAGAAAGCAAATCTACTCAGATCTAACTGTATATCGTTATGAATCTCTCTAAAGTGAATGAAAAGTTCTTTAATAATACATAAAATTAGCCTTTTCTGCACTTGATATTTTCCTAGTTACATATAAAATTATTTTTGCCTGTATAAGTAATGTTGTTAATTGGTTGGTTGTGTAGAGCCCAGACCCGGGGTTTGGGTCTAAAATATCGACAAAACCAGCTCTGAGCACGAACCCCGAGCACAGACCCGGCGTTCAGACCTAAAGTCCAGATCTGGATAGATGGCACAAAGGTTTAGACATTATCGAAAACTCGATGCTTAGATAATTGTTTTCTGGTTAAAATATTGATTTAGCTGTTTTTAGAAATCTGCTCAAAAATAGCCGTTTAACAACATTAATAGAAATCCTGATCAAATTATTTAATAAATATATATTTTATTATATCATTGAAAACAAACTCCCTTTTTTGCTTAAAAATACAGGTAAAGCATTATAGGTAAACCGAATGTTAAAGACTCCATTTGGCGCCAATTTTTATTATTTTTTGATAGCCCTTTAGAGAATATTTTTACTTACAATATGATATATAATTAGTTTTTGAGATATAAGCATTTTAAAAATTTTACAGATTTGAGCCCCTATATCTCAAGAACCAGGTGTTATAGCGAGCTAAAATAAACGGCTTTCTCATTTATTTACCCTTCTAAATAATTCCAGAAAAAAAATGAAATAAAGGCGTGGATAAAATTTATTTTTAACTATTATATATAATTATTTTTACTTTTTGCAAAGTCCTGTCTGATACATTTTTTATATTTTATATTTATTTTATAAACAGACAAAGTTAGATCATGTTTTTTTTAAAATAATATTTTATTTTTTGTTTATTTACATAAAAATATAAAAAATTCTTTGAATCTCCTACAAAAATAAGAATCAAATCATATATTTACATAATTCTTGTTTTCGAATCGAATAATTATATTATTCGTATTAGTACGAATTAAATAATTCCTTATTCGTATCGGTTCGAATAATGAAAACATTATTGGATTTGATTCATCGAATATTCGATGCCAAAAATTAAATTCTTCAGAAATATATTCAAAAATGATATTAAAAATTAATAAGTGATTTATAGATGTTGAAAAAAAAAGTAAAAACTTTTCAAGGAACTTTTAAATACTTAAGAATCATGTCAAATACTTATGGGTTTGAAATCTGAATAATTTGAAATATTAACAAATAATTTGAAATATTTATTTACGAATAATTTATAATATTTATAAATTATTTCAAATAATAAGAATAATTCGATCGAATAATAAATAGATAAAAAAAAAATATTCCACAGATAATATATTTTCTTTATTCGATTCGAATAAAATAATTTTTTTATTCATAAAATACGAATCTTATGAAATAAAATCGTAGAGTGAATAATTCGTTTTAGGTATAATTTTATTTTTTGTTAAATTTTACTCAATTTTCTACAAAAGAAAATGATGAAATTAAAGTTCGAATCAAATATACTAATACAGAATTTTATTTAAAAAAAATAGTTTCTCGTTTTAGAATCATAAAGACCCCAATATTGTCGTAATTTTTAATAGGATCAAAACTATCCGGGATCATCGCGGGTTTTTAAGGGATCCCTTTATACAATGAATTATTTTAATAAAAATATAATCAATTATCTTCATTTGAACATTATGATATTTTTTTTGATTTTATACAATTTGTGAAACCTTAGATAAAAGCTGTTAAAAAGCTTATAATCTTATATTAAATAGATTTTTACCACATATCTTCAAATTATTATATAAATTACACATTATTTATTTATTTTGTAAACATAAAATAACTTTTTAACATAATACAATAAATAAGATACAATATAGATAATAAATAAAATATTTTATATTATATCTCTAACATCCCAGTTATTAAGGCACATACAATATTTAACGGTTGTCCCCGACATCCTATTTCGTTTCTTCGTTAAAAAATCAACGGCCTTGCTAAAGACTCTTTCACTAGGAACGCTTGTTGTTTGTTGTGCGAAGAAATCTTTAGCTATGAGCGACAACGTTGGGTAAAAATCACTATTTTTGGCCCACCAATCAAGTATATTGGTTGAAGCTGGTGCAACCGGTTCTTTGATGTAATCTATAAATTCATCTCTACTGAGATCTAGATATTCATAAGCCTCCCTAAAAATTATAAATTAATATATCAAACATTTATAATTACTTTCTCATTTCGTTATGCATGCAAACCGAATAGGGGTGTGTTTCCATATCATCTTTTGAGAAGTCATAAACATTCGCTTTTTGCGATGGCCAACCATAGCTTTTATATAATGATTTAAATTTTTCATTATAATCCTCCTTTGCTATAAATTTAGGCATATATTTTAATTTAGTTTTAGGATCTAATAGTGTAGATACAAAATTGCTAAATGAACTCATCAAATTTTTATATGTTGCACATTTTATCAACATTTTACTAGCCGCATTTTTAAGATCGCTATCGGGATGATTTTTCGAAGTTTCGTCTAAAATCTGCTCTATCTTTGTCATAAATAAAACTGAGGTTCCAATAGTAGAAGTATCTGACGATATTTCAAGTGTTATTTTATAAAAAGGTTTTAAAAAATTTTCAATTTCGTTTAAAGATCTCGCCTCACTATCATTTATATCGAAAGGCGCCATATATTTTTTCCCAAGGTCTTTAATTGCATCTAAATTCTATATAAATTAAATATATTATTATGCAATGTTATATCTCTAAAATTTCAAAATTGTAAAACTATTATCTTTGAATATTATTGAATAAAATAATTATATTATGGTTTAAAAGGTAGGGAAGACTGGGATTTGTAAAAAAATGGTTCGACTAGACCTAGTTCCCTTTATATATAGTCAAAATTTTGTAAAATTAATTACCATTGACCATATATCTTTTAGTAGAATGTAAAAGACATTATAAAAAAATTATATTATAATTTACTTTGTTCACTGTTGATAGCATTATATATTTTGAATTCCATCTGGTTATCACATCCAACGGAATCCTCGTTCCACCAGATAGCTGCATGTATTTTTGTAAAAGTTTGGGGGAAGAATGTAGTTTCTTTACAACGTCAGTTATTTTAATTAGCTTTTTGTCTAGGTATGAAAATCCCTCTTTTACTATCAAATTTATAACATGTGCTAAACATCGGTGGCTGTATACGCCTGTTTTATATTTTTCCTGATAAATTGTATTCATTTTTTCAACAGCTTTTATTACGTTTAGTGCATTATCATGCGTAATTGAGATAATTTTGTCCTGAATCTCAAAATCATCAAGAGATTCTAATAAACATTGTGATATATCCTCACCACTATGAGGATATGGTAACTCAATTAAATCTAAAAGGAAACTTTCCATTTTCCATTTTTTATTAATATAATGGCATGTTATTGCGCAAAACGATGACGAATTAATTGAGGTCCACATATCAGTGGTGATGGCTATCTTGCTATCAATATTTTTTAACTTAGTGATAAGATTTAATTTGGAACTTTTATATAGCTTTTCAATATATTTACAGGCCGTTTGACGAGTCCAAATTTTTTCATTTTTAAATATATAAGAAAATATTCCTCTGAAAAAATCACTATTCAGTGAATGGAAAGATATATTATTCTTTATTATATACCTGAGAATTGATTTGTTTAGATGTATGATCACCTCGGGTAAAAGTTTCTTTATGCCCACTAGATTTTTTGGCATTTCTGTCTTCTCAATCCGTATCATATCAGTATGATGTCTTTTTACATGATTTTTTAAATTCGCTGTTAAAATAAATGAATTTTTACTTTTCTTTATAAAATTAAAACATAATAGTTTTTAACCCTCAGTCGCACAAGTGGGAAAAAAATTAGGGGAGACCGAACAACGATAATTACTTTTTAACCCTTGAGCACAAAGATTTTAAATTTGGTGTGAAGATGCATTTTTATATCTAATTTCCTACCTATGTTCATCTGTTAAAAAACTTACCTGGTTTTATATATTTTGTCAAAAAACTATTTTTACCCAAAAAATATAAAACACATGGATGAGAAATCATGTGGGGCAAAATTGAAGATTATGATATTCCAGGAGTCTTAAAAAATGTATACCGAGGACAGTGACACCAAATAATATATTAAATGGATTCTCAGCTTGTGGCATATATCCTTTAAACCCAAATATATTTACAAATCAAGATTATATCTGCTATACTAATATTTCAAATGCTAGTTTAAATATTGAAATTGAAAATAATGAGGAAAATCATACAGTGAATAATATAGAACTTATGACTCAAATAATGACAGTAATTTATCTGTATTAATGATCGAAAATGTCATAAATGATATTGATGAACCCAATAATACCTATTCCGAAATTGTTCAACATTTCATCCGATAAAATGTCTAAAAAAAGAACTCAGAAATACTAACATCTACTCCTTTATTAAATAAAATTATTAATTCAGAAAAGAAAAAAGAAATCAATAAAGAATTGTTTATGTGTTATTTGCAATAAAAACTATAAAAATAGTCGCGAGGGCGATGAATGGTTAAAATGTACAATGTGCCTTGAATGTACACATTCTAAATGTGCTAATTATGATAAATACTTTACATGTAATATTATAGATATAGAGTTACACTTTTTTTTATCTTATAGATGAAGGATAGGATGGCTACAGGTAAATATGCACAATACCTATCGTTTTACCCCGGTCTCCCCTATCTAGCTCACATTGCCTAAAATTTTATATATAATATGAAAAAAATTCCAAAATTTAGGGGCTATTTATATTTTTCAGGGGACTAGAACCCATACTTATGCTACTGTTAAAGTGACTGAGGTCTACAATGTTCCACCACTTATGCAACAAAGGGTTTAATTTATGTATTAAGATACAAATATTTTGGGGAAAAAATGACGAAAATTTTTGTAAATTTATAGAGTACTATAAAATTTAAAATATTACTTGATGCGGTGTGTATACTGAATATTTTAAAATATTGTGCATCTTCTTTTTGTTTTTTTTGGTGATAATTCAAAAATCGTTTTTATATTAATGCAACTATTATTTTGAGATGTGAGGTAGTATTAGTAGATATATCTGACATTTGGCTTATATTTAACTCTTCTTCAGCCATAAAATCCTGGCTTAAGTCCGTCTACATGTATTTTAAATATACAAATAAACGGGAAAAATATATAATTTTACCTCCGAATCACGGTCTATCTCTATATCATCAGGCACGTCTTCATCACTTTGGTTATTTTCAGAATTTATCGTGTTAAATAAAAAATTCATATAAGAAGAATCCATATTTAAAAAATTTAAATTATTTAATAAAATTATATTTGTATATTTAAATAAAATAAAAATTATATTTAGAAGAAAATAAATAACCAATCCCTCCTTCCTCCGTCTCTCTCTCCCATTATTGTTATTATTCTTATTCTTAAGCTTATTTTTTTTGAAATATTATATTTCTTATTGTTATTTATTAGTTTTTTTAAAAAAAACACAAATCAATCTTAAAATTTACCCGCCAAAAAAATGAAATAGGTTTACCGTCTCATCCAAAAATTTTTTACAGACTTATCCTAGCCCACAATAGGAGTATCCAGGATTTTTCAAAGTTCAAAGTTAGCGGTGGGTTGTAGGGTAATAATTATTATATAGCAGCTTAAGTCAATTTTTAGCAGGCTAAAAAAAATCGGCTAAACCTAGTTTTTAGCCTAAAGCTATCACTTTGACCTTGGGATAATCCTTTGCTAACTGCTAGTGCCGGCTAGTTTCAGAAAAATGGGATCCCTAAAAACAGTTTCTGACGGAACTCACTACCTACCAGATGTCAATTAAATAACAACTTTTTTGTATATCTTTTTTATTAATTATTTATCAAACTGCAAAAAATTTTCATTGGGTTGTGTCCTAAATTATCAAAAATTAAATTCACAAACTTTCGAAACTTTATTGAAAATATATAAATAAGATAAGTCTATATTTTTAAACATAAAAATAAAAACATTTACAAAACATACTTGACAATTTTCTAAATTTTAATACTTAAACATACAATTTTAAAATTTTTCGAATTTTTTTTAAAAATTTTGGATTATAGCCTTTAAAACGAGTTTTATTTTGTAGTCACAAACTTTAAATAACAATATCCCATTAATTCACATATGTGAACCATCTTTAAAAACCAGCGAACACTGCTACAACTTATTAACCAAATATTTTTTTTAGTGAATGTATGGAAAAAATTAATAAATTTTTTTTAAAATTTCCCCTTTTCTTAACATTTAAAAAAAAATGATTAAATGGTGTCTTTTTTGTCCAAGAGTTAGTGTTGTTAAACAACTCAGCCGAGTCGACTTAACTACGACTCAAGTCGAGTTTTTAGTCAAAAAATCGACTCAAAACTCAAGTCGAGTTTTGAGTTGATAAGTCGACTTGTTTTTATGACTCGAGTTATGAACTTGAGTCGTGAACTCAAGTCGCGACTCGAGTTATGAACTTGAGTCGTGAACTCAAGTCGCGACTCGAGTTATGAACTTGAGTCGTGAACTCAAGTCGCGACTCGAGTTATGAACTTGAGTTGTGAACTCAAGTCGCGACTCGAGTTATGAACTTGAGTCGTGAACTCAAGTCGCGACTCGAGTTATGAACTTGAGTCGCGAACTTATGAACTTGAGTTATGAACTTGAGTCGCGACTCGAGTTATGAACTTAAGTTATGAACTTGATTCGTGAACTCAAGTCGCGACTCGAGTTATGAACTTGAATCGTGAACTTATGAACTTGAGTTATGAACTTGAGTCGTGAACTTAAGTCGCGACTTAAATTATGAACTTAAGTCGTGAATAAAAGTCGACTCAAGTTGTGAACTCATATCTATATACTTGAGTCGACTAGAGGACGAATAGTTTTATGAACTTGAGTCGACTAGAGGACGAATAGTTTTATGAACTTGAGTCGACTAGAGGACGAATAGTTTTATAAACTTAAGTAGACGACTAGAGGACGAATATTTCAAATTAATTATTATATAAGATATAATTTTTTTATTTTAGACTTCCTACTTGAGTCGTAAATAGATATACTTGTGTCAATTAGAGGACGAATAGTTATATAAATTTGATCGACTAGACTCTAATATATTTCAAATTAGTTATTTTTAATTACGATATTTTTGTTTTCTAAATTTAAAATTAGATAGTCGAGTAATCATGACTCCGTGTCGAAGTATCAATAACTCGAATCATTTTTACTACTTGAGTCGTGAACTCAATAAATAGGATAGGTTAATTTAAATTTTATGAAACTCTATTACTTATCATATAACTGTTATTTATTGGTTGGTTTTGTAGGGGCTTGGATCTTAAATTCGACTTAACTAGCTATGAGCACGAACCCCTAGCACAGATCAATATATCTTTAGTTGATTTTTCTTGACCTTATTAATATATATAAATATATGGTTATTAGAGGTATCAATCGCTAGCTAATTAGATCTATTGAATAGGTTGCAAACCATGTCTAGATGAGTGAAGCTATTTCTACGTAGGTCAGGAATTATTTTATCAGCACCAAATATTGATATGATAATGGGTGGGTATCAAATAAATATAGTTCTACCTTTATATGGTGTATATAATTTTGACCTGGGAGCGGGGTAAAAAATATGATCTCAAATTTGTTCGTGAAAAAAATTGACATGTCTATATCTATTTATTTAATTATTAAAAGATAAAAATATCTGCTAGATTACCAAAAATTAGGGTTTAATTTAGGTTCAGGATTTTTAAATTCTATATAACGTAAATTTTGATAACATGAACTTAATCGAAAAAATCAATTCCTATAAAATTATTGGAAATAAAAAAAGGTTGCTCGTAACATCAAAAACCGTTTGGAAAAACGTTATGTATGTAAATTGTTGTATTTATTATTACCTCTGATTGAAATTGAAATATAAAAGATTATAATCTTCAAGGATGAGGTAATAAGAGGCAAATTTTGAGGATTAAGATGTTTAATATTGATATATATTTTTTTAAAAAACTCATAGAATTTATGAACCCCAAACTATCTTCTTTTTTTTCCTGAAATAATGACCTGAATTTTAGTAATTTATCGATTTCTTCAAAACAGTAAGGGCTTGTCTATTAAAAAAAATTATAACTCAAATTTAGTAATTTATCGATTTCTTCAAAACAGTAAGGGCTTGTCTATTAAAAAAAATTATAACTCAAATTTAGTTCACTACGCTTTGAAATTTTTTCATTTTATTTAATTAAATCTTTATAAATCATGGTAAATAAAATTATACAATTACAATAAAAAAATCGAATAAAATATATTAAAAAATCGAATAAAATATATTAAAAAATCGAATAAAATCGAATAAAATATATAAAAATATCGTCTTGTTCATCTTCATTTGCCAAATCTTTTTCTTCCGGAAAGCTTAAAAATAAATATAGAATTAAATAATCATTAAATTTTACTAATTTTTTGGGGAGAGGGGAGAGAAGGTAAAAAAATTATTGTTTAAAGTTTAAAAAAATATTATTCGGACTAAATATATGTTAAAATGGTCTAAAAACACAATCACAACAAAGTATACATTAATATTTACATTTATTCCAAAAGATCTACGTCCCAATAACTCAGGCACAGGCATTGTTTTAGGGTTTGTGAAGCCATCCTGTTTCTTTTTTTGTCATACAATCAACTGCCCTGCTGAAAGTCCTCTCACTTGCAACACTTGTACTTTGTTGAGCTAAATAATCCCTAGCCATTAACGACAAAGTGGGATATGTTTCGGCGTTCTTTGCCCACCAATCCAATATATTTGTTGATGCAGGCGCAACGGGCTCCTTGAGATATTCCACGATTTCATCTCTCGTGGGATTTGGGTTATCAATAGCTTCTCTGAAAATAAATATAAAAATACAAGGTTAATTATATTTCTAAGTATTTATATTTACTTTCGCAGCTTATTATGAATAATAACTGAGTAAGGTTGCGAGTCAATATCTTCAGTAAACTCATAAGCCGTTGCTTGGTATGTTGACCAGGCATAAACTTTGTGAATTTCTTTGAATTCTTTGTCATATTTTTTATTTAATATGCATTTTGGCATATATTTTTGTTTTGTTTTAGGATCTAGAAAGCTAGATATGTAATTTGTTAGGGTACAAAAAAAGCCTTCGTATGCCTCACATTTAGTCAGCATCAATTTAGCTGCTTTTTTGATATCCTCATTATCATGTGAATTAGATGTTTCTTCTAAAAAATTCCCCATCGAAGCGACGAATAAAACCGCCGTCCCAATAGTTGTACTTTCCGATGAAACTTCACATGTAATCTGGAAAAATGGTTTAAGGAAGATTTCAATTTCCTTTAAATATTTTGCCTCATTGACATTTATGTAAAATTCATCTTTGGGAAGACATTCTTCCCCCAATCGTTTAATAAAATCTAAATTCTATAAAATAAAATATATTATAAAAATAACATTTAAGATATTGCTTAAATTACTTTATTTATAGTAGAAATCATAAGATACTTAGAATTCCACCTAGTGACCACGTCGAGTGGTAATCGAGTGCCACCCGAGATTTTGATATATCTTTGCATTAGCTTGGGAGAAAGGTGAAGTGATTTCACCAATTTATGAATTTTTTCTAATTTTGCATCAAAAATATTTAGTCCTTCTTTAACTATAATATTAATAACGTGAGCCAGGCATCTATGGCTATAAAATGGTATACTATATTTTTCCATGTAATGTTTAATGATTAAATCTGATGCACTAATCATATTTTTAGCATTATCATGCGTTAATGCTAAAAAAAAATTTTCAATCTCAAATGTTTCTATAGATTTTATTAAATAATAACATATATCTTGCCCACTGTGAGGGTGCGGCAATTCTATAAGATCTAGTAGATGGTTTTTTAATTTCCAATCTTTGGAAATATAATGTATTGTGATTGCACAATACGACAGGGAATTAATCCCTGTCCAAATATCAGTAGAGAGGGATATTTTTCCGTCTATATTTTTTAGTTTAGCTATAAGTTTGAATTTAGCATTTTCATATATAGAATGCAAATAAATTCTGGCAGTTTGTCTTAACCAGATTTTTTCACTTTTAAATATAAATTTAAAGATATCCTTGAATTCTTCCGAGTCAAATAGATTAAATGGTAGATTGTTTTTTATAATATATCTTAGTATAAGCTTATTCAATTGTTTGTTTTCCTCGGGTTGTAGTTTTCTGATACCCGATAAATGTTTGGGCATTATTTTTTTAGCTTGGAAAATTAAATCAGGATGGCATATCTTTATATGTTTTAAGGTTGGCTAAAAAATATTAAAAATTTTTAATAAAGGATTTATATAATACTTGTAGCCGTATGAAGACTGTAGATTTTATCACAGTAGACACATTTCCGTCGAGATTTGTTAGGTGTGTTTATAAACATATCTTTAATATTGAAATTATTATTTTGTATTATTGAAGAAGAAGACGTATTAGCTTCTGAAAAAGAGCTTTGAGTTTGACTCAAGTCATTGTCCTCTTGATCCTAATAAAAATTATGTTTTTAGTAATAAATAAAATATCATAGACCTGCCGAGCTTAGGGCCGGGCCGTATTTCAATTTTTTTAAATATATGGGACCGGGCCTATAAAATTTTTTAATAGATCCGGGCCAGGCCGGGCCTAACAAATTTATTACTTTTAAAAGCTAATAAAAGATTATAAATATTTGGATAGATCATTTAATTTACAGGGTTGCATGTGTTTTATTTGGTGATATAATAAAAACAAAAACTATTAAGTGGTATAATAATAAGTTTGAAGTGTTTAAAAAAACAGAAATACCACATTTATGTATTAGGAAAAAAATTTAACAATTAATAAAAAATTTTTAATTACAAAAAAATAATTTTTTAAATTTAAAATGTTTAATATTAATAGGGGAGAAGTGCCATAAATGGCCATGTTTGAAGACTGGCCACCACCCTTTAACTTTTTTTCTATTGGACCGATTTCTCTCAAAATTAGTCAAAATGTGTATATTTATGATATTTACCTTACCTAAGTTCATTTATTGAATAGAGCAATCCAATATTAAAATATTTTATAAAAACTGTTTTTGGTACCTCTTTCTGGAAAAATCACGTTACACATTTTTTTGTTTGGTGAAAAAATTACTAATTAAGATTACTGATATTTTATATAAATATTATCCTTAGGCATTTAGCATTATTCACACAAAAAATAAGACTTTAAAAATTTTATTTAATAGACATATAGAGGCGCTTATTAATAATAGACAGGTGAGTATTGTCTGGCCAGGCATTGACTGGCCAAAATCATTCATTCATATTGAAATTTTTACAAACTAACAAAAGCATCCAAAACAAATAAAAATTTATTAATATTAGACAATCATTGTTCACATTGCTCACTAAGATCAATAAATTTTTGCCAAGACAATGGAATTATCCTGCTCACCCTACCACCACAAGTTACAACCACTAGATAAATCAGTCTTTGGACCATTTAAAAAATTTTATAATAACAGCATTGACAATTGACAATTGGATGAGAAACCATGTAGGCAAATCATTTACCATATATGAAATACCATCAATTATTAAAATGGAGCTTCCTAAAGCTACAACCCCCAAAAATATTCAGAATGGATTTTTATCCTGTGGGATATATCCCTTCAATCCTGATATATTCTCTGAAGATAGTTATTTAATATCTAATGATGATGATATGTCAGAATTATCCAATTCCTCTGGCAGTGTAATTTGAATTCACAATCT
Organism: Gordionus sp. m RMFG-2023; assembly: GCF_954871325.1. Classification (NCBI taxonomy): domain Eukaryota; kingdom Metazoa; phylum Nematomorpha; class Gordioida; order Chordodea; family Parachordodidae; genus Gordionus; species Gordionus sp. m RMFG-2023. The sequence continues at coordinate 21,131,344 of NC_088775.1, forward strand.
ATTCTATCACATCCAATTTTATATAGCAATAATATTATCAAAAAAGACAAGAGGAGAAAGAAATCAGAAATTTTAACCTCATCACCTTATAAAAAACATAAATTAACAAATATTAAAAAAAAACAATAAAAAAAAAATCTAAAAAAAACTAATGATGAGTGGCTTTGCATAATATGCAAGAAGGCATATTCAAAAAGCAAGAAAGGTGAAGAGTGGATTAAATGCCTGCAATGTGAAGAATGGGCCCATACTCAATGTATTAATAACAATGATTTATTTGTTTGTTATGTATGTAAATAAAGATACTATAATTGTTTCATTTATAAATTAATAAAATGGTTTTCATTATTGTTGTGTATTAATAATTGCCTAATTAAGTTTATTAAACATCATGAATGATTAAATTATTAAAAATCACTTTAACATGTAGATAGTTAAGATAATAATTTATAAAATTATTAAATAGATAGTGATTAATTTTATATTGAAATAAGAATGTTTAACAAAAAGATAATTAAGATATTAATTTATAAAATATTATCATTAAATAGATGATGATAAATTTAGATGTTAATACTTATAATTAAATTTTTATTGCCTAAAAATTAAGAAATATTAACATAAAGTATTTCTAATTGTAATATTTCATATTTATAATAAAATTCTAAATAAAATATTGTTTAACTAAGTTTATTAAACATAAATTTATAAATTGATGAATGATTAAATTATTAAAATAGTCTATAACATGTAGATAATTAAGATAATAATTTATAAAGTCATTAAATAGAGTGGTTAATTTTATATTGAAATTAAACTTTTTAACAAAAAGATAATTAAGTTATTAATTTATAAAGTATCATTAAATGGATGATGAAAAATTTAGATGCTTATACTTATTAAATTAGTGTATAATTAAATTTTTATATACCTAAAATGGAAAAATATATAAGATAGGTCTTTTGCAAGTATTTCATATTGTAATATTTCATATTGTAATATTTCATATTTATAATAAAATTCTTAATTAATATATTATGGCCAGTTAACACATAGTATATGGCCAGTCAATACATATATGTATTGACTGGCCAGAAAAATAACTTTCACATAACCTCATCTAGCTCATAAACAATTATAGATAGAGCTTTAATTCAAATTTTATTTTAAAGATTAATAATTTGGCTACACATTGATATCAAATTGTTTGGTTAAACCCTATTCTTAATACCTTTTTTTCAAAAAAGCAAAAACATGGCCATTCATGGCACTTCTCCCCTAATATATTATCCAATAATACCAATAATAGTTTTAGAAATTCTTCTTTATATAATAATAATTCCTTTTTATCTAATCATTCCTTTTCCACATCATTTTCGCAATCTGCTATAAGTGCCAATTTTACTATAATAAACCCTATAAACTCACCGGCAATTCAAAACCAAAAAAGAAAATTTAATTGCTGGAATAAAGAGAAAATTGACATAGTAACCAAATTGCTGTCCCAGCCTGAAATGGAAAAAATAAAAATATAAAAATAAAGATGCCAATTTCGGAACACTCAAAACTAAACGAGAATGCAATTTAAAATATAATATTTTCTTACAAAATTAAATCATTATGTAAATTATTATTTTTGTATTTGTAATTATAGATTATTATTTAAGGATAGAATCTGAAATAAAGATCATTAACAATACAGTATTACACTTCCAAAAAATTAATTTTCCAATTACATACGATATTCTATAAACATTTCATAGGTAAATTCTTATGTTATATTTTTTAAAAAAAATTATTGTAAAAATTTGAAAAAATATTCACTTTAACTATTTTTTTCCTATTACATAAATGTGGTATTTCTGTTTTTTTAAACACCTCAAACTTATTATTATATTACTTAATAGTATTTTTTGTTATTACTTGTTCTATTTCTGTTTCCATTATCATCATATTGAAGAAAAAATATAATCCAAAAAAATAAGTAAAGAAAAAAGCTTTTTTTATAATTATAAAAAATTATTATATACTAAATAATTCTCTGAAAAATAAATTTAAATTCATTAACGCCTTGCTGGCACCTCATCATTTAGAAGCGGAGGAATAATTTTATTTTTTTGTATCAAATTTAATGTTGTTTATTATTAAAATTATTTTTTATATGCCCAGCCCCAGATGTTTTTTGTTAAATATAAATTTATTTTAGTTAACAAAGGGGGAAGGGGGGGGGGAGGCGGTGTATTTTTATTTTACTTCGTTCCAGCATAATGATGAAGGAAAGGAAAAGTTATTAATTTTTAGAATATACCAGAGACCACCTAAGGAAAGAAAAGTTATTAATTTTTAGAATATACCAGAGACCACCTAAGGAAAGAAAAGACATTAATTTTTATTTTTAGAATATATATAATACAATACCCATATTTTTATTTAAAATTTTGTAAAAATGTAAAATTTATAATAAAAATAGCTATATCTCAGAACATATAAAAAATTGAGATCTAAAATTATGAGTATATATTTAAAAAATATAGGAGATAATAAATACTAAATCTTAGATTAATATTTACCTCCAAAAAAAAGTTAGACAAATTTTCCTAAAGTTACTAAAATAAAATTTTCTTTTTGAGTACTTCCTTTAATTATGGTATTATCACTAAATAAAATTTAGTTTGTAATATACAATAATATTTATCAATAAAAAAAAATTGTGAAAAAAAAAAATTACTCAAGTACAAAGGTGGGACCTATACTACTGCAAATATTTTAAAAAATATCAAATCAATTATCTTGAAATTTGGTAGATATATTCTTTATAAGAAAATATTAAACTACTATAAAAACTAGGTCAAAATATCTTCAGGTTTTTTTATTACCAACATTATAAAAGCCGTGGGGTATTATTTACCCCACCTTTGTAGTGAAGGGTTAAGGAAGACTTATATCCTTTCAATATTTGCCTTTTTTTTAAAGTTACCAATAAAATATCATTAAATTTTATAATTTAATTATATGTTTGGCTTTTTTGATGATCTTCTTTCAATAAAACGTATTTGGCATAAATTTTTAATAAACAGATTCTAGCCATGTGCTGCACATCCAAAGGATTCAATAAATTCCTAACTTTGTAAATCGTCATAAATTAATTAAAAACCTAGGTTTTAAAGATGATTTTTGAATACTTTTTAGTCGGTCAATTGACCGGTCAAAATCAGTCAATTGACCGGAGGAGTATTTGACCTCAAAATTTGCCTCTTATTACCTCATCCTTGAAGATTATAATCTTTTATATTTCAATTTCAAACAGAGGTAATAATAAATACGACAATTTACATACATAACGTTTTTTCAAACGGTTTTTGATGTTACGAGCAACATTTTTTTATTTCCAATAATTATATAGGAATTGATTTTTTCGATTAAATTCACGTTATCAAAATTTACGTTATATAGAATTTAAAAATCCTGAACCTAAATTAAACCCTAATTTTTGGTAATCTTGCAGATATTTTTATCTTTTAATAATTAAATGTTAAGATATAGACATGTCAAATACACCATATAAAGGTAGAACTATACTTATTTGATACCCACCCATTATCATATCAATATTTGGTGCTGATAAAATAATTCCTGACCTACGTAGAAATAGCTTCACTCATCTAGACATGGTTTGCAACCTATTCAATAGATCTAATTAGCTAGCGATTGATACCTCTAATAACCATATATTTATATATATTAATAAGGTCAAGAAAAATCAACTTAAGATATATTAATCTGTGCAAGGGGTTCGTGCTCATAAGTTAAGTCGATTTTAAGATCCAAGCCCCTACAAAAACAACCAATAAATAACACTTATATAATAAGTAATAAAGTTTCATAAAATTTAAATTAACCTATTTATTGAGTTCACGACTCAAGTTCAGAACTAGAGTAGTAAAAATGACTCTAGTTATTGCTACTTCGACACGGAGTCAGGATTACTCGACTATCTAATTTTAAATTTAATATTAATAAACAAAAATATCGTAATTAAAAATAACTAATTAATTTGAAATATACTAGTCTAGTCTCTAGTCGATCAAATTTATAGAACTATTTGTCCTCTAATTGTCTCAAGTATATAATTCCTATTTACAACTCAAGTTGGAAGTCTAAAATAAAAAAATGTAATAAACATATATCTTAATTAAAATTAATAATTAATTTGAAATATTCGTCCTCTAGTCGTCGACTCAAGTTCATAAAATTATTCGTTATCTAGTCGACTCTTTATTTTTTATATGCCATTATTTTTTAATAATATCATATTTGCTACAATTTATATAAAGTAATTAATGAGAATGAGACAGTCAGAAAAAAATCTAAGAATTTATTAATATTCTTTTTATTTTTACGGTTATATTTTTTAAAATATATTTAGCCTTTTCAATATTAAAATTTATTTAATTCATAAGGCAAAACATTAAATAAAATAAAAAAAATGAATAAAATAATTGTTTTATAATAAAACCCCCATTTATAAATTTGGGTGGGATATATTTATTTAATGTTTTTTTTATTTATATTTATAAAAAATCAAGTATAAAAAATGCATTTCATTTTCTTTTCTTTTCGTTTTTCCCATTGTCTATTTCTCTCCCTCCTTTATTTATTTTTATTTAATGTTTTGCCTTATGAATTAAATAAATTTTAATATTGAAAAGGCTAAATATATTTTAAAAAATATAAACCGTAAAAATAAAAAGAATATTAATAAATTCTTAGATTTTTTTTTGACTGTCTCATTCTCATTAATTACTTTATATAAATTGTAGCAAATATGATATTATTAAAAAATAATGGCATATAATAGATTTTTTCTAATATAAAATAAAGAGTAAAGACTCTTGGACAAAAAAGACACCATTTAATCATTTTTTTTAAATGTTAAGAAAAAGGGAAAGTTTAAAAAAAATTCCATACATTCACTAAAAAAAAATATTTGGTTAATAAGTTGTAGCAGTTTTCGCTGGTTTTTAAAGATGGTTCACATATGTGAATTAATGGGATATTGTTATTTAAAGTTTGTGACTACAAAATAAAACTCGTTTTAAAGGCTATAATCCAAAATTTTTAAAAAAAATTTTAAAATTGTATGTTTAAGTATTAAAATTTAGAAAATTGTCAAGTATGTTTTGTAAATGTTTTTATTTTTATGTTTAAAAATATAGACTTATCTTATTTATATATTTTCAATAAAGTTTCGAAAGTTTGTGAATTTAATTTTTGATAATTTAGGACACAACCCAATGAAAATTTTTTGCAGTTTGATAAATAATTAATAAAAAAGATATACAAAAAAGTTGTTATTTAATTGACATCTGGTAGGTAGTGAGTTCCGTCAGAAACTGTTTTTAGGGATCCCATTTTTCTGAAACTAGCCGGCACTAGCAGTTAGCAAAGGATTATCCCAAGGTCAAAGTGATAGCTTTAGGCTAAAAACTAGGTTTAGCCGATTTTTTTTAGCCTGCTAAAAATTGACTTAAGCTGCTATATAATAATTATTACCCTACAACCCACCGCTAACTTTGAACTTTGAAAAATCCTGGATACTCCTATTGTGGGCTAGGATAAGTCTGTAAAAAATTTTTGGATGAGACGGTAAACCTATTTCATTTTTTTGGCGGGTAAATTTTAAGATTGATTTGTGTTTTTTTTAAAAAAACTAATAAATAACAATAAGAAATATAATATTTCAAAAAAAATAAGCTTAAGAATAAGAATAATAACAATAATGGGAGAGAGAGACGGAGGAAGGAGGGATTGGTTATTTATTTTCTTCTAAATATAATTTTTATTTTATTTAAATATACAAATATAATTTTATTAAATAATTTAAATTTTTTAAATATGGATTCTTCTTATATGAATTTTTTATTTAACACGATAAATTCTGAAAATAACCAAAGTGATGAAGACGTGCCTGATGATATAGAGATAGACCGTGATTCGGAGGTAAAATTATATATTTTTCCCGTTTATTTGTATATTTAAAATACATGTAGACGGACTTAAGCCAGGATTTTATGGCTGAAGAAGAGTTAAATATAAGCCAAATGTCAGATATATCTACTAATACTACCTCACATCTCAAAATAATAGTTGCATTAATATAAAAACGATTTTTGAATTATCACCAAAAAAAACAAAAAGAAGATGCACAATATTTTAAAATATTCAGTATACACACCGCATCAAGTAATATTTTAAATTTTATAGTACTCTATAAATTTACAAAAATTTTCGTCATTTTTTCCCCAAAATATTTGTATCTTAATACATAAATTAAACCCTTTGTTGCATAAGTGGTGGAACATTGTAGACCTCAGTCACTTTAACAGTAGCATAAGTATGGGTTCTAGTCCCCTGAAAAATATAAATAGCCCCTAAATTTTGGAATTTTTTTCATATTATATATAAAATTTTAGGCAATGTGAGCTAGATAGGGGAGACCGGGGTAAAACGATAGGTATTGTGCATATTTACCTGTAGCCATCCTATCCTTCATCTATAAGATAAAAAAAAGTGTAACTCTATATCTATAATATTACATGTAAAGTATTTATCATAATTAGCACATTTAGAATGTGTACATTCAAGGCACATTGTACATTTTAACCATTCATCGCCCTCGCGACTATTTTTATAGTTTTTATTGCAAATAACACATAAACAATTCTTTATTGATTTCTTTTTTCTTTTCTGAATTAATAATTTTATTTAATAAAGGAGTAGATGTTAGTATTTCTGAGTTCTTTTTTTAGACATTTTATCGGATGAAATGTTGAACAATTTCGGAATAGGTATTATTGGGTTCATCAATATCATTTATGACATTTTCGATCATTAATACAGATAAATTACTGTCATTATTTGAGTCATAAGTTCTATATTATTCACTGTATGATTTTCCTCATTATTTTCAATTTCAATATTTAAACTAGCATTTGAAATATTAGTATAGCAGATATAATCTTGATTTGTAAATATATTTGGGTTTAAAGGATATATGCCACAAGCTGAGAATCCATTTAATATATTATTTGGTGTCACTGTCCTCGGTATACATTTTTTAAGACTCCTGGAATATCATAATCTTCAATTTTGCCCCACATGATTTCTCATCCATGTGTTTTATATTTTTTGGGTAAAAATAGTTTTTTGACAAAATATATAAAACCAGGTAAGTTTTTTAACAGATGAACATAGGTAGGAAATTAGATATAAAAATGCATCTTCACACCAAATTTAAAATCTTTGTGCTCAAGGGTTAAAAAGTAATTATCGTTGTTCGGTCTCCCCTAATTTTTTTCCCACTTGTGCGACTGAGGGTTAAAAACTATTATGTTTTAATTTTATAAAGAAAAGTAAAAATTCATTTATTTTAACAGCGAATTTAAAAAATCATGTAAAAAGACATCATACTGATATGATACGGATTGAGAAGACAGAAATGCCAAAAAATCTAGTGGGCATAAAGAAACTTTTACCCGAGGTGATCATACATCTAAACAAATCAATTCTCAGGTATATAATAAAGAATAATATATCTTTCCATTCACTGAATAGTGATTTTTTCAGAGGAATATTTTCTTATATATTTAAAAATGAAAAAATTTGGACTCGTCAAACGGCCTGTAAATATATTGAAAAGCTATATAAAAGTTCCAAATTAAATCTTATCACTAAGTTAAAAAATATTGATAGCAAGATAGCCATCACCACTGATATGTGGACCTCAATTAATTCGTCATCGTTTTGCGCAATAACATGCCATTATATTAATAAAAAATGGAAAATGGAAAGTTTCCTTTTAGATTTAATTGAGTTACCATATCCTCATAGTGGTGAGGATATATCACAATGTTTATTAGAATCTCTTGATGATTTTGAGATTCAGGACAAAATTATCTCAATTACGCATGATAATGCACTAAACGTAATAAAAGCTGTTGAAAAAATGAATACAATTTATCAGGAAAAATATAAAACAGGCGTATACAGCCACCGATGTTTAGCACATGTTATAAATTTGATAGTAAAAGAGGGATTTTCATACCTAGACAAAAAGCTAATTAAAATAACTGACGTTGTAAAGAAACTACATTCTTCCCCCAAACTTTTACAAAAATACATGCAGCTATCTGGTGGAACGAGGATTCCGTTGGATGTGATAACCAGATGGAATTCAAAATATATAATGCTATCAACAGTGAACAAAGTAAATTATAATATAATTTTTTTATAATGTCTTTTACATTCTACTAAAAGATATATGGTCAATGGTAATTAATTTTTCAAAATTTTGACTATATATAAAGGGAACTAGGTCTAGTCGAACCATTTTTTTACAAATCCCAGTCTTCCCTACCTTTTAAACCATAATATAATTATTTTATTCAATAATATTCAAAGATAATAGTTTTACAATTTTGAAATTTTAGAGATATAACATTGCATAATAATATATTTAATTTATATAGAATTTAGATGCAATTAAAGACCTTGGGAAAAAATATATGGCGCCTTTCGATATAAATGATAGTGAGGCGAGATCTTTAAACGAAATTGAAAATTTTTTAAAACCTTTTTATAAAATAACACTTGAAATATCGTCAGATACTTCTACTATTGGAACCTCAGTTTTATTTATGACAAAGATAGAGCAGATTTTAGACGAAACTTCGAAAAATCATCCCGATAGCGATCTTAAAAATGCGGCTAGTAAAATGTTGATAAAATGTGCAACATATAAAAATTTGATGAGTTCATTTAGCAATTTTGTATCTACACTATTAGATCCTAAAACTAAATTAAAATATATGCCTAAATTTATAGCAAAGGAGGATTATAATGAAAAATTTAAATCATTATATAAAAGCTATGGTTGGCCATCGCAAAAAGCGAATGTTTATGACTTCTCAAAAGATGATATGGAAACACACCCCTATTCGGTTTGCATGCATAACGAAATGAGAAAGTAATTATAAATGTTTGATATATTAATTTATAATTTTTAGGGAGGCTTATGAATATCTAGATCTCAGTAGAGATGAATTTATAGATTACATCAAAGAACCGGTTGCACCAGCTTCAACCAATATACTTGATTGGTGGGCCAAAAATAGTGATTTTTACCCAACGTTGTCGCTCATAGCTAAAGATTTCTTCGCACAACAAACAACAAGCGTTCCTAGTGAAAGAGTCTTTAGCAAGGCCGTTGATTTTTTAACGAAGAAACGAAATAGGATGTCGGGGACAACCGTTAAATATTGTATGTGCCTTAATAACTGGGATGTTAGAGATATAATATAAAATATTTTATTTATTATCTATATTGTATCTTATTTATTGTATTATGTTAAAAAGTTATTTTATGTTTACAAAATAAATAAATAATGTGTAATTTATATAATAATTTGAAGATATGTGGTAAAAATCTATTTAATATAAGATTATAAGCTTTTTAACAGCTTTTATCTAAGGTTTCACAAATTGTATAAAATCAAAAAAAATATCATAATGTTCAAATGAAGATAATTGATTATATTTTTATTAAAATAATTCATTGTATAAAGGGATCCCTTAAAAACCCGCGATGATCCCGGATAGTTTTGATCCTATTAAAAATTACGACAATATTGGGGTCTTTATGATTCTAAAACGAGAAACTATTTTTTTTAAATAAAATTCTGTATTAGTATATTTGATTCGAACTTTAATTTCATCATTTTCTTTTGTAGAAAATTGAGTAAAATTTAACAAAAAATAAAATTATACCTAAAACGAATTATTCACTCTACGATTTTATTTCATAAGATTCGTATTTTATGAATAAAAAAATTATTTTATTCGAATCGAATAAAGAAAATATATTATCTGTGGAATATTTTTTTTTTATCTATTTATTATTCGATCGAATTATTCTTATTATTTGAAATAATTTATAAATATTATAAATTATTCGTAAATAAATATTTCAAATTATTTGTTAATATTTCAAATTATTCAGATTTCAAACCCAGAAGTATTTGACATGATTCTTAAGTATTTAAAAGTTCCTTGAAAAGTTTTTACTTTTTTTTTCAACATCTATAAATCACTTATTAATTTTTAATATCATTTTTGAATATATTTCTGAAGAATTTAATTTTTGGCATCGAATATTCGATGAATCAAATCCAATAATGTTTTCATTATTCGAACCGATACGAATAAGGAATTATTTAATTCGTACTAATACGAATAATATAATTATTCGATTCGAAAACAAGAATTATGTAAATATATGATTTGATTCGTATTTTTGTAGGAGATTCAAAGAATTTTTTATATTTTTATGTAAATAAACAAAAAATAAAATATTATTTTAAAAAAAACATGATCTAACTTTGTCTGTTTATAAAATAAATATAAAATATAAAAAATGTATCAGACAGGACTTTGCAAAAAGTAAAAATAATTATATATAATAGTTAAAAATAAATTTTATCCACGCCTTTATTTCATTTTTTTTCTGGAATTATTTAGAAGGGTAAATAAATGAGAAAGCCGTTTATTTTAGCTCGCTATAACACCTGGTTCTTGAGATATAGGGGCTCAAATCTGTAAAATTTTTAAAATGCTTATATCTCAAAAACTAATTATATATCATATTGTAAGTAAAAATATTCTCTAAAGGGCTATCAAAAAATAATAAAAATTGGCGCCAAATGGAGTCTTTAACATTCGGTTTACCTATAATGCTTTACCTGTATTTTTAAGCAAAAAAGGGAGTTTGTTTTCAATGATATAATAAAATATATATTTATTAAATAATTTGATCAGGATTTCTATTAATGTTGTTAAACGGCTATTTTTGAGCAGATTTCTAAAAACAGCTAAATCAATATTTTAACCAGAAAACAATTATCTAAGCATCGAGTTTTCGATAATGTCTAAACCTTTGTGCCATCTATCCAGATCTGGACTTTAGGTCTGAACGCCGGGTCTGTGCTCGGGGTTCGTGCTCAGAGCTGGTTTTGTCGATATTTTAGACCCAAACCCCGGATCTGGGCTCTACACAACCAACCAATTAACAACATTACTTATACAGGCAAAAATAATTTTATATGTAACTAGGAAAATATCAAGTGCAGAAAAGGCTAATTTTATGTATTATTAAAGAACTTTTCATTCACTTTAGAGAGATTCATAACGATATACAGTTAGATCTGAGTAGATTTGCTTTCTTACTACCTAAAAACTGTGTTTTAGCAGGTGGTCCAGGTACACATACCATGTGTATCTGCACATTACATTAAAACTTTAAGCTTATTTTAATAGGTGGAAAATTAAAACAGCTAATGTGTAAAAACAGAGCAAATAAATAAATTAATTAATAATAACAAATATGAAATATTCGTCCTCTAGTCGACTCAATTATATATATCGTATTCATGGTCTTGAGTTGAAAGTCTACAGTAAATAAATGTAAAAAATAGATCACAAATATCTTAATTAATAAAATTTGAAATATTCGTCCTCTAGTCGACTCACGTTCATATAAGTATAACTATTTGTCCTCTAGTCGACTCAAGTATATAATTCCTATTTGCAACTCAAGTTGGAAGTCTAAAATAAAAAAAAAGTAATAAACAAATATCTTAATTAATAATAACTAATTTGAAATATTCGTCCTCTAGTCGAACCAAGTTCATAGAACTATTCGTCCTCTAGTTGACTACCTAAAGTATATAATTCCTATTTAAATCTCAAGTTGGAAGTCTAAAATAAAAAAATGTAAAAAACAGAACAAATCTTAATTATTAATAATTAATTTGAAATATTCGTCCTCTAGTCAACGACTCAAGTTTATAAAAATATTCGTTCTCTAGTCGACTCAAGTATATAGACTTGAGTTCACGATTTGAGTTCACAACTTGAGTTCACGACTTGAGTCGACTTGAGTTCACGACTTGAGTCGACTTTAGTTCACGACTTGACGACTTGAGTTCACGACTTGAGTCGACTTGAGTTCACAACTTGAGTCGACTTGAGTTCACGACTTGAGTTCATAACTCAAGTCAGTTTGGGTCAATTTTTTCGACCCAAAACTTAGACTCAGTTTTCGACTAAGTCGACTTGACAGTCGATTAACAACACTATTCACACGTTTGTGGGCAAGCCGCACGTACTTGTAGGCACAACATTTAGAAAAAAGTTTCTTAAACCTCTATAGGCTTAGTAAAAAGGAGTGGGATAAAAAAGAGCCTATACCCGAGAACTACAGTATGATTTAATTACTTTAAAGGTGGGTGGTGGCTGATTTTAAGTTAAAATTCTTTAATGTAAATTTTGATGATTACTATCACTATTGAGATTTAATGTTCATAGAATCTGTAAATAAATATGATATAAAGAAAAAAAATTTGCCTGAACAGTAGATATACTGTTATTTTTTTAAATTCAACCCATACAATACAGTAATCATAGTCTATGTTCAATTTAATGTAACCATTTCAGCTTCAAAGGGAATTGAGTGGGATATTAAACAATGAATCGGAGTATTATATAATATAAATAAATTGCCGTGATTGCCATCTCGTAAAAAATAAATGTAAATAGATTATCGATTGTCATATTTTATAAAATGTAAATTGATTATATGATAATTGAAGGGTTTTTTAGGATGCTTTTATTATTTAAAATTAGTATAAAAAGTAATATTAAGAAGGTAAAAATCAAAAGATCAAAAATTTAATTATTTAATTTATTAAATTTTTTACTTTTAATAAAGGATTTCGTTATTATATAAAATAATTTTAAAAAATGAAATATATATGTAAAAGACAAGAGAATGGAAAAATGAAAGGGAATAAAGGGGAATTTAATAAGAGGAATTAAAAGGGAAAGTAAGGAAAAGAGAAAGAAAAAGAAATTTGAAAAATAAACTAAAAGAGAAAAGGGGAAAGGATAAAAAAGAAATGGAAGGGAAAGGAAAGGAAAAGGAAAAGAGAAGAAAGAGGTAATAAGAGAAATTAAATGAAAGGCAGTGGCGTCGCTAGGGGGTGGGGCGCGCAGAGGCTCGAGCCCCCTGAAAAGTTTGAATAGCCCCCTGAAGCAAAAAATTTTTTTTAATGGCTCCTTAATATCCCCTTGAGCTAAAAATAAATGTTTTTAATTGCCCTCTGAATAATTTCTTTTATAATTCTAATGAGTAATATATAGATTTAATTTTATTAAAAAACTAATAAGACTATCTTAATTTTTATTAAATGAATACTATTTTAAATATTAGATTCGATTATTACATATAAATTATGCTATGTCCGCTTGCAATCAAATTCTATGTTAAAAATATAACAATAACTAAATATTAATTTAACATTAACAGTTGAAGCTTAATTGACTTTTATTATTTAAATTAATATATAACCCTAATTAAATAAATATAATTATTTATTAATTGAAAATTAATAATTTAATATTTTAGCCGAGTTCAAAATCTCTAATCAAATATATTGATTTTTAAATTTAATTATCATGTCTCTTCCTAAAATTATTTTCAAGGTCTTAATCCAAATAAGTATAAGAGATTTATTTATAAAAAGTAAGTATACATCTATATTATAATTATCCGATGTCCTCACTACATCGTGACGTCATGTCATCGCTACGTATTTATTTTTATTTTTTTTATTTGTTGATTTTATTTATATACTTTATACAAACAGATGAATGGAATTTAGAGAATTGATGGTGTACACCAGTGACGAGGCGTCAAGTTTACTACTAGGGAAGCAATCAAAAAATTTTATTTTATTTATTAGTCAAACCATAAAAAATTAAGATTTATAAATAAGCGGAATTCGTCTTTGTGGTCAAGTACTGAATTATAAAAGTTATTACTAGATTTTAAATTTTTCAATAATTTTTTTTCAATAGAAATCAAAGCTAGATTCGATAATCGATTTTGACTCATTCTGTTTCTACAATAAGATTTGATTATTTTTAAAGATGAAAACCCCCGTTCTGCACTTGCTGTTGTTGCAGCCAAAGTTAAAATGAATTTGCATAATTTAAAAAACTCTTTAAAACTTTTCATCAAATCGGTATTAATTAAAAATTCAAGTATTTCATAAACATTTTTTCTCTTTCTAAATTCATCGTCGGTTTCCAGCTTGTGTAAGTCGAAAAATTGAGAATAAGTGTCATTTAAATTGTCTAATAAATATTTTGGGAAATTTTGATTAAATATTTGAAATTTACTAATATCTAACAATTCGACGAATTTGATATTTTTTAATATCAAACCGAAAATCAATTTCATTGATTATAGTATCTATTATTTTAATTATCAAATTTTTATAAAATTCTCTTGTATTAGGCAATCCGGATCTATTATGTTTTTTATCTAAATTGTCTTCAATATTTTCCTTTACATTTAAATTTCTCCAAAAAACATCAAAGTTTTCTATGCTAGATTTAACTGAATTTCTGAAATCGTAAATACTTTTAAGACAATATGATACATCGTTAATTTTAGTTTTAAGTATATCAAATAATAAATCAGATTCTGGAAAAACCTCTTGAAAAAAATATAACAAAATCAGAAAATTTGCATCATTTAATATATTTAAATAGCCACGAGATGTTATTAGAACATCATTATCCCAAACAATATCAGATTCTTCATCAATCATACTTTCAAAAAAAACGACTAGATCCTTTAAATAATTGAAAACTGTTTGAACCAGCCGACCATTGTATTCCCATCTTGTTGGGGCTACTCGTGGTAATCTTTTTTTAACATATTTATTAAATTCTGCTGTACGCTTAGATGATGTACTAAAAAAACTGGCTAAACCAGATAAAGTTGCAAAAAAACCTTACATTCTTTAATTTTGCTGCAAGATTTTGATAATATAAGATTTAACTTGTGGGCAAAACAATGAATATAAAGTGCAGAAGGATTGACGTCTCTAATTTTTGCTTGCAGTCCATGTGAATCACCTGACATAACAGCTGCGCCATCGTAACTTTGATCTATCAATTTTTTCATAATTTTCTTATCATTCAAAAATTTAATGACAAATTTTGATAAAGAATTAGCATCACGATGCATTGTAACATCAAAGAATTCAATAAATCTTTCATATAATGTCCCGTTATTTAAAACATATCGAAGAACTACAGCCAGTTGGGATTTATTATTTATATCAATTGTTTCATCTAATATTATTGTTATAAATTCCGTTTCTCCCAATTCATCTAATATTTTTTGGTGTAAGACATATGAAATGGAATTAATTAAATCATTTTGGATATCACTTGATAGTCCAATAAAAGTTGTACTATTTTCTAAATGATGTTTTAATAGCAAATTTTCTTCCGCGAGTAAATAAATTAATTCAATATAATTTCCTCTATTTACTGAATTAGGTGATTCATCATCACCACGGAATGCGAGCTGCTGAACTCCAAGAAAACATATAAAATTAACTAAAATTTTCAATATTTCTCTATTTGATTTAACTTTCGAATTATGCTGTTCGATTGATATTTTGCGTATCGAATCTATCATATTTTAAATACGAATTTCGCCAAATGTTTTTAATTGAATCATCGACTGCAAATGAGCTGTTGATTCTTCATGTCGTTTAACTGCCTTTGAAAAATTATTCATATCCGAAAATCCTCTATCATTCCAAACATATTTTTCCTTTGGGAATAATAAGCATGACCAACAATATAGAGAATTAGAAAATTCACATCCAGTGAGCCATTCATATTTATCATATTTATCGATAGAAAAATTACGAATGCAAGATTTTATTTCTTTTTTTAAATTTCTTAAAATTGGCTTTGGTCTTCCTTTTTCAATAATTAATTTTTTGGTATCAAAATTTCTTGAGCTAAATGATAATATTAATAAATTTTCAATAATACAATTACAATTATTAAACATTAATTTAAAGAAAAAAAAATTTTTTTTTAAATTTAATATAAAAAATTTATTTTTCTTTTATAAAAGAATAAGCAATTTTTTATTTGCTTCCCCAATGCTTATTTTTTAATCGTAAAATTAAACAATATCATAACATGATTTTCTATTTATTTATTGAAAAAATAAGCAATATTAGATTTGCTTCCCTCTTGTAAATTTTTTTTAACGTAATAAAAAAATTACACCAAAAAAATATCGTTTGAATCATGATTTATTAGTATATTTATTATAGGAAAATAAGCAATATTAAATTTGCTTCCATCATTTTTTAACATAGTAAATATAATAGTAAATTTTTTTACGTAGTAATCAACGTAAATTTTTTATCGTAGTAAAATATTATAAATCTTTTTAACGTTATAAAAAATATATTAATTATTTTAAGGAAGTAATTTTATTTTTTTTTAGCATAGTATAAAGATTATATTTAGTTTATCTAAGAATTTTGTAAAAAAAATTTCAAGGGAAACAATGCTTCCCTTGCTTCCATGGACGCTTCGTCCCTGGTGTACACATACCTAACATGAATTGAGAGATTTGAAAAATCATCTTTGAATTGATATAAACAATATTCCCTCAACTTTCCAAATATGAATGAAATAAATGATGTGAATAAAAAGATTCAATATTTGACTTAATCCTTTCTTTATTTTTTAGATTACCTTATCAATTTTCATCTCATATTATCAATTACACATTAATGAAATCTCTACAAGATACTCAACTTGTATATTTATTTTGAACATACTCACAATTTTTGTCAGTACTTACATTACAACTTTTTATACTCATATTTTTCTTTCATAACCAATAATTAAGAAGATAATCAAGTATATTTAAATATTCTTATCCTAACTTATTTATAATCTCCAATCCTTATAAATAACTCTTTCTTTATTTTTTTACCATCCCTTAATGAATTTATTTATCACTAAATTTTATTATCTCATTCTTTTCTTTCTATCTCTATTATCTATTAACCACTATTTCTCAAAACCTTATCAATTCCTTTAACTTAATTTTTATTATTATTGTATTATAATAATTTATACCTTCTTTTTCCCCCCTTTTTTAATCTTATTTTTTAATTACCTTACAATTAATTAATCTTAATACTAATAATATTACATTCATGATGTTATTTTTTAACTTTTAGAATATCATAATAGGCTTGAGAAGTCCCCCAAAATTTTTTTTTGACGATAGCCCTCCAACTACTAGAAATATGCATCTAATATTGAACCATCTACCGGTTTTACATTATTTTAATGTTTGTTTAATTTCAACAATAGTTTATTTATATTTTTGCCTGATTTCTTTATTTGTCTAGGCTAACCCTAATCCCTCGCATTGCTACAAAACATGATGAATCTATTATTAAAGATAAGCAAAGAAAATAATGACGATTAAAGAAACGCCTTACCCGTTCTAGAGTTACTGGTAGACAAAATAATAAAGAACTACGCTTGAAATGAACTCATCTAAAGGTTTATTTAGTTTTTTTTTTATCTTATGTCTTATATCTATGTTTATTTTATTTTCACCCAGTTGACCAAATGATATTTCTATCACCACTACCACAATCCCTATGCCACCTCCACCTATTTTTTAACAAATATAAACATTTTTATTTATCACTAAATTTTATTATCTCATTCTTTTCTTTCTATCTCTATTATCTATTAACCACTATTTCTCAAAACTTTATCAATTCCTTTAATTTAATTTTTATTATTTTTATAATATAATAATTTATACCTTCTTTTCCCCCCTTTTTTAATCTTATATTTTAATTACCTTAGAATTAAATAAACTTAGTCTTAATAACATTACATTCATCATGTTATTTTTTAACTTTTAGAATATCATAATAGGCTTGATAAATCCCCTAAAAAAATTTTTTGATGATAGCCCTCAAACTATTAGAAATATGCATCTAATATTGACCCATCTACCAGTTTTACATATTTTAATGTTTGTTTAATTTCAACAATAGTTTATTTATATTTTTGCCTGATTTCTTTATTTGTCTAGGCTAACCCTAATCCCTCACATTGCTACAAAACATGATGAATCTATCATTAAAGATAAGCAAAGAAAATAATGACGATTAAACAAACGCCTTACCCGTTCTAGAGTTACTGGTAGACAAAATAATAAAGAACTACGCTTGAAACGAACTCATCTGGAGGTTTATTTTGTTTTTTTTATCTTATGTTTTTTATCTAATGTTTTATATATTATTTTATTTTCACCCAGTTCTCCAAATGATATTTCTATCACCACTACCACAATCTTTATGCCACCTCCACCTATTTTTTAACAAATATAAACATTTTTATTTATCACTAAATTTTATTATCTCATTCTTTTCTTTCAATCTCTATTATCTATTAACCACTATTTCTCAAAACCTTATCAATTCCTTTAATTTAATTTAATTTTTATTATTTTTATAATATAATAATTTATACCTTCTTTTTTCCCCCTTTTTTAATCTTATTTTTTTAGTACCTTACAATTAATTAAACTTAATCTTAATAACATTACATTCATCATGTTATTTTTTAACTTTTAAAATATCATAATAGGCTTGATAAGTCCCCCAAAAATTTTTTTTCATGATAGCCCTCCAACTACTAGAAATATGCATCTAATATTGACCCATCTACCAGTTACATTATTTTAATGTTTGTTTAATTTCAACAATAGTTTATTTATATTTTTGCCTGATTTCTTTATTTGTCTGCTAACCCTAATCCCTCACATTGCTACAAAACATGATGAATCTATTATTAAAGATAAGCAAAGAAAATAATGACGTTAAACAAACGCCTTACCCGTTCTAGAGTTACTGGTAGAAAAAATAATAAAGAACTACGCTTGAAATGAACTCATCTGGAGGTTTATTTTTTTCTTATCTTATGTTTTATATCTATGTTTATTTTATTTTCATCCAGTTCTCCAAATGATATTTCTATCACCACTACCACAATCCCTATGCCACCTCCGCCTATTTTTTAACAAATATAAACATTTAATTCTGTACTAGCATTCATTTCACAGGAGTTAATATAAAGATTACTTTATCCGATTCTCTGAGAAACTTTCATGAATATTTAGAGGAATGTTCAAACTTGAATGTACAGTACAGCCAATTTCATTAACTTTAATGAAAAAATAAGCAGTAGTTCTGTCGTGGCTTTTATAACAATACTTACGACCGTTTTATGGTTGAGTTAACATTGTCGTTCAGGATTCTATTTTAGAAGGGGATACCAATGCTGACATTGACAGAATTATCGTTTTGCGTTCTTCTTTTACCAGTATCCCAAGGCATAGACATATCATCTTTATCCGGACGCAATGTGTTTTGTACACTGCTATGTTAATCGGTCATTATTTTCATCTACAACCCTAAATGATATAAAATTATATATTAATTATTTCCTCTCCAGACGACCCCCCAGATTTATTTTGTCACTTTTTTTTATCAAAAATTAAAATGTCATCAAGGATTTGCTCTTAATTTTATCAAATACATAATAAATAATCCTCATTATTTTTTAAAAAAATTATCCTAAATTTATATGTCAACAAAAAAAAATATCTTAAAAAATATATAAATAATTTGCATATAAGTTTCATTAGTGTTTAATGGCATTTTTTAAATTTAATTAGACAGAATTTTTTTTACTTAATATAAAAAAATATATATCCCTTATCAAATTCTTTGACAAATAATTTCAGAAATGCAAGACATACATTAAATTTATCTGAAAAACAACAATAACCTTATATAATAAACAACATATTTTTTAGATATAATTTTAATTGATCATATTACAAAAAAGTATAAGAGTCGGTTATTTTAATTTTATTTGTCATGATTCTCTAATAAGTAGTTGCCCCAATGACATTAATACTATAGACTGCCGATTAATATATTTGAAGTGGCAAAAATTGAAGTGACTGGTGACCATTTTGTGTTTGTATCTTTTACGAAAGAACCGTATGATAATTTCATAAATTTCAGGTATATTTTTATTATGTTTATATTTATAATATATATATATATTCTAATTAAACACCAATTTATTATTTACCTTATATATTATAGTATATATAAATCAAATAAAGGTCACTACTGAATATGAAGAAAAGAAAGTTAGATGTGATATCTGTTTACATTCCCTAATTGATAATTCCGCAAACGACAATAATTATACATTAATAAAAATTAAGAATTATGGTGGATTGATAATACCATCCCAAAGCGTGTCAAATTTATGCAAAATAACAGAGAGCTCATTCAGGGCTTTTGAAAAAGTAAATGAAATAACCAAAAGGCATGCTGTTAAAAAAATAGAATGTCTAATATTGTCAAAAATATTAGGCACAAATATCCTTAGTGACCTGCAAGATCATATGTTTGATCAAGAGGCAGGGTTAAGTCATTAACAAAAATTACAATTAAATATCAGGCAAAAACTAAACAAGGCTGTACTTTTTCAAGGACAATAAACCAAGTAATGTAAAAATATGTTATTTAACTTAAATATTTATAGGTGAAGAACAAATTATAAGAAAATTTCTAATGACTTTATTGGTTATAATAAATTAATTTTATTAGACATAAATATAACATATATATATTATTTGTATTTATCAGAGTTGTACAAAAGATCTTCTTTGAAGATTTTTGAGCGAGATCTAGCTCAAAAATTTGAGCAAGATCTTTGAAGATCGTAAAATTTGAAGATCTTTTATTTTTTAAAAATTTTGTGTAACGATTTTCAAAGATCTTCATGATATTTATTTTTTTACCCCTTTATTAAAAGCCCAGATGTTTTTCAATTTTCATCAAGGCAGGAGGAGAGGTATAAAACATAAAAGAAATATCATATTAATAAAATTAAAAAACATCTGGGCTTTTAATAAAGGGGTAAAAAAATAAATATCATGAAGATCTTTGAAGATCGTTACACAAAATTTTTAAAAAATAAAAGATCTTCAAATTTTACGATCTTCAAAGATCTAGATCTTTGAAGATCTTTTTATTTTGAGCAAATGTACAACTCTGGTAATTTATTATTGATTTATAAGATTAATATTTTATTTTCGCGATACATATTAATTATAATAATACAATTATTTTATTTGATGTAAATATAACATAATATATATTATTTGTATTTTACATGAAATATATTTACATTATTGATTTTTATTCTTTAGTGAATTAAATTTAAATAAAGAAATATATTTAGAAATGGATAGTTTATATTTATTAAGGAATAACATAATTATAAGCAAAAATAAAACATAAAAGACATAAGACATAAATTATAAAAAAATAGAAATCTAGAATTGATTTCTATAAAAAAAAATATTCATGTATTTTTGAATTAATCTGGCTTCTAGGAAACCTGCATGTTATAATTTATTATTCATTATTTTGTTACTTTTAGAAGATGTTTTGGAAATTTAAAAATTGATGGTATTGCTCCCTCTCTTAATTGAACATGATTTGTAACAGATGGAATAAATGAATCTGATGTAAAATGCTTTGAACATAATTTACTATATTTTGTTACATTGAAGTTCTCTCTCTTCACAGCATGGGTCCACTTTTGTAATAATATTTTATCTTTCATAGGAAATCTGCCATAAATAATTTTTACAATAGAATAATTATTGAGATATCATACTTATGAAAGGAAATTTTGCTTCCTCAGCAATATACTACCATTTTAAATCTTTTAGTAATTAAAAAATATTAAATTGAATTCTTATAAAAGATATTCATTATTAAATAATAAATTGCAAATGTTAATAAAGAGCAGAAATATTTCAAGTAAAATATTCAGTAGTGACCTTTATTTGATTCATATTTACTATAATACATAAGGTAATTAATAAATTGGTGTTTAATTAGAATATATATATATATTATAAATATAAACATAATAAACCTGAAATTTATGATATTATCATATGCTTCTTTCGTAAAAGATACAAACACAAAATGGCCACCAGTCACTTCAATTTTTGCCACTTCAAATTTGATTTTAGCATTACGATCGGCAGTCTATAGTATTAATGTCATTGAGTTGCCCAGGCCTTCCCAGTTTCCCTTAATACGGAATTTACATGTTTTTTTTTCCATATTAGACTAATTGGTAAATCAGATATTTCCCGTTATGTGATGATATTAAAAATTTAACTATCTCCGAGGCGGGAAAAATTTTCAAAATTATAATGGGTAGGACGAGGTTTGGAATCTCAAAATTAATATTAGCTTGCACCTGACTTGGGAATATCTTTTACAAATTATTAAGAGTTGAGCTGGGCTTGATAAACTTTTTTATAATTATAAGATCTTGGATGCTTCCTAATATTGTGAGCTTGAACCTGGCATGACATCTATCGTAAAAAATGAATAAAAATCTCATTTCCCGTCATTTTTGACGAGCTTTCTACTAGTATAGTTTATAATCCTCTGTTATATATAATTTTTTATAGAATATTAGGTAAAATGCCACTTTTACAGACATATCTGACAGTTATATAATATATTACAGTTAATATTTTTAAAATTTTACTAATAAAGGCTTTTGATAATAAATATAAGTAACAATTTGCTTACAAATATTTTACGCCATCTATTTATTTACAATATAATTAATTTTAAACATATTATTATTCATCCCACAATGGATGTAATAAATTAGATATCTTTTCTTCTCTTTTTTACGTGTTTTTAGGAAAGCTATTTTTTTCTTCTTCGGAATATAGATTTGCGTTAAATTTTTAATACGAATATATTTTTGATATTATTACAAACTACTATTATTTTAAGATATAATATACCAACTAGAGATGGTCCGACAATAATATATAAATCTTAATTGCTTTCATGATATCACTCTGGTTCTTATTTTGTAGTTACAAAATGTTTCCTTTCTAATATGATTTTTGCCGTGTAAATAGGCTTCAATATATTTGCATAATTTCTTCTAAAGGTTTTTAGTGTTTTTGTATTATCAATTTATCTAACAGAATAAATTCTGATATGTGTTACCATCTTGAGTGTAATGGCTAGTGTTGTTAAACGGCTCGTTTTGAGCCGATTTTTAAAAACGGCTAACTCGCTATTTCACCCAGAATAATATAACTTAAGCCTGAGAATTTTGCTTGTAGAAGGAACCAAGGTTAGGACATCTATTAGAGAAATCTCAAGGCTTGGGCTAAATTTTTCAGGCTAAAATATCGAGTTAGCCGTTCTTAAAAATCGGCTCAAAATGAGCCGTTTAACAACACTAGTAATGGCTAGGACTGTAAAACCAGCATCTATTATTTGTGTGGCTATGTAATTAAAGATTATTAATACAGCTGCTGAGAGCATATGATCGCATATTTTAGATAAGCAATAAAGGTCAACTGTGTAATCGTTTATATATCATTAAAAATGGAAGATAATCTTTTAGAAATTTAATTCATACAATAATTTTCTCGATTACTTATCTAGCTTCCATCATGTCATCTAAGAGGAAGCTCTAACCACCATATAGTTTTATGATTTGGATTGGTCGTTTATATTCTCTTCTTCAAGAATTGTTGATTTGGTAAGGTCTATAAATTTTTTCATATTAGTCCAATCTATAAAACATTGTCTAAAATGGTAATAGAGAGTTATATTAGTTTCATGACCTTTTGTCAATGTAAGTTCCTAAGATTATTTTATATTATGTAGTTTTCAAAAATCATTATCAATTGAGGCATATATATGAATTAATTAACCTTTTTTATCATTTATAATTCTTCTGACGCAAAATTTTTTTATATCAACAATCGAAAATATTTTATATTGTAATAAATAGATTTTATATTAAAAAATATTATTTTTAGAAATGTCTTGTATTATTTTAATGATTTATATGCTAGTTCATTTTGCATGCAAAATATAAAATGACACTCAGAATAATTATTTAGAGTTAGTAAATTTAAAAAAAATATAATATATTAATATAAAACCCGGCCAAATTGAGGGGTATGGGGGGCGAAGCTCCCCATAAAAATTTTTTAGTTGAGCCCCCTGGGATTGTAAAGGCTAGCGACGCCCCTGATGAAAGGTAGGAAAAAAGAAAGAAGAATGGAAAGAAAAGGGGACGAAAGGATAAGGTAATAATAGAAATTAAAAGGGAATGAAGAAAAAGAGAAAGAAAAGGGAATATGGAAAGGAAATTAAAAAAGAGGGAAAATAAAAGAAAGAAAAGGGATAAGGAAATGAAGCGGAAAAGAGATGAAAGGCGAAGGTAATAAGAGAAATTAAAAAGGGGAGGAAAGAAAGAAAAAGGGATATAGTAAGAGAAAATTAAAACGGGAAGAGGGAAAGGGAAAGAAAAGGGAAAAGGAAAAAAAAAATATGGAAAATAAATTAAAAAGGGGAAAAAATTGGGTTAAGGGGGGGGGGGAGAAAGGTAAATAATAATTGGTAATAAAAAGAAAAAGATAAGGAAAACGGAAAAGAAAGAAAAAAAGGGAAATGAAAAGGGAAAGGGAAACGGGGAAAAGAAAAAAGGAAAGAAATATGCTGGAATGTTTATTTTGTTGATTAACCTGCCATTTTCTTTGTTTGTTAATGACAGATAAATCAAAATATGAATAATTATCAAGAGGGGTTAAGACGGGGTCTGTTTTTTTTAAATAAAAATAAAATAAAAATTTTAAAAATAATAATGTATTGTGCAAAGAAATCAATATTAGGCAGAGACCTGCCAGGTATGGGTCTAATTATTTATTTTTCCTGGGCAGGGCTTGGATTTTTGGAAATTTTTTACTTGGGCCGGGCTTGGGGTTAAATTTTTTTTTTCAAATTTAGATTATTTTAAGGATATTTATTTGGACAAATATAACAAATCATTGATCCCCTTTCCTAGACACCTTGGGAGAGTTTTAATTTTGTTTTTTCTTTAAAATCGGAAATTGGTATACTTATTCCTGACATAACTGATTTAAAGTGTAAGACTATTATAGGTAATTCCTACATTTAATTATATAAAATACCATGATATTTTTATTTAAAAATCACTTTTTTTTCAATGTTATAAAACTGGATAAAAAAAATAATAAAAAAAATAATAAAAAAAAAATAATATATGAAAATTTCCCCAACTATTACTTCTTTAGTGTGACAAATCCAATATTAATTAGGAATTAAATATATGGCTATAAAGATGATATTTAAAATGATTAAGGTAATGATCTTTACAATAATTGAAATAAGGATTTTATATCATTTATAAATTCAGATGGCTTTCTATGTATTTCCTTTGTGTATTACTAATGAGAATGAAGGCTAAGAAAGCTGTTAATAAGTGACATAACACTCTTTTCTTTGAACTAATTGATTTTTTATGTGTTTTCTTTTATATGTAATGAATGAAAAGATTTATTTTGAATGACCAACAGATTTGACCTTAACTTATATTTAGAAGATACAAATTTGATTTTTTATCATCATCATATTGCAAAAATTCATTATAAAATTTTTCTGGTCAATAAATTTGCACCAAATAAATCTGCATTTTGTGCAATTATTTTGGTAATTCTGGCTTCTTTTAT
The DNA here is from genome assembly GCF_954871325.1 of Gordionus sp. m RMFG-2023. NCBI lineage: Eukaryota > Metazoa > Nematomorpha > Gordioida > Chordodea > Parachordodidae > Gordionus > Gordionus sp. m RMFG-2023. Next base: position 21,157,004 of record NC_088775.1, read on the forward strand.
AATTTTACTACAACATTTATGACTTTCTCCTCTGTAATAAATTGTAGATTTTCAATTTTTTTGATATAATGAATAAAAATGAAATAGTTAAAAATTTACATTCTAAAGAATATAAATTATTTGAAACTTATTGAAAAGCAAAGTCTGGGATTTTTTTAGTATAATAATAGACAATCATAATAATAAAATGGATATGTTCAATGTAAAACATGCCAAGACATACTTTCTGTCATAATTGGGAGTTTTTGTTAGGGAACTTAACCTAAAATATAAAATGAAAATAAATATATATACTAAATATGATTCTAAATCTTTATTAAATAAATAACTATAATCAAATACAAAGTGAAAAACATAATCAAAATAAAAGAAAAATAAAATAAAATTAATATAAAAATAAAAGTAAAAATTATATGTAAAAGTAAAAAATTAAAAAGTCTTCCAAGCGAAAAATAAAAAGTTCATTCACACTTGTTAAAACTCTTAAAGTATGAAAAATTACAATTATCACGCGTTTTCATCTCATTTACATAGACGGGGATCTAAATAATAACTTAATAATTTTAATAAACATTATTTTTGTTTGAATATTATTACAATTTGAATAATGCATTTTTATGAAATGCAAAATGCAACACCCTTCCATAAGTTAGACCCACCACTCGACCAACTTCTTTCGATTTCGACTTTACAGATCTTGTATCTCCACCCAATCTATTCTTCTTAATCTTTAATGTCTTCTAATTTCTAACGATGGTTGTCTATTGTCTAATATTATTCACTTCTAAGGATTGTTTGAATATTATTAAAATTTGAATAATGCATTTTTTTGTAACGCAAAAATGCAACACTTTCATATTCACAAAAAGTAGGATCATCCCAATTTATCAAGGCATAAATGTAAACTAAATCCTAAAATTAAATTATATTCTTTTTTATCCAATTAAAATTGATAAAGCATCATATACAAGTGAAAAAAAAGGAAGTTATCAATAGATATGTAAAATTTTGTTCTGTAGATATTCGCCCATTTCAATGTATAACTGGTAAAGACTTTAAACATTTAGTACAATATTTTATTGAAGTTGATTCGGTTTGATTGATGTTGAAAATATTTTGTCAATTCCTATAACTATATCAAGGCATATGAATGATATGTCTCAAAATTTGCACAAAAATATATTCCCAGAAGTACAAAATACTTTCATAAATTTTTTTGTAGTGCAACAACTGATTTATATACAGATGACTTTAAAAAGTACACATATATAACATTAACTCTTCACTACATAATTAAATGAAAATTGAAAAAATTGAATAAGATCCTCGTTTATTTATTATTACCATGATGTGTTTAGACAGAATAATTAAACAGAATAAGATCATAAATCACATTTTATTATTTTTTATAAATTACATTTTATTATCACTATTTTAACCAAAAACAATTTTTCTTTTTATATCTTTTTTTTTAACAATAAAAAAATAACCAATTATGTGAAATACAAATTGATATTAAAAAAATGTAACGTTAAAATGATATAAAAAAAAGGTTAATATAAAATTTTGACCGAAAGGTATAATCTCTATTATTTAACAGAAATTAATAAATCGTGTTTTGTATACTTCTCTTTTTTTTGAAGATAAAAAAACAAGTGAAAATATTCACAAAGAACTTGTTTCTAATTTTACAAAACTTGGATAATGCTTCTGATGCATTTTATATAATCACATTCATCACTGATCAAGGTAGCAACTTGATAAAGGCTTTAGAACCATATAAACGATTAAACTGTTCTGCTCATCTCATTAACACTATTCTAAGAAATACCTTTTCTTTAAAATATATGCAAATATCTACACCCCTATTATATAACCTTATTCTACAATGCAAATCACTAACTAAATATTTTAAACAAAGTGGATATACAAGAATTTATCAAAGTCACTTTGCCGAAATGTTGAAACAAGATGGAATTCAAAATTAAAAATGTTCAAAAGCATATTATGAACAATATGAGGATATTTTTCTTTACAGAAAAGAAATATGGAATACAAACTAAATGCTAATTAATAGAAATGTTGACTCCTTATAATCAGGCAACCAAAGAGCTTGAGGGGGATACAAAGCCTACATTATTTAAAATTTTATTAATCTATAAAAAATTGGCAAATTTACCAGTGTGTAATATTTTATACGATGCACATCAAAATAACAATGAGATTTTAAAATTGAAATTAAGAGCTATAGAATTTTTAATATCTAAATTTTAATTAGATATTCTTCACAAAATCGCAACATTTTTAAGCCCAAAATTCCGCCAATTAAGAATGCTTACTTTGGAAGAAGCATTAGATGTAAAAAATTCTGTTAGAGCGTTAATAAAAGATTATTCGGAGTATCAACTTATTCCTATATATGATCTGGATCAAGTACTTGACCCAACTTTAAAGAATGCTACCAAAGCTACAAGTAACATATTTTTTATAAATGTTTTTATCTATATAATATTTTTAGGTACATCTTCAGATCTGGGTGAAGTGCAGGCCCCTACTTCGAAAAGTAATACCAGAGCTACCTAATTTATTCTTTATGAATCTTCTTAGCAATATAATATGTTTAGCTTCATCACATTAATGAATATGTCTTCATGGGAGGATGATACAATGCTTAATAATGAGACTGATGCTGATGAGGTTAATTTATATTTGGATATTAAGCTTAAGAAGGAGGAAATCAATTATGATGATCATATCCTAGATTGGTGGAAGAAGCATCCAAAAATTTTGCCAAAATTAGCAAGATTAGCCAAAAAAATTCATGCAATTCCAGCATCAAATGCTTCGAGTGAACGAAATTTCAGCACTATTGGAAGAGTTATCGAAGAGAGAAGGACAAATTTAAACAATGAAATTGTTGATAATATATTATTTTTAAATGATAATTTGAAAATATAAATTAAAATTTTATTTATATCATTTATTAATATTATATATATACTAAATAAAATATTATATTTCCATTAGTATTACTTCAGCATGAGTATATAAAATAACTTAATAGGCTTGGGCTGGGCGTAGGAAATTTTTTTGAAACTTATCATGGGCTTGGGCCAGGCTTGGGAATTTTTTTTAACATTAGATATGGGCAGGGCCAGGCTTGGTCAAAAAATAGAGGCCCATGAAGGTCTCTGATATTAGGTTAAACTCCATAGAATCAGTGGGAATATCATCAGTAGGTAAAATAGATGTAATCTAAAATGTAGGAAAGTATAAGAATAACATTTTTTATTTTGCATTGTAAGGAGATTTTGTTGTGTTTCACGATCTCTGGAACGTTTATTTTGTTGATTTACCTTTCATCTTTTTCTTTTATTAATGAAAGATAAATCAACATCTGTAAAATCATTAAGATAGTTTAAGACAGGGCCTGTTATTAAAATAAAAACAAAAGAAATTTTAAAAATAATAATGCGCTGAATCCCCAGATGAGTCACTAATAGATGTAATTTACTTCTAGTTCAAATCTGCATACTTTAATTAAAATTTCAAGTGTGACCCATTAGTTATAATTTTAATTGAATATTATTTTACTACAAATCCGCACAACATTGTAATTAAAATTTCATGTGACCTATTAGAATTAAATTTACTTGAATATTGTTGACTGAATTTAGAATAGAATGATTTGAAGAAAAACTATTCATACTTTAGAACTAGTAGAAAACCCGTCAAAAATGACGGGGAATGAGATTTTTATTCATTTTTTTACGATAGATGTCATGCCAGATCCCTCACAATATTAGGAAGCATATAATTATAAAAGTTTATTCAGCCCAGCTCAACCCTTAATAATTCGTTAAAGATATTTCCATGTCAGGTGCAAGCTAATATAAATTTTGAGGTTCCAAGTCCAGTCGTATCCAATATAATTATGAAAATTTTTTCCCACCTAGAAGATAGTTAAATTTTTAATTGATTTATCATCACATGAAGGAGAATTATATGATTTACCAATAAGTTTAAGATGTAAAAAAAACATGTGAATTCCGTATTAAGGGAAACTGGGAAGGCCTGGGCAAACCACTTATTAGAGAATCATGACAAATAAAATAAAAATAACCGACTCTTATACTTTTTGGTAATATGATCAATTATAATTATATATAAAAAATAAATTTTTGTTTATTATATAGGGTTATTGTAGCTTTTCGGATAAATTTAATGTATGTCTTGCATTTCTCAAATTATTTGTCTATATTTTATTTTAAATAAAAAAAAATGTTATCTATTTAAATAAAAGTGCCATTAAGCACTAATGAAACTTATATGCAAATTATATATATAAAATATAAGATAAAAAAGATAAATGAGTTAATTTCAAGCGTAGTTTTTTATTATTTTGGCTACCAGTAACTCTAGATCTGGCAAGGCGTTTGTTTATTCGTCATTATTTTCTTAGCTTATCTTTAATAAAGTATTTAATTTATAAATTTAAATTTGAATAGTTAATTTTAGTTTTATTTGAATATTGTTTATTTTTAAAATATATTAACGTTGATTGTTTAATATGTTAAAAACTTTATATATATAGATACTAAAAAGAAATAATAGGATAATAATAAATAATTTTGATTTTATTTAGAATAAATTTAAATAGTTTATTAAATCTAAACACTTTCTTTTATGGTGCCCCGGTTACTGTGGTACGTTTTTCGTTTTAAATTAAAGTTAAATGATAAAAGTTTTAAAAAAAAATTAAAAAATATCCTTTCCTTGAATTCTTTAGTAAAAATAAATAGTAAACGAATTACTTATCAAATTCGTCGTTCGATATTGGAGATGATATAAGGACAAATAAAATTTTTTTGACTTTTCTTTTCGATAGTCAAAATTTTATCCAAATTTACAAAATTATAAAAGGTAAAAAAATTTTATTTAGAATAAATATTTGTTAACTTCTTGTTTCTTTTATGGCGCCCTGTTATGTTTTTGTAAAAAAAAAAAAAGAATAAAATATAGAAAATTTGCCTAAAATTAAAATAAAAAAGTATAAATTAAATTAAATTTGAAATTGATGACTACCTTATTTATTGATTTGACTACCTATTGTGACGATTGCTTAATCCATTGAGATGACTCTATTTATATGTCTACCTATTATGACGATTGCTTAATCCATTGAGATGACTCTATTTATATGACTACCTATTGTGATGACTATCTAACCTATGGAGACTGCGTAACCTATGGAGACTGCTTAACCTATGGAGATGACTACCTATTATGACTACCTTATCTATTGTGACTACCTATTCTACTATGACTATCTAACCTATGGAGACTGCTTAACCTATGGAGATGACTACCTATTATGTATTGTGACTGCCTAATCTATTGATATGACCAATGCCTAATCTATGGAGATGTTAGCACGTTCTTTCATGCAAAAAGCTTCTTTCTTCATGGTGTCCCGGCTCTGGATGTTAGACTGGAATATGATAACCAGCACCTAACCTAATGTGACAACCTAGGAAGAACTGATATGGAAGTTGAACGATAGGTTATGAATTCTATTTTGTGAGACCAATGATATTAAAGTGTAATTAAAACATATGAATTAAAAGGGATTGATTTAAATAACCCTTATAAGTAATACTTAATATGATAAAAATGTTTTTGAAATAAAGCTTTTGAAGACAAAAGGTTATGTAAAAATTAAACATCATTATTTTAGAAAAATATTGTGTGAAATTTAAATTTTTTTTTAAGAGAGGGAAATGTGCATAATATTTGCATATTTTAACCTCGGAGATTGAAAATAAATAAAAATAAATTAAGTATTAAAACGCTACTAATTAAATATGGAAACGCTAAAAAATGTAAAACGCTAAAAATATAAAACGCATAAAACGCTAAAAGTATAAAACGCTATGATTAACTTAACACCTAAAAAATAATATAATAATTTATCATTCCTTATTCTGGATTAAAATTTTATTCCTTATTCCATAAATTATCATTCCTTATTACATATTTTTCCGAAATTCAAAATTTTATTCGTGCATATTATTCATATATTTGATTTGATCAACTATTCCAAATTATATATTCCGATTTATTCCAAATTCCAATATTCAACTGGATTAATGATAATAACAATTTTGAGAAATGTGAACAACATACGATAAGGATATCAAACCAACGATAACGTTCAACGATTTTATCAAACCTACGCGATTGATTCAAGCCTACAAAAAAACGTACAAACTCACGCAACTCTAATAAACGATTTTATCAAACCTACGTGATAGAATCAAGCCTACGAAAACATTTGAGACTTATGCGTTAACCAAGATAAAACCGAGTACAATCAAAACGGGAAAAAACTTCTAGGACAACAAGCTCTTGATGACTGCTGAGAAGAAGCTTCGTTCTTTGTAGAAGAGGGGGAATGTTGATTGATTATATATTTAAATAAATTTAAATTTGAATAGTTAATTTTAGTTTTATTTGAATATTGTTTATTTTTAAAATATATTAACGTTGATTGTTTAATATGTTAAAAACTTTATATATATAGATACTAAAAAGAAATAATAGGATAATAATAAATAATTTTAATTTTAAAAAGAATTAATTTAAATAGTTTCTTAAATTAAATACTTTCTTTTAAATAGATTCATCAAGTTTTGTAGCAATGTGAGGGATTAAAGTTGGGTTAACCTAGACAAATAAAGAAATCAGGCAAAAATATAAATAAACATTATTATTGAAATAAAATGAAGATTTTTTGGAATAGATATAAAATCATTATAATATTATTTATAATAAAAATAATGTACTATGTATATTTTTTGTGCGTTATACAAAATAATCAGCAGGGATAATAGAGCAATGGTAGATCCGACAAAATGGTAAGCTTTTAAAAAAGTAGGATCCTTAAAAATTGTTATATTAATTTAGTTAAATTTTAAAAATGTACTTTGACAATCTTCAATTAGACAAAATATTCATCAGAGATAAAAGGGTATATTGTGCAGACCGACAAAAGGATGCTTAAATAATATAAAATTGTTTAAATTATAAAATAATATCATACTAAGTAATGTTCATTCTTATTCGTATAAACCGGGATTAATCGGATATAACCTCATGATATACCACATTGGTTGTAGTTCTTGTATTATCATTGGTTATAATCTTTAATTTATGAGGAGAACAAACTCGAGACATAACCATATATAGCTGTCCATGTGAAAAAACAGGATGAGTTAAATAGATGCCAACTTTGTTCAACGTTTGTCCCTGAGCTTTATTAATTGTCATGACAAAAGCAGTCTCACGGGAAATTGGCGGTGCTTAAAGGAAAATGGCAAGCCAGAATCTGTAGGAATTAAACTTATTCTAGGAATGAGAACTTTAGTATTGAGAAAACTACCAGAAACAAATTCAGCCTCAATTATATTTGGTAGCAAAGAAGTTATAATCAATTTAGTCCCATTATTCAAGCCAGAAGCAGAATTTAAGTTACGCATTAATATTATAGGTACCCCGAATTTGAGTATCCTGATATACTTAAAGAGTTTAAAAATTCAGTGGGATAAAACGTCGCTTCATCCTCAGTTATCGTTTCATCAGCACTTATGTATGTAATTAAATCCCCTGGAATTTTGTTAATCAATTTAATATTTATAGAATCGACATCTATGTTTTTAGGGGTCAGGATTGCATTTTGAGCAAATGATGTTCGGTTAAAGGACGTATTGACTTTGTCTATATCGTAAACAAAAGCAATAAGATCCTCGATATCATTGGAAGCTGTACAACAATCTTCAGGAATTTTTATTTTATCCCTGGAGCCATCAAATGTTTCATAGCCTTTACCAACTCTTAAAAGAAATTTTGAGTATTTATTATTAATAAGATAATCATTTGCTTCCTGAAATTGTAGAAGTCTCATATTAATACCTAACCTTAATGGCACTATATGCGACCATAAATAGGATCGTTTTAAGGTTGAGTTAACAATGTCGCATCTTCCACCATGTTTAATAACAGGTAAAATCTGTCTAAAATCTCCGTCAAAAATAATAATTTTACCACCAAACGGTTTATCTAATTTCATTATATCCTGAAAGACCTATCCACGGCCTCGAATATATGTTTATGAGTCATTGATATTTCGTCCCATATAATAATTACCGATTGTCTTATCAATTCAGCTATTTGGCTTTGGTAAGGAATATTACATGAGGAACTTTCATGAATACTTAAGGGGATGTTGAAACGTGAATGTGCAGTACGGCCATTATGAAGAAGAGTTGAAGCAATGCCAGAAGATGCAACAGCTATTGCAATTTTACCTTGACAAGTTAAATAATATTGTATTTAATAGAAATGATTTTCCAGTACCACCAGGACCATCTATAAAAAATAAATTATGGGATGAAGTGGAGGGCAAGGACATAATTTTGGCATAGATAATATTTTGATCCCGATTAAATAAATTGTAGTTAGCCAAATATATTTTATACATATCATCAGTATCGTAGGAAATTTTCTCCCGAATAAGGTGACACCTAATATTAGCTGTAGCAGATGGAGATTGAGTGGATAATAAAGGGATAGGCATTCCCAAAAAATCCTTAAGAGATTTATCATTTTGAATCAAAATTTGATTGATTTTCGTTGATAAGGTTATCCGGCTCTGATGATTCTTGGCAAAATCTTCACAAAGATAAAATTTAAAAGAATTCCATAGACCTAGAGGATCTATCGGCTCACAATGTAATAAAATAACAGAAAATAACTGGCGCAATTGATATGGCATCTTAAATGAAAGACCTTCCTCTAAACAATGGTTCCATCCCGCATCATCTGATAACAGACCACGTCGAATACATGCATCTTTAAAAGTATTACTGACAATTCCATTAAAAGAGCGTAGATCTTCAAAGCATGTTGGCCCAGCTACATAATTAAGTAATAGTCTTAAATAAAAAACCTCGCCCTCTTTAGGAGAAACTGTGCGTATACGGCCAATAATCTTATCACCACCCCTTCGTTTTAACCACTGTTTAGATAGAGGTTTCCACACATAATATCTTACAAAATCTGCATAAATATAATGTCTGGCATCTGTGTCAAGTTGATTAATTTTAAACCATTCGGTTAATTTTGTACCAGGATTTTTAGTTAAGATATTATTTATATCAGTATTTGATTGAAAAAGGATTATATGTTGATTGGGTAGATGAAGGTCTAAACGATAGACTGCAGGAGAATGATCCTGCATTTCAAAATCCAAAGTACGCCATAGCGATTCTATGGCGGATATATATCGAGCATTAATGAACTGGGTAGTTTCATCAACATTATTAATGGAAACGGAAGCAGTAGTCCTGTCATGGCCTTTGTAACAATACTTATAAAGGTATTTTATGGACTGGACAGATGAACAAATTTCTACATTTATATGTGCATTATATTTTTTTGATAAATGTTTATTATAAGGAATAACGGTTGTTAAATATAAATCCGTTTAATTTTTTTTGGAAGGTAACGCCATCATTTCTTCGCCGATATAAAAGATAACCATACTTATCAATAGAAGAGGTATCCACAAATGATTTAGGATATTTTTTTGAGCATTTTCTATCAATCATGCAGGGACTATTAGGAAATGTTATACCACATGTCCAATGTGTATTAAAATTGCTAATAATTTGAAACAGCTTAGGCTCAGTTATTTTGTTAGGAACCTCAGCACAAACTACCTCATCATAAGTATCAGCCGTTGGTAGCCTGCGAGATATATCTAGTATAAGGCACATATGACAATGAGGCAAACCTCTATTCTGGAATTATATGACATCTATATAAGCGATTACTCTGCCAAGAACATGATAATAGAGCAAATCCTTTTTAAGACAATTTAATTTTTGACGAAAAAAGCGACACTTTAAATCTGGGCGGTCGTTTGGGGTCTGATGAGGAAATAATTCACGCATTATTTCATCCCATTTAGGGTTGCAGGTGAAAGTAATGAATAATGATGGCTTATCAAAGCAGCGTACAATAGCCATTGCATCCTGATAAAGCTGATGCATGCCTTGGGCCATCGGTAAAAGAAGAAGGCAAAATTATTCTTCTGTCAAGATTGTCAGCATTAGTATCTCCCTCTAAAATAGCATCATGTATGCCTTGAAAGAGTTCGGCGCGTAATTTGGATTGATTATTACATATAAAATTTAATCGAAGCGTTTATGTTTGGCATAACTGTCGACGATAAATTTGTGAAAAAGACGTTTGGATCTTAAAATAACATTCTCTTCATCCTGCCTGGCCATAAAGCGATAGGCATAGTACTCTCTGCAGGTAACATATTTATTAGTTGAGTTTCTATAATGAATAGATGGGTGGTATCCAATATCGCCTCTAGGAAATAGAAGAACATATTGCAAGAGATCGTATGAGGAATGGAGCTCGTTAATACGTCTTAAAGAACCAAATATATTTAAGATAATAATTCTATGAGCTATATGATTACTGCCATCATCAGGTAATAAAACTGCTATTTCAGATGAGGTAGGTTCATTGCGATAACGTATGTCAAAACTTGGAGTAGATTTTAAATTTAAGGATATGTTAGGAACGCCATTAGCGATCATAGAAGATACTCTCAAAAATTGAGAAGCAAAGGGGTTGTAGATGTTAACAATATCCTGCAATTCCATTAAAAGACAACGACGGAACCTGGTTATGTCTGTTTTCTATCTCATTTATACTATCATGTATATATAATTGGGCAAATTTAGGTGTTTCCCCTAATGTTGGTAGGAGTGAACTAATGCGCTGATGAACCTGTCCATTAATTTTAAAGGTATAATTACCTGATCGCGAATTGGATAAATTATTATTTATATTAACTCCTAGTGAAGTGAATGACAGTGCGGAATTATATGCTCTTATGTTTGTTAAAAAGTGGGATGATGAACAATGATCCCCGGTAAATAAACGTAATAAATTTCGTGATAATTGGGAAATTTTAAATAAAATTACCTTCCCATTCAAGCAACATGTAGAAAACTGAATATTTCTACATGAGCTTTTTGATAATTTTTCTCCATTCCACATTTTAGCATTGAAGAAGGCGCATATTTCTGTCATGTTTCCGATATCTAATATAGGTGAGTGGTGGTCATCAAATATATGTAGAATGTATGGTAGAGGTGCCATAGGGAATGTGGTAGTGGTTATAGAAATATCAGTTAAAGGTATCTGGGTGAATATAAAATAAACTTATATATATAAAACATTAAAAACCTGCAGGGGAGTTAATATCAGGCGTAGGTCCTTATTACCCTGCATACCCGTAATTCTAAAACGGGTAAGGCGTTTGTTGAGTCGCCATTTTTTTCTTTGCTTATCTTTAATAGAAATATTATGTTTTGTAGCAATGTGAGGATCAAGGTTGGGTTAGCCTAAAAAAATAAGGAAATCAGGCAAAAATATAAAACATTATTATTGAAATAAAACGAACATTAAAATACTGTACTGAACCTGTAAAGGGGTCAATATATGTATATCTCTAGTAGTTGGGAGGCTATCATCAAAAAATAAAATTTGTCTAGTTGGGGACTTATCAAGACTATCATGTTTTTCTGAACATTTATTTTGTATTTGTTGATTATTAATGGTAGATATATCAATATTGAAACAATTATAAGGAGGAAATAAAGTAGGGTTTGTTATCTAAAATAAAAACAAATAAAAAAATTTAAAAAAATGAATGCGTTAAATTTGCAGAGGAGTCAAGATTAAGATCTACTCCCTAGAAATAGTGGGAATATCATCATAAGCTAAAATGGATGTACTCTAAAAAATAAAAAAATATAAGAACATTTATGCTTTTTTAGTATATATATATATATATATAAACACTAACTTTATTATGTGTTGTTAGTATATTTTGCTGGGATTCACAATCCCTATAGCTATTCTTTTGTTGAATGACTTGTCATCTTTTTCTTTCATTAATGACGGATAAATCACCATCTGTACAATCATTAAATGAGGTTAAGACAGGGTTTGTTATCTAAAATAAAAACAAAAGAATAATTTAAAAAATATAAATGCATTGAATCTGAATAGGAGTCAATATACCACCTGTACATTCATTAAATGAGGGTAAGACAGGGCTTGTTATCTAAAATAAAAACAAAGAATAATATAAAAAATATAAATGCAATGAACCTGAAGAGGAGTCAATATTAGGTTCAACTCCCTAGAAATAGTGGGAACATTATCAGAAGCTAAAATAGATGTATTCTATAATATAAAAGAGTATAAAAAAAAATATATATAAGACTAACTGTATTTTGCGTTCTTAGTAGATTTTGTAGGGCCTCGCTATCCCTAGTGCGTTTCTTTTTTTGATTGACCTGCCATCTTTTCTTTTATTAATGATGGATAAATCACCACCTGTCCAATCAATAACTGAGGTTAGGACATGGCTTGTTATCTAAAATAAAAACAAAAGAATAAATAAAAAAAATAAATGCATTGAACCCAGCGTCTACATGGCCGGGGGGGGGGGGGGGGGTAGGAGACAAATGCCTCCAAAATATATTAGCATTTTTGGGGGTAGGTATCGATTTTAAGGGGTTGATATTAATTTTTTGGGGGTAGGCATTATTTTTTTGGGGGTAGGTATTGATTTTTGGTGGGTAATTTTTGATTTGAATTATAATCTTTTTTTAATCCATTAATTGATACGATTATGATGGTTATCGTTTGATTTTCTGAAAAATGTCAATTAAAGTAAAGATATTTGTCAATTAATAAATAATATAAATTTTCTTTGTCAACGATTTTCATTTAGCATTTTATCAAGTTAATATTTACACATTTCCTATTTGGTACTTTTCTTAGAGGTTAATATATTTATATTATGTTTTTTAATAAATTTATAGATTTTAGCAGGATAAATTTTAGGTAATTTTTTAGTCATGCATAAAAACATATATCAGCAAGCAAAGAATAATAAAAAACATAATATGTAAAAAATTATATTATAATAATTATTTCTTTCTAGATGCCAAGTAACAAAACCATATTTAAAGTTAAGTGCAATATTAAAAATTGCAAAACTTCTAAAATAAGAAGTGACAAGATACATGAACATTATAAACATAAACATCCTCATGTCAAGCCAGCTGATATGAAATTTACAAAGGTAGCCATCAAAAGAGATAATAATAATTGGGTATCTTTAAATTGTGATATTCCATATAATATTACAAATGGAGTTGAAACCCAGTTGCAAAAAAAGACAATAACATCTTACTTCCAAAAAGTAATATTTTTATTTATTATTGTAACTATAAATTTGTGAATTAATAGAAACTGATTTAAAATTTTACCAATAATATTAATATTAAAGTAGTCAGGGTATAGAGAAAATAAATTATATATATTATTATTTAATGTTTTTTAACTGTTTATCACACTATTTTTATATCTATATATACTTTATAAAGTTCAATTTAACAATATGTTTAATAAGTTAATAATAATAATTTAAAACCAAAGTATTAAAAAAACTTATTAAGTTAATATAATGTAGTAAAATAAGGTAATGTTAATTTCTAGGAATTTTTAAATTTAAATCTTTTCATCTTTAATTGAATCAAGACTTCAAATTCTTTTACTTTTTTTAAATATAAATCTTATAAAATATGATTTGGAATCAACTATTTTCAAAATGTTATCTGTGTGAGTTTCATCCCCTTTATTTACATTATGTGTTATATTAGGTATGTTTATTATCATTGTTTTATTTAGCTATTAGAATTTCTTTAGATAATATACTTGCATCATGAATTTCACAATTTTATTTATACTTAATATTGTTTTTATTTTTATAGTCATTATAATATTGTTTTATGATTTCTTCATGTGATCGCAGTTTTATATTAATCTGCATCTATCATGCCTATGAATCTTTCAAGTATATTTTAAAAATGTTTTTACATGATCTAACAAAGTCATATTGATGTTTATGATTATTGCGTTCAAAATATGTGAATTCCCTTTGTATTCTACATTCACTTGTGCTTTACCTATTACTTGTATCATCTTTCCATTGTAACCTGATAATTTTATGTTGGACTTCATAATATTTTTAATACCTGTTTTCTCAATCATGTATTCATGTAGAATTAAAACATTTATTAAAAACTTAATTATAATGTAGTTAAAAAAAATTATCATTTGCCTAAAAATTTATTAAAAATATAGTTATCATAAGGAAAGAAATTAAACTCCTCTTTATTTATAGAAAATCTCAGTTATTGAAGATTCACAAATTGTATTATCTCCTCATCCAATCCCCAGTTCCAGTGAGGTGTTTACTTTGTATGATGAGGTATTTAATTTAAATACGAATTATATGATAACTTTTGAAGAAAATAAATTAGGACATTTAAATATTTCCAACATTTATTGATTAACTTAATTATAATGTAGCTAAGAATAAAATGACCATTTGGCTGAAATTATATTAAAAATAGATTTTCATAAGTAAACAAATTATACTCTTTATTTATAGCAAATCTCCAATATTGAAGATTCACAAATTGTATTATCTCCTCATCCAATCCCCGGTTCTAGTGAGGCACTTACTTTGCATGAGGCATTATATTTAAATAAAATTTATATAATGACTTTTGAAGGGAATAAATTATGAGGATATTCAAAGTCCAAGTCTTATTCAGCTATACAAAAAAAGGAACCAAATGACCCTTTTCACTTTATATTATTTAGGATGACAAATATTTTGATAAATTTAATAATTGCTGTAGGCCCTTGTCAGCCATGTACAAATAAATTTCAATATCCTGTTACTAACAAGAGGTTTTAAATAATATTTATTTTCATTAATTTTTACCCATCCATTATTTCTATACCAATATATTTTTTTTTACTTTTTAAACAGGAGCATGAATATAACCTATTATAGAAAGGTTAATATAGATGGTTCCCTCAACCCCAGAAATTGGCTATCTTATAGCACTACTTTTGACAAAGTCTTTTGTCTATATTGTATTATGTTTGGTGGCCCTAAGTCCAATACTTTTTGGACTCAACATGGGGTAAATAATTGGAAAAACATAAAGCGTGACTTAGAGAGACACGAAGCATCTTCTCTTCATAAAGATTGTGAATATGCAAACATGACTTGGCTTGCAAATAAACGCATTCAAGATCATTTGCTATCAAATAAGCTTGATATAATCATGGAAAATCGTAATATAGTTCATAATATTATCAATGCCATTATGTACCTTATAAAATGTAATATAGCCTTTTGGGGTTCTAATTCGAATGAAGGTAATTTTATGTGTCTCATAAAATTAATGGCAAAAACGGTTCCAACTTTACGTGCATACATGGATAACAACGAAAAATTGCGGAGAAAAAAATCAGATAAAATTTCGAGACCTTATATAAATTTACTGTCATATGGTCACGTGAAAAAAATAACTGAAATTATTAAGATAAAAATAACAAAAAGCATTATTCAAACAATTAAAGAGAATCGTGCCTATAGCATCATCTTAGATGGAACATATGATGTGTCTAAAAAAGAATGCATAGCTTTGCTTGTACGGTATATAGAAGATGATCTGCATCCACATCCTGTAGAAAGGATCATACATGTTTTTACAACATCAGAAACCACTGGGGAAAATATAAAGAAACATGTTTTTTCTAAGTTTAATGATCTTGGTCTTCCTCTTGATTATTTGGTTGGACAAAGTATGGATGGTGCAGGGAATATGAGAGGAGTATACAAAGGAATGCAGGCTTTAATATTGAAAGAGGCTCCAAAAGCCATCTATATTTGGTGCCATGCACATCGGCTAAATTTAGTAGTTGCTCATGTTTGTGGATGCAAAATTGAAATGAAAAAGGCAATGGGAATATTAGATGAGTTATATAATTTTATGAATGGAGTTAGACGTCAAGGTGTGTTTGTTAAATATAAATGAGAAAGTCCAAGAAATCTCTTAAAAGAATTAAAAACACAACAAGGTAAATAAAATATTTTTAATGAAACTTGAAACTTATATATTTTCAGAAATTGGTCATCATCCTACAAATCTGTAGTAGATGTTTATGAACATATTTTAGCATCATTAGTTGAATTAAAAGATTCTAATGACCCAAGCACCTCTTCCATTGCCGATGGGTTATTATCAAGAATTAAAGATGAAAATTTTATATTAAGTCTTTTTATTTTGAAAGAAATATTGAAATGTACACATGAGGCTTGTATTGAAATGCAGGCAGTTGGTAATGATTTGGCTTTGGTAACCAAATTAATACAACATACAAAAAATAAATTACAAAAACTAAAAGGTTAATATTAGTTACTATTTCTATAAATAATTTTAAAATATAGCTAATGGAGACAATATATTTTTAAAATTACATTCCTTATCTAATAGTTTTTTGAAGAAGAATAATGTAATAACTGATTTGTATAATATGAAATCAATATTCAAATTGGATCAAACAGAATTCAATAATTATGTTGAACAAAAAAAAAACAAGTTGAATAAATTAAAAAAATTTAAATTATTATTTATTATTATTTATTATTATAGATATAGAACGGAAATATTTTTCCCTGTTCTAAATGCAATAATTAATCACCTAAATGATCGATTTAATTATGATTGTTTAAATTTTTTATCACAGATATCCATTTTTACTCCCGCTGGAATTATGGATAATGAAAAAATAGAAGGATGGCAAATATCCGAAATTTGTAATACTTATCAATTGGATGTCCAAAACATTGTTGATGAATATAATGATTTTCGCTCTTTATATTTGGAGTCTCAATCAATCATTTTTTGCGAAGATCTTTTAAAAGTTAAAAAGAATGACGCGTTATATATTGATGAAAGTAATTTATTGATATTTTATTTGTAATTGTATATAATTAAAGGTATTGCAAACGATCAAATTACCAAAGAAAATATCAACAGCGAAATCATGACCAAAATAAAAAAATGGATAAAATTTTCTTTTATATTACCATACCGACTTTTAAATCAATTAAATTCTTATTCAAATTTAAATTTATTATATAAATATTTATTAACCCTTCCTACAACTTCCTGTTCAGCCGAAAGAGCCATGAGTAAAGTAAAAATTAACAAAACTCGAATGCGGAATAAAATTTCGGACCCATTTTTGGAAAATTTACTGTTAATATCCAGCGGATGTTTTTGAAAAATTTACAATTGATGATATTATAACACAATTTGCTTTAACATCAATAAGGTTATCCAAATTATTAATAAAATAATTAATGTATCTTTTTCACAGCGAATATATAGGCTTTTAAATAATGTATATTTAATTTAACATTTTATAAATTCAATGCAAAATATACTATAATTCATTTTATTCTAATATTTTATATAATAGCTCTATTTACAATACATGTTTTTAATTATGTGGAATCAAGCTAAATATACCTCTTTAAATTTATTCGTCTTATATTTTTTACAATATTTTAGATCTTTTTCATAGAAATATTAATATGTTATCTCATTTAATTCACTTATATATATTTTATGAAAATAAAGTGAATACCAAATTATGAAAAGATTGCATTATTTAAATAAAAGTTCATTATCACTTACAAATTTTTAATTTTTTTTTCCCTAAATAGGCTTGAAAGATTGTAAATAGAATTATGTTGTAAGGTTATAAATGGTGGCAGATAAGATTTTTTTAATAAAATCACTATACCATCGTAGGTCTGTAAATTTCGCGGCCGAAGGCCGCAGGATTTTTTTAGGTGGGTATGGGTAGATTTTGGAGGGGTTTGCCTCCATCAAATTTTCTGCCATGTAGACGCTGATTGAACCTGATGATGAGTCAATATACCACCTATACAATCATTAAGTGAGGTTAGGACATGGCTTGTTATCTAAAATAAAAACAAAAGAATAAATATAAAACATTAATGTATTAAACCTGAAGAGGAGTCAATATTAGGTTAACGTCTCTAGAAATAGTGGGAATCTCATCCATCAGAAGCTAAAATAGAGGATTAGGGTTAGCCTAGACAAATAAAGAAATCAGGCAAAAATATAAATAAACTATTGTTGAAATTAAACAAACATTAAAATAATGTAAAACCAGATGGGTCAAAATTAGATGCATATTTCTAGTAGTTGAAGGGCTATCATCAAAAAAATTTTTTGGGGAAGCCTATTATGATATTCTAAAAGTTAAAAAATAACATAATGTTATTAAGATTAAGGCTAATTAATTATAAGGTAATTAAAAAATAAGATTAAAAAAGGGGGGGAGGAAAGAAGGTATAAATTATTATATTATAAAAATAATAAAAATTAAATTAAAGGAATTGATAAGGTTAGGCTATCATCAGGAAAAAAATTTTGGGGGACTTATCAAGCCTATTAGAAATCAGGCAAAAATATAAATAAACTATTGTTGAAAGTAAACAAACATTAAAATAATGTAAAACCGGTAGATGGGTCAAAATTAGATGAATATTTCTAGTAGTTGGAGGGTATCATCAAAAAAGATTTTGGGGGACTTATCAAGCCTATTATGATATTCTAAAAGTTAAAAAATAACATAATGTTATTAAGATTAAGGCTAATTAATTGTAAGGTAATTAAAAAATAAGGGGGGGGGGGAGGTATAAATTATTATATTATAAAAATAATAAAAATTAAATTAAAGGAATTGATAAGGTTGGGCTATCATCAGAAAAAAAATTTTGGGGGACTTATCAAGCCTATAAGAAATCAGGCAAAAATATAAATAAACTATTGTTGAAATTAAACAAACATTAAAATAATGTATAACCGGTATATGGGTCAAAATTAGCATATTTCTAGTAGTTGGAGGGCTATCATCATAAAAAATTTTTGGGATTAAGGTTAATTAATTGTAAGGTAATTAAAAAATAAGATTAAAAAAGGGGGGAAATAAGAAGGTATAAATTATTATATTATAAAAATAATAAAGATTAAATTAAAGGAATTGATAAGGTTTGGCTATCATCAAGAAAAAATATTTGGGGGACTTATCAAGCCTATTATGATATTCTAAAAGTTAAAAATAATATGATAAATGTAATGTTATTAAGTATAAATAAGTTAGGATAAGAATATTTGAATATACTTGGTTATCTTCTTAATTATTGGTTATGAAAGAAAAATATGAGTTTAAAAAGATTTCATTAATGTGTATTTTTGGGGGACTTATCATGCCTATTATATTCTATATGATGAATGTAATGTTATTAAGTATAAATAGGTTAGGATAAGAATATTTAAATATTTGAATATACTTGGTTATCTTCTTAATTATTGGTTATGAAAGAAAAATATGAGTATAAGAAGATTTCATTAATGTGTAATTGATAATATGAGATGAAAATTGATAAGGTAATCTAAAAAATAAAGAAAGGATTAAGTGAAATAAAAACATTCATATTTACAAATTTTAGGGAATATTGTTTTTCACCCATATTAAGTATGTGTACACCATCAATTCCAATCATCTGTTTGAATAAATTAAATAAACAAATAAAAATAAATACGTAGCGATGGCATGACGTAGCGATGACATGACGTAGCAATTACATGACGTCACGATGACGTAGTGAGGACATCGGAAAATTATAATATAGATAGGTTGGAAAACTGAAAATCACATTTATATATATAATTGAATTTATATAAATACTGGAGATTTAAATTTAGAATAGAATGATTTTTATTTTTTTGTTATTTTTTTTTTGATATTTATAAATAACGTATTTATTATTTTATTTTTTTTGAATTAAAAATATATTTAAAAAACAAAATTAAATATAAAAAGATATATATATATTCTACGAAGAAAAGCACTAAAAAAAAGTTTAAAAAAAAGTTTAAAAAATTATTTAAAAAGGAAACATATCACCCTATAGAAGAGTGAATGCATAAAATATTGGACCGGCAGATTTCGAGAGAAATCTGCTGATGAAGAAAAAATCCTACATTGGGGTTCTCTGTTTGTCTCATTTTTTCTCATGGTTTTAATGAAATTGAGGGCCTCACTTTCCAACATGCTTAAGGTATTGGTAACAATTGGTATGAACACAGTGTTATCTGCCTTTTCGATTGCAGAAAATAGTTGAACTTTGCTGAAATATAGATACAAGTATAGTCCCAGGTTAGCGAGAGATCATTAATCCAGGGAATTAGGGATGTACCGAGGCGCATTGAATTTCATTTGAAAGGCCCACTGGTTCGAGGGTTGATGGAATATTATCTTTTTTAATGGCAGCTAGGATAATGTTGCTGATAGATTTATGACGAGGTTGTCGTCCATGGGAGAACTTGCAGTGTGAGATCAATGAGCTTTGGATTCGATAGACAGGTCCCAATTGATGCAAATGGAGGGAACTACTTCATTACAGTCAAGGCGACTATGGATATAACTAGCTGTTCGTCACAGTCATGAGGAGGCCAAATTTGGAACTAGAGATGGCCAACCATTCATAACTTGAGTTTTTTTAATCCTATGTTATTGGGATTGTCCTCAAATGGCCTTTTCAAAACTATGTATTCAAAGGAAAGGCGATCAAAGAAGCATCCTAGTCTTTTTTAATGCTGGAGGAAGGACGGCAGAGGGTGGATGAGCAATTGTTGTCTTAAGCGGTGAAGGCTTGGGATAGGTCAGGATCTCTAAGAGTGGATATATTATTGATGATAATTTGCGCAGCCAGACGCAAATTAAATAAAGATTGAAAGAGAAAGTTGTAGCGGGGATCGGATTCTAATACCACCATAATTTCTGGGGTGAGTTGACTGAAGCTAGGATGAATTGCAAAATTTTATGACTAATATTATTTCGAGGAGACCCTTGATTTGGGTTCAAGAGAAACTAGCAATCGTTACATTTGAAGATTGGTGAGAATATCAGGGCGTAAAAAATTTATTGTATATTAAAGTAGTTTTTGATTAAAAAAAAATTTTAATGGACGTGTTTAATTTTGACAAATTGTTAGGGATTTGTTTAAAAAAAGTTTCGATGGACTTTTCACCCCCTATAGGTGATCCGAGATGTGTCATCTCACCTCTGTTGATGACATGATTTGTAGTGTCTAATGGATGTAGGAAAGCATATCTAATTTGAGGAGATTGAGTGATAAACCTGTAATATGTGAGAGATCCTCAATAATTAAAGAGATGAACAGGATTGTGAAAAGGTTGCCCGCAACAATGTCAATCGAGATACCAGAAATTTAAGGCAAGAATATATTTGAATTGAATTTCCTGGATTATTTTGTGGATCCCAATGCAATAGAGGGCAGAGCCTAAAGGATTTCCCTGTTGAATTCCCTCTTGAGATTTTATTATGTTATTATTGTAATTTAGAAATGTAGGGCTTGAATAGCTGTTAAGATTATATAAAGAGTATTCAGGATATTTTTTGCAAAACATATAAACAAAGTGTTGACGTTTTATTTTAAAAACGGTATTATTTACATCGAGTTTTAAAATAACGTCATTGTTTGCGATAGTTATAGGGGTAAGATAAGCAGAAATTTTAGCCCCTCCGGGAACAACAAACCCTAATTGGAGTGGCGACAGGAATGAAGAAAGAAATTCATTGATTCGTGAAGAAATGGAAATGGTTTTCAGAAGAAAGACCCAACAGCGATTGGATGAATACTATTAGATGAACACAAAATAAGAATACTGGGTACTGGAAGGGACCCATTGAGAAAAACGTTAGGTTTCAAAATATCTTGTATGAAGATAGTACAAATGCCACCAAGGCCTCCAGAAGGGTTTTTTTTAAAGATCTAACAGCTCTAATTGTCTCGTCAAACTAATTTCAGGAGCAATATGATTGTTTTGGTTTGAAAAACATATTTTGAGTCACATATAGGGTGATTGGGTGTTTTATTGTAACAAAGCTTCTAGGGTGGATTTGTTCTTGGGAGCTGTTAAATATAAAATAAAATTTTTTAATTTAAATTATATAACCTTAAAAACAAAATTTTTTTTTTCTTACTTTGTTATATGTAAAAACCTTAAAATAAATTCCTTGGTTAAATATTAAAGTAAGAAAAAAGAATTTATTTTAAGGTTTTTACATTTAATAAAGTAAGAGAAAAATTTTGTTTTTAAGGTTATATAATTTAAATGACCTTGAAAAGTTTTATTTTTTATTTAACAGGAGCTAAGGAGTTTTCAGATGGCATATTACGAAGGGCTGATTTTATGTTATATTTATTTTATTTTGGCCTTACGGGCAATAGGGAGTGGATTAGATTGGTAAGTGTGATATGTAAGAGGTTGGTGTGACATTTGGATTGAAAAGGATATTGACGGTTTATATATTTGGATAAGATATTTTTATTGTTGCGTATTTTAAGGGTGAAATTGGTGAAGCTGAATAATTTTTCCAATTTGAAAGGTTTTCCGAATTGTTTACAGTTAAATGGATTAATTTATTAAATAATTTTACGAATACGTGCACCCGAGGTATACGGGATATGGTAGGATAGTTGGGTAGTGATAAAAATCTATTGGCCCATGATTGTATGTTAAAAATTTGTTGAGTTGGAGATGGGTCTGTAGCAACAGTTGAGGAAGGAGGGCTTACTAGATTTGAGAAACTAAATGGACGATCGGTAGGTGTTATGCTTGATAGCCCTGAACCTCGGAATCTAGAGGATGGATGATCATGAATTTGAAACTTCCTAGCTTTGGTTATATTTGTAGATATATTGCATACGAGACAAATTTAATGCTTTTGAATCACCAAATATTTCCTTAACAATTTAGTTATAAATATAACTGTTGACAAGCGGGGATGTTAGCTTGACTTGTACGTTAGAATTTATAGGAATTAGTCGGAATTTAGTCAATATACAGAATTTAATTTAAATATATGATTTTAAAACGATTCTTTATTATAAAGAAGTTAACTGATTAAAAATAATATATCTTCTTTTTTTATATACAATGTAAATCCATTTAAAATTGTATAACATATAAAATCACGTTATCCACTTTACAACCAGCGTCTACATGAGCGGGGGGGGGGAGGGGGGGGGAGGGGTAGGAACAGTTTGCATCCTAATATCTATAAAGGGGTAGGGGGTAGGCATTTTGGGGGGTAGGCTATAATAATCTAGAAAATTTTCCATTACATTTTTAAATTATCTATGGATAACATTTTGGTATAATAATCTATAATATAATTGTAGACCTATTATAATATAAATACACTGCTAAATATCGACCGTTAAAATCATAATATATTGCACCCCATTTTTTTGAATTTCGAATTTCCCGTCTACTCAATTTCACAATATTTTTTTAAATTATTAAATTATAAATATTTTTAATTAAATCAATTTTTACAATCTATATAAATATTTTTAATTAAATCAATTTTTACAATCTATATAAATTTTTTAAGTTAGATGCCAAGCAATAAAATATGTTACAAGGTAAAATGTTTGCATACAGGCTGTACCTCTAAAAGATTAGAAAAGATAAAATTAATTTACATTACAAAAAAAGACATCCTCATAGTGAAGTAAAGTTTGAGGTTATAGCTATTAAAAAAGATAATATATGGAGCAATATTGGTCTAAATACAAATAATCTCAAAATAACAAATGGAATCAATACTCAATTTAAAAAAAATAAATCAATTGCAACATATTTTAAAAGGTTAAACTATTTTCTAATTTTAAAACATTCTTATATCACATGTAAATATATTATATAATTTAAAAATCAAAATCATTTTCTATATTTATAATTAATAGCAATCTCATTTAGATGCCCCCTATCCAAAAAATTCTACCATTGTTAGATGATGAAGCTCAGATTTTATAATTTTTAAATATGATTCTTTTATAAATCAAGATCATTTTCTATATTTATAATTAATAGCAATCTCATTTAGATGCCCCCTATCCAGAAATTATACCATTGTTAGATGATGAATCCCAGGTTTTATAATTTTTTAAATGTGATTCTTTTATAAATCAAGATCATTTTATATATTTATAATTAATAGCAAACTCATTTAGATGCCCCGTATCCAGAAATTATACAATTGTTAGATGATGAAGCACAGGTTTTATAATTTTTAAATATTATTATTTTAATAAATCAAGATCATTTTCTATATTTATAATTAATAGCAATCTCATTTAGATGCCCCCTATCCAGAAATTATATCATTGTTAGATAATGAAGCCCAGGTTTTATAATTTTTAACTATAATTTTTTTTTAAATATGAATGAAACGTAATATTTTTAAATTTATAATATAAAATTTATAAGTTTTAATAGTTTGTCTGTAGAATGTTAATTAAATTTCTCTTCAAAATATAGCAAATGGAATATACCCCAATAGTTTTATTTTTGTTAACCCAGAAGAAATATCTAGAAATTTATCAACAAATAAAGAGGTTTATAATTTAAATAATTTTTAATAATGTCTTTAAAGGGTAAAGATAATCATATTGTTATCCAATTAGAGTCAATTTATACAGATGAAGTAATCAATTTAAATTATCTATACATTTTAAATTATACAGTTGCCAAACAAAGCTAAATTAACTCCTTTATCTTAATATAAAAATGAAGAAGATATTATTTCATTATATAAGGAAAAGAATCCTAATGATCCCTTTCATTTTTTTGAATGTAGAATGACTAAAAATATGATTGATTTTATAATTCAATTTGGCCCACTACAACCAAATTCCAGTGAATTTAGTTATCCAAAAACTCATAACAGGTTGATTTAATGATATTGTTGCCAGTAGTAGTAGATTAAGTAGTTTGAGTTATATTTATTTAATTTTGTACTTTTTATTATAATAAATAAAATTTATTTCCATAAAATAATATTTTAAAGAATAAGGACTTTTTATAACAAAGTATAATTATCTTATAATTAATATTTTAATTTGCACTAAATATCATATTTTACCTTATATATTATTAATTATTCAACAATTATATATATTAATATATTGCTTTTATATGTAGGAGCATGAAAGATATGTATTATAAAAAAATCAATAATGACAAATCATTTTCACAAAGGAAATGGCTATCCTATAGCTCTATTTTAGATAAAGTATTCTGTAACTTTTGTATTATGTTTGGAAATCATCAAGCAAGCATACAATGGACTCAAAAAGTTGCTAATAGCTGGAATAATTTAATTCGGGATATAGAGAGACATGAAGCATCCCCTGTTCATGCAAATTGTGAATAACATATGGCATGGATTTCTCGGAAGCGTATTGATGACCATCTTTTATTCAACCGAGAAGAAATTTTAACCCAAGATCGTTTTATTATCCATAATATAATTGATGCTATTGTATATTTAATACGAGGCTATGTTGCTTTTTGGGGAAGCAATTCTAATAATGGTAATTTTTCAAGGCTTATAACTTTGATCTCAAAAAATGTCCCAGTATTAAGGGCATATCTAGAGAAAAATAGTACTTCACGGAAAAAAAATGGCAATAAAACAGTGAGACCACATATAAACTTCATATCCTATGGCCATGTAAAAAAATTAACTGAGATAATGAAAATAAAAATATTGAATCAAATAATTAAGCAAATTATGTCAAATTGTGCCTTTGCTTAATATTAGATGGCACATATGATATTTCAAAAAAAGAATGTGTTGCCTTAATTATAAGGTATATTCAAGATTATCCACATCCAGTGGAAAGAATTATTAATATTTTTAAAACTTCTGATACAACCAGAGAAAATATTAAAAATAATGTTTTGTCTAAGTTAAAAGCATTACATCTTCAACTAAAATACCTCATTGGTCAAAGTATGGATGGTGCCAATAATATGAGAGGTGTTAATAAGGGAGTACAGGCTCTAATATTAAAAGAGGCTCGTAAAGCAATTTATGTGTGGTGTCATGCTCATAGACTTAATTTAATTGTTATTCGTATATGTGCTCATGGAAATGAAATTAAAAACTTGATGGGAATTTTAGACGAACTCTATAATTTTATGAATGGAGTTAAACGTCAAGGGGTTTTTATGAAATTCCAGATGCAAAAGTCCAAAAAATCTCTAAAAAGAATAAAAAATACAACACTGTAAATGAATATAATTTTTCTAAGAAATTTATTTATTTTCAGAAATTGGGCCTCGTCTTTCAAAGCATTAGAAAATTTTTTAAATGTTTATGAATATATTATAGCCTCATTGAATGAGCTATGCAATTCTGATGACCCAATCACATCTTCAATTGCTGAGGGATTATTATCAAGAATAAAAAAATATGATTTTATTTTAAGCTTATTTATTTTGAAAATTATCTTAAAATGCACACACGAAACCTGCATTGAATTCAGAGTTGTTAAAGTAGCGCGCTACTTAGCGCGCTATCTTTTTTGGTAGCTATAGCTAATAGCCGCTACTTTTTTTTAAATTATTTAATTTTTTAGCGCGCTACTTTTTTTAAAAGTAGCTAAGTAGCGCGCTACTTCGCTACTTTTAAAAAATATAATGAATGTAAGTATAAACATGAAAATTTAAATATAATATCATAATTAATTATAATTTTTATAATTTATTATTTAATTTTGAAATTTAAATATATTTTCAATTTTTAATTTATATTTTCAATCTGTGTTAATAATCTAAAATGGCATCGCCCATGGATATCCAAATCCTTGAAAGTGATATGGAAGATTCAATGGAAGAAAATGTATTTAATAGCTCTAATAACGATTTCCCATTCCCTAGATTTGAAAAATTTTTTAAAATAAATATTAAAACAAAATCTGGATTCAAATTCCTGTGCTTAAAATGTAAAAAAAATATATCATCAAATCAATCGAGTAGCTATAACCTGAAGAAACACCTAAAGGTAAATTGTTATTTTTACATTATAATATTATTTATTTTATTAGACTGTTCACGCCAATTGCTATAAGGAAATAGAGAAACATATAAAAAAAATTGGTATAAGAGAATCTTCATTCAAAAAGACAAATACTATCCAAACCAAATTAACTGTTAATAAACATGCCAATATTTCACAAAAATTGGCTGATAAAGTAATTGTTGATTTTATTATTGACACAGTTCAGCCATTGTCCTTGGTTGATAATGTATCATTTACTATGATGATTAAAACTTTATCCCCTGGCACAACAGTTTTATGTCGCCAGACACTTATGAATAAAATAGCCGACAACTTCAAAGTGATGAAAGATGCTCTAATAGTAGAGTTATCAGGTATATCTTATGTATGTACACCAGCAGATAGTTGGACACATAACAGAAGGTAAAAACTTATTTATATTTATAAATTGATCTGATTAAATATTTTTAGAGCTTCCTTGCCCTCAAGTGCTAGTGTCGAGAGATTATTTAGTAAAGCAAAGCTTATACTTTCTGATAGTCGCTCTAGACTTGGGGATGATAATATTGAAATGATATTATTATTAAAATGCAACAAATTAAAATAAATATCTATTTATATTGCTTATTTTTTTATAATCTAAACTAACTATATTTTTATATTTATAAATGTTGATTTTTATATATTATTTATTATACATTTACATTATAAGCAAAAAAAAAATAAAAAAAATTTGTTTCATTTGTTTCTAAATTTTTTTTTATAAAAAGTAGCTTAAAAGTGGCTAAAGCTACTTTTGGAAAAAAGTAGCTAATAGCGCGCTACTTTTTTTGACAAATAGCTATAGCGGTAGCGCGCTACTTTCAAAAATAGCGTTTAACAACTCTGATTGAATTGCAGGCTATATGAAATGATCTAGCTATGGTAAGTAAATTAATACAACATACAAAAAATAAATTTCAAAGATTAAGAGGTAAATTATTATCATATTTAAATTATTTTGTAATTAAGCTAATGGTGATAATATTTTCTCCAAATTACAACATGATGTTAAATCCTTTATGGATGAAAATAATATTATATCGGATATCTATAATATTAGGTTATCAAATTGGATCAAACAGAGTTTGATATTATATTGAACAACAAAAGGAGAAGTTAAGAAAAGTTTATTTTAAAAATAATAATTTATTTTTTAGATTAAAAACGATAATTTTTACCCAATAATCAACATGATAATTAAACATTTAAATGAAAGATTTAATTATGATACACTTTATTTTTTAAATCAAATTTCTATATTTACTCCTGCTGGATTAGCAGACAATGAGTGTATAGAAATTTCTCAGATATCGGAAATTGCTGGTTTATATCATTTTGATCCACAGAAAATAGTGGATGAATATTTCAATTACCGACTTTTATATTTAGATTCCTCATCAATTATTTATAGTAAAGATCTCATGAATATAAGGAAAAATGATACCTTATATGACGAAAGTAATTAATTTTAATAACAACATAATTTTAATATATGTTTACAGATGAAAACATAAATGATAATAAAACCAACAATACAAAAAAATGGCTAAAATATTCGTTTATATTGCCATATAGATTATTAGCTAAATTAAATTCTTTTCCATGTTTAAAAAGATTATATAAATATTTGATAACACTACCAACTACCTCATGCTCTGCTGAAAGAGCTATGAGTAAAGTTAAAATAGTTAAAACTCGCATAAGAAATAAAATTTCTGATAGCTTTTTAGAAAATTTATTATTAATATCTAGTGAAATTGATATTTTAGATACATTTAATACAGAGGATATTATTACAGATTTTGCATTGACTTCTAAAAGACTATCTAGTCTTTTAATCGCATAGTCCATATATTTATTTATATTAAACAGCAATAAATTTATGAATTTGTCATTATAATTTCCTTTTTTTTAATATTTAAATAAATTTATAAAATTAAAACTATTTTAAAACTTTAATTTACTAGTCCCTTTATAATTAGTCATTTTTAGGTAGCCTTTTGCTCCACATTTATTTATATTCATCATATTATTTTAAATATATTAAACATTAAAAAGTATTGTTACAATTATAATATATTTTTTTTAAATTTCGATCATTTTTATAATAATTATTCTTTATAATAATTCCCTATTTTCGATTTGATACTATTTCAAGTGTTGATACTAGTATATAATAAATAATATATTGCAATTGTTATATATGTCGTTGTTTTTTTTGTAATTAAATTGCGAAGTCATTCATTTTTGATGATAAATATTTTTTGTGATTAAATTGTTAAGTCATTCATTTTTGATTATAAATATTTTTGGTGATTATTTTGCGCAATCATTGGATAAGGGGCATCTAAATGAAATTGCTATTAATTATAAATATAGAAAATGATTTTGATTTATAAAAAAAATAAATGATTAAAAATTATAAAACCTGGGTCTCATCATCTAACAGTGAGATAAATAAATTATATAATATATTTACATGTGATATAAGAATGTTTTAAAATTAGAAAATAGTTTAACCTTTTAAAAATATGTTGCAATTGATTTATTTTTTTAAATTGAGTAATGATTCCATTTGTTATTTTGAGATTATCTGTATTTAGACCAATATTGCTCCATATATTATCTTTTTTAATAGCTATAACCTCAAACTTTACTTCACTATGAGGATGTCTTTTTTTGTAATGTAAATTAATTTTATCTTTTCTAATTTTTTGGAAGTACAGCCTGTATGCAAACATTTTACCTTGTAACATATTTTATTGCTTGGCATCTAACTTAAAAAATTTATATAGATTGTAAAAATTGATTTAATTAAAAATATTTATATAGATTGTAAAAATTGATTTAATTAAAAATATTTATAATTTAATAATTTAAAAAAATATTGTGAAATTGTGTAGACGGGAAATTACGTGATACGTGATATATAGCGCTTTTGCCCTCTAACGTTGAAGATTCAACAGAGCTACTAGGTTTTCCTCATTTCCATCTAATTGGAACAATTTAATTTGGGTATAAAAATAAAAATATGAGGAGCCCTCCACACGTTTGTGGGCAAGCCGCACGTACTTGTAAGCACAACATTTCGAAAAATGTTGCTTAAACCTCTATAGGCTTTAATTTAGAAGGAGTGGGACAAAGAAAAGGCCTATACTCGAGAACTACAGTATAATTTAATTACTTTAAAGGTGGGTGATGGCTGAATTTAAGCTTAATTTCTTTAATGTAAGTTATATCTGTAAATAAATATGATTAAAATAAAATAATATTTACCACCGGATGAACCGAACCCCAAAAGGCCAATAATCAAAAAAACATGATCATTCCTGGGATTCGAACCCGGGAGCATGGGATAAGTAAACCAAGCTCTTGCCTACTAGGCCATACAGGCTTTTAAAGACGGGAAATTCGAAATTCAAAAAAAATGGGGTGCAATATATTATGATTGTAACGGTCGATATTTAGCAGTGTATTTATATTATAATAGGTCTACAATTATATTATAGATTATTATACCAAAATGTTATCCATAGATAATTTAAAAATGTAATGGAAAATTTTCTAGATTATTATAGCCTACCCTCCAAAATGCCTACCCCCTACCCCTTTATAGATATTAGAATGCAAACTGTTCCTACCTCCCCCCCCCGCTCATGTAGACGCTGTGTACACCATCAATTCTCTTTGTATAAAGTAAATAAATAAAATAAACAAATAAAAATAAATACGTACCGATGACATGACGTAGCGATGACATGACGTAGTGAGGACATCGGAAAATTATAATATAGATATATATAGGGAAGAGTATCTCATAATGTTAATAAAACAGAGAACTAGGAGGGCTATATACCTTGGGACAAAACGTATATTTCATTGTATATAATATATAGAAAATAATATATCATTATCTTAACACAATAGGGAACTAGGAGAACACTATTTGCAACAAAAACAAATATATTGTTGATATGCAAAATACAAAAATAAAACTAACTAAAAATTTAATGAATGTTAAGTGAATAATGAAAATCCAATTAAAAACCTCTAATTTGATCTATGTGAACATTCACTATTTTATTATCTATCTGAATCTCCCATATGACATTATTAATTCTTCCACTGACAATCCCCATACGCCACTCTTGATTGTTGCCCACTTTTACAAACATAGAGTAGCCTAAAGTTTCCCTCTAAAATTCATTCTTTTTAATTTAGGTCTACAATCACTGTCATTGTCTTTTAAAAAAACTCCACTTCCATCTCAATTCCCTTTAAAAGTAGGGGATGATTTAGTTACCGAATGTGTAGTATTACGATAATTTTAAAACATCTTCTAATAACTTATCATCCCAGCCTCCAAATTTATAAATCATATTTTTTCTGAGTGTACCGCTCTCTCAGCCATACCATTTGAAGAAGGATGGTATGCAGGAGTACAAATATGTGTTATATCATTTTTTTTATTAAAAACTTTTTTTAAATTAAAAGACCTGAAAGCTGGTCCATTGTCGGATAACAACTCTACTGGATCACCAAATCTGGAAAATATATTATTTAAAACCATAATAGCAGTAAACGAATTAATGTTCTTAACCTTAATAATCTCCAGCCAGCGAGAGTACCCATCAATCATTACTAATCCGTAAAAAAATTTTAATCGGACCAAAAAAATCAACATCGGTTGTACCCAAAAATTTTGTTTAACTTTCGGTAATTTAGGCGCATTAACCATACACATGTTGCACCTAAAAACTATTTCTATAATATCTTTATTCACTCCAGGCCACCAAAAATATCTTTCCATAGTATCTAACATCCTAAGCAACTCAATATGACCCTCATGTAGCACTTTAAGAAAATCCTCTCTTAGACTTTGAGGAACAACAATTTGTTCTCCCTTAAAAATACAATCATTCTTAATACTCAACAACTTTCCCAAAGCCTTATATACTTTAATCTGCGAATAGTACCTATCTTCATTCAAAACAAATATCTTAACTCTGATTAATTCTAAATCTATCAAAGTTTCTCTTTTTATCAAGTCTAAATTATTAATTATTATTACATCATTCTCATAATCATCAATATTAACAAAACAAATTACATCTACCTTAATTAACCTTGACGAACCATCAGGAATAATTTTATCTATACCTATCCTATAATTAATATCAAAATCAAATCCGGCTAAATAAAAGGTCCATTTCTGTAACTTTGGAGACATATTGTAAAGTTTGACCGAATCTGATCCAAAAAAATTAACCAGAGGTTTATGATTCGTAAAAATTTTAAATTTCCTCCCCACTACATATTCCCTCCATTTCTTAACAGACAAAACAACAGATAATCCTTCTTTCTCAATAATAGAATATCTTTTTTCAGCACTGGCACATGCTTTGGACATAAATTCAATTGGCCTTTTATGACCATCTTCTTCAACATGAAACAAAACTGCACCCATGCCCTTAGTAGAAGCATCAGTTGAAATAAACAAATTTTTACTTCTATCATAATGAGCATGAACTGATACATTGTATAATCTTTCTCTAATTTAACAAAAACTAGCTCTTTCATTAATACCCCAATAAATATTTTTACTTCTTTTAAGCAATTCATATAAATTAGATGTCAATTTAGAAAAACCCTCTATAAATCTCGAATAATAATTCATAAGACCCAACCAAGAATGCAATTCATCCTTATTCTTAGGTTCAGTCATGGTACTAATCGGATGAATCTTTTCTTTGAATGGCTGTATTCCCTTGTCACTTTTTAAGTAACCTAAATATTTAATACTATCTTTGTAAAATTCCCTTTTTTCAATATTTCCAATCAACCCAAATTCCAGCATTCTATCAAACGCTCTTCTTAATTTATTAAAATGATCTCCCTTATCCTTACCAAAAATAAACAAATCATCTAAATAAAAAATAACCTCGTTAATGTCAGAAAAAATTATATTCATGGTCTTTTGAAAATAAGCAGTTGACATTGTTAGTCCAAAAGGTAACCTGTTAAATTAAAAAGGACCCTTGTGGTTTGAAACGCTCAAAAATTTGGAAGTTTCTTTAGAAACAAGAATTTGCAAATATGCCAAGGAAAAATCTATTTTCGAGAGTATTTTTCCATTTCCTACTTTAACAATGTCACTTAGCCTTGGAAGAGAATATTCAAACCTCTAATTGTGGATTTACAGTGACTCTAAAATCAGTACAAACTCTCAACGCATTATCTTTTTTTAACCAATATTAAAGGAGTGGCCCATTGAGAAAACAAGGGTTATTATACCCTGTTAAAGCCATTGTTCTATTGTGACCTTTAATTCTTCTTCTAATTCAAAATGCACTCTCCTGGCCTTAAAAAATCCTGGTTTAAAATCATCCTTTAACAAAATATCTATTTGTAAATCTTTGACTTTGCCAATTTTACTATTAAAACACAATTGAACCTTTTAATTAATCTATTAATATCAAAACACGCTTCAACACACCCTTCTTCGGTGACTGAATAACCATTTTATCTTTATAAAATTTATCATTATTTTTACAAGGATTGTCAAAAGTTAAAAAATTTATACTATCACCTATATCCAGCTTATTAATAGTGTTAATATCAAAGTTGAATTTAATTATGTCAAATCCTTTGATCCAGTCTTGACCACATAAAAGTGGTCCTTCCCTTCCCTTTCCAAAACATAAAAATTTAATTATTTAATAGTATTAAAATATTTAACCTTACCATTACTGACTTGACCAATGATTTTTTCTCAACATCTTTATAATTGGCCAGCTTTTAAAAATCTTTTATGGGCAAGGATGTCACTGAAGAACCAGTATCTTTCATAAAAGAAAAATTAGATTATATGTCAATCATAAAATCATTAATAAAGTTAATTTTATTTCTTGGCCTGACCTAAGATTGTAAGGTGTTTGTATAATTTCATGTTTAAGTTGTTGTTGCTGTTGCTTGCCTTAAAATTATGCTTGTTTCCTTTTAAAGACGAACAGCCTTGCCAATCTGCTCCATAATCTCTTCTCCAAAAATCTTTCTCTACAAAGATTTGATTATTATTTATCTCCATAGACTGACATTTCACCACAATATCCTCAATAACGTTAGATCTGTTGTGTTTTCTTCTATCAATCTTGTTTTAAGTATTTCATTACGACAAATAATTATTAACTGAATCGCTATTAATTCCGAATTAAGCCCAGAACCACAACCTTTCGGTCTGTCTAGATCATAGGCGTAGCCAGGATTTTTCTAAGGGGAGGGAATTAAAAAATTACTGGGGGCTTCACCCCCAGACCCCATTTGGGGCGGGCCTTTGGCCCGCTTTTGCCCGCTTTTGCCCGCTTTTGCCCGGCCTTTGGCCGGGTTACCTTAGTCTATATATAGTTATAAAAATTTTTTACAAGATAGGAGGTTAATTTTAATTAAAAAAATAAGCCTGGTACAAATATGAAATATATTTTTATTAGTTTGTATAAAATATAATAAATTACTTGTATATACATTAATATAAAAGCATGGTAATATTTTATTCCAAACAAGTATAAGAAATCTATATTATAATTTTCCGATGTCCTCACTACGTCATCGTGACGTCATGTCATCGGTACGTATTTATTTATATTTTTTTCTATACAAACAGATGATCCATAACTTAAGTTTTCTATGCAACTGTAGGATGCCATATTTAAACCTTAAATATAATTTATTATGACAAAATTTTACAACCTATACAAGTATAAGATATCAAAGTATTACATTAAATATATCTATTTACATTTTACAAAATATTACAACTTATTATTTTATTTGTTTTTTCTATACAAACAGATGATCCTATAACTTAGGTTATCTATGCAACTGTAGGATGCCATATTAAAACCTAAATATATATTATAATTTATCAATATAAAATTTTACATTGGATGTCAAAGTAATACATTAAATATATCTATTTACAAAATATTACATATTATTAATATTTTATATAAAAATTCAATTTAATTCGTACATCAGAGATTTTTTCTCCATAACTTAATTTTTGGAGCTATCTCCAATAATACGTAGTAATATTTGTTATTTCTCATAATAATATTAGGGCAGATCTGATTTTGTCATGATTCTTTGTGTATTTTATATTTTAACAGTCTTTTTTTATAATATTATATTTTCATGTACGTTTGTAATATTGCCGCAGAACAGTAATAACTCATAGATTAATCGGTAAATCAGATTTCTCATTAATTAATTATAAATTTAATATCTCCAGGCTTGGTAAAACTTTTTCAAAATTATTATTGGTTGGACTGGGCTTAATTACAAATTTAATATCTCCAGGCTTGGGAAAATTTTTTCAAAATTATTATGGGTTGGACTGGGCTTAAAAAATATTTCTCAAAATTAATATTGACTTGGTTTTCAAAATTATTAGGGATTGAGGTGAGCTTGAGAAAATTTTTTTAAATTATTAAGATCTTGGATGCTTGGAAATTTTTTCCAATAGTACAAAAAATGTATAAAAATCATTAAGCATTATTACTGAAGAAGCTGCTATTAGTGAAAATAATTATAAATGTACATAATATTTTCATTATAACATTATATTACAATATTCATGAGTAGTGTTGTTAAATGGCTCGTTTTGAGCCGATTTTTAAAAAACGGCTAACTCAATATTTTGTCCAGAAAAATATTACGCAAGCCTCAAGATTTTGCTCATAGAAGGAACAAAGGTCTAGGCATATATTATCGAAATCTCAAGACTTAGGCAATATTTTTCTGGCTAAAATATTGAGTTAGCCGTTTTTAAAAATCGGCTCAAAATGAGCCGTTTAACAACACTATTCATGAGTATTGGATATCAAAGTAATACATTAAATATATGATTTTTACAAAATATTACAAATTATTCATATCTTCATTAATATTTTATACATTTACTCAATAAAATACCAACAGTCTTAATTTATTTTTAAATAGTATTTTTTTATAAAAGCATTTTATAAATTTATAAAATCAAAATATAATTATAACCTTGATCATAGTAAGAAAAAAGTATAAAAATCATTAAGCATTATAAAAAATAAATTGTTAGAATTTACTTAGTATGATATTATTTTATAATTTAAACAAATTTATATTATTTAAGCATCCTATGTATTTTTAAAGCTATCCATTTTGTCGGGCCGCACAATATGCCCTTTTATCTCTGATGAATATTTTGTCTAACTAACTGAAAAATATACAAAGTACATTAATTTTAATATTTAACTAAATTAATATAACAATTTTTAAGGATCCTACTTTTTTAAAAGCTTACCATTTTGTCGGATCCACCATTGCTCTATTATCCCTGCTGAATATTCCGTATAACGCACAAAAAAATATATATAGTATTATTTTTATTATAAATAATTTTATATAGGATTTTATATCTATTCCAAAAAATCAATATATATTACAATATTTATTTTTATTCAATTAAATTATATATTTATTCTTAAGGATCCTACCTTTTTTAACAATACTCCTCTTTATTCTTTCAATAAAAAATACTAAACAGAGTTTTCTATTTTTAGGATTTTATATTTATTCCAAAAAAAATATATTACGATATTTATATATTATTTAAATTATTCTATACCTATTCACAAGGATCCTAATTTTTTTTTAAGTTTGCCAATTGGTCTCTCTGAATGGTATTTTATTTTAATCCTACCTTATAAAATTAACTTGAATTATTTTTTTTTTACTTTAGAAAACTATCCTTATTTTATTTCGTCTTTATAATTGTTCAAATTTTGATATATCAGCCATTAATAATGAACAAATGCAAAATAAACCTTTAGAATATCATAATAGGCTTGATAAGTACCCCCCAAATTTTTTTTGATGATATCCCTCCAACTACTAGAAATATGCATCTAATATTGACCCATCTGTTGGTTTACATTATTTTAATATTTGTTTAATTTCAGGGGCGTCGCTAGCCTTTACAATCTCAGGGGGCTCAGCTAAAAAAAATTATGGGGGGCTACGCCCCCATACCCCCAATTTCGGCCTTTGGCCGGGTTTTATATAAATATATTATACATTTTTAAAATATGCTAACTCTAGACAATTATTCGGAATTATTTTGTCATTTATAATATTTTGCATACAAAATAAACTAGCATACAAATAATTAAAACAATACAACTAATTTCTAAAAATAATATTTTTTAATACAAAATCTATTTATTACAATATGAAATATTTTCTATTGCTGATATAAAAAAATTTTGCCTAAATAATTACAAGTGATAAAAAAGGTTAATTAATTCATACATATGCCTCAATCAGCATCTACATGACAGGATTTTCACTGGATGCAAATCCCCTTCAAAAACCTTTGCCTACCCCCCTAAAAAAATTGCCGGCTTCGGCGGCGGTGTCTCCCTATTATTATTTTACCTTTTAAATTTATTGATACTCTTTTCAGAAAATTTATAAAGGATAACTTAAATTAAACTATCTCTACTACCAACTATCGATATTTTGTGAATATAAAGAATTTATTTTTTAGATAATAAATACAATTAAAACCTCCATTATTTACAATAATTTAATTATTATGGCATTATGAGCTTGCTGAAATGATAGCAGAAAGTTTTATTTGTAAAACAATGTGTATGATTGTTTGCAATATATAGATTTGGTCGATGAATTGTATTATAATAATTCTATTATAAAAGTATTAATTTTTACAGCAATAAATTTTGTCCTATTTCATCTCAAAATTTAATAGATAAACCCCCCAAAAAATTATCTTACCACCATTAAAGCAGCCTACTCAGTGGCGTAGCTAGAAATTTTCCTTAGAGGGGGTCCATACATATAAGAGCCTGGGGGGCGAAGCCCTCCAGACCACTTTAACGGTCCTTCGGCCCTTTTGCCCGGCCTTCGGCCGGGTTTATCTTTAAAATCAATAACTATATCTTCGATAATATATAATAATAATAAATATATTGCATCGTAGATTATTCTCAATGACTTTATAATAATACTACCCAGAATAATTTCAATAGTAATATAATATCCTTTCACAAACATCAAAACCAAAAAATATACATATTAATCGTATTTATTTGATATAAAGTAACTTTTAATTCTTTTGAACGTATAATCTAAAAAAAAAAATTTGCTCTGGGAGGGGTCCAAACCCGAAAACCACCCCCGTAGCTACGCCACTGAGCCTACCCTACCCCCCTCAAAAAATAGGATGCAAACTGTTCCCACCCCTCCCACTCATGTAGACGCTGGCCTCAATTGATAATGATTTTTAAAAACCACATAAGGCAGTGGCGTCGCTAGGAGAGGGCGTGCAGGGGCTCGAGCCCCCAGAAAAATTTGAATAGCCCCCTGAAGCAAAAAAATTTTTTTTTTAAATTGCTCCTTAATATCCTCTTGAACTAAAAACAAATTTTTTTAATTGCCCCCTGAACGATTTCTTTTATAATTCTATTGAGCAATATATAGATTTAATTTTATTATTTAAAAATTAATAAAACTATCTAAATTTTTATTAAATGAATACTATTTTAATTATTAGATTAGATTATACATATAAATTATATGTTCACTCTGTCAGCTTGCAATCAAATTCTGTGTTAAAAATATATCAATATCACTCACTAAATATTAATTAAGCATTAACAGTTGAAGCTTAATTGACTTTTATTATTTAAATTATTATATAACCTTAATTAAATTAATATAATCATTTATTAATTGAAAATTAACAAATTTAATATTGTAAGTAGCCGAGTTCAAAATCACTAATCAACTACATTTTGATATTTAATTTTAATTATCATGTCTCTTCCTAAAATTATTTTCAAGGTCCAAATCCAAATGAGTATAAGATATCTATATTATAATTTTCTGATGTCCTCACTACGTCATCGTGACGTCATGTCATCGGTACGTATTTATTTTTATTTTTTTTATTTGTGGATTTTATTTATTTATTTTTACAAACAGATGAATGGAATTTCGAGAATTATTAGTGTACACATACCTAACATGGATTGAGAGATTTGAAAAATCGTCTTTGAATGGATAAAAACAATATTCCCTCAACTTTGTAAATATGAATAAAACTTTTTATTTCACTTAATCCTTTCTTTATTTTTTAGATTACCTCATCAATTTTCATCCCATATTATCAATTACACATTAATGAAATCTCTACAAGATACTTAACTTGTATATTTATTTTGAACATACTCACAATTTTTGTCACTACTTACATTACAATTTTTTATGCTCATATTATTTCTTTCATAACCAATAATTAAGAAGAAAATCAAGTATATTTAAATATTCTTATCCTAACCTATTTATAATTTCCAATCCTTATAAATAACTCTTTCTTTATTTTCTCCCCACCCTTAATGAATTTATTTATCACTTTATCTCATTCTTTTCTTTCTATCTCTATTATCTATTAACCACTATTTCTCAAAATCTTATCAATTCCTTTAATTTAATTTTTATTATTTTATAATATAATAATTTATACCTTCTTCCCCCCCCCCTTTTAATCTTATTTTTTAATTACCTTACAATTAATTAACCTTAATCTTAATAACATTATATTCATCATGTTATTTTTTAACTTTTAGAATATCATAATAGGCTTGATAAGTCCCCCAAAAAATTTTTTTGATGATAGCCCTCCAACTACTAGAAATATGCATCTAATATTGACACCCATCTACTGGTTTTACATTATTTTAATGTTTGTTTAATTTCAACAATAGTTTATTTATATTTTTGCCTGATTTCTTTATTTGTCTAGGCTAACCAGTGGCGTAGTTAGGAATTTTTTTTAGAGGGGGTCCATACATATAAAATCCTGGGTGGCTTCGCCCCCAGACCCCCATTAACGGGCCTTCGGCCCTTTTCCCAGCCTTCGGCGGGGTTAATCTTACAAATCATAACCATATCTTCTATAATATATAATAAATACATTTTTTAAATGTATCAATAATATGTTATTATAATTTAGTAGATTATTCTCAACGATTTTATAATAATACTATCCAGAATAATTTCAATAGTAATATAATATCCTTTCACAAACATCAAAACCAAAAAATATAAATATTAATGGCATTTATTTAATATAAAGTCACTTTTATGTCTTTTAAACGTATAATCTAGAAAAAAGATTTAGCTCTGAGAGGAGTCCAAACCCGAAAACCACCCCCGTAGCTAAGCCACTGAGGCTAACCCTAATCCCTCACATTGCTACAAAACATGATGAATCTATTATTAAAGATAAGCAAAGAAAATAATGACGATTAAACAAACACCTTACCCGTTCTAGAGTTACTGGTAGAATAATAAAGAACTACGCTTGAAATGAACTCATCTGGAGGTTTATTTTGTTTTTTTTATCTTATGTTTTATATCTATGTATATTTTATTTTCATCCAGTTCTCTAAATTATACTATCACCACTACCACAATCCCTATGCCTCCGCCTATTTTTTAACAAATATAAACATTTAATTCTGTACTATCATTCACTTCACTAGGAGTTAATATAAATATTACTTTATCCGATTCTCTGAGAAACTTTCATGAATATTTAGAGGAATGTCCAAACTTGAATGTACAGTACGGCCAATTTCATCAACTTTATTAATGGAAAAATATGCAGTAGTTCTGTCGTGGCCTTTAAAGCAATACTTACGACCGTTTTATGGTTGAGTTAACATTGTCGTTCATGATTCTATTTTAGAAGGGGATACCAATGCTGACATTGACAGAAATATCGTTTTGCGTGTTCAAACTTGAATGTACAGTACGGCCAATTTCATCAACTTTATTAATGGAAATATATGTAGTAGTTCTGTCGTGGCCTTTATAACAATACTTACGACCGTTTTATGGTTGAGTTCATTGTCGTTCATGATTCTATTTTAGAAGGGGATACCAATGCTGACATAGACAGAAATATCGTTTTGCGTTCTTCTTTTACCAGTATCCCAAGGCATATATCATTTTTATCAGGACGTAATGTGTTTTGTACACTGCTTTATTAATCCGTCATCACTTTCATCTACAACTAAATGATATAAAATTCATTAATTATTTCCTCTCCAGTCGACCGCCCATATTTATTTTGTCGCTTTTTCTATCATAAATTAAAATGTCAACAATGATTTGCGCAAAATTAATATTAGCTTGCACCTGAGTTGGGAATATCTTTTACAAATTATCAAGGGCTGAGCTGGGCTTGATAAACTTTTTTAAAATTATAATATCTTGGATGCTTCCTAATATTGTGAGCTTGAACCTGGCATGACATCTATCGTAAAAAATGAATAAAAATCTCATTCCCCGTCATTTT
This sequence comes from Gordionus sp. m RMFG-2023, assembly GCF_954871325.1. Taxonomy (NCBI): domain Eukaryota; kingdom Metazoa; phylum Nematomorpha; class Gordioida; order Chordodea; family Parachordodidae; genus Gordionus; species Gordionus sp. m RMFG-2023. The sequence goes on from NC_088775.1 coordinate 21,198,471, forward strand.
TGACGGGCTTTCTACTAGTTTATAAAGTAGATAAATAGTTTATAATCCTTTATAATATATAATTATTCATAAAATATTAGGTAAAATGCCACTTTTACAGACATATTTGACAGTTATATAATATATTACAGTTAATAATTATAAAATTTTAATAATAATGCTTTTGATAATAAATATAAGTAACAATTTGCATTCAATTATTTAACGCCATCTATTTTTTAAATCTATTTTTAAAATTAAACTTCTTATTATTTATCCCACAATGGATGTAATAAATTAGATTTATTTTCTTCTCTTTTTTACGTGTTTTTAGGAAAGCTATTTTTTTCTTCTTTGAAAAACAGATTTGAGTGAAATTTTTAATATGAATATATTTTTTATATTATTACACTCTATTATTATTTTAAGATATAATAAACCAACTAGAGGTGGTGCGACAATAATATATAAAATCTTAATTACTTTCATCATATCACTCTGGTTCTTATTTTATAGTTAAAAAATGTTTCATTTCTAATATGGCATTTTTGCCATGTAAATAACTTAAAACTTCAATATATTTGCATAATTTCTTCTAAAGATTTTTGCTGTTTTTGTTTTATCAATTTATCTAACATAATAAATTATGATATGGGTTACCATCGTGAGTGTCATGACCTTTTGTCAATGTAACTTGCTAGAATTATATAGCCTTATTGTTGCAGATGTTTAATTAAAGAGAAAAATAAAAAAATGTTTATTTATTTTCAAGAAAATGTCAATCAAGATTATTAATATTTTTATAATATATTTTTCTTGGATAAATAATATTCATTCGAAAATTTATGGAATTAAAATGGAATAATTTATTAATTTTGTCGATTCATTAAGATTATTGTATTTTGCATGAATGTTGTCGATTTATGATTATTGGAATATTGTATCGAGTTATATTATTATTACTTGTCTTATGTTGTGAAAATTTTAAAATAAAGGAAATTTGATTTTTAGCACTTGATAATTAGCTTATATAAAATTGGTGACATATTACCAAGATCGAAATTCTAATTGGGAAAAATATTTAAATAGAGAAAAACAAATTTATAAGACGAGGTTCCTAAAGAAGATCATTTTTATTCGAAGAAGAAATTTGACTGAAGAAGATCATTCGAATCCGGATAAAAAAGGTAAAAAAAAATATTTTTCTTTGTTTAAATATATTTTTGTACACAACGCAGTGGTCTATTCTTAATGATAAAATTTTGATTATAAATAATTAAATGAGAACATGGTTTATTTTTTTATTAGTAATCATAGGAATCCTACTTTTAATAAGATGCAAATTTATAAGAATAATATTTTTAAAGTATTTAATTTGAGTTTTGATAAATTGATGTGACTAATTGTGTGGTTACAGCTTTAATTTTTTTCATTTTATTTATTTCATTGATTTTTATTATACAATTAATTAAAATAATTAAGAAGAGATATGTTACAAATAAAGCGAGTAATTTAGATGAATCTAATGTTGTGGATTTGAATCCTATGACATCTGATAAATTTTTAGATTTTTCTGAAGATATAAAAAATATTTTAAATTTGATAGAAATTTGAAGATTCAGAAAATGAATAATTCCAGTGGGAATGAGAAATCAAATACTAGTGAAGTACCTATTGTTGGTAAAAGTATTATGACGTCAAAAGATATAAATGATAGTTTAAATTCATTTATGATTGAAATTAAAGAGAAAATATCTGAAATTGTGATTGATAAACCTGCGAAGGTTGTAAAAGATAATAATTACTAGCAGTGTTAAACAAAATGAAAATGAATGTTTAATTTCAAATCATATCAAAGAAATTAGAGAAAGTTTAAAAAAATTTCTAAAGATATAGATACAATTAGAAATAAAAATTATAATTTTAGGGAAATTTGTGATATTTGTGGCCGAAGGGGTCATAGTGGGAAAAATTGTTTTTCACGTGATCGAAAAATTAATGAAAATGTGAATGTAAAATTTAATGATAAAAATGATATAACTTGTCATCGATGTGGTTTTACAGGTCATATAAAGAAAAGTTGTATGGTAAAAGAAGCAAATTTTAAAGATGGTTTTCACCATCGGTATTGATAAATCCAGTGGTTCGTAATATAAAGGATTCTATTATTTCATTTAAGTGAAAAAGATGTGAATAATAAAGATAATGACCGAATGTGTTTTAAGTGTGAGAAAATAAGTCATGTGGCTATGAATTGTGTTCAATCCTTGAGTGAATTGCAATGACTATATGATTTGAAAAAGAATCATATAAAAATTGAAAAATCATATTATAATAATATTTGTAATATATATATAGTGTTATTAAAAATAATTCCGATATATTTAATAAATAAATTTTTGATATGCAGAGGGTATTAAATTCAGAGTTGAATTTAGGCATGAATATTAGTGATAATTCAAATATAATAAATATAATTCAACTGATTAGAATGAATGAAATTTAATTGATTGAAAGAGAGGTTAATCAGTGTTCATGTCCTCGTCTAAATATTAAATTTGATAGACAAAATATAGAACTGTTGTTTGACACTGGGGCAAGCATTTCAATAATGTCTAGAGCAAATTATTATAAATATTGGCCTGAGGGTACACCTGAGAAAGAAACAATGTGTGTTAGACAATTTAATGGGTTTAAATTGTGGTTTTGAGTAAAATCAAATTAAGAGTGATAATATATTATAACTAAATTTTTGATAAGGGTAACATATGAGAAGAGAATCTTATTTATCTTAAGCAATAGAGAATACTATTTTAATTTAAGAATTAAATTGTATCAGTTAAAGAAAACATTTATTTTAATAAATCATGCGAATAATACCATGTGTCATGGTGTTAGAAGGTTCAATAAAATACAATCTTTTGTGTAAATTAATTTGAAAAAAATTTTTTTTTTTAATTTAATTGTTGTGGAACAATGTGAAATAAATTTTTTTTTAAATAATATGTGATAAAAAAAAACTTTAAATAAAAAGTTGGTGGACAATAAAAAGATTTTAAACGTTGAACTTGTGGTTGAATTATGTAAAATAAAAGAGTTTAAAAAAAATGGAATGTGAGGTGATGATATTGTTTATAGTTTTAATAGTTATAATTATAAATTTATTTTTTTTATCCATCGGCACATCTTTATATTTATTTTTTGTAATATAAAAAATATGTTTTTGGTGACATTATATATATAAATATGTTGTAGCTTTGTATTTTTATTATATGACATATCTTTATATTTTTTTTGTGGTTTATATTATTTTCCTTAATGGATATGATGATATTCCATATATATAGTTTTAATAAATTATAAATTATTTTTTTTTATCCCTCTTCATATTCTTTTATTTTGGAACAATTATTTGTTTTATAATTGAAAATTAAGAAAAAGAAAAAATAATTGTAAAGATTTGTTGATCCAAATTTATATGTATTATGAAACAAACAAATTATATTAATTATTATAATTCGCATGTCGAAAAAAGACAATTCAAAAGTGCAATGAACCGAGTTAAAAGTGAATAATGTTCAAAGGTACGATTCGATAAATGACGAAGAAATTATCAATGTCCTAAAAAAACGATAATTATATGGTATCTAGGCTTTTGAAAGGTGGGCGAATTTTATATAAGTGCTAATTATTAAGTGCTAAAAATCAAATTTATTTTCTTTTAAAATTTTCACAACATAAGACAAGTAATAATAATATAACTCGATACAATATTCCAATAATCATGAATCGACAACATTCATGCAAAATACAATAATCTTTATGAATCGACAAAATTAATGAATTATTCCATTTTAATTCCATAAATTTTTGAATGAATATTATTTATCCAAGAAAAATATATTATAAAAATTATCATATGTTGTCCATAATGCTCACGGCCATTTCTTTGTCAATTGCTTCGAATAGCTTGTATTTTTTTGTAGCTTCATCAACGATGTTCTCCGCTATAAATTTGATCCAATGTTTTAAGTAGAACCTAGACCTTTATATGCCCCTATCCTCCACCATGTTGACAAGCGGGGATGTTAGCTTGACTTTTACGTTAGAATTTATAGGAATTAGTCGGGATTTAGCTCAATATACAGAATTTAATTTAAATATAAGATTTTAAAACGATTCTTTATTATAAAGAAGTTAACTGATTAAAAATAATATATCTTATTTTTTATATACAACATAAATCCATTGTCTAAAATTGTATAACACAGGCGCGTACGCAGGAATTTGGTTTGGGGGGGGGTAATAAAATTATTTAAGAAATATTATTGTTTAAAATATCAAGCATAAATTTATTAGGACTAATAACTATATTTAATACACAATTTTAAATTTATGTGAATTATAAAAAAATTATATGTAAAAATCACTTAAATGACTCAAAATAGAAATTTGAATTTTATGAGCCTTTAAAATTTATATATAAAGTATAAAAAATTTTAATGTTGGAAATATAAATTAATACACAAAAAATTTCTTATGAATAATTGTATTTTGTATGTTATATATTTACAATGTAAAATCCAGGATTAGGCCTACAAAAAAACGAATCGAATCGAATAATTGCGCTATTCGTTTAGTACGAATAATAAAATCATTATTCGTTTCGATTCGTCGAATATTCGATTCGATTCGAAAATTTTTCTAAAGCTTATAAAATATTTTGCAAAAAATTTTTTACAGATGTTTAAAGATGACACTTTTAAAGATTCTCTAAACTAATTGTCATTTTTGCATATAAAATATGACAAAATTTTAGAAAGTATTTCATTATAGATTTTATTTATTAAAAATACTTTAGTAGCATAAATTTCCTTTATTTAATTATTAATATAATTTTTAGAGGTGATTATGACAATGTAATAGAGGATGAAGATATTATAATGCACTATCTGAATTAGATTGTCTTTAAAATTTGCCAAAAATAAGGTTACTAAACGGGAAAAGGATTTTCCTAATCAAATAATAAGAACTAGTCAAAAAAATTTAGTTATTTATCTCCCAGGAGCTCGAGAATATGGGAAAGAGGCACACTTTATACAAATGTTTTGACTTGTTCATAACATCAAAAATGATTAAAGAGAAACAATCAAAATAAAATAATTATATTTTACTTTGAAGCTTTTCCTTTTCTTCCATTGAACTTTTTCAGCAAATATAACTTGTTATGATTTGATATTTGATAATAGGAAATAAAATAATACGAAATGATATCCACTAGGAAAATTTAATTACTTCTTTTTATTTTAATTGCAATAAAATATTTGCGAATAATTACGACGAATCGAATCGAATATTAAATAACAAATAATTCTAGGCCTAGTTGGGATTGAGCTAATTTTTCAATTATCTCATCCTTGCTTGTCGTCAAATGCCTATGAATAAGATCCAAACCTTTCAATCTACTTTCAGAAGTATTACTTCTTGGTATGTTTTTCAGAGACCTGTAGGCCCGACCCCCGGGCCGGACGGTGTTTTAATTTATTTAAATATGCCCGGGGCAGGTCCAAAATTTTTTTAAAAAAACACCCAGGCTGGGCCTAAATTTTTTTAAATAAACACCCAGGCCGGGACTGAAATTTTTTTCAAAAAAAATATCCGGGCTGGGCTGTATATTTTAAAACAGCCTATATTTGAAATCGTTATTATTAGCTATAAAAATCAAAAATAAATATAATATATTTTAAAAAATCCGGGCCGGGCCCGAAATTTTTTTTTTAAAAAAAAGCCAGGCTGGACCTGAAAATTTAAAAAACCCGGGCCTGGCCTGACAATTTTTAAGAAAAAACCCGGGCTGTGCCCTGCAAATGGTACCTCTGCAGGGCTTTGTTATTCTTCTTAAAAAGAGAATGTTCTCTCATAAGTTTACTAATGGGAAGAGCTGCTAATATATATAAACCCTTTTAATACATTGGGAATATAATCTAAAATGTGTTTGAAATAATGCAGAACATCCATAGCATTTTTTGGAACTATATCAACCATAGTTAATCTTATAAACATAGTTATTCAGCTAATAAGGCATCATAAGATACTTTAACATCTTCGTGATAAAAATCTAACAAATATTTTTTTTTCTATCACCATCTGAAAAAGGTTGGGAAGGCTTTTGTGTAAGTAATATTTGCAGATTGGTAAGTGCTGCTTGATGAATTAAAAACCATTCATTTATTTGGGTTATAAATGTATCTGTATCTAAGATATACCTTCTAACTTCATAAAAACTGTTACTGCTTGATGGTGGAGACTCTATTTCGTTGGACAAGGTTGCAATTTCTTTCTCCCTGTTGGACAAATTCAGAAATCTATATTATAATTTTCTGATGTCCTCACTACTTCATCGTGACGTCATGTCATCGGGACGTATTTATTTTTATTTTTTTTATTTGTTGATTTTATTTATTTATTTTATACAAACAGATGAATGGAATTTCGAGAATTGATGATGTAAACATACCTAACATGGATTGAGAGACTTGAAAAATCGTCTTTGAATTGATATAAACAATATTCCGTCAACTTTCTAAATATGAATGAAATAAATGATGTGAATAAAAAGATTCAGGTAAACTTTTTATTTCACTTAATCCTTTTTTTATTTTTTAGATTACCTTATCAATTTTCATCTCATTTTATCAATTACACATTAATGAAATCTCTACAAGATACTCAACTTGTATATTTATTTTGAACATACTCACAATTTTTGTCAGTACTTACATTACAATTTTTTATACTCATATTTTTCTTTCATAACCAATAATTAAGAAGATAATCAAGTATATTTAAATATTCTTATCCTAACTTATTTATAATCTCCAATCCTTATAAATAACTCTTTCTTTATTTTTTTACCCTCCCTTAATGAATTTATTTATCACTAAATTTTATTATCTCATTCTTTTCTTTCTATCTCTATTATCTATTAACCACTATTTCTCAAAACCTTATCAATTCCTTTAATTTAATTTTTATTATTTTTGTATTATAATAATTTATACCTTCTTTTTCCCCCCTTTTTTAATCTTATTTTTTAATTACCTTACAATTAATTAATCTTAATACTAATAATATTACATTCATGATGTTATTTTTTAACTTTTAGAATATCATAATAGGCTTGAGAAGTCCCCCAAAATTTTTTTTGGACGATAGCCCTCCAACTACTAGAAATATGCATCTAATATTGACCCATCTACCGGTTTTACATTATTTTAAGTTTGTTTAATTTCAACAATAGTTTATTTATATTTTTGCCTGATTTCTTTATTTGTCTAGGCTAACCCTAATCCCTCACATTGCTACAAAACATGATGAATCTATTATTAAAGATAAGCAAAGAAAATAATGACGATTAAAGAAACGCCTTACCCGTTCTAGAGTTACTGGTAGACAAAATAATAAAGAACTACGCTTGAAATGAACTCATCTAAAGGTTTATTTAGTTTTTTTTTTTATCTTATGTCTTATATCTATGTTTATTTTATTTTTACCCAGTTGTCCAAATGATATTTCTATCACCACTACCACAATCCCTATGCCACCTCCACCTATTTTTTAACAAATATAAACATTTTTATTTATCACTAAATTTTATTATCTCATTTTTTCTTTCTATCTCTATTATCTATTAACCACTATTTCTCAAAACTTTATCAATTCCTTTAATTAAATTTTCATTATTTTTATAATATAATAATTTATACCTTCTTTTTCCCCCCTTTTTTAATCTTATATTTTAATTACCTTACAATTAAATAAACTTAATCTTAATAACATTACATTCATCATGTTATTTTTTAACTTTTAGAATATCATAATAGGCTTGATAAATCCCCTAAAAAAATTTTTTGATGATAGCCCTCAAACTATTAGAAATATGCTTCTAATATTGACCCATCTACCAGTTTTACATATTTTAATGTTTGTTTAATTTCAACAATAGTTTATTTATATTTTTGCATGATTTCCTTATTTGTCTAGGCTAACCCTAATCCCTCACATTGCTACAAAACATGATGAATCTATCATTAAAGATAAGTAAAGATAATAATGACGATTAAACAAACGCCTTACCCTTTCTAGAGTTACTGGTAGACAAAATAATAAAGAACTACGCTTGAAACGAACTCATCTGGAGGTTTATTTTGTTTTTTTTATCTTATGTTTTTTATCTTATGTTTTATATATTATTTTATTTTCACCCAGTTCTCCAAATGATATTTCTATCACCACTACCACAATCCCTATGCCACCTCCACCTATTTTTTAACAAATATAAACATTTTTATTTATCACTAAATTTTATTATCTCATTCTTTTCTTTCAATCTCTATTATCTATTAACCACTATTTCTCAAAACCTTATCAATTCCTTTAATTTAATTTAATTTTTATTATTTTTATAATATAATAATTTATACCTTCTTTTTTCCCCCTTTTTTAATCTTATTTTTTTAGTACCTTACAATTAATTAAACTTAATCTTAATAACATTACATTCATCATGTTATTTTTTAACTTTTAAAATATCATAATAGGCATGATAAGTCCCCCAAAAATTTTTTTGATGATAGCCCTCCAACTACTAGAAATATGCATCTAATATTGACCCATCTACCGGTTTTACATTATGTTAATGTTTGTTTAATTATTTCAACAAGTGTTTATTTATATTTTTGCGTGATTTCTTTATTTGTCTGGGCTAACCCAAATCCCTCACATTGCTACAAAACATGATGAATCTATTATTAAAGATAAGCAAAGAAAATAATGACTATTAAACAAACGTTTAACCCTTTCTAGAGTTACTGGTAGACAAATTAATAAGGAACTACGCTTGAAATGAACTCATCTGGATGTTTATTTTGTTTTTTTTTATCTTATGTTTTATATCTATGTTTATTTTATTTTCACCCAGTTCTCCAAATGTTATTTCTATCACCACTACCACAATCCCTATGCCACCTACGCCTATTTTTTAACAAATATAAACATTAAATTCTGTACTATCATTCACTTCACTAGGAGTTAATATAAATATTACTTTATCCGATTCTCTGAGAAGCTTTCATGAATATTTAGAGGAATGTTCAACTTGAATGTACAGCACCGCCAATTTCATCAACTTTATTAATGGAAAATATGCAGTAGTTCTGTCGTGGCCTTTATAACAATACCTACGACTGATTTATGGTTGAGTTAACATTGTCTCATGATTTTATTTTAGAGGGGGATACCAATGCTGACATTGACGAAATATCGTTTTGCGTTCTTCTTTTACCAGTATCCCAAGGCATAGGCATATCATGTTTATCAGGACGTAATGTGTTTTGTACACTGCTTTGTTAATCCGTCATTACTTTCATCTACAACCCTAAATGATATAAAATTATACAGTAATTATTTCCTCCGACCGTCCAGATTTATTTTGCCGCTTTTCCCATCAAAAATTAAAATGTCAACAAAGATTTGCTCTTAATTTTATCAAATACATAATAAATAATCCTCATTATTTTTCAAAAAAATTACCTTAAATTTATGTCAATAAAATATAATATCTTAAAAAATCTATTATAATAATCCTCAAAAAACGTCAATCAAATTTAGCCAATAGTTTTCTTTTAAAACATATTTGTCCAATAAAAATGATTACAGCGGAATCGGTCCAATAGTAATCACCTTACCAAGCTCTGCATTCATACACTTACCATTTCATTCACTTCACATATCAAAGCAATGGTATCCAGCAACCAAGTATAATTTTTTCAGTTTTTATATATAATTATATTATTTTTATTAGATTCTTCAACAAAACCCAACTACCAATATAAGAAAAAACAAACCAAGTTAAAAAGCAGAATAAGCAAAATGCATTGTTACCATCATTCCAGAGGATGCTATATGGAAAACTTTAAAAGATATTCATATGCCAGTTCCAACTAGAGAACATTGGGAGAAGGTATTATAAATTTAGATATATTAATATATTTTTAGATTGCACAAAAATCTATTGACCTGGCTCATTAGATGGTAAGCACTTTATATCAAAGTAAATTTTTAATATATTTCTAAAATTGCAAATAAATGAATAAAAATTTAGTTCAAATGATTTTTTATTGTGCACATAAATTAAAATTACTAATGATGGGCTAAATATAATTAGCACTGCCTAATCTACTATTGACTCTTAACCAAGTTCAAGAATCTATGAGTCATAAGTATGGATTCTTCCTTTTATCTGACTATTTAAATTTTTAATTTTTATAGGTAAATTTTAACTATATAGATGAATAACAATAAAAAATACAAATAATTTTTCACCTAATAATCCTATCCTTTCAATAAAAGAGGTAACCTTATTTTCCATATTCTTTTTAATTTAATATTCATTTTTTTTAAAATTCAACCAATAAAGGATATGTAATAATTTGTTCTATTAAGCACTAACAAACCTATCACTGAACCCTTAACCAATACAAAAATTTTCATGACTCAGTTATATATTTTTCATTTTATCAGACTTTAGATTAAATTTATACCCTATTTTTTTGTGACATAATAATTTACTATGTTATTTATATATTAAGTTATCTATATTATTTTATATAGATAAGAATAACAATAAATTCTCATATACCTAGGAATCCTATCTTTTCAAAAAAATATGATATTCTTTTTTATACATTTATTTTAAGATAAGTCAATTTAAATTATATCTCACAACAGAGAAAGGATCAAATTCAATAATATAAAATTTACATCTATTATTCTATTCAAACAAAATAATTTAATTACTAATTTGCTTTCAACTATTCTTTTGAAAAAGTTAAATTTAAAAAAAATAATATTTTAAATAGCAATAAATAATAATTAAACAAAAAAGTTAAATTTAAAAAAATTAATATTTTAAATAGCAATAAATAATAATTAAACAAAATTTAAACCTTTTTAGAAATGAGAATAGCTGGAGGCAAATGAATAATATAATCATTTTGTTTGTATAGATGTAAATTTTATATTTTTAAATTTGATCCTCCAGTTCAAAAAATCAATATGATTTTTCGTGCAGATCGCTCAAGTGACAAGCGAAGATATAACATTCCTAATATAGATGAAGTAGCTATGATTTATACAAAAGATGATGGTGAACCCCCATTTAAACGGGATATCAAGGTCTATCCTCGAGTTGATGGTAGTGATCTGATAAATATAAATATATTAAGCCCTAATCTTGATCCAATGGTATATCCTCTATTATTTCCTTTTGGTGACCCTAGTTGGAAACCAGATTTAAAGGGTGAAGATACAGGGCGTACAAGGGCAAATATCTCACTACTACAGTTTAAAATATTTAGATTAGCAATTCGTGAAAATGAATTCAACCCAATCCTTTCCCAATCCTTTTTGCTGGGAAATTATAACAACAATATATTGTTGATTCCTATTTTACAGGTCGAGGCGAATAATTTAAATTTTATTAGACATAATCAGCCAAAATTAGGAGTAGATGAATATTCTGGATTAATGGACTACTTGGAAAAAAAGGTCAAACAATATAATTCCCGGTAAAGCAGTAATATTACCATCATCTTTTCAAGGTTCTCAAAGAAATATGCGAGAACGCTATCACGATGCAATGGCCATTGTGTTCAAATATGGCAAAACTGATTTGTTTATTACTTTTACATGCAATCTTAATTGGCGTGAAATTAAGGAAAATCTATTTCCCGGGCAAAGTCCTACAGATAGACCAGATTTAATATACCGTGTTTTTAAATTGAAATTAAATGAATTATTGTTCGATATAAATAAAAAAAATTTATTTGGTAAATCTATGGCTTTTATATATACAATCGAGTTCCAAAAAAGAGGTTTGCCTCATGCTCATATACTTATTATTTTAAACGATGATAGCAAAATATAAACATCTCAACTATATATAAATTTGTTTGTGCCGAAATGCCAGATAAAATTCTCGAACCTAAACTTTTTCAGATACCCATTTTATGATACATGGTCCTTGAGGGATATTTAACCCCAAATCGCCTTGCATGGAAAATGGCATATGTACCAAAAAGTTTCCTAAGGATTTTCAAATGGAAACAAGACCAAATATTGATGGGTATCCATATTATAAAAGGCGATATAATGGTATTACAATTCTTTCCGGTAAACCTACGGATAATCGTTATGTTATTCCATATAATCGATATCTAATGTTAAAATTCAATGCTCATATTAACGTGGAAATTTGTACATCTATTAAATCGGTAAAATATATCTTTAAGTATACTTATAAGGGCTATGACTGTACTAATGTTGACATTAATGTTGCTTCAAATATAAATATTCATGACGAAATTAAATCACATTTAAATGCGCGATATGTGAGTGCATGTGAATCAATGTGGAGATAATTAGAAAATAATATACATGACCGCTCGCATGCTGTTATTTGCTTAGGAATTCATTTACCTTTACAACAGCCAGTATATTTCACTGCTGGACATGAAAGAGATGCTTTATTGAGATCAAAAAATAAACATACTACTTTAACGGCATGGTTTGAGTTAAATAAGACAGATCTAAATGCTAGACAATATCTTTATGGGGAAATACCTTATCATTATGTGTTTACAAATTACCATTGGAAACTAAGAAAAAAACTATTAAATGTAATTTCGAGAATGTATTCCGTTCATCCTAATTCTAGTGAACGATTCTTACTTCGATTATTATTACTTCATGTTTGCGGGGCTACAAGTTTTGATTATTTAAAAACTATTAATCGAATTTTAATGAGTACTTTTAAAGAGGCAGCTATTAAAAGAAATTTGTTATCAGATGATAAAGAGTGGGAATCATGCTTAGAAGAGGGATCAATATATCAAATGCCGTCACAACTTCGGAGTACTTTTGCCTTTATCTGCATGTCAGCCTGAAAATCCTGCATATCTATGGAATAGGTTCAGATTTATGATGATTGAAGATTATCGTCAATATTCAGAAGTAATTGCAATAACCATGGCTTTAATGGACATTGAAAACGTTTTTCTTGATCATGGTTTATGCTGACAAAGTTTTGATCTTCCTTCACCTACAAAAATCCCCCCAAAACAACATTATGATACCCATGTTGAAGCTGCCGATTCAATCGAGCGTATATCTAAATTAAACCGATTACAAAAATATGCTTTTGATTTAATTATACAAGCGATTGAATTAGAAAATATTCCAGAAAGATATTTCTTCGTGGATGGCCCTGGAGGTTCAGGTAAAACGTATCTTAATACCTTAATGTGTTATATAAGAGCAAAAAATCAAATTGTATTGCCTTTTGCAACCACCGGCATATCCTCTATTCTTTTAAAGGGGGAAGAACCATCCATAGCGGATTTAAATTACCTGTGCCTATCTTTGAAACTTCTACATCCCATATGAATTTACATAGTTCGCTAGCTTTAGATATTAAAAATAGCAAATTGATTATTATTGATGAGGCCACAATGATGACTAAACACGCTTTGCGATGCATTGACCGATTACTTAAAGACATTATGAAAAATTCCCACCCATTTGGCGGAAAAGTTATTTTATTAGGTGGTGATTTTAGACAGATTTTATCAGTAGTGCCTAAAGGCTCCAAAGTCGATATTATAGAGTCCTGTATAAAAAGTTCAGATTTATGGAGTCATTTTAAAATAATACATTTGATTGATAATATGCGTATTCCATCAGAGCAAGTTGATTACAATGCTTGGTTACTTAAAATTGGAGATGGGCTATCAAGCAGCAATTCTGATCTTCCTACAAATAGTGTTGAAATCCCACCTTATTTGCTTGAAAATGATTCATTAATTAAATGTGTGTATGGTAATTCTATAGAAATTGCTGATATAGATAGTCTTTCTACTAAAATAATATTAACCACCAAAAATAAAATTTACCCTCAACAACGATATCATTATTATAATTTCAGGCCCTATCAAACATTATTATAGTGCAGATTCCATTGAAAGCGATAATAAGGATGATATAATGAATTTTCCAATAGAATTTTTGCATTCACAAACTCCATCCGGTATGCCACCTCACAAGCTAACACTTAAGGTTGGTACAATTGTTATGAGATTACGCAACTTGAGCCCAAAGAAAGGACTTTGTAATGGTACCCGTTTAATCATACTACATTTACATATTAATTTTATCGACGCTGAGGTATTGACAGGCACTAATAAGGGTTATCGAGTTTTTCTCCTACGAATAGATCTAACTCCAAGTGACTCTCAGTTACCATTTACTTTAAAAAGACGACAGTTTCCTATAATTCCCGCTTTTGTGATTACAATAAATAAAAGTCAAGGACAAACTTTTGATCATGTAGGCTTATTCCTCCCTGAGCCCGTCTTTGCCCATGGACAACTATATGTGGCTCTTACTAGATGTAAATCTCAAAATAATATGAAAATTATGATTTTGCCATCAGAATTACAAGGAAAAATTTTAAAAAATGATAAAACATTCACACAAAATATCATATATAATGAAATCTTAAATTCATAATTTGTAAGAAATTTAAACCAACTTTGTTATTCACCATCAAATCACCAACTTTACATCATCTTCAAAAACGAAACCACCTTGAGCAAAGAAAAGAGAACTTCTTCACCATCGCTAAACCATCTTCCTCACCAACAACAGTATATTCTATTTTATAATTTCAATTTACACGTTTTTTTTTCAGGTTATTTACGGCAAACTACGAGCAAGGAAATTTCAACATCATCTTCAAAAACGAAACCACATTGAGCAAAGAAAAGAGAACTTCTTCACCATCGCTAAACCATCTTCCTCACCAACAACAGTAAATTCTACTTTATAATTCCAATTTACACGTTTTATTTCAGGATATATACGGCAAACTACTGGCCATGGCAAAACATTAACAAATAAAAGTCAAGATACGGTGATATACCCGACTAATGCTTAAAATTCTTACATCCCTCTCAATTTTGAAAATATTTTAAATCTCCTTTTTTAGGTAAAATTTTCTATATTATAAAATTTTTTATATTATATTTTTTATATGGCTACAAATGCATATGTGTTGTAACCCGATAATCATCAACTCTTGAAGTATAAATATTTATTATAATTTCTTACAATTCATATCTTTGTCTCTTTTTTTCTATTTCTTCCTTCTTTTTTTCATTCTTTTTTTCATTTCTTTGCTCCCCTAAAATCCATCTCCCACCTTCACCCAGTGGGGAGTGAACATCAATTCTGACTAACAGGAGCTCTGGTAAATAATGTTATTATTTAGGGTGCTAATAAGAGATATTGTTTCATTTTTGTAATTTTAAATATAAATTTCTAAATCACATCTCAAATTATAATTCCCCGTCATTCTTGACTGGTGATCAGTGTCTGGTAAATAATGTTAGTATTTAGGGTGCTAATAAGATATATTGTTTCATTTTTGTAATTTTAAATATAAATTTCTAAATCACTTCTCAAATTATAATTCCCCGTCATTCTTGACGGGTGATCAGTATGATGCTAATATGAGATATTTTTTCATTTTTATTCATTTTTGTAATTTAAAATATAAATTTCGAAATCACATCTCATAAAATAGGAAAATTTCTGATTCATCCATCATCAAATAAAGGTAAAATATATTATTCATCAATCATTGAATAAAAAAGACAATTCATCACTCTTAGTCTTAATGGGTTGGAATTGGCCTGAAGGAGGAGGGGGAGTGGTAAAAAGAATTATCGTAAAAGAACGAATAAAATTATCATCCCCGTCATTTTTGACGGGTTATCAACTAGTATATAAATAATTTGCATATAATTTTCATTGGTGTTTAATGGCATTTTTGTAATTTAAATATATAGCATTTTTTTTTACTTAACATAAAAATATATATATCCTTTATCAAATTCTTTGACAAATTATTTCAGAAATGCAAGACATACATTAAATTTATCTGAAAAACAACAATAACCTTATATAATAAACAACATATTTTTTAGATATAATTTTAAATGATCATATTTCTAAAAAGTATAAGAGTCGGTTATTTTTATTTTATTTGTCAAGATTCTCTAATAACTGGTTTGCCCAGGCCTTCCCAGTTTCCCTTAATACGGAATTCACATGTTTCTCACTTACATCTTAAACTATGGTAAATCAGATAATTCCCTTTCATGTGATTATATTAAAAATTAAACTATCTCCGAGGCGGGAAAAAATTTTCAAAATTATAATGGGTAGGACTGGGCTTGGAACCTCAAAATTAATATTAGCTTGCACCTGACTTGGGAATATCTTTTACAAATTATTAAGGGTTGAGCTGGGCTTGATAAACTTTTTTTAAATTATAAGATCTTGGATGTTTCTTAATATTGTGAGCTTGACCCTGAATTCATAGTGGCACGATTGCGATTTAGACGCGATAAATGCAAAATAGAGTAAATATGATATCGCATTCATTGGTTCGGGTCCGCTTTATATACTCTTAAAAATATCAAAAAGACAAATAAGCTAAAATGGCTGTCAAAATGGCCCCTATAAGTTTGAAGCGAGAGATTTAAAAAAATATCAAAAATTTGACTTTTACAGATTAGATAGTTTTTTCTATTTAAGTATTTAATATTAAATTAATATCATTATAAATTTTAATAAAATACCTTAATCAAATATTTATTATAATTATATAATTAATATTAAAATCATTTAAAATAAATTTTAATAAATATATAATTGTATTTAACATAATATATTACTTATATAATATTTAAAGTAATTAAATTAATTTGATATAAAGAAAAATATATAAATTGTATTAATATAAATTTTAATAAGTATATAATTGTAATATTTAACATAATATATTATTAATATAATATTTAAAGAAATTAATTTAATATAAATAAAAATATATAAATTGTATTAATATAAATTTTAGTAATATATAATTTTAATTTTAGTAATATATAATTATAATATTTAATATGATTTAATTATAATATAATAATTAATATTATTAACATAATTAATATATAATTAAAATAGTATAATTTATATTATATATTTATAATATTATTTACATATTTTATATATTTATAATATTATTTATCTATTTAATATAATTTATTTATAATTCAATTATACAATATGGTTAATATTACTAGGAACTCCATTAATAAAATTTTTATAGTAGAGATTTATACTTATTATTCCTATAAATATCAGATTAACTCATATTTTAATTTTTTTTTAGATTTCTAATGATTAATGGGAATATGTTAATCTCTTTTCCTACTAGGAACTCCATTAATAAAATTTTTATCGTAGAGATTTATACTTATTATTCCTATAAATATCAGATTTACTCATATTTTAATTTTTTTTTAGATTTCTAATGATTAATGGGAATATGTTAATCTCTTTTCCTACTAGGAACTCCATTAATAAAATTTTTATCGTAGAGATTTATACTTATTATTCCTATAAATATCAGATTTACTCATATTTTAACTTTTAGATTTCTAATGATTTGGGAATATGTTAATCTCTTTTCCTACTAGGAACTCCATTAATAAAATTTTTATCATAGAGATTTATACTTAATATTCCTATAAATATCAGATTTACTCATATTTTGATTTTTTTTCTAGATTTCTAATGATTAATGGGAATATGTTAATCTCTTTTCCTATTAGGAACTCCATTAAAAAAAATTTTATAGTAGAGATTTATACTTATTATTCCTATAAATATCAGATTTACTCATATTTTAATTTATTTTTAGATTTCTATTGATTAATGGGAATATGTTAATCTCTTTTCTTACTAGGAACTCCATTAATAAATTTTTATCGTAGAGATTTATACTTATTATTCCTGTAAATATCAGTTTTACTCATATTTTAACTTTTAGATTTCTAATGATTAATGGGAATATGTTAATCTCTTTTCCTACTAGGAACTTCATTAATAAAATTTTTATCGTAGAGATTTATACTTATTATTCCTATAAATATCAGATTTACTCATATTTTAATTTTTAGATTTCTAATGATTAATGGGAATATGTTAATCTCTTTTCCTACTAGGACCATTAATAAAATTTTTAACATAGGGATTTATACTTGTTATTCCTATAAATATGAGATTTATTTTGTTAGAGCTATTTATCATACGTATTTATTCATATAAATATCGGATTACTTAGATATTACTTAAAAATATTGTTAAAAGGCTCGATTTGAGTCGAGTTTTTAAAAATGGCTAACTCAAATTTTGGCTAGCAAAATATTGACTAAGCCTCGAGATTTAGCTAATAGATGCCAGTGTTGTTAAACGGCTTGTTTTGAGCGATTTTTAAAAACGGCTAACTCAATACTTCATCCAGTAAAATATTACCCAAGCTGGAAGATTTTGCTCATAGAAGGAACAAGGGTCTACACATATATTATAGAAATCTTGAGGTTTAAGCAATATTTTTCTGGCTAAAATATTGAGTTAGCCGTTTTTAAAAATCGGCTCAAAACGTGCCGTTTAACAACACTATGCCAAACCTTTATGCCACCTCTGAGCAAGGTCTGCTGGCTTGCCTAATATTTTTTCAGATAAAATATTGAGTTAGCCGTTTTAATCGAGCCGTTTAACAACATTACTTATAAAAAATATGATATAATGAATAAGCATGCGTGTTGTAAGAATAATGAAATATAAGCCTAACAATTTTATTATTACTTTTGCAATTATATCAATAGTATATATAAATATTATTAATATGATTGATAAATATTATTATTGTGATTGACAAATATAAAATAATGATTGCAATTGTATAATAATGCTATATAAAATAATGATTGCAATTTATATATCAATAGTATATAAATTTATATTTATTGAGACTATATATTGATGAAGGTATATAAAATAAAGATTGCAATTTGCATATCAATTATAAAATTATTTTTATTAAGACTGTATATTGATGGTGGTGTATAAATATTTGTATATATTGCAATTGAATATTAATTGTATAGAAAATGATGATTACAATTTGTATATCAATAGGTGGTATATAAAATAATGATTGCAATTTGTATTTCAATAGTAATATATAAAATTATGGTAATTACTTTTTGCATATCAATATTATATAAAATGGTGTAAATTTGGTATAAAAAGCATTAAAAAATGAAAATTTTAACAGCATGATCATAATATTGATAAAGAGTGATGTGAATTTTTAGGTAAAAACCTAATAATTAATAAATATCTATGTAAGCATCAATGACATATGTCATTGGTATGCATATAATAGTTTTCTCTATTTTGAGAATATAAATAATTATTAGAAAATAGTAGATTTTTATTAAATTTAGATTTTATAAATTTATATTGGGCATTTTGCTTTAAAAAAATTAATTGATTTATTGAATAATCATAATTTCCAGATAAAACTAGTAGCATATTTTAAATTTTCTTTGGTTGGTCGGAGTTCCTGAATGGATTATATCAAGTGATGCTAAGATTAAAATTTCCAGGTTAACAAGATAGCATATTTTAAATTTACTTTGGTTGGTTGGAGTTCCTGAATAAATTATATCAAGTGATGCTAAGATTATAATTTCCAGGTTTACAAGATAGCATATTTTAAATTTACTTTGGAGTTCCTGAATGGATTATATCAAGTGATGCTAAGATTAAAATTTTCAGGTTAACAAGATAGCATATTTTAAATTTACCTTGATTAGTTGGAGTTCCTGAATGGATTATATCAAGTGATGTTAATATTAAAATTTCCAGGTTAACAAAATAGCATATTTTAAATTTACCTTGATTAGTTGGAGTTCCTGAATGGATTATCAATTGATGCTAAGATTAAAATTTCCAGGTTAACAAGATAGCATATTTTAAATTTACCTTGATTAGTTGGAGTTCCTGAATGGATTATCAATTGATGCTAAGATTAAAATTTCCAGGTTAACAAGATAGCATATTTTAAAGGATTATCAATTGATGCTACGAAAAAAATTTCCAGGTTAACAAGATAGCATATTAGTATATATTCTAAGAAGAAAATTTCCAGGTTAACAAGATAGCATAATAGTAATATATTCTATAATTTACCTGGGTTGGTTATGGTCTCAAATGATGCTGGAGAAAATATTATTGAGCAATCAGCTTGTTAAATTGAGCATACAAATTTTAAGCTTAAGCAAAATTTAGCAATAAGTCACGCGACAAAACATCAAAACACAAAAAAAAAGTATATCATGCGATATGTCATTGCATGCGGCACGGCACGATATTGCGCTACTTTTAAATTTAGCGCTAATTTTTTATTAATTGAAATGAATTCAATGACAACCTTTTTTGATGATATAAAACCAAAGGATCAGTTAAAATTATGATTTAAATATAATTTTTTTTAGAAAATAGATAAAATAGCTTTTATAGATGCAAATGATATATTTAATGAAATAACAAGAGGTATATATGAATGTAAAATATAGCATTTTAATTGATAAAATATATTTATTAAAATATATTTATTATTTAGGTGATCTCATTGATAGTGAGAATATATCAGATGATAAATTTATTCCCAAAGATTCTGCAGCACTAAATCTTAATGATTCTGGTAATTAATAATGTCTAAAAATTTATATTATCTTTTATATAGAATCTATGTCCTATGTTGGGTCACCTAGTTATTATTATAAATGTCCTAAGAGAAAGAACAATGATATGGATAATTTATATTTTTTGATTTATTGATAAATTTTAAATAGATGACTATAGGAAATTAATAAAAATAAGAAGCAGATAAAGCATTAATAACCTTGGAAATGCTTAAAAATAAATCAACAGAACATGCAATATGTTTAATTAAAAGAAAAATTAGATGATTGTACCAAAGATGAAACAAATAAAATACTTGATATTATAAAAGATTATTGATTAAAATTATTTTGTATATATTTTTGTTATTTGAAATATATATTTTTGTTATTTGAAATATATATTTTTGTTATTTGAAATATATATTTTGTATGTATTTATATTATTTGAAATAAACATTTTGTGAAATACATTGAATGATATAATTATTCCCAAAAGTCCTGCATTAATTAAGCCTTGTACTGAGTTTGGTAATTAATAATGTCTAAATATATAATTTATAATGAATGATCTTTATCTTAGAGAAAGTTTAATGACATTGGTAATTTATGTTAACTTGCTTTATACAAATATTTTCAATAGATGAATTTAGAACAACTATATAGCTTTTTTAGTGACATATTCCTACATATATATTTTATGAGTTTAGACTATATTAATAATAACTTTATTTTTTATTATAATATATATAAAATACAAAACAAGATATTTATAAAAATTATATGATTGTACCAATCAGGAAAAAAAAGAAATAACAATACTTGATATTATAAAAGATTATTGATTAAAATTATTTTGAATATATTTTTGTTATTTGAAACTAATAATAACTTTATTTTTATTATAATATATATAAAATACAAAACAAGGTATTTATATAAAATATAAAACAAGGTATTTATATAAAATATAAAACAAGGTATTTATATAAAATACAAAACAAGATATTTATATAACATACAAAATAAGATATAATTAAATTTATAAAAATCTATAATATAGGATTTTTATATAAATATAAGCATAATCATGGATTGAATCAGAATAGCAGTGTTGATTTAATACTATATGAATCTTATGTTGCTAAATACCTAAATAAAAAAAAATATTTAAATAATAAATTGCTTTATTTTTACCTTAAACAAACCATAAGCTTTTCTTCACACTTATAGGATGTTTTATAAAATTGGTACATTTGGTATGTAATAAAGGTTTTACAAGTTTGAGTATATAATAAAAGGTTTCCTAAATAAAATGAATTATAGATAATATAGAATAAAATTACTTTAGTCATTCTCATATAGTTGAAAAATTTAGGCTCATTTTTTAATAGTTTAGGAAAAAGGACATAAAATTCGCCCTCTTTTGTTTTATTAAAAGATAGCATCTTCTCCTCTTCAAGATCATTCTATAAAAAAAATAATAATTTGAGGATGGATACCATTTTGAATTAATAACGCTTTGCACTGCACTATAATGAAAATCGATGCGAAATCGCAATCGCTCTTCACTATAAATTCAGGGTGAACCTAGCATGACATATTCTCATTCCCCGTCATTTTTGACGGGCTCTCTACTAGTAATTATTATTTAACTAGAAATTTGAAAATGGTAGATAAATATTACGCTATTAAAAATTTGAAAATATTAAGTAAATATTACGCCATGGAAAACTTGAAATCGAAATTAATGGTTAAAATAACTTATTAGATGAATGTGATAAATAAATGTAATTAAGTATATATTTAATATGAGATAGGAATAAATTATTTTAACGTATATAAATTAATATAAACAAATTATTTTAACATATATAAATTAATATAAACAATAATATTTTTGAAAAATATATCAGGCATCTGCATTTTTTGGTTTCGGGGAAGGTGGGGGAGGGTTGTTCCCCCCCCCCCCCACCCGCTGCGTACAAGCCTGGTATAACATATATAATCACGTCCACTTTACAACATATAATAGTTACTAAAAAACGATCGCCTTAAACCTTCAAAAATAAAAAAGCTTATTAAAATATATAGTTACAAACATGTAACAATAACTATGCCCTGTTGTGTGTAAGCGTCAACATGATATTATTTAGGAAGTAATATATATATATCTTCTCAATTGTTTCTACAAGGAAGATGAAATGTTTAAGACATTGTTGGCATAGATAAAAATAATTAAATACCTACCGATAACACCACCACGTAGCGATAACGTAGCGAGGATATGGTAAAATTATAATAGATACTAACTTGTTATAACTATAATAAAAAATAAATTTTACCTGTCAATTATCACTTTACACTCTATTAGGTTACAGAGCATGCTCTTATATGATATGATAATGTAATAAAATGTGGCTTGATAATTTAGGCAAGCTATTATACCATGAATATAAATTTGCTTGACTTCAAAAAAATAAGAAAATGTAAATATGTATTTTATATATCTGATTTTTATATATTCATTTACCTTCTATTTGCAGATATATTTATGGAAATTTTTCAAAAACTTTATCCATTCAAGAAATTGGTGGAAAAACATATATCGTAACTATTTTAGTTTAATTTTAAATAAATATTTATATCTAGAATTAAAAAACTGATTATTCTTATTTTTAGTATTTTAATCTTTCTTCTCTATGTTTGGCCTTTATTTCAACATAAGCAAAAATACAAATCAAGTATTGAGCAATATCTTAAAAATAAAATTTATATAATTTTCTAGATATCTGTCTTAATTGTTTGAATGATCATTTATTTTTGTATCATAATACTCCCTATATGAATACAATAATTCAATTTATGCACCTGGATGATTATAATTTTACACCTTTTTTAGGTTTAATAATTGTTTTTATTTTTACATTTTTTATAATTAGGTAATGGCTATATTGGAATATTTTTGAATGATCCAAATTCCAAAATTCATATAAGACAAAATAATTTTCTATCAATTGCCATTGACTTTGAGCCAATTATTAATATAAAATTAAATGGTATATTCTTTCAAGGTAATATATATTCTTTATTCATAAATATATCACATGGATAAATTTATTCAAAAATACTATGAATTCCAACGGAAAATTTTACATTCTGCAAATAAAAATAAACAAATATTCGATAATCTGTTTGTAAATATAGATACAATTAAATAAGACATTTTTTTGAAATAATCATTTTATTTTCATAAATATGTATACAGTCAAACCTGTCTTATTTGGGCTCTTTATAATTTGCAAACTCTTAATTTGACCTAAATTTTGAGTCCCAATCAAATTCTTCTTAACTACTATTAGAATATGCCTTGAACACTTGGGCAACTGGTAACTTTGTAAAGTGGACAGATTAATTGAGGTTTTTAATTTTTAAATTATCATACTCAAAGAGAGAATGCTAAAAGATTTAATTTTTCTAAAAAGACTGTTAACAAAATTTATAAATCCAAAGAAGGCATTATCAAATCCCATCCAAATAAAACACATTGCACCAAATAAACAAAGTTAACATCTTATTTTATTTCATAAATTAATTTTATTCTTATTTTGTATACAACCATTTTTTTATACAGTGAAATGGGGGGGGGGGAGCAATTTAAAAGATGTTGAACACAAATAAAATGATCTTATATATATTTTTTGACTTAAATATTAAAACAAATTTTTTTAAAAATACGACACCTGAAATTTACAATAAATAAATAATAATATAAATTATAGTTTTGTCATCATATCTTCTTTCTTTTTCTTAGTTAAAGGTATTTTATGTAGAATAATTTAAAAAAATAATCCTAAAATATTCATCTTAATTATTAAATCTTAGTCAAAATCTTTTATTTTTGGACTTTTTATAAATCCTCTTTATTTTTTCTAATCTAATATTTTCTTTAATAGATATTAAATAAATATTATATAATAAGAAATCTATTGGTAATCACTTATAATACATGAACATTGATATATAATATTATTATTATTTTTTTTATTCATCTTATGTATTAATTAAGTGTTAAAATAATTTTCTTGCACTTATTTTTTATGAGTTGTTAAAAGATACTTTTTAAATGGATCTAGATATAAATACATTGCCTAAAAGTGGATTTCAAGACAGATATATTGTCTGTAAACTACTGATACAATGTTAAAAAAATCTAGATACAGATATAATTTTTATCATACATATATATAAGTTAGCCTTGTTCTTGAACAGAAACTTTTATAAGAGAACAAAATATGTAAAACATTTTTATATTTTGTTCTCATTTAATTCGACCACATAAAAAAAATCAATACCCCTATTTCTATCGTTTATTTGAACAAACGAGAATTTATTTAAAAAAAATATTTACTTTAAACTTATAATTTATTTATTAATAGTAGGGGAATATTTATAAAAATTATTTAAAAAATTCTAAATAAATTTATTTGTTTAAAATAATTCTGTGCATCAATGCTATTGTTTTTAATAATTAATGGAATTCATGGCTATACAATGTATTCCTTTACATGATATAAATTTCCTTCACAATCTTGAATTGATATTAAATTTAAATGGAGAAAAAAAATTATATTTAATGAAATATCGTCAGCCTAGAATTGGAGTTCTCCACTTGTGCAAATGTTTAAAATGAGAAAATCAAATATAGGAAGAGCTTATTAATCAATTTTGACAGAGCAACTTTGGCAAAAATTATTATTTTTTAATCTAGTTTTTATTTTTATATATATTGGGAATAAATAAATTATTAACCACTTCTAACTCAAAAATTTTGAAAATGTCGAGTGGGGCACTCCAATTCTAGACTGACGATTTATTTTTTTTATTATAAGTTTAATATTTTATATATATTTTATTATATTAGTCTTAATATTTTCTAATATTTATTTAAATTATATGTTCATATGAGATATGAATTTTGCATTTTAATTTTTATTTTTAAGATAAAAAGCGTTAAATAAAAGTATATCAAAATATATCTTAAAAAGTATCTTAAAACAGATACCTCTAAAATAAGATGCAGATACTTTTTATAAAAGTGTATCTGGATACAAATACGGAATTTTTATATCTAGATACTTTATCAACTCTGTTTTTATGTGATTAATTTTAAAAATAAAGTTTAGTTTTAGTTTTATGAAATAAAAAGTAAAAATTTGTGGTGTATATTGAATAAAACTAGGGGTGTAGGTGTACCGATACCACTTTTTGGAGGCCGATCCGATATTCTCGATATTAAATTGATATCGGCCGATTACGGATCCGATATCATCAAATTGTATTCTGTAAAGATACCAATAGTTTTAATTTTTAGTATACTTTTTATTAGTATAATATCTATAATTTAACTCTACCATAACTTATGTCATTTGAATATATTATAATGATCAGTTATACTTTATATTCAATTTAATTGCAATTCTAAAAGTATATAAAAATTTTTATTGTTAAATCACTTTTATATAACATTAATCTATATACATAATAGGTAATAAACAAATATATTATGAAATTTGAAATAAATAATTAAAATAATATTTAACATTAATATATCGAAGATTTCTTTTTACGAACTGTTTGAATTTATGAATTTAAGAGACATGATAAATTGCTTTGAATTATTAAACGGGAAACACTATATTTACAGCGATAGTGATTTCATTGAATTAATTTGTATATTCATTAAAACATAAATAGTTATACCAAAACTTGAATTAATAAATAAATGTTATAATTGCTTATTTATGTGTCTTATTAATTAAATATGGAAATTAAACAAGAATTTACACATAAGATCCCTAAGTTAGTGGGTCCTTTTACTGAAATTTATTTAGACAGAATATTAAATTACTTTTCGACCAGTACATTATCGGACTCTATTAAAATTAATACTTTGCTTAATAATTTATCAGACGAAGTTTTTGACGACATTAAGGCAATTTGTTCTGATACCGATATTTTAGATCTTAAAATTGTGATTAAAAAGTTAACCTATCTTTTACCAGCGCTAAATTTAAATACTTTAATTAATAAATTTAATCTTCTTCAACAAAACTCATCAGAGAGTTTTATGCTGTGGTACATTAGAGTATTGAAACTTCATAAGAAATGTAATTTTTTGGACGATAGTAGATTAAAAGAGAAATTACGGACATCTACCTTAAACGATAAGATTAAATACAAATTCTCCAAAAATTTTGACCTTACATTGAATCAGATGGTGGAATTAGGGGTGAAACTGGACTCTAGTAATATTAAGTCTGAGGATAATGATATAAGTTATATAAATAATGATAAAAAGTCCGATAAAGATAAAAATTTTTGCAGTAGAAATGATAATAATTTTAGAAATAATCTTAGAAATAATTATGATAATAGATATAGAAATGGGAATTACAATAATAATTTTAGATACAATTATGGTAATAATAATTCGCGATACCACGATAATTATAACAATTATAACTATAACAATTATCGCTATAATAATAATAATCAATCGAATTATGGTAGAAATAATACATGGTATGATAATAATCAAAGAAAACAAATCCAATACGGTGACGGAAATCGTAACAATTACCAATCTTATTACAACAATTCAAACAATTATAGAGGTAATGATAATAATCAGAGAAAGCAAATACAATATAACAACAACTCAAATAATTATAGAGGTAATGATAATAATCAGAGAAAGCAAATACAAGATAACAACAACTCAAATAATTATAGAAGTGGCGACGAAAATAATAGAAAGCAAATACAATACAATAATGATTACAACATGAATATTGAAGAAATTATTGAAGAAAAAGGCGACTCTACAAAGAACAAAGATGATAATGATTTTAATGTCAACAATTTATCTGGCGATATGATTAATGACAAAGATAACGCTTTTATGACTACTTTAAAAGTGAACGACATGGTTACTTGTATGCAAGTGGACACTGGATCCAAATACACTATTATACCTCATGGTCTGGCTAAAAAACTTGGTATTAGAGATCTTAAGAAATCCGAGCTACAACTCACTGCTTATGATGGGAATTTAATCAAAATCATAGGAACTACTCAAGTTAAAGTGACTTATGATGGTATTTCCAAATATTTACAAGCGGTAGTGGTTGAATCAAGTAAAAATGCCTTGTTGGGACGTACGTGGATCAATGCTTTCAAAAATATTTTAAATAAATTTATAGCAAATATTGACACTAATTATGAAGATGAAATAAAAAAATTGATTAAAGAGTGTGAATCGAAATTAACTAATGGGCCAATCAACAAAGCAAGTGTCAAGTTACATTTAAGAAGTGATGCCCAACCTAAAATTATACCGCCTAGACGCATCCCTTATTCAAAAATTGATCTTGTTTGTAATGAACTCAAAAAATGGATACATGATAAAATAATTGAGCCGGTGAATGATGTCCGATGGGCAAGTCCTGTTACCGCTGTCTACAAAGAAGATGGGAGCATTAGGCTTTGCGCTGATTTTAAGGATACTGTAAACCCAGCTTTAGAAGACTTTAGATACCCTCTACCACGAATTAATGATCTATTTGCTAAACTTTCGGAAGGAAAGAAATTTACGAAGATTGACTTTAAAAATGCTTTCTTACAGATTCCAATTGATAAAAGTTGCAGAAATATTTTAACCATATCTACGCATAAGGGATATTACCAATTTACTAGACTTCCTTTTGGGCTTAAGACCTCATCTGCAATTTTTCAACAGATTATGGATCAAATCTTCGGTGACATGGATGACGTTATATTTTATATTGATGATTTACTTATAACTGGAAAAAACGATGAAGCCCACCTTAACAACATAAAAAAAGTATTTGATAGGATATCATCGTATGGGCTAATACCTAACTTTAATAAAAGTGTGTTTTTTAAAAACAAAGTGAGGTTCTTGGGTCATGATATTGACGCTAAGGGGATTCATGCTAATCACGACAAAATTGAAGCAATAATTAATATGCCAGAACCAAAATCAGCTGCTGAATTATCAACATTTCTGGGAATGGCTGGCTACTATAGAAAATTTTTGAACAATTTTGCGGAAATTGCCGATCCTCTTATAGGGATAGCCACTGACGCATCAAAATGTGGTTTAGGAGCTGTACTATTTCATATTGAAAAAGATGGTAAAGAAAAATTTATAGCTTTCGCGTCGAGAACTTTATTAAAGTCTGAAATGAACTATACCAATATTGAGCGTGAGGCTCTCGCTATAATGTTCGCTATAAAGAGATTTCAGGAATATTTAATCGGCACAAAATTTACAATTATTACTGACCATAAGCCTCTAGTTCACATCTTCACCAAGGGTCTTAAGGATAATAGCACCATGTCGTTAAGACTCCAGAAGTGGAATATTACATTAGGGGGATATGATTTTAATATAAAATATAAAGCCGGTAAATATAATGTTGTTCCTGATTGCCTTTCGAGATTACCACAAGAATGTCGTGATGAAACTATTGAAAATGTAACCATTATAAATGAATATGAGGACTTATCTATTAACTTTGATCAAATTCGTGATGAAACTTTGAAAGATATGGAATTAAAACAAGTCATAAATGATATTAATAACAACAGACCTATAATGAATAATATTTATAAAAACATTGAATTGGAATTAAGTATAATTAAGGATTGTCTTTACAAAAGCAATAAAATCATAATTCCGTCTTCTATGAGAAAAACTATACTACAGTCATTACATGAAGGTCACTTGGGAGCAGGAAAAATCAAATCCTTAGCCAAAGATTACATGTGGTGGCCTGGTATAAATAATGATATCGTTATGGAAGTGAAAAGTTGTGACGATTGTAATACACGATAATCCTATAAAGATACAAAAACCATGGGTTTCGGCAACCAAACCGTTTGAAAGGATACATATAGATTATGCGGGTCCGTTTTTCACAAAAAATTGGTTGATAATAGTCGATGCCTACAGCAAATTTCCAATTATTATTCCTGTTAAAAATATTACGACTGATGTTACTTTAAAAGAAATCTTTAAAACTATTTCGCTATATGGAATACCTGAAACTATAGTTACTGATAACGGCACTAACTTTACGAGTAACGATTTTGAAAAATTTTGCAACAACTTTGGTATTAAACATGTGCTTACATCTGCTTATCACCAGCAATCCAATGGCCAGGTTGAACGCATGGTTAGAACGTTCAAAACACATATGAAAAGGAATATTAAAATAGACCCAGATATCGCACTTAGCAAATTTTTATTTAATTACAGAAATACGCGTAATGATACTACAGAAGTTACACCATCACAGAGAATGTTTAATCGAGATATTAGAATTAAATGGGACTTATTAAAACCGATGGAGGAGAAGGAGAATAAATTAAACGTTACTTTACCACGAAATAGAACTTTTAACGTAGGAGATTTTGTTTGGTATAAAGTACAAGGTGATGATAAATGGTGCAAAGGTATAATCACACATAAAGAAAGTGATATGATGTTCCAAATTAAGACTGAGAAAGGTATTTTGAGGAGACATTTAGATCAAATAAGAATTAGAAACTGTTTTAACACAATTATTAACTATGACTCTAAGGATTCTTTTAAGGAGGGAAGTATGGACAAAAATGTAAAAATTACTGATAATAACGATATAACACCTATCTCTAGACCTGTGCGAATTAAAAAAAAACCTGCTTATTTAAAAGACTATGTAACTTAAAATATAAAATAAATATTAAATTGTATAAAGTAAATTAAATATTAAAACGCTTATATTAAAACGCAAGAAATTAAAACGCTAAAAATATAACAATCTTATTGATTTATCATTCTTCATTTATTCTTATGATAAACTATTATTTCTTATTCGCAACTTATTTATGATAATAACAATTTCGGAAAAATGATAATAACAATTGAGCACTATCAAACAAGCTATGATTAATGGAGACAATTTACGATATGGATATCAAGCTTGTGATTAAACAAACCATTCCCATCATAAGCAGTGAGTTGTAGCTCGGATTTCTTAAGATCTCTAATACCAAGTTTTTTAGCCAGACCATGAGGTATAATAGTGTATTTGGATCCAGTGTCCACTTGCATACAAGTAACCATGTCGTTCACTTTTAAAGTAGTCATAAAAGCGTTATCTTTGTCATTAATCATATCGCCAGATAAATTGTTGACATTAAAATCATTATCATCTTTGTTCTTTGTAGAGTCGCCTTTTTCTTCAATAATTTCTTCAATATTCATGTTGTAATCATTATTGTATTGTATTTGCTTTCTATTATTTTCGTCGCCACTTCTATAATTATTTGAGTTGTTGTTATCTTGTATTTGCTTTCTCTGATTATTATCATTACCTCTATAATTATTTGAGTTGTTGTTATATTGTATTTGCTTTCTCTGATTATTATCATTACCTCTATAATTGTTTGAATTGTTGTAATAAGATTGGTAATTGTTACGATTTCCGTCACCGTATTGGATTTGTTTTCT
This sequence comes from Gordionus sp. m RMFG-2023, assembly GCF_954871325.1. Taxonomy (NCBI): domain Eukaryota; kingdom Metazoa; phylum Nematomorpha; class Gordioida; order Chordodea; family Parachordodidae; genus Gordionus; species Gordionus sp. m RMFG-2023. The sequence continues at coordinate 21,229,749 of NC_088775.1, forward strand.
TTGATTATTATCATACCATGTATTATTTCTACCATAATTCGATTGATTATTATTATTATAGCGATAATTGTTATAGTTATAATTGTTATAATTATCGTGGTATCGCGAATTATTATTACCATAATTGTATCTAAAATTATTATTGTAATTCCCATTTCTATATCTATTATCATAATTATTTCTAAGATTATTTCTAAAATTATTATCATTTCTACTGCAAAAATTTTTATCTTTATCGGACTTTTTATCATTATTTATATAACTTATATCATTATCCTCAGACTTAATATTACTAGAGTCCAGTTTCACCCCTAATTCCACCATCTGATTCAATGTAAGGTCAAAATTTTTGGAGAATTTGTATTTAATCTTATCGTTTAAGGTAGATGTCCGCAATTTCTCTTTTAATCTACTATCGTCCAAAAAATTACATTTTATTAATTAAAGTATTTAAATTTAGCGCTGCTAAAAGATAGGTTAACTTTTTAATCACAATTTTAAGATCTAAAATATCGGTATCAGAACAAATTGCCTTAATGTCGTCAAAAACTTCGTCTGATAAATTATTAAGCAAAGTATTAATTTTAATAGAGTCCGATAATGTACTGGTCGAAAAGTAATTTAATATTCTGTCTAAATAAATTTCAGTAAGAGGACCCACTAACTTAGGGATCTTATGTGTAAATTCTTGTTTAATTTCCATATTTAATTAATAAGACACATAAATAAGCAATTATAACATTTATTATTTTATTAATTCAAGTTTTGGTATAACTATTTATGTTTTAATGAATATACAAATTAATTCAATGAAATCACTATCGCTGTAAATATAGTGTTTCCCGTTTAATAATTCAAAGCAATTTATCATGTCTCTTAAATTCATAAATTCAAACAGTACATCCTCCGTACCGTTTATCCTAGAAAAGTTGACATCGCAATTATAAGTTAAATCAAATAAAATATCGTAGATGGAAATTTGATGGGGTACATTTAGTACTTTGAAGGCGAACATAATTGATGAAAATAATTTTGAAATGACTTACCCTTATTTTATCCATCTTATATAGAATTGTTTGTACCATTTTATAATTTTTTTTATTAACCATATTTACAAAGGGAAAAAAATTTTATTTTTAAAAAAAAATTTCCATGAGGCGAGTTTCTTTTGCCAAAACTGGAGCACCATGTAGAGTAACATGTAAATGGTGCAGGTAAATAAAAAAATATATTTTATTAACTTTATTGTATATATTAATACTATTTTTTCCATTTCACACTTCTATTATATACATTTTTTATAAGTCCAAATTAGAATATAAACGAAATACAAAAAAGTAAAATAATATAAAAAAAGTAAGGTTACGCCGTTTATAAAATAAAATTAGATTATAACACATAATAAAAATCAAATAATAAAAATTAGATTATAACAAAAAATAAAATTTATATTGTAATAAATAATAAAATTAGAATAATGCAACAGTACCGATACCACTTTTTGGAGGCCGATCCGATATTCTCGATATTAAATTGATATCGGCCGATTACTGATCCGATATCATCAAATTGTATTCTGTAAAGATACCAATAGTTTTAATTTTTAGTATACTTTTTATTAGTATAACATCTATAATTTAACTCTACCATAACTTATGTCATTTGAATATATTATAATGATCAGTTATACTTTATATTCAATTTAATTGCAATTCTAAAAGTATATAAAATTTTTTATTGTTAAATCACTTTTATATAACATTAATCTATATACATAATAAGTAATAAACAAATATATTATGAAATTTGAAATAAATAATTAAAATAATATTTAACATTAATATATCGAAGATTTCTTTTTGGAAATACCAAAATTTCAAACAGAAGTCAGCTTGCGGCGATGGCAACTGTCAATATCACCAGCTTCACTAAAAAGATATTCTGAAGAGATTATCGCACACTTTTATAAACAGAATGAGTAAAAAAATAACAATATGGCAGAATGTTTATTAATTAATTATTATTATTAAAAAATATATACATAAAAATGGATTTCGAATTTATTTATAAAAATAAATGATTTTAAATATAACTTTTTTTAAAAATTTTATAACATTTTATTTTTGTTAAAGACGCCATTTTATATCGGATCGGATCTTAAAAATTTTATAATATTAGCCGATAACCTATATTATAAAATGGGTGAAATATCGGCCCGATCCTATATAAAATATCGGTACTCCCTAATTAAAACTATAAAAATTAAATGATAAGATCTTTGTCTATAAAAAATTTAAAAAAATCCTTGTAACGAGATTCTTTTTTACATTCCAAACTGGTTTTTATTTAATTTTTATAATAAATTTATTAATAATTTAATTAGGAAAATTTTTACAGTTTTTAGCGATATAATATAAAATAACAGATTAAGCCTAATATTATAATTATATAATATAGTCATTATTATATATTTATTACTTCGGCACATTTTTATTTTTTAAAGATGTCTTTCTCGTTGTTAACAAGGCACAATATAGTTCTTACTTTTATACTTCTTTACAGGGACTTTATAATTTTATTTTTTTATAGAAAAATATCTTATAATTCTAATTTTCATATTTTATACAACTATAAAATTGATAACTCAAAAGTAAGAATATAAAATAAAATATGAAATATTTAAAGGCTAGCATTCCCTTGTTCATACGAAATTGCTTGGTAAGTGATACCTATTTAATCAAAATATAAAAGTTAATCTTAATTTATTATATTATTAACATTACTTTACCTAAGTGGTAGTCCATGATAGCCCAGCTCCAAATAATTTTGCACATGATTATGAAAATCTGTGAAATCATAAGGAATAAATTGATTCATAATTTGAAATATATTGTTTACTATATATTCCCTTGAGCTTGGTGGAATTTATGAACTATTTGGTTTTGAAAACCCCGGAAAAATTTTCTATTGGGTTCAATTGTGGTGATTATAGGGGAAGATATTCTATCCTCCCTTTATAGGCATTAATAAGATGACTTTTATGAATTGATGCTTATCCATAACTAAAATAACATCAGATAGTAAAATTTTAATGATCTTTACCATGAACAGGCACGTAACCAATGGGGGGGGAGGGGGAAATTTCACCCCCCATCGCAAATTTGACTGTTTTCCTAAATATCATTTTAAGCTAATAAAAATTTTAGCCCCCCCCCCCCCCCAGCCACGTCAAAATTTTTCAATATCAAGCAGAGTTTATCCTTACTGCTAGTTGCATTAATAGATTATTTTCATATAGCTCACTATGATTTGGAGGAAAATGTGAACAGGAAGAATGAATGTAGATGAATATTTCATAATATTTATATAGATGTTGAATTAAAAACTAAATCTTATAGAATATTATAAAATATCCAATTTCATCCCGTTCTTAGACACTTTTTTATCGCAAATTAAAGTACGGTTTTTAGATATGAAACAAGTCTTTGGTAATCTTCAAATTTTATTACCTAAAGACCCTTCTTCGTTTTCTGATGCCATTATTGGTAAAATTAAATATTTAGCAAAATTTTATTTATATGATATGATACTGAAATCAATTTAATCAGTGAATTCGAATTGTGGCTTATGATTTTATCTGAGCATGATATTGATGCGCTCAATAGGTATAAGGAAACCTTGGCTTAATATTTTGAAGGTATTTAATATTCTTGCATGTTTTCCTATTACAACATATACGAATGAAAGGACCTTTTTTAAATTGAGAAGGTTGAAAACTTATTTACAAAATACTACTTCCGAATCTCGGCTAAATGGATAGCTCTGTTAAATATCTACAGAGATTTGATTCCAACGACAAACGAAATTCTTGATGAATTGGCAAATTTTCCACGATAATTAAAAATCGCATTATTATTCTAGTATTTAATAAATTTTTTGTATAATATTGTATTTGATAATTAGTTATAAAAACTTGTTCTTTAAAAAATTTTATAGTCAATATTTTATACACACTACAAAGTATTTTCAATAAATTTTTTTTTATTCTATTTATATTATATGAGAATTTAAGTTGAGACTAGTTTTTAAGCCAATTTTATAAAAAAAAATTGACACTAAACTTTATTTCAATTTTATATTTTTATAATATACCTAACTTAAAATAAAAATTGGGTTATAACCTTTATTTCTTCTTCAAATATTCCTAAGCGCGAATTAGTAAATAAAAGCTAAATTAATATAATTATTATTGAATTATGAATAATTTAAAAAAATAGCTCAAAGATATGACCCGGCCAAAGGTGGAGGAAAAGCTGGCCGAAGGCCAGCCAAAGAAGGTTTGGGGGCATAGCCCCCCCCCCCCAAAAAAGAATTGCCCCCCCCCCCATATAGGAAAATCCTGGATACGTCACTGATCATGAATCTCGGAATAATATGCCATTATATGATCCTCCAATGATTTTATAATATATAACTCTGCCAATTCCTTTGGTGCAAACGCAAAGTACACTTACGTTTTTTCCTTTTGAGAGTGGAACCTCTATTGTTGGCCTCACATTGGATGTGCCCAGGCATATAAGAGTACCACATAAATGAAATTTTCTCTGAGGATCTTTAGTAGTTTTATGCATATATTGATAGTGCCTAGTGTATTGCTACTATTCGGTTTTTTGCCATCTTGTTTTAGACCATCTAAGATTTTTAAAGTATTTTCTTATGGTTCTTATATTTTTTGGCCAACCGGAAGGATTCTTAATAATCTCTTTAACCTTAAAGATATTGCTAGCCATTAATAGGTTTTTAATTTGTCCTTCCATAAGTATTTTTTATTTTTCTCCCTCCTTGTATAATGGTGGATCAATTCTTTTAATGGCTAGCCTATAATTTCTGGGAATGTATCCCCTTTTATTTTGTGAGAGACCCTTGACATGTTAACAATTTTAGCGATTTCCTTTAATCTTCATTTGTTACTCCTCTGGCATAGTTAACGTTTTCATTACCATGTCAATTTTTTCTTTATTTTAACAATAATATGTTCTTTTAGGTCTATGAATAATCGAGGATGCTTAAAATTTATATCTTTATCTATGATAACCGAAATTGATTGGGGAAAAGTTGAATATGATTGTTAATTTAGCATCTCATTCACATCTGAGATGGGCATGAAATAATTGGGAATAAAGGAGAGCTATTTGAGTTATATTAACGTATATAATCTATACTAAATATTTTAAAATATATTATATAAAAAAAAGAAAATTAGACGATATGTAAAAATATTAAATTAATAAATGATATGTAAAATTATTAATTTCTAAATTGTTTTTTTTATGTAAAATTATTAAATTTATAAATATGGTTTTTTAAAGAATATTTTTTTAATTACAAACTTCAAGTGTGGCATTTAAAAAAAATTGTACAGTATTTGTATGTTTAAATGAATAAAATTATAATAAGATCATTTTATTAGGTTTCATCAACATCTGGTAAATAATATCCCCCCTTTCATTGTAATTTTGCATGTAAATACATATTTATTTTGTACATGTTTTTGTATATTTATTTTGCGTCAATGTGTTATTTTTCCAACTTTATATTATTTTTTGATCGCGTTTTTTTTTAAAATTTATATATCTCATTTTATCGGAAATTTATTTCATTGTGTTTAGAATACCTACTCTAAAAATTTCAGACAATTTTGCCACGAACTTTTAAACTTAAGAAAATTTATATTAGAATTTCCATTAATTTTTTATATAAATTATAAATGACTCAAAGTTTAATAGCAAAATTGTCTATTCATAAGATAAGTATTAAACAACATGGAATGTATTTCCGGATTTTTAAATTTAAAAAAACGCGCTCAAAAAATGATTTATAGTTGAAAAAATAACACCTTGATGGAAAAAAACATTGACGTTAACATATATACATAATTTTTCATTATTTTGATGAATTAATAAAAAATAAATTATTGAAAATGGTCAAAGATAATTTCACTTTTTTAAACTAAGGATATAACAGATGGGGAAATGTTTTTTTATACAAAAATAAAAAATCGTGATAAATTGGACAACTGTCTTAGTTAGGCAAGAATCTTGATTCCAACGGTGCCCAAATTAGACAGATTTGAATATAATGTAAATTTACAAATATTATCATAAATAAATGCAATACCAAATGAACAAATATTATATAAATTATTATATTATAATAAAGGATGATAATCATAAAAGTAGATGAATATATATTATATGAAAATATCTCTGAAAATCATAGGATAGGAGATGTAAAATTGATTCGAAAAGCATTAATAGATAAATTTGATTGACGTTTTTTGAGGATAATACATATAATTAAAAATACGAATTATTCAAATAATTTGAATGGAAACAAATAATAAATTTTTAAATTATTTGATTTGTTTAAATGAGTCGAATACTTATTCACTTAGGGCATCGTTTTTTTTTCACGCAAAAAAAGCTTATTTTTAGTTTTTGAGGGTTTATAACTTGCGGAATATTTTTAAAATAAACATAAACATTGTTTAATAAATTTTATTTATTGAAATAATTTTTTTTATAGATTCTCCATTAATTCATTTGAATAAAGCCCAATTTTCATATTATTTTTGATGCTTTTATTTAGTGTGTGTTCTTTTTTTATGACTTACTTTAAAAAAAGCATAATGCCGGCTCGTCATCTTTTCCCAAAAAATTATCCGAATTCGTTAAGCATATCAGGGCTCGGACGCCTGAACCGAACTCCATTTAAAAAAAAACCGAACATTGACTTATACCTTGCCATCGAGGAAAATAGGATTGACACATATTGCAATGTTTTAAAAAATTAATTGTTTTAAAATAAAAATATAGCGTTGATAAAATTTGAAACGTTAAGGCTCGTTTTTGAAAATAACATCTATATAATTATGAAATTGAAAATTTATGTTTTAAAAAAATCAATTTTAAAATTATTATTTTTCTTTGATTCATCGTTCGTGCCGCCGCCCAATCCCGGAATTTTCACTGTTCCCAGTAAATAATTATTTGCCATAAAGGAATCTAGGAAAATAAATCCCCTAAAAAAATCCCCTTTTTTTAAGATATTAAAAATTACAAAATAAATAAAATCGGAGAAGAAATTCCCTATAAATATATCCACGAAATAAAAATCCTCAAATAAAATATTTAAAAATTTTGAGAAAATCAATTCCGTGGAATTATTTTCCGCTTACCGCCATAAATTAATAATAAAAAGCAAAATTTGGATAATAGCTCAACTAAAGGAATGTTAATGAATGAAATTTTATAATTGGATAAAACATATTTAAAATTAAACAAGTATCAGAGGTAGGATAAAGGATTAGAGAGATATGGTCTAGGGTTAATTAGAGGTTTGAGAAATATGGGTTAAGGTTAAATATAATAAAAATATAATTTAATCACTTTTATCAACAATTTGTCAATCTGACAGGTCATGTGATTATAAATAGTAGAATAGGAATTCAAGTAACGGCAAATTCCTTGATTTTGACTATAATCCTAAATATCTCTTCGTTTTAATCGTTAAAATGATGCAGATTAAAACAAATTGCGCCATAGATGACTCTTTGGATGTTCAAACATCTATTACATTTTTTTAGAATATGCCCTGATCTAAAATCTACCTATAAAAATATTCTTACCGATTTTTGTCATAAATCTTTTATTCATATATATCATTTAAAAGAGAATATTCTAACTATTAGATGTCAGCAGAACCGACCCTTGAAAATTTTTTATCGGGTTTTTTGAACCGGCTTCTAATTATTTTTACCCAGCCCGTGAAATATATTTTGTACATGTTGCTAGACCTAGCCCCAAAATCTATTTCTACTGGTCGGGCTGCGCCGACCTCTACTTACAACTATATTATTTTAAAATTTAATTAATATTTAGTTTTATTTGGATGGATGACAGTTCTTAGATTCATCTTACTAATTATAGGTTTATCAATATAACATATTTTATATAAATCTGACCCCCCCCCCCCCCATTCTATTTTTTAGTTGATTTATTGTATATAATGTATATATTTTAATTTTTTTTATTATAATCTTAAGTATTTACCCAATATCAATATTAATAAATTATTCATAAAAATTATTAATTTTCAAAATTGATATACCCTTTTCATAAATTAAACGAATCAGGGTTTCCGTTGATTTTAGCACATTATAGTAGAAATCTGCAAAGTTAGGCCCGGCCTGAGTCCCTAATTATATTTAAAATATTTCCAGTCCTAATATTTTTTAAAAAAATTGGGCCGGATCGGGTCGGATTTTGGAAATTTTTTAAAATATATCTAAATTTTTCAATTTTATATTGAATTTTTTATGTAAAATAAAAAATTTTGATTTTATTTATTGAAACTAAACGCCATATAACATATATCTTTTATTTTGAGTAATTATAAAAATTAATTTCTATATTTAAATAAATTCGGGCCGGGCCGGTTAATTATCTTAAAAGATTTTTGGGTTCGGGCCGGGACTTTTTAAAAAAAATTTCGGGTTCGGTCTGGGCCGGCATAACTATTTAAAAAAAAATTTCGGGCCGGGCCGGGCTTGAAAAATTAGGCCCGATGCAGATCACTACATTATAGTCGAAATAAAAAAATTTTCACCAAGCCCCCCTCCCCACCCCATCTTGGCTAGGAGCCTGCAAATATTTCAATATTCTCAAACTATTTAAATACTAAATTATTCAGTATGTATATGCTTATTAAAATGTTTTTAGAGGCATATGTAACCTCATTTTTAGATGGAATTGTCCGAAATTTAAAATGTATAAAATACGTAAGTTCAACTATTATATAACCAACTTTATCTTTTATTTTAAGAATTCAGAATGTGTCTTTTTTGAAAAAACTTTTATAGTTCATAGAAATATTCCTTCATTATTGATACAAAAATTTACCATCAATAACCCTTCAGTATAATATAAATAAATTCTTTAGTTTTATTTAATAAATAGGATTTATCACTGGAGTTCGATGTAGAATCCAAAAAAGTTGAGAGTATATTTCAACAAACAAAAATTGATTTTCAAGATCAAAAGTTATCTTAGTTTAATTATAAAATTGTACATTTATGTTTCACAGCCTGATTCCAAAAACTCAATCGATATTTGATCCAGATTTGTTCGAAATATTTTATGGAAAAACGATAAGCACCAAAATTAGCCATGAATTTGGTTACAAACGAAATTCTCCATTTTTTCGATTTTTTGCTCCTTCAGACCTTTTTCTTCACGCCAATATCTTAATTCTTAAACCCAAAACGATTAAAGTTGCTGCTAGAAGGTAATAATATCATTGGTTAAACTAAATAATCAAATCGAAAATATATAATTTGAACCAGAACAACTCTCCTAAAATTAATAGGAACTTAGCCCCTTTAAAATTTATAGTATCCAAAAACGATTTTAACAAAAGTGTATCAAATTTTTATGTATATTTTTCAAAAAAGATATATTTTATTTTAGAAGTTTATTTAGTTGTTAACAAAGTTTAGGACCTGGCCACCCCTGGAACAGGATCAACTAAGAACCAAAACCAGAATTGCTTTAAAAAAATTATGAAACCACAACCCGAATTACTTTTATAGTAAAATATTTAGAAATTAGAACCATTTTTGTCCAGGCAAACTCAAATATTACAAAGCATGTTGAAGTTGTTTTGATGATAATACATTATTTTGCATAATATGTTGCTATCAATTAACCTTTAGTATTTTTCAGGGATCCAAACCGAACCTGAATCGAACCGCTAAAATGCCTCTGAACCGGTTCGAACCTCGTGATTTTATGCTGCTAAAATAATGTGTAAGTTATTACTAGTATATTGCAAAATATTTTAATTATATTCGAATTGTTTTAAAGATTTTTATCAATCACATTTGATTGATAAGTGTCAGTCATAATTTTTATGAACTTTAGTATATTGCCATTTTACAATATTTTTTAAATTTTTTAAGCTTATAAATTATTATGCCTAGAGCAAAATTAAACCCCATATAAAATTATTTTACTTATAATATTATTAATGACACATCAAAATGTAATATTGCTGATTGTCAAATAAATATGAAAGGTAATCATGGCGCAAATTTGTAGCGTCACATAAAAAGAAACCACCCTATAGAAATCAATAAAATTAAAATATCACAACAACAAATTCCTAATAAAATAAAAAGGCTTAAGATGCCATCAAACCAACAGACAATAGAAGAAGTATTTAAAGAACAAACTACTATATCAGTGAAGCTAAATAAAAAAATAATAATTGATGCTTGTACTGAGCTGGTAACTTTTAATGGTAGACCATTCACATTAATCGATGATAGTGGCTTTAAAAAAAATTCTGGATCCTATATTAGAAGGTTTAGGTAATATTAAAATTAATTCCCAAAATATTCAATCGAATGTTGCAGAATTAGCCTTAGATATTCTGTAAAATATAATCAAAGAAATAAATGGTAAATTGTTATCTCTAAAAATTGACTGTGTTACTCGTCTAAACAGGTCCATTATTGGGATTAATCTTCAGTACATTCAAAAAGCAAAAATTGTTCTTAGAACACTGGCATTGAAAGAAATTTTTGAACGGCCCACTACAACTGTACAGAACAACGTGGGGCAAATCAAATTAAGATGGTAAAATTATTTATGGAGGATAGTGATGATGACAATCAATTGTCTGAAAATGATGAGGAAGAACAAATACAAAATATAGATATTTATGATATTTATGATATTTATACTAGTTTCACAAATGTACCTGATGAATTAGCAAGCAATCTTAATGATTCTCAATATGATATTATAAATATAAGATGTGCTTCTCATATCTTACAACTTGTGGTAGCTCATGCATTAAAAAATTGCTCCATTTCTAATATTATTATTAAAGCTCATACTGCCTGCAAGAAGCTAAGGACAAAATCGATATCTATCATACTAAAAAAATTAACCTTAAAAAGACCTATATTGGATTGTTACAGATGGTTATCAACCTATGACATGCTAGAGAGATTGAATGAATTAAAAGATATTTGTGAGGAGTTATCAGTATCATATAGTGAACTTTGTTTTACAACTCTGGAATGGGAAGCAATTATAGGGTTGGTAAATATACTAAAATCAATGAAAGTAGCTACCAAGAACTTACAACTTGAGCAGCTAACTTTAGGGGATTTTTATGGCATATGGCTGAAAGCTAAATTAGAAATTTCCATTTTTACTTCACCCTTTGCTGGTTCAATAATTGATACTATGAATTTTAGAGAGAAGCAACTTTTAAACAACAATGCCTTTTTGTCATGCATATATCTAGATTTAAGGTATGTTTTAAAAATATTATATCTTATATAAATTTAATCAATAATTTTATTTATTTTAATTAATAATTTTATTTCACTTTATATATTTTTCTATCTATACATAAATATAATAAGATTTTTTTAATGATATTTTTAATTTTTATTATATAGATATCAAGTGCTTTTGACTGAAGAAGAAAAAACCAAAGCTAGAGAACATATTATTAAAATATGGCATAACATGGAATCGAACTTTGTTATAAGAGTGGAGTGAATCAACACCGGTTAATGGATCTTCATCTGAAGAGGACTTAGTAGAAAGTCTTCTTTAAAAAAAGATGTGAACAACAAAATCTCTTACAAAAATCGGAGAATATTAAAAATATTTTAGTTAATTTTTCTAGATAACCTAGGTTAAATAAAAATATGAATATTTTAGATTATTGGAGAAATCAGAGTAATCGATACCATGAATTATATAAATTGTCTGATATCATACTGGCAGTGCCAGCTACCCAAGTAGTGTAGAAAGATGTTTTTCTACAATTAAATTTATACTATCCCCTTATAGATGTAATTTGAGTGTGATAAGTACGGCTTAATAAAAATTTTTTAAATAAATAAAGTTATAAATATTGTTCATATTATAAAATTAATCATTGATATCTATTTGTTATATATATAAATTAAATATTATTTTATATTATGCAATTAATAAAAATGAAGGTTTTATGTTTGTGTTTTTTTATTTTAATGATAAAAAAAATATTTTTCCCTATACATAATTCGAATGTAGGCGTGAATACAAAAATGTTCAAACCGGTTTATAGAGGTTCGAACCGAACCGTTATTTTTATTTTTTACGAACCGAACCTGAACCTTGAACCGTTATTTTTATCCGAACCTGAACCGAACCGATATTCGTTTCGGTTTGGATCCCTGTATTTTTACCTTATAAAAAAAATTTCAGAGTAATAATATATTTAATATTTATGAAATATATATTCACCAGCAATTAATTTGTTATAATTTTTTTTTATATTTAGTAAAACCGAAGCTTATATTTACATTTTTATGCGATATTCGTTAAAACTAAACGCTTCCAATAAAGATGATAATAATTCAATAAATTTACAGTTAGATGAATTAATCAAGAATGTAAGCAAAACACATAATGCTATATATGAATAGAGGTTAGCTCACTTTTTTTAATTCTTATAATGAAAACAGGAATATTTATATATGTTTAGAGTTTATATTTTTTATTGCCCGGGCCGTGTGACGTATAAAACAAATTTATTCTGAATGGGCCCTCCAAAAAAATTAATATGACGGGAAAAAAATTATTGATGAATTCTGATATTTGATAGAAGTGATAATCCATAAAGTGTAGTGTTTTTAATTTAACCACTCCCCGATATTATAAATATTTGTTTATTTTGGTATTGCATATATTTCGAGGAACTATCTTGTCGGCTTAGAATATACAGAAGTTATACAAATTAGGTTAATAAAAAATGAAGTCAATTCAATCCTAGAAGTTTTAAACTGTTTTTATTCACAAAATCCATTATATGAATGGTAATTTCAACTATTAGAAGTTTCGCGAAGTTAGAATTGATAGTTACATCAGCTTTCAAAATAAATTTATGCTTAATTTGCTATAAGATAACTAGACGCTATAAAAATTGAGTTTATCTCAAATTCTCTAAGGCAATTTTCATAAAAGACGTTTTTACAAAACTGAAAAAAAAAATTTCCATTTTTATTTCACATATCTTTTGTAATATTTATTATTTTAAAGGACGTTAAAATTGCATTTAGTGAAAATTCTGAAAAGATTATCAATGAACATATATTGTCATGGAATAACGTAATATATAATAATTTGGTTCTTTTTAATAACGTAATATTTTGAAAGCTTTATTAAAAACTCTAATTTCTAAATAGAATCGATTTGCATGAGATATTGAATTATAATAATTATGTTAGTTTATAAATATTAGGCAGACACTTTCATCATCTAAAATTCACATTTAACTATTTTTTTAAATAACATATTTCAAACTTGTGAACTTGACCTAAACCCGGAGTCGCTAATACTATATTCCCAAAAAGGAACTACAATTATCTAAAATTTTCCATTTAAGTGAGAATTCAGGATTTATAATATTGTTTAATTTTTGGCCAATTGTATAGAACTTTAATTGTTGGACATACTTTCATTTTTTAATATTGCCATTTGTGATTTATTTTTCATTGCAAAGATTGAAAAATGACAATTAGTCTATTAAAGTAAACATTCCATTTGTGATTTATTATTCATTGCAAAGATTAAAAAATGACAAAATTAGTCTATTATAGTAAACGTAAAGTTCTTTTTATAATTTATAAACCTTTTTCTATATAAAAATTTTGATTTAGTATACTCTAGATATTGTGATAAACTAAAAATTTAATGCAATTGGTTTTTATATACCTTTAAATTATGTTATGTTAAAACAAAAAGGCGATAGATTCTTTGTAAAATTTTTTATTTATATTTAATTATTTTGCCAGTTGTCAGTACTATTTTAAAAAGATAATTTTTTCTAATGCAAATTCGAACCTGAAGTCGAATCCAGGTTTAGGTAGAGCTTCCAAACCTGAACTGCCCCTTTTTTCCCTTAAAATTAAAATTTAAAATTATTTTAAATTTCTATGGAATTTTGATTTTTAAAAGTAATATTTATGGAAAACAGATATGGAAAAGTGGGTTTGCTATAAGCCAATCAAAATCAGCATTAGCTCTAAATGGTGATAAAATTAACTCGACCTTTTATCATTATTTATGTCATCAACCCTCAAACTCTGACAAAAATCAAGAACTTGCGCTTTCATTAACATCAACTGGCACACAATCTTTTTTCAAAGATAATTGTTACAGCTCCCATACAACTTTGTAAATCTATCAATTATTTTTAGAAATTTACATTAACATAAATATTTTCTATAATTAATTTTTAGAAAAATAAATAAAAATATATTTAGCTGACGAAACTATCGGCGGCCGGCGCAATTTTCAAAAATAAAAGCGGCATAAATCGGCGCAGTTATAAATTTTTATAACATAAATTTTTTTAATTGCTTAATAATTAAAAAAATATATATAAATACATTATTCTACAGATATCTCTGCATATTTTTTAATCTTTATTTAAGAGAAAACTCATTATAAATCCAAAATCGATTTCGTAATTTTATAATTATCATGTATAAAAATTATTTTATTTAAATTTTCGGGACATAATGATGATCTCCTTGAATTCAACGTCAATCCAGTATTGGGTGTGCTAGTCGCCGGAATACAAAGAATTTTTTTAGCGAGCCTGGAAAGATTGGGAAGTTCGCTCTTCTTTTCTCCCCAAAAATTTAGAACATCCATATCTTGTGAATGTCGTTTTCCAAGAAGAATATGGCATTCTTGTTCTAAGTCACCTAACGTGGAATCATAATTTGTATTTGTTGAATGTTTATTTGCCAATTTTGTCATATAACTTGAATTCAATAATTCCTCTTGATCCTCAATAGCTATATTTACTACCTGAAAATCATCATTATCAAGTTTAAAATGTTTTATTATAAATTTTGAAGCTGAGAAATTTTGCTCTATTATATACTTTGACACAATTGTCAATTTTTGAAATCTTGGATCTAAGAGAGAAGCCAATATCTAGTTATTTTTTTAAATAATAAATAAATTAAATAAATGAATATACTTATATATTATTACTTGCAGATTATAAACCGGAAATTGTAACGCAAGTTTTTTTAAAGCATATTTTCCTTAAATGAAATGATTACAGAACTATATTTACTATTAAATGTTTTTCAATTTCACTTCTAAAAAGTAACGCGTTTAACATAGTCCCGTTTTGTACTGATAGAAATTCAACAGTTTCTTTATTTTGAAAGAAATGCCAATAGTTCTTCTACCACATCAGATTCGTAGTTTGATAATTTGAAAAAGTGTTTTCCAATTCTTTACATTAATAAATTCTTATTTAATCCAGATGGTTTATAGCATAATTAATATACTATGCCAACGTGTTGGGACATTTAATTTTAAGGTTTTCATATACAGAATTATTGTTATTATTATCATTGGAATTGCCAATTTGAAAACGGGTATCCGGATATGGACAGTGCTATCAAGATCTATCATGTCTGATTTTAAATCTATTTTGGAATTTTGGTTTGGATATAAAATATTTTCTTAAATCTTGCGATTTTGATGAAGTATCTTCTTTAATATTATTATTAAAAGTCAAGTGTTTTAACAAATTTCCTGTGCTAATGTTGATTGAAAATGAATTTTATAGCTAGATTATGTTTTGCAAAACATATATTTTAATTTATTAAAGATTTAGCTTAATACGAGAAAATAATATTTAAAAAAAAAGATAATTTAAAAATGGCTTATTTGAATCATCGTCTACGATAGCCTTTTCTAAGCAATAATTACAGTAAAATTTGTTAGCATTTATGGAAATTGTTTTATTATCTATTTTTAAGTGTAAGAAACCAAAAAACTTCCACACATATGTTTTTTTATTTTTATTATTTACTTTTAATATATTAAAATTATTTATAGATTTATTAAATGTAGATGCATCCATTTTAAAAATATGTAATTATGGTAACTTTTGAATTTTAAATTTTTGATTGACTGAATTCTATAATTACGTCAATATAATTATGATTTAAAAATATGTAGACAATAAGAATTCATCAAAATCCTGTTTGACATTAAAAAAATTACAACAGTGATGTTGACCAATTATTAGAATAAAAAGGTATAAAGTATTAGAAAAAAATTCTGCGCCGGTCGTGCGCCGCAGTGAAAGTGTTATATGAGATTAAGAAATAGCTCCCAACAATCAAACTTAATATTTCTTTTTAGCAACTAAGTATTACCTAAGCATTTAAAGGAGTTTTGATAATTTATTATGAATGTTAAATGATTTGTTATTCTGACCGATTAGATAGCTTATTTTTATTAATTATACTATCACTAAATTAGATTATCATCAACCTTATGGTCCGAAATGAAATCAAGGAATAATATCCTAAAAACGTTATACTTATGGGATTTGACTCTTGATAAAAACGGGTGTTATAAATTAATTCAATCGGGGATAAGCGGGGCACTTCAAGCTTTAATTTATAGTGTCGGAAGCTTTAAAATTACTGCTAATCACTTGGAATTTTCGATGGACCCCAAAGAATTGCATAGGGATATGGTCTTTAGATATATTAATTACAGTATATTATTTAGTATTTAAATACTTTTATATTTTTAAATATATATTATTTCTATTATAATCAATTTTGAACATTATTTAAAACTGTTACTAGAAATTTAGTATTTTTTATTTAAACCATGACTTCTCCCTACCTTATTTAAATTGTGTTGGTATATGCTGAACGTTAACAGGGTGCCTTACCCAACTGCGAAAACAAAATATTTTATCATAATTCAATTTATAAATAGTACAAATTAATATATGATTATGTTCATATGTTATCCATATTTAGTTTTTTAGAATATTTTAATTACATTATTATGGGTCAATTAAAATATATTATAATTAATTTATAAAAACCGGAAGGAACCGATAATAACCTATGAATTTTTAAACTACAATAAACCAATATTCACTTGAACTGAACTATTATGCTTAGCGGTTCGACATCCTGGACATTACCAACGCACTTTAAATGCTTTGACTGATTTGAAATTTGAAATATTAGCCTCACTGGAGGGTGTACTAAAGCGTTTCCTATAGCCAAAAGGGCATATTTTTTATATGATCTTGCCTAAATGATTAATATTTAGCATTGTATAGTACTCCTTAATAAATCTTAATAAATTAGGAAATATGACAACATCAGAAATTTTAAATTACTGATAAAAATAAAAGTACTTTACGAAAAATAATATATTATATTGAAATAAAATCTCGACGGTGTTAATCAATACATTTCTCCCTCTGTATCAATTCTACATTTTTTATTATGCATCTATCACATCTCACTAACAAATAATCCATCGCACTTTTAGGACTACCCGATTTGTAACTCACCACCTTCTCTGCTTTCCTTAAACATTGTATTACAAACAATCATAGACTGTCCCACATGTATCCTTCTCTTCGTTACTTCTACATACCTGAGGAGCATATCCCGAGATAATATTGCATAGCCTTCTATTAAAGAAATATTGATTATCATTATCCTGCTATTTAGCCTTTTGGCTTCTATTACTTTATCCATCCATTTCTCTGCAACAAATACGTCAATACCGGCTTTACTTTCATTACCTCATTGTCAGAATCATAACTGGTTTCTCTATCAGGTTTCTGATTATATTTTACCTTAAGCAAGATAAGAAGGTCCATGGGGTTTGGACTGTACCTTAGTTTTAATCATAAGGGATTTAGAGCGGGATTTTTTTCAATCGGATGCCATTCCTGACATATACCCCTACCTCTTTAGATAACTTTTGCACCCCGCCGAAGACGGTGATCATATTCTAAACTCATACCACAGGGAACGTTTTAAACCTCCATTAATTGCCAGAAGACGTTGTCACTCCCCCACCACGTTGAGACCGAAGGTAGGATTTTGGGGGAGATTAATTTGATCATATTAGATAATCGAGCAAATTTAAGAGAATATTTTGTCAAATTAATGTTATAGCCCCCTCCCCCTATAAATTTTTTAGCAATTCACCAAGTCACCTTACCTTCAGTTCTTTATTTCTTTGCAAATGGTTTAGAATATATTATTTAAGAAAATGTTTGCGAGACAAGTGTGTTTTTGCAAAAATTATTACTACATATCGGGTTTTAAAATTAAAAGCAGTCAAACCGAAAATTATTACTACATATCGGGTTTTAAAATTAAAAGCAGTCAAACCGAGAAAGGACAATGATAAAATGTATTGTTATAAACAATGTTAAGAGTATTAATATAAGTCATATTTCCATAGTTTTATATTAAAAAAATGCTTTCAGGTAAGCGTTTTTCTCGGTTTTCAAGCTAATAAAGCCATATAGACTATAAACGTAGCATTAGATAATGAATATTTAACCATCTATAATTAGTTTGAAGATATTGTAAACATGATTCTCCACTATAAAATGCTTTTATTTTATTTAAAATTATGTATAATGTCGTATTCAGAAAATATGAAGATTTTGTATCTCTCAATTTTTTTACAAGGGCAAATAAAAAAAATTTTTTTACCGGAAATTATTTCAGCATGTGTAGAATACCTACCTATTAATTTCAAATTAATTTTGCCATCAACTTTTGAACTATTAATTTTTTATATAAATTAAAAATACTCTCATGGTGAATTAATACCTTATACATGCTTGCAATCTATAAAATCAGATTTTTCAACTTTGAAAATCGCTCTCTTAGTTGATTTAAAATTGAGAGATTTCGAATCCTCACGTCATAATTTCAGATCAGTCGTTATTCCTGAAAAACTTATAACGCAACTTCAATTAACCCCAGTTTAAGTCAAATTTTTAAAATCATGGGTAACTCATGTTTTTTAAAATATGAAATACTTCATTTTCTCGAAATCTTATTGCAGTTTGTAAGTGTATACACTGTGAATTTCAGACTATTTAACCATTAAATTTTATGTATTTTTTAATTCATATGAAAAATTAAGAATAGTTTAAAAGTTTATGCAAAATTTTCTGAAATTCACGAGGTAGGTGGTCTTTATATACTGGAATATGATTACAGTATAATTGAGTTCAAATATATGATTTTAGTTTAAAAATTTGCTAAACCACAACGACATAATATTCAAAAAATCAGGGATGCACCGATATTTTATATCAAAATCGAGCCGATATTGACGGTATCTATCAGTATTGGCGATATTAAAATTTAACCTACTAATGGTTGTTACTCAAAATAATTATAATAACCTTCATAAATTTAAGAGAAAAAAACATAATTTCTTTTATTTTAATTTTATGAATTTCCATAAATCAATTATGAATAATAAATAAATATAGATACTATTAATGTTTTTAAATGTATACATCCTAATTCCAGCGACATAACTGGTTTAAAAAAAATGAAAAATTTTTTTCATGATTTTTTCAATTTTTTAAATAAAACTCTTCATGTTCTATAATTGTTTAATATGGAAATAAGAAATATTTATAATGTATTTAATTTTAAAAAGAAAATAGTTTTTTGACGATCCGTGTAGATATCGGGGATGACAATAGAGCTTTATTATATATAAACACCGAACCTATTGAAGAACAGATTACTCTTTACGCATGCGATGCTGGATGCTTAGATCCTCTTGTTATTATTAAGTTTTATCTAAATTATACTTTTACTTTATACAACCAACAATTGACGGCATTATATAGTACAGTGTCCTCTACCACCCCTCCTCTCCCCGCCAATCCTGAGACCCCGTTTAGATTATTCTATGATGTACGCATTTATCTTCTCTGAGGCGAGGCATCATTTGAACTTCATTTTAATCGATATCATTAATAAAATTACAGCCTAACGGGCATGTGCTATCCTTCCTCCATCCGGAAAAATTGCAAATAATTAAAGTTTATATAAAAAATTTATCAATTAATAGTTAACATTTTTTGAATGAAAGTTATTATTTATATCACATTTTACTATATTTCGCTTATAAATTTGAATTGCTAAATTTAGTTATTTTATATACTGCATTGTAGAGGTCGACATGGCCGTCCCGGGCCAAATGATTTGGCCTAGCTGCAACATGTGAAAAATATTTTTACAGGACCGAGTTGGCAAATTTTTTTAGAGCTTGAAATTAGGAAATTTGTGTTTTACCTTCATAAAAATTATTATTACGGGACGGGCCAGAAGCCCTGGTCAAAACTTTTCACTGTTTGGTCTGACCTCTACTATGTTAATCCTGAAATTATTTTTCTTTATAAAAAATTCATATAAAGATTATTTTATTGTTTAAATTTAAGATGTTTCAATCTGACCTTATTTAAATTAATTTGAAATTTAATGTTATAATATCAAGATTATTCATTCTGTTCAAATAAAAAGATTTATTTTATTATATAAATCGTGTTCATCGTTTATTGGCGGTTTCTAGGTTTACCCGGGAAGACCAATTTCCCCTCTAATCCCTTTTCTTCGTTTTTTACCATCATGGGCGTCGATATTTGTAAGACCAATTGTTTCCATGTCGCCCGTTATCACTTTCATCTACGTCTTCGTTCTTCGTTGGTCTTTCTCTAGTTGTTGATCCCATTACTTCCAACGAAGTGCATCTCTTAACTCAATCATCTTGCGTCTTTCGTTTAAAGTGCTCAAATCACAGGTCTATTTCTTCTTATCATATGCCAATTCTTTCCCGCAATTCATTGCTTGTTTTTATCTCTCGCATAAATACCTCACACATCCATCTGACCATTATAATCTCGTTCTTTCCGATTTAGCTATACGTCGCTTTCATTACCCACATTTTGCCACCGTAGACTATACAGATTCTCACGCAGCTTACATCTTTTACATTCAGCTTCAGAGATACGTTCTTAACTGCTAAAATAGACGATATATCTCGAAACTTCGTCCAAGCATATCTTATGCTTAGAATAACAGAAGATTCAAGCCTCCCGCGTTCAGCGTGTCTTCCAAATAAAAAATCTTTCCTACTTTTTCACACTCCATAACCGCTTTCCTAACTTCTTCCTTCCAGAACCTACAAGTAGAACCTTCAACTTTATCACATCGCACATTTTTATCCCACTCATCTTATTCGTTTAATAATTTTCCCATAAAATTCTTCCTCATCTCCTCTCTTTGTTTTCAACAACAACATTTTCAACTGCATTCCTCATACATTTAACTACCTTTATATCCTGTCTCTCTTTCATCAATCCAGATCATATTTTTCTTTCCATCCTCAGTTTCCAGCTCATAAGCGAATTAACGCCTTTTTAATTCCTATCTCTTCTCAACCATTCTCTTGGCATCCCTTTTTGCCACTTTGTACGCCTCCTTATCGCCCTCCGTCTTTGCGCCATATCCGAATTCCAGCACCAGGCCTCCTTCTGTTTTGTAGGTGTTTTTTTTGCCCAACTGCAAACCTCTTTCGTGGTTTTCAGCCATGTCTATTGCTTCCCACTTTTTTCACATCAGATGCATCGGTATAGTTTGTCTCGGCTAAGATTCTTATAAATTCACTTATAGTTCTTTTCTCTTCTAGATTCCAAACTTTAAGCCTTGACACATATCTTCTTTGTTAATAAGCGATGTTTTGTGACACTCCCCTCCTGCTAATACATTCTCATTTTCTTCTTACTATTAAATATTCCAATGTAGTTTTTGCATCACTGGACTTATTAGTCACCAATTTCTTTTTATCTTTCTTGAAGAGTGTGTCACATACCACCATCTTCATGGCATCACCAAAATTTAATATCCTATATCCTTCAACGTTTAATACAGCTTCCATGTTCTTCATATTCTTCAGCATGTTCTCCAATATATCCATTTAAGTCGCCGCCGATCATAATCGCCTCCGCATTTGACAGACCTGATATCATTTCTATCAGTCGATCTCAAAATATATCTTTCTCTTCATCCGCAAATTTTTTTATAATAATTTCTGTAAAAAAAAAGTTCGGCAGTACTTATGTGCGACAGAGCTTACTATAACTTGTGAAAATCTCACAAAAAACGGGCATATTGTGAAAATCGCTTATTGATAGGAAACTTTGGTAATCCCCTTTTAATATTCAACCGCCTCACTTAAGAGGACTTAGGTATTTTTTTTATATATTCAACTGCCTCACTTAAGAGGACCTAGGTATTCTTTTTTTTTAATTCAACTGCTCACTTAAGAGGACTTAGGTATCCCCCTTTTTTTTATATTCAACTGCCTCAATTAAGAGGACTTAGGTATCCTTTTTTTTAATATTCAACTGCCTCACTTAAGAGGACTTAGGTATCCTTTTTTTTTATATATATTCAACTGCCTCATTTAAGAGGACTTAGGTATCCTTTTTTTTATATTCAACTGCCTCACTTAAGAGGACTTAGGTATTCCTTTTTTTTTATATATTCAACTGCCTCACTTATGAGGACTTAGGTAAAACGACACAAAATTTAAAGACTAAATAATTTATTTATTAATAATAATTTTCTTACAACTATTTTCAAATACAAATTAGTATAGATCGGGCAAAAAGAAATATAAAAATTTCCAATTTTTTTTAAAGCACAATAATATATTAAAATATAAAATAAAAATACGCGTGTATATTGCTTTTTCTTTTTTCTTGTCTTTATATACCGGTATTATTATTATTGTTTGTTTTTTTTAAATTTATTTTGTTTGGTTTTTTTATATTTTTGAAATATACGAAAAAAAATAAGCATTTATTATTAATATTTCCTTTTTACTCATATAACAACCAATATCATTACTTATCTCCGGAGTAGTCACAATTTTTAAAAAAAATATCATTTCATCAATTTTATTCACACTTACAACAGCTCCACCCTCTTTAAAATCCCAAATCATCGTCGGGCTCATCCAATAAATCCCGCAATTCCTCATCTGAAAACACCAAATCCAGCCATTCCTCCAATTCCTCACCTATGGATAGTGGGGGCGTCGATTCCCCGGTTCCCTCAATATTGTTAGCGTTTGAATCCAGGATCTCTTCACGTCCCACGGGCGTATCATTATTCCAATTGTTCTCCCCTAGGCTAGCTCCCTCCCCTTCCGTAGTCGCTGAAAGATCGACTAGAGGCCATCGGCCGGCTTCCCTTGGTATTGAAGTGGATGATGGAGATGTGGATCTTCCATCGTAATAAACGGATCTCACTTCCGCCACTGGTCGGACTGCCGAGACAAACCTTATGGGCGATCTTTCCCTGGATCGATTATTTGTCATAGGGTTCTCCCATCGGAGAGGACATCGGCTCCGTACATGTCCCCGCGCGCGGCATTGGAAACAGACCCTATTGTCATAACCACTGGGTGACATCGGTTGAAAGGGGACCCTGGGTATTGGGAGCTCGTTCCTCGCTCTTCTTGGAATAATACTAAGTCTCACCTCGATCCCACCAAAAAACCAAGATTTATGCATGGCCATTCAGCAGACTGATTACTTTGTCAAAAGTTTAATTAAAAAGAATTTTTTTTTTTAAAATCTAATATGTTTAACAAAATATCTCCTTCTTTTTTTATTACAAAAATTTTCTTTTCTTTTTTTTTTTTTAAATAAATTCTTCTGAAAGTTTTTTTTTTTTTACGTTTAATAACCCAAAAATTTCTTTAAATGAAACTTAAAAGATTTTCTAACTTTTATACATTTTTTTTTTTTCGAATTTCATTCAACTCATCTACTCGATTTTTTTTTTATTACTTGGCAATGACATTGCCAATTGCATATTTTCCCCAAATCTTCGATATACTGTGGATGATTTTAATTTACGATCAAAACATACATGACATCTTCTTGATTTTATTACTTGGCCATGACATTCCCAA
This sequence comes from Gordionus sp. m RMFG-2023, assembly GCF_954871325.1. Taxonomy (NCBI): domain Eukaryota; kingdom Metazoa; phylum Nematomorpha; class Gordioida; order Chordodea; family Parachordodidae; genus Gordionus; species Gordionus sp. m RMFG-2023. The sequence goes on from NC_088775.1 coordinate 21,253,700, forward strand.
ATTGCATATTCTTCCCAAATCTTTGACATACTACGAATAATTTTAATTTACGATCTGAACGATATAACATTTCCAATTTTTAATTACTCTACAATTTTCTTTTATTTCAAACGTAATTAATCAACTTTAGCAATTTATACTTTCTCCGTTATGTTTATCATTTTTTTTTTCTTTTGTGTTTTTTTTTATTTCTTTACATATTTCGATTCCCCAATTTTAATTTTTCCACCTGCTCCCATAACTCCTTTCGACGAACTAATTTGTAAATTGGTCCCTATTTTCTCTCCCAATACATCATAACCGGCGTTATCTCTACCCTCTCGTATAACGAGCGTTATATTAAAATATAATTTCCCTCTCATATATTGAGCACAATATTATCGTAGTTCTTTTAAACGATACATCAGGCGTTATATTAAGATAATCGCATCCGCGGATATATATATATATTAAGTATCCCTATGTTATTTATTTTGGGTGCTATATCATGATACATATTCTCCAAAACTATAAGAGTTTTTTTTTTTTAAAAGAAATTATTTCGTTTCCAATAAATCTTGATACTTCCTTTTGTTAACTTGGGATATTGGGGGGGGGGAACGTTTCGTTTCATTAAACCACGTATATATATTTTTTTTATTTTGGATAATATACTTCTCCTACTCATACTCCCGAGCGTAATCTCCCCGGCTCCACGCCCCTTTTTAGTTGATCCTTATGCCTAATTCCCTCTCCTCCGTCGGTAAACTTCACTCGATTTAGTTTGTGTCCAATGTTTTCCATGATCACCCCAGATTCCCACTTTTTTGTACCGCCATATATTCTAGCCCACACGGTCTGTCCCTCTACAAATTCCGCTGTCTCATTTATCTCCCCTTCCACTTCTTGACTTGGTTTCTGCTTTAACAAATCCAATAATATCCGAGTTCGCCTCCCTAAAAACTTCTCTGCCGGAGATTGTTCTTCTCCCTTTCGACTGTTGTTGTAATATGCTACTGCTATCCAAATTTCCCCTCCTCCATATTTTGATTTTCGTAACCAGTTTTTGACAACCGCCACCATCCTCTCTGCCTGACCATTCGAACTTGGGTGGCGGCGCCAAAATGTGTCTCGCCCCGGTTTGAACACAAAACAACCTGAACTGTCCACTTATAAAGGCTGGACCTCCATCCGATACTATTATCTTCGCCACTCCGAACCGAGCCCAAAGATTTTTTAACGTCTTTATCACCACCTGAGTTGTTAATCCCCTCACTTCTTCGTACTCTACCCATTTGGAATATGCATCCACCACGAGTATATACATTTTGGCTTCAAAGTCAAAGAAATCAACGTGTATGCGCTCCCATGGCTGTGTAGCCCTCGGCCATGCACTTTTCTTGTCTTTATGCGGCATACTCGCCCATGCATTACACATCAAACAACTCCGGCTCATATCTTCAATCTCTTTATTCATCCCAGGCCACCACACATATTCACGACCCCACTGCTTCATCTTTTCAACTCCTTAATGTCCCGCATGAATCATGGCCTTTACCTCCTCCCTTAATTTGTATGGCACGACTCCTCTATTTCCTCGTACCACGCACTCGTCTACTATCGCCAACTCTTTCTCTACATGTTTATATTTTTTATCTCCATCCCGCCACTGCTTTTGACCCTGTATATACGCTTTAATCCGCGTCAACTCGCGATCTTTTAACGTGGCCTTTCTGAGTTGTTCCCATGTAACCGGCCCCCCTCTAGATATTCCTACTATCATCCTAATTAGTCCGTGTTCATCCTCTTCCTCCATATCTTTAGACCCACTCTCTTCACAATCTTCTCCCGCTCCACACCTAGAAAGAATATCCGGTAAGTAATTCTCTTTTCCTCGCCGATATCTCAACTGGACATCAAAACTGCCTACCATTAATAGCCATCTCTGCAGTCTAGGCGATAGCATCAGCTCCTTGTTATCCTTCCGAAACAGATGCACCAGCGGTTTGTGATCCGTGTATACTATAAATCTGCGCCCTATTAAATATTCTCGGCATTTTGTGAGTCCAAAAATGACGGCTAACGCTTCTTTTATAATAACCGAATATCTGGTCTCCGCCGCTCTAAAAATTCTCGAGAAAAATAACACAGGTCTCTCCAGGCCGTCTACGAAATGCAATAACGCTCTTCCTACACCTCTATTGGACGCGTCTACGGCTAACATCACCTCCAGATCATTGTTGAAACACATTAAAACTGGCTCTCTCCCGATCCTAGATTTTAACTCCTCAAACGCCTCCTCCTGTTCATTCTTCCAAACAAATCTTTCTCCTTTCTTTAACAATTTATACAACGGCGCCGCTATTTGTGCGAAACCCTCAACAAATCGGTGATAATAATTTACCATTCCGAGAAAAGCCTGCACCTCCCCTTTATTACTTGGCCTTAGCATACTCGTAATCCCAGTCATGTTTTTATCCAATGGTCTCACCTCCATTCCCGTGATTTTATGCCCCAGATATATGACTTCCGACACGCCTAAGACACTCTTTTCAGCGCTTGCAACCCCTTCTCTTTAATTCTTCTAAAGACCTCCTCCAACCTATTTTCATGTTGTTCAGGAGTTTTTCCCGTCACCAATACATCATCCATATAATAGAAAACCCATTCTAAGCCCTGGAACACTGCTGCCATCGTCCGTTGAAAAATTGGTGCCGAAACGCTTAGTCCAAAAGGTAACCTACAAAAGGCGTATAATTCCCTCGGCGTAGTAATAGTCAATAGATTCTGCACCTCTGGTCTCACCCGCAATTGTAAATAGGCGTTCGAAAAATCCACCTTTGAAAAATATACGCTTCCCTTTAGACTGGCCAATATCTCTTCAATACGTGGCAAAGGATATTTCACTTCCACAACCCACGGGTTTAGCGTGACCCGGAAATCCGCGCACAAACGGAGCTTCCCGTTGGCCTTCTTCACCGGCACCAACGGTGTTGCCCACTCACTATATTCCACGGGACACACAATCCCTTTCTTTACCCACTGATCCAATTCTATTTCCACTTCTCTTCGCCATTCGAATGGTACTCGTCGCAATCCACAAAATTTCGGCACACAGCCCTCCTTCATTTTAATATTAACTTCATAGTCTCTCAAACATCCCAATTCTTCATCAAAAATTTCTTGATAATTATCCACCAATTTACGTACTCCCTCTTGCACTTTGCGCATTCCTAATTCCATCTCTTTATTCCGCCATTCCGCGTCGCTATCCAGATTCATTTCCGTCTCCACTCCTCGAATATCCGCGTTTCCTCCACCTTTACATTGCATTTCCTCAATCTCCACTGTCCATTCCTCTGGCAACCCTATTTCCTTTAAAGAATTCACATCGTAATCTCTCCTAACATTTTTCCCTACTTTCCCCCTAACCGTTCCCTTCTCTTTCTTAATACTCGCCAATGAGTTCCCCCGTTTACTCGCCAATGAGTCCCCCCGTTTACTCCCCAATGAGTCCCCCCGATTACTCCCCAATGAGTCCCCCCGATTACTTCCCCATATTTCTCTCATAGATTCATTTTCCCCTATTTTCCTCTTAGAAACATGCGTCCCTATATCCCCTTAGAATTCACTTCTCTTATTCTCTCATCTCCTACAAATATTCTCATCTCATTCGCAGCTTCTTCCCTTAGCTCTATGATATTTCCCCGCTCTCTCCCCTCCCTATTCCTACTAAACGCTGCCTCGAATTCCGATAACGCTTCTCCGTATTCCTCTGATACGTTACCATACACATCTTGTCTAGTCAAGGGTACAAACACTCCCCACCATGCAAATACTCCCCAAAAACTATACCATGGCCCTATTCGGGTGATCCAGTCCCAACCCATCACCTCCTCAACCCCCCGATTTATAATCCATAAATCTATTATCTCCACTCTTTCTCCTAATGCCGCTTCTATTTCAACTCTCCCCATTACAGACACTGGTGACCCATCGAATTGCCGTATTCTCAATCTTTCATTTACGATCATCTCATCAGGCCAAATACTTCTATATTTATCGTATCCAATGACCAAAATAGCCGCTCCCGTGTCAAATAACATTGGTACCAGGCTCCCATTAAAATTTATCATTACTCTAGGACAAGGATCATGAACCATATTCTCTTGTATCATATTTATATATCCCATTAATTTTATTTTTCCATGAGATGACCCTTTGCGTATCTCCTCTAACCTCCTCGGCCTGACCCGTGTATTTTTATTGCCATCATATAGTCACAAATTTCCGCATTCTCTCGCCACATGTCCCATTTTCCGGCATCTAAAGCACTCCATTTTCTGCTCTTTGGTTTCTTCTATATTAGGCACCATAATCTTTGCAATTTTCTCACTCCAATAGTCCGCACGTTTGTAGTATTTTGACCCATTCCTCTCGGTGGAAAACCCCCTTTTGTGTCAAAATTTCCAGTATTACACTCTTCTTTATTGTGTCCAAATCTTCCGCAACCAGCGCAACGCAATTTCTCTCGTTTTCCCGGACAATATGGGACTATATGTCCAAATTTTCCACATTCAAAACATTTACTTTCCCGACAATCTCTCACCATATGACCCTGTCTCCCACAATTATAACAACTCAAATTCATATTTTCTCTTCCTCGTGAATCAAACCCCGATCTCATTTTCATTCGTCTCCCTTGTGAATTCTCTCTTGATCCTTTATATGGATCCAATATTTGATTGTATCCATATCCTCTGTACCGAATTCCACTCTCAGGGTTATTTACCCTTTCATTTCTATTTACTCCTTCGACTTCACTATCAGTCCATCCTTTGATTAATTTCTGCACTGGTAACCATGTAACTCGGCCCATCATATCTTCCTCTCCATTGTGTCCTTCAATTGTCAAAGTTTGTCCCTTTATCCTCACGCTTCGGCTTTTCCTAATCCTTCTTCCCAGGATTAAACTACACATCCATATTATTAACACAATCAACGCTCCGAAAATATTATATTGTATTTCCCAATATTTCACAAATTTTAAACTCTTCATTACTATTCTATAAAAAGTTTATAATCAACTTCAAAATAAATATTTTGGTTATTTGCAACGTTAGTAGATAAGATAATATTAATAGTGTAAATAGTCCGATGATGCACATATACATTCACCAACTTTTCAAATTTTGATAATTCCCGATACAATCCGAAATAAATTTTTAGGCGTTTAGATATATGATCCCCGTATACAACTATTTTCAAATACAAATTAGTATAGATCGGGCAAAAAGAAATATAATAATTTCCAATTTTTTTTAAAGCACAATAATATATTAAAATATAAAATAAAAATACGCGTATTGCTTTTTCTTTTTTCTTGTCTTTATATACCGGTATTATTATTATTGTTTGTTTTTTTTAAATTTATTTTGTTTGGTTTTTTTATATTTTTGAAATATACGAAAAAAAAATAAGCATTTATTATTAATATTTCCTTTTTACTCATATAACAACCAATATCATTACTTATCTCCGGAGTAGTCACAATTTTTAAAAAAAATATCATTTCATCAATTTTATTCACACTTACAACAATTTCCATCATTGTTGTAATTTTTTTTAGGGCAATTAGGTTTTTAATAAATTATTATTTTATACTTATTTTAAAATTCTATCAAAAGAATAAGAGAAATTATTACTACTCTAATATATAAAACTGCAAAGATTGAATTAAAAATAAAAGATTTCAAAAATTGAAAAATTATGTCAAAATATATAATAGAACAAAATTACTTAGCATTGGGATTTATTATAAACATCTTAAACGTATAGAGTGTGATGATGTTAGGGTAATAAATAGAGCTATTAAGAATCAACAGGAGATATTAAATTCAAATTTTTGACAAAATTAGCAACCAATGATGTCAAAATAAAATAATTATTTTAAAATAAGTATAAAATAATAATTTATTAAAAACCTAATTGCCCTAAAAAAATTACAACAATGATGGAAATTGTTGTAAGTGTGAATAAAATTGATGAAATGATATTTTTTTTAAAAATTGTGACTACTCCGGAGATAAGTAATGATATTGGTTGTTATATGAGTAAAAAGGAAATATTAATAATAAATGCTTATTTTTTTTTCGTATATTTCAAAAAAATATAAAAAAACCAAACAAAATAAATAAAAAAAAACAACAATAATAATAATACCGGTATATAAAGACAAGAAAAAAGAAAAAGCAATATACACGCATATTTTTATTTATATTTTAATATATTATTGTGCTTTAAAAAAAATTGGAAATTATTATATTTCTTTTTGCCCGATCTATACTAATTTGAATTTGAAAATAGTTGTAAGAAAATTATTATTAATAAATAAATTATTTAGTCTTTAAATTTTGTGGCCACCACTGTAAAAAAAAAGTTCGGCAGTACTTATGTGCGACAGAGCTTACTATAACTTGTGAAAATCTCATAAAAAACGGGCAGCACTTCCGTGCTACAAAGCTCTTATTAGACCTTATTGTGAAAATCGCTTATTGATAGGAAACTTTGGTAATCCCCTTTTAATATTCAACCGCCTCACTTAAGAGGACTTAGGTATTTTTTTTATATATTCAACTGCCTCACTTAAGAGGACTTAGGTATTCTTTTTTTTTTATATTCAACTGCCTCACTTAAGAGGACTTAGGTATCCCCCTTTTTTTTATATTCAACTGCCTCAATTAAGAGGACTTAAGTATCCTTTTTTTTTAATATTCAACTGCCTCACTTAAGAGGACTTAGGTGGTATCCTTTTTTTTATATATATTCAACTGCCTCACTTAAGAGAACTTAGGTATCCTTTTTTTATATTCAACTGCCTCACTTAAGAGGACATTCAACTGCCTCACTTATGAGGACTTAGGTAAAACGACACAAAATTTAAAGACTAAATAATTTATTTATTAATAATAATTTTCTTACAACTATTTTCAAATACAAATTAGTATAGATCGGGCAAAAAGAAATATAAAAATTTCCAATTTTTTTTAAAGCACAATAATATATTAAAATATAAAATAAAAATACGCGTGTATATTGCTTTTTCTTTTTTCTTGTCTTTATATACCGGTATTATTATTATTGTTGTTTTTTTTTTATTTATTTTGTTTGGTTTTTTTATATTTTTTTGAAATATACGAAAAAAAAATAAGCATTTATTATTAATATTTCCCTTTTACTCATATAACAACCATTATCATTACTTATCTCCGGAGTAGTCACAATTTTTAAAAAAAATATCATTTCATCAATTTTATTCACACTTACAACAATTTCCATCATTGTTGTAATTTTTTTTAGGGCAATTAGGTTTTTAATAAATTATTATTTTATACTTATTTTAAAATAATTATTTTATTTTGACATCATTTTTGAATTCAATTCAATCAATTAAAAATCTAAAATTCCAAAAGTTACCATAATTTTGCATATTTTTAAAATGGAGACCCAATATTAGAAATAATGTTTGATTAGGTGAATATGAACATCACTTATGCGTGGGTCATGGTTTACATAATCTGGTTACAGTGGATGGTATTATATACCCTTTGTTGAAAATTCTATCAAAAGAATAAGAGAAATTATTACTACTCTAAGATATAAAACTGCAAAGATTGAATTAAAAATAAAAGATTTCAAAAATTGAAAAATTATGTCAAAATATATAATAGAACAAAATTACTTAGCATTGGGATTTATTATAAACATCTTAAACGTATAGAGTGTGATGATGCTAGGGTAATAAATAGAGCTATTAAGAATCAACAGGAGATATTAAATTCAAATTTTTGACAAAATTAGCAACCATATAATGAGTTTTTGCTTCAATAAAGATCTAAAAATATTTTGGTGTATATTTTAATTTAATTTTTTTTTAAAAAATTAATTCAACAAAAAAAAATATAAAAAATTTATAACGGTGCGTCGATTTACACCGCCTATGTTGAAGGCGGCTAAAAATCGGCTTGCATTTGGCTACCAATTAGATTTTTGAAGCTCGCGCAGACCACCGATAGTTTCTTCGTCAGCGCACAGGTCTAGATAGATATAACTTCCTAAGTATGGAAATTAATAAAACTAGGATATTTTTGTCAACATTATACTGGAAATTACCCCAGAGCCATATTGAACGATATGACAGCAAAACCAATAAAAGGCTGAATATAGTATGTCCCTTGCTTGTCAAAGTATAACAAACTATGGGAGGGGTTGATTTGTTAGATATCATGATACAACTAGTTCTAAATAGTGGCATATAAGAGTCTTCCAATACCTTATTGATGTAGGAGTTGTAAATTCGCATTATATTGGCTTATTCGAGGTGAGAAAACCAAATCAGATGACAAATATGTTTTTTCTCTACCAGAATTTTGCCAAAAACTAAAATGTGTCGTTTAAGTTATAATAGAATTAAAAAGCGGACGTCCTTTTTCTATGGTCGAAATTTTATAGAAGGTGATTATTTATTTATTATTATATTTTCGCTTAGATAAAAAATGAAGGGGGCTTAGGTCTTTCGTACGTTCAGATATGGATCAAATTAGATATTTCCTAGAGTGGATGACAAATCGACAAAGGTGTGCAATCCACTACGTAAAAGCGTTACACATGTAAAATGCTCGAAATGCCAATGTGCACTATGTTTCTACAGAATATTAAAAGATATATGTTTCTATCAGTGCTGCTAAAAATTACTTTTCAAAGGTAACTTAAATTACCAGTTATATTTATGAAAATATCAACATTTATTAGTTAGTTTTTTAAAAGTAACTAGTTACAGTTATATTTCAAAAGTTATTAGTTACGATCATATTTTAAATGTAACTAATTAAATTGCAAGTTACTTTATAAATTCATATAATTTTTTATTTTTTTATTATATAATATAATTTTGCAATTTAAAAATTTCAACCAAGGTAATTTAAATTAAATAAAGAAATAAAAAGATTTGAAAAATAGATAACAATATAATATTCATTTTCAATGGAAAAAAAACACAATATAATATTTATTTTCACCTAAAAAATTTATAAATGCTAACACAATTTAATAATTTTCATAAAAAATGGGTTTATTTGACTTAAATATTTAACTATTTTCAAAATTGGTTCTTTCTGGTAGCAAATGACTTGGAGATTACTATGGATATAATCATATGTACAGTGGAGTTGATACACGAATGGAAACTATATGGTCAAACTAGATAGAGGATTCTGAAAGATTATGTTTATTTAATTCTAAATCACGTAAGAGATGATAAAAATGTGTAGTATAAAAATATAAAAAATAATAGTAACTTAAAGTTTAAAGTAGATTTTAAATTTGTAATAATATAATTCTATAATTAAATTAAAATGAATTACCCAAATTGGGATCAAAATAATATAGAAAAATCTATTGATAAAATGAAGGTTGTGACATTTCGATATTTAATAAAAGTGAAACTTCCGACATAAATTCAAATAAGACGCGTTTATGATAATATTCTATGCGACCATATTCTCACTAGACACAAGCAATGGACTAAATTTCATTTCTACTATAGTGAAATGGAAGAAATGCAAACTGCGTATAGGTTCATACACGGCAAAGAATGCTTAGACTCGGATGAAATTTTTTTTATAATAAAAGCTAAACAATATGAGAAATTAAACTTGTATTATATATTTCCATATGATAATACAATTCTGAAATTATAGTTATTAGATCAATAAAATAATTTAAGATGAAGCCTCTAATAAATATAAAAAATAATTTAATTGAGCTTCCAATTTGTTTAGGTAATATAGAGGCTTTCATTAAAAAATTCGAAGATTATTCCGACATCGATTAAGCTTACGCTTTCACAACAAGGTTATCCGATGAGGAGTATATGAAGTTAGAAGCAATGTGCACATCGATAGAATTCAGCGATCCTACAATCTTGTTTGAAAGATTCAAGTTACTACTCCCTGGTAAATCACACGAAGTATACTTAAAAGAGTTCAATGCTGCTTTTCAAAATAAAAGTGAGACATTTGGCAACTGGGTAAGTAGTGTATAAATAATAAATGTAAATTCAACTATTATAGTAGAGCAATAGAAAAAGTAATAATATCTTTTATAAATAATGATATTCGTAAAATAATTTCTCGCATAGAAAATAAAACCATAAGAAATTTTAAAAATAGGGAAGGTAGTAGAGCAAGAAGAAGTGAATAATGATATTATTACTAAAGTTGAAAACATAAAAATAGAAGGTGAAACTTCATCGATAAAACAGATAGATGGGCAGAAAGGCAATAAAGTTGACACAGATAGACAGATGGTAGAGTATGATGACCACAACAAGGGACTGAATACACAAACGAATTACATGAATAAAAACCAATGGACACCGAGATACAACAACTGTCAGAGGTATAACTATCAAGGAAACAATTTCAACCCGAGATATCAAAATAATTTTAACCCAAAATATCAGAATAATTTCTACCGAGATATCAAAACAACTTCAATTCAAGGTTTTACGGTAATGAAAGAAGATACACGGACATAATTTTTCAAGATTTAATAACAGGGACAATTATAATAATAAATACAATAATTACAAATACATTAGACAATACAACGAATCAAGATACATACCAAGATGCAACAATAATAAAATTACAGCCAATCATAACAATAGATATCAAAACAATGATAGTAACCTACCTCGACATCCTTCAAGGGCCTCAACATCCTTTATGTACAAAAAATACTTTTCTTATATACGAAATAAGGTTGCTGCTTCTTTCGGGGGCTTATTGCTTCTAGCTTCATATACTTCTCATCGGATAACCTTGTTGTGAAAACTTAAGCATTTTCGGTCGGTGAGTTGAATCTTTAAATTTATCTTAGAATTTTTCAATGAAAATTTCTATATTACCTTACCAAGTTGGAAACTCAATTAAATTATTTTTTATATTTATTAAAGGCTTCATCTTAAATTATTTTATTGCTCTAATAACTATAATTTCACAATTTTATATTATATCATATGAAAAATATATAATACAACTTTAATTTCTTTTTATTAAAAAATTTTTTCCATCCGAATCTAAGCATTCTCGTATATGAGCCTATACGCGGTTTGCATTTCTCCCAATTCACTTTAGTAGAAATAAAATTTAGTCCTTTGCTTATGTATAGTGAGAATATGGTCACATAGAATATTATCATTAACGCATCTTATTTGAATTTTTGTCGGAAGTTTCATTACTATTAAATATCGAAATATCATCCCACCGCTGCTACCATAATGTTTATGGAAGGCAAAGGAATCTATTAATCTAAATCTTCAAGTAATTTATTTTAAATTTTATTAAAAGTTTAATTTAAAATCATGCCACCATGAAATTTGGATGGAAAAGTAGTACCAATAAAATTTAATTTAACACGTTTTATCTATTTTTAAAGTTTAATTATTACTACTTTTACTAAATTTTCGTTGAGTTTATTTACATTTTTTATAATAACTAATATGAATTATAAAATATACAAAAGTACAAATACACGGTCAAACATATTATTTTAAAGTAGAAAATGATAAAAGAAGCTTAACATTTATTTATGAAATTTAAGTTAACAAAAAATTATATAATCCTTTACAAAAAAAAATATAATATGTTATTTGCATCTTTAACATTACATAAAAATAAGCTTCTCTAAACTTAATAAATGTTCTATAGGAGCACTTGATGTATGAGACAAAATATTTATTAAATGGTAATTATAAATTTAGGCAATTAAAACATATTTTATTAAATAACTTGAAAAGTAAATAGTTGCTGTCGTTTTATTCAAAAAAAGTTACAATTATTGGTTAAATTATTTTAAAAGTAACGAGTTACAGTTATTTTTCTAATAATAATTTCATCATATTAACTTATTAAAGTTCAAATGAATGAAATGGTGCTTGGATATCATTATTAAAACGGGATTTAAGCCACGAATTAGAATCTTGATTTGCATTTTATTCTAGATGAACGAATATGCCCGTTGGCTTTGCTGTAGAGATAAGTGCCTATGATCATATTTAAGGATTATTATTATACTCGAAAATATAATTTCTAGATAACATAATGTAACTAGGAGTATCTTAAATGAGATACTAAAAAAAAATATCACCCCCCCCCCACCCTCCCCTCCCTAGATATAATAACTGCGTCATAACCCTCCACGTGATAGATGAGACTGGTATAAATATTTTCTTGAAATTTTTTCTAATATGCATCTAGCAATATTTAAAAGAAATAGGAATAAAAAAATTAAAATTAATTACGAAGAAAAAAACATAAGAGCCCATTTTTACAAAATAGCACTTCTTTTTACCAACCAAGATTTATCTTTATCTTTCCCGCTTTAAATCAAATCGTCTCAATTGATTTATAAACATCGTATTCATTTGGGCAAACAACCATTTATTTATTAAATAACATGCATATTGCATGGTACTACCTCAAATACAATTGCCATATATATACCCACTTTGTTTTGCATAATATAATTGTGAGTATTAGGGGTAGGGTAGTGCAATAACAATTTTGAGTAACGCTTATTAATTTTAAAAAAAGTATTAGTGTTTCACATAGGTTTGGCCGAAGTACGTTTTTATCTCACCTAATAAGGTTAACTTTACTCTGGCGGTTTGGTTTCAATTTTTTAATAGTTTAAGTTATTGTTTGTTTATCTCATCTAATAAGGTTATTGTTATTTACATTGTAACGATTTAGTTTCAATTTTTTAAATCATAGTAAAGTTATAGATAGGTTCAGTTTTGATTTTAATAACACTTAAATTAGAACTACAATTCAAAATAAATTATATATCTTTATAAAATATTAACAATGATAATTTTATTATTATTTTTTAAATTTATCAATTCCATTTTTGTTTTTTCTCTTAATTATCAATCATTTTTATTTATTTCGTTTAAATAAGAAATCCTAAAAAAAGTATCCCAAATGAGGAATTGAACCGTTGCATAATCGCGAATCTAGTATTTTGAAACTATTATCACAATTCGCAAATGCATTTTCATGAGTATTATTGCGAATGTATTACCTCGGAAACATCATCACTAATGCATTGCCACTAATATATTTCCGCGAATCGTATTACCGCGAAAATATTATCGCTAACATTTATTTACATTTGTCAAACGCTTGTTATAATTGATGTTTTTTTCTATTTTAACTTCCACCTTTTCGGGTGGTAAGCTCCTTCAATATTTTTTTACATTGTTCATACAATCCATCTTATTCAATTTATATTTAGGGATGGTTTTAACTTTAGGAGCCCGTTGGAGTTTTGGTTTGCCTCTCTTTCATTTCTGAACTCTTAACCTTATTTTCCATATAGTTTTTGGGCTCATCGTTGCATACCACGTTAGTCTGTATAAAATGATCTTTTTTTTTATGGGTACTACTTTTAAACTTCCTAGTATATTTGATTTCGCATCATATACTTTTTAGATCCTCGGCTCCATTAAATGTAAACCTTTCTCGTTTAATTCTTTGATTGGCTATGTTTCTGACCTATATAGGAATAGGGTAGTTGGCTGTACTATGGAACTGTATAATAGCTCTCTCTCTTTAATTATTCTTTTAAGGTTTTTTTATATATTTTTTCTATTTTGTAATATGAAATTCATCAATTAATATATTTTTATTTTTGAGATATTTTGATTTATATGTTACCTTATAACGATTTTGAAAGAATAATTATTAAATTTTAACATATATTTTACTGTAATATTTTTTAAATTTAATTATATTTATATAAATATTTTAATCTATATTCCACATTATAAACCACATTAGTGGCATATCTAAGGGGATAAGGGCAAACAAAGAGTGCCCATCTTGAAATATTCGTTGAAAAAAATAAAACTGACTTTCAAAGTGAATAATTGCACTAGCATTCCCGAAAGAAAATAGATTTTTTAAGGTTATTTGGTCTTTATACAGATCCGTCATATCCCTATTTTTAAAAAAAGGTTTTAAATTTTCTAATGAAATAGGTAGAGTAGTAGTATTGAAAAAAAGATTTTTAAGACATAAACAAGTCTAATAGGAAAAATTTATGGGATTGGCATCTAAATCCCACGCAAATTAAAGTGAAAGATATACAGTTCCATAGTACAGCAAACTATCTTACATAGGCCAGGAACATGCCGAGAATGATAGCATCCAAAAAATATAAGATACGAAATGCAAATATACAAGGAAGTTTAGAAGTAATATACCCATAAGAACAAAGATCATTGTAAACATACTAAGGTGGCGTGGACATATTTCTATATAATTTGCCTTTAATCCCAGCTTAGCAAATGAACTCGACAGGGAAAAAAACCTAAAACCAGATAAAGTTAAATATATGGGTTTTGCAGTATAAAAGTATTATGTGTACTTTATTCATCAGAAAATCAAACAATTTAGTTTTGAAAATAAAAAGACCAGATATTTAAACTGTTATGTTTATATATTGCGATCCACTTATGGTTCAGAGGCAAATAATTTCAGAAATTTGGTTACTGTTCATTTGCTAAAAATTACAAAGATTAAAAAAATATGATTAGAACGTGTTAGTAATATATTTTCCAAAATGTCAAAATTTATCTTTATGCGCTATGAAGATAAAATAAATGAATCCCGAGAATATATCTTTTAACTGAGACTTGGGTTGCAGGGACTACCAGCAGTGTTGTTGCGTATTGAAAAAACTTCGGGTATTAATATTTTTTAGATTTCTCAAAAAGCCTCTCTTTAGTCACTCTTTCAATTTTTAATAAAGTAATTTATTATTCTTTTTCTTAATTCCTATTTTGAAATGATAATAAATTTTCAACTTCATCAACATATTATTAAGCTCTGAGATGGCTGGGACTTCTACCATAGTAAGGGGGGGGGGTTGATGCAAGATCGTCATTGAAATTAAAGGGTGGTTCGATTTGATTTCCTTTTTTTGCTTATTTGGATTACGATTTCCTTTCTTTTTTGTCTAATCTGATGTTAAGGCATTGACTGGGGGGGGGGGGATAAAGGTTCGTAAAAAGACAATCCAATCAATTTTGCAATACATTATTTAATGCTATAAACTCTGCCATGTCAATTTGAGATGAGCTTTGGCCTTTTCTTTTATTAAGAGAAAAAAAAACTTATATAGCACTATCAAAATAATAAAAACAAATAAAACTCATTTAATATTGAACTTTTGTATTGAGGCGAGAAAATTTTGTTTTGTGTGCTATACATTTTAATCAGGTAACATAAAATCACCCATTGATACATGTTCTCTTTATAGAACTAAGATTAAAAGCAATTATCATAAAAGTGTCTTAAAGGATAAAACATAGCATTTTAAAGTGAAGTCTTGGATTATTAAAACTCCTTCGATACCTGTAATATCCAAAACTGGTTCCTTAAATACCCCAGGCCTAGTTTACATTATAAATATATATTTTTATGAAAATGCTAGCCCTATTCTATTAATATAATCTTCCACTACACTCTCAAAAACACCTAAATGACAAAATTAAATTTTAAATCCACTGCTAATCTCAAGCACAAAATTATTTGCGAGTTCCAATTATCTGTCTGGCGCAATGGTTTATGATATAAGACGTGATACAAATTTAATATATTTTGGCACGAGCCCTATTCAAAATATTTATATATTTTTAGGCCCAATCCCGGCCAATTTTTAATTTTAGGCCTGAGCCTGGTCTGCCCAAAAGTTTAATTTAAAATATAAATATATCCATTTTTATACAGTTAAAAAATTTTTTTAATTGCCTTCTCATTAATCACAGAGAAAACATAATATTGTTTAAAATTTTTATTCAAAAATAAAAGCCTGGGCCCAAAATATTTTTTGATCCGAACCATACCTTATTCTTATTTATGGACTTTACTTCAGTCTAAATGCCAATAAATATAAAAATGTTAATCTTCGCCACATTGCATTCCCCATAATGCGTTTATGGAAGTGCATTAGATATGTTATCGCTGTAATACATTTACGGAAATGCATTCACGATAATGTTTTCGCTCTAATACATATTCGCTGTAATGGTTTGCGCGAATACATTCATATTCAGGGGAATGCATTCGCATTAATATATTCACGAAAAATTTGATCTGGTTTCTAATTGTGTAAATAATATTTCTTAAATTTCAAATATATAATGCATATACAATACAAAAAAAATAAAAAGTCAAACTCCTATACAATTTCCGGTGAAGTTAACCAATCCATTGACATCACTTCTATATATTTCCGAAGATAAATATCACCTGGAATATCTTAAACACACCATTCACGTCAAAGAAGTTATCCTAGGTTTTTAATATTTATTAGAAATTTATATTAATTGGCGAAGAGTTGGAATCAAAAATAAACATACAAGTAAAAGGGAATATTAAAAATGATGGGCTGGGTAGAATGCATCGAATAATGATATATTTTAATTTAAAGCTTTTATGTAATCTTTTAATAGGATAAAAAACC
Organism: Gordionus sp. m RMFG-2023; assembly: GCF_954871325.1. Classification (NCBI taxonomy): domain Eukaryota; kingdom Metazoa; phylum Nematomorpha; class Gordioida; order Chordodea; family Parachordodidae; genus Gordionus; species Gordionus sp. m RMFG-2023. The sequence goes on from NC_088775.1 coordinate 21,270,272, forward strand.
AAATTTTAAAATTTAAAAATACTAAAAGAAGAATAAAGTTATCTGAAAATTAGTTAAATCTTTAAAAAAATTAAGTCGTACTAGGATAAAAATTTAAAAATGTATAAATCTAAAATAATGTTCGATTAAAAAAAAGGAATCGTATAGTTATTATTCAAAATCAAAAACTTATAATAATATCTTGATATGATTTAATTACCAATGGATATTTCCTCAAAGGTGAGACATAAATAGCTTTATAAAATAATAGCAATGGAGCTATCATTTTTAAATTATTATTCAGTACGGTTTAGATGTCATATCCGTGAAATACATTATCTCGAATATCGATTACTACACTTCTAAAATAATATTTCTACAAATGTATTACCTACCACAAATTCATTTCTGCAAATAATAGCGAAAACATTATTTTTTTTTACAGATGGAGAACTCCCGTCTAATACAAATACTTTCATATAAAAAAAAATTTTTTTTAGCAAATATTTATCGAATCCTAACTGCATTTTAGTCTGTCTAGTTTAATTTCATTAATAGAAATTCTTCTAATATCAAATATGGAAATTTATATAACGCATTCATGGTCATGGTACTGTAATAAATTCACGGTATTGTATTCGCTTTAATATATTTTGAAATACATTATCAATAATGCAACCGGAAATATATCTTAGCAACATTTACGAAAGTCCTATCGAGTAGATTCGAGGCTATGACGTGAAGCTAGGTGCATCATACATCATGAATAAAATATAGGCCTGGCCCATGGCGCTAAAAAATATGAAATAACTAATTTGAAACCGGAATACAAAGCAAACGAAACATTATTTCTAGAATGTATCAATATATCATATTTAATTATATGCATTCATTTATAAACATATTCTATTTACTATGCATAAATAAAGTTAATTTAGTTATATAAAAATATTACTGACTTTGACTGAATTTATTTGACCTATCATTTAATCAGCTCTGGTTACTTTATAAGTCGATATATTTTTAATAAAAATATAATGTATTTTCTAAGAAATACAAAAAAATAGCGCGATATAATTTTTATTGTTATAAAATGAAATAGGATAGGATAGACTTTTTTTTATTCTCAAATTTAGTTCCTAGCACCTTTCCCGAATTAGGTCCAATCTTTTCCACCGTTATTTTTAGATTCAACTGAATTTTCTCTGCCGGGCAGCTATTATTGGGCTAATGTTATACTCTACCAAAGCAGTGTTGAGCAAATTAATATTTTATTTTGATCGAAACTGCCACATTTGTTTATAATATATAAAAATCTTAATTTTCGAAAAGCGTCTGTGGCCTAGTCGATAAGATCGTTTCTGGCCAATCCGATAGTTCTGTGTATACCTACAAAAATACGAATCGAATCGAATTATTCGTATTTGTTTAAATCGAATAATTTATTATTCGTATTCGTATGAATAATAAAATGATTATTCGATTCGATTCGAAAATTTTATTTACCATGAATTAAAAAAGATCTATTATAAAATTTATTTTGTAAAATTTAACTAAGGATAAAGACAAACAAATTTTATTAGTGAGACAAAATAGAAGCATACATATATAATATATTAATATACAATGTGAAAAAATCAATATAATATTCATATCTATAATGTAGAAGATAAATCTGACAACAGCCAATTTTTTAAACATAAAGTTTTTCGGATTGTTTCCTCCTTTAACGACATTCTGTATTTTGTAACCATATGAGCTCCAACAGAAAAGAGTCGCTCACGTGGGGTTGAAGATCCCTGTATCGACAATATGTCCCTCGCCATTTTAGATAACACGGCATTAGCAATATTTTACAAATAAAGTGGTAAAAACTTTAGGCAAAAAGTCAAATTTATGATTTCTCCATCATCAAATGAAAGAGAAATATCAGGTTTGCCCGTCATTCTTGATGTGATGGGATTAACAGTTTATTATAATTGTATATGTTATGTGTTATATAAATTACCTTCTTCGTCCATCTCTATTTTAAAAGAAATTTCTAAAGTAATGGTCTATTATGAGATAAATTAAAATGAAGTTTCAAAATTTGGCGCAATTTTCATTATTCCACTAGGAGATTTTATTAAATTGAAATAATTTCAAATAATTACTAATAATAATATATGATTATTTTCCAATATATATTAATACTATAAATTATTTTAGTCGAATAATTCGATCGAATAATAGATAAAAAATTATTCGACGAATAATATATTTTCCTTATTCGAATTCGATTCGAATTTTCGAATCGAATAATTGTGTTATTCGTATTCGTAAAATACGAATCGAATATCGAATAACAAATAATTCGTTTTAGGTATAGTTCTGTGTTCGAATCCAGAAAGAACCATATTTTTTATCTGAAGTCAACTTGGTGTATAGGATTACGAGATTCCATCTCTTAATATATATAAAAAGATTTTATTGCATTTCAAAAAAAATTGGTCGTTGTTTAGCAAACAAGGCTGTTAAAAAAATCTCGACTTTATTTTATTTTGATTCCGTTAAAAAATTTTGACCACATGTGAATAATTTTATATAATATGTCATAGCTTTTTACTATTAATCTGACAAGAGTCGGTTAAATCTATTAGTAATCAATTAACAAATTAATGGCTATTTTGTTAATTTTTAATTATATACTTTAATATTCTTATTTTTATCATTCAATCATAAACCAATATTTTATTTATAATATGCCTATGTTCCAAGTTTCAGATCATAGTTTACTATGAAAAATGCTACATTAACTACACATAAATTATTAACAATCTAATACATAATCAATTATTATATATTTGATAATAAAGCTCCTGCTCATGAGAATCACGTGATAGCTATACACAAACACGGGCACAACTTTGGGGGTCTACCAACTTTCTTTTGGATAAGTGTTGCATTACTCATCGTTTTATTTCATTTATTCCTCTTTAAACTCATTTATAGTGAATATTGTAATAACGGATCAGGTTATTTTAGAGACAAATATTCTGTTTAATCAATCATTTGCGAATAAATATAATTTTTACTATTTTCAAATGTATATAAATTATTCAAAAAATAGTCTATTAATTCCTATGCAATAAAAATTTGTATTTAATTGACGATCCAAATGTAATACCCATCAAATTGTGTATTATTTTTATTATATAATAAGTTATTATTTATCTTACAATATTGTATTATTAGTATTTATAATAAAATAATAATTTTATTTTACACACATTTATTTATTGCCTTAAAAGTTAATTAGGACTGGACCAATACCAATATTTTCTTGGCAACCAATATAAAATCAAATAATGGTATTTTTTAAATTAAAACTTTTTTTCAATTTTAAAGGAAAAGTATATAATTTTTTATAAATTAGTTGCTCCACAATCTTTCCCCTTAGATGTGAACCCGAACCCTCGTGTTTTTGTGGAACCCAAACCCGAATCTTTTTTAAAGTTGAGGGTTCAGTTATCCAAAAATTTTATAAATAAATTCATGAAAAATAAATAAAAGAGATTTTCACTGAATCATTTTTCGTTTTCTTCGCATTTTTCAAAATTTCCTATTTTCTGCCTCCATTAGGTAAACTTTTATTTTAATTGATAATTAATATTCTATAATAAAACGTTGCTTAATTTTTATATCCATTTTGAAAAGTAAATAATGTGATAAAAATATAAAAATTTTTTTTAGATATTCAATTTAAATTAAAATACGAGCAATCGCGGAAATCTTAAAGAGGATATTTTGGAACATATTATGATTGTTCAATTAGATAAAGCTAGTGTTAAAAGGTAACTTCAAAAGAGCTAACGTTGTTATTAATGGCAGTACCTTTTTTTGAAGAAAAGGAATGCCATTCGTTACTTTCTTCTAGAGGTCACGGATAACGCGTCTTTTTTTTGAATAGCTGTAACGCAGAATGTTACTCGTTACTTAAAAATTCTTATTAATTAAAAATATGGGAATTGATTGTATTAATAATTTAAACCGAGATTTTAATTCAGATCAACCACCAAATTCTTTCATTTTACTTTTAATTTTCGTTATCAAATTTTTAGTGTTAATCTAATTAATATTAAATCAATCAAGGTATGTTAATTTATATTCTTATTCTCCAATATTATAATTTAAAAGAATATCATGTCAATTCTTATTTCTTCTGATGATGACCATGAATTAACCTTGACCTGGTCCCAATTTTTACATCAATAAAGAAAATTAATGTCCCAACTCCAATCTCAATTGTTAAATAAACATGGGCTTCCAAAATTGTGCAACCATTTTTTAGGAAAAAATAAGAATTTATCTGATTAAAACGGTTACAACAAGGAATAACTCTTTTTATAACTTCGTGAAATTAATAGATAGTCTTTAAAGAGAATGACCACAAATTTGACGAATCTTGTGATAATTCCAAATCACAGTAATTGCTAACAGGTCAAGTAATGTATGGTTAGTGTTAATTAAGAAATATATTTTTATAGGGTATACAACAATCTTCGGTTTTGATTTTAGAGAGCAAAAAAAAGGCATTTGGGAATCTCACTCCCACGATAACTATTATAATAATATTTAAAAAGTTTTCAATAATTTCAAATTTTGTAAGCCACTTATTAATTCAATACTGCAAGACAGATACTATTAAAATATTGTTTGCAATTTGATTATATTTATTTTTAATAGATTCGAACGCATCTATAAAGAAGTATATATACTATCAGCAATAATTCATCTGCTACTTAGATTGGATTGACCCTGGAAAATTATAGGTCAAAGAAGGAAGAAAGCTTCTTAATTCCAGTTTTGAAAAAAAACAGACTACATACCAGATTATTTCCTCGTAAAGATGTAATAAATTTTGACGCAAAGAGCCGGCGGCTCGATTAGTTGGCTCACTTAGTCTGCTCGATTGGTCGGTGCACTTAGTCGAATCGTGGGTCAGCTCATTTTTTTAGTTTATAAGTTAATTTTAATTATTTTTTTAAAATGTATTTTGTAAAACGGCTCCATTCGAATTTTTATAACTCAATATTTTATCTTCAAAAATATTACACAAGCTTGAAAATCTTGCTTAGATATGCCAGATAGGTTTGGGCATTGTGAAATCTCAAGGCATAGACAATATTTTTCTGGCTAAAATATTAAGTTAGCCTTAAATATCGGCTTAAATCGAGCTGTTTATTTAACAATCGTATTTTGTAATAAATTTTTATAGATTTATAATTTGGTTTTTAGTGTTTATAAACTACTGAGTCGAGTTTCTAGTCGAAAGATCGACTCTGACTTGAAGCGCAATACCTTTTGCGGTTTAAATAAGTAATTTATATATTTTTATTTTGCAGTTAGCTTACATTTTTGTACAATGTTAATAGAAAAATATGGTGTAGATTGCCAAATTTTGGGTTGCTGATTAATGTGAACTTGGTTTAGTTCTATAAAAAAAATCATAAAAGGACATTATTTCCATTTTATTTTAAGTATATTTATGTCGAAACTAAAAAAGATTCTGGACCCGAATTCAGGTTCAGTAATTTTAAACTATTTGACGGAAATTTTGATAACATGAACTTAATCAAACCGAAATCTGATTTTATAAAAGAGGTTGAAACCCGCCCCGGTCCATTTTACCCCGGGTTAGGCGAGTCGCTTAAAAATTTTTAAATATATTCTGAAAAAGTTTAATAACTTGAAGAAAAAGTGTTTATTTTAATTTGCTAAAAAAACGCGAGAAAGCGTAAGTTTGGAAAAAGTAATTGAGTAAAGAATTTGGTATGAAATCGTGAGAATCACGGCTAAATCGTGATCTGGCAACCTTGCTCCAAATAATTAAAATGCTAATCTTATGATCGAGTCACTTTAATACTAATCTATCTTAAAAATTACGACGATATAAAATATTTTAATAAATTTAGCAATATAACTTTAAGAAAATTAAATATTGTAAAATAAATAATCATAAAAAAGTATCCGTTAAAAAATTTAGTTATAATAATTTCATTAATGGCAGCATGATCCTTGATATATCCTAACAAGCTTTATTTGCAGTGCCCGCAGATTGTTGTCATATACCTCAATTTTGATAGGCAAAAATTCAAATAGTACGAATAAATTCGGGAAGATATTCCATTTCTTGAAGGTTTCCCTATAAAATCTCCGATATGACCGTATGGGGGGTCTCAAAGTGATGAAATTTATGACTTATCCGTAATTTTTACGAGCAAAGTGTTCTAATTCTGAAAATGATGACAATAGAAATAATATTTTTTTAAAAAAAATAATAGGAATAATATTATTATAAACAAGCGCGTCTAAATATACAAGTTTGGATGGGTATTTGTCGCTTTGTAATAAATATGAATATGTCGTATAACAGGGTTAACAACGCTATATAATAAGATATTATAAATTTCATTAAAAAAAGAAATAGTATACCATCATCCACTCTAAAGCAGACCTTGTATTTAAATTCATGGAACGTGAATTTTAACTATTTGTGATAATATTTGGGAATAATTACATTTATGTATTATCATACTATTTAAATATTCGAAAATTTTATAAAAAATTGAGTCAATTGATTTATCATACAATTAAATTATCATGCAGGATTTATAAAGGTATAATCTAGTAACAGAAATTATTGAGAAATTTTATTTTAAAATTAATTGAATACATTAATGATATTAAAAATTTGAGCAAAAATATATTATTTATAAGATTAAAAATATTATTCAATTTGTTGAATATCTATAGAATCAGGGCATTGCATAGACTTTTAGCTACCAAGGAAGCTCTTTAAAAAATACATTTCACCTATTTTGCAAATTGTGAGATATAGCATTGCATCAAAACGAAGACTAAAATATATTAAAACTATTTAAATTGATATGGAACTTTTACATGTGTTTATGTGGAAATGTCAATAACTCCAAAGGCCGGCATTGCAAGCGCTGTAGAGGCAGATTCATTAGGCATTTAAAATGCAATGATACTATTGCCAAGGCCTTGACATCTGCTGGCATCTCATCAACGCCTACTGGCCTTTACAATTCCGATGGTAAGCGGCCTGATGGTTCTACTATGATCCCTTGAAAGAGAGGCGAATTCTTAACCTAGGATTTCTCATTCATCGATCCTCTTGCCCCTTCCAATATAAATAGGGATGCTCTACTGGACGCGGAGACGAATAAACTCGCTTAATATTCGCCATCGCTACCTGCCAACTATACATTCCTACCACTAATAGCCACGACTCTTACATCGTTCCGTTCGGCTCTCATGCCCTCGCCTTCTTTAAAGAGCTGGTAAAATGGATCTCTGTTAGGACCGAGGATCCCAACGAGGTAAGGTTAGCCCTCAACATGATAAAATGCAATTATCTCAGCTTTATATTCTCAATGACCGAAACCCCCTGATTGAACATCCTATGCGTAGGATAGACTTAGGCTATTATGAAAAAGGAACTTGAATCTCTATTGATAAAAGAGCAAAAATTAATGACTTTATATAATTGTGATTTACTAATATTATATTTTTTTTCCAATAATTGTGAATATTATAACTTATTTTGTAATTTTATAATCATTTTTGACTTTATACTAAGCTTTTCTATTAATAATTGAATTAAAACTGTTAAATTTAAAGATGGTTTTTTCCATTTTAGATTGAACTTTACCTTTAAACTTTTAATAATTTACTTAATCTGAAACCCAATTTAAAAAATGCCATCTAGTTTATACATGATCATTCAATTGAAATATTTGCCTTAATTATTATATTAAAAACTACCAGACCAAAATATATAATATTATATTAAAGTAATTAAGCAATAAAATGAAATTATAATAATTGACCAATTTTATGTAAAATCACCAAAAAGATATTGAAAAGATAAATTTTATATTTTGAATCATCAATGTTAGTTTAAGGAAACCATAAGCAGAATTATATGCCATATAGAATATCTATATATAAGAACATTTTTTTATAAATTTTTATTGATAAAATATGTATATTAAGGTTAATAGTATTTTTTCTCACTATTGATCTCCTGAAATCATCCTTTAGGATTAATTTATTAAATTCCAATGAATAATATGATATACATTAAACTAAATATAGATTATTTTTATCAGCAAGAGAAGTGGAATTAATGATAAAACATAATTTTAAATATTGTAAAGATTTTAAGGGTTATGTAACAAAAGTTAAATGTAATTAATGCGTAAAAAAATATATAATGTCAATATTTTATTAATACAACAAAGCCAAAGGAAATTTTAATTATTTTTTATTTAATGCCCATATAGAATTTTTATTTTTTTATATATGCCCACATACAAAATCCAACCAGTAGGATGAAGAAAATATTTTAATTACTTTTTATTTGATACCCATACCCATATCTATATTTTCTGTTTATTAAAATATTACCGACCACCTGGGACTGGACTCACCCATTAAGGAGGAGAGGTTGACCTCCTATTGGATAAATATTTTGATTAGCTACCGATTTACACATATAATGGACATATATATTTTTATAATGTTAAAAAACGACAACTTTTAAAATAAATAATAAAATTTAAGATCCCGTGAGGGTGTCGCGCTACGTTGCGGTAAGGGAATAGCGCTAAACTGGATAAATATTTAGTTAAAATATCCGTGGCGATTCGATAGTTCGATTACAACTCCGGGCATTGTACCACTTTCACTTTTTTCGCAAGATGTAAAAAAAAGGACTTAAATTTTTTAATATATCACCGGATGAATGGTTCTATGTCAATTCAGCGAAACACTTTTTCGCGAAACTTTCATCGCGAATGTCGTTTATCGTGAATGAATTTTATAGCGAAACTTTTATCGCAAATCCACATTAGCGAATACTTTTCCGCGAAAACATTATAGGGAAACAAATATCGCGAATTTTTTATAGCGAAACTCTTATCGCGAAACCTTTAAAGCGAATACATAAGAGCGAAATTTTTATCGCGAAACATAAATCGCGAAGACAATATAGCGAAAACTATTTCGCGAAATATAACGCGGCCTATTATTATTTTTTTATTTTTATTAAAAGAATTTATTTTATTTATATTTAATGTTAATATTTTATTTATCAACAATAAACATATTATATGATATATATTTTTTATTTATATTATTATATTATGAAATGAAATGGATTTCTTTTATTTGATATTTTTTTAATAAAAAAAATGATATGCTACTATTATAATATTATTTTTGTTACAATTTATTAGTGAGTTTCACGACCAAAATTTTAAACAAAAAATATTTTTTGGAGTTCAAAAAGATTTTTGAACATATTTTTATAAAAATTTTAAATCTATTTTGAGGAATTCTTTTGTGAATTTTATTATAAATAAACAATCTTTTAGGTGAAATCTTTGGGAGGGCCTCCTTTGATCGTATTATTTTGATCGTAAAATGGTCCATTTTGTCCATTTTTGGTCAAAATGGACGATTTTTTAATTTATAGGTTAGGTTTAGGGTTAGGGTAAGGGTTAGGGTTAAGGTTAGGGTTGGGGTTAGGGTTATAAATGATTTTAATTTCCGCGATTAAATAGACCAATCAGAAAAAAATGGACAAAATTTACGATCAAATGACTTTACGATCAAAGTTAGGCAAATCAAATCTTTTATAGTTTTTTTTTATCATTTTTGTAAAATTATCTATTTTTTAAGTATATTAAAAGAGGTGGGTTTTCTAAATAAAATTTTTTTAAAATATTTTTATTTAACTTATTTATGTTATTTTATATGATCTTTTTAAGGAAAATAATTTAATCTGACAACTTTTATATTCGTTATTGAAGATGTTCCTGGAAGAATGACAATTATAATCGGTATTTTTAAACATATTAGATTTTTTATACTGTAAAATATGTATTTTTAACATGTTAAATTAAAATTTCAATTGATCCACCATGTAAAAGTGACTGTCGTAGAATATTTTTTTTTAGTTTATATAAAATTAGTAGAAATTTCAATCATTTTTTTAATAATAACTTTGATTTTTTTGATTATCATTTTTTTCCATCTTTTTTGTAAAATGATTTTTGATAATCATTAATTTTTTTATGATTTTTAAAAGATTAATCATGAATTTTTTTCTGCTATATTAATTTTTGTTTTAAATATAATTAAATTTTTGCAAATAAATTTTATAATAAAAGATATCTCTTGTGTTTTATTAATTCAATATTTTGCTGATTAATTTAGGACTTGATTAAGTTAAGTTATAAGTTGAGTATTGTTCTCTTTTAAGTATTTTTTTTACGCACTAAATTTTGATTAGTTAACCCCTTCTTATTTTGTTAGTTGTTAACCGTGACTATAGGATATTTGATACCAAAATTATTCGTTATTATAAGGTAAAAACCACATTTTTATTTTACATTTTGTATCTCTCCTCAAGACACAACGCAATCACATTTTTGTTGTTTAAATTTTTGTAGAATTTTAATTAATAAAATAGTTTGAAAAATATTTTTTTAGATTAGTTCGATTAACACCCAATCTTTATAATATAATATAATTTTCTGTAATAACGTAATTTTAGAGTAAAGTAAATTCGTAATATGCGATGGTTGTATATTTCGATAAGTATCCTAAGCCTAGTTTTATTAATAAAGTTGCCATCCTTAAGGATATGGGTTATAAAATTTTGTATCAAAACATTAATGAATTGGATATAGGCCATCATGTAATTACATTAGGATTAATAGTAATTATATATTTAATTTATATTATTTTGAAATTTTTATTTAGAAAATGTACTTTGGTCTAATTGGAAAAGAGACACTCCTGTGTCGGCTGATTGTTGGGAAAAAATTTCGGTCTTGGAAAGTAATTTAAATGAAAAAGAACGGCAGACCAGAAATGGCGGAAATGTTGAAATGTAATAACGATGATCGTTTGGAAATGGTGGATAGATCTGTGGTTATCCTCCGGGAACTGAAAGAAATGAAAGAGGTGATTTATCAAGATATACATAAATTAATTAATTTGAATAGTAATGGAGGTAAAGGCCAAATATGTGTTCCAACGGGGTCAGCGGAAATATTTTAATGTACCCGCTGTGGGTATAAGGGCCACAAGGTAGAGACCTGTGTGGTCAAAGAACAAAATTTTTGTGAGGGTTTTCCGTTAAGGAAATCGATACTAGAAAATTATAATGTTAGAAAAATTTCTGGTACCAACACGAATAAATTGGAGGTTCCACAATCGAATTATGGTAAATCCCGTTTATTTTTTAAGTGTAACAAACCGGGACATGTAGCCATAAATTGTACCGAAAATTGACTATATGTTTGCAAGTGTAATCATATAATAGGTAAGGGATCGGGAGGTAGAAATAGTAATAAATTAAATTACCATGCTGAAATGAGATATAATTCTCATAAGAGCCGTGGTTTTAACAGAAATTTTTTTATCCTGATGATAAAATAATGAAAATTCTAATAATTATAGATGGGGGAAATATCCTAAGGGTATTGTTAAATATTCCGATAAAAGGGATGTTAATACGTTCGAATGGAAAAGATATCCCCGTGATATTGTTAAAAAAAATATGAATATTATTAAAGAACCGCTAAATTCCGAGTTGAATTTATGTTCAAATGTGAATTCTCATGAAACTGATGTTTCAAATGAAATAAATATGGATCTGTCAATTAAAATATATGAGATTTTAATGACTGAGTGATTAGTCGAACCTTGTCTTTGTTTGAGAGTTACTGTAAGAATTGACTCGAGGGACATCGACATGTTGTTCGACACAGGGGCTAGCATTGCAATAATGTCTAGGAAAAATTATTATAAGTATTGGCCTGGGGCCATACTTGAAAAAGAATCTCAGGCAATTTGACGAGTCGGAAATTGTAGTTTTGGGAAAAACTAAGTTGGGAGTAATTCTCCACGATAGCACATTTTTCCTAGATTTATGGGTAGTGAAGAAAGATGTGGAGACCATCATGGGGATGGGATTGGATTGTTCAGTTAGGTCCTTTCAATAATTATTGGAATATTTTTGCCATACATAATGGTTCGGTCCTAAATGAGACTAAAAACAAAAATATTGCTGATAATGCTCGAAAAAAAATTTATGAAATAGAAGAGACGGATTTAACCGTAAAAGAAGAGAATTCAACCCTTAATTCTGATAGGTATGTAAATTCCACGGAATTATATGTTGAGGATAATATTAGCATTAATGGAAACCAAATGGTTGCTATTGACAGTAATGAATTACATAAAATGCGTGAGGATATATCTCTTTTAATGAAGAAATATGAAATAATTTTTGAAGACAAGTTAGGTTGTCTTAATGATTATCAAGTAGAGGTAAAGTTAAAAGAGGGATTCTCACCTATTTTTCTGGCATGTCGACGAGTTCCTTTTGAATGGAAAAATGAAATCGATGATGAATTAGACAGTTGGGTAAAAGTGGGTATCATTGTTCCAGTGGAATATAGTGAATGGGCCACACCTTTAGTTCCCGTAAAGAAATCCAATGGAAAGTTGAGATTATGTGCTGATTTTCGAGTCACTGTAAACTGTTGGGTTGTGGATGTCAAATATCCCTTACCCAGAATTGAAGAAATATTGGCCAATTTAAAGGGTGCAAAATATTTTTCTAAAGTGGATTTTTTTTTCGGCATATTTACAATTACCGTTGAAGGAGAAAATTCGCAAATTGCTAACTATAACGACGCCTAAAGGCCTGTTTGCTTTTTGTAGATTACCTTTTGGATTAAGCGTATCCACATTTATTTTTCAGCGTACAATGGCATCGGTTTTCCAAGGTTTGGAAGGGATATTTTATTACATGGATGATGTGTTGGTCACTGGGGCTACGCCAGATCAACATAACATCGTCTGGAAGAGGGTTTTAAGAGAATTAGTGCTAAAGGCTTGAGAGCAAGCAGATAAAAAAGTGTTATTGAAGTCACCGAAGTTAATTATTTTGGGCATCTAATTAATGGCATTGAGGTGAAGCCTTTGGATAAAAATTTAAAAAATATATCGAATATAAAACAGCCCAGTAGTAAGGCTGAGGTGCAATCCTTTTTGGGTATGGTGAATTACTATCATCGGTTCATATAGGATTTTGCGAAGGTAGCTGCGCCGTTATATGATTTATTAAAGAAGGGAAGATATTTTGAGTGGGCATTTGAACAGTAAACGGCTTTTGAAATTTTAAAGGAAAAAATTGGAAACGAACCGATTTTGGTATGTGTTGCAGTTTTACTTTACAAAAAAATGCATTATGCAAATCGTAAACAAAAATAATGTTTTATTAAAATATCCCCGTCTATGTAAATGAGAAAAAAACGCGTGAGATTTGTAGATTTTTTCATACTTTAACAGTTTTAACAAGTGGGATGTAGAACTTTTTATTCTTCGCTAGTGAGACTATGTAAATGTTGATTAAAGAAAAAGGATATATAATGGAGAAATTATGAGGCGAAAAAGGGGATTATTATTTTAACTAAAATTTACTTTTAATTTTTTAATTATATTTTATTTTATTTTTTTATGATTTTTACTATTATAATTTTGAATAAAGAATTAAAGTTGATTTTATGATTTCGTGATTCCTAATTATTATTAATTTCCTTTTATATATATATATTTGTTTTCTATTTTTATATTTAGGTTTTGATGCACAATGACTACCATGTCGTTGTGACAGTGGTGCCGAAGAGCGGAGGAGACCGGCCCTTAATAACCTTCAGTCTGTGACCGGCAACAAGGAGATGTGTCAAACTGTATTCTAATACAAAAAAAAAATTCCAGAAGAACGTAAGAAAAATATGTAAATAAAGATGAAAGGGAAAAATTATGTGGTTAAGATTATGTTTATGTAGGAATATAAAATCTAGAAATTAAAGACAAAGGTTTTGAAACTAATAAAGACTATGATATTTTAGATTTTAGAATTATTATCAAGTGATCACTAGAAATAACTTTGACAAAGAAATAGAAACATAAATTGCGAAAGTTAATATTTAACTAATAGGTTGCTGAGATATAATAATTAAAAAATTCGGTGAATAAGATTAGAATATAACTTTATTGTTAGGAAATAGTTGATTAAATTCTTATTGAAGATTTACGTTTAACTTTTATTTTAAGGGCTGCGAGAGATAAAACAGCCTCAAGGATTAATGTGAATTAGTATATTAGGTTGTAGATTAACCAAAAAATCTTCATAGAGAGAATCGGCTTTTCGTCATTAGAAAATTTAGGCCGCAATCGAGCTCAATTTGAGATCGGATTTTTATTTTGAATCATGAATAAGATTTAAGAAGAATCATACAATATTATTCTAATAATACAAAAGCAAAAACATGCTTTAGAAATATACATATCAGTTTTCAACAACGGTTGTGCGAAAAATTATAATGATTAAATTTCATAAGTTCTTCAAAGACGTGGGGTGAAAACCATAGTGATTAGAAGTAAGAGGTTGTTCATGTAAGTATGAAAACTTTTATGATTAGGTCATTGATTTCTCAACAACGTATGTATGAAAAGAGATTTATATATTTCAGCAGTTTTTTAAAGACTGAGTGTCAAAGAGTACATGAGGAAATAAATACACAATGATAATTTTTTTAAAAAAAAAAAAGATAGGTTTTGATATATATTTTAGAATAGGATTTTTAAATATAAATTTAGACATGGCTGAAAAGAAGATGAGATCTAAATACAAGTAAATTTTTCAATGAAAATATGGGTCTAGGCTTCATTAAGGGGAGAGGGGTGATAGAATGTGATATATTTATATAATTTATTATATTTTGCTACGTATTATAAAATTTAAGATTTAGTATAATTTACGCCATTTATTAAAGGCAGAATTAGTTTAGAGGAGATAAATGTAGATATGTAAATAGATTATTTTAGGTAGAAGTAGATTAGATGTGATAACCCGATATCTCAGCAAGGACAAACTGTCGTAGAAGACCCGAAAGTCTGAAAGATAGATACGATTACAAGAATTAGAGGCAACAACCAATCAATTACAAGAGAAAGGGGGAAAACAAGCAAATTGATAGAAAAGAGGGTCAAGACGTTATGCTGCAATCGTTAATCGCTGACCAATAATAGCCAATTATTCCGAGACTTTAGTCTTGATAAGAAAGCTACGATAAATTGTAAAAAAGATTAAGACAGACTAGCAAAAAACAAGAGAGGAAAGGAAACTGGATGTCATCGATAATCGTTATCAATCGTGGATAGTGGAAAACAGGCGTGTATCAAGTTCGTCAGTGGCTTACAGCGATAAAAAGCTGATCGTTTCACAGGGTGACAAGCGACAGATAGAATTCAAAAATTTCAAGCGACAAAGCCTTCGTTAGAACTTAGAAGACAGCAAAAATTAAGAAGAACAAGTCGAGATCGAAAGAAGATTGATTATTCGCAGATTGGTGGGTCTAACTTAAGTGGAAGGGTGTTGCAGTTTTACTTTACAAAAAAATGCATTATGCAAATCGTAAACAAAAATAATGTTTTATTAAAATATCCCCGTCTATGTAAATGAGAAAAAAACGCGTGAGATTTGTAGATTTTTTCATACTTTAACAGTTTTAACAAGTGGGGTAGAACTTTTTATTCTTCGCTAGTGAGACTATGTAAATGTTGATTAAAGAAAAAGGATATATAATGGAGAAATTATGAGGCGAAAAAGGGGATTATTATTTTAACTAAAATTTACTTTTAATTTTTTAATTATATTTTATTTTATTTTTTTATGATTTTTACTATTATAATTTTGAATAAAGAATTAAAGTTGATTTTATGATTTCGTGATTCCTAATTATTATTAATTTCCTTTTTATATATATATATTTGTTTTCTATTTTTATATTTAGGTTTTGATGCACAATGACTACCATGTCGTTGTGACAGTATGTTTCAATAACGATTTGGAAATCAGTATGGCAGTAGATGCCTCGAATAAAGGGGTTGGTGGAGCGTTATTACATGTAATAGAGGGCTTAGAGAGACCCATCATATTTTTCTCGCGAGTTTTTCGAGATGTTGAAACGAGGTATTCTGTGATTGAACAGGAGGCCTTGGCCGTTATTTTTGGGTTGACAAAATGTCGTGAATATTTGATTGGTAAAAGATTTGTAATTTTTACCGACCACAAACCTTTAATTCACTTATTCAGAAAGGACAACCGGGAGTTGATGCTATCTCCCCGAATCCAACGTTGATTATTATTAGTGGGCAGTTTTAACGTGGAGATTAGATATCGTCGAGGCAAAGAGAATCATTTGCCTGATATTTTGTCTAGGTTAGGTTCTGGCTGTGCAGATCCTGAAATAAATGATAGGATAAGTATTGATAGAGAGAAAGCCTTAGTGCGTACTCTGTCATATATTTTAAAAGGAGGTCCTACCAATTGGGAGGATCTGAAAACAAATACTGTGAACGACAAAGATTTAATAAAAAAAATACAAAAAGAGTTGTCAATTGTTGATGATTGTATTATGAGGGAAACAGGGCCGTAATTCCTTATAAATTACTGAGTAAAATCATGAATTTATTGCATGCCGGACATCAAGGTCGGGACAAGATGAAATCTTAGGTTCGGGAATATGTATGGTGGCCTGGTATGGGCAATGATATTGAACAGATTACCAGGAAATGTGTTCCTTGTAATACCTATGCCCCGTAAAGAAGTAGGGCAAGTTTGGCCTAGATCAAAGAAACCTTGGGAACATATCCACATTGATTTATTTGACCTTGATAAAAAATCATATTTTTAGTGGTAGATTCATTTTCCAAGTGGATAGAATATGCAGAAGTGTATGGTTATACCACTAAAATAGTTATCAAAAAATTAAAGGAATTATATGTCCGATTCGGTTTTCCCGACACGATAGTGTCTGATAGGGGTCCCGCCTTCGTAAGTGAGGAGTTCAGTTTTGTGCTGTGTCACAGACCCAGCATATTCTTACGCCGCCGTATCATCCCAGCTCGAATGGACAAGCTGAGAGGATGGTAGCAATTGTTAAAAATTGGATTAGAAAGGCTGGTAATCGTAAGGATGAGGCTTACATGTCTCAATTATATTACCTAAATTCTCGCAATCGAGAGGGGGTTACGCCTGTAGAGTTATTTTTAGGTAGGCGAACACGGGGTCCTTTAGATTTATTGAAACCAAAAGGGAAAATTATTACCTCAGTGAGAGTAAAATTAGGAATAAAATTTTCATTGGGCCAGAAGATTTGAGCCAGATTGTTTGATAATCGGGGAAGGAAGTGGGAAAAGGGTCGGGTTGTAGTAAACCGGGGTTCAAAATTAAGTGAAATTTTGTTAATAACCTGGTTTACTGTGATCCGTCATCCGATCACATGAAATTAGGAGAAAATAAGAAGGGGTAAATATTATGAGAAGATATACTCGATTTTTTTTAGAATGAATCTTAAAGGTACTAATTAAACGGTTTATATCGTGTCAGGTTTCAGTATATTGGGTCATTTTTTATTATTCAATTTATACAAGTTTTTGTGGTCAATTTCTGTCCAATTTTATGGTTCAATTCAGACAGGTTAATTAAAAAGTTTTTTACCATTTTACTGATATTGGAAAAGAATAAGGATTGGGGGATTCGCTTGATTGATTTAATATTTGTATAAATAATTTTTGTTTGGCAAGAAAAGTTTTTCTTTGTCTAACCAGAGGCCAGGGTAGATGGTCATTTGAAAAGAAAAGTTTGATAATTACCGTTATGTATATGAGTAAATTAGAGAAGAAAAGAATAAGGGTTGGGGGATTCGCCTGATTGAACTAACGAACTAACATTTGTGTAGATGATTTTTATTTTGGTATTGTTTGACTTATAAAGATGTTTTAGTAACATTTGTATAGAGGATTTTTGTTTGGTATGGTTTGACTTTTTTTTTGAAAATTGACGTTATGTTTATAAGTCAATTAGAGAAGAAATGAATAAGGATTGGGGGATCGCCTGATTGATCTAATATGTGAATAGAAAAGTTTTCTTTTTGTATTAAAAAAGTTTTTGTTTGGTCATGTCTGTGTTTTGATTATTCACATTGATAAAAAGTTTTTTCCAATCGGCAGTGTCTGCCAGTTGTTATTTTTTTTATCTGGTTTTATGTTGTGGTCAGACGTAAAAGTATATATTTGTTGGAAAGAAAATACAGTATCAATTTGGGGAATGACTTTTTTATCATGGTGCTTCATAACATATATTAAAAAGAAAATCTTTAACATTTGGTAAAAAATTCTTTTTTGTTAAATATATTTTTTTTCCCAGCCCTTCTGTTTATGTTTTTTCTCCTAACTTATTTTTATATATGGTGAATTCCATATCAAATCAACAAAAAAAAGTCGATTTTCAACCCGACCCCCTTCAATTTTTCTTAAATTTTGTATACTGGTAGTATATACTATAACTAAGAAAAAAATGAAATTTTACCTTCCAACACTGTTTACCCGCTAAGATATGGCCGTTTTTAATAAAATGTCCATCATATTTATTTTTATGTCATTTTAAAGAACTATTATTAAGCTACAAAAAAATTTTTAATTATTTTTCTAACTTTATTATTTCTCGAGATATTTGAAAATAAATGAGGTGCATTTTGTCAAAAATGTACCATTTTTCCGCGCTTTAAACGGCCATATCTTAGCGGGTAAACAGTGTTGGAAGGTAAAATTTCATTTTTTTCTTAGTTTGTATATACTACCAGTATACAAAATTTAAGAAAAATTGAAGGGGGTCGGGTTGAAACCTTGGTTGATTTGATATGGAATTCACCATATATGAATGATATTTATGGATAAAATATTTTTCCCCTTTTTCGTGGCATAAATATCATTAGTATTTTTTTTTTAAACGGTAACTTATGATAATTTATTCTCTTTTATATTTTTTTATGTTTGTATTACACTTATGTATTTTAATAATTTTTTTTTTAAAAAGAAAAAAAAAATATATATATTAAATAAATTTTCCTTTTATATCCAATTGCCAAAATGTAACATTAACATATCTTAATAATCACATATGAAACATATTCCCCAATATCAGTCCAATGTACGTATGAAGACTCTTGTCAAGCTAGTTATCAAGCCAACGCTCATAGAAGATTATCGTTTATTCAACCTTTCAAAGCAGTGACAACTAAGCCCCCCCTCCCCCCCCCCCCCGATTACATAAATATGACGTTAATGTAGACAAATAGAGATCAAATCTTTTTACGCTATGAATATGATATGATATAGGAATTCGTATAAGCAAATTACCGTCCTAACATGTTACACGATGATGTCCATATAGCATACCTTTGTAGGACCTAGAACATTCATTATTCTCTTAATATCATTAATAATCAAGAGGCATAATTATATAAATATGGAGTAAAATTAGACAACGGGATATCATATATTTTTCCTATGAACATGATATGAAGAAAAATTCTCTTATTATAATAATTGGTAAGATCTTTGTATTATATATTTGTAAATATATATTGAATATTATATATATGATTTGATAGGCGTGTCACTGGCCCATAAATGGGTGGCATGTCGTAATTCGCAATATTTTTTTTTAGTTTATATAAAATTAATAGAAATGTCAATCATTTTTTTAATAATAACTTTGATTTTTTTGATTATCATTTTTTTGCATCGTTTTTGTAAAATGATTTTTGATAATCATTAATTTTTTTTATGATTTTTAATAGATTAATCATAAATTTTTTTTGCGATATTAATTTTTGTTTTAAATATAATTAAATTTTTGCAAATAAATTTTATAATAAAAGATATTGTGTTTTATTAATTCAATATTTTGCTGATTAATTTAGAGGCTTGATTAAGTTAAGTTATAAGTTGAGTATTGTTCCCTTTTAAGTATTTTCTTTACGCTCTAAATTTTGATTAATTCACCCCTTCTTATTTTGTTAGTGACATTTATCATAATCGTTATTTTTTAAGTTTTTTTGACGAATCGGCTAAAATAAGTATTGTAAACATGTATTAATAAAACTTCAATGAAGATGTACCCTAGATAAGTGACAATTGTCATAATCCTTATTTTTAAAGTTTTTTTGATGCAAATAGGTAAAAATATAGATTTTAAACTTGTTAAATTAAAATTTCATGAAAATGTACCAGAAAAGTGACAATTGTAATAATCGTTATTTTTAAACTTTTTTTGACGTAAATGGGCCAAAATAACTATTGATAACATGTTTAAATAAATAATCATTTTAAAAGTTCTTTGAATTTTTTTGACGCAAATGGGCAAAAAATAAATTGCTAACATGTTTAAATAAAAGTGAAGATGTACCCTAGATAAGTGACAATTGTCATAATCCTTATTTTTAAAGTTTTTTGACGCAAATGGGCAAAAATAGAAATTGCTAACATGTTAAAATAAAATATCAATGAAGATGTACTATAGATAAGTGACAATTGTCATAATCGTTGTTTTTAAAGTTTTTGATACAAATGGATAAAAATATAGATTGTAAAAATGTCAAATTAAAATTTCATAAAGATGTACCATATAAAAGTGACAATTGTCTTAATTGTTATTTAAAAGTTTTTAAATTTTTTTGAAGCAAATGGGCTAAAATATAAATTGCTAATATATTAAAATAAAATTTCAGTGAAGATATACCCTAGATAAGTGACAATAGTCATAATCGTTATTTTTATAGTTTTTGAATTGTTTGACTAAATTGGACAAAAATATAAATTTTAACATGTTAAAATAAAATTTCAGTCGAAACAAAAAAACAAATCGATATTTTCATGCTCATAATCGTTGTTCCTTTTATCCTGCTTAAAATTTGATAAAAATATGCAAAGTGATTATTAAAGATAGTTGTAACCTATGTTAAATTCTAAACTTTTAAGATATGGATTCACAATCTTAATTAATTAATTTTAATTCTACATTATAAAAATAACCTTGCATTCATAGTTAGCAAATATTTTTGTATAATCGTGGCAAAATAGTGCTGAGTCTGAATTCAGGGTAGGATTTTTATAGAAAGAACTTAAAAACCATATGAATATTATTTAGTAATATGATACAATCAACATCCTATAAATTTAATGTTAAGATTTTATTTTTATAAAATGGTTAAAATGGATTACAATCTATATTTAACCTATTTACATCAAAGAACTTTAAAAACAACGATTATAACAATTGTCAGTTTTCAATGGTATATCTTCATGAAATTTTAATTTAGCAACAAAAAAATTGAAAAAAACTTTATTAACAACGATTATGACAATTGTAACTAATCTATGGTACATCTTCACTGAAATTTTATTTTAACATGTAAGCAATTTATATTTTTGCCCATTTGCGTCTAAAAAATTTAAAGTTATAAAATAACGATTATGACAATTGTCACTTTTCTATGGTACATCTTCATGAAATTTTAATTTAACATGTTTACAATCTATATTTTTACTTATTTGCGTCAAAAAACTTTAAAAATAACGATTATGACAATTGACACATATCTAGGGTAAATTTCAATGAAATTTTATTTTAACATGTTAGCAATACTTATTTTAGCCTATTTACGTCAAAAAAATAAAAAAAGTTATAAAATAACGATTATGACAATTGTCACTTTTTATGGTACATTTTCATGAAATTCTAATTTAGCATGTTAACAATCTATATTTTTACCCACTTGCGTTAAAAAAATACAAAAAACTTTAAAAATAACGATTTTGACAATTGTCACTTATCTAGGGTACATCTTCACTGAAGTTTTATTTAAATATGTTATCAATACTTATTTTGGCCCATTTACGTCAAAAAAAGTTTAAAAATAATGATTATGATAATTGTCACTTATCTAGGGTACATCTTCACTGAAGTTTTATTTAAACATGCTAGCAATACTTATTTTAACCCATTTTGGTCAAAAAACTTTAAAAATAACGATTATGACAATTGTCATTTTCAATGGTACATCTTCTTGAAATTTTAATTTAGCATGTACAATCTATATTTTTACGCATTTGCAACAAAAAAATTCAAAATAAACAACGATTAAGACAATTGTAACTTATCTATGGTACATCTTCACTGAAATTTTATTTAAACATGTTTGCAATGCTTATTTTAGCTTATTTACGTTAAAAAAATTCAAAAAAGTTATAAAATAACGATCATGACAATTGTCACTTTTCTATGGTACATCTTCATGAAATTTTAATTTAACATGTTTACAATCTATATTTTTACCCATTTACGTTAAAAAAATTTTAAAAAGTTTAAAAATAATGATTATGATAATTGTCACTTTTCTAGGGTAAATCTTCACTGAAGTTTTATTTAAACATACTAGCAGTACTTATTTTAACGCATTTTTGTCAAAAAAATCAAAAAACTTTAAAAATAACGATTATGACAATTGTCACTTTTCAATGGTACATCTTCATGAAATTTTAATTTAGCATGTTTATAATATATATTTTTACCCATTTGCAACAAAAAAATTCAAAAAACTTTATAAACAACGATTATGACAATTGTCACTTTTCAATGGTAGATCTTCATGAAATTTTAATTAATTTACATCTATATTTTTACCATTTACAACAAAAAAATTCAAAAAACTTTATAAACAACGGTTATGACAATTTTAACTTATATCTATGGTACATTTTCACTGAAATTTTATTTTAACATGTAACAACTTATATTTTTGCCCATTTACGTCAAAAAATTGTAAAAATTCTTTAAAAATAATGATTATGACTATTGTCACTTTTATATGGTACATCCTAATTGAAATTATAATTTAACATGTTAAAAATACATATTTTTGCCCATTAGCGTTAAAAAAATCTAATGTTTAAAAATACCGATTATGATAATTGCCATATTTCCAAGGAACATCTTCATTAAATTTATAATTTAATATCTTTACAATATAAATGATATTTTCGCCTTTTTGAGTCAAAAAATTTCAAAAATCTTAAAAATAACGAATATGACAATTGCCACATTAAATTATTTTCCTTAAAAAGATCAAAAATAAAGTTGAATATAAATATTTAAAAAAAAATTATTAAGAAAACCCATCTCTTTTAATATACTTAAGAAATAGATAATATAAAATAACATAAATAAGTTGAATATAAATATTTAAAAAAAAATTATTTAGAAAACCCACCTCTTTTAATATTATTAAGAAATAGATAATTTTACAAAAATGATAAAAAACTATAAAAGATTTCACTTAAATTGTATATTTATAATAAATTTCACAAAAGAATTCCTCAAAAAAATACATTTACAAAGAAGATTTAAAATTTTTATCAAAATATGTTCAAAAATCTTTTTCTTCAAGAAATATTTTTTACTTAAAATTTTGAGCGTGAAAATCACTAATAAATTGTAACAAACATAATATTACAATAGTAGAATATCATTTTTTATTAAAAAACATCAAATAATAAATAATATGTTGTTTTCCTTTAAATAAATGCATTCGCAATATATTTATTGTTTCGCGGTAATGCGCTCGCGATAATGACTTCGCGCAAACATATCATCGACCTTACTATCAATAAATTAATAATATATTCCTTGTGAAATATGGATGTTGAAGGAAATGTTGCCGCATGTAATTTTTTGCGACAGATATGCAAATTTTATAGTTAATTTTTTAAAGATTTATTCTGGTTAATCATCCAAGGGAGTATATATCCTACTTCACAACGTATGTTATCCAAAATGAATGGATTGTATCCTACTATTTAAAAAAAGAAGTCAAATTTTAGGAACGAAGTAAAACAAAAGTCCCCTTTTCCCATATTTTAACAATAATTAACTATCAAATATCGATTAAGAATTTTTACAATTAGCTAATGATCAAAATTTAAAGTAAGTTTTCCGTTACCTCTAAAAAAGAGTTCTTTTAAAAGCGATTAACGAATTGCGTTTTTTTTCTCAAAAAAGGTAACATTATTACTTTACAGCACTAGCAATGACTCATTTTGATGTTTGAGAGCAGCATTATTAATATATTCCATTTGGAATGAGAATGTTGAAGGAAATGTGATAATGGTTGAAGCATATTAACTGCAAATTTATCGTTAATGATTTATTCTGGTTAATCATCCAAGGAAGTATATGTATGTTTGTCTTACTGAATGAATTGTAATCTACAGTTAATAAATAGAATAAAAGTGCGAAATGTTATTTGTTACTGGAGTGGCCATCTCGGTGATGGGGTATGATAAGTATCTGAGTATTTGACCGGATGAAGTGATTAAAAGAGAAGAGATATGCAAAATTAACTAATATAAAAATAAATTAAATATGGTATAAATTTTTGTAATTGAATAACAATTATAATATATTTATTTATAATTAAATTAGCCTTTAATAATAAGATTTTTTATAATTAAATTAGCCTTTAATAATAAAATTTTTTCAGGATGAACATATTTTCAGAATGGTACTTGAATATGTATTCATGAATTTCATATAAATATCAGGAGCTCACCAGTAGATTATAGGTCAGAAATTTACCCTTCATTTGATTATAATTTTGAAATTAGACAGATTTAATTCTTATAAGCCCCTTACATCAGACCTATTTTTCTGGATCAAATAAATTATTTGGGTTTTCCTGGGCTTGGGAAATATTTTTCACCATTAATATGGACTTGGACATAGCTTGAGAAACATTTTTCATAATTATTATAGACTAAGATTCCTGTAAATTTTTTAATTTTAAATATGGACTAGAAAATGGCCTGAAAATTTCTTTTTAAGACATGGCAAGGCCTGATCAAAAACCAAGGCCCATGCAACTTTCATATTCTGATTGTATTTTTAAATGCATTGTGACTTTTTATATATTTTATTTCAGTCCTCAACTATCAAAATTATTATGGTCTTTTGCGGGTTTGAGAAAACCAAGTGCGAGGACCTAGCTTGGGAATTTTTTTAATATTAGGCATAGGTGTAATATTTAACACGTAATATTTATATGGCCCTCAGGTAAAATCTAATTTAAATTATTCAAAAAAATAGTATTCACTCTTAGTCTTAATGGGTTGGCCTTCGTTGGAGTGAGCTAGGTTAAAATAGACTAAAAAATAGATATGGTTTTTAGAGATTTACCTATCTCCAGGCTTGGAAAATTACTATCGGTTAGCCAGGTTTGAGAAAATTTTTTTATAAAATTATTATGGGTTGGGCTGGGCTTGGAAAGTATTTTTATAAATTATATTGGGCTGGGCTGGGAAAATTTTTCAAAATTATTATGAGCTTGGACGCTTGAGAATTTTTTTATTATTAATTATAGATCAGACATTGGCCCAAAACAAATTTTTTTGCAGGCCTGGGCTTGACCTGATCAAAAAACAAAGGCCCATGAGAATCTGAATTTTGATTGTATTTTTAAATTCATTATGATTATTTAAATATTTTATTTCAGTTCTCAACTACCAAAATTATTATGATCTTTCATTGGGCATGGAAGAATTTTCATAATTAATATGGCTTTGGACTTTGCCTGGAAATTTTTTTAAATATTAAATATTAGGTATGTATAAGTAATCAGTAATATTTAACAAATAATATTGGTATTATCAAGTAAATGCTTTAAATTTATTTTTACTCAAACCATAGCACTTAGTTTTAATGAATTATACCAGGCCTGAAGGGATGAGGAGGTAAGAAGAATAAAAATTGGATATTATTTTCAAATAACAGGTAACATGCATAAAAGTTAGAAGAAAATTTTCATTCTCCGTCATTTTTGACGGGCTATTTACTAGTTATTATATAATATATAATATATAATATGTTATATTTTTTATTAATTAAAATATCATTTTTATTTTTTTTTATAAATACATAGTATATTCTCAAAATATTATTTACAAAAATTTTTTATAGTAACAATTTGTAATATACTAAATATCTGTTTAGATTAAAAAAAAAAAAATATGTTATAGTGTTTCATAGTAATTGTTCAGAGTTTGCAAATTTTAATTAAAAAAATATGATATATTAATATAAAACCCGGCTGAAGGCCTGCAATATAAAAGGTATGGGGATTTTTTAGTTGAGCCCCCTGAGATTGTAAAGGCTAGTGACGCCCCTGAATCTATTCACTTCATCATATGTTGAACTTTTATCTCATGATTCCATATCTTCCATAACATCATACAAATTGTCTGGTAAATTAAAAATTAGCTTTCTAGTGTCTATTATCACAATTTAAGAAATATATTTCTATTTTATCTATAGATTTTTTTATATTATTTTGATCCCACTCTGGATAATTCAGTGTAATTTCTTTTACAAATCTAAAAATAGATTTTTACCTTTAAGTTACTATATATTATTTTTTTTATACAACACATGTTTATTATCTCTTAGTTTCCATTTGGTGTATCACTCCACTGCCCATATGCCTTTTTGCTACCATAGTATCTAAAATTTATATTTTTTATAGAAGAATTAAAGGTTGAAAGCTATTAATTTCCATTACACTTTTCGCTGCCACCATATAGGATGATGGGGATAAAATCAAAACAAGTATTAAATATAATTTATTTTTATTTACATTAGATCTAATAAATTTATAATCCTCTTTTTACATTTTAAAAGTAGTATATATAGATACTGTTATATATAAATTTATACCTTATGGTATTTTAGTTTTGTTTATATTAAAAAAAACATTTTACCTAACTTAATGATTGTTTAGTATCGATTAACAAATTATATATAGATAACAATTTTGTATAACACATTCATTTTTATTTTCACTTTTTAGATTCATTTTTATACAATCATTTTTTTACGCGATGATGTGAATTATTATTATGCCTAATATGATGTGCATTCATACAATACATATATGCTGTTGTCAAAGTTATGAATAAATATACAGAAAACTACCAAGACTACCATATTACTATCATTAGTTTCACAGATTATTATCACATGCAAAATAAAATTAGAATAATATAAAAATAACATTACAATGTTTCTATATACCCAAACATGGATATTCAAAATTAGTAATGCGAATGTATGATATTTAATTTACAATACTATTTAAAGCGTTGTAAAC
This sequence comes from Gordionus sp. m RMFG-2023, assembly GCF_954871325.1. Classification (NCBI taxonomy): domain Eukaryota; kingdom Metazoa; phylum Nematomorpha; class Gordioida; order Chordodea; family Parachordodidae; genus Gordionus; species Gordionus sp. m RMFG-2023. The sequence continues at coordinate 21,297,448 of NC_088775.1, forward strand.
GTTACTCAAAAAAAAACACGTTACCGTTACCTTTTTTAAAAAGGAACGCGCGTTACTGACTATTCAAAAAAGTAACGGGTTACTCGTTATTTAAAAAATTAATTATTATATACAAAATTTTTTTATTATTAACCTACAATATATAATATTAATAAAACTATATAGAAAGAATATATATTAAGATAAGATTTTTTTATAAAAAAATTTTTCATATATATAATTATAATATAAATATAATTATACAAAAATAATATATTATGTATAAGATAACATTTTTTTATTTATTTTTACCAACAATTGATTTTCAAAATTTTGATCAGATAAGAGCGCTTAGTGCTCAACACAGCTTTCCCCGTGCTAAACACACGTTCAATTGGCGCAGAAGATGGAAGAGTTGTATTATATATAATAAATAAAAATTTTAATTCGAGGAATTTATTAAAAATATTTAAAGATCATCTTTATTTTGTAAAAAGCTTAATATATCATCTTCACCATCATTCATTTCCTCATCAAAATTTTTTTTATCTTTATCAAAAATTATTTTGGTATGTGTGTTGGATAAAGGAATTACGACTGCTCTTTCTTCGTCAAGATATTTTCTCAAACTTTTAGAATTCTTCCTTTGTTGACATCTAATTTGATTAAGGGCCAATCCAATTTAAATAAGGGTGAATTATTGCTGATAATATATATTCAACTTTATAGATATGTTTGAATCTATTGAAAATAAGATAATCAAAATATAAATTTTAAGCAATATGAACTGTATTACCTTTTATCTATGCCTACCAGGATTGAATCAATAAGTGGCTTACAAAACTTAAAATTATTCAAAGCCATTTTTTTAAGTTTCAATATTATAATAGTTATCGTGGGAGTGAGATATCCCAAATGCATTTTTTCTTCACTCTCTAAAGTTATGGAGCCGTAGCAATCGGTTCCATAACCTATAAAATCATATAAATACATATCATATCTCTTAATTAACACTAACCATACAATATTCATTCATGAACGACTTGTCGTTATCTGAAAATCTCTGTAATTCAGATAAGATTCGTCAAATTTTTTACAATTCTCCTTAATAAGACTATCTTCAATTTCACTTAAAAAAAGAGTTCCAACTCTACACAGTTTGAAGATTGCCCATGTTTATTCCACAATAGCTTATACTTAGAAGATGTAATTTTTGAAATGGTTTTAAAATGGACATCGTTACCTTTTTTTTCAATGTCAACACTTACAATGAGATTTAATGGTGTGCTGAACAGGAATGATATTTTGATTTTCAAATAGATCAAATAATGGCAGAGAAACTATTTATCATCCGATTCCTCTCCTTGTTCATATACTCTAATAAATTTTAAATAAATATATTATAATTTTTTTACTTGAAAGCTTTTATATAATTTCTAGCATTGTCGGTAATGTATTTGGTCATTTTATATCTTATGTGTGGTAAAAATTTTAAAGATTATTTTTGCAAGATAATCAAATCTGTGTTTTTGGTTTAGCCTTTTACAAGGTAAGCAGGCTGAAACCCTCTCAAGAGTGTCAAAAACTTTTTAAAAGACAATATTATTTAACTATAAAATATATATTTTATATGCCGATGATAAGCTGACCAAGAATCCACAGTTATATAGACAATTTTTAGAATACACAATAAATCCACTAATTTCTTTGCCATACGAGAGTAGGCCTAAACATTTCATTTTTAGTTGGTTGTTTTTGATAATATTAATAAAAGCAGTGTTTTCTACAATTGAAAATATCTTCAATTACAAAATTAATAACTAATTCATAACAGGATTGTGCTATTTTTATCTTTGATGTAGATGAATTCTGCATCTTATGATTTATTAATTAAAATATTATTAATTCCTGAATTTTTTATTAAAAATAACTTAGATTTTTCAATAATTGAAGATAAATCTCTTAAAAGTTTAATTGCATTTTTTAATCCCTCACTAAGCTTATTGTCAAGGAAAACATTAAAAATTGAAATTATGATTGTCAAAGATAATTTTTCATTTTCTTATCTTTTCAGAACTCAGAATTATCCTTTAAAAAGTAATCAGGAAAAATATCTAGGTTCAGTTCTCTAAAACAATATTGCTTTATAGTTTTATTCCATATATATATTTATTTAAAAATACAATCTATTTAAAAAAAATTTTTCAAATCACTATTTTATTCTTTAAATTTATTATAAGTTAAACCAATAGAAATACTAAAACAGGAAATAGAAGATATTGTTTAAACACATTATAATATTTTGAACCAATACCAATATTTTGTTAATCTTGGGTTTTTAATGTTAGTTCCCAGCCCTATAGTATAATTCAATTGCTTATATTTTAATTTTATGATTAAGCTTTTCAAAATATTATGAAAGAATACTTATTTTAATGGTAATTTTATAATATCCATGATTTAATATTCTATCATTAACGTAATGTTTAAAACAATTATATATTAATTCACTTTTTAACTTCATATGCTTTTTTAAGTTTGAACTGCTGGACATTGAGGTTGAAAAATATGTTTCAACTTGGGGCCCGGGAAGGGTTAAATCATCTTCATCTGAAGAAGTAATATGGACATAATATTCTTAAAATAAATTATAAGAATAAAAAATTTTTTATTAACATTTACTTTGAATTTTGATTGAATATATATTTCGACAGAAAATTTAACAACGTGAATTTAAAATAAAAATGAAGGAAGTGTTTGATATGAATTAAAACTCGGCTTAAATTATTTGTATTAAGAAATAAAAAATAAATAAAAGTAATTTTATAATACAATAAAATATCTTTTTCTTTTCGTTGATATTTTTCAAGAAAAAAAAGTAACGAGTTTGCGTTACCGTTACTCAAAAAAAAGAAACGCGTTATCTTTACTCGACCTCTAGAAGAAGGTAACGAATGGCTTTCCTTTTCTTCAAAAAAGATAACGACGTTACTTTTTTGACGTTACTTTACAGCACTACTATTTAACAGAGTTGTTAAAGGATCTAGATACAAGTATCTAGATCCTGTATCTAGATACAAGTATCTAGATCCTGTATCTAGATATAAAAATGTGGTATCAGTATCTAGATAGATTTTTTATTAAAATATCTGTATCTAGATATTATTTTAGACGATGTATCTGTATCTAGATCCATTTAAAAAGTATCTTTTAACAATTTTGCTAATTAATGACCAAATATCATCAAACAATATTTTAATTTAATAATATTTCTAGTATATAACAATCCCTTTGCGCTTTCAACAATAAGATAGCTAAATAATAGTTTAAACTTTTAAATTTTTCATCCAAAATATTTCTTAATTTATTATATTATTGATAATGGCTTAATTGACCCATAGTCGACCTATTGAATTTTAGAGTCGAATTTGCATCACTGTATAGTCGGGGTAAAAATTAAACTTAAGCATGGTAAATTGAGATTTCAGTGAAGATGAACCATAGAAAAGTGATATAATCCTTTTTTTCTGACGCAAATGAGTAAAAATATATATTATAAACATATCAATAGTATTTCAGTGAAGATGTACCATAGAAAAGTGACAATTGTCATAATACTTATTTTAAACTTTTTTGAAGCAAATGGCTAAAAAAAATTAATTGTAAACATGTTAAATTGAGATTATAGGGAAGATGAACCAGAAATGGCAATTGTCATAATCCTTATTTTTTTAACTTTTTAAAATTTTATTGAAGCAAATGTGTAAAAATAAAAATTGTAAACATGTTAAATTGAAATTTAAATGAGGATGTCCATAAAAAGTGACAATTGTCATAATCGTTATTTTTAAACTTTTTTGAATTTTTTTGAAGCAAATGGTTAAAAATAGAAATATTCTAAATTAAAATTAAATGAGGATGTATATTAGAAAATCGTTATCTTTAAACTTTCCTGAAGCAAATGGTAATAATATAAATTGTAAACAAGTTAAATTAAAATATAAATGAAGATTTACCTAAAAAAGTGACAATTGTCATATCGTTTTTAAAATTTTTGAAGTAAATGGGCAAAAATAAACTGTAAACATGTTAAATTTAAATTAGCATATACTATGGAAAAGTGACAAATGTCATAATCGTTATTTTTAAACTTTTTGAATTTTTTTAACAAATTAAAAAATAAATTGTAGACATGTCAAATTAAGAATTTAGGGAAGATAAACCATAAAAGTGACAATTGTCATATTCATTATTTTTCAATTATTTTGAAGATTTTGAAGCAAATGAGTAAAAATATGAATTATAATAATGTCAAATTAAAATTTCAGTGAAGATGAACCAGATTGACAATTATTCGCTATTTTTTAATTTTTTATACCACACAGTTGTTATATAAATATTATTAAAAACTACCACTCTAGACCACAATATATCATTATCAATACTATTTTGGAAAATATAAAAGAAAAATTTGCAATTTTTAGCTATCTATGACCAATCTCATTTTGTTTTGGGTATTGAGTTTATACAATTTAAAACATCATTGAAAATTATCAAATTCGATTATTTGTCACAAAAAATCAGTATTATATGTTATAAATAAAGTATGATCTTTACATAATGATATTAATACACGGTATATAATACTTGTTAAAAAACATAGTAGAAACCTGCGCTATTTTGAACTTTTTGATTTAAAGTATCAAAAATTGTGAAAAAATTACTGTTCACAAAAATAATAATATGAGTGGGTCCCCCCATCATTAAGCTACATCCCCCATCATTAAGCTATAATTTCATTATGCTAATAATTGTTGGGCATAATTTTTCGTTTTCTTACGTAATTACCCCATATGCTCCAAGCTCAACAAATTGTAAATATTTTTAAAAATATCCAATAATTGAAATTTGGTAGTTATATTTCTTATAACAAAATCTTGAACTACTATAAAAACCATGTCAAATTACTTTCATGTTTTTTTATTACCAAGTATACCTTACAAAATACGAATCGATATTTACATTATTCGGATTTGATTGGATCAAATATTTGAATTATTCCAATTAAAAAAATAAAAGGTTACAAAAAGAACATGTTAAATACTTTACTCTGAAGAATTACTACATATTCGACGTAGCGCATTTGACAATATGCAAATAATAATTTATTTTCTTGTTATTTATTTTTTAGTAAAAATTTTTTTAATCGTCATTAGAACTAGGACACTATAACCGTAAAAATTAAGAATGATAGGTCAAAACAACCCTAATATGGACATATCAAAGATAACCAATTGGAAGAGAGAGAAAATTTATTCCAATCTATTTATACTAATTGCAAGTTTTGACCATCAAAATTGACACCATTCTGCCGACCTAACAAAAAAGGTAAATCTGTCGTATACATCAAGCATCACTGCCATGAATGCAAAATTGATAAAAATTTGTTTTATAATATTAAATAAAATATATAGTAATTTTTAAGATAAATTAGATTAGTATTAAAGTAGCTGGTTCATAAAATTTGTAGTGCAGGTTTAAAAATAATTTTGACTATTATATTAGTTTACTTTCCAAAGAGCTATCCTAGACTCTTTTGACTTCTTATTTTCTTCTCGCTTTGTATGATATTTCATTCTATTTTATTAATATAGTTTTATATGTTTTATGCTATTCCTTTAAGAAAAATTTTTAAATTTATAATGGGTTGGGCTGGGCTTGGAAAATATTTTTACAATATTTTTTTTAAAAAAATTTCAAAATTATTATCGGTTGGCCAGGTTTAAGAAAAAATTTTTTAAATTATAATGGGTCGGGCTGGGCTTGGAAAATATTTATAAATTATATTGGGCTACGCTTGGGAAAAATTTTTCAAATTATTACCAGCTTGGACGCTTGAGAATTTTTTTTATTATTAACTATGGATCAGACATTGATCTAAAACAAATAAACCAAAGCCCATAAAATCTGATTTTGATTCTATTTTTAAATTCATTATGATTTTTTAAAATATTTTATTCCAGTTCTCAACTACCAAAATTATTATGATCTTTGGTTGGGGTTGGGGAAATTTTTTCAAAATTAGTATGGCCATGGACCTTGCTTGGGAATTTTTCCAATATTAAATAATAGGCATAGATGATCAGTAATATTTTAACAAATAATAATATGGGTATCAAGTAAAAGCTTTAAATATATTTTGTCTCAAGTCATAGCATTTAAACTTAGTTTTAATGGATTGGACTTGATCTGAAGGTGGGAGGGGGTTATAAAGAATAAAAATTGGATATTATTTTGAAATAACAGGTAACAAATCATAAGAGTAAGAAGAAAATTCTTATTCCCCGTCATTTTTGACGGAATCAGCAATGCTGACTAACGGGAGCTCTGGTACTCTTAGTTATATATTTTTCATTTTGCCCTTCAAGAAAACGGGTTCATACTTTTCTCCCTAATTCGATGATAGATAAATCAGTATTTTTACAAAATATATTAATAAAGTATATATAGAGTTATGTGATGATTTAATGAAACATATTGACGATAAAATTAAAAATCATCCATATAAAATTATAATCTTTGCAAAAATAATTAAAATATAGACAAAGTATTATTGAAATCTCTTTTATTATACCTTTTGTTATTTTAATTATTTTTGCAAAGATTATAATTTTATACGGATGGGTTTTAATTTAATTGTCAATATGTTTCATTAAATCATCACAACACTGTAGTATCATATACACAAACTAATTACCTCTCAACCCCGTCATCCGTCATTCTTGACGGGTTATTAATTAACTAGTAAAATAATAATATAACTACAATATTATAAATAAAATACTACCAAATATGTTTAAATTTTTTTTTAACATATTATTGTTAAAATTGTTTATTTTTTTTATTATTATTTAAAACGTGTGTTTATTTTTTTGTTTATATCGTGAAAAAGAAATAGAATTATTATTATATAACATATATTAAAAAAACCTGCGATATTTTTTGTTAATTTTATTATTATGTATTTTTTAGTTTTGAATAATTTTGAAATTTTTTTCAGTTTCTAATAAAAAAATATTATAAAATTATTTTCTAAGCCCAGCCCGACCTATTATAATTAAAAAAAATTTCTCAAACCTGGCCAACCGATAATAATTTTGAAATTGTTTTCCCAAGCCTGGAGCTTCCAAAAAAAAGATAAATATTGATATATTTTAATTACTTTATCATAATATAGTTTCATATATAAGAAGAATTGTATTATAAAATTTAATAACTGGAAATAAGTTTGTCTATCGAAATTTAAGTCAGTAATTCGAATTAGAGGTGAGCGCGGGCCTAATTTTTCATTCACGGCCCGCCCACTCAGTGTGGTAATAAAAAAATATCACGCCCATTCACGCTTAACACTAAAAAATTTTAGAGACCCGCCCGCTCACGATAAGCAATATTTTGATTCACGCCCGTCACGCCCGAAAATTCACGGTGTTTTTAAATTTTTCAAAACTATTGCTATAATTTTACACTTTTTTGAATTCCTTTTATTTATTTCTCTAATTTCATAATCCATATTAATAACAAAAAATATATAAATCGAAATTTATTTGGAAAAAGAAGAATGTCCATCTTTTTTTATTTCAATTGTGTACGCCATTCCTCTAGTAAGAGATTGGCTACAGAAAATAACCTTTCACTAGAAGCCGAACTTGCAGCTGTCAAAATTTTACTCGATAATTTTCTCAAAAAAGGAAATGAATATTCCTGTTTCCAAAACTTCAAAATATTGTCTTGTTATTTATCTTATATGAATCTTTTAAGTTCATCCTCACAGCTTTCATCGGTGATGTCGATGCTTCATCAGAATTATCTAGAAATATACGGTCTTTTATGCGTGTAGGATGAATTAGGAAAGTGATAGTTGGTATTGATCATTAAGAATTTATGGTTTTTTATGAGTTTAGGATAAGTTAGGAAAGTTATAAATGGTAGTTGGCATCGACCTATGCATATCATCTAATTTTATATTATTTAGAATTTTTAAGATTGTTTTATATATATCATTTTCTTTTATTAAAAACTTAAGTATTTTGAAATTCGGATCTAGAATTAAGCCTACTAGAGTGGCTGCATAATAATCTTTTAAAAGAAATCTTGTTCTTTATTTTAAGGTTTTGATTATTATTGTATCACGTTCAGAAGGTTAACAAAATTTTATTAATTTTAATAGACAAAATTTTTGTGGGACGATAATCTGCTCTCAGAGCATTTTTTAAATACTGATAAAAATTTATCTAACTCGCGTATGATGCTGATATCAATTGTGGCTAATCTATTTAATTCTTGCTTGAGAAACAAGTACACCTGTATTTCAGAATATGATTTTAAGAAACTCTGTATCATGATATATAGAAAGTTCCATCTCGTTATTCTCGCCATTACATATTGTTTAAGGGTGTGGCTTAGTTTGCTATTAGCTGTGTTTGAAATATTGTACTATTTTTTTTACACCATTTATATTTAAGGCTATTTCAGTTAAACAATTGTCAAAAATATAATGCATAATATTATTTAGTATATGGCATATACATGCTAGCCTTTCGTCATCTTTGAATGTATTTATAAGATTTGCTCCGTTATCACTCACAACTATACATTTATTTAAGTAATTTTCTACTTCTGTATATTCTCCTAAAATTGAATTGACTACACTTTTAATTTTGACGTTTTTTTCATCCATTTCCCTTGTGGCCAAAACAAATGTTTTTAATTAAAATCCTTAATGATAATATGTCCTATAATGGTTAAAAAACTTAGATTTTTATATTCACCCGTCCAAATATCAGTGATTATGGACAATGATCATGCTTTTAATCTTAAATTTTATTTCATGGTATATTTTTGGACCTATAGTATTCATGAGAGTTTTCCGGTTCAGAACTTTTATATTTTGTTATCCATATGTAACAACAACATTTATCTCTTGGCCTAGCTTGAAAATCCTTCACTTTCTGTTGCATCTATAGATTGAAGATATTTACAAATAAAATATAACTGACTTTTCTGTAAAAAGTTTAAGCAAAATTAGCATAAAGTCTCGCGATAAAAAACGCCTAAACATAAAAAGAAAATAGAACTAACAAAATGATACCGGTTGTTGTTTATAAAATGCGGAAGATTTTTAGTTTGCATAAATTATTCTTTTTTAAAAAAGAACTAAATTAAATAAGAAAATATATAATATTATTATAAAATTGAAAATTTATATTTATAAAAAACAATTTTAAAAATTAAAATTTCCGTGATTCACGGGAAATTTTTGTTCACGCCCGATCACGCCCGCGGAAAATTTTGGAAAGGCCCCTCACGCCTTGGAATTTAAAATTTATTCACACTCACTCACGGCCCGCGCCCACCTATAATTCCAAATCAGTTTTGAAAAGATTTCCTATATTTGATTACATGAAAATTAAGAATTTAATATTAATCTTTTGAATTCCTTATCTTTATAATAATTTGTCTTAGTTTGTAAAACTTCTAGAGATATATTTGATAATATTGTTTGTTATTTGATTGAGGGAGATTTTGGATTGTAAACTTTAATTTGTATCTCAGAAATTATTAACGTAATTTTAAATGCGCTAGAACGAAACACCTGATAATAGGATCTAAATAAAAAATAAATATATTTTAATAAATAAATTTATTTTGTAAAAAGAGTCTTGAGGAGGCCCGGGATTGTCCATAAAAAATTTATGTGCTATAAAAAAAATAAATTAGCAAATTATCTAAGGTAGAAATTTATAAAAATAAAATTTAAGAAATATGAAAAACACCCGGGGCACCTGATTCCCAGAAAAAACCCCCGGAAAAATACCCCGCAGGAAATAAAACCCCCAGTGAAAAACCAATAGAAAAAATCTCGATTTGCTATAGTAATAAATACATTATCCATCCTTAATTACAATATTAAGTTGACTAAATTTGACAAAATTTTGCAATAAAGTATGTTTATTTTATTGGTAAATCATTATTATGTATATACTGTTGTAAATGTTAGATTTAATTTGCATAAAGATTTCTTTTGGATTTTGTTGTACTTTATATATAATTTGCATAAAGAATTCTTGTGGATTTATTGTTATAACGCGTGATAAAAAGATTATATTTGAATAGTTATGATTAGTTATAAGAAGATTGAAGAGAGTATAAAAAGGCAAATTTTTACGATACAAATAATCTTTGATTTTTTTAAATTATTAACTTTTTTAATTATATTTTATTTTATTTTATTTTTTTATGATTTTTACTATTATAATTTTGAATAAAGAATTAAAGTTGATTTTATGATTTCGTGATTCCTAATTATTATTAATTTCCTTTTTATATATATATTTGTTTCTATTTTTATATTTAGGTTTTGATGCACAATGACAAACTTGTCGTTGTGACAATTAATTTAATATTTTAGAATTATAATTATATGGGTTGTCGAATATTGAAGGAAATCGCTCAGATAAAATCTGGAAGGCTTCACATCCAATCACGGTATTCCTCGCAAAGTTTCTTTAACCGAATTTGAGTAGATTTTGTTTTCGGTTTCCAACTACCTACACGCCATAGTTTAAGTTTGGTTTCATCAGTATCCACCTAGCATTTCATTTTTTTAATCAATATCTAGATTAATAGGTTTTTATTCCAATCAGATTAAAAAACGATGATCTCAACCTTCGCATTGATTATTTGTTGTGCGTTTTTTGTCGGATAGAGTGCTCTGATTCACGTTTCAAGTTTCTGAAGAAAATCGAAGCTCAATTCGTCGTGTCTGGGATTGAGAACTTCTTCTTGTGACCTCCCTTGATACTCTACTGATGTAATTTTTATCGAAATAATCAAGAATATCCTTACCATTGCTCGGAGTAACCGATCTCAGGAATGCCAATGCATTGCCCATATAGCATAAAAAATGCAAAGCCGTCCATCATGCCACATAGGCTTAGTTTCATCGGTCCTGTAGTGGCCAGACCTAGCTTCTGAATTTTTCTATGAGTACTTTGACACAAATGGTAAGAGCATCCTATGATTACGATGTGATCGCCTAATGAAAAAATAAATATAATTAAACATACTAATAATCATATCAATGATAGTTTTAACCGAGCTCATAGCATATTTTCGAAATCCATATATATATAATGGATCAGGAAATATATCCCTGACATTTGGATATTATTTTGAATGCTTTTCTACGTTTTTATGGAGTACACAATAAAGAGCGGCGATAAAAATAGTGTTTATTTGCTAAAATCTTGATATAAAATTTCTTTATTATAAAATACAACTGACCTACTATTAACCTAATAAATTCTATATATACTTTTCAAAGTAAATAACAATCAATGTAACTATTAGATTAATATTATGTTAAGTGAAAGAAACAATATAACAAGTCAGTAGGTTAATACAATTTAAAATAAATTTGTATTAACATTATTGATACTCTAATGACATATAATTGTAGAAATTTTTTTGGAGACATGGCAAAATTTCCATCCATATACCATGCTGTCGTATTGCTATCAAATGTAAGGATTCATCCATTGCAAATATGAGTATAGGTTCTTCAGCATGTGGGCCATTATCAAATAATAAAAATCTTTCTGCGTTCTGGGAACCACAATTTGTCTAATCACCTATAAATATTTAAATTTTATGAAAATATAATTAAAATTATACTAATACCTTCCATAACGAAGTTTTCCAAATTCTCAATATTTGAAGGGTTGTGCTTTGCCCTATGATTTCTTAGAGTTCTTTTTATTGAATCTTCGGATATGAACGCTTTGGTCTAATTTTACAACTATCTCTGCATAAATTTGAAGAGGTTTTGCTAAAGCGTCTGCACATCGTTTCTTCATGTTAACAATGGATTTCATTGCTACTAGTCCATCAATATTTAATGGTTGATTATGAACTGTTTCAAGTATCGGGTCTTGATTTTCTAGTGTTAATGATAATATTACTCGGCAGTTAAAAGATGAATACTTTGAGCAGCGCCATCTTACCTTGTTGAGGCATTTTTTATGGATCGTATATGAGTAACCTTCAAATACAATTTTTCCAGGATAAATTAGATCCATAAATTATTTTATAAAATATAAATTTTATAAAATATAAATTTTATGACTTAAATATTATATTTGTATATTATCAAATTAAAATATATAAAAAAATTTTTTTGTCTTTATATACCCTATAAAGATAATACAAATTATTAATATTTAATTTTATAAATACCAGGAATAATAGCGTTATTTGAACTGATAAATAATTTTAATGCTGTTGATTAAATATAAATTTAAACCCTTAATGATAAACAATAAGATAATACATCTTAATAGCTGTTCATTTAGATACTTGCTGAGCAATTATACTTTTTAATAAAATTTTTAACTTTCAATTGTCTAAATATCAAGAATTCTAGCATTTTCAATTCTTATAAACAATTTTAATTCTGTTGATTAAATATAAATTTAATCCCTTAATGATAAAGAATAAGATAATACATCTTAATAGCTGTCAATGACTGTGATATTCGCTTATAAAATTATTTATCAATATAATATAATGCCATGGACACTCATAAATTTATTTATCAATATAAATTATGGCTAGGTTATACTAAAATATTAAGTGAAAATTAAAATAATTCCTAAAAAGATTTATCAAAAATGAGAAGAAAAAAATTGAGAAAAGATCAGAAAAATAAAGATTAAAAATGAAAGAGATTGAAATGGTTAGAAATGTATGTAAACGATTACAATATAAGGAAAAAAAATCATAAAAAGTTAAAATATTGAATTGTTAAAAAAAAATGGAGTAGAGTTGAAGAAAAATAACAGGGAAAAATTATAAATTAGTCAGAAGAATTATCAAAAATGTGAAGAAAAATAGAAATTGAGAAAAGATATAGTAAGAAAAATAAAATAAATAAATCGTAAAAAGTTGGAAATAAAATAAGAAGGAATAATAAAAATTTAATAAAAATTGAAAAAATAACGATTTTTCTTTTTTGAATGGGAATTTTCCTTATTTGATCGGATAATTTCCTTTTATGATTGAAACTTTTCCTTTTTTTTTGATTGGGACGGAGGTTTTCCATGGGGTTTTTTTCCCAGGGGGTTTCTTCCTATTACCCGGCAGGATCATCTATAATTATATATATCACCTGGAAGAACTTGTCACTTAAAACTGTCATAAAATTTACAAAAAATAAGTCCATCTAACGTCATTCGTGCCCTTAGACAATCCAGTAGCTTATAATGTTTTTAGAAATTTGGTTGGATTTTTTTTATTCCCAAAACCTGCCATTGGTCTCCTCAATTAATTAAAATTTGATTTCAAGATATTAAATTTTTAAAAATAAAAGGTCCAATCAAAAAAGAAAAAGTCCCTAAGGTTTAGGAAAAAGTCCGATCAAAAAAGGAAAAGGTCCAATCAAAAAAGGAAAAGTGTCAATCAAAAAAAGAAAATTCCCAATCAAAGAAGGAAAATCGTTATTTTTTACATTTTTATTTTTCTTACTATCTTTTCTCAATTTATTTTACTTCTCATATTTTATAATTCTTTTGTCTTTTTAAAAATAATTTATAAATTTTTCCTGTTATTTTTCCTCACTCAATTTTTTATGTCATTTTTTAACAATTCTCTCCTCTTTTTTTTTATCCTACATTACAATATCTTGAATTTTTCTCCTTATATTGTAATTTTTTACATAAATTTCTTCTAACCTTTTCAATCTGTCTAAGTCATTTTTGTTCTCTATTTTTTTGATCTTTTCTCAATTTTTTTCTCTCATTTTTGATAATTCTTTTTAGGAATTATATTTAATTTTCAATAAATTTTTGGCAGACAATTTTTTTATATTGGAATTTTTTTACATATCAAATTATTTAATTACAATTGCTGAATTAAATTAATCGTTTGATTATAATATACATTTTTACAATTAAATAAGTTTGAACTGCAATACCAAACGATATGTAAATTAATAAAATATAATCTAAAATAAAATTATTTTTAAAAAAGCAAAAAAGAATAATAAAAAAAAATAGGAATATAAAAAAAAATTAGAAAAGATTAGAAAAATAAAAATTAAAAATGACTTAAAGAGAGTGAAAAGGTTAGAAATGTATAAAAGATTAAAATATAAGTAGAGATGTAAAGGTAGGGAAACGGGAAATTTTGCCTTAATATAAATATAATATTTTATTGCAAAAATTATAATTTATATTTATAAATTAAATTCCATAATTAAGATTCCAGAACCCATTTTCTTTAAATCCATTGATACAGGATCTAGTGCTCACACTGGGGATTATATCGCATCTGAGCTGATCAAGGTAATTGAACAAATTAGTAGTAAAAAATTTATCTCACTAGTAACTGATAATGCAAAGAATATGAAAAAGACCTAGAGTCTTGTTAAGGCAAAATATAATTATATTGAATGCTTTGAATGTGCCGCACATGGCTTAAATTATCTTATTAAAGATTTAATGCCAAATACGTTTTATTGAAAGAGATCTTCAAAAAAACCAAACAAATAATTAAATAAAAAAATTGAATGGTATTTTATTGACAACTTTTAAAGAAAGGCAAATATTGAAAGGATGTAAATCTTCAATTCCAAGTCCGACAAGATGGTGAAGTTTTGTTATAATGTTGCAAAGTGTTGTAAATAATAAGGAAGTTTTGCAAGAAATTGCAATTTCAAGTTTATTTATAGACAAACAAGAAGACGTATTATATGGACAAAGTAGGATTGACTTTTATGAAATTTATTTATAACAATATTATAATTGTAGAATCGTACCAGAAATATTTTGGGATATAAAAGATAAACTCAATTCATAACTTTTATTTTTAATGAAGATTTGAAAAAACGAAAGAAATTTTGTTGCCAAGAATATATGAAACAAATCTTCAGAATCCCATATATTATGGCGTGTTAACAGTAGCTTTTTAAATATTATTTCAGCCCAATTTAATTGCGCTATTGGAAAATTTATGGGTAATTTAGCAGAAAATCGTTCAAAATAAGGTTTCTATAAAGGATCTGGCATATGGGAGAGCTCAATCCATACCAAACTACTCATATGGTGGAAAGGGTTGTGTACAAATCAACCCCTTTGTCAAGTGGCAGTAAGATGTCTTTCAATACCACCCTTTAGGGACTCTCAGAAAGAGTTTGGTCAGCATTTGGAAAAATTCATTCAAAAACTAGAAATAGAATTAAGAAAGAAAGAGTCCAAAAATTAATATCAATAAGGCATAACATACATTTAAAGGATCACACAAATACATCATGTTCGGGATATCAAAAGAATTTCAATTACATCCCATAAAGTTGATGATGCTATTACATTGGCATTCCGTGAATTTTAAATGTAATTTACAATTGTATGCTTATTTAAAGTTATTAAAAAAATGAAATGTTTACATTGTATCTTTGACTTTATTTTTTAATTATTTTATTTTCCCTTAGTTCTCCAAATTTAATAAAGTTTTAATAAAAAAAATGAAAGGTTTAAAGTGTATTTTGTGGTTATTTTTTTATTTTCCGTTATTTTCCGTTATTTCCCCTAATTTTCCTTTTTCCCCCCAATTTTCCCTTTTTCCCCAATCCCAGGGAAATTTCCCCTGTACCAATTTTCCCGGGACATCTCTAAATATAAGGATAAAAAATCATAAAAAGTCAAAATATTGTTATGCAGGATGAAAAAAAGAGGAAAAAACTGTTAAAAAATAACATAAAAAATCGAGTAGAAGAAGTGAAGAAAAATAACAGGAAAAAATTTTAAATTATTTTTAAAAAGACAAAAAAAAGATTATCAAAAGAGAAGAAAAATTAATTGAGAAAGGATTATAGTAAGAAAAATAAAAATATATATATTTTTTTAAAAAAATTTAAAAAATAACGATTTTCCTTTTTTGAATGGAAATTTTCATTTTTTGATTGACACTTTTTCTTTCCTTTTGGGAATTTTCCTTTTTTGATTGACACTTTTCTTTTTTTGATTGACACTTTCCTTTTGATAGGACTTTTTCCCAAACCTTTTGACTTTTCCTTTTTTGATTGACACTTTTACTTTTTGATTGACACTTTTAATTTTTTGATTGACACTTTTAATTTTTTGATTGACACTTTTCCTTTTTTGATTGGGAAACCCTGTAATATATCTGATCCTGAAACATCTAGTTAAGCCCATTCTGATATTTCTCAAAGGGCATTCAAAATATGCTAATTAGATTCAAAATGCTGTAACAGTTTGATGTCGAAGGTTCCATCTTGTCGGGCAGCTTTTTGCAGTTTCTTTCTTCCTGTAGTACCTTATAAATATAATTATATTCAAAATTCTTTTATTTGGATATCTGCACATTTCATACTCACTAGAAATTTACCGAATAGATAAATTGAATGAATTTTTATTTAGTTTACATTTTAAATCTAAGAAAATAAACTTAAAATTTTTGTGAGATAAAATTCATTACAAAGAAAAAATGAAATGTATTAATAGCTGTAATTCTTAAAATATATCTTTATTTTATTCGTTATCAAATCGCATTTTTTTTCTTCAAATTCATATAATAAATATATATAAAGAAAATAAACATATTACAAATAATACAAAAATAACAAAAATAAACAATACAATACATAACATTTATCCCCAATATAATTGGTTTCGTTCATATTCTTTTAGGTTATCGATCTTGACTTGTAGTTTCTAACTTTTGTGTAAGACTTCCTTCAAATTCTTGACTTGTATCGTTTTTCTTCCTCTCTTTTAGGTTCAATTCATCGTTATTGTCTACTATCTCTTCATTTCTCTCTTTTACTTCGTACTCTTAAGTTAATATATTTTCGGTTCTTTTCCTTAATTAATCAGTATGACGTATCTATATTTTCTTCATATCGTAGTGATTCGAGTATGTTTTTAAAAGGCTTTTTCCCATTTTTTTCTTTATTATTGTAAATGCGCGACCACACTTTTTCACCTCTAATTTTTGAGTGTAGTATTCTAACTTTTCCTTTTTGTTCCCCCGTTCAAATATTTGGTCAAACAATCATCTAGGTTTAATTTTTAGTAGTATTTCTGCTGTAGTATTTCTGCTGGACTTTGTTTAATTTTTACCCCTGGTGTATTTTGGTAATTGTAGAGAAAAATAGCTAAACTCGTTTCCAAATCCCCCTCGTTTCTTATATTCATGCTCTGTTTAAAGGTTCTAACTAAACGTCCGACCATGCCGTTAGTCTGAGGATGGTCTGGCAAAGTATTTCTTAATATTTTTATCGTGCTTTCGGTTGTTGCACTAGTCATGGGAACTATTTCTGGCCAACGACAGCTAGCATCTATCGCTACCAACCAATAATGATTTTGAAATGGTCCAGCATAATCAATATGTACTCGGTGCCATGCTTTTGGTGGTTTTGGTCAATTTTGAATTGATATCTTTTGAGGTATATCGTGTTGTTCCTGGCATTCTCTATATTTTTCGACTCATGTTTCTATATCTTGGTTTATGTTAGGCCGCTACACGTATTGTCTTGCTCTCATCTTCATTTTTATAATTCTAATATGTCGTTGATGTATCATGTCTAACACGTTGTTTAGGCATTGTTGTGATATTATCATTTTAGTTCTCCATAGTAAACAACCTCTCTCTGTTGTGATTTCCTCTCTTCTTTGGCAATACTCATTTAAATATGTTTCATAGTTATTGGCCACTCGTCTATTGTATACCAGTATACTTTAGAGAGTAAATCATGTTGCATTGTTTTTCTTTCAATTTCCCTTGCGTATAATGGTGTTTGTTCTCCCACCTATATTTGATCTAGTGATTCTTACTTTGATATTACATTTCCCTGCAAAGGTAATCGAGATATGTCAGCATTGGCTAGTTGTCTACTACTTTTGAATTCTATTTCATATTGGTAACCTGCTAATAATAAAGTCCATTTTTGTATTATGGCAGTAGATGTTGTTGGTATACTTTTCTTGAATGAATTAAACTCATTAATGGCCTGTGGTCTGTTTTTAATGTGAACTTTTTACCTTATATAAATTCTTTGAATTTTGCAACCCCAAATATGATGGCAAGAGCTTTTCTTTCTATGACTATAATTTTTCTTCGCTGCATTTAGCATTCCTGAGGAGAATGCAAATGGTCTCTCCTTACCCTCTTCTGTGATATTAATTTCCCAATTTATGGCTTACGCATCTGTTGCTAATATAATGATGGGTAATTTTGGATCATAATGTTGTAATATTAAAGTAATACTTTTTGCTTTATTCATTTGTCCATCTCCAAACTACTGCTTTTTCTAATAATTTGTAAAATGGTTTGGCTTTGTCTGCAAAATTTGGAATAAATTTTGAATAGTATGTTACTGACCCTAGAAATAATTGTAATTGTTTTAGATTTGTTGATTCTGGTCATTTTTTTACTGCTCCAGTATTTTTCTGTAGTTGTAATCCCGTTTTTTGAAATATTGTGTCCTAAGTATACTCGACATTTTGTTTGAAAAATTTACATTTTTCTATCTTTAGTTTGATTCCATTTTGTCTAGACATTTTAGTACCTTTTTTGAATTTGTTTCTTGTTGCTCTCTATTTTTCCCGGTTATTATAATATCATCTAAATAACGAGCTACTCCTTCAAAACCTTTTTATAGCTCGTTGAAATATTGCTGGAGAAGACGATATACCAAAAGGTAGTCTTGTTTATTTAAATAATCCTCTTGCGTATTGATTACAAGATATTTTTGAGACTCTTCCCCCACTTTAATTTGAAAATAGGCATATGGGAGATTCAATATTAAAAATTAGGCTGCATTTCCCAAACTGGCTAATAAATCTTGGATTCTTCTTGGTATTGGGTATGAATCAATATTAATATTTTGAATTATAGTTCTTTTAAAATCCCCACAAATTCCTAATGTTTTATCATTCTTTTATACAATTACTATGGTTGATGCATAAAGTGGATCATTAATTTTTTATATTAATTCTATTTTTAGCAATCTGTTCTAAATCCTCTTCCACCTTTTCTTTTAATGTGTATGATATGGGACATGATTTACATAAATTTGGTTTCTCTTTTTTCATATATAAGTATGCCTTAAAATCTTTCAAACAGTCCAATTCTTTGGTAAATAAGAGGAAATTCATTTTGTATAGCACATTTATCAAAGAAATTTAAATATTCACCTATTTGCTTCAAAAAATTTTGAAGATAACGATTATCACAATTGTCATTTTTCTATGGTTCATCTTTCCTAAAATCTCAATTTAACATGTTTACAATTTTATTTATCCATTTGCATCAAAAAAATTTAAAAAATAATGATTATAAGACAATTATCAATTTTCCATTCATCTTCATTGAAATTCCAATTTAACATGTTTGCAATTTATATTTTAACCCCGACTTTACAGTGATGTAAGTTTGGTAGAAAAACTTCATTTAGTCACCTAAATGGGTCAACTAAGGATTGATTAAGCCGACTAAATGAATCAACTTAGTTGACTAATCGATTAATTTAGTCGCCTGAGTTTTTAGTCGAATTTTTTGACTATGACTAGTAGTTAGTCGTCTTTTAGCTGACTAAATTTCGTTGATTAACAACTCTAATTGCTAATAATGACTAATATTTAGAGACATTTATTTTTATGATCATACTAATTGAACAATATTTTTAAAAAATAGGTACAAGATTGATTCTATGATAGAGTTTTCAATTTTCTTCTAGCCTTAATAAATTTATAAAATTTATTGGAATAAAATATTTTTTGTTATCCTGCCCTATGCTTTTCCTCGAAATAAATTACATCTAAGGGAAATAAGGGATTTCTCTAATTCAAATATTTTGAATCTTATGATTTTAAGATCTTTATAGATATATTTTTTTCTTTTCTGCGAAATATTAGTTCAAAATTTAATAACAATCATAAAAGTTTGCTAAACGTTTCATACAATAATTTTTTAGTTTAAGTGAATATATTCTTAAATACAATACATGTAGGTTAGTTCTACAGCATATATTATCTTTAAACTACTTAAAGTAATTTTAACTGAATTCTCAAAAGATAATTTAATTTTCTCAAAATTGAATTTCATAGAAAATATAATATATTACTCAGAAATATTTAGTATTTATTTTATTTAAGTGCATAAGCATGATTTTTTAAGTTTTAAAATTAGTCATTTCTCTTTGTCTTAATAACTCGAAAAATTGAATAAAATACTGAGAAAATCTAAAAAAAATTACTTAGAAAAATTTTCTATGATTTTTAAAAATAATCTGAGAAAATCAGCATAAATTCTTAGCTTTTACTATTTTTTATATTGATTAGAAAAATTTCTAAGCATATAAAATAATGGCATAAAGCACATTTTAAAAATTTATGTTGAAGGGGGGAAGGGAATTTATTGGGGTAAAAACCTAAACCAAATATTCCCCCGAGAAGAGCCCTGGAAGAAGATATTGGTTAGTTTATTTTTTATTATATCAGATAAAGGTTACATGCTTACTTAATGGACAATAGGTTGCAAGAGATCTATAAAACATTTCGCGTTTATGATTTAAGGAACTTTTATGAGTAAATTAATATTCAATTTTTTTAAATAAATGCATTCGCAATATATTTATTGTTTCGCGGTAATGCGCTCGCGATAATGACTTTGGGCAAACACATTCGTGGTAAAAATTCGCTGTAAAGGGTTAGTGTAAAAAGTTTCGCTAAAATGTATTCGCTCTAATAAATTCGCGGTTAAAGTTTCGGGGAGATAAATTCGCGATAATGGCTTCGCGATATTGTCTTCGCTATAAATGTTTCGTAGAAAAAAATTCGCGGAATTGGTTTCGTGATATTACTTTCGCTATAAAATTCCTTCTCGATAAACCATATGCGCGATAAAAGTTTTGCGAAAAAGTGGTTCGCTATAAAGGTTTCGCTGAATTGACGATACGGTGCAGCCTGCTTCATTTTAATATTGCATAATGGCCTATCATTTGGTAATTGTAATATGTTATTTTTGATGCAACATTGAAAGTAGGAGCGAGTTCTTCAACGAGAAATTTTTATTCCTACGAACATTATTATTTCCATTTGCTACTATTTCTGTTCTTAAAGTTGTCATTTATTATTATTGTAATAGTATTGCCTTTTTCTTTCATATAACACCTACTTTTGATTTAGGAGATCTCCATGGTTATTATTCACAAATTATTCATTAGATTAATTAATTTTTTAATTTATAATAACCTCAGATTCAGCTCTTTCCATAGCTAATGCCATATTTGAAACTTGCTGAAAACTTACCTTTTCTCCCAGCTCATTATTTCTATCTGAGAATCGTAGATATCATTCTCTAATCCTGACATCTTTATACCAACAACCATTATATCACTTGGTCTACAATCAAGATCTGATTCCAATACATTCTTGTGGAAATTTCTCAAGTCGTCCTGCAAACTCAGCAACTGCTTCACATTTCCTTCTTTCTATTCGGATAAACTTAATCCTCGAACTAAATAAATTGCTAGGTCTGAAAACGAATCTCCCAATTTCTACTATTTAATCATAGTGATGCTCTTTAAAATACAAGCATATACATGCAATCATATCTTTACCAAATTATTAATCCCCATTTAAGCAAATAATATTTTATTCTTTCATATATCCAAAACATCAACAATATATTTAATATAGTCTTGAAATTGTTGTTTTTACAAATTGTACTTGGGATATATTTTTGCTATTCCATAACCCTTTTAGAATACCTATTCTATCTATCACAGTATTCTATACATCACTCACTTTATTAGCATTTTTAGTTCAACAATTTTACTAATTTTTTTTTATCTTTAGGCTGTATTTATAGTCAAGTCCTTTTATAAATATATTTATTTTAGTTTGTATTTTATTTTATGAATTGAGATCGTTTTTAAATTAAAAAAAAGCATATAATATGTATGTAAACTAATCCGCTTATACTAAACTATACCTGCACAGATTTATTCAATCATTAATATATACACTCACAAGGTTGTTAATCTATGGATTTGATTGCGGAAATTATGAATATAATTGATGCTATATAAAAATTATTATTAATCATAAATATAAGCATTATAACGTTAAATATAAAAAACTTTTATAACTTATGCTTATTTTAAAATAATTTAATTTTGTTTAACCTTAAAACAAATTGTTCTTTTCTTACTTTTGTAGTATAAACCTTAAAATAATTTGTTCTTTTTTTTACTTTAATATTTAACCTTAAAATAATTTGTTCTTTTATTATTTGTAGATAGTTTAATTTTTGTACAAATTAAATAAAATATATATATTGAATAGAATTTTGTCAAATTGTAACATATTTTTTTTGATAATATTTAATGTTTTTATAATAAAAATTTAAAAAGAATAAAATATATCAAATTTGTTTTGTTGTATAATCATCTACCTTGCATAAATTATTAATAACCATATCTAATTGTGACGAATATAATGCATAATATATAAATGGAATATTACAATATATTACTACTTTATACAGTATGAACAATAGGGGCATCACTAACCTTTATAATCTTAAGCGCTCAAAATTTTTTTTAAATTCAAAATGACCTTTTTTTTAGCTAATATTATAAATAATGTTATATATTGCAAATATAATTAATATCACGGTTTTGTAGAGCTTATAATAAATTTGTGTATAATTATATTGTACAATTAATTGAATTATATTATACAACAATTCATCTTTTTGATAATTTTATAGTCCTAACTCTACAATATGTATTATTAACATTTAAAGAATTTCAAAACTAAGATAATCATCTTCCTCAACTTTAGAAGATAGAATATGTACTTGGTCCATTTTTTTTTTATTAAGAGTTATAAAAAGTATATGATGCAAATATTATTTTTTTCTCACTACATGCTATCCACCTTTTTTTAAAATAAAGGTATGAGAGAGTTGCTATAAAAACGCTCATATACTTTCCATCAAATTGTTAAATGATATCTAGAGGATGTTTCTTGTTGTGTTATAGATTATCTGCTAAAAACATCTTATAAACATAACGTAATATAAAAAAACTCATTGGAATGGGAATCTAAATAGTCTTCTAGTTCTATATCATTATCTTCTTCAAAAAAAATAATATTTTCTTTTCACTTTCATAAATACTCATTTTAAAGTAAGGTGGGATTAAATGGATAAGATGTTATTTTTTTGGCTAGCTTGTGTTCACAAACTTAATATTTAAATAAATAAATTGTGAATACAATAAAATAAATTTATAATAAAGAATGAAAAATGTATTTGCATTTTCGCTATCATGAATTCAAAAAAACAAATACAAATACTTTTTATTTTTTGTATTTTAATTACTAATATTCGCTTTACTGCCCAACCCTGAATACATTCCATAATAAAGATCGGACATATGTTTACATATATATTTTTATATCAATGTAACGAATTCCATAAGATAGTAGTATGACAGGTAGAGAGGAATTTATTGTATTTTAAATGTTATAGAGTTTGATACAATCTTAGTTTAAAAGAACAAATCAGAGATTTTTATAAGCCTTTACTTTATGATCAAGCCCCAGACTCACAATAAAAAAATAGGCCAAGGCCTTATTCCGCATTTAATATTAAAAAAATTCCCAAGCCCGCAATAAGTTTCAAAAATTTTACCCAAGCTTATCAAATCATTTTATATATATCTATATAATGTTTTATTTAGTATAATTAATAAGAGAATAATATAAACAATTTTTAATCTAAAATTTCAAATTATCATTTAAAAATAATAATCATCAACAATTTCGATGTTAATTGTGTACTTCTCTGTTCAATACTCCTAATTTTGAAATTATGTTAACTAGAAGCATTTATGATGTAATGGCATAAATTCTTTTGCCTAATATTGCTTAGGCTAAAATTTTTCATGCTTCTTCTACCAATTTTTTTTAGTTGTTTAAAACATTTGGTTTCTCGTCAAAAAAATATTAAAAATTGAATGCATCTATTCAATGAAAAGAACAATATCTCAGTTTATTTAGGCAATCGTTATGTTTATACTTAATTATTTAGAAGAAAATTGCAATATTAAGTTAAAAACTGTTTCGGGCAATAAAGATGCCGAGTTTGGACAAATCATTACAATAAATAATATGAATGAAATGATTTGTTATTGTCCTCTTAAACATCCAGAAAATAAGCTAATTTAAATGAAAAAATTTTAGGCTCCACCTGGGTCCATTAAAAAAATATTCAGAAACCCAGGCCTGCTAGAAAATATAATAGGCCCCCAGCCCATGAAGGTTGTCCTCAAATACACATTCCCCTCTCTTTTAACTTCCTAATTCTGGAATTATTTTATTCTGATCCGAAATATGATAGCGAATATTTAAAAAAAAATAATTAAATTATGCATAATTATTTATCATTTTAAAAAATAGTTAAATAATATTTTTGATATCCATAAATATATAAAAATCGATATTTCATAACAACGTCATTTTTGAGAATTTTGAAATGGAAGTAAATAATTTACTGTGAATTGAAATCAAGAATATAATATAAAAAATTCATTTATTTTAAAACAAAGGTAATTTTTTATAAGTCTGATATATTATGTTGTTTTGATTTTTTTTTAAATAAAATACATTTTATTATTTTAAAGCAGATAAGATCATTTATAATATAGTTAATAATTAAAAATATACTTTAAAATTTTCTTAAATTAACCTATTTTAGAATGAGTGTGTCATTTCCTGAAATATCCATCATAAAATTTATAAAATTATATTCTGAATTTCAAATGCCACAAAATTCATAAATTGAATTGCAATTTTTAAAATATTTGTTTCATATGGTATAATCTGAATTTTTTATTGAAAAAATATGTCTTTCCAATTATAATGATTAGTAAATGATAAATTTTTAAATATGGATAAAATAAAATTTCAATTGGTAGAATTAAATTACTTTAGGTTTAAATTTTTGTATAATTATTGATATACATTTTTGATTATAGTGAACAGAAGAAAATATCGATTATATGAGAGTCACAGATAATAATTTCCTATGAGGGCTGATATATTTTTTAAAGAAGGTTCCAAAATTGAAACAAAAACCTGATTAAATTGTAATTTGTAAAAAAAATAGAAAATAGTTTTTATATTAGGACATGGGGGGGGGGGGGTTTAAAATAGAAAATCTCATTTTCATATCTCTCATATAATATAAATGCTTAATAATATTTAATATATTGGAATGGTATAATATTAGAGATGCCAAAGTTGAGCAATAGTAGCACGCTATCTTTTGGTAGTAGATATAGCTAATAGCGAGCTACTTGTTTTTAAGAAAATAGAAATCGTAGTGTGCTATTTTTTTCAAAAAGGTAGATAAGTTGCGCTATTTAGCTAAAAAATATAACTTAATATTTATTATTAAATTTTTAAATTTAAATTTTCGAAATTTATAAACCCAAAGCAAATATTATAAAATGTTAAAATTGTCGAGGTGAATGGATATCGAGGTAATAAGTCCGTGTGAGATAGATTCAGATGAGAATATAAATGAAGTGGAAGTTACACAGGAAGAAGATGGATTGAAAACTTTAATAAATTTCCATTTCAAAAAGTATTTTAAAATAATGAAAAATCAAAATAAGGCAATAAATTCATGTTTAAATTGTAAAAAAGCAATATCTTCTAATAATTTGAGCGTTATAATTAAAATGTAATATAATAAATAAAAAATAAATAATTATTTTTACATTATTTATAGTCTTTTTATATAATTTATTTTATAATTAATAAACTTTTAAATATTTAAAAATGTTGATTTTTTTTATAAAATATATTATAACCAAAAAATAACAAAGATTATTAGTAAAAAATTTTTTTAAACTAGCGATGGCTAATAACACTTTCTGACAGGTTAGAATATCAGTAGAGGTAACGCGTTCCTTTTAAAAGTAGCGTTTAACAACACTGTATAATATAATAAATCTTAATATTTTTTAAGGTAAAATGTGTTTCTTATTTTATTTATAAAATGACATTTTCACCAATTATATCAAGTTCTCTTATTTATTAAAATTTAAAATTGGGATATGATTGTCGTTAAAACGTAATTAAGATTCAACACGTGTTAGTCCTGAAAATGATCGCTATGCAGAATAAGCATTTGCGAGAACTGTTAATAGAATTTAATAAATTTTAGATATTTTAACAAATCGAAATAATTTCTTTCTCAGAGGACCAGGGCTAGTCGATAGGGCTTGTCAGTTCAACGGATTTTATTTAAAAACCAGACATGTTTAGAATTTAAAATTTAATTTATAATGTATATTATGTATGAAGAGAAATTATTATAACCTTCAAGTATTTTTTTTTTATTATTATAACATGTGTTTTTAGGTAAAAATCAAAATATTTTTACACCACCATATTAGGTGGCATTAAAATATGAAGAGTTTAAAAATAATAAAATTGACATTATATGAAATTTAAAACCATTTTTCAGAAAGTTTCATCATATATCATGGTCAAATATATTTTTAGAAGGTATTAATTTTACTATATTATTATAAAGTAATCTTTGTCTATCTAATATATATAATCTTCTAATATATATAATCTCCATAATCATCTTCTAATATATATAATCTCCATAATCATCTTCTAATATATATAATCTCCATAATCATCACGATCGTTTTCATATCTCCCTAATGTATTTTAAATTTAAGGAT
Organism: Gordionus sp. m RMFG-2023; assembly: GCF_954871325.1. Taxonomy (NCBI): domain Eukaryota; kingdom Metazoa; phylum Nematomorpha; class Gordioida; order Chordodea; family Parachordodidae; genus Gordionus; species Gordionus sp. m RMFG-2023. The sequence continues at coordinate 21,324,278 of NC_088775.1, forward strand.
ATATAGTGTAATGTTAATTTTTTGCTCTCAACGAGAATCGAACTCGAGCCTCCCGTTTCAAGGGCATATGCTTTACCGCATGCACCAACTTGAATATAAAGTTGAAGGGTAATTATTTAGTTTGTGTGTATGGTATTAAATATATTATATTAATAAATTTTATATAAATATTAAAATTTCAGAGTAAAAGAGGTAAAAGAGGTAAAATTGTTGCAATGTACACTGTGAGCATGTATTAAAAATATCCAAATTTAAAAATGTGATGGAAATCATATTGGATTAAATTTAAAATAAAGGTGCTTTAAGATTTTTGAATTTTAAATATGGGTTAAAGATTGGTCTGAAATTTTTTTTTGTAGATATAGCCAGGCCTGATCAAAAAACCATGTCCCATGCAACTTTCATAAATTAATTAAAAGTTGACATTTTTAAAATTAGCCTGTGTATTGAATGCACTAAATACACACCTAATATTATACATATTTCTGAATATTTAGGGGTAAATAGAACTTTAAATGCATCAAGTACCAATTCAATAGGAATAAGGTAGAACTTTAAATGGCAAGTACCCATTCAATTGTAATAAGAGATTTATTTAAATACTATTTTAATTCTTGAATTTATGTACAATTTAGGATTTTATACCATTATATTGGGGTTTCAGAAAAATTAAGAGAGATATGGAAGGGACAAAGCACACTTTGGTAACACAAAACTCTTATCTAGCAAGAATAAATTTTTTGATTATAAATTACAAATACAAATAAATAACATAAATAAAATTACTAAATATATCATTAACATATTTTATAAAAATAATGGAAAATTTTAGAATAACCCCAAAATAAATATTAATTTTTAAATTAAACCTCATAAGATAGGAAAATTTTGTATATTTACTCATAACTTCATATTTGTAGAATGTATGTTATTCATAACTTATTATAACATTTTTGATTAAATGTATAACCTTTTTATTTTACTTATATATAATTTGACTATGATTGAAGTTTACCTCCTATTATTTGTTAACTTAGACATATCTTTTTATTTTTTCTATTGTAATTTAATAAAAATTTCTTAAATTTAATTTTATATTTTGTAACTAAGTTATAAATTATTTGGTTTGTTTAAAATTTAAATTAGGATGAACATATTTTCAGAATGGTACTTTAATATGTATTCATGAATTTCATATAAATACCAGGAGCTCACCAGTAGAATCATAGGTAAATCAGATATTTACCCTTCATTTGATGATAATTTTGAAATTAGACAGATTTAATTCTTATAAACCCCTTACATCAGACCTATTTTCTGGATCAAAATAAATTATTTGGGTTTTCCTGGGCTTGGGAAATATTTTTCACCATTAATATGGACTTGGACAGAAACATTTTTCATAATTATTATAGTCTAAAATTCCTGTAAATTTTTTAATTTTAAATATGGGCTAGAAATTGGCCTAAAAATTTCTTTTGAAGACATGGCAAGGCCTGATCAAAACCAAGGCCCATGCAATTTTTATATTCTGATTGTATTTTTAAATGCATTGTGACTTTTTATATATTTTATTTCAGTCCTCATCTATCAAAATTATTATGGTCTTTTGCGGGTTTGAGAAAACCAAGTGCGAGGACCTGGCTTGGGAATTTTTTTTAATATTAGGCATAGGTGTAATATTTAACACAGAATATTAATATGGCCCTCAGGTAAAATCTAATTTAAATATATTTTTATTTAAAAAAATTGTATTCACTCTTAGTCTTAATGGGTTGGCCTTGGTTGGGATGAGCTGGGTTAAAATAGACTAAAAAATAGATATGGTTTTTAGAGATATTCCTATCTCCAGGCTTGGAAAAAAAATTCAAATTACTATCGGTTGGCCAGGTTTGAGAAATTTTTTTTATAAAATAATTATGGGTTGGGCTGGGCTTGGAAAATATTTTTATAAATTATATTGGGCTGGGCTTGGGGAAAAATTTGCAAAATTATTATGAGCTTGTACGTTTGAGAATTTTTTTATTATTAATTATAGGTCAGACATTGGCCCAAAACAAATTTTTTTGCAGGCCTGGGCTTAACCTGATCAAATAACCAAGGCCCATGAAAATCTAAATTTTGATTGTATTTTTAAATTTATTATGATTATTTAAATATTTTATTTCAGTTCTTAACTACCAAAATTATTATGATCTTTCATTGGGCTTGGAAGAATTTTTCATAATTAATTGGCTTTGGACTTTGCCTGGGAATTTTTTTTAATATTCAATATTAGGTATAAGTAATCAGTAATATTTAACAAACAATATTGGTATTATCAAGTAAATGCTTTAAATTTATTTTTACTCAAACCATAGCACTTAGTTTTAATGGATTAAACCTGGCCTGAAGGGATGAGGGGGTAAGAAGAATAAAAATTGGATATTATTTTCAAATAACAGGTGACATGCATAAAAGTAAGAAGAAATTTTTCATTCCCCGTTATTTTTGACGGGCTATCTACTAGTTATTATATAATTGTCCATGAAAATAATGGAATATATTAATTGATCTGTGGGAGACTCAGGCTTTTAATCGATCCTTTTCAAAAGATCGAATCCTGATCACGATCTTTTGAAACAAAGAGGATCGAAATCCAGGATCGACTTTTTTTTAAAAAAGGATCGCGATCACGATTCTTTTCTTATTTAAATTTCTGATAGATGCAAAATTAACTAATATAAAAATTAATTAAATATGGTATAAATTTATTGTAATTGAATAATATAATATAATATAAGTTTAACAATTAGAATATATTTATTTAAAATTAAAATTAGCCTTTAATAATAATTTTTTTTATAAATTATCATCATTTAAACAACCACGTTTTTCATTATGTACATGTTTAGCTTTACTAAACAAGCGCTCCTGCAAGTGTGTGTTATATTCAATAAATATATTTTTTTAAATTAACATAATTATTAAAAATATTCACTGAATCATCATTAGAATAAAAAATATTTTGTGACGAATTTTTCCCGAAGAGGTATCGATTTTATCCATGCATTCATTTGAAGCATCTGCATGTGGTTGACCCTATATATTTTCTAAATGGGCAATTAAAGCATCAGATTTTGTGGCAGATTACAGTAATAATATGATTTGTTGTAACACATTTTCATAATGTGAAAAACATTCTTATATAGTTAAATAACTTTCCATAATTATGAAAAGTTTTTAAACTTTAATGAAGACTAACATCAAAGTTATGAATCAAATAGTTTTTTTTGACACAAGTTTAAGTGGAACAATGAGAATTCAAAAAAATTTTTTTAATAATAAAGTTCTTAAACTTTAATGAAGACGAACTTCAAAGTTATGAATCGAATATAGTTTTTTTATGTTTTGGACATAAGTAAGTGGAAAAATTAGAATTTTAAAAGATATTATATAAAAAAAATTTTCTAAGATTTTTACAATACCTTTTTTAAATTTAAAGCATTATTCCAATATTTTAATTTTACTTTTAGTTATTCAAAGAATGGAAATCAGGATAAGAAATTTGAATAGTTTCTTAAATAAACATGAGTGAAAACTCGAATTTAGGGTTTTCAGATAATTCTTATTTGTTTAGAATTTTTTATGATCAATTCGAAACACCAAAATAAAAAAACCATTTATTATTTATTTATTTTTTGTAAATAAAATATTACACAATATAAATCAATTACAAATTCAATCATTTAAAGGAATGATTCGAATTCCCTCTTCAATAAACTTTATCGTGTGAGAATAAAAATTTGAAAAATTATATGTAAAATAATTGCCTAAAATACTCGTAACAATTGAAATAACTTCATTTCGGTTATTGGGTGTAGGAGAATTTGATCTATATTGATTTTTAATTACTCCGAAAAAATTTTCTATCGGATATTGCGGCGAAAAGGGTGGCAAAAATATGATATTTGGATAATTCTCACTAATTATCCTCGCTCGATGTATAGGAGCATTATTCACTATAAGTAATGAATTTGATGGTAAAAGTGCGAATAATTCATCCAGGTATGCCTTGAATTTTATCGCAGTAAAAGCCCCATATATTATTGTGAATCTTTTCATTCCACTTATTTCTATTTGATATATTTTTCCCCTTGGAGGGAGGTAATTTAACAGATGGCCGTTTCCCCAAAGGTGCCCACTCATAATGAGAAATAATATGGGTATTAAACCCTGTCTCGTCCAGGAAGTATACATTTTCAAAAGAAATATTTATCATCTTGTCACAATATTCCTTTCGAATTTGAATTACATCTGGAGAGTTTCTCCTATCGGGTTCTTTCCCAACCCTTTTCCGACTCCAGCCTATTAATTTAATGCATTTAGATATAGCTGACTCGCTCAACCTTAGATGTGGCGGTAAATGTTCTATAATATTTTTGATTGTATAGCCGTTATTATTACCAAACAATTCAGATATATGCGATTGAAGTTCAGTAGTGTCTTTCTTCTTTCGCCCTCATTGTTTTATTATATAATCAGATAAAGGGTCGTCATAATATTCAGGAAATGTTTCCCGTTTGAAACTATAAACCGAACCAATGGATAAATTTAGATCATGGGCAATTGTCTTTGCATTGGGCTGATCATCAATTGGTTTGCTCAGCCATATCTTAGCCAATTCCATTTTTTCATCGCTCCAATTACCATTTTTTTTCTTCAAATGAATAGGATCAAAATTTGGTTGCTCTTGAATATTCGAATGTCATCGATTTGTAATGTCGGTTAGGCATCTAAGGAAATTTGATGGGATAGGTGAATAACTTTGGTATCTATTTGTTATTTCAGATAACCCCCCGAGAGAATTAAAAGTTTCATTAGGTGTATCTAGAAATTTATATATAAGGTTAGTAAATAATAGAATATTATATTAACAAACCTGAAACTGGAGATATCAAAATACTAGCGATAGTAAAATTTGACATTTAAAAAAATGGAAATATAGTTTTTATAGAAAAAAAAATTATAAATTATAAAATATAGAAGTTTAAAATTAAAATTGACGCAAATTTAAGAAAGAATTATTATAGGTTTTAATTTAAGTTAATTACCGGAAGTTTTTAAAAATATAATGTGTTTCTCAAAATTTTCCAAGTTTTTTAAGTTTTTTTAAAAGTTTTTTTAAAAAAGGATGTATTTTTCTCAACAAGTTTTTACAATAATTACGGAAAGTTAAATTGAAGAGTCGGGGCTTCCGTTATGGGTAGAATGGTTGGTGGCACATCTCGATGATTTTTGGTATGCGTCATTTTAGGAAATTTTAAATTTTATTTAATTTTAAAACCAAAAAGAATAAGAATTATCTGAAAACCCTAAATTCGAATTTTCTTTCACTTATGTTTATTAAGAAATTATCAAATTTCTTATCCTGATTTCCATTCTTTAGATAACTAAAAGTAACATTAAAATATTGTAATATTACTTTAAATTTAAAAAAATTTATAATGCATTTTAAAAAAAAATTATTCTAAAAATCTTAGAAAATTTTTATTCTCATTTTCCCACACTTGGGTCCAAAACATAAAAAAATTATATTCGATTCATAACTTTGACGTTAATCTTCATAAAAGTTTAAAAACTCTTATTATTAAAAAAATTTAAAAAAATTATATCAAAAATTTTATCAAAATGTTTTTACAATAATTATGGAAAGTTATTTAACTATATAAGAATGTTTTTTCACATTATGAAAATGTGTTACAACAAATCATATTATTACTGTAATATAAGGCCAATTTAGCTTAAATTTTGGATGAATTATTGATGCCAATATATTATTGTTATCATATAGTGAAGGAAATCTATATTAATAAATGATAATTAATTTATTATTAAAAAGTGTTCATTCATATTAATCAGGTATCTGCAAAAGTTAGCCCTTTCAAATTTTACAGTCAGGCTTGACCAGTCATATGTATAATATTGATTAAATTTAATAATTTTTAATGCCTATGATGGCCCATTAAAATTTTACCAGATATCAGAGGCTTAGTAGACCAGGCCTGTTAAGAATATTTTACTAAATTTGCAAGATCATTGCAATTTTTTAATAAATTTGGCAGATATCTGATATCTATTAATATAAAATAATTGCTTAAAAATTTATTACCTTTTATCAATACCTCTAAGAGCATACTCTACAATGGGCTGACAATATCGCAGGCAGCTAAATTTCTTTAATTTCTATAAGTATGGTTCAGGCGCGTACGCAGGAATTTGGTCTGGGGGGGGATAATAAAATTTTTTAAGAAATATTATTGTTATTTAAAAATATCAAGCATAAATTTATTAGAACTAATAACTATTTCTAATACACAATAAATTAATGTGAATTATAAAAAAAATTATATGTATAAACCGTGATATAAAAAACTCTAAAATAAGTGTGAATTAATATTAAACGGATACAACTGACGGTAAAGAAAAACTATAAAATAAGTGTGAATTATAAAATATAAAGTGATCACTTAAATGACCCAGAATAGAAATTTGAATTTTTTAAGCCTTTAAAATTTATATACATAAAAAATTTAAATGTTGAATTTAAATTAATACACAAAAAGTTTCTTAGGAATAATTGTATTTTGTATGTTATATATTTATATGTAAAATCCAATCTTCGTTGGGATAGAGCTAATTTTTCAATTATCTTATCCTTGCTTGTCGTCAAATGCCTATGAATATTCAGATACAAACCTTTCAATCTACTTTCAGAAGTTGTTCTTTTTGGTATGTTTTTCAGAGACCTGCAGGCACGGCCCCCGGGCCGGACCGATTTTAATTTTTTAAATACACCTGGGCCGGGCCCAAAATTTTTAAAAAAAAACACCCGGGCGAGGCCTGAAAATTTAAAAAAAAATACCCGGCCCGGGTTGTATATTTTAAAACAGCCTATATTTGAAATGTTATTATAAGCTATGAAAATCAAAAAGAAATATAATTTATTTATAAAAATCCGGGCCGGGCCTGAAAATTTTATTTTAAAATCCGGGCCGGGCCTGAATTTTTTTTAAAAAAACCCGAGCCGGGCCATAAAAAATTTTAAAAAAATCCGGGTCATGCCCTGCAAATGGTACCTCTTCAGGGCTCTTCTATTCTTCTTAAAAAAGAAAATGTTCTCTCATTAGTTTACTATTGGGAAAAGTTGCTAATATATATATAAACCCTTTTAATACATTGGGAATATAATTTAAATGTGTTTTAAATGTAAAGCATCCATAGCATTTTTAAGGGCTATATCAACCATAGTTAATTTTATGAACATAGTTATTCAGCTAATAAGGCATCATAAGTTACTTTAAAATCTTCATGATAAAAATCTAACAAATATTTTTTTCTATCACCATCTGAAAAAGGTTGGTAAGGCTTTTGTGGAAGTAATATCTGCATGGTAAGTGCTACATGATGAATTAAAAACCATTCATTTATTTGGGTTATAAATGTATCTAAGTGAGGGGACATTTGTTTTATAATACTCTTCTACTGATCCTATATTAATGTTTTAACGATGAGCTTGCCTTGCTGCAAGTTGAAGGAGACAAATATTAAACACGTATATCTCCACTTTTGCCTCAACAATAACATATAAAATATGAAATTCTTCATCAACATTAGCCCTAATTTCCTTGAGTTCTGATAAAATGCTCTCCGCTATTCTCATCTTCTTAATCAAGTCAGTGTCATGTTTTTGAAAACCATTACATATAGTTGTATAATTAAATAATACATTCTAATGAGAAAAAATTTAAAATGAGCATTTAATCCAATAATTTTCTTGCTTCTGAGGAAATATTTCTTTCAGGCCATTGTGATATTTCAGTAATAGTAAATAATCGGCTCTACTAACCAGTGACGAAGCATCAAGTTTACTACTAGGGAAGCAATCAAAAAAAAAATTTTATTTTTATTTTAGTCAAACTCAAACCATTAAAATATTAAGATATATAAATAAGTGGTATGCGTCTTTGATTTTGAGTAAAAGTTATCGCCAGATTTTAAATATTTTAATAATATTTTTTCAATCGAAATCATTGGCTCATCCTGTTTCTGCAATAAGATTTGATTCTTTTTAAAGATGAAAAACTCCGTTCTGCACTTGCTGTTGTTGAAGCCAAAGTTATTATGAATTTGCATAATTTAAAAAACTCTTTAAAACTTTTCATCAAATCGGTGCATATTAAAAATTCAAGTATTTCATTAACATTCTTTTTCTTTCTAAATTTAACATCCCGAAACATTACCTTTAATTCGGTTTTCAGCTTGTGTAAGTCGATAAATTGAGAATAAGTGTCGTTTAAATTATCTAATAAATATTTTAGGAAATTTTGATTTGGAATTTACTAATATCTAACAATTCGACGAATTTAATATTTTTTGGTGTACGACATATGAAATAGAATTAATCAAATCATTTTGAATATTGCTTGATAGTCCAATAAAAACTGCACTATTTCTAAATGATGTTTCAATAGTAAATTTTCTTCCGCGAGCAAATAAATTAATTCAAATTAGAAGATTCATCGTCACCACGGAATACGAGCTCCTGAAATCCAAGAAAACATATAGAGTTGATCAGTATTTTCAATATTTCTCTATTTGATTTGACTTTAGAATTATGCTGTTCGATTGATATTTTGCGCATCGAATCTATCAAATTTTCAATACGATTTTGGCCAAATGTTTTTATCGAAAAATTTTTTATTTTAAACAAGTAAGGAAAAATATTATATAAAAAAATTTCTTCTCTTTTATTTATTAAAAAAATAAGCATTTTTTTATTTGCTTCCCCATTGCTTATTTTTTATGGTAAAATTACACAATACTATGGCATGATTTTCTCTTTCTTTATTAAAAAAAATAAGCAATATTAAATTTGCTTCCCTTAATGTATATTTTTTTAACGTAGTAAAAATAATAGTAAATTTTTTAACGTAGTAAAAATTATAGTAAATTTTTTAACGTAGTAAAAATAATAGTTTAGTAACTTTTTTAACGTAGTAAGAATAATAGTATTTCTTAATATAGTAAAAATAATATTAATTTTTTAACGTTATAAAAATTATAATAATCTTTTTAACGTTATAAAAATTATATTAATCTTTTTAACGTTATAAAAATTATATTATTCTTTTTAACGTTATAAAAATTATATTAATCTTTTTAACGTTATAAAAATTCTATTAATCTTTTTAACGTTATAAAAATTATATTAATCTTTTTAACGTTATAAAAATTATATTAATCTTTTTAACGTTATAAAAATTATATTAATTTTTTTAACGAAGTCAGTTTAGTTTATTTAGCATATAACAAAGATTATATTAAGTTTATTTAAAAATTTTATAAGAAAAATTTCAAGGGAAGCAATGCTTGCTTCTATGGACCCTTCGTCACTGCTACTAACTCCATAAAAGCGGTTATTACTTGATGGCGAAGACTATCTCGCTGGACAAGCTTGCAATTTCTTTCTCCCTGTTGGACTAGGAGTTTCAGAAATAATTATTATTTGACTAGAAATTTGAAAATGGTAGATAAATATTGCGCCACAGAAAATTGGTAAATAATAAGTAAATATCACGCCGGAAAACTTGAAATCGAAATTAATTGATAAAATAACTAAGTAGATGAATGTGATAAATAAATGTAATTAAATATTTAATTAAAGATAGGAATAAATATTAACAAATATAAATTAATATAAACAATAATATTTTTGAAAAATATATCCGGCATCTGCATTTTTTGGCTTGGGGGGAGATTTGTCCCCCTATCCCCCCCCCGCTGCGTACGCGCCTGGTATGGTTAGAACTGGGGTTAGATATCCCTGCTCCATGTTATCTTCCCGTTCCAAGATCTTTAATGATGTAGCAAAGGGTTCCATAACCTTTAATATTTAAATTTTAGTTATTATAAAAATATCATTGTATTACTGATGCATATTCTTTGACAAAGAAACATTCCTCTTGTCTAAACATTGTGAATCCTATTTGATCACAAACTTCTTCTACTTCTGAAAACTTCTCAGAGAGCATCTTGTACATTAATTTCATTGACTGAAAATAGGAGTTCCACCTGGTCTTGTTGGGAGCTATTAGATATCTTCCCAATTTCTGCAATAGAATATCAGCCATTTTTGGGGACATATTTTGTTTGTTAATTAAAGCAAAATATTTAGCAAATGTTGTTCTTGATATTCGCTTATAATTAATATCATTTTCTGCCTTCTCAGCATCTTTGGTTGCAATAAGGTTAAGATTATGGCAACAACAACGTTGATGTTTTGGTAGGCTGATAGTAGATTATTTGAGTCATCAACAGATAATATATTATCCAAATTTATTAATTCTATATCCTTACTATCTTCTTCATTTTCTCCAAAAACTTTAAAAAAATAAAAAAATTATTTTAGATAATTTTTTTTGTTAAATATATATTACTTGAATGCCTTAACAAAGTTGGTTCCATTATCGGTCACCATCTTTACCACCTTATTATGAATTTCATAAGTCTTGTGGATATCAATAATCTCCTTAGCCAAAACATCATATGTTTGCTTTCCAATTACGCGTCAGTCTAAAGCTCTTGATATTCTCATGAGGGTTAATGGGTCCAGCCAATGGACAGTAACCCCAATAAAAGCCCTAAAATAAAATATTATAAAATTCATATAAATATAATATACCTTCGATGACCACTCCAACAATCAGCAGTGGTGCATACATACGAGACTTCAGACAAATCTCTTATAAGATTTGTTCTCATATCTGTAAAGGCAGTAGATATTTTGTTGTTAAGAGTTTGACGACATATAACATTTGTCGTTGAAGAAAATTTTTATATCATTTTCTGAAATGAAGGATCATCAAGCAGTGAAAGTGGTTGAAAGGTGTCAATAATAAACTCCATTATAACTTTGTCTGCTGTTTTTTGCGAAATTGATGGTATGTTAAGATTATAAAAATTATTTTTGGTTTATTTGGATCTGCTTCCAGGAACACTTTGCTTTTGTAGAGATTTATTTGTTTGTGTAGAGAATTCATTTAAGTGTTTGGCAATCTCATTTTTAAATTCACTTTATAAAAGAAAAATATATTATGTAACAGAGTTGGATGAAATAGCTTCCCCTGAATCAAATCTCAATTTTAAAATTTTAGATGGAAATTTTTTTAAAATATAAGTTAAAAGAAACAATGTACAGACTAAATGAATAACCTGTATAAACAAATGATAAAGGGTTCAAAACAAATTTTGATATATGATAAAGTATATTATTTATATGAGGTTAAAAAGATCATATAGGTTATCTTAAAAATCCAAGTTTACTATATTTTCTTCTACCTTTATAAAAAGCGGTGAGAAAATATTTTCCTATGATATGAATATACTGAGGCTTTTTTTGGAATTTAAGCACTTATGAATATAGGGTTCAACACAAATTGTTAAACAAATTAAGGTATTATTATTTAAAAGTTTTATTTCATTAACTATATATATATATGATATTTATGAAAACCGTCACATTTTTAATGGGGACTGCTGGCTATCTCTTAATACATTTTTAACGAAAACCTATTTCAAATTTGACACCATCAGTGAAATTGTGTAAATCGATTAAAAATTTGAAATTTTCTCATTTTCATTTGTGATGGAATTTTCTTTACTCAAAATTAGGGGAATAAATAGTAGCCTAAAACTATCTCCTTTTTTAAATTGAAATTTTTTTTAAAAAATTATAACGAGACTCTACAAATCAAGAACACATTTTAAACAAATAAGCTAATTAGATAGCAATTTTACTATAAATAGTTCAAATTAATTTCCCCACCAAAGTTGTTTTATCAATAACATTTTAATTGATAAAAATAAAAAATAAAACATACCCAATTTTTAATTATTTTAAAGTGGAAGTAATTATTTAATTTTTAATGAAATCCACTTTGCATTAATTTTTCTTCTTCTTTTAAATCGAATATTATTCTGCTATCTATTGTTATTTATCATTAAAACTTGTTTTTAATTAATTAAATTAAAGAGATAAATTTTAAATTTTATTTATTTTTTAGATGATGATTTTCTATGACAATATTTCAGATTATCCCATATATATCGGTAAATTTGTTTTATAAAATAAATTAATATTTCCTTTCCTCGAATATATCTATATTATCAAAAATTAAATGCAAAAAATGTTAGCAAACTCTTTTAGCCACATGGGCTTAGCTTTATCTCAAATAAGAGTTTCATATTTAGAACAGATTTTACAAATGATGAATAATTTGCACAATGAGACTGTAGATTTTAGAAAACCCCATATCAGAAACTCTTTACGTTATGTGTTCCCATTATTCATGTTTTTACATGTTATAGTGGCCATGGCAGGCATTTCCAGTAATATATATATGATAAAAGAAATATTTGGTGGAGGATTTTATAAAAATCCTACCTTTATGTTGATTGCAAACTTAGGATTATCAGATTTGATTAAATGTATACTAGTATTACCAATAACACTTGCTCATTTATTAATTCAAAATTGGTTGTTTGGAAGTTTTCTTTGTATATTTTTACCTATGTTACAATATTTTCCTGTACATGCTAGTATGCTTACCTTTTTAACAATCGGAATAGATAGGTAAATTTAAATTATTTGCATAAATAACTTAATAACATATATTAGATATAGATATATACTTTATCCTATAAAAACTCGGATTCCTGTTATTTTATGCATCATTGGCTTATGGGTTTTAAGCGTATGTATTGTGCTACCATATGCTATATATGTAATCTATATTGATCTAGAATCTCTTTTAGGACATCAATTTAAAGGAGTCGGATTATGCGTTAAAAATATTGACAGAAACACTAAAGAATATTTGCGAGCTATATTCATATTAGTTTATGTGATGCCATTAGCCATCATAGCCTTTTTGTTTTTACGAGTAGCAGGAGATTTAAAATCCAAAGACTCTGTTCAAAAAGAAAATATAATTTTAAATAATGATCGATATCCAAATTCCTTATCTTCAATTGCTAAAGAATCCGAAAAATATATTAAACATAATTCATCTTTGCCAATAAATAAAGATCAAGACAAAATTCACAATTGTATTGAGGAACAATTTAAAAACTTCTCACTTAGTGATCTTAATTATTTTAGTCAAGATACCATAACTGATGAGTTTCATTTCAACATAGCTCCAATTAATGAATGTTTATCAAGTAAAAAAAAATTTAAAATAATAAATAATATATGTTATTAAGGAAATGTTGAGACTACTCTTGCAAATTTAAAACCAATATTAAATTTAAATGACCCTACAAGAAAAAGTTATTTCGATTCTTGTAGCACAAAATCTGATATACGACATAATAGTGATGCCTATTTGATTAAAAAATCAATCATGTCAAATCTATCAAGAGATTCTCAAGAAAGTATAATCATTGATAAAGAGCGTTTATTTCAAAAATATCTGGTAGCAACCTATATATAAAGTTAATTAATACATCAGGGGAAAATACTATTTAATAATTATTTCTTATAAATAATATAATATGAATTGATCAAAGTTGGTAATAAGAAATAAACTTAACTTTAATTTACCTTATCTTGATGAAGGAAAAAGAAATGGTATGTTCCGGAACTGTTTCGTTAACATTCCTAAATGAATTTAAAACGTAAATTTTGTTGTTTATTTTTATTGAATACATTTATGATAATTTAATTTGCATGCGCACATTGAGATGTAGAAAATACAAATCTGAGCGCATAAGAATATCTTTCAACATTGTTTTAATTCAAGGTGTGTGACTAATACGCTAAAAATGACATTTTTAAAATCATTAAGAATTTTATAATGGATATTTTTTAAAGAGGTGTAATTTTCTTTATTTTCTATATACCAGAGCAATGAATATAGTCTAATCAAAATTTTTGTATTTAAAATTAATATATAATATAATACTATTGTAGCAATAATAAAGGAAAGCTAGACAGAGTTCGTGAAAAATATTTAATTTCATTTGTGTATTTGTAAGGCGACCCTTTGTTTAAAGAAAAACCTGTCAGTTTTGTGATGCGCGTTTACTAATCTTATACAAAAGAAAGCGCTGAAGCTCCAAAGGTTGTAGTGATAAGGTGGCATTGATTAAGTGTCATCATGATGAATGGCTGTATGATAAATTGTCCTTTAAATGACGCCTGCCGATATATCTGACAGAATACTGAGGAAGGAATCTTGAGTATATCTCGGATATGCGAAAAGGCGATAAAACAGATGGATAAAGCTGGATGAATAAAGCGATTTTATGAAGAACATATTTCCAAATCAAACCACCCTTATTTTAGTAGTGTTGCTCGCGTCCCGGAGGAAATATTTAAGAAAAAGGTTTGTAATTTATCCATTATGATATAAGTTTTAATTTCATATCCTGGTACGTCAACGTAATGAAATATTGTTGTCTTGATAGCTTAGAGAATTAGAGAATCTTTTAAGATTTAAAAAAGAATACTTGAATTTTTGGAGAGAAAAAAAGAATCAATTCTTATTCCACTCCGGCTAAAAAAAATCTTTGTGTTCCGACAACTAGCACACTTACTGAAAGAGTTTTCTCTACCACTGGGTTGACAAGGAGATCATCATTATGTCGCAAATTTAAATAAAAATATTTTTATACATGATAAATATAAAATTACAAAATAGATTTTGATATAAAAACTCTTTCTTCAAAAAGTTTTAGAAATATGCCGATATATCTGTATTGTTGTATATAATTTAATTTAATTCTTCTCAAAAAAATGAATTACCAATTAAAAAAAATATTTTATAAAAAACGATGTGCCGATTTATGCCGTCTATATGACGATGGCTAATATCCGGCGCACCTCCAGCCATAGATTAGATTTTTGAAAGTCTCTACGTCCGTCGATAGTTTTGCCGTCGACAGGTCTAGGTATGTGTAAATGGTTGGGAGATAAAACAGAAGATTATTTGGCAGATTTACTTCTTTCTTCATATGGTTTAAGTTGGAGGTAGCGAATATGTCTTAATAAGGAAAATCTCAGGTTAAAAACATACCACTCTTCCATGGAATTCTGGATAAGCCATCAGGACGTTTACGATCTGCATTATAAAGTTCAATTGGCTCAAGGGTTAAAGAAATAGAGCCGATTTCAAGACACGAAACATAGTATCATTACATTTTGTATGTTTTAGATCTATCTCTATATCGTTTATAATATAGGGAGTGGCGATCTTTCGAGTCAACAGGAGTCTAACAGAGTAAACATGAGTATGGCATAACCATATCGCAATTAAAGAGTCCGATGGCATGCCATAGCTCATCATTTGTAAATAGTAACTCAAGATTACTTGAAGGAATGGCTTCAAGAAATTCATAACCATTTTCCGATTAAGGTGAAAAGTGAAGGGAGTGTTCCACATGTTGATTTCTAATTTAAGAAATGCGACAGTTGTCAAGTAAGGGTATATTAATTAGAGCTCTCTGCATTGACCTAGCAGAAAGATTGACTAGGGAAGAGGACTTCCAAAGATCAATGGCATGAAAGAATAGAAAATCTGGGGATCGTTAATCTGCGATGATTGGGTAATATGATAAACTCAAGATATGATGGCACTGACAAAAAGTAGGGAGACCATATTTACCTGCCTTGGTGGATAGAGTGGCTTATAGGCAAGATAATTCTCCAAACTTAGGATTGACTATTTGTTCGGTCAATATTTTGATCTCTTGTTTGTAGGTAGCGAGGATGGGAAGATATAGAAAAATAAGTGTGATCGTAGGATGTAAAGAATATTTTAGAATTACAGGATAATACTTTAGCAGGAAAAAAAGTCTAGTGCACCGGGAGATGCAGTAAGTCTCCTACATGTTTTAGATCTTTGAAATATCTGAGAAATATTTAGTGAGATAAAAATATTTATTAGTAATTTAAAATAAATTTTTATCTATTTTATTTTATGAATTTATATTATGTTAAAAATGTTATTTTTTGAAATAAACGCCTTTAATGTTTGTATGCCTGGATTTATAAAGAAATTTACTATATTAGGTTTAAATTAATTAATCCTTAATTATTATTTTTTAACTTCTACGCTCACAAAAATTTTTTTAATGAAAATCTACCACATTCAAATAATTTAAACCTGGAAACCCTGTAAGTTATATATAATAGAAAAAGATAGAAAACTCATATAAATAATACTACGGAATACTTTAAGCAATAATTATTCCTTTTTCAACATTAAGGATAGTGAGAGATGACAAAACTACAGGGTAAATCTGGAACCAGGAATAAAAATAAGAGGCGGATGTTTGCAAGAAACAACAATTATAAAGGGTAATTTAGATTTTTATATTTCTTCTCCATTGTGCCACATAATCGTTCCTAACTTCCCACGCATGAAGCCCTAGTGTTGTTGATTATACTTCTATCAAAATGGTTTGTCAGTCATGTCCCCATTGACAGTTGAGCATAGCATCGTTGATCACTTTTATCTTGACTGCTGTGTAATTAGTTCTCTCTATATTGTTAAAAATATTAAATAATATTTTTAGTGGAATTTCACATTAAACTATACTTGTACCGAATAATGGAACCTTTACTCCAGATCTTTATGATTGAAATTGGTTCTTGGAAAAATCTATTCCTTAATGTATTTATAAAAGTTTATTTAAAAATATCTTTTCCGAATTTCTTATTTTATGTTATTATTTTGTATAATTGTACTGTTTATTATAAATTAAATAGGGTATATGGGTCATATAATTTGCTCTAAAATTAATTCTCGATCTAATATAAAAATATATTCTCGGTTTTAGAAATAATGCACTTCTATATCTTTGGAGGAGGCCAGGATGGGAGGGGCAAAGAGAGGTAGTTTGAAGCGTATCAATATAAATATAGTTATACTATAATAATGGATTTAGACTTAAAATATTTCTAACCATTTTTAAAATTCATTTTAATTTTATTTTCAACTCTAAATCAATATATTAAACCTAAAAGTTTGAATTAATACACATATATTTTTTAAAATTTTATTTTATGAAAATTTAAGGATATTGACATCAGAGACCTTCATGGGCCTTAATATTTTGACCAGACCCAGCCCAGGCCAGCAGTAAATAATTTTTTTGGCCCAAGCCCGGCTCGGCCCATATTGAATGTTAAAAAATTCCCAAGTCCGGCCCAAGCCCATATATAAAAATTTAATTAATGAAAATAAAACATATTTAAATATATTTAGGCAATCATTTTGTTTACAATATACTGAAATTTATTATTATTAGAAGAAAAAAAAGGCAATATTTCATTAAATTAGCAACTGTTTTAAATAATCTAAATTTAAATTAAATAATTTTAGGCCTAAGCCCATTAAAGAAAATTTTTAAAACCCAGGCCCGGCCCAGACCCGCTGTAAAATATGATATTAGACATATACCCGGCCCATGGGCCGCGGGCCGGCCCGGTCCATGAAGGTCTCTGATTGCAAGGATGTGAACCCAGACCCTGAACCCCCTATTATTACTGAACCCGACCCGAGCCCTAAAAGTGGAGGATCAAGGGTTCTAGGTGTCATATAAAATTAAAAAAATAAAAATATTTTTTTAAAAAATAATATAAATTTTTAAAAAATAATATAAATTTTTAAAAAATAATATAAATTTTTAAAAATTTTATTAACTTTTTTTTGTGGAATCATTTATTTTATCTTCGCGTTTTTCTTTCAATTTTATTCCTGGACTTCCATTTTATTTAAAGATTGATATCATTAATTATTTTCCAGTGTATATTTTATTATGTAAATTTATTAATATGCTATGTTATAGAAATACGTTGATTATTTTGAAAGTGAATTATTTTATAGTACAAGTAATAATATTTTAATTTAAATGATAATGCATGGTCCTTAATTTGTATGATGCTAGAACGATTATAAAGTTTGAAAGATTTCTGTAATGATTTTATTATAGGAGAATGTGAAGTCATTTTGTCGGAGATGATTGGTGCAAAATAAAGGACCTACTAGTATATTAGTTCCTTTAAAAATAACAATATTTAAAATCAGAACAATTATGCTTATTTGATTTTAAGGCATATGGATTAGATGCTAATTAGATTTAGAAAAATTGACAATCCTTTTTATATGAAATATTAGAAAACATGAAAATTCGAGAGTAAACAATATTGCAAAATAGTGTTGTATACGCTTCTATATATTTAGACCCTCGATATCAAGTTTTATTGAGTAGAGCAAAAACAAATGGCTAAAGACCTTCTTAAGAATTTATGGCATAAGAAAAACTCCATTATTTACAATATATTGGAGGCTACGACTACCTATTGATTGTAGTGATAATAATAATGATAGCAACATTGATGATCTTGAAATTTTACTTTTAGATAGGGGGAAAAAAAAAATCAAATTCATTAGATAGAAAGGAGGATCAAAAAATGCCCATTGCATCTTTAATAGTAAAGTTATCAGAAGTTAAGAGAATAAATAAGGATATAAATATTTTAAAATTCTGGGAAGAAAATTCTTCAATATATCCAGAATCATATATCTTATCTAGAATCTTTATGGCTGTACCGGCGACACAAGTACAATAATTTTATAAAGATAACTATTTATTTTAGGTAAGGGTAGAACGTGAATTTTCATCTTTGAAATATATATTGTCTACAATCTCAAGGATGATATAGAAGATATTCTGATTTTGCGCAGGGATCCAAACCGAAACGAATATCGGTTCGGGTTCAGGTTCGAATAAAAATAACGGTTCAGGTTCGGTTCGTAAAAAATTAAAATATCGGTTCGGTTCGAACCTCTAAGAACCGGTTTGAACATTTTTGTATCCAAACCTACATTCGAATTATGTATAGGAAAAATATTTTTTTTATTTTATGATTAATTTAAAAAACACATGTATAAAACCTTCATTTTTATTAATTGCACATTACAAAATAATATTTAATTTATAAATATAAAAATAAAAATAAGAATATATATCAATGATTAATTTTAATATGAACAATATTTTACTTTTTTTTACTTAAATTTTTTTATTAAGCCGCACAATTAATATATTTTCAAAATTCGTCTCACTCAAATTACACTATGAGGAGATAGTATAAATTTAATTGTTGAAAAGCATCTTTCCACACTGTCTTGGGTAGCCGGCACTGCCATTATGATATCAGATTTGATGTGTCATTTATAATAATATTTTGGATTTAATTTTTCTCTAAACATTATATTTTACAAGCTTAAAATATAAAAATGTTGTAAAATGATAATATACTAAAGTTTATAAAAATTATGACCGACACTTATCAATCAAATGTGATTGATGATAATCTTTTAAATAATTTGAATGTAATTGAAATTTTTTCAATATACTAATAATAATTTACATGTTTTATAAGCATAAAATCATGAGGCTCGAACCGGTTCAGAGACATTATAGCGGTTCGGTTCAGGTTCGGCTAGAATTTTTTAGCGGTTTAGGTCGGTTCAGGTTCGATAAAAAATACCGGTTTTTAGCGGTTTAACCGGTTCAGGTTCGGTTTGGATCCCTGATTTTGCAAGAATAAAACATTAAAAATATAAATTATTTCATTTTTAAATTTTTCATTTGTAAATTATGAATATGTATGTATTGAAGTATAATAATAAATGAATGAAAAAAAATCTTATTTTAAGTCATTATTTTTATGTTCCCTGAACCCCGACCCGAACCCTGGAACCGCCTTTCAAATTTTATTCCTGTACCCGAACCCGGACCTGGACCCTTTTTTTGTCAAAGGGTTCCCTTTCTGATTGACATATTTATTTTAAACTCTTTCAATATCATAAATATTGATAATTTATAAGTAAAAATAGAATAACTTAAAAAAATTTATGAATGCTTAGAAGAGATTACTAAAAACGAAACTATAATAAAGTAAACTAAAAAATTGATTTAAAAAAAAAAGGTGCGGGGGCATCCAAAGATGGTGTAAACTCAGGAATTTAGACCGAAATATCTCAAAATTGAATATTTCCCATAGATAAAACCCCTCCTTTAGGTCTGGTGTCTACAGTTATTTTTATCCAAAGATTTTAATATTGAATAGCCTCAGCATCAAAGATTTTAAAAAGGTTGATAACTATGGGCGTAAAAATTGCACTTTGGTCACATTATTTGCATTTTTTCAAGGTTTCGGTATAGGGTAGGGTAAAGTGTGAATTATTTATCTAAATGATAAATCAATGAAGATCTAGTCCGGAGCTAGAGGAAAGGCCGTTAGATCAAATTATTAAGGTCCCATCTGGTCTTTATAAATATCACTGAGAAGATATACTATTTTGAGGGCATATGTTGGTCTTTTTGAAAACTTGTAATATAATGCAGTGAATTTTTTTGTGGTGAGGTTGTCTCCCGCAAAATTTTTGCAATGTAGGTGATGGCATTTATTTTCGATTATTTTACAGTCAACGTAATTAGATGGTGTTGCTATGTTACAGTGGGGGAGTGCGATAAAGATTCTAAGTTGTCAGAGAGAAGCAACCCGAGATTGAAGCTGTATTGCCTCAATCCATTCATAGCCAGTTTTAAAGTTGTAAATTATTAAGTGTAGTTGACCTCAAGGTGACCGTTCGTAAGAAGGTAACTAAAGGATAGGACAAAAGTGGAGAATCCCAATTTGTGTATGGGAAGTGGTCTGATATGAGATTGAGGGGGGGGGGGGCTATTGTCCCAGATGCTGAGGGCTAAGGCTAGATCGTCATCTGAGATGAGCAGGAGATTGAGAAAGTTATGAGAGAAAAGATTAAATGATATGAGGGCCGATATAAATAAGCACAAGGGTGAGTAAAAGCCAATCCCGCCGAATATACATGATAAAGTGGTTTGTAGCATAAGCCTAGAACTTTAAGTTTAAAAGCGATACCGTAGAATAATATAATAAATTTTTTTTATTCATGCGAACACCAAGTAAATGAATTAAATGTGAATGGAGTATTCTTTATGTAATTTACAGGGTTTTCAATCCAAAAAAAAGTCTCAATCTAAATGAAAAGGTCATCAAAAAAGGAAAAGTGCCAATATGTCATTTTTTCTTATATTTTAGTTTTTTTCATTTTTCCTTCTTATTCTATTTCTAACTTTTTGCCATTTTTAATTTTGTTTTTATTAAACTTTCTCGATTTTTTTTTCTTCTTATTCTTTTTTGTCTCTTTAAAAATAATTTGTCATTTTTCTTCACTCTCTATTTTTATTCATTTTTAAGAATTCTTTTTTCTTTTTTTCTACATAATAAAAAATGTCTTTTTATGATTTTTTTTCTCCTTATAATTTTATTTTTTAAATTCTTCATTTTTATTGCTTCTTTTACAATCAAATTCTTTTTCTTTTTTGCATATCAAATTATTTCATTACAATTTTACGATATTAAGAAACAAAATTTATACCAACCATTAATAATTTCCTCTCTTATTTGTTACCATATTTCTAAAATAATTCTTTGCCTTCTATATTCATTTCCCTCCATATTCTATAAAACCTGCAAAATAAGGATGTATGGTGGTAAATATTTTACTGTATGATATCTCCTTTCTATCGATTCTCTAGTTGTATGGTTAGGATGAAATGGAATAGTATCCATCGCAAAAACCATATTCATAATATTACTTTCTTTAAATGGATCTTGTATTTAATTTACAGAGTGGCTAAAGTGTATAGCGTTACAGCAGTCATTATGAACAAAGAATCTGAATATTTTCACAATCGTGAGGAGAGCAATGATGATATAATTAATTGTCTTAATCCCTTGGACATTTTTAATAGCCTTTTTATTTATTTGTGAATATACATATAACCGTCTAGATTGAAAAACCGTTCCCATATAAAAAAAAAGTTTTCTTACATATAGGCCAATTTGTCTATTCATTGCAATCTCGATGTTGTAATTTTTTTAACTGAATTTAGTCATACCCTTTATAAACTATACCTAAATCCAGATAGTAACCTTGATAACGTATTTTTTGATATTTGTGCATTATATATTTCTTTAATCATTTCACATAACTTGGGATAAGGTGCCCAAATTTATACAAATTAATATGCTTATTCTGTTTTTGATATTTAATTTACTAACTTTTTTAAACGCATCAACTTATTGCATTATTTTTTTTTCTGTGTTTACTACTATTATCTTCATGATTTTATTTTTTATAACAAAAAATTTATTTTCAAAAGGTATACTCATCAAATGAAATATATGATAAAAAAGACTGAAATTCTTTAGATTTCATTTTAACCCTAATTTTTCATGGATAAAAGAATAGAGTATTAAAAATAATTACAAAAAAAAAGGTCCGGGAAGTTGGCCCCACACTTTATGATTTTTAATGGTTTATCAGTTGGACTGATTTTTACCGTTTTCAGTTCGATTTGTACCATCACAATGGGGAGCCAACTTCACGACAGCCCCCCAACTTTTGAACTTAAAAATAAAAAGTGCATAGGTCGATAGAGAATGATTTACACCAATTTGTACCGTTTTCAGTTCGATTCATACCATCACTGTTTTCCAGTTATTGACCGTTAAAAATATGGCGCCAAAAATAAAAAACACTCAAAATTTATTTTTTTTAAAAATTTCTTAACGTACAACGATAGAGAATTTTTTTCTCTTCCTAATGATGCCTCAAATTTTTATCTTCATTATTTATTTCGGAAATCAAATTTTAAACCTTATTAACCATCATTATATTTCTTTAATAAAATGAAATCTATATAATAAAGTAATATTCTATATTATGTGTCCATTTTTGAAAAATATTTATAAATAAACGAACTATTTTAAATATCGGGGGGGGGGGCTAACTTCAACCTATAATATAAGGTTTAAAATTTGATTTCCGGAATAAATAATGAAGATAAAGATTAATTTGAGGCATCATTAGGAAGAAAAAAAAATTCTCTATCGTTGTACGTTAAGAAATTTAAAAAAAAAAATTTGAGTGTTTTTTATTTTTGACGCCATATTTTTAATGGTCAATAGCTGGAAAACGGTGATGGTACAAATCGGTACAAATCATTCTCTATTGACCTATGCACTTTTTATTTTTAAGTTCAAAAGTTGGGGGGCTGTCGTGAAGTTGGCCCCCCTCTTTGAATATCTCAATGTTCTTTGAATATCTCAAAAACGGTGATGGTACAAATCGAAGTGAAAAAGGTACAAATCGGGTACAAATCTGTCCAACTGATAAACCATTGAAAATAAAAAAGTGTGGGGCCAACTTCACGTACCTACAAAAAAACTATTTATTTGCTCAGAAGTATTGATGTATAAATATTAAATTTCAAAAATAAGAATACATATATTTTATTAAATTTATAAAAAGGTACATTATTACCAAACGATTACTTTAATTCATCAATTGTAGGCAAAAAATAATAATAAAAAATTTGATTGTTAAAAAAAAATGAAGTGTAAAAATTATTATTTTTAAAAAGGCAAAAAGGAATGATCAAAAATGAGTAGAAAAAAAAATCGAGAAAAGATTAAGAAAATTAAAAATTAAAAATGACTTAAAGAATCACAAAAAGTAAAAAATAAAATAAGAAGGAATAATGAAAAAAAATGGGACTATTCCCTTTTGAATGAACATTTCTTATTTTTTGATCGGATTTTTTCCCTTTTTGATCGGATCCTTTCCGTATATGATTAATACTTTTCCTTTTTTGAATGGGAAACCCTGTAAGTATACTATTTAAAGAAATCATAGACGTTTTGAGTATAATAAATCTACTAATGCAAACTTGCCTTCATTATAATTCTTTGTCTATCTGAGATATCCTAACTAAAAGTAATTGGGATTTTTAAATAGTTTTAAATATAAAGTTATTAGAGAAAATTTTATATAAGTAAAATAAATTTAAAATGTTATTTTACATGCTTGAAGTGATATTTTAATGAAACTTACCTGTTAATTTTGAAATAATAGTTTAGGAGGTAAAATGTTATATTATAAATAATAGAATTTTCCCCTGATGCAAATATCAAACTTTTAGTCTAAACCATATAACTTTTAAATATAAATATATTTATAGGTCACGATGGTGATATTATTCGCTATATGTTGGTGTCCTATAAATATACTAGTTTTTGTAATGCATTTCGTGTTTGAAGATGAAAATAATTCTGGCAACATAGACATAACTTATTTGACTTTTATATGGTTTGCATTTTTATCTACTTGTATAAACCCGTTGCTATTTTTGCTATGGCAAAGAAAAAAAGTGGGTTGCAAATTGGAAAAAAAGTCTAAAGGAGGATATTTCAATTTTAATAACCGTTTGAGTTCTGCCAACCCTAATAGTGATATTTTTTTGGAGTGTAGCAAATCCAAGCCTACTGGTAATGTCAAAGGTTTTCAAAATGTTTACAGATATCAAAATTTACAAAAGAAATTATATAATAACAATTATAATATAGCAACTGATGAAACGCACCTTAATAAGGAAAATTTTAGGAATTTTATCCAAAGATAATATAACAATTGTGACAATTTTATTTAATATGGATTTATTAATTTGTTGATTATGAGTTATTATTTAAGGAAATATTTATAAATATATATAGTATATATTATAATATATTAGTTTAAGGAAGCTTTAATAAAAAAATAGACAAACTAAAAAATCTTAGTACTTTATTATCTTAATTCCAAAATAGATAATATATGGAAAAATAGTTTTAATTTATCATTATATGATTATAATCCTTTTTGATCTCTATTCTAAATTAAGAAAAGAACATTCTTATCTTTACATTTTATTTATGGCTCCTATTTTATCGCTCACACTGAAATGCTAAGAAAAAAACTTAAACGCTCCGAATAAATACTTAGGCAGTGTTCTAGGTCGGCTTAATATAGCCAAAAAAGCAAAAAAAAAACAACAAAAAGAAAAAGAAAAAGAAAGAAAAAGAAAGAAAAACGAACAAAAAGCAAAAATCGATAATAAAATACGAATATAGAAACAAACCTAAATAGGGTGTCCTCGTTTTAATAAAAAGTTCTTGAACGAGGACATCATATTTATTTTGTTATAGTACGAAACAAATTCGTCTTTTTTGAAAAAGTATACTTAAATTAAAGTCATCAAAAAATCAATTGTTTTGAATGTGTCTTAATTGTTCATAAAAGGGAGAAAATTGAAAAGTAAGTAAAATAATAGAAAATACTCTGTGTAGTAATAATGTACAGTATAATATATATGTTTTGATGTCAAGGATTTTTTAATCCAATTTATATTTTTTAATTTATTCTTTATTTTATAAAATATATCTTATGTATTTTACCATTATTCGATTTTGACTTATGATATAACAAACTTAAATACTATAATTATACTATTCGCACAGCTGATTGGACCAATTTAGCCTCGTATTGTGTTAGGATAAACATAATTGTGTTTATTTTAATATAAAAGTGTCGACATTACCACATCCTGATATAATAATGGTATAATAAGTATATTAACAAACAATTTCATTTGATTAACTTATATTGTATACAAATTAAAACACATTATTCTGCTGGCTACTTAATCTAGTAGTATTCATGTCTGCCTAGAAATCCGAGGTTAGGGTTCGTATCTTGCAAGCCAAAATTTTTTCAGTTTTTTTTTAAAACGAGTTTAATACAAATTATTCATATAATACAGGAACTCTATAATTTTTAAAATTTTATTAGTGTTGTTAATTTTATTAGATTTATTGAAGATATATTTTTTACTAGTTACTTTAGAATTTGAGAAAATGTGCATAGACATTATAATTAGTTGCATTTTTTACAAACGACCGAATTAACTCGTTACTTTGTTACTTATTAATTATATTTCATACATTATATTTATATGATAACACCCAAATTAAAAATTAAAATCAATTAAATACATTTCAATTTATTCTTGGATTAACAGAGCACATCTTTTAGTTAAGGTGTCTAAAAATTTATTATATACAAATTAATATTATTTTTTATTTAGGTATTTTTTCGGTACAAATAAATGTTATATTTTCATTTAGAAGTTCTATTGGTTGTGAAAGAGTCACAAAGACACTTGCTTTACCGAAGTGGCATATCTATCCTAATTGTAATTTTTTTACCCCAATTATTTTTTTTCTGAATAATATATTTAAATTTGATTTATAATATTCAACCGAATTTAAGATTTTTTAATTGTAAATTGAAAAAAGATACATTTTAAACATAACATCAACTTCATGGCCATAAAATATCGGTCTAACTACCAAATAAAAATCCAGATTTGCTAAATATTAAAAAAAATTGTATATTTCTAGTTCACAAACTTCACGCTTAAAAGTTGACAGAAAGCACTAACGATGAAACTTATATCATTCTTTAGTGCTTAGTTAGTAGAGGTTAGTGCTTTAATCACTTTTGTAGCAGAATTTAAGAATAAAAAGTTATTGGCGAAAAAACAAAAATAAACAAATATTCACGATGTGCTAAAACAAAAACTAGAGTAGTACTAAACATACGGTTTTCGCCATTATTTAGTGCTTAATTAATGTATTTAAATTCCGTTATTAATTTGGTTAACCACCAAATGGGAAAAAAGTTATAAGCTAATAAAAATTATGACGTCACAATTTAAGCGTGAAGTTGGCCGAACTTTTGGAAGCACTAACGATGAAACTTATATCATTCTTTAGTGCTTCGTTAGTAGAGCTTAGTGCTTCAATCACATTTGTAGCCGAATTTAAGAATAAAAAGTTATTAGCGAAAAAAACCAAAATAAACAAATATTGGCGACGTGCCAAAACAAAAACCATAGTAGTACTAAACATCCGGTTTTCGCCATTATTTAGTGCTCAATTAGTAAATTTGAATTCCTTAATTAATTTGGTTAACCGTCTTTATAAAAATTGTAATATGATAAAGAAATGTTTAAAGGTCAAATTATGACCAGAAAATTATCAAAGCAATAACGATGAAATTTATATCCTTCTTTAGGACTTCCTTAGTAGAGGTTAGTGCTTCAATTACTTTTGTAGCCGAATTTAAGAATAAAAAGTTATTTGCGAAAAAAACAAATAATGGCGACGTGCTAAAACAAAAATCATAGCAGTACTAAACATCCGGTTTTCGCCATTATTAGTGCTAATTAGCAAAATTGAATTCCATAATTAATTTGATTAACCGTCTTTATAAAAAATCGTAATACGCTAAATAAATATTTAAAGGTCAAATTATGGCCAGAAAATTATGGAAGCACTAACGATGAAATTTATATCCTTCTTTAGGGCTTAATTAGTAGAGTTTAATTCTTCAATCACCTTTGTAGCCGAATTAAGAATAAAAAGTTATTTGCGAAAAAAAAAATAAAATAATGGCGACGTGCCAAAACAAAAACTATAGTAATACCAAACATCCGGTTTTCGCCATTATTTAGTGCTCAATTAGTAAATTTGAATTCCGTAATTAATTTGGTTAACCGTCTTTATAAAAAATTGTAATACACTAAGGAATATGAAAATATAAAATTATAAAATATGTAATAAAACCTAATTTAAAAAATTATAATTTATAGTTATATAATTAAAAATAAAATTCTATAATTGAGTCCCCAAAAAGGAACCATAATTGTGTCTAAAAATTTCTATTTGAATTTTTTGTCGAATAAAAAGAAATTCTCTTGGTTCATTTGTGAAAAGTAGTATTTTATTACCCAGATTTTTTAAAAACATAAATGTTGAAGGCGAAAAAAGCCCGTTAGTAGAAGTCACTATTGGAGTGAATATGAAGTTTTTTAAATTTTTGTATTTGTTTGTCTTTTTAATTTCTGCCTGTGTTATTAAATTGAAATTTATGTTTGAAGGGAATGATGAGACACACGTGTAGCCCCAATGAGTGATTTGCTGAGGGCCCAAGGTATGGTTGTCATACCATCAGGTCTTAAACCATCTACTTGAGATAAATTTGATGGTTCAAGATTGTTTGGAATGTGTGCAGGTGTTAGGCTTCTATTTATTATATGGTTTACAGCTGAGTGTTGATTTATTAATCACATGTGGGAGATTCTGTGGTTAATTTTTTATATTACTCAAAATTTTTTTGATTACTTGTAAATTTTTAAATTAAATAACTTTCCATAATTATTATAATAAACATTTTGATTTTGATATAATTTTTTAAAATAAATTTTTAAAATAATATTTTAATAAAGACGAAAATTTATGAACCGAATATAATTTTTTTAATGTTTTGGTCTAAAATTTTCTTAGGCGTCGAGAAAGGTGTCAGAAAATTTGTTGGATTAATATGGTTATTTATCGAATCAGGGTAACTCTCAGAATTCCTGCATAAGTATTAGTGATCTGCATCGGGCCTAATTTTTCAAGCCCGGCCCTGTCCGAAATTTTTTAAAAAAGTTTTGCCGGCCCGGCCCGAATCAGAAATATTTTTAAAAAAATTTACCGACCCGGCCCGGTCATGCCCGAATTTATTTAAATATAGAAAATAATTTTTAAAATTACTTAAAATATAAGACATATGTTATATGTTGTCTAGTTTCTATAAATAAAATTAAATATTTTATTTTATATAAAAAATTTAATATATAATTGATAAATTTAGATATATTTAGATATATTTAAAAAAAATTCTAGGCCATACCCTACCCGGCCCTTTTTTAAAAAATATTAGGCCCAAACCCGATATATTTAAAAAAAATTAGGCCTGAGCATGTTTCGACGGGTACTTCATAATATTGTTATCTTAATATAACTAAAATTTATGATAGAAATAACTATATGCGTAATTTTTTCGAATAAAATAAAAATATGTAAAAAGAACAATTTGAATTAAGAATAAAAAATTTCTGAGGATGTTTTTAACCATATCATTCAATGACACTCAGAATAATAGATGCTGGAAAAAAATGTAGTTGTTACAATAAAATAATAAAAATTATATAATTATTACACAAGAATGGGGTTCAATGGACCCATTTAGCCAGTAGTGGAAATAATATTTTGTGACTTGGTTATAGCTATTCATGTATTTTGGGAACCTTAATATATATTAGCTTTTGAAACATTATATTACTCAAATGTGGCAGATGATCTATGGAAACAATTGATAGGTTAAGTGCAAAAAGACAATATGCATTTTTTAATTACTTGGGGTTTTTAATCAAACTAATTAGGGTTTAAATTTTACAAAATGAGTACTAAATAATGGTAAAAATAAAATGTTTGTCACTGAGTGATTTTTTGTTTATTTTGTTAATAACTTTTTTATTTTAAATTAAGCTATTAAACTGATTGAAGCACTAACTAACCTCTATCAAGGAAGCTCTAAAGAATTATATAAATTTCATTGTTAGTGCTTTCATAATTTTCTGGTCATAATTTGACCTCTAAATATTTCTTTAGCGTATTACAATTTTTTATAAAGACGGTTAACCAAATTAATTACGGAATTCAAATTTGCTAATTGAGCTCTAAATAATGGCAAAAACCGGATGTTAACTACTACTATAGTTTTTGTTTTGGCACGTCGCCATTATTTGTTTATTTTTGTTTTTTTCGTAAATAACTTTTTATTCTTAAATTCGGCTACAAATGTGATTGAAGCACTAACCTCTACTAACGAAGCTAAAGAATGATATAAGTTTCATCGTTATTGCTTTAATAATTTGGCCATAATTTGACCTTTAAACATTTCTTTATCGAATTACAATTTTTATAAAGACGGTTAACAAATTAATAACGGAATTCAAATTTACTAATTGAGCACTAAATAATGGCAAAAACCGGATGTTTAGTACTACTATGGTTTTTATTTTGGCACGTCGCCATTATTTGTTTAATTTTGTTTTTTACGTAAATAACTTTTTATTCTTAAATTCGGCTACAAATGTGATTGAAGCACTAACCTCTACTAACGAAGCACTAAAGAAGGATATAAATTTCATCGTTAGTGCTTTCATAATTTTCTGCCCATAATTTGACCTCTAAACATTTCTTTAGCGTATTTCAATTTTTTATAAAGACGGTTAATCAAATTAATTATGGAATTCAAATTTGCTAATTAAGCACTAAATAATGGCGAAAACCGGATGTTTAGTACTACTATAGTTTTTGTTTTGGCACGTCGCCATTATTTGTTATTTTCGCAAATAACTTTTTATTCTTAAATTCGGCTACAAAAGTAATTGAAGCACTAACCTCTACCAAGAGAGCCCTAAAGAAGGATATAAATTTCATCATTAGTGCTTTCATAGTTTTCTGGCCAAAATTTGACCTCCCTTTAGCGTATTACAATTTTTTATAAAGACGGTTAACCAAATTAATTACGGAATTCAAATTTGCTAATTGAGCTCTAAATAATGGCAAAACCGGATGTTAACTACTACTATAGTTTTTGTTTTGGCACGTCGCCACTATTTGTTTATTTTTGTTTTTTTCGCAAATAACTTTTTATTCTTAAATTCGTCTACAAATGTGATTGAAGCACTAACCTCTACTAACGAAGCACTAAAGAATGATATAAGTTTCATCGTTAGTGCTTCCAAAAGTTCGGCCAACTTCACGCTTAAATCGTGACGTTATAATTTTTATTTAGTTTATAACCTTTTTTCCATATGGCGATTAACCAAATTAATAACGGAATTTAAATACACTAATTAAGCACTAAATAATTGCGAAAACCGGATGTTTAGTACTACTCTAGTTTTTGTTTTGGCACATCGCCAATATTGGTTTATTTTTGTTTTTTTCGCCAATAACTTTTTATTCTTAAATTCGGCTACAAAAGTGATTGAAGCACTAACCTCTACTAACTAAGCACTAAAGAATGATATAAGTTTCATCGTTAGTGCTTTCAGTCAACTTTTAAACGTGAAGTTGGCACAAATTTTTATTTTTGTTAATTTTTTTCCTTAAATTCGGCTACTATACGGATTAAAGACTAATAAGCACTAACGAAGCACTAAAAAATGACATATGATTCATCGTTAGTGCTTCCAAATGTTCGGCCAACTTCACGGAGCTCTGTTATCGTGTTACGATATGGAATTTTATTGTCTGATTTATCTGTAAATTAATATATTTTAATTTATAATTACTAATACTCTAAATTTTTTAAAACTCTTACTGACACATTTTTTTCTAACTTAAAATAAAAGAAATATATTTTATGGAACCGTTATCACTATATATTTATATTAGCAGCATATGCTGATTTTATAAGAAAGATCTCAAATAAATGAAATAAATTTGAATCGAAATGATAAAGGATGGTTTTAAAATTTATTTATGAACCAGTAAATAATGACATAAAATTCTATAAATATATGTGGAATAATATTTCAATCTATAATCATATTCTAAATAAGTGAGCGTGATAAAGTGATTCTTAACTATGACTTGATATCATTAATTCGTGGCCAATGTTAAGCAACGTGAATATTTCATAATGATGTAAAATATGTCACATCAAATATCTTATATATATCTTTAACGTTAAATGTTCCATGTTTCAGGTGGAAATAATGTCTACTTACCTTATAGTTTCACATAATTTTATCAAATTATAACAATAATTATTTTGTTATTTTTATCCAGGATTCAGAATATTATGAAGGTAATTAATTTAATAGTGAGTCAATGGGGTGACCTAATGGATTATGATGTAAGCTTGGAAACAGAAGGACACAGAGGACGCAGGTTCAATCCTGGTAAGGAGCATAAAAAATTTTAGGTTTTTCATTGATGACTGATGTGTAAAGACATATGGCAAGATGAATTTCGGAGCTTAGAGATGACACCCCGGTCACTGACAGGCCTGAACAGCCGGGTGCTAAGGATACTTGTCCAATAAACAAAATTAAGGAAACAAATGAAAATATAAATATGAAAGCTAGGGCGTTCCCTCCAAGGGACGCGCAGGGTAAAGGTCAAAGCAAAAAAGACAAGATTAGCAAGTTTGAATATTGGTACACTTAAAGGTAAAACAAGAGAATTGGCATCAATGTTGAATAAGAGAAAAGTTGACATAGCGTGCATACGAGACGAAATGGAAAGGTCAGAAGACTTTAATGATTGGAGATGGGTATAAATTGTACTATAATGGAATTCTTAGTAATAGGAACGGTGTCGGTATTATCCTCAGTCAAGATCTAATCTCCTCAGTAGTAGAAGTCAACAGGATCTTTGATAGACTAATGAAGATAAAACTCTGCATTAGTCAATCAATACTACACATCCTTTCAGTATATACTCCTCAAACGGGTTGCAAGGAAGAAGAGAAAGATGACTTTAGAGCTATCCTTGATGAACCCTGATGACCTAATCATAATAGGTGGTGACTTAAATGCACATGTGGAAAAAACAAGAGATAGCTACAAAAGGCATCATGGTGGTTTTGGATATGAAGAAAGAAATGATGAAGGAGAGCATATATTGAAATTTGCTCAAGCCTTCGACCTTGCTTTAACCAGCACCTACTATAGGAAAAAAGACAGTCATTTAATAACATATAGTGGTACAAGGAAAAGACAGATAGATTACATGCTAATCTCTCGTAGAAGATTAAAAGTTGTAATAGACTGCAAGATCATCCCAGGAGAAGAAATAGCCGCGCAACACAAGCTACTAGTCATGGATTTACACATCACAAGTAAATCCACTCAAAACAAGATAAAACTGGAACCATGCATCAAATGGGATAAATAAAAAACAATGACAGATGCCGCAATCAATGCAAAAAGAACTATGGTAGTGGAATGAAGAAGTACAAACCACTATACAGGAGAAAAAAAGCCCTTTATAAAATATGGTACAAATCCAAAAACACAGATGACAAGACAAGATACAAAAAATTCAAGAGAATAGCTACAAAGGCAGTGGCTAGGGCCAAATTTATGGTATACGATGACATGTATGAAGAACTACATACCAAAGAAGGGCAAAATAAAACATACAGATTAGCCAAACAGCGAGAAAAGAATTCTAGGGATATAAACGGAGCTCCGAAAGTAATCAAAAATAAAGATGGGAAATTGATAATAAAGGAAAATGAAATAAAGAATAGATGAAAAGAATATTTTCAGGAGCTTCTCAACTTTAATCCCCACATACTACATCTAGACGAACACTCCCCATGTCAAAACCTTATACCAAAAAACAACAAAGCTAGGGGTCCATATGATATTACAATAGAAAGCCTTAAAGGACAAGGAGATGATGGAATACATTTCTTCACAAATCTATACAATAAAATACTTGGAAATGAAGAGGTTCCTCAAAAATGGAGGCAGAGCTATCTAGTTCCTATCTTCAAAAATAAAGCGGATCCACACAATTGTCAAAAATACAGAGGCATAAACTAATGTCACACTGTCCAAAACTATATGAAAAAATAATAGGAAAAAGATTAAAAGACATAATCGAAATAGGAGAGACTCAGTTTGGCTTTATGCCTGGAAGATCAACAACTGATGCTATCCACGCAATTAAGCAAATGAGTGAAAAATATAGGGAAAAGAAAAAAAGGCTACACATGGTCTTTCTCGATCTAAAAAAGGCTTTCGATAGAATCCCAAGAAAACTTATCTGGTGGGCGCTACGTCATAAAAAGGTTCCAGAAAAATATATGGTCATACAACAATGGTCTGTAGCACAACAGGTACTTCAGCAGGCTTCACAATAGTCGAAGGAGTTCATCAAGGGTCGGCTCTCAGCCCACTTCTCTTCATTACAATAATAGATGTATTAGCACAGTCTATACCTCAAACAGTCCTGTGCAATATGATATTTGCAGACGATATTGTGATACCCGAATCAAAGGATGAAATGAAAGAAAGATTAGTGAGTTGGTTAAATATCCTAGAAAAGCACGGATTAAAAGTAAAAAGAGAAAAGACTGAATATATGGTGATAGGAGGAGATGAAACAGAGGGTATTGATAATGAATGGCAGATATCGGCAATTGAAAGCTGCAAATATTTGGGCTCCTATACAAACAAACGGCACAATAGAAAAAGAGATAAAGAGTAAAATTAATCAAGAGGGTGGTTAAAGTGGAGATCTTTATCTGAAGTGCTATTTGACAAAAGAATCCCACACAAATTAAAGGGAAAAATTTACAGTTCCATAGTACAACCAACTATTCTATATAATTGGAAACATGGCCAACAAAGGAATCAGACGAGAGAAGTCTACAAACTAAAGAGATGAGAATGCTGAGGATGATTGCTGGGTAACAAGAAAGGATAAAGTGCACAGTACAAGAATACTAAGTAGTTAAGGTAGTGCCCATTAAGACTAAGTTAATGGTAAACAGACTTGGTGGTATGGGTACACAATGAGAAGGCCTATGAATTATATAGGAAATAAGGTTGAGAGTTTGGAAGTGATGGGCAAACGTAAAAAAGAAAGGCCAAAACTTCAATGGGGCCATAAAGTTAGAGCCAATATAAAGAAGTATAAATTAAATAAAAGAGATTGTATGAATAACATAAAGTGGAGAGAGATGTTGAAGGAGCTTACCACCAGAAAAGGTGAAAGCTAAAGAGAGAGAAAAAAATTAATTTAATAGTGAATGTTATACATCTTTTAACTTTATCAGAATATAAAGATTAAATTAAGAAATTCATTTTGAAATTGCTTTAATCCTTTTCAATTTTTTAAAATTTACACGGTTATTATAGTACTACATTTTTAGAATAGATTTAGGAACTGTTATTAACTTCTAATTTAAATTTCTAATCAAATATAGATATCGGGACCCTTCCAATCGTAGGTAGAACCCAATAAGAATCACTATAAAATAAATTCTAAAATGGTGAGGCTAACTTTAATATTTATTTATATTATCAAAAACATATTTTTGGGATACTTTTTGTCCATGAACTTCTTATTGGTTCCAAAAATTTTATCATCCTGTATTAGGCATTTCTAATATTTTATTCAGTAGCTTGATTCGAATTTTAATATTAAATATAAACTTAAAATGATAACGCACTCCGCTCTATTTTCACACAAAAATTATATTGAACACTGTTGGAGAGCAAAAGTAGATTGCTACCTTTCTATGAAAAAATTTGCTTTTACTTTTTGAAATTTCTTTTTTTTTGAAATTTTTTATTTATTTATTTTTTTTTAAGATTAAAAAAACTATTTTATTAAATTAAAATAAAGAATGAACAAAATTTTAATTGGTAAACTATAACTTTTCTTTATATCGACAATTTATATCAAGGTAAGTTATAATAATATTAAAAAAAATATAATATTAGTAAATCACAATTATATAAAGTCATTAATTCTTGCCATTTTTTTATTGATTGAGATTCAAGTTTCCTTTTAGCGCTAACATTATAATAGGCAAAAATGGCCAAAGTCTATACTATGCATAGGATGTTCAATTACGGGGTTTCGGATATTGAAAAAATAAAGCTGAGATAATTGTATTTTACTATGTTTATGGCTAATAGTTGGCGTAGGTAGAATCCCTAGTTGGGATCCTCGGTCCTAGCAGAGTCCGTTTTCCCAGCTCTTTAAAGAAGTCTAGGGCATGAGAGCCGAACGACGTTAGAGTAGTGGCGATTAGTGGTAGGAATGTATAAATGGCGGGAAGAGATGGCGAATATTTAGCTAGTTTACCTCGGCATCTAGTATGGCATCTCTATTTATATTGGAAGGGCAAGAGGAACGATGCATGAGAAATTCCAAGTTAGGAATTCCCCCCCTCTTCCAAGGGATCATAGTCAAACCATCGGGCCGATAACCATCGGAATTGTAAAGGCCAGTAGGTTCGAGGGTTGATGGGATGCCGGCGGAATTTAAGGCCCTGGCAATGGTATCATTGCATTTTGAATGCCTAATGAATCTGCCTTTACAGCGCTTGCAGTGTAGAGAGTGACGGCCTTTGGAGTTGACCGACATTTGACAGAGGATACAATGGTAAGGTATTGCCATATCGCAATTCAGTCTAAGACCCATGGCGTGACGTAGCTCATCATTGCTTAGGAGCTGGTCAATGTTTCGGGATGGGAAAGCCTCAAGAAATTCGTATCCACTACCTTCGGAAATGGGGAAGAGTAGAGAATGATCCTCTGGTTGGCTCCTTTATTTAAGGAATGCAACTGAGTTGCCAACTAGAGGTTTATCCCAATCCTTCTGTAATGCCGGCGATGGAGGATCGACTAATGAGAGGGACTTCCATAGATAAATTGCCTGTAGGAGTAAGGGGTCAGGATGTTTTGTTAGTGTTTGAATGATAGGCTCGCAGGACAGGCGAGAGGATATGAACGCACTAACAGAAAGTAAAGAAGGTGACCTTATACCAATGCTGCCGGATTTGGTTGGTAAGGTACCCTGTAACCATGATAATTCCCCAAATTTAAGATTGAGGATATCTTCTGTTAGGCGTTTAATCTCCAGTTCGTGTGAAGCGAGGTTGACGTCATATTGAAAGATCCGTGACGCTCGGGGTGTATATAAAATTCTTGGAATTAAAAGATAGTTATTTAATAAGAAGAAAGCTTGGTGAGCTGGGAGGCAAGATAGTGTATCGCGCATAAGGGATATCTCTCGTAGAATATCGGCAAAGAACTTGATAAAGGACTCGTCTTTACCTACTGGAGATCCGAGATGTGTTAAAGCGTTCAATGGTGTATGATTGAACATAGTATCATGGTTAAGGTCAATGATTCCAAGAGGACAATATTCGCTTTTGTCTTGATTAACTCGAAGTCCCAAACTTTTCTCGCTGGATTTTATTTGGATTGCCTTCATAACTTCAGTCGGTGGGCCTTCATATAAAATATTAAACAATGAATTTAAAGAAATATATATTGAAAAATTTACTCTTGAAATTCTAACTTAAAATAGAATATACAATATGTTAAATATACAAAAAAATATAAATAACTATCAAAATAACAAATATGGTACAAAGCGAGAAGGAAATAAGAAGTAAAAAAAATTTAGGATAGCTTTTGGAAAACTATGAAGATTATGTAGTTCGCTTTAAGGATACCATTGGTCAACCTTTGTTGTAGGAAAAACCCATCTCAAAGTTTTTCTCTGACTTTATTAATTTGAGAGCCTTGATTTTTGAAGAATGCTAAGACAAATTTACTAAAAGTGATAAGTGTTTGGTCAAAATAATTGGTATGAAATATTGTTCGAAACTGAATAATATGAGATTTTACGATATTCCTTGTGGTCCAAGATGTTAAGGGCGTGGTTGGAGAGAGCCAGGGGGTCTATACAGCCCATACTTATAATTGAAAATTGAGTGATCTTAACAGACGTTTACTATCTGATCTGAAAAGAATAGAGAGTTCTAGTTTGGAAGGTATTTGAGGCCGATTTAAAAAAAGTAAATTTCAGAAAAATATTACCCACGTCTGAAGATTTAACCCATAGATAGCATAAAGGTTTTGACATCTATTAGCAAAATCTCCAGGCAGACTATATTTTTTAGACTAAAGATTGAGTTAGCCGTTTTAAAAATCGGCTCTAATTGAGCCATTTAACAACACAACTTCTAAGATATATTTTTATTAGTATTAAAGAAGAAAATATTCTTTCATAGATTGGTGTACTAATGAGTAGAGTTGCTAAATATAATAATCTACAATAGTCTAAAATTTGCTTAAAATTGTGTGAAGTATCTATAGAATTTTTTGGAACGACCATATTTAATCTTTTATATAATAGTTTGCAACCAGCTAGTAATGCATCATTGGATATTTTAACAACCTTACTATAAAAATCTGCCAAATGTAAAATTTTTTTTCTAATAAGATTCAGAAAGATTTTGAGTGATAATATTTGCAGATTTATGATTGCTATCTAATTAATCAAGAACCTTTCATTCATTTGAATTATTAAAGTATCCAAGAGGGGGATAAAATTTATTTTATAGTATTCTTCGACTGACTATATATATTGGAACAACGGGTTTGCCTTGCTTCAAGTGGATGTAAACAAATGTTAAATTCTTAGACCTCTGCTTTTGATAGAACAATAACCTAAAATTTAAGAAATTTATGCCATAATTTCTTTAAGTTCCAATAAAATGCTTTCCTATTCACATAGTCTCAATCCAATCGATGCCTTTTTGGATATATTTTACTTACTTTTTGCAGTGAAAAACTTCAAATAATTTGGTGGTAAATTTTAAAATTGCAGATATATATAATGCCAAGGAAAATTTGAAATCGATATTAATTCATAGAATAAATTAGTAGGTATTTATTTCTGCTATGATTATGTTAAATAAATGTAAATTAGAATATGTATGCGACAGGAGGAATGGTTATAAAATTTAAATTATTTATCATAAAAGAGTAATAATTTCGAAAAATATTTTAGCCTGCATCTGAATTTTTTTGATTTGGAGGAATTCTTCCCGCCTCTGCTCAGCCTCTGCACTTTGTTTCTGTCATCATAACCCCTTTTAAAATATTTATTCCTCAAGCCCAAACCTCATAAAAAGCTGGAATCTAATTTAGGTCAAACAGATCACCCGAAAGAAGGATTCTATCTTCGTCAAAAACTTGAAATTTAGTCATCAAATCTGATAGGGACTAGCTTAGCATAACTATAATGCTTGGTGTAATAATTAAACGTGAACAACGATTTATTTAGTAAAACAAATAATCAAAATTGAATTATATAAAAATGAAAGCGTGATGATTCAAAAAATGGTTTTTCGTACAGTATTTTTCACATATATATTGAATCAATTTATTAATAATAAAAAGAAAGTTAATTTATAAATTTTCCATTGTATTAACTCATAGCCGCTAACAATACACAAAAAGATAAATATATAATATACTAAATATCAAATTTTTATTGTCTTCTTAACTCATTTCCTTCTTGACCCTTTTTTTTTATCAGATCTCTCCCCTTCTTTTTTATTTATATATTATAAATTATATTTATATTTTCTTTATCACAACTTTACACTTAATATAGTTGTTTCACTCTTCGATTTACACTTTTAAATTCTTGTTAATGTATTCATTTTTATAGTGATTAATTAAATTGTTATATTATTAATTGATAATAAAAGAAACAATCAATCGAAAAATAAAATATTAATATGAAATTAACAAATATAAATTATCTAAAATTTATTAAATGAATTATTATCCATCAATAAAAAATAGGAAATTGATGTGGTTAGATCGACTTATGTTAAAGGCTTATATTGTCTCAGGTAAAAGCCTTCATTTAAATTTGTAACCATAGATCCTTGAAGAAGGCTAGAGAGTGAGTACCAAAAAAAGTTAGCGTTGTAACAATAGTTGGTATAAAAGGTTATTAAATAAAACGGGAGAATATTTGCAGATACTTCTTTCTGCGTTAACATTAGCATCATGGTTTAATTTGGAGGGTGCGAGTGTGTCTACACAGGAAAAATCCTAGGTTAAGAACTTAACACTCTTCCATGGTTGGATAAACTATCAGGAAATTTACAATCTGCGTTATAAAGTACAGTCGGCTCAAGGGTTGAAGGAATTCCAGCCGATTTCAAGGCACGATAGTGTCATTACATTTTGTATGTCTTAAGAATCTATCTCTACATCGTTTGAAATGTAGAAAATAGCGACCTTTCAAGAGTCAACAGGAGTTTGCCAAAGTGAGCATTAGTTATTGAAAAATACTTGATGATCATAGAGTGTAAAGAATCTTTAGAATTACAAGGTAACTTTTAGCAGGAAAAAGGACTGGTGCTTCGGGAGAGATATCATGCATTTGTTTAAGTTCCGGCGCTTTTCAAAGTTAACTATTTTTTTAAATATATATATTATAAATAAACATTTGTCATCTAGATCGTATCTGCGATATTTAACTTTAACCATCATGATTATTAATTTAAATATACTTGATCATTTACTCGACGATATTTTTCGCATAATAAAATATATGAAGGTTAATCTTATTTCTGATTTGAAGAATTTATTATTTATTTTTTTTAATTTATAAATTCATTGAAATATTAGATATTAATATAAAAATATTATCTTTTAGCATCCGGAATTTACCATTAAACCAGAATTTATATCGAGGCCATATTCTATGACAGTAGACTGGAAAGTTGAAAATCATCATTTAAATGATGGTTTTAATTAGAAAGCCAAGCCCTTCCTGGCCCCTACTCAGCCAGAAGGGGCTTCGGACCAGGCCCATTTTTTAAAAAAATTCGGCAAGAGCTGGGTCAGGCCTAATACTTTTTAATTCTGGCCGGAACAAGCTTAAATTTTTAACTTATTCTATTTTGCGAAATAAATTGATATATTTAAAAATTTTATTTCTGGTTGAATTTTTCGGTTAGGGCTTTTTGAGGCAAAATAGTTTGGTTTCGGCAGGCCTGACAAATTTTTTAAAAAGAATTTTGAGCCGCGCCATTCTTGGAAAATTAGCCCTATACAGATCACCTTCCAATGTAGGTATTTGTAAATTGATTTGCCTTAGTTAAAATGATTTTCGCAATTTTATTCAAATGGTAATTTATAAATGTTGGGAAAATGACTATACCACTTTTTGGTAAGGGGTGCCAAAAACTATCTTTAAACTTCCTCACCGTAAAGTTAAATGACTCGTTACAAGCATCGCTGTATTTAGAGGCAACACTACTTTGCGCCAGATAGAGTTTGAGACTTTCACTCGTTAAAAAAATTTCCCCTCTGCTCCGTCGCCCCTTATCTAATTTAAGAAATGGTATGTCTGTCATAAAAAATTTTATAGCTGGGATGCAAAATAAATCACAATAAATAAAGAATTAAACATTATATGATGAAACGTTAATCAATATATAGTTCATAAAGAGAAATTTAATCTTCTATGCAATTGGGTTTTTTTGTATTAGAATATTAAATCTCTATGTATATTATGTAGGTTTTTATTCTCCGTAATGAAGAAAATGCCCCCCCCCCCTTATGCTTGTACTAATTGGTGTTGGCAAAATTTACAGTAATTTTAATATATTTGGGAAACTCAAAAATATATTTCGACTAATTCTTGCATGTCGCTTCTTGTAGAATAATCTACCTAATCAATCATACCAAGATTTGAAATTAATTGGCCTTCAGATAAATTTATATACTCTGAATCAAAATGAACAAAATTTTTGATTTTTTCATTATCATTTAAATATCCTCAGAAGGATTTCTAGGTAATAGTATTGGTAAATTGGATATAGCCATTTGATGAATCATAAATCGTTCATGAATTTAAATCAAAAAAGTATCCAAAAGTGGAAAAAAGTAGTTACTTTGTAGTAATCTTCCATTGAGTCCATTTTAATATTGTAACGATTTATTACCAAAATCAGGAAATAGAAAACTAGAATGTCTATAAAATAAAAATTGCGCTTTTTTTCTTTCAAATTTTTTTTCCAGATAGACATTATACTTTCTAATATTTGGACAAAATCCTAGGGGACAAGTGTTATCATTTATATTAAAATATATATAGTAAATTTTCAAAATTAAAAGAAAACTTAAAATTTAGACATAAAAAAAATAGGTGGGTGGGCATTGATGATCTCTGGGTCAGGCCTAGTATGTTTAAGAAATGTTTGAACCAGATCAGATAAAACTCTATTGAAAATTTTTTCATTTAGGGTCTGGCTTTTCGGGATAAATAAAAAAAAAATCGTTTGGGATGGGGCCGGATATATATTTTTATATATCTTTCAGGCCGGGTTAGAAAAATTAGGCCCTATGCAAATCACAAGTAGATATTATATAATATTTAACACCAGTTGTAGCTATTTTAGAAAGAAAATAATTGTAAAAATATATATAGCTTATTTAGCTAATTATTTATTATCTTAATCTTAACTTTATTTAACTCAATAATTTCAAAATCTATCATATCTTTATCAATTTTCATATTTATTCTAGAGCTACTCGGTTCTATCATTACCTATTCCAGATATTCAAAAATATGATTATTAACGACAGGACTCTTTCCTTCGTTCAATAAATTAGACATTTCTCTTTCTCGAATTTTATTTCGGATGCTATCCACAATTATTTTTCTTTCAGCATTATCAGCGGCCAATTTGCTATCTATGATAAAAAAATCCCAATATTTATTACGAGATCCAATTTTAG
This sequence comes from Gordionus sp. m RMFG-2023, assembly GCF_954871325.1. Lineage (NCBI taxonomy): Eukaryota > Metazoa > Nematomorpha > Gordioida > Chordodea > Parachordodidae > Gordionus > Gordionus sp. m RMFG-2023. The sequence goes on from NC_088775.1 coordinate 21,366,515, forward strand.
TAATCCAATCCCACCCTATATTTTCTACATTTTTTTTTCTATCACCCATAAATCCAAACTTATAGTAGTATCATTGAAAACAGTATCACATCTGCTCTTACCCAAAACTTTAATTTAGGAGCCATCAAATTTTAACACACATATTTTCCTCTTCAATAATGCCAGCGGCATGTATTTATAAAAATTTTCTCTAGATAATGCTAGTCCGTATCGAACAACATGTCAAACATATGGTCAACCCTTAATTTAACCCGAGGACAAAGACAATGTTCATTCAATCTTTCAGTCATTAAAATTTTATATGTTTTAATCGGTTGATTAATATTTATTCTATGTAAAATTTTAACCTTAGAATCTAAATTCATGCATAAATTTAACTCGGAATTTAGAGGCTTTTTAACATCATTTATATGTTTTTTAACAATACTCATAGGATATTTTTCCCATTTAAAATTAATATAACCCCTATTCGGATTATAATGATATTTAACATTTTTCATTTTATCATCATAATAATAAATTTTATCATAATCACCCCCTTTATGAGAGTTAAATTCCCATTTATTAATATCGTACAATTTACAATAATCTTTTTTATTTATCAAATTCTTAGGATTTTTACCACATTATATTTATCAAATTCTTAGGATTTTTACCACATTATATTTATCAAATAATTTATTTTTATAATTTCCCGGCCTCTCGACCTTTATATGATTACACCCGCAATCATGTAGTCAGTTTACCTTATTTGACATCTCGGCTCAATTCGTGGCCACATTTCCCGATTTTTTAACATTTAAAACAAGAACGTGAATAATCATTATATGATTCCAACATTTCAAATTTGTTCGCGGCAATACCAGAAATTTTTCTTACATTCGAATTTCCATATACTGATTTTCTTAACGGAAACCAACACAAAAATTTTGTTCCTTTACAACACAAGTTTCCGCTTTATGTTTCTTATAACCACACCGGTTGCATATAATATTATTTAAAAAAATATTCCTCTTTACACCGAAATATTCACCAAATTTTGTATCCCTTGAAAAACCATTTTTTTCCATTAAGACCATTTTTGTCACATATCTGGCCTTTAACTAAATTATTACTCATATTAATCAATTTACATACTCCTGGTATATAGCCTTGGTTACTTCTTTTAATTCCTTTAATTTCTGGAGGATAACCAACTATCACTCTAAACGTTCCTATTCCCATTCAATTTTTTAACCACTTTTGGTTCACCATTTATAATTTCATTTAAAACTATATTTATAAATTACTTTCCCATTGTTTTATTCAAATAATTATCCGATGCCACCGCATCTTCCTTCATTTCATTTATACATTTGTCCATAGGTATTACCATTTTTAACCTGTTCCTTCAGTTTATTGAACACCATATCTAATTCATAGTTAATACCCATTTTACTAACAGGAACAGTTTTACATTTTTTTTCTACATTTCTTTATCAAATGTTTACCAATTATGAATAATATATATATATATATTATGAAAAATAACAACACTGTAAATAAATGATCGATTAAATCAAATTCATTAAACCTCTTATTAACACCTTTTTACAATACAAATCTTTATGGAAGAAAACCTTGCTAAGCATATTAGGCCTATTATCATAAAAAATTAAAAGCCATCTCATTGTTTTTTTTTAAAAAATCACTTTACAAAATTTTTAGTAGCATTGTTTTGTGTTTAATTTTTATTTTGAATATATATATATATAATTTCTTTTTACCTTTGAGTTTTGGTAAACCACAATTACCTGGGATAAGTATCCTGGTTAATCCGGTGTAACGTGTGAAAGTGATTACCGTGAGATTTCGAATTCTCACACCATCAAAATCTCACGACTGACACCGTGTGAAAGGGATTTCATGAGATTTTGATTTTTATCGCTTCAAATACATTGGGGGCCATTTAAATCATCAAAATCTCACGGCTATTCAATATTTCAAAATCTCATGGATTTTTTCAAAATCTCATAGATATTTTTAAAATCTCGCATTATTAATTTAAAAATACTTTTAAAACGTCAGATTTGAATGAGGCTGTCAAATTAGAAATATTTCTATATAATACAATTTAATTTGAAATTCTTTTTCATTATGAAGTAAATTTTTAACAATATATTTTTTATTTCAGAAATATTTTAGCTCAAATTATAATGATATATATGACTTCCTAAAATGTTCTAAAGTTCCAGTGCACCGCCTTCAAGATTATAGAAAATCAATTATTCTATGGGGAAAGTCAATTTTAGATATGTCATGATTAATTTATTAAAATTTGCCATTATAAGTTTAATGCAATATATTATTTTTTAACATTGAAAAATGCTCAGGCCATTGATTATTATCTTTTTTTCATCTAAGATTAATTATAGCTGCAAATGTAAGTGTATATATATATGTGTAATAACATTTGATAAAATTTTACATATAGTCATTATTAATGCTATTTTACAACTAAAATTTAATTTAGATTATAACATAAAGATGAAAAGTAAATGTTAGATACTTTTATTATAATGTATATTGGGCTTATAAATGATTGCATAATTAATTTATTAAAGTTAGGTATTGAAATATATACAACTAAAATTGTAGGACAAAATTAAGTGCAGTTTATTATTCTAGCCATTGATTATATATATTTTTTCTGCATCACAAATATTATTATATATATAATTTAATGATATTTTAGAAGAAAGAAAAGTTATACTGACAGGAGATGAACAAAAAAAAATAATTAAAACAATACATGAGGGGGGTGTCTACAGTTGCGGGTATTGCTATGGGAGGGCATCTGGGGATTAATAAAACTAATCAAATAATAGCTGAAAAGTATTGCAATATTCTTTTAATTATTTTTTTAAGCTTTTATTGGTTGGGGAGCAATAAAAGTGTTAGAGAGTTTATCAAATCCTGTGAGGTTTGTCAAAAATCAAGCAGTCGTTTTGATAAAACCTCAAATGTTTTGCACAATATTAAAGTTGTGCCAAAGTCTTGGTATCAAATTGGCATCGATTTAATCCAGATGCCAGAATCCAAGGAAAAATACAAATATATTTTATGTGCCATATGCTATTTTTCAAAATATTTAATGGCTATTACTATTAAGGATAAAACAGCTAAATCTGTTGTAAAAGCCTTATACATCATTGTCAATACCCACCAATGCTATGAAGTAATAAAATAAAAATACCAATTTTAACTGAATTTTATTATATTAATATATATTTTTTTAAATTTAATAAAATTAAAAAATATATTTATTAAAGATTCAGATAAATGATCAAGGCAGGGAATTCTGTAACAATGTTTGTACAGAATTCCATAAATATTGTGGGATTGTCCAGAGAGTAACCTCAGCCTACCACCCACAAGCAAATGGTTTGGTTGAGCGAGTTAACAGAACAATCCAGAACCGAATAGCAAAATCGGTTTTGGATATCCCAACTGACTGGCCAGATGCTTTGGTAGGGGTGTGTGGCCCCTACAATTCTTGCATACACTCTTCTACGGGATTTTCGCCCTATGAACTGATTTATGGTCAGAAACCACGACGCCCTCTTGTAGAAATAATTTTTAATGTTATATTTTTAATTATTATTTAGTTACAAAACAAAATTGAGGATGTATTAGCCTTTCCAGAGCTTATGGCAAAAATAACAATTTATCATTGTTTAAAAGAAGAGTTAGAAATTAAAATGGCTCATCTTAAAAAAATAACGGAACTGGCTATACAAAATATTGGTATAGCCCAGCTTAAACAAAAAAAGGATTACGAAAAAAGATCAAATGGTTCTAAATCTTTTATTTTGGGACAAAAGGTTCTTGCTTGGAACCATAATAGGTCAGATAGGAAAGGGGGGAAAATGTTGAACCCCTGGATAGGCCCTTATTTGATCAATAAAATATTTGATAAGGCAAGGTGTATATGAATTACTAACCACGAATAATCTCATATTAAAAACAAAATATAATTTATCCAATTTAAAAGAATTTATTGTAAGAAACAATGAATATCCAGATGAAAATGGTAATGATTTTTAAAAAATTACATTTTTTATGAAGTAAAAAAAATATTTTTAGATACAAAAATTAATATTTAATAACTTTATAATTATTTTTAATGTTTTTATTATAATTAATGCATTGCCTTTAGATAGTAGTTCCCATGGCCTTTATGATGAAATTATTCCACTTGCTACAGAGTTTGTTGATCCAAAGTCTCCCAGAGGTATTGTATATAGGTTATATTTGAATTATTTTTTTGAAAATAAAGCAGCACGTGTGTTACTTATAGATAGTGGTTCCCAAAATGTTGAGTTTGAAGATAAAAATATTCAGCTTGACAGGGATTTTATCAATCCAAAGACTCCCATAGGTAATGTTATTTCTGATATATATTTGATTTATTTTTTAATTTATTACGTATACAGAATTGGATGATGAAATTTTGATAATAAATAAATTAGAAAATATCCCTAGATATTTTTTTCCTACAACAAAGGTATGGAAAAAATATCATGCTAAAATATATGGTCTAAAGCCTCCCAAACGTTGTCGGGATGTAGAATGGGAAACAACTTGGTAAACCCACCATCCTGGTGCAAATTGAAGGTGATACGAATTGTTTTTATAGGTTAAACATATTAATATAAAATTTCATTTTATTCTACTTTTTTAGGGCGATTAGTGTAGAGCTTACTGGAGCTCAAAATTCCCATGATATTCTCAGGCAATGGTTGGCACAATTTATGCTAACATCCGAGATGGGAAAGGTAATTGATAATTATCTTTACGACACGAACAAAAAAATAGACATAAAAACTTATGTCTTAAATAATGTAATGACACAGCAGATGTGGGCTTCTGACACAGAAGTCAGGGCGACGGCCACAATGTTAAATACGGCTATTTTTACTTATATAAAATATAATGATAATTTTGTATGGGCCCGATATGACCCATTTTATATTCGCGACAATATTAAAATATTTAATAATAATTTTATTTATATAAAAAATAGGATGAGTCATTTTGAAAATGTTTTAGATTGCAATTTATCTTCCATCTAATCACTATTTATTATTTTTATTAAAAAAAAAATTTTATATAAAAATATATAAAAATATTTCATTCATATTATAATTTATCGCCTTATATATATATTTTTTATGAAAGTTGTAGTTTATAAATAATATTCAATTACATTCTGATATGCAATATATGATAATAATTATATTTTTCCATGATGTTTTTATTAAATTTAAAATTTTGTATAAATATTTATATCAATAAAGTTCTTCGTCTATTTTCTTATACCAAATAAAGTTTTATCTAATATCTGTGACCCAATTCAGTACAAAATAATATAGAGATGAATTATCTTTAAAACATTATATTAGGTAAACAAAATAAGCATTACGATTAAGCCATTTAGGCTAAGAATTTATCTTACTGTTTCTTTGCAGTGATTTTTAGAGGGTTGGGTAGAAAAGGCGGTTTGCCTCTAGTAAATTTTCTGTCATATATGAGCTTTGTCTAAATTAATGTCTATCGAGAAGATGTACTTTGTATAAGAAATATCATGGGATCGGAGTATTTGATTATTTTATAAATTTCATGTTGTGTAAATTAGCTTGTTAGTAAGGATCTCTTCCCTACCTAAATATTGCTAAACTTTAATTATGATATTGATTGGAGCCTCCTATCAATAATCTGAACTAGAGGTCTAGATTGGGTGGTTTTTTCGCCCTTAAAAAATATTTTCAACATTGGGCGAGAGGGTTAAAAAATATGGGAGAATTGATATTTTCAGGCGAAATGAGCAGAACAGTAAATAGTTTTTCATAATATTCCATATTATATGTTTAATTAAAAATACATTAAAATAAATAAAGAGCCAAACCAGCCATAAAATAATTTTAAAACAAAATATATATAAAAATAATTATTAGTGAGAGCGAGGGCAGGTTAAATAAATCTTTTCGCTAAAAACCCGCCCATTACAGACCTCTAATCTGCATATCTTATCACACACTATTTGGTATGATATGCAGACTAAAAATATAAATTTAAAACTATAGAGAGGCGGCGACTATTTAGATAAGATAGATAAAAAAAAACAATTTAAATAAAAAATGTACTCTACATGGATTTGAACACGCATTTTGAGGATAGGTAATGTAAATCTTACTAACTAGACTACCCACCACACCTTGTAATACTTAATTTTATTTGTTATATATAATCTACTTTTTAATTAAATTTATATATATCAAAAAGAGAAATTTTATTATATTGTTAACTTTAATGATGTTAAAATAAAGATGAGCTCTTGAAATGAAACAATATATATTTTACAAAGCATTACTAAAATATTATTTTAAAACATTGTTAATTGTGTTGTTTATTCAAATTTGTGAAATAATTTATTTTGATGTTAATTGATTATTAATTTAAATATCTATTGAAATGTTTTAGTATATATACCAGTTGATTATTATACACATCATTATTATTATTTGATTTTTAAAAGTAGAAATAAAATTAATATAAAACACAAATTATAACTTGTTTTTTTCTTGTTTTCTTCATGGCTCCCCGGTACGTTTTTGTAAAAAAAAAGAAGAAAATATATAAAATTTGCCTAAAATTAAAAAAAAAATTAAATTAAATTCGAAGGACATGACTCGTTTTTAAAAAAAATAAATATATAGTCAAATATTATTCTGATATATACATATACAAAAGTGAGCTACCTATTGAGATGACTACCTTATCTATTGATATGACTACCTATTGTGATGGCTACCTATTGAGATGACTGCTTAACCTATTGAGATGACTACCTATTGAGATGACTACCTATTGAGATGACTACCTATTGAGATGACTACCTTAGATGACTACCTTATCTATTGAGATGACTACCTATTGAGATGACTACCTATTGAGATGACTACCTTAGATGACTACCTTATCTATTGAGATGACTACCTATTGAGATGATTTCCTTATCTATTGATATGACCAAGAATCATACCTTAGCACGTTCTTTCATGCAAAAAGCTTCTTTCTTCATGGTGTCCTGGCTCTGGATGTTGGACTGGAATATGATAACCAGCACCTAACCTAATGTGACAACCTAGAAAGAACTAATATGGAAGTTGGACGTTAGGTTATGAATTCTATATTGTGAGACCAATGATGATTACTTATTATTCTAATCCACGTAAGAAGAAAAGTTATTATAAATTAAAATTTTATGCCGAGATAAAGGCATGTTGTACTTATTAAAATAACTTAAATGTAAATCAATAATGGATATATTTGAACACATAAAAAGCCTTAAAAAAATTATTTACTTAATTTCTTAGTGAAATATTGATATTTTTTTGATTTCTTGTATGATGACCAATTGTTGTAAATTAACTAAACCTAAAGATGAATTTTTAGATATGATTAAAAATAAACCATTAAAAATCCTAAACAAGAAGATAAAACTTTAATTTTAAATATATTAAAATGTAATTAAAACATGAATTAAAAGGTTTAAATCACATGATTGATTTAAATAACCCTTATAAGTAATACTTAATATGATAAAAATTTTTTGAAATAAAGCTTTTGAAGACAAGTTATGTAACATCTTCATTTTAGATAAGTATTTAAATGATGTGAGATCATTTTCTAAAAATTATCTTATGAAGAATTTTTATTAAAAATAACACTTTTTGAATTAAAACTAGGGTGTGAAATTTAAATTTTTTATTTAAAGAGAGGGAAATGTGAATAATATTTTATTTGCTATTTTATTTGCATACCTCGGAAATTGAAAATAAATAAAAATAAATTAAATATTAAAACGCAACTTAAATTATTAAAATAAAATATTAAAACGCTACAAATAAAATATTAAAACGCTACTTAAATTATTAAAATAAAATATATAAAACGCAAAATTTAAAAAAAAACGCGAAATTTTATATAATCTTTTTTGATTTATCATTCTTACGGAATTCTACATATTTATCATTCCATACTCCAAAATTTTTATTCCAAATTCTTTTTTCCAAATTTAAAATTTTATTCCATATTCCATATATTCAAATTTGATCAATTATTCCTTATGATAATGATAACGTACAACAATTTTAACAAACCTACGAAAACGTATGGACTCACGCGACTCAGACAGACTTATGCGCCCACCGAGCAGCAACTTGATGCTTTGTCGAGGAGGGGAATGTTAATTGTGTTGTTTATTCAAATTTGTGAAATAATTTATTTTGATGTTAATTGAGTATTAATTTATTTTGATGTTAATTGAGTATTAATTTAAATATCTATTGAAATGTTTTAGTATATATACCAGTTGATTATTATACACATCATTATTATTATTTGATTTTTAAAAGTAGAAATAAAATTAATATAAAACACAAAGTATAACTTGTTATATTCTTGTTTTCTTCAAACATAGATTATAATTCTATATTATATTTTATATCCTTAACTTTAATGATGTTCCTTGATTTTACAGCTCTCATTATTCGACTTAATGATCTTAAAAAAATAAAGATGAGTTCTTAAAATGAAACGATATATATCTTGCAAAGCATTATTAAAATATTATTCTAAAACATAGATTATAATTTAACAGTTAGGTTTTATACCATTATTGTCTCTATATTATATTATCATTTAAATTCATGTCATGAAAATTTTTGCTTTAGATTTATCGCTTCAAAAACATTGGGGGCTATTATCATCTAAATCTCACAACCCATCCGTGTGAAAGTGATTGCGTGAGATTTCGAAATCTCACAGATCACTTTCACACGTTACACCGGCCCGGATTTTTTTTCCAAAAAAATTAAAATCCCAAAAATCTAAATATTTTTGACTAAACTGAGAATGACATCTTAACTCAAAAAATAATGACGGAAACTTAAATTTTTTTTCATTTTATGTTTATAGGAGTAAGTTTACACAAAATGAGTCAAAAAAATAAAACATTTTTAAAATCCCAAAAATCTAAATATTTTTGACTAAACTGAGAATTGACATCTTAACTCAAAAAATAATGACGGAAACTTAAATTTTTTTTCATTTTATGTTTATGTGAGTAAATTTACACAAAATGAGTCAAAAAAATAAAACATTTTTAAAATCCCAAAAATCTAAATATTTTTGATTAAACTGAGAATTGACATCATAACTCAAAAAATAATGATGGAAACTTAATTTTTTTTTCATTTTATGATTATATAGCTTGTACCAAATAAATTAATCCAAAGTAAAAAATTATGCTCCTATTATTCATATTTTTTTTAATTAAAAACTAAAAAAAATTTATATTACGCCATCTAACGGAAATATATTTATGATTTTTAAATTTATTATGGATGTTATATTTTCTATGTAACATATCTGTTCTATACATATTATATAAATTTATGGACTACAATTTCCTCTATATTCTATTTTATTTATTTAGATAAAATTAAATTGGATAAATTTGATTTACAAAATAAAAACGTTTATTTTATTTATAAAATAAAATTGATAAGCTATAAAATAAACATATATTTTACCTCTCCATTCGCAGTTTACCTGTCAATTCTCAGTTTAGTTACACCGAAGAGAGATTAAATTATTTTTTTTGAACACATATTAGCAACATTCTTTTTCTTAATTATAAAACATTTATTATTTAAAATAATCTATCTCCATCAATATTATAATAGCTATAATTTAAAATTGATAGCTGTTGTAGCTATAATTTAAAATTGATAGCTGTTGTTTAAATTTATAAAATTATTATACTGTAAATGTCTGCTTTTAAGGCAGGTGGTGAACATCATTATGTCATTAGTTATTAAGAAATAAAGAGAGATTAAATTCTTGGAATACATGAATACATATTAGCATTATTTAATTACAATAGATCTGATTAAATTTTAAAATAAGCAAACTCCATCACAAATTACAATAGTATTATGTCTATAATGTAAAATTGTTTGCTGCTAATTTTTAAAGTTTTAACATATAAAATTTACACTGATAAATTCCTGCTTTCAAGGCAGGTGGTATACAATGGTAAGAAATCAAGACAGATTAAATTCTTAAAATACATATTAGCATTATCCAACTATAAGAGAATTGATAGAATTTAAAATAACCTATTACCATCACATATTATAATAGCATTATGTCTAAGACCAACATGCTAGATAGATAAGATAGCTTCTAATTTAAAAGTTTGAATACATATAATTATATTGATAAATGCCTGCTTTCATGGCAGATGGTGAACAACATAACCGCTAATTTGAAAGATTGAATGTATATAATTATTATATTCTTAAATGCCTTCATCCAAAAATGATGAAGTACAGTTATGAATTCTCAGATGATATAATAAAAATATTAATGGGTAATCTATGGATTGTAATACCCAATAGTAGGCCCATATATTATGTTGGATAGAAATATCTGTTCTCAATGCAGAAATTCTATTTTAATACTTGGAAATGGCCGTTTAAGGGCCTATAGTGTGAATGGACAAAGATGCCCTTCTGTCTTTGTACCTTCTATCTATCCTCTAGCAATTCCTCACAGTTCCCTCTTAAATCCTTTGACACAGTTATCTATTCCATCTACATCAAATTGTGTTGATATTACAACTTCAAACATTCTCGAATCTAATCCAACGTCAAACATTATCGAATCTAATCCTGACATTCATATCACTAATTCCTTCATTGAACAATTCCTTGGCCTTCCCAAACCTCGTCTGATCTCGAGAATTCCAAGAGGTGCCAGACAAGGGGTTTCTACCAATTATGCCCACTATTCCAAATTCCTGCTGCGAATGGTAATTCTTATTAGGAATATTAAACTAGCATCTTCTAATGCTAATTATGAACCACATAATATCATAACTCATACCTGCAACAAAAACAGGACGATTTAAATTTCAAGGTGAAGCTAATTGATAACAAAATAAACAATTTGGACATAAATAGTGCTCTCAGACTATGTAGCTCCTTTGACACACTTGCTCCAGTGGACCCAGTGGCATACCAAAGACTAATATACAAGCATCCTCAGGCACTGGAAGCTATAATGATTTATGAAACCAACAACCACCCTTCTCTGATTTTCATTTCGGAAGAAGGATTTAATTCCGTGAGATCTTTTCAGAAGGATGCGGCTCCTGGATTTAAAGGTATCAAACCTTTATTTCTTCAAAATTTAACTACTTCCATCCTCAACAGTCAAACCTTTTATTGGATAAAATAACTCAATTATGCAACAAGGTCATTAATGATGAGGTCCCAGATTTTGCAAGCGCCCTCTTTTTTGGAGCCTAACTTGTCGCCCTGAGAAAAAAGAATAGTGATATTAGGCCTATTGCTGTTGGTGCTTTATATAGGAGATTATGTTCCAAGTTAATAGCTAGCAAAATTTCTGTACAAGTATCTAACACACTTCTTCCTCTTCAATTTGGGGTTGGTACGAGCTCAGGCTGTGAAGCAGCGGCACATATAACTCGTATTTATGCTCAAAATACCAAAATTGCTCAACATCTTGTAAAAATCGATTTTACAAAAGCTTAAAATAGCATTCACAGAAAAGTAATAATTTCACAATTTATAAAATATTTCCCAATTTTTACAAACTATATCCTCTCGCCCTATAAGAAACTATCAATATTTGGCCATCATATCTAAACTCTTCTGAAGGTATTCAACAAGGAGATCCCCTAGGCTCCATATTATTTTGTCTTGGTATCCATGATTTGATTACTAAAATAAACAATGACTGCACGCTGGCCTTACACTCTCTGGCGAATCTGCAGAGGTGGTAAAAGCTATCAATATATTAAGGCTTCTACTGACAGCCTCAGACTTGCAATTAATCAAATCAAAACTGATTACTGCGATATTAATACAATTTCGCAAAACGTTTTTGGTTTTAAGCATGTTGACATAAAAAATTTATCGCATTTGGGCTCTCCCATTGGTGAGGAGTCAGTGAATTCCTTTTTAGCGATATGGGCAATATCTTTGAAAATTTAAAACGCATTCTTCCTTGTCTTTCTGCTCACAAGGCCTAGTATCAATTCGGAATTTCTTCAACATTCCTATAATCCTTTATGCCCTACGATCGAGCTCATTATTTTTAGAGAGGGAGCATTTAGTGAGATTCGAAACCAGAATAAGTCATCCTTAGCGACTGCTTAAATATCTAATTTACAGACATAACTTGGCATCAAGCCACACTTCCTTCCAAACATGGCGGCCTTGATATAAGATCCCCATTTTCCCTATCAATATGTGCGTTCATTGCTAGCCACCTTCAGGCACGTATATTAATTGACCAACAACTGTCGGTCCACGTTCCTTTTTTGAATACAGCTAAGAGAGAATGGGCAAAATCCGTCACAAACACAACCCTATTTCCGATCTCTGTTAAGCAGAAGGATTGGGATTTACCACTTGTGAAAAACGTTGATTACCTTATTTCGAATCTCTCACCATTGGCTAGATCCACATTTATTGAACCAAAGATCGGGGATATAAATATTTAGATGTTATTCCATCTACCAATCTCAAACTTGAATTGGAAAAACATGAGCTCAGCTATGCTCTATGTATCAGGCTCAACATTCCCTTTTCATTACCATATAAATGCAGCAAATGTCCTACTGATGATAACAATATAGCGCTGCATCCTTTACATTGCAATCGTAATCTCGGTCGGCAAACTCGACGCTTAAAGTGCAATCAAATCATATCTATTGCACTCAGGTCAGCTGGCTTTCCTACCTCAATGGAACCTTCTCGCCTATTTTCCGATAGTAGGCGTCCTGATGGGGTCACAAGTATCCCATGCTCAATCTTGTCTGGGCACTAACTCTCCCTCCAATTTTAACAAGGACGCCTGGACAGAGCTCAAAATTTTAAGATCGGCAAATACAGCGCTGATTCCTTAAATTACATATCCATACCAATCATTTGCTCCACCCTAACTACATATGGTGATTTGGCTAAAAACTTTTTTAGAGACGTTGACCGCCTAATCAGAAAAAATTCTGGGGAGCCTCGCGAAGGTTTTTAATTAAGGCAGAGTATCGCAATAGCCATTCTTAAGGCTAATGATGTTTGTTATAAATTCGATCTCTCCTTATGATTAGGTGAAGGAGGTTTTGAATAATTTTGCTGCTTTCGCTTTTATTAATTTTTTATTTTACATTATTTTATGATCTAGGTCTCAATATTGTCCTTTTGTTATTATGATTTTTTTTTTCCGTAATCGTTTACTAATTATACTAATTATATATTTTTCATTTTATAAATTATATAATTATAAATTAATTACAAGATTTAAATAAAAGAATAAATAAATAAATTATTGTATTTATTTACAACCAATTTATAAACATCCATTATAACCCAGTCTAAGTTCATTCCATTCCTTATATGCATGTATTAGATTCCGCAGCCTCGGATTGTCATATTTTAGGTAATCCCTCGTCAAGAAACAATTGCCTTGGTCTTAATAATTTTGAACTTACTAGTGTACTATAATAATTATAAAGCACTACATTTTTTTAAGAGGCATTTAAATTAGTAAATAAATTAGGTAAATGAACAAGACAATACATATATTGGGCTTTCCCTCTTCAAATAAGTGGCAAAATAGCAAATCGAATGATAAGAGATCTCATTCAAATTGAATCTTTAAATCCATCTTAATTTGATGTGAATTGATCCAAATAAAAAATTAAAATGCACTTAAATAACGACTTCACGATCCTATTTGCTTATTTAACACCGCACCCCTTGCCTGAATTCAAAATAAATGTATAATATAATAATTGTTTATTGGTTTATAGTTAATAAAATATATTAAATATTTATTATAATTTAAAAAAAAGTGGAAAAATGATGTTTAATTGATTGTGCATAATTTATATGATTTTTTTTAAGTTGTAGTAATTAAATTACAAAGAAAAAAAAAATTGTATATTTATTATTAACATGATTGTCAAAAAATATTAATTTAGATTTGTTTTCTTTTAATGCCTATAAAAATCGAATATTGCAATTTCATTTGACGAAGAAGCCGAAATTTTCAATCCTCACACATTGAGTATATTATAGAGAATTTGAGTTTCTTGAAATATGTTTAAAATTTTTTAAAAAAATTACATATAAGAAAAATTAATTCTGAAAGACTAATTCACAATGAATTACAGCTAACAAAAATTATGATTTAGTTTAAAATCAAGTTTCTACTTTATTTTTTTAATTTAAATAGCCCCAACTCCAATTTAAACGCAATTAAATGATGTTTTAAATATTATATATATCAAAGGCTACGAGCAGGGCCGTGTAATTTTTTTTTAAAAAAGGGGACTGGACCAAAAAATATTTTTTTACAAACCTGGTCAGGGCCTTACTATTGGTACCTCTGTAGATTTCTGATATATATATTATGTTAATAAACAAAAAATATAATTATTTTATTATCCCCCCCCCCCCTTTCCACATTTCTAAAGCTGTGTAAAATTTATTGTTAATTTTAAAAGTTTTTAGATTATTCGATTATTACATCTTCACCTTTATGCTAAAATGGAGTTTAGGAAATTGAAAATCATTTACATATTTTAAGAAGGTAGTTTTAAATCCTGCCCCATGGCTAATTATAAAAATTTGTTCTACCTTAAAATTATAAAAGTGGAGATAGAATAATATAATAAAGCTTTTTAAATAAACTTGAGTTTAACAATTTTCTTCATCGCTTCCATCCTCGCAATCTCGATAGCCGTCACATTTCTTTTCCAATATTTTACAGACCCCACCGTCACATTTAAATTTCGTATCAGATGGACATGCTTTAATTTATACACAAATCAAAACTTTATTATATAGAAATATAGAAATGGAAAAGATATCTAAGAAAATTTTAGCATGATTATGTGAGTAGATTTATATACATTTTTTACTACTTTTTCTAGAAATAATAAAATATGCATTTGTTGTATTTTTAACTGAAGAACACAATTCACAATGTAATAATGTAATTAAAGAATTCTTTTAAATTATGCAACATTTTTATTGTTGTGGTAGATTATAGTGGTGGAGATCAGGTCTATAAGGTTATACGATAGGTAAGATAAAAAGGCAAACGTTTATAACCTTTTGATCTTTAGGGCCATTTGTTTGAAATCTGGTCAAAAAATGTATATTTATATATAATAACTACCATATTCCTATTTTGTCTACATTCAAATAATATTGATCAAAAATATTTTTCTCTTTTCACCAACCTTTTTATTTCTTATTTGTTGTTTTGAGGCAAATGTATCCCTTCTAATTTTATGAAATTTGTAAATATATTCCTCAATGTTTAAACTACTAAATCAATTTGGTAGTAGGTTTCTAACTTGCTTAGAAGAAATAGCCAGAGTCAATTAAGCTAATTCACTACCCCAGAAGCTTTACGCGAAGGGTAAAATAGCAAATTTATGATGCAAAACTTTCTCAGGGCAACAACCCCATATAATATTTTAGGTAAGTTTTCTGCTGGTGGATGGAATCAATCCACTGAACCCGGATAACCAATGATATATATATAACCCTGTGGGCCGACGAAACTAGCGGCAGCCGGCGCAATTTTCAAAAATCTAATCGACGGCTGGCGGCGAGACGATTTTTAGTCGCCGTCAACAAAAGCGGCGTAAATCGGCGCAGTTTAAAATTTTTATAACATATATATTTTTAATTGCTTAATATCTAATGGGTAAGATGTGGGCTTGGAAACACGAGTATGGACAAGGACGCGGGTTCAATCCTGGTAAGAACCATAAAAACTTTCAAGTTTTTCTTCGATGACTGATGTGTAAAGACATATGGTATGATGAATTTCGGAGCTTAGAGATGACACCCCGGTCACCGACAGGCCTGGACAGCCGGGTGCTAAGGATACCTGTCCAATAAACAAAATGAAGGACACAAATGAAAATATGAATATGAAAGCTAGGGCGTTCCCTCCATGCGACGCGCAGAGTGTAGACCTCCATCCTGTGAAAAATAAAGTAAAGGTCAAAGCAAAGAAGACAAGACTAGCAAGTTTGAATATTGGGACGCTTAAAGGTAAGACGAGAGAATTGGCATCAATGTTGAACAAGAGAAAAGTTGATATAGCGTGCATACAAGAGACGAAATGGAAAGGACAGAAAACTTTGATGATTGGAGATGGGTATAAATTGTACTATAATGGACTTGTTAGCAATAGGAACGGTGTCGGCATCATCCTCAGCCAAGACCTAACCTCTTCAGTAGTAGAAGTCAACAGGATCTCTGATAGACTGATGAAGATAAAACTCTGCATTGGTCAATCAATACTACACATCCTATCAGTATATGCTTCTCAAACGGGTTGCAAGGAAGAAGAGAAAG
This sequence comes from Gordionus sp. m RMFG-2023, assembly GCF_954871325.1. Taxonomy (NCBI): domain Eukaryota; kingdom Metazoa; phylum Nematomorpha; class Gordioida; order Chordodea; family Parachordodidae; genus Gordionus; species Gordionus sp. m RMFG-2023. Next base: position 21,383,032 of record NC_088775.1, read on the forward strand.
ATGACTTTAGAGCTATCCTTGATGAAGCTGTAATGGAAATCCCTAAGGATGACCTAGTCATAATTGGTGGTGACTTAAATGCGCATGTGGGGAAAGCAAGAGATAGCTACAAAAGGCATCATGGTGGTTTTGGATACGGAGAAAGAAATGATGAAGGAGAGCACGTACTGAAATTTGCGCAAGCCTTCGACCTTGCCTTAACCAACATCTACTATAGGAAAAAAGACAGTCATTTAATAAAATATGAAAGTGGTACTAGGTAGCACAACAGGTACTTCAGAAGGCTTCACAATAACCGAAGGAGTTCATCAAGGGTCGGCTCTCAGCCCACTTCTCTTCATTACAGTAATAGATGTATTAGCACAGTCTATACCTCAAACAGTCCCGTGGAATATGATATTTGCAGATGATATTGTGATACTTGCCGAATCCAAGGATGAAATGAAAGAAAGGTTAGTGAATTGGATAAATATCCTAGAAACGCACGGATTAAAAGTAAATAGAGAAAAGACGGAGTATATGGTGATAGGAGGAGATGAAACGGAGAGTATTGATATAAATGATTGGCAGATATCCGCAATTGAAAGCTGCAAATATTTGGGCTCCACTATACAAACAAATGTCACAATAGAAAAAGAGATAAAGAATAAGATTAATCAAGGGTGGTTAAAGTGGAGATTTTTATCTGGAGTGCTATTTGACAAAAGAATCCCACACAAATTAAAGGGAAAAATCTACAGTTCCATAGTACAACCAACTATTCTATATAGTTCGGAAATATGGCCAACCAAAGAATCAGACGAGAGAAGTCTACAAACTATGGAGATGAGAATGCTGAGGATGATTGCTGGGGTAACAAGAAAGGATAAGGTGCGCAGTACAAGAATACTAAATATTTTAAAGGTACTGCCCATTAAGACTAAGTTAATGGTAAACAGACTTAGGTGGTATGGGCACACAATGAGAAGGCCTATGAACTACATAGGAAATAAAGTTGAAAGTTTGGAAGTGATGGGCAAACGTAAAAGAGGAAGGCCAAAACTTCAATGGGGCCATAAAGTTAGAGCCAATATAAAGAAGTATAAAATAGATAAAAGAGATTGTATGAATAACATAAAGTGGAGAGAGATGTTGAAGGAGCTTACCACCAGAAATAGTAAAAGCTAAAGAGAAAAAAAAAAAAATTTTTAAAAAAGTAAAATATACACTAGGTTACAGATATCTCGGCATATTTTTTAATCTTTATTTAAGAGAACTCATTATAAATCCGAAATCGATTTCTTAATATTATAATTATCGTATTTGAATTTTTCAGATATAATGATAATCTCCTTGAATTCAACGTCAACCCACAACTCTTTAACAGGGTGTGCTATTCTCCGGAATACAAAGAATTTTTTGGCAAGCCTGGAAAGATAGGAAAGTTCACTCTTCTTTTCTCTCCAAAGATTTAGAACATCCATATCTTGTGAATGTAGTTTTCCAAGAAGAATGTGGCATTCTTGTTCTAAGTAACCTAACGTGGAATCATAATTTATATGTTGAATGTTTATTTGCCAAATTTGAATAACTTGAATTTAAAAATTCCTCTTAATCTTCAATAGCTATATTTACTACCTGAATATCATCATTCTCTATAAGTTTAAGATGTTATATTATAAATTCTAAAGTTAAACAGTTTTGCTCTATTATATACTTTGACACAATTGTCAATTTTTGAAATCTTGGATCTAACGCCAAGTTTAACGCAGGCCCTTTTTGTACTGATAGAAATTCGACAGTTTCTTTAAATTTTGAAAAAAATTCTAATAGTTATTCTACCAGATCAGATTCATAATTTTAATTTGAAAAAATGTTTCCAAATTCTTTTCAAAACATTATTATCCAGGTATGCTTTCTAGCATAATTAATACATAAGCCAACGTGTTGGGACATTTAGTTTTAAGAATTTCATATGCATGGAATTATTGTTATTATTATCATTAGAATTGCCAATTTGAAAACGGGTAATTGGATGCTATTAAGATCTAACATGTCTAATGTTAGATCTATCGTGCCAAGGCATTTTCTTTGATCTGCCTCGAATTTATATTCAACCTTTGCAGTTTTATATCTTAGAGCAGTAGTAATTTCTCTAATGCTTTTGGTTAGATTTTCAACAAAGGGTATCTTTTAATATTATCTACTGTAACCAGACTGTGTAAACCATGACCCAAACATATGTTCATATTCACCTAATCGAACACCCTTTCTAACATTAGGCCTAGCACTCTGTGACCATTTGTTTTTTTTTATTTTTAAATTAAATTCCTCTTCTATTTTATCAATCTCAGTTAGAGTAGTCTCACCTGTGTGTTTTTGGGTTATAAAATGAGTAAGTAAAGTAAATCATTTCAAAATTATCATTTATTAAATAAAGTATATAGTTTCTGTTTCTGTATTGATCTATATCGAATATAATTGATCAAAATTTTGGCCCTGAGTTAATTTGTTCTAGCACATATGCTTTCATTGATAGGTAAACTTCATTAAGAGCAGTACGGCTTAGTGTTGTCCTATCTGGCAAATCAGAATTATAATTGATAACTTGAAATTTCTAAAATAAGTATTTTGAAATTTATAATAAAAAATAATTATATCTTTAATTTATATTAGACAACAAATTAGGGGCAATTTATCAAGAAGAAATAAATTTGTTAAAAATTTATTCTGGTTGTAAAGCTACCCAGAAGAGATGATTAGGATAAATGAATATGCAATTATCCAATATTATTTAAATTATTAATGTCTATGTCTAATCATATTGTTGGCATGGCTATGAAATTCAACTAGTAAACCTTCCTTGACAATCAATGCTATATCAATAAAGCAAAAAAGACTTGGTAGATCTTAAAAGGTTCTTGTTTAATAATAATGGGAGTTTTATTAATGTAAATATTATAGATAATATACCAAATTTTTTATAAATTTGATCCCTTCAAAAAAAATTTCATTCCTATGTTATCAATTGATTGAAAAGATAATAAGTCAGTACAATATAATAACACATAGTTTTAACAAATTCCTGTGGTAATGTTGATTGAAAGTTTTGAATTTTAGCTAGATTATATTTTATAAAACATATATTTTAATTTATTAAAGATTTTGGCAGATAATAATATTTTTTAAAAAATATACTGTGAAAAGGGCTTATTTGAATCATCATCGTCTACAATAAGCAACGACTACAGTAAAATTTGTCAGAATATATGTAAATTGTTTTACTATCTCTTTTTAAGTATAAGAAATCAAAAAACTACTACCAAATAATTTTTTATTTTTATTATTTACTATAATATTAAAATTATGTATAGATTTATTAAATATAGATGCATTCATTTTAAAAAAATGTAAAATTATGGTAATCTTTTGAATTTTAGATTTTTGATTGATTGATTTCTAAAATGGCGTCAATATAATTATGATTTTAAAATATGTAGAAAATAAGAATTCATCAAAATCCTGATTGACATTAAAAAAACAATAGTGGTGTTGACCAATTATTAACATGAAAAGGTATAAAATATGAAAAAAATTTATAGGCCGGCGTGATTTTCATAAACGGTAGCATTTTAGATATATGTAATGATCGTTTAGAGATAAAACCATTTTGAATGATGTTATTCCTAATGTAAAGTTGTCTATAACCAACTATCTAATCATGATAACAGGCATTTCTGTCATAAAGGGGAGGGTATGGCCCAAGATCGCCCAAATATAATAGGAATGGAAAGGAGGTAGGAGAAAATAGAGGTTGAAGGAAGGTAGGAGGAATTGTTTTGTTAGGCAAATATTAATGGTAGATTTTTTTAGTAAAATATTCAGGTGTAGGTAAAATAAATGGATGTGGAGGTATCTTTACTAGTGTTATTCAATAAAAATTAAAGGCATGAGGATTTGTTTTAATGCACTAAGCATCTTGAATGGACATATTTTGTTTTTAACAGGAATTATCTATTTTTTGTTTATTGTAACGACCAATTTTTTTTTAAATATTCATAATTTGTTTATTCATTACCAATAAAATTAATTGTGTTTTGTTGTTTAAAATTGGATATTTGACTTAACTTAAACTTACCCAGGGACCTTTACTTAATCCCAAAAAACACAGCTTAAAAGGTAGAATGCTACCAATTGGTTTAATTATAAAATTTTATCGCAAATAATAAAACAGCTGCAATATAACCACGATTTACCATACTTAAAAATTGAGTTAGCGAAAATAATGCATTTTGTAAAAGGGAGTACAGTATAATACTCAGTGGAAGGAATATTGAAATACTGTTTATTGTAAACTCTCCACAAATCAGCAACTGTGATTCGAGTAATCTATTCTGTCACTATTTATGGAGATGTCTTTTTTAATAAAATATAAGTGTTGCCAGGTAACATTAATTCGAGCAATTAATTTTATTTATAAACTGGCACTTGATAAACGTTTACTAATTCGTATGTACAATTTGAACTAAAATTTATGTCATTTAATGTATACTAAATATAACATATTTACACTTTCAAATTCAACACATTATATATGATTAATAAAATTAATAACATATCGCGGTTAATTACCTATTTTTATTGCCATTAGAAATACTATAGTTTATAGTTTAATATAATATGTTATATGATAAAATTGAATAAAAAAAATTTCGATTTTTAAAATTTGTCTTCATTATGAAAAACATTCTGATTACCTAAACTTGAATTAAAATTTCCTTTAGAAAATGGAAAAGAAACTAGATTTAAATCCGATTTGGAGCATATACTAAAAATGTTTCTGACTCTGGTTATGTTTCGGTTTTGGTTATTTATAAGAAATATATTTGGTTCCAGTTAAACAAGTTCTGGATTTACGATTCTTATAAGCCGCGGTTCCTTCCAGGTTTTGGTTTCTGGTTTCGGTGCCAACCTCTGATTTAAATTGTTTAATATAATATACGAACTTACAACAATTAAGTTCGTCTCCTTTGTCTCTGCAATCGACATGGCCATCGCACTTGCTAATAGATGGAATGCAAATCCCCTCCGTTAGGCATTCGAATTGTCTATCCCGACCTAAGCAAGTGCAGTTAGCGGGCTCGTCTGAATTATCTCCACAATCGTTCACTTTATTGCAATAGACTTGTTCTTCGTCCATGCATAGTCCGTTTCGGCACTTGAATTCCGATTTATCACAAACTTTTTTAACACAAATAATAATAAAATATCGTGGATTTTGGTCAGCTATTTCATATACATGTTTAATGTAATGTGATGATAAGTGAAGGGCGGTTTAAAATTATAGGTAGTTAGTTATATATTTAATGATGAATGAAGGGCAAGTGTAAATTATAAGTAATGAGCAAGCTTCGCGGAGTAAATAATAGTTATCTAGTTATAATGTAGATTTTGGTTAAATTTCTTTGACAAAGGCTTAAGATACTTTAAAAATTATGTCTAATTTTTTTTCTTATGTGCTGAAAAGTTGCAGTACCAATTATATATTTATTTTAATAATCTAAATAAACTTTTTATTAAGATTTGTGATACAAATATCAATTCTAGGCGAAATAAAAAAATTTATTAATAGAATATTAAGCATATATAATTTTAATCAAGAGAAGAGTTTCTCAAAAGTTTTTATCTAACAAAGAACATCTTTTCCTCCCAAAACATCCTTTTCTAAATTAAATGTTCTCTCGGTGAACTGGATGGATAGAGGGTATTATATTTTATAAAAGGGAATTTTAAAAGAGAAGACTCTTTAAATATATTGAATATCTGATGTTGATGATATCAAAAAATTAGTTATTTAATTTATATTATTTATAATTATATAATATGATTACATTCTTCGGAAATAGCATAGGAAAACTTAAAAGGCAAGATGTCCTCATTTTATTATGTGATTTTTTTATAATTCTGAGAAAAATACATAGCTCTTGAGCCAAAAACTAGCATATTATTTTATTGTATTAAATAGAGCTTATGAAGTTTGGCGTACATTAATTCTTTTGCATGAATTTCATATAACTAAGAAATCAGGTGCGCAAAGTAGAAATTTGCTATGGGGGAGGGCGGATAATTTTAAAAAAATTTCTAGGAGTTTCTAAAATATTTTGAGTTTTAAAAATTTATTAGGACTAGCACTAGCAATGGTGATATAAAATATATGTCTCGAAAAGAAACTTTAATTTGATATATGAATTTAAATTATATTTAAAAAAATGAAATGTTTGAATTATATATTAATGTACAAAAATATTCTTAAAAATTATTTATGTATGCAAACTAACAAAGTATTCATGTATAAAAATATAATTAAGAAGCTTATAATAAATTTATAATGTTAAATTAAATCTTCTTTGGGATGAGCTTTCAATGATTTTACCAGCGCTTGGTGTAAACCTCCGGGCCGGGCCTGCAGGTCTCTGGCTCCAAATGCATATTAAAAAATTAATCTTTTTTCAGAGGTTGTATTTCTTAGGTAAATTTATATTCTTTTTAAAGAATAAAATGTTCTTTCAGTGGCAGAAATATTAAAGAATTTGGGGTAATAATATTGGCAGATTTGTAAGTGCTACATCCTTACTCAATAACTTTTTATTTATTTGAATAATAAAGTTCTAGAAGAGGGGGATAATAAAGTTTATTTTATAGTATTCTTTTGACCCCATATTAATATTGGAAAAAGAGGATTGCATTCATGCGAGTCGAGGTAGAAAAATATTAAATTCATAGAGTTATGCTCTTGATTCCACAATGACATATAATTTATGAAATTCCTCCATTTGCGCTAATATCCTTAAGTATCAATATAATGTTTTCAGCTATTCATAATCTCAATTATATATAAATAAAATATAATTTTTTTTAAAAATATTTTGCATAAAATAATTGTGTAATTTAGATGATACTTTATTTTAAAATAGGATATACGCACTATTGAATGAAAAATATTATTACAAATGAAGATATATTAAAAAATTAATTTTTTTTAAATATTATATATGTATAAATCTATGAAAAAAGAACTAAGAGAAAAAAGAAAAAAAAATATTTAAAAAGGGGGTACATATCACCCTAGAGAAGAGTGAATACTTAAAATATTGGACCGACAGATTTCTAGGGATCTGCTGACGAAGTTAAAATCCTTCATTGGGGTCCCCTGAGATCTGTATCATTTTCCTATTATTTTAATAAAATTGAGGGTCTCACTTCCAAACATGCCTAGGGTATTGGTAACGATTGGTATGAATACAGTGTTGGTGAGGCCAGCGTATTTGTTTTTTTAGGATTTCTGTCTTTCGATGGCAGAAAATGAGAGGTTGGACTTTGCTGCAAAATCGACACGGTATAGTCCCAAGCGAGCGGGAGACCGTTGGTCCAGGTAATGAGGTATATACCATCGGGGCGTATGGCGTTTTCGTTTGAGAGGCCCACTGGTCCGAGAGTGGATGGAATATTAACTTTTTAAGGGCAGCTAAGAGAATGTTGATAATAGATTTATGACGAGGTTGTCATCCATGGGAGAACTGCAGTGCTAGGGATGGTAAGCTTTCGATTCAATGGGCTGGCCACACTCGATACAAATGGTAGGAACTACAGCATTACAGCCAAGGAGGAGAGCTATGAAAATGCTTAGCTGTTCGTCAGTCATGAGGAAGCCAAGATTGGAACTGGGAATGGCTTCCAATCATTCGTAACCTGAGTTTGCTTATAATACTAAGTTATTGAGATTGTCCTCAAGGTATTCAAATGAACGGATGTGTCATCTCGTCTCTATTGATGACGAGATATGCCATGTCTAAAGAAATGGAAGCAAATCTCACATTTGGGGAGATTGAGTGATAGTCCTGTAATATGTAAGATATTCTCGATAGTGGGGGGGGGGGGGGGATGGACATGATTGGGGAAATGTTTCCCAGACAATCCCATCATCTAGAAACCAGGAATTTAAAGGAAGGATTTATGTTAAATTTCCTGGATTATTTTGTAATTTGCAATGCAAAAAATGGCGGGATTCCCTCTTGTGATTTAATTATGTTGTTATTTTATTTTAGAAAAGGGGCTTGAATTACTGTGGAGAATGTATAAAGAATATTCAGGATATTTGTTATAAAACAAAGGAATGAAGTGTTGACATTTTATTGTATTAAAGATTTATTGATTTAAAAAAAATTGGTCGTAATATTGTGTCCAATAATCTGTCTGCCTATGGCTTTTTAAGGCCATTGGGTTATTTCGGTAAAAGCATTTATAATTGGGTTTTCTAACTCCACATAAAAACCGTTACTCTTTATGGCAAAGGTTTCATCTTGTTGGACAAACTTTTTGTAATATTTTTCTCCGGCTCAAGGATTTTTCAGCTATAATTCTTTTATTATATTTTGATCATATTTATAAATATCATGAGCTTGTTTTATAATTTCTATTTCAAGTTCCTCCTTTGTTTTTTCTTTTTCTAAACAAAATATATAAATTTATAATCTTATTTATGATGCATAAGATGTGATCATATCGATTTCAAGTTTTAAATAAATGAATATAAATGTAGGAAAATTAAAAGATTTACACCAATTTATTTTTTTTATATCTAATTATTTATTCAAATTATAGAACGTAAATTATGTTAATCATTTTAAAATATTATTTGAAATTATTTTTAAAGTAGCTATTTTAAAAAAAGTAGCGGCGCCATTAATTAGTTGTTTAAATAAAAATAGCGTCGTTACCAATCGCTCCTTAAAAACTAGTTTCAATTGCTAATTTAACAGAATAGCTTATTAAACCTATTTAACATTATTTTTTAAATTATTTATTTACTCATTTATTAGTTTTAATCTTTTCTCTTTTTTTTATTTATAGATTTTCTTTATAATTTTTTGGAATTGACAATGGTAACCAAAATTTTATCAAAATTTAAAGTTTCAGAATCAATTTGAAGCTATAAAAATAATTTTTTTAAAAATAAGAAATCTTAATGGTTCAGAGATAATTTTGAATTAAATTTTCGAAATAGTGTTTTTTTTTTCAGAAAATACAAATATAACAAAGGCTGTTAAGTGAAATTTAGAAATTAGAATAAAATAATTTGTGCCAAATACTAAAATGATATAACGACGATAAAAATTATGTTAATTTCTGAGGAGAAGCATTATATGTCTATTTTCAATAATTGGAAAGTCATAACTTTTATAAAATTTCCAGAATTATTCTATCATAGCTGAAATATTCGTTTAACAACTATTTACAGTAAAATTAAAATTATATTATTTGAACTTCTCTTAATGTAAAGTGATTTCAAACTAACCGCAATCCATTTCATCACTATAATCTCCCTCCTTAGGACAATCGTGCACTTTATCGCAAAATTTGAATGAATGAAGGCATCCACCACCTTTGCATTTCTTCTCTCCGGCTGAGCATTTGCAATCAGGATCCTCATCGGATTTGTCAGCGCAGTCGTCTTTCCCATCACAATATTGTGTGCAGGAATGAATCCCTTTGCCATCTTTGCATGTGAAAGAATCGAATATGTTGGAGCAAACTTATAAATTAATTATAGTTTTTATAGGATTAAAAAAATATGTAAAATATTTCATAGAAGGGGATATGAAATTCATGAAGATTAGGAATCTCGTGATTTTAAATCATTTTTTAATGGTAATTTTTAAATTTAAAACTGAAAATGGATTCCAACAAGTAGAGACTTAGTAAATATTTAAAATGATATTCTGAATCTTTATGGATTCCATATCCGTTATGATATATGTGCAATTTAGTTCGTGGTGAGATTATGATATCATTTTGACTCTATGGAATTATTTTATTGGGTTTATAAGGGTTAGGCTTACCAAAATAATTGTGACCTTATCAGAGACGCCTTTAAAATTATTTCTTAATTATAAGAGCCCTTATAAATATGTTAGTTGAAGCAATTAAAATGCGATTTCGGGCATGAATAAAAATTAACAAGTTAGAAAATAAATTCGATATATGGTAAATTCCGTATCAAATTTACTAGGTCTTCAACCCAACTCCCTCAAAATCATTATAAATTTTGAATATTGGTAGAATTTATAATTAAGAAAAAAAATAAAATTTTACTTCCTTAAATCACCTATTCGCTAAGATATAGGGGTTTAAAGAGCTGAAAAATGGTACAGTGGAATAATGCACTTCATTAATTACAATATTCCAAGAAAAAATTAAGTTAGCAATAATTTAATCTTTAATATTACATATAAAAAATGTAATAGAAGCCCGATTAATACCAAAATCTGGGAGTATAAAACTGTAAAGGCATTTTTTTCCAAAACTTTTTTTCTGTGGATGTTTACTAGACTCCTTTATATTTATACAAAATACTGGACAGGGATGAACGTGCTAGGAGTCTTTATATGATTGAAATTGATCAAATTTAACATAAAATATTATCATATTTAAATTTAATGGCTATTTACCTAATAATTCATTTAAAAATTATACCTTTACAAGGTGCGGTTGCAAAGAAATACCACTCTGCCTTTATCCCAAAATCATTTTCAAGATGGTAGAGGTTAATGAATTTTATATTGGGTAACTTCACCATCAGAAAAATAATGAATTTTGTCTACTCTGCCGAATCTTTTATTAAAGAATAGGACCAATTTTGTTTGAAATAATAAAATGCACCTACGTTGTGCTTAAACAATCTGATATAACAACAAAATTTACTTGATTAATTGTCTTAACAGTATAAATCATAAAAAGTGAATAGTGGCCTGATTATAGGTCTAATATAATCCTTGTGCATGATCCTGCACTACAAATGCATAATTTTTTGAAAGGTCAGCAATAACTAAGAATTCATCTACATATAAATTTTTAATGAATTTTGAAATAAGAATTGTTGTTAAGCTATAAGAAAATGAGGAATAAAATTATTTAATTTTTTAATTAAATAATCTACAAATTTGTTAACGGATTTTGTCAGCGTTTCAAGAAATGCTATATAATCTATTGAATAAATATGGGCCAAATAATAAATAAAGCCTTTATTTTAGTTAATTTTTAATTCATGGTAAAATAAAATATAAAATTATTTTGCTAAGTAATTTCAAAAGAAAATTTAGCCAAAATGTTAAATATCATTATCCCCACTGTTTTTTCCATTCTAGGATTTTGTACAAATACAAAGCAGTCTGGAAAACATCTATAAAAAAATTAAAAAAAATTCATTCTATGACCCATTTTGGTTTTGTACTTCCGATTTTTGGTACATTTATTTATATGTCATATTAAAGATCTATTATTAAGCTATATAATAAAATTCAAATTATTGCTCTAACTTTGTTTTTTCTTTAAGATATTTAAAAATAAATGAAGTGCATTTTATATATACCATTTTACCGCTCTTTAAACCCCAATATCTTAGAGAGTAAGTGGTGTAAGGAAATTAATTTTTTTTCTTAATATACTACCGATATACCAAATTTAAAAAAATTCTGAGGGAATCGGGTTGAATATCGACCTTTTTTAGCTGATTTGATATGGAATTCACTAATTAAAATTGTAATTTACATTATTAAATGAATGATGGTTTTTAAAACATAATAATAAAATAAACACATAGTATATATCATAGGATCTGGATTCATTCGGTTCCGATATTGCCTAATGTATGAAAGAATTTATAAAATTTAACATCAATTATAGCCCACTTTAAAAAAAAATTATAGACTTCATTTTTCGGGATATTCTATTATATGTACAGTACATGCCAACCTACCACATTAATATTAGGCAATATTTCTCTGTAAAGTTTTGAATCATGTTTAATTTAAGTCGATTTTTCCTGAATATTAATTAACGATTAAAGATTTCATGAAAAAAATGATTGACTATGAATCTGATCCTTCAAATTAGAAGCGCGCTACCTCAAAAAACAAATTTTTATAGGGCTTATTTTCATAATTTGCTCTTGAGTATCTTCAAAAATTTATTGGGCCTGCCCGCATCGTGGGGGTTGTGATGTATCTGTTACGCCTTTGTATAAATAATATAAACATTCTAAAAAATTACTGCTCTGAATTTATTTCTATATGATCATAATTATGAATTTAATTAATCATCACACCTAAAATTTGATAGGCCCATCCACAATTTTAAAACAACAAAGAAAAAGTATTTATTATCATGGTTAAATTTCAAAGAAACCTTCTTTTTTTGGAAGGTAATAAAAAAAATTATCTTAAATATAAAAGACGGCCTCTTTTATTATTATAACTTATTGGTTAAACAACAAATTTAACATCAATAAACACTTATGAAGTAAAATATTTTTTAAAAAATATTAAATATTAATAAAAAAATTAAATGCCCCAAAGTGAGGTTCGAAAAACTAATTACCTTGATTATAAAACTTACGCTATCTAATATTTCGAGATAGTTAATCAAAATTTTTTCATAAATATAAATTATTCTGATTATTTATTATATTAGCAATAAGAACAAATTTATTATTTTTATTATTCAAACTCTGACTAATTCAGAATCGTAACCAGGATATTTTCCATAATGGGCATTGTGGATTGGGGGGGGGCTAATCCCCCTTCACCAATAATCATAGCATATATCGAATGAGTTCGACCGAAAATTGCTTAATTTCGATCACTATCATATCATAAATAAGAAGATTAGAATATGAATTATGTAATTGATAAAAATATTAAATATATCATGTATAATAATATATTTTTTATTACAATTTACCTACAAGTGTATAAAAATGGCCAGAAAGGCTAGATCTGGTATATTGCAAATTTCCTCGGTAAAAAGACCGGAAAAGGTACCACGGACAAAAAAACAGTGATAAAGGATCCACTAATAAAAAGACACAGAAAAAATAACCTCAATTTAAAAAAATTGTTTCAATGCTTTAAAAAGGGATAATTTTAAAAATGTTCCGCATTTCAGGGCAATCAATTTTTTTGTTAAAAATTAGTATTATGCCCAGTGTCCGTGGGTCTTTATATCTGGGATTTTTTTGCAGGATATTTTTGCCCATGATTCTAAAAGAGAGGGGTTGGGCCCCAAATGCTTGCTTCTCTAGTTACAGCCTTTGACTAAATATACTTGTGATAGTATCAAAACTGTTTTATTTCTAAATATTCAAAAATATTTTTAATTGATCACTTTTATTAAAATATTATTGGAAAAATATACGAGGTTCGCCCTCACTTTCTCAAACTCAGTTTTACACAGGGACTTGGAGCGAACTGAATTGTTATATCGGAATTTACATTTTTTGAACTGTGACCGAAATTTTTTACCAAATTGTTAATAGGCACGAACCTAAATTAAAATCATTTAGTTATATATAAAAAATTTGTATTTAAGACCATATATTTGATAATAAATTCAAGTATCACTTTCCTGTTGAGTTTTTATTATCTTTATATAGCAAATATTTTTTAAAAACAATATTTTTTAAAAATAATATTTTTAAATATTTTGATTTTTTATTGCTTGATTATATAGCTATACTCAAAATGGGCCTTTCAAATGAAAAAGCCATATGCCCGGATGGTATAATGGTATACTCCTTATCTCTTGAAAGAACGGTCTCCCTCATTGACCTTGACTACACTTAGATAGATTTTCAGCGAAGACTAGCCTCTATCTACCATCAACTAGGCAGAAGTTCTTAAAAAAATTAATATGCTAGTCTCATAAACACAGTTTATACCAATAATCGCTAATGATTTAGGGATGTTTGAACAGAAGGCCCTCAATTTTATAAAAACTATAAGAAAAGAAAAGAAATGAGACCAATTACAGGTGACCCCAACTAAGGACTTTACCTTCATAAGCATCTATCGAAATCTGCCTATCCATAGTTCTTTTTTTAAATGTTTTATATATTTTTATTTTCATATAATTTTTAATTTGTTTTTTATCAAATATATTTTATTTTGATAAATTATTTTTAAAATAAAATCGTAAATATATTCTAGAAAAAAAATTGCAAATCAAAACTTATTCAATTAAATATTGTCAACTTTTGGAACACTACTTATATGTAATCCTATACACATTTCTAGGCAAAAATCAAACGCGATCTCTTTCAACAATCATCTTCAAAAAAAGGAATGTATTCCGTTTATGAACTCGTTCACTTTCGTTTACGTTCGTTCAAAACTTTATGAATGAATTTTTTTTCAAATTTCATTTTATTTAATTTAATATAAATGAATACCATATATTTTTTATAGCACAATATTTAGCCATGTTTAAAATTAATAGTTTTAAAGTCAATAAAAATATATATATAAATTTCTTTTAACCTAAAAAACGAACTCTTTTATCAAAAAAGAAGAAGGCATTCACCTTCAAAGTTCGTCAAAAATAAAAGGAACGTCGTTAATTTTTTTCAAAAAAACGAACTTCGTTCACGAACGTGAACATTGCTTATATGTTCTGATTTGTTACTAAAATATTTTAAATATTTATTATACTTCCTTTAAATAACCTCAAAATTTATAAATTGACAAAAATCTTCCATTAAATTTTTTTTAAAGTTCTAAATTTTGAAATTTATAAATCCTACCAAATAATTTTTATTATTCCCATTTATTTTAAATACTTCCCAATTTGAATAATGTAACTGCCCATTTCTTATTATAATTTGAAAAATATAACTTAATATTACTTATTGTTCTTCTCGTAAAGATTTCACAACTAAACTAAAATTTATTAAATTTTATTATTTTAAATTAAAAATTTTTTAAAAATTCGAAAAAAATGATTAGACCACTTTTCTATTTTTACATAAAAAATATAAAAAATAACTTCTCTTTTTTCCGTTATAGTTAATAAATTTAATAAATTATATTTTGATATTTAGGTCACAGCCCAGCCCATACTCCATAATGTATTTTTTTTCCAATTAAACTGATTCCCGTTTTTGTGTATACTTCTGTATTACGAAAACGGTACATTTTAAAATTAAAGCAGCATACATTCTAATCAAAACCGAAACGTAACCTTTTTAATTTTTCGCTCCTGAACCGGCCAGATCTTTATAAATAATGATTCGAGTCCCTTGTTTCACATAATTTTTGTGTCATATGTTTGAATGATATTCAGAATTAGTTATTATTCATCTGTTTAAATTTAATTTTAAACATTAATCGATAGAACAGATTCAAGATTAATATTCTGTTCTTATAAATATTTTAAGCTAATTAAAGTAGAAATTTAATTTGAACTAGTTTATACAAATCTAGTTTTATAATACTAGTGTTTTTGTTTTCTTGGGTCGAATTGGTAAACGAAGGTAAAGGTGATTGAGCCGGGGAAGACTGGCCATTATTTGAAGGAAACTGAGGGTCTCTAAAGGGAGGTTGAAGTGATCTGTTATTTAGTGGAATGGGTGAGAAGGTTCCATTATCTGTGGAAGAATCAGGTTGAGGTGGTTCAGTATTCATATCAGGGGGGGAAGAAGAATCCGATGGTGGTTTAGTTTCAAATGTTGTTATGTATTCAGGCAGAATATCCGATGTTTCTTTTGTTTCTGTAGTCTTAAATATTTAATATATTTTCTAATTTTTTTCAGATGTTATATTTATTTTTCTAATTATTAACAAAATTTTGAATTATGTAATATGATAGTAGTGGGGCTTTAATGTAAGAGTAACGTTTAACTTTATTTGTGCAGGGATGAGTAGAGAGTAACAGTCAGTATTACACTATAGATAGATTACGTTACAAGAAACAACGCGCTTGTAATTCTAAAATCTTGAAAATGAAACTCTATAATGATTATATTTTTGGATTTCGTTACTTACTTTATAAATTTTAACCCTTATTCAAATGTTTTTAACATGTGATATAGATTTAAATTATTCTTAGATGATACTCCACTCTAAAAAATTCAACAATATTTAAAATCTGTCTGGTTTATTCAGAAATGCCATTACCATATTTTTATATACAGGAAAACGATAAGATAATATATTTGATGTAATATGAAAGAAGTTAGTCCTAGCTACAATCCCATTTAACTTTGAGAATTCTTATCTTCGAGCGAAATTTTGGTGGTAAACTTTGGCGGAATGGCCATTAAGATAGGTGGGCAAAATATCCACAGGGTTAGGACATAATACATAAAATTTTGATTAAAATACATATTATTTTGGTGTATATTAAATTCGAATTTGTTTTGATTGAAATTACAGATTTTTTTGGTCCGATTTAGATACATATAATTTTTGGCTATTGAAGAAAATGCTTATTAAAAAATACATAATCATCAAAATATTTATATTTTATATATACTATGACAAACAAAAAAAACAATCTTAAACATCTCATAACATAGAAATTGTATTCATATGCATTCATTAATTTCAATTTTGTTTTGGACAAACCCGACATAGCTAATAGAAATATAAACGACTTTTCGCGTTATATAAAAAATAGCTAATTCATCCGGACAAAGATAATACGATTTAGTTTCACGGCTGTTTTAAAAAGCATGACATCCAATTCGAGATCATTTGATGGGGCTGCGAATTGCTCAGTGAATTTAAAGGAATGCAGGCCTATCAAATCATACCTTATATACACCTGCAAGAATATTAAATCTAAGAATTTATTGTGACTTCTTAATAGACTTGCAACATTTTTTGGAGAATTCTATAAACGTATGAAAGTATGGGAGAATAGAAATAATTCTGCAGGCCAGAGATTTTCAAACGCTTAAAAAGATAGGGGAAACAAGATAGTGGGCTCGGGAAAAAGCTGTCACATGGGTATATGAAAAATATTCATATCTATTACAATAAGCGCCTTACAATATATTATAGGTTCACAATCGTTCAAGCTAAAACTTCTTCCGAAACACAAGCATGCATTATTAGCAGCATAATTTTTAAAATAGTTATTTGGATTTTAATCTCAATTGAAAATAAAGCAAAAGATAAGCACTCAAATTAAATGACTTGAAAATATTGTCAAGGAATATGAATTACCCTTTCATAGAATTAGTTATACAAAAAGAATATATTAGATGAATATAGAGATGAATGACTTAATAATTAGAATGGGTGTTTCGGCCTATAATAGATCAAATAATTAATAGTTGAGAAATTTTCTAAAAATTAAGGCCTTATCGGTGTTACAATATTTTCACCCAATAAATTTTAGCATATTAATAATCACTAGTTACAATAACCGAATTAACTAAAAATCCACTGTCAGGAATGACGGATATTATTTTTTTTTGCTATTCAAATAAAAATCCTGCAAATGCGATATCCAAAAAAAATCGCGCAAAATATGAAATGGGAAGAAGTCTCAGATTCGGAGAACAATGAATTACATTGTAATAAATGTAAAGATTGTATAAGTTAACTGTGTGACTCTCTGCATAGTTACAGTCATACACCTACTTATTTCTTCTTGCTTACGAACTTATATTAACATTATCAGTTACTCAAGTAAACTATGAGCGAAATACTTTAGTAAATTAAAAATAATAAAAAATAGATTTAGTGCCAGTATTGGAGAGGACAAATTAGGAGTTTTACCAAATGATAATACCCTATCACTGTATTCTCTGACATCAGTTAACTCCTAAATCCTCCACTCTTTGCACTGCAAGCGTTGTAAGGGAAGATTCATTAGCCATTCAAAGTGCAATATACTATATCTAGGGTCTAAAAATTTGCTGGCACTATACTTGATATACGCTTAGACACTCAGCTCGGCAATAAATACATTGACGAAGCCTCCTTTTAGAGAAAAACACTAGAAAATAAGTTATATCTATGCCTATTTCTCATAAATTTAGAAAATTATATCATTTTAGATATAATTTTCTAATGTTTATTCATATAAATTGCTATTATTAACCTGGATTGTTTTGACCTTGTATTATAAAAGATATAAAAACTATTTAGAAAAAGCCAAAGTGAGGCCGAAGGCAAGGCAAAAACGGCAGAAGGTAAGTAAATAGGAACATGCCCATAAAAATGCGCCCTTTAGAATTTGCCCTTAGGAATAAGCTTTATATATAATATATAAAAGAATTCCTTAATAAAAGCTATTTCTTAAATAAATGATTGTTCTCTAAAGTGGCTCATACACGATTTAAACCATTTACAGAATAAATTAAACATTTGCTATAATAGTAATGATTACCTAGGCAATATGACCTTAATTAAATTAATCTTCGTAATATATTAAAATAAGATAATATATATAATACTGTTGTAAATTCTTGTTCTTGAGTTGTGTATACGGGTGGAGGTTTAGAAGTTGAACCTGGCGAAAGTGAAAATGGGGTATACTCAGTTGTAAATAGTTCAGTGGTTATCACGGGTTTCTCGGTTTCGGGACTTTCGGTTACATAACTTGTGGTATTATGGTCTACCATATCTGTCGTTATCGATGGTTGTTCAAAAGGAGTAGTTCTAGGTGTCCAAGTGGGACTAGAGACTTCCGATATCGGGAAGTGCGAAGTTGTCACATTTCCACCTATATCGAATCTGGAAGTTTGCCATGATGGAATACTATGCGAAGTTCTAAACGTAACACGATCTGAAGTGTAAGATATAGGATAATTTGGAAATCTGGTGGTGGAGGGTACGGTAGGAATGTGTATAGTGGGATCTCTCTTTAAATTTGCCAGAACCGCAATATATTTATCTTATGATCATTTTTGTTTAAAATTTAAAGTAATAATTTATGTCAGAAAAGCAGGCATGTACAGCTCTCCCAACCCTCCCCACCCACTCTTACAATTTTTTTTGAAAAATATAAAAGGTTTCATGAAATGTGAAATGCAAAGTATTTATTTCAAATAGATTATATTCTATAAATTTTAGCAAAAAGTTAAATTAATTTTTATATTTCTTTCTTGTGTAATAAAATTTTTCCCAGGAAAATATGAAGCATATATTCATAAGAAAATTTTATCAACCAAAAACCTAAAAGTAATTTATAAAATTTATAAACTAAACCCAATAATAGTTCCAGAAAAATAACTAATTATTAATCGTCACAATCTGATGCATAAATAATACAAATAAAACTATTGAACTAAATGAAGAATCTAAAAATATAAATATTGAAGAAATAAAGTATGGAGGCTAGGAATCATTAGATATATTATTCTGAATAGAATTATTTTTAAGATCTTGTGCAACAAGAAGAAAAAAATGCAAAAAGCATGCCAGACACTATGGAGCTTTCGTTTGGATCTTGAAGAGTTTATTTAGATCGCCCTTGGAGAAATAGCAGAATAGCCTGAACCAAAATTTCATTTGAAGCAGATACATTATTAGATTCAATAAGACAGTCTATTTTTTTAGCATTGGAATATATTAATAAATTATTTAATTGCACAACAATTTTAGGCAATATTTTTTAAAATATTAATATGGATTTGACTGTGGTTTTATACGAATATTATTATATTACAACTAAGAAAACTAAGAAATAATATCGGCCAATAAATCATGAGATTTATATATATTCAGCTAATGCGATATTATATGATTTTGAAATTTGTAAATCTCGACCTAGGCAAACAATCGTTTCAATATTAACGCGGACTCATTTGAGGGTATTATAGAATAACCGTTTTTATTCCACTTTTGAATACTTTTTGACTATGAACGATTTGTGATTCAAAATGGCTCTATCCATATAAAAATGCTATTTATTACCTAAAAATCCATCTTAAGAACTTGATATTGATATTGGTATGAAAAATTTCGTTCAATATGGACAATTATTTAAGATATATCTTGGTATGAAAGATTAATTTTAATAAATTATCCTTTAAGAACGTGGAAACATTGTATACTTTAAAATATATTTTGTAATTTTTTTCCTAATTAGCAAATTACCGATATTTTGGCAATAATTTCTATTACTAAAGTATAAATGAGAGGTTTACTTCATTAAGGAGAATAAAACCCCTTCAGAAGTACGGCATCAGAAAATCAATTGAATGAACCAGCACTTAAAGCTGTGTCCTAAATATATTGAAAAATCCTTAAAATTTATAAATTTTGGCAAATTAATAAAATTATGAAACATGCCCGAAATCTTTTATTAACTTTCCTAAAGTTTTTTAAAAATTAAAATATAAAAAACGATCATAACAAAAACTAAAAAAACAACCAAAAAATAAAAAAAACGAAAAAAACGAAAAAAATGAGAATAAAATACTAAAAATAACAATACCACCAAATACTTATATTACTTACAAGTTTTTTTCTCATATAACGTACACAAATTTAATTATTAAGCAAAATTTTATTAAAATTTATTTATTTCTATCATTTTTAAAAAATAATAAATTTTTATAAATGACGAAAAATGATCTAGAACGCTATTTTATTTTTACATTAAGGCTGTGTCCTAAATCTAAAAAATATAAATAAAAAATTTGTTAATTTTGAAGAAAAAAATAACATAAGTTATTTTTAATATGAAAATAAAATAATGTTCGAAATCATTTTTCGTTAAAAACAATTTTTTTTAAAAAAATAATAGAAATTAATAAATTTTAATAAAATTTTCCAAAATTTATTTATTTGGGTAATTTTTATAAAATAGTAAATATTAAAGTACTTGTTTGTTTTGTTTTATGTTTTGTTTTATGTTTTGTTTTATGTTTCGTTTTAGTTTTTTGATGGTTTTTTTTATTTTTTTTATTTTTTTGATGGTTTTTTTTATTTATTTTTTTATAATTTTATTAATTTGTGAAAATTTGCGAAAATTTATATTTGGGATTTTTTTCAAAACATTTAGGACACGGTCTTAAAAATAGCTTATGTATTTTTTTCCTTCAAAATTAATAAATTTATTTATTTATATTTTTGATATTTAGGACACAGGCTAATATAAATAGAGAATCATAAAAAAAATCAGCGCAAGCGCAAAGAAAATTAAATTTCCATTTATGAATTGATTAACTTTATCATCATAAGGTTTAATTCTATATTTTGTTGTTTACATACTGGGTTATATAGCTATAATATTTTTATTATGTTATATTTGCTCTTAAATATTTAGAATTTTCCAATATTTTAAGATTTGTGATCAAAATTATCAATTTGTAAATATGATTGATTTTAATAAAATTATATAATGATTCTAATTAATTGTTAATGTTACAAAAAAATTATTCAATGTAATAAAATATGATCCCCCCCCTATCCCCCGTAGAAAACTCTTGGCTACGCCCTTGCGCCATAGTGTTAAAAAAAGAAATCTTTATATAAATTTGTTTTCTTATATATTTGTTTTATGACCAATTAAAAGACCTTCAAACCTCGATGGAATTTATTCTTCAAGATATAAAGATTTGATTCTCATTTCAAAATGGAAGGTGGTAAATTTCAGCAAGTATATTATTATTCGGTTTTCGGTCAAAGTGATTCTTTTATAGAGAGATGGGGGGGGGGGGGTAAAGGCATTTATTATGGAGATTAACTGTCATTATAAATCAATTATAAAATATTCGAATTATTATATTTTTCGTTTTTTCATTAGGATGTTCTTAATATTAATAAAACGAATTTAATTCATGAATTAATTAATTAATTTTTATTAACAATATTTAAAGAAAATTTGTAATTCACCTAAATTCTAGTTTTTCGAATCGATTGTACATCAAAAATAAGCCTAAAACAGTATAAAGGAAACGAGAAAAAAAAACTTACTAATGAAAAAAATTAAATATCAACCCAATTTAAAATGGAAAAGTTTGCTTTATTATGTATAAGATCATTCGAAATGAAATAATTTGATGAATAATTTATTGAATTCAGAGGTAAAAGTGGGGCATAGGGAAGAGATTTTCCTTTTGCAAGTTTTGCTAAATACAATTTTAAACTAATATAAATTCTCGAAAAAAATTGAATACAACATTACATTCAAAACTTCCTTAACTTTATAAAATTATTAAACATGTCCAAAATCTTCATTAAAATTTTTTAAAAGTTTTGTAAATTTTTGAATTTAAAATTCTACCAAATTATTTTTATACTTCCCTTCCCATTTAATTTAAACATTTCTCATTTGATGAATATAACTGCCCATTTCTTATTATAATTTAAATGTAAATTAATATTGTTTTTTTTCGTAAATATTTTACAGTTTTATAAACAACCAAAAATTTATTAAATTTTAATTAATTTCTCTAACTTTAAAAAATTAATAAACTTTCATAAATTCGAAAAAATGAATTTTGCAACGATTTTTTTTTTATTAAAAATAACTTATTTCTTTTTCGTAAAAGTTACGAATTTTTCGTAAAAGTTACGAAAGTTTTCGAATTATATTTTTGATATTTAGGTCACAGCCTTAGAATCAAAATTATTTTTAAAAAATGTAACTTAAACAAAGGCCTACAACAAGCCGGCCTAAAGCCCTCCAATAAATATTATGGAAAAAAATCCACTCAAAAAATCTTGGCTACGTCTATAATTATATTTAGATGATAATTTACCCCTTAATTTATTATATTTTTATTTTTAAAAAAAATAACAATTCTTTATACAAACTACTTACAAAATAAGAGGCTAGCCAAAATTACCATTAAGAGTAACAAGAGAAGTCCTAATATCAAAGCCAGTCGAGAGAGCTGGATTCGTTTGGTAATAAACTCCTTGAAACCCTTCCAACAGCCTTTCACTTCGTTCCTGAAACTACTCTTCCTATCACTGCCTTTATAGTTAGGGGAACCGATTTTTTTACGAGTATCATAATTTGGATTTGTTTCCTTATATATATAGAGAGAGAGAGAAAGAGAGAAAAGAAGTTTCACATTTGACTAAAATTTATAAAATATTTTTCACGGATTTTCTCTACTATAAATTAATCAATATAAAATTTATTTGTTTAATGAAATATTTCTTTATATCGTAATTTTTTTTAGAAATATATAAGTATTGTCAAAATTTTTAACACTTTAATTTATTGCAAGAATACTTTAGATTACCTGCTTCTTTTCGTATCAATTATTTTGATTTATATTAAAAACTGCTATGAATATTATCTTTTTGGGAGATCTTTATAACCTGAAAATTTTTTTTGTTATCTAATAAACCCTTTACATTTTAACCTTTTCTAGAAATAATTTAAAAATTATTTGTCAATAAAATAGAGCAATAATCGCCTATTTTTAATAAAAAAATTATATAAAATAATTAAGATTTACTGAATATTCAATATATGCCTAAATTTAAAAATATGCTCTTACTAGCTATAATATGCTATTTATTATAACATTTACAAATTCATTTATAATTCTAAAGAAATCTGCTAGAATCTATTATATATATCATCTTAATATTATTTGTTTCGATTTAATTTGATTAAAATTAATCTTTTTTTAATAGGAAAAAGATTAATTTTAGTGGGATCGCCAGAAAAAAGCAAAAGCATGTTCAAAAGCAAAATTCATTTTAAACAAGTTCCAAAAATATTATCTCTTTTAAAAAGTTCTTAAAAACAAACCTAGGACGACATATATATAGTGATTATCATTTTAGCTCGAGATGGCTCCCCATAACAATAAGAGAATAAAATAAAAATTGCGCTATAAATGCTTCCTAAAAAAAATTCATAATGTATCTTCATTTTTTTACCTTCAAATCCATTCGAGAATTGATACACCACTCTTTGAATTTTGATTTATAATTTTGACCAAATAATATTCATATTATTCATTTTTATATACTATAGTCAGCATTTTGATTTCTGATTATATAATTTTTATTCTCAATTTTTAAAATAAAACAAAATTAGGTTTAATTATTTTTTTTAAATAGTTTTTAAAAATTGGAAATTATTGTAAAGAAATAACTTAACAGATATATATCCCTAATTATTGATTGATTTTTTTTTCCTTCGATTTTTAAAATAAAATAAAATAAATTTGATCAAACAAAAAAATTACAGGTAAAAATAAAAATAAAATACACGAATTTTTTTTTTATCTATTACTATAAAAAAAAATACACAACCTTTCCAAACTATCAATATTTATTTTAATTTTTTTTAAAAAAAATTTTACGTAATTTTTCAACTAAGAAAAGTAAAGAGTAAATTTTATTCAAAACGGCATCCATTAAATAGGTTTATAGAATATTATTGTATAATATAATTTATTTAATGAAATAGTTTTAATAAATGTAGGGAAGGTTATAAGAAATTAAGATTTTAGGCCCAAATTAAAGATCTACTGGTACCTTTAAAAGTTGTTTATTTATTTCAGATATAAAATTTCTGCTATTCAAAATTCAACAATTATAAATCAGTTTAAAATAATATCATTAGTTTTATGGTCCATCGTTTATAACTATAATTAGAAAAAAATAATATTTGCCCATATAGCGAAATAGAGCAAGTACCTAAATTATCAAGACAAGACAATATTTTAATAGTATACAATAATGGGTTTATATAAATTTTGACCAAATTTTAAAGCAGGCAGGCGCACAATTTATTTATAGTCTATACATCTTAGAGATATCAGAACTACTCAAACTGATTAATATGCAAGTTTATCCGTATAGATCTTGTAAAATCAAATCGAATCAAATACTTTATATTCGATTCGATTTTCATGTCTTTTAATTAAATATTCGATATGAATTATTTTTATAAAATTAATTGTTAAGTATTTAAAAACTATTTCTAAGAAATATTTAACAACCAAATTTATATACTTGATTTCGAAATGGTAGCTTATTAAGATTTAGGTGTTTAAAGTATTTTATACTTTTGGCTTGGATGGAACGGGGGGGGGGCTCACTTTAATAAATGCATATTTCTCTCATGTTCTTTCTATACTAGACACCAGGGATTCGCGAATATGAATTAGTTATTAATTATGAAGTTTATTATGGTAAAATATAATTATTAGTAATAGATAACCGAATTGCTTAGTTATAAGCATAATTTATGTAATAATGATACATTAATGACAACTAGCTTAAAATGCCAAAATACACAAATGTGCTAATTTTCCATTTAGGAGAAGGATAAAAATTATTAAGGAACGGGGATGGTTGGAATTTTTTGTTCTCACCTATATAAATTCAATAATATTAGACTAATCTGAATATAAAACATCTTCTGTATCCTTAAAGTCAGTGACC
The DNA here is from genome assembly GCF_954871325.1 of Gordionus sp. m RMFG-2023. Taxonomy (NCBI): domain Eukaryota; kingdom Metazoa; phylum Nematomorpha; class Gordioida; order Chordodea; family Parachordodidae; genus Gordionus; species Gordionus sp. m RMFG-2023. The sequence continues at coordinate 21,408,222 of NC_088775.1, forward strand.
CCTACACTTTTTGAGGGATAGAAGCAGAATACCCCCCTAAAGTACCCCCCCCCCCATTGTAAATTATTTTTTGACACCAATAAATTTTAAAAATAATTTTTATTGCATCAATATTTATTATAATATAAATATAATGTAAAAAATATATGCTTTAAAAATATTATTTTTAAATTAATAATTGATAAATTAGGGGAAGAGAAAGCAAAAGAATTTATAATTTTATCAATATTTAATTGTTTAAATAAATTATTTTCCATTGATAAAATGGTTAAATTATTAAGAAATGGATCTTTCATGACACTACGAAGTCTTGTTTTAATTAGTTTAATTTTACTCATGACCCTTTCGGCAGTACATGATGTAGTAGGAATAGTTAATAAATATTTATATAATATTGTTAAATTTGGGAAAGCAGAAAAATTTATAAGCAGATGATAAGGTAAAATAAATGAATAGTTTCTCCAGTCTGAATCATTCATATTATCATCATCAGAAGAAGCTAAATAATGTATTAGTAAAAATATTTTAATTAAATAAATTTACAATTCTCAGAATCTGACAAATCTTCTTTAACCTCTAGGTCACGAGTAATAATTACGTCCCCCGTTTTAGCCATTTTATAAATATTTCTAAACATCAACATTTCCTCAAAAACTTGATTTGTATTTAATTGATAAAATTCACAGATATCCTTGATATCATCTTTAACAATTGCCTTTTCCGCCATTCCCTTTGGGGTAAAAAATGATGTTTGACTCAAAAATTTTATCGATTCATCGTTAAATCTTTCACTAAACTGCATAATAACTAAAACAAGTGCAGCATAAAACACTGATTTTAAAGCTAAAATAAAATATTATATTTAATGATGAAAGTATATATATATCTCTCCTTTTTGGATTGTAATGTTTGAAGTCTTGAACTTTCAAAATCAAAAGGTAAATTTCTCTTCTTCGTAAAATCTTGGGCCTTTGAAAAGACATCCAAAAATTCAGTGTTATTATCTATTTTAGGATTATAAAATAATAAAAGATAATAATTTAAATTATACTTCTCAGATTAATCAGGCAATCTTTTACCAATTGAATTTGATTTATTGCAAACCCTATATCCTTCGAAATGGTTTGCAATTTTGTACAAGCCAAGCTTGTTATCAACAATATTTTATCCAAAACACATAGTGATAAAATAAAATCAAATTTTTCTATTCTATAGACTATAGCACTAGCCATAGTGGAAGTGGCAGGATCTTCAGAATCCTTTAAATTTGCCAAAGCTGCCCTCAAAGCATCATAAAGTAGGAAAAAAATTACAATCGCCTTATATGACCAGCTTCTATAAATATAAAATAAACATTATATATCGAAACAATTAAGATAATATTACCGAGTGGTGATGCGTAAAAATCTATGTGATTTTGTCAGTAAATCACTCTGACATGTTTTGAGTACTTCATATCTTTTAACACCATTAAAATATACGTAAATTTCGTCTAATATTCCCAAGACATTTCGCAGCTCTTTTACTGATTGGCATAATTGAACAACTATTAAATTTAATCGATGACAATAGCACCAAATAAAAGCTGCCTTTGGCGCCTCCGCTCTAATCAAAGCCTGCACTCCATTAATTCTTCCACTCATGTTTGAGGCGCCATCATAGCTTTGCCCCACTAGGAATTCGAGGGGTAGATTCATGGAGCCAAGCTTGGATATTATATTCTTTTTAATATCGAGGCCCGTTGTATTTCCCGTACAATAAATGTCTATCAGCCTTTCAACGGGCTTAGGTGTCTCGCTATTTTCAACATATCTCACTATCAAAGCTATTGCTTCTGATTTCGATACATCATATGTGCCATCAACTATAATTGAATAGCACCTGTTGAATTCAATCTCCTTTTGAATTTTTTTTATAACCATATTTTTCATGGTTTCAATAAGAATATTTATGTTATTATATGATAACAGATTTGAATATAATTTAGATTTTAATCCCTTAATTTTTTTCTCACTTCTTCTTTCTTCATTATCTTGTATATACATTTTAAGAACAGGCTCAGAATCTGCAATAAGTTTAATAAGGCTCATCATATTGCCATCTTGTTGCCTGTTCCCCCAGAAGGCTTGATTGCGGGATAAGCATTTATATTTTTTTTGGTTAATATTTTTGGGCATATTTTGACAATGATCTAAAAATTATAAATGATTATATATAAGATTTAATATTTAAATTTTTACTATTCCCTTTGATAAAATTTTAATTTTGCGCCAAATCTTGAAAGTGGAAAAATAATTTTATGATAAGAAATATCGGATAACAAACTAATTTGCTAAACATCGACCATAAAAATTTTTAAAATAATAAAATAAAAAAATTTTTTTAAAATTTTAAAATAAAAAATTAAAAAAATTTAAAAAAAAAAAGTACCCCCATAGAAATTTATAGAAGCAGTTGCTTCGGACCCCCCCCCCCGTTGTAGGGGTCACTGCTTAAAGTATATTATTTGAAATAATTAATATATTAATTTTTAAAAAAAATTATTTGTTCCAACTATGACATACTCTAGGTTCAAAATCGGCATTTCGGTAAGACTAAAGATTATGACACATTTGATTTAATTAATAATATTTAATACATAACATTACAATATTGATTTTAGAGTGCCTAAAAAAATATAAATAATTTTACCTATAGGTAACGATAAATTTATGACTAATGTTTTGGGATATTAAGGCTTTTCCATAATATTCTGTACAAAGATCTTCCTCTCCTCTTTATAATTTTGCTCTACTAGTAAATAGTAAAATGAGCTAAAATAACGTGTCACGACTATACTATTACCAACTATGATCAAGCCCTATAACTATGTAAATATCATTCAAAAACGTAATAATTCCTGTTAATTAATTCTGAAGATTTGTTAGATTAAAAAATAGGGTTTAAACTTTCTTAAAATTTATTTAATAAGATTTTAAATGTTTTAATTATAGATATAAAGGATAGAGTTTGCAATTTATTTTTATTACTTTTGGTTTCCTAAATCACTTTTTATTCGGTAAATATTAAAATACTAAATATTTTTCAAATCTTTTTTAGACAATCATGTATGACATAATTATCTACGTTAAGTTAAAATTTCCAGAATAGCTCAAAATATAACTGGGACCTAACGTTCCCCTGTGTTCAATATAACCTGGTCTCCCCTAGTCACCATTAGGGGAGACCGGGGTTATATTGTCCATAAAAAATTGAGAGGCTGTGAAAAGGAGGAGAAATAATTTATCAAAATAATTTTGATGTTATTTTATTCTTTATATAATTATCTACGGTAGAAATTAATATCTAATAAAAAAATATTATATATTTTTTTAAATTTAAATTTAAAAAAAATGAAAATTTTTGAGTCATGAAAAAGAGACGGGGGATGTATTATCCTTTTGTGGGGCATGTTTTAGACTATCATTTTCTAAGCATTTTATTCATTTTTTTCATATAAAAATCATAACAAACATATAATATTAACATACAACACATTTATTACATATAAAAAATGGATTAAAATCACAACATGATCCATGTGCCCATAAATGACAATCCAATCTTCATTATGGTGGTGAGTTTGATAGTTTTTGTGGCACACTAAACAAAATTCTTTTTTGCCAGCATTCATATTTAAACTTTTTTTATTATTGGTTTGATTTTTTTTTCAGATTATTAGCCCTAGATCTGGCTATTTTTTTGTAAGGTGAAGAGGGGAGGGAGAGTCAATAGAACTATACCACTGTCAGAGCACAGCTCAATGACTTCAATAGATTGGTGAGATTTATGATTATCTAATATAAGCAAAACTTTTTTATCTTGACTGGGCTTAGTGTATTTTATAAAATGATTTTAAAAATATATAAAATCTTCAGCCAGCATCCACCCAGAACCATTAGACACGCCAATGCATCCTACAGGGCCATCTCTTAAATAATGATCATAAAATTTTTTCCTGGGATATATAAACATAGGTGGAATAGAATTTCCTAGAGCATTGACAGCAATTGCCAAGGTCATAAGTGTACCACATTCTGATGTAGTAATTGCCACAACCTGTTTTTCGCCTTTCCTTGCAATAACTTTATTAGGCCGTTGAACTGTTGTTAATCCTATGAAAATATTAAAGATTTGCTATCATTTATATTTTAATTAACCAGTTTCATCCATATTATATATATCACATGGTAGAAAGTTATTTTCCCTTGTGACAGTCAAATAATTAAAAAATAAATCAACCATTTTCATATTAAAATTGGTAGCCCTGGCTATACTTGTAGCCTCTGGTGTTCTCAAAGAAATGGTTGGATTTCTTTTAATAAATGCTCCAACCCAGTCTTCACCAGCTGATTGAGTTATTTCACAAGATTTTGGTACTTGTAAACTATACCTCTTGGCCATTTGATAAGCTAAAACTCTAACCTAAATTTAAACATAAGACATTAAATTATTTATATATTAAGGCAATCTAATTAAAATCCTAATTCTTAAATTTTATTCTGAATTTATTTAATAATTAATATAATAAAATATATCATACATAATTAAACCTCTAATGTATAGGTAAGAACCAAAATATGTTTTAATGCATGATATAATTTAATGCTAAATCAATGAATAAATCATTTTAAAATTAATATACATGGCAGCATCATTTTGTTTTAAATATATATCATTCACACATAATTAAATCTTTAATATATAGGTAAGATATGATTTAATGCATGATATAATATATATAATGCTACATTGAATAAATCATTTTAAAATTAATATTAATACATGGCAGCATCATTTTAAAATTAATATATATACATGGCAGCATCATTTTATTTACATATATATCATACACACTTAAATAAATATCATTCTAATGTATAAGTTAAATTCTTACTTTAAAGTATTTTAAAATTAATAAAGATGTTTCATTAACATATAATGTAAATAATTTTAAAAAATTTTCTCAAGTTTATTATTATTTAACTAAAGAAATACCATGACATAAATTTAAAGATTATAAAAAAAATCATTTTACAGAGATATATGATATAACAAAGGATTAAAATACTTGATTAGGGCATAATCCTGAAAATAATCTTGATCCTTTAATTAAATAATCTGTTAATTTAGCTTCTTGAATAGGAGAAAATACTGATCTGTAAAGATATCGCTCTTGAAAATCTTCATTTCTTTTGAACAATTTATTATACCTCTTAATGCTTAGTTTCTTAAATATATACTAATTTAAATATATAAATATACCTCCCATAACTTAAATTCGTATTCTTGGTTATAACTGTCAAAGGTATCTTATATTTCAGCATTTGAAGAATACTTGCCTTTTGATTATCATTATTTTCTTTGTTAGTTTTTCTAATATATGTTCGAACCATTTTACAAAATCAGAACCAATATTTTAATGAATGTATGTAAAAGGAAAAGACGCACCCCGCTAATACCTTCCCCAGGTCCACAGGATCATTTAAAAATTAAATTTAGAATATTAAAATAACATAATGATTGTCAATATTTTTATATATGATAAAATGGAGATTTTTTTATCATTTAGAATTTATATTAAGTCTGAACAACTTTTATAAAAAAAGTTATTCGTGAAAATGTAAAATTTAAAAAAGTTACTTTGGGTATGTTGAAACTTAAATTTGCATTTAAAATTTTTCATGAGCAATTTTGTCCGAAACAATTTTGGATCTACTTAAGCACCTTATTATAATACATATTTGGCTTAAATTACAAATCTTAAACTTTATTAATTTTTAAATTATTTAAGAAGGAAATACCTACCCCGGGAACACACTATCCCCGGTCTCCCCTATTTGTTTTCGATAAAAATGAATGATTTCCAATATATTCGTTTTTGTTGTTATTTATTTTAAAATATGCTTTAAAAACTACTTTTATAATTTTATACAGTTGTGTTCACAAAAAAATATTATCCTTAGTTCAAATAGGGTATATTTACTCAGATTGTATATGGCATTAACATTAGACAGAAATGTTATTTAGATAGAAATGTTATTATTATGAAATATTTTTAAAAATAGTCTTATTTTAAAAAAATAATATCATCTGGTCGAAATAATGGCCTTGGCACCCTTTTCTCACAAGCATATTAAGAATTTCTTTTTTGCAATATATAAGTTTAGAATTTATTATATACAATTAACGTCATTTTTTTATGCCAAGGGAATCAGCCAGTAGCCAATAACAAATATTTTGATAGGCGGAACTTTAGTTTCTTCATGTATACATAATTTTATTTTTTAAGCTTGTAAGATTATATTGACAAGTTTAAGATGCCCATTTATAAAGGTTAAAATTCATAAATAGATGTGTTTGGTTTGTTATAGGATGGCTAAGAAATCTGAGGGTTCTAATCAATATGATGTGTATTAGAATTGAAATTCGAGCATTATTTCTTATCAGTTATATTGGAGATTGTTTTAAAATGTGAACTGTTAAGAATCGAAGTTCTTTAGGGCCAGTTCTTGATTCATTTAGAAGTGTTACCCAGACTGTTACAGATTTATATTAAACAGTAGCGCTAGGGGGAGGCACGTAGGGGGTCAGACTTCCTAAAAAATTTGAAGGGCCCTTTCAAAATTTTGAATTTTTTTTATATAATTTTGATAATGTTAGCTAAAATAAATAAAAAGGTAATTTTGAAACATTTTTAAAAAAAAAACATTTTTGAGCCCCCTGAGATTGTAAAAGCTAGTGACGCCCCTGATATTAAGCTCAACTAGTAAGTATCAGATCATTAAATAGATTTAAGATTCTATAAGGAATTATTTATAATTTAGGAGTCAAGATAGTCGTTTTCTAAGATGTTACTTTTTTGATGTATATTAAGTTCACAAATACACCTCATGGGGAATGTCTAACTAGAGATGAGCTTGTTGCTTATGCTAGAGCGAGTTGCATAAAAAATGTATTGGCTGTAAAGATCAGGTAAGATTTTTAGTGGGTACCTTAAAACTATAAAACTATTTGAGATTAAAAGATGTAAATATAAACCTAGTCCATATCCAATATCTATGTTTTAATGAAATCATCAAATTAAATTTTTATTGTTAAAATATATTTAATATAAGGCGCTTTAAGCCTTTCGTAAAATATAAAATTACCTTTGAGAAAGGAGATCGGACCTGCTAAATTGATTAAATCACGATCTGATCATACGATGCCCGACATTAGTCATAATACTGATCTATTTCGGTTATTTTTAAAAATTGTGGATTTAATAAAATAAATTCCAACCGTTCATGTTTTATAACAAATAGCCACTAATTTATTTCGTATTTATGAGCCCAACTAATTTTAAGTAGAAATTCAGCTATCAGTGACGTAACAAGGATTCTTCTCCAATCCTGTAAATCCGCTAAAAATTTCGGACTGGAATTCAGAAAAAAGATAAAGTGTTCGATCTCAGATTTGGGAACATTCGAGTTTAGGTTAGGGTTCAGGAATATGTGTGTTAGGGAAAAATAAATAATTTTAACAAAAATCATATAAAATATAGCTGAATTAGAGCCATTACTCAAAACCTAGAGACTTCTAAAGTACACAATTCTCAAAATTGTAGCAAACCGATAGAATTTGAATAAGCAAGTCTATGAACTGCATAAACTTTTAAGCTTAAAAATTTTTCGTCCTCTCTTGATATTTTGTCTAGAATAGATTGATTGTTTGATAAATATTTCAATATTTTTGATATAAAGGTTTAAAAATTTTAAAATTTATAGCCCTCAATATTTAATAAAGGAGGACCATTTAAGGTATTCATTCTAAGATAGAATCAAAGGTTATTAAAGTATCTAGATAAAAAATGTGATATCTCTATTTAGATAAACTTTTATCAAAAGTATCGATTACTTGTATCTTATCTATGTTTTTATATCAAAAATAATAATATTTGGATTAAATTCATTAAATATTATGTCCAATTTAATTCATTATAAAAACAAACCAGACGCACTAATTTATTTCGTATTTATGAGCCCAACTAATTTTAAGTAGAAATTCAGCTATCAGTGACGTAACAAGGATTCTTCTCCAATCCTGTAAATCCGCTAAAAATTTCGGACTGGAATTCAGAAAAAGATAAAGTGTTCGATCTCAGATTTGGGAACATTCGAGTTTAGGTTAGGGTTCAGGAATATGTGTGTTAGGGAAAAATAAATAATTTTAACAAAAATCATATAAAATATAGCTGAATTAGAGCCATTACTCAAAACCTAGAGACTTCTAAAGTACACAATTCTCAAAATTGTAGCAAACCGATAGAATTTGAATAAGCAAGTCTATGAACTGCATAAACTTTTAAGCTTAAAAATTTTTCGTCCTCTCTTGATATTTTGTCTAGAATAGATTGATTGTTTGATAAATATTTCAATATTTTTGATATAAAGGTTTAAAAATTTTAAAATTTATAGCCCTCAATATTTAATAAAGGAGGACCATTTAAGGTATTCATTCTAAGATAGAATCAAAGGTTATTAAAGTATCTAGATAAAAAATGTGATATCTCTATTTAGTTAAACTTTTATCAAAAGTATCGATTACTTGTATCTTATCTATGTTTTTATATCAAAAATAATAATATTTGGATTAAATTCATTAAATATTATGTCCAATTTAATTCATTATAAAAACAAACCAGAAGAATTTTATTTCAATGGATGGATAACTTCAATATGTTAAATTTAATAGTTGATTATCTATTAAAGTTTCTAGCTAATTATAAACAAATAATCTGTAAAAAATAATCGTAATTTAATATCAGAATTTTTTAGCACCCCCCCCCCCCCCCACCCTTTGCCTAGTGAATGTGAATAATGATATAAATTTAGGCACTCATCAAATTTTAAATATTCTTTTAAAATGAGTGTCGGGATCAGAATATTCAAATAAGATTATTCCAATTTAAAGTTGTTATTCATAAAATATAATACCACTTTCAGTCAAATTCCACGGTAGGAAGACATTTTAATGTGATCAATAATGTTACAGTTAAATGGGGGTTCCTAGAGAATGTTTTATTATTAAAATCTAACAATTATTACTTATAAATAAAATTATATATTTTTATATGTATTATTAAATTGTAATAATTTTTATTTATCATTTAATTATTTATTTATGTGATATTAAAATTTATTAATTATTATTATCATTTAATTACATATTTTGTATGTAGATGAGATTAATTAAATAAAAAATTTTAGAGCTCGTTTCAAAATTTGAAATTTAACAATCGAATTGTAAATTAAGCATTAATGCACACCTTATATAATTATAATTAAAATAGCTTGCGAAAAAAAAAATTATATATATACAGATACATTTGCAAGAATGTATTTAGTTGCGGATACATTTTTATACGAGATATTTGTTAGATTTATTCTTATACAATGATGTATCTATAACGAGATCCACCAGAAAAATATCTTTTAACCACTCTGAATAAAACTGTAAATTTACAGATACCATATTAAGATTTATGCTAATATATTTTTTTTTAAATTCATTTAATTATATTTTTTGGGCCTTTATAATATCCCTTCCTAATATTTTGAGTTTAAAATATATAATTATGCTAAATGAAAGGGTTTCTAACAATTAACTAACATCTGTGCAAGATGGTCGAGAATTTCCAAATATTATAAATACTGAAACTTAGCTCAAGTAATTAATATTTATAAATTTATGTGTAGAAATATGTGATTTTTTGTAAAATACTAGTTTCAAATCGGCTCAGTTAGGGTTTGTAAAAAAATCCCGAAAATCTAAGTTCGCTGATACAGGTTTGGTTCACAACCCTGCTTTTTTCATGAACCACGAATAAGTGTGCCTTTTGGCCATTTTATTTTCTTTCTACCCCCTAAAAATTTTTAGTCATGCATCCAGGGCCGTAGCCAGGAAATTTCCGTTAGGGGGGCCAGCTGCTTACTTAGGGGGGGGGCACTATTTAAAAAAAAATAAAACAAATAATTAGGCATTCATATAAATTTTTTGCTATTTTTATTAAAAAATTATTAATATTATATGAATACAAAATAATACTATAATATGAACATACAAAAATAATATTAAAATATAATACGACGATTTTTATTTTTAAATTTTAACATAAATGAATTAAAGGATAAATATCGTGTTAATATTTTTTCATAAGCCATCACTACTAAATTTTGCTTGATCTTTCATCGACCCTCTAGTGCTCGATAGAACTCTCTTTATTATAGAGAAGGAAGCCACACAAGAAGCCGTTGTTACTCCAATGCTGAGTAGCATTTATACAATTCTTTAAATGCATGATGATATTTTTTTATACATAATATTTAGGACATTTTCAAAATTATGTGTTTCCTTAACTTCTGCAGCTATTAATCTATTAGTCAATTTTCATTTCATGATGTAAAGTTTCCATATTTAAGTTTAATAATTTAATCAGGCCATTTTGTACGATATAAAATAATTACTATCAAAGGGGGACAATGCATTAAAACTTGATAGATGATTATAATCATCTTGTGTAAATCTATCTAAAAAATTATCAACAAAGTAATCAATAATTTCATACTAATTCAATTTTAAAGAACTCCAATTGGAGTCTTTTTCGCAATCAAATTGTAATTTGGTTTCGACTAAAAAATCTTAGAAATTTATAGGCGTTTTATGTACGCTTGATGATTTGTGGGGAGTGAGATTAAATTTTGTTAAAAGTTTTTCAGCCTTTATTCTAATCAAATCAATAGAATTATTGATTCTTATATTTTTTAAATATATTGATAGTGGAATCAATATAATTTTTACATCCATTTGATAAGTACCTACTGACTGTAGATACATAGTGGATCTATTATTATTAATATATATCTCATAAATTATAATGGCTAATATAATGTAAATTATATTAACCTATTGAGATAAAAGACCAGAGGCTTTGACAGAATCATGAGTGCTAACCTCTGAACTAAAAGTTCTATTAGAAAGGTAAACTAATACTTCACCAATAGCCTCAAAATTAATATAAATGATGCGAGATGTTTCTAAATGACCAGTCCACCTCTGGTCTAAAAGTCTCTTAAGAGTATGGCCTGCATATTTACAGGATACGTTAAACCGTCTAAAAAATTATTCAATGCATTGAATTAATTAAAAAAATTAGAAATGATAACAATATTATTATACCAATTTTGAACCACAAGATGCAACATGTGGTTGTAGCAATGTATAAAAGGAACTTTTTTATTAATTTTTTTTTGAAGTAGGGTTTACACTCCTCCATTTCGGCCAGACATAACGTTTGCACCATCATATGCCTGGTTTATCATATTCATTGAATTAACTCATTAAGTTGCTTTAAAATGCAATTAGTAATGCTTTCAGCAGAAATAAACTGTAAATTAATAATCCCTATTAAATTTTCTTGGACTTCTCCAGAAAAAATATATACAATTATGCGCAGGTTTTCAAAACCTGATGCAACTTTTGTCACATCAGCCTTAAGACAAAATAAAAGGAATCTCACTTTTATTATATTTATCTGAAATATAATCAAGCATCATATCTACCATAATAGATATTACTTCGTTTTAAATCGGGTGATGTATATCGCGTATTTTTGTATATAAATTTCGTAATTTTATTTAATTCAGGATCTTTTTGGATGGTGTATGAAAACATTGCTATAAATAGTCCAGAAAGAATAAATTTTGTTTTCTACATTTGCAGCATCTGTAATTTTTGTTGAACCAGTCCCAGGGAAAGGTAGCTTTTTATGTTAAGAAATACATGAAATATTGATTTAAGCAAAAGATTACGGTTAATTTGTTGGCTTATCAAAATTGTTGTTATCTCAGTATTTTCTTTATGATGCTAAATTATTCACCGATGTTTTAAATACCTGATTATATCGGGCTTAGATAATATTATTTTGTCTAAGATCTTAATCGTATTATTTTTAAAAATCGGCCCAAATCGAGCTGTTTAGCAACACTGCACAATAGTTACCAAATTTTATAAAAATTTAATAAGAACTTTTTTTATTTTAATAAATATTTACGGATCGGTATCAATCTGTTTCCTAATATTTGATATATATATATCAAATATATATATATCAAGCCTTGAGTAACCACTTGATTAGCTTCAGAAAATCCCGGGTTTTTTTGATTTGCACCCAGATCTATTTCAGAGACCTTCAAAAGATAATAATATAGTGATTGAACCATAATAAATAAAATTCAATGAAATAAGTATAATTTAAACGTTATAATTAAGCGCCTATATAATGTTATACACAAACACACAAGAAAATGATAAAATATGAATGAATGATGATTTATTATTGAATAAAAATAAAATTGGATAGGAAGAAATTTAGAAACAAGACATGTTTTTTGAATAAATATTTAAAATTTATTTTAAAAATATAAAAATAATCAATTACAAAAAAATTTTTAAATTTGGGGGGCCGGAAAAATTTATGGGGCCATTTTTGGGGGCCCAAAGATTTTTCCTGGGGGCCAGTGTTGGGGACCAAATTTGTTTTGAGAGGGGGGGGAGCTGCCCCTTCCCACCTGCATGTACCTATATAGCTTGGGTCCTGACGACATTGTTTAATATTTTCACAAAAACACATTAAAAAACAATAAAACTCTATCACCTGATTGTTGCACCACCAGAAAAACTCACAAGTCAATTATTTAAAAATTAATAATGTTGTATATTTAGTAACTATCAAGTATCAACCCTATATTTAAATATTCATATTTAGGCATATAATATCTTAGGTCCTATCTAAGTCTTTTTAAAAAAATATCGATAATTTTTTTTTATAAAATAATTTTGCTTATGAATATTTAAAAATAATAATTTTCATAATTTAATTATTACTATAAAAATGTCAAAATTAATTTCTCAAACCATCACTGCATCGAAAAAAAATGAAATTAAAGAAATATATAAAAAGAAATTGCGAAATTTAAATCTCTTTGTAATAATGTTAAGGGTCAACATATCGAGAGAAAAACTAGCGAATGTAAGCTAAATAACAATGACGGAAATTTGATTTGAAAATTAAATTTAAAAAATTATAAATCAATTTTAAACTTTAATATTACCAAAACGAATTGTTCTATGATATAAAAGTCATAAAAATTCTCATATTTTAGGAAAATATTATTTCAAGATGCTACTTAACTTCTTTTTTTAATCACTAATAAAATTCTTCTAACTATTAATTAAAAATCTACTCGTTAACATTGAAGATTAATTTATTTAAATTTATTTTATTTTTAAAGTATACTAAAGAAAAAGTGTATATATCTTCTGATGATGATGCCATTAATATTAATAAAGAAAAGTATGAGCAAAATCTGGCTGATTAAATCTTTTCAAGCATGATGAAAATTTTTTTAAAAAATAATTTATAAATTTTATCAATGGAAAAAACCTAATTTATTAGATATTGATTGATTTTATAAATACTTTTGCATCTTTCTTCCATTATTTTATTGAAATGATTAATTTAGTTATTTGTCAAAGACAACCATTTAATTTCTTTACTTACAATTTTAATTCACAGCTTCTCATCCTTTTTTTCAAAATATTTTTATATTTTTATACCATTATAAGGGTAAACATTCAAACTCAAAATAATATCTCATTCAGGGGCGGACTGGCCATAAGACTGGGAATTTTGCCCACTAGGCCTCGAAAAAATGTCTATTTTTGAGGCCCATCAATAAAAAAATGGAAAAAAGAGGCCGATCAGAAAAAAAAATATAATATATATTTTTATCATTAAGTTATGACTTTACTCTTATCATACCTATATTTCATATAATAAAAATTGTCTTATTTCCATTTTTAGCATTTAGAATATCATATTAATACATTTTTTGAGGATTATCATTTAGATATTGCTATTTTATGGGTTATTTTTTCAAAAAAAAATGCGTCAATTTAAATGAGAGTCAAGTTTGATTGATTATATTTTTATACATTATTTATAATTTATTATTTAAATAGAACTCAATTAACTTTAAAATAATAAATGCAATATATCCATATGCAAATCCTACAGAGGATCAGATCATAATGAACACTTATCAATTTTGATATTGAAAATTAAAATACGGGAATTTCTTTGAGATGATACAAATCATATCAAAAAAGGATAAAATACTTAGACACCCTTTAGAAAAGACTCTTTTTAGGAGTAAATCTGAAATATTCCCTATAAATAAAAATCCAAGGGAAGAAATCTCTAATAATTTTATGTTAAGGACAACCGTTAATAAGTTATCAATCAATGCTTTTCTAGTTAAAATTAGGAATTTAATATTTAAAAAAGGGAGATAGGTAGCAAACCATTAGTTTGCATATATATAGTACAAGACGACAGCATCTGATATTGGCGTAAATAATTTATCTGGCTAATTGAAGCTGCCAAGTCTCAGAAAATATAGGTAAAACAAGGTAGTGGGCACATGATGAAGACCTTAGATAATTATATGATGAAGAGTACTCCCGATCTCAAGGGAAAAATCATCCTCATCAGGAAAATCTTTAATTGAGTATCTGACCAAAAACGTTATATTTGTTTTGAAATAATGGGGCAGCTCTCATTATATCTTCAAACTAAAAATTTGAAAATTTACTTTAAAGCATTTCAGCCTACAATTGATTAAATCATAAAAAGTTTAACAATCTTAAGATTTTCGGTTAATAAATAGATTGCAATAATTGTATCCCAAGAGTTTTGATGAAATTAATATCTAAGGTATTTCTGGCCTTGAAGAAAATTTTATTATTAGGAAATGTATTTGGTGACAAATTACGTCATGAATTGTCCGTCTTTTTGCCCGTATTTACAATTTAATAGTCAGGTTAATGAAAATATTGATGATATAATTTGTGATAGTGAGGAATCTAATAAATATTGAAATATTACAAGATAATGGTAAATCCAACCAAATAATCAATGCTTAATATGTATCTATGTGATTCTTTTATGATTTGCAGATAAACAGGGTTGGGCATGTTACTTAATTTAAAGGCTACCATTATGAAATATAACAGCTAAGGTACCATTTCTCTTCAAAAATATCTAAAGGTTAACATGTAATAGTTACAAAAAGTTCTACATTGCATAATTAAAAATAAGAAATAGAAAAATGCAAGAATTTTATTTATTCATTTATCTGTAAACACTAAAATAAAAAGTAGTATAATAAAATTTACTGTCTAATTTAATAAAAATCTAATATTTTCAATTTAAGTATTTATTCTACAAAGCACTAGTATTTCATATAAATTTTTGTCACCTGTTTGGTCTTTCGAATTTGCAAATCAAGATATGGGCTACACGGGATTGGTAAATGTGTATTGCAATGAATATATTTATATTATTGTATATATTTATTTCAAATGACGGATTAAGATATAGGATTCTTTCAATTTATCTTTAGGAAATAAAAAAAATCATTTTTATCAGTTCTACCTTGTAAATTAATATATTATAATAAAAAAGCGATAATGTTTTTAAATAAAACGTTTAATAATCGGTCGGTATTTCACAATCTATAGTATAAAACTCAATTTCACCAAAATCTATCATCGTTTGTTTAAGAAAATAAAAAACAATGACCAAATTCCATAATGAAAAGATTAATTAGAGAAAATTTATATACATTCCTTTGTTTTCTGATAATCAATATAATCAGACATTCCATTTTAACGTTTAATATATATTTATAAAAAACATTATTACATTGATTATGTGTAATATATATTTTATTATAATGTAATTGCGATTTCATATGATTATATATATGTGTTCCTAAAATAAAATATGGGATTTTCATTTCATATTTTAAATAAAAATGAGATAACTGTAATATTGTGTTTCACCCATCGTTTTAGATATTTTTGTCCAAAAATATAAGTAATAATAAAAACATAAGCCATTAAAGGGATCCCGGTGAAGTCCCGTAAATAGGAATATGGGAGAGAAGCCCCCATAAAAATGAAGCCGATAGAAAACATTTGCCCGGCTGTAGCATCGCCAGTCCCCCTGTACTAACTTTTAAAATTCTAAAATTTGTATACGTTTTAATTCTTTTTTTTTAGGAGGACGTACCCTAATTATATCAATTAGTGCAATATATCAGCTAACCTTATCATTTTTAAAAAATATTATATATATAAAAATTATATTTTTCAATTTTACTAATCAGAATTTCAAGTTATATTTTATTTTAAATTGTGCAACAAATTGTACAGTAATTTAGTAGAGAGGGAGTTGAATTGATTTTATAAATATTGTGGCTTGAGGGGGGGGAATATTTTTGCTAGGGGATATTTTGCTTCATAAGTTTATGAGGGGGGGGGGCAGAGACATGTTCCTACCTGAGGTGGGGATTAAATAGAAACTTGAATAGTAGGTAAAAGTTGGTTTGAAAAATTTATATTTCATAGATTTAAAAAAATTATAATAAATATAAAAAAACAAAACAACTTTAACCAATCATATTTTATAAGCTTGTGCAGCATTTTTGACCACTGTAAAGAAATTTTTTAAAACCATAGGCAGGATTGTGGGTTAAACCTTCCATGTAGATCACTAGTTCTAATACTCATTTATAATTTAAGAAATAGATAATATTTTGAATTCATTGAAATAAATAGATTAGATCGACCGAACATTAAATATTTTATTGTGCAAAAATATAAATAAAGAATAATATAATTAGAAATCTTTAAAAATCTTTACTCTTAAGTGGGGTCGATCCCAAATCGGGGGGAGGTGGGGAGGGGGGGGGTTAAATTTCTTTATATAAAATTTCTACTTTGAGACGAGACCCAAATGAAGATATTTCATTGAATATTTATTATAAATTTCATGCTTTATTAATTTGAAAATATTAGTATAAAAAATTATAAAACATAACTATCTGAAACCAATATATATAACAAATCGAATTAATAATTCCATAAATCCTCTAATTTATAAAATATTATTAGAAAAAAAATTAATATTCAAAATAGTCAAGTCATATACAGTTCTTTCTGGAATTCTTTTTTTTTTTTTAAATTTAAAATTTGATATGCAGTTCATATTAAAAGAATTATCTTTGATATTCAGACATGTCCACATTTCTAAATTGTACAATTTTTAAATAAATTTAAAAATTTAATTAATTGATATAAATAATAATATGAATATTACAATTTAAAAATTTAATTAATTGATATAAATAATAATATGAATATTAAATTGTAATATTCATATTTTAACGCAAATGGGGGCAATTTTTATTTGCACAAGGGTTAAAATGAAATTAAATTCAGATATTGTGTTATTAATTTTATAGAAATGAAAATGTATTAAAATGAACATTAATAAATCTAGAAATCTAGAACCCAACAGTTAACATATTTGACACGGAATACAAAAGGAAATTATATATATACAAAAAAATATGTCTTTTTATGACAGTTTGTAGGTCAATGGATTAAAATATATAGATGATATCAGTTTAGATATTTCTCAAACTTCTATCCTATAAAACGTAGTTCAGTCTTTTATAATTATTTTTAAAGTAATTCATTGACCCTTATGGTTGGTACACAAATACTTTATAGTAAATGGCTATCTTTTTTTCTGGGGGGGGGGGGGGTGAAAATCCTAATATTAATCGTATATTATTTATCTTACAATTGAAAATAAGATGTATACAAATTTTCAAATAAATTTTGAGCTAGACTGTTATATTTTAAAATGATTAATTATGTATTTAAGTATATATAATCTATAAATACTCAAAAATTATAAAGTTATATTTTATGCAAAATATTTCTTAAATCTTAGGACTATATATTGTATGATAATATGGAAGCTTCTTTTTCAACTCACACTACAGAGTAATAAATATAGCAAAAATATCAAGATCCTTCCCTCGTTTTTCCTAAAAATATCTTCAACATTATCACCTCATGTTTATAATTATAAAACAAATTTTAAAAATAGGCCAATTAATTCTTGAATTTATAAGAGAAATAAATTTTTAAACATATAAGAAAAAACAAGGCTCTATTATTGATTGCCTAATTTTATTTTACTTTTAAATAATAATCATTATAACACCTCATTCATAGTTGGTGCGAATTGATGGGCAAATTATGTAAAATATGTTATATTTTTGTGTATTTTTATATAATTTTCCGCGAATTCACGCTAACTATGAATGTAGGGTAAAACCGATATTATTAATAAAGAAAGGCATTGTTAATTCTTTTCTTACTTTTAATATTTTGGCGAAATTAATTAAGTAAATAATTCTATTATTCGTATTTGATTATAAAAATTTTCATTAACAAATCAAATTCATATTCTTACAAATCAGCAATCGATTTAATTATTCGATTCGATTTGAAAATTAAATTTTTTTAAAGTTTATAAAAAATATTATATTTTGTAGAAAATTAAATAAGTGTGGATGGGATATGTTTTAAAATATGACTTTTAGGGATTCTACTAGAACTAAGCTAATTGTAATCAGCATATCAAAATTTAGAGAAAATAACAATCGAAATAAACCCAATGTCCAAACAAAATTCAGCTAAAAATACATCCGATTTCTGGAATTGATTATAAAAATGTTTATCAGCGACTTTTCTATACATTATTTCTTCTAATTATAATAAACGAATTTTTTTAATACAATCAAATTCATTAAATATTTTAAGAAATGTTCAAATTTCATTAAAGTTTACTAAAAATGCACAATATGATCTCATTATAAAATTAAGAATATTGAATTAATAAAATATATAATCAAATTTGCACTTTTTAATTTTTTTTGTGACAATTATATAACTAAAGGCAGGTTCCATAGAAAAAGTACCATAATTTTTTATATAAATAAGAATAAATTTAAGAATTTTATATTATCTCAAATATTTATTCAATTGTACAAAATTTTAAGTCAAATTTAATATTTTATGAGATATAACAATTTAAATTGTGTAATGGGATATTTTGCCGCTTACGTATATAATATATACATTTTATTAAAAAAGAATATTAAATTATCATATATATGTTTTACTTTGTCCCATTCTTTTTAATTTTTATAATAATGTAAATATAAAAAACATGCAGAATAAATAAAATAAAAAATTAATTATTCATTCATTGGGGAAATTTGATTATTTACTTTATCAAATAACGAATAATTCTTTTAAGCATAATATGAAATATACAAGAAAATAAACTAAGACAACAAGATCTTTATAATACAAAGGCAATACAGAAATTACTAATGACCATTGTTTCATTCCAATTATTTCAACCCCTTGCCTTAGCTTTTTTCAAAAATTTAGGATCTCAAATCAGCAAACACTCGGAAGAACCTCGAGAGGGGTTTCTTCTTCGACAAAGGCTCGCCATAGCAATCCTTAAAGCCAATTATATCAGCTTCAATGGTAGTCTACTAGCCAAAGAGCTATCCTACTAAATCCTTTTTTCCCTCGCATTATACCATCCCCGTTCTTCATTGGTATTTTTAAAATTTTTTATTCATATTCCTTTTGTCGCATTTTAATATAGACTTTATTTATACGTTCATATATTCATTATTTTATTATATTTTATTATATATATTTGATTTATAATTTAAATTTATGTGATTTGATTTTGAAATTCATATATTTTTTAATCTAGTTTTTTATATATATTACAATATGTATTAAAATAAAAATTACAATATGTATAATATGTATAATATAAAAAAAAAAATTATGACTTTAAATTAAAAATCAAAAAAAATTTATTGAAAGAAGACTGGGAAAATATATTTTTTTCAAATTTTTTGATAAACTTAAATATTTTTGGATTTCGTTGGTATCGTTTCAACTCTCATAATTTTGCTTAGGAAAGCCAATTATTGATGTATATATGACATATAAAAAAATTTGTTCTCAGGGATGAGTGAGTAGCTAGTGAGCCATCATTATTTATTTTTTTACTATAATTTTTTCAATATTTTTGTGAAACACTCTTGGGCAAGGTAATGTTAAAAAAGCATGAAAATTTGGAATGGATTTACTATTATATATTAAAGATAATGACTCAGTAGCTATCAAATGAAGAAGAATAAACTTAGTTTAAAAGGAAAATTCACCTTTCCTAGATATAGAATTTTGTTTTATTAATTTATTCAATATGCATTACATATTAATATTAACCTAGACTGGCGATTCATTCATTGCATGTAAAAGTGTACAAACATTGAAGTCAGCCATTGAAAGGCATTTAAAAGTGAAGGATATTTAAACAAAATATCTTACAATGGCTACTACAGCCAATGACATTGACTTACCTTTAATAAATGAATTGTCATTCTAGATTAGTATAAATGTCATTAGCATTAATAAAATATAACTATTTTACCTATTTTATTTATCGGCGACCATATTGTTTCATAGCTGGATATTTCTGTGGTCTTTTGAATATTTTTAGAAAATCAAAGTTTGAAATGAAATAATATTCTATTCACATTCATTATGGGAAATAGAATAAAGTAAATATATATGAATAAATTAGTCAATTTATAGGAATTTTGAAGGTTATGACTTCGGGAAACAAAATGATCGAAGAAAGTTTTGACTATTCTTTTGAACCATTCACAGCTTCTTCTTTAAAGTCATAACCATATATATAATCAACAATAAAAACATACTTAGTACAGTGACCATTCAAACAGAGCCCTATAAAACTTCCCTAAGCCAATGAAGCTGATGCCTCATATACCTAATACCTAATGATTAAAATATGAAATAATTCAATTATAAAATGGATACTGCATGTGTATGTTGACTAGGAAGATACTCCCGCCTTTTCTGATGTATTTTACCCCCCCCCCCCACCATAATTAGAGGGCCCTACATTTAAAGGTCATTTTATTTTATGGCCATCACGTTTAGAAGATTACTTTATTATAGAAGATAGCTTTTGTATTGTTTAAAAAGAGAAACATTTTTTTTAATCTTAATTGAACCTGGGGTAATATTTATTTATCTACCTGAAAGATGAATTTAACCCATTTTTCGAGATTTAAACCAGTAGTAAAATTTAAAACCTAAAAAGATTTGAGTGGCAGACGTTTAACCTGAAGAACCCTTGTCAGACCTCCCAGCTAAAGGGGCTGCATCTTTAAATCATTATAGTGATCAAACTTATTTAATGCTTTAAATCATATAGATTACTAATCTAACCTATAATAATCAATATGGATAGGACTGCTAAATTCATCGCAAAAGCAATTTGTGTTAGAGGATTTACAGTAACACCACTTTTCATCACAGCAAGGCACTAGACCGTAAACGCAAGCTAGTTTTTTGCAGTACATTCCATACTTATTTTCGCGTCTCCAGTCCCTTTTGATGCGGTTCACCCTTTTCTCTATAGCATATAATTTCCTTTGCAGCAAAATTTTTTTTGTAAATTATAAAATTTGAAAGAAAAATAAAATTACATAAAAAGAGTTTTTTTATATTTAAAAAAATTGCAATTTAATATTTTTATTAAAATTAACACATAGCTAAAGTCTCAAAAATAAGTGGACCTAAATACCACCAATAAAATTTATTGTGAAAAAATCAACCTAGTAATGTCCTCCCCCTTCCTTAATAAAATCATGGCTACTCATATGGGCTTGGTCATTTTATAAAGATAACGCACCTTCTCTTAACGTTTCATTAATTTATTATACTCCTTCACTATAAGTAAATATATTATACAGTTTCTTTTTTCTTGTATTGAATTTCTATCCTAACAAGCATTGAAATATTAGATTTGATAAAATCTATCTCTATATTTTCATATTTCATATAAAGTTTGATCTATCATTTCTTCCTTGTAAATTCGAACCCTAAATAATATTTTTTTTTATTTTTGATGTCTAAATAAATTAACCATTATTGTTACTCATTGCTCTACTTCTTTTTTTAAATAATTATAAAATAACCTAAGTTGTGATATGGGTCAGATCAATTTATATTTTAACAAGGAAATTATATTATCTTCAAAGCTTCCTATAAATTCTCTTTTTAGGCTTAAATTAAAAAGTTCAATGAATCGTTAAGATTCTAGGAATTTAATTTGAAACAACTATTGTTATTAGAAGCATTTTGCCGCTCTAGAGAAAATATGATAGGAAATTTTTTTATAATTTATAGTTATAATTTTAAATGAATGATGCACTGTGTTAGACCTTGGATCAGGGGGTGGGGTGGGTCAAAAACCTGCTTAATAAAGGTTCTGGAATAGATATGGAAAAAGAGAATCTTGTCATTAACCGAACTGTAATGATTCCATACGATTTGATCAAACATAAAATTACCTAATCTTAGAATCAAAGCCATAAAAAAAATAATTTTCTAGAGTTTGAACTGCAAGAATTTGTCTCAACTAACGCCAGATATCGCTTGAACTTTGGAAGCAAGTCTAAATCATCATTTATTTAAATAGCGTTCAGTTAACCAATTATAGTATAGTTGTTTTTTTTAGTTATCGATGTATTCCCAAATCATTTAAAGTATTTTGTTCTGTTTTTATTATCATATATTGTATTTTATAAAAAACTTAATCCTAAAATACAATTGCTATTGAGTGAGGAAGAATAAAATTAAAAAAATTTAAGCCTTTATAAACAATATTCTAATGCTTAAAGTCTCGACTCTATTTTGATTAAATTTATATTTTGTTTTAAACATATTCTTATTGTATTTTAGGAAAAATATAACCCCCGATTGGGAAATTTTATTGGGACAAATTTGCTGATCGCATTTTTTTTTCATTTTTATAAATCAGCAGATAATGTATACAAGATCAAGTCTCAAAATTCTATCCACGAAACAATTAGGAAATCTATTTTATGATTATGTATGACAAATAAAAGATTTTCAAAAAAATGTAATAACTTAGATGATGGATTTTTGAACATGTCCTCGTTGTATCTGTGCATCCATCCCTCGATCATATACGTTTCTTGAAAAAAAATATTTATTGTATGAATATAAATTAAAAATTATATAAATTGGCTAATAACCTTTGGAGAGGTTGCACTTTAAATAGAAAAAGCGATTACGATTGTTGATTGGGACACGAAAATTTTTTATTTGCACTTTATGACCTGGTTTAGGTATCAGATCTTTTAAAAAGGAAAATTGGTGTTGTGTGTCTTGGATCTGCTTACCTTACGAACGTTGTGGTTTACAGTTTACAAAATTTACACAAATAAGCCTAAATATCGGAGGGAAGTTTCTGATAGTATTTATTATAATCAGAGTTTATAAACCTGGAACTAGTTTCTCTTAAAGTCATAAAAAATAACTATATATTTTTTGAACAAAAACTAAATCTGGGATTCGAATCGGATCGAATATCGATTAGATTCGGGGTCTAGTTCAGAATAACGGTTAGGGTTTCGGTTGGTAAAAATATTAATATCTCATCGGTTTTACTGTTTCGAACTTTTTTTAAACATTTTTAGAGTCATAGATAAGTCCATTTTAGACTTGTATATCAAATAATGTTTATTTTATTAATATTGCATATAAAAATAAATTACTCACTAATAAATTGTGATAAATGAACAATATAATTATTTAATATAATTTTTTCCAAAAAATGCAATTGACACTATATAATTAGAATATTTTCAAGGTATCTTCTATCAAATTATATCTATAAAGAGAAATAAATTTTTTTTTTGATTGAGAATACTTTTACTGGCTAACTTTGGTAGCTGCTACCCTCCGATTCAAATTTATCGAAAAATGATTTGTTCACAGTTAAACCCTGTTCAGATTCGGGTGGCAAAATATATTAGGATTCAGGTGATTTAGGTTTAGCTCAGTAAATAATAGTGGTCAATACAGGTTTATTTCAGGTTAGGTATCCCTAAAATATATCCTTTAAAATAAATCACACAACATTTTAAGTAACATATTAAGTACAATTACTTAAATTTTTGCTATAATTGGTTCGGAACCATTTCCTGGAAATTTTAAAAACATAATTCCTATCAATTTTTGTTTCAAGTTTTGGTTTTAAAATGCGTAAAGGTTTCGAGGGTTTCTGTTCTGACTCCGGTTTTAAATTCTGGTTATAATATTACTGCATTGTTTAAAAATATTTTTTAGAGATATTCTCATACAAATACATCAAATATTTTTCGTCTTCACCTCTTAGGTCTCAAAGCCTGATAATGATATTCTTTTATCCCCATCCTACTATCTGGGAATTAGTATGGTTTAATCGACATGAATTTTTAAAATATTTTTACGAAACATGTCCTAATTACTACACTAACTTTTGAACTATATCAGATCCTTGCACAGTTGAGTAACCAACAAGGTGATCCCTTAGAATTTCAATTTTGTCTAGGTATTCATAAACATGTTTCAAGTAAAACATAAATTTAGCCTGAATTTAAATTTATGGCACTTAGATTGAGGAACTTTATGTGGGCCATCATCTAATATTCTTAATAGTAAATACTTTGAGGACAACCCCTCTCTCTTGAATCTCTTCCTATAAGATCAAAACTCCTCTTAGATTTAGTCGGTTACCAAATACTATGGCAAGCTATAGGTTCTCTATTAGCTAATTCTTCAATTTCTAGAATTCTTAAACACATACCTGTTCGCCAAAGTTTATTTCCATTTAGCAAATTTCTATACATTCCAAAAATTATAGGTCCCCCCTAAAAACACCTTTTAATAAATTGCAGATAAATTTTAAATATTTTTTAGAAAATATTTCAAATATTAATTAATGGGTTCCTTCCCAATTACCTGCAAAATCAAGCTAGTTAGATCTTTTAACTGTCTCATATCATCATTTTATCGCCTCCAGATTGTAAATAACTCCATGATATCCGCCTTCACATCATTAAACGATTTATTAAAGAGGATATATCCCTGTAAACACTTCATTTTAATTAGTTATCAAGCATGAAAACTTATTCCTACCCCTTATAGAAAGCTTTTACACTGATATAATATCTAATCCTCTCTTAGATTTGATACTCCTATAGGATAAGAATATTAGAGGTCCTTCCCAGTAGCAGCCTTTGCATTCTCTTATGAGACAAATAATTGAAAGTAGCTATTTATGATTAGTTGACATCCGACCACTAAGTGAATAGATGGCAACACATTGACCACCTTTAAAGGTAGACATGATTTATCTGTTTTTATGGCCAATGTCAACACCAACGTCGTACCTCAAATGAAACGAGACAAGAAATGGAGATAGAAACCTTCAAATATAATTATAATATTACCAATTGCACAATATATAATATATTAAAATAAATTGTATATCGTTAAAAAAAATTATAAGATGAAAAGTATCAATTTGGCTAAGGACAAGTAAATTTTAAAGGTTCTTAACATTTAACCGAATTAACTCTTTCTTATTTTTGCTATTTTTTTAAAAATTTAAATCCATATTTCTAACATATTTTTTATTTATCAAATTTAACATAATAAAAAGGAATATATTATACAGAATTGACAATCCCAAAAGAAAACTATATACAACTATTTATAAATCATAAAATAATTTTATAACTTTAAAAAAATAATATACTTTTCTAAATAATATATTGGGTCAATGTTGTTTGAGGAGTTATTTAACTATATAAATTTATTCAAAAAAATGATATTGTCAATATGTAAGTGGGCAGCTATTGAGCCAGTTTTTAATATATTTTAACCTTAAACTATATATATGAATTATTTATTAACCAGGGCTATGAACCCGAACCCTAAACCAGACTCTTAGAACCCTGATATTTTACTGAGCCATAACCCCAACCACGAACCTTATTTTTTTTAAATTTAGGATTCAGATTCAAGAATTTTTTTTTTTTTAAATTTCCTTATTTTATTTTTTAAATTTTAAAGAATTTGAACAGTATAAAAAAAAATATATTAAAATAAATAACATGTAAAATATTTCTATAATTAGAAAACCTATTAAATGTTTAAAACAATTGTTTTTTTTTATTTTCAATATTAAAAAACATTTGTGAAAATAATTTTATGGTAAATTTGAAATTTTAAAATTTCTGAACACTGAAGCCTGAACACAGAACCCAAACCTGGTCCAGAAATTTTTTGCTTAACCAGAACCTGAACCCTCTATTTTATAAGGAGGGTTCACAGCCCTGACTCTACCTACAACCTGGTCAAGTTAGTTTCAGAAAAATATTGGTGTTTTCGCATATCAAATAAAAGAAGAAGAAAATATATAGTAAAATTTAGATGGATCAATAGCTTTTCCACTTACCAAAAGTTATATACATTATAATTACCATCTTCGTAATCAATAGCATCGTTGCAGAATACCAAATTAAGGGAGAATGATACGATTAGATAGTATATCAGTGAACCCCTCATTCAATAAAGCAAATGCAGAACGGGTGCAAAAAAAATAATAATGAGGGCACCTTAACTTTTTTTTACACTAAGAGCTTTGAAAATATATATCAGGAAAGTCGAAAAACGATTTGAAAAAGAATATTTTAGCAGGTTTTCTTTTAAATTTAAAAAAATTAAAGCATAATTAATAACACGTTAATATTCTTCCAATATAATATCATAATTCCAATTGTTGCAAAATAGTGAAATAATTTGATTGTAGTATAATTTATACAGAGACTAAATAAAGTGAGTTTAATGTGCATAGTATATATAGTAAGTTGGTCATTAGACTAGGTTACTAAATTTTGGTGATAGTGTGTATTATTGACGTAACCAAAGGAAGAGAACGGGGTTAAATTTGACAGTTGTGTGTTTTAAATATTCCGATCAAAGTTTTTCAAATAAGGGTCTAAAAACAATAAAATTTACGGTGAATAAAGTTTCCAAAATTTTCTTCCTTTTTACGAAAATCTTGTATACAACTACGGTACATAAAGAGCATCTATAATGTTTAAATAAATTAACTTATGTCTTATTCAATGATTGGCATTATATATTATTTCCTTCAAAGGTGTTCAATGTATAATTGAGAGTTTGAACCAAAGCCCTTCCCTAAAGGTGGGGAACTAAATGCCGACAATTGATTTTAACCCATAACTTCATCATCAGCCATGCTTTATAATAATTTATCCTCCGCCAAGATTATTAAAAAAAATTTACATGCCAGCCCATGGATTTTTAAAGAAAATCATTCTATCACCGATTGGTATTGAAATATTGTATTTGGTTTAAGAAATGTTATATTCATTCGTTGTTATTCTTTTTTAAATATCAAGAATGAAAATATTAATCCTCCAGAAAGGCAAATGATTAAAGTTTTAAAATTCGGAAAAATAATAAATATAAAAATTAAGAAGTCATCAAATTAATAAAATAATATCTGAAATATTTATGATGTTTTAAAAATTCAAACAAGATATCATTTATTCCTAAAATCTTCCAGCAGTGCTAAAATTTTCTTTAGAAAGGGGCAGTTGCTGAATAGCTAAATATTTTTATCTTTCCAGTATAACCTTAGTGACTTATTTGCTCTGACATTTCCATCATATTATGAATTCTTTGGAAGAAGACCTCATCTTCATTTAAGACAATTAAATTAAAAGACTAAACTAAACAAGAAAAATAAAAATTAAGTAATATTCAAATGAAATATCCTTTTATTTTCAACACACTTGTGTAATTTCTAAAATACATGCCCACTAGGATTTCTAAAAATTTAGATTTCGAGATTCGACGAATCCGAATCCTAATAGGTCAAAAGATTTAATTTTCTAAATTATTTATTATATTTTTCACCAAATATTACCTTTAATTTATTTATTTCTTAGGGAAAGAATAAAAGTGTTTAATGATTGTAAAATGTAAATCATAATCTCACCGGATTATATTTTTACTAATTGATAAGTATTTAACTGAAAAATTATTTTACTCATGAATCTTATAATATTTCCATAATATAAGTAAAGATTTCTTTTAAATTTTTTCCAATAGATTTTTTTAAAATTATTCTATTACTAGTTTTAGGAAATGGGAATAAAAATAAATAAATAAATTTTTATACACTACTTAAATTAAATTTATTATTTCTAAAAACTCAATAATATAGCTAGAAAAATATTTCCTAAACCTTAAGATTTTGCTAATAGATGTCCAAACCTTTGTGCCATCAATGAGTAAAATCTTCAGGCTTACATAATATTTTTCAGGAATTAAGTTATCGATTTTTTAAAATCGGGTCAAATCAAGCCGTTTAAGATTACTACTGTGAACTTCAACCTCTGAAAGATAGATGAATTAGCCCTTCTTAATATACATATGGAGTTGACACCAAACACTGTTGGATTTATTGAAAAATTAGCTCAAAGCCAAAGAGGTATGAATCATTCACATGTTATATTTATAATATACATTTTAGTTATATTACACCATATTTCTTTTCATGACTACTAAGTAAGTTTATACACATGCATTAATTCCTAGGAACATTTATTTTATAAT
Source organism: Gordionus sp. m RMFG-2023 (assembly GCF_954871325.1). NCBI lineage: Eukaryota > Metazoa > Nematomorpha > Gordioida > Chordodea > Parachordodidae > Gordionus > Gordionus sp. m RMFG-2023. The sequence goes on from NC_088775.1 coordinate 21,436,854, forward strand.
GATTCATATGCTTGACATAATTTAGTAGTTTATAATTAATTTATATTTTAATTTGTGTATCTACACTTGTATTTTTTTAATTTTTAATAAATATTTTTTTTTCATAATTTGTATTCAAATCAGAAACTATTTATATATATAATCACCGTAATCAAGAAATGAACGTTTTTGTATATTCTCAATCTGCATTTCACATGTTGATATTAATAACGAAATGATTACAACAGGACATAATAGTATATCTGCCAAAGGCCCCAGCATATAAGAGACAGTAATTAAACAGATGTTTAATTATTTTCTTTATTAACTAAGCAAATTTTATTTATTTATTTGAGATTCTTAAGATACAGAATATTTAAAAATGTAAGTAGATATTGATAAATTGGTATTGTATGTCATTTCCAGAGTTCAAATATTGTTTGAGATAAAATTTATATACTGGCATATTTTGGGGTGGTAATATGAGATAAATTTTTATTTTTCAATTGGCTAAATATAATTTAAATTTATTTGTTAAATCTAATTTATGATTACAACAGGACATAAACATACATCTGCCAAAGGCCCAAAAATATAGGAGACAGTAATTAAAAAGATGTTTAATTTTTATAGATATTATTACAGAATAAATCACCATCAGGTTGGCACAAGATTTAAATCATGTTTGAGCTTACCTCTGGTTATCAGAAAATAATTTTAAAGTCTCAACTGACCCATACTCAATCTGCATTTCACATGTTGATATTAATAACGAAATGATTACAAGGACATAATAGTATATCTGCCAAAGGCCCTATAAGAGACAGTAATTAAACAGACGTTTAATTATTTTCTTTATTAACTAAGCAAGCTTTATTTATTTATTTGAGATTCTTAAGATACAGAATATTTAAAAATGTAGGTAGATATTGATAAATTGGTATTGTATGTCATTTCCAGTGTTCAAATATTGTTTGAGAATACTGGCATATTTTGGGGTGGTAATATGAGATAAATGTTTATTTTTCAATTGGCTAAATATAATTTAAATTTATTTGTTAAATCTAATTTATAATAAGTACTTAGGATTAGTGAGGAAGGTTAATTTTCTGGCATGGGAAGATATTGATAAATAGGTATTTTAAACTATTTGCAAAGTTCCCATATTGTGGTTGAGATAAAAAAAAATTTTTACAACCATATTTTGCGATGGTGAACGTATATTTTTCATAAAATCTTTATGTAAGGAGTTAATGTTTTACAGCGACATGCTTTTGATTAGGTTATCCTGGCTATTGCCGATACCTCAATTACTACCAGATTTTTCTATATAGATGCTCCTGGTGGATCAGGTAAGACGACATATCTTTATAATACTCTACTACACTATCTTAGAGGACAACAAAAAAATGTCTTACCTTTGCTACCACTGGAATATCCTCCATACTTCTAACCTGTGTAGATTGTCCTGGGTTCAATTGCAATGATTTTAATCTTCCATCTCCTGACCCTATCACTCAATCTAATTTATATGACCCAATAATAGAAGCAGATGTCGCAAAGGTAATGTTAACCAATCTATATGTTTTACAGCGACATGCGTTTGATCAGGTTATACAGGCTATTAACGATACCTCAATTACTACCAGCTATTTTTATATAGATAATGGAAAAAAGAAATACTTTCAATCTCCTTATTTAATGGAATTTACTTCCAAATTTTAAAAAATTCACTGAATGTTCTCAAAAAAAATTTTCCTGTAATAGTTCATGATTTTTTTATTCCCGTCATTCTTGATGGGTTATCAATTAGTAATATAATAAAAACAAAAACATTCATTCTCTAAAAACGGAATTGGGCGTGTTCCATAAAACACGAATACATATTTTAAAATAGAAATTTTATTTTTTTGATTTTTTGGGTTCTGATAAAATAAAGTTCCTCTTCACATATGTCCAAGGAAAAAGATAACGTTTGGATGTATATTATTATTTCAAGGCCGTAGCCACGAAAGGGGGCAGCCCCCCACCACCCCAAAAAATTTTTTCGGCCACCTGACCCCCAGAAAAAATCTTTGGCCCCCATAAAATTTTCCAGTCCCCCAAATTTAAAATTTTTTTTATATTTTTAAAATAATTTTTAAATATTTATTCAAAAAACATGTCTAGTTTGTAAATTTCTTTCTATTCTGTTTTATTTATATCCAATAATAAACATTCATTCATATTTTATCATTTTCATGTGTTTTTGTATGAAATTATATAGATTGTACTATTTCAATGATAGTTATTTTATTTATTATGGTTCAATCACAATATTATTATTATTATTATATAACCAGTTATTTAAAACAGCGGTGAATATTAAAGAATTATGAAGAAAATTCTGAGTTATCAACAATTTTGTTAAGCCAACAAATTAACCGTAATAAGGTTATGTTTAATCACGGGTGATCCAAAAGTAGGCATTTGCCTTCGACAAAGAATATCAATTTAAATTTGTCGATCCAACTGCATATCCATTCACGGGTCATTAAATCCCGCAGACCATACCTAAATATATTATTTTAAATTATTTTTTTAATTTCTCTTCTTATAATTATATATTTTTATATAGAATATAGATATATTATGTCAATTTTAATTTTAATATTCTTTTAAATGGTATTTTCATCATTGTTTTGTTTTATTTTTATAACTGTGCAGTGAATTTTTTTTTAAATGAAAGTGATAATATAATTTTTACTATCTTAAATCAATATTTGATTTGATGTTATTTCTTAGCATACAAGGGCTACTTTTTTGTGGGGTTGGTTCAACAAAAATTACGGATGCTGCAAAAGATGAAAACATAATTTATTCTTCTGGACTATTTATAGCAATGTTTCATACACCATTCAAAAAGATCCTGGATTAAATATGAAATACCCAAAAATGCCAAATATACATCATCCCAGATTCAAAAGGAAGTAATTGGAAGATATGTTGCTTTAAATATCTCAGATAAATATAACAAAAATGAATGCCTTTTTTTTGTCTTAAGGCTGATGAGGCAAAAGATACATCAGATTGTAAAAACCTGAGCATATCGCTATATTTTATTCTGGAAAAATTCAAGAAGTCTTTCTACTGAAAGCATTACTGATTGCATTTTAAAGCAACTTAATTAGTTAAATATTAATTCAACGAATATAATAAGTCAGGTATATGATGGTGCAAACGTCATGATCAAATGGAGGAGTGCAAATTCTTCAAAAGAAATTTAATAAAAAAGTTCCTTTTATATGCTACAACCAGAAGTTTCATCTTGTGGTTTAAAATTGGTGTAATATTGTTATCATTTCTAATTTTTTAAATTTATCTAATGTATTGTATAATTTTTTAGACATTTTAGAGTATCCTGTAAATATGCAGATCATGTATTAAGATACTTTTAGACCAGAGGTGAACTGGTCATTTAAAAACATCTCGTATCATTTATAATAATTTTCTAGCTATTGGTGAAGTTTTATTTTACTTTTCTAATAGAACTCTTAATTCAGAGGTTTTCCACTCAGGATTCACGAAGCCTCTGGTTTTTATCTCAATGCCTCAATATAAATTATGTTATATTAGCCATTTTAATTTATGAGATATAATAACAATAGATCCACTAATTAAGTATCTATAGTCAGTAGGTACTGATCTAGTGGATGCTAAAAATTGTATAAAAAATAAAAGAAGCTATAATTCTTTTGATTTGATTAGAATTAAGGCTGAAAAACTTTTAGCAAAATTTAATCTCACTTCCCACAAATTGTCAAGAGCACGTAAACGCCTTTAAATTTTCAAGATTTTTTAGTCGAAACCAAATTACAATTTGATGGTGAAAAAGACTCCAATTGGAGTTCTTTAAAAAGGAATAATTATGAAATTATTGATAACTTTGTTGGGAAAATATTTTTACAGATAAGGTCAGCCCGTGTTGATGGGTATGCCTTGAAGTGGGAATATTGTTTAGTTTGCATACGGGAGAAAGTTTTTTTTTGTGTAAATTTTTTTTTTGTAAATTTATGTTGCATATTACATTTTTTTTTATCTTTGTAATAATTTTATAGCACATCACATTTTACTATTTATTTTATGAACATTTTTTTTAAAAAAAAAGACTCAAATTATTTTATATTGTGAAGGTATATTAAAAATTCTTTACATATATACCATATAGCCCATTATATTCTCAATTTTTGTTACTTTGCATTCTACGTTTTTGTGAATTTGTGCTAATTGTGATGGCAGAGTTAGGTAGAAATGGTATATTTTTCTTAGGATACTGAGTAATTCCTAGATGGAATATATTGTATTTTCTACATATTATATATTTTTCCTCCCTATAAAATATTAAATTTATTTCTATACATGCTTGTAATTTAATTTAAAATCTTTGTCAAATTTTCACAATTATTTTTATTACCTAAAAATGGATTTTTATATCTAGTTTAGGAGATATCTATAAAAATGTAGCTTTGATTTTGTTTACATGACAGAAGGACAATTACATGTGTTGAAATTGCATTTCACACATAGACCCTGTGTTCAATTACAGTATTATATGTAAAATCATTATTTCCTAATTACCATTAATCATACCCAAATTATGTATATTATAGCTCCTATTTCCCAAATGTCTTAAAATGAATGAATTATTATGTTTTGCTGATATTACATTGTCCATATTAAGGTTCCATAGATTATACATGCAGATACCCCAATGTACATGTCATTATTGATAATATGTGTTTCCGCGATTATATATTGAAATGTATCGGAGATATTATATTATAAATCATCATAAGGGGAGACGATTCGATAAATTCCCTGAACGTCTTCAAGGCGTCCCGGTACAATTCAAAAGGACGATTCGATACAACACCACCACAGAGAGAGGGACGCTGGGCTTGTAAAGGGTGGGCGTGTTGTAGCTGTTGAAAAAAAGAAGAAATAAATTATGTCAGTTATTTTCTGACAGGGGAATTAGTTTTCCTAGTGGATGGGAGGAAAACGAAATGATAACATGGGTTGTTTTTTAGAAAAGAACAATAAAAGTTTCTTTGTTTGCGATTTGGAGTGAAGAAAACATGCTATTGGATGAAGACGGGATTGATTGGGGAAGATTTAATATGTTTATGAAATATAATGTTATAATATTTATTTAATATTATTAAAAGGATCGTTTTGGATTGTTAAGTTATATTATTGAGAGGGAAGGGTTGAGAGTAAGGGGCTTTTTTTTCAATATTGATCGTTTTTTAGATAGATTTACACATGATGATTATAATCTTCAATCATGTTTTAATACATTGTACCTCTTTCACCCTGATTATTTTATATAGGATAAAATGGTCTGATTATAATCATTATTAAACTTAAATATGGTTACATCATGAAATAAAAATCGCTAATGGATTATTAGCTGCAGAAGTTAAAGAAACATATAATTTTAAAAATATCCTAAATACTATGTATAAGAAAAATATCATCATGCAATTAAAGAATTGTATAAATGCTACTCAGCAGCCATCATCATTAGGGTAACAACGGCTTCTTGTGTGGCCTCTTTCTCTACAAGAGTTTTATCTAGCACTCGAGTTGTGTTGTTAAAAAGTCCGATTTGGGTCGATTTTTCAAAACGCCCGATTAAGATTTTAGCTAAAATAATATTATGCCAGCATCGAGATTTGGTAAATAGATGTCATCCTAGTATTCCTGCCAGCTATGAGCAAAATCTTTAGGCTTACGTAATGTTATATTATAATCTTAATCAGGCCGTTTTTTAAAATCGACCCGAATCGGGCTTTTTAACAACACTACACTCGAGAGTCGATGAAAGATCAACGTATATGAAAAAAAAATAACACAAAATTTATCCTTTAATTCATTTATGTTAAAATTTAAATAATTATAGTATTATTTTGTATTCATATTACATTAACAAATTTTTAATAAAAATACTAAAAAATTTCTATGAATGCTTAATTATTTGTTTTATATTAAAAAAAAATAGTGGTTCCTCAAGTAAGCAGCTGCCCCCCCCCCCCAGTGGCCCCTACACTTTCTGAGCGAATGAAGCAGAATACCCCCCTGAAAAGTACCCCCCTCAAAAAAATTATTATTTTATGACACCCATAAATTTCAAAAAAAATTTTTATTGCATCAATTTTTAATATATAATATAAATAAAATGCAAAAAATATATACTTTAAAATAAATTTTAGATTCGTTAAATTTGTACTTTATATTTAATTTGCCTAAAGAGTTCTTTTGGATTTATTATTATAACGTGGGATAAAAATATTATATTTGAATAGTGAGAACTGAAAATAATTTAAGTTATGAATATTAGTTATAAAGAAGATTGAAAAGAGTATAAAAACTCCAATTTTTACCATTCGCGAGCATCTTTTATAATTATTAACTTTTTTGTATTTTATTTTTATTTTTATTAATCTTTTTTATTATTTTTACTTTTATAATTTTGTTAATTTGATAATGTTATAATTTTGAATAAAGAATTAAATTGATTTCATGATTTCGTGATTCCTAATTATTATTAATTTCTTTTTTATATATATATTTGTTTTCTATTTTTATTTTCAGGTCTCAAAAGACCCACTTCCAACATTGGTGCCGAAACATTTTTAGGTTTTAAACTAGCTGCTTACAACAGTAATGCCTAAAATAAAGACCCAGGGGATTTAGATCTTCAGTCTAATGCTAACCAAACTCCATACAAAAGAAACAAATTCAAAACGGAAAAGGGGTAAGAAAAATATGAATTTGACAAAATGATATTTAAGGTTATTTAAATCAAATTTGAAAAACGTAGATTAAAGAAAAAAATTGTTTTATGGTAGCTTATGTAAATTATGTTAATGTTGTAATTAAATTCTTATTAAAGATTTGCGTTCAATTTTATTTTAAGCTCAACTATATGTGAATAAGATACATAGATTTTGATAATATTTAGTAAATATTAGGTTGTAGATTAACCAAAAATCTTCATAGTGAGAATCGGCTTTCGTCATTAGAAAATTTAGGCCGCAATCGAGCTCAATTAGAGATCGGATTTTTATTTTAAATCATTAATAAGATTTAAGAAGAATTTTACAATATTATTCTAATAATACAAAGGAAAAACATGCTTTAGAAATATACATATCAGTTTTCAACAACGGTTGTGCGAAAAATTATAAGGATTAGATTTCATAAGTTCTTCAAAGACGTGGGGTGAAAACCATAGTGATTAGAGTTAAGGGGTTGTTCATAAACGTGAGTATGAAAACTTTTATGATTAGATGTCTTTGATTTCTCAACTACGTATGTATGAAAAGAGATTTATATATTTCAGCAGTTTTTTTTTAAAGACTTGAGTGTCAAAGAGTACATGAGGAAATAAATACACAATGATAATTTTTTTTTAAAAAAAGAAAAGATTTTGATATATATTTTAGAATAGGATTTTTAGATATAAATTTAGTATAGACATGGCTGAAAAGAAGATGAGGATCAATAGCTAAAGGATGAGTACAAGTAAATTTTTCAATGAAAATATGGGTCTAGGCTTCATTAAGGGGAAAGGGGTGATAGAATTTGATATATTTATATAATTTATTATATATATTTTTGCAACGTATTATAAATTTAAGATTTAATATAATTTACGCTATTTATTAAAGGCAGAATTAGATTAGAGGAGATATATGTAGACATTAGGATGAAGTTGGTATATTTATATATTTTATTAGTATATTTGAATTAGGTAGTTTATAGGTGAGAATAAATATAAAAAAGTGATAAAATATTTCAGAAGTTATTTAAATAAATTATTTTAGGTAGAAGTAGATTAGATGTGATTACCTGAAACCTTAAGATAAAGTCGATATCTCAGCAAAGGCCAACTGTCGTAGAAGACCCGGAAGTCTAAAAGATAGATACGATTACAAGAATTAGAGTCAATAACCAATCAATTACAAGAGAAAGTAGAAAACAAGCGAATTGATAGAAAGTATGGTCAAGACGTGATGCTGCAATCGTTAATCGCTGACCAATAATAGCCAATTATTACCGAGACTTTAGTCTGATACGGAAATCGACAATCATAGGGACAAGAATTTGTGAAAACCATCATCGCAGACCAATCAATTGTTTATCGAGATAAAGAGCTAATCGTGGATTACAAGAGAATGATAGAAAACAAGCTACGATAAATTGTAAAAAAATTAAGACAGACTAGAAAAAACAAAAGTTGAAAAAGAAACTGGATGTCATCGATAATCGTTCATCAAGCGTGGATCGTGGAAAACAGGCGTTTATCAAGTTCGTCAGTCGCCTACAGGGATAAAAAGCTGATCGTTTCCCAGGGTGATAAGCGACAGAAGATAGAATTCAAAAATTTCAAGCGATAATCGGATACAAACGGTCGTTCGAAACCAAGAATACTTCGTTAGAACTTAGAAGACAGCAAAGATTAAGAAGAATAGATATGGTGTATATACGAGGTCAGTAAAGTCGAAATCGAAAGAAGATTGATTATTCGCAGAATGTTGGGTCTAATTTAAGTGGGGAGGTGTTGTAATATGTATTGTAGATTCGTTAAATTTGTACTTTATATTTAATTTGCATGAGTTCTTTTGGATTTATTATTATAACGCGGGATAAAAATATTATATTTGAATAGTGAGAACTGAAAATAATTTAAGTTATGAATATTAGTTATAAAGAAGATTGAAAAGAGTATAAAAACTCCAATTTTTACCATTCGCGAGCATCTTTTATAATTATTAACTTTTTTGTATTTTATTTTTATTTTTATTAATCTTTTTTATTATTTTTACTTTTATAATTTTGTTAATTTGATAATGTTATAATTTTGAATAAAGAATTAAATTGATTTCATGATTTCGTGATTTCGTGATTCCTAATTATTATTAATTTCTTTTTTATATATATATTTGTTTTCTATTTTTATTTTTAGGTCTCAAAAGACCCACTTCCAACAAAAATAATAATTTAATCATCATTTTTCGCATCATAATTTCTCCATTATATATCCTTTTTCTTTAATCAACATTTGCATAGTCTCAATTTGTTCCGAGATTTAATTCTTTTTTCTTGAGTAGATTTGAATATCTTACGGCTTCGTAATTTTGTTTAAAAGTAATTTGCCTGTCTGGCGTTTTTCTTAATCTAGTAAATTTGAATATTACCACAATTACAACACCCTTCTACTTAGATTAGTCCCACCATTCTGCGGGTGATCTCCTTTCTTCCGATCTTGACTTTACTTATCTTGTTTCCCCACCGAATCTATTCGTCTTAATTTTTAATGTCTTCTAGTTTCTAATGACGGCGGTCTATTGTCTAATATTCTTCACTTCTAAGGACTGTTTGTATCCGATTACAATCTGAAATTCTTGAATCATTCTGTTTCTTGTCAACTCCTTGTAAACGATTATCTCTTGATCTCTATAGGCCATTGACGAACTCGATTCACTTCTGTTATCATGATTCCCGATACATTCTTCTAGCTCTTTTAATTATATTTCGTTTTAATCCCTTTGGTAAATTATCCTAGTCTTTGCTTGTTCCTAACGGTTTCTGGTAACTAATGACGGTAAACGACTGACGATAATTTGTCTGCGATTAACGATTGTTTCACGAATTCCTGTCTCTATGATCATCAACTTTCGTATCTTAGACTAAAGTTTCCGTCGACACTTGGCTATATTGGTCAGCGATTAACGATTGCAGCTCGAACGTCTTGACCCCTTGTTCTATCTAGTCGCTTTTCTTTGAAGTTTTAGGCATCTAATTCTTGTAACCCTATAGATCTTACGACAGTTCCTAGATATCGACTTTGTCTTTATTCTCACTTGATGTTGGTCTCACCGTTTCAGATCGCATCTAATCTTCGACCTAAAATAATCTATTTAACCCTTTATAACTTCTGAAATAATTTATCCCTTTTTCTTACACATTTATTTTTAAATTTGAACTACCTAGAATATATCCTGTTCCCTCCTTCTTAAGGTTATCACCTTTCTTAACTTCGAAATATTTGCTCACTTTTTCCTCTAAATTAGATTTTAAAATATGCTAAATAATTATATATTTATATTAAATTCTACCACCCCTTTACCCTCAATGAAGTTCAGACCCATATCTTCATTGATTTGCGTTAGTAGTCCTTTAAATCTAAATTTCTCTTGATAGTCTTGAATCTAAAAAAATTCTAAATATTTTTCCAAAATATAAATATATCCTTTTTTTAAAAAAAAAATTTGCAACTTTATTTCCTCCTACTTTATATGGGCGCTCAAGTATTTTATTTATTTTCTTCTCTATATTGTTTATATCCTTTGATAAAAAACTGCTGAAATATATAATCTCTTTTCGCACACACGTTGTTGAAAAATTAATGAAGTCTAATCATTATATTTTTCATATATATGTTTGTTGAACAACCTTCACACCTACTTTGTTGAACAACCACTCCACTCTATCATTATGGTTTTCACACCCACCTTTTTGAACAATAAATGAAATCTAATCATTAAAGTTTTCAACACATGTTGTTGAAAAACAAGGATATATATTTCTAAAGCATGTTTTTTTTTCTGCTATTAATAGAATAATGTTGCATAATTGATCTCAAATCTTATTTATGATTCAAAAAAATAAAAATCCGATCTCTAATTGAGCTCGATTGCGGCATAAATTTTCTAAGACGAAAGCCGTTTCTCTTTATGAAGATTTTTGGGTTAATCTACAATTTAATATACAACATTCACATATCAAATCCTTGAGGCTGTTTTATCTCTTGCAGCCCTTAAAATAAAAGTTAAACGTAAATCTTCAATAAGAATTTAATTACAACATCAACTATTTCCTAATAAATTTATATTCTAATCTTATTCGCCGAATTTTAAATTATTATATCTTAGCAAACTATTAGTTTAATATTAACTTTCGCAATTTATGTTTCTTTTTCTTTGTCATAGTTATTTCTAGTGATCAATTAATAATAATTCTAAAATTTAAATATCATCTTCTCTATTAGTTTCAAAATTCCAATGGTTTTAGTTTACCAGTAACTTCTAAATATAAAATTCCTAATTATCACCTTTAAATAACTAAACACAAACTTCTTTATATCTTATCTACTATGAATGCTACCTTTATAATTCTTTGTTTTTAATTTTAGATTTTATATTCTACATAAACATAATCTTATCAATAATTTTTCTTTTTCACTTTTATTTACATATTTTTCTTACGTTCTTCTGGAATTTTTTTTTGTATTAGAATACAGTTTGACACTTGTCCCACCGTATATATTGATTTGCATTAGACTGAAAAGTTCTAATTGCCCTGTCGCCTCCTCTCTCCAACACCATTGTCAAGAAAGCGAGATTTGACATTTGAAATCAAAACATAAATATAAAAAGAAATATATATTAAAATTATAGTTGAATCCTTTATTAAATAATAATAAACATAGTTAAATACAAAGTGAAAAACATAATCAAAATAAAAGAAAAATTAAAATTAATATAAAAAAAGAAAGTAAATTTAAGTTAAAAATAATAATTTAATCATCATTTTTAGCATCATAATTTCTCCATTATATATCCTTTTTCTTTAATCAACATTTGCATAGTCTCAATTTGTACCGAGATTTAATTCTTTTTTCTTGAGTAGATTTGAATATCTTTCGGCTTCGTAATTTTGTTTAAAAGTAATTTGCCTGTCTGGCGTTTTTCTTAGTAAATTTGAATATTACCACAATTACAACAGATAATAGGTTAAATTATTGAGAAATGAATCTTTCATGGCACTATGAAGTCTTGTTTTAATTAATTTAATTTTACTCATGACTCTTTAGGCAGTACATGAGGTTGTAGGAATGGTTAATAAATATTTATATAAAATTGTTAAATTAGGGAAAGCATAAAAATTTAAAAGTAGACGATAAGGTAAAATAAATGAATAGTTTATCCAATCTGAATCGTAAGTCCCTGAATTATCATCATCATCAGAAGAAGCTAAATAATGTATTGGTAAAAATATTTTAATAAAATAAATTTACAATTCTCAGAATCTGACAAATCTTTTGATTCTTGAACCTCTAGGTCATGCGTAATAATTACATTCCCCATTTTGGCCATTTTATAAATATTTCTAAACTTCAACATTTCTTCGAAAATTTGATTTGAATTTAAATTGTAAAATTCACAGATATCCTCCGATATCTTCCTTAATAATTGATTTTTCTGCCACATTATTTGGCGTAAAAAATGATGTTTGATGTAAAAATTTCATCGAATCATCATTAAATCTTTAGTTAAACTGCAATAATTAAATCAAGTGCAGCATAAAACGCACCTATTTTAAAGCAAAAAAATTTCTATATTTAATGATGAAAGTATATATACCTCTCCTTTTTGGATTGTAATGTTTGTCTAGAACTTTCAAAATCAAAAGGTAGATATCTCTCCTTCATAAAATCTTTTGCCTTTGAAAAAACATCCAAAAATTCAGTGTTATTATCTATTAGATTAAAAAATAATTAAGACAATAATTTATAATATACTTCTCAAATTAATCAAGCAATCTTTTGCCAATTGAATTTGATTGATTCTTCCACTCATGGTTGAGGCGCCTTCATAACTTTGCCTAACTAGAAATTCTAGGGGTAAATTTATCGAGTCAAGTTTGGATATTATATTATGCTTAATAGCGAGACCTGTGGTATTTCCCATACAATATATGTCAATCAGTATTTCAACAGGCTTTGGCGTCTCATTATTTTCAACATATCTTACTATCAAAGCTATTGTTTCTGATTTCGAAACATCATATGTGCCTCAACTATGATTGAAAAGCACCTATTAAATGTAATCTGGGGGGGGGGGAGGTCTAATTATTACATTTATAAACCAGAAATCACTTGATCATGATGGATGTAACAAATCAGTAAAAGAATTAAATAATAAAGAAAATTTTAAAAAAAAAATATAAAAGATTTTTTAAAAAAAAAAAAAAGAAGTACCCCTAAACAAATTTATTGAAGCAGTTGCTTCGGACCCCCCCCCCCGTTGTAGGGGCCACTGAGCCCCCTTAAATAAAAATTCCTGGCTACGGCCCTGTATTGTTTATTTAAAATTATTTTCGTTTTTTGGGATAATATTATTTTATTTAATTTCATGAATTTTTGTTATAAAGGGGTGAAGTTTATATAAATTTATCATAGTTAAAGGACGAAAATAATGTAATTTTTTTTATTATTTATTTTGCAATATATTTTTTTATCACTATTATATTTTTTTTATCCCGAAAATTTATAATTTTTTTTATGGTTTTGGATTATGTTTTGTTCAATTTGTGATTATGAAATTATTGATTCTGAATAATGGGATTTTAACGGAAGATTTACTAAATACGAAAAATAAATTAATGATTAAATAATGTATTCGTTCAGCGCCCTGTTTTCTTTGTGAAATTATTGATTCTGAATTATGGGGTTTTACAGAAGATTTACGTCAGTAAATTCTATTTTGTACTTTCAATTTACACGCTTTATTTCAGGTTATTTACGGCAAACTACGAGCAAGGAAATCACATCATCATCAAAATACCACATAGAGCAAAACCATCAAAGACACGACCATCATCATCAGTAAATTCTACACTTTCAATTTACACGCTTTATTTCAGGTTATTTACGGCAAACTACGAGCAAGGAAATCACATCATCATTAAAATACCACATCGAGCAAAACCATAAAAGACACGACCATCATCATCAGTAAATTCTACACTTTCAATTTACACGCTTTATTTCAGGTTATTTACGGCAAACTACGAGCAAGGAAATCACATCATCATCAAAATACCACATCGAGCAAAACCATCAAAGACACGACCATCATCATCAGTAAATTCTACACTTTCAATTTACACGCTTTATTTCAGGTTATTTACGGCAAACTACGAGCAAGGAAATCACATCATCATCAAAATACCACATAGAGCAAAACCATCAAAGACACGACCATCATCATCAGTAAATTCTACACTTTCAATTTACACGCTTTATTTCAGGTTATTTACGGCAAACTACGAGCAAGGAAATCACATCATCATCAAAATACCACATAGAGCAAAACCATCAAAGACACGACCATCATCATCAGTAAATTCTACACTTTCAATTTACACGCTTTATTTCAGGTTATTTACGGCAAACTACGAGCAAGGAAATCACATCATCATTAAAATACCACATCGAGCAAAACCATAAAAGACACGACCATCATCATCAGTAAATTCTACACTTTCAATTTACACGCTTTATTTCAGGTTATTTACGGCAAACTACGAGCAAGGAAATCACATCATCATCAAAATACCACATCGAGCAAAACCATCAAAGACACGACCATCATCATCAGTAAATTCTACACTTTCAATTTACACGCTTTATTTCAGGTTATTTACGGCAAACTACGAGCAAGGAAATCACATCATCATCAAAATACCACATAGAGCAAAACCATCAAAGACACGACCATCATCATCAGTAAATTCTACACTTTCAATTTACACGCTTTATTTCAGGTTATTTACGGCAAACTACGAGCAAGGAAATCACATCATCATCAAAATACCACATAGAGCAAAACCATCAAAGACACGACCATCATCATCAGTAAATTCTACACTTTCAATTTACACGCTTTATTTCAGGTTATTTACGGCAAACTACGAGCAAGGAAATCACATCATCATCAAAATACCACATAGAGCAAAACCATCAAAGACACGACCATCATCATCAGTAAATTCTACACTTTCAATTTACACGCTTTATTTCAGGTTATTTACGGCAAACTACGAGCAAGGAAATCACATCATCATCAAAATACCACATCGAGCAAAACCATAAAAGACACGACCATCATCATCAGTAAATTCTACACTTTCAATTTACACGCTTTATTTCAGGTTATTTACGGCAAACTACGAGCAAGGAAATCACATCATCATCAAAATACCACATAGAGCAAAACCATCAAAGACACGACCATCATCATCAGTAAATTCTACACTTTCAATTTACACGCTTTATTTCAGGTTATTTACGGCAAACTACGAGCAAGGAAATCACATCATCATCAAAATACCACATAGAGCAAAACCATCAAAGACACGACCATCATCATCAGTAAATTCTACACTTTCAATTTACACGCTTTATTTCAGGTTATTTACGGCAAACTACGAGCAAGGAAATCACATCATCATCAAAATACCACATAGAGCAAAACCATCAAAGACACGACCATCATCATCAGTAAATTCTACACTTTCAATTTACACGCTTTATTTCAGGTTATTTACGGCAAACTACGAGCAAGGAAATCACATCATCATCAAAATACCACATCGAGCAAAACCATAAAAGACACGACCATCATCATCAGTAAATTCTACACTTTCAATTTACACGCTTTATTTCAGGTTATTTACGGCAAACTACGAGCAAGGAAATCACATCATCATCAAAATACCACATCGAGCAAAACCATCAAAGACACGACCATCATCATCAGTAAATTCTATTTTATACTTTCAATTTACACGCTTTATTTCAGGTTATTTACGGCAAACTACGAGCAAGGAAATCAGATCATCATCAAAATACCACATCGAGCAAAACCATCAAAGACACGATCCCATCATCAGTAAATTCTATTTTGTACTTTCAATTTACAAGCTTTATTTCAGGTTATTTACGACAAACTACGAGCAAGGAAATCACATCATCATCAAAATACCACTTCGAGCAAAACCATCAAAGACATGACAACAACATTTTCAAATAAAAGGCAACTTACGGTGATATACCCGAGGCTAATTCTTAAAAATATTAGATTCCTCTCAATTTTTAAAATATCTTAAATCTCCTTTTTTAGTAAAATTTTTGTTATTATAAATTTACTATATTATATTTTTTTAATATGGTTACAAATGCTTATTTGTTGGAATCCGATAATTGTCAAGCCTTGAGGTATATACAATTATTATATTTTCTTATAATTCATATCTTTGTCTCTTTTTTTCTATTTCTTCCTTCTTTTATTCATTCTTTTTTTCATCTCTTTGCTCCCCTAAAATCCATCTCCTACCTTCACGCGGTGGGGAGTGAACAGCAAAGCTGACTAACAGGAGCTCTGGTGGATAATGTTAGTATTTGGACTGTTAATAAGAAACATTTTTTCCATGTCAATTATTGAATAATCATAAAATATAAAAATTTCTGATTCGTCCTTCAATAAAGATAAATTTATTATTCATTCATCATTGAAAAGAAGAAATTTCTGATTCCCCGTCTGACGGGTTATCAGATAGTTTTATATATTTGTTTAAAGCTCGGCCTCTAATGTTGTTAAAGCAATCCGATTTCTCTCCTTTTTCCAGGCAATCCTCATCAGGCTAAAAATGCGCTAGGATGAGGAATTAGAATGGGGTAAGGAGAAGACATACTCGCATATTTTTTTCAAGCATGGGGATTTATCGTTATTAAGAAAAAATTCTACCCATTTCTCCTCTGCTTTTAGACCATCTAACTTTAAGTATTTTGGCGAATCATAAAAAATAGAGAGAATTACAATCTCTTCAAACAAGAAATCAATGTCTTTCGGTATTTTTAATATATTTATTAATTATAAAAACCATCAATTGATGATTTCTGTTCCAAGGTCATAATATTTATACATTTGTAAATAGAGTTATTAAAATCAAATTTTGATTGTAAATATTCTAAAATTGTCTTAATAAAAATATCTGCTTCATTTAAAAATGTATTAATTAGAGTATTATTTGAACATTTTAATATAGTATTTTTAGCAATAGCGCCATAAAATTTATTATCAATTTTAACTGTAGAGATGAACAGAGCTGTAGCATGATTTTTTGAATCTTTTTTATAAAGAATATTCTGATTGCAACTGAATATTAACTGCATGAAGTAGATTTCCTACATGTGAAACGAATCCCAAATTAAAATTTTAGATCAGCTTTTAAAATCTCTA
This sequence comes from Gordionus sp. m RMFG-2023, assembly GCF_954871325.1. Taxonomy (NCBI): domain Eukaryota; kingdom Metazoa; phylum Nematomorpha; class Gordioida; order Chordodea; family Parachordodidae; genus Gordionus; species Gordionus sp. m RMFG-2023. Next base: position 21,453,968 of record NC_088775.1, read on the forward strand.
TTTAATAATTATTTTTTTAAGGGTTTGTAAAATTTTAAAATTCAATCGCTGGCAGGTATTAATGATAACTGTCACAACGACAAGTTGACATTGTGCATCAAAACCTAAATATAAAAATAGAAAACAAATATATATATAAAAAGGAAATTAATAATAATTAGGAATCACGAAATCATAAAATCAACTTTAATTCTTTATTCAAAATTATAATAGTAAAAATCATAAAAAAATAAAATATAATTAAAAAAGTTAATAATTTAAAAAAAACAAAGATTTTTTATATCGTAAAAATTTGCCTTTTTATACTCTTTTCAATCTTCTTATAACTAATCATAACTATTAAAATATAATCTTTTTATCACGCGTTATAACAATAAATCCACAAAAATTCTTTATGCAAATTACATATAAAGTACAACAAAATCCAAAAGAAATCTTTATGTAAATTAATTCTAAAATTCACAACACCTCCCTACTTAAATTAGACCCAACATTCTGCGAATGATCAATCTTCTTTCGATCTCGACTTATTCTTCTTAATTTTTGCTGTCTTCTAAGTTCTAACGAAGGCTTTGTCGCTTGAAATTTTTGAATTCTTTCTGTCGCTTGTCACCCTGGGAAATGATCAGCTTTTTATCTCTGTAGGCCACTGACGAACTTGATAAAGGCTTGTTTTCCACGATCCACGCTTGATGAACGATTATCGATGCCATCCAGTTTCATCGTAGCTTGTTTTCTATCATTCTCTTGTAATCCACGATTAGCTTTTTATCTCGATAAACGATTGGTCTGCGATAAACGATGGTTTTCACGAATTCTTGTTCCTATGATTGTCGATTTCCGTATCTTAGACTCAAGTCTCGATAATAATTGGCTATTATTGATCCGCGATTAACTATTGTAGCATAACGTCTTGACCCTCCTTTCTATCAATTTGCTTGTTTTCCCCCTTTCTCTTGTAATTGAGTGGTTGTTGCCTCTAATTCTTGTAATCGTATCTATCTTTCAGACTTTCGGGTCTTCTACGACAGTTTGCCCTTGCTGAGCTATCGGGTAATCACATCTAATCTACTTCTACCTAAAATAATCTATTTACATATCTACATTTATCTCCTCTAAACTAATTCTGCCTTTAATAAATGGCGTAAATTATACTAAATCTTAAATTTTATAATACGTAGCAAAATATAATAAATTATATAAATATATCACATTCTATCACCCCTCTCCCCTTAATGAAGACTAGACCCATATTTTTATTGAAAAATTTACTTGTACTCATCCTTTAGCTATTGATCTCATCTTCTTTTCAGCCATGTCTAAATTTATATCTAAAAATCCTATTCTAAAATATATATCAAAACCTATCTTTTTAAAAAAATTATCATTGTGTATTTATTTCCTCATGTACTCTTTGACACTCAGTCTTTAAAAAAAACTGCTGAAATATAAAAATCTCTTTTCATACATACGTTGTTGAGAAATCAATGACCTAATCATAAAAGTTTTCATACTTACGTTTATGAACAACCTCTTAATTCTAATCACTATGGTTTTCACCCCACGTCTTTGAAGAACTTATGAAATCTAATCATTATAATTTTTCGCACAACCGTTGTTGAAAACTGATATGTATATTTCTAAAGCATGTTTTTCCTTTTGTATTATTAGAATAATATTGTATGATTCTTCTTAAATCTTATTCATGATTCAAAATAAAAATCCGATCTCAAATTGAGCTCGATTGCGGCATAAATTTTCTAATGACGAAAAGCCGATTCTCTCTATGAAGATTTTTTGGTTAATCTACAACCTAATATACTAATTCACATTAATCCTTGAGGCTGTTTTATCTCTCGCAGCGCTTAAAATAAAAGTTAAACGTAAATCTTCAATAAGAATTTAATCAACTATTTCCTAACAATAAAGTTATATTCTAATCTTATTCACCGAATCTTTTAATTATTATATCTCAGCAACCTATTAGTTAAATATTAACTTTCGCAATTTATGTTTCTATTTCTTTGTCAAAGTTATTTCTAGTGATCACTTGATAATAATTCTAAAATCTAAAAAGTCTTTATTAGTTTCAAAATTCGATTGGTTTTTAGTTTACCAGTAACTTCTAAATATAAAATTCCTAATTATCACCTTTAAATAACTAAACACAATTATCTCTATCTACTATGAATGTTACCTTTGTCTTTAATTTTAGATTTTATATTCCTACATAAACATAATCTTAACAACATAATTTTTCCTTTTCATCTTTATTTACATATTTTTCTTACGTTCTTCTGGAATTTTTTTTTTGTATTAGAATACAGTTTGACACATCTCCTTGTTGTCCCACCGGTCACAGACTGAAGGTTGTAAAGGGCCGGTCTCCTCCGCTCTCCAACACCATTGTCACAACGACAAGTTGACATTGTGCATCAAAACCTAAATATAAAAATAGAAAACAAATATATATATAAAAAGGAAATTAATAATAATTAGGAATCACGAAATCATAAAATCAACTTTAATTCTTTATTCAAAATTATAATAGTAAAAATCATAAAAAAATAAAATAAAATATAATATAATTAAAAAAGTTAATAATTTAAAAAAAACAAAGATTTTTTATATCGTAAAAATTTGCCTTTTTATACTCTTTTCAATCTTCTTATAACTAATCATAACTATTCAAATATAATCTTTTTATCACGCGTTATAACAATAAATCCACAAAAATTCTTTATGCAAATTACATATAAAGTACAACAAAATCCAAAAGAAATCTTTATGCAAATTAATTCTAAAATTCACAACTAACCACCTGATAGGTATATATCGCAACAACTCACACCATTCCAAGTCAGGCCACTTCACCAACTATTTTAAATAATTAACACTTTTAGTTGATGAACTAAATTCGTTAAAGCATTTCATCACAATTATTTTGACATCCACAGATAGTTCATTCATTGCCTTCTTGCAAGAATTATGTAGTATATGGCATATACAGCCAATTGGTATTAATTCCTTATTGTGCTGCCTCAATTCGGTAACTTTAATTTTTGCCAAAATTTACAGAGGCATTATCAGCGCAGAAAGCTGACATAATCATTGATAACCCTGAATCAGCTATATTTATTATTATGTGGCTAGCTACATTGTTGGATTTTTCACTATCCGAGGAAAAATTTTTAACAGTTTTATTAAAATGTTCTTATTCTTATTAAAATAGCGAAGGATCGGGGGGAAATGTTTTAATATTTCCCTTATTAGATGCATCTGTTAGAATTGCATATGGATGCCCATCTTTCAAATCGTCTAGATTTTAACCTCTAGGATTTAGGTACTAAAACACTTTTGACAGCCTTGCTCATTTTTGTTTTGCCACAAGTAAGGTTTGCACTTATATTGGAGTCGTTAAATATCATGAGAAAAAGATATGACCCACATTGTGAGGATATAGCTCTGTGAATGTTGAACTACATGATAGATGTATACGATTTCCGCAAATGTAGTTGCATTTGTATATTATTTATTATTTGAGAATATTTTTGTATTGCAATCGATGTTGATATACTCCCCTGTACTGACTTATATGAATGAATGATTTATTATTGGATAAAAATAAAACAGAATAGAAAGAATTTTACAAACTAGACATGTTTTTCGAATATATATTTAAAATTATTTTAAAAATATAAAAATCATCAATTAATGTCTCTCAAAATTATTTTTATATATTAAAAATGTTAAAATTAGTGAAGGTCAACGGTCCGGTCCTATCGGTCTTAGACCGGACCGAAAAAGACCGGTCCTGGACCGGTCTTTTTATTTAGGACCACGATCAGGATCGATCTTTTTTTAAGGACCGTGGTTCGGTCCGGTCCGAGGATATCGGTCCAGTCCGGACCGACCGGACCCGATTATTTATTATGTATTTGATAAAATTAAGAGCAAATCCATGTTGACATTTTAATTTTTGATGGAAAAGCGGCAAAATAAATCTGGGAGGTCGTCTGGAGAGGAAATAATTAATGTATAATTTTATATCATTTAGGGTTGTAGATGAAAGTGATGACTGATTAACAAAGCAGTGTACAAAACACATTACGTCCTGATAAAGATGATATGCTTATACCTTGGGATACTGGTAAAAGAAGAACGCAAAACGATATTTCTGTTAATGTCAGCATTGGTATCCCCCTCTAAAATAGAATCATGAACGACAATGTTAACTCAACCATAAAACGGTCGTAAGTATTGTTATAAAGGCCATGACAGAATTACTGCATATATTTCCATTAATAAAGTTGATGAAATTGGCCGTACTGTACATGTCAATGTCAACATAGGTATCCCTCTATAAAATAGAATCATGAACGACAATGTTAACTCAATCATAAAACGGTTGTAAGTATTGCTTTAAAGGCCACGACAGAACTACTGCATATTTTTCCATTAATTAAGTTTATGAAATTGGCCGTATTGTACATTCAAGCTCTAAATATTCATGAAAGTTTCTCGGAGAATTGGATAAAGTATAATTTATATTAACTCCTAGTGAAGTGAATGATAGTACAGGATTAAATGTTTATATTTGTCAAAAAATAGGCGGAGGCATAGGGATTGTGTTAGTGGCGATTAGTGTTGTTAAACGGCTCGTTTTGAGCCGATTTTTAAAGACGGCTAACTCAATATTCCATCCAGAAAAATATTAAGCAAACCTGAAGATTTTGCTCATAGAAGGAACAAAGGTTTAGACATATATTGACGAAATCTCGAGGTTTAGGCATAATTTTTCTGGCTAAAATATTGAGTTAGCCGTTTGGCGATGGTATAATTTGTAGAACTGGGTGAAAATAAAATAAACAGATATAAAACAAAAGATAAAAAAAACAAAATAAACCTCCAGATGAGTTCATTTCAAGCGTAATTCTTTATTATTTTGTCTACCAGTAATTCTAGAGGTAAGGCGTTTGTTTAATCGTCATTATTTTCTTTGCTTATAATAGATTCATCATGTTTTGTAGCAATGTGAGGGATTAGGGTTAGCCTAGACAAATAAAGAAATCAGGCAAAAATATAAATAAACTATTGTTGAAATTAAACAAACATTAATGTAAAACCGGTAGATGGGTCAATATTAGATGCATATTTCTAGTAGTTGGAGGGCTATCATCAAAAAAATTTTTGGAGGACTTATCAAGCCTATTATGATATTCTAAAAGTTAAAAAATAACATGATGAATGTAATGTTATTAAGATTAAGGGATTAAGGTTAATTAATTGTAAGATAATAAAAAATTAAGATTAAAAAAGGGGAAAAAAGAAGGTATAAATGATTATATTATAAAAATAATAAAAATTAAATTAAAGGAATTAGGTTTTGAGAAATAGTGGTTAATAGATAATAGAGATAGAAAGAAAAGAATGAGATAATAAAATTTAGTGATAAATAAATTCATTAAGGGAGGGGAAAAAAAATAAAGAAAGAGTTATAAATAAGGATTGGATATTATAAATAGGTTAGGATAAGAATATTTAAATATTTGAATATACTTGGTTATCTTCTTAATTATTGGTTATGAAAGAAAAATATGTATAAAAAATTGTAATGTAAGTACTGACAAAAATTGTGAGTATGTTCAAAATATATATACAAGTTGAGTATCTTGTAGAGATTTATTAATGTGTAATTGATAATATGAGATGAAAATTGATGAGGTAATCTAAAATTAAAGAAAGGATTAAGTAAAATAAAAATATTCATTCATATTTACAAAGTTGAGGGAATATTGTTTTTATCAATTCAAAGATGATTTTTCAAATCTCTCAATCCATGTTAAGTACGTGTACACCATCAATTCTCGAAATTCCATTCATCTGTTCTGTTTGTATAAAATAAATAAATAAAATCAACAAATAAAAAAATAAAAATAAATACGTAGCGATGACATGACGTCACGATGACGTAGTGAAGACATCGGAAAATTATAATATAGATAAATCTCTTATACTTATTTGGATTTGGACCTTGAAAATAATTTTATGGAAGAGACATTATAATTAAATTTAAAAATCAATAATATAGTTGATTAGTGATTTTGAACTCGGCTAAAATATTAAATTATTAATTTTCAATTAATAAATGATTATATTTATTTAATTAGAGTTATATAATAATTTAAATAATAAAAGTCAATTTAAATGCTAAATTATTTAGTGAGTGTATTGTTATATTTTTAACATAGAATTTGATTGCAAGCTGACATAGTATAATTTATATGTAATAATTTAATCTAATAATTAAAATAGTATTCATTTAATAAAAATTAAGAGAGTCTTATTAATTTTTTAATAAAATTAAATCTATATAATACTCAATAGAATTATAAAAGAAATTACTCAGAGGGCAATTAAAAACATTTATTTTTAGCTCAAGGGGATATTAAGGAGCCATTAAAAAAAAATTTTGTTTCAGGGGGCTATTCAAACTTTTCAGGGGGCTCGAGCTCCTGCGCCCCACCCCCTAGCGACGGCGCTGCTGGGGTAACAAGAAAAGATAAAGTGCGCAGTACAAGAATACTAAGTAGTTTAAAGGTAGTGCCCGTTAAGACTAAGTTAATGGTAAACAGACTTAGGTGGTATGGGCACACAATGAGAAGGCCTATGAACTACATAGGAAATAAGGTCGAGAGTTTGGAAGTGATGTGCAAACGTAAAAGAGGAAGGTCATAACTTCAATAAAGCCATATAGTTAAAGCCAATATAAAGAAGTATAAATTAGATAAAAGAAATTGTATGAATAACATAAAGTGGAGTCAGATGTTGAAGGAGCTTACCACCAAAAAAGGTGAGAGCTTAAGAGAAAAAAAGAAAACAAAGCTTTGTGCGTAGGGTTAAAAGGTTAATATTAAAAAAAGAACGACGATCCAGGCAATTCTAAAAAATAAATCAAATCTGGGTTCGTCTCGATTCTTAAATCATCAACTTCAATCATATCAATATTTATCTTCTAGTAATTTCGAGAGTCGTTGTGATTTAGTACTATAAAAATATTTGCTTTTTAATTAATCATCTATCCTAAATATCTTTTTAAAAATGGTACAATATAATTTTAAAAGCATTTGCGTGGTTCCTACTTCAAAGGTATATGATTTTAAATTTATAAAACTAAGTAAATATTTAGGATTTTATTGACATTGTTTTATCAAAAACTCAAAGAAAAACTCCAACAGTTGTTCACAAACACTACAAAATATCGCGAATCAGGCAATTTTATATGCGAAAAGTTAGATATACCCAACAAAATTTTGACGAAAAACTGAGCCAAATATTAGTGGATTTTCCAAAAATTGATGATATACACCCATTTTATTCTGACCTAATTAATATTCTATATGATAAAGATCATTATAAAATAGCATTGGGGCAACTTAATAAGGCAAAACAGTTAATAAATAAGTAACTTCTTAAGTTTTCTTATTTTAGATTATATAAAATATTAAATTTTCTCTCAATTCATATGAACCTAAAAATTGTTATATTTAATTAGTTAATATTAATTTTTAGCATTGGAAAAGAATATCTAAAATTGCTCAAGTTTTCAGATTCATTATACAGATGCAAACAGTTGAAAAAAGCTGCCCTAGGAAGGTAATATATATATATATAAATCACAGGCCTACAAACAGGGATAAACAGGCAATGCAGCTCCTCATGGGCAAATGTTTTCTAGTGGCCTCTATTTTATAGGAGGTTTGCCCCCATACCCCCATTTGCAGGCCTTCAGCCCACTTTTATCTGGCCATTCATTTAATATCATGTTTGTATTATATATGTTTATATTATTTCTTATATTTTTGGATTAAATATTTTAAGAAATGTTCAAATTTCATTAAAGTTTACTAAAAATGCACAATATGATCTCATTATAAAATTAATAATATTGAATTAATAAATATATAATCAAATTTGCACTTTTTAATTTTTTTTGTGACAATTATATAATTAAAGGCAGGTTCCAAAGAATAATTTTTTAAAAATTTTAGAAAAATTACCATAATTTTTTTTATAAATAAGAATAAATTTAAAAATTTTATATTATCTCAAATATTTATACAATTGTACAAAATTTTAAGTCAAATTTAATATTTTATGAGATATAACAATTTAAATTGTGTAATGGGATATTTTACCACTTACATACATTTTATTAAAAAAGAATTAATTAAATTATCATATATATATATAATAATAATGAAAATATAAAAAACTTGCAGAGAATAAAATAAAAAATTAATTATTCATTCATTGGGGAAATTTGATTATTTACTTTATCAAATAACAAATAATTCATTTTAAGCAAAATGAAATATACAAGAAAATAAACTAAGACAACAAGATCTTTATAATACAAAGGCAATTATGACTTAAATTAAAAATCAAAAAAAATTTATTGAAAGAAGACTGGGAAAATATATTTTTTTGAAATTATTTGATAAACTTAAATATTTTTGGATTTTGTTGGTATTGTTGCACCTCTCATAATTTTGCTTAGGAAAGCCAATTATTGATGTATATATGACATATTAAAAAACTTGTTTACAGGGATGAGTGAGTAGCTAGTGAGCCATCATTATTTTTTTACTATTTTTTTCTCTTTTGTTCAACCCCCCATTGAACCAATATTTTTGTGAAACACTCTTGGGCAAGGTAATGTTAAAAAAGCATGGAAATTTGGGATGGAGTTAATATTATATATTAAAGATAATGACTCAGTAGCTAATCGCTTATCAAATGAAGAAGAATAAACTTAGTTTAAAAGGAAAATTAACCTTTCCTAGAGTTTTATTAATTTATTCAATATTCATTACATATTAATACTAACTTGACTGGCGATTCATACATTGAAATGCATTAAAAAGTATACAAACATTGAAGTCAGTCATTGAAAGGCATTTAAAAGTGAAAGATATTTAAACAAAATATCTTACAATGGCTACTACAGCCAATGACATTGACTTACCTTTAATAAATGAATTGTCATTCTAGATTAGTATAAATGTCATTAGCATTAATAAAATATAACTATTTTACCTATTTTATTTATCGGCGACTATATTGTTTCATAGCTGGATATTTCTGTGGTCTATTGAATGTTTGAAAAAAAACATTGAAAAGAAATAATATTCTATTCACATTAATTATGGAAAATAGGATTAAGTAAGTATATATGAATAAATTAATCAATATCAAATTTTTACTTTGGTATCTAATAAATATGTCAGGCCTAGAACAATACTTTAGAAAAGCTTTCTATAGTATTCAAACCCAATTCTCCAGACCTGTGATTCTTTTTTTTTCACCTAGGCCCAAAAAATATTTAGAGTGATGTACTCCACTCGAAATCCAGAATTTTTTTTCACTGGGTTAAGTTAGTCATTTTATGATAGACTATAATAAAAACTAGTTTTTTTATACATCTTGGAATATTTAGATAACATTAAAATTTGTTATATAACAAAATTATATAAAGGAAGCGTCAGAATTGACCGGTCAAGAATTTATTCCTGATCGGATCAGTAAAAAATTGTTAAAATCCGATTCACAATGAGCTCATTTCATTTGTCTATGCTGACTTTTGTTTAAAAGTTTTATTAACATTCCAAGATAGTTATGCATTAAAAATTAACTGCTTATCTTGTGTCAATTCCGAGATATGCATATTTACATATTTTAATATCTACATAGCTCTAACAAAAAATATTAGGCAACTTGATTTTTTCGTTTTTGTTCCTAATGCACTTAGATATGCTAACTTGATTATCGTTTTTTTATTAGTGAAATTTGTAGATGTGTAGGTAGCTATTGAAAGCAGTCTTTTAAAACTCTAATTTTTACAAAAACTTGCATGCATTCTATTCCATCGATTGTTTGTGTAATTTACTAGTAATTTTTAACAATAAGTAATCAAGTTTGAACATAAACATAGCTTAATGAAGATAGATATACTTGTTTCTTAAATATTTTTATCCAAATTTGGAATTTAAAAAAATCCTAATATGGCCCCGCAAAATCATCGATGGGTCTCCATCTCAGAACCCTGATTTAACAAACGACACCGAAATTTTTCAAATGTTAAATTATAGTTTTTTTTATTTATGAAAGACGCTTGAATTCTTTAATTATAATTATTGCAAGCTGACTATCTGTTACTCGTTAATAAATAATTTCTTGCTCCAGTGGTATTTAATATTAATTAAGCTTTTGGGGAAATAAAATTTAATATTTTAATTGGAATTAAAATTTTATACTATTCAATATAATTGATCGATTCAAATAATCGGATACCTAGACACACGATAAGTCTTTGATCTTAAGAATTTCCTTAATAAGTCGCATTCATAAGATATTTCAAGAAAACTGTAAATAGTTCAAAACTATACAATAAGCATGAAAATTTATTTAAAAACTGTTTTACGATAATACATTCCTTTAAATACCAAAGATTATTTTGGTATAGGAATAAAAAATTTGGAATTATCTTGCCTTGGAGATTGCTGGGTAATGTATAAATCATGTATTATTTTTTTTTAAATCACAAATTACCGATTGGCTGTCGCTGAATTATGAATACGAGCTCAATTGACCACGCCAAATTTTCCACGTTTAATTGACGTAACATCGAATCAACATATATAATATATTTGCCTGTTTGTTTTGGCGTCTAAACGGCTTACTTTAAATTTTATTTTATCATTTTTATTTTACCAAATTTTACGGGCTGTAAAATTATCAAAATTAAAAATCCTGACCGTACCCAAAATTTTGACCTCTGCAGGCCTCTGATAAATAAATTGCCAGGTCTAGCCAAATGGCCAAATTTTTTTTATAAAATTTGGTTCTATAACACGTTACTCCCCCAATCAACCAACAAATATGTCCAGAACACAAAATATCAGAAACCTACTAATATCTGAAATTAGAGATTTGTTTGATCATAAACTACGTGAAAAGGTCGCTAGGTTTATATATATCCCAATCCAAAACAGTTGAAGAATGCTGGATGCTGTTTAAGGGAGACATCCATGAAGCGAGCAAGATTCTGATAAATAATAATTCTCTGGGAAAGAATGAATAGATATCTATGATCACTTTACTTAAAATTGAGGAGCTTCGCTCGAAACTACTTTGACTGGGAGCTCTGGAAAATCACCCAAAGATCTTTAAGAATGGCAGAAGAACTTTTACGGCGAGGAAAGCTTATGAGATAGATGTAGACATGAGAAGCAATAGACTTTTTGATGCTTGTAGTAAACTCAAGTATTTCTACAAATCGAAAATTTTCAGAAAACCACCTCTCATTCGTGAAAACAACAAAGTTATTTTTGACCAGGAAGACCAAATGGCACTTTGGACAGATTATTATATGAATATCTTTGAATCCAGAAAACCTGTGAGGATATCATATGAACAACATACTGCCTCCCAATTTACATTGACCGAAATATCCGCTGCTTTGATGAAACTAAAGAATCACAAAGCCCCTGGTCCGGATAATATCACAGGAGAACAACTAAAAGCAACATCGGATGCCATACCACGCTTTCTGCTTATTATCTTCAACAAAATATGGTCTTCAGGAACGACTCCTAAGGACTGGAATTTATCCACTCTTTGTAACTTCCCAAAGATCTCGAACCCTACTAACCGGGATTACATGGCTATTGCACTTACTTCAACGGCGTCCAAGATTTTCATGGTTCTACTCAAGACCCGTATTCTGCAAACATCGCAAAATCTCTTTGCAAAATATATCTGTGCCTACCGTCCAGATAAAAATATCATGGAACCATTCCTCTCTCTTAAATTTTTTTTTTCTCTTTAGCTTTCACCTTTTCTGGTGGTAAGCTCCTTCAACATCTCTCTCCACTTTATGTTATTCATACAATCTCTTTTATTTAATTTATACTTCTTTATATTGGCTCTAACTATATGGCCCCATTGAAGTTTTGGCCTTTCTCTTTTACGTTTGCCCATCACTTCCAAACTCTCGACCTTATTTCCTATGTAGTTCATAGGTCTTCTCATTGTGTGCCCATACCACCTAAGTCTGTTTACCATTAACTTAGTCTTAATGGACACTACCTTTAAACTACTTAGTATTCTTGTACTGCGCACTTTATCCTTTCTTGTTACCCCAGCAATCATCCTCAGCATTCTCATCTCCATAGTTTGTAGACTTCTCTCGTCTGATTCTTTGATTGGCCATGTTTCCGAACTATATAGAATAGTGTACTATGGAACTGTAAATTTTTCCCTTTAATTTGTGTGGGATTCTTTTGTCAAATAGCACTCCAGATAAAGATCTCCACTTTAACCACCCTTGATTAATCTTACTTTTTATCTCTTTTTCCATTGTGCTATTTGTTTGTATAGTGGAGCCCAAATATTTGCAGCTTTCAATTGCCGATATCTGCCATTCATTTATATCAATACTCTCTGTTTCATCTCCTATTACCATATACTCCGTCTTTTCTCTATTTACTTTTAATCCGTGCTTTTCTAGGATATTTATCAACTCCGTAACGGGCTTCGAACCGGACTTGGGTCTAAATTTTTTTAAAAAATCGGGTTCGGGCCGAGTCGGGCCTTGGAATTTTTTTTAAATATATTTAAATTTATCAATTTTATATAAATTTTTTAGATAATAAAAATATTTTATTTTCTTTATAGAACTAGACGCCATATAACATATGTCTTTTGTTTTGAGTAATTATAAAAATAATTTCTATATTTAAATAAGTTCGGGCGGGGCCGGTAAATTTTCTTAAAAAATTTGGGCCGGACCGGCAAAACTATTTAAAAAAAATTCGGACCGGACTTGAAAAATTAGGCCTGATGCATGTCACTAATCCTTAACCCCATTTTTTAAAGTAAATTAAATAATTGGCTATTCTCATGTTGGCTGTTTTCCTTTCTCCAATGCAGCTTGTTTCCAAAAGATGCATAAATAACAGATTTCTATCTGTTATTCCTACATGTTAAATGTGGCCTGCCCACTAAGTAAATGTCATCATATACAAAAAATTCTATCACGAGGAAGATTATTATTGATATATAATAATAAGTCAATCAAAATTTTTCCCACAAAATGGCGTATACATTTGATTATGATGTGCGCTAGCGGTCTGCATTGGGCTGGTTTTAGGTCCAAAAGCCCTCCCACCCAATGTTTTAAAAATTTTTAACCCGCCCATAGTTTTCAAAAAAATATATACCCACCCGTCCTGCATATTTGTCTTAAATCTCTTACTAGCCCGCCCGCCCATTATTTATAAAAATTTTTTAACCCAAGACCACTTATAAAGTTTAATTATGCCATTCTTTCAATTTTTTAAGCATCTAATAAAAATATTTCAGCATTACACCTCTACAAAGTTTATAATTTAGGTAAATAATTTATGCATAAAAAAATAATAATTTAAATTATGGACAATTTATTTGATCAAATGGTATATTTATGAAAAAAATATTAATATAAAATTGACATTATATGTAATTATAATGCAAAAATAACAAGAATCGACATTGGATTCAAGCACGTTCTTCTTTATTCTAAAAACCTTCCAGCAATGCTTAATCCTCGTTCAGAAGGAGCACTAGTTACAGGAATTGTTAATATTTTTCTTGCTAATAGCTTTGGCGAATCTCCTTGTCTTTTCCACCAAAGTAGGATATCCTTTTGAAATATATCCTCTTCCTCAAGTGAGATCTTTAAATAAAAGTGAAACCAATAATAATAAATTTAAAAAAGTAATTTAAAATTTAAATTTTGTAATATACAGCTTAAAATTTTGCTAAATTATCCATATCAAAACTGGTTTCTTTAAGATTTAAATATTTTGTTATGTCATTAGGTACAATACACTCTTCTGTAACAACCTCATCCTCCCATCTGTTGGGGTTTAATTTTGATGCGGATGCTATTTATTTCAAACATTGAATTTAATATAGCTAAGCGATTTTATAATTTATTAATACCCTTTAATTGGATTCTCTTTGCTTTTGGGGAAAAGGATAAAATTAGATTTTCATCCACGTCGATGTTATATTCTTCGATGCAAATCAAATCCTACATGTTTTCAATATGTTTTAATTTCTTTCGACGTCATACTCATTTGTCGGAATTTTGGTATTAAAAATGTTGAAATTTTATGAAGCATATGGATTTCAAATTTTTCAATTATAATATTTTTAGCTTATTTCTTTTTCACAATTTGTTTTTCCCATTATATCCATATTTATTTGATTATGAAAAAGTTTTATTGTTGTTTATTACATAATATAGTTAGGTAAGTGTTCTTCACTTAAAAAAACGATTGGTACAATAAAAAAAGAAATATTGTTATTGATCATTTAAATAATTATGATTTATCTTTAGTTTGTTTTTGAATAAAAATTTTAAATTTCTTTAACCCGCCCGCCCATTGTTTAAATTTCTTAACCCGAACACCCACCCGCCCATAGTTTCAAAATTTTTTAACCCGCCCGCCGGCCCATTCTCGAAAATTTTTTTACCCGTGGGCGGGCTGTGCGCTATCATCATTTGAATAAAATTGTAGGGGGGTAGTTTTTACATTGTTTTTGTTTTGATTTTTTTGAATTTTTATAGACTCATTTTTACTTTAATATATAAAAGCAGAAGGCTTCCGATAAATTTTTTGTTGACCTGGCCTGATTATTATTTTGCGACCTCGCCAGGAATTATATAAGTTTCGTAATTTTCAATATGACTATTTAGTCCCACAGCCTGGATTTATTTTTAAAATTTTTAACGGACTTTTGATCCGGGCCTACATGTCTGTAATATCGATTGATGATGTTTGTCAATATATCCAATTCAATATCAAACATTTTAAAATAAAATATATTTATTTTTCAATAAATTATGCTATTGTTTTTTTTATTGCGAATTTTATAATATTTTTGACATTTTATACTATTTGAATTTAATAAAATTAGCAAATATTTAAAAAAATTTTTTATAGCATATTTAATATTTCCTTGACATAAATGTCATAGGGGTGAAGCAAATTTAATTAGAAATTTTAAAAACTTATATCATTTATAGTGCACATTTTTTAATTTTGATAAATATATTATTTTAGTGGAATCATCCAGCATGTATAGAGTACCTACCCTCTGAATTTCAAACAATGATGAGTTTTTGTAAATTTATCCTAAAATTTTTGTTTAAAAATTTATATAAATTCAAGGTAGTTCACAAGTTCATAGCAAATCTGTTTGATAATTATAGGGTAGATGTTCTTTCAATGTTAAAATTTTTAACAAAACGCTCGTTATAAAGGACAGTTTTAAAGATTTGTTAAAATCCTACGACATTATATGTCTAACAAATTAAATCAACTTATATTAGAATGGCAACGTTGATGAGAGGACAAAAAGAAGGGTTGGAATATCTGGAAAGCGTGAGACAACATATGTCAAGGCTGCCTAACATTGACCCCAACCAGCCATCCATCTTAATATCAGGCTTTCCCAATGTTGGGAAGTCTAGTTTTATGAATAGGGTAATATTTTTAATTTTCCTTAATCTTATTCAAATCGCATATTTTTGGTGTTTTTTAAAATACAATATACGCAAGTATTTGAACTATTAATTATAATTTTTCGGTTATTCAAACAATTTTTTATTTATTTTTCTTAATAAATTATAATAAAAAATCAGAAATTTTTATCTTCAATTTTATCTTATACTAAACACTTTCTTATAAATACTATTACATTTTTTTAAGCGGTGCTTAAACTTTTGAGCGCCGAAAGGGGGGGGGGATTATATATAAACTTAAAAGCTGAAGGAGGGGTCATTTGATGAAGGGATATTTTTTAATTATCATATTATTAGATATTATAAATATTCATATTAATATTTATAATTATTAAGTAAAGATATTAATTAAACACTGGGACTGGGAGCACACATTCGAATCAAATACCCCCTCCTTCCACAAACCATTAGCTAACCATTCTAACTTATATTTATAAAATAATTTTGATTTCCTTTGCCAGATCACGAGGGCCGATGTCGAGGTACAACCTTATGCCTTCACCACTAAATCACTCTATGTTGGGCACACTGACCATAATTATCTTAAATGGCAGGTTCGATATTATTGATTATTTCTGAGGTTGGGGAGGGGCACAAGTTTACAAATTGGAAATGAAGTAGGTAGGTATTTGAGTCTTTGGGTATTCATTATTAAAAACAAATATATACATAATAATATAGACATGGTATTTTATATGATCAATAAATCAATAGTATTTTAGAAACATTGGAGGAAAATTGGATATTTATAGTAGAGGCGGACTAACCTCTGAAATTTTTGAAAGAAGTTTTAGTCCCGGGTCATTCCATGTGAAATCAATCACCTTATAACCCGACCATCTCAGATTTTGTTAGAATTTGGTATTTAAGTTAATAAAGTATTGTAATTGACGAATCCAAAATATTAGACTCTCTATTAGAACCAGAGATATAGGGCTTCAATGTGGTTCAACTTGGTCATTTTTCAAAAAAAATGATTTTTTAAAATTGGGATGACTTTTATATTAGATGCACTATGTATATCTATTATGGCTCATTTTATAGTCCTAAGTTCTTGAACATATGTTAAATATAATTAATTTTTAGTTTATATATTTTTTTAAATTGCGGTTAAAAATTTGTAATTAATTTTTTAAAATGTTACTAAAAATTTTTCCCCAAATTTCAGATATATATAAATTAACAGGATAGTGCATAAATTTTGAGTCAGGAATTGGAAGAGATCTTGAAAATCGTTCCTCTAAAAATTCTTGCTCATCTTGATTTTTTTATGGGATGGGAAAAATAAATATTTTTATATTTTTCTAAGCGAATTTAAAGAATTCATAGGGAGATTTTATTTGAATATCATAAGGACGTTGTAAACTGGCCCGTGCAGCCAGCAAACATTTTTCCCATGGGCAGTAGGAAAAAAATGCCACTCTGCTGGGATGGCGAAGTCTACTTGATGATAACACAAATTTATAAAATTTTTCCTATTTTTATATTTCTCCGCGGACCCATCGGAATAATAATAAATGTATTTTTTTAGTAGAAATTTATTTAATGTTACTAATCTCCACATAATCGTAGTTCACCTGAAGTTTTACGTATCACTACCAGTTTGTCAATATTCACATTACCATTATATTTGTATTTATTGTTGATCATATTAATTTTTACATTCGTTGGTAAAAGTTAAATTCTATAATCTACGGAAATCCAAATAGGCTGTATAAATCACGATAAGTCAAATTCTATAAAAATTCTATAATCCAGCATCAATCATTTTGATAGTGCCCTTTATCATTATCATAAATTCTATAACTTTGTTTAACTTTAACGGTTGAGCTTCGTCTTTAGTATCAGGGTATCGTAAACATAGTTCTCCGGCGATTAATTGATCGCGAATTCTTATCTTCAAATTCGCATCTTCGGGCTAGCTCCTTTATAGTTTTTAAATAACTCAAAACGGATTCTGTAGGCCCGCGACTGTTTTTAAATACTCAAAAAGGATTCTGTAGGCCCGCGACTAATCTAATAAAATCAATTCTAGATGCCAGAACAGTTTTATCTTTATAAGTTGTTTTCAATTTTGGTATATCTGCCCATATTTTCTTAGGAAGAGTAATTCTTTCTTTTTTTTCAGTTAATATTTATTCCTCCATAAGCTATAAGTAATTTTTTCAAAGTGACGTCAGTTTGAGGAATATTTTTTTTTGTCCATAGTCGTCAATAGAAAATTTTGAGGGTATTTTATGTGTCTATAGTCGTACGTGTAGCCCATTTATCTCTTATCTTTTCATAATTTCTAAACAAATATATTATTTTTTTCATAAACTGAAATTTTTTTTTATAATTCTATATAATATTTAACTTGACCGAAGATCGAAAACCGCGCGACTTTTTTTTTACCTCGTCGCCAAATATAATATTGAAAGTTTAAAAACAATAATGAATTTTTATTTGTAATTCTTTTGCATATATACATTTATATAATTATCCAATTTAACTTCTAATAATATGCAATTTGATTAACCTCGATAATATAATATTACATGTCGGAAAGTTATAATAATATAATACACAAATAACGTCCTTTTAAAATATATAACATCCTTTTAAAATATATAACGTAACCTTTTGAATAAATACGATATTCAAATATAACAATCACAGATAACCAATAATGATCTTGCTCTAAATTATGTCGAATTTTGATGTTTTCGATATAAATATTGTAAGATTATATTCACTATAATTTTAATAAATACCCTTTAAAAGATTACAAGTTATTTATTTTCCAATATCCGATTGATTGTATTTTATAAAAAATTGCGAGTTTATATATAAAAAATTTGCTATGCAAAAACAAAACATTTTCTATGCAAAATAACAATAATCTATAATATTATTCGTACATAGACGTTCGTTAATAATCATGGGTTTTTATGTTCAAATAAAAAAAATTTGTTTATGCAAAATTTTAAAAAAAAGTAAGTTCATTACAGATAACTTAAATATTCATCTATCATTTAAATATTCAAATCATAACATAAAAAAAATATATCTTTTTTTTTAATAACTTCAACACCTTCGCACTTCTACTTAATTCTACCCCTCATACATTGTTCCCTTGTCCTACCACAGGTTCGTCCTCCTGTACCGCTAACATTTGATTGTTGGTGCTAATAGTGGGACATCTCCGTAAAATATGATCCCCTCCACAAAACCAGCAAGCCATTCTTCTTCGGGACCCCATTCCCGTTCCCTTCTACGATTATACGATCTGCTTGTGGGTCTATCTGCCGTCATCTCTCCATACCTGATCTGGGCCTCCTCTCTGGCGGCATCGATCCATCTTCTCGATTCAGCGGATCCGTCAACCATTCTAATTTCGATCTTCAAAATATAGTTTCCCACTCGCACGTATGACGCCATCTATCACGGACTAAAGCTGAAAATATACTATATTTATCATGTATTTATCTCTTATAATTCAACCGCTAATTCTCAATACTCTTAATCATTCTCGTATTACCTATGCCTCTCTCATTCTTTTTTATCAACTTGTTCATACCTTCTAGTGTACTTAATATGTAACATTCTGATTATCGTCATTCTCGCAGACTTGTTAAAGGAGCAATTTAATTATGCCTATCAGCATTCTCGACATTCTGATTCTCATAATCCTCGCAGACGTGTTAAAAACAAATCGATTATGTCTATCAGCATGCTCTACATTCTGATTCTCATAATTCTCGCAGACTTGTTAAAAAAAACAAATCAATTATGTCTATCAGCATTCTCTACATTCTGATTCTCATAATTCTCGCAGACTTGTTCAAAACAAATCAATTATGTCTATCAGCATTTTCTACATTCTGATTCTCATAATTCTCGCAGACTTGTTCAAAACAAATCAATTATGTCTATCAGCATTCTCAACATTTCAGTAATTTAATCGATTTACAACGCCATTTATCACTAATCTAGACACCTAGGTCTTAATTGCTTAATATGCCTCGAAACTACTCCTATTCTTCCTTCAATTTCTACTTCTACCTTCTTGCTCCCTATATTCTTCTTCACTATACCTTTCCCCCATTTAAATGGGCCATCAAAAAGTAATATCCAAACTAGGCTTCCGATCTTAAATCTGTCATTAATTATAACTTCTTTCTGTTCTATTCTTTCTTTCAGAAAATCTAATTCAGTTCTGGTTTTTCTACCTAAAAATATCTCTGCTGGTGAGTATCCTTTGTTTCTCTTGGTATTGTTGTACGCTAATAGTAATAACCACCATTTTCCTTCTCCATATTTTTCCTTTTTTAACCAACTCTTAACTAGCGCTTTCTCTCCGCTTGTCCATTACTTCTCGGGTAATGTGGTGGTGCTAATAAATGTTTAATCTTCCATCTATCACAAAATTTGTCAAAATCTCTGCTTATAAATGCTGGACCACCATCTGATACTAAGGTCTTCATTAATCCATATTTACTTACGAAGTCTCTTACCTTATTCAAAGCTACTTTCGTCGTCAGACTTGATACCGGCTGACAATCTATCCATTTCGAACCTGCATCTACCATTATAAAATATTTCTTCCTTTCATATTCTAAAAAATCTACGTGTATTCTTTCACAGGGTACGTCTGTTTCTGGCCATTTATCTCCCCTAACTTTTGCAGGTACATTCGCACACTTATTACATGTTTCACAACTCTTAGATAATTCTTCAATTTCATTATTCATTCTGGGCCACCAAATGTATTCCCTCGCTTTATTCTTCATTCTTTCTATGCCCTGATGTCCTGTATGTACGGCTGCTAACATGTCCTTCCTTAACCTACTTGGTATCACTAAACGATATCCTCTCATTAAACAATTGTCTTCTATATTCAATTCACCTCTACTGTTCTTAAAGGCCTGGTCTCTATCTTCCCATTCTTTATCTCTCTTCAAACAGGCTCTAATTCTCATTAATTCTTCATCCTGCTGAGAAATCTTGTCTACAAGCTCTAAAGTTATCGGTCTTTCTCTTGTGTCTATCCTTAAAGCTCTTATCACATTACAATTTAGTTCATCTTCTTCACTATATTCTAAAATATTTATCATTGGCTCTATTTCCTTGTCCTCCTCTAAGTCCTTATCCCATAATCTCGATAATATATCTGGTAAACAATTTTGTTTGCCTGCTCTGAATCTTATTTCGAAATCAAAATTCCCTAACAACATCAACCATTTCTGTAACCTTGGAGACATCATCAACTCATTATTATCTCTTTTAAAAAGCCCTACCAGCGGTTTGTGGTCTGTATATAATACAAATCTCCGGCCTAACAAATACTCTCTACATTTGGTCAAACCAAACCTGACTGCTAAGGCTTCCCTTTCTATAGTTGAATAATTTCTTTCAGCCTTATTAAACTGTCTAGACACAAATATTAGCACCACCACATTACCCCTGAAGTAATGGACAAGCGGAGAGAATGGTAGCGCTAGTTAAGAGTTGGTTAAAAAAGGAAAAATATGGAGAAGGAAAATGGTGATTATTACTATTAGCGTGCAACAATACCAAGAGAAGCAAAGGATACTCACCAGCAGAGATATTTTTAGGTAGAAAAACCAGAACTGAATTAGATTTTCTGAAAGAAAGAATAGAACAGAAAGAATTTATAATTAATGACAGATTTAAGATCGGAAGCCTAGTTTGGATACTACTTTTTGATGGCCCATTTAAATGGGGTAAAGGTATAGTGAAAAAGAATATAGGGAGCAAGAATGTAGAAGTAGAAATTGAAGGAAGAATAGGAGTAGTTTCGAGGCATATTAAGCAATTAAGACCTAGGTGTCTAGATTAGTGATAAATGGCGTTGTAAATCGATTAAATTACTGAAATGTTGAGAATGCTGATAGACATAATTGATTTGTTTTGAACAAGTCTGCGAGAATTATGAGAATCAGAATGTAGAAAATGCTGATAGACATAATTGATTTGTTTTGAACAAGTCTGCGAGAATTATGAGAATCAGAATGTAGAAAATGCTGATAGACATAATTGATTTGTTTTGAACAAGTCTGCGAGAATTAGAATGTAGAGAATGCTGATAGACATAATTGATTTGTTTTTTTTAACAAGTCTGCGAGAATTATGAGAATCAGAATGTAGAGCATGCTGATAGACATAATCGATTTGTTTTTAAGTCTGCGAGGATTATGAGAATCAGAATGTAGAGAATGCTGATAGGCATAATTAAATTGCTCCTTTAACAAGTCTGCGAGAATGACGATAATCAGAATGTGACATATCAAGTACACTAGAAGGTATGAACAAGTTGATAAAAAAGAATGAGAGAGGCATAGGTAATACGAGAATGATTAAGAGTATTGAGAATTAGGAAACGGTTGAATTATAAGAGATAAATACATGATAAATATAGTATATTTTCAGCTTTAGTCCGTGATAGATGGCGTCATACGTGCGAGTGGGAAACTATATTTTGAAGATCGAAATTAGAATGGTTGACGGATCCGCTGAATCGAGAAGATGGATCGATGCCGCCAGAGAGGAGGCCCAGATCAGATATGGAGAGATGACGGCAGATAGACCTACAAGCAGATCGTATAATCGTAGAAGGGAACGGGAATGGGGATCCCGAAGAAGAATGGCTTGCTGGTTTTGTGGAGGGGATCATATTTTACGGAGATGTCCCACTATTAGCACCAACAATCAAATGTTAGCGGTACAGGAGGACTAACCTGTGGTAGAACAAGGGAACAATGTATGAGGGGTAGAATTAAGTAGAAGTGCGAAGGTGTTGAAGTTATTTAAAAAAAAGATATATATTTTTTTTAATAACTTCAACAAATTGTTTTTAAGATTCTGATGGAATCTCTTTTGCTGTTCAGTAATAAAAGCATGGCGAATCAAAATAAAATTTTTTAAATAAGTAATTAAGAAATTCTCAGCTGTTTGCGTTTGGGTCTCTAGACTGGTTCTATCTACAGATATCCATTGCTTGAACGTTATACTGTATATAACATGTGATAAATTTTATAATTTAGCCCTTAATGCTTGGTTCGCAGGACATTCATGACATTCGCCAAAATAACAGGCTGGCAGGGGAGGATTGCAAATCATTTTTGGAATTATGTCTTTGTAAGTCTTTATATCAAAATCTTTAATTTTTGTTAAAGTAGCTAAATTGCTACCTATTATTAGCAACTTAACATTCTGATGGATTAGGCAGACACAAACCGAGTGAGTGCCACTTGAACCTGGCATTATGCAATTTTTAGGGCACAATTAGGTGAATTTTGAAAAATTTTAAGAGAAGAGTAGATAGTTTTAAAATTTATATAGATAAATTATTAAGAATTAACCGTTCTTGAACATTAATACTTTCATCATTTCCAATTATAGAAAGGCAATCTTTTTTTCAGGCAGTAATCTACTATATTCATCGTTTAAATAGAAACTTTTTACAACGTCAACTGTGCTCTGATCTATGGTTTTACCTGCCTTGGGATTAGGAGTTGAAAGAATCACCATTTGACCAAGTATGAATTTTGATTACGGATCATATAAAACGAAGCATTAAATTGTTTTTTAATTTTGTGAATGCTCCAATTTGGAGGTTATGTCGTTAATAATTGATATTTTTGTGTTTTTGACAATAATGGATAATTATTTTTCATATGAATTATCAAATCGTCGCTACCAGTTGTATTCATTTTTGGTTGAAGAATTTTGCCAATAGCTGTTGAAATTCTGCTGAGCTTTTTCTTGGGATATCCTTTTTCTCTTAGTCTCTTTTTTTTATTAGAGAATGGCCCCATTTTATTTAAAGTAGAATTTAAGGATTCTAAGTGTAAGGAGTTGCGCATTGTCGTTATTAATTGGATAATCATTTTCTATATCAGTGGAGTTTAAGAAATTATTTGAAGTTGTAGGGATGTTGCTACCTCTAAAATTGGAATACTATTCTTCTTTTTATATAAAAATTTGCGACACTTAGGACAAATATATTTATTCTCCTAATTTTATGATACATTGTCATCCAAATCGTCACTTTTCTTAAACCTTTTTTGAAATAGTGATTTGGAAGATTCAATGGATTTGTACTAAACATATTAATAAAATATTAATTTATTTTAGAAATTATAAATTATAAATTTTAGGAAAAAGTAACAGATAAAAAAATCGATAAATTATTGGAAAAAATAATTAATGCTTAATAAATTTTATTATCTATAAATTAAATTCAAGGAAATTTAATTAAAATTATTTTAAATATTTTTATTATATGCTTACTATTAATTATTAGAAAAATATTTTATTATGGAATAAAAAAATTCTTAGATTGACTTATATTGTTAAAATTGATTTTTTAAATTACTTACGCTATCTAGCGGATTTTTTGAAAATGAGATTTTTCTTAATTAATTTTTTTGGCCACATTCTGAAATTTTTTATATTAACAGTTCTTGGTACTCTTTACAAAATATCTGAAATTTGGAAAAAAAAATTTAGTCTAAGATTTTAAAAAATTAATTACAAATTTTTAACCGCAATTTAAAAAAAATATATAAACTAAAAATTAATTTTATTTAACATACGTTCAAGAACTTAGGGCTATAAAATGAGCCATATAGATATACATAGTGCATCTAATATAAAAGTCATCCCTTTTAAAAATCATTTTTTTCGAAAAATGACCAAGCTGAGCCACTTTGAAGCCCTATATCTCTGGTTCTAATAGAGAGAGTCTAATATTTTGGACTCGTCAATTACAATACTTTATTAACTTAAATACCAAATTAACAAAATCTGAGATGGTCGGGTTGTAAAGTGATTGATTTGACATGGAATGACCCATCCCAGATTTTATAAAGTTGATTAAATGGATGAAATTACGATTACAAAAAATATAAATAAAATAGAACGAAAAGACCAACATAGAAACATGTTACTTTTTATTTAATGTTTATTTAGTATTTATCGAGCTTTTTATAATAATAAAATAAACTCAGGTTATTGACACCCCTGGTATATTAGACAAACCTCTTGAACAGAGAAATACTATCGAAATGCAGGCCATAACCGCCTTAGCCCACATAAAGGCTATAGTACTCTACTTTCTTGACGTGTCGGAGACATGTGGCTACTCGTTGCAAGATCAGGTTAGCATTTTATTAGAACTGTTGATTGATTTTAAAAGTAGAAATATTTTTATTTTTATAGGGTAAAACAGGTTTATTGCATCTAAAGTAGAGGTCTGCATTACCCAATGTTTTAAAAAAATTTTAACCCGCCAACCCTACCCGCCCATATTTTAAAAAAAAATATACCCGCCCGCCCCGCCCATTTGTCTAAAATTCCTTACCCGCCCGCCCATTAGTCTAAAAATTTTTACCCGCCCGCTCATTTATAAAAAATTTTAACCCAAGTAAATTTAATAATAGCCATTCTTTCAATTTTTTAAGTATCTAATAAAAATACTTCAGCATTACACCTCTACAAAAAGTTTATAATTTAGGAAATTAATTTAAGCATAAAAAAGTATTCAATTTAAATTATGAACAATTTATTTGATCAAATAGAATATTTATGAAATAAATATAAAATTGATATTATATGTAATTATGATGCAAAAATAATAATGAATCGACATTTTCTGGATTCAAACACGTTCTTCTTTGTTCTAAAAACCTTCCAGCAATGCTAAATCCTCGTTCAGGCACTAGTTGCAGGTATTGCCAATATTTTTCTTGCTAATCTTGATAGCAACCCGCCCTCCCATTCTCGAAAATTTTTTTACCCGCCCACTTAGATGGGCGGGCGGGCCGAAATTCCGCCCAATGCAGATCTCTAATCTAAAGGATTACCATAGTAATTTGTATGCTATATATATTTCTAAAAATTCGAACGCGTTCAAAGTTCATTGATAAAATTCTAACACCTTCACGTTCGTTCAAAACTTTATTAATAAATTTAATTTTAATATTTATGTAAGGCAAAGGAAATTATTAAAAGAAATCTCTAAACATATATATTTTAAATTTTATTAAAAGTTTATTTGCAAATCATTTAAGTATATCTTATACAATTTCATCGACTTTATATATATTTCTATAATGAGTAATTTTACATTTCACAATTAATGAAAATAAAATAAATAAAGAAACTTGACTAAAACCAAAGTTAATTGAAAATATATAATTGACCTTTAAGTAAAATCGATTTGATTTTAATGAAAGAGAAATTGTAATAATTGATTAGAATAAATTGTGAGCGATTGTATTGAATAATTAAGGAAGAATGATGATTTTATTTTTAACTAAGATCAAGAAAACAAAAGGTAAAAGTAATCATTATCATCTTGGTATGTATACAAAATTAACATCAATTTAATATTAAATAAAAATCAATGTATATAACGTTTTAAAAAATCAATTTAATATTAAATATAATATAATATATCGTTTTAAGCCTTAGGTCTTCTATTATACAAAATACATTAATAAACATTGTTACTTGTATTTAACATGCATCACCCCCCAAAAAAAAATATTTAAAAAAAATTAAGTAATGACAATACAATTGATAATACGAAATAATTTTGAGAGAATATCAAAAAACTGGGAAAAGTATATCAAATATCATAACAAGAATTAAAAATTTGTATTACGGGGTATGTATGATACATATATTATCAAAAATTTATTAGAAAATATTTGAAAGAAATAGTTAAATAACAATGATTAACCAACAAATCAAATAAATTGGGAGGGAAGTGGGGAGGGGTCAAACTAGCAATACTATATAGTTTTTTTTTCGTAGTTATACCCTTGACTTCGACATATATAAGAAAGGTATAATTTACACTATAATTGTGCTAGTAGTTATCCATAATAGTTCTTTTTCATAATTATAAATAAATTACACTATATATGGTTAATGGAGAGGGGTCAACCTAAAAATAGCATATAGCTTTTTTTCGTAGTTACCCTTGACTTAGATCTATAAGAAAGGTATAACTTACACTATATAAATTGGAATAATATTAATAATAACCAATACTGGTTTTAATTTAATTATTATATTACCACATTCCAGAAATTGTATTATTTTAAATACTAATCCTTGTTTTTAAACAAAAAAAATTAAATTTACAAGTTTAAAAAAAAATTTTTAGGTTATTTTAATTGTTAAACATAAAAGGTGCTTACAAAATCTTTAGCAAAAAAATTTTTTTTTTATAACGATTAAATTGAATCATTCTTTAAACAACGGTCTTTTCATCTTCAGACCCATACCTAACACGCAAAGGATGTAACCAGTCTCTTTAACACGTCTCTTCAATTTCAGACCCATACCAGGTGCACATATGTTGAATTCAGTCTCCGCACCAGCTTCCAATACTGGTGCCCCTATCCTCCACCATAATGAAAGAGAAATTGTAATAATTGAATAGAATAAATTGTGAGCGATTGTATTGAATAATTAAGGAAGAATGATGATTTTATTTTCAACTAAGATCAAGAAAACAAAAGGTGAAAGTAATCATTATCATCTTGGTATATTATATATACAAAATTAACATCAATTTAATATTAAATAAAAATCAATGTATATAACGTTTCAAAACATCAATTTAATATTAAATATAATATAATATATCGTTTTAAGCCTTAGGTCTTCTACAATACAAAATACATTAATAAACATTGTTACTTGTATTTAACAGATTTTATAATTTTTAGAAGTAAAATATATCATTTAAACGTTTTTACCAAAATTAACCCTTTAACAACTTTTAATAGATTAACCTTGTAAAATTTAAATCAGAATTAAACTACACAAAGATTGACAGAGAAGTCTTGTCTATAATATACACGGTATTGAACAAAATTTACAATAATCAACCACAAGCCCCTCGTATATATTTTTACGAAGGGACTGAAGGATAATTTGGCGATGGGAGCTCACGATTTTACGATAATACATAGACCGGGGAAACAAAATATAGTATAGATTGTTTGTCTAGATTACCACAGACGATCACATAAGAGATGATACAAGGAATAGATTGTAAAATAATTGATGATAAATTATGGGATATACCAATAAATTTCAAAATAATAGTTAAAGAAAAAAGTGTTGATAAAGAATTAATGGAAATCATCGACAATATTAGGAATGATGAACCGATAAAGATCAAAACATACAAAAATATGGAGATGGAATTGAGCTTGATAAAAGATTCTCTCTTTAAGGAAAATAGGATTAGATTTTATAATTTTTATAAGTATAAAATAACATTTAAACCTTTTTACCGAAATTAACCTTTTAACAACTTATTAAACATTGTAAAATATTATTTAACAAATTTAATATGAATAAATGATTTTAGAACAATATATTAAGCCATATTTAAAATAAATAGTATTTTTATACATATAAATAAAATATAATATAGTGAATAAATTTTATTTATAAAAATAATTATATTATTTTTAACATTAAAATTTTTTATATATCATTAAAATTTATTTATATAATTTATAATTATAATCAGGGTTGTGTATTTGACAGGTCAAATTTATTAAATAAATGTTTTTAAGACAATATTAACTTTATTATATATAATAGTAAAAAAATGAATCTACGTAATATAAAATTATATTTTTTTAAATTCTATAATTAATGCTACGATTTCCATAGCAGAGTCTTGTTTGATTTATATTCAATATTATAATTTTCTTAAATTTTTTAAATCAATCTTAGATTATACTCTTACCAATTTGTTGGTTGTCAACTTCAATTGATTTCTTTTCTTCTTATAAATTTTGCCCCAAACCGACTAATTTCTTTCTGAAAAAGAAGTATAACTAGGAATTATTGGTAAGATATTTGACACATGTTTTAGTTGGGCACGTTCCAACAACTTGAGGCCGAAATCTGTTATGAAAGTTATTTTAGCTATTAAATATACCCTTTTACTTTTAAATTTATGATATTACTTTAAATAATTTGATTATCATCACCTTGTAAAATGTCTAATTCTTATATTATATCACGCTTCATCAAATTACTGCTAGTAAGATGTTCCCCTTATATTGAGCCAATAAATAATCAGCTGTGTGCGCATATGTATTTGGATTGTTTTTTTATTTCAAATGTATCATTAAATTTTTTTTCTTCAGATAGAAAAATTATAAAATGTTAGCATGATTGAATTATGTGTTTTCCAAATTAATCATCTCGTTTTTTCGTGGGCCAAAGTACATTTATCCCTTTGCACTTACAACAATAAAATAGCTAAATGTTAAAGAATAAAAATTTTAAATTTTTCGTTCAAAATTCTACATTTAGTATATCATTGGTAATTCCTTTCGGACAAATATCCAACTTCTACAACATCTGCTTTCAGAGCTTTCTTACATATTTGAATTTATTCTTACATTCTATTGACAATGTCCATCTAGTTTAGATAATGAAATATAAATTGGCATAGTAATTTTCTCAAACCATGTTTTAGCAAAATTATTATATTATTTATATATTGAGATCCAATCAAATTATTAATGAGAAAAATTCTTTTATTATTTTAATATGAAAATTCTTTTATTATTTTAATATGAAAATCTTATATTTTAATATAAAATTATAACTAAATCGATGCCTTGATGATACAATTTTAAATAAATTGTAACCTAATTAGATTGATAGACATGCTTTGAATACATATTATAAACCACTATATTTATTCACCAATAATATTTTAGAGTATTTTACCAGGTCAAATACTTATTCGGTCAATTGACCGGTTAATGCCAACCCTGATTACAATACTTTAAATTGTGCTAAACAATTTAGATAGAAAGAAAGAAAGAAAAGCTATTAACTATTTTATATCTATGAATATTATTATAATAATCATAATAATTTACAATCTAAAATAAATTAAACAGGCTACTTATATTTATAGTTATACTAGTTGATGACCCGTCAAGAATGACGGGAATAATAAAATCTTGAACTATTATAAGAATTTTTTTAAATACATTTTTTTTTATAAAATAAATGAGAAATTTAGTGATTATTTATCATTTTACTAAATTTAGCGTAAAATATATGAAATTGTAATCAAAAATGTAGTGTAGATATTGATAAATTGGTATTGTATGTCATTTTCAGAGTTCAAATATTGTTGTTGAGATAAAATTTTTATACTGGCATATTTTGGGGTGGTAATATGAGATAAATGTATTGGCTAAATATAATTTAAATTTATTTGTTAAATCTAAATTATAATAAGTATTTGGGATTAGTAAGGGAGGTTAATTTTCTGGCATGAGAAGATATTGATAAATAGATATTTTATACTATTTGCAGAGCTCCCATATTGTGGTTGAGATAAAAAAAAATTATTACCATATTTTGGGGTGGTAAGTAATTTAAATTTATTTGTTAAATCTAAATTGTAATATAAAAATAATTTATAAAAATTAATAAATTTTACTTTGATTGAATATAAATACTTACGCTAAAATTAATATGAGATAAATGTTTATTTTTCAATTGGCTAAATATAATTTAATTTGCTATTTTAAATTTAATAATATTCATTCTTATCATAATTTGAGGTGAGGTTAGTATTCTTATAACAATAAGATCTAAATTATATAAATTAATTGAAAAATATGTTAATAGCAAAATAATAACATATATAAGAAAGATTATATTACAAAATGTAATATAGAAGGTGGCTGAGTGGGAAGAACCTTTGCCTTTAAAACGTTAAATCATGTGTTCGAATCCCGTGGTATACAAAAAATTTTCTTAAAATTTAACATTAGAGATATATAGTCTCCATCGATTTATTTAACATTAAGAAGATAGGAAAGTTGATAGAAAAAATAAAAATTAACATTAAGTTGATAGGAAAGTTGATAGGAAAAATAAAAATTAACATCAAGATTATACGAAAACGTTCAATTCTTGATTACGGTGATTATATATAAAATAATAAATATTACAATCAAGTGCCTCTTAGAACTTGAAGATTTTAAAACTGATTTACTTTTTATACACGTTTTATATTTGGCTAGGATAAAGTTAGTTCATTGAATATAGAATTTTATTGAAAAGTATATTTCATGTTAATGTTAATTCATGTGATTCTGAATTTTCAAAATCAGATAATGATGATGAAATAACAACATCCAAATAATATTCAAAATAATAAACTATACTATATGACAGAAAAAGTGGCTAGTTAAAAATTTACATGTGGTAAATGCAGCTGATTAAAAAATTACCGTTTTTTCTTAAAAAATTCAAATAAATCTAAGATTGAACGAACGTAAAAAACGAAAGCGTTTGTCAAAAAAAAAAATAACGCCGTTCATCATTTTTTTAAAAATCGAACTTGTTCACGACAACATTCGTAATTTGTATATATTTTTGGATATGTCTTTCAGTAATGGTATAATTAAGTAAAAATAAGATCTTTTAACAAGGTTATTATAATTTTTTCTTTTTTATTACAATGGATTCGAAGGATATCTATGCAGAGAGGTGTCTTTGCATAAAACTTGTTAAAAGGGTAATTTTAAATGTTCTAAATACGGATTCCTTTTGTAAACATGCAAGTATCAAGTTACTTAAACAATGGAGATAAGAGTATGTACTATGGATATGATATTTCTTTCTTACTATATTAGAATGATTAATGTTTTTTGTGGGATAATATCAAACTATACAAAAATAAGAAATATAAGAACAAGGTTGCAAATTGTAGAAGGAAGATATGTTTTTAGAGCCCTGCATCGGACTATTTTTTATTGAACTGTTTAAAAGGTACAATAGAAATAACGAAAATTTTAATTATTTAATATTTATAAAGAAATTAGAAAAAAAACAAAATAATTTTCAATTTTGTTTATCCGAGTTCTATCTGGTCTTAAATTAAATTTAAAATTAAGGTCCGAATTCAATCAACCTGAGTTTTCGATTCGGATCTATCCGTGCAGGATTCTAGTAATGATATTTGATAAGCTTGCATTTTCCTTAATTTTTTTGGCAAAAAGCTGTATATTAATATTTAAGTTTTTAAATATTTTTATAAAATTATTTCTTTTCTTAAAATTATTTCCAGGTTGCTCTCTATGCAAATATACAACCGCTATTCATTAATAAGGTTATAACAAGAAATTTATTTCCATATTTTATAAAACGTTTCATATATATTTCTAACATATAATCCTTTTAAATTATATCGTTGTTTTTCAACTACAAAATATATATTAATACAAAACAAAATTATACATTCAGAAAATTGTTTTGATGTGTTTTCATATTTTGTGCTTTCTAAGCTTAAAACTTATTTCAGGAAATCTAGTATTGATGTCTTAATTTCAAAAAATTTATAAAGATATGTTTAGCCACGTTTTTTATTTTAAAAAAAGGCTTATTTCATATTTTGGATAAATTTTCTACTTTTATTGTTTTATATTTTGGACGCAGCCTTAAAATATCAATAAGCTAAAACTAATTATCTTATATTAAATAAGTTCTTCTACATTTTCGACTTAAATAACTTTCTTTTACTCCTGTGAAATTGTTGAATGCCGAAAATGTTTATCACATCTTTTTATCTTTTTAAAATTAGCCCATAATGATTATAGCTAATAAGGTTGACATAAAAGGTCTCGACGAATTAAGTGAAGAGAATAGGCTTTTGTTGGATAAAACGTTTTATTCTCAGGATGTTCCTTTCAAGACTATGAGCGCATTGACACACCAAGGGGTCATAGATGTCAAAAATGAAGTAATTTTTGTGGAAATTTGTATTATATATTTGGAATATGTTTTGATACTTTTATCTCTAACACATTTTTTGGTGATCATATTTTTTTTCAATTATTAAAACATCTCTTTCATTGGAGTGTAATTTGGTTATTATTAGATCATATATTAGAGATAAGTATATTAACATTTAACACAACAATAAACAAATAACTTTGTTACGAATATGTAACAATATTCTATTTTTTGTGCTCTACGATAGGAAAAGGAGAAATTTTCTTATCACGAGATTTTTTAAATTTTATTTTTAAAAAAAATACAACAAAATTAGGCATGCGATAGATTGTTGGCCTTCAGGGTCGAACACAAAAGCAAGAGTAAAAAAATGGAGCTTATAGCTAATCGATTAAGGATGGCCATTCCGATCAAAACCGATATCGGCGTATATTTATTTTGTTTAATTCTTTCATCCTTACATTTTTATTTATATTTTTTATTAGCATTCCAATGTTCATTTATATACTTAATCAAGGCCAAAAGATTACCGTTCATTCCTCCAGGTGCTATGGAGAGACTGATAAGCAAGCTCGATTCCAAAGCCAAAGCTAAAACTCTTCGAGAAGAATCATTATCCAAGTATCACGATGGAGTTAGATACGACGAACAGCGCATGAATATTGACGAAGAAATTCCTATAACCAAAAAAACAGTTAGTCACTTTTAGCTTTATAACTTGTAAAAAATTTTGGTCCAAAATGAACGGTACCAAAGACATATCAGTCAAAAGTTTTCGTTCAAAAGATTGTCCGCACTACTTTCTAATATTTATTTGCTATCTTTGTAAAATAATTTTTAAAAAAATAAGCAAAATTAAATTATTCTATATTTTATAAAATATTAAGCCTGATTATAATAGAGCTTTATAACCTGTATTATATCCATATTTTCTAACATCAGAAGAGAATTTTTAAAAATAATACCATCTTTTTTTAGATTTACCTAACTATAATCATAAAGTAATTTGATCATAAATTCTTCCACTTTTCTGATTGGTTTATTTAATGGTAAATTAAAATTATATCTAAAATATTGTTTAAAAAAATACTTGGACTTATCTGATATATTAAATAAATACATAAATCGAATAATTATTTGAATATTAATTCATATAAATAATGATATCGTCCATTTTGACTGAATATGGACCAAAATACGATCAAAAGAGACCCTCTCAATATTTTATGCTCTATTTTATTTAAAAATAGGAAAGGGATATAGAAATGGAGATGGGCGATGATTACGTTTTAGATTTAAAGAAACATTACGATTTGGCTAACATTGACCACGTTTACGATATTTTACCCGAGATACTGAACGGCAAGAACGTGGCTGATTTCGTTGATATGGATATTTTCAAGGTAAAATAAATTTCTAATATTAGACATTTAGTTTTAAGTGTTGTTAATAGAATTCATAGCTAAATTTCAATAATCAAGCATGGATACATTGATCTATTTATATGTCCTTAATAAGTTTTACTTTTATTATATACTGAAATATATTTTTAAATCTAAGAAAACTAATATTCTGAAAATAAAATATATAATAAAACGAAGAAATTGGAAGAACTCGAAAGAGAGGAAGAAATTAAAATCGAGACAGGCTTCTATGAAACTACGCTATCAGATAGCGATCAAAATCCTCCTGAAATTAAAACGTTGGCTAAAAAGTAAATAATTACCCTTGAAGTATAAATTTTTCAATAGCACATAATTATACCTACATATACATAGACTAGAGATCTGCATTGGATGGGTTTTCGGCCCGCCAGCCCATCTAAGTGGGCGGGCAGATGGGCTGGTAAAAAAATTTTCGAGAATGGGCAGGCGGGCGGGCAGTTTAAAAAATCTTGAAACTATGGGTGGGTGGGCGGGTTAAGAAATTTAAACAATGGGCGGGCTGGTTAAGGAAATTTAAAATTTTTGTTCAAAAACAAACTAAATAAAAATCATAATTAATTAAATGATCGATAACAATATTTCTTTTTTATTGTACCACTCGTTTTTTTTAAGTGAAGAACACTTTACTAGTTTTTCGACATTTTTATCTAATTGTTCCCACCATATATAATGTCTCGTAATGGATTTCATTGATGTAATACCCGGATGTCCCGTATGCAATATATATAATACTCTTTTTTAAAGTGAGTACGGAATGATTAATTTGCCATTCCAAAATAAAATACCGTCATCATTTTCTATTTCATCTATTCTTGTTCTAAAAGCTTGTAATTCTGGTAATTGATTTTGTATATTTATACCATTTATTAATATATTTACTTTTCTTAAAATTGGACTTTTGCGGTTTCCTCTCTAGGTTCTTTCTTGATAGAGTTAATGTGTCATAAGTAAGATTTCTTATATATTTCACTGTTTTATTTTCGCTTGTTATTCGCGATAAAGCATCTGCAATTATATTATTAGCGCCATTCTTGTACATTATTTCATAATTATATGCAGATAATTTATAAGACCAACGTAATAATCTATGGTTTTTTAATGAGCTTAAATCTCTGCAATGACCATATATCTTTATTAAAGGTTTGTGGTCTGTTCGTATTTTAAATTTTCGTCCATACAAATAGTTATGAAATTTTTTACGCCGTTTATTATTGCCTTTGCTTCTTTGTCTATTGTAGAATAATTCTTTTCAGCGTCTTTTAAAGTTCTTGAGGTGTAAGCATTGGAAATTTGTTACCATTATCATATTTTTGCAACAGCTCCAAATTATTGGTTAGATGCATCTGTTTCTAATATTAACTCAAGGTC
The DNA here is from genome assembly GCF_954871325.1 of Gordionus sp. m RMFG-2023. Taxonomy (NCBI): domain Eukaryota; kingdom Metazoa; phylum Nematomorpha; class Gordioida; order Chordodea; family Parachordodidae; genus Gordionus; species Gordionus sp. m RMFG-2023. The sequence goes on from NC_088775.1 coordinate 21,489,227, forward strand.
CGGTTAATAAAACTGTATAGTATTTTTTTCTGTTATTATTCCTAATAGCATGAAAACGATTACAAAAATAGCACGGTATTTTATTTTGGAATGGCAGATTAATCATTCCGTACTCACTTCTAAAAAGTTGTACATATATTGCATACCTGACATCCGGATCTCACTTGAGGAAGAGGATATACATCAAACGGATATTCTACGTTGGTGCAAACGACAAGAAAAAGATTTGCCAAAGCTATCAAGATTAGCAAGAAAAATATTGGCAATTCCTGCCTAGTGCTTCTTCTGAACGGGGATTTAGCATTGCTGGAAGGTTTTTAGAACAAAGAAGAACGTGTTTGAATTCAGAAAATGTCGATTCATTATTATTTTTGCATTTTTTTCATAAATATTCTTTTTGATCAAATAAATTATCCATAATTTAAATTGATTATTTTTTTTATTAAATTAATTTCCTAAATTATAAACTTTTTGTAGAAGTGTAATGCTGAAATATTTTTATTAGATGCTTAAAAAATTCAAAAAATGGCCATAATTAAATTTTATAAGCGGGCTTGGGTTAAATTTTTTTATAAATAATGGGCGGGCAGGTAAGGATTTTTAGACAAATGGACGGGGTGGGCGGGTATATATTTTTTTGAAAATTATGGGCGGACTGGGAGGGCGGGTTAAAAAATTTTAAAACATTGGGAGGGCGGGCTTTTGGTACAAAAACCCGCCCAATGCAGATCTCTAACATAGACTGTCAATTCATTGAAATTTATTTTGAAGTGTCATTCACAAATCAGCGGATGACACGCCATTATGGTTTCCCATTTATTTAAATAGAACTATGATTTTTTTTAAAAAAAGTTTTCAAAAAATTATAATATGAATTAATTACATGGGTAATCGAAATTGCATGTCATCAGTTGATTTGTGTCGATATACATTTGAATCAGCTTAGGTAATATTATAATATCATTGAAAATACTAGTTTGCAAAATCTACCCTGATGGAGGCGAGATAATTTTTAGCCCAACAAATCAAAAAATTTAGTATAGTAAGAATTATTAAAATTTACAATATTTCATTGATTTTTCATATTTTGATAAGTATCCGTTAAAAACCTTTCTTCCTAACAAAAATATGATTGTTTTTTATTTTCTTAGGTAAGCTAACGCTAATTTATTTGAATTATAATTACATTCTTTAACTTAAAAACATATTTTTTTATAAATATATATAAATTAAAACATTATTTAAAAAACAAAAATTATTTAAGTAATTCATCGGGATTTGATAATCTATGAAAAATTTCGATAGATATTATTTGCCTTATCTAATAACCCTCATTTGGATCACCTCTGATTTACGGTATCTTTTATCCTATTGTTTTGAATAATTTAGGACTCGAGGTTTAAATATATCACAGATGTCTCAAAAAACCGGAATAAAATAGATTGCTTAGGTAGCCGTTTTGTATTCATTGGTTTTTAAGTTTTCTGCTATCATTATGGAGTTAGTAGATAAGGATTTGGTAAAACGATCTACTAAAGTATAATGCCAAGCAAGGAGGATTCCTTATTTCCAACAGATTAGGGCCTCTTATCAGGGCTGTTTGGTTTTCGGGGCTGAAGCCAGAGGGTTCCAACGAGGAGAATGTTGGCTTTCATTGATGACATCAGGGTTGGGCACGTTAAAGTGTGCGGTTACCGTTATTCAAGGAAAAAATATGATTATTTTCGTTACCTCAAAAAAAGTTAACAGTTATGTTACCATTATTCAAAACATGTAACAGTTATAAAAGCTCTTCGTTACATTAAAAAAATGTATTCATTTATTTTGCTGCAAGTCATTAAGATAATAAAAGGCAGTATAAACTATAAATACACACTAATTTGTTTGTATTTTTTATCCAAATTAATATAATAATAATGAAATATTATCATTTTAGCATTTGATGAAAGAACTCATTTTTCAAATAGAATATCATAGACTATTAATCATAATAGCAAAAGAAAAGAAATTCGATGGGCTAGGTTGGTAAATTATTAAATTTAAAAAATTTTAATTGTCGATATTTATGCAGTATATTAATTTCAAATGATAGATCATGAAGTATAAATTACTTGACATCATTTATATTCTTTATAGAGTCCAAATCTGAAAATATAATAAAATCACATGTAGAGGTAGTTACGTCTGGGCTGTTAAAAATAAGTGCAGATTATATTCCTAAGGATTTTGCAGTCAAAAGATCTTATAGTTTTTTTTATTATAAAATGATAACCCTAGTATTAATTTTAAAAATAGCGAATTTCTAACGTTAAGTTACTCAAAAAATATAACGGTTACAGAGCGTTGTTACATTTTCAAATTTATAGTATTACAACGTTATACTATTTGTTGTTCAACCCTGCATGGCTTAGTATCTGAGGAGTCTGTCTTTTGAAGAGCAACAATATAGTGTGGTGATCTAGGCTGTCGATATGGAACAGAGAGTACATGTCGTTGATATTACAATTTCATAGTCTATTCGAAAACCAGTAATGATTCTAAGCTCTTCATTGGTGAGTAAGTAATAGACTATATTATAACTAGGTATTATTTCTAAACATTCGTGACATGTGACGAGGGCGAAATTATTTAGTCTGGTGAAGAAGCCGTATTGTTACCATTTTGCGGCTTGTGAGTTAGATTTAGGTGGGAAAAGAGCGATAAGGATTTCGTTTGAACATCTTTCGAAGGTATTCGATGGAATGATTTGTCAATGGTAAATTCTAGTCTCTTTATCATGTTTATGCCCCAATCCTTATTTTAGTACAAATTTATTTTTCCAATCATTTTTTAATATAATTTTGAAAATGAAACATGCAGAAATTTAAGAACGCAATGATAGGAAGATCAAATATTTCTATATTATTTTTTCTATTAAGCCACGATGAAATGTATATTTGCCATGACGGACGAGCATCACCAATTGGAAATTTAAAATGTCAGAATATTATATATTTGATTTTATATCCCCATTCTTAGAATAAACTTATTTCAGACCAGAGGTGGAGACGCGATATGATTTAATCGTTGCTGTTTTATCGTAAATAAGATTTAAGACGTGTTATTCCTGAGAACTATCACTCTGCAGAACAAGCACTTAGGTGAATTGTTAATAGTATTTTAATAAATTTTGTATACTCTAAAAAATTGAAATAATTTTGTTCTCACTTTGTTCTTTATGGTTATGACGTCCTCAAGAATAGTATGATCTAAAACTTCATAATAAATTTGTCTATAAAATTCATTAACTGACTCAAAATGATGGTATGATAAATTCAGCCTTCTTCGAATCTTAAAGGCGTTTTTTCTGTCGTTTTAAAATGGACTCCTCTAAATTTAATTCCTTTGCCTTTAGATTAACTTCTCTCCAAAATTTATGGAAATTCATCTTGTCTTATTATATCAAAAATTTTGACCAAGATTTCTATTTTATATTTGGCATTCTGAAAATATAATGAAGAACCTTGAATTTCAGCATTTAAAACTTCTACTCTTAAATATTGTTATCATTTTAAGAAATAAAAAGCTTTATTTTGTGTAATTAATTTTTTGCCCTTGTAGCAACCTCACTGCTAAATGTATTTATAATTTATAATAAAAGTTTTTACAATTATTTCATAATTCTTTTTATTAATTTTTGCGATATCATTCGCATACACCAACCAACGTGTGGCATAGTGGCCTTAAAGAAGTTGAACTATCATCTTGGATGGAACGAAATATCGCCATGCATTTAGGAGAATCTCAAACAAAAGATAATTAATTTTTCATTAATATTATAAAATCGCAAATTTTTGTAATAGTATTAAATGAATCTTGCACCATACACATGATTTAATGTATGACCTGCACAATGAATATAGATTGTTCTAGGTTCTTCATTATGAAGACACATTTGTAAACCGTATATCTTTCCTCTAACTTTAAAGGCTCCATCATAACATTAACCTCCGCATTTTTTGATGTCTAAAGAATATCTATAAATATATCTTTTATTACGATAAATAAATATTCAGAATTTGTTTCCGATACTTCATAACCTATAAATATTTTATTTATATTTAAATCCGCTTTCATCTAACGAAAACATATCGAAGACTATTTTATGGATATATCTATGTTTCATCTGCAATTATCTATAGTATTGTATAACAGATTTTATAGTGTTCACAAGTCTCCTTTTACATCTTATAAAATATTATGGTGAGAATTTCATTAGTTATATCATGTGATATCTATTGTAAACAAATTTATGTACGTAATCATTTTCATTGCTTTTATTTACTAATTCCATTAAACATTTTGTGTATAGTATGATAAACAAATATTTCTCATAAAAAATCATTTGATTAAAATAAAATAAATAAATATCTTGTTATCCTTGAGAAATATCAATATATAATTAAAAAACATAATTAATAATCATAATGTAACCCATATTATTACAAGGGTAAATAAAAAATATACATTAATATAAAACCAACTCTCTTTTATCGAATACATTTCATGAAATAATTTTAATATCTGTCACTTGCAACTGACAGATACAACTATCCACTATGTAGTTACATCAACGATTCTTTTAATTCTAAATTATCCTCAGCTCTAGGCCTTAGTAATTGCATAAAATTTGAGTCGCGGTCTTAATGCCAACCCTTGTATTTAAGATAATAAATAGATGATATTATTATAATCAATGCGATGATTGACTTTTTCATAGAATGCAATTTTTATGTTTGAAATAAGTTTGTCGTGACATTAGTCTTTTATTGAAGATTCAAGAGTTTTAATAATAATCAGTATATTTTTCTCTCTTTATTTCTTTTTTAGATGAGATACAATTTCCCTAATTTTTTATGAGGACAATTTGTCAATGGAGTCGAGAGCCTGCTGTCCTCATGAAGGACGCCTATGTTTTTGACGTGTAAAAATGCCCCTCCCCCTCCCTCCCCCATTACCTGATATTTTTATTCTAAATTTAAAACAATATCCCTTTAATAAACCAACCAATCAATTAAATAGATTAAAACATTATTCCCAAATAAGTTTTCAAAGTTTAAAAAAATTTGATTAAAATATAAAAAAGTTTTTAAGAATACTCGCGACAGCTTTTTGGTCAAATTTAGCTCAAAAAAGATTTCTGTCAAATATTTCAAAAAATCTTCAAATGCACATTAGCGATTTTATATTAATCCACGAATCTTATATTTTATTAAAGAAAATTAAAAATTAAACAGATTTTTCTATTAACGAGTAGCGAGCACTATTATTTTTCCATAAAAAATATATATCTAACGAGAATGGCTAGCGGTTAATTTAACCAAGTATTTAATGATCAAAAAAAATAACTTGGGGGAAGGAGTGAGAAAGAAAGAAATGAATGAATAAATAATTATATTTTATAAAATCATTCTAAACGTATGTGTTTAAAACATGTTTTTTAATTCATAGATAGAATCAATTTGATTAAGAATTTTACCGTAAAAACAAAAATATCATTATGTCTTTGATCTCAATGACAAAAACCACTTTTATTTTTTAAAATAGGCCTTATGAACCATGTTGAAAAGAAAGCTGTCTTGACATAACTTTATGTAAAAATTTGAAAACTTGAAATTTAATATCTTTATATGAAATATTTTTCTTAAATTAAAAAAATACGTATGTTACAAAGAAACTAAATTCGAAATGTTAATTACAGGGTAAGATATTATAATAAAAACAAAAAGTTAAAAGAATGAAACAATATGTGTCTTTATTTTTACATAATACTTAAAAAATAAATGACGATTCATTAATATATAACAAATCAAACACTACAAAAATACATATGGTAAAATTTTAATGTAATTTTTTTGCATTTACAATTTTTATATTACTTAAATTTTTTTATATAAAATACAGTTTAATATTTTTTTCAAATATTTAATATATGACAAATTTAATATAGTAATACAAATTCATTTACATCAAATCCTGATCCTGTTTATAGGGTAAATTATTTTAAAAAAAACAAACAATTAAAATAAAATAACAATATGTTTTTTTATTTTTGCACAACCCTCAAAAAATAAATGACAATCAAATATATAATATATAACAAAACAGATTTAAAAATACATTAAAAATTGGATATTTTAATTTTCGTTTTTTCTTTATATATATATTCTCCTTTTTCTAAATTCCTTTAAAATATATTTCAATATAAATTATATTTTTATAAATTTACCTTAATTCATTGGTTGTCCTAGATAACCAATCTCCAAAAATTGATGCATTTTATTATAATAATTTGAAAAATCAAAAGGAATAGTAAATTCATCAAGAATTGATCTTACATTATTAATTATTTCGTTTCGAGTATTTGGTCGGTTATTGATCGACCTATATTTGTTTTTTAACACTCCAAAAAAATTTTCTATCGGGTTTAGTTGCGGCGAATAGGGTGGCAAATATTCTATTCGCGCTCTAAAACAATCAATGAGGTGGCTTTTATGGATGGATGCATTGTCCATAATAGAATCACCACTTACAGAGGAAGAATTGATCATATGGAAATTATTTGTAATATTAGGTATTGAATTTGAATTAGATAAAACAGGATCAGGATTTAATGTAAATGAATTTGTATTACTAGATAAAATTTGTCGTATATTAAACATTTGAAAAAAATATTAAACTCTATTTTATAAAAAAAATTACCGTATGTATTTTATAAAAAAAATTAAATTATATAAAAATTGTAAATGCAAAAAAATTACCGTATGTATTTTTTAAATCTGTTTTGTTATATATTATATATTTGATTGTCATTTATTTTTTGAGGGTTGTGCAAAAATAAAAAAACATATTGTTATTTTATTTTAATTGTTTGTTTTTTTTTAAATAATTTACCCTATATTCTAATTCACAAATGTTTTATATACGACAAATTTTATATACTAACACGAATAATACAAATTCATTTACATCAAATCCTGATCCTATTTATTCTAATTCAATACCTAATATATCTGCTACAAATAATTCCCATTATATCAATTCTCCCTTATTGTATAAAAATATTGAATATAGCCAGAGAAAAAATATTTTTCTTAGACGAGACAGGCATAAATTTACATGTTGTACCTGTTTACGCCTGGGCACCATACAATGTTATGCCAACTGTTAAAGCCCCACCATCTAATGGTAAAAATTTAAGTATATTGTACTATGGGAATCGAAGGTGTCATACTTTATCGCATCATCGAGTTAGCTTATAATAGTCTACTATTTCGAAAATATATGATAGAACTAATTAATATCATACCAAGGGATGCAGTTATTGTTATAGACAATGCATCCATCCATAAAAGTCACCTCATTGATAGTTTTAAAGTGCGAGTAGAATTTTGCTCCCCTATTCGACTCAACTTAATCCAATAGAGATTTTCTTTGGCGTATTATAAAACAAATATAGGTCAATGAATCCCCGACCAAATACAAGAAACGAAATCGTTCATAATGTAACATCAATTCTTAATGAATTTACTATTCCTTATGACTTTTCAAGTTATTATAATAAAATGCATCAATATTTGGAGAATGGTTATCAGGACAACCATTGAATTAAGGTAAATTTATAAAAATATAATTTATATTTAAATATATTTTAAAGGAATATAGAAAATCGGATACATAAAGAAAAAACGAAAATTAAAATATCCAATTTTTTATATTTTAATGCATTTTTTAAATCTGTTTTGTCATACATTATATATTTGTTCGTCATATATTTTTTGAGTATTATATATAAATAAAAAACATATGGTTAAATCTTTTTAATTATTTGCTTTTATTATATTAATTTACCTGTAATAAGAAAATTATTGTTTTAATCCCAGTTCAACACATGTCTGATGAGTCCGTAATTTATAAGAAAATTGTTAATCTATTGTTTTAATCCCAGTTCAACACATATCTGATGAGTCCCATTGGGGCAAAACTAGTCATAACCTTATCGAAATTTAAGAATAAATAACTTTAACTTAAATTACTCTTTAAATACAAGATAGCTATACTCTGCATTTGAGATATAACTATTTAAAAAGATTGCTTGTTAAGTTAAACGTAGGTCAAATTAACATAATTATTTATAAATTCAACAATAAAATTAATAAAATAAAGGCAATTTCCTGGTTTTTAACAACATGGCTCGAAGCACAAAATAATAATTTTGAATTAAGATAAATATATCCTATCCGAATATTATTTTTGAAATTATTAATTTATATAAGGATCCGCCTCAAAAAACAATTGCGTATAATAGAGACTCGCCTTAAGAAAAGCAGTAATAAACCTCGATTACCTCGAAATATCAAAGGGAAGTCCGGTGATAGGACACCCAAGAACCTCATGAAACACATGAACGAGCTAGGAGCTCACCACCTTAGAACCCACGATTTTGTAAATTTTTATCATTTTTAAAACTTATAACCAAATTAATAAGTTGCTTTTTTAATACCGGCCCAAAAAAATACAGAGCAAGGTCAGGCCTTTAAATGAATGTCTCTTGGATAAATCAAATTAGGTTTGTTACCATCATTTTTTTAAGCCAGAAATACTTTATGATATCTATACATTTTGATAGTTTAGCTATCTATCTTTTTCTTTTAGTTTTTTCATTATTTATTATATTTACGAATATAAACTTAATAATAGACTTTAACTGATAATTATAAATAACTATCGAATATAAATTTTAATATTTGGGTCTTTTATATTCGGGATATATGAAAAAAGTAATTAATATATTAATGATTTATCCGTATCAGGTCAATTCAGCGAAACTTTTATCGCGAAACACTTTTTCGCGAAACTTTTATCGCGAATGTCGTTTATCGCGAAGGAATTTTATAGCGAAGGCAATATCGCGAAACCAATTCCGCGAATTTTTTTCCGCGAAATTTTTATAGCGAAGACAATATCGCGAACTTATTATCGCGAATTTATTTCTGCGAAACCTTGACAGCGAATACATTATAGCGAAACTTTGATCGCGAACTCGTTATAGCGAATTTATTTCCGCGAAACCTTAACCGCGAATACTTTATAGCGAATACATTTTAGCGAAACTTTGATCGCGAACTCGTTATAGCGAATTTATTTCCGCGAAACTTTAACCGCGAATACTTTATAGCGAATACATTATAGCGAAACTTTGATCGCGAACTCATTATCGCGAATTTATTTCCGCGAAACCTAAACCGCGAATACTTTAGAGCGAATAAATTTTAGCGAAACTTATAGCAAAACTTTAATCGCCAACTATTTATAGCGAATTTTTTACCGCGAATGTATGTGCACGAAATTATTATAGCGAGCGCATGACTTCGAAAATTACGAATTCATTTTAAGTGAAATTGATATATTCAATATCAATTTACCAACCGAAGTTTCTTAAATCATAAACGCGAATGTTTTAAGAATATTTTATTACGTATTGTTTATTTAATAAGCATGAAACATTTATCTGATGTGATACAAAATACATTACTCTTTCTGGTCTCACTCACTCATGGTTGTAAGTATGGAGGGGACATTTTGGGTTAAGTTTTTACCAGAATAAGTTAACCCCCCCCCCCCATGTGCTTTATGTCATTAAAAGAAAATTTTCTGATATACCTTTTTTCCAATCTAGATGAAAAATTATATAGAAAGCTAAGAATTTTTTATTGATTTTCTCAGATTATTTTTAAAAATTATAGAAGATTTTACTGATAATTAATGCCTCCTAATTATAATTTTTAGATAATGCACATCGATATAACTTTCTGATATAATAGTAACTAATTTATTTGAATATTTTGACCTCTCCTTTTTCTTCTTTTCGCATTTTAATAAATAGAAATAACTGCAAAGTTATGATTATCAAAAAAAAATTCAAAATATTCTATTGGATTACATTGTAATATTTATGAAGAATAAATTATGGAAATAAATCATTAGATCTTTAGTTATTTTAGTTTTTTATTTTTGCTGATTTCACAAGTCTAACTAAACAATATAAAAATTAAAAAAACGTATAATAGTTTTCATCATTTTATAAAATAATACCAGTTCAATTTAAATCAGGCGTTTTTATGAAAGCACCGCTAAACGCTCCTTCTCAATTTGTAAGCACTTTTACTCCTTTTTTCTAATAAAATGGAATTAAAATAAATTAGGATTTTTTGAAAATAAATAGAAAATGTTCCAAATCAAGAAAATAAAGATATTCCAATATCAGGAAGGCTTATATTTACATTTTTATTTAATTCTTTCATAATATTCGAACTTCTTTAAATCATGTTTAGGATATTTATATCTATAATTACCATAATAATTTGATAATTCTGAGCAAATTCTTTATCGCTTCAACTTGTGTATCAGAACAGTGGCATAGACAGGATTTATATACTTAATATCATCGCCGTTAAATTTGGCGACTGTATAGTTCTACGAACTAATTGTAAATTATATCAATATTTCTTGCTTTATTAGTACCAATTGAGTACTTAAACGAGTATAATAGCTAGTAAAAGGAAAAAAACTATTAGTAACAAAATTTTGGCAAATCTATGATTTAAGCAACTGAAATAATTTATTCCGAAAATTTCATCGATGTTCCTTATTAATTATAATTTAATTCGTTTAGACAGTATAAAGAAAAAGTTTATTAGCAAAATAAGAAAAATTGCCTAATTCAGGCATTATTGATAGAATGGAAAATAGCTGGTTTGCGCTAATATTTATTAATTCTTCAGTCATTTTTTTCACACACAAAAAGGTAATCGTACTATAAGAGAAATAAAATCTATATCTCCCATTAAAGCGTAAAACCAACCAAATTTCTGGAAGCATTTAATCTGGAACTTAAATCAATAATTATTACATTGATTCTTCAATTCATTTGGTAGATAGTTTTTACTGACAAAATAAGATAAAATTGCCAAGATTAACAACATGCGAAAACAAATATTTTTAGGTAAGCTCTAGTATATGAAATGCCAGATTATTACTTAGTATTACATCAATCAGTTTTTCCAGTCAATAAACAAAACTAGTTTTAATAAGCGAAATAGACAATAGCAAACCTTTAAGTATGAACCAAAAAGTATTAGAATTTCAAAAATTTGAAACATTATAAGATTAAACAAAGAATCTAAAGAAGGCAATTATAATAAAAAAAATTAAATGAAATATCCTAAAAAAATATTACTATATTTATTTATAAAATCAATTTTTTTCCTATTTCAAAATATGAGGATTTTAAGATACTCGATATTTTAGCCAAAAGAAAATTAAGCTTGGAAACTTTTCCGACAGATGACATAACTTGTGGCAACTTTGGGAAATGTTATATCAAAATGAGAAGGATTGGTTATGGCAAAATTTAAAACAATTAGGATAGCTAATTATTTTCATCAAGTGAATAGGTTGAGCTATTGTTTAATAACGTAATATTAAGTGCGTTTAACCTCTCTGAGAAGCGTTCCGTTTTATAATTATATTTTGTAAAAAAAATTGTGAAAATGGATTATAAAATAAAATGATGGTATTGTTTATTCCTAGATTTGTAAGATTTTTTTATGTTGTTTTTTAAATAAGAATTTTCTTTAGACTATGGAAGGAGTTTTATCAATTTACAAGAAAGTTGTCATTAATCATATTTCCCAGTGAGGGAGGTTTAGCTCTTCCCCTTTGTCTACGCCACTGTTTAGAACACTTATTTAAAAACGATTTTATAAACTGTAAAATACAAGCTGATAATAGTTATTCTTACCATATTCTCCATAATTAATAATAAATCGTTTATAATTACATTAGCATTTTAATTATTTCATCTAAAACCGCATACAATTAAAAAGCCTAGCGAAGAATGATTTTAAAATTATTGGTGGATGTTTTAGAGAAAATAACTCAAAATTCCTATAAGTTCTTTGTAATAAGTGAAAAGGTAAGACATCTCATATACATTTCTTAAGTAAATTTCTTAAATCTAGTTTTCATAAAAAAATTTAGATTTATTATTATTCAGCGAGATTTTTTAATTTTTAATGCCACTCTTCGCGGGTAAATAAAAATATTTTTTAAAAAAATATAACCAAAATGTATTTTAATTTTAGTTTTATTATTCAATGACATGCACATGAAGCCAGCTAAGCTCAATTACATTGTTATCAAATCAAATGAGAATATAGTATATTTAAAAAAGTTAACAAAATGCCAATATTTAAATAATTATGAACCTTAAGGAATTTTAGAGCTATAATATAACAAAATTAATTCAAGCAATTTTTTTTCCATCGTAACTTGAACTGCGAACTCATTAGAGGAGCATCATTGAAATTAGAGGGGGGATAGTTAGTTATGAAATAATTATCATTATTTGAATAAAATTGGAAAGGGATGAATTGTATTTTCTTTTTTTAATTATTTTTATTTGGTAGGTGGTTAAAAGTTTTGAGAGGGTTGATATCATTTATAGATATGTATACAAGCCCCTGATTATATTCTCCACAGTCCTTTTCTTAAGTTAAAATAGGAAATGGTATAGCGTATTATCTTATTTTAATAGATCCCTTTAGGCCATATTTTTTGATATCTAATTCACATTTAGAATAAATATCCTTACAAAATAAATTTAATTATAAAAAGTTTTTTAAAAAATGATTTTTTTATTTATTGTAAATGTGAAGAAAAAAGTAGAGCATTGTCATATCATATCGTCTAAGCCAATAGTTTGTTTGTTAAATATATAACTGAAGTGTAAAATTTTAAAAGAATCACTGATTTGGACAAAGACTGGTTAAAAATAACCATGGGAAAAAACATCGGACAAAAACATCCCAATATAAAAAAATTTACATGCTTTAATGAATAAAAGGAAAATGTAATCCTCATTTTAAACTTTGCCCTTTAGTGTAATACTTGAGTATTTATAATAATATTTTACTAATAATGTTGCTCATCAAAACTGATCATATTTGTAAGGGAAAACAACTATATGACTCAAGGGGTAGGAATATGAAATTTAAAATAATTTTATAATGCATGATGAAAGGTAGTTATTTTTGAAATGTTAATCGTAGGATTGATGTGGTAGAGAAAGATCACATATAAAAGAATTTGTAAATATCCTCATAAAATCTGTATCTTGACGAATGAGTCGGTATGTAGCTTGCTAAATTTTATACCAAAGTAGACCTTCCTATATTTTTGTCACAAAAAATAATGCAAATATAAAAAATTTGAGCCTATAATATAAAAACAAACAAAATTTTTATTATTGTATTTTATAAGACTCTGAAATAAAGAGGAAAGAATGGCGAAAATATTTAAAATTTATAACCAAGGGAATGGCACCAGCCAGACGAGAAATTTTTTTTTTTTAAATTTCGGCAATACTTTTTTTTTAATAGTTATAATTTATCAATTATGTCATTAATTATTTGTTAATTTTTATAAGTGTGGCTATATTTTTATTATATTTTAAAATTATTTACTCAATAAGAACCCAAATCAAAATATTATATTTAAATTAATTGAGATTCATGCCGAGATATTATACTAAATCACGCCCCCCCCCTTCCCAAATAAACAGAAAAGATAAAAAGATATCTATAAAGATCGTAAAATATAACTTGAAATATTTTGATCACCACCTGTAGTATGCCTAATTCTCTTATTATATTACATACTTCATTAAATTCACTATGAGTAAAATGCTCTCCTTAATATTAGGAACTCAATAAATAGCAGTATTGTGATCACATGTATTTATATCGTTTTTTCTTTTTCAAACATATTTTTATATTCAGATCTTATAGAATATTTGACTATATGACCAGGTCAAATATTCCCCCGTTTAATTGACCCGTCAAAATCTAGTCATTTGACTGGTTAATTGACTGACTGCTAACCCTGGCCAAAATTGATTGATAAATTTATAAATATTAGGTCTAGTGTTGTTAAACGGCTTATTTTGAGCCGATTTTTAAAAACGGCTAACTCAATATTTTAGCCAGAAAAATATTGACTAAGCCTTGAGATTTTTTAATAGATGTTCAAACCTTTGTTCCTTCTACAAACAAAATCTTCAGTCTTGCTTAATATTATTCAGGATGAAATATTGAGTTAGTCGTTTTTAAAAATCGGCTCAAAAAGAGCCGTTTAACAACACTAATTAGGTCACAAGACATTAAATAGGAATGCTACCCAGATATCAATTTCGCCAGTAAATATCAAGATTTAACTAATAAACTCAATGATTAATATATTGATAAAGCTGAGTTCCTTGTGCGCGATTATTATAAAATAAGAACTTCGAAGAAAAGGATAGGCTAGCGAAAAAGTGTATTTCAATAACAAATTTCATAAACCAGATCTAAGTTTATTAATCATTATATAAATTTTTTAAGGTTAAAAGAAAATTACAAACTATCATTGTGAATCAATCTTCAACCTATTTTAAAAAAATATTATTTAATTTAATTATAAAAAAGTGATTCAAAATAAATTAGTCATTATTAGCAATTATCGCGATATTAAATTCTCTATAATATCTTCGCGATATATGTTTCGCGATAATAACTTTGTTATAAAATTTTCGCGATTATTGATTCGCGATTATTGATTCGCGATTAAAGTTTCGCGGTAATGTATTCGCTTTAAAGGTTTCGCGATAAAGATTTCGCTATAAAATTTTCGCGATTATTGATTCGCGATAAAAGTTTCGCGGTAATGTATTCGCATTAAAGGTTTCGCGATAAAGGTTTCGCTATAAAAAATTCGCGATATTTGTTTCGCGATATTGTATTCGCGGTAATGTATTCGCTATAAAGGTTTCGCGATAAAGGTTTCGCTATGAAAAATTCGCGATATTTGTTTCGCGATATTGCATTCGCGGAATAGTATTCGCTATTATGGATTCGCGATAAAAGTTTCGCTATAAAATTCATTCGCGATAAATGACATTCGCGATAAAAGTTTCGCGAAAAAGTGTTTCGCGATAAAAGTTTCGCTGAATTGACATGGAACCTGATTTATCTGGGCTTTTATATTTGTATTCGTTTAGAAAAACCTCAAGAAAAATGCTATAGTTAAAAGATATGCTAGTAACGCTTCTTTAAATTCCTGTGATGGTAGCATAAATATTCAAAATAAAAGTTTAATAAAACGTGCCAGAGTAGATCCTATTACAGGGTTGGTTAAAAGTAGTACGACTACACCCAGGAATCTTATGGGAATTCAGAATATGCAAGTAATATAAAAAGATTTATTTGAAATTTATGAGTTTATTTTTATCAGATTTTCTTTATAAAATATTTTTAAAATATTTTTGTGGAATATTTATTTAGATATCATAAAATTTAAGAATATGTATATATTTTACCTTACAAATTAATAAAATTTACAAGATGAAAACAAAACTAGATAGAATGGCCCAGAAATCGTTAAGCCCTTTCATAATGGATGGAAGGGTGGGGGAGAGTGACAGGCACGTATACGATCTTAAGCCTAAACATTTGTTTTGTGGCAAACGCAAGATGGGGAAAACTAATAAAAGATGAACGTTTTATTTTTTCTATGTATAAATTATATAAAAGTTGCAAAATAATGTAGCGATATAAAAATTATATATCATTATAAAATGAATATCTATAAAGGATTTAATATTTATTATAAGTTGTTTATATTTAGAAGTTTCTCTAAGTTCAGTGTCGTTGCTAATACTTATGTTACGGTTAAATAATTTGTCAAAGTGCAAATTATTTGTTTGTTATATACCTTGACACTCTGAGATTTAGATGAGTTAGTTTTTAAATTATTTAAAGATCCATGGCCGCCGCCAAAGGAGGGCGACTATTTTTAACTTTAAAAAAAATTTTTGACACGGATTTTAAATTTTATTTATAAATATGTTTACACATAGTTTACATTAGTGATCTTCATCGGACCTAATTTTTCAAGCTCGACCCGGCCCGAAATATTTTTTGAAAAAATTTACCTGCCCGGCTCGGCCCGAATTTATTTAAATATAGAAAAAAAATCAATTATTTTTATTTTACATAAAAAATTAAACATAAAAATGATAAATTTAGAAGAAAAAAAATTTAAGACCCGGCCCAAATTTTCTTAAAAAATATTAAATCCGACCCAGCCCGAACCCATTTTTTTTAAAAAAATAGTACGGGCCGGGCCTACTTTTGCAGATCTCTAGTTTACATGTTGTTATGCTGGATTTTTAATATGTTAATTTAAGGTTTTACTTTGTGTGGATAATTTTCATTTTTACTTTTTTGTTTTATGCATAATTTTTGGAGTACATTATAAGTTTTATATTTCGTATCATGTGGATGAATATGCAAATGGTAATAAAAAGATTATAATATATAATATTCGTTTTTTATATAAAAAATTATGCTTTTTCTTAAAATAAAGTTCAATTTGAATTTAATTTAATTATTTAATTGGTAGTTAATTATTTAAATCTTGTTTAAATTAATTCATTCAGTCCAGTACCATGACTTTGAAAAGTGGTGCCGATATGAGAAAAATAAAAATTATACCAGGGACCTTAAGATTTCACCATACATAAAAGGATATTAATGTAAAAAAAAACAATTATTATATATAATAATATTAATTTTCTTATATGCAATTAATTTTTAAATTAGTTAAATTAATATTAATTGTTGGCTAGTTAACTCTATAGATGTATATAAGTCAGTTTAATTTTATAGATATTTTAGGTAATGATATTGTTTTGATTTTAATATTGATTTTTATATCTAAAGAAACTTCATAAAATATATTATTCAAATAACGTTGATAACCTTTTATAATATAAAACATATCATATTTCCCACCAAGTTCAAGTTAGTCTATTAATTTTTTGTTTGCTTTCGTCCCTTGTTGGATATCGGTTTTGAATTCCTTTTTGATTTAGTTTAGTTGCTTTTACTGTTTTATCTTCTAACTTTATATTGTCATCTATTATTAGATTCGGGTTCAACTAGTTCTTCCCTTGTTTGTTGGTCGGCGTGTTTTCGTACTTTTTCTTTTACATTATAAGAGAATTTAGCTTGTTGATTTATTATCTTTCCTTCGTGCCATCCTTTTTAATTTGTGTTTTTTATCCAAACTAAATAGTTTTCTCCAAAATATCTATGAATTCCTTTGTCTAACTGGTTAAGTTACATTAGGAAGTTTCAAATTTTTCAATAATCGAAGGTTTGACCCAGTCCAATATGTATTGTCTCCTTCCCATAAATAGTTTTGCTGGTATTCGTTCTGATGATGAGTGTTCTGAATTTCTATACGTAAATAGCACTCATTTATGCATTTTTCCCCGTCATTCGTTTGTTCTCTATTTGTGAAATATCGATTTTTGATAGTCTCAATGTATCTTTCTACTAAACCATTACTTCTCGGATGATACGCTGTAATTTTTATATGTTGTATATTCTTGTATTTACACCATTTTTCAAATTCATTTAAAATAAATTGTGGACCATTGTCGGTTACAATTTTATATGGAATATCATATCAAATTCTTACTTGTATCTTTAATTCTGAGTACGCATCGATTCCTGCCATCAAATAAAATCCGTCCATTGGTCCGACAAATAAATGTACCCTTTCCAAGGGTTTCGATGGCTGATCACGGGTATACGGCACCTGGTATATTTCTGCGTTGTTTTTGTTATTCTATATAGCTGTTAACTAGTTTTTATATTTATCTAATTGTTCTCACCATATATAATGTTTCTTAATGGATTTCATTTGTGTGATACCCGTATGTCCACTATGTAATATATGTTAAACTCTTTTTTTGAAGTGAGTACGGAATAAAATATCTAAATCGGGACCCGGAACAAAGGTATTTTTGCTTTCCTGTTACTTCCAGAAAATTTCCCATACCGTTCCATGTTTCGGAACGTTTTTCTAAAAATATCTAATTTATTTCAATTTTATTATATACTAGTGATAATTTTATTCGTTCTTTTACAATTGATGTTACCTTTTATTTAAAAACCATATCCAATTTTTAAACTTTTTACCCCCCCCCCTTCCCCCCAAGGCCAAGTTCAACCATTTAATACTAAGTGAATACTATTTTTTGATTAAAAATATATTTAAATTAGCTTTTATTTGAGACCCATATCAAAATTCTTTGTTAAAATAATTGATGACATATGGCTAATATTTAATATTAAAAAATCCCAAGAAGCCCACAATATTTTGAAAAAATTTTCTCAAGCCCTGTTAAGACCATAATAATTTTGTAGTTCAAAACCTAAATAAAATTTAAAAAATCGTAATGCATTAATCATAGATCTTCATAGTTCTTTTTTTGATCAGACCCGGTCCAGGCCTGCAAAAAAAATTTTTAGTCCAATGTCGCCCATATTATATATTAAAAAAATTCCAAGTGTCCAAGACCTTAATAATTTTGATTTTTCCCAAACCCAGCACAACCCATCATAATTTTGAAATTTCTTAAGCATGGTTCAACCCATAATTTTAAAAAAAATTTCCCAAGCTAGGTCCGATCCTATATTATTGAGGAAAATTTTCCAAGCCCAGCCAACCCCATAATTATTTTGAAAAATTTTTCCCAAGCACGGAGATAGTTAAATTTATAATTAATTTATCATAGTCTTGCCTTCGGCCTGTGGAAGCTGATGATGAAAGGTTTATACTTAGTGTTTTGGGTAAATTAATGATAGTTGATTTGCAGGTTCACAAGGTACGCTTGCTGACCCTTTCGGTTGCGGTAGTGCAAATATAAAACCACCTTTTAACCTTTATATCTTCTAAAGGAGTTGATCATATAAAATGAAACCACCATGAATATATATTAAAAGATATTCTTTTTCATATATTTGTGGAGGAGTTATTTTTTAATTTTTTTTTCGCGCCTTTATTTCAAAATACTTTTTTTAAGGTGATTTTTCTTAAAATTCCAATTTTAATTATAAGTAAGTATATTTATCAAATATTTTTAAATATATATATTCCTCACTATTTTATCTATCTTTCTAATATTTATTTTTGCTCAAATAAATAATATTTATATATTATTTTGATTTTTTAATGTGGTATATTAAACTAGCCACTTATATTTTTTTAAATAATTGATAAATTTTGCCAACTCATTTCGCAATAATTTTAGCTTGTTATATATATGGATGATTATCTGGACATTCCATCTGAAGGTTCTTCGTTAGACAACTCATCCACTGATTCCGAAGATGATTATGATTTATGAATCGACAAAATTAAAAAGAGGTGAGTTTGACTGGAGAAGTGACAAAAATAATATAAGTATAATTAAATGGCGAGATAATCGTGACGTATTTATAATGTCCAATTATATTGATCCGAGATCAGTGTATACTGTGAAGAGAAAAAATAAAAAAGGGGAAGTATTTGACGTAAAATGTCCAATAATGATAAAGATGTACAATAAAATTATGGGGTCTGTTGACCATTTCGACCATTTAAAGTCTTTATATGAAATTTCGCGAAAGTGGTGAAAATGGTGGCTACCAATATTCTTTTGGCTGATAGATGCGGCGATTATCAATTCATTCATAATATACAATATTCTTACAGATAATAAACTCTCATCGAAAGAATTCCGAAGACAAATAATTGCTAGCGAATTGGCATTCTGTAAAAATGTTAATAGGGATGATAATATTCATAATGATAATAATTATATATCAATGCAAAGAAAAAATAATAAACCTTATATCCTTCCAGAAGACTAAAAAACTCAGCTCATCAACCTCAGGCAGGAACCTCACGAAGGTGTACCTTCTGTAGTACAAAGTTAAATCCCAGAAGAACAAGGTGGTCGTGCAAATCATGCAACGTACCACTATGTCTAAATAAAAATAGAAACTGTTTCGAAAGTTTCCATAAGGTGTCAATGATATGAATTTAAAACCACCAGGGGGAGCCACCATTTTGAATCTAAAAAACTTTTTTTGTGTGTTTTATATTATATTATACTAGAATCAATAAAAAAATTACTAAATATCGTGTTGCATCATATTAATTTTATGAGGGAACCTAAAGGGTTAATCATGTCTTGTTTGAAACTGGAAATAGAATTTTTGATATTGTAATTGGGAATTTTTTTATAGTTCATTTGAAAGATTGTCTGACATGGATTTTTGATTTTTGAGGCTGTTTATAGCTTTAATGATAGCATCTTGTTTTAAGGGAATAGGATCATGTGTGTTTAGTTGTTGAGAAGTTAAAGATTTAATGAGAGGTGTTTTACAATTGAAAATGTTCAATGATCAATAAATTTATTTATTTGATCTTCTGGATTGTTAATCGTAGAAAACCAATTTTTAAATTATTAATTGTGGTTGGAGGATGTTAGAAAGAAATATTAGTGGTAGGAGTTGTAAGGTTAGTAAGGAATCTGTAAATAAAAAAAATAGTTAAAAAAATTTGCCTGATTCTGTATTTAGTAATCTTTCTGATGTCCATATAAATATTTTATAATTATTAATGATCTGGTTTACCAAACGATAATTTCTTCCAATATTACAACGGTCAAACAGCAGTGGCGTCGCTAGGGGGAAGCGCGGGGGCTCGATCCCCCTGAAAAATTTGAATAGTCCCCTGAAGCAAAGATTTTTTTTGATGGCTCCTTAATATCCCCTTGAACTAAATAAATTTTTTTGATTGCCCACTGAATGATTTCTTTTATAATTTTATTGAGTAATATATAGATTCAATTTAATAATTTAAAAATTAATAAGTCCATCTAAATTATTCTTAAATAAATACTATTTTAATTATTAGATTAGATTAATACTTATAAATTATATTTTCACTATGTCAGCTTGCAATCAAATTCTGTGTTAAAAATAGAATATAATGTCACTCACTAAATATTAATTTAGCATTAACAGTTGAAGCTTTATTGACTTTTATTATTTAAATTAATATATAACCCTTATTAAATATATATTAATTGAAAATTAATATTTTTAATATTGTAATTAGCCAAGTTCAAAATCACTAATCAACTATATTATTTAAATTTAATTACCATGCCTCTTCTTAAAATTATTTTCAAGGTCCAAATCCAAATAAGTATAAGAGATTTATTTATAAAAAGTAAGTAAACATATAGTGTATAATTCTCTATTAGATATAATTGATTACAAAAGATTAGGTTAAACACCACTTATACAGACGTATTTGACAGTTATATAATATATTACAGTTAATATTTTAATAAATTTTACTAATAAATGTTTTGATAATAAATATAAGACATATATTTAACGCCATCTATTTATTTATAATATTTAAAAAATTTAACACTATATTATTTATTTCAGAATCTATGTAATAAATTAGATAACTCTTCTTCTATTTTTTATTCGTTTTTAGGAAAGCTATTTTTTTCTATTTGAAAAACAGTTTTGAGTTAAATTTTTAATATTAGTATATTTTTGATATTAATACATATTACTACTATTTTAAGATATAATATACCAACTAGAGGTTATGCGATTATATTATATAAAATCTTAATTAATTTCTTTTATCATATCATATCACTCTGGTTCTTATTTTATAGTTACAAAATGTTTCATTTCTAATATGACATCCCTGCCTTGTAAATAACTTAAGGCTTCAATACATTTGAATAATTTCTTCTAAATATTTTTAGTGTTTTTGTTTTATCAATTTATCTAGCATAATAAATTCTGATATAAGATAATATAGTGAATGTCATGGCTATGACTGCAAATTAACCATATTATTTGTGTGGCTATGTAATTTAAAATTATTATTACAGCTGCTGAGAGCATATGATTGCATATTTTATAAGTAATAATGGCCAACTGTGTAGTTGTTTATATACCATTAAAAATGGAAGATAATCTTTTAGAAATTTAATATCTCACAATTTTTTTATCAATTACTTATCTAGCTTCCATCATGTCATTTAAGAGGAAGCTCTAACCGCCATATAGTTTTATGATTTGGATTGTCTTCTCCAAGAATTGTTGATTTGGTTAGGCCTATAAATTTTTCCTTATTAGTCCATTCTATAAAACATTGTCTAAAAATGGTAACAGAGTGTTATATTAGTTTCTTGCCCTTTTGTCAATGTAAGTTGCTAATTTTATAATATGTAGTTATTAAACACCATTATCAATTGAGGCATATGTATGAATTAATTAACCTTTTTTATCACTTGTAATTCTTGAGACGCAAATTTTTTATATCAGCAATCTAAAATATTTTATACTGTAATAAATAGATTTTGTATTAAAAATAATATTTTTAGAAATGTCATATAGTTAATTTTAAATGCATAATTTAAAATATAGAATTCATAATAATTATTCAGAGTTAGAAAATTATTAAAAAGTATAATATATTAATATAAAACCCGGCCGAAGGCCGATCAAAAGAGAGCCGAATGCTCGCAAATGGGGGTTATGGGGGCGGTTGAGCCCCCTGAGATTGTAAAGGCTAGCGACGCCCCTGTCAAACAGATTACTACATTTTTCATTTGCGTCGCTTGGCTGTTGACGGTGGATGTTATTCTTAAAAATATTTTATTCCCAAAAAAGATAAACAAAAAATAAATACATACCGTTGACATTTTGTAACGATGACATGACATAGGGATGACGTAATGATGACATCGGAAAATTATAATATAGATTATGTCAATTTTTACACTTGTACTTTTTTATTAAGACATTTTCTAAAAGATTATAATTTGTAATAGTTTGGTGGTGTTAATATAAATTTGAATATCGAAAAGCTCAAAGCTAACTTGGTAACATAATTATTATTATATGAAATTTTAAAATTTAGTAGGTTTATAATTAAACAGTTAAAATTATCTCAAATTTGATTTTAAAAGTTTTTCATAATCTTATTCTTGAAATCACATAATATTAAATAATGTGTTATTTGTTATGTGAAACAAATTGGAATTTAGAAAATAAACACGAATAATTATGAATGAATCATTATATTATATAATTTTTTAGTAACGTAAATTTTTATTATTTTTGAAACTTCCAAAACTTCTGGGATCTATCTTCCCGTTTCTTTAAGGTTTCAGTTTAAAATTTTATAATTTGTTACATTTCGGTTTTTTTTGAAGAAATACATATCTGTTCGGGTTACATTTATAATGGTTCGTTTCGGCTTTTATAAATTTGATTTAAAAAAAATATAATCATAAACCATATATATTAATCTTAGAGAAAAATCCTTTTAAGTTATATTTTTATTTTATTATTTAATTTAATCATGAAGATTATTTCTAATCTAATTAAATTTGCCTAATCTCTATTAAATTGAGAATATAAAGTAAAAACAAAAATTTGGTATTCATTGATATGAAGATAATGGCGATTTAAGTATAAAAATTTTAATTTTAATACCCTTAAAGGATTATAAATATTAAATTTAGGCTAATAATTTACAATAATTATTTTTAAAAACCGTTATGAACCTGGTTTAATATGTTCAAAAATATTTATAACAGTTCAGTTCTCTATATTTTATTTTATTTATAACGATTCGGTTACAGTTCAGAAATATATAAGTGTTCGTTTCGGTTTCGCGATTCGATTCAAACCCCTTATTTAAACATTATTTATTTTTTTTAAATGATTAAGAGAATTATTTTAAGGATTTTTAATAAATCTATAAAATGGATCAATCTTAAAGGGAAAAATATTTTTAAGTCAATAACAAATTTATAAACTAATACAATCGTTAGATATGATTAGAAAATACTTACCTTTTGTTAATCCCTTACAAACAATTCTAAAAATAGTTTGAATATTTTGGATTAATAATAGTATTATTAAAGGGCTCTATTTGGGTCTATTTTTAATTACAGCCGATTAAGATTTTAGCTAAAATAATATTTACGATTTGAGATAGAGATCCAAACTTTTCTACCATCTATGTGCAAAATCCTGCTCATATAAAATTATTTTGGCTAAAATCTTAATCGGGCCGTTTAACAACACTAATCAGCATACTTTATAACATGGTAAATTGATCCACCAAAGAATTCTTAGATTAATTTATATTATTAATTTTTTTTTGATATTACACAATTTGATAAAACAGATTTGTAAAAAAATTTAAGAAATAATTAATAGGACCAAATCAAGAAGACTTCTATTTTATCATTCTTTGGTTTTATACTAACAAAAGCAACTCTTTTAGATGCGAACCGCTTGTAACTGCGTTGAATTGACGATACGCTGGGCCGCGATGAATTGGCGCAGCGCCGAATTGATGTGACAACAAAATAGGTAAAAAAATTTTAATATTTTGAGAAACAAAATAAAAATTGAGTTATGAGACCTCGACTTTAACAACACTATAAGCTTTAGGACTTAATTGTATATTATTGTAATCCATTTAGTAGGCAGTCTAAAGAAAAAATTTCCAAAATTTGCATCATGCCATAATGGGAAATATAGAATAACTAAGTATCTAGTACGCTTTAGTTCCTGTCTTCTATTTACTTCTTTACCCAGTGTTGTTTAAAAGCTCGATTTGGGTCTGTTTTTCTAAACGGCCCAACTAAATTTTAGATAAAATAACATTATGCCCGCATAAGAAAGAAAGAAAGAAAGAAAGAAACGTTTTTTAAAATCGACCCGAATCAGGCTTTTTAACAACATAAAATTCATCAAAAAAACTGAGTTTACAAACCAAATGAAATTTTTGGAAGAGGTTCAATATTTAATCCCTTCTATTCCACTGTGTCTCTACCATTAGTACTAAGAAAATAACATTATATAAAATATTATTGATGTTCAGATATGGTGTATATAAATTTGACCTATATGAAAGGTGTCAATAAATCTTTTATAAAATATACATTAATTTCTCTAAAAATGGTTAGAATTAAATTCGAAGTTAAAACATATTTTTATTACGTTTTTAATAAACCCAAATAGGTTAATGTTGTTGAGGGATGCAAAATGCCTGTTTTGATGTCAGGATCTCATAAATGGGGTAACCATTATTTTTAACTAGAATAGAATTTTATTACACATTTAGTTCTTGCAGAGATCCTAAGCATTAAAAAGTCAGAAGAGGATACTGAATACTATTATGTCCACTATATAGATTGTGAGTAATATTTTTTTTACACGACTATATTACAATTGAATAGATAATAAAAGATTGGATGAATGGGTAGGAAGAAATAAATTAAAGTTGGAACACATACAATACCCTTCAAAAGATATTATATCTAGTGTTAATAATAAAATCACAATAAATAACAGTGGAAATTCAGTTCAAAGCTTTATTGTAACAAAAACAGATAATGTAATCACTTTTATTCAAAACTTTAAGTCCATTATAATGAATCTTAATATTTTTTAAATATTATTCAAATTATTATATATTGCACAATTAATGACAAGGAATCCTTGTCTACATTATCAGTTTCATGTAACACCAGACATAAATCAATTTGTAAAGCTGAATCCCCATCACCCATTACTATGCACCCCACCAAAAGGTCATTGCAATTTCCAAATATCACAAATACCTACAAAAAATTAAGTAAAGCATACCAAAATATCATAGTATTTTATATAGTTAGGGTTATTTAAATAATATTATCATTATTATAATTATTATTTTGTCTTTTATTTTCAATTTAGATATTAATTACATATATGGATATGATTTTCAACTGATATGTTAATTAATCTATTTTTTTTTAAAGTAAAAATATTAGTAAAAAATAGATACTTGCAATGGACCTATCCAAAGCCTGTGGGCTGGGCCAGGCAAATTAAAAAAAAATTTCTAATGGATCAGCCCTGGAAATTTATATTAAATTTTTTTTATGTAATTGGCTAGAAGGCTTTAAAACATAAAAATTTAGGCAGGGTTTAGCATTCTCTATTTTATTTAAATTTTAATTAGCCAGCCTGTACATTAAAATCCACATCAAATCGACCAAAAAAACGAGATTTTCGGCTGACAATCTCAAAAATTAATGAAACTTGGCATGTTAGTTATTTATGTTGTAAATGTTAATAAAATCAAAATTTTAGAGTGCTAGCTCAACCAGATCCTAAGATATACATACGCCTTCAAAGTTGAAAATCACAAAGTACGTGATTGTTATTTTAAAAAATATTATAGATAGAGTTACAAATTATATATCATTTTAAAACTTTACGTTGGAAAGTATTTAAAATAAATTAAAAAATATCTTTTTTGGGTGTTAATATTCACTAAAAATGTTTATTACCTTTATTTTAAACGATTTGATAAAAAATCTCGATAGCCATTTTTGTTTTTTTAATTTTATTTGAATTTTTATTTTATAAATAAAAAAATGTAATATAGATGGCGTTATATTAATTTTTTTATAATATATAATTTTTAATAAAAATATGAATAGTATTGTGATTAAAATTAAAAAATTTATTGATTATAACCAAGAATGATGTCCTGGGGCGATATGTAAGCAGGCAGCCCATACAGATACTATTTTATTGATGCTATATTGTAAAAAAATATACATATTTTAAAATTTTATATTCAAACTATTATTATTTTGCGCTTATTAATAGAAATTCCTAAGGCCATAATTTGTAGATATATCCTTTCATTGTTGTGGATCTACTATCGTTATTATTTAAAAATAGCGATTTTATCAGCTTATTTTATTTTTTTATTCCTACATCGCTACCAATCAATCATCATATATTTCAAAACAAACATTTTTTACAACCAAATGAATTTATGGTAATTTGTGATTTCTCTGAAAATTATGCATTTATAATTCAAGACACTGTTAAGGATTCCACTGGAATAATAATCAAGCCACTATCCATCCTATGATAGCATATTATAATAATAAGGGCAATATAGAAAACCTTAATTATATGATAACATAATGTAGCAGCACATTTATACCAGACTAAAATTATAAATTTTTGACCAATCAATTCAGCAAAAAGCCAAATAAAATATATTACTGCTCTGACGGATCAGCTGCACAATATAAAAACAGTAAATTTTTTATAAATCTGTTATCATGAATCAGATTTTGGTGTAGCAGCTGAATTGCATTTTTCAGTTATATTCCATGGAAAAGGTCCATGAGACGGCCTTGGCGGAACATTAAAAAGATTAGCAGCGCGTTCAAGCCTTCAGCTCATCAGTTCTGGACACATTTTAACGCCAGTTGATTTATATCAATTTGCAAAACAAAACATGCTATTAATAAATTTTACATATATAACCAGCGAACAATACAATTTACAAGTGATTAAACTACGAGAAAGATTCAATTTAGCTCGTCCCATTCCAACTCGGTAAATACATGCTGTATTTCTTTTGAGTTTAAGTAAACTTAGATCAAAAATATATTCATATGCAATGGACTTTCAAATTAACAATATCTCAAATGCCGATAATTTGTCTTTTGCTGATATTAAAGGATTTGTAACATGTGTTTATGACGATTTTTGGTGGTTAGCCACAGTACTAAAAAAGAATGAAATTACTGAGAAGATATATATTTCCTTTTTATATCCCCATGGACCATCACCATCCTTCTTTTACCCCTCAATTGTGGAAAAGATATGGTTACATTAATCAAATAATAACAGTAGTAGATTCTATTGCAGTGACAGGACGTACCTAAAAATTATCGTCTCAAAAAATTCTGAGATAAGATTAAAACAAGAGGTATTTTTTTTTATATTGTTTGTGTATAAAATTTTAAAATATGCTTATTTTACAATATAGCGTCCTAATAAAATCATATCTATATCAGCTGCCTGCTTACATATCGCCCCAGGACATCATTCTTGATTATACTCGATTAATTTTTTAATTTTAATCACAATACTATTCATATTTTTATTAAAAATTACATTTTATAAAAAAATATAATATAACGCCATCTATATTGCATTTTTTAATTTATAAAAATAATAAAAATTCAAATAAAATTAAAAAAACAAAAATGGCTATTGAGATTTTTTATTAAATCGTTTAATATAAAGGTAATAAACATTTTTAGTGAATATTAACACCAAAAAAAATCCCTTCCTAACAATGTTAATTTTTTATTTTTACTGGAAATAAGGAAACACTTGAAATTTTGAATTTTTTTAAAATATTTTCCAACGTAAAATTTTAAGGGCTATAAAATTATACATAATTTGTAGCTCTATCTTAAGTATTTTTTAAAATAACAAGATTTGATGAAATCAAGCACTTCGCGATTTTTGACTTTAAAGGCGTATATCTTTGGATCTGGTTGAGCTGGCACTCTAAAATTTTGTTTTTATTAACATTTACAACATAAATAACTTTTTTGACTTTAAAGGCGTATATCTTTGGATCTGGTTGAGCTGGTACTCTAAAATTTTGTTTTTATTAACATTTACAACATAAATAACTAACATGCCAAGTTTCATTCATTTTTGAGATGGTCGGCCGAATCGTTGGTCGATTTGTCATGGAATTACCCTTATACTATTTGAAAATACATTACAATTTGCTTATTACTTTGTATTTTAAGAGCTGTCTAACTTTAAAAAAATGAATTTGAGAAGTGTATGTTGTATTCCATATTAAATCAAGTGACAATTCAACCTGACTCCTCAATTTTTTTTAAAATTTATATGACAGTAGTATATACACTAACTAATAAAAATGTATATTTTAATTCCCAACTTAGTTTACTAAGATATGGCCATCTTTATAATGGCTAAAATTCAAAAATACATTATTTAATTTTAAATATCTCAAGAACTAATTTAGATAAAACCATAATTTTAATTTTATTAAATATCTTTATAATAACCCTTTGTTATGATATAAAATATATTATTGAAAATAATTCTATTATCAAAAATTGATATTTTATTTATAGATAGACATATTTCTCTATATTTATGCAAAATCATAAACTGGGATAAACACTGGTTCACGAGTTTTTGCACCTTAAGTATTAGTCGTATGGCTAAAATGGTATATAAATATCATTTATATTTAAAATATTAGTAGGGCTGTGCCGATATTAAATATCGGATCGGATCGGTACCGATATTTAGCGTTTTCCAAAAATATTGGATCGGGCCCATACCTATAAAAACCGATCCGATCTTTTTACTTTTCTTTTTTTTTGTTATTTTATGTTATGTATATTTATTTTACATTATTATAATATTTTCTAAATATTTTTTTTAAATTTTATTTTTTTTAAAAATAGATTTATAGTATTTTAAAAGTTTTTTTTTATATAAATAGAAAGGAACACCCAAAGTTTTATTTATTTTAAATCTTTTTAAATAACGTCAATTTTTTTATTTATATTTTAAATAAAAGAATTTTTTTAAATGTGGTATCTGAATTATGGAAATATTTTACAAAAGACAAAGATAATTTTGCAAAATGCGTTATCTGCAGAATCATCTGAGTCTGCCTTCAGTACGGCAGGAGATATAGATAGTCCATATCATAGAAGCTTATTCCCAGAAAATCGGCTCTCATATTTATTTAAAAAATCTAATATATTATAATTTTCTATATTAAATATTACAATTTTATAATTCATACCAACATAAAATGGATTTATTATTAAATATATATTTTTTTATTATAATCTTAATTGTAGAAATAAAAAAATTAAATTCATAATTCGATTTTTTGCATATAAAATATTGATTGGGGGTGATTAAAAATCAGTATAAATATCGGATCTATATTGGATCGGGTTTTAAGCAATATCGGATCGGATCGGTGAAAAATATGTGGATCGGCAAAAAAAAGAAAACAAATTTAGACATGTAATAAATAGATGGGTGGACATTGGATATCTCTCTGTTGGGCCTATTTTATTTTATAAAAATATTGGGTTGGCCTTAAATTTTGAAATAAAATAAATAAACAAATGGCCCATAATTTTTATTTGTTTGTAATATGATCATAAACTTGATTTTCTATATGAGAAATCGACCTAGATATAGCAGTTTTATTTTCTAGTTGTTCTTCTCTCAACAAATGCTTGGTATGCCATTACTGAGCTGGGTAGTTTAAGCATATCCCATGTATAGGATGTTCATTAATGGGGTCTCATTTACTCATCTTTATGTTTAGAGCCAACCTCTGACATAGATAATAACCCTCATTGGGATCCTCTGTCCGAGATCCGGTGCCCCAACTCTTTAAAAAAGGCTAGTGCGTGAAGGCGAATATACTAGTAACACATTTCTTATGAGCCTACCAGACCTCAGCACTGCACCTAATAAATATAACTGCCCATTATATTAACTTATTAATGTAACCTGGAGGTTACTGTCATCTGATCAGAACCAGAGAATTAAGTGTCATTGATCTGGGCTTCCCATCTCATCACCAGCCATTCCTCGAAACTTTAATGCTTTTCTGCTCTTGCCCTCAATATAACTAATCAATCCATAGCTACCATTCCCAATCTATTGGTTGATATGCATACTGCTTACAGATCCTACCTCCACTACCCCAGATATGACGCTTGGTCCAACCTGCTCTACATATGTAGAAATATTTTAAACAACATTAAAACTATTTGCCATACCCTAAATACCTAAGGGGACAAGACTTCATTATTTAGAAACGCGCTACCTCTTTAGATAGTTAAAGGCGTTTGAAAAGTCCATTTTAATTAGGATATCACTGGGCTTTTTTAATACATCTGGGTTATATGAGGGGATATCTTACATCCATCTTTACGTTAACCCCTAATTGATGTGGGTGCAGGTGACTGGATATCATGAACAATATTCTACTTATTACTAGCATGGCAATTAATCGGCTCCAAGCGTTTCAATAGTGATAAGGCGAATATCTTTATTATGTTTATGGAGAGCTATGATATTAGTGGCGGGTGGTATGCCTCCAATAGCATTTGACCGACAAGTTGGTTAATTTTTTCCATACGTTGCTTTGTTATGTGATACAAAGTTTGGTTAGATCCTGTATGAATATTGGGTGAAACCCATCAAACCATGGCGAGGAGACGCGTATGAAGGAGAGGAAGGTTTTTTTTTAAGTTGCTTGTGTATAGGTGGCTGCAATTAGAGGAACCTCATGGTAAGCTGGTATTTCATCTTTAACATCGTCTGAGGGGTGTTTTAAAAAGAGCCTGGTAAGTTGCTTGGTCGTAGGGAGCCAGCTTATTGCCATTGCCTGACATATGGTAAATTTAACATTAAGTAAGC
The DNA here is from genome assembly GCF_954871325.1 of Gordionus sp. m RMFG-2023. Lineage (NCBI taxonomy): Eukaryota > Metazoa > Nematomorpha > Gordioida > Chordodea > Parachordodidae > Gordionus > Gordionus sp. m RMFG-2023. The sequence continues at coordinate 21,520,570 of NC_088775.1, forward strand.
TTTTTAGATATTAGTCTGGCCTTCGTGAGCAGGCCATTTTTGTGATTCTTATTATCCATCTCAGCACTCATAAAGGATGTGGAAATGTGATTAATGGATAAGGAGTAGATCGTGGCATCACTAATGTGCGGTGTACATGATTTTTTTGCCAGCAAGATCGGGAATAAGCAAGTTCCTAATGGTTAATTACAGGATATCTAGCCAGTGGTTTGCCGAAGAATAATTACTTAACAATGAAATAAATGTCTGGCAACTTGAAGTTTTGTTCCCTTAGGTATTCGGGATAAGATGAATGGTTTTGGTTTTGTTAAAAATATTTCTACATATGTGGACTCAGCCTGATTAAATGTCGACCATCTGCTCCAGTGGAGGTCTGGACTGTTGGGCCTGTATGCTTATCAGACAATAGATAGGGAAGCGATGGGTTGCTTAGTTGTACTGAGGACAAGAGCAGAAAAGGCATCAATGGAGGAATGGTTGGTGATGAGATGGGTAGCCCAGATTGATGACACTTAATTTTCTGGTTCCGATCATATGACAGCAGTAGGCTCATAAGAAATATGTTATTGGATATCGGCTCTCATACCCCAACCTTTTTTTAAAGAGTTGGGGTACTGGATCTTTGCTAGGACTAAGGATCCCAACTAGGGTTACTACCTATGTGTCAAAGGTTGGCTCTAAGCATTTTTTCAGATTTATATTAACAATGAACCATACTCCATAAATACTCAGCTCCGTAATGGATACATCAATGAATCCTCCTTTGAGAGATGAACATATAGAAAATAAGACTGCTATATCTGTGCCTATTTCTTATAAACATAGAAAGTTATATGATTTTAAATAAAATTTTCTATTGTTTATTCTTGTAAATTTAATTATTTTAACATGGATTGTTTTGGTCTTGTATTATTATTAATAATTTATGATTTTATAACTATTTTATTCAGTAATCAAAACTATTAGAAATAGATAATTTAAATAAATTCGGGCCGGGGTCAAAATTTTTTTTTCAAGTTGGGCTTTTGGGACAAATAAAAATAGATCGGGCTGGGCCTACCTTTTATTAATATCTCTGGCTGGACCTAAAAAATTAGGCCTAATGCAACTAGTAGACATTGTGTTAGAAGATAATTAATGTAAAAAATATTTATAACTTTATATTTGGCTAATTATTTTTATGCATGAATATTATAATAAACATATTAATTCCAATGAATTTGAATAAAATTTGACTTTCATTTTCTTCCATGGGAATAAATGCATGAAATTATTGTCTTCGGGGATTCGTTTGGTTGTTAAAAATCTATTTTTGAGATTGATATCAACACTTAAATTCAACGTTGCAGACGAATATATGATTAATCGCCAGGATATTAATTCTCGCATAATGATTTCTATAAGGAAGTAAGACTTGCTCTAGCAGCTAACCATAATACCCTCTAAACTATCGCAAAAAGTTTTGCCTTGTGCAGTTGCAAAAAATGTCATTCTGCCTTGATCCCAAAATCATTCTCATGGTTGTAGAGGTATACTAAGTAAAAACTCCATGAAAAGTATAAAATTAAAAAAAAAAGAACTACAAATTTTTTGATTAACTGCTATGTTAGAGTTAACTTGAATCTTCCACCGAATAACCCGTCTAAAACATAACATATTAATTGCAATTCGAAAGGCGTTACAGCACATTAATGGAATTGAAATTACTATTTTTCTCTTAGTCATTAAATTTAATGAAAAATAAAAGATTTTATAAAATTATAACAGTAAGGGTGCGTCCAAAATCAAAATTTTATCTGAAAAATTTATTAATGAAATTTACGAAATTGAGTTTGGACGCATAATGTATAAATGTGGAAATCATTAAAAAAAATTTGACTTTGGACCTCTCAGAAACAATATACCTAGAATCACCACACTTCCCATTCCACTATTTCCTGCCTCTTATAATTTAATAGGCATATAAGTAAAAGTCATTTTGTGCTCCCTTCCTGACAACATATATAATTAATTGCCTTAATTTTTGACAAAGAGTAAGAGAGATAAAATGATACTTATAAAATAAATTTTTCTCTTAAAAATTATATTAAATTTTGAATTTATCATTGTTTCTTTTAATTTAATTGAATATCACCTAAAATGATGATTAGTTAAATAATTTATTTGAATAATATTTTACTAGAAATATTTCTTAGAATCGTAACAATAGAAATAGGAAAATATTATAAGTGAATGAATGTGATATCTTGTTCTATGATACACAATTTTTAACTATATATTATTTCGTTTTAATTTTTTTAAATAATGATAGCGATATAAAATATCCGCCCTGCCCTGGTATTTTAAAAAATAATTTTTAGGCTCAGCCTGGTTATTTTTTAGAAACAATAATTTTGGCTCGGCACATGAACTCGGGCTTAGGGCCGGGTCTGCAGGTCTCTGATATTTAATCAAAATAATGGAAGATTTCTGAATCAACTCATCAAAATAAAGGTAAACTTCTGATTCATACTTCAAAAATGAGGTAAATATTTAATGCACCCATCATCATATAAAGTAACAATTTCTGATACATCCACCATTTTTAACAGGCTATCTGCTACTTATAAATTGATACAGTTTCGGTATTTAATTCTTATGATTCCAGGATTATATAAAAAAAATTTAATAATATATTTTGGGATTTTATTTTTGCTGTTTAATATTTTTTATATTTTATTTATAGTTTTTGTTGGTTTATGCCTACTATCTTCACTTATTTTTTCAACCTTGTTTATATTAAAAATTAAATGGATTTTATCTTTATCTAAATTATATTTAAACAATTTGATTTCTTAAAGCTCTTAAAGATGAAACTTTTCAAAACAATGCAAATACCAATACTAGAAGAAGTTCTTTTAAAATACCATCATCAACGCTTAAGGTGTCAAATCTAAATGAATTCAAGAAAAATGGTAATACACTTTATATTGATCTTTTTAGAAATATTGAAACACTTTTTATTAAAATTTATAGGATAGTTTATAATCATAATTTAAAGGCTATCGCAACCTTCTGTAAATACTATTTAAAGCTAAATCCGAGATGCACCATTATTTGTCCATTACTAAATATATAATTCATTTATGTTATTTTATTATTTGAAATTTTTTATTTATCATTCATAATTGATATATGAGATTTGTAATACTAAGAAAGAAATATGAAAAAATTATCATCTTCTTTCTTTCTTATTGGTTGAGAAATTTATTTATCAAATTTTTGTGAATTCATGTAATGAATGAAGGGTTAAAATAAGTTTATAAGAAGGGTTAATTACTATTTTGAAATTGGCTAAAATTGAGAATTTCTGTCAATACTTCAATGCACTCCTGATAAACATTATCTTTCTATCCCCCCCCCCCCCCCTAGAAATGATTACAATGTGTATGTTCATGTAAATATTATATTTTCTTTTTTTTAAATAAAGGAAATATTTAAAAAATTGTAAAAATAATTACTATTTTTAAAATCTAATCTGGCCATACACAATCAAAGCTACTCAAGAATAATACTTCAAAATCTATAGATTTTTTATCATCTAGATTCGGCTCAAAATCATAATAGAATTGATTATTCATATTTTATCTGTAATGAAAGAAATTTTTAGTGAAATTAATTGTAAATAGAGTTGTATAAAGTATTTGCATCTAGATACATTTTATTAGCTCTATCTATATGTAATAATTATATTTTACATTTTTTATTTAATTTAATTTTATAAAATACTGTTCAGTTTAATTCACAGCAAGTTTTATTTTACACATGAATGACGAAAATATGATAAATATAAATATCATAAATTTTTTAGATTAATATTAATTATACTGATAATGAAGAAACAATGAAACAGCATCAGAAATATTTCCAAATTGAGATTGACTTTAAATGCCGAATATTTAAAGAAAATTTTTCAACACCCATAAGGGGATATGGACCAGGATATATATTTTAACACCTGTCAAACTTTGATTATTATAAAAATGAGTATGGTAACTAAAACATTTTTCTACTTAACCCACAAGTTGTAAGAATTTTTAGTATGTCTAATGCTTAAATGGAGATGCCTTGGTTATAAAAACGAATGTTTTATTACTGAAAGCTAACAATACTATTTTATAATCATTTAATTATATATTTTATATATATAAATAAAATATCAAGCTTAATAAAAATTATTTGGTTCAATTTTTTTAGTTTTAACAATAGGTTTTTTTTAATTTTAGCATTGCACGCTTTTCATGATTATAAGAAAATATGTACCTGGGAAAATTGTATCCATATCTATATACATTTGATATAACTGATCTATAGGCATTAAGTGGATTTTATAAAAAAATTCCCGTAATTTTTTTTGAATAATAATATATCATTAAATGCATCGCACAATCATTATAATTTTGCCTATTATTTGCTTGCTTTTGAAAAATATCCAGCGATGTGTGTCGCATTGCTTGAGCGATACGTGCTTACCATAAACGAGACCTACCTCACTTCATTGTATCGCTCAGTATTAATTGCTTTTATTAATTTATGGAGTGATGAAGGCCTAATACTTTCATTATAGTAAGTACGAATCCGCAACATCGTTAGCGATTTAACAGCTGACTAAGTGCTATTTTTGCCTTAATATCTTAAACCCAATCATGATGATAATTTGATTATTATTGTTGAAAGTAATAAATCTTTGATTAACTCGATCAGCTATAAAGAGCCCTGCTAGTCGGCTCAAAGCTCAACCCTAAGAAATACGCCCTAGTCTCGGGCTTATGTTTAATTCTGTTTTGTTCATTAATTTCTTTTTCTAAATGATTAATTTGTATTGACATAAAAAACTTCAGAGCAGGCGATTTTTAGAGATCGGGGCACTAGAAGATTAACGAAAAACAATTCTGCAGAAGATAAAAATATATTGGGAGATAGGGATTTATTCGAAACTTCAAGTCTTGATGGAGGTTAATGTTTTTAGTTAACGTTTTTCTAGTATAAAATATAATTTGAACTGTCTTAATATTTTCTAATTGAAAATTAAAAATTATTACATGCAAAAAAAAGTCCATGATTTAAAAATATATGGTATTTTTTTCATATAGACGAACCTACTGGAAAGCCACCATCAAGAGATATCCCTAAACTAAACCTTAACGCCCTGACCCCGAAATCCAACGAACCCCTACCTATATCCCTTTTGTCTGGTATTCATCAAAACCCATCTCCCAGCAGTAATCAAACCCTCACACCTCACTTGCCATTAAATTTGGAAAGTGGCAAAGTAATAGACCCAAACACTATAAATTCGACAAACATGAACATCAAAACCAACTATGATACGGATAATGCCTCCAATTATTCTTCTGAAGATACTAATATTTCACATAACTTGGTGACTCATCATAACTTAACTAAGACTATTCAACAACTTATAACTTGTTCTTCTACGCTCACTGTTCCTGACGGATTAATTCCTACTAGTGGGTTAACGGGAGGCCAACGAAAAATGACCGGTAATATTTTTATTATAATAATTGCGTTTTTTCCCCCTTGCTACCGATTTCATAAATATTTTATTTAATTTTTTAAATTTTTTATTTTCCAGCTAAGATATGTCATAACTTCTAGAATGATAAATTATGGAAATAGAATTCTATTTTTCATAAAAATCTTACCTATAACATTTACTATTTCCTTCCTAATTTTCGTAATTTTTATAGATCATTATTTTTCTGATTGTCCGAAAAATATTTTTTTTTGTTCATTTTTATTTCTTAATCTGGTCTGTCTTGCACAATAGGTACATCGTAAATACTTACTCGGGTTCATTCGTATATTGCTAGATATTTACTTTTTGTTAACTTACTCTTCTTCTCATAAATTCAAAGACGAATCTTTTAATTTATAGAAGATTTTAATCCTTACTCGATTTTGACTTTGAAGTGGGTTTATCATTTATTTGTTCTTAACACAAAAAAAATAGGTAGCATGACGTCATCCCATGCTCATACGGCTGAGGAGGATATCGTAACTCGTATCAAGAACATCCAGTGTATTCAGTTCGGCAGGTACAAAATAAAACCATGGTATTTCTCACCCTATCCCCAAGTATTATTTTAAAAATGCATATTATACATGTAATAACTTTTTAGAATTTTTACTACTACTTTGTGACTTCAGAAGAATTTTTTTATCATTCGAATTCTCATTTTTTTTTCTATTTTCTGTAATTTCCTAATCAATCAACCAAATGTAGCCCCATTTGGTCCTCTTCGCACCCATTAAATCATTTTGATTTTTGCGAGCAGAATCAAATTGAATGTTATGCATGGGTCTATTTCGATCACCAGCTTTACACTTTCTTCGAGTGACAGCTATTTAATTTGCAATTATTTTGCAGTCTCCTACATCCAATTATATTAATAATATTTTGTGTTTAAATCAATTTTATTTTGAATATAATATAAAAAAATAAAAACGACTTATAATTAACATAGGTGGGGAAACGACTAAGAGTACCCGATTATTAGCCAAATAACTAGCTATTAGCTTTAATCATAAATAATTATTATCATAGTCAGTTTTAAAAGCTTTAGCTAATAAATTTTTTAAAATATTGATTTTAAAAAAACTAACAGGTGCCATTATAACTATTAGTCAAGCTAATGTATATAGATACAGCTAATAGCTATATATATTTGCTATAAACTACAGCCTTGTCAAAAGCTGCTAAGCAATTCCCATCTGTGATAATTAGTCCACAATTAATAAATTTTATTTATAATTTTAACAATTTTTTAGAAACTTTTATTTTTAATTTTTTTTTAACTATCGTAAGGAATTAACTCTTTTGCCCATAGTGTACATCTGTGAGTTTTGCTTGAAATACGTGAAGAGCTCAACTTGCTTGAAAAGACATTTGGTAACATTTTAAATACATGTATTTATTTAGTTTTATGTACTATACTTTTCTTAGAGTCATGCTTCATCCGCCTGGAAAAATTTTAATATCGATTTGCGGTCGGGCCTGAAAAAATATTAAAATATAACATGAAAAATAATATTTAATCTTGCTTTAAATAATACAATAATTAATCGGAAAAATTAGTAATTTTTACGTTTATCTTATCTTCATAAAAATGCTTTGTATATATTATATTTGTTAAATAAAAATTTTGAACTGGGCTAATGTAACTGCCCTAGCCTTTGTAACCTAATAATGACCTAACGGAGATATATATATATTAACCGTTAAAAATTGGTATTAATTACATTAAAAAAATTATATCACTAAAAACTCATATAAAGTTTAAATGTCGTTGGCGCCACCCACCCGGCAACGAGATTTACCGCAAGGACTGCATATCTGTCTTCGAAATAGATGGTCGAAAGTGCAAAAAATTTAGTCAAAACTTGTGCCTTCTGGCCAAGCTATTCCTGGATCACAAAACACTTTATTACGATACCGATCCCTTTCTCTTCTACGTCATGACGGAATACGACCCTAAAGGGTTTCACATTGTCGGTTATTTTTCTAAGGTACCTTTATTTTGTTTTGAATTTTATTTTTGATGCGAAGAGATTAAGAAAGAGAATAGAAAGGCAAAATAATTAAGACCATTGGTTGATATTTTTTAATTGATCTATTCAATCAACTGTTTACACCTACCCCTATGGCTGATGATATCTACAAAGTTCACTATCGTGGGTTTGGGACGTGAAGTTATGCGTGACATAATAGGTCACGGTGTGCGTGAGAATAAATTTTAAATTATTAGGCGTGACGGGCCTTCGCAAAATTTTAGCCGGGCGTGATTGGGCCTGAACATAAATTTTCCGTAAAAAGGAAATAACGGGAAATAAAAAATAAACTCAAAATACACTTTAAACCTTTCAATTTTTTTTTATTGAATAACTTTATTAAATTTGTGGAACTAAGGGAAAATAAATAATTAAACAATAAAGACAAAAATACAAAATATTTCATTTTTTATTGAATAACTTTATTAATTACAAGAAGCAAGTATTATAAATTACATTTAAAATTCATGGAATGTTAATGAAATAGCATCAACATTTTCATGGGATGCAATTGAAATATCATCATTATCACTTGATATTGTTAAATCGGAATCTAAACTCTTTTGATGATATCCCGAACATGATGTATTTATGTGATCCTTTAAATGTATATGATGCCTTATTGATATTAATTTTTCGACCATTTTTTCCCATTTCTCGTTTTTGAATGAATTTTTCCAAATGCTGACCAGACTCTTTCTGACGAGGCACTTGAGGATGATAACGTAAGAAAGCTTCACTTGACAAAAAGGCTGATTTGTTTGTACACAACCCTTTCCACCATATGAGTGGTTTGGTATGGATCGAGCTCTCCCAAATGCCACTTTGTAGAAACCTTGTTTTGAACGATATTCTGCTAAATTGCCCATAATTTTTTCAATATCGCTATTAAATGTAAAGCTGTTAATTTGCGGTCTGTTAATTTCACACCATAATATCTAGGATCTTATTTGTTGCATAATGATATTCTCGGAAAAATAATTTCTTTCGTTTATTAATATGCATCTTAACACTTTTCAAATCATTTTCATTAAAAATAAAAGTTGATGAATTGAGTTTATCTTTTCAAAATATTTCTGGTACATCAGATAATACCGCTGTATCCGATTCTACAATTATAATTTTGTTATAAATAAATTGCAATTTCTTGCATAACTTCCTTATTTTCCACAATACTTTGCAACATTATAACAAAACCTCTCCATCATGTCGGACTTGGAATTTTTAAGGAAGATTTATATCCTTGCCTTTCTTTAAACTTTGTTAATATAATACCATTAAATTTATATATTTAATTATTTATGTGGTTTTTATGATGATCTTTTCAATAAAACGCATTTGGCATAAATCTTTACTAAGCAGATTTAAGCCATGTGTAGCCTAACCCTGGGTTAGGGTATATCCAATTGCTTATTAGAAGAAAATCAAACATAATTAAAATAAAAAATATGGACATTCTTTCCTTTTTTTTAAAAATTGATATATCAATGGTAATGATTTTGTTTGTTATTAATATGGGATTAAAGAAGTAAAAAAACTATGATAGAATAAATTCATTTTTTTTTAAAATTGATATATCAATGGTAATGATTTTGTTTGTTATTAATATGGGATTAAAGAAGTAAAAAAACTATGATAGAATAAATTCAAAGTAAAGGTAGCATTAATGTTTTATGAAATATAGAAAAAAAATTTTAAACCGTGAATTTTTCGGCTTTAAAATATTGTCTTTCGTGAGCTGGCGGGTTAGGTTAAATTTTTTAGCAGCAAGCGTGAAAGGGCATGATTTTTTTGCCATAATGAGCGGGTGGGCCATGAATAAAAATTAGACCTGCATCTGTCTCTAATCGTGAGCATCCTTCCCATTTTTCATAATTTTTGTCACACTCAGAGACAGTCATCCCCTTCCTCGCCGAGGCAAAAGATGGCATTTTAGGAGTGAATTATGTTGATATCTTTTTATTCCTAGAGTTTCATAAGATAGCTTATTATAAAATAATATGTGTAATATCAGATCGATTAATGATATCTTTTTATTCCTAGAGTTTCATAAAATAGCTTATTATAAAATAATATGTGTAATATCAGATCGATTAATGATATCTTTACCATTAATTATGAGGTTCATTTTAGAAGCTTAGCATAATTTGTTTTTTAAAATTTGCCAACATAATCTCCTTTTTAATATATTTTCCGCTAAATAGAACAAGTTTCAATTATTTCCAAATAAACCTGCAATCACATAATCATTTAAGAAAATAATCGAGCATAAGGTGGAAGAGGAAATAACTCCCAAAAAGCGCTGTCATTAATTTTCCCAGAATTATGTCTATTAATTATTTTTTAAAATCCATATCTTCATTAGGAAAAGGAATCTTCGGAAGATTATAACGTGGCTTGCATTCTAACTCTACCTCCTTACCAAAGAAAAGGTTTCGGAAAATTACTCATCGAATTCAGTGAGTCAATTTTTAAAATCTATTCCATGTTAAAATTTCCCGGAATGCATTTTGTCAAAAAAAAGTATTGAAAAAATGAAGAAATCATAACATATATTACCCTTATTAATCGATCGTATAGGTTACGAACTATCCAAACGAGAGGGTAAGGTAGGCAGCCCAGAAAAACCGCTCTCAGATCTCGGACTTCTCTCCTACCGGAGTTATTGGAGCCAAACCATATTCGACATCCTTTGCAACCTCAAACACAATCGTAAAATTTACTCATCCCTAGCCAATTCCTCATCCATTAACAGCAATTCCTCCAACTTCACCCACAACTCGTCTACCGTGAACTCTAGCTGTAACGGCAATATGCTTGATGTTAATAACTCGAATTATGGCAGCTTGGGTAACATTAATAGTGTCGCGGGAGGAGGTAGTGGCGGATCTGAGGAGACCAATTCTCAGCCCCAGATATCTATAAAGTATTAATTTTCTTATAGGGGTGCATCAATTATTTTAGAGATATTGACTACATTGTCAATAATATTTAAAAATGGCGGATTGATTGAATGTTAATAATGGGACCTTTCCAAATATTATTAAAAATCAGATCAGTCCTTAAAAATCTTTATTGATTCGATTGCACATCTAGTTTTTTTATGTTCTTTTTTTAAAAAAAAATATTGATCTAACTGAATATATAATAAACAATTTTTAGTGAAATATCTGAATTGACCAGTATCAAAAAAGAGGACATTATTTATACACTCCAAAATTTGAACGTTTTGTGCTACTATAAAGGAGCTTACATCATAACACTAGACAAGGAGCTAGTCGAAGATCACATTAAAGCCAAGAGTAAAAGAAAGTTGAGAATAGACAGTCGAGCTATGCATTGGAATCCCCGGGATTGGACCAAAAGAAAATAGAAAAAATATATTAAGACTAAAAATTCTTTTTGAGGTCTTCCATTTGTATTTCGCTTCTCTCATTATTAGTACTCTTTTAGCTTTATATTTATATGCATTAAACTATTGAATGCTGTAGGGTTCGAAGCGAAAGCTGGGAAAAAATATCGTATATATAAATGATTTATATTTGGAAAAAAATAAGTAAAATATTGACAGATAAAGAAAGTGGAAAATGATAATACAAAATCGTTATATTTTTTAATAGGTGTTAAAAACATTTGTAAATAAATACATAATATAATGCTGGAATCAAATTATTATATTATCAAAACGAATAAAAGGTAAATAGTATTTAATATATAAAAAATTTAATATATTACGTCATTATAATATTTATGAACTATTTTCTTGATATAAAATGTATAAATTTTGTATTTGTCGTTAAATTATAATATTTTAATTACGAGTTTTTTGTGTTCATCATCTCTATACATAATCAAAGGTGGATAAGAACAAATATTCTGGGATATTGAATCTAACTAACAACTTTCCAATAGCATGAAGAATAAAATCTCATTTGATCCTGTTTTAATATTAGGTAAGACATTTACCTTTGAATAAATAAGAAAACTACTTTTTTTTAAATATCCCTCTAATAGCGCTTTTTTAAATTCATGAAAGAAAATTATTTAGTTTTAGCTTTCTTAAAGAAAGATTTCTAAAATACATATTTAATAAAAGGAAGCATAAAAGAAAGAAAATGCCTAAGACATTACATAGATGCAGCTTTAAAAAACTCAAAATAAACTTTTGTTGGTTTTTATAATGAAATTTGTTTTAGTTCGATTTTGGTATTATCCGAAACGAATTTTATGGAAATAATATAGTGGATGCAATATCTCGTGAATAAGGTGCTTTACCCTTATCCAGATAATAATAATGAAAAATTTCACCCTCTTATAATATGAGTTATTGGAGGGAAAGTGTCTGATAAATAATATAATTTTATTTATGTTAAACATAAAATTTAACCACTCTGATTCCAATATTTAGATTCCTTTTTTATGGTAATATGTATAGATTAAAGCAGATTTATAATACACCAGACTGCAGAATTAAAGATACTATTTTAAGATCTGATCTGGACTTTTCAATAAAAATAGGCCCACTTTAGATTTTAAAATTTGATCATTTTTAAAATAATTTTGGTTGTCATCTTCTATATTGGAGAATTGGTATATTGGGAGGGGGGGGGGGGTATTAATTAATTTTATTTTAAAAATTGGGGAAAATGTATTGCTGTAATAATTTATTTAATACTTTTATACTAAAAATCCACAATATAAATATTGCATACAAATATGATCAGCTTCCAAATAAAACTTATTTCCAGTTCTATTTTTAAATGTTATTTATAAGGGTTAGTATCAGCAAACTCATATTCATGACAAACAATAATACTATGATATTCATCATAAATGAGGGGAAAGTTTTTAATTTTATTCATATTATAAAAAATAAATTACATTGATAGTAGTCAGAATTGGGCAGCTCCTCCAGAAAAAGAATCTAAATACAGATTCTTTATAAATTAAAAGCGTATTTAAAATAAATTCATATTTTATAAGATAATAAAATTTTTCAAAAAATTTATAATTTTGACCTTTGCCGTTTTGGCGTACTTAACATTCTGTCAAAACTAAATAACCTGTCAATTGGAGCTGATGAAAGTATGCAGTATTATATTTAATAAAAATCCTTAATGGAAGGATAATAGTTAAGCATTTATAGTATTTCGACTTTCTTTAATATAATAAAAAACCTTGTTATTTATATTATTGAACTCAGCAACATTTTTCTCACAAAGAAAAATATTTATTTTCTTTATTAGATGTTAAATCTATTGGTGTTATAGTTTGAGCTTGATTATCTGGTAGTACATTTAGGGCTTTTAATATATTTTGAGAGTATTTTTTTTTATCATCGGACTCAATCCATAAGTTCTTAAAATATGTAGGTGATATTGATGCCAAAACAGCCTCATTATATTCATATCATAGGAAAATATTTTCTTTATTTTGCCCATACCATCTTGGGCAGCTTTTAAAAAACGTAGACAATATTGTAAACTTGTTTTTAAGATAACCTATGTCTCTTTAAACTACATAAATAATATACTTTAATATGTTTAACAAATTGTGTTGAACCCTTTGTAATTTTTTTGTTTATACAGGCTTTACATTCAGCCTGTACAATGTCTTATTTAATTTTTATTTTAAAATAATTTTAAGGCTAGGATTTGATTCAGGGGAACCTATTATAATTAAAATCTCACTACCATGAGTTTCCTCAATGACATATATTACCTAGACTGACGATGCATTCATTAAAAGTGTACATCAATGAAAACAGTTGGAGGGGTCATTTTGATTACCAATAGCATTATTATAAATTTTAAACGAGAAGCCAATTTATTCCTATTATTAAGATTTGCCTAATCATCGAGATAAAGGAAGCAAGTTATTAATTTAATAGTAATTTTTAACACGAGAATAATTACTATATGATATGAGTTATCAAAATGCTGGGTACAGCTGATTTGCATTCAACGACTCTTTCAAATGCATTATTAAGAATGCATCGTCAATTTAGGTATTATTATATGTCATTGATCATCCTATATATTAAAAAATATTACATAAAAGTAATGATATTCTATCGAATTACATTTATATATAAAATATAATCTTTATTTATTTCGTTTGTTGTTATTTTTTTATTTATCTATCTTAATATGAGTTCTAAATTTTCCAACTAATTTTGGTTCTCAATATATTTAAAATATTACGTAATAAATAAGGAAATTAATACAAGATGTAAAATTTTGAACATTAATATTAAAAATAATCAGTATCTTTTGTCAAGAAAATGAAAAAGATACAATATATTTTTCAGATTAAAGGATCTTAGATACAGATACTAGTATCTAATAAAATGTCAATACAAGATACAAAAGGATCTTGTATCTTAGATACAAGTATTCGCGGTGCTGCCCAACTCTGTAGTAGTGTATTGACAACCTAAGTTTTTATTTAAAATATATGATGAGATTATAATTAAAAATCTGTATTCGTAAAGTAAGCATATCGCCCCTTAAGGCAGTGAAATTTTTTAGGGTAGGGATTGGTCTTTGAGCGGGTTTGCCTCCATTGAATATTCTGTCATGTAGGCGCTGATGTATGCGCTATAAGTTTGATCATCCCTGCCTGGTAAAAATATTTCCGGGCTACGCTGAAATTGTTTTTCGGGGCTATATAAAATATTTTAAAGCTAATAATTATGTGAATTCATGTCGTTTACCTTTGTAAAAATATATTACGGGTTGGACATTTTGTACAAAATATATTTTATAATCCAGACCGGGAAAATTATTAAAGACAGGACAATTTGTACATAATATATTTCATAAGCCAGATCGGGTAATAATAATAACGGGCTAAGCCAAAAGTCCTAATAGATAATATTTACGAGCTGGTTCGGGTCGCGTTAAATTCTAGTATGCATGTTAAGCTTCCTATTAAAATTTGTTTGCTGCATTTTGAAAATCATTTATACACTAAGTTGATCCCCTAGTATTCATTTTATATGAATATCTAGATTCGATATTTAGGTAAATTTAAATTTATTTGAGATACTTCACAATTAAATTTTAGAACTTTTGTTTCTAGGTTCCAGATGTGTTGTACTACGATCCCCTATGTACTATCCTTAACATTTTATTATATCACATCAATTTACAATCTAAATGTTACACGATAGAATAGAAAGATGTTCTTTAAAATGATTGATATCGGAATCTAAATTTCCTGACGGGAGAACTAAAGGACGTGATATCTAATATCAATCATGGATTCCGTTAATTCGTATTTCTTAGACATATCGTGTTCATTATGTAATATAGTTAACATATCAAACAAAATCTCATTTTACAGTATTAATTTTATTTATCTAATAATTATTCGTTTCCATTGGGTTATTGGCGAAACTGATAATGAAATAGAGAGATCAGGTACTAAATATTAACGCCAACCACATATTCCATGCTTTTATCATTTTCATTCTGTCATAATGGCTGTTTTTATTATTTGTAATAACTTCTCTTTAGACTCTACCAAACATATACCAATTATATTAAGACCTAAGCAAAAAAGTGCTTAGAATTAGTGCCCTCAAGTTTATTTTTAGCTTAAAGTTGGCAAAAATGTTGCGCCATGAATTCTATATCCCAATAAGAACGACATACATTCAAATATAAAGCTTATTTAATTAAATATCGTCGACTTTTGGAACAAAATACTTATATGTTCTATTTTTACGGTTAAATCTTAAATATATACTTTCTTATATTGTTTATTGTATTGTTTCTTATTAAAATTAACTCACATTTTTGCTCTCTTCAGGTCCTTGCATTTAGAAAAAAATCTAATGGAACTCAGCGATTGTAAAGGCGCCAATTTTCACCCCGTCGTTTTTATCAGCAGAGGTCCGGCGATGTCCTAAATTTTACTTTACTTTCTAATACCAATAATATATATTAAATTCATAAAATTATAGTTATGTATTAAAATTATTTTAAAGTAGGATTGGGGCTAAAAATGTGTTACCGGGAAGTGCTCGGACAAAAAAATATTTTTAATTCGGGCTCGGGTTGCGATAAATTACTTTGCAGTCCTCTAATGTTCATATTAAACTAACCGTTCATTTTTCTTGACATTAGAACTTGCATCCGTGACTATTGAAATTTTTTTAGACTTATTGAACATGTATTCAACTTTATCTATTTCTGAAAGAATTGTTTCCCCCAGTATGTTTCAGATTCTTTCTTAATTGTGTAAAAATGATTAAATTAATAAAATAACAAATATTAAATTTATAAAGAAAGATTTATATCTATAATGTAAAGTATAATTATAAAAATTAATGTATTTTATTAATATAATTAGCGATTACATAACTTAGTGTTTGAACGGTCCGGTCCCGTTCGGTCCTTTTTCTGACCGATGGACCGTTAAGATAAGTGAGACCAGACGTGGGTCCGTCGGTCCAGCTCGGCTCGGTCCTGTCTAATGTTTTTTTATTAAGCTATAAAATTATTCTGCATGAAATTTATTAAAAATGAAATGTGTTAAATTACCAATATTTTAATTATATCATCAAATCATTTTTATTAAATTATTTATACAAAAAGATTGGTTCCACGTCAATTCGGCGCGGGAAATTCGGCGCACGACAATTCGGCGCATCGTCAATTCGGCGCGGCGACAATTCGGCGCATAATACAGTTGCAATTTATTATAAATTTATTAGTATAAAAAAAAGGATGATTAAATAGAAATGATTTTGAATGTTGATCATATTAATTATTTCTTCATATTTTTTTTACAAAATCAATAAAAAAAAATTAACAACCAATATTTATACCGATTTCAAGGTAGGGGAGACTGGGGTTAGTCGAACCGATTTTTATAAAATTGGCTATAGCTCCTGGTTTTTTAGATAATATAAAAAAATATGCTATTATTTATGCCAACTAATGACAAATATCAAGTTTGTGCATAGAACACAAAATATTTTATACTCTAAAAATTATCAGCAAAAGAAACAAAATTGAAAAAATGGCCAACTATTTTTGAAGGCAATGATTTGATATATTTCTAAAAACTTCATGGAAATGATTTATAATTTGTGTAAAAATAAATATTTTTTTAAAATAAAACCATACACGTCAATTATGGCAGTTAATAATGAAAAAAATACAAAATGTTTATCGAGATAAAGGTTCACGCAAAATCTCCAGGCTTACATAATATTGCCTACTAATCAGGGGCTTGGCAAACCACTTAATCTCTTCTTAAAATTAATTACAACAGAAGGTTAAAATTTTATTATAATATAGTTTTATTAGTTTACGTCTATAGACAAAAAATCTTTTGAAATAATTATTAAAAATTTTATTTAAGAAATAAAATATTGATAAAATTTTCAAAAGATTTTTACATGACAGAAATTTTATTAAAATATATAATCATTTATATGTAAATTAAATTTTATAGCAAAGTTAAAACACTCTTCTATAATTTGGGAAAGTTTTATGAGTATTTATTATATCTAGAAATTTAGAGCTAGCAGGTGTTGCTAAACCATATACGTCAATTATGGCAGTTAATAAAAAAAATTACAAAATCTTGAAAAGGCAATTTCATGGCTGTTTATGATTGGTATTTAGGATTTATGCTAAGAAATTATAATATCTCCTTTATGTCCAAAATGTTTATTAAATTAACCTAAATTAAGTTTCAATTTTTATATATAATTTGCTTCAATTTATAAGTATTATGATATTTTTAAAATAAAACAATAAAATTATTCTATACGTATCATTATTAATAAATAAAAATGCATTTCAATTTATTATGGCTAAAAAAACCAATGATTTAGGAAGCCCCTTGAATTTGCCTCACCCTGCTATTGGGGTTTTTTAAATATTATTTTTACTTTTTTAAAATGTAAAATTTAAAAAAAATGATTATATTCTTAAAATTTTTATAAAGTACCTTTATAGAGTATAGTTTTAGGAGGTATCTAATCATATATTATTTTTTATATTATCTAAAAAAATCAGGAGCTAAATTTTGTAAAAATCGGTCCGACTAACCCCAGTCTCCCCTACTTTATAATGTGGTAAATTGGTCCAGCAAGGAAATCGGTATAAATATTGGTTGTTAATTTTTTTTATTGATATTACACATTTAGTAAATAAAATTGAGATTTTTGTAAAAAAAAATACGAAGAAATAATTAATATGACCAACATTCAAAATCATTTCTATTTAATCATCCTTTTTTTTATACTAATAATAATAAATTGCAACTGTATTAGATACGCGCCGAATTGTCGCCGCGCCGAGTTTTCTGCGCCGAATTGTCGGGCGCCGAATTTTCCCGCCGAATTGACGTGATACCAAAAAGATTAAACAAATACAAATTTATTGAATATAATTTAAATCAATTTGATTAGCATGTTTAATTAGTTTTTGTTTTTGAATGTGATAGATATTTGGTTATAATATAAAACTGATTTATAAATAAATATTCTAACTATCTTCTAAAAAATCAAAAATTATTCCATTTTTTACCTATCCAATGCCAATACAATATTTCTCTTGGGTTTTTATTGTTTCCAGCCCTATAACTATAAGTAGGTTCATTTGATGAAGTTTTTATTTATTAATTTAAAATTTTGAGCTCTCAATTTGATATATATATGCATAACTTAGTTGTGCTTGAACATATTTTATATGTTTTCCCAGAATTATCCTTTCAAAAAATTTATATAATACTTTAACATATTTTCAAATTTATATTTTATCAATTTTTTCATTTGCACTACTAATGTTATTTTCCAAATCAATAGTTATTCTTTGGCTGAGGGTGGTGATTCAATAATATTATCATCTTCTATGATTTCAATTTTCATTTCTAATAAATTAAATTACTTGACGAATGAATGAAAGGGAAGAATAACGATAGATATTATAAAGTGTCATGAACACAATAACTAAAAAGCAATTCATAGTAAACTTTTGGCTCTTTCAATTGGTCTTCGGTCGGACCGGATCATCGGATCGAATTGCCGGACAGGACCGTCCCATCTGACCCAATAGTCAGATGAGAGCAAAATGGACCGGACCACTGCAAACACTAATATACTTTATGTCGGACCACCGATTTAAAAGTCAGGGGAGGCGCGCTGATCGCGATTTTTTAATCGGCGGTGTTGCATGACTAAGATAACCAAGTGGCGCACAGGTCTAGTAGCAACCGAGAGAAATAAAAAATTATTAGAGCTCTTGATAGAATCTACAAATTAGAAAAGAAGAACTAAACATTTTAGGTTATTTATCTCATATTTTTTTAAACTATTATTTCTTTATAATTTAATTTTACTAATACTGCTTTATCTCTTTAAATATAAATTTCTTGTTCAGAAAGTTTATGAAGAACAATTTTGAGAGAAATGAAATCCTATCGACCCTTTTTTATTGTCATTTTTATTGTTGGTTCTGTTCAGATCAGTTAAAACATTACAATTACATATGTATATATATATATTAAAATATTTACCTTGATCTAAATAAATATATTTTTTATTTAAAATTCTTTATTATCTTACAAAAAAATTTAAGAAGGAAATGTATCAGAATGAAAGAAACTCCCCATGAGAATTTTAATTTAGGCCCTTTGTTTTAAGTAAAACTCAAAGAATTTCCTGTAAGGAGTTTTTTTAGACTATAGAACGAAAAAAAGCCAGATCCTTCTGGCCAAAGCGGCCAAGGGTGCTAACTATAATGGAAGAAAAGATAGATAGAAATATTTTTTAATTTTTTTACATCATTTTATAGGAGAGGGTCAATATTAATATTTGGGTAAAAATGTTTACACAGAAAAAATATCCGTTAATCCCTCCCAGAATAAATTCTGTTTTCATCTTTTGCAGAAACCTTAATTTTTGTTAAACTAGCCTCACTAAAAGGTAGTTCCTCTAAAGAAAACATCTAAGTAAATATTGATTTAAGATAATAACGATTACAGTTAATTTTTTAGCTTACCAGAATTGTTACTATCTTAAGATTTTATCAGCCTCATTGTTATTGAATTTAAATGAGCTTTTGAGCTTTCATCTTATTTAAACAGCTAACGCATTTTTCCAATTGCTGAATCTCTTTTGTCAAAATTCATTACTCGGGCGACTAATTTTTATAAGTTATGCTATTTACTAATTTGTATAAACTAAATAAATAATATTTTTCTAAAAATAAAAATTTTGTTGTATTTTCATTTAAATTTAATAATTAAATAATTTTTTTTAATTTTGGGGCTAAAAAATTTTCAAGGAGCTAGTTTTTTTATGGGGGGGGGGCGGCTTTCCACTGTTCTCCCTAACGTGTCTACCTCCATGTTTGGAGATATCGATGACCAGAATATTAAATTCACCTAATAGCTTGGCGAAGATGGAATCTATAATCGAAGAAGAGCCCCTGATAGAAGAGCCTACAGTGATTTTAAAACCTGTAATCCTGCAAAGAGGGAGAGCAAATCTTATATTTGCTACAATTCAGATGAAGACTCAGGCTAATAGTGATGCCGACTAAGAATAGGAGGAACCAAAGGGAAATGTCATCAAGTTGCCGAAAATAAATGTCAAAGTTGAATCGATCTTTCAAACTAGCTAAGATTAAATAAAAGCGATCCTAAGAGGTCTCCTTGTTGGATACCCTTTTGAGAATTTGTCGAGTGGTGACCATATCGCAGGCAAGATCCATAGGGCTAGTCGGCTCAAGGGACTTGCAAGTTCTGGTAGTTTTTATAACTTAAAATTTCGTTCAAAGATAGAATTCTATGATCTATGATATCCATATTTGGGGAATAAAATAATTTATATTATTTAGCGATTTAAATTTTCATTTGTTATAACATGTTTTTGATGTGAAAATTACAATATTTTTACTTTACATTATTAGTTAGTATTAAAAAATTAAAAGTTTAAACATGATAAAATGGACAAACTTTTATTTTAATATTTAGGAAAGTTTCTTAAGATCATATTAGTAATATTACCACCATTGAGCTTAGTAGAATCGTGATTGTGAGTTATTAATTTGATTAAATTATAATTATATCTAATCAATCAGATATGAATATTTTATTTAATATAAATATTAGCCTGAAGATCCATTATAAAATGAATTATATCTAGCAAACAAAGATTTTCATATATATCTCTATTGTAATTGACAATATAAATGATCCAAATTATTACAGTTAAATAGATATGAACATTTAGTCATCAGGAAAGTGGCGTCACTAGGGGAGGTCGCTCAGGGGCTCGAACCCCTTGAAAAAATTGAATAGCCCCCTGAAGCAAAAATTTTTTATAATGGCTCCTTAATATTCCCTTGAACTAAGAATATTTTTTTGATTGCCCCCTAAACGATTTCTTTAAGAATTCTATTATTTAATATATAGATTTAATTTTATTATTCAAAAATTAATAAGACATCTAAATTTTTATTAAATGAATACTATTTTAATTATTAGATTAGATTAATACATATAAATTTATTTTCACTATGTCAGCTTTTAAATCAAATTCTGTATTAAAACTATATTATAAATATCACTAACTAAATATATATTTAGCATTAACAGTTGAAGCTTAATTGACTTTTATTATTTAAATATTATAAAACCCTAATTAAATAAATATAAACATTTATTAATTGAAAATGAAAAAATTTAATATATAATTAACCGAGTTCAAAATCAATAATCAACTATATTATTTATATTTAAATTTAATTACCACGTCTCTTCCTAGAAATATTTTCAAGGTCCTAATAAGTATAAGAGATTTCTTTATAAAAAGTAAGTAGACATATAGTTTATAATCCTCAATTATATATAATTGATTGTTTATAAAATATTAGGTAAAATGCCACTTTTACAGACGTATTTGACAGTTATATAATATATTACAGTTCATATTTTAATAAATTTTACTAATATATGCTATGCTTTTGATAATAAATATAAGTAACAATTTGCATTCATTTTTTTAATGCCATCTATTTATTAAAATATATTATTAAAAATAATGTATCTTATCATTCATCCTGCGATGGATGTAATAAATTAAATATATTTTCTTCTCTTTTTTACGTGTTTTCAGGAAAGCTATTTTGTTTTTCTTTGAAAAACAGTTTTGAGTTAAATTTTTAATACGAGTATATTTTTAATATTATTTCAAACTTCTATTATTATAAGATATAATAAACCACTGAAGGTGGTGAGACAATAATATATAAAATCCTAAATGCTTTCATCAGATCACTCTGGTTCTTATTTTATTGTTACAAAATGTTTCATTTCTAATATGGCATCCTTGCCGTGTAAATAATTCAAGGCTTCAATATATTTGCATAATTTCTTCTAAAGATTTTTAGTGTTTTTGTTTTATCAATTTATATAACATAATAAATTCTGATATGAGTTAACATCGTGAGTGTCATGGCTATGACTGCAAATTAATCAGCATCTATTATTTGTGTGGCTATGTAATTTAAGATTACTACAGCTGCTAAGAACACATGATTGCATATTTTAGATAATCAATAATGGTCAACTGTGTAGTCGTTTATATTTCATTAAAATGAAAGATTATCTTTAATATCTCACAATCATTTTATCGATTACTTAAGTTTCCATCATGTCATCTAAGGGGAAGGTCTAACTACCATATAGTATGATTTGGATTGGTTGTTTATATTCTTTTCTTCAAGAATTGTTGATTTGGTTAGGCCTATAAATTTTTCCTTATTAGTCCATTCTATAAAACATTGTCTAAAATGGTAACAGAGAGTTATATTATTTTCATGACCTTCTGTGATTTTAAGTTGATAAGAATTATATTATATTATGTGGTTTTTTAAAAACCATTATCAATTGAGGCATATGTATGAATTAATTAACCTTTTTAATAACTTATAATTCATCCGACGCAAAATTTTATATCAGAAATCGAAAATATTTTATATTGTAATAAATAGATTTAGTATTAAAAAATATTAATTTTAGAAATGTCTTGTATTGTATGCTAGTTTATTTTGAATGCATAATATAATTAATGACAAAATAGAAAATTCAGAATAATTGTTCAGAGTTAACAAATTTTACAAATATAATATATTACCACCATTTTCTAAGACATAAAAAATAGGTCAAAATAATAAACGGCGTATGGGTCCTTTAACAAAAATGATGGTTATTTTATTTGTTATAATTGTAAATATAATATTATATAAATTAAGCATATGAAAATCTGAAGAAAATTTTTTTGTATCTCATAGGAAGCCTAATAAACCTGATTCGACTAACCCCATTGAACTCCAAGGAATTGGGAAGCTTAGTTGCTGGGGAGAAGAGACCGTGGCGAAGCTAATAGATTTAATCTTCTCGATTATTAAATTAGATTAACGACTACACTTATAAAGAAATAACCAACAGCAATAGGAATCTGGTTGCAACCAGTCTATCACTAAAAAATAGAGGCTTCAATTAAAATTTCAAAAAAGGATAAGTTTAATTAATAATTTTTCCGTGTTAGGGTTAGTGTGATCGATTAAGTCAAAGAAGAGAGAAGGGCAGACACCATCCCACCCTCCGATTAGGCCTTTGTGAAAGCTTTTAAAAGAAAAAAATTTTGTGTAAGTAAAAGGGAATAGTCTTGGAAAGGTCAGGGGAAGTGATATTATAATTAACAGGAGGGTGTTTATTGAGGAAAGATATGTAAAATCGTTAAAAGGGGCAAATTTGTTTTCCCATGTGGCCAAATGAATGGCCCTAGAGACATAACTAAGAATTATTTTCTCATTGATCAACGCCTTAAAGCTGTTCGGGCTGCAATTTTTTATATTGTAAATATTTTTTCTTTTTTGGCGGACCTTACGAATTAATATTTGAAAAACTGTAGAAAAATAATATTTTCATCAAGTTTAGCCCTCGATTGATCGTTTTTATAAGTGGACAATTGAAAAAAAATTAAAATTGAAGCCACTGCCAAATGAAATAAATATTTAATTATATGTATGGGAGACCGCAATGAAGCAATTGACGGGGTAACAATGCTAAGCGAATAAATTTTTATCCCTTGAGCATAATTGCCTTAATTTTGATGTGAATATATATTTTTATAATTTTATAATTTCTTATCTAAGGTCATCTTGCAAATGTTTCGGGTTTATATATTTTGCTAAACTATTTTCCGCACAAAAATAATTAAAATCATTCTCATTTTTGAATTTAAAAAAAATATAAATAATTTAAAATTTTGTATTTCTTGAAGTATTAGCTATAAAATAAAAGTTATTGATAGTTAAAAGCTTATCTCGAAGTCATGAAATGTTGATTATATAATGAATCTCACCTCGGTAATTAAAATGTTACATCTGATTACTGCTGCAAAAAGAGAATTTAAAAAAATTTGTCCACAGTATATAAAAAAAAAATTTTTTAATGCCTGAAATGTTTTGTTTACTTTTAAAATTTTTCAAATATATAAAAGGATAGCGATTCTTGAATATTTAATAATCGATGAAGTTAATATATGAAAACATTGAATTTGTTTTTTTTAATTAAATGTATTAATTAAATTTAATATCCTGAATATTTTTAAAAAATTCGAACCAAATTTAGAAGCTTTTTGAATAAATTCTACCCATTTATCCTTGAAAAATTATTCGATTTATAGTATATTTTTCATAATTCTATTCTTTCTCTTTATTAAACAAAACAAAAAAAAGGTGAAAAAAAATTTATAATTAAAAAATTTAATTTTTTTTTACTCCTTTATATGTGCTCAAAAAATAATAGAAAAACTATATGAGGCTAGAAAATTTTTTGGCTGAGTTTTTTACTACAAATATTGACAAAAGACGAATGGATTATAATATTTGCTTTCACAAAAATCAAGTTATATTATAATTATAATATTTTTTATAATTGTAAAAAAATGAATTGCGAATTTCAATGGAATAGCAAGATGCAAAAGTTATTTATAATTAATTTAATTATGTTTTAGATGGAACAACACTACAACAAGACTTTCAATTTATTCATAATACTAACATCAGCACCAACCAAATTTATTTATTTAACATAGATATTTAAAATTAAAATCAGCCCTTCCCCTACCCCATAAAGTAATAAATATATGCGCAATTCTCGGGTATAAGCTTTTTGCTTTGCCCTATTCTTTTTATCTTTAAGGACGTTTAAATGACAATCTTAGGATTGTTGTGCGTATAAGTATGTGTGCCTTTAAGGAATCCTCATATTTTTCCCCAACTTAATATTCCAAATATATAGAAGTGAGGGATACCATGGTAGCTCTGTTAAATCTTCAACCTGAGGACCATCCGCTAAATAACGTATAATATTTTAAGATTTGGCAAAGAACCCCCCACCCCTCCCCAATCATTTTGAGCAAGAAAATTCTTCATCTTTTTTTGTACTAATATTTAATTTCCAAGTTAGATATGTATAAATTTCAGAAAAATATATAAAACGGAGAATTATTTATTGGGTCCGAATATTAAAAAGGAACATGTGTTGTGTCCGTTTCAATATATCATATAGCCCGAGTCCGGCTTAGAGCTTAATTTATTTCTTGGTATTACTGCCCGAGCAGAAATTTTTTAATTGAAAGTACAATTAATGAGATAGTCAAAATTGATATGTAATTTTATTAAAATTAATTTTGACCTGAGGGAAAATCTATTGGTACAAAACTACCAGACTTGGAGTGGGCTTTGAAAAAATACTCCCTAGCAAAGCCCGAGCTTATAAAATAATTTAAATTTGTAAACAATAAATCTTACACTAGACCACATGTATTTGTTTCTTTTAAATTTACTTTACCACTATTTTTGAAAAATTAGAACTAATTAAAATA
This sequence comes from Gordionus sp. m RMFG-2023, assembly GCF_954871325.1. NCBI lineage: Eukaryota > Metazoa > Nematomorpha > Gordioida > Chordodea > Parachordodidae > Gordionus > Gordionus sp. m RMFG-2023. Next base: position 21,546,104 of record NC_088775.1, read on the forward strand.
GCCAAATTTTAAAAACTTTAACTAGGTATAAAATGAACAAAATATTAAATATCTTGAAAAATAAAGACTGGGCTGAAAAGTGGGATTTTTTTAAAAATTCTGACCAGTCTCAAAATGATAACTCTGCGGGTCATTTATATTTACTTTGTCATATATATGGAAATTAATTTAAAATCTTATGAATTTAATAACAAACTCTTCATCTATATCTTTTTTTTAAAACCAACCTCACATAATATCATTTTTAAATAATGGTTACTTTTTTTTTATAAAACATGATATTTTTCAATCCAGTTAACAAGAAATAAACAAATTCTTTTTCCATCTATATATGCTTAAAATTATAATTCAATATCGGTATCATTTTGATTACTTTATATTTTATTATAACAATTTGTAGTGATCATATATCGCATAGTAAAATCCATACATTTCATCAATTTGTTTACTTTCCAAAATTTTGATAAGCAGCATTTTTATAGTACCTATCACCTTATCACTTACTTACTCCTGCCTCAAACTAAGCGAAATGACCACTGTTTTGCGAACTGATGTTTTTAATGTAATTTTTGGGTTAAATATATGTTTAATCTTTAGGCAAGATTAGTTTAATTTCGCTTAGTTTGAGCCAGGTATAAAACACCCATCCCACATAAATAATCCATGTTTTAAATGAAATGTATAAAAAGGAATACAATAAAAAAAAGTTAAAGATGGTCATATCTAGTAACTAACTATACCACTGAATTCTTTTCACTCAAATCTTCATAGATCAAATACAAATGCGCATCATTTCCCATACCTTATACTGGCCATATACATATACTTATAAAATCCTTTAAAAATTTACCAAAATAATTGCTAATTATTATTTTTTACCAAAAAGACAATATTATATATATACTTATACTTATTACTTATTACTTATAAATATGACCATTATTATATATATTTATACTTATTACTTATAAATATGGCCATTATTATTTTTAGATTATATTTATATAAAAAAAAAGATTACACAAAAATCAATAAATGTTGCTCGGTAAGGATTAGTGATTTAATAGTGCTTACAGATTGAGTGTTTGAGATATATTATGCCATTCAAAAAGAAATAAAAAACGTGGCCAGCCTTGTTAAAATAAGGGCGATATTTGAAATTATTTAATGAAATGAATCACAACTTATTTGATATTTTTTAATATTAATTGACGCAAAGATAGAATTGTGCTAATTGAAGAATATCATTTGAAATTCTTTATTTGCCAATCAACGCAGCGTCAAAATCGGGCAATTAGCGCACTATAAAGGTGGTTGTATTTTAAAATAATCTAATTGTTTATATCTTATGAATTGGGTTTGGGGATGGGGTGGCGTTAACAATATTTTTGAAAAGAAATAGGGGATGGTGTTATTCAAAGGTAGGTATTTTAGAATCAAACAATTTAAATACCTTGAGATTTTAAATTTAAATCATTCTATTTTAATAGGATGCCTGGATGGTTCTAAAAATGTACCGTTGCAAAAAATCTCACGTGAAAAATTTCAATTACTAATTTAAATTTTAATGTAAAAGTAAAATTTTACATTTTTATCAGAGACCTGCAGAATTAGGCACCAATTGCAAGGTCACCCGGTTTGTAAAATTTTTTTTGGCCCAGCTCGGAATTTAAAAGCAAATTTTGGTCCGGCCCGTATATAAATATTATTTTTATGCTGGGGTTAAAACAAAATTAGACCCTGGCTTTAAACAATTTACCAATTCAGCATTTTACGATAAGTTTTTCTATAAAATCATTTAATATTTAATTCAAAGATGAAGATTATTTTTCTTTTAATAGCAAAGAAAAAAATATATTTATGTTCATTTTTGGAAAAATGGCTATGAAATGGAAATATGAAAAGCCCCCGGCAAGTATACCCTGGCATGGTTTTGTTCAGGACATGCAGATCTCTGATACTAATTACAATTTTAATTATTTTTATAAAATATCTCAAACAAAAATCAATTTTAAACGTTAAAATAATCTGAATCCTACCTAAAAGTATTGACAATATTTAAGCTAATTTAATTGTTTGAATATTTAAGCTAATTTAATTATTTGGAAATTAATTAAAAGGATGGGAAACCCGAGGGAACCATAACTTGAGTAAGACCCATGTTATGATATTATATTAAGCATCGCACAGAATTCCTACACAGGAGAGAGGGGTGAGACGCAAAATTATCATTGAAATTAGAGGGGTAGGTAGTTCTGACGCTAACGTTATTGAATAAAATTGAAAATGGGTTGGAGAGTAATTCTAATTTGAAGTCCTTTTTCTTGTTAATATGATTTGTTAGGAAAGAAGGTTTGTGGAGGAGGGGGATAAATTTAGAATAGGAGGTAAAAATTTTATGGAATTGAGAAAACTTTCGAGGGATGTCTTCATTGGTTTAGAGTATAGAATCCATGACCCCACCCCCAGAACGATCTGCTTTGAAAACACAATGTGATTGTTTATTATATCAATAAATTTCACTTTAGATCCATATTTAAATTTTTTATCCCCCCCCCCACCCTCCCCCTTTTCTCGTTTCACCTATAACCTAGATCTGAAGATAATTATGATTAACAGAGCTATCAAAAAATATTTTATTTAAAATGTCAGGATATTTTGTTTAAAATTTTTTTTTCATATCTGAACCCCCCCCCCCATCCTCAACTCTCATAATTTATAATGGAGATGCGGATGATTGCCAAAATAGTCGAAAGATCTTTTTATTGTCGAGAAATTATGTTATAATTTTTATAGTTTATGTTAGAAATTTTATCCTCCTCTCTCTCCTAGACTTACCTTGAAAACATAGAGATGAGAAACAATGTAAATATATCCTTATATTAGCTTTATTTTGATACCTACCTCCAAATATTATCTTATAATTACCCCCCCCCCCCCGTGCCACCTAGCTCACTCGAGACGAGTGATGGATCGATGAATTCAATTCAATAATATATGTTTTAGCTTTCATTTGATAAGCCTTTTTAAATATCTTTCTATAAAAAGTTTTTACCTCTCCCCTCCCCTCCCCTCTTATGACCTAGACTAGTAAAGGGATAAACTCTTTTTATTATAATTAATTTGATAGTATTGTCTAGATATTTTTTAATAAAAAATTCCCCGCATAACCTAGATCCGAGGGCCATGTAATTAAATATTATAGGACTTAAAAACAAATATTTTATTTGCTTAAAAGGATATCTATTCCCCCATAACCAAGACCTGATGCCTTCAAAAAACTTTTAGTAGTTTTCATCTAAATGCCACGTAATTTTTGGAAACCCCCCCCCCCCTCCCATATCTGAACCCGAATACCTAGAGTAATAATTAATTTGATAACTAACACTTAAAAAATCATGGATATCATATGGTAAATGTTAATAGAATGGGGATTAATGGGTGGCCCAACTTCTAATAAATTTACTGCCGGCTTCTTGAAGACAAGTTATTGGTATACATTTATAATTTCAGAAAATATTATTTATAATTAATACTTGGAGGGGGGATTCCTCCCCTCTTGGGCTAATTCCAGGGCAAAACTTATTAGATAGTACAAACAATTTTCAACTTATTTTAGCATTTCTCTTCATAATATTATTTATTCAATTAAAAATTGATGTATTATTCGTATCCGTACGAATCGAATAATTGTTTATTTATATTCGTACGTATAAAAACATTATTCAATTTGATTCGGGAAGTAGATTCCATAACTATTATCAAAAATGAAAAATCAAAGTTTGAAAAAATTCTTAAATTTTTTTTGAATCAATCTTTGAATATATATTTTTTTAAAAATTTCTTATTTCATCTCTTAAAAATTTCTTATACATTATAAAATATTTTTTTAAAAAGTGATGTAGAAATAAATTTAAAAAAATGACATGCACAAATAATTTCACATATTTTTGAATACGTTTATACATAGTTTAGAATATTTATGATAAATTTTGAATAACATTAAAAATTTCTAATTATACGAATAATTCAATCGAATAATTAATAAAAAATTATTCGGCGAATAATATATTTCCCTTATTCGTATTTCAAAAATTCGAATCGAATTTTGTTATTCGTATTCGTAAAATACGAATCGAATTTTGTAATTCGTATTCATAAAATACGAATCGAATAATGAATAATTTTTTTTGGTATATTTCAAACTATTATAATGGGATTTCTTTAATAATATATTCGGGTATAGGTATTTTAATGCGTCTGTCAATTTAATCAACTCAGGTAAATATATGAATACCAAACTTACATTGTACTATTTATACTTTTGCCATGGATATGCTATAGGTGACGTTTTATGCTTACTCTTTTATAATATAAATAAACAATTGGACGGAGAATTCTTTTTTGAATATCATCAAATTGAATGACTTTTAATAAATAAAATTTAAAAAAAAGATAATAGAGCAATCCCATTTTACAGCACTCTGGAGGCTTCAGGCTTAATAATTTCTGCAAATATATTTTCCTTTCAATAATCATTATTTTAAAATTTTCACAATCAAGATAATATTTTAGGCTCGGCTTAGATTTTTTTAAAAAATATTTTTGGCCCGAACTAATTTTTATTTTTAGACTCTATCCTGAACAGATTTTTATTATTTTGCCTCATAAGTTTGGTTTTTTAAATGGGTTTAAAGGTAAATTCGATTTATGAGAAAATTAAACATCATAAGATTTTAGCCGATTAATGAATAAATTTATTTTTAATAATTTTCCCCGAATTTGAAGAAAAATAATATCTTTATTCCTATTCCATTTTTAAGTCGGGCCCTTTTTTTTATAAATCATTCAATTTTATAGATCGTTCTGGGCCGGGCATAAAAGAAGAATTGAAATTATTCACAATTCCAGATTATTCGGTTTGGCAAACATTTTCTTATATCTGTTATAAATAATTAATAAAAAATAATAATATAATAAATAATTTATAGTGTTATATGCCTATTTATTTTTTTATCGAAAAATAATTAATATTATAAAAAGATTGCTATAATTTTCTTAAAACTTTTAAACAGTTTTTCAAAATAAATTATAAAAATAAAAATTCAAATTTAAAAAAAAATAAATTACATACTATATACTACCAATACCATTATTATTTATACGAGCAAATGAATACTTCTGGTTACAAATATACATAAAAGAAACATAGTTATGAGAATGTAGAATATTCTTTTGAAAATTCTAATACTCAAATTCCTAATGGGAACCAAAAAACCAGAAGAGAATTTATATTCTGTTATGTACAACGATTACAACACCAGTATGCTCAGAGATCCTAACGACCTTTTCTGCCTGGACCTCGTCAACTCACTTAACTTAAACAGTTCATACATATATGAGCTAGCTAACACCACCAGTCTTATTAAAGAGTTTTTCTCGGGTCTCTACGGTCTAGCGAATTCCTCAACGTCATCTTCTTTGTTGATTAGATATACTGATAGAGATTCTTTCACGCTTTACAGATACAAATTAATCCAACTCTTAGCAAATCCCCAAGTAGTTGTCGTTAAAAATTCTCATTATTATGCAGTTACCATTGTTTTTGGTGCTCTGGCTATCCTGATCTCCAAAACGTTCGTCAAGTTAAGAAAAAAAATGTTCCGCGAGCATGTAAGAGAAAAAATATAAATTTTTATCTTGATTTGCATTTTTATTACTTGGGCCTTTTTCTGATTTCTTTAGTCATTGGTCTATAAACATGCTTTAATTTAAAAAGAAATGTTATATGAGTCTGACACTGCTAAGCAAAATCTATTATATTTTTATATAATATATAATTTTTTATTTCGATTATAAAGTTAAGGAATTCCATAATATTAGGATAAACTGATTAAAATAGTAAAGACATTTAGATATTTGAAAAATAGCAAAAGAAGAAAAAATTGATAATATGAAGAGGAGTTTTTACATTTTATAAGAAGTTTTAACCAACTTTAAAAGAAAGACAGCAGGCTAAGATAAATGTTAGTTGGTTATCTTTCACCTTTTCCATATGATGATTAGAATGCTTATATAAAGCTTAAAATGGATCTTTTGTTTATAATCAAACTTGATCAATTTGGCAAATTTGTTTGTCCATCCCCAAAAGAGTTTTTTTAAAAAAATAATACAAATACAAATAAATCCCGATTAAATAAATTTTTCTATTTTATTTTTTTTGTGAAAAGCTAATTAATTAATTTATAATCATGAGATTTTTTTAGTTGTATATTATTTTTGAAAAGTAGTGACAGCAACCACTGTTACCATATACCTATATTTATTAAATTATAACTGGGATGACCCGGGCTAATCCTAAAATATCTTTCAATATGTTCGGCCAACAAATATTTTAAATAATATGTAAAATGCATTTTTTTTACTTCCAACTTATTTTTCGGGCGCCGCTGTCAATATATATATCGAAAAATAGATTTTGGATTTTTTCATTATATATAAATATTTTATAAGTAGCACTTAACTGGACTAACCGATTCATATCAGGCTGTAATAACGCTCTCGTTTTGTTCGTTTTTAACTACTTTGATCTTGTAACAAAAATATTATATATTTTTTAACAATTATTTACCCCTTTCTATAATATTTTTTTTTTAAATCAGGTATAATATCGAGTTCAATAGTTTATATTAACTTAATTGGAAAAATTGCATTTTCAATATCAAACATATAAAAGAAATGGAAAGTTTGAAAATGGATATAAAATAGGAATGTCTAAGAATCGTTCTTTGTGCTCAGAAATATTTTATTGATGCATCAATGTTGATTTTCTGAAAAGGTAAAGCTCAGAAGGCATGTCTTTTCATATAATCTCTTTAAAGTATAAAAAATTTGCTTGAGTCTCATCACTAAAACATTCCGTTTGTAGCAAAGCTACTGTCTAATGTCACATAAAGCGCTTCCATTTTATAGCTTAAATAAATAAATCATAATAAATATCCCTTGCGGTTATTAACTTTTTATCTAGCATTGTTGTAGGTAGTACTGCTTGTCTCTGAGCACCATTGATGAAATATATACAAGCATTTTTCATAAAAGGTACCTATTTCTTTGTAGTGTACATATCCTGAGGGGGGGGCAATTTCCCTCCAGTTATTTTTCAGTAGGCGGACACTAGGAGCCTCCTAGGGGGTAAGGAGTAAAAATTATGCTTAGGATAGGGGTAAATCTTGGCACATTGCCTCCAATTTTTCCTAAAGATACTAAAATAGTAGTTGATAAATGCTTTTACTTGAATTGTGTGCCTTACCTAGTGCCTCATATGATCACTTTTTTAAATTTTGTATTGAATTAAAGAATGTGAAATTTAACATCCTCAAATGTTTTTAGGATTTAATCTAGTCGTTAGAAAAAATAAAAAATGCTAGAATTTGACAAAAAATAACTCAAGACCCAAGACTTATTGTTTAAATATACTTTATACAAGACAAGTCCCTCTCTTGCATAAATAAAAAATTTTTGTCTGTTAATTAATTACCCATTTTATAGAATTTTCTCAATGCCCCATTGGATTATCAATATCATGTTTGGAATAAAAATAGGTTACGACCTTTTATTTAGACGTACTCAAAATAAATTAGTGAAGTGTGGCCTTTAATTTCTCAAGCAAAATTAAATCAGTGAGTGTAAGAATACATTTTTAGCAGTCATTCGTAAAAAAAGGAGGAACGATCTAACATATTTCGTTAATTATATTTGTTTATTTTGATATTTATATAATTTAAATTTAAATAAAGATTTTAAAATATTTTTGTGTTTTGCATTATAATTTATGATTAGGGGAAAAATTTGAAAGGCAAACGTTCCACTATAGTCTAACATGGTGTAAACCCATCTAGCTAATTTTTGAGGAGAAAAAATTGAGGGTCTTTAGTGATTTTTTGTAAGTTCTTCGTATTGGATATTAAGTTCCAAATTTTTTAAATATATATGAAATTTTATTTAAAATAAGGAGACACACTTTTTGGAATTATAGGGATTAAATACGCGACAATTCTTTTGAACCCGGTATATAAAATAATTTACAAATCATATACAAAAACATCTACCTTATCCCATATCTTCAGGATTTAGATTTGAATGACTTTGTTTATTAAATTTAATTTTCATTAAATTTATTATTTTCATGAATTTAAAAATATATAATTGTGTATAAAAAATGCAAAATAATATTTATTTTAACATATAGGTATGGGGAGGAAGATTTAGTTTAGAGGTCTGCAAATGGCTAAATCTTTAGGCTCGGCACAGTTGAAATTTTACTTATATCCAGCTCGTTTCCAATTTTTTTTTTAAGGTTGCTTCGTCTTGCTCAGTTTTTTTTTACCGAAATATATGGAGTTGAACACCAAAATAAACAACTACTTATAATATTGTGGAGGGGTTAAATTAAAAGTGCTACACTTTATGGATTATCACTTCTATAAAATATCAGAATTCTTCAATAATCCATTTCAATCATTTGCCTAACCAGTTAATTTTCTGCCTGGCCCTGCCCAATTTTTCCCAAACGTTACCTGGTCTGGCCCAAGGACTTTGCAGATCTCTAGCTTAATATATTTGTATTCTAAAAAATTTATAGAAAAAGAATGGAGGTAGGGGATAGCCATAAATGGTCATGACGCCATTGGTTTCTGCAACTTACGAATTGAGTGATCTTATTATATTTTCATCATGCCAACGTGAAAGAGATCACTGAGCATATAAGAAAAAGATTACAGTGAAAGGGATTGAAATATGCAACTATTTTAAAATTAGAATTTTATAGATACAGGAGAGATTATAAATGGTCATTAGGTGAAGCTCAACGGTTATGTCCTATTTGGGATGAGGTTTGGCCCATTCTTTCAGTTCGAACTGTTTTAATATTTAGGTTTACCTTACTAATTAATTCATATAATATTTTATCTAATTTTCGTGTATTTTTTTTTCTTATTAGTTTTCTAGAGGTTATTTTCATTTTAGTGATTCCTTAACTTTTTAAATTTATTTCTTTCTTGCAATATACCATGAAAACGAAGGTCAAAGCATTTTACTTATATTCACAATAAGAAACACAGAATATGTGCTCACTGCAATGTCAAATTTAATGTATTAGCAACAATAATTTGAAATAATTTATATTTATTTTAAATTGTAATAGGTTCTTAAGCAGACATCTGATAAAGCATCAAATTTTTATCTTTTATGATAAAAATCTGGATGAAAATACCTTAAACATTTTAATATGACATTCATGAGCATAGCGCTTAGTCAAAACTTTTGGCGGCACTGGACAAAATATAATTTGGCGACCCCTTAATAAACAAAATTTACCTAAGCTTATTTGATAATTTTTCGCAATGAGAACTAAAAGTATTTATAATTTTATAAATATATTAATCATAAATGTGGAATGAATAAAATCATAAACTAAAATAGTGATGTAAAATTTGGAGTTTTGAATGTGAAAGAAATTTATTTCAAGTTTAATTAATAATTGATAAGATCAAGAATTGAGGACAGCAATTTAATTTATTAAAATATATAGTTACTCAATCATTATAAAATAAAATAAAGAAAACTATAAGGTAAAATAAACTAAAAATATAAAATCAAAATATAATGTAAAAATTATAAAGCTTTTCTTATCTTTTTTTTATTACATTTTTAATTTCATTATATTTGTACTAATTTTAAACACTAAAATTTACATATCTCTCTTTTTTTATCTTTTTACAATTCAATTTACTAACTCTAATGATTAACATTTGCATATTATATATCCTTCAAATATATTATAATCAATTAACATTTTTATCAAACAATCATGACAATTGCAATTTTATTTATCCTCCTAGCCTTTTTATTTGGAGGATCTTATGTAAGTATAATCTAACGACGAGGCGATATCATTTTCTATTAAAATTAAAGGAGTAACAAGTCGTTCCTGTGGCACACAGGATCATCAGGCCACTAAAAATCCTTCCTTAGTTGTTTAATTATATGTAAATTAAATTTAATATTATATATAAAATGTAAAATAACTTGTCTTTTAGAATATTTATAAATGAAATAAAATGGCAGACAATAATATAATTTACAAAAATCAATTCTTTTTTATAACTTAATTAAAATTTGTAATCGACAATACAAAGGCAACCTTAAGGATGGGTTGCGCTTACGTTTTTATATTAAAAAAGTACGGCAAAACGTAGATTCTCAATTTATGCCCATTAGGCAGGGATCCAAACCGAACCGGGACCGAACCGTTAAACCATTAAAAACCGGTAATTTTTTTCAAACCTAAACCTAACCGCTAAAATGCCTCTGAACCGGTTCGAACCTCATGATTTTATACAAAATAATGCTTAAGTTATTACTGGTATATTGCAAAAATTTTAATTATATTCGAATTGTTTTAATCCCATTTGATTGATAAGTGTCAGTCATAATTTTTATAAACTTTAGTATATTACCATTTTACAACATTTTTAAATATTTTAAGCTTATAAATTATAATGCTTATAGAAAATTAATCCAATATATAAATTATTTGCATATAAGTATTATAAATGACACATCAAAATGTAATATTATTGTCAAATAAATATGAAGGCCATCATAAATCTTGAGCGTCACATAAAAGGAAACCACCATCTAGAATTCGATAAAATTAACAAAATATCATAATAAAAGCCTAATAAAATAAAAAGATTTAATGACATCAAGGCTGAAGCATTAAAAGAACAAACAATATCAGTAAAATTAAATTAAAAAAAATAATCGATGCTTGTACTGAGTTGGTCACTTTTAATGGCATTCAAATTAATCGATGATAGCATTAAAAAATTCTTGACCTATAATAGAAGACGTGATATTAAATTAATTCTCATAATATTCATTCTAATGTTGCAGAATAAGCCTTAAATATTTCGCAAAATATAATCAAAGAAATAAATGATAAGTTATTATCTCTAAAAATTGACTGTGTTGTTCGTCTAGACAGGTCCATTATTGGGAATAATCTTCAGTATATTCAAAAAGCAAAAATTGTTTTGAGAACACTAGCAATTAAAGAAATTTTTTAAGGCCCACTGCAGAAAATTTAAAAATACTTTTAATAAAAGTATTAAATGATTATGAAATCAAAACATCACATATATACACTATAACAACTGACAATGGGGAAAATCTTATTAAGATGGTAAAATTATTTTTGGAGGATAGTGATGAAGACAATCAAATAATGAAGAAGAACAAATACAAAATATAGCTAATTTGAATGATGATTCTATTAGTTTCACAAATGTACCTGATGAACTTAATATAATATTATAAATATAAGATGTGCTTCTCATACCTTACTACTCGTAGTAGATCATGCATTAAAAAATTGCTCAGTTTCTAATATTATTATTAATGCTTATGCTGCGTGCAAGAAGCTAAGGACAAAATCGATAACAATCATTCTAAAAAAATTTAACTTAAAAAGATCTATATTCGATTATCACAGATTGTTGTCAACCTATGACGTACAGGAGAGATTCAATGAATTAAAAGATATGTGTGAGGAATTATCAGTATCATAGATGACTTTATTTTACAGCTTTGGAATGGGAAGCAATTATAGGGTTGATAAATATCTTAAAATCAATTAAAGTATCTACCAAGAACTTACAACTTGGGGAGATAACCTTAGGGGATTTTTATGGCACATGTCTAAAAACTAAATTAGACATTTATATTTTACTTCACCCTTTGCTGGTTCAGTAATAGATGCTATGAATTTTAGAGAGAATCAACTTTTAAACAACAATGCCTTTTGTCATGTCTATATCTAGATTTAAGCTATGTTTTAAAAATATTATATTATATCTTATATAATATAATATAAATTTAATTAATAATTTTATTTACCTTAATTCATAATTTTATTTTACTTTATATATTTTTCTATCTATTTATAAAAAATAATAGGATTTTTTTAATGATACTTTTTTTTTATTATATAGATATCAAGGGCTTCCGACTAAGAAGAAAAAACCAAGTCTAGAGAGCATATTATTAAAATATGACATAACATGGAATTAAACATTGTTATAGAGGTCTGCATTGGGCGGGGTTTCGGCCCGCTAGGCGGGCGGATGGGGTGGTAAAAAAATTTTCTAGAATGGGCAAGCGGGCGGGCTGGGCGCCGGTTAGGAAATTTAAACAATGGGCAGATGGGTTAAGGAAATTTAAAATTTTTGTTCAAAAACAAACTAAAAAAAATAATTGTTTAAATGATCTATAACAATATTTCTTTTTTATTGTACCAATCGTTTTTTTAAGTGAAGAACATTTACCTAACTATATTATGTAATAAACACAACAATAAAACTTTTTTCTTAGAATAAATACACATTTTTGTCTATTAAAAATTTCCTTTTATGGGAATGTAATAAAACTTTTCTCTTAAAATTTCCTTTTTTTGGGTTTGCAATCTGCATTGTATTATTTTATTTTAGTAATAATAATTGTTTATCTTTATAATTGCCCTTTTCATTTTTATTTTAGTAATAAGGGTTTATCTTTATAATTGCCCTTTCATTTTTATTTTATTATATAATATATAAATTTTATTTTTTATAACATAATTTATAATAAAAAAATATATTTTAATTTTAATTTTATTTTAAAATTTTATTATGAATAAAGAAAATATTTAAAAAAATAATTTATATAAATTAAAAGAAATTTCAAAAAAATTTTCATACAAAAATGTTCAAACCAGTTTTTAGAGGATCGAACAGAGCCGATATTTTTATTTACGAACCGAACCTGAACCTTGAGCCGTTATTTTTATCCGAACCTGAACCGAACCGATAATTGTTTCGGTTTGGATCCCTGCCATTAGGAGCCCACGAAAGTGAAAAACATTATTATGAAGGGTATGCGATAAATTAGTAGAGTGGATCAGATAAGTGAATCATTTCCATTTATTATCGGTAATTTAACTTGAGCGCTTATCTAAAAAAAAACAATTTGAATAAACGTACAAAATATTTAATGGCCTTAATAGAATAGACAAAAATTTCTAAATAACATGTTTATTAACATTAAATATCCGTTTCAAATAACTACCGACTCATTTTATGAACGAATTATCTCCAGTTGAGATCAAGATTTTAATAACTTTTATTTATTTTTTGATTTTAGTGAATATTTTAAAAGGGAGTTAAATAGGTATAAAATGGAATGAAGATATTTAAATTTTTGGGGCTCGGGTATGAAATCTTTAAAAGAAAAATTGTCTCAAAATTGTTGTGATTGATATGGTTGGTCGGGATTGGAATAATATTCTAATTTAAATTTTTTTTATTTCTAATGAATTAAAAAATTAAAAATGGCATCAGCTTTTACATAATATTTTTTTGTTTTCGCCTTTATTTAACGCTACTGATTAGTCTATATTTTTTTAATTTTACCTTTTAGAAGAATCTGTTTCTAAAAAAAATTAATAAATCAAATAACTTATCAATTTTTTTCTTTTACAAATATATAAATGTCAACAAAATCTAATTTTATATCTTTTAATTGTAAAGATAAGGTATATGTATTATCTATAGCAAATTAATATCAAAGAATTCCAATAGTTTTATAATTACTTTAATATATAAGTATAATTAAATATCATAGAAATTAAACTTTTGTTAAAGGATTAAATAATTTATAAGGTTTGGGGAAAATCTGAGTAATTTCCAAAAAATTTCAAGATCATCTTGCTACACCATTCATCAAACATATATTATATACTATATTTATGGATATTATAATAAACCTAATAAGATAAAGAAAAAATTATTTAACCTCTATTTATGGAGGATACTTTCGAAAACATAATATTTTAAAATATTAGTATTTTAATTTAAAAAGAAGAAAATAAAAAAATAATTATTATACAGATTAGCGGGGAATAAAATGCCATTTTTACCAAAAACAAAAATATTAATAATTTATGTTTTTTAAATATTTTGACAAGCTTTTCAATTTATACTAGCATATATTTATTGTTGACGTGAAAAACATATTTATGTTAGGAATGATTTATATGGAATTATAATTGCTCTCTAGAAGTAGAATCATATTGATTTATACGTATTCATTGTAAAGCAGATATAATATTGTTCACCATTGGATTTGATTTTGAAATGTTAATAATCTTGAGATCTATTCAATTACCAAAAGATAAAAATATAAATCAGGTGTTTTATTTTAAAGCAACTTTAATTTAAAAAGCTACACATTTATATCAGATAAAAAAATAACAAAACCTTTTATTTTTTTTTAAGATATGAGTAAGAAAAAATTTCTAACAGAATGGCTAAAGAGGTGACTTAAAAAAGTAACTAAATGAATAAAAAAAGTGTGGGGCCATCCAAGAGAAGAGTAAACACTTAGTAAGTTAGATCGATATCTCTGATAAGATAAAATTCTTCATTTGGATCTCCAGTGTCTACAGTTATTTTTTACCAAGGCTTTTAATTAATTGAGAAACCGAAAGCCTCGTCTCTAAATATGTACAAGGTGCTATATCTATGGGCATAAAATATTTTCAAATAGGTCAATAGTTTGCTCTTGTTTGTTTTAAGGGGATGATGGGATTGGGAGGTAGTGAAAGTAAAGTTTCTTATCTGGTTCAAAAAATCTAAATAAAAATGTAAACAATCAAATGATCCAAATTACTAATCCCTTCACCTCTTTGAATTTTAAATTGAAACATAAAATTAGCCTAAGATCTCTTTTGTAACATTTGTGTTTAGCGTAATAAACATGCAGGCAAAATAAGTAATGAAATTTGACTGATGTCATTTCGTATTTGGGAGAGGGGGATCTTAAAAATGGAGTCAAATTTCCTGGATAATATTAACTATTGGTCATAGTTTTATTTTTGCATTGGGAATAAATGTTGTATTTCTCCCACTATATATATTTCCCGTTCTACTCAAAATTTTTCAAACTTTGCTATAAATGTAACTATTTCTTTAAATATAACCAAATAACCTCCTCCCCCAATGAGTGAGGAAATGTTTATCAAAGGAATTTCAAATAAAATATATACATGATAAATAATTGAATTGCTAACCATAGTTTCGAAATGTATTATAAATAATCCAAAATAGATACCATGTCGATACTGATAAAATACTTTTAAAAAAATATGAGGTTTGATATAATAAATAAATCAAGTTAAATCCGATGCAAAATATTTTTGCATTGGTATAATTATTAACTTATATAAATAGATTATACTCAATATAATATATTTTATTTTAACAATTAATTTATTTTCAGAGTTTTAATCAAGGAAACATCCTTTAATAATGGCAGAACATAATTTTCAAACACTGAAGCAGGCGTGTACGATGGAATTCTAAATTTCAGAAATTTATTAGGACTAGTGGCTATAAAATATTGACAATTTCCTATACATAAATATAAATTACATTTTTGATAAAATTAAATATTAAGAAGCATATTACAAATTTTTAATGTATAATTCAATATTTTTTGGAATTGAGCTACTTCTTTAATGATTTCATTAGTATTTGGTGTCAACTTCATATGTATATTAAGAAGGGCTACCATTCAATCTATTTTCAGATGTAATTTCTCACTTCTCAAGTACATTTATATTCTTGTTAACGAAGAAAATGTTCTTTTATTGGTAAAAATATACTTATGGGTATTTTCCAAAATACATAAAAAAATTTATATATTAGGAAAATAGTCTAAAATGTGTTTGAAATTATGCGGAGCATCTATAGCTTGAAAAAGCTTGAATTCAGCTAGTATTGCGTTATGAAATACTTTAACATCCCCACAATAAAAATCCGTCAACTATTTTCTATATCAAGATTTAAAATAAGTTCGAAAGGATTGAATGGCAATAATCTTTACAGAATTGTAATTGTTGCTTGGTTAAACAACAACCTTTCATTCTGAGTTATAAAAGCATCCAAGATGGAGATAAAGAGATATATTTTGAGTCGAAATAGACAAATATTAAATTCGTGGAACTCTTCTTTTGACTCAACAATGACATATAATTTACGAAATTCGTCATTTACATTCTCTAATTTCCTTAAGTTCCAATATAATGCTTTCAGGGGTTCTCATTTCAATTTATTCGATGTTAATTTTTTTTGAAATATTTTACTTGCTTTACAATGAAAAGGTTCAAATGATTTGGTGGAAAATTTTAAAATGGTTGAAACATTAAGAAAATTTGATCGATATTAAGTCATGGTATAAATTGTTGCCTATTTATTTCTGCTGTGATTGTGATAAATAAACGTAAATTGGAGAATATATATGCGATAAAAATAGGGATCAGTAATATTTTAACCGGCATTTAAATTTTTTGGCATGAAAGGAGGGGGGTTTGCCCCCTATTATCTCGCCCCCTCCCTCCCACCCACGGCTTCATAAGCACAAAAGGTATCGGTGCTCTTGAATAGTTAGCGGTATTTTTTATAAATAAGTGTTTAATATTCATAAATTAATATAAATATTAGATCTAATATTTGTTTGGGAATATAGTGTAGTTAAACGACTCGATTTTAGCCGATTTTTTTATATAGCTAGCAAAATTTTTCTGCATAATATATTGAGTAATCTTTAAGAACCGGGTCAAATCGAGCCGTTTACCAATATTATTTGGGAACATATTTGGAAATATTTTTTTATACTTCCAATGCCATCTTTAAAAAAAGGAGTATTTATTTCATTAGTTTCAATTTGAGAAATTGGAAATACAAATTCTTGAACTATCATATGTATTATATTATTCTCTGGGTTTTAGATCCAACCCTATTCATGCTTGAAATAAGGGTGGATATCTTTATGAAAGAAAAATGCTTGGAAATATTCCTAATATATATTTTTTATAATTAAATCTAATAATAACAATTCTGTTTAAATCATTTATTCAACAAAATAAATAAACAATTGTTTTTTTTATATAAAATAAATTTTAAGATAAAAATATAGAAAATGCCTTGATAACAATATAACAATACATATATATGTCAAAAGTTTCGCCGATACTGAAATTTAAAAAATGTATCATTTGTTACAGAATCGTAATACTTTAACAAAACTGTTTAATGAAAAGAAAGAAGGATAAAATAATATATCTTGTCTTAATAAAACCTAAATGTACTTGTCCAATTATCACCATCAATTAGGGCGTATTTCGATTAAGTTAAACAAAAAACAGCCTATGACAAGTAAAATCTATACAGCTAATTCAATATCAAGTATCAATTATTTACCGAAAATGATAAAAATGTTTCAACAAGATGGTTCATCAACGCCATCCTTCAAAATTCAAATTTTTTTTTTAAAGGAATACAATATTTCGAAGTCCTCATTAAGTTCAAACAAAATCTATAGTCAATTATGAAATGAGAGTTTACTCACACTTTCTATGTTCTATAACTTACACTCAGATATAATTAATTTATACTTCTTACTCTAACACTTAAATAAATTTCTTACAATAATGACACTTGAAGCTTTTTGACAGTTTTTTTATTAATTTTGTATTACACTACCGAAAAAAATAAGAAATCTTTATACATTGAAATTGAGAATTTGTTTTTTAAAAAAAATAGATTATTAAGAATTTGTTGCATCTAAAAAACTAGAATTAACCAAAATCGAAGAATGATAAAAACGACGAATGATAAATCGAAGAATGATAAATCACAAAAAAAAATATAAGTTCCCAAAAATATAATCCTTATTTATTATTTATGATTATGCTTTGTTTTTAAATTCTACCATCAACAATAAGCATTATTGTTGATTGGCGTTTAAATAAAAAAATATAACTTTTTACAATAAACGAAAATGTGTAATAAATTGAACAAAAACTAGGACACACACCATGACAGATTTGGAGAGGAAAAATTTTAAAATTTTAAATCAATTCAGATTGGCGTTCATATTAAATTTATAAACGGGTCCTGCTCTAGATAGATTTGGTTTACAAACTCGACTAGGATGCAGCCGACTCCTATTTCTTCTTTGAATTATGCATCTATCAAACTGATTCTGATCATGGGTTCAGCCCAATTTAACTAGATTTGGTTCAAACTCGACTTGGATGCAGCTGACTCCTTTTTCTTCTTTGGGTTATGCATATATCTAAACTGATCCTGGTTAATCTTAATCTTGACTATATGGTCGCTTTTTGTAAAATGTTCTGGATTACATTTTTATACCTTAATTATTTTTTTCAAAAAGTTATTAATAAAATATAATGATTGTCATTTTAATTTTTTAAAAAGTATTAAATATAATTGAAAAAATTAAAGTTGCCGTTTTTGAGGAGTGGGAGTGGAAATACATTTAAGTCTGTGTCCTAAATATCAAAAATTGCATAAGCCATTTTTAATGGAAAATTAAAATGTTGGACTAAATGATTTTTTTGATTTTCAAATTACGTGATTCTTAAAAATTTTACGATTCGTAAGACAATCTTTTTATGATTAAACTTTTGCAAATTGCGTGAATAAAAATGGCGAACAAATTTCAATTGATGGAAAATTAAGACCTTATAGACATTTGTGATGTAATAGTGACCTTAAATATAGAGATACAGCTGCAAGTATAGTCAAATGGGAAGAGATTATATAAATATTATTTTTTATTTTAGGTTCAGGTGCTGCTATGATGAATAGCAAGCACCTTAAATTTGTTGAAAATTTTTACTGGCTAAAAGAAAATGTGGAGGATATATATAAGCATACTGAAGCAAGTTTCAATTTGAAACAATCTACGGATGCTATTAATGTACAAATATCTCTACATGTATTATAACATGAAATTAGAACTATATAGTAATCTATAATTTTCCTATTTATAATCTTGTATATTATCTTCATATTTATCGCCGGGGTGGCCTAATGGGTAATGATGTATGCTTGGAACCAGAATGACGAAGAGGACGCAGGTTCAATCCTGGTAAGGAGCATAAAAATTTTCAGGTTTTTCTTCGATGACTGATGTGTAAAGACATATGGTAAGATGAATTTCTGAGCTTAGAGATGACACCCCGCTCGCCGACAGGCCTGGACAGGGTGCTAAGGATACTTGTCCAATAAAAAAAATGAAGGAAACAAATAAAAATATGAATATGAAAGCTAAGGCGTTCCCTCCAAGCGACGCGCAGGGTGTAGACCTCCATCCTGTGAAAAGTAAAATAAAGGTCAAAGCAAAAAAGACAAGATTAGCAAGTTTGAATATTGGTTCACTTAAAGGTAAGACGTGAGAATTGGCATCAATGTTGAACAAGAGAAAAGTTGATATAGCGTGCATACAAAAGACGAAATGGAAAGGACAAAAGACTTTGATGATTGGAGATGGGTATAAATTGTATTATAATGGAATTGTTAGCAATAAGAATAGTGTCGGCATCATTCTCAGTCAAGATCTAACCTCCTCAGTAGTAGAAGTCAACAAGGTCTCTGATAGACTAATGAAGATAAAACTCTGCATTGGTCAATCAATACTATGCATCCTTTCAGTATATGCTCCTCAAACGGGTTGCAAGGAAGAAGAGAGATATGACTTTAGAGCTATCCTTGATTAAGCTGTAATGGAACCTAAGGATGACCTAGTCATAATAGGTGGTCACTTAAATGCGCATGTGGGAAAAGCAAGAGATAGCTACAAAAGGCATCATGGTGGTTTTGGATACGGAGAAAGAAATGATGAAGGAGAGTATGTACTAAAATTTGCGCAAGCATTCGACCTTGCCTTAATAAACACCTACTATAGGAAAATAGACAGTCATTTAATAACATATAAAGTGGTACAAGGAAAACAAAGATAGATTGCATGCTAATCTCTCGCAGAAGATTAAAAGATGTAGTAGACCGCAAAGTCACCCCAGGAGAAGATATCGCCGCTCAATACAAGCTACTAGTCATGGATTTACACATCTCAAATAAATCCACTTAAAATAAGATAAAGCTGGAACCATGCATCAAATGGGGTAAATTAAAAACAATGACTGATGCCTTTGCAATCAATGCAAACATTGAAACAATAGATTCCTCACAAGTCTCCTCACAAGTCAGTGAAAAAATGTGGACAGACCTTTCTCCAAATTAATAGACACTGCCAAAACGACACTAGGCTTGACAAAGGGAGGTAAAAAATCATACAAAGAACTATGGTAGTAGAACGAAGAGGTACAAACCACAATACAGGAGAAAAAAGCCCTTTATAAAATATGGTACAAATTCAAAAACCCAGATGACAAAACAAGGTACAAAAAACCTAAGAGAATAGCTACAAAGGCGGTGGCTAGGGCCAAATCTATGGCATACGATGACATATATGAAGAACTACATACAAAAGAAGGGCAAAATAAAATATACAGATTAGCCAAACAGCGAAAAAAGAATTCTAGGGATATAAACGGAGCTCTGAAAGTAATCAAAAATAAAGATGGGAAATTGATAATAAAGGAAAAAGAAATAATGAATAGATGGAAAGAATATTTTCAGGAGCTTCTCAACTTTGATCCCCACATACTACATCTAGATGAACACTTCCCATGTCAAAACCTTGTACAACCAATAACAGAACAAGAAATAATCACATATCTCAAGCATATGAAAAACAACAAAGCTAGGGGTCCAGAATAGAAAGCCTTAAAGTACTAGGAGATGATGGAATACATCTCCTCACATATCTATACTGAGAAATGAACAGATCTTTCAAAAATGGAGGCAGAGCTATCTAGTTCCTATCTTCAAAATAAAGGGGATCCGCACAATAGTCAAAATTACAGGGGCATAAAACTAATGTCACACTGTCTAAAACTATACGAAAAAATAATAGAAAAAAAATTAGGAGACATAATCGAAATAGGAGAGACTCAGTTTGGCTTTATGCCTGGAAGATTATCAATTAATGCTATCCACGCAATTAGGCAAATGAGTGAAAAACAGGGAAAAGAAAAAAAAGCTATACATGGTCTTTCTCGATCTAGAAAAGGCCTTCGATAGAATCCCAAGAAAACTTATCTAGTGGGCGCTACGCCACAAAAAGGTTCCCGAAAAATATATAAGAATAATACAGGATATGTATATGGGCCTTACAACAATGGTCCGTACAACAGGTACTTCAGCAGGCTTCACAATAGCCGAAGGAGTTCATCAAGGGTCGGTTCTCAGCCCACTTCTCTTCATTACAGTAATAGATGTATTAGCACAGTCTATACCTCAAACAGTCCCGTGGAATATGATATTTGCAGATGATATTGTGATAATTGCCGAATTTAAGGATGAAATGAAAGAAAGAGTGAGCTGGATAAATATCCTAGAGAAGCACGGAATAAAGGTAAATAGAAAAAAGACGGACTATATGGTGATAGGAGGAGATGAAACAGAGAGCATTGATATAAATGAATGGCAGATATTGGCAATTGAAAGCTTCAAATATTTGGGCCCACTATACAAACAAAGGCACAATAGAAGGAAGAGATACTAAAATTAATCAAGGGTGGTTAAAGTGGAGATCTTTATCTGGAGTCTTTGACAAAAGAATCCCACAAATATTGAAGGGAAAAATTTACAGTTCCATAGTACAACCAACTATTCTATATAGTTCGGAAACATGGCCAACCAAGGAATCAGACAAGAGAAGTCTACAAACTATGGAGATGAGAATGCTGAGAATGATTGCTGGGGTAACAAGAAAGGATAAAGTGCGCAGTACAAGAATACTAAGTAGTTTAAAGGTTGTGCCCATTAAGACTAAGTTAATGGTAAACAGACTTAGGTGGTATGGGCACACAATGAGAAGGCCTATGAACCACATAGGAAATAAGGTTGAGAGTTTGGAAGTGATGGGCAAACGTAAAAGAGGAAGGCCAAAACTTCAATGGGGTCATAAAGTTAGAGCCAATATAAAGAAGTATAAATTAGATTAAAGAGATTGTATGAATAACATAAAGTGGAGAGATGTTGAAGGAGCTTACCACCAGAAAAGGTGAAAGCTAAAGAGAAAAAAAATATTATCTTCATATTTATAATTTTGTATATTTTTATTAAAAATTATTATGTTTAATGAATTTTTATAAAATGTGATTTAAGTCATTTTTGAGTCTTCTTCCAAATACAAATCTCTCACTTATACAATATAATCAAAAAACACTTTTTATTAATATTTTTAAATAAATGCTATAACTTTGACAAATTTAAACATTCATAAGAAATATAAGGTAATAGTAATTAAAAAATAATTGTATATAAAAAATTTTGGAATAAGGGTATTCTTCATAATTAATTTGTGTACAATGATTGCCCTCAATATAATAATAATATTTTGTAATAAGCAGTCAGCCTTAACTATTTGTATAGTATGAGTAATATTAGTTTCTGAGGATTTATATAAGTGTTTAAATTTGGCACTCATGATTATCTTCAAATAATATAAAATATAGAATTAGTAAATCATTCACATCAAACTTTTTATATATTTTAAATTGAAAATAAATATATGATTCAGGACATGTTTCGTATCTCTCAAAACTCACGAAAGTTGTGCATTTCGCAAAACTTTTGAGTAAATTTTTTTTTTTAAATTTAGGACACAGCCTAAAATAAAAATAAGTAAATTGAATGATTTTTTTTATCTGTAATTTTAGCGAAATATCAGTTCAAAATTTTTTGGTTTTAAATCAATTTTACATTATAGAAATATTTACTCATTCTTAATTTCATATTTATTTTGGAGGTAAAAATGAATATTTTATTTATTCGGTGAAAAAATAAAACTAATTTATATTTACTAATTCCGAGCATTTTCAAAAATATTTGTAATATTTTTCATGAATAAAACAAATGTATAGAATAGAATAGAATAGTAGAACAAAATAGAATAGATAATTTTACTAAATAAACGGAATACTAAAAAAAACTTTAGAAGCCTTAAATATTTAATTATAGCAATTATTTCTTGCATCATAAATTACAAATGATTGCCATGAACATGATTCTTTATATAATTAGGTTATAAAAAAAAATTTTCGAAATTCTATCATATTTTTTTAAATTTAAGTAAGTAATTATGATTAATTTTATTCTCATCTCATCGTTTTGTATTTACTATAAAACAAATATTTAAAATTTTATTGATATTTAACATCTCCATATATATATTAATTATTAAAAAAAGGTAACAAAATGAGAGATTAAAATAAAAAATACATTAAAAGAGGAATATTAATAAGCTATAAATTTTTAATTATATATTATTAAAGCCAGAATAAATTTTCTATTAATAAAAAATATGGAAAAAAGGATAAACATTAATTAAAAATTGAAACTCTCAAAAATTAGGAATATAAACTAAAAGATTCCGAAGGGCGCCTAGGTAAAGTTCTGCAAATCAGCAAGGATGGGCTGCTTAAATAGAAAATAATCTGGGGAAAAAGAATTTGCTCCCTATGCCAGATAGGTTAATTCAGTTTTTTAATTGGATTTAACTTCTTTAATCTATTCCTTTTTTAAATTCTCTTTTCTATTATTCTTTTTCATTTATCAAATACATATTATATAAATGATTCTTTTATTAGAAAAATAAACCCATTCGAATTTAAGGAAAAATAATGTTGTGAAGCATAGGCATATCCAGGAATTTGCTAAGGGGGGGGGGCACTATTAGGCGCACTTTATCTCCATAGATTTTATTAAAGACTTTTAGGTGAGATTTTTATAAAAAATAATTTTGGGTTTTATACTCAAATTTTTTCTATAAATTCTGAATTATGACCGTGTATATGTTAGCGTCAATATGTTTTTTCCTATGTGTTATTTTTGCAAATTTAAATTATTTTTGAGCTTGATTTTAAAAATTTTTAAATCTGATTTTACCGAAAATATATGCCGTCTTGTTTGGAATACCTACCCTATGAATTTCAGACAATTTTTCCATAAACTTTTAAAATTTATATAACTTTTAAATTTTCCATATTTTTTTTATATAAATTATAAATGACTCAAAGGTTTGAAAATTGTTTACAATTCATAAGATAGGTATTCCAAACATGATAGAATATATTACCGATAAAATCAGATTTTTAAAATTTAAAAAACGGCTCATAAAATGATTAAAGTTGGAAAAATAACACATTGCCGGAAACATATTGGCGCTAACATATTTTTGGGGGAGAGAGGAGTGGGGTAGGTTTAGGGATGAAATCTTTATTAGTTTAAAATGATATTTACGTGAACAAACAAATATGTGATGGGGGGACCCCTCCCTCACCCCATTATGCACCTGTTGGGAAGCAATTAAGAATTTTTGCAATTAACATAATATTTATTTTTTCAAATTAATATAACCAAGGTCACCACTCCTGGTTTACATTTAATTTGGGCTTAAAAATTGCGCAGATTCCAAAGAATTGAATATATATTTTTTTAAATTGGTGTATATTTCGTGAAAGATCGACTTTTAAAAAATTTACCTTTGCCGTGTTTATAATTAAAAAGATATCATTTAACAAATTAGCTTACTGCAAAGTTTATTTTTTTCATTGTTATAGGCTTGAATCTAATTATTGTTTTTTTTTTATTTATGGTCAAATATGGTCAAATAACCGGCAGACTATTACAATGTGAAAGTTTTATTTAAAAGACATCTAAAGTTGATTTACTATTCATAATCAAAGATGTATTAAGATGAAACTGTTCCCTTGGAGTTATATCTTATTTCATTATTGATGAATCCACTTTGGTTGTGGTTGTTTAAATCACATATCTTTAGCCAACTTCAAAACAGCCTTCAACTATTTATCCTAAAAAATCTTCTCAATCTTTAGCTTTAGGCTCAAGCTAGCGCCCTTCGAAAATTTGCCTATTCTTGTAAATATCAATTTAAGCTATTAAAAATTTCCTCCTATATATCCCCCCCCTCACTACTCTCTCCCCGAAAATTGTATACAATATAACACTATAAACAAGAATTTGAAAGAAAAATTAGTAAAAGTTATATAATTCAAAATTTTTAGGAGCATTTTTATAAAAAAAATAAGTGAGGTTTTAAATGACCATAAAAAGTTATCAATAAATATATGACTGTGATTAAATTTATATTGAGATAAGCTCGTTAATATACATATAGATTGAGATCTGAATTTGAAAAATGATGAATCTGGTCAGGTTTTGGATATCTTATTCAAAAAATATTAACGTTAGTTCCTTGTTTAAATCCAATTCTTGATCACTTTTTTTTCTGAAAAGAGCATGACCAGTCATGCCACTTCTCCCTGTTTAATATTTTTTTTCATATAATGTTATATATTGAGAATTCATGAAGTGACTAATATAATATAAGATAGTTGCTTGTAAAAATTCAAATCTTTCTAAGACTAGTCTTTTTTGAATAAGAGGATGCCTACAAGTTAGAGTTACACGTTTGATCTTATGATTTTTGTTAATTCATAGAAAATTGTAATGTAAATATATAAATGAATTATACTTAAAATCATTAATATTTTTTTAAAATAGCTCTAGAGGATATAATATCTTAATATAAAAGAAATACTTATACATTTTTTGTGAAAATTTCAATATAAAGTAATTTATGAATATTATACTTTTTAAATTACTGATAAGATAATGAAATGTTTTTATGAATGGCAATATGTTTAATGTCTCAAAGATCGGTCAACATTGAATTTAAATTGATAAAAATATTTACCTTTTTTATATTATTATATATTTCAATTTATACACTAAGCAAAAGAAAATTATTTCTTTAAAAATAAAATAGAAATCCATTATACAGATAACGTATAATTATTGTTTCAATTATCGAAAAGAAAGAAAGACAGATAATATATTTGAATGTGTACCACTTTAAAAATAATAAATTGTAATAGTTTAATACATCATATCATTAATCGGAGGCTAATGCAAGACTGCTCATTTCCCCTCCCTCCACTCATAAAATCCTTAAGTGTATTCCTTAATTAATTTCTAAAAAAGAGAATTTAATTCTTTGCATTAAAACAAGAGTTAATATAAGTAGGAGATATTTTATAACTTAGTGATATAAATTGATTTTATTATTATTTAAATTTCTTTCTATAAAACTTCTAACCACCGTTAATTGATAGTGAAAGTAAAGGACTAACATTTCGTTAGAACATATATTCTTTACCTTTATCTTTATCCTATTTAAAAATGAAATATATCCATCATTGGTATATATTTACAATTATTTCAAAATTGTAATCTATAAATTTGCTATAATATTTAAATAAATATTTTGTCAAAAAAATAATATTTAACGTTTAAACAAAAGAATGACTTAGACAATTGGAAATTACTTCTTTAACATAGAAAAAAATAAACACTTGATTGCAATAAGAGATATTTGGAAAAATGAGATAAAATTTATAACAGGGTTGTGAGCCCTTCAAGAAAAAAAGGGTTCGAGTCAGGTTATGAAATAGAAAATTTAGGTAAACAGGTTCCGGTTCAAGGTTTGGAGAGTAAAAATACTGACTCATTAATGATAAAATAAGTTATAGCCAAAAAAAATTAAAAAAATTAGTCATGTTCCAAAATATCCTTTATAAGATTTTCTACGAAAATTTGACAATATGTATTTCAAATAAGAAAAGGCACCCACATTCTAAGCTGACCTAGATTTAATAGCTATCTTTATAATATATTGTAAATTAATATATTTTATCGCTGGTATATGCAGAAAAATTCTAGATATGATATATAATTCTGGTTATATGGAAAAGTTTTTTTCTCCAGAATTTTAAAATATTTTTATCTTTATATATTCTTCTGACATATACTAACTTTTCCTTTAAGGATGGGATAGAGATTTGATCTTCCTCTTTTTTATTTTTCTGGTAATTTTCTTTAGTTACCTTTCTAAAAGTAAATTTTCAAATTCATCAGCTGCTTATTAATTATTAATATCACAATCAATTATGGCATAAGATGTGGTGGGCCTCAATATTTTATAAAAGATTAAGTGTTTTTTTCCATATTTCTACAAGATGATCTTTAGCTATCTGTTTTTGCTCATTACTCAACAGAACTTACAAATAAGATGGATGTAGTATATTTTGTAAATAATTGTCAATTTTTATATATTCTAAAATTTCATGGGAAAAATTCTTGTTATTTTTTGCAAATCTAATCGGTATTTAAAAATCAGACAAGCAGATTACAGTTTCATTGTTGTGATTTTCAAAGGTGCCAATATTTTAGTAATAACCAATATTAAATTCTAGTCACTTATAAAATTTATGCATAAATATTTCAAACTTAATAATCGTTCTAAGATTCCATAAGAGAACCTGCGAGTTGTGCAGTCTTATACTGCCATTGCCCTTTTCTTTAATTTTAATATTCTAATAAACAAAATCAGAGTTCTTTAATATTTTACAACTTCTCCTGCTCTATCAATAATAGTTCTAACAAATTTTTTTAAGGTATTTTGCAAACCAAAATAAGAAAAAGAATTATTAACAAAATGAAAATATGGCGCAATGCTAGGGTTAATTCAACCAAACCCCTGAATTTTATTTTTATAAAAGAACTAATTTATTATTGAAATATACTAAATCGAGTTTGGACGCATCATAATAAATGCCAGAATCATTATTTTTGAAATTTTTTTTGACTTTGGACACCAATAATTAATACACATTTAGTACATTTTATTCTTTAAACCCATTTGGTAAATAGTTTAAAAAAATATTGGCATCATACTAGAACAATAGAAGCACTACATGTCTGGTTGCGCCAATATCGGATTTTATTGTTTCAAAAACAAATTAAGTTTAAATGGCATTTATATATTAAATGCATTTTAGAAATATAATATTATAGATTGCGCGTTCCTTTTTTCGCAAATGACGTTCATCGCGAACATATTGGCTTTTTATAAATGAATAACGAACACGAATGAATTCGTTTTGTTTAAATGTTTATAAACAGATTTTACCTATTATTTCATATTCCAATGTTCTTATTCGCAGATCTCATTTTAAAAAATGATGAAGTTCGTTATTTATGAGTTTTTAAAAGAACAACGAATACTTTATACCCCACCCAAAAGTCTTCTCGCGACACTATGAATTTAAGGTACAAAATATAGGGAGCCTTACCTATTAGTCCAAATAAATTATATAAATATGAAGTTTGTGTATGCTCAAGATGAAAGGTAATAGACTGAAAAATCAATTTTTTTCGGCCAAACCCTCCCCTTAGTTCAATAACAAAAACATTTGGATCTAGACCAGACCTGTCCCGGCTAAAGGTATTTAATAGATAACTTTTGAATACGGGATCTTGCTTATATAAACATATGGTAGATTGTATGTATAGAAATACATCTCTTGACTAAATTAGAACTAGAAGCCCATAAGATGAAAAAGTTATGGCCGTTTGCCTTCCCCACCTTATCTCGATCTAGATTCTGATCTTATCTAATCATTTGAATTTTCAAATAGATTATTAATAATATTATATATAATTTATGATGATTCTGAATTAGCATATTTATATTTTATTGCAAGCAATGTAAATTCCAAAAGACCTGCAGCCAAGTCCTAAGCCCGGCCCGGGTAGATCAAGCCATATTTTTATATTTTAAAAATACCCGGGCCGGGCCGAATTTTTTAAAGCAGAATATCTTAAATCGCCATTTAATCTATAAAAAATTAAAAATAAATAAAATATATTTTAAAATAGTGTATCACAGAACAATATAAAATGACTGATATTTATATAAATCTATATTAAATAAGTATATATGGGAATTACCATCGATCAGTCAAATTAAAAGTGGTTGATTCAAATTCACTCCTTTTAAGACAAATTGGGAGATAAAGATAATTTACAAAGTTAATATATCTAGTATATTCTAATTTTTTTTTAACTAAGGCCGTAGAAAAAATTTACGCATCCTGACACTGTTTAAAGAAATCCGGGAGGAAATTTTAAAAAGAAAAAATCTGGACCGGCTTTGCCAGAAATTATATAAGTTGAACCGGGCCGGGCCGAAAATTTTTTTTTTAAAACTGGGCTAGGCTGGGCCAATAAATTTTTTCAGATTCGGGGAGGGCTGTACCGTGCAAATGGTACCTTTACAGATCTCTGATATTACATATACAACTTATATTAATTTATGTGTCTATGCCAAATTTAGTTTAATGCTGATTCATAAATTTTACAGCAAATTATTTTTAAAAAATGTAAAACATTTTGGGTTTATAAAAGATTTAAAATATTATATACATTTATATTTGAAATAAAACCAAAATAAATATTTTCAAACCTAAAGAAATATAAATATAAGCCCGTCAGAAGTGTAAATGTTGTAGTTGCATTTATTAATCTCTTATCTACTAATTACGCCCAGTAAATTTTTTCAATATTATCTCATTTTTAACAGAAATCAAAAGTTATATTTCTTCAGTTCATTTAGTAAAAAAAAAATTAAAATCTTTATCTTTCGATTTCAAAATCTAACACAGGGAAACATTGACAGAACATTTGACGCTGGCAGGAAAGTTTCATACGGTTTAATTGCTTCTTTATTGATTTCAAATTGGACGTGGGCGGCAACGCTGCTTCAGTCTTCTACCGTCTCCGCTAAAGTATTCAATATATTTTTCCCCAATATAGTATCGTTAAATTATCCGTTGACCAATTCTAAAAAACCTAAATTTTTTTTCCTAAGAAATTCTTCACAATCTTTAAGTTATTTAGAAATTCAGTTTATTTTTTAGGGGCTAAAAGGCTATGCCATATTAATGATGCACACATGTAGATGATTTAACAACATTAATTATAAAGTTATGGTTTTGATAATGTATACCTTATTAAATTTGCCATACTGAGATTAAAGTAAAGCTGAAAGTGTTATGAATCGCTTTTATAATTAAAATATCATTTATTTTCGGAAAATTTTTAGCTTGTTTTTTTGTGAAACATAATTAGCTAGATGATAAAAGGTATACATTAAAAGTGATCTGTATTCATATAATTAATGTACTGGTCGAACAAAAAAAAGAAGTAAATTAATGTTTAACCTAAGTTTTAATAACACAAATGTGAATTTTTAAACCTTTTTTAAAAAATTTTTTAATTAACTATATTGATTTTTATAAAGTTTTAATAAAATATTGCCACAGTATCACAAAATTAAAAAAGTTTGATTTTTATGAAAAACAGATTTATAAATTATTACGCTTCTTTGTTCTTTCATCTATCTTAATTTTTTAGTGGGTTAATGAGAAATAAATCATGAAATGAAATACCATAATACCATGATTTAACTTATGTTACTGATAATATAATTCTTTGGGTAAAATAATGAAAATATAGCAGATGACTAATTTAAGGGTCACCAAATATATTTTTGTGTATGTTTTTTAAATTCATTTTTTTGATTTTTGGTAAATTTCTTTTTACCTGTCAATTTTTATTCCCTTTATTTTAAATTTTACTTAGTGGATTATTTTTTGGGGCAATTTTATTCTTTTCTTAGGGATAGGTTGTTTAGAGATCCTTGTAATATAATTCATTTTCATCTTTGGCCGCTAAAGATATTAGAATGGCCTTGTTTAGTGACTAGACAAAAATATTGTTTTTCATAAAATTTTATGTAGTCGCAGCATGTTAATCAAAAAATCCAAAAAAGTATAGTATTCAATGATTTTGCTTTTGAAATTATAAAAATGATAGGTGGCCATAAGAAAAGGATGAGTAAAAAAGCTTCAAATATAGAAAAATTTAATTTTTATTTAATTGATTTCTGATCAGCATTTTTCAGTATTGTAGTCCATCAATCAACTTATACCTCCTCTATCTTATCAACCTTTATATTTTTATAAAATATTCTCACCATAGTTTGGGCATTGCCATAAATTTTATGTCATCTATATTCACACTAATCACTTATTTTCCTTTATTATTCCCAACTAGTCAAACCCTCCTATTTTATGATTATAGATCTACTCCCTTTTTGTTCATATATGATAGATGAATATAGAATGACTCACTTCCATCTCAATTAACATCCTCCTTCCAATTGTCATTGTTCTTTATATCGATGTAAAAAAGTCAGAGATACTTAAACTCTTCCTAGCTCTTCTTTTCTTTCTCTTTTTAAATTTCAATGATTTATCAATAACAGAGAAATTTAAATTTAATTCAAAAACGTTTTATAATGCCATTTCCAAACAAAACAACGTTTTTTCTTAGGCACGTTTTTCACAAAATATATAACTTATTCTAAACAACAAACGATTTTTATTATACAATATTTTAATTAATCATTTGTGCAAAAAAATACAATATCCCCAGAAAAAATGTTACTTTAAACTATACCTACAAAAATACGAATCGAATAATTTATTTTTCGTATTCTTATGAATAATAAAATGATTATTCGATTCGTCGAATATTCGATTCGATTCGAAAATTTTATTTACCATGAATTAAAAAAGATCTATTATAAAATTTATTTTGTAAAATTTAACTAAGGATAAAGACAAACAAATTTTATTAGTGAGACAAAATAGAAGCATACATATATAATATATTTATATACAATGTGGATATAATATTCATATCTATAATGTAGAAGATAAATCTGACAACAGCCAATTTTTCAAACATAAAGTTTTTCGGATTGTTTCCTCCTTTAACGACATTCTGTATTTTGTAACCATATGAGCTCCAACAGAAAAGAGTCGCTCACATGGGGTTGAAGATCCCTGTATCGACAATATGTCCCTCGCCATCTTAGATAACACGGGAAAACGGTCTCCATGTAGTTTCCACCATTCTAGTGGGTTTTTATTTGACGTTATTCTCACTTCTTTCAAATATGTGTCAATTTCAGAAATTGGCATAACATTCTGTTTAAAAATGACATCCATATTTGATTGCATTAAAGGTTTACTTTTTGATACATCATATTTAATTTTATATTCATCAAATATTTTCTCAAAATTAGTAAATATAGTTGTAACGTTTATATTATAAGATATAGGTAGTCACTCAAAAAATTCCAGTTTAAGTCTTGGATCTAATATTGCAGATATAATTGTTTGGAAATCTGTTAAATTATAATATGATACTATTTTTTGTTGGGCATTAATTGCGTTTATAAGCGTATTATCAAAGAGACTTAGGTGCTCAATTAATGATATATAAAAGGGGATGACCTGATTAAGTGTAGGATATGTTTCTCCTGATATGGCAACAGTAAAATCATAAAATGTTTTTAAGTTTAAATGTATTCTTTCTATGGCGGTCCATTCATCCTATATTAAAAAATAAAAATTAGATTTAAATATAAATAAATACTTCACTAAGTTGTTTCTCTTGAATAATAGATATATCATAACTATTAATAAAGACATAATCTATAGCTTTTCTCATTTGTATTGCTCGTTCTATCAAAGAATATGAGCTGTTCCATCTGATAGGTGTATCTAATTTTAACTTCAAATATGTAATAGATGGAATTTGTGAATTACAAAATTCTTTCATCATATTAGTTTTCTTATAAGAATTTCGAATGCTTTTTATAATGCCTCTTAATTTTATTAATTGCTCATCAATTTGTTTTATTATTTCTTGAACAACAAGATTTAAAACATGTTCAAAACAGCGAATATGCGCAATTTTTGATCTTGGATTTTTAACTTTAAGGTTATTTATAAAGGTAGTGTTTGATGCGGCATTGTCGCATGTAATAGCCGTTGACTTTATATCTATGCTATAATTGTTAATGATTCTATAAAATGTCTTATATATGTTTTCCCCAGAATGGGAATTTGTAAAAGGAACAATGTCTAATAATATAGATTTTAGTACCCATTCATCATCAATGCAATGGCAGGTTAATCCCAAGAATGGGACATTTGTTGGACTTGACCAAATATCTATTGTAAAATTTATTTGTGTATTAGATTTGTTTATTATCAATTTAATTTTTTGGAATTCATTATCAAAATATTCATTAATGTAGGAATTGAACATATTTTAATGCTAGGATTTAATGCTTTAACAAAACCTTTAAATTCATTTGTTGCAAGAATTTTAAATGGGATATTAGATTTGATCAAAAATTTTAATAAATGGTGTTTGATATCATTATTGTTGTGCATATGATTTTTATTTATATCATTATCAAAATATGATGCAATAAATTTATTATTATAAGTTTTTTGATGGAATAGTTTGTAATGATTAATCAAAGCTGAAGTAGTTTTTTTTTTACACTTAATTTCAACCCGACAAATCTTACATCTTGGAGTTTCTGTTGATGCTTGGTAAATATAATGTTTCCAAATATCTGCATTTTTTCGTCCTCCCGAGCCTGACTGTATAGAATTTGAGGTGGATGATGAATATTGGCTTTGTTCTCCAATGCTCTCTGATTCAGAAATATCTATTATACCAATAGGTTGAATATCTATTTAATAAATTAAATATTATTATAATATTTATAGCATAGCCAGCCAACCCAATATGGCAATCAATAAGTTAGTCAGTAATATATATGTCAAAATCATCAGATCCTATAAACATCATATCAGAATTTTCTTATAAAATATTTTTTACAAACTGCTCATACAATTGATAAATTATCCAAAAATGTAGATGAGATGATAGCTTATAAAAAATTTATCACAAAATTATAATATATATTTTAGTGAATTTGGATATAAATGAAAAATAAAGTTTTAAGTTTAAAAATACTATTACATGTACTTATATTAAATTTTATATAGATTTACTTATAAAATATTTTTTACAAAAATGATTTGGATTTATAGGTTTTAATTCCAAACACTGTTCATAAAATTTAATTATATTGGGAAAAGAATCAAGAATATAATTTTATAAAGATAATATAAATTTTTGTGAATTTTGATTCATAGTAGAATAATGAAAGTTTTAGATTATTTGATTTGGGCAATAAGAAATTCCTACTGAGATTCATTGATGATCTTCAATCCCAAACACTACTTTGTTGTTATTAACATAAACTAAAATAATATATAAGTCAAAGTAATATTCTTTTTAATGTGGGGAAATAATAAATTGTCAAAAAGCTATGCAACTTAAATAATTACGAAAAACTCACATTAGAAATATTTTACAAATAAAGTGGTAAAAACTTTAGGCAAAAAGTCAAATTTATGATTTCTCCATCATCAAATGAAAGAGAAATATCAGGTTTGCCCGTCATTCTTGATGTGATGGGATTAACAGTTTATTATAATTGTATATGTTATGTGTTATATAAATTACCTTCTTCGTCCATCTCTATCATAAAAGAAATTTCTAAAGTAATGGTCTATTATGAGATAAATTAAAATGGAGTTTCAAAATTTGGCGCAATTTTCATTATTCCACTAGGAGATTTTATTAAATTGAAATAATTTCAAATAATTCCTATAAATAATATATGATTTATATATGATTATTTTCCAATATATATTAATACTATAAATTATTTTAGTCGAATAATCTCGAATAATTCGATCGAATAATAGATAAAAAATTATTCGACGAATAATATATTTTCCTTATTCGATCGAATAACAAATAATTCGTTTTAGGTATACTTTAAACCTATATTATTATTAAAATATAAAAAGCAATAAAATAGTTACAGGACCAAATTATTTTCAAATATCTATACAAACAGAATGAGCAAACTGAATATTTATAGGGATAAGTTATCTAAGAGAAAGATAAGGCTTAATTTTTAAATGATTACTTTTATTAAAATATTCACCATATAAGTTTATATATTTTTATTATCAAAAATATAATGACATAAAAAAATGTAGGCAATGAATATCCTAAATATATAATACATGTTTACAATATTGAATTAAGAGATGCATTTAAAAAAAAATAAGGGATAGAGATCGAAAATCTATTGATGCCGTTATAACTTATAAAGAATTAAAATTATTCCATATAAATGTGTAATAAATAATTTAGAAGATTTTTATTTGTTAATACGTGATACGTGATATTAAGCGCATTAGCCCTAAAGTGTCATATATATCAAAGATATATATGTCGTATTGGGATATGGAATCATGTGGGGAATCCCAACGTGGTTTTATTCGGGATCTTTTTTTTTTTAAATATTTAAAAAATATTCCAAATCCCCATGAATAAAAAATAAAATATAACTTTTTCTTCTCTTTTTTGCGGCTGGCACCACATAATTAAAAGGCCAAAATAAGGGATTTAAAAAGGGAATTTAAAAAATGTAAATAGTATAAAATTAAGGCATATAATGAATGAAAAGGGATGAGGTTAAGATTTTTTTGTTTTAAAAAATATTAAAAATTATATTTATAAAAAATTCGAATTATTGCAAAGCAAAAATTATTCAATGCAATATGGCATTTCATTGAACATTTAAGCAGGGATCCAAACATTTATAATGGTTCAGTTTGGTTACTCAGTATATAAAAAATTACAATGGTTTATTTTTCTGGATGTAATATTGAGTTAGCCGTTTTTAAAAATCAAATATGAATAAGGAAAAATACTATGTATCTTTAGGTTGAGACAAATAAGGTCAGTAGAGATTGTTAAAACTAAATTATTTATAATAACGAACAAATTTTAAGTTGAGATTATCAAAATGTTTTTTTTTAAAAAAAGCTAAGGACCAATATATATTTTTATTTAGTTTTTATATTTTTTTTTACATATTTTTATATAGTTTTAATATTTTAGTGTTTTATCATTTTTTTTAAAATTATACCAATATCAATATTATCAAAATAAAATTTAAAAAAATAAAACAAATAACAATGGCAATATTTTGAAGTTTTGGAAGCAGGAAAATTTTTCATTTTTTGAGAAAATTAGAGAGTAAAATTTGTTCAGCCCTGGCAAATTCGGCTTCTAGTGAAAGGTTATTTTCTCTAGCCAATCGCCTATTAGAGGAAAGGCGTACACAATTGAAATAAAAAAAATAGACATTCTTCTTTTTCTAAGTCAAAATTTGGATTTATAATATGTATTTATTTTTTGTTATTATGGATTATGGAATTAAAGAAATAAATGGAATAAATTCAATAAAGTGTAAAAAATTATAGCATAAAGTTTTGAAAAATTTAAAAACACCATGAATTTTCGGGCGTGAAACAAAATATTGCCTTCGAGTATTTAATGATTTAAAGCATAAAAGTAATACATAATAATTATCTCTAAAAAATAAAATTTTCTGGTGAAAATAAAATTTAATTAAATTTTTTAAAAAAAAGATTCCGAATCCCTTTAAATATTTTTTTTAAAAAAATTTATTTTTGTTATAAATATCTGAACCATAACCGTAACCGAACCGATATAATTATTTTTTGAAGGAGTAAAAAGAACCTTTATAAAAAACGGTTAAACCGGTTCAGTTTTTATATAGAAATGGAAATAATTTGAATATCCAGAATTATATAAACGTGCTCTTATAGTACTGCGGTTCCCGCAACACAAATTTCTGTAGAAATGGCTTTTTGTGTTATCGTCACAACGAACAAAAAGGAATCCATTTATACTTGAAAATATATTACTTATAAGTTCAAATAATATATTTAAAAATGAGTTATTTTGAATCTTATATATTTTTTTTATATATAATTCATAAATGCTTATAATAAAAATAAATTAGAAGATGGTGTTGCTTCAATAAAAAAAAATTTCTAACTGTAATGAACCTTTATAATTAGCTGAACCGAACGGAACCTTTATATAAATTCCTTCTCAAGAACCGTAACCAAAACGTAACCATTATAATTTTTTATATACTGAACCGTAACCAAACTGAACCGTTATAAATAACGGTTCGGGTCCCTGCTTAAATGTTGAAATAATTCGGATTTTTTATAAATATATTTTTTAAATCAAAAAAGTCTTAACCTCATCCCTTTTCATTCATCATATTTCTTAATTTTATACTATTTACTTTTTTTTTAAATTCTCTTATTAAATCCCTTATTTTGGTTTTTCAATTATATGGTGCCAGCCGCAAAAAAGAGAAGAAAAAGTAATTATATTTTATTATTTTTTCATGGGGATTCGGAATATTTTTTAAATATTTTTAAATAAAAAAAAGATCCCGAATAAAACGTTCCCCACGTTGGGATTCCGAATCCCACATGATTCCATATCCCAATACGACATATATATAACAGAGCAACGCTTGTTTCTCTCATAAGAGCCCATCTAACTGGGATAAAAGAATGGGAAATTATTAAATAATGTAATTGTTTATAATATTTATTAATTTATGCAAATTCTAAAAAAATATTTCAATAACAACATATCTATCATACATATTAGCTAAGGTTTGAAATAGTTCTAAGTTATTTTGGGATAAGTGTAAAATCTGATCTGATTAATATGTATTTCTATAATAATGATCATGGATCGTTATCTAATAATTCTTTTATCATAATTTGCTTAAATTCATTGAATACCTTATTTTAATTTAATGAAAGAAATATAAATTAATATATTTATATCAAATAATGATCTTAATTAATTTAAAAAAATCCTTTGATATAAAATTATATGTAAAAATGTTTAGTAACTCAACAAGATGTGATGCAATATCAAACTATTTTACCTTTTGGCGTATAAAATTCATAATTCATATCATAATTAATCTAATACTTTATTTGAGTTTAAAATTATTGCATAAAATATAGTGGGTTATTGCTTAAAAATGTGACTGGGGAGGCTACAATTTTTATTTTATATATTATCAAAAAATATGACATATATAAAATTGAATTTTTTATTACAAATATGAGTAAATTCCTTATTTATATTATATTTTAAAATAAGATAACAAACCACCAATATCTATAGAAATTAAAACATATATAAATATATATAAATCTTTTATTTCTTCTTTTTCTTTGGGTGTATTTTTCTCTGAAAAGATTTCATTCTGGCGTGATGAATCATTTTCCATATTTTGTTACATGGATCTGGATTTCTTTTGTTATCGAAGGTCCATTAATATTGAAAATTAAATTTGACAAATTATTTACTCTTAAACTCCCTCGATTATCTACCATGTTTGAATTCATAAGATGAACGCCCTTTTATACTCGGCTGTACTGCAGGGTAAAGTATGAACAGAGTTAAGTAATTTTTTAAAATTATTAGGAATATCTTGATCGATATATTGTCGAAGTTCAGCAATCATTTCATATTCATTTACTTTTAATCGTTGGTAGATTCCTCTTTTGCATCTCGCCAAATCGTACATTATTAGCCCAAATTTCTTTTTAAATAAATATTATATTATAAAATATTTCGAAAATAAAAAGATAATTTTATTAAAAAATTTTCAGTTCTAGCTATCCAACGGGACTGCATGTATAGAGCAGTGGCGTAGAAAATCATATTTGTTTTTCTTATAATATAAAAGTCCTAGAATTAATCATTTTAATTAGTGTTGTATGACTTTATAATAATACTATTCAGAATATTTTCAATAGTAATATAATATCCTTCCACAAACATCAAAACAGAATAAATATTTATGGTATTTATTTGATATAAAGTCACTTTTGACTCTTTTGAACGTATAATCTTTTTTTCTCTGGGGAGGGGGGGGGTGCCCCCCCCCCTTTGTAGCTACGCAACTGGTGTAGAGATATTATAACTTGGTCTGTTTTTAATCTTACAATTTTTGGATTTTTAATGTTGTATTTTTAAATAAAACTGTAATCGCTAAATCGAGCGACATCTGTAAATATTTACCTACACCTATGGCGTCTATATGAAAAAGTTTGTAGGAGATTTATTTTAATTTTTTTTGAAGAGGAGGGGGGGGGGGCGGGGTAGGGAAAACAAACAATATTTGTAGATTAAAGATAAAAATAACTAATAAAAAAATTAATTTATTAATAGATATTTATTTCTCATTCATTCACAGATAACATTTAACAGACCGAAATTGAACACGCGTAGCTAATGTTCAGAATACGATTAGCAACAACTAGTTGATCCACCAACTAATGTTAAATTATTATTCCAAGTCTAAATAATCAGGAGGCCTAGAAGATTTAATAAGAATTATTTCTAAGTTATTTAATTATGGCTCATTATAAGATTTTTAAATTAGTATCAAGGGGTTGTTATAGCATAATGGGTGAGTCATATTGTGCCCGAAGGCTGCCATTTAGGGAGTAAGGGTTGATTTTGGAGGGAGTTTGCTTTCAATAAATTTTCTGTCAAGTAGACACTGCCTATATAATATTTTATTATTGTCACCATGTTCCTAATTTATTTTTTTAATTAAAAATGGTTTATTGGCAAAAGGCACCGAAAATATCCCAATTTATTATTTCTTTCAAAGTAAATTGATCAATCTTAATAACTAATAACCAACTTATTTGAAAAAATTTCAAATTCCCATTTAAACAAAGATTTTGTTAAATTTCTTGCCTATAATGTCGTTATCGGCTCAATACTAAAAGTCAAAAATGCTAAACTTTGAGGTGAGAGCATATTTTTTTCAAATTGTGCTATCCTATTTGTAGCCTTTTTTAAAGTTGGCTCAAACCTGCTAGAAAGGAGCTATTTATCACCAATATTTGTTAATGGTGAACCTTCTATACTTATAATAAGGCAGAAGCGGTGGCCATAAAATTTATATAAAAATATAAATATTGAAAAATAAAATTTTCACCCTCTCTTTTTTCTATGTGGCTATAAAAAATATATGAAAAAGATTTTGACTAAAATAATTGTAATTTTTATAAAAATAATAAAGAGAAAAGGGCAAATTTTAGCACTTTTGAAAATATTTTAAAATTTCTTGAAGAGGGCGTCCCTCCCGCCCCTCTTCAAAATTTGGAAAGACACTAAAAATCAAAAATAAATTAGCAGGGGGGCTTAGCCCCCCCCCCCGTAGTCTATTTTGCAATGCACCACTGATAATATAATATTTAAAAATTTGTTATTTCATTCATATAAAACGCTACTTAATCGTTAAAAATATGATATTTAAAAACGCAGGAAAGCCTGCATTAAAAAAACATTGTGTTTTTGGAAGTACATCAGCTATATTTGTTTTTTTGCTTTAAAAAAACGTTTTGTTTGGAAATGGCCTAACTTAAATTATTTTATTTTAGTCCTCTCCTGTAATTTAACAAAATTATAATTTCTTTATTAATTTTTCACTATAACTTTGAAATGTCTGATACATTTTCTATTCATTGTTTTTAAATTGGTCAGATAATTTTAATCACCTAAAGTGGCATTTCATGAAAATTTTATCCTTTCAATTTTGGTCTCAATTGAAATAATACTTTTCAAAAAATCAATTATAAATATTATTTTATTAATATGGTATAAGATTAAGAATGGATAAGATATGTCAAAATGTACATCATAAAAACAGATAGATTGAATATAAGATATAACTATATTAATAATTTTAAAGCGTATTTATTTATTAATATAATGTAAATATTGTTAGGGGTTTAGAAAATTCAAGATTATTTTTCATTTATCTGGTTTTTAGAAAATTTCAAACTCAAATCATTTAAGCGCGTATTTTTTAATTTTGAAAGACCTGATATTTAGAGAAGCAGCTAATAGAGTTAAACCCTTCTCGGTGCGCAGAGTTACAGTGTCAAATGTATTTTCTCATTTGTTTTGTCACATACTAGGGTTCTGGAGTGAACTAACGAAGCATAAATAGAATATATCTACCCTGTTAATTTCAAAAAACTTCGTAAAATTTGCTTATATTTTTATAACTATGCTATTATCACATGCTATTCATTTTCAAAATGGTTTTTTTTTCTAGTTTTATATCATGATTTTTTAGCAAGAAGGGCACTATTGAATAAATTCTATAAAAAAAATTCTGAACTTCGCCCTACTTTTCATAAATCTTGTAGCTTTTTTTGCTATTTTAAAAATTTAATATCTTTATATTCGGTCAAAGTTGCATGAACATTGGAGGTACTAATTTTAAAATATATATCTGAATGTTTCATACTTAATTAATGCCTGAAAACAAATTTTGAAACCTAAAAAGCTACTGAAAGCTTTTATTTGTAAAATTCTAAAACACAAGTTCAGATCTAAACTCTTGTAATATATTATTTTATCTCATTATATATGAATTTTGTAATATTATAATATTCTTCCCAACAATTAAACATAAAAGTATGGAATAAGTGGAGCCTTCTGGTACGCAGCAGGAGCGTGCATTCAGCTAATTCTATTCTCCATGTTAGCCATTCAACTCAAGATCATAGGACCGGGAGCTAAAACCTTTCTTCAGATTATAAGGATAAGATTCGGTTCAAAGTGTCATATACTGTATTGCTCTTTCGCACTGTTGACAAATATTGTCGTAACTTCCATGCTCATGCTGGGTAAAAATAAATATATTTATTTTTTCTAAAATTATGTTAATAGGTCAGGTCAGTGGCGCTAATTTAGAAGATACTCAAATAAAATGAAATTGCTATAAGGTCTATCTTTTTTAGCTCCTCCTGGCGACGTCATTAACAGATGAATCTAAAAATATATTCTTAACCAAAATAATAAATTTAATAAAATAGACTTATCCTGTAAAAATAAAATCAACGCAATTTTGATTTTGTTTGAATTAATTGATTTGCTTTTAAATATATTTCCCATATCATTTGTAATTAGATGGAAAGGGAATTTAGTTAATTAGTGCTGTATGCGTTACTTATAAAGAAACGCCTTACTCGTTACGTTTGAAAAAAGGATGGCATTACCATTACTCGTTGCATTATGAAACGCGTTAAACAAGAGCGATTAGTCCTAAACACAGCTTTCGCTGTGTTAAAGAACATCCAACTGATGTAAAGGACGATAGGGTAGTATTAAATTTAAGAAATAAACATGTTAATTGAATTTATTTTAAAATTATTTGTTTTAAAAAAAACATATCAGATCATTTTAACAAGAATCTTAATTCAGATCCTCAAATTTTTTTTATCTTTATCAGAATTTAATCTGAATTCTTGATATATATATTCCTTATAAAATAAATTAATAATAAAAAAAATTAATTAACATACCTTGATTGATTGAATGTTATTTATATTAACAGACTGTATAAAATTTAACAATAAAAATGTAATAAATAAAATAAAAATGAAGAGCTTATGTAATATATTATTTTCTATATTTTCTAAAAATTAAAAGTAGTATATAATGTTCTACGTTACTGTTACTCAAAAAAAAATTCTTTAATAGTTATCTTTTGAAACTAGTAATGAATGGTGTTCCTTTTCCTAAAAAAAATAACAAATAATATTGTTACTTCTATCGACCTATTTTCAATTAATTTACTTTAATTAATAAAAGGTCCAATATATTATTAAAATCTAGGAAAGGGTTCTGATAACTTTCCCGCTTAATTATGCTATCACTTAACAATAACCCCACAGACCCCCACTTTCCCCACGCCCTAGCAATCTGGAAAGAGAATTCCTTCTCCGCTCCAATCCCCACATCACGAAAGCAACATGACTGGGATCTTCCCTTAATACGCCACTCCGTTGAATATCTAATATCGAGTGCTGCTTCTAAGGGATCCCCATCAATCCTTTCACATTTATTATCTCCCATTACAGTTGATGAATTCTTAACAGTTGATCATCTCTCTCTCCCACAACTGCAAGTTCCACAACTTTTGCCTTCCCTATCGGGCTATGAATGGTTAGAAGCTTTGCCCAGTTCAAACTTAGGACTTCTCTTAACAAACGAAGAATTACGCATAGCAATAGGTCTCCGTCTTGGTTGTAATATACTGGCCAACTCCACATGTACATTATGTTCCCAACCCGTTGATTGTTTAGGACATCATCCTCTTCATTGTCGATTCTCTAAAGGTAGACATTCTCGACACAGTGCAGTTAACAACACCATTCTCCGTGCTCTACGCTCAGCTCAAATTCCAGCAACCCTCGAACCCTGTGGCCTCTCAACAGAGAATAATATACGTCCAGATGGGCTGACATTAATACCATGGAGTATTGGAAGTCCATTAGCATGGGACTATACCTGCATCGACCGATTTGCTCCCTCCTTTAATAAGAACTCATTCATGCGAGCTGAAAACTCGAAAATTAATAAATACACTTCCCTAACCAATTGCAATCTCATACCAATCGTATCAGACACAACCGGTTCTTTTGGCAATCATGCCCTAACCTTCTTCAAATCCCTCGGTAAAAAAATCCGCGCCATCACTGGTGACCCACAGGAAGGCTTCTATCTCAGACAGCGCACATCTATTGATATATGCAGATCTAACTGCATTGCCATCCATGGCTCTCTTTCTTGACCTCCTCCCCCACCCAACATACAATTTACTATACTAATTATTTAAATTTTTTTTTTTTTTATTATACAGTTTTTTGTATAGATTTTATATAAATAGTTTACATGACATTTTTAATATATATTTTTTTTAAATTACGTATATATGTTTTACTATTAAAGAGTTTATATTTTAAATTAATAAAAAAAGTTTACATGTTAAAAAAAAAAAAAAATTTATAAAATAGGAAATAAAAAATGGTGTCGAAATAAATTTCAATATAGATGCTAAATCATATATAACTTTTCATATTTCTTTTAATACAATAATTCATTGCATAACTTTCCATTTTTCAGATTATCTGATTATGTCACACATATGTATAACATAAAACATTCGATTTTCACTAGTTAATAAATAAACCTCAAAATTAATTTATAATAATAATAACGTTTAAATAAAAATACAACAATATGCTATACGAATATACGACTATGATTACAACTAGTATTAAACGACTCTTTTTGAGCCTATTTTCAAAAAGATAGATCAATATTTTAGCCAGAAAAATAATGACTAAGACACGAGATTTGCTAATAGATGTCCAAATCTTTGTTCCTTCTACAAGCAAAATCTTCGGGCTTACGTAATATTATTCTGGATGAAATATTGAGTTAGCCGTTTTTAAAAATCGCCAAAACGAGCTTTAACAACCCTAATTACAACAGTATACACTTGTATAATTTAGGCAGTGCTGGACATTTTTGTCCAACTTAGACATTTGCACAGTTTATCTAGCCTTTTTATCTTTAATAAAAATTTCTATATTATATTCTTAGTTTAGCAAGTAATATTATGTTCAACCTTTTTCAATAATTTTATTTTTTAATTCATTAAAATCATGAGTAAAATTATGTATGTATACATAAACTTAAACAAAATAAGTATGTATATGTTTATAAAATGGTTGCTTATAAAATAAGAGTAAAAATATAAAATTAATTTATAAAATAGAATATTATCTTTGTTTATTTAATACAATATGTTTTGCATAGCGTTTGATAATGTGTTATTTGGATAGGGGAGACCGGGGTAAAGCGATTGACGGGGTAACAATGTTAACGCGAATAACTTTTTAACCATTGAGTATAAAGACCTTAAATTTTGTGTGAAGATGTATTTTTATATCTAATTTCTTACCTATGTTCATCTTTTAAAAAACTTACCTGGTTTTATATATTTTGTCAAAAAACTGTTTTTTACCCAAAAAATATAAAAATCATTCTCTAGTATATTTTGCTTTTAGTAAAATTTACATATCCTCAGGATTCAAAATTTGGCACACATGTTCCTTAATGTATTAGCTATAAAATAAAATTTATCTGACATCTTTAGCTATATTAGAAGTCACGCAATAACGATATTTATAATATATGTCACCTAGGGGTAAA
Organism: Gordionus sp. m RMFG-2023; assembly: GCF_954871325.1. Classification (NCBI taxonomy): domain Eukaryota; kingdom Metazoa; phylum Nematomorpha; class Gordioida; order Chordodea; family Parachordodidae; genus Gordionus; species Gordionus sp. m RMFG-2023. The sequence goes on from NC_088775.1 coordinate 21,591,019, forward strand.
GCTGTTATGGGTAAAACGGTTAAAATATAAAATTATTCACATTAATTTTTCATTAATTCATTTATTATAATTTTTATTGTATCAATCAAATAATGAGAAAATATAAAAGAAAAACCATATACAGAGATGTAAATATAATAAATGAAGCCATAAAATATAAAATAACAAATAATACTTCATTAAATTTGTCTGCTAAAAAATTTAACATACCTTATACAACGTTGAGAAGGAGATGTAAAATTGGTATTAAAAGTTCAGATCATCATAAACAAATATTTACAAATGAAGAAGAATCTAGATTGTGTGACTACATATTAGAAGCAAGTAGGTCATTTATGGGATTAACGCCTAAACAAGTAATTAAATTATATTGTTTGTATTATATTGTATTTCATAATTTTAATAACTCAATTTAAATATCAATATTAATTTGGTAACTTTAATAAAAATTCTCAATTGAAATTATATTGTATTTCATAATTTTAATAATGCTCAATCTAAATATTATTTATTTGGTAACTTTAATAAAAATGCTCAATTGAAATTATATTGTATTTCATAATTTTAATAATGCTCAATCTAAAAATCATGTGGGGCAACAATTTCAGATTTATGATATTCCAGGAGTGTTAAAAAATGAAATACCAAGGGCAGTGACATCAAATAATATATTAAATGGATTCTTAGCATGTGGCATATTTCCTTTAAACCCAAATATATTTACAGAACAAGATTATATCTGCTGTAATAATTCAAATGCTAACTCAAATATTGAATTTGAAAATAATGATGAAAATATTACAGTGACTCAAAATCTTACAGTGACTCAAAATAATGATAGTGATTTATCTATATTATTGAACGAAAATGTTCCAGATGATATTGATGAACCTTATCATGATATGTTACCATCATGCTCAAAAAATTATAATAAAGTATTCAATCCTTCATCTATAATACCTATTCCAAAATTATTCAATATTTCATCGGATAAAATATCTAAGAAAAAGAATTCAGAAATATTAACATCTACACCTTATAAAAAAAAATTATTAATTCAGAGAAAAAAAAAGATATCAAAAAATAATTGTTTATGTGTTATTTGTAATAAAAACTATAAAAATAGTCGGGAGGACGATGAATGGCTAAAATGTACAATGTGCCTTGAATGGGCACATTCTAAATATGCTAATTATGATAATTATTTTACATGTCCTTATTGTATCGATTATTAAATAAAAATCATAAATAAATCTTAAATTTGTAATATTTGTTAAATAAAACAATAAATATGTGTCAAATATTATTTTAACCACTTTACCCTAGTGCTTATCCATTTTACCCTGTACCCAGGGTAAAATGGCGAAAATGAGTAGTTTTACATAACTAATCATAGCTCCTAAAATATTATAGGTAGAGGGCTACACTTTTTTTTATCTTGTAGAAGAGAGATGGGGCTACACATTGATCTATAATTTGTTGTGTTTGACTCTTGTTTAAAATTTTTATGGTAAATATGCAAAATGCCTATCGTTTTACCCCGGTCTCCCCTATATGAATTTTGTAAACAGTACTTTTAGAAGTATTAAACTTTTTAGCACATTCTTTCTGAGAATGATAATTTAGAAATTTAATAATGTCAATTTCTTTAATTAACGGTAATTTATATTTATTTTCTTTATTAATTTTGCTACTTTACATAAATAGCAAAAGATGATAAAATTTTATAATAATATAAATAAATGTAACAAAGAAACAACAAATGCCCACTTTATGAAGTCCTATACAAATGGACAAAAAATTAAAAATCTGCCCATTTAAGGCAGACAGTTGCCCTATTTATCAGGTACTTTTATTTGTTAATGGGAATTTGATCGGGACTCATAAAATTTATTTTTAAAAAACTACCCAAAATTTTCTCCCCCCTTGCGAATTTGGACGCCAGTGATGTAAATCAAAAGAATCTTTAAATTTTGAATAAAAGATTGTTTAGTTTATCATGATTGACTAATATAATTTAAATCTAGATTTATTTGAGAATACTGAATGGAGTATTTTTAAAAATCATCCCTCTATTTTTTAAAATTTTGGAGCGGGAGACAGCTCTATTTTGGGATTGGATTTTATTGTATAAATTGTTCAAAAAATAATTTTAATTTATTTATATATTGTTGTATACCATAAATACAGGAGAAAAATTTCAATTCTCATCAAGGAATATTTTTCTCATATGTAAAAGTGGAGGATAAACGTTTTAAAAATTATGAAGATTTTCAACTTGTAAATTACGAAGATGTTAATTAATAGAGCAAAAGTTATGATTTTCTATTAAAATACTGTGTCAGCCTCAATATCTTTGCGGAGAAAGCATTAGAAAATAGATTTAAAATTATATCCCAAAGCTCATATCAAAAATATCAGTCTTTATGGTTTAAACAGAAATGATAATATAATTTAAAAGTTTTGAAGGGTATAAATCATCAAGAACATAAATTTATTATAAAGCATATGGCAAAAATTTAAAGGTGAGCTACATATGAATATGGGGTTTAATTTAACTATTTTTAGACTTGCTTAAAACTTTAATTATTTTGCAGATTAAGAGTTTTATCAATCTATTGTAGAGTCTCTTATACGAGGCATTAATAAAAGATTTATAATATTATAAAAATAAATTACAAATTTTCAAATAACTTTATTGCTGATTTTTAACTGTTTATAATAATGCTTTTGAAAAGCAGGAGTGAGAGCTAACTCCTTTTAGGAGTGTTAATGAGTATAGTCATAAAATTATTTTTATTTTTATATGCTATTGCTTTATAAAAAAAAAATTTTAAGTTATGAAAGAAAATAATGTCTAAAATATATTATATTAAAATGTGAGTTAAATTAGAGATCAGCTATGCCTAGCTAGTCTCGGTATCCGGCCCATTGGATTTTGACAGGGCTTGGCTTTCCTTTTCCTACATTTTGTGTTATTTCAATAATAAGAAAATCATGAAACTCAAATCCCCATCATTGTTGGTCATTTTCCCATAGTATATGCATGGATTTTAAAAACTGGCTCCGGCAACCTTTACATAATTGGAACCCTCCTAGCTTTGTACAAATTTTGATGGGCCTGTCCTAATTTAGCCGGGCATGAAAATTTTACCATTGCAGACCTTTAAGTTAAATACAAAAATATATAATTTCTTTTATTTTCTAAAAATTCGATTTTTCAGCCAATATAACAATTTTTATAAAAAAATAAAATATTTATTTATACGAAAAGGTAAATTTATTAAATTTAATCTAATGTCGATAATATTATAAAATATATTAATTATACATGTATAATATTAGTAACGGGAGGGGGGGGGGGTTTAGAGCCCCCTGAAAAATTTGAAGATAACATTCAACATTTTGAATTTTTTTTTATACCAAACATAATTTTGAAAATGTTAGTTAAAACAAATAAGGTATAATTTTGAAAAAAAGGTCATTTCGGATAATGTTAGCTAAAAAGAAGGTAATTTTGAAAATAACTTTAAAATTTTTTTTGAACCAACTGAGATTGTAAAGGATAGTAAAACCCCTGATAATATATACTTTATATATCAGGTTGTGCAGTCTCATAGAAAAAAACAAATGCAATTATTTCTTTATTTATATAAATATTATCTAAAGTGCAGATTTAGCTACCAAATAGCTTTAGAAATAAATATTGCACGCTTTTTTTAAAGAAAAATAAGAGCAAATAATATTTAAAAAATTTAATAGTATTATAGGAGAAAGGAGAAGCTAATAGGGATAAGGAAGTGTTTTAAAGAAACCCTTTTAATTCCCTCTTAGGATATCAAATTGAGTTTTTTGTTTTAGAAGGAACTCATTTTTTTGCACCAGTTCTTATTGATATTTGCTTTATGAGAAAATTCTTTGAGATAATAATATGAATTTTACAAATAATATAAAACATTTTAATAAAATACTATAAATGCCATTTTGCTGATATTATATTGTAGATTTTATATTTCTCCTTATTTTTAATATATATAATATAATTAACAGTAACAATAGTATATAGGAAAATTTAAAAAAAACTATGAACCAAGTCCTTTTTTGAATAGAAAATTATGAAATTATTGGTTTCTAAAAATAATACAAAAAATTTAAATTAGAATAAATGTAATGAAATTTATAAAATAAAAAGTTAATTTAATATTTGAAAATTGAGCAGAAGCGCTTATTAGCGTTATGTTTTTCTAAAAAAGTTGGTGTTTAAAATAGAAGTTATATTATCTTTGCCATTTTAAAACATTATATGGAATAAAGCGAAAACGCTCTTCCATTTGTAAATATAAAATTATTTTTAAAGGAAAAAATATGAAAAGAAGTACCTGATTTTTTTTTATGAAATAATAATATCAAAATGAGACCATGTCACCTTCAATAAATTCAATTGATATAATTTTCATTCTTGGAATAGGCTAAAAACTGCTAGAATGATATATTAATTGTCTTTGACCTTTCATAGTGTCTCTTCAAGCGATACATAATATATAAAATATATAGTCTTAAAATTACAGAGCTATGCTATCGTTTAGCGATAAGAACTATATTTCGCGCTTATTATAAACAAAGTCTTTGTCAGAAATTTCCAATTTTGCGAATAATTTTATAAATCTAAATATCACATTTATATTAAACATCAGTAATATGAATACTTTTTTTTTCTCTAGATAAAAAAAATGCAAAAACAGATTTGAGTAGAAAGTGGTACCAAGAACTTTCTTCTTAAATATATTTTGAGCAGTATCTAATAAATGAACATATATAAGGTGCTACAAGTCATATATATAACATATTGACCAATTTTGAGACAAAATGTTTAATATATATTGATTTAAGGGGGTATGCCCAGTCAACCTTTATGGCTGCTTAATCCCTAGTATATCTATATGTCTTTTATAATAGGTGGGTATGGAGCTTGTAAATACCTGATAGAAGATATAAACATCATGAACTTTTCTCTCCTTATGATCGTAGTGACTGGCAGCTACACGCTAATAGGAGGTCTTGTAGGCACCCTATACGTTTCCTACTTCAACACTTCATTCATCTTCATTTTCTTGCTATATGTGTGCCACATGCTGTACAATGATCACTCCCATATAGGTTCAATTCCTTAAAATATTCTAAATGATTTATTTATATACATCAATTATAAGGGGGTTTGAGACATATCTACAACAACTTGTATTGCATGAAAGGTCCATATAAAAATTTGGATAACAGTTATTTAACATTCGTTTCACTCTCGGGATTTCAATTCGGGATCATCAACCTCATAGGTTTTATATTTGATTTAGATTTTTACTAAAGTTTACACTTATATTATATACTACAATATTTTATTTTTTTGTAATCTTATACCTTCTTAAGGTATTAATGCAGTGTCTTATGATTTAAGGGTAAGAAAAATTTGTTTCAAGATGTCATAAAGAGAGTAGGTTTTGGTGGGATAGGTGAAACCCGATGTATTGGCTCAAAATTATTGTGCTCCTCTGTAGACGCTGCATCAATTTTTATAAAAAAAAAATCTTTTTTGTCTTATTTGTATAAAATAGATTGTGTCCAAAATTAGCAAATTATCCTTTTGCCATTTGGCAACGAGTTAGTAAATATTATGTATGGAGAATGAATATGATTAACTATCTTTAATTATTACTCTAAATAAGATTTCAGCGCCTTATTTAATGAAAATATATTTTAATTATTCCCATTTGTCCTAATAATTATTTTATAACCCCTAAATGCAAATAAAATTTTTTTATCGATTAGTAAAAAAAATTCTTAAAAACAAAAGAAATAGACTTAGAAATTATTATCAGCGTCTATTATCATTTATACAAAATTTACAAGGTAGCAGAATCATTAGGTAAATAAATATATAGTTATTTCGCGAAAATGAAAAGAATAATTGGCCTATGGTAGGTGAATACATTTGCAGCATGCCAAGAAATAATATGTTCTACTATAATTAAGCGATTGATGTGGTTTCGCGAAATCAATCAAATTTTTATTTTTCAAAATTTATATAAAATATATAGATTCATTCTCTTTATTAAGTCGGAAATTTAGTGGGGTTTCTTAATATGGGCACTTTAGTTGTGCATTAAAAAGATAGATATAATATTTTTTTGCCACTTTATATTATTATTTATTTAATGCCTCGAGTAAGGAGAGAGCGGGAGGGGGGGGGGGGTAATTTAGACAATTATAAATCAGGCAGGAATCAGACAAATATCAGATTTAGATCAGAAATTATGTTCATAATAAAACGAAATACATTCTCGAAAAGAAAAAACTGATAATTTTTGGTTAGTGTAATAACATTCACACAAAAGCATTTCATATTATATCTACCCGAGTTTTTCAATTTGCTCAAAAAGGAAGTTACGAAAAAAGTAAAATTTTCCAACGTGTTCTATTTATATTTATCGAAAGTGCTAGCCACTCTATATAATTAAGGGGAAATTTTTTTTCAGACCTACAAAATTTGTTGAAATCATTAGCTCAAAGAGCTATAAAAATGTACACAATTTGTATTTATGTTTTACATAGATTTTTTAATATAATTGATGTGCTTTTTTAAAATTATAAATTTTATCTCATAGCCAATTTTTAAACTTTTTAATATTGATCTCATTGTTTGTAAATTTTACTCATTTAACGCACTTATAAATAGGTATATGCATTTCAGCATTATGTAGATTTCAGGATAAGATAATGGGAGGGGAAACTTCTATGGAAAATTAAATGAGAATGAGGATTAGTTTATATAAAATGCTAATGTCTTGATAGTAGCTAGGAAAAAAAAGATTAATTTTAAAAATTACTCAATCGCGACGCTAATGTAAGATATTTCTTAAGCAAAGTTTTTTTTTAAAAAAGTACGATATAATTATTACTTATATATCGATTTTCAATTTTTTTTTTAGTTGAATTAAAACTAAAATTAATACTTTATAAAGGTTTAATTTAAAATTATTAAGTTCTGAAATACTCGCAATTAAACTTTTTTATAATATATCTTATATTGCCAATTGACCATTAGACCTAAAATATATTTTGGGCCGGATTGGACCTATTTAGAGGAACGTAAGATTCGAGATCTATTCAAAAATAGAAAACCGGTTCGATGTACTTTTAAACCTCCCGAAAAATAAAAATATATTTAGGCAATTTTGGTGCCGTTTTTATAGATCAATCTTATTGGAACTGCGCCATGGCTAGTAAACCCAAGAACAGTGTTATAGGCTTCATCTTAGGGGGACTTATTTGGTTTTCTATACCATTTACCTTGGCAACAGCGGGAGGACTCACTTTCAGGGCCTTAGAATTTGCGGCTGGTAAATCATTGTTAAACCAGGAAGATATTGATAGAGGTTATATTATTCATTTATTTTCCATTGTCTTGATAATATTGATAGGAAAACAACCAATATATTATACTAAATGGCTAGTCTATTTGGTCAGTAGGATATATTTTAATCTGTAGTATATTACTAATATGCTGTCAATATATGTAATGACAAATCATTATATTAAATATAACTTTTTCACACATAGTTTGCTTTTAAAAATCTAGTTTAGAGGCATGCAAACCCTTCTCATTTCTGAACGTTAAATTATTTGCCCTCTCTCTTAAAATATCTATCTCTCCTCTATGGTTATTTATTTCTTTCTACAACAACCATTTCGTAAAACAATTATGTTTAATATCTGTATTTTGGATCATATCATAAATAATTTGTATTATTTAGGAAATTTACTAAATTATTTATGGAATTAATATTTTAGTTGGACAGCTGTTAAGATACAAAGAAATAAGTATATTGTAATTTGTTTTCAAATTATATTAGTCAACTCAAAATATTGACTTGAAATTCATTAAAAAATATATCAAAATTTTAATGCCAAGGTTGGTCTATTAAATGTTTACTAAAAATCAGAGATTTTCGAGAGGTATGTTTCTTTCCATCGGACAAAAATTTATAAATCGACTAATAATTTTATTTTTAGTCCAATCGTCGTTTTGCAAAATTTTTATCAGAAATCTTCCAACTTTTAAGTAAGCCACAAATTATAAATCTATACACTGAACTGAATGAAATTTTTATTTCACTGCTAAAATATGCACATAAATACATTTATGGCTCTTTGAGAACTCTGCTTAAAAATATCTCTAATCCAAATATTTTCTAATGGAAATTTTTTTAGTATGAGATAACAATTTTTTTTTGCAGGTAAATTAACTAAAATGATGAAAATATATAAAACTACACTCACAAATGTATGAATGATTAATAAAAATGTTTATTGACAATTTTTAGAGTCAACAATATATGAAAGACTGATATATTATTATTTATAATTATAAAATTAAAATTGAAACTAAAATAAATGCTTGAAAAAAATATCAGAGTGGAGTCACTAGGAGAGATGGCGCAGGGGCTCGAGCCCCCTGAAAGATTTGAATAGCCCCCTTGAAGCAAAAAAAATTATTTTTTATGGAATCTTAACCTTTTGAACTAAAAATAAATTTTTTGGTTACCCCCTAAACGATTTCTTTTATAATTCCATTAAGTAATATATAGATTTAATTTTAGTATTTAAAAAAAGACTGTCTTACTTTTATTAAATGAATACTATTTTAAATATTAGATTAGAATTAATACATATAAATTATATTTTCACTATGTTAGCTTGCAATTAAATTCTGTGTTAAAAATAGAATATCAATATCACTCATTTAATATTAATTTTTAGCTGAAACTTAATTGACTATTATTATTTAAATTATTATATAACCCTAATTAAATAAATATAATCAATTATTAATTAAAAACTAAATATTTAATATTGTATAGCTGAGTTTAAAATGATTAATCAACTGTATATTTATTTTAAATTTAATTATCATATCTATTCCTAAAAAAATTTTCGAGGTCCAAATAAGTATTAAGAGGTTTCTTTATAAAAAGTAAGTAGGCATATAGTTTACAATCCTTTATTATATATAATTGATTATAAAATATTAGGTAAAATGCCACTTTTATAGACGTATTTGACAGTTATGAAATATATTACAGTTAATATTTTAATAAATTTTACTAATAAATGCTTTTAATAATAAATAAGTAACAATTTGCAATCAATTTTTTAACGCCATCTATATTTTTAAAAATATTATTATATTTTAACATCTTATTATTCATCCCACAATGGATGTAATAAATTAGATATCTTTTCTTCTCTTTTTTTACGTGTTTTTAGGAAAGCTATTTTTTTCTTCTTTGAAAAACAGTTTTGAGTTAAATTTTTAATACAAATATATTTTTGATATTATTACAAACTTTTAAGTTATAATATACCAACTAGAGGTAGTGCCACAATATATAAAATCTTAATTGTTTCATCATATCATTCTGGTCCTTATTTTAGAGTTAGAAAATGTTTCATTTCTAATATGGCATCCTTGCCGTGTAAATAATTCAAGGCTTCAATATATTTGCATAATTATTTCTTCCAAAGATTTTTAGTGTTTTTTTTTATCAATTTATGCAACATAATAAATTCTAATATTAGTTTACATCGTGAGTGTCATGGCTATGACTGCAAATTATCCAGCATCTATTATTTGTGTTGCTATGTAATTTAGGATGATTACCACAGCTGTTGAAAGCATATGATTGCATATTTTAGATAAACAATAATGGCCAACTCTGTAGTCTTTTATATATCATTAAAAATGGAAGATAATCTTTTAGAAATTCAATATCTCACAATAATTTTCTCGATTACTTATCTAGCTTCCATCAAATCATTTAAAAAGATGCACTAACCACCATATAGTTTTATGGTTTGGATTGGTCGTTTTTACTCTCTTCTTCAAGAATTGTTAATTTGGTTTAGGTCTGTAAATTTTTCCTTATTAGTCCATTCTATAAATCATTGTCTAAAATGGTAACAGAGATTTATATTCGTTTCAACCTTTTGTCAATGTAAGTTGCTAAGAATTATATTATTGCAATATGTGATTTTTAAAAATTATTATCAATTGAGGCATATGTATGAATTAATTTACCTTTTTTATCACTTATAATTCTTTAGACGCAAATTTTTTTTATATCAGCAATCGAAAATATTTTATACTGTAATGAATAGATTTTGTATTAAAAAATCTTATTTTTTTAAATGTCTTATATTGTTTTAATTATTTATATGCCAATTTATTTTGTATGCATAATATAATAAATGACAATATATGAAATTCAGAATAATTGTTCAGAGTTAACAAATTTTAAAAAGTATAATATACTAATATAAAACCCGGCCGTAGACCGAGCAAAAGAGGGCCGAAGGCCTGCAAATTGGTGGCATGGGGAGCGAAGCCCCCATAATTTTTTTTAGTTAAACCCCCTGAGATTGTAAAGGCTAGCGACGCCTCTGATAAATATAGTAGTTATCGGATAGGCCCAAGAAAATAATCAGTCAAATTTACAAGTTTTTAAACATTATCTCCTATTCCCCTCTTTCGAAAAAAATATTTTTTATAGAAATATAAGTTTGATAATATTTTAAAATAAGGAATTACTCATAAAATAAAACTAAAAACTAAAAAATAAAAAAAATTTAACCAAAAATATTTTTATTTTTAGTTTTAAAATGTAATCCATCAAAGGTCTGTAGAATATGGGCTTAAAGCTCTCCGATATAATTTATGGATAGGTGGCATCCAAAAGTTTCTTAGAAAAAAGGAGATGAAAATAGCCTAAATATTATATAAAATATAAATAATATAACATCCCATTTATTTAATAGGTCTAGTTTTACCCAGAGTTTTGACGTTATTAATGGGTAGAAAGGGGGCATTCCTGATGTATCTACTTCTATTGATGGCCATATCTTCTACAGCTTCATCAAATATAGTGGCAGTCGTGTCGATATTAACTTACGATATATTTCAAATTTATATCAGAGTCAGTTTTCTACCTTAATAATTAATATCACAATAACCTTAATTATAACATTATAAATTAATTGATATCCTAATTAATTTTTATAATTTTTTAAATATTTAACCAACTCTATTTATAAGTTAAATGATATTGTTTTAAGGGTTTTCAATTGATTTTTGAAGATTCCTTTATAAGAATTTAATAAAAAGTGAACATTCATCATTTAAAAAAAACAATATATGAAAAATATTTTAAAAAAGCCATTTAGGCGCACGACTGATATAAATAGCTGTTTATTATGTGGTATGCAAAGAGGAAGAAAATCTAACATCAGAGATAAATGCATGTGCGTTAGTATGACCTATTGCGGAGGCTGCAAAACAGACGACAGGTTAATATAAATTTAACTTTTATTTGGAACCATTTAGTTTTAATTACATAATTATATTTTGTCAAATTTGTTTAAAAAAATAAGATAACTAATTTTATTTTTTAGCCTTTATAATTTGTTGTGAGCTAGGAAGTGAATCTAAAATTAATTTAGTTATTTATTAATTTTATTTCATATATGATACAAAAACTTATAATTATAAATTTATTTAATACAAAAAAGTAGTTATTTACAAAGCATAAAATAACACTAATTTATTTTAGAAGTAAAATATTATATAATTCTTCAACTAAAGTCATAAAATAATATATGCTTTAATAGAGTTATAATTAGTGTTGTTAAACGGCTCGTTTTGAGTCTTTTCAAAACGGCTAACTCAATATTTTAACCAGAAAAATATTGCTTAAGCCTTGAGATTTTGATAATATATGTCTAAACCTTTGTTCCTTCTATGAGCAAATTCTTCAGGGTTGGGTAATATTTTTCTGGATGAAATATTGAGTTAGCCGTTTTTAAAAATCGCCTCAAAACGAGCCGTTTAACAACACTAGTTATAATACAACAAAAAAGGTTTAAACTAAAGTTATTAAATAATATAAAATTATTAAACAGTTATAAAATAAAATAATATTTAAACATAAAGTAAATTCTTGTAAAAAACGAATTTTCGGTCTTTATACTAAAGATCTGCCAAAGTAGGCCCAACTCGAACCCGGCATAATTTTTTTTTGTTCGGATTGGGTCAGGTCTAATATTTTTAAAAATAATTCGGGGTGCCACTAATTTTTGTTTTTTTTGTTCAAGAACTCGATTATGTTCAGTATAAAAATGAAAAATATTGAAAAACAAAATTAATTTCTATATATAAATTCAGGCTGGGCGGATAAATTATATTTTTTTAGGGTCAGGCTTGACAAAAAAAAAATTATTTGGAATTGGTCTGGGCCGGACAAATCTATTTAAGAGAAATTTAGGTTGAACTAGAAAAATTAGGCCTGATGTAGATTACTAATTTATACATTTTTTAAAATTATTATATAAAATGCAGGGTTTCGAATCGTTTCGTATAGCGATTCGGTTTGTTCCGAGTTTTATACACGTTTTATTCCATTACGGTTTTTTGTATAGAAATTCATATTGATTCATTCCGGTTTCAAATTAATAACGGTTATTTTCGGGTTTTTTATTATTTTTAACTCAATTTAAGACCATTTCATATAAAACACATAAATAAAATAAAAGTATAAAAATATAAGGCAATGTTAGTTAACTTATTAAAATTGAAGATTTATAGTAAGAATTTTATATTATTTTTAGATTATAGAAAAACAAAAAAAAATTGATTTAGAATAATATTAGAATTATATGATTTTTCCCTAAATTAAACGCAAGTATTATTATAAAAACTAATAAATTATATAAGAATGAATTTATTAATTTAGTAATAAATTTTGTGTGATAACTGTTTTAAGATTATTTCTTATCTAATTAATTAGTAATTTGCCTAATCGCTATTAAATTGAGTATATAAAGTAAAAACAATAAACTTGGTATTGATTGATATGAAGATAATTTCAATTTGATAGGAAATCACTAATTATAATTGCCCCCAATGAAAATAAAAATTTGAAATTTAAGTTAATAATTTAAAATTAATTATTTTTAAAAACTATTATGAACGGTGTTAAACCGGTTCAAGAAATAGTTCGGTTCGCTCTTTTTATATTTCACTGTTCAGAAAATTATAACGGTTCGTTCCAGTTTCGTGATTCGGTTCGAATCCCTTATAAAATGTTGGTCTATAATATAATTTTGAAAATTACAGATAAATATTCAAATTACTAAATATAATATAAAAAATTTTTAAACACACTAATTATTCAAATCAACTATCACGACAACTTGACCATTAAAAATGCTAGATGGATTGATTGCATTATAATCCATTATGAAGTATTATAATATAAGATTTAACATTAATAAGTAAAAAGTAATTATTTGCTTTGACAAGCTATAATTTAACAATAGAAGATATTCTTTTTTTACAGAAGCTCAGCAAGATAGTATCCTGCATATACAAATGGATAGGAAGTGGAAAGGGAGTTCTGAGATATTTTGTCACTTTTAATAGTTAGTAGTAAAATCCTAGCTATACTACTAATAAACAAGTACTTCTACACCCCCCCCCTGGTTCAATGGCCATACCTCCCTATCTCTCTAATTAAAAAAAGAAAGGAAATCCAGATAAAAATTAGCAAAAACAAAAAAGTGTTTAACAAAACAAGAATTCTAATAAAATTATTTCAAAAAATTAACAAAAAAATCAGAGTCCACTCTAGTCCCTTCATTTTAATGATGATTCTGTGCGATACCCCTCCCCGCCATGGTAGAAGGTAGAAGGAAGTTCCTGCTAGCAATATGCAACATTTTGTTGAAAAGAAATATAGGATTTTTTATATAAAAATGTAACAAAATGGTATGTATGTATATCAACAAATATAAAAAATTACCAAGGATATGAACCCGAACCTAGACCTTGAACCCTCACGAACCCTCGTATTTTTGCTAGACCCAAACCAGAACCGAACCCTTTTGAAAATCAAGGGTTCTAGGTGTTCAAAAGAAATATTAAAAAAAATTTTAAATAATATTCATTAAATCCTTTAAAAAATAAACTACAATTTTTTTTTTGTGAAATCATCTATTCCTCATCGCAATTTTAAAAACTTTCTGGTTTTTACATTCTATTTTATAGGTAATATCTTGTTTTAATTAATTCAGAAAGTGAAATATTTTGCTTTTTATAATATAGGTAATAATATTTTATTATAAAATGATAATTTATTAATTTTCTATACAATAGGTATATGTTGCTTCATTTGTTTTATATCAATTTTAGAAAGTAAAATTTTGGGAATTTTGTACCAGGTGCGTAACCAAGGGTGGGGAAATACCCCCCCCCCCTCCCATTGCAAATTTGTTTGTTCACTTACTATCATTTAAAACTAATAAGAATTTTTCCCCTACACACCCCTCACCCCCTTCCTCCCTCCAAAAAACGTAAACAATATATCACTATATAAAGAATTTGAAAGAAAAATTAGTAAAAGGTAATAACTTTTAAAATAACGACTATAATTCAAAATTTTTTAGAAAATTTTTATAAAGAGAAGTGAAAACCTAATTTTATTTTTATAAAAATCTAATATAGGCAGAGGCTTACAATAAGTAAACCTAAAGATCTCTAATAAAATTTATAGGGAAAGAATTCACTCCCCCCCCCCCTCACTTAGCAAAGCCCTGGATACGCTTATGTTTTGTATTGCGGAGAATAATATTTTATTAATGATATTAAGGCTTAGCAATTAAATAAAATATTTAAAATATAAATTATAAATTAATTTTTATAATATTTTACTTGTAAACTATAGTAAATATATGATTTAAAAAAATTGTATTCTTTTGAGTCAATATTTCTTTATCCAAACCCCGAACCCGGACCTCATCTCTTATCTTTAATTTTTTGCTGAACCCTGATCCAGACCCGGACCCTTTTTTTGTGAAGGGCACATCTATAATCTTTTTATAATTTCATTTTAAATTTTTTTTGAGCTTGTAACAAAAAATAAAATTATAAAATAAGAGACTCTCATGAATAAATTAGTTTTTAATTAAAATTTTTGTGATTAAAAAACATCATTTATTGCCAATTGTATGTATAGAACCAATCTATTTATAACAATGATTTTCAAATTATTAAAATGGTAAATATTAAAACAGAGATATCGAAAGCAGTAAATACAATGCTATAAGACCAATCTACAAATGCAGAATTCATGGACATTTTAGGAATTATTATTCCGAGATGGAAAACAAAAAAACTTGGATAATGTTATTTACCACTCTCAGTATATTGCCATTAACCTTCGCTCTAAACATATTGCAAGTTTGTTTATTATTCTAATTTTCTAAATTCAATCTTATTTTTTGAATATTTTATATTTTAGAAATTAAGAGGTAAAAGTTATAAACATTAAAAATATAATATATAATCGGGCTAAAGGCAAAATATCTAACTAATATACAGGAGGGATAAAAAGCGGATTTTAATATTAATGATAAATTCAAATTCAATAAGATAATAAGCTATTTGAATAAAAACTCTAATCTTTATCATAAATATTCATCCATAAAAATAAATTATGGAAGATTTATACATTTTTTGCTCAAATTTAAAATAAAGATGGAAGTTATATTTCATGAATTTAAGGTATGTTGGAAAACATATTGGTAAACCTATAAATACAAAAATAATTTTAAAAATTTTATTCATTGAACGATTTTGCAGGGAGGTCGATATTCCATCTCCTATTATATGACCAAAATTTGATAACTTAATTATTATTTTGAAGAGTAAATTCTAAAAATAAAATGTAAAAATAAATCCCATTCATTGGTCAATGAGTGATAAATAACCTGACATTAAATGAAAAATACGAATAATGCTTAACAAACCAAAAGAAGACAAAAAAAAGCCTCATCTTTGAATGATCAATAAGCATTTTTTATTAATTGCTCACAAGTGTATCATTGAAAATTATTCTAGCTTTTATAATTTTCTATCAAATCAGCATTATATTTAATATAATATATATAGTTCTTTAAAATAATCTAAAAACTATTATTAAAATAACAATAAAAAGCATATATTTATAAGAATGTATATTTAATTATATATTTAATAATTGTGTTCTCAAAAAAACCATAATTATATATACAAGAAGGAACCACATTTATATTTAAAAACTTCGATTTAAACTTTTTGCCTAAACATGTTGATCACTGCCAGTCTTACACCAGAGCTACTCGCACCAGTTTTCCTCCCTTCCTATTTCTGGCTCCGTAGCCATGTCTACCATGATTTTGTTCAAACCCGCCGTTTCGTTGCCCCCTCGCCCATTAAAATCGCCCATAGTATCAACATTTCCTTTAGGAATCTTTTGTATTATCGCCTCCAGCTCTGTTAAAAATCTTCCGTATCCAACTCTGGGCATTCAACCTGCGGAGTGTAGACACTTATAATCTATGGCAAACCTCCATCACTAGAGAGCTTAATGCACATTTGGCGATTCACGCATTTTTTGAGTTCGCGCTATATGTTTTTAAGCTTCTCATTACAGATAATATCTACTCCATTCCTTTCGCTGACGTCCAATTGCAGTACAACTTATAGATCGTAACATAATCTTTGGAGGTTTATCTCATCTTAATTTTAATATTCTTTGAAACCAGATAGATTGTCTTACAGAAAGATCAAACCATCCGCCCAATAGTTATGGGGAGGGGGGGGGGGGGTATAAAAAGGATTATCTCAAAAATTATATACAAACTATAAAAAACTATTTATCAGAATTTCTATCTCCAAAACAATTAGGGTTTGGCAACGAAGGGCGTGTAACAGCTGACCACGCAGTGAAAGGTTACTCTGGATATTTTGCTTCAGAACAGGCATTCGTCAAATTTGACATAAATATTCAATCTAAAGTTTATTGTAAGTTTATCCAGATTACTTCAACTATATCCAAGTAAGCTACAATAACCCGATTATATTATGATATGATAAACAAATTATCCTATCAGCACAAGGATACAGCAATGGGATCACCCTACATTATTCTGCTTAACCATAAACAGCATTATCAATATAATAACTACTTATAATCTTGACCTTAATGTATGGTATTTGGATGATGCCACATTATCGGGTCCTATCAGCTTAATAATTTAAGGTGTACATATCATCATTTTAATTTTCAACAACTAAATTTATCCTTAAATTATAAAAAATGTGAAACTAACTTAACTACATATCTCCCCTCCATTTATTGATCTTTTTACCCGCATGATTATAGGTAAACTCTTCGTTTTCGGGTTACCTATAACAGGGGTTCAGGTCCTAACATTTTTAGAACATAATCCGATTAATTTATATTCAAAAAAAATATTCCCATGCATCTGCCATACCAACAGGCATTTCTTTTAGTCGAAAAATTAATATTCTCACAATATAATTCTGATTTTAATTTGTCTAAAATTTACTTTTTCTAAGATTATTTTAGAAATAAATATACCAATAAATTATTATAAGAATTTTCATTAAATATAAATAATAAAAAAAGAGGCTTATTTTTGATCAATCATTCAAAGATATAAGGCGAAAGTTCTATAAATCTTTATGATCTTCACAGAATTAGAGTGATCTATGTATATTAGTCTATTTATGAAACTTATGAAAGTTATGTGATTTCTCTAATATTATATATCAAAATTTTTTTTTCTTCTTAAAAATCCTTATATTATACGTATCAGATAAACTTGAATTGGTTATACCAGTTCATGGGAATTATTATTGGCAGTGCTATTATACCGGTGAGTCTCAGTATTTATTGGGCCCATTTAACTTCTAAAAGCATGATCTTCGGAGCATCTTTAGGAACATTAGTTGGCGTGAGCGTTTGGGCTCTTATATCTTGGACTACCTTGGCCGTAGGTCGCAAACAAGGCAATACAAAATCTTTTATCGAACGTTCAGGTTTCTGTATATACAATAAAATTTAATCTATAATGTTACATGGTATCATATAGAACCCTTCAGATGGACCTCCAAATATTTAAATAAAATTTCTTTATTGGCCACCTCTCTAAATATCCAAGTATGCAAATAATAAATTTCCCAAAGGCGATATTAAAAATATTTAGTTAATTTTATTTTCTCTATCTTGTTTTCGGTCAAAAAAATAGGCGAAGAGTTTCCTATGGTATTAGGGAATATAATGTCAATTCTGACAAGCGGCATAATAACGGTTTCATTGACTTTCCTCAAGAAACCTAAAAATAAAGAAGAGATTGCTGAAATTTGGGAAAATACTAGAGATATCGATAATCCATTGTCACCCTGGGTAGAAGTTTATGAAAAGTAAAATATAATTATTATATTATTTCCTTTTATTCTATATTATATAATTGGGGATATTATTCAACTTGCCAATTTGAGCACCATTTGTTTTGTGGGTTAAGTTAGACATAAAAAATTAAAAAATAAAGCACAAATGTTTTAAATTTCAAAATATTTCCGAACATTATTTTTGATATTAATCAATATATTTAAACTTATTATTCAAATTTTTATTCCAATATTAATATAAATATTTTTTGCATTTTTTTTACAAATCTCTTCACAAGTGATTTCGATATTAAGGATACCCACTATTTGATTGATAGGCCTACTTTGAGCGAAGTTAAAATCAAATTCAGCAAAATCAAAATATGGGCTACCGTGATGTCATTTATTCTGTTCATCTGTATAATCATTCTGTGGCCTTCTATAGCATGCACACTCAAAGTATTCAACTACAAACATTTCGTTTCCTGGATATACCTTTCCCTAACTTTTAGTTGGTTGGGAGCCACATTCATTATTATCGTACCAGTGGTACAAGAAGTTATTACGGTATATGTGTAAAATTGTGATTTCAATTTATTTATTAATATGAAAGCTTCATATAGGGGTAACTTAAGAGGTAGGTTTAGGTATGACATCTTTGGATCGTGTAGCTTCAAATTCTATAAAATACCTCAGTTTTTCCTCAATATTGAGAATAATCCAATGACACTTAATAATATCTAGACTAACGAGACATTCATTAAAAGTGTACATCAATAAAAACAGCTGGAGATGCCATTTTAGTCACCCATATCATTATTAAAATTTTAAACGAGAGGCTAATTTATTCCTAAGTTGACGCAAACTTTATTAAAGAATTGCCTGATCATCGAGATAATAAGGAAGCAAGTTATCAATAATAGTAGTTTATAACATGAAAATAATTACTATATGGATTACCAAAATAGCGAGTCAGTTGATTAGCATTCAACGACGCTTTCAAATGCATTATTATGAATGCATCATCAGTCTAGGTATTATTATATGTCTTTGGGATAATCACCAAATCAGTATTATGGTTTTCACACAAATAAATTCTCATAAATAAAATTATGTGTTTAATTAAATTAGTCACAGTTAAGTATATGATATTTTTTAAAATGTAAAAAAGTTTACAATTGCTTGTATATAAGTATTAAAATATTTCTTAGGTTAAGATTGATATTTGATGATTGATTGCTTTTTAGTGCGAAAGTATTAGAATGAGTTAGTACTTTTATAAATGAAAAATGATTAATGAGAATTTTGTGATCTTGAAAATTGTTATTATTTATTTTTTACAATATGGCAGGGAGGTCGCTAGCTAGGTGCTTTGAGTGCTAAAACACGTTTGCCTATTGTAAAGAAATAATCTGGAAAAAATTTTAATATACAAAAAATAACTATTTTTAATATAATAAAAAAAAGTAAAATTTATATAAACCTATATAATCGTTTAAAAACTAAAAATACAGAGATTTTTTTATATATGCATCTGGATAAAATACAGATACAACTTTATGCGTCTAGATATATATCTAAATACATTAACAACTTTAATTAAAATCAACATCTTATTTCTTTTTATCTTTTTTAGAGAAATATTTGATTCCAATTCCCAAATACAGGAGAAAGAAATATTGCAGACAATTTAATGCTATTCTTGAGATTGACTTCGCAAATTTATACTTAATGATAAATTGAAAATTCAAATATTAGACCAGGGGTTCAATGATTTCTCACGTTCAGTGCCTATATAAACGGGTGGGCTAGGGAAATTTGCTTCTAAGATAGTGAATAAAAAAAATTGGGTAAAGAAGGAGGGCGGAGGGTATTCGCATTCCTTCAAAAATATTTTTTCTTAAATCTGGCATACGCCCATTAATTATAACATTGTTCTATTCTAATAATTACATTTTATTAAAACTCAAGTTTTCCCGCCAATTCATCAAGATGAGAAAAACTTCGATCATGCAATTCAAGAGAAAATCTGTAAATAAACAAAAATTTACGCTGAAGTAAATTACGAAAGTCTATATAAAAAAATTCAAAGTCATATTATTTATAATTAAAGCCTGAAAAATAATTTTTTAAAAATTTGTATAATAAAGTTTAAATTTTAAATACAGCTTTTTAAGATATCCATTTTTAAGCTTTAAAAAGCCGTTATATTTAAGATATATGGCAGCTGTAAATTTTAATAAAATCTCGTATTTTTCTAGGAAAACCCTGATATTTTTAATTCACCCAAAGCTTAAAATTTTTAACTCGCCGGCCCACCCTGTTGAAGACATCTTGCATGAACTACTTTAAACCCCTTTCGGTTTCCCATGCTCATTATTTCCTTACATTAAATTTTATTAGCTTTTTTTAAATGTATATAAATAAGGCATTAATTTTATTGTTTTCTGAATGATTATACATTTGAATGTGGAGAATCATTTGCTCAACCCCTCATGAAATTTAATTTTATTTGGTGTATATAAATTCTCTTGCGCAAGGGAATGGAAAAGATTTTTTTACTTAAAAATTGTTTATATTTATAACTTGTAAAGAAAAATATCATTGGCTTTATATACGGACCATTAGTAATTTTTTTTTAATTTACCTTGATAGCTTAGGAATCAGCGAATATTTTTTCATATTCAATCAGTGTACTTTAAGAATTAAACAATATTATAAAATCAACAATTACACCGTGAATTAAATATTATATATTTTCTTCAGCTTCTTAAGTGAATTGTAAATATTATGTTTATTATTTATGTATCACATATAATTAGCACTATATCATATTGTAACATTAATTAAAAATAATATTCTTTTTTATTTTAATTTATATCTTAAAAATATTTATTCTATTTATTAACCATGTATGAAATATTTTCAATGACAATTTTATCTCCATTATATGCGTTGATTTATTAAAATAAATTATTTTACTGGTTATTTTGGTAAGCAAAATTTTAGCTAATGTTTAAGACGATTTTAGACTTGTCCCATAATTTAATTCTGATTAAATATATATGGAATTTTAATAATTTAAAATATCGAATTTCAAATTAATTTTATATTAGCAAAAGGTAAAAAAAGAGGTTCCACGTAAATTCGGCCCGGCGTCAATTCGGTGTGGGGTCAATTCAGCGCGGCGACAATTGGGCGCAGCATCAATTCAGCGCAACGACAATTCAGCGCGTATCTAATACAGCAGCGATTTATTATAAATTTATTAGTATAAAAAAAGGATGATTAAATAGAACATTTTGAATGTTAGTCCGATTAATTACTTCTTTGTATTTTTTTTACAAAAATCACAATTTTATTTACCATATGTGTAATATGAATAAAAAATTTAATAGTATAAAAAGAAATTAACAACCAATATTTATGCCAATTTCTTTGGTGGATCTATTTACCATATTATAAGGTATGTAGATTAGTAGCCAATATTATGTAACCCTGGAGAATTCGCGCATAAAAGAATAAAAGAAATAAAGAAAAAGAAAGGTTTGGACCTCTATTTCTAATACATATTATTTTGGCTAAAATACATATCGACCGTTTTTAAAAATAAGCCCAAATCGGCCCGATGAATTAATGCGCAATTTTTTTTATTTATTTATATTATAGGTATTGAAATTATAAATACACTAATTGAAAATAAAATTATAAATTTCTAGTGTCAATAAATATGAGAAATTGACATTCCAATTATCATGGATAAAAACATATAAGTGGCTTATCATGACATTGACTTAAAAAATCAAAAAAAGAAACTAAAAAGATTTTGACCGACTAGATTCATTGAAAACAAGAGTCGGTGAAACTCTTTATTGAACTATATGATGTTGAATTTGCAGCACTGGAATTTTATATATCAAGCAAGGAAAAAGATTCAGCAGATGCTGAGAATCTTTTGCAGGCTATTATTAAGCCGCAATTTTTAATATCTATTCATTGTGTTTATTTTTTATTTAATTATAAATATGATTTTAGCAAAATGCTACAAATGATTTGGATTTAAGGGAGGTTATGAATAGAGCAAAGGATATTGTTGAAATATTAACAAATATTAGAGAGAATGTGGATAAAAATTTCATGAAATATATGAGAAAGTAAAGGAGATTGCTAATATGTTTGGGATTGAAATTTTTAAACCTAGAGTTGTTTCTAGACAATTCAATTGCTCAAATATTGATGCATCTACGATTGAGGATTTTTATAAAATAAACATTTTTATTCATCTTGATACATTTTATTTAAATTAAAGGAAAGATTTATTAGTCATATTTTTATTTTAAAAAGCCTTTTTTTCTTTTTCCGGTTGAGTCTAAACTGTTGATTACGCTTGAAACACGAGAGGATATTAGGAAAATCTCAATATCCTAGGCTCATATAAGTTACTTTGTGATGTCTGATTTTCGTAATCATGACAGAATAGAGTATTCTTTGAGACCAAAAAATGCTCTGCAGACCCTTTCCATGTGTAATTGCACTTTAGGTTCCCAATATCAAAACATTATTTTAGCTACATTACCAATTAGTACCTGCACTAATAAAGGGTCTTTTTCAATTTAAGGTTAAAAACCTATTTAAGAAATACTACCGGTGAAAAATCTTTGGATTTGCCCTATTAAATATTTATAAGATTATTCTAGATTAAAATTTGATTCTAAATGAATTAGCAAAATCTCAGAGAAAAGTAGACCTCTCTTTACAAATTCAAATGTTAAACGACCGATTTGGGTCATTTTTAAAAACTTAGCCAAAATAATATGTATACCTTATAATGTGATAAATTATCCACCAAAGAAATCGGTATAAATATTGGTTAATTTTTTTTGATATTATTAAATTTTTTATTAATAAAATGGAGATTTTTGTAAAAAAAAATACAAAGAAATAATTAATAGGAGTAACATTTTAAATGACTTCTATTTAATCATCCTTTTTTATACTAATAAATTTATAATAAATCACAGCTGTATTAGATACTCGTCGAATTTTCTGCACCAAATTGAAGAGATACCACAAAAAGGATTTAATTATTTTAATTTATAAATATAATTAAACTAAAAAAGTAACTCTCTAATCTCAATTTTTTCTGGCCCAAAATTTTAATGAGTGATTTAAATACATTTTAAGGCCCAAGCTCAACCCCACCTAAATTTTTAATTAAAAATTAACAGCATTTTTATGAAGATAAATGTAACAAAAAATATTAAATTGCTTTATCATTATTAGAGCCCGCAATGGCTGTCCGAAGCTCACCCAAGCTAGGCTCGGACATTGATGATATTTTTTCTCAGGGTGTAAGAGGCAGACCAACCCGAGGCTTGAAAATTAAATATCCTTATAAAGATCATTTTTTTTAATATTCCTTATTTTCTTTAATTTAATCTAAAAATAAAAGAAACTTAGAATCGTTGTAATCAATATATTTCTAAAAAACGAAATACATTATTGAATTGACGTATAAATAAAAAAATATATATAAATGACAAATGCAACAACCCACAAAATTCATTTAGTTTCATTAAAATGTCAATCAGTATCATGTCAATTTGATCTAACACATTTTACTTTTACATAATTTACATTTACCAAATTAACAATTTCCTGTGAGTCATTTGTATTGAATGACTAGTTAAATTACTTACATCATATTCTATGAGGTTAAATAAAATGTTACACTCGGGTTTGCCACTTTTTATGCAATTGATAATAGTCCATTTATGGGTTGTTAAATATATTTTTATGATGGCAATTTGCAAATATTTTTTATATATAAATTCAAATTTCAAAATTTTTAATCGAGCTCGGGTCAGGCTGGAACAAAAAATATGTGCTCGGGTCAGGCTCGGACACAAGATTATTTAAGCTCAGGCTCAGGTCAAGCCGCGAAATTTACAGATAAATTATAATTATTTTATTTTGATAAAACATTTACAATGTTATATTTTCAAAACTTTGTAGAGGCCTGCTAGGACCCTATTGCAATGTTCTAATGTAGGATCTCAGGTAAGTCATGATTTATTTAAGCTTACAAAAGTTACGCTCAACAGAGATTCCACGCATGGATAAAGTTTAAACTTAAATGTCTTTGAGTACTAAAGAAAGAAAACCAGCGCAAGATAAAAAATTATTTTATTTAATTTAGAAAAAGAATTAGTGTACATAGAAAGGGCTAACATGAAAAAGAGAAAACATATAAAAGGTACAATTTATAATAAATTAAAATGATTATGTTTAAGTATACTATAAATATATAATCAATTAATAAAATAAATATTATCAGCCTGTTTAAAAATTCTTATATTCGTAATATTATTTTGAAGAAGCTTATGTCAAAAAAAATATATGGTAGAAATGCGATATAAAAATTAATTTTTTAAGACATTTCTTATAGTATTTTAAATTAATTAATTAAATACAAATTATAATATATAAAAAGTCTTAGTTGTTAAAAATAATATATAGAAAAATCAGACCTATTTCAATTAAAGGTTCACAAATATATAGCAATAGTACATAATAGTATAAAAATCTTTTAATTAACTTTTACTTTTCGTTAGCTCTAAATGACCTTTATGTAACAATCCTAAGGTACAATAAATTAATCTTAGGACTGCTAAAAATCGAATATAACCAAAAGTAAGAGTAAAATTAATTTTAAAAATAGGAATATATTTTTTACACAAGGAAAGATAGATGCATATAAGAAAACTATATTAATTTTAAATTTGGCTTACAGATCAATAATTTTATTTTATATGAAATTTGTTTTTAAAATATCTATTATTATCATAAAATATGAGATAAAAAATATTTAAACAAAAAATTATTACAATGCTAAAACAATTGGCCTCTTATATTAAATAATCAAAAATGATGGATGACAATAATGTAAGATCTTTCAAAAATATTTTAAAAAAATTTTAGTACTAGGAATCATTGAGAATAGTGTAGTAGGAATCTTTCCATTCATTAAATAATTATATCAATCTATGAAATGAATAAATTTAAAAAAAATATTAATAATTCAAGTTGATAAACTTTGTTTCCAAAAGAAAAATGAAATTGTATTATGTTGTGATCTATGAAAATATAAGTAGAATTTTTTATAGGGGGAGAAAAAAAATACTAATTTAATAAAGCAAAGAAAAAATAAGCCACCCTTAACAGTTAAGGTTTTGTTTTTCAATTAAAAAATATTAATTACTCATATTATATAATATATGATATTGTAAATTCGCGATTTCTATGTTCATTTAAAAAATTATATATTTATCTTTCATTTGAAAGGGCAATAGGTGACGGGATTAAGCGTTAACAATCAATGATGAGCCACTAGTATTAATTTCTTTGCCTTTTTTCGAGTTTTCCTCAATATTAGGTTCTCCGGCAACATCGCAATCCTCGTGGTGTCCGTTGATATTAAATTCATTCTCGTGATGATAGCCGTTCAATATCACGCCCTGGTTATTATTATTAGTTATAGATATGGTTTCGTTAGACGTATTATTGGTGTTGCTCAAACTGACTCCTTGAATGGAAGAAACAAAATTTTTGCTCAGCGACTCCTTTCTGCAATGTTGATAAGTGGTGGAAGCTGTAAACGTATTAGAACCGTTTTGTGAATTATTATAATTATTTATATTCGGATTTTGGTGATAGAGGTTAGAGTCGGCTTTAATAAAGTATTTTTTTTATATGAAAAATATATCTAGATATTTAAAAAATAATTATCACTCATAGGCGTTATTTATTAGTATCTACACTATTATGATATAAGAAAAGCTAGGAGTTCCCTGCAAGCGATGACCATCAAGTTTGCCATATCGGTAAAAATAGAGTAATTAATTTTATTTGGCTTATTATATTATATATTATCTTTAAACTTTGATTGTATGGATTCATTCCGTAAAGTACCGCTCCTCTAACTATATCGGTAGCCATAGCATTGGAGTTTCCTATTTAAGATAATTAAATTTTTTATAATTTTACAGAAATTTAATGCATTCCAATGGAAAAGAGAATTGTTTTAAAAAATATTTTGGCAATTGAGAAATATAAATTATCTCAAATTTAAAATAATAATTCGTCACCTTCAAACAATAGCATCTTTACATCGCTCAGCCCGTAATTTTGATTTATGGGAGATTGGTATTGATTGGCTGAAAGTACCTTCTCACTCTCGGGTGTTATAGGTCTAGAAGATATCAAAACGACTGGAGGCGGACTTGTATGGCCTCCTGAACCCAGTCCTTTCTTGCTTATATTCCCTAAATTGGGAAGGTTAGGATGATTGGAATTGTTATTATTTTGAGAATTCAAGCTATGGGAATCGATGTAAGTTATGAAGTTCGCGTTATTGTTAATATTATTCGTCCTTTGGAAGATGTTAGTTTCGGAAGGTTGTTCTAATGTGTTAGATTTAGAGCTGGTGGCGGAATTGTCTTGGTTATCGCCTTTGGATTGCTGATTACTTTTGCCGGAATTGCCGCATTTGTCGTCCATGACTTTTGAAATCCCAAATAGTGTGTTTTAAAAAAAATGTAATTTTAACATCACATTAGGAATAATTAATTTATATATCATATGGTATCTAATTTTTCTTTACAGGGTAAGATGTTATTTTTGTATATTACTTACAAAAGAAATGATAATCCTTATTATTATATGACAAAACAATAGTATTCAATTATTATTTCTAGGGGTGTACCGATACCACTTTTTGGAGGCCGATCCGATATTAAATTGATATCGGCCGATTACCGATCCGATATCATCTAATTTTGTATCATGTAAAGATACCAATGGTTTTAATTTTAATATACTATTTATTAGAATAACATTTATAATTTATACAATATCTTATGTCATTTAAATATATTATAATGATGAGTTATAGTTTATATTCAATTCAATTGCAATTCTAAAAGTATATAAAATATTTTTATTGTTAAATCACTTTTATATAATAAGTAATAACATTAATCTATATACATAATAAGTAATAAACAAATGAAAGATCAAAATATATCAAAATGAACATTTAAATAATATACTATATTTTTGTAAAATTTTTAAAATAATTATGAAGTTTTTACATGTTTATGCATACATATAGAAATCAAATATAATTGACTACTATTGTTTTGTCATATAATATACAGACCTGCAGACCCAATTCTAAGCCGTAAAAAATTTTAAATACCCTGGGCTTGCCGAATATTTTAAATCGCCATTATTATTTATAAAAATTAAATTAAAAATTGTGTATCATAGAATTATATATCACATTAATTCACTTATCATATCTTCCAATTTTCATTTTTTAGATTCTTAAAAATTTTTTTTAATAAAATACCATTCAAATAATCATTATTTTAGGAGATATTCAATTAAATAATAAACTTTTTAAGGGAAAAATTTATTTAGATGAGCATTATTATGCCTCTGTTCGCTGTCCCAAATTCAAGCAATTGCATATGTTCACAGGGAGATAGTACAAAATGACTGATACTTATATAAATTACACGAGGAACAGGAAATAAGCGAATTACCATCGACCAGTCGAATAGAAATTGTGGTAATTTAAACTTACTCATTTTACGAAATGCCGTATAGGTATAATTTTATTATACACCGTAAATATAAAACCCGGCTGGGCCGTGCAAAGGTACCTCCGCAGGTCTCTGATAATATAAAAGATTCAATTTATTTTGTAAGTAATATACAAAAATATATTTTTCAAATTTTTTATTAAAAAAATAATATCTTACCCTGTAAACTTAATTAAATAATATTGGTCATATATCTGAAAAAGAACACTATGCAATTTTAAAAGTATAAAAGAGAACTAATTAGATGTGGTTTAAACATAATTCCCCTCCAGAGATCATAGTAACTGATTCAAAGAATAATCTCACAAAATGATAAGCTTATAATTTTATAACTTGTCAGAAGTACATTATTGGAAATTCCAAAATAAACTACCTATAATAATATAAATGAACATCGAAACTTGAATTAAAATAACATTTTCCATTCTATTTATAGATAAATGATGTTTTAAATAAATTTTTTGTAAAGTTTAACTCAGTCATAATGTTTGTCGTAGAGGGAATTGAATAGAAAGAATTCATAACATTAAAAAAAGGTAAAAAATTGTAAATGATAAGATATCTAAAACTAGAAAGGGATATATTTTACTGATATAAAAATTGAGCAATATTTTAGATTAAATCAAAATTTTAATTAACACTAAATAATATTCTGCATAAAATAACCCCTGTCTACCACAATTCATAATAAGTTTATATTTTTTACCCAAAGATTTGAAGTAATGAGGAAAGCATTTAGCCATACCACTCAATCCCAATATACCACCTCCTCCAGTGGGATTAACGGTATTTGCTTCATTGCTAGAAACTTTGCCGGGATTATCGGTGTTAGAGGGTTCCTTAGAAACTTCCTTTCCATCGTCCATATTTTTTTCGTTAGAATTAGTAGCCATATTATTTTGATTGTTCCTTTTGGTAGATAGATAATTATGATGATAATGCAAACTCCACTTTTTTTTGGCAACTTTGTTACCTCCAGCCCCCTTTTTATTGGAAGAAATTTCTCTCGAATCCTTGTTACTTCCGGCACCTTCCAAACTATTACTCTTAACTGTGGTGATATTTGGAGTCTGTTGATGATCATCTTTGACGAGTTCTGAAGAATCCTTATTTCCATCTAATTGTAAGGTATTGCTGTTAGAACCAGGGTTAGAATTGGAACTTTTCATTTCTTCCTTGTTGGTGGTCAACTTGGACGAAGTGTTACTATTATGCAAGAGCGATTGCCACCCTTTTCCGAAGAGCTTTACACGGCTCATGCTCATGCTGTGATGTAATTTATTTAAAGGTTTACTAATGGATTTATCGATCGTGTTAGATTTATCTGCTTCCATCGCGTCTCTATTAATTTGAGAAGTTTGTGAGAGATCAAAATTAGTGTCGAAAAGTTGATCTAATTGATTGTGTTTTTTTAATATAGATTTTAAATAATTTTTCAACTTGAATAAAAACTAACGTACCCATATATTTATAATAATGATACAATATACATTATCCTATTACATATTTAATTATGCCTTTTCTGATTGTAGAATATTTTGCTTAAATGTTATGTAATGACAATAACATAAACTTTAATAATAAAATTAATTAATTGTTACCACTTATTAAAATATTTAGATATGTAAATCTACGTCTAAATATATCTTTACAATAATATTTTGCAACACCTCTGATAGTTACAGTAGAGCTAAATATTATATGTATCCATATCTTTCTCTTTATACTATTTTTCTTCAAATATTATAATGATTCTTAGTCCAATAATTTCTAACTAAAACTTTCTTTCCTTTTTTTTTTAATTCTCTTATGCTCCCGGGAAAAAAATTAAAAACCATTTTCGTCCGTTTTCAGAGCTTGATTGGTGGAACCACTAGTATCTTTCAATAATTTAAGAGAACTTTCGACATCCCCATTAGTATTTTTTGCAAAATTTTTGAGTGACTCTATTTATTTAAAAAAAATTTATAAATGTTTCAAAAATGCTGAGGGAAAAATCGTGATTGATTGATAGTAATGAAATCAATAAGTTTAACTTTCTTTCGAGAGTGTATAAAAAGGATATTAAATAAATAGAAAAATGATATGCAAATGTGGAAGGGCCTTGCTGTGGATTTGGTAAAGTTGAAATTAGAAAAGATTTTAAAAAAAGATGAAGATAATTAAAGGTGACAGAAATGTTTGAGGCATCTGAAGATCTAGGGAACGATTGACTCATGTAACTTGATTATCCTTGCAGATATTGTACCTGATAACTGCCGAAAAGTGTGAAATACCGATATACAAAGTGCAGCATATTAGAAATTATACTGAAAAATATGTCTGAATATAATGTATTACATTATGAATTACTATATTCATTAATTTAATGATTATATATATATTAATAATATATATAGCTAATAAATGCTAGCTAGTAGCTACCTATCACTGTGATATATATAATCATTATCAATTGTTATTATTGCTTTCCGTAGTTGTGTCTGTGCGTATTATGTTATAAAAATGTATTATGGAATAAACAATAAATGTGTGAATTATAATGAATCAATTTATATTTATTTCAAAGAAAATAATAATTAATCCTCGAGATTATGGGTCATAGAGGGTAATTAAACTTTTGTATCAGGTAATGAATGTCTTCAAATATGATAGAGGAGAATTAAAGATCAAATGAAAAATATGCATGTCGGCTTTAAACCTGGGAAAGGTAGTATGGACATTATTTTTATAGTGAAGCAAATGCAAGAAATATATCAATGGGAAAGTTGCTATACTGTAAATTTATTGAGCTGGAGAAGACATTTTACCCAAGTACCGAGAGGTCACAAAGCGAGCCCTGAGAAAGTAGGGTGTGTATGAATGGCTTGTAACTGTCTTGGAGAATAGTTCGAATATATGATAATAAAGGTAGGGCTACATCAGTAATCTGTATAGTAATGAAGAGATGACAAAGATCTTTAATGGGATATGCCGAAAAACTGGTACTGATAGCGAAAAGTAAAACGGAATAATAAAATACATAGATAAGATTGCTAGAAAAACCATTAATTGTAACTTGCTCTTCTAAATGGGTTCACACAGTAGGAATATTGGTATATTAGGAAATCTGCAAAAGGCAGGTAATTGTAAAAAGTATAGAAAAAGGGTGCAAGATGATGTTAATAAGACTCGTTTTGATATCAGAAATGCAACAAAGTGCAGTAGCGGTGGTAACAAGAATAAAATATGCATATTAGAAATTTAGTATCTTCAATTTTAAAGGATAAAAATGTCCATCTAGCTTTGAAGGGAAAAATTTATACAAGCTGCCTGATAAAATTATATGAACTGGCGGAGATAGGAGTAATTAAGACAACACAAGCAATCAAATTAGAAAGAAAGGAGATGAAAATGGGTAGATGTATAAATGGGGTATATCTGAGAGAGTAAAACAAGAAAATAAATTAGAGAATAGATGAAGCTAGGTGATGCCGTGTGAATAAATAGGCTGGGATAACTTGGACATGTTGAATGGAATACGAAGAACGATTGAATAGAGCTGTTGGTTAAAAGTGAAGGTAACAAGACCCAGAGGGCGAGAATAAGCCGGGTAAAGGTGATAGATAATGACATGAAAATGCTAAGTTTGACCGACCTCGGAAAATGGAGAAAGAGAATCGGAAAAAATGCTTACCCGGGTAAACTTGGAAAAGGCAATAAAAGAAGAATAATAGGTGTTACTGTTATTTTTTTGTAAGAAAAATATATTAAAGTATAGTTTTACCATTATATAGGTGCTGATTTTTATACTTTTCAATAGTGGAGATATGCTAGGTCAAAGATTTGGTACAGGTCCAGATCTTTACCCTTTAGATCTGACCAATAACGTATTTATTTTATAAAAAAGAATAAACCAAAAAAAAATTTTACAATTTTTTAATCTGTGAAATTAATAAATAAAAAGTTTCAGCACAAAAAAATAAACTCTAGGTGAATAAAATTTGATTATACTGTCCAGTCGCTATCAATATTCTACCATTGAAGATATAATACTAATTTAATATATTTTTATTAAATCTTACTTTTAAAATACTAAAAATTAGAATTTAAGCATTTAGCTGAAATTAAGGCAAGTTAGGAAAAACCAAATATTTATTTAATAAAGGAATAAAATTAAGCACATATATATCCTTTCCGACCTATATTGACCATTCTTGTAATAAATTGACAAAAAATAAATATTTTTGGTTAATTTTTTAGAAATATTTACAGAGACTAGAAATTGTAACTTACCAATTAAAGCTTAAAACAATCTTTGTTTTTTTTTAAACTTTTAGTATCTGTTCTTTTGGTTAGTGCTCCGAAAAGAGAATAACTGGTGGTTGTATTAACATTAGCCGTATTATTCCCATTCATAATGATGGAATCCGCTTCGTTAAGATGAGCCCCGTTAACACTAGCAATCTGTGTCAAACTGACTTGTCCATTGTCTATCAAGTCTTGTGCCATATCCACTATAGTCTGGTGTAGTTCCCTAGGTATGATTTGCAAGATTTCTCTCATCTATATATTTTTTTTGTGTATGCGAATCGAAAAATATAAAACTTGATTAGCACCCTCCCTTTAAGCTCAAATTCTAACAATTTTTTAAACTATTTAAATATAATTTCTAAATATGATCAAATGATGTTGGGTGATTGAAAAGAAATGACTAAAAATGAACGAAAAAGAAGAGAGTAAAACAAATAATATAACAAAACAAAAATTTAAAAAGAAAGAAATTACCACATATTTCATTTAAGAAATTCTATATAATAAAAAAAATATGAGGCAGGTGTTTATCGCCTCAAATTTATTAAATATTTCATAAGTCTTATGAAATAGGGTAAATATTTGCGTTATAGAGATTAAAGAGGTATTTAATGAGTTCACTTCACATCGATAGATTTTGGAGAGAATTTTTACAATTCGCTTTGGGATATTTAGAGGGAGAAAAAATAAATATGTTTTAAATTTTTTATGTTTGTAAATTGATAAATGGAAATTTTTTGATCGATATTTGGGAACTTATTTTCTATTTCATAAATAGCAGTGTTTCCCATTTTAAAAACGAAAATTCTCATTCAAAAAAAGGTAAATCGTGTTATAATTTAAGTCTATTATTATCTTAATGGTCCTGAAATGTCATTTTAAAATTTTTATCTTTCTAATTCATTTTTTTCTTATTCTTTTTTGTTTTTTAAAAATAAATTCTTACTTTCAAGAAAATAATATGATAAACAATAAATAGAAATTTTCAAGATAAAAAAGTATGTTTAAAATTTAAAAAAATGGAAAATTGAAGGAAATTATTTTTTTTTAAAAAAAAAAATTAGGAAAAGGTGGCAGAAATAGATTAAAGATAATGACATAAAATTAGAGATATTAAAAAACCAAAAATGGCAAAAAAGGACATTTCGGGTTTATTATAATGGGCAACAAAAAAAGTAAATTTTTAAAAACGATAAAACGTTCCTTTTTTGAATATGAATATTTCTTTTATGATCGAAACTTTTCCTTTTTTCGCGATTATTCCTTCTTTGAATGGGAAAACCCTGTAATTAAACTAGGACTATGCCTATTAAATATCGGATCGGCACTGATATTTAGCCTTTTCCAAAAAATCGGATCTAGCCGATACCTGTAAAAACGATCCGATCTTTTTTTTGTTATTTTATGTTATGCATATTTATTTTACCTTATAATATTTTCTAAATATTTTTTTTAAACAATGCAAATGCACAAAACTCCCTAAATTTTTTTATTTTTAAAATAGATTTATGGTATTTTAATTTTTTTTTTTATAAAAATAGAAAGAAAAACCCAATGTTTTATTTATTTTTAATCTTCTTAAAGGATAACGCCAATTTTATTACTTATACCTTAATAAAAGAATTTTTTTAAATATGGTATCTCTTAATTATGAAAATATTTTACAAAAGACAAAGATAATTTTGCAAAATGCGTTATCTGCGTAATTCTAATTTCACGAGGAGGAATAATGAAAGATTCATTAATTCGATTTTTTGCATAAAAAATATTGATTTCTTAATTACATTTAGTTCAAAAGGGGGTGGTGAAAAATCAGTATAGATATCGGATCGGGTTTGAACCAATATCGGATCGGTGAAAAATATGTGGATCGACACAGCCCTAATTTAAACCCATAAAATATTTTATTTGTTTATATTAAAAACTTACATTATGATTAGAACAATGTATTTCTTTGCCCACAAAAGGTAAATAATGCTTGAGTGTCTTATCGAAGAATCCTTTCAACAGGCTAGCCATAAAAGAAGGGCATTGCAAAGTGGGCACTGTGTACCCTTTACTCTTGAATTCTTTATTGATAACATTGGCTATCTCCTTGAGCCATATGCCTCGGTTGCAGAGTAAAAATCGTTGGCCTAATATACACAATGAACATTAAAAAATCTAAAATATTTTTATTAAGATTAATACTTCTATTCTAATAATAATTGTCTATTTTTAAATTTTAATAAAAGATTTTCCTTATAATATTATCAAAAAGAAATTGAAATTTGAGCAGTAAATAAATATTAAACGCTCTATTATATAATTTTCGATAATTATTTGATACAATTTATTATTTTAAAATCCCTGCAGGCCTCTGATAGTTAAAAAATCTGAGAAATATTTAGAGTTGTAGATTTATGTTGTGAAGATTAATTATAAAATATAATAAACGTAGACTGCATTTAATAAGTGTGAGAATAATAAGTAGAATACATTTTTTAAGTTTGTTCAAAAAATATTACAATTGTTTAGAATATATATTTAGTAAATTTGAAAAAATATAATGGTATTATATAAAATGCATTACCAGAAGCTTGTGGAGTTATCATGCCTTTGTAATGAGCCAATGCAACGTCCCTGACATCAATAATCAGAAAATTTATCTTCGGTATGGCCGAAATATCTCTTCTCATTAGCTTTTTCATTAACTACGATGAGGAATATTTTTAAAAAATTTATTTTCTAAATTATAATCATTTTCTTTAAAATACTTTTTAAAACTTTACTTATTATTTGTATTTTAAAAAATTTTAAAATGGCAATCAAAAGAAAAAATATTTAAACAAACATAAGTGCTTACAAATTTAAACGTTTCCGTTTTAATACAGATAAAATATAAATGGTAATTGGTAAGCGTTTTTTTTTGCATTAAAAACCCAAAATGATATGTTTGTATTTTTTAATATTTTATATAAAACACAACCCTTGGCTCAATAACTCAATTTTCTAGCACTGTAATTATAGATTAATTTGTTAAAGTTAGATTTGTAGAAGGCATGGCTAAACTGAGTTAACTTGGCCCATGTCATTCATCTAGAATTGTAAAAACTCTACTGAGTAAATAATATGTAAAGAGATGGACAAAACAATCGTATTATGTAAAGTAATCTAAAATAATTCATAACGAAGGCATACCTTTTAAAAAATAGAGATTTCCATGACTGAAGAACCAGTTCAATGGCATTCAAATCCCATAGAGACTTTTAAATATAGGATTAGTTAACCAGGTAACGAAATTAATATAGTAGATGAGAGAAAATTTATATTAACCTCAAAACCGGCTCCGGTGTATGAATCTGTGACAGAGGGACCCAACACTACGACTGGGTTCATTACGACTAATTCGAATTTATAATCGTCCTCTTTTTTAGAATATATTGGTTTACCGTAAATTACATCCGTATTTTCTTCTTTTTTACAATTTATAAAAAAATATCAAATAAATTATTATTTCTATCTCTCTAATAATCTAACTGACGCCGAACGTAATATATTAATATCTGTGTAGTTTTTTTATTCATTTGGATCTAAAATGAGCATTTTCAAAAATACCTTGAATTTTATTATTTCAAAATCATATGCGAAAAGTAGTGTTATCAAACGGTTTGATTTTAGCAGATTTTTAAAGATGGCTAACTCAATATTTTAGCCAAAAAAAATATTGCCTAACTAGACCATTGTTCATTCTATGAACTAAATCTTCAGGCTTGCGTATTATTTTTCTGGATAAAAATATTGAGATAGCCGTTTTTAAAAATCGGCTCATAGCGAGCCGTTTAACAAACTAGTGAAAAGGATATTATTGACCTGACCTCTTTAAATTAAGAAAAATAAACAGTGTCCAACCCACTTCTTAATTTCTTTATTTTTAAAAATTAAGTAAATAATAAACTCTTGGAACACTAAATTAAAATAGCAATTTTATACCCGATAATCCTTCAACAATTTCCTCATCTTTTCCTTCTCTCCTTGGACTTTTTTTGCCTTCTAGCTCTTCATCTTTACGACAAACTTTAGCCGATTCGTTAAAAACAGCCTCTTGCCCATTACTCTCCCCGTTCGTTAACGCATCAACGTCGACTAATATCGCTTCCGAACTAGCGTTATTTAGGAAATTCCAAGCAACTCGCTCGCTCAGGGTCTTGATCTTGGGATAAATTTCCAAAGTATTATCGTCAGCACCCGAGCATTGGGTCCAATCACTTTCGGAGTACTCCTTTGAGCTATCAATGAGGGAGGGATTGCCTTTATATTTATATTAGAACTTTTCATACCTATATATTTCCTATAAATATCTCTAGATACACTCTTAAAATGTATCTAGATAAAGATATATCTTATATAAATGTATTTAGATAAGATACAATAGATATTTAGCATTAAATACATTTCTGTATATCTGTGTATATACTTTAACAATTCTGGATTATATATTTTTTAATTTTAAAATCCGTATTTACAATAAAATGGATAGTGTGGGGAGTGAGGAGCTTGTACAAAGAATATTTTCTATTATTGAGTCGTAATATCCATCAAAAAGGCTAGAAATAGTATGATTACGAATAAATCAAAGTTGTTTATCCTTCGATAAAAATATATTGAAATTTTGGTATATAACGAGTGGTAAGGGTGGGTAGAAAGAAAGAAGTGGCGTAAGCATGGGGGAGGGAATTGGAAGTCATGAAAAAAATTTTCTTAATTAAATTTACTAAATTGATAATAAATACTTGAAATTTAAAAAAAAATTATTTTTATATTTTTAATTTATTATAAATAATGATTGATCTACAGTATTTGATCATTTTTATATTTTTTAAAATAAATTATATGACGTTGTATTTGCAGCACTTGAATTTTATATATCAAGCAAAGAAAAAGCTCCAGCAGATGCTGAGAATCTTTTGCAGACTATTATTAAGTCACCATTTTTAATATAATTTAATGTGTTTCCTTTTTATTTAATAATACATATGATTTTAGCAAAATGCTACAAAAAATTGATTTGGATTTAAGGGAGGTTATGAATAGAGCAAATAATATTTTATTAATAAATATTAGAGAGAAATGTGAATGAAAGATTTCATGAAATATATGAGAAAGAAAGTAGTTTCTAGTAGAGGTGGGCGTGGGCCTAATGGTGGCAATAAAAAAAATTCACGCTTACCACTAAAAAATTTTCGACCCGACCCGCCCGCTCACGACAAGCAATATTTTGATTCACGCCCGAAAATTCACGGTGTTTTTAAATTTTTCAAAACTATTGCTATAATTTTACACTTTTTTGAATTCATTCTATTTATTTCTCTAATTTCATAATCCATATTAATAACAAAAAATAAATAATCTATAAATCGAAATTTATTTAGAAAAAGAAGAATGTCCATCTTTTTTTATTTCAATTGTGTACGCTTTTCCTATAATAAGAGATTGGATACAAAAAATAGCCTTTCACTAGAAGCCGAACTTGCAGCTGACATAATTTTACTCTATAATTTTCTCAAAAAAGGAAATGAATATTCCTGCTTCCAAAACTTCAAAATATTGTCTTGTTATTTATCTTATATGAATTTTTTAAGTTCATCCTCACAGCTTTCATCGCGGATGTTGCTGCTTCATCAGAATCATCTAGAAATTCTCTAAATTTTTTATTTAGAATATACTGTCTTTGAGTGTAGGATGAATTAGGAAAGTGATAGTTGGTATTGACAATTTAGATTACACGGTTTTTTATGAGTTTAGGATAAGTTAGAGTTATAAATGATAGTTGGCATTGACATATGCATAAAATTTAATTTTATATCATTTAACATTTTTAAGATTGTTTTATATATATCATTTTCTTATTTTATTAAAAATAAGTCTTTTGAAATTCGGATCTAGAATTAAGCCTACCTATGTAGTGGCTGCATAATAATCTTTTAAAAGAAATCTTGTTCTATATTTTAAGGTTTTGATTATTATTGTATCACTTTCAGAAGGTTAACAAAATTTTATTAATTTTTGTTTCCATAGACAAACTTCATTTATTGTGGGACGAGAATCTGCTCTCAGATTATCCGAGGATTCTTTAAATATTGATAAATATTTATCTAACTCGCGTATGATGCTGATATCATTTGTGGCTAATCTATTTAATTCTTGCTTGCTAAACAAGTACACCTGTATTTCAGAATATGATTTTAAGAAACTCTGTATCATGAGTTCCATCGTTTTCTCGCTATTACATCTTGCTTAAGGGTGTGGCTTAGTTTGTTATTAGCTGTAGATTGTTTGAAATATTGTACTATTTTTTTTACACCATTTATATTTAAGGCTATTTCAATTAAACAATTGTAATATAATACATAATATTATTTAGTCATTGGCGTACGCAGCGGAGTGGGGGGGGGGGCAATTCTTCCCCCCCCCCCAAAGGCAAAAAATGCAGATGCCGGCAGTGGCGTAGCCAGGATTTTATCATGGGGGGAGGGGTTTTAAAAAATTTTTGGGGGCTTCGCCCCCAAACCTTTTATTTTTTTGAACACTTAATTGCTTATATTTTGGGATTTGTTAAAATTGTTTTATATT
The DNA here is from genome assembly GCF_954871325.1 of Gordionus sp. m RMFG-2023. NCBI lineage: Eukaryota > Metazoa > Nematomorpha > Gordioida > Chordodea > Parachordodidae > Gordionus > Gordionus sp. m RMFG-2023. Next base: position 21,629,932 of record NC_088775.1, read on the forward strand.
TTCATATAACAAAATTTTAGGCTATTTTATTATATATTTTACATTCCTTTATTTAATCATATATATATTTTTATTAATTAAAATATTTTCAAAATGTTGATATTTTATATAATACAGATTTTAATATTAAAAATTATAATGTATAAAGACTCTATTTTAAAAAAAGTAATTTTTATAATTATATAAAATATGTGTAATTCTTATGCAAATAATGGTATTTAAAAAAATATGGTGATATTATCTTATAAATAATACTTTTTTTACAAAAAAAAGTTGATTATATATTAAAACTAATAAAATCTTATTGCTATTTTTTGATTTGAATTTAAAAAGAGAGATCTACTTTTCTCAGAGATTTTTCTAATTCATCTAGAATCAATTTTTTATCTAAAATAATCTCCTTGTTAATATTCAATAGGGCTAATCCATTTAAACGTTTTTCACCGGTTGTGTTTCTTAAATAGGTTTTTAACCTTTTTAAAGTTGAAAAAGACCTTTCATTAATGCAGGTACTAATTGGCAAGGTAGTTAAAATTAATAATGTTTTGATATTAGGCAAGGAATCTAAAATGCAAATGCACATGGAAAGGGCCTACAGAGCATTTTTGGTCTCAAAGAATACCCTATTCTGTCAAGATTTTTATACCAAAATTCGACACAAAGTAACTTATCATATGAACCTACTAAATCATCAGCATAAAACTCTGAGATTTTTTTAATATCCTCTCGTGTTTCAAGTGTAATCAACAATTTAGACTCAACCGGCAAAAGAAAATAAAATTATGACTAATAAATCTTTCTTTTAATTAAAATAAAAATGTATCAATAAGGGGAATAAAAATGTTTATTTTATAAAAATCCTCAATCGTAGATGCATCAATATTTGATCGATTGGATTGTCTAGAGACTACTCTAGGTTTAAAAATTTCAATTCCAAACATATTAGCAATCTCCTTTACTTTTTCATATATTTCATGAAATTTTTCATCCACATTCTCTATGATATTTGTTGATATTTCAACAATATCTTTGCTCTATTCATAATCTCCCTTAAATCCAAATCAATTTTTTGTAGCATTTTGCTAAAATCATATGTATAATTAAATAAAAAATAAACATATTGAATTGAAATTAAAAACTGTGGCTTAATAATAGCCTGCAAAAGATTTTTGGCATCTGCTAAATCTTTTTCCTTGCTTGATATATAAAATTCTAGTGCTGCAAAGACAACATCATATATTTCAATAAAGAGTTTCACCAACTCTTGTCTTTCGATGAATCTGGTCGGACAAAATCTTTAGTTTTTCTTTTATGTCAATATCATGATACGTTTTAATAAATAACTTCCTTTTTTTGGGTGGTGTGAAATAGCTGCAAACTAATAAATATAAAAATAATCAAATGTGTATATCTATTATTATTTATAATAAATTTAAAACATAAAAATCAAGCGTTTATTAAGAATTTATTAAATTAAAATTAAAAAAATAAAATGGGGGGGGGGGGTTGAACCCCCTCCCCCCCCCCCCCCTTCATGCCTACGCCACTGGATGCCGGATATATTTTTCAAAAATATTATTGTTTATATTAATTTATATTTGTTACACATTAAATATATATTTAATTACATTTATTATCACATTTACCTACTAAGTTATTTTATCAATTTTCGATTTCAAGTTTTCCGGCGTAATATTTACTTATTATTTTCAAATTTTTAGTGGCGTAATATTTATCTACCATTTTCAAATTTCTAGTCAAATAATTATTATTTCTGAAACTTCTTGTCCAACAGGGAAAAAAAAATTGCAACCTTGTCCAACGAGATAGAGTCTCTGCCATCAAGCATTAACAGCTTTTAAGGAGTTAGAAGAGTCAATTATTTGCTTACTGAAATATCACAATAGCCTGAAAGAAAGATTTCCTCAGAAGCAATAAAATTATTGGATTCAATGCTTATTCCAAATTTTATTTCTCATTAGAATGTATTATTTAATTATACAACTATTTTAAGTATTACTTTTCAAAAACATGACATTGACTTGATTAAGAAGATGAGAATAGTAAAGAGCATTTTCTCAGAACTCAAGGAATAGGGAGAGTTTCATATTTTATTGTTGAGTCAAAATCAGAGCTATACGTGTTTAATATTTGTCTCCTTCGACTTGTAGCAAGGCAAGCTCATAACATTAATATAAGATAAGTAGAAGAGTATATCTTAAATACAGATACATTTATAACCCAAATATATGAATTTTTAATTCATCATGCAGCACTTACTAATATGCAAATATTACTTCCACAAAAGCCTTCCCAACCTTTTTCAGATGGTGATAGAAAAAAAAATTTGTTAGATTTTTATTATGAAGATGTTAAAGTATCTTATGGTCTTACTAGCTGAATAACTATGTTTATAAGATTAACAATGGTTCATATAGTCCCAAAAAATGCTATGGATGCTCTGCATTATTTCAAACACATTTTAGATTAAATTCCCAATGTATTAAAAGGGTTTATAAACTCTTCCCATTAGTAAACTAATGCTTTTTTAAAAAAAATTTTTGGCCCGACTCGGCTTTTTTTTAAATAAAATTTTCAGGCCCGGCTTGGGTGTTTTTTTTTAAAATTTCGGGCCCAGCCCGGGTATATTTAAAAAAACTAAGATACTGTCTAGCCCGGGGGCGTGGCCTGCAGGTCTCTGAAAAACATACCAAGAAGTACAACATCTGAAAGTAGATTGAAAGGTTTGGATCTTTTGAATATTCATAGGCATTTGACGACAAGCAAGGATGAGATAATTGAAAAATTAGCTCAATCACAACGAAGTTTGGATTTTACATTGTAAATATATAACATATAAAATGCAATTATTCCTAAGAAACTTTTTGTGTAAAGGCTCAAAAAATTCAAATTTCTATTATGGGTCATTTAAGTGATTCTTTACATATAATTTTTTTATAATTCACATAAATTTAAAATTGTGTATTAGAAATAGTTATTAGTCCTTATAAATTTATGCTTGATATTTTTAAAAAACAATAATATTTCTTAAAAAATTTTATTATCCCCCCCCAGACAAAATTCCTGCTTACGGGCCTGTATTTAATATATGGCATATACATGCCAGCGTTTCGTCATCTTTGAATGCACTTATAAGATTTGTCCCGTTATCACTCACAACTAAACATTTATTTAAGCAATTTTCTACTTCTGTATATTCTCCTAAAATTGAATTGACTACACTTTTAATTTTGACGTTTTTTTCATCCATTGCCCTTAGGGCCAAAACAAATGTTTTTAATTTAAAATCCTTAATGATAATATGTCCTATAATGGTTAAAAAACTTAGATTTTTATAGTCACCCGTCCAAATATCAGTGATTATGGACAATGATCATGCTTTTAATCTTAAATTTTATTTCATGGTATATTTTTGGACCTATAGTATTCATGAAAGTTTTCCGGTTCACAACTTTTATATTTTGTTATCCATATGTAACACCAATATTTATCTCTTGGCCTAGCTTGTAAAACCCTTCACTTTCTGTTGCATTTAAAGATTGATATCTTTACAAATAAAATATAACTGACTTTTCTGTAAAATGTTTAAGCAAAATTTAGCATAAAGTCTCACGATAAAAAACACATAAACATAAAAAGAAAAGAAAACTAACGAAATGATACCGGATGTTGTTTATAAAATGAGGAAGATTTTTAGTTTTCATAAATTATTCTTTTTTAAAAAAGAACTAAATTAAATAAGAAAATATATAATATAATTATAAAATTGCAAATTTATATTTATAAAAAAACAATTTTAAAAATTAAAATTTCCGTGATTCACGGGAAATTTAAGTTCACGCCCGGGGAAAATTTTGGGAAGGCCCGTCACGTCCAGTCACGCCTTAGAATTTAAAATTAATTCACACTCACGCCGTGACCCACCGTGACACGATGGGTCACACGTAATTACACGGCCCGCGCCCACTTCTAGTTTCTAGACAATCCAACTGCTCAAATATTGACGCATCTACGATTGAGGATTTTTTTAAAATAAACATTTTTATTCCCATTGTATTGATTGATACATTTTTATTTCAATTAAAGGAAAGATTTATTCATATTTTATTTTAAAAAGATTTTATTTCTTTAAGATTTCTTCATATTTTATTTTAATTTTATTTTCTTTTGCCGGTTGAGTCTAAACTATTGATTACACTAGAAACACGAGAGGATATTAAGAAAATCTCAGAGTTTTACGCTGATGATTTAGTAGGCTCATATGATAAATTACTTTGTGATCAAAATTTGGTATAAATATCGAACAGAATAGAATATTCTTTGAGACCAAAAAATGCTGCAGACTCTTTTCATGTGTAATTGCACTTTAGATTCCCTTCCTAATATCAAAACATTATTAATTATTTTAGCTACCATAGCAATTAGTATCGGCACTAATGAAAGATCCTTTTCCACTTAAAAAGGTTAAAAACCTATTTAAGAAATACCACCGGTGAAAAACGTTTAAATGGATTAGCCCTATTAAATATTTATTAGGAGATTATTCTAGATAAAAATTTGATTATAGCTGAATTAGCAAAATCTCAGAGAAAAGTATCTTTATAAATTTAAATCAAAAAATTGAATATGATTATATTAGTTTAATATATAAAATTTATAATCAAAATTTTTAAATAATAAAAACAAATACATGATTAAATAAAGGAATGTTATTTATGCTAAAATATTTTTATATAATAAATAAAATCTATAATGAAATACTCTCTAAAATTTTGTTATATGCAAATAAAAAAAATTTTTAACATAGCCTAAGATATAATCAAGTGAGTGTTCATAAAAATGGGATGTTTGGCGGGAGGGGGCGGGTTTAATATTTTAAAAAAAAATTCGGGCCAGGTTGGGCCTTATAAATTTTTTTAAATATAAATTTATCAATTTTATGTTGAATTTTTTATGTAAGATAAAAATATTCGATTTTATTTATAGAAACTAGACATATAACATATATCTTTTATTTTGAGTAATTACAAAAATTAATTTATATATTTAAATAAATTTGGGCCGGGCTGCTAAAATTTTTTTAAAAAAAAATTGGGTTCGGGTTGGGCTGGCAAAGCTGTTTAAAAAAAATCAGGCCATGCTGGGCTTAAATAATTAGGTGTGATGCAGATCACTAATTTTTATCTGCTCATTCCGATTTTTATAAGTTTCGGATTTTTTTAAATAAATCATAATTTATACGTTTTAATTGACCAGGGTTGGGCAATATCGCAAATACTTGTATCTTGTATCTTTTTGTACATATTAAAAAAAGAACTTTGTATCTATATCTTAAATATTTTTTTAAAATGAGTATCTGTATCTTTAAATGTTTAATATGGAAAAGACACAGATACTTTATTTTTTCATTATTTTTTGATATATTTAAATGTTTACTTAATTTAAATATTAAACATTTTTTTAAAAAATTCCTACAATTATTAACATCCTAATGATATCTTCCTCAAATTTTTTTATGACAATATATTATTAATATAAATAAAATCAGACACCTGCAGAGGTACCATTTGCATGGCCAGGCCTGGATTTTTTTTTCAAAAATTTTTTTCGGCCCAGCCCAGATTTTTTCAATAAATTTTATTTATTTTTGAGCAGGTCTCTATAAATATATAATAGAAATGGATCTCAAAATGTTTATATTTCTTCTGCTCCAATTAACACCAATAATAGTTTAAAATATAATTCTGAGGAATATACCAAAGCAATAATTTCCTTAGCAATAACTATTGATAAACTACAAGACTAAAATAATTGTAATTATGGGGATTTGGTCCTAATTTTACTTGTTATATAAAAAGGTTTTTAATTAAATTTTTGAGGTATCTGTATCTTAATACTTTTCCCTAACTTTTTACAGAAATTTAATATCGAGTTTCCTCATTAACTAAACTTTTAGCAAAAATAAATTAAAAACTTACTTTCTTAAATCTTAGGAAAATCTAATAAAATTTCCTTACAACTGTTTACTACATCATCATACTAGCGAAATCTCTTTGCATGAAAATATCATAAAGCTATAAAAATTCTAATTCTTAATGACATCTAATACCAGTAGTAAACAAATAAAAGATTTACCTCACAAGGTGTTTAGTTTTATTATGTGATCTAAGAATTAAGATTGTTAAAAAAATATTTATAATCATGCTTGAAGAAATTTAAACTTTTTATTATAAAATCCTTAAATGGATAATATTGGTAACAAATTGAGGAGTGTTTTCGACACTCAAATTTATATGATATTATTTTAGATATTATTTTAATTAATTAATACTGTATGTGAAAAAATTGTTATAATAGTTAATAAAATAGCAATAAAAGATTTTAGAACGTGTTCTGGAACATTAAATAAACATATTTCTATAATGGCTTTATTATATTTTTTGAAAATATAATGGTTATTTTGGTTCAACATCCTGATCTACCAAAAAAGAGCTAGGCCCAAGTCCAAAAAATTGGCATTTTAACAATTGTTTAAATGATAAGAGAGCCATTTTATGGGAAGTCAACTAGGGTTATGATTAATGTCCCTCTTAAAAATAAATGAAGCCTGGCCTGATACTATTTATGGTCAAAAAGAATACACATAAAAGTCCAAAATCGCGTAAAGTGTGATTTCAATAGATCTCATTTTTCAAAAATATATATATGTAAACTTGTCTGATTTGGGCCTTTGATAATTGGGGTAACTCCCTAATTTGATTAATATTTTAAGTCATTGCAATTAACTATCATAAATGCCTTGATATATTGGACAACTGTCTAAGTTGGGTAAAAATCTTGGTCCCAACGGTAACCAAGTTAGACATGCACATGATATTTCCTATGAGTCCATTGTAATTATGATTATTGGTGGCGTTAGATTGGCCATAATACTCAAAGAAAATGAATTTTCTGTGGATATTTTTCTTTTAAATTCCCTTAACCAATTTCTGATCATCCTTATTTTAACCCCAAATTGAGGAGAATGTATGGCATAAAATAATAAATAACGATAAAAAATCCCGTAATAACAATAGGACTTATACTTACAATTTATAGCCTCAAGCAATTTTAACACTGTGTAAAATGAAATGCGATAAAGACATTTTTTAAAAAATAATAGTTAATATATCAATAATTAATTTTTTAAATAGTGTCCAAATAATAATCATGGTTAATTCTACAAGCTGTTTGCTTACATAGCCTTTCAACTTCGTATCGATTATGTGCTCAATATATTTTTTAAAAATATTTATTATAATATTGCAGGCTAATTTTTGAATATAACTTTAGATATTTTAATTTTAAAAAAATAATATATTAAAATAAAATTCACTTCGATTTTTCTGTTATACAGTTAAAGATAACGGTAATAATCATTCCTGATGAGTTACGGCAACTACAATAATTATCTTCTTAATTTTTTAAAAAATTCTATCATATAAATAAGAAAATGCTTTTTAAATATTCTCTAAACTAGAATTTTAGGGGATACAAAATGATATATAATTTGTGAAACTATCATTTTTACTATTTAAAAAAATGAAATAACGTTTTGCCCATTTTTCAACTCTTTATCTGATAACATTGAATGACATCAAGATTTAGGTGATAAATAACAATAATGCCAAGTTTAAAGAGGGCCATTCTAAAGTTTTTATGGAATGACCCATGAACCTAGATACAACCATGTAACGTTCTAATATATAAAAGACAAACCTATGATGGCGGAAAACGACGAAGTTAAAACTACTCTCTTAACCGTTTTTGAGTGTTTGCAAGCTTTTAATAAGTTTAGAATTCCGTTCACGGCTAAATCTATGATCCTTTGATCAGCGGAAATGGGACTAGGGACGGGTAATAATTCTTTATCCTTGTCATTCACCGTTAATTCTTTATTGATATCTTTCGCTACATTAATGTTATCGTCATCGATGTCGGGTTGTTTCGTACTCGCAAGCAATATATTGGAGTCCTTATCCATACTTTCTGCGAATATCGGACCAGCTAAATGAACGACGTATGTGCAGCCTTTCACTATACTAGTATATTTTAAGAGGTGAAATATGAAAATATAAATTTATGTGGAAGTTTATTCCAACTATATCGTATCTTTTATCCATCATAGCATTACTGATAGCAAAAAATAAAAAGTATTTTAAATAATTTCGAGTGTCGAGTTAAAATTTAGAGGATGATTGGTTCATAAATTTTAAAACAAAATTGTTTGCCTTTACAATTTTACTTTGATTGGTTATACTAGATAACCATAACAACTCCTTACCTTCCTTAAAATGGGTAATACTAGGATACTATATGTGGCATTTATTATTTTAGCCAAACTTTTTATAGCTCCTCCCATGGTAATCAGTTTCATTTATTTAATTCTATCTATGCTGAAATAATGAAAAAGATATTCCAATTTTGTCCTAAAATTTAATAACAGCTAAAAATTGAGCGAAAAAAAAATTTGGGTAAATTTATTCAAACAAAAAACATATGTTCATGAAATGGAAAACAAATAATTGTTATATTTTTTCTGTAGGTCTGTTATGAGATGAATACTTCCATATCCTTTTCTAAAATAATCATTTGTATTTTTAGGAAAAAATTCTTGGGTTCTTATGTAATGGCTCTGATTACGGCCCATATTTTATAAAAAACTTTAAAGTTTCACCTGAAACGATTGGTATAAAAAATTAGTTAACCTAGGTCTTTACAATATCAACCGACTTCGAATTAACATAAGATTAAGGAATTACCTAAAGACAAACCTACAGAAGTTTAACCCTTTGGCCTCAGGCTGAAATCATAAGTGGTATTCAAGCCCTCGTAAGACTACGGCTATTGAATTAATTACTACAAATTATGAAATTTTCATTTCAAATAAAAATTTTATTTAACCACATCAAAAAATGTCGACCATTTTGTAAATTAGTCATTATAAAATGAGCACCTTAAAATCTTTAGAATAAATAAGGTTAAATCATAAATTAATCGCAAGTATTCTCAAAATCTCAATCTAATAATTGTGATTGCCCTTTCTACCAACCATTAATTATTGGATAACTACAGTATCCTCTATCGTTAGTTTTTATAATAAAATAATGAAATATCTTATTGAAATTTTATTTGGTCATCCTTTTAGAATACACCCATACCCATAAGATGATTTTGTTTTGTTTTGATTTGATAAAATTATAATTTTTCAAAGTTACAATAATTTGATAATGTTATATTGATAAAATTTGGCACTCTATAAATATTGATATAAATGCTTATTATTTTTATAAAATGCCTTCTTGAGAATATGTTGACAAAAGAAGGTAAATTCACAAATGCAAAATACATATATTTATGAGTCATTATTTATGATATTCGCCTCATATTGTTATACAGTCTTGAATTTTAAAAATTTCCATTTTCAAACCCGATCCAGATTTTAAACCCATCCCATTTTATATTTCAAACCGGTCTGGGGGCCGGTTGTTCCCGATTAATATCAATTCCGCATTGATTCATTCCTTTAGATAATGACTTTATGGTAAATTCCCAATTATAATTACTTCCCATTTCTTAAGTGAAAAACATAAAAAATATTTTATATAAAACACAATAAATCAAATTGAAAGGAATTTCTATTTTGAAACAAGCTTCTTGTCTTAAACAATAAGAGGAATTGTTTGTTTCTCACGTTATAAAAAAAATTGTTTTAATACAGATATAAAATACAATTATAATGTAATAATGGAGTAAATTGTTAATAACTTTTGTTAAAAAGTATTGCAAAACCTTTACACAGTAATATTTTTGTAGTATTATAATCAAGCATTTGGTATTGCATTAGGAGTCCTGCAAGGGGTTGATTTTGGCCCATCCGCCAGCTTATTGTTTTAAACACCTATGGTTTTTTAAATTAAAAAAAAGGAACGCCTGTTTAAATATGTTGAAACCACCAGGCAACCTTATGTTTAAAAATTCTGGGGAATAGAGCCTGGCAAGTGCGTCCAAACCCGGGCTTAAATATTTGGTGTCATGATTAGACCAACTATAATTCGGGAGTAACTGAAAAGAAGTGGAACGGTGTAGCCTTAATTATAAAAAATGATTTACTGCATTTGGTTTAGGACTTCGAGGCTTTTAATAGCAGGATTTTTAGTATTAAACTTAAGTCATTGTAAACCACTGAATAACATTAACGTCTATGCACCGGCGAATTAACTGGAAAAGACAGAGCTTCACTCAGTCCTGCAAAATGATGTAAAGAAGTTTCCGAAGCGCAAAAATTTTATAATGGCTGCGCAAAATTCTAAAGTTGGTTTCCCCGATATTTGAAAACATGATTGTCTAGATACGGCGGAATCTAGTTCCTTACACTCGAGGAAAACTTCTCTTAAAATTATGTAATGATCTCGGGTATATAATAGTTTACTCCTTTGAATTTTCCAAATTTGGAGAGATCTTTACTCTCTGTCCTCAAAATAACTCTTGGTCCATTTTTTCCTTATCCTAAAAACACTTACGAACTGATGGACAATTTTAAAGTACTTCCTTAAATAAATTTTAGCTCGGATCATAAAATGGTCATGTGTATTTTAAATATTGATCTAAAGTTCTAGTACAAAAGGAAAAAGATGATAAAATATAATTTTGAGAAGATGGCCGCATTTCACTCGCTACCACATGATGGATTAACTAAAAACGGCTTAACGGTTGAGGAAGTCGCGAGCATCAAATATAGGTGTTACCCTGGATAGAAAAGGAAATACGATGGAGGATATGTTAAAAAAGATGACGGCATCTGGCTTTCAATATCGCTCATTTAGAAAGATATGGTCATCAAATCAAATATCGGCTTCGCTCTTACAGACTCAACTAGTCTGAAACCTTTTATGCTAAAGAAAACCTATTTTGAGAAAACTTCTTATCACGATATATAACTACCTAACGAATATAAGTTGATATTTACCAAGTTATAAATTTGCTTGAATTTGGTTATATTAATTTTATAATTCTATGGTAAAAACAACGTTACTAAATAATTGCTTTTTTCATTTATGCTTATTTTTTATCTGGCCTTTTATTTTTTTATTTACTGAGTGAGGACTTACTTTCTTTCTATTATAATATCCTTGTCTTATTTTATTGTTGATCATACCCTCATTATAGCAATATTTACATTCATTTATCCTAGATGAAATAACATTAAAATTGTCCCACGAGGAGGATCTTCTCTTCTCCTTTTCCTTATCTTCATTTTCTCTCCTTCCGAGGTTTTATGCATAATCACTAGATATAACATGGTTGGGCTAGTTCTACACTTTTTTATAGATTTCTGAGTACAAGATTTATTGATATCCTTGGTAAAAAAAACCAGCATAATTATGCCATGGATGGGACATGTGAAACTTATATTCACTCATTTTGGGCAGATTCTAGACTAACGTGATTAGATTAAGGTAAAGTAATTAGTCATTCATATTTCATAAAAAAATGAGTTCAATTTATATAAAAATTTAAAAAACACTTTGATAAATAAAATAAAATGAAGGGACAAATGATTGATGACTTTTCATTATTTGTAATTAATTTTTTATTTAAGAAATTTTTCGAGAGTGGCGCATTTGCGCTAACTGTGATATCCAATATTTTTAGATTCTAAATTTCAAAACTATTATTTAAAACACTCACTCTTTCCACAATTCGAAAGAATCGTTCGAATCAGCCTCCATGAAGTCCAAAGATATTTTTTTCCGAAACACTGGTGTTACATCGTCACCGTCAGAAAGTCCCAAATTTTTTTTCAATGCTTGGATTTTGGCTTCGTTTTCGGCATTTTTTCGGTATGTTGCTTTGATTCGGTAGCCTTTCTCGAGCAAAAGTTTAATGACGTGTCCCGCCGTATATCCCGTCGCTCCGGTCACTAGAACAACTTTAAGAAAAATGGATATTATTTTATTTAGTGTTATTTATAAAAAAAATTATTGCTAATTGAAAATATTCAGGGTTTTGCTTGCTTCCTTGCTATTAAAAATTAGGGACTTTGTGCATTCTTATCAAGAAAGGTCGTAAACCAATGTGCTTAAAGATGGTAGTAAATTTTTAAAAGTAATTTTTCAGAGTATAGATACAAAATCTCTTTTATAGAGTAATTAAAATAAATTTCTAAATTTGAAACTAATTGTCAAAATGAAATAGAAATGGCTTAAATATTTTCTTAATAATAATGACCAACCGTTCCTTATTATATCGATTCTTGACTTCTTTAGGTCGTTTAAAATACCTCTGAAATATAATATTATATTGATTAAAATGTAACCTCTAACTCCATAAAGTGACCACTTAATAGTGGTAAGGCTGATGAAAAAATGTTTACAAAAATAAGACAAAGATGCATTTTTTTAAATAAGCGAAAGCAAAATTTTTTTAGAAAAGTACATTTTAGAAAAAACAATAAAACAAAACAATATGAAAAAAATTCGATCTGATCTTTTTATTTCGGTCCGGACTGGCTTTTGACTTTCTATATTTGTAATTAGGCACAACTCAAACTAAGCGAAATGAACTTGATTTCGCATGTCAACGAAAACATAAGTTAAGCCGCCTAAAATTACTTTAAATTCATATATATATTGCCAATGGTCATTTCAAGTTTGAGCCAATTTTTATTTAATTTTATAAATATGTGTTCATTTTATATTGGAGCTAGTAGGATCATAACAAAAAAAATTTTTTATAATCTAATAGTAAAAATGCCGTTGTAAAAAAAATCATCCATAAATTAATCTATATTCTAATCGTTCATTTCCTTTTATCAAAGTGAGATTAAGGCTTATCAATATCGACTCTTTGAAAAATATTGAGTTTTAAAAAAAATTAAATTTGTGCAGCGAGGGTCAATCTTTTTTTAATAATCTAGTGTTTTTTAGGCACAAGAACTATATATTCATTTCTAAAACACAACATAACATAACTTATTTATATCCATTTCGTATGCTTTTTTCTTTCTTTTGGATATTGGGGCTCTTATATTTGACTTATATAGATCTTTCCTTCAATTATTTCAAATCCGAACCAAAAATTTATTTTAAATATGTTTTTTTTCTAATATAATAAAATAATTCCCATTTACAATTTCCGAAAATCAATCTTTGTATATTTATTGGGTAGAGAATCATAAACTCAATTAGAATGTTTTACTCATATTATTTTGCTAGAATTTTTTTAAATCCAAAATGGTGTAATGGATTTTTAAATTTTAAAGTATCTGTTTTTACTGTTTTATAAAATTATTAACAATTTAAACTGAAAATTAAATCTTAAAGGTATAGTATAGTTTCTTTATTACCTTAATTTTCTTTCTTTCCATTTCAGTTATTACATGAAGATGATGAAGAATGGAGAAAGCACATAATCACAAAAAAATATATAAAAATGAAGATACGAAAAAATTAAATGTATTTTTCTTTTTCCCAAAAAAAACTTAATGTAACAAAAATTAAAATGTGAAACGAATATTTCTAAGCAAAGTTGCTAAATTTAATTTAACTTTTATACTGTTTCAAAAAACAATCATAAATTATTTTTTTCAAAAATAAATAAAAATCTATGATTTCATAAGTGGTGTTATATCAGATTAACTATTTATTTAATAATCCTCTCAAAAAAATATCACTTATTTTGCCCGCCAACACTAACTGAATTTAAAAAATTTTCTAAATAAATTATCTAATAAAATAATTCTAAATTTTAAATAAACCTTAGAGAAAAATGCAGTTTCAAAAAATGTTTTATTTTAAAAAAAATATGAGTTCATCTTCAAAGATTTTTTGTGCATGAAAATTAGAAAATATTTACGTATAAAAAATATTTGGACATTTTTAGATATTATTTGATCATTTCTTTAAAATAAATAGAAGATTTTTTTCACTCTGGAAAAATTAAATGTTTTTGTTTTATCTTTGTTCTTTCCTTTAAATCATATAATACAAAACAAATATAATGTAGATTTTGAGTAAAAATGATAAAAAAATGGATCAACATTTTTTTTTAAATTTCCAGCTGATGTTGACAACCTCATCACATTATTTAAAAATTTTAATCGTTTAATGATGTTGCTTAATAGGTCAACTCATGGGATGTTCAACTGAGGGAGATTCCTTAATTGGAAGAAATATATTTAAAATTAAACAGTGTGAAGTAAAATGTAGGATTAAAGGAAAGAAAAATATGCCTTAGGGTTAATTGAAGGTTTGAGAGATGATTAGGGTTAAAATATATTAAAAATAGTTTGATTATAAAAATGAATAGAAATTTTAAATAAATCCGCTGCTTAACGGCAATTTCCTTGAATTGGACCCTAATCTGATTAGATGGCTGAAGGGCACTAAGATTTTGAAACTGTGTTTAAAAATTTGAAAAATGACACTGACTTAAAAAGGCCAAATATAAATGAAAATATTTTTTAAAAAAATAAATGGTGTTAAATGATATTAAGGAAAAAGAATAAGGATTATCTGATTCTTACATTTATATTACTTAATAATTTTATTTTGTTTTGCTAATAAATCCATTGGCATAATTGTTTTAAAATAACAATTTACATGGAAATGTCGTCGGCCATCGCACAGGGGTGAAACACCCTGATCAAATAACAAGTTTGCTATTTTATATGTTTCTATACCTCAAGAAGTGGCAATTTGGGGCTCAGGCCCCACCTATGAACCCCTGGAGAATTGTTTTTTTCTCTTTTTATCACACCGCAAAATATTTCGGGGGTAATTTTATTGCCATTATTTCATTTTTTTGATACCTTTTTTTAAATAATGTGACTTTACAAAGCAAGATTTCTTATTAAATATTTTTTTACCAATGTCAGGTGTGTTTTGATTCTGATGAGAGGAAAAAGATTAATTTTATATTTCCTCAATATGTTTTGACAATCCAGGATTTTGCCATGATGGGGGGGGGAGAACTATTAGGTGAATTTTTCCCCATAAATTTTGTTGAAGATCTTAAGTCCATTTATTGTAGGCCTTTGGCTATATTAGATTTTTATAAAAATAAGTTTAGGTTTTCACTTTTTCTTTGTTAAAATGCTTTTTTCTAAAAATTTTGAATTATAGTCTTTATTTTAAATGGTTAATAATTTTTACTAATTTTACTTTAAAATCCTTCCTTATAATGATATATTGTATACATTGTTTGGGGAGAGGGCGGTGGGGGTGTGAAAGGGGAAAAATTTTATTGGCTTAAAATGATATTTAAGAAAACAGGGCGATCCCCCCTCCTCCCATTGGCTACGCGTCTGAATAGGTCTATAAAACGAAATATTAAAATTATGAATAATTTATTTTATATCATAAGGAAAACGAAAAGATATCCTAAATGAAAGAATCAACATGGGCATTTTACAATATAGATATTTTTTATAATATAATGCATAGGTAGGTAGACATGTGCGCAGATGGAATCGGCGGCGTTTCGCCTTATATAGGCGATCAGCGCGCCCCGATTTTTAAGCTGCTGTTTAATTTGAAATAATTTCTTTGAAATAAAGTTTATTTTTCTAAAATATGATACATTTAAATAAAATAACATTTCCATAAAAATTAATTTTCATTTATAATATAATTTATAAACATTAATGATTTTAAATTATAAATATTAATAATATAATAGCAATAACATAATTATACGCCGGACCGCCGCTGATTAAAAAGTCGGTGGCGGCGCGCCAATATCTTTTTCACCGGAGGCGTGGCATGACTAAAATAACCCGGCGGTGGCGGTGGCTTTATAGGTAAAGAATTATTAATTAGAACTAGAAGTGGTAGAAGAAGTTTTATTTTTTAATGATAATGCCCATGCATAAAGTATAGCAAGTGCTCTTGTTCGAGGTCCAATAATTGTATTTGTTTAGTCGATTAGGTTGGTCGTTGAATGCCTTCCAACCTGAATTTCGGTCATGTCGATTAAGTTACGTAAATAAAAGAAAAGCAAAAAAAATATCATTTCATCAAAACAAGCTTTTCTAATATTATAAGTGGTGGTCATGTCAGGATCATACAATTCTAATCAAATATATAATATAGGGAGGGGGCGTGGTAGAGCAGAATTAGGCTATGTGGAGGTCGCCAAATTCTGGTTCATTAATTTTATCAGTTATATTTCCCTTCTAGCTAATTTTGAATTGGGTTTCCTTTGCAGCTTGTAAATTAAATCTTTTAAATGGTTGCCACCATTTTTGCACTGGGCCGCCAAATGTTTTAGCATATGCCCTATTTAAGGGTGCATCCAGGGCCCTCTAATATGGTATTGCTTCAATCTATTTTATAATTGAATCTTGTACGTAGTCATCAGTTGACTTCATTGGCCTGGAGTGGATCTAGAGGGATATGGGTTTATCTTTTAACATAGGATCGAATAGGCTCGATCACTCGTTTTTCTAAAAACAACTGTTCAATTTGATTATAAAAAATTAATGAAGTATTATTTAAATGTTAACAATATTATTCTTTTTAAATTTGGAATAGCCTATTCGCTTTACGTATATTATATTATTTTATTCTTTATAGACAATTTTTTACTAGGAATAACATAAAAGATTATGGTTTGTGAGCCATAATTACCATTGGTTATCTTTTATTTAATATCTATCATATGATTGGTTGAATTTTATTAATTATAAATAATTTTTTGTTGAATGACATTTTTATTATAGAAAATTATTTAGCCATTTTTCGTAAAAAAAATAAATAAAAAGAAAATGGACAGGATAAAATTTAAATAAAAGGAAGGAAAATTGGGTAAAAATCTTTATGAATTATAAGGATCTCGTGCAGATTTGTAATTTAGATATTTTTCCCATTTGTTTTTCTATCTTTTCCATTCGTTTTTCTTACTTAGATTGCATATTTTATGAATTGTAATTTTTTTTAACAGATGCTTCTTTCTAGAGGTGGGCGCAGGCCGTGAACTTAGGCGTGACCCAGCGTGTCACGGCGTGAGTGTGAATAAATTTTAAATTCCAAGGAGTGACTGGGCGTGACGGGCCTTCCCAAAATTTCCGCGGGCGTGATCGGGTGTGAACATAAATTTCCGTGAATCACGGAAATTTAATTTTTAAAATTGTTTTTTATAAATATATTTGCAATTTTATAATATTATATATTTTCTTATTTAATTTAGTTCTTTTTTAAAAAAGAATAATTTATGAAAACTAAAAATCTTCCTCATTTTATAAACAACATCCGGTATCATTTTGTTAGTTCTATTTTCTTTTTATGTTTAGGTGTTTTTTATCGCGAGACTTTATGCTAAATTTTGCTAAAACATTTTACAGAAAAGTCAGTTATATTTTATTTGTAAAGATCTTTAAATGCAACAGAAAGTGAAGGATTTTACAAGCTAGGCCAAAAGATAAATGTTGGTGTTACATATAAATAACAAAATATAAAAGTTGTGAACCGGAAAACTCTCATGAATACTATAGGTCCAAAAATATACCATGAAATAAAATTTAAGATTAAAAGCATGATCATTGTCCATAATCAGGTGACTATAAAAATCTAAGTTTTTTAACCATTATAAAACATATTATCATTATTAATTAAAAACATTTGTTTTGGCCACAAGGGCAATGGATGGAAAAAACGTCAAAATTAATAGTGTAGTCAATTTATTTTAGGAGAATATACAGAAGTAGAAAATTACTTAAATAAATGTTTAGTTGTGAGTGATAGAGCAAATCTTATAAGTGCATTCAAAGATGACGAAACGCTAGCATGTATATGCCATATACTAAATAATATTATGCATTATATTTTTAACAATTGTTTAACTGAAATAGCCTTAAATATAAATGGTGTAAAAAAATAGTACAATATTTCAAACACAGCTAATAGCAAACTAAGCCACACCCTTAAACAATATGTAATAGCGAGAATAACGAGATGGAACTCTGTATATATCATGATACAGAGTTTCTTAATATCATATTCTGAAATACAGGTGTACTTGTTTAGCAAGCAAGAATTAAATAGATTAGCCACAATTGATATCAGCATCATACGCGAGTTAGATAAATTTTTATCAATATTTAAAGAATGCTCGGATAATCTGAGAGCAGATTCTCGTTCCACAATATATAAAGTTTGTCTATGAAAACAAAAATTAATAAAATTTTGTTAACCTTCTCAACGTGATACAATAATAATAATAACCTTAAAATACAGAACAAGATTTCATTTAAAAGATTATTATGCAGCCACTATAGTAGGCTTAATTCTAGATCCGAATTTCAAAAGACTTAAGTTTTTAATAAAAAAAGAAAATGATATATATAAAACAATCTTAAAAAAATGATATAAAATTAGATGATATGCATAAGTCGATGCCAACTACCATTTATAACTTTTCTAACTTATCCTAAACTCATAAAAACCCGTATATTCTAAATGATCAATACCAACTATCACTTTCCTAATTCATCTTACACACATAAAAGACCGTATATTTCTAGATGATTCTGATGAAGAATCAACATTACCGATGAAAGCTGTGAGGATGAACTTAAAAGATTCATATAAGATAAATAACAAGACAATATTTTGAAGTTTTGGAAGCAGGAATATTCATTTCCTTTTTTGAGAAAATTATAGAGTAAAATTATGTCAGCTGCAAGTTCGGCTTCTAGTGAAAGGCTATTTTTTGTATCCAATCTCTTATTATAGGAAAAGCGTACACAATTGAAATAAAAAAAGATGGACATTCTTCTTTTTCCAAATAAATTTCGATTTATAGATTTTATTTATTTTTTGTTATTAATATGGATTATGAAATTAGAGAAATAAATAGAATGAATTCAAAAAAGTGTAAAATTATAGCAATAGTTTTGAAAAATTTAAAAACACCGTGAATTTTCGGGCGTGAATCAAAATATTGCTTGTCGTGAGCGAGCGGGTCGGGTCGAAAATTTTTTAGTGTTAAGCGTGAATGGGCGTGATATTTTTTATTACTACCGTGAGAGGGCGGGCCGTGAATGAAAAATTAGGCCCGCGCCCACCTCTATTTCTTTCTCAATGGTAACTTATATCATTACTTATAAACTTTATTTCTAATCACATATTATCTGAACATACAATTAAATACTTGACTTGATCTTTATTTAAATATTTATTTTTTAAATTTAAAATATAAAAATGTATAACAAAATATATATTCTATATATTTATAATAGGATATGCATGAATAATATCTTCTAAAACATTTTTAAAGGTATTCAATGGAATTATATTTTCTCTCTTCTTTAAATAAATATATGTTGCTATGTAATCTTCCATAAACTGGGATCTCCCAGATGTAACATATTTTGTTTTGAGGTCACGCCAAAGACGCTCTATGGACTGGGTATTTATGCTTCTATTAATCGGGTCCATAAAAATATAATATTTTCGAATAAATATTTTAAACATTTATTCTTACTATTAAAAAGATTATTAAAATTTAAAAACTATTTTAAAAAAATATGCGAAAAATTAACAACCAATGGTTTTCGATAATAAAAATATCAGTTAACAAAAAAAAATATTAAAAAATAAATAAAATTCAACTAATCATATGACAGATAAATAATTAAAAGATAGCCAATGGTAATTATGGCTCACATACCATAATCTTACCGGAATAACTATTAGGTGAGAATTCCCACCATCATTTTTATTTGAGGCAGTTAATCAGTCCACATTGTAAGCCCTTTGACGATATCATATTTTTTCCACATTGTAGGCCTTTGACTATGTCATATTTTTATAAAAATAATTTTGGGGTTTCCCTTTATTTTTCTAAAATTTTCAAAAAGTATTTTTAAAAATTATTAACTTTTACTTATTTTTCTTTACAATTCTTGTTTATAGTGTATTGTATGAATTGGGGGAGGAGGGGGGGGGGGGTGTATTGAGGGGGGGTTTTTATTAGCTTAATAATATTTAATAGACAGATCCGAAGGAGAGATTTCCAATTAACGCCCTCCTTGGCTTCGCCTATATCGGCCAACTTGATCGAATTGGTCTCTAAGGGCTGTATCGTTGAATCACTAATAATATATTTTTATAATATATAATTGTTTTAAATTGATAGAAGTATAAAATTTAGCTATATTAGTCATTTTTTCAAAAATATGGGGGGGGGGGATATTTGGTGATCAATATACTCATTTAAATATCAAGATAACAGGTTGTAGACTGATAACGGGCAGGGGCAATCTGGTCAGGGTAAGATTATCATTTATATTACAAATGATAGGTTAAAAATAAAAACAAGTGATGACAATAAACTTTTATCTTCAGTCAGTGTCAATTTTTTAAATTATAAAAATAATACAAGATAAGCATGTCGCGTTTCTTTAAAAATTTTCCGAAACAGCGTAAAGTAATTAGTTTTTATTTTAAGGTTATGCCAGATAACTTCTCCCCGTTTCAAACATTTATTTTTATGTTGTTTAAAATATGGCATAATTGTATAATGTATTATATATATTGTGATTGGTTGTAAATAGATTAAGATTTTTTTCAGTTTATATTATTTTAATGCTATTTCTATCGATAATATCCACTCCCATATTCCCTCTTTTTCAGCTAAGGTAATAGCTCTCGTGTAAGTAAGTATTCTGGCATCTTGAGAATTATTATTAATGATGGTCATGGAATTAGGAATTAAAAATCACTATCCAAATGCTTTTGAGCAATTTGGTGAAATTCATTATATACATTTCATACGAATATTATAGATCTAACTTTATTATTGACTTTAAAATCATTGTTATGATTATAAGATGAACCCTAAGGAATATTATCTTTGTCCATTTAAATCATAGGATAGGGAAAACGAAGTAAATGGATCAATACGTTTATAAGAGGACAATTGATTGGTTTTTAGTGTGAAAAAGAGGACTTGAGAGGATGTGTCAATGGGACATGATTTAAAAAAAGATTTGATAGATCGCGCTAAGTTATCTATTCGTGTTTACTTTTTAAAAATTATTTTTGTGTCAAAAATCTGTGAAACACAAGGGAAATTCCCGTGAAACTTGAAATTTTTCCCATAGTTTACCCAATTATCATAATGTGTTTTTTGATTTAATAATGACAATTTTTTCATTTTTCGCTAAAAAAAATACTTTTTGCTCGTGGTTTATAAATTACAATTGTGTTTTGTTTTTGTATGTATATGTTGATTCTCGATAATATAATAAGAGCTTAACTCAATTAATGCTAATCTGAAGGAAATTTTTTAATTAGCAGAAATATATTTAAAGTTAAAACTTGTACTGAGGTAAGGATAAGAAGTAGGATTAAAGGTTAGAGACATAAGGGATGGCACAGGATTGGTGGTTAATTAAAGGTTTGAGAGATATGAATTAGGTATAATTAATTCATTTTACAACAGACCTGACAAGTCATGTGATTATTGAAATTTTAATGAGGTAATGGCAAGATTTCCTTGATTTGAACCTTAATGTCGTAATTTTTGCTAGAAAATTTTACAATATAATACTGGCCTAAATTAATTATTATTCTATTATCTCATTTGCAATTTTGATATTTAAATTTTATAAAATACTTGTTTAAATTAACTACCTAGCCTAGAAAGTATATTTATTATTAATACAGATAAAATTTCTATATTAATATAAGAAATTTTAAGGAAAATTTTTAGTATAGAATATACTAAGCTGAATCAATTAATTATTTCCAAGTAAACAGTACATTGCAAGCAAAATATTTAATGTATATTGATAGTGTATCATCTGAAGAGCAAGGTAAACTAGATATTTAATTTGCAACAGCAGTCTTTATGTAAAATTGTCTACTTTCCTTAACTCTGTATATATGTAAATAGTTTTTTTAACAGCTATATTAACTTAGAAAGAGCCATTTTTATTATTGTTACACTGAAAAAGAAATTGTAAAAAGATGATTTTTTATTTATTCGTAAATTTGATGTTTAATTTATGTGTAAGAAATAAAATAAGAGAAAAAGAATATAGTTGAAATTATAGTATCGTCATCAGAGGCGATACTCTTAAATAGAAATAAAATATTTGATATTTTTAAATATTGAATTTAAGTAAAATTTTCATAATTATATCTGGTGAAGTCATATTACAATGTACCGTTGTTTATTTGACTTATGAAAAACTCAATATCAAAAAATTCGATTAACAACTTTTTAAACTTGATCGAAAAAGAAGAAATAAGCCTTTTTTATAAAAATAAAAACAAGTACAATATATTTCTAGAAAATTTTAAAAATTTATTTCATTCAAAAATTTTAAAACTTTCGAATTTTTTTTAAAAAAAATTGGACATTGCCTTTTAAATATTTTCTTGTAATTAAATTTAATTCATCAAAGAAATCTTTTTAAAGTAATACGAAAATTATTTTGTATTTTAAAAGAAACAAATAAATTCTTTAAGTTATAATATTTCGTGATGCAAAAAAAATCGAAACCCGAACCTAAGGTTGAATTTGGGGCGCCTAAAATCGTTGTTAGAAAGGTTAGCACACATCCCCAGGAAAAATAGATTGTTAGGGCAATTGTAAAAGAAAAATATAAATTTTGAAAATATTTTAATAACGGATTCTTAAAAAAACAAATATGATAAAGAAATGTCAAGGTAGGAAAATAATTTGATAACGAATTTTTTGTACAAAATAGCTTCAATCAATATCTGGCAATATTTAATATTTTTAATTAAAATTCATTATTCTAATATTTTTCTTTCAAATAATGTTATTTTCATAATTCTTTGTAAGACAATTCGGGAACGTGTTACCTTTTTGCTGGGTTACGATATGATAATGAATTACTTTTTCAAGTAATTATTGCAAAAACTAATTAAAATTAAATTTGAAAATTCCAATTTATAATTAAGCCAGGACTTATTGCATTTAAGAATCATAATTCAGCTGATTATAAGATATATATTTTAAGCTGAGGTCGAAGATATCACTTGCAAGCTAAACTAACTAGGCAACATTGACAATAAAAGTAAAAAATATGGATATTTTAGAACAATCTGGAGGCTTGGAAATGAAAAAGACCTCACAAATTATTTCTAAATTCAGAATTTAAGGTGCTATCTTTCTAATTT
This sequence comes from Gordionus sp. m RMFG-2023, assembly GCF_954871325.1. Taxonomy (NCBI): domain Eukaryota; kingdom Metazoa; phylum Nematomorpha; class Gordioida; order Chordodea; family Parachordodidae; genus Gordionus; species Gordionus sp. m RMFG-2023. The sequence continues at coordinate 21,653,148 of NC_088775.1, forward strand.
CACCTTTAAGACATAAATATTTGAATCTTTCAAACTCTCTGCACAATTTATTTGCAATGAGATTTCTTCCCTTTAGGCCAATGACGAAATTTAAAATCTAGTGAATATTTAGTGGTGGGGATGAGAAAGGGGTTGATAAATGTAAAATTAAATTTATAAAACTGAAAAAAAAAACAAATTAAAAATTATATAAGTTAAAAAATAAAATTAAAAAAATTGTGAAAGAGTTAAATAACCTCATATTGCTTGGTTACGTCTATGTGACCAAAAAATAATTTTGGGAGTTTTATAAATATTTTCTGAGACACTAAAAATATTAAATAAAGATCGATAAAATATCTTTAAAAAAAATAAATTGTGTTTTCAAATTCTAGACTATTTTTCTAGCTAATTTATATAGTGAAAGGAAAGATAAAATTAAATTAAGGAATCAATTTCTATAAAATAAAATATATAAAAAAAGAAAATCATGATTAAAAGGATTGATTGAATTGATAAAAAAATTTTACGGATCCGTGTTTATTTCTTAAAATTTTATTTGCATCAAGAGACGAGACGTGTGGGCTGGACCCGGACCCCATCCATATATCCGACCCGCCTAGAACCAGGCTGTAAAAGTATGATTTTATAAATACAGAGCCGAATATTAAAATAAATTTAAATTCTATCAATGGATAATTTAACATTCATTCACTGTTTATGTTTATTTTGATTTACCCCGGTGCCGAGAAGAGAATTCTAATTAAGGGTTGAGTCAAAAAAATCTTTCTCAATTAATACGCCAGGTAGGATCAAGGCGTGCTTATCTCACAAAAAAATGATCCTAAAGTGGAATCAAATGCATGAATTTAAGTTACAACAACTTTACTTTCCCACGAAATTTTATGAAAATTGGAGGTCGGCATAAAAATTTATTTTTGCCTCTGATAATTTTGGCATTCATTTCGATTTTAAACAACCAATAACATTTTGCAAAATTTATTTTTTTTTCAATCCATTTTTAGTTTTCCGAAGAAAACAGTCCATGCCTTACCTTATATTAATTTGATAATTGATTTCAATCACCTCTGCTCCCTTTCCCTCGATAATCTATAACCCATTAACTTATTCGTATAAAATAGAGCTATATAGTATTAATTGTTTTTTTAAACCTTTTCCTAATTATTAATTATTAGTTACAAGACTGACCTATTTTCTTACTAAAAAGCTTTTATATTGTTTATTTTTTGATTATAAATTTATTAAAATCAGGTAAGGGAAAGTGGGTAAATTGTGGGCTAATAATCTATCCACTTACCAAAAATATTGATGCAAACATAACAATAAATTTTTATCAAAAAAAGGGAAAATAGGAGAAATGTCATTAATAAATTAATTAACTGTGGAATGATTTACTAAATTTATCCGAACCCAAGCGGGAATGAGAATTTAGAAGATAAATCATCGTATAAATAAATATCTAAATTTAAATATTTTCTTATTGAAAGAAAATTATACGATTTTTCAAGAAAGACGTAAATTATTTTAAAAAAATCATTAGGAAAATAGAATATACAAATCTTGGTTGCATGCCATTTTGGTTTCCCATGCAAATAAAAAATGAATAAAACTGATTAAAGTTTCCATTAAAAAATGAGGTGCCACCATGATTAGTGTTGAGAATCATCAGTCCATGTTGTCATTGAATGAAAGTAACAAGTAACGGTAACGCGTTACATTTATACTATAATATATAATTAATTACGCAATTCTTTTCTTTCTTTTTTGATAATCTGTTCCCAATTTTTCTATCTATATTTATCTTATAACTTTTTATTGTGTTTATTGCCATGTCCTCATTTTATTTTAGGGTACCATGACAATTTAACTCCTTCCAACAAACAAGATTCATAGTATGTTCTAAATATCGTAATTAACAACATACACCTAAATAATGAATTTTAAGATATTACTGAATGAACCGCTCAAATTTGTTCATTTTTAAAAAATAGAATAAATAATTATTTCTAGTAAAAAGACATCTTTAGCTTATTTTGGAAAATTAAAGCTTTTTTAATAAAAAAAACTTGATAGTCTTCTATTGTTTAGACGGCGTTTAATTTGTTTTAAATTAAGATTTACTGTTTATAATATGGTTTTTGTTTTCCAGTGCATATTCAATGTTAATTTTTGATTAGTTCCTTTTTACTTAAAATTTCTGAAACATAGCATGCTTCAATCAAGGCTTGATAAGGATATTTTTATCGTTTTGTTTTTGATGTAAAATATTTTTTCTTTTTTTATGATTTATTTCTTTTCTTTACTTGTTTTCATTCTTAATTATTTATCTTGACATAAAATATCTGTAAAGTGAGTGATGATATTTATTATAAATTACCAAAAAATATCATTAAATTTAAAACCATTTACGTATACTAGTTCGATTCAATTTACTTTTACGCTAAACTCTAATTATGACTAGACATGTAGGCCGCCGGTAATTTTTGACCACGCCCCGCCACCAAAAAAGTGTCGGCGCTCAACGCGCCGCCGCCGATGTAAAAATTCAGCAGCTGAATTGTAATTAGAAGAAAAATAATATTAAATATTTTTTGAATTATTATAAAATGCGATTTTATTTTTTAAATTAATAAATATTATTTGCTATAAAAACATTTGATTTGTAACAATCCACATAATACATGTTCGCTCACTTTGGCAGGTCTGTGACCAACGTGCTAGATAAGATTAGGCTAGTAATTTTCAAAAAAGATATTGAAATATTATTATATATTTCTTTTAATTTTTGATGTTTCAAATATTTTGAATAAGACCATCAAATCAATTATTATATAAGGAGTAATACAATATTTTTTTAATGCAATCTACAACTCATATAAAATTTATTTTTTATCATAAATGATTTTTATTTTATTGCCATTATAACATATATAATAAATAAAGCAGAACTGAAACAATTATGGATGCAGCATTGCAATATCCTGTAACAAAAATAGAAAATCTCATTAAAAAAGTGAGAGAAATTATGGTTGCAGATTCAAAACAGCGGATTTTGAAAATATAAACGATATCGAAAATAGGAAATGTTTTGAATGGATATCATTTACATCGGAATTTAGATTTGGATGATAATGATCCTTTTTATGAAGATCGTTTAAGTTTCATGATGATAGTGCAAATCAATAATCATATGAGAAAAAACACAAAACCTTAAAATAAAATGTGTCTACACGTTGGCATAGTATTTTAATAATGCTGGAAAGTGTGAGTGGCAATAACAAAAATCCTCAAATTATTTAACTCCGATTGGGACTTGGTGCATGAACTTTTAAATTTTCTTAAACCCTTCAAAAAACTGTTGAATTTTTATCCGCCCAAGATTTACTATTAATTTATCCTTATTATTTCGTAGTGAATTAAAAATCATTTGATCGTAAAAGAATATGATAGTCCTCCCATAGTATCCCTTAAACAAAATATGCTTAGTAAATTTGATCATAGATTTCCAATAACCGATCTTTTTGTTTTATTTCTTTACTTAGGTGTAAGGAGCACTTTTGGATCCTCGTTTATAATCTATAAACATGGTAAATGAATATTTAAAGAAAAAAAATATTACTCCGGTGCAATTTTTATGTCAACATGCTACCACTCTGTTGCCTGAATTAACCTAATGTGAAATGAAAGTTGCTTCAGCTACCAATTCATCTATTCATAACAATAATCTGGAACAACACGGCTATTTAAATAGTCTAGAAAAAGATTGTTATCCATTATTTTCTCCTTATAATTTAGAAATAAAAGATTTCTTAGATTTTTGGAAGATAAGAGCATTGGATCTTCCTAAGCTTTCAATATTAGCTAGAAAAGTCCTGTGGGTTCCAGGTATGAGCACACTCGGCGAGCGTGTATTTTTCATAGCTGGACTCCCTCTAAACTCTAAAAGATCATTATTATGTCCTATAAATCTAAATAAAATAATATTTATACATGATATAATAACTTAATAAAATCATTAAATTATAGTTATAAACATAATAAAGCAAAAATTTTATTTAAAAAGTGTTTCCAATGAATTTATAATTTTAATTAAAAAATTTAAGTTAGAAAAATATTTGACGCGGCTGCATCGCCGCCAATTTTTCTGGCGGCGTCTAAATCGATTCGCCGCCCCCAGTCGTCGTTTTAAAAAAGAAACACCCCGCCGATAATGCCCGGCGCAGGTGTCTAATTATGACTATAAAATTCTTTTTATTAAATTAAATGTTAAGTTGTTATATGCCAAGATAATCTAGGGGTATCGTTGGGTAATGGCTAAATGTCGGCTAATTCGGCTCAATCTACAGGCGCGTGCCAGACATAATCTGTTAACATTAAGGTGTTTTAATTTATATTAGTTTCTTTCAAATTTGAGCTGCTATTTTTTTAAGAAAAACCCCGAGGCCAGTTCACGGAAAAATTGTTTGAAATTCAGTGTAGGTCCTACATTTTTATATATATACTGGAATACATTGCCGGTCAAAACATTGGCATATTTAAATAATATAAAAATCGGCAAGAAATGGGTGAGTTAGAATTGGCATATTTAAAGAATCATTGGCTTTTATAACCCGTCGAGAATTGGCATCTAACTAATTTCAAGCTTTTAATCGATTGCTTTCTATTCTTTCTAACTAATTATTTCTTATAATTTTTTTCTAAATATTGCAAATCATTGTTGCTGGAAAAAAGTATAATATATAAAAAAACAGCCCTCATCACAACAGAAATAAACAATATAATGGATTAATTAACATTACATATAATTTTATGTTAAATTTATGTATGTGTACTTTTCTATTATAGTGATATATTAAAATAAAATGTTCGAATAAGACACATAACAAGAATATAAAATGAATTTATTATTATTTTATCCCTATAAACAGAATTTTGGGACGCTGAGATTATTGATTTTTCGGGGGTGGCGGAGAAGGATGAAAAGTTATCAAGAATTTAAAGAAACAACATAAAGTATAAAAAGAAAATTTTTAAATGAAAATAAATTAATAAAAAACAAACTTGTTAAAAAGAAGATAAATTTATTTAATTTATAATAAGAATTTTTTGAAGTTTAATTAATTTTCATCGAATTTATATAATTATTATATCAGAGAACTGAAGGTCCAGGGCAAAATGGATCATTTTAAAATATCGGGATGGGATATACAGGTGGAGTTTAAAAAAGGAAACAATCGAATCTGGCCCGGGTTAAAAAATTCATCCTTTTACACTGTTTTTTGCAATATAGTATTATTTATGATAAACCCATATAATATTTAATTTTTGGATTATTTCATTTCATAACGTAACAAATTTTACTATAATATTTCATTTTTAATTTGAGAGTTAACCAAGGGCTAGAATTTATGAGCCATAAATTACCATTACCAAATGAGACCTCTAACATGGGTGGCGAGTTTAAATAAATATAAACAATCCTTAAATAGTTGCCAATCATAAAATACCTTAATCTAATACAATCCCATTTTAAGGAATTAGAAAGACATTTTAGATTTACAATATTAGAGCAGGCAGGAGAATATTTTTTCAATTAAAATATGCTCCAACCAAAGATATTAATAGAGGGATAGAAACCTTAAAAATGCTTCTGGCAGAAGATAAATTTTTATACGGGGTTCCCAGGGCAACATGCTATTTGAGGGGGAAGAAGTTATTAAGGTGCGCTTCTGGTGCTAAAAAATGAATATCTCAATTACTTGAAAAATTTGTCATTCATTAAATATAGTTATTATACTAATTTAATTGCAAGGCGGCCATGTCATTATGGTGATAAACAAAAAAATTTAAGAATATTTTAAAACTTTAAAAAAATAGGTTTAATCAACCTAAATTATTATTGTTAGGTAAGAATATTATTTAAAAATTTATAATATTACCTCTAAATTTAGTCACGTTTTCTGAAAAACTAAATTTTGTTTCTAAAATATAGTTTTTAATTAGTTTAAAAAAACTGGAAAAATAATAATGTATAGAAGGCATAGTGGATGAAGGAAAGGAATTATAATATACTGTAAAAAAAATATGAAATCTAATTTTTTTATTTTGTTAATACCTGTAATTTCGAAACATTAAAAATGATAATTATTTTGAAAGATAATTATCTTGTAAGGAATTATATTTTTTTAAATTTTATTTACAAACTGTTTTTCAACGTAAATTTAGTATTTCATAATTGTTATCAAAAAATGTATATTTTTATTTTTACCCTCAGGTGGAGAGGAGTCTAAGATATACTTGAATTAAATTTTGAAAGTCAAAATGTGAATTCATCTTTTAGTATCTTTAGATGTGAGTCGTCAATCATTTACTTTCTAAAGAAAGAAAATTCTCTTAATAAAAAGGTTAAAGATACAAAAAGTCTAATTTTGATTTAATGATTATTTCAAAGCTTATACTTTTAGTAGGCAATGTATTTTAACATAAAAATTTTCAGCAAATAACTTAGGACAGCTCTAATTCATATTGCTTATGAAAAGTAAATCAGTGTTGATAGTAATACTATAAAAAAAATTGAACGATCCTTTTTGCTAGGAGTTTTAATTAGAATTCTATAAGTGAGCAAAATAAATAGTCATATGACCTATTATCCGCGATTTTTTTTATCTTTAAAATATCTTTAACCCCCCCCCCCCCTCCATAAATAGCAAAAAAGATTTATTAAATAAATCCAATGTGGAATGGAAAAATGTTGAAGTTATTATTTAACTTATTGTTTCAAAAAAAACGGTTTGTAAATTATAATGTAATTGTAATAAGTGGTTTGGATACATCTTTTATAAGAGATAGGGGTTAATAATTCTTTAATTAACCCCCTATGCGAAAATTTAATTAATATTGCTTGTTATATTTTATAAAGAATGTACTATATTAATATTTAAAAATATATAAGTTATGCAGTCAAGCAAGCTACTATAATTTATCGAAATTTGTTTTATTTAATTACGAACATTGGATTGGCTCTAGCATTCGATAAATATCCATAATTTTTTTTAAAATAAAAAAACCCCATTTGCTTTATAATCAGAGACCTGCCCGGATCCTGGGATGTGAACCCGAATTAGAGTTCAGACAAATTGCTTGGTTTAACATTTTGAGAACACAGACCAAACAGGGACCAATATAAGAACAACCCATCGAACCCGGAGTATTATCAAACAATGGTAAATTCGAATCCCTTCCCAAATCGGTCCCGGTTAAGTTTCTTATCAACTGAATCCTAATTTGGGTCCACAGCCTTACCCGGATCAAAGCAGTAAAAAAACAAACCTGGGCCCACCCGATTTTAAAAGAATAATTTAAATTATATATCAATTAAAAAATGATATCAATAATGGAGCTTTTAATATTTATGAAAAAAATTTATAAAAGTTTAATACCGAGTTTGAAAATATTCTTTCATAAATAAATACGAGCCTATCATTTCACAACCTCATCAGGACTTTAATCTTTATTGGTCAAATGATTCCCAAAATTAATGCGTTAAAAAAACAAAAATATGCCTTCTTTAAAATAAAGCTAAGGCTATTATTATGATAAAACGAGGGGGTGAAATATAAAAATGTTCTACATTATAATATAATAATTAATATCGATCTTTTTCTTCATATATTATAAAAATATTTTATTTTAAATAGTTGTACTCTCCGTAGATTATAGCATCAATGTTTTATTGCCCTCGCCATTTTTTAAAAAAATGGGATAGGGATAGCGTTATAAAATCAATATTTTTTTATAAAAAAAATGTCTATTTATATATGGAACGAGGAAAGAGGGTTTCATTCTAATAAGAAAAAGGTGAAAAGTTATGATATTACTGGCTAGAGCTCGGACCAAAATAAAATTTTAAAATGGCCAGTTTAATCAACTAGGCAATACCTACTGTAAACAAAATATTTTTGGGCCCATGTAAACACTCGTTTTAAATAATAAAAAAATTGAATTAAATTTTTTAATGTTTTCGGCACAGGCAGAATTCAAACAAATAAAATATTTTTAAATTTCAAAATAGTAAGATTTTTTAAATATTTTATTTAAATTCAAAAGTCGTTTATTATTGTTTATAAATATATTTTGCTTTATATTTTCAATGGGTAAAATTGGATTTTCATTTTTTTTAAAAAAAATAGTCCTTAAAACCCAGACGGGCTGAAAATCTTAAAATTTTGTCAGCCATATTTTTAAAATATTTATTAAAATTATATTCATTAATCAGCTGGAAAATTATAAAATGAAGCGTTTAGCATTTATTCACTGCTAATATTTTCAAATATCCTTTTAAACAATTTGTAAAATTATTTAATAAAATTTTAATTTCGAGCAAGTAGGGCCAAAAAATAATAAAAATTAAGATTGGGCCTAAAAATTTCACAAAAAAAATTTAAGCTGGGCTTGAAAGTTTTAAATCGGGCTCTGACTAAAAAATTTATCTCTGTCTCTGATATATAATAGAAATGAATTTAGTATTATAATATCACTAACAAGTGGAAATAAGGATGTTATGATCAACTGATTGGTTTAATCAAATTAGAAGCTATCTTTCTAGAATATAAAAAGTTAATAGTTTTTAACACCCCCTCCCCCTTCTTGCTATGGGATGGTCTGGCTGATATTGTTAAGGTTCATCATGGAATGATGGATTTGAGAAAAAAAATAGCATTTCAACTTTTAATTTATTTGAATCATATGTGGAAGATTTTTATAATAAAAAGGGAATAGAGATAGATCGATAATTAAGTTTCTAGCGTAGGTAGACAATGGCGAGAGGAGGAAAGGAAACATTATATAATTAGGTAAAATTTTATATTTTCATAATTTTTTTAAGCGCACTTTTTATACAATCTAAGCGCTTGAAAGCAAAAAATAATCATTGATTATAATCGTTTACAATTTTACCGTAAATCAATCTTAGTTTCATATCAATTTTCTAATGATACTGCTAAATTATAAAAGTATCAAAGCTACTGCTAGAGACATCGAGTCTCGCATTTTAAAATACGAAAAAATTTCTTGAATCTTGATACTAATTTTAGAAATTTTCTTATTTTGCTTTATGTAGGTTGAATTAAACTTGTATACTATAAAACTTTGACAAGCTTATTGTTTAGGACTGCGTCTACGTGTCGGAATCATATCAAATTTTTGAAAATATAACCACTCATAGACACTAATAACGCACGAAACATTGACTTAGTTAGCTTTTAGAAACTACTTCAAATTGTTATCGCAACGTGGAAATTGATCGAAAAGGGTGTAATGTTAATAATTGGCTTAATTTTGCGCAGCACCCATGTGCAAATGAATACCCAGAATACGGTATATTCAATGTTCTTCCAACCGAACCTAAAAAAACTTCTCCAAGTGCCAAAAAAATCTTCTCAGGGTCGCAGCACGAGTCTGAAATCGATTAGAAAAAGGAGAATGGAAAAGCAAGAATAGAAGAAAATAATAATGTTTGAAAATAAATAAATATGATATATTGCTTCTCCTTTATGAATCTATTATAATATTTATATGTAATATAAAGTGAAGATTATACATAAACACAATAAGGAAGGAATTATGATGTATTGAAGCCATTTGTATGTTTTTTTTAATATTAGATTTGATAATGATAATGGTAAATTTTTCATAAATCATAAAAATAAGAATTATTATAGGATAAAAATAAAACTATCTTTGTTGTGTTTTGTGTAATGTAAAAGTAAAGAAAAAAATTGCAGAAAAATATAAATATTATTAATATCAAATATAGATAAATCATCATAATAACTTTTTTCTGATAATTTTGAAAAGGGAGGTGAGAGGGGGGGGGGGGGGGGGGGTAAGGAAGAAGAATTTTTTAGTTGTTTTCTTTAATTATAAAAATATATTTTCAAGTTTAAAAAGATATGAGACTTAAAGATTTTAAAAAAAGTGGGTTGATTTACTCATTCAAAAACTAGTGTACACATTTTATTTATTTTGTTTTCTACCCATAAATATAATCTTCATATAATTTTCATTTAATTTTTATTGCTTGTGGTTTTTTGCTTTTGGTAATGTAAATATTATATTATTTTTTTATAAAGCAGATAGATGATGAGAATGAGAAAGAAAATATGAATTTTTTTATTAAGATATTCGAAGAATGGAAATTATTAAAATTACAAAAATTTAACGTATGAAAGGATACTAGGAAATCCTACTAATAAAAATAAAATCCAACAAAAATAAAAGCAATTTTAAATTTTGATAATGTTAATATGAAAGACTTTTATCCATATAACAGATAATATATTTTAAAGTAAAAATTGATTTTGGAACCATATCATTAAAAGACGGCTAAATAATTTTTTAGGATAAAAAGTAAGAGAGAAAAATGAATAAAAGTCATAACAAAGAAAAAAGTAACATTATACCGACGTTACTTTGCCATTATTCAATCATTATTTTTATAAATATATATTCTTAAAGGGCTACTTTTTGAAACAATGTATATGTCTATTTATTTGTTATTTGATTCGAAGTATATGAATACCAATTAAGGAGGAGAGTGATAAATTCAGAAAGATTGGAAAGAAAGAGCTGACTCAAATAAGAGCAAACATGAAATAGCTCACAAAGAAAAGAAGCAGAAACTTTGATTTGAACGAATCGTCTTGAGGCGCAAAAATGGAAATAATTTTAACTATAAAAAATAAAGGAATATCTACTTAAGGAAGAGAAGCACTTTTAAACTAAGCCATAGCTATCAAATATTACTAAATATCTTAAAACGACTGATAATAAACTTAATGGGGATCAAAGTGAAACAATAGCACTAGAGTCAAAAATTTTGGAAAACCCATTAGGAAGACATCGCCATGTTTGCGAAATGATTGATAACGCATATTTGCAAAATTTATAATTCCTTTTTTTCGAGCCTAAAAAATTTTTAATTCAAAAAAGATATTCTAATAAACCATGTGCTAAACTATAATTCTTTGAATTAATTGCTTCAGAGGTATTCATTTCCTGAAGATAAAAGGTAAAATATTTTTATGCTCCCTTTTTGAAAAATTAGTAAATAACGATATCTAAATTTAATTAATTTTTTTATTTTTAGATTTTTTTATAGCCAGTATGAAATTCACTCATCTAAAAACAGCTTGCATTATTAGCCAAGATAAAGTTGCAGGTTTATATTTTATCTTCAAAAAAATGTCTAAAAATCGTTTTCAAGAATTTTAATGAAATTTATATCTGGTCAACAATTTCGATATTGATAAATTGGCAAATTATTATTAGATATTATTGGTCGAAATCTGCAACAATTTGAGATACTCAAAGATAATTTAAGTCTGAATGAACAAATAATCCTCTTAAGGAAACCAAGCCATAAACATCTATATGAGAAATTTGGTGTAAAATTTTGGGGTTTATCTTCATCTTGTGTACATCATTACTATTTATACCGAGAAGGATAACAAAAACTAGTCCTTTTTTGAAAATGTACTGAGAAAAATAATAGGTATTATTTCGTGTTCAAGAACATGGATAATATATTTTTTTTTACTTCTACAAATTTAGGCAGACTGCTAGGAGAAAAGGTATAGGTTGTACAGGAACATAAATGGAACCGAAAAATATATGTTGGATCAAAAACGTATAAAAAAATCCCAGACGATTTTATGAAGCATTCAATGATATTGAATGATAGTCGTCCAGTAGCAGTGATGAAGAAGCAGCAAGGAATACATTCGCTAAATAAAGTCAAGCAATGAAGCTCTAAACATAAGGTATATATTAGTATCGATCAACCAAATATGATTACATCATAACATTTGGGTGGGGGTGAGGGGGGGGGGGGGGTATATATTTAATTGCGCTGTAATAAATAGTGGTGGTGCATCATTTCTATCAGTTTATGTGTTGTAGTCACTTGGAAAATACATATTTCTTTGGAAGGAATTTCTCTAACCTTATATTCTGAATATTTTGTGTCTATGATTGGAAATGCACCTGAAAAACAATACCATTCTGGCCAATCAAGATGTATAATTAATTCAATTTGAGAAGTAGAGAAAAATCATGTTAATTACCCTATCCTCAAAGTGGTTGCAAATGGTGCAAAATAAATACGACATATAAATATGATGTTGATTCATACTTATAAAATGCTTAAAATTATTTCCTAAAAAAATGAACTCGTATGTTACGGAACATTTATAATTAATTTTTTTTTGAAGATGTCTCAAAGTTTTGTAGCATAGAACATCTCAAAAATACCCTTTGCTAGACTAAATAATCTCCCAACAGGAGAACTTGATGGGATATTTTATGAAGAGTAATTTTAATAGGGGGAACTATTTAAATTGTGAAATCTTAAATGAAAATGAATGATCTCAAAAAATTTGTTATATAACAACAATTTATGTCATTATTTATCATTCTTTCATTCTTACTAATATTCTCGTTTGGTTAGGTAATTTTTATTTTAAATTTAAAGATTATTAAATATGTAGTTCCTGATCTAGATTAGTCTCCATTAATCTAGTTCAACCACGTCCAATTTTCTTTAAAACGTAAATACAAGTTACGAAACTTCTTCTACAATCTATAAGCTTCCTTTCTTTTTCCTATAAAATATATAATCTATATATATTTATGATAAAGAATAAGATATCACCTTCCAAACTTTAAATAAATGAAAGTAAGAAGTCAAAGGATTTGCATAAATTTAATTTTTTTAAATATATCCTAATTTATTTATTCAAATTATAAATGAAATAAAATTAGTTATATTCATCATTTTAAAATAGTAAATAAAATTTTTAAAGATTAGCTAAATAAGTAACTATTTTTTTTACCCATAGCTACTCGGAAAAAATAGCGGCCTTATTTAACTACCTTTTTTATAAAAGAAGCGTCGCTGTTACCGATGATAAAAAATATTTGGTGATGTGGGCTTAGCGTTTATAGTAAATGCGTCATCTTCAAGCGTTGCGTTATTTAACACATCGTTATTACAGCTGATTAAGTTTTAAAAACTAATTTAAGATAAAGCTAAAATAGAGATAATTATTTTATATAAAATTTAAAAAAAAAATTATATCCTTTTTATAGAATTCGCTATTATTTTTATAATCGTATCGCGTATTTTTATCAACCCATCGCAACATGTTTTTCAAATTTTATTATATCGTTATCATAACGCTCCATTGTTTGAGTTATTTCAAAAAATATTAACGCTAGTGTCACTGTTAACGCTATAAAGAATCCGCTGTGATTTTGATATCGTTAAGTAACCAACGTTTGAACATAACGCGTTTACTAAAAATTAGATCTTATTATTATATTTAGACCTATCGATAATTATAATTCCATTTGTTAATTGATTAGAAATTTACTATAAGAATAAAAAATTGACGAGTAATAAATTTAAATTTCATACGAATCACGGCGTATAGAATTTTCCTATGGGGGGGGGCACTATTAGGCGAATTTTTCTTCATAAATTGTATTGGGCAGGGTTGCCATCTTCACTTGAAAACGTGAGTCTTTCTTTTATAATAATTAATGGGGGACTTGGCCCCCATACCCCCCAATTTGGGGGCCTTCGGCCCTCTTTTACCAGGGTTTCGACCGGAGTAATTGATGTAGCATACTCATCTAAGTTAATATGTTATATTTAATATAACAAGATTTTAAAGACAATGAAAATTTTTTATTGATTTACTAATAACAATTATGATATATAATTTTTTCATTTTTATAAATATAGCATATTAATTATTATATTTTATGTATGATTTTAAGGCAATAAAGATTTCTCATCGGCACTGTGGAGATAGGCTGAAAACTCTTTGCATGAATAGTTATATTTTGTTTAACCATAAGTACAGCTTCCAGACGTTCTTTTCGCCAAGCAGTAGTCATTAGACTGAATATTCTCTCTGATGAAGCATTTGAATGCGGAATAGAAAATAGAAAATTGCATATTTTCTCTATCAATGGTGAGTTTTTATTAGAATGAAAATCCATCCATTTTTCTTGGGTATTCATGTGATAGTTTTTTGATAATTTTTCTTCATAATAGGAATAAAATTGTGAATATTCCTCTAAGAGAATTTCTGTATCTATGTTTGGTATTTTATAATTAATAATAATTTTTTGTAATTGTTCAAATTATGGACATTATTTTAATGTCAAAGGGTTAAGATATTTCCATATATTATCTATAATATCATAACGTTTTTCTACATATTCTATAATATTTTTTATAAATATCTTTGATTCATTTTTGAAATTTATTACCTTTTCTACATCATTATTATGTTGTAAAATATTTTTAGAAATGCTCCCATAAAAATTTTGTTGAATTTTTAAATTTAATGAATTTTTTAGTTTTAGGATAAGATCATGTATATATATTGCTAATACATCTTCAGATTGCAATTGTAAATTTATGTTATTGATATTGACTAAAGTGCCAACGTTAAGGACAACACCTAAATATGCCTCTGCAAAATCGTCTCCAAAAATTATTTTCAAAATTGGTGGGGTTGCTGATAATGATAAAAAATATTCTTTAAGGGGTTGAAAACACTTAAGCATCCGCTTAATCGCTGGGATTAATGTAAGCCAGCGTGTTGGAACATGGCGAAGTAATTCTGACCATTCTAAATTGCACCATTCTACCAATTCTTTTAAAATTTTAACTCTTTTTGTCGAGTTGCTAAATTAATTATAGAATTTAATTACTATACTCTCAATATCATATTTAAGAAAAATTATGGCCTTTTTTAACAAATTGTGAAGAATGTGGCATATACAACCCATTGGTATAATATTATTACTATGGCTTTTCAATTCTGTCCAAATACTTTACAGATGCGTTATCTGCACAATAGGCCGTTACATTAGCAATATCAAGTTCAGCGAATTTTAAATTCTCTAGCAAGCATTTAGATATGTCTTTAGGGGTTTCAATGTCAGACGAAAAAATTTTAAGTAATTTAACATTTATTCCATTATTTTTGTTGAAGTATCTAAGTAATAAGGGAAATGTTTTTATATTATATTCTATGCATCCGTTAGTATTGAAAATGGACGATTGTTTTTTAGATTTTTTATAATATTTGCCCTTAATTTATTTCATTTAAAATTTTACGAGTTTTAATATAAGATATATAAAATCCATAAAAGAAATGTATAGTTATTTAAATTCATATTATAATTATACTTGATAAACTTTCTAAAAATTGAATCTCTGTTGTGGATAATTGATCAATGAATATAATTAGTTGGTTGGACTATTAACAAATACTACAATTTTTTTAAATATTTTAAAATAAAATTAATTTAAAATTTTATATTTGTTTTTAAAAATATTTTGAAAAAATTTAAAAATGTAAGAAAAAGTGTGAGACTAAGTGTGATTATTTTAATTTACTCATAAACGTGAGAAAAGCGTGAAGTGTGAGAAAACGTGGGTAATTAAAAAATTAGGTATAAAATCGTGAGAATCACGGCTAAATCGTGACATCTGGCAACCCTGATTGGAGGTCTCTTATGCTTTTTATTATATTTTTATAAAAATAATTTAGGCTTTTCACTTCTAAAATTCTTTTTATAAAAATTTTGAATTATGGTTGTTTTTATAAAGTTATTAACTTATACTAATTTTTTCTTTCAAATTCTTCTTTATAGTGATACACATTGTATACATTTTTTGAGGATAGGGGGGAGGTGAGGGAGGGGGGAAGACATTTTTATTAGCTTAAAATGATATTTATGAGAACAAGCAAATTTGTCACGAGGTCCAACTCCCATTGGTTACGCGTCTGCTACGAATAATTAGCAAATTTCCAAAAAAATATACATTTTTTTCAAATTATTCGTAATTTTAAAAATATATGGAGAGTAATTAATTTTTTTTTAATCAAGAACTGTTATGAAATATTTTATCTGAACTGGGATCTTAATTCTCGCTAGCAGAACTGGAAGTTCTCCCTTAAAATTTATTGGAATTTAAAAACAATTATAAAATTTCGCGGAAACAAATATTAAAACGAAAGATTTATTTAATACTGCTTATTTTTGTGGTTAGTTATGCCATTATTTTCAATAAATTATATATATTTTCAATAATTTAATAAATGTGGTGTGGTTGGTGTGGCTAATATCCCTCACTCACAAATCACAATAATAAATAAAACATTCTTCAAATAACTTTATAAATAATATCGCTATATTCTTATTTTTATAAATAATTATTAAAAAATTAATAAAAACCACATAATTTTTCCATTTATTTTTGCATAAACTCATCATTTTTATAAAAACGGTTCCTTTTATAATATTAAACTTCTTAAAAACTTTTGTTTATATTTGTTCTTAGTCAAATCTCATACACAATATTTGTTTCAATTAGCAAATTATTTTTTATGTACATTCTTTTTTTTCATTTTTATTCTCTTTAATTAATCTTTTGGTATATTTTATATTAAAATAATAATTGTAATTATTTTTAAAATCATAAATAAATTAAATTATAATTTTTGCTGAGTTCTTTATTCCAAGTTCTAACTTATTAATGCATAATATATTACATGAAAAAATTTAAAAAAAAAATTTTTTTAATGAATTCATTATAGAAGAAAATGATTTTTTTTATCAAATACTCAATAAATATAAACCTTATTCAAGTGGAGCTGGGAGAGGAGGGGAATAAAATGGAAGGAAGAAGAAATTAAAATTGCCACAAGGCAAATTTAATATATTGGCTTCTTCTCTTATAAGTTACAAGCAAATATGTAGAAAGAACTCTTACTTCATTCATTTTTTATTATGTATTAAGAAATATGGGTAATTCAATACCTTTTAAAAAACTATAAAAAATACTATATTAAATAAAAACTACATTTAATTTATAATAATTTATTAATTATTTTAAATGTGTTTGTTGTGTGTTTTCGTTTACTCAAATAAATTACCATTCAAAAATCACAAATAAAAAATAATGAATTTTTTATTAATTAAAATAAAAGTTTCGGTAACTCATTGAAACTCGGGGAAATTTTTAATAATATTTTTATTAAAAAATATGTGATCGCACAAATTTTAAATTTAATATTTTTCATGTTATAAAAAAAATGAAAATGGATATGATCATTACTCGGTCAATCACAACAGAAACTTTATAGACCCAAATGATATATCGACCCATAATCAACGTATTAAGGGTTCATGGAGGGATCTTAAGGCGAGCATCCCCATAATTGGAAAAAAATCTTCCTCTCATTTATATATATGTGAATATTTTATTTTCGTAATATTAAAAATATGTAAAATTTAAGTAAATTAATTAAATTTTTAAATGATATAAATTTATTTAGAAATATTTATGTTTTTCCTCAAAATTATATACATATTATGTTTATTCATATAAATTGCTTAATTATCTAGTATTTGATTTATTAGTCCTAACTTAGCATTTTTAAATAATATACTCTATTTTGGAAATTTTCACAATAAAAAAATGTGAAATTTTTGATTTTGAGTAATTAAACTATAAATTATTATTACATCAAAAAATTTCCACCAGAGGGGGGGGTCCTAATTGGCTGGAAATGTCGGTCTTAAAAATAAACTCTCGCCTAACTATTTTGAGACGTAATGCTAAAAGAGAAGTTTAAGAATGAAGTAAATTTATTTTATTATTAAAATTTATGGTATTTTTTATAAAAAATATAATATATTTAATGTAAAAAATTGTGAGAAGAAATCTCAATAGGCCAAAAAAGAAAGCGTGGAAGAATGTCTTATACATTCTTAAAATAAATTTACCAAAATATTTTTAAATGCTATCAATTAATTGGTAGGGGAAGAATATTGCAATGCTTAAATATATTGTATGATTGTAATTTTTTTAAGCAAATTTAATATTATTCCCTCCCCCCAAATGAGTCATATAGAGTGAGTTAAAAGTTAGAAGAACTGTAGCAAATGAAGGGACTATAAATATTTCCATCTCAAAAAAAAATATCAACTTTAAAAAATACAGTAAAACATGTTTAATTTGGGCACCGTTGGGACCAAGATTTATGCCCAACTTAAACAGTAAATTTATCAAGAAGGAATTTGATTAGGACTCAAATATTTGGTCTAATTGCCAAAATTAGACAAGTTTTACTCTGTTTTAAATAGAATACCGAATTTTTTTTTCGTATAATTTAGATAATCCCAGTATTATTTGTATAAAAATATAAGTATCATTAAATTATTTCTTTTGATCTGATAATGGTCATGATTTTTTTTTAAGGAAGATACCATGTAAAATTAAGGAATCTTTATATGCATACCTAAGAATATTTATGTCTCTATCTACTAAGTAATTTTTAAAAAAATTCGAAAAAATAATAGAAATTTTTAAATTAATTTTAAAAATAAGATAAACACAAGGGAAAAGGGTATCCTTAAAAATAAATACAGTTTAAACCCGGTTAGTGAATACAAAATAGTAGCAAATATTTAAAATTTGTTTGGCTCAAAATCTAAGCTAAAAGCAGGTTTTATGCTAAATTTTCTTCCTTCCTTTACCCCCTTTTCCCCAAAAATTGAATAAAATGGCATTATAAAGAAGTAGTTTTTTTAATATTTAAAGGTTAATAATTTTTTAAGATAAAATAATAACATTTTCAGAAAAAAAAGCATTCAAAAAAGATAAAAGCTTAAAATTAATTTTAAAAAATCGGTCTTAAAGCCCTCCAATAAAATTTAGGCAGGATAAAGTAACCCATATAATCTTCTCCCTCTTAGGCCATAATAAACATAGTACATATACCATATTGAAATTAAAGAGTGTTATAAAGATTGATACATCATAAGATATTATAAATCGTAATATGTAGACATAATAAAATAGATGATATAGAAGTCATAGAATACTTGGAAATTAGTTTATGTATATTATAATTTAACATGTGCATGAGAAATACAATTGGAAAAAGGTGTCACATGTTATCGATAAAAAATTACGATTATGTGAGAAGAATATTATGTATGTATTGCTAATTATTAGATTAGATTACACATCATTAACTATTATCGTTTATAAAGCAACATGGTTTCAAAAATATTATGTAAACTTTTTTTATGATTAAAAGATAATTTTTCATGTTGGAGCTTTTTTTAGAAGAAATTTGTTAATAAAATAACCCAAAAATAATATATTTCTTGTTCATTTACATATTTAATTTAGTTTTACATTTAGAAACATAGTTAGCGACGTGCTTAATTATTCTTAGTCGAAATAGATTATTCAAAATGGTTGAGCAATCCTAAGTTTCCCTTTTATGATTTTGGAATGGGTGATTCTGATTAGCTTAGATTTAATATTCTTACTTAATTAATAATATTTTTTTAATTTATTATTTTCTGGAATATGGTTAAAGTAAAAGTTATCTATTTTCGATAATCTGATGAATAATGTTCGTCAAATTTTGAGAAATTTTGCCATACCTGCGTTTTTAAAATACTTTATTAGATTAAAACCAATTTTATTGTCATATTTATAATTCACTGTGATGGCATTAATTATGGAGGATAAATAAAATCTGACTTTAAAAGATTTTACTGTTCAAGCTAAAGGTGGGCGCGGGCCTAATTTTTCATTCACGGCCCGCCCGCTCACGGTAGTAATAAAAAATATCACGCCAATTCACGCTTAACACTAAAAAATTTTCGACACGACCCGGCCTCTCATGACAAGCAATATTTTGATTCACGCCCGTCACGCCCGAAAATTCACGTTGTTTTTAAATTTTTCAAAACTATTGCTATAATTTTACACTTTTTTGAATTCATTCTATTTATTTCTCTAATTTCATAATCCATATTAATAACAAAAAATAAATACAATCTATAAATCGAAATTTATTTGGAAAAAGAAGAATGTCCATCTTTTTTTATTTAAATTGTGTACGCCTTTCCTCTAGTAAGAGATTGGCTACAGAAAATAACCTTTCACTAGAAACCGAACTTGCAGCTGATAATTTTACTCGATAATTTTCTCAAAAAAGGAAATGAATATTCCTGCTTCCAAAACTTCAAAATTTTGTCTTGTTATTTATCTTATATGAATCTTTTAAGTTCATCCTCACAGCTTTCATCGGTGATGTTGATTCTTCATCAGAATCATCTAGAAATATACGGTCTTTTATGAGTGTAGGATGAATTAGGAAATATACAGGTTTTTATGAGTTTAGGATAAGTTAGAAAAGTTATAAATGGTAGTTGGCATCGACTTATGCATATCATCTAATTTTACATTTTTTTAAGATTGTTTTATATATATCATTTTCTTTTTTTATTAAAAACTTAAGTCTTTTGAAATTCGGATCTAGAATTAAGCCTACTATAGTGGCTGCATAATAATCTTTTAAATGAAATCTTGTTCTGTATTTTAAGGTTATTATTATTATTGTATCACGTTCAGAAGGTTAACAAAATTTTATTAATTTTTGTTTCCATAGACAAACTTTATATATTGTGGGACGAGAATCTGCTCTCAGATTATCCGAGCATTCTTTAAATATTGATAAAAATTTATCTAACTCGCGTATGATGCTGATATCAATTGTGGCTAATCTATTTAATTCTTGCTTGCTAAACAAGTACACCTGTATTTCAGAATATGATTTTAAGAAACTCTGTATCATGATATATACAGAGTTCCATCTCGTTATTCTCGCTATTACATATTGTTTAAGGGTGTGGCTTAGTTTGCTATTAGCTGTGTTTGAAATATTGTACTATTTTTTTACACCATTTATATTTAAGGCTATTTCAGTTAAACAATTGTCAAAAATATAATGGATAATATTATTTAGTATATGGCATATACATGCTAGCGTTTCGTCATCTTTGAATGCACTTATAAGATTTGCTCCGTTATCACTCACAACTATACATTTATTTAAGTAATTTTCTACTTCTGTATATTCTCCTAAAATTAAATTGACTACACTATTAATTTTGAGTTTTTTCCATCCATTGCCCTTGTGGCCAAAACAAATGTTTTTAATTAATAATGATCATGTTTTATAATGGTTAAAAAACTTAGATTTTTATAGTCATCCGTCCAAATATCAGTGATTATGGATAATGATCATGCTTTTAATCTTAAATTTTATTTCATGGTATATTTTTGGACCTATAGTATTCATGAGAGTTTTCCGGTTCACAACTTTTATATTTCGTTATCCATATGTAACATCAACATTTATCTCTTGGCCTAGCTTGTAAAATCCTTCACTTTCTGTTGCATTTAAAGATTGAAGATCTTTACAAATAAAATATAACTGACTTTTCTGTAAAAAATTTAAGCAAAATTTAGCATAAAGTCTCGCGATAAAAAACACCTAAACATAAAAAGAAAATAGAACTAACAAAATGATACCGGATGTTGTTTATAAAATGCGGAAGATTTTTAGTTTTCATAAATTATTCTTTTTTAAAAAAGAACTAAATTAAATAAGAAAATATACAATATTTTTATAAAATTGCAAACTTATAATTATAAAATTGCAAATTTATATTTATAAAAAACAATTTTAAAAATTAAATTTCCGTGATTCACGGGAAATTTATGCCCGATCAGGCCCGCGGAAAATTTTGGGAAGGCCCGTCACGCCCAATCACGCCTTGGAATTTAAAATTTATTCTCACTCACGCTGGGTCACGCCTAAGTTCAGGGCCCGCGCCTTCAAGCTATTCATTATTAGTTGAACGTAAAAAAATGTTAAAATTAAACATTGTAATAATTATAATAACTTAAAATCTAAGAAAAAACCATGAAACTAATAAAATTAGATTTAGATCTGGAAGAATAAACCATAATTTAACTTTTTTATCTCTGAATTACAATG
The DNA here is from genome assembly GCF_954871325.1 of Gordionus sp. m RMFG-2023. NCBI lineage: Eukaryota > Metazoa > Nematomorpha > Gordioida > Chordodea > Parachordodidae > Gordionus > Gordionus sp. m RMFG-2023. The sequence continues at coordinate 21,675,101 of NC_088775.1, forward strand.
GAATTTGAAAATATTAAAATATAATAATAAAAATTTAACATGGAATTCGCATTCCCATATGGAAAAAAATTTTTCCACCCTAAAAAAAATCCCAAAAATAAAGTTTTTAGGAAAATAAGAAGCAATAAAATTTAAAAATTATAACAATAAATAAATTTTATGAATATTTTTCTACTAGAATTTTCAAGGATAGATTATATAAGATTTAAAAGGTGAACATGGCAGTTAATGTAGGTATAAATTCCAGATCCTTAGCTTCAAATTAAAAACAGGGTCTAATACCAAAATATACTTTGTTGAACATAGATCGCATTTTAAATGTTATGAAAAATCTCCATACATCTTAAAATATATTCCAAATTCATTAATTATAAAAAAAAAATCTCAACGATATATTTTTTATGACAAATATCGTTAATCCCAATTTAATTAAATTTATAAAGAATGAAAAAGTTGTCCTATTTTAAAAAAAGAGATATGGATGGTTCATTTTGGAATTTTAATTTAATTTCAAAAGTTTGAATTAAAAAAGTTTTAATAATATTGCGTTTATTGACATCGCGCTAAATCAAAAAATTGACTATTAGCGTGTCATCGTCCCGCTTAATGAATTTATCTTCCGCGGAAAAAACTGTCCCGAAAGATGTTTAACCTAAAATCACCAAAAATCATAAATTTTTATACGATGTCAATTTTAAAATTTTTTAATTTATTTTTATAACTAGTGTAATAATATTAGCTGGAAATTTTCATATTTTATCAAATTTCTGATATTTTATTTTCCGCTATTTTTTTTCAAAGTAAAAAATTAACACTGATTGAGAACTAAATATATTCAAAATATTCTATTAAATCAAAGTAAAAATCGAAGTAATTAATATTTTTGGCTAATGCGATAATTCCAATGTTAATTTCTGTAGAATTTAACGCATAATCAATGACAGAATCTAAATAAATTAACGAATTATTTCTGCCAGCAGCCTATAACTGCCGCTAAAAAAAGTGGATAAATAAATAACTATGAAGTGCTATATTCAAATAAAAGCTAAAAATTTTATTACAGATATGTATGTCTAAGAGATTGTTCCTACAAATTTCCTAGTTCTTTAAGACTTTTTCTCTTATATTAACCACCAATTTTAATATAAGATGAATTAGCCGAAGCATATCATGTATGGCATCTACTGTATGTCATTTAGATAAAATGATAATTAAAAAAAAACTTGAATTAAAGTAATGATAATCAACTTATTAACAGTAATGGAAGAAATTATGAGCAAATTCTTCGTTAAGTTTTCTCCTCTGACAGATAAATTCGAAGCGTATAAAAAAATATCCTGGGAATATTTTTCAGAAATGATAATTTATTTTATCAAAATAATTAGTGTTGACTTGTTTTTTAAAACGAATCGATTAAGATTTTATCTAAAGTAATATTATGTAAGATTGGGAATTTTGATCATAAATAGCAGAAAGGTTTGGACCGCTATTTTCCAAATCTCGAGTACATAATATTATTTTGGCTAAAATTTTAATCGGACCGTTTTAAAAAATAGACCCAAATTTAACAACTAATAAAATAAATGGACAAATTTTTCCAATTCTCTAAGCCTTAAACAATGATTTATAATACTATTTTATTGGCGATTTCTTCATTAAATGCATTTAAAAGTGTCTATAAATAGGAATCAGCTGTAGCTATTTTGTGGTTTCAAGTCGATTAAATGAAATTAATGTGCATTCATTTAATGACAAATAAAGATATTAGTTCAAGTGCAAACTACAAAATAAAGCTAGGGCTGATTCGCAGTGGCCCCTACACTTTCTTAGCGAATGAAGCAGAATACCCCCCTGAAAAGTACCCCCCTCGAAAAAATAATTATTATTTTATGACACCCATAAATTTCAAAAATAATTTTTATTCCATCAATTTTTAATATATAATATAAATAAAATGCAAAAAATATATACTTTATAAATATTATTTTTTAAATTAATATTAGATAAATTAGGGGAAGAGAAAGCGAAATATTTTATAATTTCATCAATATTTAATTGTTTAAATAAATTTTTTTCTATTGATAATATGGTTAAATTACTGAGAAATGAATCTTTCATGGCACTACGAAGTCTTGTTTTAATTAATTTAATTTTACTCATGACTCTTTCGGCAATACATGAGGTTGTAGGAATGGTTAATAAATATTTATATAAAATTGGTAAATTAGGGAAAGCATAAAAATTTAAAAGTAGACGATAAGGTAAAATAAATGAATAGTTTATCCAATCTGAATCGTAAGTCCCTGAATTATCATCATCATCAGAAGCTAAATAATGTATTGGTAAAAATATTTTAATAAAATAAATTTACAATTCTCAGAATCTGACAAATCTTTTGATTCTTGAACCTCTAGGTCATGAGTAATAATTACATTCCCCATTTTGGCCATTTTATAAATATTTCTAAACTTCAAAATTTCTTCGAAAATTTGATTTGAATTTAAATTGTAAAATTCACAGATATATTCGATATCTTCCTAAATAATTGATTTTTTTGCCACATTATTTGGCGTAAAAAATGATGTTTGATGTAAAAATTTCATCGAATCATCATTAAATCTTTCGTTAAACTGCAATAATTAAATCGAGTGCAGCATAAAACGCACCTATTTTAAAGCAAAAAAATTTCTATATTTAATGATGAAAGTATATATACCTCTCCTTTTTGGATTGTAATGTTTGAAGTCTAGAACTTTCAAAATCAAAAGGTAGATATCTCTCCTTCATAAAATCTTTTGCCTTTGAAAAAACATCCAAAAATTCAGTGTTATTATCTATTAGATTAAAAAATAATTAAGACAATAATTTATATTATACTTCTCAAATTAATCAAGCAATCTTTTGCCAATTGAATTTGATTTATTGTAAACACTATATCCTTCGAAATGGTTTGCAATTTTGTACAAGCCAAACTTGTTATCAACAATATTTTATTCAGTGTTAAGATAAAATCAAATTTTTTTATTCTAAAGACTATAGCACTAGCCATAGTGGAAGTGACAGGATCTTCAGAATCCTTTAAATTTGTTAAAGCTGCCCTCAAGGAATCATAAAGTAGAAAAAAATTTACAATAGCTTTATATGACGATAGCCAGCTTCTAAATAAAAAAAAATCAATGGTGTGCAGGCCTTGATTAGAGCAGAGGCGCCAAAGGCAGCTTGTGTTATTGTCATCGATTAAATTTAATCATAGTTCAATTATGCCAATCAATTAAAGAATTTCGAAATGTTCTAGGAATACTAGATGAGATTTATATCTATTTTAATGGTGTAAAAAGATATGAGGTACTCAAAAAATGTCAGTGTAATGATCTGAAAAAAAACGATTTCTACGCATCAAGAATACCACTCGGTAATAGTACCTTATTTATTTAGATTTAACTCATGTTTGAGGCGCCATCATAACTTTGCCCAACTAGAAATTCTAGGGGTAAATTCATCGAGTCAAGTTTGGATATTATATTATGCTTAATAGCGAGACCTGTGGTATTTCCCGTACAATATAGGTCAATCAGTATTTCAACAGGCTTTGGCGTCTCATTATTTTCAACATATATCAAAGCTATTGCTTCTGATTTCGAAACATCATATGTGCCTCAACTATGATTGAAAAGCACCTGTTAAATGTAATCTGGGGGGGGGGGGTCTTATTATTACATTTATAAACCAGAAATCACTTGAACGATGGATGTAGCAAAACAGTAAAAGAATTAAATAATAAAGAAAATTTTAAAAAAAATATATAAAAAATTTTTTTTAAAAAAAAAGAGTACCCCCAAACAAATTGAAGCAGTTGCTTCGGACCCCCCCCCCTCCGTTGTAGGGGCCACTGCTGATTCGAATGTAAATAGCACATATTCATTATTAGCCATAAATTAGAAAAACATTTTATAGCCATATTTTTAGCAAAAATTTAATCGTTTCTATTCAATTTATTTGAAATCGAATATTGTCAAATAAAAGCATGAATTACGTGAAGTCATAAAATTGAGTTCCAAAGAAATATTTACTTTCATTCATGAAATAAATCATCGAATAAATATATAAAAAATTGTATATCAATTTCTTTTTAAATTTTGACTTGTAAAAATATGACTAACTATTAATATGAAGATTGATAAATATGAATTTATTGTTCAAAATTTAATTAAAGTTTTTTAACAATTCAAGCTAACTGACTTGTATATTATATGTAAGGCATGAGTCCAAGAAGGGAATTGGGAACCCCTCCCGGAGAATATGCACATTATCCCAGAAATTGTTAAATAATAAGGACAAATAAAGTGCCTATCAGAATTAAACACTAAAAAGGGTACATAAAAATTTTTATTAAAAAATCATACTTATTCGATATTAAATCTATTTGATAATCGCTTGTTATTAAATTTTAAATAAAATAGTCTAGTTTAGTTAATTATTTCATATTTTGTTTGAATTTCTTTCCATATTTAAAATATTAATAAAAAATAAAATTGTTCGAAAATCAATATAATATTTTAATTACCTTGACTTTCTTCTGAATTCGCAGTGGTACGCGAAGATATTATATACGAATCATCCTTTCCTTCTTGTAATGCAACTTCTTTATCTTTTATAATCACCATTTACACAAAATAAAATTTTATCTTTTTTAAATAAAATCTTCTGCTATAAAACTAATTTTATATTTTATCTATATTTTTCAAATTTTTAGCTTTTTTTACAAACAAAACACAATAGACAAAATTTTTTATAATTAATTAAATTTTTTAATTAATTTTTTTTAATCAAAATATATAGAATCACAAAAAAACTAAAAAAAAATAACCGTTAATTATTTAAAAGTTTTTCACGAATAAAAGCAAAAAAATAATTTTAGTTTTATTGGTTTTATTATATTATATATTATTAATGTAAAATTATTTATTTATTTATGTTTTAATTATTTGTATTCGCATTCGAAATTAATAAACCATTACCAACAAAAATAAAATAACCAATACAATACTGATAAAGATTATGATGATTTCGCAAAATTATGTTTTTGTTATTTATTAACTTTTATATATTTCTTTGATATTATTAATAGTATTTATTATTCTAATTCACAAATAAGATCATTCCTTCTTTTATTTTTTTCATTCCTTATAAATTTTTTTGTCCCTTTTATATATTTTTGATTATGTATAAATATTAAAAATATACATATCATATCTTGAAATAAATCTTGTATTAATTAAAACAATTTCAATTTAGCACTCTCCCTTTTTTTAAATTTATTACTAAACAATAGATGAGTCAAAAAATAAAAATTATTAAGTTATTTATTTACAAATATTTATTTTAAAATATAAATAAAAGGGGAGACGGACATGTGATTAGTATTAAATTTTTTAAAAATTCTTTAAATTTATTGATAATTTTATAGTTAAATAAATTAATATAAAATAGTACCTCAATATAGTTGAGTATTGGTTCATTCGGTTCAATCTTCAGGCGCCTGCTGGAGAAAATCCATTAATATTATGGCGTTTTAATTTATATTAGTTTCTTCCAAATTTGAGCTGCTATCTTTTTAAGAAAATTTCCGAGATCAAAGTGATATTTTTCGACTAAAAACTTTGTTTAGCCGGCTATAAAATGGCTAAAAATATATTACTAATTACCCAACTATAACAGTCAAATCAATTTTTTGCTTAAGGCTTACAAGAGTATTCTTAATTAGCAGATACCAAGCTCCCTCCGAATCGTGAAAATCCTATTCGAATATTAAATCACAGTCTGGTTTAATTTTTGCTACTAAATTCTCCATATTTTGAACCCTTCTCTTGGTTGGATATGACGGGCTCTAAAGATTTATGGGCGTGCGTAAGCTGCTCACTAAATCTTCTGTTCTTTTGTTTAATCACAATATTACCTTTGTTTTGAACATGTTAAAATATAATAATATTTTGACAACTCACATCCTTTAATTTTATATGTAAAAAATAATTTCAAATAAAGTTGAAGAAAAAAAAAAATTAATTTGCCTACAATCTGTTTAATAATAAACATGCGATGAATCAAAAAAAAATATAATACTTATTAATTTTTAATTGATTATACAAACAGAATCACTGGCGTCAGCCTATACATTTAGATTAGAATAAGAAAAATAAATTTAAAGTTGAAACTTTCTATTCTCTAAAATATAAGTCTGAAAGCTAATTAGCTTGAGCATTCAAAATGAGAGCTATTTTATTAATTACAATTTTTTCTCCACTGATTAGTATATATATATATTACAAAGGTAAAAACTACAATTTTATATTCCCTTATCCGATTTCCATTTAAAAAAATCCCTAACTTTGTTAATACAATCCCTCTTCTCGTAATATTATTAAATCATCATACCTCGAATTCAGTCAAATAACTTAGTCAATCCCATACTTTTGTTCCGATATAATTTTATTTATAAGATTTATCAATAAATTGAAAGTCATTTATAGTAATTTTATATGTGTGATCTTCGTGAATTCAAAATTTAAATTGATCTTTATTTTTTTTAAATTTAAGAGAAAATTTATATTTATATCTAAAACCTGCTGATACATACCCATTTTAAGGCCAGCCCGAATTTTAAAATTTAATTTTTCTAAATAATTTTGGCTCTATTATATAAAAAGTTTCAAAGATAAATCTATAGTATATATTTCTAGAAATTTAATATAGACATTAATTGAAAATTAATCCTTGTCTATTCCTGTTATTTATAAATAGCATTTATGCCAAACGGTGACCTTTCAATGGTGTCGTTTTGTAAAATTCTATATAATATATATATATATGACAACAAGGGGGATTCTTAAATTACCAATTCGCCCCGTTTTTCCTAAAATATCCTCTGCCCATATTTTAATCAAATAAAGTTCATTCAGGAGTTCAAGAAAATGATTTTTTATTGAGGAACGTCTCATCCTATTCATTTCCATCTTCAAATATTAAAATATAAAATATACTATCTTTAGTTATTGTTATTTTTTTCTCATTTTATCAAAAGAGATACACGTCTAGCATATTTTATCGATAAAAATATATATCGGCTTTTATGTTATATTTACCATTTTTTAATTTATATATTTTTTAAATTTTAAATTTAGGAAAAAAATCTTATGTCTAGTTTTTTTTTAAAAAAAAAAAAGTTCATAAAGAAAAATAATGTAGGCCCGGCTCTGAACCAACAGTTGGAAAATTACTAGCTCATATCATATTATCAATTTATTCAATTTTCAAGTGTTGTTAAAAGTTACTTTTGAAACTTAATTAGTTATAGTTACTAGTTACATATTTTAGATGTAACTAGTTACAAGTTACCGTTATATTTGAAAAGTAAATCGTTACCTTATTAGTTAATAGTTACTTTATAAATCATTTATATAACACATCATTTTTTTATTTTATAATAAAAAATTACGATTTATAATTAATCAATGGTATTTAAAAGAAAATATAAATTTATTTATATAAAAATATAATTATGCTGTATCCGGAGAATAAAATATACTTACACCGAAATAAAATATCAGAATATCATACGGACTTAGAAAGTTTTTATTTGCCTTTTTAAAATTATACTATTTTAAAAATTTCTGTCTTAAGGACCCGCTTGTGTCTCTTCAAAAATATGCCTCCTTAGAGTGAGAAAACGTTCTACGGGAGCACGAGGCGTGAGGACAACATTGTATTTGATAAGAAATAATAATTTAATTTCTTTTTAATTATTTCAGATGATATTTTGTTCCATATAGGTAGGCATTTTTATGGCAATGTTATAAGCTTTCTTATACTTATATAAAAAGATCTTGTTGGCATCGTTGCTACTAAGTATAATGTAAGACAAGAACATCATCATTCCCTGGGAAAGGTAATCAAAGTAATTTTTATTAAGTTTAATTTTGATAATTCTATAAAATATTTAGCTAAAAAAAATCTTGTTACATGTACATCTAAATAAAATTTAGTACAATTATTTAAGATATAATATGTGAAAATAATTATGCAGAGATAAGTTCCCATAGATGGCTGTGGATGACAGATGCTGAAATATACCTTGGAAGGCATAGGGATAGTTTTGTTAAACGGCACGATTTAGGTCGACTTTTAAAAACGTCCCGATTATAAGATTTAAGCTAAAATAATATGATGTAAGACTCGAGATTTGACAAATAGAGATCCAAAACTTTTATACCATCGATGAGCAAAATCTTCAGGCTACTATTTTGTCTTAAATCTTAATCCGGCTTTTTTTAAAATTGACTTAAATTGAGCCGTTTAACAATACTACATAGGAAGCACTTAACGCTATTATTGCCAATACTACCAATCTTCTCTTTGTAAAATCCAAAATACTTTTTAAAGCTTGGATGTATATTAATATCTAAGTCTGTTGCTTTAATAATACTTTTAGAAAGAGATAAGACAATTTCTATTTCATTATTCAGAATCATTTGAATGTCATCCTCATTAAATAACGAGTCAGAGTCAGAATTGAAAATTTGTCTGATCTCGTAAATATTATTTTAAGCTAATAAAATTTCCCTCCTACATATTACACTCCAAATAAGTAAAAAAAAAATTAAATTACGTCTATAATTCAAAAATTTTTTAAAAGTGAAAAACCAAAATTATTTTATAAAAGTTTATTCTAGACCTACCAATAAAATTTATGTAAAAACCCACATAATAGTGTTTTCCCCCTAGCAAAATCTAGGCTACGGCTATGATTCCGTATCTGTCTGCTTCATTTATCAATGTTTACCGAATCAGATATTTAATAAATGTTTTAAATTAAAAGGTTCAATTTAAAATTTTTATTATAACATTTTAAAATAATAATTTATTATTTGAATATATTTATAATAATATATATGAATATTTTAAAAAGTAACTAGTATACACTTAGCAGTTACACTCCAAAATATATAAATAGTTACAGTTATTTTTTTTTTGCAAAATGCAACCAAAATTATTATAACAAAATTTTAATAATCCCGGTGATGACGTAAAATAATCAAAATTTAAATAATCCGGGAAAAACTCCTAGCTAAAAAAATTTTTTTAATACGATATGGCCTTAAAGTGGAAATCTTTTTTAAACCCCAGCCTTATATTTCTACATTCTCTGAAATAAAAAACTAAACCCTGGGAACAGTATCCTGGAGAGATGATATAAGCAAGACTCGTCATCTCCTTGGATATTTCCCTCTATTCTTAATACACATCCCCATGTAAGGAGCACTGTTTATTTTAAAAAAAGAGCTAAGATTAATTTCATAGGATTCCCAGATGCATTTTCTTTTTCCAATATTTTTTTCCATTGAATTATTTATTTATTGTAAATTTAAGCGAATATTGTCCTCTTGGGATCATTGACCTTAACCACGATACTGTGTTCAATCATACACCATTGAACGCTTTAACACATCTCGGATCTCCAGTAGGTAAAGACGAGTCCTTTATCAAGTTCTTTGCCGATATTCTACGAGAGATATCCCATGCGCGATACACTATCTCGTCTCCCAGGTCACCAAGCTTTCTTTTTATTAAAGAACTACCTTTTAATTCCAAGAATTTTATATACACTCCGAGCGTCATGGATCTTTCATAATGACGTCAACCTCGCTTCACACGAACTGGAGATTAAACGCCTAACAGATATACTCAATCTTAAATTTGGGGAATTATCATGGTTACAGGCTACCTTACCAACCAAATCCGGCGGCATTGGTATAAGGTTACCTTCCTACTTTCTGTTAGTGCATTCATATCCTCTCGCCTGTCCTGCGAGCCTATCATTCAAACACTAATAAAACATTCTGATTCCTTACTCCTACAGGCAATTGATCTATGGAAGTCCCTATCATTAGTCGATCCCCCATCGTCGGCATTACAGAAGGATTGGGATAAACCTCGTTGCCTATACAATTCCGATGGTAAGCGGCCCGATGGTTCGACTATGATCCCTTGGAAGAGGAGGGAATTCCTAACTTGGGATTTCTCATGCATCGATCCTCTTGCCCCTTCCAAGAGATGCCATACTAGATGCCGAGGCGAATAAACTACCTAAATATTCGCCATCTCTTCCCGTCAATTATACATTCCTACCATTAATCGCCACTACTCTAACGCCGTTCGGCTCTCATGCAGGGTTGCCATATCTCCCCCTATTAGTGGGAGACTCCCACAATTTTTTAGTTTACACGCAGACATCTCTCTCCCGCAAAACTACCGCAATTGGAAATCTCCCGCAAAAATCTACCGCAATTTTTTAATTTCTCCCGCAATGTTTTTAAAAAGTATTTTAACGTTTTTAATATATAAATAATAATTTTGAGAGACAGTAATTGATTATTTTTATATTTTTAAAATAAATTTTAAATATTTCGAAAAATATGTCTAATTTGTAAATTTCTTTTTATCCTGTTTTATTTTTATCCAATAATGAATCAACATCATTTCATTCATATAAGTCAGTATAGGGGAGTATATCGTATATCAACATCGATTGCAATACAAAAATATTCTCCAAAAATAATAAATAATACAGATGCAACTACAGCTGCGGAAATCGTATAAACCTATTTTATAGTTCAACATTCAAAGAGCTATATCATCACAATCTTTTCCCCATGATATTTAATGACTCCAATATAAGTGCAAACCTTACTTGGTTTTAGTACCTGAATCCTAGGGGTCAATTCTAGACGATTTGAAAGATGAGCATCCATATGCAATTCTAACAGATGTATCTAATAAAGGAAATATTAAAACATTTCCCTTGTTCCTTCGCTATTTCAACTAGAATAAAAACATTTCAATAAAACTGTTAAAATATTTTCCTCGGATAGTGAAAAATCCAACGATGTCTAACCACATAATGTAAATATAGCTGATTCAGGATTATCAATGAATTGTATGTCAGCTATCTGCGCTGATAATGCCTCTGTAAATTTTGGCAAAAACCAAAGTGTATTTACTTAATTGAGGTAGTAGATAATAAATTAATAACAATTGGCTGTATATGCCATATACAACATGATTCTTGCAAGAAGGCAATAAATGTATTATCTATGGATGTCGAAATAATTGTGATGAAATGTTTTAACGATTTAGTTCATCAACTAAAAGAGTTAATGAATTAAAAGAGTTGGTGGAGTGATCTGACTTGGAATGGTGTGAGATTTTGCGATATGTACCTATCAGATGGTTATCATTAATACTTGACATCAATAGTAAAATTTTACAAACCCTTAAAAAAATACTTTATAAATAAAGATTTTAAAAGCTGTCCTAAAATTTTGAAATATTTTTTGGATTATGAAATGGCAGAAGCATATTTGGGATTAGTTCCACATGTAGGAAATCTATTTCATGCAGTTAATATTCAATTGTAATCAGAATATTCTTTATTAATAAATATTCACAAAATCATGCTACAGCTCTGTTCATCTCTACAGTTAAAAATTGATAATAAATTTTGTAGCGCTATTGCTAAAAATATTATATTAAAATGTTCAAATAATACTCTAATTAATACATTTTGGAATGAAGCAGATATTTTTATTAAGACAATTTTAGATATTAACAATCAAAAATTTTAATAACTCTATTTACAAATGTATAAATATGACCTTGGAACAGAAACCATCAATTGATGGTTTTTGTAATTTAATAATTATTTTAAAAATACTGAAAAACATTGATGTCTTGTTTGAGGAGATTGTTTTTCTCTCTTTTTTTTTATGATTAGCCAGAATACTTAAAGTTAGATGGTCTAAAAGTATAGGAGAAATGGGTTGAATTTTTTCATAATAACAAAAAATCGTCATGCTTGGAAAAAATATGCGAGTGACTTCTCCTTACCTCATTCTAATGCCTCATCCGAGCGCATTTTTACCTGATGAGGACTGCCTGGAAAAAGGAGAGTTATCGGATTGCTTTAACAACATTAGAGGCCGAGCTAATGGTTAAACATATTTATAATATATCATGCCAGGAATTTTATAAATATCTCACTAACGATGGTAAACGTTTAGTTCCTTTATTCAAAACTCAAATAAAATATAATTAACATTATAACTATTTAATTTTCCATATTTATTTTATATTTTTAAAATCTTATTTATACATTCGCATAAAATAAATAAATTTTTTACAATGTAAATCAAAAATAGAGAGCATCAATCTCCTCAAACAAGATATCAATGTCTATTGATATTTTTAAAATATTTGAACATTTTAATATAGTTTTATCAATGGCGCCATAAAATTTATTATCAATTTTTAACTGTAAAGATGAACACATCTGCAGCATAATTTTGTGAATCTTTGTTAAGATTCTTCTGATTGCAACTGCACATTAACAGCATGTAGTAGATTTACTACATGTGAAATCAATCCAATATACACCTCTGCCATTCATTATTGAAAAAAATTTTCGAAATGTTAGGACAGCTATTATAATCTTTATTTAAGGAATATATTTTTAAAGGTTTATAAAATTTTAAGAATATATCGATGGCGGGTATTAGGAACGTCTCGCAACCAACATTGTGCTGACTCAATTCTGTAAATACACTCTGGTATTTCCCAAATTCACTAAAGCATTATCAGATCAGAAAGCTGACATGCAATTTATTGATAATCCCGAATCTGATATATTTACCATTATATGGTTAACTATGCCTTTATATTTTTCACTATTTAAGGGGAAAAAATTTAATCGTTTCCTTGAAACGTCCTTAATTTTGTTAAAATAGCAAAGGATCAAGGGAAATGTTTTATATTTCCCTTATTAGATGCATCTGTTAGAATTGCATATGTATACCCATCTTTCAAATCGTCAAGAATTGATCTCCTGAATTCAGGTTCTAAAACATTGATGATATATTTGCTCATTTTTGTTCTACAAGTAAAGTTTTCATTTAGCTTGGAGTCGTTAAATATTATGTGGAAAGATTCTACGCACATTGTAATGATAAGTAACTCTATGAATGTTGTACCACAAGATAAGTGATTACAATTGCCGCAACTGTAGTTGCATCTGTATTATTTCTTATTTTTTGAGAATATTTTTGTTTTGCAATGGATGTAGATACACTCTCCTGCACTGATTATAATAATGTGATTGAACAATAATAAATAAAATAATTATCATTGAAATGAGTACAATATTACCTTATTATGTATTTAAACGTGATACGTGATAATTAAGCGCCTATCCCTATAATGTATACACACACAAAGGAGATTTCCAATTACGGATGTTTTGCGGAACATTCGCATAAAATATATTTTTTACATGTAAAATTAAAATCGTTTGTTTTTTTATAAAATCTTATCTTGTTTACATTCTTTTATATTTAAAAAGGATCGTTGGTTATTTTATAAATTAATATATTTTAATAAATCAACATGTTATTTTATTTTGTAAAATAGTTACCGACTGTATTTATATAAACTAATTATAAAAAATAATAGGCGAATAATTAAGTCAATTCAAAATACCGACCGAAGGCCCGCAAAAAATTTTTTTTTAACAACTCTTATATTTCTACTACAATTTTCATATTTCTCTCGCAAAATATCAAATTTCTCCCGCTATTTGAAAATTTTTACCTGACAACCCTGCTCTCATGCCCTAAACTTCTTTAAAGAGCTGGGAAAACGGATCTCTGCTAGGACTGAGGATCCCAACGAGGGATTCTACCTACGCCAACGATTAGCCATAAACATAGTAAAATATAATTATCTCAGCTTTATATTTTCAATATCCGAAACCCTATAATTGAACATCTTATGCATAGTATAGACTTTGGCCATTTTGTTGACTATTATAATGTTAGCGCTAAAAGGGAACTTGAATCTCAATCAATAAAAAAATAGCAAGAATTAATGACTTTACATAATTGTGATTTACTAATATTATATTTTTTTACTATTATTATAACATACCTTGATATAAATTGTCGATATAACGAATTTATAATACTTTAATCATCTTGTAATTAATTAAAATATTCAGTAATTAATAAAATATATTATAAAAAAAGAAAGGCATATAACTATTTTTTTCTAATACAAAATTAATAAAGGTGATAAATATAAAATTATAATTAAAGAGATGAAAAGAAAAGGATTAAGATTAAAAAAAGATGCTTAAAGAAAAAAAACAATAGAGAGAAACTGGACAGGAAATAAAGTATAATGAGGCATGAAATATTCGATGGAAGAAATAAAATCCATGTAGTTAGAAAGAATAATCGTAATAACAAGTCTTTGTCGTATAAAAGGAGATTCCTTAGACCGATCAGTCTTTTCGCTAATCCGTCTGCCACCCTAATTCTTTAAAGGCCATTTCGCTTTGATGTTGAAAGTGGTAAGAGTGGAAAGAAGGATCGATGGAGCTGTATTTGGTTTCGAGTTTATGCAAGGAGCAAAGGAATCGACGTTGAGGTTGGATAGTGCATTTGGATGAATTCAGGTGAAGTTTCAACCCGTAATTTTACACCTTGACCAAGGAATTAAAATCATTCCATCCAGACGTTTCCTCTCAGTTTTGAATATGCCAGTTAGTTCAAATATATAGAGGTATTGGCTGCGGATTTAAGTGCACGTAACATTTGTATCCCTTGAGAAGCGACCTCGAGAAAAGTAGCAATCGAGGCTATGCATACCCTTGCAATCCTCTGGTTTCATATTGTTTACATTGGTAAGGTAGAATAATTTCGCAGTTTAACCATAATCCATAGCTCATCTGCGGAAAGCATAAATCGAGGTTGTTGGAAGGTATGGTTTCCAGAAACTTGTAACCAGATCCTTTATTCAAGTAGTGAAAAATTGAGAGATCTTCATTATGAAATTTTAGATAGGCGACATTGTTGTTAAAATAGTAAAATAAAATACTCAGATTTCCTTACAGCATAAAATATTTTGGACCTCATTCATACATATAAAATCTTAATATGCTAAACTGATGAATTTACAAATTTTATAGAAACACGTTGCTGCTGATTTGTTGATTCCTTAATGATCGGTCTGTTAACATATTATGTCGTATTATTTTATATTAAAAATAATAATATTTGAATTTCATATAATATCTCCTAAAACAAACCAGATAAAATTTATTTTACGCATTGTATGCAGGGTTGCCAGTTCTCACGATTTAGCCGTGATTCTCACGATTTCTTACCTAATTTTTTACTTACTCACGTTTTTCACACTTCACGCTTTTTTCACGTTTTTTGAGTAAATTAAAATAATCACGCTTAGTCTCACACTTTTTCTCACGTTTTTAAATTATTTAAAAATATTTAAATTTTTTAAAATATTTTTAAAAACAAACCATGGAGTAATGGAACTCCATTAGCATGGGATTATACTTGCATCGACCGATTTGCTCCCTCCTTTAATAACAACTCATTCGTGCGAGCTGAAAACTCTAACATTAATAAATTCCCTAACTTTTATGCAATCTCATACCAATCGTATCCTACACAACCGATTTTTTTGGCAAACATACCCTAACCTTCTTCAAATCTCTTGGTAAAAAAATCCGCGCCATCACTGGTGACCCACAGGAAGGCTTCTATCTCAGACAGCGCATATCTATTGATATATGCAGATCTAACTGCAATGCCATCCACGGCTCTCTTTCTTGACCTCCTCCCACCCAACATACAATTTACTATACTAATTATTTTTTTTTATTATTCAGTTTTTTATATATAGATTTCAATTTACCAATAGTTTACATGATATTTTTAATATATATTTTAAAATTACGTATATATGTTTTACTTTTAACGTTCAATGTATTATTTTAAAATTGTGATATAGTTTTATATAAATCTATGATATTCCTAAAATTTTAAATTAAATATTGTAGTATTTGTTAATGGTTCAACTAACCAATCATATATTTTTAAATTTATATTCATTTTTATTTCATTTTTCTAAAAGAATTTGATTCTCATCTTGTGCAAAAATTTTTGGAAGAAAGTGATAGTACTGTATTTGTATTTGTACTGGTATTTATTTTATTATATAATGTTTATTTTTAGGTTTGCTCACATTCTAATTAATGGTAAAATTAATATTATATCCCTCCGATAATCAAATTTTTTATTTAATCGGGCATGGGCTTTTTACCTCTCTTTTTATTTTCCCATGGGCGTTTAAGTAAGGGGCTTTGCCTCTTGCGCGCACAGGTAACTGAGGCCTCCCCAAAAAACGTGGATGGTCCTCTTATTTATTTAATTATTTCCCATTCTTTTATCCCAGTTAGATGGGCTCTTATGAGAGAACCAAGCGTTGCTCTGTTATATATATATCTTTGATATATATATGACATTTTAGGGCTAGTGCGCTTAATATCACTTATCACTTAAATTTTTTTTAAACATAGTTTATAATATTAAAATTAACATATCAAATTCATATTCATTTAATAATTACCTACCTATAAATTTTGGATAGTTTATCAAGTATAATATTAATTTAAATAATAACTATTATGGATTTTATATATCATATATTAAAACTAGTAAAATTTTAAATGAAATAAATTAATTATACATACACTCACAAATTATTAGTTTAATTTAATATAGATATTGCTAAATTATTTTATGAAAATGATCCTGAATCTAATTAATCAACTCTAACAAAATGTTTTAGATATTTCATAATTTGATTGTTAATTTAGCATCTAAGTTAAATTAAACTAATTATAATTTGTGAGAGCTTCCTGTATTTTGGATTTGCTATCCATTGTGTAACAAGTTCAAGAAATAGAAAATGAGGGTTTAAAAGAAAATAACAAATTATAAATTAATTTTACTTAATTATTTCATAAAAATGATCCTGAATTAATCAACTCTAGCAATTAATGTTTTTATATAATTCTTAATTTGAAGTAAAATTAATTTATAATATAGGTAATT
Organism: Gordionus sp. m RMFG-2023; assembly: GCF_954871325.1. NCBI lineage: Eukaryota > Metazoa > Nematomorpha > Gordioida > Chordodea > Parachordodidae > Gordionus > Gordionus sp. m RMFG-2023. The sequence continues at coordinate 21,692,125 of NC_088775.1, forward strand.
TATATTCAGTAGGTCAGATTATTATTTTTAAAAAATGCTAACTTATAATTTGATTTATTCTCTATCTAAACCTCATTATCTAAAAATTTAATATAATATATATTTCTTGAACTTGTTACAGAATGGATTTGCAAATTCAAAATATTTAAGGAAACTCTCACATATTATAATTAGTTTAATTTAACTTAGATATTGCTAAATAAACAATCTGTAATAGAAACAATTAGCCTCAAAGGCAATTAAATATATGATGAATTTTAAATATATATATATTATTAATTGTGTATGACGATTAAGTGTTTGTTTTGTAAAAGATATATCGATTAATTGTTTGTTGTGTAAAAGAATATATACTGCGGTACAAAATATAAAAAATAGTTAAAATTACAATAAAATTTATCACTATAATGGCGCAGTCGTTTCAAATGGAGAAATATAATATAAAGGAGTGCAATATGGAAGTTTATTTATCAAAGATAGAATTCATATTTAAAATCGCAAAAATAGAAGATAAAAAATCATTTTTATTAGCGAATATTGGATTAGAGGTTTATTCTAAATTATTTAATTTGTGTTTGCCAAAGACATTAGAGGAAATATCATATGATGACATATTTAAACTTTTAAAAAATTATTATATGAAGAAGACAAATTTCATGTTAGAAAGATAATACTTTTTTAAAATGGAACAAGAAAAAGATGAAACCATCGTAGAGTATATTAATAAATTAAAGATAAAGGCAAAGACGTGTGAATTTAAAGATATGTATAATACAGTATTGCGGGACAAATTAGTGTCAGGAATTAATAATGGAAAAATATTAATGAAATTAATACACGCAGGACTTGACATGGGAAAGTGCAATACAAATCGCGACCGCAATGGAGACTATCTGCAGGGATGGAGATAAATAAAATCTCAAAAACTGTAACAAGGGAGCAGTATGACAAGTACAAACCAGTATCAAAAATTATTTGCTATTGTTGTGGATTAGGAGATCACATAAAACCTAAGTGCCCTAATTTGAATGCCATCTGCACCGCAATGGAGACTATCTGCAGGGATGGAGATAAATAAAATCTCAAAAACAGTAACAAGGGAGCAGTATGACAAGTACAAACCAGTATCAAAAATTATTTGCTATTGTTGTGGATTAGGAGATCACATAAAACCTAAGTGCCCTAATTTGAATGCCATCTGCCATAATTGTGGGATAAAAGGACATTTACAAAAAGTATGCAGAAGGAATCGTGGGAAGAAAGAATATATTCGAACGATAGATGTTCCAGAAGATGAGCGAGAAAGTTTTGAGGATTGGGAATTTCCAGAGGAGTCTCGAGAAAAATTTGAGGTGAAATTATTGATAGATAAAATTTATATTAAATTTTTAATTAACACAGGATCGGCAGTCTCCATTTTGAATATAGAAGACGTTTACCGTTTAAAAATACCAGTAACAAAAACGGATATTATTTTAAAATCTTATAATAATGTAATGATCAATATTAAAGGTAAATGTATATTACCCGTTAATTATATGAATAAAGTTATATATCATGAATTTATTATTGTAAACAATGGGATTAATTTGATAGGTAGAAACCTAATAAACAAATTAAAATTAATAAAAATAAATCAATGTAATATAGTTAATGAGGTTTGGGAGGATAATATTGTACATAAATTTTCCTTATTATTTACTAAAAAATTAGGTTTACTAAGAGGGTTTAAGGCCAGTTTAGCGGTAAAATCCAACCCTCAGTTTCAATATATGAAAAGTAGACCGATACCATTTGCGTGGAAGACAAAACTCGAAACGGAATTACAACGACTGGAATCCATGGGAGTTTTAGAAAGACTAAAATACTCGTATATCGCTTCTCCGATTGTGCCCGTATTGAAGAAAGATGGATCTTTACGAATTTGCGGTGATTTCAGACAAACAGTTAATGCAAATATTTTGATAGATAAATATCCTTTACCCAGAATTAATGAATTATTAGCCACACTAAGTAATGGGTGTAAATATACAGTATTAGATTTATCCGAAGCGTATTTTCAAATAGAGCTAGATGAGGAGGCAAAAAAGCTGTTAGTAATCAACACGCCTAGTGGATTGTATGGTTTCACACGACTTCCGTTTGGGGTAACCTCAGTGCCAGCGATTTTTCAACAAGCAATGGATTCATTATTAAAGGGATTACCTGGAGTAGCGGTATATTTGGACGATATAATAATTACGGGGGAATCAATTGAGAGTCATAAGAAAAATTTGATAAATGTATTAAAGACGTTAAAAATAAACGGTATGAAATTAAATCTAAAAAAATGTGATTTTTTAAAAGAAAAGATTGAATTCTTAGGTCATACCGTTAGCGAAGAGGGAATTACGACAACAAATAAGAATGTCAATGCAATTTTAGACGCACCATTACCAAAAAACGTCAAAGAATTACAAGCTTTTATCGGTATAATAAATTATTATCAAAAATTTATAAACAATTTCTCGACTATTGCCGCTCCATTATATAGGCTTTTAAGGAAAGATGTGCCATGGAAATGGACAAATAATGAAACAATTGTAATTAATAAATTTAAAAAATTAATATCAGAAGCACCAATTTTAACACATTATAATCCGGAAAAACCGATAATTCTAGCTGCTAATGCGTCTCAACATGGAATAGGATCAGTTATATCTCATATCATTAACAACGAGTAAAAACCGATTGGATACGCGTCTCGAACATTAAATGCTGCCGAACGAAATTACAGTCAGATAGAGCGTGAGGCTTTAGCAATTATATTTGGATTAATTAAATTTAAACAATATTTAATTGGCAGACATTTCATTATCATTACTGACCATAAACCCCTAATATCGTTACATCCACATAAAAGAATAACAGATATGCCATCAAGATTAGTAAGATGGTCATTACTACTAGCAAATTATGATTATGAATTGCAACTTCGAGGGACAAAAAAAAATAGTAATGCGGATATGCTTTCCCGGTTTCCAATTGACGGTAAACCATCTGCTTGGGAAGAGTTAGATATTAATTTAATAGTATCGGATGCTCCACAATTTATTTCAGCGTTAGATATAAAAGCACACACAAGAAATGACCCGGTATCAAAGGTTTCACGTTACCTTACAACTGGATGGCCAAAGATAATAGAGGAAAATCTAAAACCGTTTTTTCAGCGCCGAAATGAACTCACGATGGAGGCCGGGTGTATATTATGGGGATTAAGAACCATAATTCCAAAAAAATTACAAGTAAATATTTTGTCTTTTTTACATATGGGGCATCAGGGTTATACTAAAACAAAATTATTGGCATAAGAGAACGTTTGGTGGCCGAATATTAACGAAGATATCGAATTACACGGTAAGAATTGTGAATTATGTCAAACAAATAATCCTGGCAATAAAACGATCATAGGGAAATGGCCCTCCGCAAATAAACCATGGGGAAGAATTCATTTAAATTTTGCCGGACCAATTAACGGAGATATATATCTAGTAATAATAGATAGTTTTAGTAAATGGTCTGAAATACAAAAAATGACGACGAATAATTTTACTGAAGTAAGAAAATTGTTGTTAAGACTTTTTTCTATTTTCGGTTACCCCAATACGATTTTTACGGATAATGGCCCTCCATTTCAAAGTAGAGAATTTAGTTTATTTTGCAAAAAATTATCAATTAAAATGTATATAGTGCCCCATACCACCCTAGAACCAACGGAGAAGCGGAGCGATTAGTACAAACTTTTAAAAAAATTTAAAAAAAACATAATGATTATAATAAAATACAAGGTTTTTTGTTTAATTATCGAAATACGGCACAAATAACCACAAAACAATCACCAAGTTCAATTATGCTTAAATTTCAACCCATAGGACCTTTACAATTAATAAAACCAATTTATCCTCATTCATATATACCTCAGTTACCAGGTTTTTTTAATATAAATGGAAAAATATATGCAAAAGATTTTAAAAAAGATAATTGGATACCAGGTATCATCGTTAAAAGAACAGGACCAATGACGTTTTTAGTTGAAACTAAATTAGGGGTATGGAGAAGACATATTAATCAGTTAAAACATAGGTTCGACAACTCCGATTTAAAAAATCATTAATTTCTAGAGTTGATTAATTAGATTCAGGACAGGAACATTTTTATAAAATAATTAAATAAAATTTATATAATTTATATTCAGTAGGTCAGATTTAAATATTTAAAAAAATGCTAATTTATGATTTGATGTATTCTGTATCTTCTTAAAAACCTCATTATTTACAGAATGGTTTTTCAAATTCAAAATATTTCAGGAAGGTCATCCTCAACCTCAAGTTATAATTCTCAAGATGAAAAATTGAAATATAAACAAACCAAAAAGAGGAAAATATATAGGGTAGGTTATAATAAAAGTTGGGAACAAAAATATGAATGGATAAAGCAGCATTCAGGGTCGACTGTAAAATGTAGTATATGTGCATCATGCTTTTCAATAAGCCATAGTAGAGAGTATGATATAATCAAACATGAATTCTAACAAACATAAGCTGGCAAATGAAGAATCTAGAACCAATACTACTATATCATCATATGTAACCAAATATTCTAAGAATGAGACCTTGTGCGTTATTGCTGAAACAACATTCATATATCATTCCATAAAACATTCTCATAGCTATATGTCAGCTGATTGTTCAAGCAAGCTAATTTCCACACTTTTTCCTGACTCTAAAATTGCATCAATATTTTCATGTGGCAGAACAAAAGGCTCAAAAATAATAAAAAATATTTTGGCACCTGAAACAAAGGCAAATATTATAAAAGATTTAAAAAACAATCATCCATTTTCAATACTAACGGATGCATAGAATAAAGGTTATATAAAAACATTTCTCTTATTACTTAGATACTTCAACAAAAATAATGAAATAAATGTTAAATTATTTAAATTTTTTTCTTCTGACAGTAAAATCTCTAAGGACATATCTAGATGTTTGCTAGAAAATTTAAAAATCGCTGGACTTGATATTTCGAATGTAACGGCCTATTGTGCAGATAACGCATCTGTAAACTTTGGGAAAAATCAAAGTATTTGGACAGAATTGAAAAGTCATAATAATAATATTATACCAATAGGCTATATATGCCATATTCTTCACAATTCGTTCAAAAAGGCCGTAATTTTTCTCAAATATGATATTTATAGTAATAAAATGCTATAATGAATTTAGCAACACGACAAAAAGAGTTACAATTTTAAAAGAATTGGTAGAATGATTAGATTTAAAATGGTCAAATTACTTCGCCATGTTCCAACACGCTGGCTTACATTAATCCCAGCGATTGAGAGGATGCTTAAGTATTTTCAACCCCTTAAAGAATATTTTTTATCATTATCAGTAACCCCACCAATTTTGAAAATATTTTTTGAAGATGATTTTGCAGAGGCCTATTTAGGTGTTGTCCTTAACGTTGGCACTTTAGTTAATAACATAAATTTACAATTGCAATCTGAAGATGTATTAGCAATATATATACATGATCTTATCCTAAAATTAAAGAATTCATTAAATTTAAAAATTCGACAAAATTTTTATGGGAGCATTTCTAAAAATATTTTACAACATAATAATGATGTAAAGAAGGCAATAAATTTCAATAATGAATCAAAGATATTTATAAAAAATATTATAGATTATGTAGAAAAATGTTATGATATAATAGATAATATAGGGAAATATCTTAGCCCTATGACATTGGATAATGTCAGCATTTGAGCAATTACAAAAAATTATTATTAATTATAAAATACCAGATATAGATATAGATAGTCTCTTTGAGGAATATTCGCAATTTTATTCATATTATGAAGAAAAATTATCAAAAAACAATCATATGAATGCCCAAGAAGAATGGATGGAATTCCTCTCTAATAAAAATTCACCCTTGATAGAGAAAATATGCGATTTCCTATTTTCTATTCCGCATTCAAATGCTTCACCCGAGAGAATATTCAGTTTAATGAATACTGCTTGGAGAAAAGAACGCAATCGATTACATTTATCAACATTGGAAGAGGAAATTATGATGAAACAAGATTTTAATTATTCATGTAAAGAGTTCTCAGCCTATCTCCACAGTGCTGATGGGAAATCTTTATTACCACTTTTAAAATCATGCGATATTTATAACATGGAAAATTATATATTATAATAAGATTAGTAAATCAATAAAGAATTTGAATTTTCATTGTCTTAAAAATTTTTTAAATATAACATATTAACATAGATTAGTTTGTTATATCAACATTCCCGGCCGAAGGCCGGGCAAAAGTGGGCCGAAGGCCCGCAAATTGGGGGTATGGGGGGCGAAGCCCCCTATTTAAAGAAAAACTCACGTTTTCAAGTGAATAATAATCTGGCAACCCTGATTGTATGACAACATTGTAAATTTTACAATACAAATGTTTTTTTTAAATTAATTTTATTTATTTTATATTAATCTAAAAAATATATATCATAATTTTTAAACGACAAGCTCTGAATAGAAATATAATAATTTAATATTAGATTTCTTTGGGTCTCTTAGATAATATAAATAATATTGATATAAGTTTTGGCACTCATCAAATTTTGATTAATTTTTTTTAAAAATGAATGTTAGAAACCCGGGCCGGGTTTTAAAAAAAATACCCGAGTCAGGGCCCAATATTAAGCTGAATATTTATAAAAATTAAAAATAATTAAAATAAAATATATATCCAAATTGTGTGTCATAGAACAATATATCACATTTATTCACTTATCATATTTCTAGAAAATATTATTTAATTAAATTAAAAGCAACAAAGATACATTTAATATTCATAATATAATACAATTTAGGGAAAAAGTTTATTTTAGATAAGTATCCATTTATCTTTTTTTCTCTGTCCCAAATTCAGGCAATTACTTATGTTGCTAGGGAGAAAGTGCAAAATTACTAATACTTATATTAATAACTATTTTAAATAACAAGAAATATGGGAATTACTTATGACCAGTTGAATAGAAAGTGTTTTTGGCGATTTAAACTTACTCCTTTTACGTCAAATGGGGAGATAAGTTGAAGTTATTATATATGGTATATTCGCTAAAACGATCTGTAAAATACCGTAAAGATTTTTATTTTTGAAAAACCAAGACCGTAAAAAAAAATTTATTTACCTTGACAGAACTTTTTTTAAAGAAGCGAAAATTTTTTTCGTATCCGGGCCGTGCAAATTGTGTTTCTGCAGGTCCTTGCTATTTAATGATCGTACGAATATAAAAGTTATTATTCATTAAGAGATCTACAAATCACAGCCCGATCCGTACCCGGCCCAAGTCGGATGGGTCTATTTTTAAATAATTTTAGTTCAGGCTGGGTGTGGCCTAATATTTTTAAAAAAAAATTTAGGCCAGGTTTGGTTTAAATTTTAGAATATGATAACTTTACACTTTTGTCAAATAAATTGATAGTATTAATGATAAAATTTTTAAGATTGTTTTATTTTTTAAATCTAGAAATTATTTATAATCATTTATTTATATATATGAAATATTAAAATCCACAATCAATATTTTAATTATATATTTGTGTGTAGATGTGTTATTAGCTCAATAAATTATTTTCCAGATTTTTAGACGATGTATCTGTATCTAGATACATTTAAAAAGTATCTTAAAACTAAAATTTTTGATGTATTTTTATGAATTTCAAACTAATATTTTGATTTAGATTCACTATTTAAATTAATTGCAATATGTTAATTTCTTTATATTAAGAGAATCTAACTAAAACTAAGTCTTTCAAGAAAAAAACTTAAACAGGTTATTTATATGTTTCAATAACAAATACACAATACAGATTACAAATATCAAACACAATCATTTATAACCGGTTGTTAATAGATAGCAATAGAGGAGAAATATGAGAACCAGACATTGGAAAAAAAATTAGATTTAGATAGTAGAAATGTCATAAACAAAAAATTTAAACAAAATAGTTGGGGTCATGGTGGACTTTAGTAAAATTCTATCCGAACCGGGCTTGACCTTTTATAAATTTCTGGCTAGGTCAATTTTCCAAATTTTTTAGAAGTTTAACGGGTCTGGTGCAACTTGTGCCAAAGTTTCTAATGGGCTAAGGGCAAGGTTGGCTTTGCAGACCTCTAATGTCAATCTCAATTTATTTGCTGAAAGCATGTCATACAATATATTTTTATTAATTTATTAAACCGGAGATAGCAGAGGTCAAAATATTAGGCTCTGACCGGATTTGAAAAAATTTCCTTTTCCAAGCTATTGGCTTAGATTTTATAAAAATAATTATTTTATGGAGTCGCTGAAATTTTTAACATTTCTTTATTTTAATTGCTTTAGGTCGATTTTATGAATATTAAGGGAGATGACCAATTAAATAAATATTAAGCGTCCCATTATAAGGTTTTTCATTTTTTAAATGATTAATTAATATAATTTTTTTTTTAATCAGAATTTGTATTTTTTTTAGTTTTTGGGTCAGGCTTTGGCTCTGGTCGGCACGTTTCTCATGTTAACTATACCAATACATTAAAAGACGATCATATGCTAATTAAAACAAGTTTCGAAGAAAAACACTAGAATTATACTATCTAATTTGTCAATTTTCTAAAAGAAATTCAAATTTTGTACCGTTCAATGAGCTATTAAACGATTAGAAAATTCTGATTCAATTATCCGAAAGTCTGATAATAAAAGAGCCAGAACAGCTAGGTTTAGAGAAAATATCGCCCAAGTTGAAGAGCATTTTATATATCTCAAGATAGTCAATTTAATATACCAAATTGCAAGTAATATTTGCAAGACATGCACACATTCCTTATAGAAAGTTATTATGAAGTATAAAAGTATAAAATATTTCGAATGTTTGAAATATCCAACACTCATGAAAGGTTTTATAAAGAATTGAACGGTGTCAAGCCTTATACAGATAATGCACGCATAAAAATGTAAAACACAAGATCATTCATGATATAGGGCTGCAAGGTTTCACCCCATACCCGGGAGACTTGCACAATATCTTAAAATTTTTGAATTTCTCGCACATTAAAAATCTTAGAATTACATTGTTAAATGATAAATAATAATGTTAGAAAAAGTATTCTGTTTAATTTTTTTTATTTTTTAATTTAATTTTTTTTATATTGGAATATAATTTTTATTATGAATGTAACATGCGAATTATATTTTAAAATAAAATTAAAACAATGAGATAAAACTAAAAAAAAATCTATAAAAATAGCTGAGGACCGTAAAGCATTATCAAGAAACATGTCTAATTTGTTTTAGTAAGATAACAAATCTATGCATTATAAATGAATAAATTTTAAAGTTTATCCTCTTTGTCAGGAGGTGAATTGGTCAGTAAGTCAAAGGGGAAAAGTCCCTTGGGGCCTCGAGATTTTATAAATTTAGGGGCTTTAGGAAAGAATTTGGACACAGATTTCAATATCGTTTCCTTCAAATGATAATAGCATTCCAATTCCATCCCTAACTTTAAAAGAGAATCTTCATCTTTGTCAACATTTTTAATATCTACATCCATGAATTGAAATTTATTATCTAGCTTATCATACACAGAAGCAACGTTTCCAAAGACAAAGAACTAGTCAGATTTATTTTATTTAAATTTAAATGCAACAATTTCACAAAACTTGCTTTTTTAAAGAAAAACCAAATCCACCATGAAACTAAATACATCGCATTTGAATTACAGAGGGTTATTCAGATAAGGTAACACGAAACTGACTTTCAGCTGCCTTAATTAATAATGAAACTAAACTTATTTACTGCTCAATTTGTATAACTTTTCTTTATTATGAGAATGCATTTTTAAAAGGGTGGACCAATTGACAATAGCATACAAGATTATATTAATCATAAACTTATAGCGGCGAAAGCAAAACAAATTTCAAACAATACTCATGTATAAAAAAATATATTTGGAATTGGTAAGTTGTTAAGGGGTCAAATATTTATACAGAGGTTCTGATTGCAATGAAACCTTATCAAATTTTGTAGATAAATTTAAATCATGGAAATTTTTTAGAACGATACGTCGCTTATCTAATTTTGATACAATCCTGAATGATCATTTAAATAAGGTCATTCAAAGAAGCAAATTTTGGAAGAAAAAACTTAAACTCTTAGGGAAGCTACATCCTAGGGAAAAGGTCCTTTAATTACCATATTATCAAAGACCGTTGGCAAAGTATTTGATGCAATAATATACACGCTTAGAAAGCGAATTAATAAACAATTAGGAACTAAAGGATTTAGCTTATTTATAATGAATAAATAATAGAACTTTTTGCAGTAGTTTATTTGACTAATTCTTCCGGTTAAGGACTTTTAGAATTAGATTATTGTCTTTAGGCCTACAATTAAAAATATCATTGGAGAATCTTTTGGATGCAAAAACTACTTCAAAATCCAAAGTTTTATTAGAAAAGTTTTGCAAATTTAAAACCGAATTATAGATTACAAATATTTTTTTACAAATATTTTTGAAAATTGAGCCTCTATCAAATTTACAAGCAAGAAAATTAAACATCTTAACTGCCTGGAAAATGGTTAAATGTTTTTTAAACTTTATAAATTTTCTCTCCATACATATTAAACCTACAAATATAGCATTATCTATCTATAAATATTTGGCCGATTATGATACCCGATGGCATATGCATGGAAACTGAAATTACACAGTAGAAAATTAGTAAAAAGAAGATGTGTTTTGAAGGATGTTCAGATGAACATCCAAATGACTCATCAAATTTATAGAATTGAAGTGTCTCTATCATCTATCAGACAGGAACCAGTTTTACAGAATTATTTCGCAAAAATCAACATCTATTCTATAAGTTTTGATAAAATTAATAGGATAGGCAAAACTAAAGAGACTTTGAAAAGAATCTCTTCTTTAGCATAGGTAGATAGCAGAGTTGTTAAAAGATACTTTTTAAATGGATCTAGATACAGATACATCGTCTAAAATAATATCTAGATACCGATATTTTATTCAAAAATCTATCTAGACAACTCTGGTAGATAGTGATAAGCTGCGAGAAGAGCTAATTTAATTTTCTAGAATTTATAACAATCTACTTATTGGCATAAGGAATAGTACTGACGATTTGGTTTATAAGAGTGTTACTGAAGGTGCAAAGAAAGAATTTTTAAAAAAGAAAGTTGCAATGGAGGACCTAATACCAAATGCCATAATGCAAGCAATATTTCATATGTCTATATGAGGCGTAATGCCGAGTTAAAAATTTTACCCGTCCATCTATTATTTATAAAAAAAGTTTATATTATAAAATTTAATTTAGCCATTCTTTCAATTTTTAATCATCTAATAAAAAAAATAATTTAGATTATACCTCTACAAAATTTTTTATAATTTAGGAAATTACTATGTTAAGCATAAAAAAATATTCAATTTAATTTATGATTTATTTGATCAAATAAAATATTATGGAAAAAATAGAAATATAAAATTTTTATTATATGTAATTATAATGCAACAATAATAATGAATCGACATTTTCTGAATTTAAACACGTTCTTCTTTGTTTAAAAATCTTCCAGCAATGCTAAATCCTCGTTCTTAAGAAATACTAACTACAGGAATTGCCAATATTTTTTTGCAAATCTTGATACCTTTGGCAAATCATTTTCTTGTCGTTTTTACCAAAATAGGATATCCGTTTGAAGTATATCCTCTTCCTCAATTAAGATCTTTAAATAAAAGTGAAATCAATAATAATAAATTTTAAGAATTTTAATTAATTTTAATAAGCAACTTAAAATTTTGCCAAATTATAAATATCAAAACTGCTTACTTTAAGATTTAAATATTTTGTTATGTCATTGGGTAGGGTATTCTCCTCTGTAACAACCTCATCCTCCCAACTGTTGTGATTTAATTTTGGCGCGGTTGCCATTTATTTCAAACATTGCATTTAATAAGTTGGTAAGCGAATTTTATCATTTATTAATACCCTTTAATTGTATTCTCTTTGCTTTTAGGGATATGTGTAAAATCAGATTTTCATCTACGCCGATATATTCTTCTATGCAAATTAAATCCAATATGTTTTTTACTTCATTAATTTCTCTCGACGAAAACATCCACATTTGTCCGAAATTTGATTTTAAAAATCTTGAAACTTTATGGAGCCTAGATTTCAAATTTTTCAATTATAAAATTTATAGCTCTTTTCTTTATTAAGTCTATTTCTTTTTTTTTTCTCTCCATTATATCCATATTTATTTGATTATGCTCATGTAAAAGAAGATTATATCTAATTTTTCTTATAAATAAAGAAAAAATGTGCATAAAGCCCAAAATATAAATTTCATACAATATAAGAACGTTCTGTAGTGTAGGCCTGCAATCGCCCTCGAGAGCATTAGTTGTATCTTTATATGACCAGTACTTTTAAAACCTCCTTTCCCATAGATCCCATTTTTTAGTCATATCACGAGATGTAAAAACAATTCATACTAGGCCTATTCAAAAATAATTCGAATATTCGATTCGATTCAAATAATTCGAATCTAATCGAATAATTACGAATACGAATAATAAATTATTTGTTTTATCTGAATACGAATAATCTTTTATACGATTCGAATAAAACGAATTATACGTAATATTTAATAAATTGTTTATAAATCTAACATTTGTCATTTCTATTTGTTGACCTGCCAATCTGACAGGTGATGTGTTTGTGTTTATAAAAATTCTAGCACAAATTCAAAAATTTGAAAATTTAAATTTTTATTTGCCACATTTTTTAAATCTCACGAAAAGTTTATTTTTTGAATCTCATAATAAATTATATTAAAAATTACATAAACCAGAGGTATATAAAAATATATTACATCTCTACAATAATTATTGTTAGCTAGCCTAATTATTTTAGAGGAGAATGCTTCTGATGAAATTATACTTGATGTTGAAGATAAGAAAATTTCCTCACAAAAGAGAGCAATCATATGCGATCAATATCAAATCCTTAAAGACGGTGAAAAGGCTGCTTGCAATCATTGCAAGAGTATTATAAAATGTAAAGGCAAAACAACATCTCTCTTATTAATCATTATAATAGGTTTCATTCACACCTTAGTAAAAATAATAATAAAATTGACATTTTTTTAAAGTCTACACCAAATTCTTCAAAAAAAAAATTAATTTTAAGGATAATTTATTAAAATTATTGATAAATAATAATATACCTTTTAAAATTATTAATTCAAATGATTTTAAAAATTTTATAAGTGATCTTGATTGTTCTGTAAAATCAATATGCTCCAATACTCTTAAATTGCACATGTATAATATATTTGCAGAAAAAGAACAGTTGGTAAAGGAAAAATATATAAAAATAAAAGTCAGATTAATTTTTCATCTGACATTTGGACTAGCAACACAGGTTCCTTTTTTAGGGCTAACAGCCCATTTTATTGATGATAATTTTAAAATAAATAACATAATTTTGAATGTCAGTCCAATAAATGAAACACATTCAGGTGAAAATATATTTAAAGCCTTTGTTAAAATAATAAAATTTATAATTTAGAGAATAAAATTTTTTTATATAACTTTAGATAATGCAACTAATAATAAAACATTTATTGATACATTTTCTTTAAAATATCCATTAATAAAAATAGGGCACATCAGATGCTTTGCCCATGTAATTAATTTAATATCCAAAGAAATTTTAAAAATTTTAGATCCTTCAATTCTAAAACTAAGAAACATTATTAGAATGATTCGTATGTGGTGGAAGGCAAATGCATATCGGATCCCCATGCTCTCGAAAATGGCAAGGGATTATCTATCTATACAAGGAACATCAACTGCTTGTGAAAGGCTTTTCTCAGTTGGAACTAATTTATTGTCAAAAAACCGCATGTTATATAAGGAAGAAAATAAAAGAAAAACTCTTTGCCTTAAAAATTGGCTTAAATTATAAATTAAATTAATAATATACATTTTATTTTGTTTATAACTTGATTATATATTATTTATTATCAGATTATTGATTACATTTTATTATAATTTTTTCTGTTTAAAATCAAATTTGTAATAAAAAAATTTGTCAATATATTTGAGTATGATTTATTTTATTAAAAAAATTAATTCGAATTATTCGAAATATTCGAATCGAATACAAATAGTAGATTTTATTATTCGTACGAATTCAAATAGTAAATTATTCGATTCGTTTAACGAATCGAATATGAATAATGCACTATTCGATTCGAATTCGTTTTTGAATAGGTACTTCATACATTATAAAAATTTTGCAGCTGCCAAAATAATATTAATCTCGAGAGCATTTTTCAAAATAAAAGTTGGTTTGAATGCATTGCTAAGTATTGTGCTCAATATATGTGCTGAACAGTTTAGTCTATTAAATCAATATTTGAAAAAAATAAACGGATATAGTTTTCTAAATATGGGTGTTTTTTAATTAGATGTAAACAGAATCTCTCAAAAATTATTATAATATCTATCTAATAGATATTTTATAAAATTACTAAAAAATTTACCCTTCTAACGCCTTTTAATATTTGCTCCTTGATCAGTTACAAAGATGAGCTTGGAAATATTCTAGAGGAACACCAAGTTTTAAAAATTTTTTGAATAATTCTTTAAATATATTTTCTCCCGTCTTTTTTTCCTCTTGAAATTGTGAAATAAAAAGAATTTTTTTTTTCTAATATCCAATTATGTATAAAATGGATTGATAGCGGTTTTAATAAAATTTTCACACCATATATCAGTAATACATGAGCAAATGGAATTTTTTATCATTTCTCCAATTTTAGGAAATAATATTTCCTTATGATCCTTAGTAACTTTGGCTACGTGCCTGCTAACTGTTGTGGAGATGGAATAATTTTTTCTACATTCAATTTTCCATAGGTGGCCCCTAAGTCGGCAAATCTTTGTAAAGGATTTACAAATCCAGGTCTTTGAATGGCTTGAAATGGCCTAAAAAAATTGAGAATAATTTAATAAAAATTAATGCATCTAGCACAACATTCTAAAATTGGCAATTTGACCCGATTTTATCATTTTGTTTAATTGAGAATTGTTTTTTTTTTTAAATATCCGATTATTTTTTTTATTATATATCAAATTTTCATAATTTACTAATGACATTGATGCTGAAGGAAGAAGAATATACCACTTTTGTTATTATATTTATAGATGGATTCGCATTTATTGCAGCGAATCCAATCTAGCTTTTTGTCATTTTCATCGAAAATGCTAAATTGTTTTCATATTGAAGATTTGAATTTATTATTATCTGAATCGTTTTCTTTTAACTTGTAAAAATTATTTTTTTTTTAGATATATATTTTTTATTCATAATATAATTTAAAAATTAAATTAAATTAAAAAATATTTTTTGTTATAAATTATGTTATAAAAAATAAAATTTATGGACATTTTAATTTTTAATATCCAAAAAAATTCATATGACTTTTTTTTATTAATATTTACTTAAATGATTTTAAATAACAAAAATTTTAAATATTTTTAACCCGCCCGTTTTTTAAATTTTTTAACCTGCCCACCCATCACGCCCATAGTTTAAAATATTTTAACCAGCCCGCCTGCCCGTTCTTAAAAGTTTTTTAGAGGCCACTTGGATGGGCGGACGTGGGCTGGAGGGCCGACCCACTCAATGCAGACTAGTGCATATATCTGCATATAATCGCCTGAGAATTAGATTATTCTATATCCACTTTTTGTCTAAAATTACTTTTTTAAATAAATAATTTTTTTATAATTATGCTATTCTATTTACATAAAAAAAATTAAAATTAATATAAAATAAGTTAAATCATAGCAAATATAAGGTTAAATATCCTAATGAAAACAATAGAAACTTAATTTAGACCAGAGGTGGACTGGTTTTTAGAAATATCTCGCATTATATATGAGAATTGTGAGGTTATTGGTAGTATTTATATTTTCTAATAGAACTTTTAACTCAGAGGTATCCCCGCATGATTCAGTCGAAGCCTCTCTTTAATAATTATATTGGCCATTATAATTTATAAAGTAATAACAATAGATTCACTAAATAATTATCTACAGTCAGTAAGTACTAATAGAATGGATGCACAAAAATTGTATTAATTCCACAATTAATATATTAAAAAACAAATAAGTTATTATTTTAATTTGAAAGGAATTATGACTGATAAACTTATACCAATATTTAATCTCATCCTTCAAAAGTCATCAAGGGTACTTAAAACGCTTATAAATCTTTAGGATTTTTTGGCGATACCAATGTGCAATTTGATTGTAAAAAGGACTCCAATTGGAGTTTTTTGAAAAAGAATTATTATGAAAATATTGTATATCGTTTTTTAGAAGATTTACACAAGACGATTATAATCTTTTATGATGTTTTAAACATTATCCTCCCCCTTAACCCTGATTATTTTATTAGATAAAATGGCATAATTAGAATCATTATTAAACTTAAATATGAAAACTTTAGATCATGAATAGAAATAGCAAAAGGATTATTAATTATTAGTGATGTAACTAGTTACATTTTGGCTAAAAAATAACTGTAACTAGTTATATTTTTAAAATTGTAACTAGTTATAATTTTTGAAATGTAACTGCCAAAAGTAACTAGTTACTTTTAAAGATATATTCAAATAATAAATTTTATTATCATGTTGTGATAAATTAATTTTAAATTAAATTTATTTTTTAAATTAAATTTATTAATTTAAAATTTTGTGAAAACTGATTGTTATAAATTCCCGTTCAAATTTACCTTAATACCTCAAAGTGAATCCCAGACGAATGAATCATGCTTAAAACCAACATCACTTGATGTAGTTGGATTTTTTGACCTAAAGCGCCAAAATATTCTGGATAATGAACTTATAGAAAACTTTATCAAATCTAATAACAACACTTTTTCTTTATATAACGATTTTCCAAAGTTAAAATTACTCTTTATTAAATATAATGTTGTTCTAACATCAAGTGCTCCCGTAGAGCGCTTGTTCAGTCTAGGTAAGCTCATTTTTGGAGATAAACGAGCACGTCTCCTAGATAATAACTTTGAAATTAATTTGTTGTTAAAAGCAAATAAACATTTATTAGATTCTAATTTTTATGAAAAATAAATGTAATTTTTTTCAATGCAAATATATATTTTTATATTCGATGTAAATATTCAATTTTGCGATATTTTTTTATATAAATAAATTGTATATTATTTTAAATAACTGATTATACTTTGTTTATCCTAATTTTTTTTTATATTAAATAAATGCATTCAATAAATTAATAATGCGCATATGAATGATGTATAAAGTAAGTAACTAATTACTTTTGAAAATAACTGTAACTAATAACTAGTTACTTTTGTAAAAATGTAATTAGTAACTGTAACTAGTTATGTTTTTGCCAATGTAACTGGTAACTGTAACTAGTAACTGTAACTAGTTATGTTTCAAAAGTAACTTTTAACATCACTATCTGAGGGAGCAAAAGAACGGAGTTCATGTCCTCATATTAATTTAAAATTTGGTGGGCAAATGGTTGAAATGTTATTTGATACTGGGGCAAGTATTTCAATAATGTCTAGGGAAAATTTTTATAAATATTGGCCTAATGGTATTGTCGAGAGACAAAATATGTGTATAAAACAATTTGATGGATCTGAAATCAAAGTTTTGGGTAGAACTCAGTGGGATGTTATTTTCCATGATATTCCTGTAATTTTGGATTTATAGATAGTGAATAAAAATGTTGAAACAATTATGGGTTGGGATTGGATTAGCAAACTTGGACCTAGAAATAATTATTGGGATTTTTTATCATTGATAGTGAATTGGCTAGAGATAATGCCGAAAGAAAAATAATGGCTAATGAAGTCAGGGAAAAGCTTAAAGAAAGTAAAATGAATAAATTAATGAGTGAAGTAAAAGAATATATAGTTAATAATAATATTTGTGAATATCCTACAAAATCCATGATAGATTCAAATCAATATGAGATCAATAATGAAATTGATAATGATAAAAAAATTAATAATGAAATTAATGAATTAAATAGAGTTAAAAATGCTATACCTATTTTAGTGGAAAAATATTATATAATTTTTGAAGACACTTTGGGATGTCTAAATGATTATCAAGTGGATTTGAAATTAAAAGAGGGATTTTCACCTATTTTCTTAGCGTGTCGTAGAGTTCCTTTTGAGTGGAAAAGGGAAATCAACGAAGAATTAGATAAATGGGTTAATGATGGTATTATTATTCCTGTGGAATATAGTGAATGGGCTACACCATTAGTACCTGCCCAGTCCAACCCATAATAATTTTGAAAAAATTGTCCCAAGCCTAGAGATATTAAATTTATAATTAATGAATGAGAAATCTTTGATTTACCAATTAATCTATATATGCAAAAAAAACATGTGAATTAGTAATAAGGGAAACTGAGAAAGCCTGTGCAAACCACCTATTAGAGAATCATGACAAAATAAGGTCTGCCCTAATATTATTATAAGAAATAAAAAATATTACCTCGTATTATTGGAGATAACTCCTATTTAGTAAATAATGTATTACTTTGACAATTGTTTTTAATATGGTCTCCTACAGTTGCATAGAAAACTTAAGTTATAGGAACATCTGTTAAATTGAATTTCTATATAAAATATTAATAATTTGTAATATTTTGTAAATAGATATATTTAATGTATATTAACATAAGACTTAACATTAAAAATCCCAATCAATATTAATAATTTGTAATATTTTGTAAATAATGTATTACTTTTTCCAAGCATGCAAGATCTTAATAATTTAAAAAGATTTTCTTGAGCCCATCTCACAAGTAAATTGAATTTCTATAAAAAATATTAATAATTTGTAATATTTAGTAAATAATGTATTACTTTAACAATTGATTTTAATATGGTCCTACAGTTGCATAAAAAATTAAGTTATAGGATCATCTGTTTGTATAAAATAAATAAATAAAATCAACAAATAAAAAAAAATAAAAATAAGTACCGATGGCATGACGTAGCGATGACATGACGTCACGATGACGTAGTGAGGACATCGGAAAATTATAATATAGATTAGTAAAATTTAATATAATATTAACTGTATCAAATACGTCTATAAAAGTGGCATTTTATCTAATATTTTATAACCAACTGTGTATAATAGAGTATTATAAACTCTATGTCAATTTACTTACTTTTTATAAAATATTATTTGGACCTTAAAAATATTTTTAGGAATAGGTACGATAATTAAATTTAAAAATAATATACAGTTAATTAGTCATTTTAAACTTGACTAATTACTATAGGAATAATCGAGCGAAACCCACTAAACCTAGGTGAGGAACGCGTTTGAAGGAGAAAATAGCCTTTCTAACATCGCTTGTGGTATAAGTGGCAGTAATTAAAGGAGCTCCAGGGTAAGACAATGTTTCGTCCTTAAGATTATGTGAATGGTGTTTTAGGAGAGCTTGATATGCTTGATCGTAGGGAGCTAGCTTATTGTCAGAGGTTGCCAAGCGTATGGAGGAATTAACATTCAGGTTATCCAGTTTTTTAGATATTAGCCTAACCTGCAGGTCATTTTTGTTGTCATCACCCTTAAAGGATGTGGAAATTGATTAATGGAGGGGTAGATATTTTCATCCTTGCTCGGTCAGGAATTTTTTGCTGTCAGGATCAGGAACATGTAAGGTAGTAAAGGCAAATAACAGGGTGTCTAGCCAGTCTTTTACAGAAGAATAATTATTTATCAAGGAAGTCAAGTTTTTCGACAGGTGTCTTGCAACTTGAAGCCTTGCTCCCTTAGTTATGCATGAAATGACAAATGGTTTTGGTGTCACAAAAAATATTTCTACATCTGTGGAGTCGGCTGAATCAAATAGAAACATTTGCGCCATTGGAGGTAGCTGTTGAACTAGTAAGCACATCAGCCAATAATGATGACTATGGGTTGTTTAGTTGTGAGGGCAAGGGCAGGCCATTAAGAGTTTGAGGAATGGCTTGTGTTAAGATAAGTAGCGCAGATGAGATAGTAATAGCCCAATTTGGTTACTTTAAGTTTATAACACATTGGGCAGTTATTACATTAAAAGAAAGAATTACACTATAAAATTAATCCTAATATTTAAAAACTATGTGAAGATTATTTAAAATCATTTATTTATTAAAAGGATTGGCTTGACTACTATTTTTTACATAAAAAATTTAGGTTCATGTAATACTTTATTGCAATTAATTAAACCATTTATACAAATATTATTAATCATATATAATATTATAATATATCAATCATAAATATCCTCATACCAAAATACCCAGCAATCATTCTCGAACTTTCCTCCATCTCCAAAACCATATGATCCCGATAAATGATTCTCGAATATCTCTGTGTTAGGTAGCTAATCATTACATCTCTCACCCACCTCCTTTATCCAATCCAAAACATCCTCGTGCAGTCGCAAACCTTGGATGGTCCCAATGGCTTTAAATTTTGAACGGTCCTTGAGGATCCCGGTATCGCTTGGATGGTATAGGTCGCCATAACAAATTCCGCACACACAATTGGGAACATGAGTAACATGTGTAGAGGTCACATGGCGTTATACGTTGGACGGTCTTTGCATGAGGTTACTGTAACCACATCCATCCATTTACTCAATATCTTATTCCTTATTATTATTAACGAATCTAGGAAAATAATTCCCCGAAAAAAATCCCCATTTTTTAAGATATTAAAAATTACAAAATTAATAATATAGGAGAAATAATTCCTTATAAATATATCCACTAAAAATTTTGAGAAAATCAATTCAGGGGATTTTTTTTCTAAAAATTATTATTGGGGATTTTTTTTCGGGGAATTATTTTTCGCTTACCATTATTAACTGAGTAGTCATCATTACCTGTTATGTCGACGAGCCTCCGTTTGACTATTCACTTATAACTTGAATCTGCTCGGCAACTACCCCCAAGTATCTTCGATGGAGGACATTGAATCTAATTTTTATTCGAAAAGAGGGTAATGACTATGGTCGTTAATTCATAGCTCCCCTCATCCTCATATTCAACCTCTATAGTTTATAATTGATTAACCATAGTCCCATCATTATTTTTTAATTACGTCTAATTAGTCGGGGTCTTTTATCAGGAATCATTTCCATATGTTCAAATTAGCCAGGTTCTTTTATCAATATTTTTTTTCCCAATGTCCAAATTAGCCAGGTTTTTTTATCAGTAACCTTTTTCTAAATATCCAAATTTGCCAGGTTCTTTTATTAGTAACCTTTCCCCCGACGTTTAGATTATAAACCAATGTAAATGTCACTATATCATTAGTATCCATGTTTTAACAATGCTAGTAGATAGCCCGTCAAAAATGACGGAGAATGAGAATTTTATTCGTTTTTTTAAGAAAGATGTTACCTTTTATTTAAAAATCATATCCAATTTATATTATTTTTAAACCCCCCCTCCCCATTTTGGTCAAGTCCAACCAATGTCATTGAGTCCAACCCATTAGGACTAAGAGTGGAAACTATTTTTTGAGTCAAA
This sequence comes from Gordionus sp. m RMFG-2023, assembly GCF_954871325.1. Classification (NCBI taxonomy): domain Eukaryota; kingdom Metazoa; phylum Nematomorpha; class Gordioida; order Chordodea; family Parachordodidae; genus Gordionus; species Gordionus sp. m RMFG-2023. The sequence continues at coordinate 21,713,852 of NC_088775.1, forward strand.
ATATATTTAAATGAGCTTACCCAATACCAAAATTCTTTGTAAATATATTACTGATTACATAAGACTAACATTTAACATTAAAAAATTTCAAGCCAGGTCCAAGCTCATAATATCCAAGCGTCCAAGACCTTATAATTTTTAAAAAAAATTATCAAGCCTAGCTAAACCCATAATAATTTTGAAAATTTTTTCCTAGCTCGGCCCATAATAATTTATAAAAGAAATTCCCAAGTCAGGGGCAAGCAAATATTAATCTTGAGGAATATTTTTCAAGCCCAGTCCAACCCATATTAATTTTCAAAATTTTTTCCCAAACCCGGAGATAGTTAAATTTCTAAATAATTTATCAACACATGAAGGGGAAATCTCGGATTTACAAATTAGTGGGTTAACTCCTTTTATCAAAAAATTTGATAAGGGCTATCTATATCTTTATGTTAAGTACAAAAAACTGCTATCTATTTAAATTGCAAAAATGCCATTCAATACTAACGAAACTTATATGCAATTTATTTATATATTTTTTAAGAAATTTGTTTTCCATATAAATTTAGGTGATTTTTTAAAAAAATGATGAGGATTAATTATTATTCTGTGTGTCTGGTAAAATTAAGAGTAAATCCTTTATGACATTTTAATTTTTGATGGAAAAAGCGACAAAATAAATCTAGCCAGTCGTCTGCAGAGGAAATAATTAATGTATAATATCATCCCATTTAGGGTTGTAGTTGAAAGTAATGAATAATGACGGATTACCAAAGCAGTGTACAACACCCATTGCGTATTGAGGCCTTGGGCTACTGGTAAAAGAAGAACGCAAAATGATATTTCTGCCAAAATGTCAGTTTTGGTATCCCCCCCTAAAATAGAATCATGAACGACATTGTCAACTCAACCATAAAACGGTCGTAAGTATTGTTATAAAGGCCATGACAAAACTACCGCATATTTTCCCATTAATAATGTTAATGAAATTGGTCATACTACACATTCACGTTTGAACATCCCTCTAAATATTCATGAAAGTTCCTCAGGGAATCGGATAAAGTATTATTTATATTAACTCCTAGTGAGGTGAATGATAGTGAAATTAAATGCTTATATTTGTTAAAATTAGGCAGAGGTGGCATAGGGATTGTGGTAATGGTGATAGAAATATCATTTGGAGGCAACTGAGTGTATAAAATAAACATATAGATATAAAACATAAGATAAAAAAAACAAAATAAACCTCCAGATGAGTTCATTTCAAGCGTAGTTCTTTATTATTTTATCTACCAGTAACTCTAAAATGGGTATGGCGTTTGTTTATTCGTCATTACTCTCTTTGCTTATCCTTAATAATCATCATGTTTTGTAGCAATGTGAGGGATTAAGGTTGGGTTACCCTAGAATAAAGAAATCAGGCAAAAATATATATAAACATTATTATTGAAATAAAATAAAGATTTTTCGGAATAGATATAAAATCATATAAAATATTATTTATAATAAAAATAATGTACTACGTATATTTTTTGAGCGTTATACAAAATAATCAGCAGGGATAATAGAGCAATGGTGGATCCGACAAAATAGTAAGCTTTTAAAAAATTAGGATCCTTAAAAATTGTTATATTAATTTAGTTAAATTTTAAAAATGTACTTTGTATAATTTTCAATTAGACAAAATATTCATCAGAGATAAAAGGGCATATTGTGCGGCCCGACAAAAGGATGCTTAAATAATATAAAATTGTTTAAATTATAAAATAATATCATACTAAGTAATGTTCATTCTTATTCGTATAAACCGGGATTAATCGAATATAACCTCATGATATACCACATTGGTTGTAGTTCTTGTTTTATCATTGGTTATAATCTTTAATTTATGAGGAGAACAAACTCGAGACATAGCCACATATAACTGTCCATGTAAAAAAACAGGGTTAATAGGGATAATAGAGCAATGGTGGATCAGACAAAATGGTAAGCTTTTAAAAAAGTAGGATCCTTAAAAATTATTATATTGATTTAGTTAATATTTAAAAATGTACTTTGTATAATTTACAATTAGACAAAATATTAATCAGAGATAAAAGGACATAATGAGCGGCCCGACAAAAGGATGCTTAAATAATATAAAATTGTTTAAATTATAAATAAATATCATACTAAGTAATGTTTATTCTTATTCGTATAAACCGGGATTAATCGGATATAACCTCATGATATACCACATTGGTTGTAGTTTTTGTTTTAATTGGTTATAATCTTTAATTTATGAGGAGAACAAACTCGAGACATAGCCACATATAGCTGTCCATGTGAAAAAAACAGGATGAGGTAAATAGATGCCAACTTTGTTCAACGTTTGTCCCTGAGCTTTATTAATTGTAATGACAAAAGCAGGTCTCACGGGAAATTGGCGGCGCTTAAAGGAAAATGGCAAGCCAGAATCTGTAGGAATTAAACTTATTCTAGGAATGAGAACTTTAGTACTGAGAAAACTTCCAGAAACTAATTCAGCCTCAATTATATTTGGTAGCAAAGTAGTTATAATCAATTTAGTCATATTATTCAAACCACAGAATTTAAGTTACGCATTAATATTATAGGTACCCCGACTTTGAGTAAAGGTTTGTGAGGTGGTAATCCTGATATACTTAATGAGTTTAAAAATCTAGTGGGATAAAACGTCGCTTCATCCTCGGTTATCGTTTTATCAGCACTTATGTATATAATTAAATCCCCCGGAATATTGTTAATCAATTTAATATTTATAGAATCGACATCTACGTTTTTAGGGGTCAGGATTGCATTTTGAGCAAATGATGTTTTAAAGGGCGTATTGTATTGTCTATATCGTAAACAAAATCAATAAGATCCTCGATATCATTAGAAGCTATACAACAATCTTCAGGAATTTTTATTTATATCCCTGGAGCCATCAAATGTTTCATAGCCTTCACCAACTCTTAAAAGAAATTTTGAGTATTTATTATTAATAAGATAATCATTTGCTTCCTGAAATTATAGAAGTCTCATATTAATACCTAGCCTTAATGGCACTATATGCGACCATAAATAGGATCGTTTTAAGGTTGAGTTAACAATGTCGCATCTTCCACCACGTTTAATAACAAGTAAAATCTGTCTAAAATCTCCGCCAAAAATAATAATTTTACCACCAAACGGTTTGTCTAATTTCATTATATTCTGAAATGACCTATCCACGGCCTCGAATATATGTTTATGAGTCATTGATATTTCGTCCCATAATATAATTACCGATTGTCTTATCAATTCAGCTATTTTGCTTTGGTAAGGAATATTACATGAGGAACTTTCATAAATACTTAAGGGGATGTTGAAACGTGAATGTGCAGTACGGTCATTATGAAGAAGAGTTGAAGCAATGCCAGAAGATGCAACAGCTATTGCAATTTTACCTTGAGATCTCAAGTTAAATAATATTGTATTTAATAGAAATGATTTTCCAGTACCACCAGGACCATCTATAAAAAATAAATTATGGGGTGGAGTGGAGGGCAAGGACATAATTTTGGTATAGATAATATTTTGATCCCGATTAAATAAATTGTAGTTAGCCAAATATTTTTTATACATATCATCAGTATGGTAGGAAATTTCCTCCCGAATAAGGTGACACCTGATATTAGCTGTTGCAGATGGAGATTAAGTGGATAATAAAGGGATAGGCATTCCCAAAAAATCCTTAAGAGATTTACCATTTTGAATCAAAATTTGATTGATGTGGCATAGCGCGAGATTTTTGTTGATAAGGTTATCCGGCTCTGATGATATTTTCTTGGCAAAATCTTCACAAAGATAAAATATAAAAGAAATCCAGAGGATCTCTCGACTCACAATGTAATAAAATAACAGAAAATAACTGGCGCAATTGATATGGCATCTTAAATGAAAGACCTTCCTCTAAACAATGGTTCCATTCCGCATCATCTGATAACAGACCACGTCGAATACATGCATCTTGTATTACTGACAATTCCATTAAAAAAGCATAGATCTTCAAAGCATGTTGGCCCAGCTACATAAATAAGTAATAGTCTTAAATAAAAAACCTCACCCTCTTTAGGAGAAACTGTGCGTATACGGCCAATAACCTTATCACCACCCCTTTGTCGTTTTATCTACTGTTTAGATAGAGGTTTCCACACATAATATCTTACAAAATCTGCATAAATATAATGTCTGGCATCTGTGTCAAGTTGATTAATTTTAAACCATTCGGTTAATTTTGTATCAGGATTTTTAGTTAAGATAATATTTATATCAGTATTTGATTGAAAAAGGATTATATGTTGATTGGATAGATGAAGGTCTAAACGATAGACTGCAGGAGAATGATCCTGCATTTCAAAATCCAAAGTACGCCATAGCGATTCTATGGCGGATATATATCGAGCATCAATGAACTGGGAAGTTTCATCAACATTATTAATGGAAACGGAAGCAGTAGTTCTGTCATGGCCTTTGTAACAATACTTATAAAGGTATTTTATGGACTGGATAGAAGAACAAATTTCTACATTTATATGTGCATTATATTTTTTTGATAAATGTTTATTATAAGGAATAATCCAACGGTTGTTAAATATAAATCCGTTTAATTTTTTTGGAAGGTAACGCCATAATTTCGTCGCTGATATAAAGGATAACCATACTTATCAATAGAAGAGGTATCCACAAATGATTTAGGATATTTTTTTGAGCATTTTCCATCAATCATGCAGGGACTATTAGGAAATGTTATACCACATGGCCCATGTGTATTAAAATTGCTAATAATTTGAAACAACTTAGGCTCAGTTATTTTGTTAGGAATCTCAGCACTAACTACCTCATCATAAGATCAGCCGTTGGTAGCCTATGAGATATATCTAGTATAAGGCACATATGACAATGAGGCAAACCTCTTTTCTGGAATTCTATGACATCTATATAAGCGATTACTCTGCCAAGAACATGATAATAGAGCAAATCCTTTTTTAGACATTTTAATTTTTGACGAAAAACGCGACAAACTCAATCTGGGCGGTCGTTTGGGTTCAGATGAGTAAATAATTCAAGCATTATTTCAATCCATTTAGGGTTGCAGGTGAAAGTAATGAATAATGATGGCTTACCAAAGCAGCGTACAATAGCCATTGCGTCCTGATAAAGCTGATGCATATGCCTTGGGCCACCGGTAAAAGAAGAAGGCAAAATTATTCTTCTGCCAAGATTGTCAGCATTAGTATCTCCCTCTAAAATAGCATCATGTATGCCTTGATAGAGTTCGGCGCGTAATTTGGATTGATTATTACGTATAAAATTTAATCGAAGCGTCTCCTGTTTGGCATAACTGTCGACGATAAATTGGTGAAAAAGACGTTTGGATCTTAAAATAACATTCTCTTCATCCTGCCTGACCATAAAGCGATAGGCATAGTACTCTCTGCAGGTAACATATTTATTAGTTGAGTTTCTATAATGAATGGGTTGGTGGTATCCAATATCGGCTCTGGGAAATAGAAGAACATATTGCAAGGGATCGTATGAGGAATGGAGCTCGTTAATACGTCTTAAAGGACCAGATAGGGCTATATGATCACTGCCATCACCAGGTAATAATACTGCTATTTCAGATGAGGTAGGTTTATTGCGATAACGTATGTCAAAACTTGGAGTAGTATTTAAGTTTAAGGATATGTTAGGAAGGCCTTAGCGATCATAGAAGATACTCTCAAAAATTGAGAAGCAAAGGGGTTGTAGGTGTGAACAATATCCTGCAATTCCATTAAAAGACAACGATCTAAAAACGGAACCTGGTTATGTCTGTTTTCTATCTCATTTATACTATCATGTATATATAATTGGGCAAATTTAGGTGTTTCCCCTAATGTTGGTAGGAGTGAACCAATGCGATGTTGAACCTGTCCATTAATTTGAAAGGTATAATTACCTGATCTCGAATCGGATAAATTATTATTTATATTAACTCCTAGTGAAGTGAATGGTGCGGAATTATATGCTCTTATGTTTGTTAAAAAGTGGGATGATAAACAATGATCCCCGGTAAATAAACGTAATAAATTTGGTGGTAATTGGGAAATTTTAAATAAAATTACCTTCCCATTTAAGCAACATGTAGAAAACTGAATATTTCTACATGAGCTTTTTGATAATTTTTCTCCATTCCACATTTAAGCATTGAAGAAGGCGCATATTTCTGTCATGTTTCCGATATCTAATATAGGTGAGTGGTGGTCATCAAATATATGTAGAAATATGCATGGTAGAGGTGCCATAAGGAATGCGGTACTGATCATAGAAATATCAGTTGAAGGTATCTGGGTGAATATAAAATAAACTTATATATATAAAACATTAAAAACCTGCAGGGGAGTTAATATCAGGCGTAGGTCCTAATTCTAAAACGGGTAAGGCGTTTGTTGAGTCGCCATTTTTTTCTTTGCTTATCTTTAATAGAAATATCATGTTTTGTAGCAATGTGAGGATCAAGGTTGGGTTAGCCTAAAAAAATAAGGAAATCAGGCAAAAATATAAAACATTATTATTGAAATAAAACGAACATTAAAATACTGTACTGAACCTGTAAAGGGGTCAATATATGCATATCTCTAGTAGTTGGGAGGCTATCATCAAAAAATAAAATTTGTCTAGTTGGGGACTTATCAAGACTATCATGTTTTTCTGAATATTTATTTTGTATTTGTTGATTATTAATGGTAGATATATCAATATTTAAACAATTATATTAAGGAAATAAAGCAGGATTTGTTATCTAAAATAAAAACAAATAAAAAATTTTAAAAAAATGAATGCGTTAAACTTGCAGAGGAGTCAAGATTAGGATCAACTCCCTAGAAATAGTGGGAATATCATCAGAAGCTAAAATGGATGTATTCTAAAAAATAAAAAAATATAAGAATATTTATGCTTTTTAGTATATCTATATTATAATTTTCCGATGTCCTCACTACGTCATCGTGACGTCATGTCATCGCTACGTCATGTCATCGCTACGTCATGTCATCGTTACGTCATGTCATCGGTACGTATTTATTTATTATTTGTTATATTTTATTAAACAGATGTTCATACCAAATTCTGAAATCAGAAGAAGTAATTTATTTGTTGATTTTTTATGAGACTATCATTTTCCTTGACTGAAATCGGAGTGCCAGATACCAATTTTTAGAGATTATCATTTTATTTGAATTCCTGAAATCAGAAGAAATAATTTATTTGTTCATTTTTTATGATCATATCTATTTTTAGCTTATGATGGATGATATTCCCACTAGAGGTTAACCTAATATTGACTTATTTTTTATTTATTCTTTTGTTTTTATTTTAGATCATGTTCATTGCATTTATATTCTTTATATTATTCTTTGTTTTTACTTACCCATATTTAATGTTTGTACAGGTGGTATATTGACTCCTCATCAAGTTCGATGCTTTTATTTTTTTTATTTATTCTTTTGTTTCTATTTTAGATAACAAGCCATGTCTTACCCATATTTAATGATTGTACAGGTGGTATATTGACTCCTCATCAAGTTCAATGCATTTAGTTTATTTATTTATTCTTTTGTTTCTATTTTAGATAACAAGCCATGTCCTAACCTCAGTTAATGATTGTATTCCCACTATTTCTAGAGAGGTTAACCTAATATTGACTCTATTTTTTATTTATTCTTTTGTTTTTATTTTAGATCATGTTCATTGCATTTATATTCTTTATATTATTCTTTGTTTTTATTTTAGATAACAAGCCATGTCTTACCCATATTTAATGATTGTACAGGTGGTATATTGATTCCTCATCAAGTTCAATGCATTTATTTTTTTTATTTATTCTTTTGTTTCTATTTTAGATAACAAGCCATGTCTTACCCTCATTTAAGGATTGTACAGGTGGTATATTGACTCCTCATCAAGTTCAATGCATTTATTTTTTTTATTTATTCTTTTGTTTTTGACTCCTCTTCAGGTTCATTGCAATTATATTCTTTATATTATTCTTTGTTTTTATTTTAGATAACAAGCCCTGTCTTACCCTCACTTAATGATTGTACAGGTGGTATATTGACTCCTCGTCAAGTTCAATGCATTTATTTTTTAAAATTATTCTTTTGTTTTTATTTTAGATAACAAGCCCTGTCTTACCCTCATTTAAGGATTGTACAGGTGGTATATTGACTCCTCATCAAATTCAATGCATTTATTTTTTTTATTTATTCTTTTGTTTCTATATATATATTTTTTTTACTCTTTTATATTATAGTATACATCTATTTTAGCTTCTGATAATGTCCCAACTATTTCTAGAGAGTTGAACCTAATATTGACTCCTCTTCAGGTTCATTGCATTTATATTCTTTATATTATTCTTTGTTTTTATTTTAGATAACAAGCCCTGTCTTACCCTCATTTAATGATTGTACAGGTGGTATATTCTCCTCATCAAGTTCAATGCATTTATTTTTTTTATTTATTCTTATATTCTTTATATTATTCTTTGTTTTTATTTTAGATAACAAGCCCTGTCTTACCCTCATTTAATGATTGTACAGGTGGTATATTGACTCCTCATCAAGTTTAATGCATTTATTTTTTTATTTATTTTTTTGTTTTTATTTTAGATAACAAGCCATGTCCTAACCTCAGTTATTGATTGTTCAGGTGGTGATTTATCCATCATTAATAAAAGAAAAAGATGGCAGATCAATCAAAAAAAGAAACGCACTAGGGATAGCGAGGTCCTACAAAATCTACTAACAACTCAAAATAAGGTTAGCCTTATATATATATTTTTTTATACTCTTTTATATTATAGAATACATCTATTTTAGCTTCTGATAATGTCCCCACTATTTCTAGGGAGTAGAACCTTATATTGACTCCTTTTCAGGTTCAATGCATTTATATTTTTTAATTATTCTTCTGTTTTTATTTTAGATAACAAACTCTTCTTTATTTCCTCCTTATAATTGTTTAAATAATGATATATCTACCATTAATAATCAACAAATACAAAATAAATGTTCAGAAAAACACGATAGTCTTGACAAGTCCCCAACTAGACAAATTTTATTTTTTGATGATAGCCTCCCATCTACTAGAGATATGCATATATTGACCCCTTTACAGGTTCAGTACAGTATTTTAATGTTCGTTTTATTTCAATAATAATGTTTTATATTTATGCCTGATTTCCTTATTTATTTTAGGTTAACCCAAACTTAATCCCTCACATAGCTACAAAACATGATATTTCTATTAAAGATAATCAAAGAAAAAAATGGCGACTCAACAAACGCCTTACCCGTTCTAGAATTACAGGTATGCAGGATAATAAGGACCTACGCCTGATATTAACTCCCTTGAAGGTTTTTAATGTTATATATGTATAGGTTTATTTTATAATCACCCAGATACCGTCAACTGATATTTCTATAACCACTAGCACATTCCCTATGGCACCTCTACCATGTATATTTCGACATATATTTGATGACCACCACTCACCTATATTAGATATCGGAAATATGACAGAAATATGCGCCTTCTGCAATGCTAAAATGTAGAATGGAGAAAAATTATCAAAAAGCTCATGTAGAAATATTCAGTTTTCTACATGTTGTTTGAATGGGTAGGTATTTTTATCTAAAATTTCCCAATTACCACCAAATTTATTACGTTTATTTACCGGGAATCATTGTTCATCATCCCACCTTTTAACAAACATAAGAGCTTATAATTCCGCACTGTCATTCACTTCACTAGGAGTTAATATAAATAATAATTTATCCAATTCGCGATCAGGTAATTATACCTTTCAAATTAATGAACAGGTTCATCATCGCATTGATTCACTCCTACCAACATTAGGGGAAACTCCTAAATTTGCCCATTTATATATACATGATAGTATAAATGAGATAGAAAACAGACATAACCAGGTTCCGTTTTTAGATCGTTGTCTTTTAATGGAATTGCAGGATATTGTTCACACCTACAACCCCTTTGCTTCTCAATTTTTGAGAGTATCTTCTATGATCGCTACTGGCGTTCCTAACATATCCTTAAACTTAAAATCTACTTCAAGTTTTGACGTACGTTCTCGCAATAAACCTACCTCATCTGAAATAGCAGTATTATTACCTGGTGATGGCAGTGATCATATAGCCCATAGAGATATTATCTTAAAAACTAAATCTGGTCTTTTAAGACATATTAATGAGCTCCATTCCTCATACGATCCCTTGCAATATGTTTTTCTATTTCCCAGAGGCGATATTGGATACCATCCATCCATTCATTATAGAAACTCAACTAATAAATATGTTACCTGCAGAGAGTACTATGCCTATCGCTTTATGGTCAGGCAGGATGATGAGAATGTTATTTTAAGATCCAAACGTATTTTTCACCAATTTATTGTCGACAGTTATGCCAAACAGGAAACGCTTCGATTAAATTTTATACGTAATAATCAATCCAAATTACGCGCGGAACTCTATCAAAGCATACATGATGCTATTTTAGAGGGAAATACTAATGCTGACAATCTTGGTAGAAGAATAATTTTGCCTTCTTCTTTTACCGGTGGCCCAAGGCATATGCATTAGCTTTATCAGGACGCAATGGCTATTGTACGCTGCTTTGGTAAACCATCATTATTCATTACTTTCACCTGCAACACTAAATGGGATGAAATAATGCGTGAATTATTTCCTCATCAGACCCCAAACGACCGCCCAGATTTAGTTTGTCGCGTTTTTCGTCAAAAATTAAAATGTCTAAAAGGATTTGCTCTATTATCATGTTCTTGGCAAAGTAATCGCTTATATAGATGTCATAGAATTCCAGAAAAGAGGTTTGCCTCATTGTCATATGTGCCTTATACTAGATAAATCTCATAGGCTACCAACGGCTGATACTTATGATGATGTAGTTTGTTCTGAAATTCCTAACAAAATAACTGAGCCTAAGCTGTTTCAAATTATTAGCAATTTTAATACACATGGGCCATGTGGTATAACATTTATGCTCAAAAAAATATCCTAAATCATTTGTGGATACCTCTTCTATCGATAAGTATGGTTATGCTTTATATAGGCGACGAAATGATGGCGTTACATCCAAAAAAAATTAAACGGATTTATATTTAACAACCGTTGGATTATTCCTTATAATAAACATTTATCAAAAAAATATAATGCACATATAAATGTAGAAATTTGTTCATCTGTCCAGTCCATAAAATACCTTTATAAGTATTGTTACAAAGGCCATGACAGAACTACTGCTTCCGTTTCCATTAATAATGTTGATGAAACTTCCCAGTTCATTGATGCTCGATATATATCCGCCATAGAATCGCTATGGCGTACTTTGGATTTGGAAATGCAGGATCATTCTCCTGCAGTCTATCGTTTAGACCTTCATCTACCCAATCAACATATAATCCTTTTTCAATCAAATACTGATATAAATAATATCTTAACTAAAAATCCTGGTACAAAATTAACCGAATGGTTTAAAATTAATCAACTTGACACAGATGCCAGACATTATATTTATGCAGATTTTGTAAGATATTATGTGTGGAAACCTCTATCTAAACAGTGGTTAAAACGAAAAGGGGTGGTAATAAAGTTATAGGCCGTATACGCACAGTTTCTCCTAAAGAGGGTGAGGTTTTTTATTTAAGACTATTACTTAATTATGTTACTGGGCCTAAATGCTTTGAAGATCTACGCTCTTTTAATGGAATTATCAGTAACACTTTTAAAGATGCATGTATTCGACGTGGTCTGTTATCAGATGATGCGGAATGGAACCATTGTTTAGAGGAAGGTCTTTCATTTAAGATGCCATATCAATTGCGCCAGTTATTTTCTGTTATTTTATTACATTGTGAGCCGAGAGATCCTCTAGGTCTTTGGAATTCTTTTAAATTTTATCTTTGTGAAGATTTTTAAAAGAAAATATCACCAGAGCTGGATAACCTTATCACCGAAAATCTCGCGCTATGCCACATCAATCAAATTTTGATTCAAAATGGTAAATCTCTTAAGGATTTTTTGGGAATGCCTATCCCTTTATTATCCACCCAATCTCCATCTGCTACAGCTAATATTAGGTGTCACCTTATTCGGGAGGAAATTTCCTACGATACTGATGATATGTATAAAAAATATTTGGCTAACTACAATTTATTTAATCGGGATCAAAATATTATCTATGCCAAAATTATGTCCTTGCCCTCCACTCCATCCCATAATTTATTTTTTATAGATGGTCCTGGTGGTACTGGAAAATCATTTCTATTAAATACAATATTATTTAACTTGAGAGCTCAAGGTAAAATTGCTATAGCTGTTGCATCATCTGGCATAGCTTCAACTCTTCTTCATAATGGCCGTACTGCACATTCACGTTTCAACATCCCCTTAAGTATTCATGAAAGTTCCTCATGTAATATTCCTTACCAAAGCCAAATAGCTGAATTGATAAGACAATCGGTAATTATAATATGGGACGAAATATCAATGACTCATAAACATATATTCGAAGCCGTGGATAGGTCATTTCAGAATATAATGAAATTAGACAAACCGTTTGGTGGTAAAATTATTATTTTTGGCGGAGATTTTAGACAGATTTTACTTGTTATTAAACGTGGTGGAAGATGCGACATTGTTAACTCAACCTTAAAACGATCCTATTTATGGTCGCATATAGTGCCATTAAGGCTAGGTATTAATATGAGACTTCTATAATTTCAGGAAGCAAATGATTATCTTATTAATAATAAATACTCAAAATTTCTTTTAAGAGTTGGTGAAGGCTATGAAACATTTGATGGCTCCAGGGATATAAATAAAAATTCCTGAAGATTGTTGTATAGCTTCTAATGATATCGAGGATCTTATTGATTTTGTTTACGATATAGACAATACAATACGCCCTTTAAAACATCATTTGCTCAAAATGCAATCCTGACCCCTAAAAACGTAGATGTCGATTCTATAAATATTAAATTGATTAACAAAATTCCGGGAGATTTAATTACATACATAAGTTCTGATAAAACGATAACCGAGGATGAAGCGACGTTTTATCCCACTGAATTTTTAAACTCTTTAACTATATCAGGATTACCACCTCACAAACATTTACTCAAAGTCGGGGTACCTATAATATTAATGCGTAACTTAAATTCTGTGGTTTGAATAATATGACTAAATTGATTATAACTTCTTTGCTACCAAATATAATTGAGGCGGAATTTGTTTCTGGTAGTTTTCTCAGTACTAAAGTTCTCATTCCTAGAATAAGTTTAATTCCTACAGATTCTGGCTTGCCATTTTCCTTTAAGCGCCGCCAATTTCCCGTGAGACCTGCTTTTGTCATGACAATTAATAAAGCTCAGGGACAAACGTTGAACAAAGTTGGCATCTATTTACCTCATCCTGTTTTTTCACATGGACAGCTATATGTGGCTATGTCTCGAGTTTGTTATCCTCATAAATTAAAGATTATAACCAATGATAAAACAAAGACTACTACCAATGTGGTATATCATGAGGTTATATCCGATTAATCCCGGTTTATACAAATAAGAATGAACATTACTTAGTATGATATTATTTTATAATTTAAACAATTTTATATTATTTAAGCATCCTTTTGTCAGGCCGCTCAATATGCCCTTTTATCTCTGATGAATATTTTGTCTAATTGAAAATTATATCAAAGTACATTTTTAAAATTTAACTAAATGAATATAACAATTTTTAAGGATCCTACTTTTTTAAAAGCTTACCATTTTGTCGGATCCACCATTGCTCTATTATCCCTGCTGATTATTTTGTATAACGCACAGAAAATATACATAGTACATTATTTTTATTATAAATAATATTATATATTATTTTATATCTATTCAAAAAAATCTTCATTTTATTTCAATAATAATGTTTATTTATATTTTTGCCTGATTTTTTTATTTGTCTAGGCTAACCCAACCTTATTCCCTCACATTGCTACAAAACATGATGATTCTATTATTAAAGATAAGCAAAGAAAATAATGACGAATAAACAAACGCCTTACCCGTTCTAGAGTTACTGGTAGACAAAATAATAAAGAACTACGCTTGAAATGAACTCATCTGGAGGTTTTTTTTTATCTTATGTTTTATATCTATGTTTATTTTATTTTCACCCAGTTCTCCAAATGATATTTCTATCACCACTATGACAATACCTATGCCACCTCCACCTATTTTTTAACAAAAATAAACATTTTTATTTATCACTAAATTTTATTATCTCATTCTTTTCTTTCTATCTCTATTATCTATTAACCACTATATCTCAAAACCTTATCACCTTTAATTTATATAATATAATATAATAATTTATACCTTCTTTTTCCCCCCTTTTTTAATCTAATTTTTTAATTACCTTACAATTAATTAACCTTTATCTTAATAACATTACATTTATCATGTTATTTTTTAACTTTTATAATATCATAATAGACTTGATAAGTCCCCCAAAAATTTTATTTGATGATAACCCTCCAACTTATTAGAAATATGCATCTAATATTGACCCTTCTACCGGTTTTACATTATTTTAATGTTTGTTTAATTTCAACAATAGTATATTTATATTTTTGCCTGATTTCTTTATTTGTCTAGGCTAACCCTAATCCCTCACATTGCTACCAAACATGAAGAATCTATTATTAAAGATAAGCAAAGGAAAAAATGGCGATTCAACAAACGCCTTACCCGTTCTAGAGTTACTGGTGGCCAAGATAATAAGGCACTGTGAACTCCTCTGGAGGTTTATTTTGTTTTTTATCTAATGTTTTATATCTATCTGTTTATTTTATATACCCAGTTGCCTCCAAATGATATTTCTATCACCACTAACACAATCCCTATGCCACCTCTGCCTAATTTTTAACAATATAAGCATTTAATTCCACTATCATTCACCTCATTAGGAGTTATTATAAATAATACTTTATCCGATTCCCTGAGGAACTTTCATGAATATTTAGAGAGATGTTCAAACGTGAATGTGTAGTGCAGCCAATTTCATTAACATTATTAATGGGAAAATATGCGATAGTTTTGTCATGGCCTTTATAAAAATACTTACGACCGTTTTATGGTTGAGTTGACAATGTCGTTCATGATTCTATTTTAGAGGGGTATACCAAAATTGACACTTTGGCAGAAATATCATTTCGCGTTCTTCTCCTCAGATTATATAAATTAAATATGATTTTTAAATAAAAGGTAACATCTTTCTTAAAAAACGAATAAAATTCTCATTCTCCGTCATTTTTGACGGGCTATCTACTAGTATATATATATATACACTAACTTTATTATGTGTTGTTAGTATATTTTGCTGGGATCAACAATCCCTATAGCTATTCTTTTGTTGATTGACCTGCCATCTTTTTCTTTCATTAATGACGGATAAATCACCATCTGTACAATCATTAAATGAGGTTAAGACGGTTTGTTTCTAAAATAAAAACAAAAGAATAATTTAAAAAATATAAATGCATTGAACCTGAAGAGGAGTCAATATAAGGTTCAACTCCCTAAAAATAGTGGGAATATCATCAGAAGCTAAAATAGATGTATTCTAAAATATAAAAAAATATAAGAACATTTATGCATTTATATATATATATATAAGGCTAACTTTATTTTGCGTTCTTAGTAGATTTTGTAGGGTCTCACGATCCCTAGTGCGTTTCCTTTTTTGATTGACCTGCCATCTTTTTCTTTTACTAATGACAGATAAATAACCACCTGTACAATCATTAAGTGAGGTTAAGACAGGGCTTGTTATCTAAAATAAAAACAAAAGAATAATTTTAAAAAATAAATGCATTGAACTTGACGAGGAGTCAATATACCACCTGTACAATCATTAAGTGAGGGTAAGACAGGGCTTGTTATCTAAAATAAAAACAAAGAATAATATAAAAAATATAAATGCAATGAACCTGAAGAGGAATCAATATTAGGTTCAACTCCCTAGAAATAGTGGGGACATTATCAGAAGCTAAAATAGATGTATTCTATAATATAAAAGAGTATAAAAAAATATATATAAGGCTAACTTTATTTTGCGTTCTTAGTAGATTTTGTAGGGCCTCGCTATCCCTAGTGCGTTTCTTTTTTTGATTGACCTGCCATCTTTTTCTTTTATTAATGATGGATAAATCACCACCTGTACAATCATTAAGTGAGGTTAGGACATGGCTTGTTATCTAAAATAAAAACTAAAGAATAAATAAAAAAAAATGCATTGAACCTGATGAGGAGTCAATATACCACCTGTACATTCATTAAATGAGGGTAAGACAGGGCTTATTATCTAAAATAAAAACAAAGAATAATATAAAAAATATAAATGCAATGAACCTGAAGAGGAGTCAATATTAGGTTCAACTCCCTAAAAATAGTGGGGACATTATCAGAAGCTAAAATAGATGTATTCTATAATATAAAAGAGTATAAAAAAATATATATAAGGCTAACTTTATTTTGCGTTCTTAGTAGATTTTGTAGGGCCTCGCTATCCCTAGTGCGTTTCTTTTTTTGATTGACTTGCCATCTTTTTCTTTTATTAATGATGGATAAATCACCTCCTGTACAATCATTAACTGAGGTTAGGACATGGCTTGTTGTCTAAAATAAAAACAAAAGAATAAATAAATAAAAATCCATTGAACCTGATGAGGAGTCAATATACCACCTGTACAATCATTAAGTGAGGGTAAGACAGGGCTTGTTATCTAAAATAAAAACAAAAGAATAAATAAAAAACATTAATGTATTAAACCTGAAGAAGAGTCAATATTAGGTTAACCTCTCTAGAAATAGTGGGAATATCATCCATCAGAAGCTAAAATAGAGGATTAGGGTTAGCCTAGACAAATAAAGAAATCAGGCAAAAATATAAATAAACTATTGTTGAAATTAAACAAAAATTAAAATAATGTAAAACCAGTAGATGGGTCAAAATTAGATGCATATTTCTAGTAGTTGGAGGGCTATCATCAAAAAAAATTTTTCGGGGACTTATCAAGCCTATTATGATATTCTAAAAGTTAAAAAATAACATGAATGTAATGTTATTAAGATAAAGGTTAATTAATTGTTAGGTAATTAAAAAAAAAGATTAAAAGGGGGAAAAAATAAGGTATAATTTATGATATTATAAAAATTAAAGTAAAGGAATTGATAAGGTATGGCTATCATCAGAAAATTTTTTTTGGGGACTTATCAAGCCTATTAGAAATCAGGCAAAAATATAAATAAACTATTGTTGAAATTAAACAAACATTAAAATAATGTAAAACCGGTAGATGGGTCAAAATTAGCATATTTCTAGTAGATGGAAGGCTATCATCATAAAAAAATTTTGGGATTAAGTTTAATTAATTGTCAGGTAATTAAAAAATAAGATTAAAAAAGGGGGGGGGGAAGAAGATATAAAAATAATAAAAATTAAATTATAATTGATAATGTTTGGCTATCATCAGGAAAAAATTTTTGGGGGACTTATCAAGCCTATTATGATATTCTAAAAGTTAAAAAATAATATGATGAATGTAATGTTATTAAGTATAAATAGGTTAGGATAAGAATATTTAAATATTTGAATATACTTGGTTATCTTCTTAATTATTGGTTATGAAAGAAAAATATGAGTATAAAAAGATTTCATTAATGTGTATTTTTGGAGGGCTTATCAAGCCTATTGATATTCTAAAAGTTAAAAATAATATGATGAATGTAATGTTATTAAGTATAAATAGGTTAGGATAAGAATATTTAAAATATACTTGGTTATCTTCTTAATTATTGGTTATGAAAGAAAAATATGAGTATAAAAAGATTTCTTTAATGTGTAATTGATAATATGAGATGAAAATTAATAAGGTAATCTAAAAAATAAAGAAAGGATTAAGTGAAATAAAAACATTCATATTTACAAATTTGAGGGAATATTGTTTTTCATCCATGTTAGGTATGTGTACACCATCAAATCCAATCATCTGTTTTAATTAAATAAATAAACAAATAAAAAAAATAAAAATAAATACGTACCGATGACATGACGTAACGATGACGTAGTGAGGATATCGGAAAATTATAATATAGATTATTTACCCAATTTTAGTAAAATTCTGATTTCCAAAATTTGTTTCATCATATTTATTGTTAATATCAGATTCCCAAATCTTCATCACATAGAATTATCATCCAAATTTCAAACAGTCTTAATACCCAAAATATTATACAATATATTCATTTAAAATTTTATCATATTTTCATGTTTAAAAATTGCATTGTGAATATACTTCATTCTTCAGAAATTTCATTATATTATTTAGATTTAATCATCGAACATTTTCATTTGTACCACATTAACTATTTCTGATTTTATTTATTTTCTTTTGCAAATTCATTTATCATTTTTTTGTCAGCAATTATAATAATTCATTCAATATCAGAACCATTACATAATCATAAATCTATCCTTACACAATATTCCATAATTTATTTATTGAATTCTAATTCACAATTTTATCCTTAAAAAATAGCTAATACATTCATATTGCTCAGCATAATAACACATATAAAAATAGTTCATACTTCATTAGTCGATTCATTAATATATTTCATTTGATCAGGTTAATTCCATATCGCCGCCAATATATAGCATATATATAACTTGGATTCATATAATTCTTACTTCAATCAAATAAACCATGTATACAAATAATATTAATCATATTTAAAATATATTATAATATCACAATCATAAGCATCTTCATTCCATAATGCCCAGCAATTATTTTCGAACTTTCTTCCATCTCCAAAACCATATGATCCCGATTGATGATTCTCGTATATCTTCTTGTTGGGTAACTAATCGTAAAAACTACCATCAAATAATGAAATAATATGTATAATAACTATGAACACAATGATATATAAATGAGAAGAATAATGCATTCAAACTCAAAGGCGAGGAATTCTTTAAAATGGATCAAGGATAAATTTTAAATAAAATCATATAATTCATGTAGAGTAAAGTTCTTAGACCCGCAAAGGGCCCCTTAACTATGAAGCCTCTTTTAGAAATGTTTCATTGGGGTTTTAACCACAAATTGTTTTTGGATAAATAAAACTCTTAATTTTTAGCGATTTTTGTTTTAGCAATATTTATTTTAGTGATTAAAGTCCCTCATAATTAAAATAAAATCTTTCTTTTTTGTATTAAATTTAAAAATAACGTACATTTGACTATACTAATAAAAATCTATTTTTTCCTAGTGATAATTTTGAATCTTCTTCACTATACATCTAGACGTTTCTCGTATAGTGGTAGGTCAACAGTTAGTAGCATCATTATCTTTGCCTTTTACACCCCTGAATCTTCTATCCTTGTAGAATCTATATAACATGCAAGCTATAAACAATACTCGATTTCACATTATGAATACGAGGATTAGAGATTATGCCTATTAAATGTAGAAAAATATGCATCCTAGGATTCAGATCTGTAGGTTAGTTATAAATAATTTAGCTTCTTATAATAAAAAATATGCACATTATACTGATAAATAGAGATTAAGCTTAGCCATTTAGATTCAACTCATATGTTTAAAATTATTAGATAATTTATATTTATTTTACAATATGAAATTAAGGCAAAACTTCACTTATACAACAATATCTTAATGGAAATTTTGCATTCAATTATGATCCAACAATTGAAAATAGTATAATATTTACAATTTTAAAGTTATAAAAAGATAATATATATCTTAAGCGTATACAAAAATTCTCAATATCAGAGGTCAGGAATATGAAGTGAATTTTATTGACACTGCAGGACAGGTAATTTTAATTATATATTTGGTAAAATAATATTTTTAAACTTATTTAATATGCTAAAAAAATCTTTTATTGAGATATGCGTTATATATTATTACACATTAGATAGGAAGTTTATTATGTTATATAAATATTGAGATCACACATGAAAAAAATATCTATATACATGCTCACCTATTAATAGATTCTGTTGATATAATTTCCCAGTTTATCAAGATATATAAATATTTAAACTTATCCATGTTATTTTTATAAAAAGTATTCATTTTCTATATCTTTTTCAGGGATATATGCAGTGGGGAGAGACAACCCCCTCTTTCCAAAGCTATGAATATTAATTTATCTTTCCCCCCCCCCCCTCAAAAAAATGATAATTATTTTATGACACCCATAAATTTCAAAGATAATTTTTATTGCATCAATTTTTAATATATAATATAAATAAAATGCAAAAAAAATATACTTTATAAATATTATTTTTAAATTAATAATTTAGATAAATTAGGGGAAGAGAAAGCAACTTTATAATTTCATCAATATTTAATTGTTTAAATAAATTTTTTTCCATTGATAATATGGTTAAATTATTGAGAAATGAATCTTTCATGGTACTAGTCCTGTTTTAATTTAATTTTACTCATGTCTCTTTCAGCAGTACATGAGGTTGTAGGAAGTGCAGCATAAAACACACCTATTTTAAAACTAAAAAAAATTTCTATATTTAATGATGAAAGTATATATACCTCTCCTTTTTGGATTGTAATGTTTGAAGTCTGGAACTTTCAAAATCAATAGGTAGATTTCTCTCTTTCATAAAATCTTGTGCCTTTGAAAAAACATCCAAAAATTCAGTGTTATTATCTATTAGATTAAAAAATAATTATGACAATAATTTATATTATACTTCTCAAATTAATCAAGCAATCTTTTGTTAATTAAATTTGATTTACTGCAAACCCTATATCCTTCGAAATGGTTTGCAATTTTGTACAAGCCAAACTTTTTATTAGCAATATTTTATCCAAAACACAAAGTGATAAGATAAAATCAAATTTTTCTATTCTAAAGACTATAGCACTAGCCATAATGAAAGTGGCAGGATCTTCAGAACCCTTTAAATTAGTTAAAGCTGCCCTCAAGGCATCATTAAGTAGAAAAAAATTACAATAGCTTTATATGACGTTAGCTAGCTTCTAAATGGAAAAACATTTTAAATCTAAATATATAAGGTACTATTACCAAGTGGTATTCTTGATGCGTAGAAATCGTTGCGATTTTTTCATATCATTACACTGACATTTTTTGAGTACCTCATATCTTTTTACACCATTAAAATAGATATAAATCTCATCTAGTATTCCTAGAACATTTCGAAGTTCTTTAATTAATTGGCTTAATTGAACAATGATTAAATTTAATTGATGACAATAACACCAAATAAAAGATGCCTTTGGCGCCTCTGCTCTAATCAAGGCCTGCACACTATTGATTCTTCCACTCAATTTTGAGGCACCAACATAACTTTGCCCAACTAGAAATTCAAGGGGTAAATTTATCGAGCCGAGTTTGGATATTATATTGTGCTTAATATCGAGACTTGTGGATTTCCCATACAATATATGCCGATCAGTCTTTCAACAGGCTTCGGCGTCTCACTATTTTCAACATATATTACTATCAAAGCTATTGCTTCTGATTTCGAAACATCATATGTGCCATCAACTATGATTGAAAAGCGCCTGTTAAATGTAATCTCATTTTGAATTTTTTTTATAACCATATTTTTCATGGTTTCAATGAGAATATTTATCTTATTATATGATAATAGATTTGAATATAATTTCGTTTTTAATCCCTTATTTTTTTTATCCCTTTTTCTTTCTTCATTTTGTTGTATATACATTTTTAGTACAGGTTCAGAATCTGCAATAAGCTTAATAAGGGCCATCATATTGTCTTCTTGTTGCCTGTTCCCCCAGAAGGCTTGGTTACGAGATATTAAATAATCTAAACATCTTATTATAATTCTTATGATAGAACGGTTATTAGCTACACATTCTTTCTGGGGTGTTATAAATTTTAATATCGAATTTTTATTGTGAGAAAGCCTTCCATAATCGGCCATCATATGTGCCTGTGAAGATTCATACAGAATAATATCACGATTAATATTCTGCCATTTATCTACACCTTTACATGTCCATTTTGAATTTGAGTGTGGACCTCAAGCAAAAAACTTTATTCATTTTAATACTATAATTAATCCAATTTCTAGCAATTTTGCTATTGTCAATATTAGTTTTTTCATAAAAGCTTTCATTAAAGGATCTGTTTCTATTATTATTATTATCTTGGGGAATAAATAATGTGTAGGTTGAAGATAATTCTAGATATTTATCAATTATAAATTTGTCAATCCTTCTTCCAACAATATTGATGGGATCATTTGATTCCTAAAAAAAGGGAGGGAGGGACGATAAGATATTTAAATTAAAATATGAATACTACCATCTATTCATATTATGCTTAAAAAATAAGTAGAAAAATTTCCGTCAATATACATTAAATTAAATATTAAGTGGGGGGGGGGGTCATAAACCAGAAATCACTTGATCATGATGGATGTAACAAAACAGTAAAAGAATTAAATAATAAAGAAAATTTAAAAAAAAGATTAAAAAAAAAATTTTTTTTTAAAAAAAAAGTACCCCCACTCAAATTTACTGAAGCGATTGCTTCGGACCCCCCCTTCCCCCCCCCCCCCACTGATTGCATATATTCCATTTTACACTTATTTATCACATTTACTACAGAAATGATTACATTATTAATTTATTCTTAAATGGCAGATTTTTGGCAGACCTCTTTTAATTTAAAAATTTCTGGAATTATTTAGATGAGAAATCCTTTTGTTTTAGCTAAATAGTTCTACTGGTTCCTGAGATAAAGTGGCTCATAGGTGCAAAAAAGAGTCACTTTGGAATCTGTAAAATTTTTGATTCTTATATCTCAAAAACTATTTATTAAAATAAATTATATTATATCATATTGTAGGTAAAAAATCTCTAAGGGTCTATCAAAAAATAAAATAATTTGTCGCCAATTTAAGTCCTTAATTTTGGTTTACCTATATTGTTTTACCTGTGTTTTTAAGTAATAAAGGGAGTTCAGGAAAAAATTTATGCCTTTTATTTAGACACCCTTTATAAATAATATACCATGTCAAAACCTTGGCGACGCTAACAACTTTTCAGAAATATACATTTTTACCAAAATTTGAAAGAAAATAGATGGCGTAATATGAAACTAAGGATTATGGTTGAAAAAATATTGTTTTTAAGGAAAATGAAAATATTGTTAGCAATCTCACTCTGCATAATATTCTTAATTTGCCCGTTCAGATTAATTTTAAAATTAAGCCCATCTGCATGCTTATTATTTTAGATCGTCTGTCTAACAATAATATTAAGGGTTTGGAAAGTGGAAAAACATTTATTCTAGGTGCAAATCAATTAGAATTTTATTCAATATCACTGATGGAAAATTAATGCTGATGAGTTTGTCTAAAATTACTATGAGATATTGGTGATTGTGCTCAATGCCCTGCATCTTCTAAATATTATATTCAAGTTATATCGAATTTATTTTCTACACGAATGAAGAGTATATTACATCACCCCTCTTACTACAGAACATACAAATTTTGTAACTATCACTTCATTAACCTCTAATTTTATAGAAACTCTTTCTGAAAAGCTAAATATTTTACTATTACACTCATTTTTAAATTTAATTTAAATTAAGGAGAATATGCTCATGCTGAAAATTATGCCCTTGTGGTCAAGATTAAGCACAGAGGTTTCACTGGAAGCGCTAGTTACCTTTCCTCCTTTTGTGATTTATTACAAGTCACTTAATAATATCTGAATTTCTCATTCATAATACAATTGCCGGTCATTCATTCCAAAAATATTTAGTTCGTTACTTAACAGATAAATTTCAATGCTGACCAAAAAAATTCATCTACTTTTCAGATAGAGTAGCAATACAATATATGAATCCTATTTGATCAATGTTGGCCACGATGAAGATGATCTAGGAATAAAAGTTGAGTGGTATTACATCAAATCGGTGTAGTAAAGTAAAACGTTTAGTGCCCAGGGCCAGTTTACATACACCTCTTTCAGAACAAATAACTTATCCTTTTGCCTATTCTAAGGAAAATATTATAGGTATAAGATTCCTAATTTATTAATATATTATAATTTTTTCTATTAAGGAATAGTTTTTTTTCCTATATTATATGGAAGACAAATATGAGAAAGAACAAATAATTTTAGGGGAGAGATCTAATAAAGCACGTACAATACCAGGAACGCAAAAAATTTATTCTTTTCATCCAATTTCTCAGGATAAAATTGAAGTTAAATTTTAGATTTGGGTCCACTCTATCGAATATTAAAAAATATCATAAAGACAAATAAGCTAAAATGGCGACTAATATGGCCCCTAAAGTTTGAAGTGAGAGAATTTAAAATATTAATATAATTTCTTTCAATCTTATTTTTAAACAATGCCAGTGCCACTTAGTTACAAATTTTTACCCATTAATTGTAAATAAATATATATATGCCAATAAAATATAAACAGGTTTGTAATAAATTTTGAATTTTGAATTTCATAATATCATGTTAATAAAAAATAATTTAACCAATCAGCCTAATTTTTTTAAGATCAACCATAGCTCATTTTTTTAAATTCTACTTGTTTTGTCCCAAACTTAAAATTTTATTAATTTTAGTAAAAAGGAAGCAAATCATATTTTTTGCCGGTTTTCTTAATTTGCAATTTTTAAATAAAAATTTTAAGTCATACAACTAATAATGATATTTACAATTTTTATCAGACCAATACCCAAAAATAAATCTTTAAGCTAAGTATTTTAAAAATTTATTAACTGACAAGATGGTGCTGATAATGTTTCTATTATTTTATAGACTGAATGGAGTATTGAGGGTCTATATTTATGGGCAAGTTGATCCACAAAAATTTAATTTTATAATAGAAAATAAAATATCATAATCATTCATATCAGATTTGGTCTGGGTAGGATATGACCCTTTTGATTGATAATAGAATGTGCACCTTTATTTACTATATAAATATAATAGTGTAATTAGAATAGCATAAAATATCTGCATGTCATATTTAATTATTAGATTTTAAAAAAATTGTGTACCTTTATACTTATATAAACAAAGTATTATCCTGGGTTGATTATTGAAAAATGGTATTTAGCTTGTAAATTCAATTAAAATAGGCCGTAAATGATAATCACCTTTTTTCACCTTTTCAGGCGACAAAAGGCATAAACAGAATCCTAATTCGGGACTACGGGGCGATAGGAAATTTTATTCAAGCTCAACATACTCGCAAATATTAAGTATAACATTTTACTTGAATATTAATGCGAATTTAATATATGAAAATTAAATGGCTATATAACATGTATCTAAGACAATCAATAGTGGATGGCCTATGCATGAATTCGAACCAAACCCGAACCCAGAGAAGTTTTTTGGGAAAAATCTGAACCCAAACCGAACCTGAACCCCGTTTATAAAATTTTCAAAACCCCGAACCGAACCCGGGAATTTTATTTGAACCCGGGTTCAGTGTATTGTTAAAATCATATATTAAAATATTTATATAATTGTAAATGCAATTATTAATAATTTAATTGAGATTTTATAATATTTTAAAATTTGCAATTAAGTGAAATGTTAATAAATTTTAAACAACTTAATTCATTTACGCCATTTTTAATTTTTTAAAAATTTATTCTCAAAGATTTCTATTGCAGTGTTAATAATTTTTAAACAATTAAATTCATTTACGCCTATTTCTAATTTTTAACTTATTCTCAAAGATTATTAATTAGAGGAAAATAAAAGTGTAAGTTATTATATTGGATATTATTAATTTAAGAATTACGTCTAAATAAAAATTTTTAAATTGTACATGACTGCTTTATAATTATATTTTGCCCATAAATAAAAGAAAAATTTTATTTTTATACCAAATTTATGTCTACTTTTTTAATTATGATAAAATAAATTTTTTTTCTTATCAATTCAAAAATTCTTAAACCCAAGCTGAACCGGAACCAAACCCAGGTTTAAAAATATTTCCCTGAACCGAACTCACCTATACCTTAAATCGAACCCGAAACGAACCCGGGCAAAAATTTTAGTGGGTTCGCATCCCTGGGCCTATGTTTAGAGAAAAAAATCGAAAAAGAGGTGTTAGTTTTTATTGACAAATTGTGAATACATAAATGACAAATTTTAGATGTGATCAGTCCTTTAACTATTACCGGACGAACATTCTTTTTAATTTATTTGCGTAAAATATATAATTATTTATATTAAACTAAATTTTGTTTTAAATATAATTTAAATCCTGGAATGAATTTGCTTATCTTTCTATATTTCTATAAAAAACGAATAATAAAAAAATTATACGAAAGATATAAATTAAAGAAATTTGATACTTTATCAAGTGTATAAAGGGCATTTACCGCCACTGCCCCTCGGTTTAATTGGTATATTT
The DNA here is from genome assembly GCF_954871325.1 of Gordionus sp. m RMFG-2023. Classification (NCBI taxonomy): domain Eukaryota; kingdom Metazoa; phylum Nematomorpha; class Gordioida; order Chordodea; family Parachordodidae; genus Gordionus; species Gordionus sp. m RMFG-2023. Next base: position 21,740,463 of record NC_088775.1, read on the forward strand.
AATAGAAATTCGAAATATTTCGATATAAAAAGTGAAAATATCCTGTTATTGGTAAGTTAGCAACAAAATTTTAACCATAATACATAGTTTCTTAAAGCGCCATCTATTTTCCTTCTTAGTAAAACATATTTGTAAGAGCCGATAGCGTTGCCAATGTTTAGACATTTTATGTATATGTATAAAAGGTGTCTGAATAAAAGGCAAAAAATTTTTTCGAAAACAAAATAAAAACACAGGTAAAGCAATATAGGAGTTAAAGACTCAAATCCACACCAAATTTTTTTATTTTTTGATAGACCTTTAAAGATTTATTTTGCATACAATATGATATATTATATGAGATATATGCATTTTAAAAATTTTACAGATTCTAAAGGATGCTGAGCCCCTATATTTCGAGAACCAGGTGTGCCAGCGAGCCAAAATAAAAGACTTTCTCATTTTTTCATCTAATAATTTCAGAAACTTTAACAATTTTAAAAGGGGTTGGCCGAGTCGTGATCGATTTAACATGGAATGACCATTTAAATTTATATCGTTATCAAGTTTTCATTGACATTATATTTATCTACCATTTTAAAATTTGTCAACAAATCATTTAAAACTTTTCACTGCTATAGTAAAATATTTCAAAAAATATCTATATTACTAACTTATGAGAATATCTAAAATCATTATATAGGAACTTAAGAAAATTAGGAAATCATAGATAACAAATTTCATAAATTTTATGCCATTGTTAGAAGCAGAGCTCTATGAATTTAATATTTGCCTACCTCAACTTGCGGCAACGTAAACCCATTGTTATAAATCTCCTTACCCCCTCTTGGTTACTTTTATATCTCAAAATGAAAGGTTCTTGATTTCAGACAGCACTTACAAATCTACAAATACTATTATCACAGTTCAGATCTATTTCAAATCTTGATGTGAAAGAATTAAATATTTGGCAGATTTTATTTTAAGGATGCTAAAATTTCCTGTAATTCATTACTACTAGCTGAATGCAAAGTGGTAAAAAGGTTAAATATGATTGATAATGTTCCAAAAAAATTTATAGATACTATCTTACTCCTAAACTTTATTTATCTTACTCAGTTCCTAGTTACACTTATTCAACGACACAATAATTGATAATAATTTTTATTTTAATTTTTCGCCAGAATATCAAAATATTACAATTTTAAATTCGATAAAAATATCAAAATTTTTTTAATAATTATTTTCCTAAAAGTTCTCATAATTATTTTTTTTACATCATCTAAAAATCTATTTCCAAAATAATAATCATATCATTTTATTATAATTTTATTTAATACTATAGAAGAAAATTGCTATAAGAAAAAAATATTACACTCACAATAACATGAAGTTTTCCCATAAGGTTTCCGTTGTAACCACCAATGGAGCCGGTACCATTTCAGCCATTCTTTTGGTAGCGGAATTCGTCACGGGCTTTACCTGACATACCATCTCAGGACTATTATGTGAATCACCTGCGCGATATTTAGTAGGCGACTCCCATTCATTCCTTGCGAAATGTAGACTGTCTGTTCATACTTGGCCATAGACGGTCTAATGCTACTCTCCTACAAATTCATGGGTTAGCCGTTTTGTCATCGCACTTTGACTTTCGATTCCATTATCGTTGTTGTTTCCTAAGAGTAATTTACATTTCTTGGACGGCATCTTGCACTGATCCACCATATGATCCTCCGCATAACAGTTGAAACAACGTCTTCTCTTGGGAACGTGGGCTCCTTTTTCTGGTCTGTTCCTGGAATACCCACATCCATCTGCAAACCCATATATATCGGAATGAAGGTTACTTATTGATAGTGACAAAAGTTAATAAATTTTGATTTGGTATCCATAACCAGTTTTTTTCCGAATTTCACAAATCAGAATTTTACCTTTTTAAAGAAATATAATAATAACAAGCGATTTCTTTTTTTAGAAAAAAATCAACATCAATAAACTATTTATTTATTTACAAAAAAAAATGTGCTGTGTGAAAAATAAAAAAAACTTTTACCTTCCAACGGCAATATATATTTATTTTATAAAAATATGAGGTGGGATATACAATAACCCTGATTTACTTAATCGAAAATTATTTATTATTTTCCCTAAATAAAATTAGTTCACTTTATCTTTCATTCATTGGCATTGGTGCGTGTGTAAAGGAAAAATAAATGAATGGAACAACATCAATCCCCTTTTTTATTATCCCATTTCATTTTCCCAAAAGTTCGATTTCACATAGTGATATAATAGCAATACCTTTTGGTTTTAAAAAATTCCAAGACATTCTGGTCTTTCGATCCAAAAATAATTCAACAGGCGTAACTCCTTTACGATTCCTGGAATTATTATAATATAATTGGGCTATCCAAACATCATTTCTTTCTTGTTTGACCTTTTTAATCCAATTTTTCACTATGCCTACCATCCTCTCAGCTTGTCCATTAGATCTAGGATGATATAGTGGAACCAGCACATGCTTTATTTGTAAAGAACTATAGAAATGCCTAAAAATTTTCTTATGAAAGTCGGCCCCCCATCAGACACACTGATTTTTGGAATCCCAAATTTAGCCCACAATTTTTTTAATATTTCGATACCAGTCATGGTCGTTAACCCATGAACTTCTTCATATTCAATCCACTTTGAATATGAATCCAAAATTAAAAAATACATTTTTTTATCTAAATCCAAAAAATCAATGTGGACACGTTCCCACGGTTAACTTGACCTTGGCTACACATTCTTTATGGGACATGGATTCACAGGTATTACATGGAACACATTTATTTGTAATTTTTTCAATTTCTATATTAATACTCGGCCACCAAATATATTCACGGGTTCACAATTTCATCTCTGCCTAGATGACCGGCATGTAATAAATCTAAAATCTTATGCGCAACTTAAATGGTAATACAGCACGATTTCCACGCATTATACAATCGTCCACAATTGACAATTGTTTTTGTATATTTTTATACCAATCATGTCTGATTTTCCAATTTTTACACCCGTTAAACACATTTTTAACTGACTTATCCTTGTCTTTCAAGATATTATATCTTCCCAAGTGGTATCCTCCCTTTAACATAGATTATAAAGTATGAATCAAAGCATCTTCACTCTCTATAATTTTATTATTTATTACTTCATGAAATTGAATCGCATAGTGTTTGAGGATTGAACCTGTGGGATTCGTCACGTCACAACAATGACCATATTAGGAAACGAGATTAATAATAAATTTATAAATATTATTAAATATATAAACCAATATGTATATATAGATATATATATATATTCGTTAAATGAATTGGTTTGTGACTGCTAAATTTATATAAAAATTCATGCACAAATCAGGGTATAAACCTATGTGAGCATAGGGGGTCTTCAAATGAGGTTTATGTGACTATGAGGGTAACTTTATGTGACTAGTGGGTTTAAATTATTACTCCCAGTTATTGAATGACATTGGTTCTTATTTTTCGATAACATGATAGTTTATGATTGTCTTGTATCGTAGGTAAATGAATATACTTGGTAGTAAAAAAAAGAGGATAAAATTAATTTATTACATAGCAACTAGGGGTTGAATTGCGAAAAAGAATTTTTTTAACTTGATTCTAATGGTATTACAGTCAAGTAAAAACATTAATTATATCAATAATTTGGTTTGTGGAAAGTAATTAATAAAATTGTTAAATTCCGATAATTAACAGTTTGAACTTTTGGGAAAATGAAATGGGGTAATAAAAAGGGGATTGATGTTGTTCCATTCATTTTTTTTCCTTTACACACGTACCAATGCCATTGAATGCAAGATAAAGGGAACTAATTTTATTTAGGGAAAATAATAAATAATTTAGTTGATTAAGTAAATCAGGTTTATTGTATATCCACCTCATATTTTTATAAAATAAATGGTAACAGATTAAATCATGGGGAAATTTTCATATATTATTTTTTTTTTATTTATTTTTTTTTAATATTTTTTTTTTTATTTATTTTTTTTAAAATATATTTTTTTATTTATTATTTTTTTTAAATTTAAAAAAATCTTAAGTATATTCAAGAATTTAGAAAAAAAGAGTATATTTAAGAATTTAGAAAAAAAGAGTATATTTAAGAATTTAAAAAAAAGAGTATATTTAAGAATTTAGAAAAAAAAGTATATTTAAGAATTTAGAAAAACAGAGTATATTTAAGAATTTAATAAAAATAGGTATACCAAATAATTAATCAATTTATTTGAATAAACATAACATATATACAATGATAATATAGATATATATATTTTTAAGGAAAAACAAAAATAGTTCTATATAAATTTAACATGTGTGATTGATAAGAAACTCATGATCTTTTAAAAAAGCCATGGTCCTTGTATAAGAAATACACATATTGGTGTTGTTATCCATAAAGAGGTAAAATGTTAAATTTAAAAAACTTTGATATTATATCAAAAAATTTCCTTCAAAATCCACACGATATTTATTTATCAAAAAAAAAATCTAAAAATACGCCAATTGAAAGAAAAAGGTAACATTCAAAAATTTCTACCAAAATCCAGACAATCTAAAAAAAATAAATAAAAAATTTAAAAAAAAATAAATAAAAAAAAATAATAAAAAAAAAATAATATATGAAAATTTCCCCATGATTTAATCTGTTACCGCGAAAAAGAATTTTTTTAACTTTAATGGTATTACAGTCAAGTAAAAACATTAATTATATCAATAATTTGGTTTGTGGAAAGTAATTAATAAAATTGTTAATTCCGATAATTAACAGTTTGAACTTTTGGGAAAATGAAATGGGGTAATAAAAAGGATATTGATGTTGTTCCATTCATTTTTTTTCCTTTACACACGTACCAATGCCATTGAATGCAAGATAAAGGGAACTAATTTTATTTAGGGAAAATAATAAATAATTTAGTTGATTAAGTAAATCAGGTTTATTGTATATCCACCTCATATTTTTATAAAATAAATATATATTGCCGTCGGAAGGAAAAAGTTTTTTTTATTTTTCACACATCACATTTTTTTTTTGTAAATAAATAGATTATAGTGATGTTGATTTTTTTTTAAAAAAAGAAATCGCTTTTTATTATTATATTTCTTAAAAAGGTAAAATTTTGTTTTGTAAAATTCCTGAATTATAAAAAAAACTGGTTATGGATACCATATCAAAATTTATTGACTTTTGTCACTATTAATAAGTAACCTTCATTCCGATAAATATGGGTTTGCAGATGGATGTGGGTATTAGGAACAGACCAGAAAAAGGAGCTTACGTTTTCAAGAGAAGACGTTGTTTCAACTGTTATGCAGAGGATCATTTGGTGGGTCAGTGCATCCAAGAAATGCAAATTACCCTTAGGAAACAACAACGATAATGGAATCAAAAGTCAAAGTGCGATGACAAAACGGCTAACCCATGAATTTGTGGAGAGTAGCATTAGACCGTCTATGGCCAAGGATGAACAGACAACCTCCATTTTGCATGGAATGAATGGAAGTCGCCCACTTAATATCGCACAGGTGATGGCTCAGCATAATAGCCCTGAGATGGTATGTCAGGTAAAGCCCGTGACGAATTCCGCTACCAAAAGAACGGCTGAAATGGTACCGGCTCCAGTGGTGGTTATCACGGAGACCTTATAGGAAAACTTCATGTTATTGTGAATGTAATGTTTTTTATAGCAATTTTCTCCTATTTTAGTATGTAGTAAATTTATAACGTTTTTATATACCTTTTAATATTTTTTTTTTGTTTCTGGTGAATGCCTCTTGCTTATAATGGGGTGGCATGAAATATATGTAGACTACATATATCTTAAAAATTGCATAAAACTGGGACAATATCTTAAAAATGGCATAAAAATAGGCCAGATACTTTGTGCCATATATGAGCAAAATCGCTTGCTTAATATTTTTCTGGATAAAATATTTAATAAGCCACTTTGAAAAATTGGCCGCAATCGAGCCTTTTAACAACATCACTATTGAGAAGTACTACCTCTGAAAATAGATTGAATGGGTGGGCCCTTCTTAAAGTACATAGAGTTGGTTGACACATAATAGAATATTTTATTAAAATATAATTTAAATTTTTATATCAAATATTAAACGCTTTAAAAATTTAATTTTTTACAGTTATTTTTTTGAGATATTTATTTTATAGTGATTCATAAGCCAATTATATACATTTAATATTTTATCATTAATTTATATATTACAAACGTCAATAATTTATAGTCGCTAGTCCTATTTCTGAAACCTGCGATATTCTTAAATAACTTCTAGATTAATTCAAAATTAATTATCCCCCTCCCTCATAGTAAATTCCTCAGTGTGTTCCTGTTTTAGCTATATTATCTATCTATTATTAGATATTGATATTATTAAATTAAATAATATTTAATCATTATTTGTTTAAAAAGTCATTAAAACCACAGGTTTATTTCTTTACAATCAAAATACAAGGCCAATTTCATTTTAAGAACCAATATGGAAAAACACCCAAGAATTTAATATTTGATTTTCTTAAACACACTTTAATATGCATAAGTCAGACGCGTAGCCAGCTGGGTGCCTCCCGCCCATAGCAAAAATTTTTGTAAAAAAAATAAAAGGTTTTTGTGAATTGCAAAGTATTCTCAAAAGTAGGGCTGTGCCGACACATATTTTTCACCGATCCGATCCGATATTGGTTCAAACTTGATCCGATATTTATATTGATCCCCCCCCCCTGAACCAAATGTAATTTAGTAATCAATATTTTTTATGCAAAAATCGAAAATCGAATTATGCATTTAATTTAATTTTTTTATTTCTACAATAATTTAAAAAAAATTATATTATAATAGATAAAATAAATATATTTAATAATATATCCAGTTGGTATGAATTATAAAATTGTAATATTTAATATGTAAAATTATAATATATTAGATTTTTTAAAATAAAATATCCATAATTCAGATACTGTATTTAAAAAAATTCTTTATAAATAATAAAATTGGCGTTATTATTTTAAATTATTTGAAATAAATAAAACTTTGGGTGTTCCTTTCTATTTTTATAAAAAACTTTTAAAATACTATAAATCTATAATTATTTAGAAAATATTATAAATGTAAAATAAATAGGTTCCATTATACCTAAAACGAATTATTTGTTATTCGATATTCGATTCGTATTTTACGAATACGAATTCGAATCGAATAAGGAAAATATATTATTCGTCGAATAATTTTTTATCTATTATTCGATCGAATTATTCGAGATTATTCGACTAAAATAATTTATAGTATTAATATATATTGGAAAATAATCATATATAAATCATATATTATTACTAAGAATTATTTGAAATTATTTCAATTTAATAAAATCTCCTAGTGGAATAATGAAAATTGCGCCAAATTTTGAAACTCCATTTTAATTTATCTCATAATAGACCATTATTTAGAAATTTCTTTTATGATTGAGATGGACGAAGAAGGTAATTTATATAACACATAACATATACAATTATAATAAACTGTTAATCCCATCAAGAATGACGGGCAAACCTGATATTTCTCTTTCATTTGATGATGGAGAAATCATAAATTTGACTTTTTGCTTAAAGTTTTTACCACTTTATTTGTAAAATATTGCTAATGTGAGTTTTTCGTACTTATTTAAGTTACATAGCTTTTTGACAATTTATTATTTCCCCACATTAAAAAGAATATTACTTTGACTTATATATTATTTTAGTTTATGTTAATAACCACAAACTAGTGTTTGGGATTAAAGATCATCATTGAATCTCAGTAGGAATTTCTTATTGCCCAAATCAAATAATCTAAAACTTTCATTATTCTACTATGAATCAAAATTCACAAAAATTTATATTATCTTTATAAAATTATATTCTTGATTCTTTTCCCAATATAATTAAATTTTATAAACAGTGTTTGGAATTAAAACCTATAAATCCAAATCATTTTTGTAAAAAATATTTTATAAGTAAATGAAAAATTGGCTGTTGTCAGATTTATCTTCTACATTATAGATATGAATATTATATTGATTTTTCCACATTGTATATAAATATATTATATATGTATGCTTCTATTTTGTCTCACTAATAAAATTGTTTGTCTTTATCCTTAGTTAAATTTTACAAAATAAATTTTATAATAGATCTTTTTTAATTCATGGTAAATAAAATTTTCGAGTCGAATCGAATATTCGACGAATAGAATCGAATAATCATTTTATTATTCATACGAATACGAATAATAAATTATTCGATTCGTATTTTTGTAGGTATAGGTTCCATGTCAATTCAGCGAAACTTTTATCGCGAAACACTTTTTCGCGAATGAATTTTATAGCGAAACTTTTATCGTGAATCCACATTAGTGAATACTTTTCCGCGAAAACAATATCGCGAAACCTTTAAAGCGAATACATTAGAGAGAAATTTTTATCGCGAATCAATAATCGCGAAAATTTTAATTGTCAATATCGCGAAACATAAATCGCGAAGACAATATAGCTAAAACTATTTCGCGAAACATAACGCGCCCGATTATTATTTTCTTATTATTAAAATAATTTATTTTATTTATATTTAACGTTGATATTTTATTTATCAACAAATAAACATCATATTATATGATATATATTTTTTATTTATATTATTATATTATGAAATGCAAAATCGATTTCTTTTATAAAAAAATGATATGCTATTATTGTAATATTATTTTTGTTACAATTTATTAGTGATTTTACACGCTCAAAATTTTAAGCAAAAAATATTTTTTGAAGTTCAAAAAGTTTTAAACATATTTTGATAAAAATTTTAAATCTTTTTTGAGGAATTCTTTTTGTGAATTTTATTATAAATAAACAATCTTTTATAGATTTTGTTATTATTTTTGTAAAATTATCTATTTTTAAGTATAAGAGGTGGGTTTTCTAAATAATATTTTTTAAAAATATTTTTATTTAACTTATTTATGTATATGATCTTTTTAAGGAAAATAATTTAATCTGACAATTTTTATATTCGTTATTGAAGATGTTCCTTGGAAAAATGACAATTATCATAATCGGTATTTTAAATATATTAGATTATTTTACGGTAAAATATGTATTTTTAACATGTTAAATTAAAATTTTAATTAAGATGCACCATATAAAAGGGACAATTATCATAATCGTTGTTTTTAATTTTTTTTGACATAAATCAGTTAAAATAAGTATTGTTAACATGTATTAATAAAACTGTGAAGATGTACCCAAGATAAGTGACAATTTTCATAATCATTTTTAAAGTTTTTTGAATTTTTTTGACGCAAATGGGCAAAAAATAAATTGCTAACATGTTTAAATAAAACTTCAGTGAAGATGTACCCTAGATAATTGACAATTGCGTTAGGTTTAATTATAGGAAGAAATACGACTTACGTTAAGATAGAGAGTAAAGAGTTAGAAAATATTAAGAATATATTAAGAGAGGAAGATAAGAAGTAATATAAACAACTTCATACGAACGGATAATTACAGACAGATAATTTGCTATAGTTGTGGTCAGCCGGGCCACATGTCGCGCCAATGTGAGATAACGAAGAATCTAAGATGCGCGAGGTGTGGCAAGAATGGCCATGTGGCTATAAGTTGCAGAGTAAACAATTCAATTGTAAGGTTCAATAGTTGTACCCAAGAGGGACACACACAAGAAAATTGCAATAAATGACTAAGAGAGAGATATTTTAATGATAAATTTTGTAATGATAATAATTTTTCTAATGTTGATAATTTAATTCAGATAAGAATAAATATTTTAATTTTAATGATAAATTTTGTAATGATAATAATTTTTCTAATGTTGATAATTTTAATTCAGGTAAGAATAAATATTTTAATTTTAATCATAAATTTTGTAATGATAATAATTTTTCTAATGTTGATAATTTTAATTCAGGTAAGAATAAATATTTTAATTTTAAGGATAAATTTTGTAATAATAATTTTGCTAATGGTGATAATTTTAGTTCAACTAAGAATAAGTATTTTAATGTTAATGATAAATCCGGTGATGATAATGAGTGTTTTAATGTTGATAATTATAATTTGAATATTAATAATAGAAGTATAGGTAAAGAGAGAAATATAAAGATAGAAAGTAGGAATTTTGAAATATATAAAATAAAAGGTTCAACTGGTGTAGATGTACGAAAAATTAAATTAGAGGATTTTTTAATGAAAAATAAATGTCCGAGAGTCAAGATAAAGGCTGAAGAAGCAGAGATATGTTTTTTATTGGATACAGGAGCGGAGATTAGCCTAATGAGTGTAAAAGATTTTAATAAATATTTTCCAAAAGAAAGATTCATTGCAAAGAGAATAAAAGTTAGACAATTAGACGGTAGCATGGTTAAAATTCTAGGTTTTTATGTGATAAAATTGTTAGATATAAATAAGGAAGTAAAGTTATGGATTACGACACTAAAGATGGAGCCTATTTAAGGTTGGAATGACATTGAGAAGATAGGTCCTGAGTATAATTGGTGGTCTTTGTTTGAAAATGTCCGTGAGAAAAATAAAAAAAATAACGAATAAGATAATAAGAAGTGAGGATAAAGAGAAGACTGATTTACCTTGTGTAAGAGTTAAACAGGATATAGTTCTTGATGAACTCAAAAATCGAACACCAGAATTTTTAATTAGATATAGAAGTAACTTAGAAGAAAATAAAGAAATATGAGATATAAAGACAATAGAGGTAAATACAGTCGAAGATAAACAACAAGGAATTAATAAAATGGTAGAACTGAATGTTGTTGAGGACAATTTTAACAAAGAAATAAAGATTATTTTGAATAGATATAAGGAAGTCTTTAAAGAAGAATTAGGAACTCTTAAAGATTTTGAAGTAGATATACGATTAGAACAAGATTATCGACCTAAATATTGCAGCACAAGAAGATTGCCGTTTTTGTGGATAGAAGATATAAATAAGGAATTAGACAAATGGTTAAAAGAAGGAATTATAAAACCAATAGTGCATAGTGTATGGGCAACACCGTTAGTTCCCATAAGAAAACCAGATAACAGTTTAAGACTGTGTATAGACTATAGAGTATCAGTTAACCCGTGGGTAATAAATGAAAGATATCCATTACCTAGAATAGAACAATTGCTGGCTAATTTAAGAGGAGCAACAATTTTTTCAAAAATAGATTTTTCGAATGCTTACTTGCAAATAAAGGTAAGTGAGAGAACAAGTAAGATATTAACGATTACAACGCATAGAGGATTATTTGCTTTTTGTCGTTTACCATTTGGTTTGAAAGTATCAGCTCCAATATTTCAAAGAACTATGGCGGCATTATTTCAAGGAATAAAGGGAATAATGTATTATTTAGACGATGTTTTGATATCTGGTAGAACAGAAGAAGAACACAATGCTAGGTTAGTTAAAGTGTTAGATATTATATTAGAAAATGGTTTAAAAGCTAATATTAATTAAAGTGTTTTTGGAGTAAGAAAAATAAAGTATTTAGGACATATTATAAAGGGAGATGAAATTACTCCAATTGCAAAGAATATAGATAAGATAATGAATATGAGAGCCCCAAATAATAAAATTAAAGTACAGGCGTTTTTGGGAGCAACGAATTATTATCATCGGTTTGTTCAAAATTTTGCAGAAATCGCCTCACCGTTGTATGATTTATTAAAGAAAAATAAAAAGCTTGAATGGGGAGAAACACAGGAGAAAAGTTTTGAAACATTGAAGATAAAGATGGTAGAGAAACCGATTTTAAATTGTTTTAATGAGAAATTAGATATTATATTAGCGGTTGATGCATCTAATGAAGGTATAGGAGGAGTTTTATTACAGATGACCGATAAGGTTGAGAAACCGATTTTATTTTTATCGAGACGGTTTAGTAGCACTGAGAAAAATTACTCCACTATCGAGAGAGAGGCTCTGGCTGTGAAATTCGGGCTTAGAAGTGCAAAGAATATCTGATTGGAAGAAGGTTTATTTTATAAACGGATCATAAGCCGTTGGTAAATTTATTCAAGAAAGAAAATAAAGAACTTATGATGTCACCAAGACTACAGAGATGGTTAATTTTAGTTGGTAATTTCGATTTTGAGATAAGATTCAGAGCAGGTAAACAAAATTGTTTACCAGATATATTATCGAGATTGTTTAAAAAAGACAGTGCAAACAAGGATACAGTAATCAATAGTTTAGAATATATGGAAGATGAGGAAAAATTAAATAGTAAAGTTATAAGAGCTTTGAAGATAGATACAAGAGAAGAACCGATAACGTTTGAAAGAATAGAGGAAATATCCAAAAAAGATGAAGAATTAATAAGAATTAGAACTTGTTTGAAAGGAGAGGCAGAATGGAAAGGTGAAGACAAATCTTTTAAAAATATAAGGAATGAATTAAATATAGAAGACAATTGTTTATTGAGAGGATATCGATAGTGATACCGATTAAGTTAAGAAAAGATACATTAGCCGTATTACATTCAGGACATCAAGGCATAGAAAGGAAGAATAAAGCAAGAGAATATATTTGGTGGCCCAAGATGTATAGTGAAATTGAAGAATTAGCTAGAAGCTGCGAGACATGTAACATGTGGGATAATGTACCACCAAAGAATAAAGCAGAAAAATGGCTAGAAACGGACATTCCATGTAAAAGAATACATGTAGATTTTTTAGAATATGAAAAAAGAAGATATTTTATTATGGTAGATGCTGGATCGAAATGGATAGACTGTCAACAGGTTTCAGGTTTAACGACGAAGATAGCGTTGACTAAAATAAAATATTTTGCAGGTAAATACTATTAATGGAAACTTTACTTTCGGATGGAGGCCCAGTATTTAAAGGTAGAGTTTTTAATCTGTGATAGGTGGAATATTAAACATTTAGTATCGCCAACACATTACCCGAGAAGTAATGGGCAAGCCGAGAGAATGGTAGCTATTGTTAAAAGCTGGCTAAAAAAAGAAAAATATGGAGAGGGGAAATGGTGGCTGTTATTATTAGCATATAACAATACTAAAACGAGCAAAGGAAATTCACCATCAGAGATGTTTTTAGGTAGAAAAACAAGAACGGAATTAGATTTTTTGAAAGAAAGAATAAATCAAAAGGAGGATACATATGATGATAAATTTAAAGTTGGAAGTCTAGTATGGATTCTACTGTTTGAGGGTCCAGTTAAATGGGGGAAGGGTAAAGTAAGAATATAGGGGGAAAAAAGTAGAAGTAGAGATTGAAGGGCAAGAAGGCACTTTTACTAGACACCTAAAACAAGTAAGACTGAGAAGCTTAAGTAAAAGATATGGGAGACAATTAAAAGAAATAAATTGATGATAGACATTATTATGAGAATCATATTGATGATATACTTAATTATGAGAATCAATTGTTACAGAGATAAATTGAGGATAGACATAATTATGAGAATCATATTGATGATAGACAAAATGATGAGAATCATAATTTACCAGGGGATACAATTAAAAGAAATAAATTGATGATAGACATTATTATGAGAATCATTGATGATAGACATTATTATGAGAATCATATTGATGATATACTTAATTATGAGAATCAATTGTTAAAGAGATAAATTGAGGATAGACATATGAAAATCATATTGATGATAGACATAATGATGAGAATCATAATTTATCAGGGGATACAATTAAAAGAAGATAAATTGATGATAGACCTAATTTGAGAATTATATTGTTAGATGAAAGAAAATTGATGATAGACATAATTAGGAGAATCATAATTTCAAGAGATCAATGAGGAGAATAATCATTCTCGAGGAAATAAATTTAATGATAGACCTAATTATGAGGGTTTTAACGGTGAAGAAATTAATTATTAGAAGATTATGAAAGATATATATTTTTATAGTAATTTTATAGATGGCATCATATGTCAGAGTAGGAAATAAGATTATCAAGATGGAAATCAGAGAAGCAGAGGGAGCGGCCGAATCAAACAGATGGATCGAAGCGGCAAGGGCAGAAGCCCAACAAAGATACGGAGAGTTACTGCAGGAAATACCCAGAAAACAAAGGATAGAACGACGAATGGAGCCATATTGGGTTCGGAAGAATCGATTAGCATGTTGGGCGTGCGGAGGAATGCATAAATTAAGGTTTTGTCCGACGACAACAGCGTCCTCAATGAACGGTTCAGAGTTGGAGGTGCGAGAAGGTGGGGGACTAACGAAGGAAGCCTTGGAAAGCTAATCTTAAAGGGTGGAGGTGTTGTATTCAAATATATATGAGCTATTATTAATTTTGTTGTATTCAAATATATATAGATGAACTATTATTAATTTTGTTGTATTCAAATATATAGATATAACTATGATTAATTTGAATATGTAAAAAAAAGAAAAAGAAAACGATGTCTATTAATATTTATAATTTTTGATTATTGTTGAAAAAGATACTTGTAATTTTTCATTACTTATTTTTTTGATGAATTTTTATGATTTTATAATTTTGGAATATTAAAAAGATGAATAAAAATGAAAAGATTTTAAAATAAGAAAATCATTTTTAAAGTTAAAAAAAAAGGAAATTAGAATTAAACTGGTTACGGTCTCCGACAAGTGATTATAATTGAGTGTAACATTCGTAATATTACCGAATTTAGTAAATTTTATATATTAATTTATTTATCAATAGATTCCTTCATTGTATTCAGTCTCTCCCACTAGCCTCAGCAAAGAAATATCAATCCCATATTAAGGACTGGTACAGTTGATAAATAAAATAATATATAAAATTTACTAAATTCGGTAATCTTACGCATGTTACACTCAATTATAATCACTTGTCGGAGACCGTAACCAGCTTAATTCTAATTTCCTTTTTTTTAACATTAACGATTTTCTTATTTTAAAATCTTTTCATTTTTATTCATCTTTTTAATATTCCAAAATTATAAAATCATTAAAATTCATCAAAAAAATAAGTAATGAAAAATTACAAGTATCTTTTTCAACAATAATCAAAAATTATAAATATTCATAGACATCGTTTTCTTTTTTTTTTACATATTCAAATTAATCATAGTCATTGGTGTACGCAGCGGGGAGGGGCAGGGGAACAAATCTCTCCCCCCCCCCCTCCCAAAACCAAAATGCAGATGCCGGACATATTTTTCAAAAATATTATTTTTTATATTTTATTATAATTATTCATATCTATTTCTTTTTAAATTTTTATATTATTACCTTTTTCATTTACTAATTTACTTTATCAATTAATTTCATTTTCAAGTTTTCTTTGTGGCATAATATTTATCTATTATTTTTAAATTTCCCGGTATTATAATTTTCAAATTTCTAGTCATGGATATTAGACCTTTTTTTTAAAAACGCTGAAGGTGAAAATCATGCCAAAAAGCAAAAAAGTATAGTATGATAATTTAATAAACAAAAGCTGTGAACTGATGATTTCCTCAAAAGAATCAATTCAAAAGGGGGATATGATTCCCATTTCATCAATAATTGATAAAAATAGGGTTAAAATTGCAAAAGAAAATAGAGGCAAGATAAAACTAACTATTGAGGCTGTTTTATATTGTGGCTTGCAAGGCCTAGCACTTCGTGGCCACAAGGATTCAGGAAGCTTAAATTTTAATAATAATGATAACGAAGGTAATTTCCGTGGACTTTTAAAATTTAAAGCATTAGGAGATCCTGTATTAATACAGAGCCTCATTAGTACCAATAAAAATGCTACTTATCTCAGCCCTAGGATATAAAATGAGATAATTGATATTTGCAACAATATCATTTTAGAAAAATTGATTGTTGAAATCAATTCTGCCCCATGCTTCTCAATTTTGGCAGATGAGACCACGGACATTGCTGGCATTGAGCAGATGTCGTTGTGTGCGCGATATGTAGATAGATACTCATAAAAACATTATCAAGGAAAGTTTCTCCAATTTATTCCTGTTTCAAGCAAGACTGGGTCTGCTTTAGCTGATGTAATATTTGTGAATCTTAAAAAATTAAAAGTAATAATTTATCTTATTATATAATTATTTTAAAAAATATAGCTAAATATAAATATAATACGTGGGCAAGGGTATGATGGAGCACGTGCAATGAGTGGACAATTCAATGGGCTTCAGGCATTTATTTAAAAAAAAATGCCCAACGCTATATATGTCCACTGTGCTGCCCATTCACTCAACTTAGCAATATCGGATTCATGTTCTTTACCATTGATATCAAATTGCTTAGGTTTTTAATTATTAAATTAATTTTTTTTATTTATATCAGGTAAAATATCTAGCATCTATGAGATGTTTAGATACCCCAAGCGTCAAAATATTTTGAACAGAATTATATCTGAAACTCCTTGCCCAACAAGGAGAAAAAAATTGCAAAAAGCTTGTCCAACAAGATGGAGTCCAAGCAGTAACAGCTTTTATCGAGTTAGAAGAGCCGATTATTAATGCTCTTATAAAAATATCACAATGTCTGAAAAAGATATTTCTTCAGAAGCACACGCAAGTTACTGGATTCAATACTTATACCAAATTTTTTTTTCGCATAAGAATGTATTAATAAATTATTTAATTATACAACTATTTTATGTAATACTTTTCAAAAACCTGAAATTGATTTGATTGAGATGATGAGAATAGCAGAGACAATTTTATTAGAAATCAAAGAAATTAGAGCTAATGCTGATGAGGAATTTCATATTTTATATGTTAATGTTGAATCAAAAGCAGAGCTATACGAGTTCAATATTTGTCTCCCTCGAATTACAGTAAGGCAAACTTATCGTCCAAATATTAATATAGGGTCAATAGAAGAATATTATATAATAAATGTCCTTATACCTCTTTTGGATACATTTATAACCTAAGTAAATGAAAGGTTTTTAATTTATCAAGAAACACATATCAATCTGCAGATATTACTTCCGCAAAAGCCCTTTGAACCTTTTTCAGATGGTGATAGAAAAAAAAAATATTTGGAAGATTTTTATCGTGAAGACATTAATGTATCTCATGATGCTTTATTAGCTGAACGCCAACTATGGTATAAAAGATTATATGGTTGATATAGTCCCAAAAAATGCTATGATGCTTTGCATCATTTCAAACATCTTTTAGATTATTTTACCAATATATTGAAATTATTATATATATTAGCAACTCTTCCCATTAGTACTGCAACTAATGAGAGAACATTCTCTTCTTTAAGAAGATTAAAAACGTACCTAAGAAGTACAACTTCTGAAAGTAGGTTGAATGGTCTGGCCCTTTTGAATATTCATAGGCATTTGACGCCAAACATGGATAAGATAATTGGAAAATTAGCTCCCTCCCAACGAAGATTGGATTTTACATAATAAAAATATAATGTTTCTATAATATTTTTTGTGCTATCATTTTTTAATGTCTTATATATTTTTCTTTTACATAAAAAATATAATTATTCATATTTCCAACATTTAGATTTTTTATACTTTATAAATATATAAATTTTAAAAGCTCAAAAAAATTTAAATTTCTATTATATTTTATTTATTTTATAGTCATCATATCCTGGTTATATCCACTTAATATTTTATAATTCAGATTTATTTAAAGTATTTATATGCCGCCGGTTATATTCATTCGTTTAATATTTTTTAAAATCAAATTTATTTTTATATATCGGTTTATATATTTAATTTTTTATAATTCATATTAATTTAAATTTGTATATTAGAAATAGTTATTAGTCCTAATAAATGTATGCTTGATATTTTAAAATAATAATTTTATTTAAAAAAATTTTAATTATCCCCCCCCCCCCCCACATCAAATTCCTGCGTACGCTACTGATCATAGTTATATCTATATATTTGAATACAACAAAATTAATAATAGTTCATCTATATATATTTGAATACACAAAATTAATAATAGCTCATATATATATATTTGAGTACAACAGTCATAATCGTTATTTTTAAAGTTTTTTGAATTTTTTTGAAGCATATGGGCAAAAATAGAAATTGCTAACATGTTAAAATAAAATATCAATGAAGATGTACCATAGATAAGTGACAATTGTTATAATCATTGTTTTTAAAGTTTTTTTAAATTTTTTGATACAAAAGGGTAAAAATATAGATTGAAAAAATGTCAAATTAAAATTTCATGAAGATGTACCATATAAAAGTGACAATTGTCATAATCTTTATTTTTAAAAGTTTTCAATTTTTTTGAAGCAAATGGGTTAAAATATAAATTGCTAACATGTTAAAATAATATTTCAGTAAAGATGTACCCTAGATAAGTGACAATAGTCATCATCGTTATTTTTAAAGTTTTTGAATTGTTTGACGCAATTGGACAAAAATATATATTGTTAACATATAATAAAATTTCAGTCGAAACAAAAAAACAAATTATTTTCATTCTCATAAACGTTGCTCCTTTTATCCTGCTTAAAATTTGATTAAAATATGCAAAATGATTATTAAAGATAGTTGTAACCTATGTTAAATTCTAAACTTTTAAGACATAGATTCGCAATCTTATTCCTTTAATTAAATTTTAATTCTACATCATAAAAATGTATAACCTTGCATTCACAGTTAGCAAATATTTTTGTATACTCGTGGCAAAATAGTGCTGATTATGAATTCAGGGTAGGATTTTTATAGAAAGAACTTAAAAACCATGTGAATATTATTTATATGACATAATCAACATCCTATAAATTTAATGTTAAGATTTTATTATGGTTAAAATGGATTACATTCTATATTTTAACCGTTTACATCAAAGAACTTTAAAAATAACGTTTATAAAAATTGTCACTTTTCAATAGTATATTTTCATGAAATTTTAATTTAACATGTTTTGCGTCAAAAAAATTCAAAAAACTTTAAAAATAACGCTTATGACAATTGTCACTTATCTAGGGTACATTTTCACTGAAAATTTATTTTAACATGTTTGCAATATTTATTTTTGCCCATTTGCGTCTAAAAAATTCAAATAATTTTAAAAATAACGATCATGACAATTGTCACCTTTCTATGGTACATCTTCATGAAATTTTAATTTAACATGTTTATAATCTATATTTTTATCCATTTGCGTTAAAAAAATACAAAAAACTTTAAAAACACCATTCTCAACCCTACCCCCTCAGATTTTTCTAAATATTTTAAAATCTTCACGTTTTATTTAAATATGTTATCAATACTTATTTTGGCCCATTTACGTCAAAAAAAGTTTAAAAATAATGATTATAATAATTGTCACTTATCTAGGGTACATCTTCACTGAAGTTTTATTTAAACATGCTAGCAATATTTATTCTAACCCATTTTGGTCAAAAAAAATTCAAAAACTTTAAAAATAACGATTATGACAATTGTCACTTTTCAATGGTACATCTTCATGAAATTTTAATTTAGCATGTTTACAATTAATATTTTTACCCATTTACAACAAAAGAATTCAAAATAAACAACGATTATAACAATTGTAACTTATCTATGGTACATCTTCACTGAAATTTTAAGACATGTTAGCAACTTATTTTAGCCCATTTACGTCAAAAAAATTCAAAATATAAAATTGACAATTGTCACTTTTCTAAGGTATACCTTGATGAAATTTTAATTTAACATGTTTACAATCGATATTTTTACCCATTTACGTTAAAAAAATTTAAAAAAGCTTAAAAATAATGATTATGATAATATTCACTATCTAGGATACATCTTCACTGAAATTTTATTTAAACATACTAGCAAAACGCATTTTGATCAAAAAAATTCAATAAACTTTAAAAATAACGATTATGACAATTGTCAATTTTCAATGGTAAATCTTTATGAAATTTTAATTTACCATGTTTACAATCTATATTTTTACCCATTTGCAACAAAAAAATTCAAAAACTTTATAAACAACGATTATGACAATTGTAACTTATATCTATGGTACATCATTACTGAAATTTTATTTTAACATGTAACAACTTATATTTTTGCCCATTTACGTCAAGAAATTGTAAAAAAAACTCTAAAAATAATGATTATGACAATTGTCGCTTTTATATGGTACATCCTAATTGAAATTATAATTTAACATGTTAAAAATACATATTTTTGCCCATTAGCGTTAAAAAAATCTAATATGTTTAAAAATACCGATTATGATAATTGCCATATTTCCAAGGAACATCTTCATTGAATTTATAATTTAACATCTTTACAATATAAATGATATTTTTACCCTTTTGAGTCAATAAATTTCAAAAATCTTAATAAATAACGAACTGACAATTGTCACATTAAATTATTTTCCTTAAAAGGATCATATAAAATAATTAAATAAGTTGAATATAAATATTTAAAAAAAAAATTATTTAGAAAACCCACCTCTTTTAATATATTTAAGAAATAGATAATTTTACAAAAATGATAAAAAAAACTATAAAAGATTTCACTTAAAAATTGTACATTTATAATAAATTTCACAAAAGAATTCCTCAAAAAAAATATATTTACAAAGAAATTTAAAATTTTTATCAAAATATGTTCAAAAATCTTTTTAAACTTCAAGAAATATTTTTTACTTAAAATCTTGGGCGTTAAAATCACTAATAATTGTAACAAAAATAATATTACAATAGTAGCATATCATTTTTTTTATTAAAAAACATCAAATAATAAATATTATGTTTTCTTTTAAATAAATGCATTCGCAATATATTTATTGTTTCGCGGTAATGCGCTCGCGATAAAAACTTCGCGCAAACATATTCGCGATAAAATATTCGCTATAAAGTGTTCGCGTAAAATGTTTCGCTAAAATGTATTCGCTCTAATAAATTCGCGGTTAAGGTTTCGCGGAAATAAATTCGCGATAATGGCTTCGCGATAATGGCTTCGCGAAATTGTCTTCGTTATAAATGTTTCGCGGAGATAAATTCGCAGAATTGGTTTCGCGATTTTACCTTCGCTATAAAAACTTTTCGCGATAAACGACATTAAGTTTATCGAAAAAGTGTTTCGCGATAAAAGTTTCGCTGAATTGACCTGATACGAAATAAATATACATAACATAAAATAAAATAACAAAAATAGAAAAATAAAAATATCGGATCCTGCAGGCTCGGTCTATATAGGGAACTTACCTAAAATGTCGTTAAAAGGTTATAATAATATTTTAAATTTTAGCAAAAATTAAAATTAATTTAAATATTTCTTCCATGTGTATTAATATTTTATCACACAAAAATTTAAATAGATTTTCATACATTTTTTTAAAAATCTTAATTATTAATAGATAAAAATTTTATCCTAAAAAAATTCTATTTAATTTATCTACTAATAACTCTAATTAGGCAAAATTTCTAGAGTGTATAAAATGCTCAGAAATCCAAAGAGACAGAAGTTGCTGAATATAATTATTTCTTAGACTTCTTAAGCTACAAGAAAAGGTATTCGGCAAGATGGAGCCTTTGACATTAAGCGTTACCGCCTTTTTGGATCTAGAAGAATCTATTTTGATTGCCTTTTAAGAAATATCGGAATGACCTGAACCAGAAATTTATGAAGGTTACACAACAATTTTTGCAATATTTTTCAAAAAAATGATTTGGATTTGGTTGAGGTTATGATAAGCGAATATTATTATATTACAACTTATAAGAGCTGATATCCACCAATACTTTTACAATATTTGTGTGATTGTTGAGGCTAAGCGAAATTATATGATCTTGATCAAAAGCTTCTACTTGCATGTAGACAAACAATCGTTGCAGTATTAGCATGGACTCAATTGAGGATTACTATAGAATAACTGTTATTCCACTTATGGATACATTTTTAAATCAATTAGCCATTTGCGATTTATCAAATGGCTCTATCCAATTTACATATATTATTACCTATAAATCTGTCTGAGGATTAAATCTTGATATTGAAAATTAAATATTTCGCACAATTATATTCAACCTAATCTTCATTACGAAGAATTAAAACTTATCTTAGAATTGTGACATTAAAAAATTGATTTATACTAGCTCTGCTTAATATACATAGATATGTAATCCCCAATACAGAACAACCTATTGAAAAATTGGAGCAATCGCATAGAAGATGAAATCTCCATTCATGAATGATATTTTGATTAACTTTTTAAATTATCATATAATGTTTAATTCATAATTTATTGTGATTTATATTCCTATTTAGATCGCTGTAATATTTTTTACAATATTATATTCGCTCTTAAATATTTTGTATTTTCCTATATTTTATTATTTGTGTTCAAAATTGTCATTTTTTAAAATGATTTGCTATGATAAATTTAATATGATTATTAGTTCTGATAAATTTTTTATGTTCCAAGAAAATCTTTTTAATATTTAAAAAATTATCCCCCCCCCCACCCCTATAGAAAAACCCTGGCTACATGCCTGGCATAAGGGGGTTTCCATTGTATAAAAAGACTTTCATATAGGAGTATCTAAAATTCATCTTTTGAGAGAAGGCAACTCTGATATTTGGCAATATTTTTCTGGCTAATATATTGATGGAATAAATGATAACACAATATTTATTGCATCATAAATTGATGAAATATGGAACTCTTTCGTGTTGTTAAACTGCCCAGTTTGAGCCGATTTTTAAAAACGACTAACTTAGCCAGAAAAATATTGCCTAAGTCTCGAGATTTTGCTAAGAGATGTCCAAACCTTTGTGCCATCTATGAGTAAAATTCATTGCGTAATATTTTTCTGGATAAAATATCGAGTTAGCCATTTTTAAAAATCGGCTCAAAACAAGCCGTTAGCACTTTAAACTCTTTGTTATTGAATGAATGATACACATTGCATCATAAAAGAAATACATGCCAATTTTTAATATATAACTTTAATATAATTTAAAAAATAATGATATTGGCATTAGAGGTCTACAATAAGCGGGTTTATGGCCCATAAGCCCGCCCGCATATAAGTTTAAAATTACCCTCCCCATTAGGCTATAAATTTTTACCCATCCGCCTATTATATAATTTTTTACCCCATGCCGCTCATAAATTAAATAAGCTCATTCTTTCAATTTTTTAAAAATCTAATTAAATTTTCAGCGCTACACCCCTACAAAAAACTTTTATAATTTAGGAAATTGCTATATTAAGCTAGAAAAAATATTCAATTTAAATTACGGAGAAGGAATTTATTTGATTTAATAAAATATTTATCTAAAAAATTAAAATATAGAATTAATATTTATTGATATTATTTCTAATTATAATGCAAATAATAATGAATCCACATTTTCTGAATTCACGCACATTCCTTTTTGTTCTATAAGCCTTCCAGCATTGTTAATTCCTCGTTCAGAAGAAGCACTGGTTAATCTTGATAGCTTCGATCAATTTTTTTCTTGTCGTTTCCACCAAAGTAGGATATCCCTTTGAAGTATATTCTCTACTTAAGTGAGATATTTAAATATAAAGTGAAACCATTAATAATAAATAAAACAATTTAAATTAATTGTTTATAAAGGCTAAACTTAAATTAGTAGCTTAAAATTTTGTTAAATTATACAAAAACTCGCTACTTTAAGATTTAAATATTTTGTTATGTCATTAGGTAAGGAGCTCTCCTCTCTAACAGTCACACCTAGTGTTGTTAAACTACCTAACTTTAGTCAACTATAAAACAGTGTAGCCAATTTTTAACCAAAAATATTAGAATCAATCTTCAAGTTGAGACTCAACTTAGAAGCTTAATTCAATTTTTTTAGGCTACAAGCTTGACTAAGCCACAGTAGAGATGGTCAAAGTTAGGTAATTTAACAACACTAGTCACACATTCCCATCTGTTGTTTAATTTTGACGTGGATATTTTCATCCACGTTGATATTATATTCTTCCATGCAAATACATGTTTTCGATATCAACACATCCTCAGATATCGAATTGAAAATGTTGAAATTTCATGGAATTTTTCTTAACTCGCCCGACCGCAAGCTCGTTCTATAAAAAATTTAACCCGCCCGCACGCCCACTGAGATGAGCGGGTGTGGGCGGGCTTAAACCCCGCCCAATGCTGGCTTCTAATTAGCATTATATATAATTCTTGTTTTGATATTATATTTTAGGATGATACATCACTCTATGCACAATCATATTTCTTAGGTTCACATGGCTATATCATAGTTTATTCAATATCCAATTTGAAAAGGTATGTTATAGTTATTAATTTTTAATCATTAAAATTACTTACGTTTTTCATTATATAATAATTAAAGTTTTAAGTTCTAAAATGATTATTATACAAACTGAAATTTTATAATTATCAATTTTCTATTTGATAAAAAGTGGATTTAGAACCTGGACTAAAAAAGATTCTAGTTATTATTATTTTAAAAAAGTTGATCCGGGTTCATATTTTAAAAAAGGTTCCGGTTTTTAGTTAATTTTATTCCGAGAGTTTTGATTCAAGATGTAAACTTTATTAATCATCAATAAAAAATATTTAAAAAAAATACGAATTGAATATTTTTGAAAAATTATTCCATTGGCAAAATAAATATTTATGAAATATTTTTAAAAATAATAAAGTATTCTATTACTAGTTTAATTTAAAAAAAGAATAGATGGAGAAATAAAGTTTCCAAAGGATTGGCTACTTCTTAAAATAATTTTGTATTTACAAATAATTTTATTAGAATTTTAAATCGAATAATTCGAGTTCGCCATTGTTTTATGCCATGCTCACTTTAATTTATTTTGCATTTAGATGATAAAAAATATTTTATTTAGTATATTAATTATTTTTTACTCTTGATTTTATAAAAATAAATCCAAATTAGCTTTGAAGTTGCTTCTCATATATATGAGAGAATTCTACGCATGACAGGAAAGATACAGTATGAAATAATTAATTTATTTTTTTTTAATTTATCATAATCATAATAATAATACATATTGCCTAGTGTTGTTAAACGGCTCGATTTTTAAAATGGCTAACCCAATATTTTAGACATAAATATTACGCAAGCCTGCAGATTTTGCTCATAGATAAAAGAAAAGTTTGGACATCCATTAAAGAAATCCCGAGATTTGCATAAAAATATTGGGTTAGCCATTTAACAACACTTAATATTGGGTGACTAAACTTTTATGAATTATAAAATTGGCAAGATTTTGTAGTTTCATTTTTATTTATCCCTGCAACATCGTATCGGATCACCATTTTTAAATCCTTCCGGTTCTTTTGAAATAACTCATGTTCGGATTTTTTAAATATATATATAACGCATTTATTTTTTTAAAAATTAAAATTTATAAATCAAAAATTATCTTTGTCATTCTTAAAATATTTGAATTTAATTTTAAAAAAAAAGTAGTTATAAAACAAAACAAAATATCATTTTCAGAGGAATGAAATATTTTACTGGATAAAGATATACTAATAAATTTTAATATATTTTATATTGAATTAATTTTATATTCTATACATAATATAGTTAATAAATACCTTATAAGATCCATATGGCCCTGGCAAGGTCATTTAATTTTTTAGTACCAGGTAATAGTAAAAAAATTGGAACCGGTACATCTCAAATAATATTCAATTTTTTTAAAAAAAAGTTATATCTTTAAACAATCCGTACATTGGAAAATTACTTCTTATCATGGCGAAGAACTGGAATGAAAAGGAACATTAATATCTATCAGTTTGACACATCCATTGATGTTCATTAATTAAGAAAAATATATAAGATTAAAGAAGTGACTAAACTACACCAAGTCAATAGCTATACCACACCATGCTTTTTTGATTGGTCCAATTAAAATAAAATCAATACCATTTTTATTATTTAATGTTATTAATTTTTAAAATTAACTTACTTGATTACAAAAGTAGGTTTTATTCAATAAGGAAATTAGAGAAATGTTGATGATGCAAAAAAAATAATTTCTTCAATCTAGATAAAGCTAAGGCCTTAGTACTCAGAGTCCTTCATGGGCCTGATATGGACCTAATATTATATTTTCTAGTGGACTTGAAATTTTTTTTGATTATTTAAAACAATTGCATGCTTAAAAAAATATTGTAAACAAAATGGTTGTCTAAATACAATGAAATATTGATTTCATTGAATACAATAAATTGAATTTTTTGATATAAAATATTTAGAACTTATTACGGGCTTGAGAATTTTTTTAATATTAGATACGGGCCAGGCAAAATTTTTTTAAAGCAGGTCTGGGCCTGGCCTGATTAAAAAAATCATGCCTATGAAGGTTTCTTCTAGAACGGCCATGACATTACAATCGTTTGATTTTAATGTTAAAAAGTTAATACTCAAATATGTAAAAAATTTATTGGTTTTGTAACGCTAATAACAAAAATTTTTTGATATGTAATATTTTTTACCATTTCAGTTTCCATATTATGCATTTATAATTTTTCAAAAAGATAAAAAAAATTTTTTTTCAAATTTTAGTATATTGTTTCAATTAGATTTTCATAAGTTGCATAATGAGTGATCAATGACAAATGTAGGATTTTGCGTGGCTGATTTTTTAAATAATAATTCTAGTTATTGCTAATACTATACCCAGTATTCATAATTTTGAGATTTCATTGCCATAAATTTAAATAAGGAAATGTTTTCTTTTGATTTTCTTCTTAAAGTATATTTTATTTTAATTGTAGTTATTATATAGATATTCATTAATTTATTATTCAATCCTCCGTGCTATTAATACTATCCCATTTGTACATGTAAAAATATTTGTGAGATTCATATGCTACTATGGTTCTCCCCTAAATACCCTAGGAAGAAAACAAGTATTTTTTTTTATATGTAAACAATTGCGATTATAAAACATAGCTGCAAACTCATATTAACAATTTAAAAGTAATATAAATTGAGTAATAATAAAAGTTAATAATTACGGTTCTGAAACATAGCTGCAAACTTATATTAACAATTTAAAAGTAATATAAATTGAGTAATAATAAAAATAAAAGTTAATATAGAACACAATTGTTAAAAGTATGTAACACGCATCACTTCCAAAAAAAATTTAATATCGGGGGAAAATGGTAATGGGAATTAATTTTGAGAGACAATCATAAAAACTGGGGAAAGTAGGTGATAAAATATAATAACAAGAATTAATCATTTGTATTACGGGGTATATATGACACAAATGTTATAAAAAATTGAGAAGAAGATATTTGGGAGAAATAGTTAATAACAATAATTAGTATACAAACAAATCAAATAAATTGGGAGAGGAGTGAGGAGGGGTCAAATTAGCAATACAATATAGTTTTTTTTTCGTAATTATACCCTTAACTTACACATATATATGAAGAGTATAATTTACACTATAATTGTGCTAGTAGTTATCCATAATAGTTCTTTTTCGTAATTATATATAAATTACACTATATATGGTTAATGGGGAGAGGCCAACCTAAAAATAGAATATAGTTTTTTCTCGTAGTTATACCCTTGTCTTAGACATATATAAGAAAGGTATAACTTACACCATATTAGTTGGAATAATATAATAATAATAACCAATACTGGGTTTAATTTAATTATATAATACCACAGTCTAGTAATGTATTACTTTAAATACTAATCATTGTTATTTAAAATTAAATTAAATTTAAATGTTAAACAAAAAAAATAAATTTAAGAGCCTTAAAAAACTGTTTAGTTTGTAAAACAACAATGTGCTTACAAAATTTTTCGCAATTATGAGAAAACAAAAATGTGCTTACAAAATTTTTCGCAATTATGTGACTATAAAATTTTTAATATCGAGAAAAATGAATATTATTTTCACAACCGTTTCTTCATCTTCAGACCCATACCGAACGCGTAAAGGTTGTATCCAGTCTCTTGAAAACGTCTCTACAGGCACACATAGGTTGTATCCAGTCTCCGCACCAGCTTCCAATAAGCTGGTGCCCCCTCCACCATAAAGACAATCGGGAAAAATCTTGTCCTGAGAATGTACTCGCTAGTAGTCTGTCTTATGAGGAATTGCTTTGTAGAATAGATATTAGTACTAGGAATATCTCAATTTAAATATAAGAATTTAATTAATCAATTGAAATTTATATATAAAGCTCATGAGAAAATTACATTTGTATCAGTTAATTTTACATTTTTCGAATTTAGTTATTTTTATATAATAAAGAAACTTTTTTTAATTGATTAATTAAACTCTTATATTTAAATTGAGCTAAATTCCTACTACTAATATCCATTCTACAAAGCAATTCCTCATAAGACAGACTACTAGCGAGTACATTCTCAGGACAAGATTTTCCCCGATTGTCTTTATGGTGGAGGATAAGATCACCAGCTTATTGAAAGCTGGTGCGAAGACTGAATACAACCTATGAGCGTCTGAAGTTGAAAAGACGTTTTCAAGAGACTGGATACAACCTTTGCGTGTTTGGTATGGGTCTGAAGATGAAGAGACGGTTGTGAAAAGAATGATTCATTTTTCACGATATTAAAAAAATTTATAAGCACATTTTTGTTTTCTCCATAAGGACAAGCGGAGAAAAGTCTTGTCTAAAATAGAATATTAGACGTCGGTCTTGAGAGGAATTAGTAGGGTATTTGACTTCGGTATTGAGGGGAATTAGTAGGGATTTAGCTCAATTTAAATATAAGGATTTAATTTATCAAGCGAAGATTTCATTATTTTATTAATTAAGTATAAAAATAAAATCTATTACTATTGAAAAGTAATTTTCTCATGAGCTTTTTATATAATAAAAAATTTATCTTTTTTTATAAAATGTAAATCAATTACGGTTATAAAACATAGCTGCAAAATCATATTAACAATTTATAAGTAATATAAATTGAGTAATAATAAAAATAAAAGTTAATATAAAACACAATTCGTTACAAATATGTAACAACAATGAAATCTAAATTCCTTTATAAGGCAGGTTTAATTATAAAAAATAACTGTATTATACCAAAAATAAAATTAAACTATTTATTCTATATTCAAATTATTTCTTATTATCTCCGAAGTTGTGGTATAGCCTAGCGACTACACATCTAACTTGGTGTGGTATAGCCACGACCAAGATTAAATAAGACAAATATGCAAAATTAAATTTTATAAATATTTGTTACCCAAAATTTACAAATATAATGTAGAAACTTAAATCCAGACCTCGGAAGCAAAACCGCCAGTTTACCCCTTTCAAATAAACGTGATAAATTTACTTCTAATTTTGCTCAGTAACTTATTTATATAAATATCTAATTTTACACTTCCTTTTGATTTCTTTCCTTCATTTTTTAATCTTTGACAAAACATAACTAATATTTGTTTTATATTTAAATTACTAGCCTTTGAGAAAGGAATTAATTTTTTTTAATCACAATCAAAATTTAGCACGCCACTAGTATTAGTTGGAAATAAAATGGACCTCAACTCTCAAAGGTTAGGTATAATATAATATACATATGTTAAGGGTGAAAAAAATTTTTTATTTGCCAATATTTTTATTTAAACATGATTTATCTGACCTTCAATTTTATCAAGCTAGAATATAAGTCAGTGGAAATTCTTTATTGAATTTTTTAACCACCTAGCCTGTACTTACCTGACCCGTATATTTTGTACAAGGTGCCTAACCTGTAATATTTTTTATGATGGAAAACGACATCAATGTCTATTTGTCAACCTTAAAAACAAAAATATTTTACACAATATATCCGGATATTTTCTAATAAAGATCAGTATGCGCCGGAAAAAAACTTGGGCCGGAACGAACAAACTGTGCAGATTATTTTTATGGCCTGGTTTAAGTTTTGAAAATGTTTTTAAATTTGATAACTAGACATTAATATGTCGTTTTCCTTCGTAAAAAGATACTTATGGGCCAGTCAGATAACTGGTCTAATATTATCTTATTGGCTGGGTTAAGTAAAAATCATTATGACTGGGCTAGCCAAAACTCTTCAAAGTTCCATGGGCTGGTTCAAGCCAGGGTCACGCCAACCTCTGATTTCCATTATAATCTCATGTAGTCTTAGTTTTCCTCAAATAATCTGTTATAAAAAATTCATTTATTTCTAATCTCATATAATTGCAGAAAATATTTGTGACATGGCGAAATTTTCATTCTTATACTTATATCACAACTTTCAATCATTTTAAAACTCATCACTGGCGCATAATTATGTTTTAAGTAAGAAGGCCATCTAATGATAGAAATCTGATTGAGCTATAAGGGCCACGATTTACCCGATTACCTTTAATATAAATTTTTATAAAAATATAATTATATTATATCCATCGGTAACTAGGCCACTCAAATTTGAATGGTTGTGATTGGATAAGTTTTTTCCATGTTATGTGACTTTACACATTGATCTTAACAGGTTTTGTCAAAGTATCTATGTGATGTTTTATGAGTTAATATTTACTGTATGGTTGTGAATAGTGAAAATAAATAAATAATTTCTTTTGAAAAAAATGTGAATATCTTAATTTCATGAAAAAGTTTCTTGAAAAATATATTTATATTCATTTAAAAATAAATATTATTTTATGTTTTTATTATATATTTTCGGTGTAAATAAATATTCTCATTTTTTTAAAGGAAGTAAAATAAAGATTACTTTTGTATATTATATAAGTGCAATTATTTAAATTCCTTTTATCAAAATTTGTAAATCGCAAAATTTCTATCTATAAAAATATTATTAAAAATGATGAGTTATATAAATAATAATGTAACTTGCAATGTAATTAATTTCTTTTTTAGGATGTAATTATTACTGTAACGAGTTAACTTTTTAAGAATTTTGTAATGTTTTTAACACAATTGTGAGTGACTTACATGTTCTTGATTTTGAAAAGTTAGTGATCTCTACATTTAAATGGCAAAATTTTAAGCAACAGAATTATACCTTTTGCAAAAATTTCATGTTTGGTATATGAACTTCAAAGGAAACCTCATTAAATATTACACTGAGGAAGTTTCCAAATTTGACCCATAAAATTATATATTTTATCAGAAGAATTATTAAAAGTAATCACAAATCCTAAAAAAGCGCAACGACAACAATATAAAGCGACTGGAAAAAATATTTGGTAAATATAGTATTAGGTTCGATCCTTGTTATATAAGTATCATCACTCATCACATTTAATATTCGATTCAAACCTATTATATATTATTTTATATTGCTAATGTTTTTATTTGAAACCTTATAAATATTCTAAAATTTTGTCAAGTTTAATATTGAAATCGATATTGGGATAAATCGTGTTTTTAACTAAATAAAATTTCTTAGAATTATGAAATTTGATCAAGCTGGGCTCGGGCCTAATAATCAAAAAATGTGGGCTCAGACTATTCTAAAAATAGTATATAAATTCATATGATCTCGTCTTTTATTAAAATAAATCCCTTTTAGAATTAGAAGGAAGCTTTTAACTTTTAAAAATTTCGGGCTGACACGGATCAAAGAAATCGGGCTTGTATAAGCCAGGAAAAATTAAATTTGGAGCGGCTAAAAGCAGTTGCGTTAAAAATTAAACATTGGACCGGGTTGGTTAAAAATTTTTTAAAGCAACAAGTGGGCTGGTAAATTTGAAATATTGGTGTCCATATGCATATTTTATAAGCTGAAAAATTACCAATCAAAAGAAATTTAAACCTCTGGAAATTTTTAAAATTAAAATAGGGTGGATTTGCAGACTGCCGTCTATTTCATCATTATCCATGATGGGATTTTATTTATAATCAATATAAATGAAATTTATTCAAGTCCTAGGGTTTATTATTTTTTTAAATAAAATTAATAAATCTCAATCATTGATCATCCATAATTTTATATCTTTTCTTAGATTATACTCCAATATTTTTTTTGAAATTGTAATTTATATTAAAGAGTAATCAGTAGAGATATGGGGAAAACACTTGCAGATTCATGGGGTGCCGTATTTTTCGAATCATCCGCTCAACTTAACAAAGTAAATAATATAAATTTAGGGGAAAGTAAGAATGTATAAAAATGATAAAAACTCATCTAATATATTTAATTTTAGAAAGAGATATTCATTAATCATTCATCAGTGAGATTCTCCAGGCATGACCATCTTTAATTACAAAGTTGTTCTATATAATGTCCAGTTCAAGTTCACCTATTAATGACATATAATAATATATCCTGCTTTGAGTGCTTGAGCCATGTTATAGGTGGTTTCATTCCTTTTTTTATAATTCTCTTTAGTCGTTTTTACAGTTAATAAAAACTTATTTATAGGGATACCAATTTTTAGAGGCCGATCCGATATTAAATTGATATCGGCCGTTTACCGATCCGGTAGCATATCTAATTTTGCATTGTAAAGATACTAATGATTTTAATTTTTAATATACTTCTTATTAGTATAACATCTATAATTTAACTCTACCATAACTTATGTCATTTGAGTATATTATAATGATCAGTTATATTTTATATTCAATTTAATTGCAACTAAAAGTATATAAAATATTTTTATTGTTAAATCACTTTTATATAACATTAATTTATATACATAATAAGTAATAAACAAATAAATATATGATGAAATTTGAAATAAATAATTAAAATAATATTTAACATTAATATATCGAAGATTTATTTTTAGAAATACAAAATTTCAAATTTCTGCGACGATGGTAACTGTCAATATCACCAGCTTCACTAAAAAGAGATTATCGCCCACTTTTATAAACAGAATGCGCAAAAAAAATAATAATATGGCAGAATGTTTATTAATTAATTATTTTTATTAAAAAAATATACATAAAAATGGATTTCGATTTTATTTATAAAAATAAATGATTTTTACATATAACTTTTTTTAAAAATTTATAACATTTTATTTTGGTTAAAAACGCCATTTATCGGTTAAGAAAGTTTTATAATTTTGGCCGATAACCGATATTTTAAAATGGGTGAAATATCGGCCCGATCTGATCCATATTTATTTATAAATTTTAAAAGGTATCTTTGATGATCGTTTTATAGTTTATAAGTTTAAGAAAATATTTCTAAGATTATTCTACATTTCTTATTTTAAACCTTCATAGCACAGGTGAAAAAATGACACGAAGTCTAGGTGAGGTTCCCTCGAACCCCAGTTAGTATCCTCTATATTAGAATTAAATTTGCCGATAGCTTTCATATTTTAAACATATACTAAATAAACTCTAATTCACTGTT
This sequence comes from Gordionus sp. m RMFG-2023, assembly GCF_954871325.1. Taxonomy (NCBI): domain Eukaryota; kingdom Metazoa; phylum Nematomorpha; class Gordioida; order Chordodea; family Parachordodidae; genus Gordionus; species Gordionus sp. m RMFG-2023. Next base: position 21,773,857 of record NC_088775.1, read on the forward strand.
ATATTAAGTTTTTATTCTTATTTTAAGATTTTGTCAAAAAATTGACAAATTATTTTAAAATATATATAAAAAAATTAAAAAAATTGATGATGTAGAATGTTTATCTAAGGTTTAAATATTAATATATTCTTCTCCGTTTAATCGCGATTTCCAGATTTACTCAGGTTAGCCAGTTTACCCTCTGATTTCTTCTCCATTTTATGATATAAATTGGTTATTTATGCTTAATATGATACACGGATGACAACATGAGGTCTATGTGTACCCCAAGCTCCAAAAAACTGTTATAGTTAATGAACTATCAAATCAAAATTAATTTTGCATATATATATATTTTTTACCTAAAAAATATTAAGCTACTAAAAGGTTCAGACAAAAATATCTTAAGAATTTTAGGTAACGTTTTTTAAATGACTGGTATTATAGCTTCAAGTTTCCATTTTAAAATGACTTATATAATATTCAAATTAAATAGTCCCACCTATTCTATGAAGGGTTAAATTAAACTCCTGATAAGGGTTAAATTAAACTTCTGATTTCCTTTACTTATCTTTTTCCAAAAGTAAAAACAGCTGACATAGTATAATATTAACTAAATGATTTTAAAATGGGAAATTTGAAATTTGTTTCTCTCACCCTCTTTCCTATTAATATTCTTTGCGGAGCCTCGTTTAACCTACAAAAAATTTGAGCAGTAATCATTTTAGATATTATAATTTAGTTGATATTTAGCAGTAATGATTAAAATGTAAAAAATAATATTTAGAATGTTTATCAAATCTTTGAAGCTATTATTTTGGAAATCGAGAAAGCAGACGGTAATTTCAAAGAAAAATCATCATGTATTATCACATGAAATTCAATGATATTTTATAAAAAATGTTTATTTGATTAGTATAATTTTTTTTACACATTTTATAATAAAAATGAGAGAGATTTTAATATCTTATGATTAGTAATAGTTTACGTTAATAATTTCGATACTATCTATATTGTAGAAGAATATCATATTTGCAATATATTATTGTATTATTAATGCACCCCTTTATTATATAAATTTGAATTTATGCTGTTTATTATTGGTTTTCTTTAATATACTTTATTTATGATTTTTTTTAAATATTGTAAATAAATTTTATATCTATATATCTTGGTACCTCCTTTCATGTTGTGGTGCAAATGTTAATAAATTTGGACTGATTATTCAACCACTTTCTTTTATTTAGATCATTTTACACTCAAACATTTTGGTTAATAATTTATTAAATATTTATCTATCAATTAAGTAGGGATTGATAGCTAATTATTAGCGCCGTCACTTTTTTCTATTAGCTATAGCAAAGATTTAATCTTTTTTTATTCCAATCAAACTATAATATAATATTATAAAACCTTATTCTTTAAAAACGGAGGTGATCCTAATAAACATGAAAAATTATATTTTAAAATGGTAATTTGTATATTTTTTTTTTTAAATTTTGACGTTGTCCAAGGGAAGAAAAAAATATAATTTATTAATTTCGAGTATATAATATTTCCTCGGCTATATCAATTCGGTTAGAATTTACATTTTTTAATATTTTTATATTAAAAGACAGGCATATAAAATTTTTTTTTAAAAAATAGCGCATGTATTGTATTTAAAACAAACAAATGTGTAAAAATTAAATCTAATTTAAAAAAATAATAACTATGAGATCGGTTTACTTGCATTGCAATATGGAACCATGAATAGCAATACATTAATTTGATGAATAGCCATCGTAATGGCTTGCTTGAAATACAGTAATAATATGATTTGTAAACATTTCCATATATGTTAAAAAACATTACAATATTAAAACAAAATCCATAATTAACGACGATCCATATTTATTCATAATTATATTTATCTATCCATTAAAAAAAATATAAAGATTATAAATAATAATTATCCAGCTTCATATATTCTTCATCCCCACTTGTTCTTCCCAGCTGACATCTTCTCCAATTAATCCAATATCTTCACTCCAAATCTCCAACAAAGGACTTTTTATTGACAATCAACCATATGATCATCTCAATTAATTCCCCTGTCAGAAAATAACTGACATTTGATGTATTATATTAAATTTATTCCTTCTTTTCTTCAACAGCTACAACACGCCCACCCTTCACCAGCCTAGCGTCCCTTTCTCTGTGGTGGTGTTGTATCGAATCACCCTTTGAATTTTATCGACCTTGAATTGTATCAAATCGCCCCTTTGAATTGCATCGAATCGCCCCTTTGAATTGTATCGGGACTAGTGTTGCGTAATCGGCTAATTTTAGCCGACTAAAAACGGCTTAGCCGAGATTTTAGGTGGAAAAATCGGCTAAGCCTAATTAGGTATAGCCTAAAAATCGGCTAAGCCTAATTAGGCTAAGCCTAAAAATCGGCTAAACCTAATTAGGCTAAGCCTAAAAATCGGCTAAACCAATTAGGCTAAGCCTAAAAATCGGCTAAGCTTAAAAATTGGCTAAAATAAATTATTCAAAATTCTGCATCAATGCTTAGCATTAATTATTATTTATTTATTTTAGTAAAATAATTTATTTTATTTATATTTAATGTAAATATTTTATTATTATTAACAAATAAACATGATATGATTTAATATTTTTTATTTATATTATTATATTTTGAAATGAAAATAAATTTATTTATTTGATGTTTTTTAATAAAAAAAAATAATATGCTGCTATATTGTAAAAATGTAATATTCTTTAAATATAATTTATTAGTGATTTTCACAATCTTCTTTGTAAATACATCTTTTATTGAGGAATTATATTGTAAATTTTATTAGATAAATAAACAATCTTTTAGGTGAAATCTTATATCATTTTTTTTAATTATCTATTTATTATTAAATGAGGTGGATTTTATGAAACTTTTTTGATGTTATTTTATATGATCTTTTTAAGGATAATATTTTAATGTGATAATTGTCATAATCGTTCTTTTATAAGTTTTTTGAATTTTTTTGAAGAAAGTATGTTAAAATAAGTATTAATAACATGTGTAAATACAAATTTAATGAAGATGTACCAATGAAAAGTGACAATTGTCATAATCGTTATTTTTCGGGTTTTTGAATTTTTTTGACGAAAATATGTTAAAATAAGAATTAATAACATGTGTATATATAAATTTAGTGAAGATGTACCAATGAAAAGTGACAATTGTCATAATAATGGTTAATTTTAAAGTTTTTTGAATTTTTTTGACGAAAATTTGTTAAAATAAGTATTAATAACATGTGTAAATATAAATTTAGTGAAGATGTACCATAAAAGTGACAATTGTCATAATCGTTATTTTTAAAGTTTTTCGAATTTTTTTGACGAAAATATGTTAAAATAAGAATTAATAACATGTGTAAATATAAATTTAGTGAAGATGTACCAATGAAAAGTGACAATTGTCATAATGGTTAATTTTAAAGTTTTTTGATTTTTTTTGACGAAAATTTGTTAAAATAAGTATTAATAACATGTGTAAATATAAATTTAGTGAAGATGTACCATAGAAAAGTGACAATTGTCATAATCGTTATTTTTAAAGTTTTTCGAATTTTTTTGACGAAAATATGTTAAAATAAGAATTAATAACATGTGTAAATATAAATTTAGTGAAGATGTACCAATGAAAAGTGACAATTGTCATAATGGTTAATTTTAAAGTTTTTTGAATTTTTTTGACGAAAATATGTCAAAATAAGTATTAATAACATGTGTAAATATAAATTTAGTGAAGATAGTGACATTTGTCATAATCGTTAATTTTAAAGTTTTTTGATTTTTTTTAAGAAAATATGTTAAAATAAGTATTAATAACATGTGTAAATATAAATTTAGTGAAGATGTACCAATGAAAAGTGACATTTGTCATAATTGTTATTTTTAAAGTTTTTTGAATTTTTTTGAAGAAAATATGTTAAAATAAATATTAAAAACATGTTTAAATAAAAATTTAGTGAAGATGTACCATAGAAAAGTGACAATTGTCATAATCGTTATCTTTAAAGTTTTTTGAATTTTTTTGACGAAAATATGTTAAAATAAGAATTAATAACATGTGTATATATAAATTTAGTGAAGATGTACCAATGAAAAGTGACAATTGTCATAATGGTTAATTTTAAAATTTTTTGAATTTTATTGACAAAGATATTTTAAAATAAGTATTGATAACATGTTTAAATAAAAATTTAGTGAAAATGTACTCCAGATAAGCGACAATTGTCATAATCGTTATTTTTAAAGTTTTTTGATTTTTTTTGACGAAAATAGTTAACTTGCATCGATATTGATTTTAAAATAGAAAAAAAAGTTTACCCAAATTTTAAACAAGATTGTCTGATGAAAATTGGTAAAAAAAATAATAATTTCTAACTTAGGATTAGATATTATGATATAAATTTTGCATATTAATTTCTGACCCGATGAACAAATGTAATAAAATGCCAATTTGCTCCTGTTTTTGGGGAAGAATCTATTATTACCATATGTGTTTCTATGGCATATACTCAGGCAATTTTAATTTTACAATCTATATTTTTACCCATTTACATCAAAGAAATTTTAAAAATAACGATTATGACAATTGTCACTTTTCTATAGTACATCTTCACTAAATTTTTATTTAAACATGTTATTATTTCGTCAACAAAAATCAAAAAATTTAAAAAATAATGATTATGACAATTGTCGCTTATCTAGAGTACATCTTCTCTAAATTTATATTTACACATGTTATTAATACATATTTTAACATATTTTCGTCAAAAAAACTTTAAAAATAACGATTATGACAATTGTCACTTTTCATTGTCTTCACTAAATTTATATTTACACATGTTATTAATACTTATTTTAACATATTTTCGTCAAAAAATTCAAAAAACTTTAAAAATAACCATTATGACAATGTCAATTTTCTATGGTACATCTTCACTAAATTTTATTTAAACATGTTATCAATACTTATTTTAACATATTTTCTTCAAAAAAATTCAAAAAACTTATAAAATTACGATTATGACAATTGTCACTTTTCTATGGTACATCTTCACTAAATTTATATTTACACATGTTATTAATACTTATTTTAACAAATTTTCTTCAAAAAAATTCCAAAAACTTATAAAATAACGATTATGATAATTGTCACTTTTCTATGGTACATCTTCACTAAATTTTTATTTAAACATGTTTTTACTACTTATTTTAACATATTTTTTTCAAAAAAATTCAAAAAACTTATAAAATAACGATTATGACAAATGTCACTTTTCATTGGTACATCTTCACTAAATTTATATTTACACATGTTATTAATACTTATTTTAACCTATTTTCTTCAAAAAAATTCAAAAAACGTATAAAATAACGATTATGACAATTGTCACTTTTCTATGGTACATCTTCACTAAATTTTTATTTAAACATGTTTTTAATACTTATTTTAACAAATTTTCTTCAAAAAAATTCAAAAAACGTATAAAATAACGATTATGACAATTGTCACTTTTCTATGGTACATCTTCACTAAATTTTTATTTAAACATGTTTTTAATACTTATTTTAACATATTTTCTTCAAAAAAATACAAAAAACTTTAAAAATAACTATTATGACAATTGTCAATTTTCTATGGTACATCTTCACTAAATTTTTATTTAAACATGTTATTAATACTTATTTTAACATATTGTCGTCAAAAAAAATCAAAAAACTTTAAAAATAGCGATTATGACAATTGTCACTTTTTTTTGGTACATCTTCACTAAATTTATATTTACACATGTTATTAATACTTATTTTAACCTATTTTCTTCAAAAAAATTCAAAAAACTTATAAAATAACGATTATGACAATTGTCACATTAAAATATTATCCTTAAAAAGATCATATAAAATCATCAAAAAAGTTTCATAAAATCCACCTCATTTAATAAAAAATAGATAAATTTTAAAAAAATGATAAAAAAATTATAAAAGATTTCACCTAAAAGATTGTTTATTTATCTAATAAAATTTACAATATAATTCCTCAATAAAAGATGTATTTATAAAGAAGATTGTGAAAATGACTAATAAATTATATTAAAAAGAATATTACAATTTTACAATATAGCAGCATATTATTTTTTTTATTAAAATAACATCAAATAAATAAATTTATTTTCATTTCAAAATATAATAATATAAATAAAAAATATTAAATCATATCATGTTTATTTGTTGATATTAATAAAATATTTACATTAAATATAAATAAAATAAATTATTTTACTAAAATAAATAAATAATAATTAATACTAAGCATCGATGCAGAATTTTGACTAATTTAATTTTAGCAGATTTATATAGGCTTAGCCGATTTTTAGGCTTAACCTAATTAGGCTTAGCCGATTTTTAGTTTTAGCCGATTTTTAGGCTTACCTAATTAGGCTTAGCCGATTTTTAGGCTTAGCCTAATTAGGCTTAGCCGATTTTTAGGCTTAGCCTTATTAGGCTTAGGCTAGTTTTTAGCCGATTACGCAACACGGGACGCCTTGAAGACGTTCAGGGAATTTGTCGAATCGTCTTCCCTTATGATGATTTATAATATAATATCGCCGATACCTTTCAGTATATTATCGCGAAAACACATATTATCAAAAATGACATGTACATTGGGGTATCTGCATTTATAATCTATGGAACATTAATATTGACAATGTAATATCAGCCAAACATAATAATTCATTCATTTTAAGACATTTGGGAAATATGAGCTATAATATACATTATTTGGGTATGATTCATGGTAATTAAGAAATAATGATTTTACATATAATAATGTAATGTGAACACATGGTCTATGTGTGAAATGCAATTTCAACACATGTAATTTTCCTTCTGTCATGTGAAAAAACAAAGCTACCTTTTTATAAATATCTCCTAAAATGAATAGAAAAATCCATCTTTAGGTATTAAAAATAATTGCGAAACTTTGCCAAACAAAGATTTTAAATAAAATTACAAAACATATATATAGAAATAAATTTAATATTTTATAGGGAGGAAAAATATATAATACGTAGAAAATACAATATTTCCCATCTAGAAATTACTCAGTATCCTAAGAAAAATATACCATTTCTACCTACCTCTGCCATCACAATGAGCACAAATTCACAAAAATGTAGAATGCAACGTAACAAAAATGAGAATATAATGGGCTATATTAATACACCTTCACAATATAAAATAATTTGAGTCTTTTCTTTAAAAAAAATGTTCATAAAATAAATAGTAAAATGTGATGTGCTATAAAATTATTACAAAGATAAAAAAATGTAATATGCATCAAAAATTTACAAAAAAAAAATTTACACAAAAAAAAACTTTCTCCAGTATGCAAACTAAACAATATTCTCACCTCAAGGCATACCCATCAACATGGCTGACCTTATCTGTAAAAATATTTTCCCTTCACATCATTGCATACCATAAAAATAATATAATAATTGCAAATAAAACTTTTTATAAAATTTTATAATTAAAAAAAAATATATATATATTAAATATAGAGATTTCATAATTTAAAAAAAAATATTACACATCATCTAATATATCATATAAATTCCTAACCAATTTATATATATATCAAATGCAGACACTAAATCAAAATAACTATCCACCTCTAACATTGGATATTATTCTGTCTTCATCATACTTCAATTCCTTTAAATTATCATTCATAATTAAATATATCATATGTGTAATCCACATTACACCCTATTTCATAAAAATGGTTAATTACTTCAAAATTAACAACAATAACTCACCCTCAATAGATCACTTAATAATATATCAACCTTAATTGAAACTGAATTACATATACAATATATTAACATTAATTAATAATAAATGATCCCACACATGTCCATCCCTTTAAAAACCCAAAATGCATAATTATATAATACACACTTTATTACAAAAGTCCATTTCTATATATATTTTCATAAATTTCAAATATTTAAATATTTAGCAATCCTTTCTGTCCTGCTGATTTTGAGGTCTTAGCTCCCTATGACGGAATACCTATAACACTATTCAATAAGTCTTAAGGCGTATAAAATAATAATTAAAATTGGATGTACAATATACATCTAGACATATAATATACCAAATATTACTGTCTTAAATTCCTGATCTTATTTTCATATTCCTGCCTAATACTCATTACATACTTTTTATCTTATGCCTTTTAAGTTAAATATTTAATATGAAATTACAGAAACCCTTAAACTCACCTTTTCCTGACCCCCTGTATCGTGGTTAGTACTACTGCGCTGCCAAAAATTTATCAGATAAAATATATATCAACAAAAATTTTGTTTTACCTTTAAAACCGCATTAACCCAGGTTCGAATCATGGTCACGGCACCAATAAAACAAATCCATAATTAACGACGATCCATATTTATTCATAATTATATTTATCTGCCCATTAAAAAAAATATAAAGATTATAAATAATAATTATCCAGCTTCATATATTCTTCATCCCCACAGGTCCATTCTTTGTTCTTCCCAGCTGACATCTTATCCAATTAATCCAATATCTTCACTCCAAATCTCCAACAAAGGACTTTTTATTGACAATCAACCATGTGATCATCTCGTTTTCTTCCCCTCCACCAGGAAAAACTAATTCCCTTGTCAGAAAATAACTGACATTTGATGTATTATATTAAATTTATTCCTTCTTTTCTTCAACAGCTACAACAATAATTATTTTACTCTTCGTGATTATTCTAAAAACTTGTTGAGAAAAACACTTCCTTTTTTAAAAATTTCAAAGATGTAAAAACATTATTATTTTTAAAATTTCTGATATTTTTTTTGCAACTTAAATTAAAACTTCTAATTTAATAATTCTTTTTTAAATTTGTACTATTTTAATTTTAAACATCTAATAATTTTTTTTATTTATAATTTTTTTCCGATTAGAAAAATATTCCTATTTTATTTAAAAGTTAAATTTTACTATCGCTAATATTTTGAATCTATCTCCAATTTCAGGCTTGTTAATTTAAAAATCGATTATTTACTAACTTTATATACATAAATGAAACTTCATATTCCCTCGAGGGGGGGGGGGGTTATCTGAAATAACAAATTGATACCAAAATTTACCTATCCTATCAAATTCCCTTAAATGTCTAACTGATATTACAAACTGATGTCAATATTCGAATATTCACGAGCAACTAAATTTTGATCCTATTTATTTGCGGAAAAAAATGGTTATTGAAGCGATGAAAAAAATGGAATTGGCTAAATCAGAGCAAACTAATTGTTGATCAGCTCATTGTAAACACAATTGCTCATGACTGAATTTATCCATTGGTTCAGTTTATTGTTTCAAACAGGAAGCTTTCCCTGAATATTACAACTACCATTTATCTGATTATATAATAAAACAACGAGGTCGGAAGAAAAAGACAACACAGGACTTCAATTGAATATAACTGAATTGTCTGGTAATAATAACGGCGATACCATCAAACATAATAGAACACCTATCGCCTCATCCATGGGTGAGCCAGTCGGCTATATCAAAATGATCAATGGGTTGGAGCCGGAAGGGTTGGAAAAGAACCCGATGAGAAACGCTCCAGATTTAATTTAAATTCGAAATTAACATTTTGACAAGATGAAAAATATTTCTTTTAAAAATTTATTCTTTCTGGAAGAGACGGTTTAAATATTATTTCGCACTATAGGTGTCACCCTTGGGAAAGGCCATCTGTTAAGTTACCTCCGTCTTATAAAATTTCTTAAGTTTCTTTGTAGTTATAAATTATAGATCGTTGTGAATTCGGGGGTGTAATTAAAACGAGATTCTATGGGGATTAAATTATTTTTTTTTACATTTGAGGCTAATTTATTTTATGTTTAATTTCCTATAAAAGGGACATCAATCATAATCTTATATTTTTAACTTTTTATAATTAATAATAATAATCATATATTTTTAAAATTGAATAAAATTCTAAAAATTTGTGGTAATATTTAGGTTGAAATAAAATAATTCTTTTTAGTATTATGCCAAATTAAAATTTGAAAGTCTTGATTATTTTTACACAGTGTAGTAGTAACTTAATTTAAATCATGATAACACAAACTCGTTCACAAGCAATTTTCGATTCCCATCTTACTCTATGTGTATCTGAAGCTCTCAATTTCATAAACATTATTAATTTTTATTGTTATTTTGTATAACAACCATTTTGTAATAATTTTATTCATTCTTATTTCGTTTAAGTTATGTAGGCATACATAATTTTAATAAATTGTGTAGAATTGTGTAGTTTGACCATTGTAGAAGATAAAAACATAGTTGAATGTAAATAAAAAAGGTAATAGATTGAAAATGAGTATGAAAATTGAAACATAATAACAAAATTTATGTTTCCTTTATTCATCTTCAATAAATATAAAATAATAAATTATAGAAAAATATACTAAATTAACATTATAAAAGATTATGAAAAAATTACAAAAAAATTAAAGTTATACAAATAAAAAGAATTTTAAAAAATTCTTCCCCCCCCCCCCCACCAAAAAATTTAGTATGTAATATTTATCTCTATATATGTCATATTGGGATATAGAATCATGTGGGATTCGGAATCCCAACATGGGGATTCGAGATCTTGAATCCCCACGTTTTATTAGGAATCTTTTTTTTAAAATAAATATTTAAAAAATATTCCGAATCCCCATGTAATGCAAATTTATAATTAATAGTTGCTTATTTGAAAAAATAATATAATTACTTTTTCTTCCCTTTTTTGCCGTCTGGCTGAAGGCCAAAATAAGAGATTTAAAAAGAGAATGTTTAAGAAAGTAAACAGTATAAAATTAAGGCATATAATGAATGAAAAGGGATAAGGTTAGACATTTTTGTTTTAGTAAATTTATATAAAATATCAAATATTTTCACATTGAATATATATTTTAAAAAAAATACTTTTTGCAACTATTCTTCATGCTATATGACATTTCTTTGAACATTTAAGGTTGTTATTGAAACACTCGCGCCTTTTATTCATGCAACCCATTTTGCAATTGCATAACAATGTTTTCCCATAGTTTTTAACATTCCGACAAGCTCCTAAATATTTTTAGCAGTTTAAATAAAAAAAAATAAATACATTTTATGTACATGAATTAATTTAAAGAGTATACATAGACCTGTGCGCCGACGAAACTATCGGCGGCCGGCGCAATTTCCAAAAATCTAATCGACGGCTGGCGGCGCGCCGATTTTTAGCCGCCGTCAATAAGATCGGCGCATTTATAAATTTTTATATCATAAATTTTTTTAAAAAAAACAAATAAATATACACTATTCTACGGATATCTCCGTATATTTTTTAATAGAAAACTTATATCCAAAATCGATTTCGTAATTTTATAATATCATTTATAAAAATTAATTTATTTAAATTTTCGGGACATAATGATGATCTCCTTTAATTTAACGTCAAACCAGCGGTAGAGAAAACTTTTTCACTAGGTGTGCTAGTCGCCGGAATGCAAAGAATAATTTTGTCGAGCCTGGAAAGATTGGGAAGTTCACTCTTCTTCTCTCTCCAAAAGTTTAGAACGTCCATATCTTGTGAATATCGTTTTCCAAGAAAACTGTGACATTCTTGTTCTAAGTCACTTAACTTGGATTCATAATTTATATTTGTTGAATGTTTATTTGCCAATTTTGCCAAATAACTGAATTTAATAATTTATCCTCATTAGCTATATTTACTACCTGATTATCACCATTCTCTATAAGCTTAAGATGTTTTATTATAAATTCTGAAGCTGAGCAATTTTACTCTATTTAATACTTTGATACAATTGTCAATTTTTAAAATCTTGGATCTAAAAGAGAAGCCAATACCTAGATAATTTTAAATAAAAAATAAAAGAATATACTTATATAATATTACTTGCCGATTACCAACCGGAAATCGTAACCCAAGATTTTTTAGTATATTTTCCTTAAGTGAAATAATTTCAGAACTATCACTAAATTTCACTTCTAAAAAGTAACGCCAAGTTTAAAGTAGGCCCTTGTATGTACTGAAAGAAATTCGACAGTTTCTTTAAATTTTGAAAGAAATGCTAATAGTTCTTCTACCAGATCAGATTCATAATTTGAGAAAGTGCTTCCCAATTCTTTTCAAAACATTAATTAAATGCTTTTTTAATCCTGATATGCTTTCTAGCATAATTATTAGGCTTGGGGCATTTAATTTTAAGGCTTTCATATATGTGGAATTATTGTTATTATTATCATTGTAATTGCCAATTTGAAAACGGGTACCCGGGTATGGATCAATGCTGTCAAGATCTAACATGTCTGATGTTAATTCTATTGTACTTAGACATTTTCTTTAATATTCCTCGAATTCAAATTCAACCTCTGCAGTTTTATATCTTAGAGCAGTAATAATTTCTCTAATTCTTTTGCAAAAAATTTCCAGACTATGGATTTTTTATTATCCAGAGTTAGGATACTAAAATTATTTATAGAATTATTAAATGTAGATACATCCATTTTAAAAATATGAAATTATGGTAACTTTTAGATTTTTGATTGATTGAATTCTATAATGAGTCAATATAATTATGATTTTAAAATAGTAGAAAATAAAAATTCATCAAAATCCTGATTGACATTAAAAAATTACAAGAGGGATGTTGACCAATTATCAGAATAAAAAGATATAAAACGTGAAAGAAATTTTTTTTTCTTAAACGGCGGCGTTTTTGACGTAACCAAAAAAGGTCGGCAGCCGGCCCAGGTCTAAGTATACATGGTTACTATAAAAATAGCTTAAATTACCTATTATTGATATATCTTTGTTGGGAACTTCAAAATCATTTAATTTTATAGTTTATATAGACTAGAGACAATAAATGGTGCCGAAATTCTTCTAGCTCACGTTCCTACCACTATTTCAATTTTTAATACTTTCCCTTCTAAATTTTTAGGAATAAAATAACTGTTATAAATCATCAATAAACTTAATTTTAATATGAATTAGTAATCGTAATGGGCGGAATTTCTTTTCATAGAATTTCTAAATTATTACTACATTTTGAAACGAAAATTTATTTTTATAAGAATCGTATGGGCGGAATTTTTTTTCATTGAATTTATAAATTATTACATTTTAAAATTTTTGCAAATTTATATAAATACAATTATTTTAATTTTAGTTTAAAATTTTTTTAATGCCTCAAATTTTTTTATCCAAAACAGATACAGAATATTAAAATCATATTAAAAGCACCCAAATACAAATCTATTCAATACAGAAGGAAATGTAGATTATATTTTTAACGATTAGGGAAAGAGCGTATATTAAATAAAAATATTTATATATTCACAAATAATCCGTCACTTTTTTTATTTTTTACCAATGAGGAAAATTATGTGAACGCTATATACATTAGAGGTCTGCATTAGGCGAGGTTTCGGCCCGCCCACGCCAAAAACAAACTAAAGAAAAATCATGATTAATTAAATGATCAATAACAATATTTTTTTTTTATTTTACCAATCGTTTTTTTTAAGTGAAGAACATCCTAGTTTTTCGACATCTTTATCTAATTGTTTCCACCATATATAATGATGTCCCGTATGCAATATATGTAAAACTCTTTTTTGAAGTGAGTACGGAATGATTAATCTGCCATTCCAAAATATACCGTCATCATTTTCTATTTCATCTATTCTTGTTCTAAAAGCTTGTAATTCTGGTTTGTACCATTTATTAATATTTTTGATTTTCTTAAAATTGGATCTTTTGCGGTTTCCTCTCTAAGTTCTTTTCTTGATAGAGTTAATGTGTCATAAGTAAGATTTCTTATATATTTCACTGTTTTATTTTCGCTTTTCTATCATCATTTTTCTCTATTGGGTTCGCGATAAAGCATCTGCAATTATATTATTAGCGCCATTCTTGTACAATATATCATAATCATATGCAAATAATTTATTAGCCGAACGTAATAATCTTTGGTTTGTTAATGAGCTTAAATCTCTGCTATTACCGGTTTGTGATTGTTCGTATTTTAAATTTTCGTCTATACAATCTAAGCCGTTTATTATTGCTTTTGCTTCTTTGTCTATTGTAGAATATCTTGTAAATTTCTTGAGGTGTAAGCTATTGGAAATTCGTTACCATTATCATATTTTTGTATGACTACAGCTCCAAATCGGGTACATCTTTTCTGAAGTTTTATTTAAATATATTATCAATACTTATTTTGGCCCATTTACGTCAAAAAAAGTTTATAAATAATGAATGATAATTGTCACTTATCTAGGGTACATCTTACTGAAATTTTATTTAAACAAGCTAGCAATATTTATTCTAACACATTTTGGTCAAAAAACTTTAAAAATAACGATTATGACAATTGTCACTTTTCAATGGTACATCTTCATGAAATTTTAATTTAGCATGTTTACAATATATTCTTTTACCCATTTACAACAATTCAAAATAAACAACGATTATGACAATTGTAACTTATCTATGGTACATTTTCACTGAAATTTTATTTAAACATGTTAGCAATACTTATTTTAGCCCATTTAGGTCAAAAAATTTAAATAAGTTATAAAATAACGATTATGACAATTGTCACTTTTCTATGGTACATCTTCATGAAATTTTAATTTAACATGTTTACAATCTATATTTTTACCCATTTAGGTTAAAAAAGTTTAAAAATAATGATTATGATAATTGCCACTTATCTAGGGTACATCTTCACTGAAGTTTTATTTAAACATACTAGCAATACTTATTTTAACGCATTTTGGTCAAAAAACTTTAAAAATATGTTAAAAATAAATGAAATTTTAAGTTAATAAAAATAAAAAGGATACAAGGTTATAAAATTTTGAATATAACTTATATTAAAAGTTTATAAATTACATTTACGTTCGTCTACAATTGTTATAAAATTATTCCTAAACTAGATATACTTTATATACAGGGTAAGTTAATATAATAAAAGCAAAAAATTAAAAAAATGTAACCATATGTTTTTTATTTTTGCTTAATACTCAAAAAAATAATGAGATCAAATATATAATATATAACAAAACAGATTTAAAAAATACATTAAAATATTTAAAAATTAGATATTTTAATTTTCGTTATTTCTTTATGTATTCCGATTTTCTATATTTCTTTAAAATATATTTCAATATAAATTATATTTTTATAAATTTACCTTAATTCAATGGTTTTTCTCGTTAACCAATCTCCAAATATTGATACATCTTATTATAATAACTTAAAAAGTCATAAGGAATAGTAAATTTATTAAGAATTTATGTTATATTATGAAAGATTTCGTTTGTTGTATTTGGTGGTGTATTGATTGACATATATTTGTTTTTTAATATCCAAAAGAAATTTTCTATTGGATTTAGTTGCGGCTTTTTTAACTATATTCAATATTTTTATACAATATATTTGGCTTATATTGACTGTGACCGGTGTGTTCCTCCTATCAGGTTCATTTCCTGCACGTTTTTTGAACCATCCTATTTTTAAAATATATTTTCCTATAGTTCCTTCATTTTTAGGAAATCCCGGTGGTAAATTTTCTATGATATCTTTAATAGTGAATGTATTGTTACCCAATAAAAGATCCATTATTTTTCTTTCTATATAGGTGTCTTTTTTTCTACCTCTCTTTCCAATTACATAATCTCTCAAAAGGTCTCCGATGATTTCGGGAAATGTTTAGCATCTTAGTTTATTAATAGACGATATAGACATATCTATATTAGCGATATCTTTTATTTCATTCGCTCTCTCTCTCAAATGCAGATAATAATTTTTTTGTTATATCTATTTTTTCCTTATCCCAGTTTTTATATTTCCTTCTTGGAATTACCGAGACACTGGATCGATAATAGAATCACCACTTAAAGAGAGAAAATTGCTAATATGTTAATTATTTGTAGGTGATATATTAGATATTGAATTAGATAAAACAGGATCAGGATTATATATAATGAATTTGTGTTACTGTTACTAGATAAAATTTGTCGTATATTAAATGAAAAAAATATTATACTGTATTTTATAAAAAAAAAAATAAGTAGTATAAAAATTGTAAATGCAAAAAAATTACATTAAATAAAATTTATAATATGTATTTTTGTAGTGTTTGTTTTGTAATATATTAATGGATCGTTTAAAAAATAAAGATACATATTTTTTTCATTCTTTTATTTTTATTGTTTTCGTTATAATAACTTACACTGTAATTAAATAAATTAATATTTCTAATATTGTAACAATATATTACATTCACTATTTATACATTTCGATATTATTAATTTCATTTAAGAGAATTCATTGGTAAGAATTCGAAATTTAATCCATATGGAACCAGCATTATCTGACACAGAAAAGGTACATTTATTTCCTCAATCTATTGATATCTATCTTAATATAGCTAAAAATAGCAACTGATTTTCTTTTACAATCTCCACCTGGCGAATTTAATGAAGTCTTTAACGGTTTTTTTATATAAAATACATTCAATTGTATAACTATTTTATTAGATGTTAGACTACTTTTAGATAATGACAATATATTAAAAGAAGGTGTTATGAAGTAAGATGAATAATTTATTTTGATATATAATATTAAAATAGGGTCATAGCAAAATATAACATGGAGCATTTTGTTCCATGTAAAATAGATGAAAAGAATACTGTAATATAAATTTATGTGCTTTATATTTAAAAAATTTTTAGTGTTTAATAACTCCATACTCAGATCAGGGCAATGGAAAATATATTGATCCAAAATCAAAAAAAATATTTTCATTTGATCATCTTAAGAGGCAAGCTAGTAGTTTTTCAGAATCAAAAGTTTGTCCCGATCAAGGAGATGAAAAGTGGAGAATTGCATTTGAAAAGGATTATGAAGTCTACACCAAAGATTTTTATCCTAATGCCTCAACCTCAGTTTATAGCTTACAACACAATAGTCCAGGAATGGATGGAAATGTTAGAGTTCTAGTATGTTGTCTGGAAGATCATAACTTCAATCCCAAAAATTACTGGTAATATTTGTTGCTTGCTTTTATAGTTGTAAGAAATAAACAATTTTTTATTTTGTAATAAATATTTTAAATCAATCTTCTTTTTTTATGGTAGTGAATAATTATATATTCAAAATTTTTTTCTTTCTTTCGTGATTTATAAAAGCTTTTTCTTATAGAAGGTTGAACATACAGTTTTTTGGTTTGTTGAACTGATCAATATATTTTAAGTATTACAATTAAACCATAAATATTTTTAAAATAAAATTAAAGCTTGTTATATTTAATCAATTATTATAAGTGAACTGTTGACAAATACTGATTTAAAAACTAAAAATATATTAAATTGCCCTGTATCATACCTTTTCTTTGGTCTGATTTAATCCAAGAATTAATTTAAAAAATTTTGTTTGACTGATCTGATCCAATATAAATAGGTAATCTGATTTTTTATTATTAGACTCTTGATTGGAAAAGTATGATGACTGATTTTATGATTATTTTAGAAAAAATTTCCACATGGATCTGAATCATAATAAATATCGATCTAGGTTTGGATAAAAATAATAATATTATTTCAGTTTGAACCTTTAAAAATGGCTCAGATGCTTACAAGTTTATTAGAATTTTGTAAAGAGAAACATACTTTTTTAAAAAAAATAAAAATAATATTGAGCCATATACAATTAAAAGCATTTCAAAATCTTGATTATCAAATTATCTCTATTAGAAGAAAAAATAAATTCTATAAACTTCTACATGCTGCATTGCAGCTGACTACCATATAGTATAAAAATGTTGCCAATACTTATCTACCAAAACTGATTACTAATCATCATTAAAAATTAGTAAATCAAGGTTTGAATCAGTTCACAGACATTTGAGGTTCAATCCATGTGTCATATTTTTTTAACAGTATAGGTTCAGTTTGAATTCCTAAATTTCCATAATAGGAAAATAAAATAATTGAAAAATTTTTTTTTTATGTATAATCCTTTCCAAAATAAATTTTAAATCTGGCTAAGTTCAAGAAAATGCCTTATAGAACCTACGAGAGTTTGGTCAAACATAGTCATTTGTGCAAGGCTCTGCTGAATATATTTCCAAAAAAATTTATTTTGCTATTAACCATTTTCATTGTTCCAAGATAAATAAGGGCTTTATTAGATTAAAAAAACATTTCTTTCCCAATTATCAAATCTCAAGTTCGTGCTATTTCTCTCAGTGCTGAAAATCTGGACCCTAAGCCCTTCAAGCCTGCGAGATTTTGCCAAACCCTCATCCAAGTCTTGAACTTCAGTGTCAAGTGTTGTATTTATTTCATCACTAAAATCATATTTTAGAGAATTTTTTACTGGAATCATTTTTATTGTATTGTGCTGCACATACATTAAAGTCAATCATATGATTATTTATAAACAAATTATGAAAGAACGATTTTGACACAGCAAGGCAAGTTAATTATAATAAAATTACATTTGAATAAATACATTTTATAAGAAATCTCATTTTGTTAAGGCCAGTCAATTCAAAAGATGTTTAGAATGGTGATGATCAAGGCTAATTATACTTAAAAAAATATATAAATGTTAACTTACTTTTTTTTCTCTTTTATGAATTAGGAATGGAAGATGGAGATCATGCTGGGTAGCTAATTTTCACAAAGATGGGAAGAGTGGGGAATTGAAAGGAGTTTTTAAAATTATAGTGAGTAAATTTTCCACATTTTTTAAATTTATATTATATATTCCTTCTTTTTACACAAAATCATTCCAGCAAAATTACAAAATGTTTTTAAATTTTATTTCATATTATATCTTTGTAAAAGGTACATTATTATGAAGATGGCAATGTTCAGTTATTAGCTAAGAAAGAAGTCAAAAAACCATTCAATATTACAGTATAAAATAAAAGCTATATACATTTTATCTATACCAAATATATTTTGCCTCTAATTCTATTCTATGATAAACTCAATTAACTGCCCCCCCCCCCATTATAAATTTTACTCCCACATTATTGCAGGGAATTTTTTTCTTTTTAAATTTCTTTTAAGGCATTTCATTTTTTAAATCATATCCAACCTTCTTAAGCTTGACCGATGTTATCCTTAAAATAATTTTTGATTGATTTTCAATTCAAATGATCAAACTTCTCGACTACAAATCACAAATAATAGCTTATATTATACCTATTAAAAATCAATCCTTGCCCACATTCCTTTTATCAATAAAAATGGTCACCGAAGCCGAGTTATGACTTCAGAAAAGTTTTCCTAAAAGAAAAATTATTAATGATTTTCTTTGGACAGTTTTATTATCTTTCCTAGTTTTTTTTTAAAAAAAAGTAGTTTTATTTTCCGGAACCATTTGACGATATCAAACTGATCATGATTGGGCCTATCCCATTTTAAATGTTAAAAATTTCTGGAATATAGATAGGTAAAAAAAATAAGAAAGCGTTTATTTTTAGCTCGCTAGCACATCTGGTTACCGAGAAAAGGTTTTCTCAAAGATGTGAAAATTAGCAACTTTCGAATCTGTAATATTTTGAAAATGCTTATATCTCAAAAATTATTTATAGTAAAGATAAATATAATATATCATATTGTAGGCAAAAAAAAATCTCTAAATATCTGTTGAAAGAGAAAAAAATTTGGCCCCAATTTGAGTCTTTTTACCTATATTACTTTACGCGTTTTTTTAAACAATGAGATTAGTTGGGTTTCGAAATTTTTTTTACCTTTTATTTGGGCACCGTCATGACAAGTCTATCACCAAAATATGCATTTTTACTAGAAATTGAAAATTTATCATAAAATAGGAGCTATACGAAAGTACGAATTATGGTAAAAATTTCCTTGCTAACTTACCAATAACAGGGCATTTTTATATTAAAATATTTCGAATTTCTATTACATGTATCAATTACTGAGGGGCTATGGGGACAAATGCCACATTTTATTGTATCTAATTTCCAATAGTAATTCTTTCTTATAATTATTTTATTATTCATTTTTATTAATGGTATAGAAAAATTTAGTTAGAGATATAAATAATTATATATTTAAGCTAATAAATTAAAAGGTTGAGTAGTTTTATCTCATCTTTATGTAAAATATATGTTCGTCTGGCAGCAGTTGAAAGACTGGCCACTTCTAAAATTTATGATTTATATATCCCCAATTTGTCTTATGAGGACAGATATATATAAGAATTTGAGGGTACCTGAGGACACAAAAAACTGACCAATGCCATTTCCAAACACGACGTTTTTTTCAAAGCAAGGAAACAGTTTAATAGATGTGTCCTTTACAAACACAACGTTTTTTTAATGCATACGTTTTGCGTTTTTTAAATATTAAACTAGTTTGATATTTTTTAACGATTATATGGCTTCTGATACGATCAAGTGAACAAGTTGTTTTTTTTTAGCTCATCCAGAATCCACTGTCGGCTAGGTTCATCTGCAAGGTTACTTTCCGAGGCAATCCAGGTTAGGTTTCGTGCTAGATGGACGTAATTTGCGAATCCTATTAATAGCATGATCTTGGTTAGGAGTGATTCACATACGGGTGATCTAGACCCACCTTTTTTGACGATTGTATAGGCTACCTGGCTATCGGTAACAATTGATGGTATATTTCCATATTTATTCATTCCGTATTTACAGCCAACCCAGATTGCTAGTAGTTCCTTTTGGTTGATGTGCATGGCTGAGTACTCTGGGATGCCTAAGGAGAGTTTTGCTTCATCAAATGTGAATGAGGCTTTGTCCTCCAGCCCTTCCGCTATGCCTAAATATGTATTCGAGGCGTCAACGTGGATGATGGTATTAATCGATTGGGAAGGTGAATGGGAAGGGTTTCATAAGTGCCGTGATGGCCACAACAGCTTTGGGGTACGCTCTGATGTAGTCGATGGGCGGCATACCCTCCGTGTCTAACATAGTATGGTAGTATGGTGTGAAAACCCTTGATAGGCCGGTTATCGAGTAGGTATAGTGGTTGAGGATGCCTAGCACCTCCAGCGCTCTATCTTTTTCGAAAGCCATGGCTTGTAAAGTATGTTTGTAGAGTATCAATTGGCAGAAACGGAGTCTCTTCCTGTTTTCTGGGTCTAATGTGGCCGTCTTGTTTTCGAAATCCATATCTATGCCTAAATATTTAATTTTTCTCGATGAGATCGTAATTGACTTTGTGACGTTTACGATTAGTCCCCATGCTGATGCCATATCTAGGAGGGCCATCGTATCTTCAAAGACTATTCATTCGCGTGAAATACGATTATGTCGTCAAGATAGACTGAGTAGTTGGCTCTCCTGACTGTTTTGCTGCATAGATCCAGAACGATATTTTGTATATGACGTATGGTGAGAAACCGGCACCCATCGGCAGTGTCTTCTAGTGGTATTTGTTGCTAGCGGTTGCAAAGCCGAAAAATCTACGTTTTTATAGCGCGAGTGGGATAGAATAAAACGCGGATTTCAAGTCGATCTTCGTCGCTTTCCTTTCACTAGCCAACATGGGTGCTATCATTGGAATGGTTTTGAGTCTGAACGGATATTTTATGAAATTTTTCGACAAGTTAGAAAAGTCGGATTACCCTGTTCCGTTCTGTTTGGGAATTAGGAACAGGGGTGAGCAGAATGTTGTATCCGTTTGCTCGATAACTCCAGCGTTGACTAATTGGTCGATAATTGGCTGATATCTGCCCGCCAGTCTTATGAATCTGTTACGAAAATATCATCCATGGTCCGTGATGTCTTGATTATCAAACTTTGGGCAAAAACCCCTTGAGGCGATTTTCTTCGTGAACGGCGATTGGAGAGGATGATGTTTGAGGATAAATGACGCTAGATCAAGCTAAGCTCCCAGATTCAGAGTTGTCCCGTCTGTAGTGTCTATTCCCATCAACCTGAGCAGTCTATAAAAGCGTCCCATGGTTGCACTGTCGACCGTCGGCGCTGATGGAGGCAAGTCTGTGCTAGAGTAAGGGGAGATCTATCCATAAATACGTTCGCTAAAATGATAAATTCTTCTTCGTGCTCGAACTGCTCGGTGATGGGTAGGTCAAACGAGATCTCTGCGTCGTCTTCATCAATGTCATCTCCCTCGGATGGCTCTTTCTCTGGCACCCCTCCTGGCGAATACTTCTGTCACCTAACATCTCGGATCCACTGTCGGATATGTTTTTTGTCCAGTGCCGAAATCCAGGTATTCGCCCAAGGTGCTAGAGCCTCTGAAATGCCGAGTTGTTGTGCTGATGACGGGAGGGTTAGGACGAAATCATTTACGGTTTGGCTTGGCGCCCCGTTTGATTCCGCTCCTGTTATTGACAGCAATGATTGTTGGCTCATCGTCGTCGGTGGTTCCGGGTTTTCCTTTTGTAGCTGTTCCCTGTTTGCGGCCACCTTCGTAAGCAGGGTTAACGCGAAAGGGCTGCGGTTCTGGGGGGGGGGGTCCTACAAATCTGCAGATGGAATTTTGGGATTCATATTTGATCTTGTCCCAACCCCAAGCTACCGAATTTGCATATATCTGGGCCTTGGATGCAATTGCTCTAAGGTAATCCAGAGAAGAGTTCATATTCATCTCTTTGACATAGCATTTGAGTGCTGGGAACTCGTAGACATCCCTTCCTTTGAGCTGGAAGTTGGGCATGGATTCCGCCAGACAAATAGCGTTCAGGAAGTGCTTAGCTGTTTTAATGAGCTTTGGCTTATCGGTTTCCGCTTGAATGTTTAGCGTTCGAATCTCCTCTTCCGTTAGGATGAATTCTGTCGAGTCTTTGGAAAGGTCTACAGGTAGTTCTTGGGGAATAAAGAATGATTTTATATCCTGGCTGGTAGATTGAATATTGCTTCCGAATGTGAAGGGGTTCTCTTGTGGGTTGTTTTTTGCTTCAGGCAGCGACGGAGATATTGATAATCCTAATATTTTGTTGTCATCTTTTTCTATTTGCGCCGTAAATATTGCTATTAACTCCGAGATTTGGTTGGTGGTGGCATCTAATTTAGAATTAATATTGGTAAACTCAAATAAAGTATTAAATTAAATAAGAATTTTTTTTTAAAAATTTTATACAAAATTATAGATTATAATTTAGAAGATAAAATAGTTTAATATTGCGTCATATCTTGTTGAGTTTTCTAAACACCTTTTTAAATTTTTGAATTAATTTAAGATTTATATAAATATATTAATTTATATTTCTGTTATTAAATTAGAAAAGGTATTCAATGAATTTAAAAGAAATTATGATATTATTATTAGATATTAATATTTAGCAAATCAGATATTACATTTATTTCAGAATATCTTAAAACAAAGAGTATGACGGGAGGGGATGCCAGAAAAATATTTTAATGACAAACCTTAGCCAATATGACAGATATGTTGTTATTGAATTTTTTTTTACAATTTGTATAAATTTATTGAAATTTTATAAAATTTACATATATTTATTGAATATTATAAACATTTATATATATATATATATACAAATAAAACCCTTGCAAATTATTTATTATACACAATTATTGTCATTTAATACAATTTTAATTCTTTATAAGTTATAGCAACATAAATAGATTTTCTATCTTTATCCTTTATTTTTTTTTAAATACCCTTTCGCGCCCAGCTAGATCATTTGTCATCAAACACTTAATTTTTATATTTAAAGAAACTAATGGTTGGTACTTAGAGCTATTTATTTATAAAACAATATTTATTATTTCGTATTTTATCATTAACCTGTCAAAATTATTACTTTATTATATCAAAATGTCAAAATCATTATTTTATTATATCAAAGTACACATGGGAAATATTCCGGGCGCGAAATTCAATATTGTAAAAAACTAATATTATATAAGATATTCATTGCCTACATTTTTTTTGTATCAATACATTTATTAATGTAAATTTTATAATAAAAATATATAAATTTATCTTAATAATCTTTATAAGAATTAAGTTTTACCTTTCTCTCAGATAACTCCCTCTAAATATTCAGTTTGTTTATTTGTATTGGCTATTTGAAATAATTTGGTCCTTTAAGTACTTTATATACCTTTTATATTTTAATAAGTAAATACTAGCTTTAAAGTAACATTGGTCCCTTATCTGGGGAAATTTTTTTGCACAAATTAATAAAATGTTTTATAATAAAAATCATTTGCTGTTTGGGAGTAAAAAAATTTGTAAAACGTGCCTCTGAAAACGCTTTGTTTGAAAATGGCCTAACACCACTTTTTAGAATTTTTATTCTAAAACCTAGGCCACCCACCATTGAATGTCATAGATACATGTTGTATATTCATTTTTCATATATTAAATTCGCATTAATATTCGAGTGAAATGTTATATTTAATATTTGCGATTCTGTTGAATTTGAATAAAATTTATGAACTCACCTTTTCTTATAATATCATCATCCTTCTTATAATTAAAGGATGATAGCATTTTAAAATTAGGAGAGAGGTGGCAATTTTATCTGGAAAATTGGATAAAAGTATGAAATTTTTGCGTTCCACATATTGTACACACTTTATTGAATTTGTCTTCTAAAATTATTTGGTCTTATATTTGTCCTAAAAGAAATCTATTCCATAATAATAAAAAAAATTCATATGCCTTATACCTTTAATATATTCCTTAGAATAAGCAAAAAACTTTATGAGACAAGTTTTTTGTTTTGAAATAGATCTTTGTAGACTAGCCCTGATCACTAAACGTTTGACTGTACCTCCGACTCCGGTCATTTGCCATGAGATGTGGCCCAGAAATGACATTCTGCTCCAATAATATCTTCGTGGTGACAAAGATTGATTAAATTTTTGCGATTCTTATATAATGATGCTACTCTATCTGAAGAGTAGAAGAATTTTTTGGGGTGGCTTTAAGATTTTTCTGTTAAGTAGAGGACTAAATATTCTGGTAATAAATGAATGAGAGATTCCAATATTATTACGTAATTTAAGTGATTTTTAAGTCTCGTAATAAATCACAAAAGAATGAATTGTAACTTGCATTTTATTCCAATGAAATCCTTGTACTTCATCTTGATCCATAAATGTATAATTTTCACCAAAATCTGCCTGAACGATATATTCTTCATTTAGATTGATTTTAATAGAATTCATGCCTTAAAAAGTTTTTGAGATGTAAGCAATTTAAAAATTTTATAGATGTGAAATCTTCATCACCTTCGGGAACCAGGTGTGCTAGCTAGCAATAATAAACGGATTTTCTGGTTTTTTTACCGACCTAAATGATTCAAGCAAAATGATAACAATTTTAAAAGGGGTCGGCCGGAGCCTTTTTGATCGATTTGACATTGAATGGTCCAGAAATCTAAATATCTAGTTTAAAATATCTTGTTATTGGTAAGTTAGCAACAAAAATTTAACCATAATTTATAATTTCATATAGCGCTCTATATTTTATGAAAACAAAAAATTCCTTTTGGTAAATGCATATTTCGAAAGATGGCATCTCCAAGGTTTTCACATAGTATATATATTTATAAAATGTGTCTAAATAAAATGCAAAAATTTTTTCCCTAAAACCAACTCCTATTTAAAAATAGAGGTAAAACAATATCGGTAAGCCGGAAACTAAAGACTCAAATTGGCGCAAATTTTTTTTCTTTCGATAGACCTTTGGAGATGATTTTTTTCTCACCTACAATATGTTAATTGTATTTATTTTTACTATAAATAGTTTTTGAGATATAAGCATTTTAAAAATTTTACAGATTCATTATTTTTGGCACCTTTGAAGCCTATATTTCGAATAACAGGTGTGATAACGAGCTAAAATAAACAGCTCCACTTTTATATCTACCTAAATAATTCCAGAAATTTTTAAAAAATTTTAAGAGGGTCGGCCTATTTTTTTTTATCGATTTAACATGGAACCCAGATAAGGCAATTGTCCCATTATATTCTCAGAAATCCTGAACTACACCTAAACCTTTCGTAACTTTTTTGAGTCTCTACATTTATGCTATTTTTTCAAATATACTTATATGTGATTTTAGAATTTTATTTTTAGCCATTAATAAGAAATATATGAAGATAATCACCTAAAAATTTTGATGCTTGATCTTATTGCCCATCATCAAGCATTGAAAGTTGTATATAATATATTATATTTAAAGTTTAGGTCTGAACGACTTAATTTCGTTATTTCATAGAAGCCTCTATTTTTGTTGATTTTTTAAAAAAAATTAATTGATTTGGGGCATCGACTTGAATGGTCGATTTAACGAGGAGATATGTTTCTTGAAATTTATATTAAAAGATATTGGAAATTCGATCGATTACTTAATTTTTTATATCCAATTTTTTTTAAAGGATCCAGAAGGAACCGCCAAGGATATCTTCAAAATCATATCACAAGAAGAACATTTTTATCAAGTTATATATGATTATTTTTTAAAAAATTAATTAAATTATCATTTGTTAGTTTGTTATTTTTTTTTTTAATAATGGAATATTTGCAAAATAAATTGCGAATTATATTATACATTCGCGAAGAAAGTAATCATTTAGATGTCTTTGATCTTATTCGAAGAATAGAATCAAAAAAAATAAATTGAATATAAATGCTATTCAAAGATTTTTAAGAATGCTCAAGCAAAATTTTTTATCAAATTTTACCTAAAATTCTTGTGCGTGAAATAACTTCGATGAAAGGACGTCCTTGCTGATAGCATTACTTATTTTTGGAGAAAAGCAATGTTATTCGTTATTTTTTTAAAAGTATAGAGTAACGCGTTTCTCTTTTGAATAATGATAATGCAAAACATTACTTGTTACTTTTAAAAAAAATTTAAATTATGGGATTTTTATTATATATTATATAACATATTTTTAGATTTTATAAATAATTTAGCCGAGTTTTTAATTCAGATCAACTACCTAACATTCGAACTACCTAACATTCGGTTATGTTAAGGTGCAAAGTTAAAGTTAACATAACAATTTGCTATTGCTAAGCAACAAACAATTTTATTTTAAATGCAATAAGATAAAAATAAAATTTTGATGAGGATCTTAAAGATTCTTCTGATAATTGAGCTAATAAGTTTTTCTTTAATATTTTTAATAAATTCTACCAATTAAAATTTATTAAATTTAGTACAATTCCCCATCCTCTGTGCCAGTTGAGCGGTTTTCAGCTCAACGAAAACTGTGTAGCACTAAACGAGCCCTCTTCTTTATTTACCAAAATTTTAAAAATCAATTGTTAAAAATAAAAAAATTATTACAAAACGAACTTATCTCATGTAAATATAATATGGTATTTTTGTTCAACTTAATTATTTAAGGGGAAAAAATTTATTTTACGTAATAGGTAATACTTTATTTCTTAGTAACGTGTAATCCGTTATCTTTACCAACGAATAACTGTAACGCATTACTTCTTTTGCAAAGTTATCCCAAAAGTAACCCGTTTGAAGTAATGCTTATAGCACTACCAAATATTTTTTGTAAGTCTTTTGAGATTTTTATGCAAAAAAAATTACATTTTTTCAATAATAATAATGCAGACATCTCTCAGCGACTGTTACCAAAATATGTCCGAGACGACTTTTAAGGCTCTGAGAAGGCAATTACCCATCACTCGTACCAAGATAGATTGGGAAAAAATAACGGCCTACAAATTGGCGTCCGAAATGAAAGGAGGAATTCGTTGATGCACACATTTAATACGTTCCTTTTTTCTATTATCATATTTTTTATTTATTATGCATAACTTCTAAGAAAATAATGATTTATAATCGATCCGCATAATTTTTGCACGATCATTGGCTATTTCGAATTTTTTTTATAGCAGATTTTGTATTCCAATAAAACACGACTCATTTTCTTACTGTACGAATAGGTAAGTTATTGTGCCATACCAATGATTACATATTTCATTATGCATACACTTAACTTTCTAGAATATTATAAAAAATCCATTCAATTCATCTTTGCAGAATTAAAATAGGTTGTTATTTATTGATTATCTTCCTTTTTCTAAAATTTGTTGTGATATTAGTATTAAAAGTACAAATCAATATATTTATTTAATTTAACTATTGTTCCTTTTTAGGAACTCAATTATGTTTTCCTTAAAACTAATTTTTTTTAAAGTTTAAATTATTATTTTGTTATTTTACATTCTTATAGATATTATATATAATAGTTTTAATAAATAAATTAAACAATAAAAAATATATTAAAAAAATAAATTAAAAGGTTATTTTTTCAATTTTACATACACATAATCATTTTTATAAAATTATACCAATATCAATATTACTTGATAAATAAAAAATGATTATAATATTTATAAAATTATAAATTTCATTTTGTAAATACCGGTTACAAAATACTCGTCTTCATAAATCTATAGACTGTCCCATGGTTATATTATTATTGTTACTACTACATCAGCAAAAATCCATGGTATTTAAGAATAATTATATTTTAGCTAAAAGAATAGAAAACTTAAAGGTTATTATATTCTGTATCTTAAAATTGTTTTAATTAAAATGATAGAAATTTAAAGATAAATCATGTTTTTAAAACTTAATTCATAATTTTTACTTTAAATTATATAAATTGATGCTATAATATAGAATTAAAAGGTTGAGTGCATATGTATGAAATAACTTTTTTCTAAAAAAAAGAATGCCGTTTTAATTTGAATTAAATAAATATTTTTTTATTACCATTAAATAAAGAATAAATTTTTTTTAAACATTTATTGGTATTTAATTTTTGATAATATAGCACTTTCGCTTGAGCTGCAAATAGATTACTCTAAAGGAGCCTTTTATATTAATTCCCTTATAAAATTACCATTAAATATATATTAGCTCTACCATAATCTTCCTTCCTGTTCTAATAGGTTAATTTAAGAAAAAAAATGTTTAAAATTATTGTTCAATTTCCATTTTGGAATAATATTTTTATCTTAATATTAGGATTATATATATAGCTTCAAATTTTTTTTAGAAAACGATATAGTTATTCACTACTAGAAAATTGAGATTAATAATGATAGTTGACAAAAAAAAATGCAGACCCTTTTTAAAAAAAACGGGATAGATGGTTCCCATTATCTTCGATTTTAGCTGGACCATCATTTTATATCGTAAATTAAAAGTATAACAAAATATCTAGAGATTATCAAACATATCTGAGTATAAATTGCCTTTTTTTTAACACGATATAATCGAATAATTTTGAAGATAATAGAAATGAAGATTTTATATTGATAAAGTTATGTTAATTCGCAAAGAATGAAGATAAGTTCTGATGTTTATATTAATCACCTATATTTTACCATAGTATACCAAAGTCATGGTCAATCAAATATGATTTTTATGCATGACAACTCCCTCTCATAGCGCCTTATCAAAACAAGAATTATTGTCTGCTAATTACCCAAGACATGTAAAATCTACTCAATAACTCCCTAAATCTCCTTATCCTATTATTATATCATGTGTTTAACGAATTATAGATATTTTGACTTGAAAGAAAAATATGACCCTTAATTTCACAAGAAAAAAAATGAAAATATTGTCAGTTATTATGTTAGCATCAAATCAAGATATATGTTGTATTCCATATTAAATCAACCAAAAAAAGTTGATTCTCAACCCGACCCCCTTCGATTTTTTTAAAAATTTGTATGTTGGTAGTATATAACACTAACTAATAAAAATGTAAAATTTTACTTTTCAAATCGCCTTACTTCATGAGATATGGCCATCTTTAGAAAGGTGGAAATTCCAAAAGTAATTAAGCTAAAGACATGATTTTAATTTTATTAAATAGCTCTTTATTATGATATAAAATTTATTTTGTTGAAAAAATGTTTATTACCAAAAACCGGAAATGGCTATCTTTTTTTTCTTTTAAATTTTTTTTACAGATAGACATTATACTTAATATTTGTACAAAATTCTAGATTGGGACGAGTACTGTGCCAAAAGTTATTACACTTTAAATATAAGTAGTATGGCTTAAATCCTATATTATACTAAATGTATAGTAATTTACGAAACAAAAGAAAATTTGTTTAGGATCGGGCCAGATATATTTTTTTATAAATCTTTTTGGCCGTGTTAGAAAAATTAGGCCTATGCAGATCACTAGCAGACTTTGTGTCATATTTAGCACATAAGTTTAGCTATTTTATTTTAGAAGGAAAATAATTGTAAAAATATTTATAACTTTATTTAGCTAATTAATGGAAAATTAATATTCTAATAAACATATTAATTAAATAATATCATACATTAAATAATCTAATGAATTAGAATAAAATTTGACTTTCATTTTTCCTTCCATTGGAATAGATATTTTTGTGTCCCGGGAATTCGTTTGGCCATTAAAAATCTATTTTCAAGATTGATTTCCATTCTTAAATGTTCTACGTTGCTAACTAATATATAATTAATTCCCGGGATATTGATTATCGCATAATTATATAACTCAATAGGAGTTATTATATGATTTTCATGAGGACGTTGCAGGCTTGCTCTAGCCGCCAACCTCTTAGTAATTCCCCATAAACTATCGCAAGGGGTTTTGCCATGTGCATTATAAAAAATCCATTCTGCCTAATGTTTATAAAGGTTTACAAAGTTTTTTTTGTTTTTATAATGAGTAACAGTTCCATCAGAAAAATAAAATATTATTGAAATCTTATCAAATCTTTCTTTCAAGAATAGAATTAATTTTATTTGAAATAAATGAAAGGAAAGTATTGTGTTTTAGACAATCTGATATAACCACGTATACCTGTTTGATGATATAGCTTTCGTGGTAATAAATCATAAATGGATGAAGTGTTGCCTGATTATTAGTCTAATGAAAACCTTGAGCGTGATCTTGAACTACAAAAGCGTAGTTCTCTGCAAAATCAGATATTATTAGATATTCCCCATCCTTTAAATTCGATTTTAATGACTTGTTCCGAAGAAATAAATGCATGAGGAATTAAAATGTTTAATATTTCAATCAAATACTCCACAAATTCGTTGGCGCACTTTGTTAAAGTTGTAGTACGGTCAGCTGCCAACCATTGTTTAAATGTTATATAATCTATGGCATTATTATCAAACAATAAGTGTATATTTTTTTAAGTTCCAAAGTGCCGGGACACATTTGTCATTTCCATAAGTAACAGCAATGCTGCCTGGATTGCATAGACTTTGTGCAATGTAATATTTATAATCTTTTAAGGGAGGAAATGGAAAGTTATGCTGGTTTGCAGTTAACTTATCTAATTTACCACCAATTATAATTAACTTAAAATTAATAGAAGGTAATGTGATAGGGATCGTAGAAGTAAAAGGTAAGATGGGATTTGTTGAATATTTTTTTTTCCTGCAAGAACTACAAATTTTTTGATTAATTGATAAGCTAGAATTCACTTGTATCATTCACTGTAAAACACCTCTAAGATCGTAACGTACTGAGAGATTTTATTTGAAATGTGTTGCAGCACTTTACAGGAATTATAGACATTTAAAATATAATTTTTTTAAATTAATAAATAAATTTAATTTCTTAGAAAAATGGCTATGTAAAATTAATCAATAAAAATGACGGCTGTTGCTGTTGGAATTAATTTTGAATATTTACTTTATGTCAAATATAATTGTTTTAATTAATTATAAGTAGATTAAAATAATCTTTAAAATGAAAATATACTTCTGACGATCACAATAATAATTAATTATCTGGCAATGAAAAATAAACTTCATCATTCACTCACAGAGTTGCCAGGTCTAAAAATCTCAAATTTAAGAAGAAATTTGGGACGAATATGATCTTTAGGTTGGGGTGAAGATATTATTGAGCTCACTTTTTATTATCATAGTTGTTACTTTATTACTTTTTACAAAATCTTATTATTTATTCCTTATAATGCCTCCAAATTAAGGCGTTTTGTGTTATATTTAAAATAATATAATACAATTGGTAAATGTTGTTTTGAGTTTTTTAACATTTAAAAAATGCAAAATAATAAGATTTTTAGGATTTTAGTTTTAATGCTATTATTCACATATATTGTCCACTTTTTTAAAAAATAATTACTCCATATTTGGTATAATATAGGATTTAAGCCATACTACTTATATTTAAAGTGTAATAACTATTGACCTAGTATTCTTCCCAATCTAGGAATTTGTACAAATATTAAGAAGTATAATGTCTATCTGTAAAAAAAATTTAAAAGAAAAAAAAGAGCAATTTTTATTTTATAGCCATTTCCGGTTTTTGGTGATAGACTTTTTTTTCAATAAAATAAATTTTATGTCATATTAAAGAGCTATTTAATAAAATTTAAATCGTGTCTTTAGCTTATTTACTTTTTGAGATATTTAAAATTAAATATAGTGTGTTTTGGAATTTCCGCGTTTCTAAAGATGGCCATATCTCATGAAGTAAGCTGAGTTGAAAATTAAAATTTTATATTTTTACTAGTTAGTTTATATACTACCATCATACAAATTTTAAAAAAAATCGAAGGGGGTCGGGTTGAATCTTCAGTTGATTTGATATGGAATACAACATATTTTTTTTCAGTTTAATAATTTATTCTTTATAGCATGTTTAGTTGTAATGTTATACAAATGTATTTTGATTTCTATAATTATAAAAAATATTTTGAGGTATGATTCTGTTTTACGTTATAATTTATGATTAAAGAATAATATTGAAAGTGACGAGAGCGTATGGCTTGTTTATAAGCTATATTATTGGCGATTTAATTATTAAATGACTTTAAAGTGTATATAGGAGTCAGCTGCAGAGTTGTTAAAGTATCTAGATACAAGATACAAAAATGTAGTATCTATATCTAGGCACACTCTTATAAAAATATCGGTATATAGATATTTTACAGTGTTGTGATGATTTAATGTAACATATTGACGATTTAATTTAAACACATACATATATAATTTTAATCTTTACAAATGTACAACAAAAGAAATAATAGATTATATATGCATGTGTTTATATTAAATCGTCAATATGTTACATTAAATCATTACAACACTGTATTAGATTATGTATCTATATTTAGATGCATTTTGATATAATTTTATTTTATGTTTTTTATCTTAAAAATAACAATACTTGAATTAAACTCATTTAATAGTATGACCTAGTTTATTTCATTATAAAAATAAACAAGAATTTTATTTTATTCAATGTACGACAACATAGTAAATTTTATATTGTAATTATTTATATTAATTTAAAACTATTTTTAGATCAATATTTCTACAAAATCTTTGAAAAGAAATTCAATGATTTAATATTAAATTTTGGGCACCCCTTAGATGATATACAGATTGTCGTTGTTTTTGCACAGTAACTCTTATTAGAGCACAAAATATGTAAACAACATTTTATATATTTTATTATTCAATTCGAACATCATATAAAAAATGCCAATATCCCTATTTTTATGCTTCTTTCGTACAAATTCTCATTCAAAACGTATAAATTTTTCATTAAAAATCAGCGGAATATCTCTAAAATATTAAATTTCTATTAGCTTAAAATAATTTTTTTCATCAATGGTATTGAAAAATATATCATAAAATAATCGAAATAATGAAATTTTCCATATATAACGCCAGCAATTCAGTATTTCGGTTTCAAATCGGTTATCGGTCAAATCACATATTTTTAAATATTTTATGGGATAATGATTTGCACGTATTTATAGATAAATTAACCAAAAATGAACATATTCCAAATAATATTACTCCAAATTTGGTTGATCGAATATTTAGTAAGTGGTCGGTTTTGAGCTCGCCATTCGGTCAAATCTTAATATTTTCAAAAAATTATTTAGGATAATGCTTAACATCTTATATTGTTCACTTATAAACCAAAAATGAAGAATTTCCCATGGAGAGCGCCAGCAACGCAGTGTTTCTGTTTCGAATCGGTTATCGGTCAAATCACGATATTTTTAAAATATTTTTTGGGATAATGATTTGCAATTTATAGATAAATTAACCAAAAATGAACATTTTCCAAATAAAATTATTATCAAATTTGGTCGATCGAATATTTAGTAAGTGGTCGGTTTTGAGCTCGCCATTCGGTCAAATCATAATATTTTCAAAAAATTAATTAAGATAATGCTTAACACGTTATTGTTCACGTATAAACCAAAAATGAAGAATTTTCCATGGATAACGCCAGAAATGCAGTATTTAGTCATTGGGCTGGTTTCGAAACGGTTATCTGTCAAATCACGATATTTTTAAAATATTTTTTGGGATAATGATTTACACGTATATATAGATAAATAAACCAAAAATGATCATTTTCCAAATAATATTAATACCAAATTTGGTCGATCGAATATTTAGTAAGTGGTAGGTTTTGAGCTCGACATTCGGTCAAATCATAATATTTTCAAAATATTTAACAATTGAGTCTTTAAATCTTCCATCAAGTTTATTCAGAAATCTGGGTATATATTTGCATATCATAATAATATTTTCAGTTTTCCATATCGTTTATAAATAGAACTGGTAGCTAATTTGAATGAATGTTGAGTTGGGTAAGGTGATTACAATTGGACCGTATACGCTATAATCATTTTTATTGGACAAATATGTTTTAAAAGAACACTATTGGCTAAATTTGATTGATGTTTTTTGAGGATTATTATAATAAATTAATTAAAATTTTTAAAACTATATAATTAGTTTTACAATATAAATTTTATTATTAAATGTATAAATATGTAATTTAACTATGCCAGAAAAAATTAACAATATATTTTTATTGTTTTTTAATATTTTACATAAAATTTTTAACGGGTTAGTTATTTTATGAAAATGATTAATGGTAAGATTAGAGAAATAAGAAAATATATAATTAATAAACAGTCTGCTTATCTTTTTAGAGTATTTGTTTCAATAGATTATAGAATTTTTGAATGATTATAAATCCATAATTGTAACAAAATATTTGATGGTGAATCTAGAAATAAAATTAATCAATGATTATGATAATTTAATTAGTTATTCTGTGAAAATTAATGTGATGTATCATTGCATCTAATCATTAATAGCTTATCATTAAAAACACAATTAAGTGGCTTCCACAACCCAAACGAGGGAATATCCAGTGCACTGAATTTACACCACTGGCAGTAAAATTTACCCTATTGTCAGGGTTCATTTAATTAAAATATGAATGGCATGCTATTTTGACTTCTCCCTTAACACTCAATCCTAATTGCTATGTATACTTAATAAATTAAGACTCTGGATTTTGACCCATAGCAATATTTTTGCTAATAATCTTCCGGTATGACTAAATACTGTCTTGCTAAAAAGCAATTAATCATAATTTGATGATAGAATATCTTTTAAAAAAAATTTTTAAAAAACATTTTTTTTATTTTACATATATCAATTTTTAATTAATAAAAAAATTGATATTAAATATCATATAATTTAAAATTCTATTTTTACTT
Organism: Gordionus sp. m RMFG-2023; assembly: GCF_954871325.1. NCBI lineage: Eukaryota > Metazoa > Nematomorpha > Gordioida > Chordodea > Parachordodidae > Gordionus > Gordionus sp. m RMFG-2023. The sequence goes on from NC_088775.1 coordinate 21,809,560, forward strand.
AATATTATTGGAAAAAAAATATATTTACTAGCTTATTACAACTTAAATTTTATTTTTCAATTACAAAATTAAACAAATTAATATATATAAGAGGGCGTTAAATACATAAATATGAAAATATATTCTTAGGAAACCAGAATAAATATTGGATAGCGCTTTTTTTGTATTTGGGTGTAAATACATGTGAAAAACCTAAAATAAATTTAAAAAATAGAGGTTTGTTTGAGATTTAATTAATGAGTAGGTTTAGAATCGAAAAATAGTAGAAAGTTTGTAAGGAACATATTGCTAGCGTTATTGATCAAAATCTCTTCATTTTTGGTTTATACGTGTATATTTAGGTGTTAAACATTATCCTAAAAAATATTTTGAAAATATTATGATTTGACCGAATGCCGAAATTAAAACCGACCAATTACTAAATATTCGATCGACCAAATTTGGTGTTAATATTATTTGAAAAATAATCATTTTTGGTTGATTTATCTATAAATACGTGCAAATCATTATCCCAAAAAATATTTTAAAAATATCGTGATTTGACAGAAAACCGATTATAAACCGGCCTAATGACTAAATACTGTCTTGCTGGCGTTATACATGGAAAATTCTTTATTTTTGGTTTATATGTGAACGATAACGTGGTATGCATTATTCTAATTAATTTTTTGAAAATGTTAAGATTTGACCGAATTACGAGCTCAAAACCGACGGCTTACTAAATATTCGATCTAACAGATTGGGTAGTAATATTATTTGGGAAATGTTCATTTTTGGTTTATTTATCTATCTTGCAAATCATTATCCCAAAAAATATTTTAAAAATATCATGATTTGACCGATAACCGATTTCAAACCGAAATACTGACTAGCTGGCGTTATACATAGAAAATTCTTCATTTTTGGTTTATACGTGAACAATAACGTGTTAAGCATTATCCTAATTAATATTTTGAAAATATTATGATTTGACCGAATGGCGAGCGCAAAACCGACCACTTACTAAATATTCGATCTACCAAATTTGGTAGTAATATTATTTGGAAAATGTTCATTTTTGGTTTATTTATCTATAAATACGTGCAAATCATTATCCCAAAAAATATTTTAAAAATATCATAATTTGACCGATAACCGATTTCAAACCGAAATACTGCCTAGCTAGCGTTATACATAGAAAATTCTTCATTTTTGGTTTATACGTGAACAATAACGTGTTAAGCATTATCCTAATTAATATTTTGAAAATATTATGATTTGACCGAATGGCGAGCGCAAAACCGACCACTTACTAAATATTCGATCTACCAAATTTGGTAGTAATATTATTTGGAAAATGTTCATTTTTGGTTAATACGTGCAAATCATTATCCCAAAAAATATTTTAAAAATATCTTGATTTGACCGATAACCGATTTGAAACCAAAATACTGCCTTGCTTGCGTTATACATAGAAAATTCTTCATTTTTGATTTATACGTGAACAATAACGTGTTAAGCATTATCCTAATTAATTTTTTGAAAATATTATGATTTGACGGAATAGCTCAAAACCGACGACTTACTAAATATTCGATCTACCAAATTTGGTAGTAATATTATTTGGAAAATGTTCATTTCTAGTTTATTTATCTATAAATACGTGCAAATCATTATCCCAAAAAATATTTTAAAAATATCGTGATTTGACCGATAACCGATTTGAAACCGAAATACTCTCTTGCTAGCGTTATACATAGAAAATTCTTCATTTTTGGTTTATACGTGAACAATAACGTGTTAAGCATTCCTAAATAATATTTTGAAAATATTATTATTTGACCGAATGGCGAGCTCAAAACCAACCACTTTATAAATATTCGATCTACCAAATTTGGTAGTAATATTATTTGGTAGTAATATTATTTGGTAGTAATATTATTTGGAAAATGTTCATTTTTGGTTTAAATATCTATATATACGTTTAAATCATCATCCCAAAAAATATTTTAACAATATCGTGATTTGACCGATAACTGATTTGAAACCGAAATACTGTCTTGCTGACTTTATACATGGAAAATTCTTCATTTTTGGTTTATACATGAACAATAACGTGTTAAACATTATACTAACTAATTTTTTGAAAATATTAAGATTTGACCGAATAGCGAGCTCAAAACCGACCACTTACTAAATATTCGATCTACCAAATTTGGTAGTAATATTATTTGGAAAATGTTCATTTTTGGTTAATTTATCTATAAATACGTGCAAATCATTATCCAAAAAAATATTTTAAAAATATCGTGATTTGACCGATAACCGATTTGAAACCGAAATACTGCCTTGCTGGCGTTATACGTAGAAAATTCTTCATTTTTGGTTTATACATGAACAATAACGTGTTAAGCATTATCCTAATTAATTTTTTGAAAATATTAAGATTTGACCGAATGGCGAGCTCAAAACCGACCACTTACTAAATATTCGATCTACCAAATTTGGTAGTAATATTATATGGTAGTAATATTATTTGGAAAATGTTCATTTTTGGTTTATTTATCTATAAATACGTGCAAATCATTATCCCAAAAAATATTTTAAAAATATCGTGATTTGAGCGATAATCGATTTGAAACCGAAATACTGCTTTGCTGGCGTTAGAAATTGTTTATATGTGAACAATAACGTGTTAAGCATTATCATAATTAATTTTTTGAAAATATTATGATTTGACCGAATGGCGAGCTCAAAACCGACCACTTACTAAATATTCGATCTACCAAATTTAGTAGTAATATTATTTGGAAAATGTTCATTTTTGGGTTATTTATCTATAAATAGTTGCAAATCATTATCCCAAAAAATATTTTAAAAATATCATGATTTGACCGATAACCGATTTCAAACCGAAATACTGTGCTGGCGTTATACATAGAAAATTCTTCATTTTTGGTTTATACGTGAACAATAACGTGTTAAGCATTATAATTAATATTTTGAAAATATTATGATTTGACCGAATGGCGAGCTCAAAACTGACCACTTACTTAATATTCGATCTACCAAATTTGGTAGTAATATTATTTGTAAAATGTTCATTTTTGGTTAATACGTGCAAATCATTATCCCAAAAAATATTTTAAAAATATCGTGATTTGACCGATAACCGATTTGAAACCAAAATACTGCCTTGCTGGCGTTATACATAGAAAATTCTTCATTTTTGATTTATACGTGAACAATAACGTGTTAAGCATTATCCTAATTAATTTTTTGAAAATATTAAGATTTGACCGAATGACGAGCTCAAAACCGACCACTTACTAAATATTCGATCTACCAAATTTGGTAGTAATATTATTTGGAAAATGTTCATTTTGGGTGAATACGTGCAAATCATTATCCTAAAAAATATTTTAAAAATATCGTGATTTGACCGATAACCGATTTGAAACCGAAATACTGCCTTGCTGGCGTTATACGTAGAAAATTCTTCATTTTTGGTTTATACATGAACAATAACGTGTTATGCATTTTCCTATTTGAAAATATTATGATTTGACCAAATGGCGAGCTCAAAACCGACCACTTACTAAATTATCGATCTACCAAATTTAGTAGTAATATTATTTGAAAAATGTTCATTTTTGAGTTATTTATCTATAAATAGTTGCAAATCATTATCCCAAAAAATATTTTAAAAATATCATGATTTGACCGATAACCGATTTCAAACCGAAATACTGTGCTGGCGTTATACATAGAAAATTCTTCATTTTTGGTTTATACGTGAACAATAACGTGTTAAGCATTATAATTAATATTTTGAAAATATTATGATTTGACCGAATGGCGAGCTCAAAACCCACCACTTACTTAATATTCGATCTACCAAATTTGTTAGTAATATTATTTGTAAAATGTTCATTTTTGGTTAATACGTGCAAATCATTATCCCAGAAAATATTTTAAAAATATCGTGATTTGACCGATAACCGATTTGAAACCAAAATACTGCCTTGCTGGCGTTATACATAGAAAATTCTTCATTTTTGATTTATACGTGAACAATAACGTGTTAAGCATTATCCTAATTAATTTTTTGAAAATATTAAGATTTGACCGAATGACGAGCTCAAAACCGACCACTTACTAAATATTCGATCTACCAAATTTGTTAGTAATATTATTTGGAAAATGTTCATTTTTGGTGAATACGTGCAAATCATTATCCTAAAAAATATTTTAAAAATATCGTGATTTGATCGATAACCGATTTGAAACCGAAATACTGCCTTGCTGGCGTTATACATAGAAAATTCTTCATTTTTGGTTTATTCATGAACAATAACGTGTTAAGCATTATCCTAATTAATTTTATGAAAATATTATGATTTGACTGAATGCCGAGCTTAAAACCGACCACTTACTAAATATTCGATCTACCAAATTTGGTAGTAATATTATTTGGAAAATGTTCATTTTTGGTGAATACGTGCAAATCATTATCCTAAAAAATATTTTAAAAATATCGTGATTTGACCGATAACCAATTTGAAACCGAAATACTGCCTTGCTGGCGTTATACATAGAAAATTCTTCATTTTTGGTTTATACATGAACAATAACGTGTTAAGCATTATCCTAATTAATTTTTTGAAAATATTATGATTTGACTGAATGCCGAGCTTAAAACCGACCACTTACTAAATATTCGATCTACCAAATTTGGTAGTAATATTATTTGGAAAATGTTCATTTTTGGTGAATACGTGCAAATCATTATCCTAAAAAATATTTTAAAAATATCGTGATTTGACCGATAACCGATTTGAAACCGAAATACTGCCTTGCTGGCGTTATACATAGAAAATTCTTCATTTTTGGTTTATACATGAACAATAACGTGTTAAGCATTATCCTAATTAATTTTTTGAAAATATTATGATTTGACTGAATGCCGAGCTTGAAACCGACCACTTACTAAATATTCGATCTACCAAATTTGGTAGTAATATTATTTGGAAAATGTTCATTTTTGGTGAATACGTGCAAATCATTATCCTAAAAAATATTTTAAAAATATCGTGATTTGACCGATAACCGATTTGAAACCGAAATACTGCCTTGCTGGCGTTATACATAGAAAATTCTTCATTTTTGGTTTATTCATGAACAATAACGTGTTATGCATTATCCTAATTAATTTTTTGAAAATATTATGATTTGACTGAATGTCGAGCTTAAAACCGACCACTTACTAAATATTCGATCTACCAAATTTGGTATTAATATTATTTGGAAAATGTTCATTTCTGGTTTATTTATCTATAAATACGTGCAAATCATTATCCCAAAAAATATTTTAAAAATATCGTGATTTGACCGATAACCGATTTGAAAACGAAATACTCTCTTGCTGGCGTTATACATAGAAAATTCTTCATTTTTGGTTTATACGTGAACAATAACGTGTTAAGCATTATCCTAAATAATATTTTGAAAATATTATGATTTGACCGAATGCCGAGCTTAAAACCGACCACTTACTAAATATTCGATCTACCAAATTTAGTAGTAATATTATTTGGAAAATGTTCATTTTTGGGTTATTTATCTATTAATACGTGCAAATCATTATCCCAAAAAATGTTTTAAAAATATCGTGATTTGACCGATAACCGATTTGAAACCGAAATACTGCCTTGCTGGCGTTATACATAGAAAATTCTTCATTTTTGGTTTATTCATGAACAATAACGTGTTATGCATTATCCTAATTAATTTTTTGAAAATATTAAGATTTGACCGAATGGCGAGCTCAAAACCGACCACTTACTAAATATTCGATCTACCAAATTTAGTAGTAATATTATTTAGAAAATGTTCATTTTTGGGTTATTTATCTATAAATACGTGCAAATCATTATCCCAAAAAATATTTTAAAAATATCGTGATTTGACCGATATTTGATTTGAAACCGAAATACTCTCTTGCTAGCGCTATACATAGAAAATTCTTCATTTTTGGTTTATACGTGAACAATAACGTGTTAAGCATTATCCTAAATAATATTTTGAAAATATTATTATTTGACCGAATGGCGAGCTCAAAACCGACCACTTAGTAAATATTCGATCTACCAAATTTGGTAGTAATATTATTTGGAAAATGTTCATTTTTGGGTTATTTATCTATAAATACGTGCAAATCATTATCCCAAAAAATGTTTTAAAAATATCGTGATTTGACCGATAACCGATTTGAAACCGAAATACTGTCTTGCTGGCTTTATACATGGAAAATTCTTCATTTTTGGTTTATACATGAACAATACCGTGTTATGCATTATCCTAATTAATTTTTTGAAAATATTATGATTTGACCGAATGCCGAGCTTAAAACCGACCACTTACTAAATATTCGATCTACCAAATTTGGTAGTAATATTATATGGTAGTAATATTATTTGGAAAATGTTCATTTTTGGTTTATTTATCTATAAATACGTGCAAATCATTATCCCAAAAAATATTTTAAAAATATCGTAATTTGACCGATAATCGATTTGAAACCGAAATACTGTCTTGCTGGCTTTATACATGGAAAATTCTTCATTTTTGGTTTATACATGAACAATACCGTGTTATGCATTATCCTAATTAATTTTTTGAAAATATTATGATTTGACCGAATGCCGAGCTTAAAACCGACCACTTACTAAATATTCGATCTACCAAATTTGGTAGTAATATTATTTGGAAAATGTTCATTTCTGGTTTATTTATCTATAAATACGTGCAAATCATTATCCCAAAAAATATTTTAAAAATATCGTGATTTGACCGATATTTGATTTGAAACCGAAATACTCTCTTGCTAGCGTTATACATAGAAAATTCTTCATTTTTGGTTTATACGTGAACAATAACGTGTTAAGCATTATCCTAAATAATATTTTGAAAATATTATTATTTGACCGAATGGCGAGCTCAAAACCGACCACTTAGTAAAAATTCGATCTACTAAATTTGGTAGTAATATTATTTGGTAGTAATATTATTTGGTAGTAATATTATTTGGAAAATGTTCATTTTTGGTTTAAATATCTATATATACGTTTAAATCATCATCCCAAAAAATATTTTAACAATATCGTGATTTGACCGATAACCGATTTGAAACCGAAATACTGTCTTGCTGACTTTATACATGGAAAATTCTTCATTTTTTACATGAACAATAACGTGTTAAACATTATACTAACTAATTTTTTGAAAATATTAAGATTTGACCGAATAGCGAGCTCAAAACCGACCACTTACTAAATATTCGATCTACCAAATTTGGTAGTAATATTATTTGGAAAATGTTCATTTTTGGTTAATTTATCTATAAATACGTGCAAATCATTATCCAAAAAAATATTTTAAAAATATCGTGATTTGACCGATAACCGATTTGAAACCGAAATACTGCCTTGCTGGCGTTATACGTAGAAAATTCTTCATTTTTGGTTTATACATGAACAATAACGTGTTAAGCATTATCCTAATTAATTTTTTGAAAATATTAAGATTTGACCGAATGGCGAGCTCAAAACCGACCACTTACTAAATATTCGATCTACCAAATTTGGTAGTAATATTATATGGTAGTAATATTATTTGGAAAATGTTCATTTTTGGTTTATTTATCTATAAATACGTGCAAATCATTATCCCAAAAAATATTTTAAAAATATCGTGATTTGACCGATAATCGATTTGAAACCGAAATACTGCTTTGCTGGCGTTAGAAAATGTTTATATGTGAACAATAACGTGTTAAGCATTATCATAATTAATTTTTTGAAAATATTATGATTTGACCGAATGGCGAGCTCAAAACCGACCACTTACTAAATATTCGATCTACCAAATTTAGTAGTAATATTATTTGGAAAATGTTCATTTTTGGGTTATTTATCTATAAATACGTGCAAATCATTACCCCAAAAAATGTTTTAAAAATATCGTGATTTGACCGATAACCGATTTGAAACCGAAATACTGCTTTGCTGTCGTTATACATAGAAAATTCTTCATTTTTGGTTTATACATGAACAATAACGTGTTAAGCATTATCCTAATTAATTTTTTGAAAATATTATGATTTGACCGAATGGCGAGCTCAAAACCGACCACTTACTAAATATTCGATCTACCAAATTTGGTAGTAAAATTATTTGGTAGTAATATTATTTGGAAAATGTTCATTTTTGGTTAATTTATCTATAAATACGTGCAAATCATTATCCCAAAAAATATTTTAAAAATATCGTGATTTGACCGATAACCGATTTGAAACCGAAATACTGCCTTGCTGGCGTTATACGTAGAAAATTCTTCATTTTTGGTTTATACATGAACAATAACGTGTTAAGCATTATCCTAATTAATTTTTTGAAAATATTAAGATTTGACCGAATGGCGAGCTCAAAACCGATCACTTACTAAATATTCGATCTACCAAATTTGGTAGTAATATTATTTGGAAAATGTTCATTTTTGGTGAATACGTGCAAATCATTATCCTAAAAAATATTTAAAAAATATCGTGATTTGACCGATAACCGATTTGAAACCGAAATACTGCCTTGCTGGCGTTATACATAGAAAATTCTTCATTTTTGGTTTATACATGAACAATAACGTGTTAAGCATTATCCTAATTAATTTTTTGAAAATATTATGATTTGACTGAATGCCGAGTTTAAAACCGACCACTTACTAAATATTCGATCTACCAAATTTGGTAGTAATATTATTTGGAAAATGTTCATTTTTGGTGAATACGTGCAAATCATTATCCTAAAAAATATTTTAAAAATATCGTGATTTGACCGATAACCGATTTGAAACCGAAATACTGCCTTGCTGGCGTTATACATAGAAAATTAGTCATTTTTGGTTTATTCATGAACAATAACGTGTTATGCATTATCCTAATTAATTTTTTGAAAATATTATGATTTGACTGAATGTCGAGCTTAAAACCGACCACTTACTAAATATTCGATCTACCAAATTTGGTATTAATATTATTTGGAAAATGTTCATTTCTGGTTTATTTATCTATAAATACGTGCAAATCATTATCCCAAAAAATATTTTAAAAATATCGTGATTTGACCGATAACCGATTTGAAAACGAAATACTCTCTTGCTGGCGTTATACATAGAAAATTCTTCATTTTTGGTTTATACGTGAACAATAACGTGTTAAGCATTATCCTAAATAATATTTTGAAAATATTATGATTTGACCGAATGCCGAGCTTAAAACCGACCACTTACTAAATATTCGATCTACCAAATTTAGTAGTAATATTATTTGGAAAATGTTCATTTTTGGGTTATTTATCTATAAATACGTGCATATCATTATCCCAAAAAATGTTTTAAAAATATCGTGATTTGACCGATAACCGATTTGAAACCGAAATACTGCCTTGCTGGCGTTATACATAGAAAATTCTTCATTTTTGGTTTATTCATGAACAATAACGTGTTATGCATTATCCTAATTAATTTTTTAAAAATATTAAGATTTGACCGAATGGCGAGCTCAAAACCGACCACTTACTAAATATTCGATCTACCAAATTTAGTAGTAATATTATTTGGAAAATGTTCATTTTTGGTGAATACGTGCAAATCATTATCCAAAAAAATATTTTAAAAATATCGTGATTTGACCGATAACCGATTTGAAACCGAAATACTGCCTTGCTGGCGTTATACGTAGAAAATTCTTCATTTTTGGTTTATACATAAACAATAACGTGTTAAGCATTATCCTAATTAATTTTTTGAAAATATTAAGATTTGACCGAATGGCGAGCTCAAAACCGACCACTTAGTAAATATTCGATCTACCCAATTTGGTAGTAATATTATTTGGAAAATGTTCATTTTTGGGTTATTTATCTATAAATACGTGCAAATCATTATCCCAAAAAATGTTTTAAAAATATCGTGATTTGACCGATAACCGATTTGAAACCGAAATACTGTCTTGCTGGCTTTATACATGGAAAATTCTTCATTTTTGGTTTATACTTGAACAATACCGTGTTATGCATTATCCTAATTATTTTTTTGAAAATATTATGATTTGACCGAATGCCGAGCTTAAAACCGACCACTTACTAAATATTCGATCTACCAAATTTGGTAGTAATATTATATGGTAGTAATATTATTTGGAAAATGTTCATTTTTGGTTTATTTATCTATAAATACGTGCAAATCATTATCCCAAAAAATATTTTAAAAATATCGTGATTTGACCGATAATCGATTTGAAACCGAAATACTGTCTTGCTGGCTTTATACATGGAAAATTCTTCATTTTTGGTTTATACATGAACAATACCGTGTTATGCATTATTCTAATTAATTTTTTGAAAATATTATGATTTGACCGAATGCCGAGCTTAAAACCGACCACTTACTAAATATTCGATCTACCAAATTTGGTAGTAATATTATTTGGAAAATGTTCATTTCTGGTTTATTTATCTATAAATACGTGCAAATCATTATCCCAAAAAATATTTTAAAAATATCGTGATTTGACCGATATTTGATTTGAAACCGAAATACTCTCTTGCTAGCGTTATACATAGAAAATTCTTCATTTTTGGTTTATACGTGAACAATAACGTGTTAAGCATTATCCTAAATAATATTTTGAAAATATTATTATTTGACCGAATGGCGAGCTCAAAACCGACCACTTAGTAAATATTCGATCTACCAAATTTGGTAGTAATATTATTTGGTAGTAATATTATTTGGAAAATGTTCATTTTTGGTTTAAATATCTATATATACGTTTAAATCATCATCCCAAAAAATATTTTAACAATATCGTGATTTGACCGATAACCGATTTGAAACCGAAATACTGTCTTGCTGACTTTATACATGGAAAATTCTTCATTTTTTACATGAACAATAACGTGTTAAACATTATACTAACTAATTTTTTGAAAATATTAAGATTTGACCGAATAGCGAGCTCAAAACCGACCACTTACTAAATATTCGATCTACCAAATTTGGTAGTAATATTATTTGGAAAATGTTCATTTTTGGTTAATTTATCTATAAATACGTGCAAATCATTATCCAAAAAAATATTTTAAAAATATCGTGATTTGACCGATAACCGATTTGAAACCGAAATACTGCCTTGCTGGCGTTATACGTAGAAAATTCTTCATTTTTGGTTTATACATGAACAATAACGTGTTAAGCATTATCCTAATTAATTTTTTGAAAATATTAAGATTTGACCGAATGGCGAGCTCAAAACCGACCACTTACTAAATATTCGATCTACCAAATTTGGTAGTAATATTATATGGTAGTAATATTATTTGGAAAATGTTCATTTTTGTTTATTTATCTATAAATACGTGCAAATCATTATCCCAAAAAATATTTTAAAAATATCGTGATTTGACCGATAATCGATTTGAAACCGAAATACTGCTTTGCTGGCGTTAGAAAATGTTTATATGTGAACAATAACGTGTTAAGCATTATCATAATTAATTTTTTGAAAATATTATGATTTGACCGAATGGCGAGCTCAAAACCGACCACTTACTAAATATTCGATCTACCAAATTTAGTAGTAATATTATTTGGAAAATGTTCATTTTTGGGTTATTTATCTATAAATACGTGCAAATCATTACCCCAAAAAATGTTTTAAAAATATCGTGATTTGACCGATAACCGATTTGAAACCGAAATACTGCTTTGCTGTCGTTATACATAGAAAATTCTTCATTTTTGGTTTATACATGAACAATAACGTGTTAAGCATTATCCTAATTAATTTTTTGAAAATATTAAGATTTGACCGAATGGCGAGCTCAAAACCGACCACTTACTAAATATTCGGTCTACCAAATTTGGTAGTAATATTATTTGGAAAATGTTCATTTTTGGTGAATACGTGCAAATCATTATCCTAAAAAATATTTTAAAAATATCGTGATTTGACCGATAACCGATTTGAAACCGAAATACTCTCTTGCTAGCGTTATACATAGAAAATTCTTCATTTTTGGTTTATACGTGAACAATAACGTGTTAAGCATTATCCTAAATAATATTTTGAAAATATTATGATTTGACCGAATGGCGAGCTCAAAACCGACCACTTACTAAATATTCGATCTACCAAATTTGGTAGTAAAATTATTTGGTAGTAATATTATTTGGAAAATGTTCATTTTTGGTTAATTTATCTATAAATACGTGCAAATCATTATCCCAAAAAATATTTTAAAAATATCGTGATTTGACCGATAACCGATTTGAAACCGAAATACTGCCTTGCTGGCGTTATACGTAGAAAATTCTTCATTTTTGGTTTATACATGAACAATAACGTGTTAAGCATTATCCTAATTAATTTTTTGAAAATATTAAGATTTGACCGAATGGCGAGCTCAAAACCGATCACTTACTAAATATTCGATCTACCAAATTTGGTATTAATATTATTTGGAAAATGTTCATTTTTGGTGAATACGTGCAAATCATTATCCTAAAAAATATTTTAAAAATATCGTGATTTGACCGATAACCGATTTGAAACCAAAATACTGCCTTGCTGGCGTTATACATAGAAAATTCTTCATTTTTGGTTTATACATGAACAATAACGTGTTAAGCATTATCCTAATTAATTTTTTGAAAATATTAAGATTTGACCGAATGGCGAGCTCAAAACCGATCACTTACTAAATATTCGATCTACCAAATTTGGTAGTAATATTATTTGGAAAATGTTCATTTTTGGTGAATACGTGCAAATCATTATCCTAAAAAATATTTAAAAAATATCGTGATTTGACCGATAACCGATTTGAAACCGAAATACTGCCTTGCTGGCGTTATACATAGAAAATTCTTCATTTTTGGTTTATACATGAACAATAACGTGTTAAGCATTATCCTAATTAATTTTTTGAAAATATTATGATTTGACTGAATGCCGAGCTTAAAACCGACCACTTACTAAATATTCGATCTACCAAATTTGGTAGTAATATTATTTGGAAAATGTTCATTTTTGGTGAATACGTGCAAATCATTATCCTAAAAAATATTTTAAAAATATCGTGATTTGACCGATAACCGATTTGAAACCGAAATACTGCCTTGCTGGCGTTATACATAGAAAATTAGTCATTTTTGGTTTATTCATGAACAATAACGTGTTATGCATTATCCTAATTAATTTTTTGAAAATATTATGATTTGACTGAATGTCGAGCTTAAAACCGACCACTTACTAAATATTCGATCTACCAAATTTGGTATTAATATTATTTGGAAAATGTTCATTTCTGGTTTATTTATCTATAAATACGTGCAAATCATTATCCCAAAAAATATTTTAAAAATATCGTGATTTGACCGATAACCGATTTGAAAACGAAATACTCTCTTGCTGGCGTTATACATAGAAAATTCTTCATTTTTGGTTTATACGTGAACAATAACGTGTTAAGCATTATCCTAAATAATATTTTGAAAATATTATGATTTGACCGAATGCCGAGCTTAAAACCGACCACTTACTAAATATTCGATCTACCAAATTTAGTAGTAATATTATTTGGAAAATGTTCATTTTTGGGTTATTTATCTATAAATACGTGCATATCATTATCCCAAAAAATGTTTTAAAAATATCGTGATTTGACCGATAACCGATTTGAAACCGAAATACTGCCTTGCTGGCGTTATACATAGAAAATTCTTCATTTTTGGTTTATTCATGAACAATAACGTGTTATGCATTATCCTAATTAATTTTTTGAAAATATTAAGATTTGACCGAATGGCGAGCTCAAAACCGACCACTTACTAAATATTCGATCTACCAAATTTAGTAGTAATATTATTTGGAAAATGTTCATTTTTGGGTTATTTATCTATAAATACGTGCAAATCATTATCCCAAAAAATATTTTAAAAATATCGTGATTTGACCGATATTTGATTTGAAACCGAAATACTCTCTTGCTAGCGTTATACATAGAAAATTCTTCATTTTTGGTTTATACGTGAACAATAACGTGTTAAGCATTATCCTAAATAATTTTGAAAATATTATTATTTGACCGAATGGCGAGCTCAAAACCGACCACTTAGTAAATATTCGATCTACCAAATTTGGTAGTAATATTATTTGGAAAATGTTCATTTTTGGGTTATTTATCTATAAATACGTGCAAATCATTATCCCAAAAAATGTTTTAAAAATATCGTGATTTGACCGATAACCGATTTGAAACCGAAATACTGTCTTGCTGGCTTTATACATGGAAAATTCTTCATTTTTGGTTTATACATGAACAATACCGTGTTATGCATTATCCTAATTAATTTTTTGAAAATATTATGATTTGACCGAATGCCGAGCTTAAAACCGACCACTTACTAAATATTCGATCTACCAAATTTGGTAGTAATATTATTTGGAAAATGTTCATTTCTGGTTTATTTATCTATAAATACGTGCAAATCATTATCCTAAAAAATATTTTAAAAATATCGTGATTTGACCGATAACCGATTTGAAACCGAAATACTCTCTTGCTAGCGTTATACATAGAAAATTCTTCATTTTTGGTTTATACGTGAACAATAACGTGTTAAGCATTATCCTAAATAATATTTTGAAAATATTATGATTTGACCGAATGGCGAGCTCAAAACCGACCACTTACTAAATATTCGATCTACCAAATTTGGTAGTAATATTATATGGTAGTAATATTATTTGGAAAATGTTCATTTTTGGTTTATTTATCTATAAATACGTGCAAATCATTATCCCAAAAAATATTTTAAAAATATCGTGATTTGACCGATAATCGATTTGAAACCGAAATACTGTCTTGCTGGCTTTATACATGGAAAATTCTTCATTTTTGGTTTATACATGAACAATACCGTGTTATGCATTATTCTAATTAATTTTTTGAAAATATTATGATTTGACCGAATGCCGAGCTTAAAACCGACCACTTACTAAATATTCGATCTACCAAATTTGGTAGTAATATTATTTGGAAAATGTTCATTTCTGGTTTATTTATCTATAAATACGTGCAAATCATTATCCCAAAAAATATTTTAAAAATATCGTGATTTGACCGATATTTGATTTGAAACCGAAATACTCTCTTGCTAGCGTTATACATAGAAAATTCTTCATTTTTGGTTTATACGTGAACAATAACGTGTTAAGCATTATCCTAAATAATATTTTGAAAATATTATTATTTGACCGAATGGCGAGCTCAAAACCGACCACTTAGTAAATATTCGATCTACCAAATTTGGTAGTAATATTATTTGGTAGTAATATTATTTGGAAAATGTTCATTTTTGGTTTAAATATCTATATATACGTTTAAATCATCATCCCAAAAAATATTTTAACAATATCGTGATTTGACCGATAACCGATTTGAAACCGAAATACTGTCTTGCTGACTTTATACATGGAAAATTCTTCATTTTTTACATGAACAATAACGTGTTAAACATTATACTAACTAATTTTTTGAAAATATTAAGATTTGACCGAATAGCGAGCTCAAAACCGACCACTTACTAAATATTCGATCTACCAAATTTGGTAGTAATATTATTTGGAAAATGTTCATTTTTGGTTAATTTATCTATAAATACGTGCAAATCATTATCCAAAAAAATATTTTAAAAATATCGTGATTTGACCGATAACCGATTTGAAACCGAAATACTGCCTTGCTGGCGTTATACGTAGAAAATTCTTCATTTTTGGTTTATACATGAACAATAACGTGTTAAGCATTATCCTAATTAATTTTTTGAAAATATTAAGATTTGACCGAATGGCGAGCTCAAAACCGACCACTTACTAAATATTCGATCTACCAAATTTGGTAGTAATATTATATGGTAGTAATATTATTTGGAAAATGTTCATTTTTGTTTATTTATCTATAAATACGTGCAAATCATTATCCCAAAAAATATTTTAAAAATATCGTGATTTGACCGATAATCGATTTGAAACCGAAATACTGCTTTGCTGGCGTTAGAAAATGTTTATATGTGAACAATAACGTGTTAAGCATTATCATAATTAATTTTTTGAAAATATTATGATTTGACCGAATGGCGAGCTCAAAACCGACCACTTACTAAATATTCGATCTACCAAATTTAGTAGTAATATTATTTGGAAAATGTTCATTTTTGGGTTATTTATCTATAAATACGTGCAAATCATTACCCCAAAAAATGTTTTAAAAATATCGTGATTTGACCGATAACCGATTTGAAACCGAAATACTGCTTTGCTGTCGTTATACATAGAAAATTCTTCATTTTTGGTTTATACATGAACAATAACGTGTTAAGCATTATCCTAATTAATTTTTTGAAAATATTAAGATTTGACCGAATGGCGAGCTCAAAACCGACCACTTACTAAATATTCGGTCTACCAAATTTGGTAGTAATATTATTTGGAAAATGTTCATTTTTGGTGAATACGTGCAAATCATTATCCTAAAAAATATTTTAAAAATATCGTGATTTGACCGATAACCGATTTGAAACCGAAATACTCTCTTGCTAGCGTTATACATAGAAAATTCTTCATTTTTGGTTTATACGTGAACAATAACGTGTTAAGCATTATCCTAAATAATATTTTGAAAATATTATGATTTGACCGAATGGCGAGCTCAAAACCGACCACTTACTAAATATTCGATCTACCAAATTTGGTAGTAAAATTATTTGGTAGTAATATTATTTGGAAAATGTTCATTTTTGGTTAATTTATCTATAAATACGTGCAAATCATTATCCCAAAAAATATTTTAAAAATATCGTGATTTGACCGATAACCGATTTGAAACCGAAATACTGCCTTGCTGGCGTTATACGTAGAAAATTCTTCATTTTTGGTTTATACATGAACAATAACGTGTTAAGCATTATCCTAATTAATTTTTTGAAAATATTAAGATTTGACCGAATGGCGAGCTCAAAACCGATCACTTACTAAATATTCGATCTACCAAATTTGGTATTAATATTATTTGGAAAATGTTCATTTTTGGTGAATACGTGCAAATCATTATCCTAAAAAATATTTTAAAAATATCGTGATTTGACCGATAACCGATTTGAAACCAAAATACTGCCTTGCTGGCGTTATACATAGAAAATTCTTCATTTTTGGTTTATACATGAACAATAACGTGTTAAGCATTATCCTAATTAATTTTTTGAAAATATTAAGATTTGACCGAATGGCGAGCTCAAAACCGATCACTTACTAAATATTCGATCTACCAAATTTGGTAGTAATATTATTTGGAAAATGTTCATTTTTGGTGAATACGTGCAAATCATTATCCTAAAAAATATTTAAAAAATATCGTGATTTGACCGATAACCGATTTGAAACCGAAATACTGCCTTGCTGGCGTTATACATAGAAAATTCTTCATTTTTGGTTTATACATGAACAATAACGTGTTAAGCATTATCCTAATTAATTTTTTGAAAATATTATGATTTGACTGAATGCCGAGCTTAAAACCGACCACTTACTAAATATTCGATCTACCAAATTTGGTAGTAATATTATTTGGAAAATGTTCATTTTTGGTGAATACGTGCAAATCATTATCCTAAAAAATATTTTAAAAATATCGTGATTTGACCGATAACCGATTTGAAACCGAAATACTGCCTTGCTGGCGTTATACATAGAAAATTAGTCATTTTTGGTTTATTCATGAACAATAACGTGTTATGCATTATCCTAATTAATTTTTTGAAAATATTATGATTTGACTGAATGTCGAGCTTAAAACCGACCACTTACTAAATATTCGATCTACCAAATTTGGTATTAATATTATTTGGAAAATGTTCATTTCTGGTTTATTTATCTATAAATACGTGCAAATCATTATCCCAAAAAATATTTTAAAAATATCGTGATTTGACCGATAACCGATTTGAAAACGAAATACTCTCTTGCTGGCGTTATACATAGAAAATTCTTCATTTTTGGTTTATACGTGAACAATAACGTGTTAAGCATTATCCTAAATAATATTTTGAAAATATTATGATTTGACCGAATGCCGAGCTTAAAACCGACCACTTACTAAATATTCGATCTACCAAATTTAGTAGTAATATTATTTGGAAAATGTTCATTTTTGGGTTATTTATCTATAAATACGTGCATATCATTATCCCAAAAAATGTTTTAAAAATATCGTGATTTGACCGATAACCGATTTGAAACCGAAATACTGCCTTGCTGGCGTTATACATAGAAAATTCTTCATTTTTGGTTTATTCATGAACAATAACGTGTTATGCATTATCCTAATTAATTTTTTGAAAATATTAAGATTTGACCGAATGGCGAGCTCAAAACCGACCACTTACTAAATATTCGATCTACCAAATTTGGTAGTAATATTATTTGGAAAATGTTCATTTTTGGTGAATACGTGCAAATCATTATCCTAAAAAATATTTTAAAAATATCGTGATTTGACCGATAACCGATTTGAAACCGAAATACTGCCTTGCTGGCGTTATACATAGAAAATTAGTCATTTTTGGTTTATTCATGAACAATAACGTGTTATGCATTATCCTAATTAATTTTTTGAAAATATTATGATTTGACTGAATGTCGAGCTTAAAACCGACCACTTACTAAATATTCGATCTACCAAATTTGGTATTAATATTATTTGGAAAATGTTCATTTCTGGTTTATTTATCTATAAATACGTGCAAATCATTATCCCAAAAAATATTTTAAAAATATCGTGATTTGACCGATAACCGATTTGAAAACGAAATACTCTCTTGCTGGCGTTATACATAGAAAATTCTTCATTTTTGGTTTATACGTGAACAATAACGTGTTAAGCATTATCCTAAATAATATTTTGAAAATATTATGATTTGACCGAATGCCGAGCTTAAAACCTACCACTTACTAAATATTCGATCTACCAAATTTAGTAGTAATATTATTTGGAAAATGTTCATTTTTGGGTTATTTATCTATAAATACGTGCATATCATTATCCCAAAAAATGTTTTAAAAATATCGTGATTTGACCGATAACCGATTTGAAACCGAAATACTGCCTTGCTGGCGTTATACATAGAAAATTCTTCATTTTTGGTTTATTCATGAACAATAACGTGTTATGCATTATCCTAATTAATTTTTTGAAAATATTAAGATTTGACCGAATGGCGAGCTCAAAACCGACCACTTACTAAATATTCGATCTACCAAATTTAGTAGTAATATTATTTGGAAAATGTTCATTTTTGGGTTATTTATCTATAAATACGTGCAAATCATTATCCCAAAAAATATTTTAAAAATATCGTGATTTGACCGATATTTGATTTGAAACCGAAATACTCTCTTGCTCATTATACATAGAAAATTCTTCATTTTTGGTTTATACATGAACAATAACGTGTTAAGCATTATCCTAATTAATTTTTTGAAAATATTAAGATTTGACCGAATGGCGAGCTCAAAACCGACCACTTACTAAATATTCGATCTACCAAATTTGGTAGTAATATTATTTGGAAAATGTTCATTTTTGGTGAATACGTGCAAATCATTATCCTAAAAAATATTTTAAAAATATCGTGATTTGACCGATAACCGATTTGAAACCGAAATACTCTCTTGCTAGCGTTATACATAGAAAATTCTTCATTTTTGGTTTATACGTGAACAATAACGTGTTAAGCATTATCCTAAATAATATTTTGAAAATATTATGATTTGACCGAATGGCGAGCTCAAAACCGACCACTTACTAAATATTCGATCTACCAAATTTGGTAGTAATATTATTTGGTAGTAATATTATTTGGAAAATGTTCATTTTTGGTTAATTTATCTATAAATACGTGCAAATCATTATCCCAAAAAATATTTTAAAAATATCGTGATTTGACCGATAACCGATTTGAAACCGAAATACTGCCTTGCTGGCGTTATACGTAGAAAATTCTTCATTTTTGGTTTATACATGAACAATAACGTGTTAAGCATTATCCTAATTAATTTTTTGAAAATATTAAGATTTGACCGAATGGCGAGCTCAAAACCGATCACTTACTAAATATTCGATCTACCAAATTTGGTATTAATATTATTTGGAAAATGTTCATTTTTGGTGAATACGTGCAAATCATTATCCTAAAAAATATTTTAAAAATATCGTGATTTGACCGATAACCGATTTGAAACCAAAATACTGCCTTGCTGGCGTTATACATAGAAAATTCTTCATTTTTGGTTTATACATGAACAATAACGTGTTAAGCATTATCCTAATTAATTTTTTGAAAATATTAAGATTTGACCGAATGGCGAGCTCAAAACCGATCACTTACTAAATATTCGATCTACCAAATTTGGTAGTAATATTATATGGTAGTAATATTATTTGGAAAATGTTCATTTTTGGTTTATTTATCTATAAATACGTGCAAATCATTATCCCAAAAAATATTTTAAAAATATCGTGATTTGACCGATAATCGATTTGAAACCGAAATACTGCTTTGCTGGCGTTAGAAAATGTTTATATGTGAACAATAACGTGTTAAGCATTATCATAATTAATTTTTTGAAAATATTATGATTTGACCGAATGGCGAGCTCAAAACCGACCACTTACTAAATATTCGATCTACCAAATTTAGTAGTAATATTATTTGGAAAATGTTCATTTTTGGGTTATTTATCTATAAATACGTGCAAATCATTATAACAAAAAATGTTTTAAAAATATCGTGATTTGACCGATAACCGATTTGAAACCGAAATACTGCCTTGCTGGCGTTATACGTAGAAAATTCTTCATTTTTGGTTTATACATGAACAATAACGTGTTAAGCATTATCCTAATTAATTTTTTGAAAATATTAAGATTTGACCGAATGGCGAGCTCAAAACCGATCACTTACTAAATATTCGATCTACCAAATTTGGTATTAATATTATTTGGAAAATGTTCATTGAATACGTGCAAATCATTATCCTAAAAAATATTTTAAAAATATCGTGATTTGACCGATAACCGATTTGAAACCAAAATACTGCCTTGCTGGCGTTATTCATAGAAAATTCTTCATTTTTGGTTTATACATGAACAATAACGTGTTAAGCATTATCCTAATTAATTTTTTGAAAATATTAAGATTTGACCGAATGGCGAGCTCAAAACCGATCACTTACTAAATATTCGATCTACCAAATTTGGTATTAATATTATTTGGAAAATGTTCATTTTTGGTGAATACGTGCAAATCATTATCCAAAAAAATATTTTAAAAATATCGTGATTTGACCGATAACCGATTTGAAACCGAATAACTGCCTTGCTGGCGTTATACGTAGAAAATTCTTCATTTTTGGTTTATACATGAACAATAACGTGTTAAGCATTATCCTAATTAATTTTTTGAAAATATTAAGATTTGACCGAATGGCGAGCTCAAAACAGACCACTTACTAAATATTCGATCTACCAAATTTGGTAGTAATATTATATGGTAGTAATATTATTTGGAAAATGTTCATTTTTGGTTTATTTATCTATAAATACGTGCAAATCATTATCCCAAAAAATATTTTAAAAATATCGTGATTTGACCGATAATCGATTTGAAACCGAAATACTGCTTTGCTGGCGTTAGAAAATGTTTATATGTGAACAATAACGTGTTAAGCATTATCATAATTAATTTTTTGAAAATATTATGATTTGACCGAATGGCGAGCTCAAAACCGACCACTTACTAAATATTCGATCTACCAAATTTAGTAGTAATATTATTTGGAAAATGTTCATTTTTGGGTTATTTATCTATAAATACGTGCAAATCATTATCCCAAAAAATGTTTTAAAAATATCGTGATTTGACCGATAACCGATTTGAAACCGAAATACTGCTTTGCTGTCGTTATACATAGAAAATTCTTCATTTTTGGTTTATACATGAACAATAACGTGTTAAGCATTATCCTAATTAATTTTTTGAAAATATTAAGATTTGACCGAATGGCGAGCTCAAAACCGACCACTTACTAAATATTCGATCTACCAAATTTGGTAGTAATATTATTTGGAAAATGTTCATTTTTGGTGAATACGTGCAAATCATTATCCTAAAAAATATTTTAAAAATATCGTGATTTGACCGATAACCGATTTGAAACCGAAATACTCTCTTGCTAGCGTTATACATAGAAAATTCTTCATTTTTGGTTTATACGTGAACAATAACGTGTTAAGCATTATCCTAAATAATATTTTGAAAATATTATGATTTGACCGAATGGCGAGCTCAAAACCGACCACTTACTAAATATTCGATCTACCAAATTTGGTAGTAATATTATTTGGTAGTAATATTATTTGGTAGTAATATTATTTGGTAGTAATATTATTTGGAAAATGTTCATTTTTGGTTAATTTATCTATAAATACGTGCAAATCATTATCCCAAAAAATATTAAAAAATATCGTGATTTGACCGATAACCGATTTGAAACCGAAATACTGCCTTGCTGGCGTTATACGTAGAAAATTCTTCATTTTTGGTTTATACATGAACAATAACGTGTTAAGCATTATCCTAATTAATTTTTTGAAAATATTAAGATTTGACCGAATGGCGAGCTCAAAACCGATCACTTACTAAATATTCGATCTACCAAATTTGGTATTAATATTATTTGGAAAATGTTCATTTTTGGTGAATACGTGCAAATCATTATCCTAAAAAATATTTTAAAAATATCGTGATTTGACCGATAACCGATTTGAAACCAAAATACTGCCTTGCTGGCGTTATACATAGAAAATTCTTCATTTTTGGTTTATACATGAACAATAACGTGTTAAGCATTATCCTAATTAATTTTTTGAAAATATTAAGATTTGACCGAATGGCGAGCTCAAAACCGATCACTTACTAAATATTCGATCTACCAAATTTGGTAGTAATATTATATGGTAGTAATATTATTTGGAAAATGTTCATTTTTGGTTTATTTATCTATAAATACGTGCAAATCATTATCCCAAAAAATATTTTAAAAATATCGTGATTTGACCGATAATCGATTTGAAACCGAAATACTGCTTTGCTGGCGTTAGAAAATGTTTATATGTGAACAATAACGTGTTAAGCATTATCATAATTAATTTTTTGAAAATATTATGATTTGACCGAATGGCGAGCTCAAAACCGACCACTTACTAAATATTCGATCTACCAAATTTAGTAGTAATATTATTTGGAAAATGTTCATTTTTGGGTTATTTATCTATAAATACGTGCAAATCATTATCCCAAAAAATGTTTTAAAAATATCGTGATTTGACCGATAACCGATTTGAAACCGAAATACTGCCTTGCTGGCGTTATACGTAGAAAATTCTTCATTTTTGGTTTATACATGAACAATAACGTGTTAAGCATTATCCTAATTAATTTTTTGAAAATATTAAGATTTGACCGAATGGCGAGCTCAAAACCGATCACTTACTAAATATTCGATCTACCAAATTTGGTATTAATATTATTTGGAAAATGTTCATTGAATACGTGCAAATCATTATCCTAAAAAATATTTTAAAAATATCGTGATTTGACCGATAACCGATTTGAAACCAAAATACTGCCTTGCTGGCGTTATACATAGAAAATTCTTCATTTTTGGTTTACACATGAACAATAACGTGTTAAGCATTATCCTAATTAATTTTTTGAAAATATTAAGATTTGACCGAATGGCGAGCTCAAAACCGATCACTTACTAAATATTTGATCTACCAAATTTGGTATTAATATTATTTGGAAAATGTTCATTTTTGGTGAATACGTGCAAATCATTATCCTAAAAAATATTTTAAAAATATCGTGATTTGACCGAAAACCGATTTGAAACCAAAATACTGCCTTGCTGGCGTTATACATAGAAAATTCTTCATTTTTGGTTTATACATGAACAATAACGTGTTAAGCATTATCCTAATTAATTTTTTGAAAATATTAATATTTGACCGAATGGCGAGCTAAAAACCGATCACTTACTAAATATTCGATCTATCAAATTTGGTATTAATATTATTTGGAAAATGTTCATTTTTGGTGAATACGTGCAAATCATTATCCTAAAAAATATTTTAAAAATATCGTGATTTGACCGATAACCGATTTGAAACCAAAAAACTGCCTTGCTGGCGTTATACATAGAAAATTCTTCATTTTTGGTTTATACATGAACAATAACGTGTTAAGCATTATCCTAATTATTTTTTTGAAAATATTAAGATTTGACCGAATGGCGAGCTCAAAACCGATCACTTACTAAATATTCGATCTACCAAATTTGGTATTAATATTATTTGGAAAATGTTCATTGAATACGTGCAAATCATTATCCTAAAAAATATTTTAAAAATATCGTGATTTGACCGATAACCGATTTGAAACCAAAATACTGCCTTGCTGGCGTTATACATAGAAAATTCTTCATTTTTGGTTTACACATGAACAATAACGTGTTAAGCATTATCCTAATTAATTTTTTGAAAATATTAAGATTTGACCGAATGGCGAGCTCAAAACCGATCACTTACTAAATAT
The DNA here is from genome assembly GCF_954871325.1 of Gordionus sp. m RMFG-2023. Lineage (NCBI taxonomy): Eukaryota > Metazoa > Nematomorpha > Gordioida > Chordodea > Parachordodidae > Gordionus > Gordionus sp. m RMFG-2023. Next base: position 21,834,370 of record NC_088775.1, read on the forward strand.
TCGATCTACCAAATTTGGTATTAATATTATTTGGAAAATGTTCATTTTTGGTGAATACGTGCAAATCATTATCCTAAAAAATATTTTAATATCGTGATTTGACCGAAAACCGATTTGAAACCAAAATACTGCCTTGCTGGCGTTATACATAGAAAATTCTTCATTTTTGGTTTATACATGAACAATAACGTGTTAAGCATTATCCTAATTAATTTTTTGAAAATATTAAGATTTGACCGAATGGCGAGCTCAAAACCGATCACTTACTAAATATTCGATCTATCAAATTTGGTATTAATATTATTTGGAAAATGTTCATTTTTGGTGAATACGTGCAAATCATTATCCTAAAAAATATTTTAAAAATATCGTGATTTGACCGATAACCGATTTGAAACCAAAAAACTGCCTTGCTGGCGTTATACATAGAAAATTCTTCATTTTTGGTTTATACATGAACAATAACGTGTTAAGCATTATCCTAATTATTTTTTTGAAAATATTAAGATTTGACCGAATGGCGAGCTCAAAACCGATCACTTACTAAATATTCGATCTACCAAATTTGGTATTAATATTATTTGGAAAATGTTCATTTTTGGTGAATACGTGCAAATCATTATCCTAAAAAATATTTTAAAAATATCGTAATTTGACCGAAAACCGATTTGAAACCGAAATACTGCCTTGTTGGCGTTATACATAGAAAATTCTTCATTTTTGGTTTATACATGAACAATAACGTGTTAAGCATTATCCTAATTAATTTTTTGAAAATGTTAAGATTTGACCGAATGGCGAGCTCAAAACCGACCACTTACTAAATATTCGATCTACCAAATTTGGTAGTAATATTATTTGGTAGTAATATTATTTGGAAAATGTTCATTTTTGGTTAATTTATCTATAAATACGTGCAAATCATTATCCCAAAAAATATTAAAAAATATCGTGATTTGACCGATAACCGATTTGAAACCGAAATACTGCCTTGCTGGCGTTATACGTAGAAAATTCTTCATTTTTGGTTTATACATGAACAATAACGTGTTAAGCATTATCCTAATTAATTTTTTGAAAATATTAAGATTTGACCGAATGGCGAGCTCAAAACCGATCACTTACTAAATATTCGATCTACCAAATTTGGTATTAATATTATTTGGAAAATGTTCATTTTTGGTGAATACGTGCAAATCATTATCCTAAAAAATATTTTAAAAATATCGTGATTTGACCGATAACCGATTTGAAACCGAAATACTGCCTTGCTGGCGTTATACGTAGAAAATTCTTCATTTTTGGTTTATACATGAACAATAACGTGTTAAGCATTATCCTAATTAATTTTTTGAAAATATTAAGATTTGACCGAATGGCGAGCTCAAAACCGATCACTTACTAAATATTCGATCTACCAAATTTGGTATTAATATTATTTGGAAAATGTTCATTTTTGGTGAATACGTGCAAATCATTATCCTAAAAAATATTTTAAAAATATCGTGATTTGACCGATAACCGATTTGAAACCAAAATACTGCCTTGCTGGCGTTATACATAGAAAATTCTTCATTTTTGGTTTATACATGAACAATAACGTGTTAAGCATTATCCTAATTAATTTTTTGAAAATATTAAGATTTGACCGAATGGCGAGCTCAAAACCGATCACTTACTAAATATTCGATCTACCAAATTTGGTAGTAATATTATATGGTAGTAATATTATATGGTAGTAATATTATTTGGAAAATGTTCATTTTTGGTTTATTTATCTATAAATACATGCAAATCATTATCCCAAAAAATATTTTAAAAATATCGTGATTTGACCGATAATCGATTTGAAACCGAAATACTGCTTTGCTGGCGTTAGAAAATGTTTATATGTGAACAATAACGTGTTAAGCATTATCATAATTAATTTTTTGAAAATATTATGATTTGACCGAATGGCGAGCTCAAAACCGACCACTTACTAAATATTCGATCTACCAAATTTAGTAGTAATATTATTTGGAAAATGTTCATTTTTGGGTTATTTATCTATAAATACGTGCAAATCATTATCCCAAAAAATGTTTTAAAAATATCGTGATTTGACCGATAACCGATTTGAAACCGAAATACTGCCTTGCTGGCGTTATACATAGAAAATTCTTCATTTTTGGTTTATACATGAACAATAACGTGTTAAGCATTATCCTAATTAATTTTTTGAAAATATTAAGATTTGACCGAATGGCGAGCTCAAAACCGATCACTTACTAAATATTCGATCTACCAAATTTGGTATTAATATTATTTGGAAAATGTTCATTGAATACGTGCAAATCATTATCCTAAAAAATATTTTAAAAATATCGTGATTTGACCGATAACCGATTTGAAACCAAAATACTGCCTTGCTGGCGTTATACATAGAAAATTCTTCATTTTTGGTTTACACATGAACAATAACGTGTTAAGCATTATCCTAATTAATTTTTTGAAAATATTAAGATTTGACCGAATGGCGAGCTCAAAACCGATCACTTACTAAATATTCGATCTACCAAATTTGGTATTAATATTATTTGGAAAATGTTCATTTTTGGTGAATACGTGCAAATCATTATCCTAAAAAATATTTTAAAAATATCGTGATTTGACCGAAAACCGATTTGAAACCAAAATACTGCCTTGCTGGCGTTATACATAGAAAATTCTTCATTTTTGGTTTATACATGAACAATAACGTGTTAAGCATTATCCTAATTAATTTTTTGAAAATATTAAGATTTGACCGAATGGCGAGCTCAAAACCGATCACTTACTAAATATTCGATCTATCAAATTTGGTATTAATATTATTTGGAAAATGTTCATTTTTGGTGAATACGTGTAAATCATTATCCTAAAAAATATTTTAAAAATATCGTGATTTGACCGATAACCGATTTGAAACCAAAATACTGCCTTGCTGGCGTTATACATAGAAAATTCTTCATTTTTGGTTTATACATGAACAATAACGTGTTAAGCATTATCCTAATTAATTTTTTGAAAATGTTAAGATTTGACCGAATGGCGAGCTCAAAACCGACCACTTACTAAATATTCGATCTACCAAATTTGGTATTAATATTATTTGGAAAATGTTCATTTTTGGTGAATACGTGCAAATCATTATCCTAAAAAATATTTTAAAAATATCGTGATTTGACCGATAACCGATTTGAAACCAAAAAACTGCCTTGCTGGCGTTATACATAGAAAATTCTTCATTTTTGGTTTATACATGAACAATAACGTGTTAAGCATTATCCTAATTATTTTTTTGAAAATATTAAGATTTGACCGAATGGCGAGCTCAAAACCGATCACTTACTAAATATTCGATCTACCAAATTTGGTATTAATATTATTTGGAAAATGTTCATTTTTGGTGAATACGTGCAAATCATTATCCTAAAAAATATTTTAAAAATATCGTAATTTGACCGAAAACCGATTTGAAACCGAAATACTGCCTTGTTGGCGTTATACATAGAAAATTCTTCATTTTTGGTTTATACATGAACAATAACGTGTTAAGCATTATCCTAATTAATTTTTTGAAAATGTTAAGATTTGACCGAATGGCGAGCTCAAAACCGACCACTTACTAAATATTCGATCTACCAAATTTGGTATTAATATTATTTGGAAAATGTTCATTTCTGGTTTATTTATCTATAAATACGTGCAAATCATTATCCCAAAAAATATTTTAAAAATATCGTGATTTGACCGATAACCGATTTGAAACCGAAATACTGCCTTGCTGGCGTTATACATAGAAAATTCTTCATTTTTGGTTTATACATGAACAATAACGTGTTATGCATTATCCTAATTAATTTTTTGAAAATATTATGATTTGACTGAATGCCGAGCTTAAAACCGACCACTTACTAAATATTCGATCTACCAAATTTGGTATTAATATTATTTGGAAAATGTTCATTTCTGGTTTATTTATCTATAAATACGTGCAAATCATTATCCCAAAAAATATTTTAAAAATATCGTGATTTGACCGATAACCGATTTGAAAACGAAATACTCTCTTGCTGGCGTTATACATAGAAAATTCTTCATTTTTGGTTTATACGTGAACAATAACGTGTTAAGCATTATCCTAATTATTTTTTTCAAAATATTATGATTTGACCGAATGCGAGCTCAAAACCGACCACTTACTAAATATTCGATCTACCAAATTTGGTAGTAATATTATTTGGAAATTGTTCATTTTTGGTTAATTTATCTATAAATACGTGCAAATCATTATCCCAAAAAATATTTTAAAAATATCTTATTTGACCGATAATCGATTTGAAACCGAAATACTGCTTTGCTGGCGTTAGAAAAATCTTCATTTATTGTTTATATGTGAACAATAACGTGTTAAGCATTATCCTAATTATTTTTTTCAAAATATTATGATTTGACCGAATGACGAGCTCAAAACCGACCACTTACTAAATATTCGATCTACCAAATTTGGTAGTAATATTATTTGGAAAATGTTCATTTTTGGTTAATTTATCTATAAATTAGTGCAAATCATTATCCCAAAAAATATTTTAAAAATATCGTGATTTGACCGATAACCGATTTGAAACCGTACTGCTTTGCTAGCGTTATCCATAGAAAATTCTTTATCTTAATAAATATTTTATTTTTTATATATTATATAATATCATATTAATCCAAAAAATTAAATATAATTTTATTAAATTAATGTCGATAAAAGACATTTGTTACAATAATTATACCAAAAACAAAAGCGAAAAATAAATATAATTAAACGAGGATCAGATATCCCTAGTATTTTCATCTATATATATCATCATTTCCTCATATATTTTAAAAAATATTTAACAAAATAGAAATTATGAATAATCAATTAAATTATGCGATGTAAAAAAAAATATTTTAAAAAAATTTGGTATTTGTGATGATATGAATAAAAATTAAAAAAAATTAATATTTGTATGCGATGTCAATAAAAAAAAATTGGTATTTGTGACGATTTGAATGAATAAAAGTTACAAAAATATATTTAAAAAATTTGGTATTTGTGATGATATGAATAAAAATTAAAAATAATTAATATTTGTATGCGATATCAATAAAAAAATTTTTAAAAAATTTGGTATTTGTGACGATATGAATGAATAAAAGTTACAAAAAATTAATATTTAAAAAATTTGGTATTTGTGACGATATGAATAAAAATTTAAAATAAAATTAATATTTGCATGCGATGTGAATAAATTTTTTTTAAAAAACTATGATTAGGATGAAGCATTGTTTCGATACAAAAATCTATTGTAAAATTAAAAAATTGATTTGATATATATGAAAAAGAGTACGACGTTTAGGGCCTTATTATTTTTCAATTTTAATTTTTTTTATTGATACTGTTCTATTTTTTTTTATTCTAATTTTTTGACATAATTTTTTAGAATTTTTAGGCTTTAAAAGTATTAATTCCCCGCATGATGACATGACATTTTCTCTTTCCTGTTTTTTACTTCCTTTTATTAAATTTTCTACCTCTTTTTTTTTATCTTCCTCACTAAATTTCTCCAAAATTGATAAATCTATCTGAAATGACTTATACCCCTCAGCCAAATAATATTCTCCTTTTCCTATCAAAGCTCTTTCGAGATCTTTTTCTTGTATTTGTACTTTATTATATATTATATCAATTAAATTAATTAAATTTCTTGATTGCCAATTTGTATAACTTTTAAATACATGATTCATGGACTCACAATTGTTGTTAGTCCATAAATCACTTATAATTTTATTTTTTATTGGGATAAACACATGATTGTACAAATTCTTTTCTAAATAAATGTTAATATATTCTATAAAAAAATAGTAGTGATTATTTTCGCAAAATTTTCGTAAATTAAAGTTTATCAAAAAAAATCTCATCAGAATTGGAAAATATCAAGCCATTGTTACCAAAAATTAAAAATATTTTTTTATTTCTTATTACTTCGGGAACCCCCTCTTTATCTCTCAAAAATATTTTCTTATATATGTCTTGTGCATAAAAATTGCACATAATTCAGAAAATTTTGTTTTATGGAGGTATGTAGAGCTTTTTCATCATCTGTCCCAAAAATTATATTGTTTTTATTAATTAGATTTTTTTAAAATTCCCTCTAAATCTGAAAAGAAATTATTATAATAAGTTTGATAATCTGCATTCCCATGCAAATAAACTGGGCCGAGAAAAATTGGATAGTCATTAGTAGACCCAAGTTTGTATGCTTAAAAACTGAAGCCGTAACATATAAATCACTGAGATTCAGTCTTGTTAACGCTCCTTTTTAAAAGTAGTACTCCCGCTCCCGCTCCTACCTTCTCAAAAGGAGCGAACTCCCGCTCCCGCTACTACATATTAAAAGGAGCGCTCCCTCTCCAACTAATGGAGTGCCGCTCCATAACCGCTCCTTTGATTTTCATTTTTTTAGAAGGTACACGAAACAAAATCATATTTTTTTATCAAAACGTTTTATTTATATTATATGATATATCAAAATATTTATAATCTTTTATTAGCTTTTAAAAGTAATAAATTTTCTAAATTAGAATCTAACAAACACCCACGCTTCTCCCCTAAGACCTGTTTTGCAATACTAAATAGGCGTTCCACAGGAGCACTAGAGGGAAGCGGGGTATTGTATTTTATATAAATATTTTTTAATTCATGGAAATGTTCAAAAATAGTAATTTTGCTATCATTATTTAAAAAATATCTATCCAATATATTATTTTCATGGTAATCGATTTCATGGAATCCAAAGAAATCTTCAAAATCATTACAAGGTTCCCGTGAACTAGTTGTAGCTATTTTTCCGTCGGGTATTTGTTTCCTTAAAAAATTAATTAATCTGGCTTTTAGTTCCATATTTTTTGGATCTTTTATCCATTCCCAATTTATATATCTATAAAATGAATATTAATATGACTTACAAGAATTTTCAAAAAATTTTCAATATAAAAAGGAAAAACTGATGTTTAATGTTTCAAATGATTAGATGAAAAATCAATATAAAACTCGGCTCAACATTTAATAATGAATAAATTTAAATAAAATAAAATTTTATTTTCATTAAATTTTAATTAACAAATATTATTAATATTTAAAAAATAATATAATTTATACATTAAATTTAAAGGAGCGGAGGAGCGGCTCCTTCGCTCCAGCCCTAAAAGGAGCTGCTCCCGCTCCCGCTCCTCATTTTTAAAAAGGAGGGGCCCTCCAGCTTTTTTTGAAAAAATGTAGCGCCGCTCCTTAACAAGACTGCTGAGATTAAATGTACGATCGAAACCAAGGATTGATGGATTATTTTCTGCACACATATATTTTATATTTTTTATCATTAAGGGTGTATAAAGAATAATAGAAGTAATTTTATTTTTTTTATGTATTACACTTTGTACAAAAGGGTGCTTTTCAATATTATAAATTATATTTAATATATTATCAGAAAAATTATATGAACAAACTATTTTATTTTTTCGATTGATATTATATTTTACATTTCGGAGCTGCTTAATATTATGAGGACTCGTTTTAAAATCATTATTTATAATTAAATTTTTATATAATTTAGGAATTTTTTCAGTGTTAATACTTTTCTCAATTTCCCTTAAAATAGTTGGATGGGTACGTATATACTCTTTTTCATATTTATCTTCATTTATAACATTTACTGGATAAAAACCTAGATATTCAACTAAATACACGTTTTTTAAATTAAGTTTAGAGGTAAATTTATTTAAAATACTAATTTTTCTTTTATAGTTTTATAACTTTTATCTGGTGATTTAATTATTATGTCATATATAGGTTTATTATTCCTCCTAGTATACTTGCAAAGGCAATTATTTTTAAAAACATATGGGCCTAATATATTATTTTTATCTAAGAAATAAATATATTTTTTTAAACTGGATTTGACACTACTCCAAGCACCACAATCATCAACATATGCATTGCGATATCCAATATTTTTTATATTATTAGTATTATTAATTATATAATATTTATTATTTTTGATACCTATTGGTATAGAATTTAAAATATTTTTAGGATCTAGTAAAAGCTGTATTACCTGTGTAGTCTCGATAAATGAATTTTTTAAGATGATATCACTACTATCGCATGGTAAAAATTTTTTATTTTGTGAAGAGTTTGATGATAAAATGTTTTTTATTGAAAAATTAGTGAATTTTTGATTATTAGGGGAAAATTTTATATTATTCAAATTTGATTTTATAGGTGTAAATTCATGCGATTCCTTAAAAGATTTATTATCATAATTACTGCTTATATCATTTATTGGGGAAGAGAATATATAATTTAAATTTGATTTTATAGTTATAAATTTAGGCGATTCATTAATAGATTTTTTATCATAATTACCATTGATATCATTAATTGGGGAAGAGTTTATATAATTTAAATTCGATCTTTTAACATTATCCGTAATAGTTATAAAATCATGGGATTCATTAATAGATATAGTATCAAATGAACTATCAATATTAATTATTTTATCATGTGGGTTGAAATTAGGCTTTTGTAAATAAATAAAAAGATTTATAGAAATATTTAAAATATCATCGGGTATACTACAAGATGTCCACATTATGTAAATTTTATCAGACCATCTGCTAACATCCCGACCATAAATATCAAGGGTATAAGAACTTGGGCTTAATAAATTAAATGATAAAGGGGGACAAAAAGATTTAATAGGCGTATTTAAAGCACCACTTAAAACAAAAATAATAATCATACCTTACCAATCCCCTATTTTAAGTATGTTATTTAAAGTATGATTATAAGAATAAAATAAAATACGTTCTCTCATGGAAACTGGTACAATATAATTAACATTTTGTAAATCATAAAAGTCTCTATTGAGTATGACCTCGATTGCGGCTATAATACGTAAATAAATGTGGTACGTTTCTTTACAGAAAATTGCTAATGACACAGCACGATATAGGCAATTTCTATCACCAATCGTTTTCCTTGGTGAAAATCTTAATAATATAGTTTGTTTATAAAAAAATATTCATTATTTTTTAAACAATTATAAATGATTCAAATAAAAGTTTAATATAGTTCATATTATCTAATCAATATTCATATAAAAGCAGATTTTCCTTTTAAACGGCCTGGCCGAATTTTTTAAAAAAAATACCAACCCGGGTAGAATTTTTATTTTACAAAATTTTTTGGTACGGCCATTGTCTTTTTTATATTTTTAAAAATCAAAATATGGCCTTCTAAATATACCCGGGGCCAAGGTTAAAAGTCTCTGATTGTTTTTGTAATATATATATATATTTATATTTAATTCAATAATATTGTTGGTTAAATTCTCTCTAATATATGCTTAGTAATTACATCATACCCGACTAATCCATTTGAAGAATGATACATCATAGGCACAATATCTTCACTTTTTATCTCTTTAAGAATTTCGAGAGCAACCTCAGGAGATGGCTTCTCTATTAATCTAATATAAAAAAAATTTAATATTTATAATTTTACAAAACTTACCGATTCATATAGGGCAGGAAATAGGGCATTTTATCACAAAAAGAATATTTATAATTATATAATAATAATAAATTTTAACGGAAAATATTTAATATTATTTATTTATTTGTTTATTATTTTTTATGCACATTAATTTTTATTTTTTTAGGAATATGCCAAATTATTTTTTAAAAAATTATTTTTTTAAAAAATTATTTTTTTTAAAAATTATAATTTTGTATAAATTTTTAATTTTTATGAAAAAAAAAATTACAGGAACCCGAGAATTTTCAATGGTGGTGAGGGGAGGGATGATTTTTATAGAAATTATTATTTTTGGAGATTAAAAATTTATTATAATTAAGATTATCTGAGCTCGGTATTCGGTCATATCTTAATATTTTCAAAAAATAATTTAGGATAATGCTTAACACCTTATTGTTAACTTATAAACCAAAAATGAAGAATTCTACATGGAGAGCGCCAGCAACGCAGTATTTCGGTTTCAAATTAACCAAAAATGAACATTTTTCAAATAATTTTACTACCAAATTTGGTATATCGAATATTTAGTAAGTGGTCGGTTTTGAGCTCGCCATTCGGTCAAATCATAATATTTTCAAAAAATTAATTAGGATAATGTCACGTTATTTTTCACGTATAAACCAAAAATGAAGAATTTTCCATGTATAACGCCAGCAAGACAGTATTTAGTCATTGGGCCGGTTTCAAATCGGTTTTCTGTAAAATCACGATATTTTTAAAATATTTTTTGGGATAATGATTTGCACGTATTTATAGATAAATTAACCAAAAATTAACATTTTCCAAATAATATAATTTGGTAGATCGAATATTTAGTAAGTGGTCGGTTTTGAGCTCGCCATTCGGTCAAATCATAATATTTTCAAAACATAATTAGGATAATGCTTAACACGTTATTGTTCACGTATAAACCAAAAATGAAGAATTTTCCATGTATAACGCCAGCAAGGCAGTATTTCGGTTTCAAATCGGTTATCGGTCAAATCACGATATTTTTGAAATATTTTTTGGGATAATGATTTGCACGTATATACAGATATTTAAACCAAAAATGAACATTTTCCAAATAAAATTACTACCAAATTTGGTAGATCGAATATTTAGTAAGTCGTCGGTTTTGAGCTCGCCATTCGGTCAAATCTTAATATTTTCAAAAAATTAATTAGGATAATGCTTAACACGTTATTGTTCACTTATAAATGAAAATGAAGAATTTTCTATGTATAACGCCAGCAAGGCAGTATTTTGGTTTCAAATCGGTTATCGGTCAAATCACGATATTTTTAAAATATTTTTTGGGATAATGATTTGCACGTATTTACAGATAAATTAACCAAAAATGAACATTTTAAATAATATTACTAACAAATTTGGTAGATCGAATATTTAGTAAGTTGTCGGTTTTGAGCTCGCCATTCGGTCAAATCATAATATTTTCAAAATATTAATTAGGATAATGCTTAACACGTTATCGTTCACAAATAACCAAAAATAAAGAATTTTCCATGTATAACGCCAGCAAGACAGTATTTAGTCATTAGGCCGGTTTCAAATAGGTTTTCTGTCAAATCACGATGTTTTTAAAATATTTTTTGGGATAATGATTTGCACGTATTTATAGATAAATAAACCAAAAATGATTATTTTCCAAATAATATTAACACCAAATTTTGTCGATCGAATATTTAGTAATTGGTCAGTTTTAAGCTCGGCATTCGGTCAAATCATAATATTTTCAAAATATTTTTTAGGAGAATGTTTAACACCTAAATATACACGTATAAACCAAAAATGAAGAGATTTTGATCAATAACGCCAGCAATATGTTCCTTACAAACTTTCTACTATTTTTCGATTCTAAACCTACTCATTAATTAAATCTCAAAGAAACCTCTATTTTTTAAATTTATTTTAGGTTTTTCACATGTACTTACACCCAAATACAAAAAAAGCGCTATCCAATATTTATTCTGGTTTCCTAAGAATATATTTTCATATTTATGTATTTAACGCCCTCTTATGGATATAAATTTGTTAAATTTTGTAATTGAAAAATAAAATTTAAGTTGTAATAAGCTAGTAAATATATTTTTTTTCCAATAATATTAAGTAAAAATAGAATTTTAAATTATTTGATATTTAATATCAATTTTTTAATTAATTAAAAATTGATTTATGTAAAATAAAAAAAATGTTTTTAAAAATTTTTTTAAAAGATAATATATCATCTAATTATGATTGATTATGATTAATTGCTTTTTAGCAAGACAGTTTAGCAAGACAGTATTTAGTCAAATCTTCTAAATAACCAATTCCAATTGGATGAATATCACCACATAGTTTTTGCGACACTATCAAGTTTACCCCATATTTGATTCAAATCTATGGTAGGAGGTCATTGTTAAAAAGAGTATTTATAAGGTCTTAAAGGCATTTAAATGTTCTTTTGAGATAAGTGTAGGTTTTTTATACCATGATATATTTTTAAAAAATCATTTTTATTTTTATTCTAAAACTGGAGATAGAATAAATACCAAATTTTATTTTTTTATTTTAAGAAATATTATTCTATCCTCCAAACAACTTCTCTTTATGTCCAAAAATTTTATAGAATAACAATTACTATTTATTTTAAAAATTTTAATATATTTTAATGATATGAATAAAATTATGGTAATATTATTTTTCTTTAAATAATAATAAAAAATATTCTTTTTGTTTTTTGAACCAGTAATATCAGGATCTTTATATAAAACCATACAATCAGTTAAAAACTCTTAATTCCATTACATAATACTTGAAACATTTTAAAGAATCATGCTTGGGTGAATTGATTATTTTTTGTTAATGAATAATATATTTTTATCAATAAGAAAAAATAGGGAGATAAAATAATCTAATACTAGCTATAATTTATTTATAAGTTAAAATTCTAATATTCTTTCATGTAAATAGATTAATATATTCTTAAATAATCAATCATTCAAAAAAAATTATTTTTGACAAAAATGGAGATAGAATAACCTCTAACTCACGTGACAAAATATTTTAATGATTGAAAATGGTTTAACATTTCAATCAGAGATATTCATGTGGAGGCTTGCAGCCCATGGGGTGCCAGGTATAATATATTTACTAACGTGCCTGGGCCAGGAAAGGGTTTTTGATAAAAAGCCTAAATATTTTTCATTAAAATTTAGCCTATTAAACTGCTACTAACTTAAAAATATATAGCATTTTTTTTCTTCTTATAATAATAAATTTCATAATTGCAAACAAAGTGATTGCCTAAATACACTTAAATATTATTTATTTTATTTAAAATAATAAATTAAATTTTTGAATATGGGTTTGGGCAAAATTTTTGAAAATTATGATGGGCTTGGGTTTGAATGTTTTATTAAATATGGACTGGGCCTGCAAATTATTTTTACTACTGACCTGGGCTGGAGTGATGAATAAATTAAGGTCCGTGAACGTCTCTAATTACAATAACTGAATTATTTTATTTTCCATCTGACTTTATTTGAACTTAAAGGAATAATCAAACCACAGATATGCCTTATTTAAATCATTTGCAAAAAAATTCTGATAATTGCTGGATTCAAGAAATTGTTGTACACAAGGAAATAAAGAAAGCCATTGTGAAGTGTATATATGGAGGAAATATTAATCCATTTTTATTTTAGCATAAATAACAAAAAAAAAATAATGCCTGTTGTGACCTTTACTTGTACATATATTTTAGGAATTTTTAAGAACCCGTTATCAAAAATATAAGTTACTAGCTGATAGCCTGTCAAGAATGACGAGGAATCAGATTTTCTTCTTTATTCAATGATCAATGAATAATAAATTTTTCCTTTATTTGATGATGAATAAATCAGAAGTTTTCCTATCTTATGAGATGTGATTCAGAAATTTCTATTTATTTAGATGAGGAGTTATTCTAAAATTTTTCATTATTTTTTATAAATTATGTTTATGAAGTATTTGGTTAGTATTTTAATTTATGTGCACAATTAAAAAATCTTTTTAATTTATTTGTATTTGTAATTTATAATAATATATTCTTGCTAGATGAGTTTTATGTAAAAATAGGGAAATTTATTATTCATCCATCATTAAATAAATAAGAAAAATCTGATTCCACGTCATTCTTGACGGGCTATCAGCTAGTTTTTTATAATTTTTAAATAAAATAAAAATCATTCTAATTTGGTAAATATAACGAGAAAGTAAAGGTGATCGCTAATGTGTTTGGGATTAAAAATTTTAAACCTATAATAGTTTCTAGATAGTCCAATCGCTTAAATATTGATGCATCTACGATTGAGGATTTTTTAAAAAAAATATTTTTATTCCCCTTATTGATATTTTTATTTCAATTAAAGGAAAGATTTATTAGTCACAATTTTATTTTAAACAGCTTTTATTTTCTTTTGCCGGTTGAGTCTGAATACACTTGAAACGCGAGAGGATATTAAGAAAATCTCAGAGTTTTATTCTGATGAATTATCAGGATCGTATGATAAATTACTTTGTGATGTCGAATTTTGGTATAAAAATTTTGACAGAATAGAGTACTCTTGAGACTAAAATATGCTTTGCAGGCCCTTTCCATGTATAATTGCACTTTAGATTCCCTGCCTAATATCAAAACATTGCTTTTTATCTTAGCTACCTTACCGATTAGCCCCTGCACTAATGAAAGGTCTTTTTCAACTTTAAAAAGGTTAAAAACCTATTTAAGAAATAGCACCGGTGAAAGCTGTTTAAATGGATTCGCAATATTAAATATTTATAAGGAGATTATTCTAGATAAAAATTTGATTCAAGATGAATTAGCCAAATCTCAGAGATCTCTGTATAAATTCAAATCAATAATTTCTATATGATTATAATATGTTCTTATCTTAGTCTTAAAATTTTTATATTCAAAACGTAATTATAATGAATTTTTAGTAGTGTTGTTAAACGGCTCGTTTTAAGCCGATGTTTAAAAACGGCTAACTCAATATTTCATCCAGAAAAATATATGCAAGCCTGAAGATTTTGCTCATAGAAGGAACGAAGATCTAGACATATATAAACGAAATCTCGAGGCTTAGGCAAAATTTTTCTGGCTAAAATATTATCGGCTCAAAATAAGCCGTTTAACAACACTAATTAGTCCTAATATATATATTATACTATTTTTAATAAAAATATTAAAATTGCAATAAGAATTAGTGATCTGCATCGGGCCTAATTTTTCAAGCCTGGCCCATCCCAAATTTTTTTTAAAAAGTTTTGTCGGCCCTGCCCGAATTTATTTAAATACAAATTCATTTTTATAGTTACTCAAAATAAAAGATATATGTTACATGGCGTCTAGTTTTTATAAATAAAATCAAATATTTTTATTTTACATGAAAAATTTAACATAAAATTGATATATTTAAATATTTTTAAAAAAATTTCCAAGGCCCGACCCAACCCGAACCCGATTTTCCTACATTTGCAGATCTCTAATAAGAATTATTTATGTTTTGTTAATATACTCAGTATTGATTATAATTGTTAAATTAGATTTTTTTAAATACCGTACAAGAATTACTCATATTTTATTGTAATTTTATTTATTTAAATATAGTTATTAACAATAAATTTTTAATATAATCTCTATAAAATTTCTACATTTTGAAATTTATTTTATTGTATATTATCATTAAAATAAATACATATTTAAATAAAGGGGTGTTATTTATACTAAAGTAATATAATAAATATCTATAATGAAATTCTCTGCAAAATTTTGTTATATACAAAATTTTTTTTAACATGGAATAAGATATATTGAATGATCATAAAAAAATGAGAGGTTTTTGGGGGGGGGGCGATTTTTTTCTTCTTTCTATACCGAATGGATTGAATTAATTTACAATTGACTTAAAATTGATAAAATTTTCAGAATAATGCTTTCAGTCGATTATTTATCATAAATTTGGCCAAAATTTGTTATTAATACTTTTTAAAATGCTTAGACACTATTAAAGAACAAAATATTTGGAAATTTTTAAAATGAGGTTTGGGGGCGAACCCCCCCCCCCCAAAAAAAAAAAATTTTTTTTAACCCCCCCCCCTTCTTCCATGGTCAATCCTGGCTATGCCACTGTATTAAAATAACATAACAATATATAAATTTTTCTCATGATTAAATATTAATTGTTAAGTTATAAATTAATTTTTTAAGATTATTTTAATTAATATACTTTTATGCAATACCATTGCTGCACAAAATTATTTCAACCAAATAAATTTATTTCGAATTTTATGAATAAACTAGTTGATAACCCATCAAGAATGACGGGAATAAAAAAATCATGAACTATTACAGGAAATTTTTTTTTATTAAATAAAGGAGAACATTCAGTGAATTTTCTAAAATTTGGAGGTAAATTCCATTAAATAAGGAGATCGTAAGTATTTTTTTTTTCCATTATCTATATATAAATAGCTGGTAGTAATTGAGGTATCGTTAATAGCCTGGATAACCTGATCAAAAGCATGTCGCTGTAAAACATTTAGATTGGCTAACATTTCAATTGCGACATCTGCTTCTATTATTGGGTCATATAAATTAGATTGAGTGATAGGGTCAGGAGATGGAAGATTAAAACCCAGGACAATCTACACAGGTTAGAAGTATGGAGGATATTCCTATGGTAGCAAAGGGTTAGACATTTTTTTGTTGTCCTCTAAGATAGTGTAGTAGAGTATTATAAAGATATGTCGTCTTATCTGATCCACCAGGAGCATCTATATAGAAAAATCTGGTAGTAATTGAGGTATCGGCAATAGCCTGGATAACCTGATCAAACGCATGTCGCTGTAAAACATTAACAGGATTCCTTACATAAATATTTTATGAAAAATATACGTTCACCACCTCAAATTATGGTAGTAAAAATTTTTTTTATCTCAACCACAATATGGGAAATTTGCAAATAGTTTAAAATACCTATTTATCAATATCTTCACATGCCAGAAAATTAACCTTCCTCACTAATCTTAAGTACTTATTATAAATTAGATTTAACAAAAAAATTAAAAAAATTTTTTTTTTAAAGGTGCTAATGTTATTTATTTTTAAATTAAAAATATATATAGAAATAAAATTAATATTAAAATTAACATATCAATAATAAAAATCCTTTTATACTCAGCCTTGACAGCCTGGGTATCTTTAGCTCCACCTGAAGCTGTCTTACCCGCAACCTTAACACACCAATTTATTTTCGAACCTTTAATTAAAAAAAATTTTTTAATAATCTCATCAAACCCCCCTTTGGAGTATATTCAACTATTACAGAATGCTGACTGTACTAGTGGTTATGAATGGTTGGAAGTATTACCAAGTCGTAACCTAGGTAACCTCTTATCAGATGAACAATTAAGAGTTGCCATAGGCCATCGACTTGGATGTAACATTGTTCAACCACATACATGCATCAAATGTAAAATATTAGTTGACTCCAAAGGGAGACATGATCTAAATTGTATATATAGTCAAGGCAGGCATGCAAGGCATGCAGCAATTAATTTAGCTATTAGCCGTTCTCTTACCAGGGCCCAAATACCAAACATCCTGTAGCCTATAAACTTATTATTAGATGATGGCTTAAGACCAGATGGCTTAACTTCCGTGATTTGGTCTTTAGGCAAATCCTTAATTTGGGACTTCACATGCGTATCTTCTTTCCCAAAAGATTTAAATTCTAATCCGGTTGATATAGCCGAGAAAAAAAAACAATGAAATATTCCAAATTCACAAATTATATTTTTACACCGATCGTTATCTCTTCCCTTGGACATATGCCAAGCGGAACTTTAAAGTTCTTAAAAAATATAGGGGATAAGACAAGGGCCCTTACATCAGAACCAAAAGAATTCTATTTTTTAAAACAAAACCTACAAATCACTATTTTAAAATATAATTACTCATGTTTTTTGGGAACTTGTAGTCCCACCTCCGTTTTTATATAATATTGTTTTATTTTTATTATTAATAATAAATTTAAATTATATTTAGCCAATTGAAAAATAAACATTTATCTCATATTACCACCCCAAAATATGCCAGTATAAAAATTTTATCTCAATAACAATATTTAAACTCTGGAAATGACATACAATACCAATTTATCAATATCTACCCTACATTTTTAAATATTCTATAATTTGATTTATTCTGTATCTTCCACCATCGCAAAATATGGCAGAAATTTTTTTTAAGTACTTATTATAATTTAGATTTAACAAATAAATTTAAATTATATTTAGCCAATTGAAAAATAAACAATTATCTCATATTACCACCCAAAATATGCCAGTATAAAAATTTTATCTCAACTACAATATTTGAACTCTAGAAATGACATACAATACCAATTTATCAATATCTACCTACATTTTTAAATATTCTGTATCTTAAGAATTTCAAATAAATAAATAAAGTTTGCTTAGTTGATAAAGTAAATAATTAAACATCTGTTTAATTACTGTCTCCTATATTTTGGGGCCTTTGGCAGATATACTATTATGTCCTATTGTAATCATTTCGTTATTAATATCAACATGTGAAATGCAAATTGAGTATGGGTCAGTTGAGACTTTAAAATTATTTTCTGATAACCAGAGGTAAGCTCAAACATGATTTAAATCTTGTGCCAACTTGGTGGTGATTTATTCTGTAATAATATCTATAAAAATTAAACATCTTTTTAATTACTGTCTCCTATATTTTGGGGTCTTTGGCAGATGTACTATTATGTCCTGTTGTAATCATTTCGTTACGATTTTTTTA
Organism: Gordionus sp. m RMFG-2023; assembly: GCF_954871325.1. Classification (NCBI taxonomy): domain Eukaryota; kingdom Metazoa; phylum Nematomorpha; class Gordioida; order Chordodea; family Parachordodidae; genus Gordionus; species Gordionus sp. m RMFG-2023. The sequence goes on from NC_088775.1 coordinate 21,852,870, forward strand.
ATTAAAATAAAAATGGTTGATTTTAAAATTAAATAATATAAATAACTATAAACCAATAAAGTAAGAGCTTAATAAGCCAATAAAAATAAAATTGCATAATAATAATATATATATTAAAGATTATATAACAAATTTTAATATAGAAGATGGCTGAGTGGGAAGAACGTTTGCCTTTAAAACGTTAAGTCATGGCGAATCCCGTGATGTACAAAAAATTTTCTTAAAATTTAACATTAGAGAGGGGATATAGTCTCCATCGATTTATTTAACATTAAGAAGATAGGAAAGTTGATAGGAAAAATAAAAATTAACATTAAGATGATAGGAAAGTTGATAAGAAAAATAAAAATTAACATTAGAATATACGGAAACGTTCATTTCTTGATTACGGTGATTACATATATAGATTATAAGTTTAATGTGAAAATTATTTTTTTTATAAATGTTCATTTTGAATTTATTCGAACGAACGATAAAAATAAGAGTAATGACATTTTATTAATTAATTTTTTATATGATGTTCGAATTGAATGAGAACAAAATATAAAAACGTTATTTACGTTTTTGTGCTCTTAGGAGTTTCTGTACGAAAACAAAGAAACCCTGTAAAATTGATATAAGTTTTAGGTCATTCCATGACAAATCAACTACAATTCAGCCGACACATTTCAATTTTTTAAAATTTGTTAATCAGTGAAAGATGAATGTAATGTAATTAAAAAATACACAAAAATTTAGCCTCCTTACATGTATAATTTAAGAGATATTATAATTCAAAGTGCAAAAATAACGCATTTTTACCATTATTGACTTTCATTCAACTAAACATATCTTAAAAACTACATAATTATAAATAACAAGGTTAATATCAAAATTACGTTCATATATTATACTTTTAAACAGGGTTGCCAAGTCGGTCAATTGACCGGTCAAATTCAGTCAATCTGACCAGGTCAAATACGGTCAAATACTCTAAAATGTTATTGGTGAATAACTATATTTATTTAATAAACTAATATGTATTTAAAGCATATTTATCAATCTAATTTGATTACAAATTATTTTAAAATATATTTGTATATTCAAGGCATCGATATAATTATAATTTTATATAAAAATATAAAATTTTCTTATTAAAATATTAGAATTTCAATTTGAAATATAAAAAAAAAAGAAGAATTTTTCTCATTATTAATTTGATTGGATCTAAATATAAAAATAAATATAAAAATTTTACTTAAGCATGGTTTGAGAAAATTACTAATTGCCAAATTATATTACATTATGTACAATTATCCAAACAAGATGGGTATCATAAATAAAGTGTAATGAGCAAATATAAATAAGCAAGAAAGCACTGAAAGCAGCTATTGAAGAAGATGGATATTTGTCCGTGAGAAATTATCAATAACATATTAAATGATATTTTGGACAAAAAATTAAAAATTTTAAACTATTCATAAACATTTAACTATCTAATTGACCTTGGCTTACGTAAAAAGCTAGATGCATAATTTAGAAAACACATAATACAATCATGTTCATGATTTTGTAATTTACCAACCTAAAGAAAAAATATTAAAGATAAGTTTGAAGAAAACAATCCCATGTGCCTCACTGCACTGATGCTTACTTATTGGATTCCCAATATAAGGGGAGTATCTTACCTTAGTTTGATGAAGCATATGATATAATACAAAAATTAGTCGTTTCTTAGAGAGATGATCATCAAAATATTTTGAGTGAAATCATAAATTTCAGAAATAAAAGCGGAGTATTGCCAAATTATGTGGAAACCAGTAACCTACATAAAAAACAATCAGATTTCGGGCTCAAGTTGTTGGAATGGGCTTTGTTCACATTGAATTTAAAAGAAGTGTTTAAGAAATTCGATTGAAGATCTCGACAATCAGAAAATTGGTAGGAGTATATCATAACATAAGATTGATTAAAAAATGTTAAAATGATGAATATAAATTAGAACAAGGCTCTGCCATAAAGAGCGAAACATTCATTATAGAATTTAGAAAATAATTTAATTTAATATACATACATTTTTTACTATTGTATATAAGATTGTCTTAAAAAACATTTATTTGAATTTAACCATATTTGACCGTATTTGACCATATTTGACCGGTCAAATGCACAACCCTGCATAAATAAAAAAAGATTGAAAATTTCCAGCCATTTTATTCAACATATAAGATATATAAACGATTTTTTGGAAATAATATCACCTTCAATTTTTATAAAAAATTTCGCAGACATTATTAAACTCCTTTATATTTATTTTAAAAATATCTGTCTGGAGGCCAGCTTCATCCTTAAAATCGATAAAAATTATTATAAAAGTGTAGAAATATTTCCCCAAAAGGAGGCGCCTTTGTATAAAATTACACATTTAGTTTTTAACAAATTTATATAATTTAAAGGATTACTTATCTTGTAGGTGAAAATAACAATCAACGAGGACATCAATCAATAAGGAAATTTAATTTATTGCATCATTTATACCTTTTATAAGTTGCCCATTTAACATATTTAAAGAATATTAATAAAATATGTATATACAAGTTTAGTTTAATATAAGAATCAAAATCATGCATGCTCAAAGGCGGGAAAAATTAAAAGTTTTGCAACTGGAAAATTTTAATTGCTTATATCTCAAAAGCTATTTAAGGTAAAAATAAAATAAATGCATTATTTTGTAGGTAAAAAAAACTCGAAAGATCTATCGGAATAAAAAAATGGCATCAATATGAGTCTATAACCTCCAGTTTACATTTACTATATACTAGTGAAAACCCAGGCGACGCTTTCGGCTCCTCCGGAATATGCATTTTTTTTTACCTAAAATTAAAATTTCATTTGTATAAAATAGATGGCGCTATATAAATTATGGAGTGTTGTAATATTCAAATGAGTTAAAAAATGAATAAAAAGGATTTATTATTCAGATTAAATAAAGTTCAAGATTATTTAAGTTTGTTGTTTAAACACTATGTAAATGAATAGTAAAGAAAAGTATATATAATCCAGGTTTTTTTACCTGAAAAAAATAATTTATTATGAATTTGCGAACATAATTTTTAATATTTTAATCTTTTAATTTTAATTTATATTAATTTTATTTTTCTTTTATTTTGATTATATTTTCACTTTATATTTAAGTATTAATAAAGATTTAGTATCATATTTTAGTTCAATTAACTCTTCTTTATTTGACTTGGAGTATGGTTAAAATTTTGTTGTTAATTTAATAACAGGTTTTTTTCGTACTATTTTGAATTATCGATCTAAAAAAGCCCATTTTCGGCTGACCCCATTTAAAATTATAAAATATTGTTGGAATTATTTAAATAGGTAAATTAGAAAGCCGTTTACTTTAATTCGCGAGCACAGCTGGATCCCGTACAGAGCTCAAAAGGTAAAAATGAAGATTTCGCACTTGTAAAATTTTGGAAATGTTTATATCTCAAAAACTAGTTAAGGCATGTGTTAAAATGAAGGATAATAAAGATAAAATCGAAGCAGAATTTTATTCAAATTCAGCAGAATAATAAATATTAAACATAACGTTTCACTTGAATATTAATGCGAATCTAATATATAAAAAAATAAATATATAACATGTATCTATGACAATCAATGATTGATGGTCTTTTAATAAAAAAATTTACAAAAGGGAGGTGTTAATTTATTTTTTTACATCCTCAAATTCGTAATCTAAAATTATATTACTAAATTTGAAATAAATATACTTGATCCTGATCTTAATTATGATATAATTTTATTAATATTTCAGATATACTACTAGTGATTTTATTTTTATGATATTATGTCATTATATTTCTTTATTTTTCAATACATTTTTATTTCCATACAGTTACTTATTACTTATAGTTTAAAATTATCATATTATACTATTTAACTTGTATTAGTAATAATAATTTGGCTTCAATGATTTTGTATATTTTTTAGTAAGCTAAATCTTTTTGAAGAGGCAAGGCAAAAATTTTGAAGGAGTAGGGAATAATATATTTTATGGGGATGTAGAAGCAGCTGCCTTTTCTCTATCGGTTCTTTACAATTGTTTTTAATAATTTTCATCAATTTGATCAATAAAAAACAAAATAGAAATTTTAAAAAATGCTTATTGACTTGGGTAATTTTTATATAAAAAATTTTCGCAAACGATATATATACAAAAAATCAGGCAGAGTAAAAAATAATACCTGTATATTCTAAGGTCAATTATATTCATTAAATTTCCATCCACTTTCCATGATGTACTTACAATTTCTTATTTTTAGCAGATCTGTTATTCGTAATGGCTGCTCAGTAGTTCTAAATCTTTTATATTTTACCGAATGTAGTGAGCCTGGTATCTAATGAATTCATAGGTTTCTAAAATATTAAAAAACACATAAAAATAGTCGCCATTTTGAAAATTGCCTTTATTTTATTAAATCTATGTTTATAATGATCTTGACTTTAAATATTTCATGTATTTATTAAATTTTTTTTATTTAAATGGCCTATAATATGATTTGTAAGATATAACATTTTTCAAAAAGATATAATATAAGAATAATTTACTATTGTTTTAATATTCATATATAATGTAGAAAAGTAATTATATATATTAAAAAAATTTTATAATAGTATATAAGAAAATAAAGTAACAAAAGAATTTCCGCAAGATAAAGCATTTAAAAAATAAATTTGTATATTTTTTATATAACAACAATGGTGGTTTAATATACAAAATATATATTTTTAAATAAAAAATAAAATAAATTTAAAATTCATAATAAAAATTTTCGATTTTTTTAGAAGAATAAATAAATTGTTAAATTATACAATAAAATAAAATTAAAAATAATCCTATTTTAATCTATGATATATATAAAAGCCTTGTCACACTGTCACAGTCACAGTGTCACAATTTATAATTGTACCTGTATCAAAATATATTTTCTTATAATCAAGATCATCATGAAGAATGGATCCACATCATGAGAAGATGCAAACTTATTCAAAACTCTGTGGATAACAATTTACCAAGGAGTGCTTTGTGGCTTCCATTGTAAATAAAAAAACCTTTAAGGAAGAATCCATTCGCACAATTTAATAAATATTTGCATTTTATATTATTACTAGCTGATTTCCCACAAAATGACATACAATTAGTTTTCTCCTTAATTTGATGATGGATAAATTAAAATAAGCCTATATGAGGTGTGAATCAGAAATTTACCTTAATTTGATGAGAGTTAATTCCAAAATTTTTATTATTCTTATAATATGTTAATGAAGTGTGTAATATATACTTATTGCATTCAATATGAACAAATATTTACATGTTTGAATATACCTTTTTTTAAAATTCTTTTTCTTCCTATAATTCTTAGAAAAAGTTTAATTCCAACTGATTCTAGACTGCTACTTTCTTTCAAGCACCGTTAATTTCCCGTTAAAAGTTTGATCAAAAATAAAAAAGGTGTTATTAAAAAAGTAAAAGATCCAATAAAAAGGGTAAATTCCAATTTAAAATGGAAAATCATTACTTTTTTAAATATTTAAAAACAAATTATATTCTCTAGGATCCTACATTATAGAAAGCTTGCCAATATGGTTCACCAAACAATATTTATCTTAATTTACATATATATTTATTATTTTGCATATAGAAAATATTTGAACAATTTTTTTCTCATGGTTTCTTCTCAATAAAATTAGCTTATGAAAATATACTCATTTATATTGTGGCAATACATAAATTAATAATATTTTTTTAATATCTATTCTTAAACCCATACCCATATTCTATTTAAACTCTGATATCTACTGATTTGTGATCCTTCGCCATTTGTTATTCATGGGAATTTCTGATTTCATGCCATTTATAATTCCCAGACTGCACTTCCTCCAGCCTAAAGCCTGGCTATGATAATTAATTAGGAATTTAACTATCTCCGGGCTTTGGAAAATCTTTCACAAATTATTATGGGCCTGGCTTAAAAAATTTTTTAAAAATTATTATGGGTTGAACCAGGTTTGAGAAATTTCAAAATTAAATATTTTCAAAATTATTAAGGTCTTGGACGCTTGGAAATTTTTTATTATATAATATGAGACAGACATTGGCTAAAGAAATTTTTCCCAGGTCTGGGCCGGGCCTGATCAAATAAAGGACCATGAGGATCCTTGATTAATGCATCATGATTTTTTAAAATTTTATTCTAGTTCTGAACTATCAAAATTATTATGGTCTTGACCCGGGTTTGGATAAAGTTTTCAAAATTATTGTGGGCTTGGACCTGGCTTGGGATTTTATAATATTACATATTAGCCATAGGAATCAATAATATTTTAACAAAGAATTGATTTGAGTTGAAGGCTAATTTAAATATATTTTCGATCAATAAATTGTATTCACTCTTATTATTAATGGGTTGGCCTTGACCTGAAGGGGAAAGGTAAAAAGTATAAAAATTATGGGTTTTTAATAAAAGGTAACATCTTTCGTAAAAGAACGAAGAAAATTCTCATTTCCCCGTTATTTTTGACGGGCTATCTACTAGTTCATATAAATTTTCAATTTCTAAAATAAAATCTATTAATTTATAAACTTCTAACTTTTATTTCACCTAATTCTATTTTTTATAATTTAAATTAATGCTTTACATTATCTAAATTTTTTTTTTCAAAACATATGAAATTTAAATTTCTCCTTTTTCCTCTCTTCCCATTTTCCTTTCCAATTTTTCTCTATTTTTTTATTTTAATTTCAGGGCGTCACTAACCTTTACAATCTCAGAGGGGGCTCAAAAACCTCCCCCCCCCCACATACCCCTGCCGGCCTTCGGCCCGCATTTGCCCGGTCTTTGGCCGGGTTTTATATTAATATATAATAAATTTTAAAGATTCGCTAAGTTGTAACAATTATTCTAAATTTCATATTTTGTCATTTATCATATTATGCTTACAAAATAAACTAGCATATAAATAATTAAAACAATACAAGACATTTCTAAATATAATTTTTTTTAATACAAATATTTATTACAGTATAAAATATTTTCGCTGATATAAAAAAATTTGCGTCTAAAGAATTACAAGTGATAAAAGAGGTTAATTAATTCCATTTTACACAATGTTTTATAAAAACTAATAAGGAAAAATTTATAGACCTAACCAAATTAACAATTCTCGAAGAAGAGATTAAACTATATGATGGTTATAGAGCTTCCTTTTAGATGTCATGATATAAGCTAGATAAGTAATTGAGATAATTATTGTGAGATATTATATTTCTAAAAGATTATCTTCCATTTTAATCAAATATAAACGACTACACAGTTAACCATTATTGCATATCTAAAATATGCTATCAGCAGCTAAAGTAATAATCTTAAATTAAATAGCCACACAAATAATAGATGCTGGTTAATTTACATTCATAGCCATGAAACCAGTGGCGTCGCTAAGGGGAACGCAGTGACTCGAGCCCCCTGAAAAATTTGAATAGCCCCCTGAAGCAAAATTTTTTTTTAATGACTTCTTAATATCCCCTTGAACTAAAAATAAATTTTTTTTCTGATTGCTGACTGAATGATTTATTTAAAATTCTATTGAGTAATATATAGATTTAATTTTATAATTTAAAAATTAATAAGTCTATCTAAATTATTCTTAAATGAATACTATTTTAATTATTAGATTAGATTAATACTTATAAATTATATTTTCATTATGTCAGCTTGCAATCAAATTCTGTGTTAATAATAGGATATTAATATCACTCACTAAATATTAATTTAGCATTAACAGTTGAAGCTTTATTGACTTTTATTTATTATTTAAATTATTATATGAAAAGAATCATGATAAACGTGCCAGTATGTAAAAATGTATTTTTTTATTATTAACTTTATTATATATATTTCTTTTTCTTTTCTTAAGGTATATATACATTTTTTACAAATCAAAATTAGAATACAATATTAAAAAAACGAAAAACAAAAAGTAAAATATTATAAAATATAAAAAGTAAGGTTACGAAATATAAAAAGTAAAGTTATAAAATTAGATTATAAAAAGTAATAATAAGATTAAAAATTAGAATATAATAACGTAACATTCGCCCTCTTCTGAAAGCCTTCCCATAAATTCATCTGAGAAGTCATAAAGAGTTTGTTGTCGAAGTAGTTTATCGTTTTAGTAATCAAGTTGTTTCACAAATCATAATATCGTTGCTTGTCCCAATCGTTGGTTTGTTTAAATCGATTTTGCACGTTGGTTTGTTTAAATCGCAAGCTTGATATCCTTATCGTAAGTTGTCTCCATTAATCATAGCTTGCTTGGTAGTACTCAGTTGTTATTATTATCATTTTTCAAAATTGTTATTATCATCAGTAAGTTGCGAATAATAAGAAATAATAGTTCATCATATTGGATATAAGAATAAACGACGAATGATAAATCAACAAGATTGTTATATAATATTTTCAGCGTTTTAATTTTTTTGCGTTTTATTATAAGCGTTTTAATATTTAATTTACTTTATGCATTTTAATATTTATTTTATATTTTAAGTTATATAGTCTTTTAAATAAACAGGTTTTTGTTTAATTCGCACAGGTCTAGAAATAGGTGTTATATCGTTATTTTCAGTAATTTTTATATTTGTCCACACTTCCGTCCTTAAAAGAATCCTTAGAGTCATAGTTAATAATTGTGTTAAAACAGTTTCTAATTCTTATTTGATCTAAATGTCTCCTCAAAATACCTTTCTCTGTCTTAATTTGGAACATCATATCACTTTCTTTATGTGTGATCATGCCTTTGCACCATTTATCATCACCTTGTACTTTATACCAAACAAAATCTCCTACATTAAAAGTTCTATTACGTGGTAAAGTCACGTTTATCTTATTCTCCTTCTCCTCCAACGGTTTTAATAAGTCCCATTTAATTCTAATATCTCGATTAAACATTATCTGAGAAGGTGTAACACCTGTAGTATCATTACGCGTATTTCTGTAATTAAATAAAAATTTGCCAAGCGCGATGTCTAGGTCAATTTTAATATTCCTTTTCATATGTGTTTTGAACGTTCTCACCATGCGTTCTACCTGGCCATTGGACTGCTGGTGATAAGCAGACGTGAGCACATGTTTAATACCAAAATTGTTGCAAAATTTTTCAAAATCATTACTCGTAAAGTTAGTGCCGTTATCAGTAACTATAGTTTCAGGTATTCCATATAGCGAAATAGTTTTAAAGATTTCTTTTAAAGTAACATCAGTCGTAATATTTTTAACAGGAATAATAATTGGAAATTTGATGTAGGCATCGACTATTATCAACCAATTTTTTGTGAAAAACGGACCCGCATAATCTATGTGTATCCTTTCAAACGGTTTGGTTGCCGAAATCCATGGTTTTTGTATCTTTATAGGATTATCATGATATATATTACAATCGTCACAACACTTCACTTCCATTACTATATCATTATTTATACCAGGCCACCACATGTAATCTTTGGCTAAGGATTTTATTTTTCCTGCTCCCAAGTGACCTTCATGTAATGACTGTATTATATTTTTTCTCATAGAAGACGGAATTATGATTCTGTTGCTTTTGTAAAGACAATCCTTAATTATACTTAATTCCAATTCAATGTTTTTATAAATATTATTCATTATAGGCCTGTTGTTATTAATATCATTTATGACTTGTTTTAATTCAATATCTTTCAAAGTTTCATCTCGAATTTGATTAAAATTAATAAATAAATCCCCATATTCATTTATTTTGGTGATATTTTTAATAGTTTTATCATGACATTCTTGTGGTAATCTCGAGAGACAATCAGGAACAAGGTTATATTTACCGGCTTTATACTTTATATTAAAATCATATCCTCCTAATGTAATATTCCACTTCTGGAGTCTTAAGGACATGGTGCTATTATCCTTAAGACCCTTGGTAAAGATGTGAACTAGAGGCTTATGGTCAGTAATAATTGTAAATTTGCCGATTAAATATTCCCGGAACCTCTTTATGGCGAACATAATGGCGAGAGCCTCACGCTCAATATTGGTACAGTTCATTTCGGATTTCAATAAAGTTCTCGACGCGAAAGCTATAGGTTTTTCTTTACCGTCTTTTTCAATATGAAATAGTACAGCTCCTAAACCACATTTCGATGTGACAGTGGCTATCCCTATAGGTAATTCAGGGTTAAAATATGTCAAAGCAGGTGGAAGACTAATCAACTTTTTAAGATCATTAAAACTTTTAGAGTGTTCAAGGTTCCAAGCCCATTTTTCTTTGTTGACAATCTTATATAGATGATCGGCAATTTCTGCAAAATTGTTCAAAAATTTTCTATATTAGCCAGCCATTCCCAGAAATGTTGATAATTCAGCAGCTGATTTTGGTTCTGGCATATTAATTATTGCTTCAATTTTGTCGTGATTAGCATGAACCCCCTTAGCGTCAATATCATGACCCAGGAACCTCACTTTGTTTTTAAAGAACACACTTTTATCAAAATTCGGTATTAGCCCAAACGATGATATTCTATCAAACACTTTTTTTATGTTGTTAAGGTGGGCTTCATTGTTTTTTCCAGTTATAAGTAAATCATCAATATAAAATATGACATCATCCATGTCACCAAAGATTTGATCCATAATCTGTTGAAAAATTGCAGATGAGGTCTTAAGCCCAAAAGGAAGTCTAGTAAATTGGTAATATCTCTTGTGCGTAGATATGGTTAAAATATTTCTGCAACTTTTATCAATTGGTATCTGTAAGAAAGCATTTTTAAAGTCAATCTTCATAAATTTCTTTCCTTCTGAAAGTTTAGCTATTAGATCATTGATTCATGGTAGAGGGTATCTGAAATCTTCTAGAGCTGGGTTTACAGTGTCCTTAAAATCAGCACAAAGCCTAATGCTCCCATCATCTTTGTAGACAGCGGTAACAGGACTTGCCCAACGGACATCATTCACCGGCTCAATAATTTTGTCATGTATCCATTTCTTAAGTTCATTGCTAACAAGATCAATTTTTGAATAAGAAATGCGTCTCGACGGTATAATTTAAGGTTGGGCATCTCTTCTTAAATGTAACTTGACACTTGCTTTGTTGATTGGCCCATTAGTCAATTTAGATTCACACTCTTTAATTAATTTTTTTATTTCATCTTCGTAATTAGTGTCAACATTAGTTATAAATTTATTTAAAATATTTTTGAAAGCATTGATCCATGTACGTCCCAACAAGGCATTTTTACTTGATTCGACGACTACCGTTTGTAAACATTTTGAGATACCTTCATAAGTCACTTTGACTTGAGTAGTGCCGATGATCTTGATTCAATTTCCGTCATATGCGGTGAGTTGTAACTCGGATTTCTTAAGATCTCTAATACCAAGTTTTTTAGCCAGACCATGAGGTATAATAGTGTGTTTAGAGCCCGTATCCACTTGCATACATGTAACAATATCGTTCACTTTTAAGGTTGTCATAAATGCGTTATCTTTATCATTAAGCATGTCACCAGATAAGTTGTTAACATTGAAATTATTATCATCTTTGTTCTTTGTAGAGTCAACTTTCTCTTCAATAATTTCTTCAATATTCATATTATAATCATTGTTGTATTGTATTTGCTTTCTATTATTGTTGTCGCTACCACTATAATTATTTGAGTTATTGTTATATTGTATTTGTTTTCTCTGATTATTGTCATTACCTCTATAATTATTTGAATTGTTGTAATAGGATCGGTAATTGTTACGATTTCCGCCACTGTATTGGGTCTGTTTTCTTTGATTGTTATCGTACCATGTATTATTTCTACCATAATTAGATTGATTATTATTGTTATAGCGATAGTTGTTGTAGTTATAGTTATTATAATTATCGTGGTATATCTCGAATTATTATTACCGTAATTGTATCTAAAATTATTATTGTAATTCTTCTATTTCTATTATCGAAATTATTTCTAAAATTATTTCTAAAATTATTATCAGGTCTAAAATAATTATTGTTGTCGTTTCTATTTTTATTGTAAAAGTTTTTATCTTTATCAGACTTTTTATCATTATTTATATAACTTATATCATTATCATCTGACTTAATGATAATACAGTCCAGTTTCACAACTAATTCGACCATCTGGTTTAATGTTAAGTCGATATTTTAAGAGAACTTATATTTTATCTTATCATTTAAGGTAGATGTACGTAATTTTTCTTTTAATCTACTGTCGTCCAAAAAATTACATTTTTTATGAAGTTTCGATACTCTAATGTACCACAGCATAAAACTCTCTGATGAGTTTTGTTGAAGCAGATTAAACTTATTAATTAAAATGTTTTTATCTTGCACAGGTAAAAGGTAAGTTAACTTTTTAATCACAATTTTAAGATCTAAAATGTCGGTATCAGAACAAATTGATTTAATATTGTCAAAAACTTCGTCTGATAAATTATTAAGCAAAGTATTTATTTTAATAGAGTCCGATAATGTACTGGTCGAAAAATAATTTAATATTCTATCTAAATAAATTTCAGTAAGTGGTCCCACTAACTTAGGAATCTTATGTATAAACTCTTGTTTTATTTCCATTTTTTATTGGTAAGACATATATGTAAGAAATTATAACATTTAATATTTTAGCAATTTATATTTTGATGAATATGCAAATTAATTCGATGAATTCATTATCATTATATATATAATGCTTCCCATTCAACAATTCAAGCAACCAATCATATCTCTTAAGTTAGTGAATTCAAACAGAACATCTTCCGTTCCACTTATTCTAGAATAATTTACATCACAGTTGTAGGTTAAGTCAAACAAAATGTCATAAATTGAAATATCATGGGGAATATTAATTAATTTGAAAGCGAACATGATATAAAAAAAAATCACAAAGATTTTACCTTATAAATTCTCCCTTTATATAGAACTAATAATAATTTTTTTTATTAATCATTTATACCAAAAAAAAATTTATTTTTTAAAAAAAATTTTAATTTCCATAAGGTGAGTTTCTTATACCTATTATGGAGCACCATGAAAAGAATCATGATAAACATGCCAGTATGTAAAAATGTATTTTTTTATTATTAACTTTATTATATATATTTCTTCTTTTTTTTCTTAAGGTATATATATACATTTTTTTTACAAATCAAAATTAGAATACAATATTAAAAAAACGAAAAACAAAAAGTAAAATATTATAAAATATAAAAAGTAAGGTTACGAAATATAAAAAGTAAAGTTATAAAATAGGATTATAAAAAGTAATAATAAGATTAAAAATTAGAATATAATAACGTAATATTATATAACCCTAATAAATAAATATTAATTGAAAATTAACAAATTTAATATTCTAATTAGCCGAGTTCAAAATCACTAATCAACTATATTATTGATATTTAAATTTAATTATCATGCCTCTTCTTAAAATTATTTTTAAGGTCCAAATCCAAATAAGTATAAGAGATTTATTTATAAAAAGTAAGTAAACATATAGTTTATAATCTTCTATTAGATATAATTGATTACAAAAGATTAAGTTAAATACCACTTTTACAGACGTATTTGACAGTTTATAATATATTACAGTTAATATTTTAATAAATTTTACTAATAAATGCTTTTGATAATATAAGTAATAAATTGCTTAAAAATATTTAACACGATCTATATATTTAGAAATTTTTTATATATTTTACCTCTTATTATTTATCTCAGAATGGGTGTAATAAATTAGATAAATTTTCTTCTCTTCTTTATGTGTTTTTAGGAAAGTTATTTTTTTCTTATTTGAAAAACAGTTTTGAGTTCAATTTAATACTAGTATATTTTTGATATTACTACAAACTATTACTATTTTCAGATATAATATACTAGCTAGAGGTGGTGCGACAATAATATATAAAATCTTAATTAATTTCTTTTATCATATTATAAAACTCTGGTTCTTATTTTATAGTTACAAAATGTTTCATTTCTAATATGGCATCCCTGCCTTGTAAAGTAAGGCTTCAATACATTTGCATAATTTCTTCTAAAGATTTTTAGTGTTTTTGTTTTATCAATTTATCTAGCATAATAAATTCTGATATAAGTTAATAAAGTGAGTGTCATGGCTATGACTGCAAATTAACCAGCATTTATTATTTGTGTGGCTATGTAATTTAAGATTATCATTACAGCTGCTGAGAGGAGATGATTGCATATTTTATAAGCAATAATGATCTGTGTAGTTGTTTATATACCATTAAAAATGTAAGATAATCTTTTAGAAATTTAATATCTTACAATTTTTTTCTCAATTACTTCTCTAGCTTCCATCATGTCATTTAAGAGGAAGCTTATACCACATATAGTTTTATTATTTAGATTGGTCTTTTATATTCTCTACTCCAAGAATTGTTGATTTGGTTAGGCCCATAAATTTTTCCTTATTAGTCCATTCTATAAAACATTGTCTAAAAATGGTAACAGAGTGTTATATTAGTTTTCTTGACCATTTGTCAATGTAAGTTGCTAATTTTATAATAAGTAGTTTTTAAAAACCATTATCAATTGAGGCATATGTTGAATTAATTAAACTTTTTTATCTCTTGAAATTCTTTAGAAGTAAAATTTATATCAGCAATCGAAATTTATACTGTAATAAATAGATTATGTATTAAAAAATAATATTTTTAGAAATGTCTTATATTGTTTTAATTATTTATATGCTAGTTTATTTGGTATGTATAATATTATAAATGAAAAAATATGAAATTCAGAATAATTATTCAGAGTTAGCAAATTTTAGTATAATATATTATAAAAGCGGGCCGAAGGCCGACAAACCATAAATTTTTTTTAGTTGAGCCCCCTGAGATTGCAAAGGCTAGCGACGCCTCTGCATGACACCCACGATGTTAACTCATATCATAATTTATTATGTTAGATAAATTGATAAAATAAAAACACTAAAAATAATTAGAAGAAATTTTGCAAATATATTGAATCCTGAGTTATTTAGGTTAATGATGCTTGGTACCTTAAGGTACCATCTATCAAATTTGAATTTTGTTCATTTTTCATTTGGATAGGCACTACCAAATATATTTATAATATATATTTGAAAATCGAGATTTTTGGAAAGCCTCTATGGCCTAGTAGGCAAGAGCTTGGTTTACATATCCCATGGTCCCGGGTTCGAATCCAGGGAATGATCATGTTTTTTTTCTTATTCTAACTTGGTGGTTTCATCCTTGGGGGGATAATATATAGGAGGCCGGACTCGACCACGTGATTCCGTATTAATATATTAAATAATAATGATCTTATTACATTTTAATAAATTTTGGTCAGTATTTAGCAAATTAGGTTGGTATTTAGAATATGTCCATACATTCACTTGGTAGTAAGCATCATTAACCAGTTATTTACATAGCAAGGATGCCATATTAGAAATGAAACATTTTGTAACTTTAAAATAAGAGCCAGAGTGTTGGTATATTATATCTTAAAATAATAGTAGTTTGTAAAAATATCAAAAATATATTTGTATTAAAAATTTAACTCAAAACTGTTTTTTGAAAAAGAAAAAAATAGCTTTCATAACGTAAAAAAACAAAAGAAAAGATATCAAATTTATTACATAGAATGAATAATGAAGTGTTTAATTTTTAAAATTATTTTTAACTAAATAGATGGCGTTAAATACTTGAAAGCATATTGTTACTATATTTATTATCAAAGGCATTTATTAGTAAAATTTATTATAATATTAGCCGTAATATATTATTACCGAAAATTCGTCTATAAAAGTGACATTTTATATAATATTTTATAAATAACCATATATAATAGAGGATTATACACTTTATGTGTACTTACTTACTTTATTATACTTATTTGGACATTGAAAATATTAGGAATAGGTATGATATAAAATTTAAAAATAAATATACAGTTGATTAGTCATTTTGAACTTTGCTAATTATAATATTAAATTTATTAGTTTTCAATTAATAAATGATTATATTTTTTTAATTAGGGTTATAAAATAATTTAAATAATAAAAGTCAGTCTGTTAATGCTAAATTAATATTTAGTGAGTGATATTGATATCTATTTTTAATACAAAATTTGATTGCTAGCTGACATAGTGAAAATTTAATTTATATGTATTAATTTAATCTAATATATAAAATAGTATTCATTTAATAAATATTTAGATAGTCTTATTAATTTTTAAATAATAAAATTAAACCTATATTTTACTTAATAGAATTATAAAAGAAATCGTTCAGATATCAATCAATAAATTTATTTTTAAAGGGGATATTAAGGAGCCATTTAAAAAAAAATCTGCTTCAGGGGGATATTCAAATTTTTCAGAGGGGCTAGAGCCCCTGGGCGCCGCCCCCCCCCCCTAGTGTCGCCACTGTTTAATTTTATACATTACAAACAATTAATTTAATTTGTTTTCTAAATACCCTTCATTTTTAATTTTTATTATGGCTCTTGATCGTATATTTTTATTTATTCTCTATTTGTCTTATGCTGCAACCAGGTTTCTTTCCCTAGAAGAGAAGGGCGCCCATATCTTATATGTTTATCAAACAATATTCTTTAATTCTTATCAATATCAGATTCCCAATAAATATGTCACATGATTCAATTTTTAGCAATAAAAATTAATAGTAACATATTATCTTCTCGAAAATTTACTGAAAAAACATCTATATCTGCCAATTACAAATCAACAATAATTAATTAAATAAATAATTGTTAATATATTCCATTTACCGTAAAGTTATTACTTTACGGACTGTTTTTTATTTTAGCTTAATATTTACCTTACGGACTGATTTTATTATTCCTTTTATTTTACATTATATTAAATTATTAGTTTCTTATATTGGTCTATTAACTGATTGTTATTATTATTTATATTAACCGATTAAATAAATTGTTATATTGAATTTTATAACATATATATAGGTGTGAAATTTGTTAGATTCAGTAGTTAAAAAATTTTTAATAAAATATTCTTATAACTTTTTTATTTATTATCTTACTCCCTGCCTACCTTAACAATAATAAAATTTTCTTGATAAAAATAAAATATCAATAATTACTAGTAATCCTAAAATTAAACAAATCTACAGATATTTCATTTAAACGAAAGATATTTTTCAAATATTTTAGCATATCTTAGAAAAAGCTATTCCTCTAACTAACCCATTACGTTCATATCTTGACCATAAAATTTTGCTTAACACTCCTAAGATAAAATATCTGTAATAATATATATATAATGAATTTAAATTGTAAATAATTATAAATACCTGAATTAAAATCAATATTTTATTTCTTGTTTTTAAGGAGATGAACGCGATAGGCAGCATGTTAAGGTTTTCGATATTCAGCAAGGTTACCAACGCTTTTTTACAAGTTCAAATATTTTTTGAAACCTATTTCACCTATCTTTTTTATTTGTTATATTAATTGATATGGGCAAAGAAAAGCATGGTATGTTATATAATTTATTCTGCTAACTTAATATAAAACTTACTTTTTAGGGTTTTTTAGTCCTAAATCAATTTCTAACAGGATAAAGTCGAAGGGATTGCAGAAATTGAGATGGTATTGTCAAATGTGTGAAAAACAATGCAGGGATGAAAATGGGTTTAAATGTCATACATTATCCGAAAGTCATCAAAGACAGCTACTATTAGTATACATTTGATAATCTAATAGTTTATAAATGAAATTTCTTTTAAAGGTTGCTGAAAATCCCAATAAATATATTAGTACATTTAGTCAAGAGTTTAAGGATAGCTTTGTTTATCTATTAAAACGAAGATTTGGTACCAAAAGGGTTAAAGCAAATGCTGTTTATCAGGAATTTATTAGTGACAGATTTCATTTGCACATGAATGCAACTCAATGGACAACACTTACTGGTTTTATTAAATATCTTGGAAAACATGGTATATTAAGTTGTTCTATTATTTAATTGCTTGTATAAATTTTACAAAACAAATTTAAGAATTAATAAAATATTTTTCAAAGGTTATTGTAAAGTAGATGAAACAGAAAAAGGATGGTTTATTACATATATTGATAGAGATCCTGAAACTTTGAAAAGATTGGATCAATTAAAAAAGAAAGAAAAAATGGAAGTTGATGATACTGAAATTAATATTAAAATGATTCAGGTATCTTTTAGGATATTATAAATAATATAAAATATTCATAAATATAACAAAAAATTTTTAAAAGGGGAGTGGGAACTAGATTAAAATTTTCCTTTAATTTTATAGAACTTAAGGTCCACACATAGTAAGCCTTTGGCCTCTGTTTTATTTTAAAAAATAAATAATTTTGGGTTTTCATTTTTTTATTAAAAAATATTTTATACAAATTTTAAATTATTTTTAACTTTTACTTATCTCTCTTTTTAATTTGAGGATGGGGAGAGCAGGGAAAATTTTGTTAACTTAAGATAATATTTGTAAAAACAGTAAAGAGGGAACCCCTCCTCATCCACTTGCTTTTAAAAATAACTCATTGTTTAATACATTAGATATAATAATTAGATTTTTCATATTTGATTCAGAAATTCTGTGCAAATCAAATAATTTATTAGTCCTATATATATTCTTTTTCTCCATTTAAGTTAAGCTAATTTCCACCATGTTTTCCCTTCTCCATTTTTTTTTCATTTTGGGTTTTGCAGTTGGCATCTTCCTCTTAACATCTGTTATCACTTTTATCTAGATCATCTTAGGTCTTCCTCATGACCTTGATCCCCTTACTTTCATCAACATGCATCTCTTAATCATTTTTGTTTTTGGGTCATTCTATGGCAAATTGATTACAAATTGGCCAGAACCTTTTTATTTTTATAAAAATTTATATAAGGTTCATAAATTTTGGCCTCCTAGTTTTTATACTATAGTAGATATCTAAGGTTGAAGCATGAAAACTTATCTTTTTTTTTGTGGGTGTCTGTACTCATTAAAAATTATATTTATAATAAATCTAGTATCAAAGTAAAGCCAATACTTTTTATTTTAAAAAGTAAATGTAAAAAATTATTTATAAAATTTTCTATAACTTCCCATAATTTAATTAAAAATCCTCATAAAGAAAATTGTATATTTTAGATTTTTAGTAAATATTAGATAAACAATACTATTGCCATTCTATATGAGTAAAATAAATTTAAAGTGGAGCCTTTACGACTTCTAAACAAATTGATAAAAACTAGTAAAAAGATGAAAAATATTTTTTATACTATGGATGATGTTTTATTTTAATTAACTTAATATTATAAAAAGTTAGCTCATATATAAACATCCATATTTTTTTTACTTTGACCTTGAACAAATTATGCAAAACGATATGTCTTTGAGGAGCTAATAAAAATTTTCAAGAAAAAAAATACAAAAATTATATTAACCTATAATAAATTAAGAAAAAAAGATAATTTTTTTCCTATTGGCAAAAAAAGTGGCATCGTTTCATCTTTGATACACTCATCTTCTTACTGATATTTTACCAAATTTTTGAGAAATATATTCATGTATACATTATAAGAATTATTCAGGAAATAATATAAATGTTTAATAATGTGTCTTTTATACAAATTTATTTATATTTTTTTTTTCATAGAAACAAATAGAATTAGATAAAAGTAGAGGACAAAACAGTGTAAAGTCCTTTGGTGATTTGGAACAGAATCCATCTACTAGCAGTAAAGATGATGAAGGCAAACAAGAGATTGAGTATCAAGTGAGTTTAGAAGAATTTGTGTAATTTTATGACAAATCGATCAGTTACCATTTTAAAAATGGATGAAACTTGGTATTAAGGTTAAATAGATTGTATATTTTATATAAATTTAAATTTTATTGCCCTAGCTGAAATATATCCCTACTTATGGGCCTTCAACGTTTGATGAGAGCCTTTTCCTCTTTTAACGAATCTCAAAATAATAAATTTTTTGGTCTAAAGTAACAAATTATATATCATTTGTAGCCCTTAATCCTTAAGAAAATGCAAAAATTATTTTAAAAATTCTTTGTCATATTACTGGTAAAACACAAAAATATTTTTGTAAAGTACCCCATTTAAAACGACGAAATGAAATATATTTATTATAACCAATATTTTAAATATTTAGGTAAAAATATTAATGAAGAATATAAGAATTTATATTTTATTTTGTTTTTATATTTTTGGGAATAAAAAAATTAAGAGGGCGCTATAAAATTAATTATATATATCAGAGACCTGCAGGCCCGGCCCGAACAGGGCCGAGCCGTATTTTAAATTTTTTAAATATACCCGGGTCGGGCCTAAAAAATTTTTTTTTAAATATATCCGGGCCGGGCCTAAGATTGTTAAACCTGGGCCGGGCCTTAATATTTTTTATAAAAATTTTTACATTATGAGTTAATGGTTATAAGATTATATTATATTATAGTTATGATTAATATAATATTGGGTGATGGTTAACACTACCTAACACCCACAGATCGATCTAATTATTAATTTCCTGCAAATTTATTCAAAGTATTAATATATTTTTTTATAATTCATATCTAAATTTTTATAACATATTTTACCAAAACAATCAAATAAAGAAATATCTTAAATAACAATATTCAAGTATTATTAATATTATTTTTTATAATTCATATAAATTTTTAGTATATATTTTACCAAAACAATCATATAAAGGAATATCACTTCTTGAAGTTTGTAATACCTTTCAAAGCGAAAAAGGAGAAATAAAATTGATTTTACTTAATATAAAGCATTTTTTAATTGAAAAATTTGTTTTACACAAGTATCATTTTATTTCTCTTTTTCTCTGTCCCAAATTCAAGCAAATACGTATGTAGTCAGAGACAGATCGCAAGATGACGGAAAACTATATAAAAGATTATATTAAATTACAAGAGGCTCAGGAAGTAAATGAAATACCATCGACCAGTCAAATTACGACTGTTGTTAAACAAACTGAATCGTTTTATGACAATTGGGGCGATGGTAATTCTGGTAATATGTCAATACTTGATGATGAATATTATAATTACATAAATAAAAAAATAGATGAAACATTTAAGGTGGATAATTTGTTAGAGTGGTGGGCGGCTCCTCAAAGCGAATTTCCAATTTTAGCAAAATTGGCAATTCCTGCTTCAAGTGCAAGCTGTGAGCGGATTCCACTACGAGAATTCTTGAAGAAAGAAGAAGTAATCTTCAACCTGAAAAGTTAAATATGCTTCTCTTTCTTCATGATAATTTGTGAATTTTTAATATCTTTCTTGAGTATAGGGTTTCGTCAATCATGCTGGTTTTTTACTTTGCAAACTGTCAAATATTTATTGCATTTATTATATTTACCTTGAGACATGAAAGTTTTTAATCCAACATTTTTCATTATTTTTTTTTACAATATTATATAATACAATTATCTTCTTTTGTTAAAAATTTATATTATAAAATAAATTATATTAATATTGTGCAATTAGATTATATTTTCAAAATACTATTTATTATACATGCATTTTTTTAAATAGCGATTTATTTTTATTTTATAAATTAAATAGTAAATTAAATACAATATATTATATTCTCAAAATATTTTCCATTTTTATAAATTAAATATTAGTTTTATTTTTTTTAAATGCAATATAAAATATAGTATATACTCAAAATATTATTACCATTTTTATGAATATTAGTTTATTTTTATAAATGCAATATAAAATATAGTATATGCTCAAAGTATTCATTTTTATAAATAACAGTTTTATAATTTTTATAAATGCAATATAATATTCTCAAAATATTAGCTTTTTACATGTATTTTTTAAATAATAAGCGATAATACTCGCTGAAAAATATGGTAAAATACCTCATAGGTGAATTTTTGTATATACCAGGTCGAATATAATTTTAAAAATTCCGAGCCGGTCCTGAATTTTTAAATCGGGGCCGGGCCGTAAAAATTTTTTTTAGAAATATCCGGGCCGGGCCTAGAAAATTTAAAACTGGGCCGGGCCGTGCAAATGGTACCTTATCAGGTCTCTGATATATATTAAGGTAAAAAAACACATTTTTAATTTTTTTTAGTGTATACAATAATTTTATAGACATATTAATTTTTATTTATAATATAAAATGCATATTTTTATTTTTAAAATATATTATAATTATCTTTAAAAATAACGCCCTCTATAATTGATTTATTTCTAAAATTATAAAATAAAATCTAAATTCTTATTTTCTTTATTAATTTTTTTACTTAATATTTAAATATATTGGTAATAGCCATATATAATGAGTTTCATCGTTTCAAACACACTTTATAATTGATTTTTTTATTCCTAAAATTATAAAAAACTAAATATAATTTAAAATCTTATTTTTCCATTAATATTTTTACTTAAATATTTAAGTATATTGATAATAAACATATTTACCGAGTTTCATCTTTCCATATTAGGCCCTTCTCAAAATATTTTTTTGTTTTACCGGAAATACCACCACACTGCAGATATTTTTAAAATATTTTTTGCATTTTTTGAAGGAGAATTTTGAGGGCTAAAAAATCATATATGATTTGTTACTTCAGGCCAAAAATATTTTGAGTAATTTGGTATTCGTTAAAAGGCACTAATCGAACTTTGAAGGTATAACTCGAGATATATTTGAGCTAAAGCTTTAAAATTTTGATTTATATAAAATATACAATCTATTTAACCTTTATGCCAAGTTTCTTAAAAATGAGTATCAAAAATCACATTATTTTGGTCGATTTGTCATGGAATTACCCATTTATAAATTAATTTTAAAAATATATGTATTCATATTAAATCAGCTAAAATCGATTCTTAATGCGATCCTATTCTATTTTAAAAAATTTAATATGATAGTCACTAAAAAAATATAAAATTTTAATTTCTAACTAGGCTTATCTTCTGAGATATGGGCATTTTTAAAATAGCAAAAATTTCAAAATAAACTCCATTTAATTTTAATCTTAATTATTTAAATTTTATTATATAGCTCTATAACAGCCCCTTAATAGGACACAAAAATTTTTATAGTGAAAATCAGTTTATTATTAAATTAAAAAATAGCTGTGAAAAGAAAAATTATATATATTTTTCTTTCAATTTTTTTAAAGATAGACATTATGTTCTATTATATTTGTACAATCCTAGACTGGTATAAGCACTGGGCCAAGAGTTATCGCACTTTAAATAGTGGTCATTTGGCTAAAATCTTACATAAATATCAAAATATATAGTAATTTTATGATATTATGTCAACAATTTGCTAGTTGGATGAAATTTTGTAGTTTATTTTCCATTACTGGCAAATTAATATTCTGATTGTCAGAAACATATTTCCATTGTTACGGTTATTTTGAAAATTTCGGTTCGTTACTTACTACAAAAAATCATCTCATATTTTCAAAATGAATCAATCAAAATTTAATCTTTTAATATAAATACAAAATTAAATAGCAAAATTATTATAGTTGACATAATTATATCTTGCAAAAATTGTAATTCCAGCAGAAAGTGCAAAAGTGATTTATTTTGTGTAATATTAAAAAATTATTTACACATTTTAAAGAAAACCACAATAATATAAAAGTTAGTTTTAGAAAGTTTGCATTCCTAAGATCAAGAAACAACATTTTAGCAGGCGGGCCTGGAATACATGCAATGTTGCAGCTGCACCTTTCTTCAAAATTTTAAAATGATTATAGTGCAAAATATCCACATTCTCTTATAAAAGAGCATAATATTGCATAAAGTCTGCGATCTAGCCAGGGCTTGTTATTTATAGAAATGACAAATTTGTTTTGGCACTTCGAAACTTAAAGAGAGACTTAAGTTGTTTATCAATGCCATAGATTACATCACATATAATGGCTTGCGAGATCGTACCATGCTCGAAACGCTAACAAAATATACCCTTGATTTTGTAGAATATTTAATTTAATAATTTATTTCTTCGCAACAATTTTAATTCCTTAACTCATAAAAATTTAATTAAAATGATGAGAAATTTTTAATAATATCAAGCTCTACAGAGAACTAAGTTTTTATAGTTCAAGGTCATGCTCAAAGTTTTCCAGTCTGGAAAAAAAAGATTTGATAAGATTTTAATTTTTTTTTATTTCTTCTTAATATAAAAACAAAAAAATACTTTAATTACTTGATAATGATTTTGTGATCAAGGCAGAATAAATCTTTTTCGCAACTACACATGCCAAAACTTCTTACCTTAAGTTTTGGATGCATTTTATTAAGAAGTTAGCAGCTGGAGCAAATCTGCAACGCCCTTATGAAAATCATATATTAACAACTATGGACTTATGTAATTATGCAAAATTCCAGGGATTATTTATATTCGGGAGCAATGTTGAATATTTAAGCATGCAAACACATTTCGAAAATATATTTTTAACAGCAAATTCACGGAAAAAAAGTTTCATGCTTTTATTTTCTTGGAACAAAAAATGATAGTCAAGGTTTATTCAAATTCAATTTTTTTTATTGAAATGTTATGTATAATTTTCATCTTATAATTAAAAAAATATATATTTTTGTAATCTTTTTAATATTGGATTTAAAAATAAAGATTTAAAAAAATATATCAATTAAACAATATTTATTATAATGTTAACATTTTTATTCCTAATATTTTATTTTTATATTTAGGTGCACATAATAAAATTAAATTTAAACAAAAAATTTTCATTTTACTTATTAAAAAAAATTTGGACGTTGAAGGGTTAAAGATATTTTGGAATTTTTACGTTTTTAAAGTAATCATATCTCAGGAAGTAAGCCGAGATGGAAATTAAAATTTTATATTTTTATTAGTTAGTTACTACTAGTGTTGTTAAAGTTACTTTTGAAATATAACTAGTTACTAGTTACATTGGCAAAAATATAACTAGTTACATTTTTATGTAACTAGTTATTTTTCAAAATAACTAGTTGCATTATAAGTTACTTTATACATCATTCATAACGCATTTAATTACTGAACAAATTTATTTAATATAAAAAAATTATGATATACAAATTATAATCATTTGTTTAAAAAAAATATACAATATATTTATATAAAAAAATAAGTAAAAATAATCGGAAAATAGAATATTTACATTTACATCCTATATATTTGCATTGAAAAAAAAAATTTATTTTTCATAAAAATTTGAGTTTAATAAATGTTTATTTGCTTTTAACAACAATTGGATTTCAAAATTTTTATCTAGGAGACGCGCTCGTTTCTCTTTAAAGATGAGCTTTCCTAGACTGAATAAACGCTCTACAGGAGCACTTGATGTAATAACAACATTATATTTAATGAGTATTTTTAAATTAGGAAAATCGTCATATAAAGATAACGTGCTGTTATTGGATTTAATAAAATTTTCAATAAATTCATCATTATCAATAATATATTGACGTTTTAAATCAAATCCAACATCTAATGATGTTTATTGTGAACATGAGCCATTTGTGTTAGACTCACCGCGAGGTATTAAAGTAGTTTTAAATAATGGATGAAGAATTGCAGCGATTAAGTTATTATTATAAAGATCATGAAACCTATATCATTGTATTATTAATTTATAAATAATTATTTAATTTACCTTTTTTTAATACTAGCTATTAAAGCATCTTTTAAAGGTTGACAATATTTTAATTTTTCAACACTTTCCAGACAGATAAGTATCTGTGTTATTGTTGGGTTATAATAACCTAGATATGTATATTTTTCGCCTTCTAATATATCAATAGCTTTGGCTACTGGTTGCATAATCTAATTTTTTTTAATTGTAAATTATTTATAAGACATTAATTTAAATTTACATTACAATATTCTTTAATAAAATCACGATCTTGTGATGTAAATCTACACTAATTCATCACATAATAAATCAAAATCCAAAGGCATTTTATTTATAAGTGATAATATTTTAGATTAAGATGTATAAAAAGAACCTCATCTTGTTACAATGGGATATGGCAGCTGAGAATGTATTCTCTTTTTAATTAACTCAGCTGATGGTCCAGATTTGTTTTGTTTATTCCACAAACGTTGACATTTAGATATAGCAACCTTATACACTTTCCTATAATCCTCATTGTTTAAAAGTATTTTATTGGCATCTTGTGTTGCCACTAAGTTTAATGTGTGATAGGAACATCTTCGATGACTGGGAAGGTAGTCGAAGTCATTTATATTATAATTGGTTAGCCCAGAGAAAGACAATATATCTTCTATTGAAATGTATTCAATATCTGAATCATTATCTTCCTCCATTAAAGAAGATGGGCAGCTAAATATTCTAAGAAAAATAAAATATAAAGTAAATTAGTTAGGCATACCGAAATGCATTTGAAAAATTGGTAGCATTATCTGTTATTGTACAGATATTTTTATTTTGAATGTGGTATTACTTAAAAATAGCAGTTAATGCTTTGTTGATGACGTCATATGTATGCCTACCTTGTAGTCTTTGGCAGGCTAAAATAGCTGAACGCCTCTCCAATTTAGCGATATCAATCCAATGTACTGTTACACCATTATAGGAGCTATTATTTATATAACATAAGATAACCAAATGTATCATGTGCTTTAGTAAAAAATAAATATAATATTTACCGATTAAATGCTGTCCAACAGCTGTTGTACAAATAAAATTGGGCTCTAATAATTTTTCTATCAAAATATCCTTCATTTTTACAAAATAATTAGATATTCCTAAAGTTAAAGTTTGTCTGCATATAATCTTCATATTAGGTTGCAGAGTGTTTATTAGCTCAATAAAATCTTCATCATCACCGGTTGAATAAGGATGATTTCCATTTATTATATATTTAATTATTTGTGAATCAAATTTATCTTGGCTGATAACTTTAGTATTTGTTCCACCAAAGTTAATTTGAGTTTGTTTTAATTTTGATGTGGGTGAATTTTTCTTATTAATTATGGTTTGTTTAATATTTATAGATTGGTTATGGTGCTTTCTCTATAGATTTATATGTTAATATATATAAATATTTAATTAATATTAAATCTTATAAAGTTAATTCAATTAATGATTCTATATAATATTAAGTAAAGCAAAATCATGTTACATATTAAAATTTATAACTATTTAAGACAAGTTTAAACTTACAGAGATATGCTTCCATAGATTAGCTGTGGATGACTTAGATGATGAAATATATTTTTTATTTGGAAGACAAACGAGACATTTCACAATAATATTAGTTGTATCCTTTTCCTTGTGGAATTCAAAATATTTTTTAAAACTTGGCCAAGTAAGGTCCATTTTTCTTGCAATTCTTGTAGAAGGAGAATATATAATTTATACATCATCCTGAACCATTACAATATCATCCTCATCAAATGATAAATCAGACTCAGAATTCATATTGTATTCTGTTTCTATATAAGAAATAAAAAATAACACTACTTATTTAAGAATTTATTAGGCAAAAATGAATATAGTAAAATTAAAAAAAAATACATTACTTAATAAATTTCAGAGTATAAATATTGCCAGAAACTTTAAAGAAAATAATATGAATATTTTGTAAAGAAATATAATATTAAAAAATAGTTTATTTATTTCTAATTCCAAACTGTCACATTTACACAATTTAAAAAAAAATAATTTAATTTTAAAATTAATTTATCGCATAATATTAAAAATAAAAATAAAATGAATTATTTGAATATATTATTTAGATTTATATATATATTTTTAAAAGTAACTAGTTACTTTTACCAGTTACATTGGTAAAAATATAACTAGTTACAGTTAATAGTTACAATTTTTAAAATATATTGTAACTAGTTACCTTAACAACACTAGTTACTACCATCATACAAGTTTTAAAAAAATCGAAGGGGGTCGGGTTAAATTTACAGTTGATTTGCTATGGAATTAAACACATACAAGAAAGGAAAGATTCGGCTAAGGAACTGAGAACGAATCAAAAAAAATAATTCAAGGACAAGAAAGGAAAGTATAAAAAATATAAAATGAAGAGTAAAAATGATAATATTTTCTTTTTCTTAATTAAATATTCTAATTATATATATCCCTAAAAAATCATTAAAAGGTAAACAATGGCACTGATATAAATGTAAATTCACCAGATGACACGACTAAACTAGGTTTACTGCTCAGGGAAGTAGAACCTCAGACAGAAGAAGAAAGGATAAAAATTTCTTTCAAAAAATGTATTTTTTTTTCACTAATTACATTATTCGAATTGTTTAAAGCAATTTGGGTCTTAGTCAATATTGCCCAAATTACTACTTGAATCATTTTTTTATTTTTAAATATTAAAAATGAAAAGCATTTTCCAAAAACTAAAAAATGAATTTTTTAAAAATTAGTCTTTTAAGTCCTCGCCCTACCCACCAATGCTTATAATCATTCTACTCATAAGCTATATGAATCAAAATTTTGTGATTCAATTTAGCGGATTTATTAGCATTTAAATTTTTTTCCCCAACAATTATTAACAACATTTTGAACTTAGAACCCTTGAAACCGGATAAAATCTAAAACCCAGAACTTCTTGTTTATTTTTTTTTTGGAAGCAAAAATTTTAGGATTATCTTGTAAATTTTAATTTATAATAATGAAGATTAACATTAATATAACGTTTGTTGTTCAATGTTATTAATAACAAAAAATAACTTTTTTAAAAAAAATCAGAATTAGGAGAAAATTATTAGACTAGTGTTGGACATTGTTGCTCTTATAGAGGATAAAACCATATTTTCGCCTAAAATCGGAAATGGCATAAAAATCATACTGAACTATTGCTCAATCTAATACTAGATTTTAAAAACGGGATTTTTAATTCCCATGCTACTTCTCGAGCATTAATTTGTTAAACTTCATCCTCAAATATTTTAAAGAAAAAGTTAGATTTGAAATTTTTCACGATTCGGCCCACCCCTCGATAAAAATTCGTATACATACTAAGGTTAATATAATCTATATTTGGGCAAAATTTTAGTCTCCTAGCTTTTATACTTTTACAGATATCTATGGCCAATGCATGAAATAGTACTTTTTTTGTAATGTCTGTAATCATATTAATGATTGATTATAAATTGCACAATTATTTATAATAAATCTGGTATCAAAATAAAGCCGAAACTTTTTATTAGAAAATAAAAATTATTTTTTAAATTTTCTAGACCTCTTATTCCCAGATTTAAAATCCTCTTAAAGGAAAATGGGCATCTCAGATTTTTATATAATTTAAATAAACATTACTATTACCATTTTATATTAGTGTGATTGGAGCCTACGACTTGTTAGGAAAATCGATTAAAGCTAGTAAAAAATGAAAAATATTTTTTTATCTTATAAATAGCTTTTTATTTTAATTAACGTAATATTCATAATAATGTTTCTATATGATTACTTCTATAAAATAACTAATCTACGACGTTCCTATCGAACAGAAGAATTATCTTCATATTATATTATATACCACATTTTATTATGTATTTAAATTATAAAAATTTTATTAAAAGAAATTTGACACGATACTCCCATTTTTTTATTTTTCTGACAGGTCCGCAGCCTAGTAAAAAATTGAAAAACATCACTCGAAAGATTTTGGCATTCCGGCAGAATGACATTCAGTCATATTCATGAAAGATGTGCATGTGTCAGTATTGGATGCAGAGTGAAAAGACTATCATTGAGAGCCAGTTTACAGAAATTCCTTGCTGATCAAGTAACTAGAGGTTGGCGGCCGTGGAATTACGCGTGACACGATGGGTTACGGCGTGAGTGTGAATAAATTTTAAATTAGTAGGCGTGACAGGTCTTCCCAAAATTTTGTGAACATAAATTTCCCGTGAATCACGGAAATTTTAATTTTTAAAATTGTTTTGTATGAATATAAATTTGCAATCTTAAATTATAAATTATATTTCTTAATTTAATTCTTTTTGAAAAAGGAATAATTTTGAAAATAAAAAAAATTATGCATTTTATAAACAATATTTTTTTTCCCCATCTTATAAAATTTTAATTGATTGAAAAATAATATAAGGTCTTTAGCATTGGAAATTTGGTAATAAATTTAATTTCAATATGTTTTATTTTCATTTATCTTTATTATATACTTATCATTTGCACTCAAATTATAACCAATCAAAATTTTAACTTATTGTTTAAATTTTCTTATACTTACCTATAAATCTAAAAGATAATTTATGCAATTGCCTTATGCATGCTATTTAAAATATAATGAATATAACTGCATTCAAAGATGATGAACGAATGCCTTCATGTCATATATTAAATAACACATTTTGAAAATTACTTACCTGAAATACTTTAATTAGGTGTAAAAAAGATAGGCACTATTTTAAGCAATTTGCAGCAAACAGCAAGCTAAAATTTTTCATTAAGATATAATAAAGATAGAACTATGTATATATCATGATACAAAGTTACTTAAAATCATATGAAGAAATATAAGTTTGCCTACTTAACAAACAAGTAAATAGATTAGCGGCCATTATATCACACGCCAGTTAGATAATTTTTTTAATCATTATTCAAAGATTGCTCAGGTTCTGAGGGCAGATTCTCATCCCACTATAAATAAAGTTTATTGGAAACAAAAATTAATGAAATTTTACCAAACCTCACAAGGTGATGTAATCAAAACCCTAAAGAACAGGACACATCTCTTTTAAAGGAAAGATTTATTATGCAGCCACGACATAAGATAGGCTTAATTTTAAATTTAAATTACAAACGTCTTAAGTTTTTAACAAACGATGAAAATGCAGATACATATAAAACAACTTAAAAATGCTGAACGATTTAAAATTCAACGATATGCAAAGCAATCTATTATTTTAACTTTTCTAATTCATCCTGAAAAACTGTATATTCTAAATGAAACATTTCGAGATTTTTAGATGATTCTGAGAAAGCCTCAACATTTATCGATGAAAGTTGTGAGGATGAATCTTAAAGATTTATCACTCATAAAACAAATTACAATGACAATATTTTTAGTTTTAGAGGAAAAATAATTTCCTTTTTTGAGAAGATTAGTTAAGTTCGGCTTCTATTGAAAGGTTATTTTTTAAAGCCGATCACTTATTAGTGGAAAGACGAGCACGATTGAAATAAAAAACATGGACATTCATCTTTTTCTAAATAAAAATTGATTTATAAATTGTAATTATTTTGTGTTATTAATATTGAATTAGAGAAATAAAAACTGATAGAAAAAATTCAAAAAACGTAAAAGTATAGCAATAACGTTTTGAAAAATTTTAAAACACTGTGAATTTTTGGTCGTGATGATGGACGTGATCAAAATATTGTCTTTCATGAGCTGGCGGATCTGGTCGAATTTTTTTTAGTAGTATGCGTGAAAGGGCATGAAATTTTTTTATTGCCACCGTGACCGGGCCGGTTGTTGATAAAAATTTAGGTTCGCGCCTACCTCTACAAATAACATCACCAATCGATTTGTATAAATATGAAAAATATAATATAAACGGTATCGATGAATTTGTGGCACACGGCGAGTATGATGCAAAGGAAGTTATTTTTGAACAGCGATTTTCGAAGGCAAAATCAATTCAAGGAACGTAAAAATTATTTGCAGTGATCCCTTTGGAATTGGAACATTATCATAAATGTATTCGAGTGCGAATAAACTACAATAGAAAATTTTGTGTATGGGAATGAAAGCATTACATTCGGAATATATCGGGCTATGTGACATGCATGATTATATTAATACTTTATAATATAAATATTATTATAAAAACCTACTTTAAATACATAATAAAAATATGGTATATATTTTTTAAAAATATTTTTTCTGATAGATAAGAACTTCGTAGATAAGTTATTATATACAAATAATCATATAGAAACATTATTAAGAATATTAGATTTTTAAAAAAACGCCATTTATAGTATAAAAATATTTTTTTCATTTTTTTACTAGTTTTATCGATTTTGCATATGAAGTATTAAAGGCCCCACTATTTTTTTCATTCACTCGTAAAGAATGGTAAATAATTTTATATAAATTGGAGGTGTTCATTTTCTTATTTAGGATTTTATTTTATTCTGGCAATAAGAGATTAGAAAATTAAAAATGATTTTTTTGGTTTTATACTTTTATTTTCTAAAAATTAAAATATAGGCTTTATTTTGATACTAGATTTATTATTAGGCAAAATCAATTATTAATTTAATAATTGCAGACACTCGCAAAAAGATAATTTTTTATGCTTTGACCTTAGATAACTCCAAAGGTATGAAGCTAGATGGCTAAAATATTGCCAGTATAGATTATACGAGCCATAGTTAATATAAAAATTGAAGGGGGTCAGCCAAAAATCATATTTTTTTGAATGAATGCAATGACCCATTTCAAAAAATATTTAATAATGGATCATGTGAAATTTTTGAATCCCGGACCTGATCTAAATATCTTGGACATAAAGATACCTAGGAAAAAATTGCGTAGAAAAGGGGATTTTTTTAAAGAAATTTTTCATTTGTTCTATACGAAAAATTAAATATTTGCAGTGATAAATATGATAATATTGTTAGAAATCTTAGTTTTATATATGTTTAATTTGCTAAACAATGACAAAATTTTATTAAACCCTACTTTAAAATATTAACCTTAACCCCACATTCATAATGGCTAGCTATCATCTCTAACTCTTAACTAACTGTTGCTGCCTAGACTCAGAAAAATGGATCCCGCCTAGGAATTAAACCAGAATTTCAAAAATTATTTTATTAAGCTTTTACATAAGAAATATATATGCAGACAATTGTAAAAATCACTACATAAATTAAATCTTATATTTTTTTAGAAGATTTTACTAATTATTAAATTGTTTTAAAATCAAGTTCCTCACAAGCATAAATTAAATATTCTCCGATTTAAAGTTCGACGAATTTTTTTAAGGCATCCATTAATAAATAATAAAATATTTCCTTCAAATCCTTTAAAATGTCTCTCATAATCGCATGACCTATGATATTCAGCACTTTTAAGGCTTTTATTCTTCTACATTTTATGTTTTTGACTATTTTAAATCTGGAAGGAGAATAGGAAATAAGCTTGCAATGCAATCTATAGATTAATAAATGAATGAATTTCTCTTTGTATATTGAAGTATTATCATCACTTATATTTAGAATTATGTATTTGACCCGTCATGTTTTTTTAAGTCCATTAACTTTATTTTGTATATAATAGTAAAATGAATCTATAATATTAATTTTATATTTTTAAATTCATTATTCAATAACTAATGTGTAGCTCTCCATGGCAGATTCTGATTCATATTCAATATTATAATTTTCTTTAATATTTTTTAATCAATTTTAATTTTGTCAAGATCTTCAATCGATTTCTGTTTTAGTAAGTATATTTATTTAAATAGACCAATTCTCTCTCAAGAAGAAGTCGAGCTAGGAATTGTTAATAAAATGACACTTCTCTAAATGGGTATGGTGGACAAAGTTCATTCTACTAACTTGAGGCCGAAATCTGATTGTTTCTTATAAAAGTTGCTGCTTCCCACATAATTTGCTATTAAACATGCCTTTACTTCTGAAATTTATGATATCACGATATCAACTTGTAAATTGCCTAGTTATTGTATTGTATCACATAATTCATTGATTTCACTACTAGTGAATTGCGCCCCTAGATATTAGGGACTCAATAATTAATCAGAATTGTGGTCACATGTATTTATATCGTTTTTTTCTTTTTTCAAACGTATTTGTATTTTTCAGATTTTTTAGAGTCTTTGACCGTATTTGACTCATCCGGTCAATTGACTGAATTTAACCGACTTGACAACTCTGCGTAAATTATTGTTTTTAAAGTATAGATTGATATTTTTTATGATTTCTTATTTTTTTAATGATTTCTTATTTTTTTAGTTTATATATGTTTGTTTTGAATGTTTTTTAGCATCATAGGCGCCTCCCTGACTGATATTAAATTTTATATTGTATATTATACAAAATGCATTTGAACTATTTTGTTTATATTCTCTAATCCAAGAATGATGGGTTTCTAGGTATTGCGTTTAAAGTTATTGGATGTTGTACTTTTCCTTTTAAATGAATGGAATAAAAATAGAATCGAAAATAAATATTACACTAAGAGAAAATTTAATTTAACTATTCAAAAATCATTAACTGTATTAAACTTCTTATATCATTTTATATAAATTGGATTTTAAAAATTTTAAAAACTTTATTTCTCATTCAAATAAGATTCCTTTTCAGAATTAGAAGACTTAACAAGAATGTGATTTATTATATTTCGTTTTAAAATTATAAGATATTAAATATTGTGTTCCTTCTTTTTTAAAAATGAAAAGGAGAATAACATTACCATAAACAAGATGCCCTTTTAAATGTATGATTGAGAATTAAAATATAAATCATAGTATACGTTTCTGGTTAGATTAATTATTTCAAGGATTTTATGTTTTATAATAAATCTTGAAAAAGCCCATTTATTTCATGAAAAAATTGGAGAAAGTATAAATTAATAGATAGCGTATTTTAGCGTAAATAAGAATAAAAAATCGGGAGTTTGTCTTCCAACTGGGAATCGAATGTCCTGCCGTTTATTTTATATCGCTTAAAACATAATAATTTTTGGTTTCCACTTATTTTTTTATAAAAATTTTGAATTATATTCATTATTTTAAAAATTTTTATTTTCTAATTTTTCTTTCAAGTTCATTTTATAGTGATATAATTTATACATTTTTGAGGGGGGGGGGGGTGTATGGGGGGAGGGTTAATTTTTATAAACTTAATGTTATTCGAAAACATGCAAATCTGCTATAACCCCCTCCTAAGCCTAATATTTTTTAGTGAAGATTGGCACCTATACGTGAAAAAATTAATAATCATTAAAAAGCTTTGTTTTTTTATAAGTATTTAATAAAATTGGGGTATATTTATCCGCATCCTTATTCCAGGACATTTCTACTTAAAATATTCAGTGTTGGTTCATATGGTTTCATTTCATAATAAATGTTGGTTAAAAGAATATTTTTCTTTTTACCTAATCTGGTCAACTTGGTTATATAAGTCCCTTCAAGTCTTGCTATTATACAAAATTATTTTATTATAGCTGTCAACTCTACAAAATCATCGAATAATATCACAACTATCGATTCCCATGTAAGTACGTCCATCATAAATAAAAACATATGCCCATTATTCAAAAAGAGTACGGAAATTAAAAAAAAGGGGCAAAAGTCGCTAAATAGCGATTCTCAAGCCCGCTTCCCCAAACTTTATAAACCGGATCCCACCAATACGAGATGTCGTAATTTTGTATCTGTATTTGATTGGCTGATAGCAGGATGTATCGTTAAAGCGACGACCAATGGGGAGGCTAGGAAAATTTTGGTTAAATCGGCTGATTATAAATATATTGAAAAAGATGGAGTCAGATTTTATGTTACAAATATCAAAATTGCAGACCCAAAAAAGGGGAAAGAAATGGAAGAACAAATTGAATTAAGGGAAAGTTTAAATGGAGGTAATTCAATAATAAATTATATTATGATATAACAATTTGCACATATGTTAATTAAATAGTGGGCGAATGGCATATAAGATATGTTTAAGATATAGATGAATATTAACAGTATCAAAGTTTATTTATTATAAAATTTTTATTTAAAGGAATTAGGAATCTAACTTTCTTATTTTTAAATCATAATTTTTATATGTTATATCTAGTATTTATTAAAATAATTCTTTTTATTATATTTTGGAAACCAGATAAGTTTCCCCAGTCAACAACTATAGTAACCGTCATCCCAAATATAGGTAGAAAAATTATGGTGCTAAAAGGTCCTTATCGCGGTCAAATAGGCATAATGAATGGCATAGATGAAGCAAGTTTTTCTGTAATCATTGAAATAATATCAAATTCCAGTAGAAAAAGAAGACATTCTTCATACCGTGAAAATGACGAGAATATTGTCGCTAAATATTCGAGCAATAAAAATAACTTAATTCAGCTCAAAATGGCTTACGAAGATATATGCAAAATAGATGAGGACTTTATTAATAACTTTTAGCGTGTTTAAGGAAAAAGAGAGAGTATAATATTTGAAAAATGAAAGTTATATGAATTTGTTGTTTTCAGGATATTTATTTTATTATATATTATATGATTATTGTAATGTTATTGTTGTGGCCAATTATTTTAATTTATTGAGTCTTGCTGATGATAATATATACTCAAAAATTTGGATTAAAACATGATTGCCGTTTATATATAAAAATTAAGTTAGTTATTTAAGTAAAGCAATTAAGTTATCTATAAAAGAATAATAGATGATATTTAAGTTTCAATGTTGGGGATTATATGCGTTTTACCTTTTGGGTAGTAACTATGTAGTAATAAATAAATTTCGTTTTGGATAAGAATATTATAAATATTTTATGGCTCTTCTTTTTGTCGGTAACTATTATCTTTAAACCCTAAAAGGACGTGAGCGACGTACTGGGTATAGTTTAGCTTCATGGGAAATTAATATATTTTTTTAGATATTATAAAATTAAAACTTAAATATTTTTTCTTTCTTTAGCATAATTGTAAACTAGTATTTTATCATTTTAATAACATAAATGATGAGCCAAATTTTCAATAAAATATCAAAAGCAAAACAAATTAATGCAGCCTGCAATCAACTCTTAATAATCCATAATTTACTAAATATTCCTATTTATTTAACCCTTTTTATATAACAGATGCACCACAAAATCCTAGCATTTGATAGTCATAACATAATGGCGCAAAATATGTACAGTTTTTTTCATGCTTTCATTTTTAATTATTTGGACGTTATTATTTTTAAGTTTTTCTAAAATATCACTTGATTTTTATTAGATTTTTGTACATAATTCAAAAACAAGATAAAATTTCAAAAAATACATTTATTCTATTCATTTTCAAAGTACTTAAATTTTATGTCTTTGAAAGAAAATAGATATTTTAAATATCCAGATTAGGTCTAGCCTTATAAGCATTTTTTGTTATCATTTTTGAAAATGACCCTTTTTAGCTAATAATTTTTTTAAAATAGCTTCTTTTTTAAGCTCGCATTTTATAAATTTTAAAGAGGCTTGACCCACTGTGCCCCTCCATAGTGATACTACTGGGCTAGAGACATATTTTTTCAAAAAAGATGATATAAAGTTTAATTTATGAAAATGATAAAATTGTATAAGATCAACACGACCTGCTGATTGACTTGTTAATAATTTTAAGCATTTTCCATCGGGCTTATTAAAAACTGGGTATAAGAAGGTTGGGCAAATTATCAAAAAAATGTATTCGAATATAAATACAAATACACTTCAGGAAAGAGTTTTTTAACTAAAAAAGTATTTTAATACTTATGAATACATATTGCACAAATAAATACTTTTGCAAAAAGTAAACAAAAAAATTCAAATAATCACATGATAAGGTTTTAAATTAAATACCATTTGAATCTGCCTATTAATCAAATCAAAACTGAATAATCTTTCTACCCGAACAGAACGGGCAAAGTAGAAATATATTTTAAAAATTTCTTTAAATTATTTATCGTTGCTATATATCTTTGACCTCATCATTTAAATAATTTAGTATTTCTAGCTACATTGTTGAAGTATTAACATTGTATAGAATTTTTCAAAACTTTTACAATATAAGGGATAGAATATTCGCGTGGTATTACCTGATTTTCTTTTTGAGTTAAGAGAGGTGAAATAAAAAAGCAGATGGCAAATATTTTTTCCCTCGATACTTACATATCTATTTTTAAAATGAGGGTGTGAGAAAGTTGCAAATAAGGTTTATACCTTACATCTAAAATTGTTGTTAGGATGTGAACGTTATTTGTATATCTTATGTACATAATGCATTTTAAAAAAACTCAGCGAAACTTGAATCTATATCTTCTAGTTAGACATGTGCGCTGATAGTATTATCGGCGGCGGCGTTTCTTTTTTAAAATGATAGGCTGGCGGCGGCGAATCGATTTAGACTCTGCCACAAAAATCGGTGGCGGCGTAGCGGCGTCAAATATTTTTTAATTAAAATTATAAATTCATTGGAACACTTTTAAAATAAAATTTATGCTTTATTAAGGTCCGTGAAATTGGCAGAACGACTTGCGGTGCAATTGACAAAAATTATGCCATTATTTAGAGTCTTAATTGCACCTAATTGCACTTCTATCCGAACATCAGCAGAATGAACCGTTCGTGAGTTATGAGCAAAATAAGGAAAGTGTGAAATTTTGATGCTGGCAGAACGACTTGAGGTGCAATTAACAAAAGTTACGCCATTATTTAGAGTCTTAATTGCACCTAATTGCACTTCTATCCGGACATCAGCAGAATGAACCGTTCGTGAGTTATGAGCAAAATAAGAAAGTGTTGGCATTTTGCCAAAACCGAAAATAAAAGAGATTCTTTTTTGAAACTTAACAATAATGTAGTATATGATTTGCTCTTCAATATTCTCAAACCCGGATATCCGTATGTATAACCGTAACCGAGCTATACCTATTTAAAAAACGTGAAGTTGGCAGAACGACTTGAGGTGCAATTAAAAAAAATTATGCCATTATTTAGAGCCTTAATTGCACCTAATTGCACTTCTATCTGGACATCAACAGAATGAACCGTTCGTGAGTTATGAGCAAAATAAGAAAGTGTTGGCACTTTTCCAAAACCGAAAATAAATTAGATTACCTTTTGAAACTTGGCAATTAATTAGTTTACAATTTGTGCTTTAATATTCTAAATACGGGATATCCGTATCATTAACCGCAAGCGAATAATATTTATTTATCTGAGGAAAATGAAGTATGCGGAATTATTTATAAAAAGTGAGGTGCAATTAGAGATACTTATGCCAATGTGTAGCCCTTTAATAGAACATTAAGAATCTATAAACGGCTTATCAGCAGAATTAACGGCTAGTGAGTTATGAGCAAAATAAGAAAGTGTTGGCACTTTGCCAAAACCGAAAATAATTAAGAATAACTTTCGAAACTTGGCAATTATTTAGTATTCAATTTGTGCTTTAATATTCTTAAAACGGGATATCCGTATCATTAACCGTAACCGAGTTATATTTATTTATTTGAGAAGCGGAAATGAGCGGAACTCTTAGTAAATGTGAGGTGCAATTAGCGATTCTTATGCCAGTGTGTAGCCCTTTAATTGAACATTAAGAATCTTTAAACGGCATATCAGCAGAATTAACGGCTAGTGAGTTATGAGCAAAATAAGAAAGTGTTGGCACTTTGCCAAAACCGAAAATAAATTAGATTACCTTTTGAAACTTGGCAATTAATTAGTTTACAATTTGTGTTTTAATATTCTAAATACGGGATATCCGTTCATTAACCGCAAGCGAATAATATTTATTTATCTGAGGAAAATGAAGTAGGCAGAATTATTTATAAAAAGTGAGGTGCAATTAGAGATACTTATGCCAATGTGTAGCCCTTTAATAGAACATTAAGAATCTATAAACGGCTTATCAGCAGAATTAACGGCTAGTGAGTTATGAGCAAAATAAGAAAGTGTTGGCACTTTGCCAAAACCGAAAATAATTAAGAATAACTTTCGAAACTTGGCAATTATTTAGTATTCAATTTGTGCTTTAATATTCTTAAAACGGGATATCCGTATCATTAACCGTAACCGAGTTATATTTATTTATTTGAGAAGCGGAAATGAGCGGAACTCTTAGTAAATGTGAGGTGCAATTAGCGATTCTTATGCCAGTGTGTAGCCCTTTAATTGAACATTAAGAATCTTTAAATATCAGCAGAATTAACGGCTAGTGAGTTATGAGCAAAATAAGAAAGTGTTGGCACTTTGCCAAAACCGAAAATAAATTAGATTACCTTTTGAAACTTGGCAATTAATTAGTTTACAATTTGTGCTTTAATATTCTAAATACGGGATATCCGTATCATTAACCGCAAGCGAATAATATTTATTTATCTGAGGAAAATGAAGTAAGCGGAATTATTTATAAAATGTGAGGTGCTATTAGAGATACTTATGCCAATGTGTAGCCCTTTAATTGAACATTAAGAATCTTTAAACGGCATATCAGCAGAATTAACGGCTAGTGAGATATGAGCAAAATAAGAAAGTGTTGGCACTTTGCCAAAACCGAAAATAAATTAGATTACCTTTTGAAACTTGGCAATTAATTAGTTTACAATTTGTGCTTTAATATTCTAAATACGGGATATCCGTATCATTAACCGCAAGCGAATAATATTTATTTATCTGAGGAAAATGAAGTAGGCGGAATTATTTATAAAAAGTGAGGTGCAATTAGAGATACTTATGCCAATGTGTAGCCCTTTAATAGAACATTAAGAATCTATAAACGGCTTATCCGCAGAATTAACGGCTAGTGAGTTATGAGCAAAATAAGAAAGTGTTGGCACTTTGCCAAAACCGAAAATAAATTAGATTACCTTTTGAAACTTGGCAATTAATTAGTTTACAATTTGTGCTTTAATATTCTAAATACGGGATATCCGTATCATTAACCGCAAGCGAATAATATTTATTTATCTGTGGAAAATGAAGTAGGCGGAATTATTTATAAAAAGTGAGGTGCAATTAGAGATACTTATGCCAATGTGTAGCCCTTTAATAGAACATTAAGAATATATAAACGGCTTATCAGCAGAATTAACGGCTAGTGAGTTATGAGCAAAATAAGAAAGTGTTGGCACTTTTCCAAAACCGAAAATAATTAAGAATAACTTTCGAAACTTGGCAATTATTTAGTATTCAATTTGTGCTTTAATATTCTTAAAACGGGATACCCGTATCATTAACCGTAACCGAGTTATATTTATTTATTTGAGAAGCGGAAATGAGCGGAACTCTTAGTAAATGTGAGGTGCGATTAGCGATTCTTATGCCAGTGTGTAGCCCTTTAATTGAACATTAAGAATCTTTAAACGGCATATCAGCAGAATTAACGGCTAGTGAGTTATGAGCAAAATAAGAAAGTGTTGGCACTTTTCCAAAACCGAAAATAATTAAGAATAACTTTCGAAACTTGGCAATTATTTAGTATTCAATTTGTGCTTTAATATTCTTAAAACGGGATATCCGTATCATTAACCGTAACCGAGTTATATTTATTTATTTGAGAAGCGGAAATGAGCGGAACTCTTAGTAAATGTGAGGTGCAATTAGCGATTCTTATGCCAGTGTGTAGCCCTTTAATTGAACATTAAGAATCTTTAAACGGCATATCAGCAGAATTAACGGCTAGTGAGTTATGAGCAAAATAAGAAAGTGTTGGCACTTTGCCAAAACCGAAAATAAATTAGATTACCTTTTGAAACTTGGCAATTAATTAGTTTACAATTTGTGCTTTAATATTCTAAAAACGGGATATCCGTATCATTAACCGCAAGCGAATAATATTTATTTATCTGAGGAAAATAAAGTAGGCGGAATTATTTATAAAAAGTGAGGTGCAATTAGAGATACTTATGCCAATGTGTAGCCCTTTAATTGAACATTAAGAATCTTTAAACGGCATATCAGCAGAATTAACGGCTAGTGAGATATGAGCAAAATAAGAAAGTGTTGGCACTTTGCCAAAACCGAAAATAAATTAGATTACCTTTTGAAACTTGGCAATTAATTAGTTTACAATTTGTGCTTTAATATTCTAAATACGGGATATCCGTATCATTAACCGCAAGCGAATAATATTTATTTATCTGAGGAAAATGAAGTAGGCGTAATTATTTATAAAAAGTGAGGTGCAATTAGAGATACTTATGCCAATGTGTAGCCCTTTAATAGAACATTAAGAATCTATAAACGGCTTATCAGCAGAATTAACGGCTAGTGAGTTATGAGCAAAATAAGAAAGTGTTGGCACTTTGCCAAAACCGAAAATAATTAAGAATAACTTTCGAAACTTGGCAATTATTTAGTATTCAATTTGTGCTTTAATATTCTCAAAACGGGATATCCGTATCACTAATAGTAACCGAGTTATATTTATTTATTTGAGAAGCGGAAATAAGCGGAATTCTTTGTAAATGTGAGGTGCAATTAGCGATTCTTATACCAGTGTGTAGCCCTTTAATTGAACATTAAGAATCTTTGAACGGCATATCAGCAGAATTAACGGCTAGTGAGTTATGAGCAAAATAAGAAAGTGTTGGCACTTTGCCAAAACCGAAAATAATTAAGAATAACTTTCGAAACTTGGCAACTATTTAGTATTCAATTTGTGCTTTAATACTCTCAAAACGGGATATCCGTATCATTAACCGCAAGCGAATAATATATATTTATCTGTGGAAAATGAAGTAGGCGGAATTATTTATAAAAAGTGAGGTGCAATTAGAGATACTTATGCCAATGTGTAGCCCTTTAATTGAACATTAAGAATCTTTAAACGGCATATCAGCAGAATTAACGGCTAGTGAGTTTTTCTTATTAGGTTGTTAATTTTTATATTTCGTTCTTCCGATTAGCACCTTTCTATAGAAAAATAAGAATGGCATTTACATTTGTTGTAATATGTACTTGATATTTAATTTGCATAAAGAGTTTTTTTGGATTTATTATTATAACGCGTGATAAAAATGTTATATTAGAATAATGAAATTATGAATATTATTTATAAAGAAGATTGAAAAGAGTATAAAAACTCCAAATTTTACCATTCGATGATCTTTTATAATTATTAACTTTTTTGTATTTTATTTTTATTTTTATTAATTTTTTTATTATTTTTACTTTTATAATTTTATTAATTTGATAATGTTATAATTTGGAATAAATGATTAAATTATGATTTTACGAACTTAATTTTTTTTAATCTTTAATTTTAATTTATATTAATTTATTTTGATTATGTTTTTATCTTATTATTTAATAAAGATTTAGTATCATTTTAGTTCTAACCTTTCTTTATTTGACAACGATTTTAATCTCCCAATTCTTAATTATTCTCAAAATGTTACAACATTTATTAAATAATTTTATTTTTTAAGTTTTTTCCGATTATTATGTATAAAATTAAAATAAGGTTTATAAAAATCAGGGACCCGGATTGAACGAACCTTTATAAATATCTGAACCGTAACCGAACCTATATATTTATTTTTTGAAGGAGTAAAAAGAACTTTTATAAAAAAAAGTTAAACCGGTTCAGTTTTTATATTTTAAAAATGTAAATAATTTAAATATCCAGAATTATTTTGCTCTTATAGTAATGGCGTTTCCCGTATCTTAAAAATTAGTTATTATGAATCATATAAATTTTTTTAGAAAAAAATTGAGAAAACATCAGAAAAATAAAGATTTAAAATGTTAAAATAAAAATGGGTAGAAAAAATATAAATTGAAAAAAAAATTTAGTTTTTTCCGGGGGTTTTTTTTCTATGGGGTTTTTTTATTCTGGGATTTTTTTTCCCGGGGTTTTTTTCAGGGAGGTTTTTTTTATATATAAATTTTAGATGCATTAAAAAAAAAATTTATTTAAGAAATGTAAAAAATTAATAAATATTTTTTTACATATTTATGAAAAATTTAAAAAATTAGTAAATGTTCTTTTACTATAAGTTATAATGTGTTATAGTCTATATTTTTTTTATTTTTAATTAAATTTCCAACACATTTCTTTTCAACTATTAATCTTATTAATTAATTACTTTCAATTTGTATTAAATTAAAATATAATTTTATTATATTTATTTACCCCTTTTTATAACACTCGTTTCACTGTATACCAAAACACATAATCAACATGTTTCATTAAATCATAACTATAACACTGTAAAATGTAAGACTTTTTGAAGTGATCTTAGTTTTGTTGTTGTTTATTTTATTTTAAATTTACCGTATGATATAATTAGATCTTTCCAACAAAATCATTTTAAAATACCCCCCCCCCCTCCATCTTATAATGATTTTTAAACACATGTGGTGAATTCAGTCAGTATTAAAATCTTTTAAAAATTTTTTATAATTAAAATATAAACTTTCAATGATATAATTAGATCTTTCCAACAAAATCATTTTAAAATACCCCCCCCCCCTCCATTTTATAATGATTTTTAAGCACATGTGGTGAATTCAGTCAGTATTAAAATTATTTTAAAATTTTTTTATAATTAAAATATAAATTTTCAACGTTCTACCAACTTCACGGAGCTGACTTTCAAGTAATAATATAATATATATATTATATTTATTATTTAGGTTATAATGGCACCAGGTAAACAACCTGCCGTGCCATTAAAATTAATAAAAGCCTTATTCCAGAAATACAAAGAAGAAATATACATTGGACTCCATTGTTCGTCAGCTGAAATTTGGAAGACCCTTAGCAATGAACTAGAGAATTTGATGAGTCCAAAATCACTATACATTTATGCTAAGCAAAATAGAAATAACTCATTAGATGATTTATATATCCAGAAAGAGGTAAATATATCATTATTTATATCTATATCTTTTGGAAAAAGTCATTGTGACTTCACTTTTTTTACTTTCATTTTAATTCACTGCATATAACGAAGATGCCTGAAATTTAAACATTAAATTTATTATTCATAATATATTTAATAATTTCTCGTCTTAAATATCTAAATCTAGGTATTTTTTAATAAATTGGAATAATTTCTTACTATGTCCCTCCCTCAGTTATTATAAATTTTAGTGAAAAATATATTAAATAGATTTTGCAAAAGTAGGCCGGA
The DNA here is from genome assembly GCF_954871325.1 of Gordionus sp. m RMFG-2023. Lineage (NCBI taxonomy): Eukaryota > Metazoa > Nematomorpha > Gordioida > Chordodea > Parachordodidae > Gordionus > Gordionus sp. m RMFG-2023. Next base: position 21,897,855 of record NC_088775.1, read on the forward strand.
TATCGAGCTAGAACCAATACGTTTGGCGAATCATTATTTTTAAATTTTATTTTTTGTAAAAGTGAAAATTTTGTTCAACAAGCCCCGGGGTTTACCTAACCTCAAAAAAATATTATTGACATTATATGAAACTTAAGACCATCTTATCGCACATCAGAAAATTTTAAAGTTATATACAGGGATGTGAACCCTCCTGCTAAAAAAATGGGTTCTTGGGATTGAGTTTAGTTAAAAATCTCATTGCATGTTTATTTTATAATTTTTAACATATAAATTTAAAATAAATAAAATGAAAGTTTATATCTTTTTTTAAAAAAGTTTAAGCCCGAACCCTTGTTTGGGTTCAACAGAATATTGGGGTTAAGGAGGTTTCGGATTATCGTTCCTGGTTATATATATTTTAATATTTCATTATGAAGTACTTTGCGATCGGGTCATGATATTTTATTAATAAAAATTCCAAAATTATTTTTAAACATAAAAAAGATTAATCAAGATTTTCAAAATTATTTTACAGGAAAAAAATAAAGTATATCCAAACTATAAAAAATTCGTCCCTTTTATAGGGAAAATAAAAGGCGCAATTATAAATTAAAATTAAATTGGCGCAAAGTGAAAAAAAGAACGTTTTTGTGGAATCGAGTTGTGTTAGTTTTATCGTACATAATTGGGGATAAAACCTACTCCCCTAAACTTCCCGAAACTCAAAATATACCTTGGGATGCAGGGTGGTCTCCCGGACCCAACGGTCTAACTCATATTTTCGGATCACCTTACTGAGGACTCCTAAAGTAAGAAATCCAGTAAAGTGAGAGAAAACACAAAAGCCATATGTGTTAATCTCACTGTGTTTAACTTAAAACAAAAATTACCAAAAAAGAAAAACATTTTTTAACTTTCATTTTATGGTACACAAAGGAGATGGATAAAAAAAACTTTAATTAATTTTAACATAAACAAAAGAAGGGGATAAAAAACTTTTACATCTTACACATAATAAAAGAGGGGGATAAAAAAACTTTAATTAATTTTAACATAAACAAAAGAAGGGGATAAAAAACTTTTACATCTTACACATAATAAAAGAGGGGGATAAAAAAAACTTTTTTATCTTTAACATAATAAAAGAGGGGGTTTAAAGAAAACCTTTTTTTTTATCTTTAACACTCCTCCCCCCCTAAATAGGCCACGGGGAGGGGGGATGATCCCGGTCTCGACTTAGCTTAAAAATTTTAGAATTATTACGAGTTCCGAAAACCGTCCCAACAAAAAAAACACAACCAATTCCCACAATAAACAAAAATACGTAACTGAAATACTAAGAGTGACTAATAGAACGCCCTAAAAAGTATAAATGAATTATCATTATAAAACTAATTAACCCTCCTCCCCCCCCCTAAATAGGCAACGGGGAAAGAGGAATGATATATATTGACTGGAAAAAAAAATAAAAAAAATATTTATAGTTTATAAATTGAATATTCAGGGGATAGTTTATATTTGTAAAGAGGGGAAAAAAAAATATTGGTAATTAATTATTTGATTTATCGGGAAATCGTCTTTTTCGGATTTGCTTATCATAGAAGCTCTGTAATTCAAGTTTCGTTTTTCTTTGACATAACTCATTGCTAATGGTATTTTGCAGTGGTTGGCTTGCTTGGCTAGGTTGGATACATTTTGGTTGGTCTTCTGGTTTTACACGTACGTTAATGGGAATTGGAAGTTCTCTTAGTATATCGTCGTTAATATAGGGGATCTTTGAGATTAGTTTTGTAGTGTTCTTTTTTGTGAATATGTTTGATATAATTGAGGGAAAAATTTCTATTACATCCCTGCCTATAATAGGGTTGTAATCATTTTTGGTGATTACTATTGTTATGTTTGCCGATTGTTGGTTATGTATTATTTCGGTATTTATTGTGCCTACTATAGGAACCGGATGTCCTGAATACGAATTTAATTTTATGGTAGGTTTAGTTACATGAAGGTTTTTAAACTGGGCGTTATATAAATTCTCTCCTATGATGGTAATGTGAACCCGTATCAACCTCCATTATTATTGGAATTTTATTAATCTTTACGGAAGCTCGATAGGCTTCGGGTATGGTGTTTTCAATAATATTGTCGACGAGCAGGGATGTGGTGTTTGGAGGGGGGTCTTTTGTAGGGATAATTTCTATAGTTAAAGAATTTATCGAATGCTGATTTGAAGGATAGCTTTCAAGCTGTTCTATTGCATTTACCACATTGTTCGTTATCGCTTTCTTCGTTTCGGGTTGTAGGGCGGGTCTCAAACAGTTTCGCTCTAAGTGACCTATTCGTCCACAATTGTAGCATTTGGGGGTTTGATATTGTTGCCGGTTATATGGAGGCCATTGAGAGGAATTGTTCGTGGGATATTGGTATTGTGGGGTTTGGTGATACGGGGACACATAAGATGAATTGTTGGAGTGATTTGGGTATTGTTGTTGTTGGTTTGAGTCCAATGCGATGAATTTTGGGTTGAATAATTGTCTCTATGGGTAGGTTGAGCGTTTGACTTGAATGTTAGGTGTGTATGAGTATCCTGACTTGGGGGAATATCATAATTTCCTCCGTCTGATGTTGACCAGGATTCGATAAGCTCCTCGGTTTTTGCTATTTCCACATATTCTTGGAACTGAGTAGGGGGTAGCGATAGTAACTTGCGTTTTATTACTGTTGAATAAACGCCAGACATAAATTGAGTAGCCATAAATAAATCGTGGCTCTCCTTTAAATCGCAATTGTGGGCGATTTCGACCAGGGCTTCCGCGTACTGGGTTATTGATTCGTGGAGATGTTGAATTCGATTCCTTAGTCGGTAGCGGGCTTGATTGGGCGGTTCGGCGAATTTGTCGATTGATTGATTAATTTTTAGAAACCCTTGGGTCTCTACTGCCTCTGGATAGAACGTATTTTTTAATTTGGCAAATAATGTTGGTCCGCAATAAGTTAGAAATAGTATACCTTTCTCTATATCATCGGATATATTCGTTGTTTGCAAACGAAACCGGTGTAAATAATTACACAAGGGTTCCGAAGCCGAATATTCGTTGATGTTGAGCGGTCTGAGCCCCCAGGGCGCCAATGAAGTACTTTGCCATCGGGTCATGATATTTTATTAATAAAAATTCCAAAATTATTTTTAAACATAAAAAAGATTAATCAAGATTTTCAAAATTATTTTACAGGAAAAAAATAAAGTATATCCAAACTATAAAAAATTCGTCCCTTTTATAGGGAAAATAAAAGGCACAATTATAAATTAAAATTAAATTGGCGCAAAGTGAAAAAAAGAACGTTTTTGTGGAATCGAGTTGTGTTAGTTTTATCGTACATAATTGGGGATAAAACCTACCCCCCTAAACTTCCCGAAACTCAAAATATACCTTGGGATGCAGGGTGGTCTCCCGGACCCAACGGTCTAACTCATATCTTCGGATCACCTTACTGAGGACTCCTAAAGTAAGAAATCCAGTAAAGTGAGAGAAAACACAAAAGCCATATGTGTTAATCTCACTGTGTTTAACTTAAAACAAAAATTACCAAAAAAGAAAAACATTTTTTAACTTTCATTTTATGGTACACAAAGGAGATGGATAAAAAAAACTTTAATTAATTTTAACATAAACAAAAGAAGGGGATAAAAAACTTTTACATCTTACACATAATAAAAGAGGGGGATAAAAAAAACTTTAATTAATTTTAACATAAACAAAAGAAGGGGATAAAAAACTTTTACATCTTACACATAATAAAAGAGGGGGATAAAAAAAACTTTTTTATCTTTAACATAATAAAAGAGGGGGTTTAAAGAAAACCTTTTTTTTTATCTTTAACACATTAGAATATATAAATTATATTAACTAGCGCTAGTAAATTCAGGGCTATGTGGGATTATTCTTTATATTTTTATATAACATAAAACAAGTATTTAGGAAAAAATGATTAAAAAATTTTTAAATTTATTTAACTTCTGTTATATTTTGTTAAATCTTTTTTATATAGATAGTATATTTAAGTCAATTTTATATGAAAATATTTAATGACACATGTTGACGATAAAATTAAAAAATATTTTGTTTGTAAAAATAATTAAAATAACATTTATTTTAAAGCCCCTGGTTTGGGGCAAGTTGGTTCAAAAATTATTTTCACTAAAATAAGAGTATTTTTTTTATTTAATATAATGTCAATTTTATTTTTTTTAAACTATTCATATTTTAAAACCATCTAGTTTTGGAGTGTTAAAACATTTTGATTTACCTAAAAATCATAAAAAAATTTAAATACTGAGGGGTATAAAATATTTTTCACTTTATATTTTACTACATGATTTATATTTTTTGTAAAATGACACGTCTATTATAATATCGGAACTAGAGATCTGCAAGGTCTAATTCTATTTAAAATAATCAGGTTTGGGCCGGGTCTAATATTTTTAAAAATATCTTGGAATTTTTTTAAAACACATCTTAATTTATCAATTTTATATTGATTTAATGAAAATATTTGATTTTATTTATTGAAACAAAACAACATATAACATATGTCTTTTATTTTGAGTAATTATAAAAACTAATATGTATATTTAAATAAATCCTAGCCGGGTCGGTAAATTTTTTTAAAAAAATTTCGGGTTCGCCGGCTAAACTAAAAAAATTGCCGCCCGATGAAGATCACTAATCTGAACACAAAAACATCGTAATATTTTAATAATGATATTTAAATTTATTTTATTATCCATAGGATAAATTCTCAAGTTTATCTTCCTCTGGTAATGATATTGAAGATGAGGGGAAAAAAAAGAAGGATATATTTGAGATTTCATTGACAAGTGAAGATTGGAATCTCATATATCCAAATCCCGATCAACCTAGCAGGTTAAAAAGGGGATGGACCCACATTTTCGAAAGGAATATTTCGAATCAAATAAAAATACCCTGTTTATGGGTTTTTAAAAATCATTATGTATCGTTTAATTCTATATATTTGTTAAAAATTAAAGCTTTTTGTAAACAGTGTTCAGCAGTGTTATTGATTAAAAAATTAAATACTTTAAATAATATATATATAAAATTTATATGTGAAATATTTAATTTTAAATTAAAACAGCATGATAGTAATTATAAAAGACCGCTTAGTGGGACAAAAAGGGAAGAAGTGGCTAAAGAATTATAAACTGATTTAGCTTTAAACTGGCGTGTGAAAAAAGCAAATGAAACAATGAAATATGGTGAATTAGAACCCAGAACTTTATATTCCTTGGATGTCCTACGTAAATGCAAACAATCCATTTCTAATAAATATAACATTAAATCGGATAGTGTAATCAATCAGTTATTATATCTAAAATATACTCAACCATATTTACCCAGTATAATCAATATATCCTGTGACAAATTTTTTATGCACTACTGGTTACCAGAACAAATGATAACTTTTAATAAATATTGCCAAGATACTAACGTATCCATACTACAAATAGATGCTACAGGGACCTTAGTAAAAAAAATTAAGTCGACCTTATGATCAAACATCTGGTCATATTTTTCTATACATAGGAGTAATCGATTTAAAAGTAAAATCTGGGCAAATACCTGTAGTTCAGATGTTATCAGAAGCCCATGATATTAACCACATTTCACACTGGCTGAATGTATGGGTGCATAGAGGTGCTAAAATACCTAAAATTGTTGTAACTGATCATTCATTAGCTTTATTGGGGGCTGTTGCCAGATCGCTAGCAAATTTTATTGATCTTAAGTCATATATTGAATATTCATTTAATATAATATTAGGTCAAAAATTGCTGACCCCTAGGATATTTATTAGAATAGATTATGCTCATTGTATCAAACTAATAAGTAGATGGCCTAGTTTATATAAAAAACCTCGTTTATTTAGAGAATTTTATATACGTTCCGTTGCAATGCTAATAAAACCGCTTCCTTTAAAGAGGCGGAAATATTAATAGAATCCATCCTCATTGTATGTAATAGTGAATTTTGTGGGATCGAAACTTGTCCTGACATTACGCTGAATGCTAAAAAATATCTAAAAAATATAATCTCTGGAATAGAAGATATAGACATTAATATATTAGATGAACTCGAGGAGGAAATATCCATTGACTTAAATGTATCTAGTAATATAAATTACTGGATAGAAAGTATTAAAAATAAAGCCATATCTAAATGTATCATACCATATAAAGATGAAAATTATTTCTATAACCCAGAAATAACTATAAACTTATGTAATTTTTTAAAGACCTATCCTTTATGGTCTAGTATTATGCAACCACATTATAATTATGGACAAGTTACATCTTCTACATCAAATGTTGAAAGTTATTTTAATAATTTGAAAAATAGAACATTTAAATCCGTAATGTTACCTATTACTATTGATAAATTTTTCTGTAAACATTTTGATGAAGAGGATTGCTTACTATAGCTGAAGCGTCCCGAATCTCTAATATAATTAAGGAAAAGGATACTGTAGAAATTATTATACCACAAGAAACAGACAATTCACAAATTTCTAAATTTAGTAGTTTAAATGAGGGAGAAGTGTCTGATGATGAATATCAATTAATTGAAAATTGGAAAGGTTTAGTAGATCAACCATCTATAAAAAAGAAACGTACTTCATATTATGGAGCACATTGCCCTGAAATATTACATGTAATTGAAGGGACCAAGATTAAATTAGGTATGTTGAAAAATGGGAATCTTACCACAATAAAGAGACCTTTAAAACTTGGATCTAATAGATATATAATCAGTATGCCCTATTGATAGTTTATCACAAGCAGTAGCAGTAGCCTACTGCGATAGCAAATTATATAAAGCTTTTTTTGACAATTTAGAAAATAGTATATTTAAAGAGTTTATAGAATATTTTGTTTCGCATGGGGCCAATATTAATACATATAAGATAAGGTGTGATTTATTATTAAAATTATTCGATAAAACTAAGATTAGTAATGGTATCTATAGATTGTCTTGCGAATCAACAATATATTATATTATAGAAAAATGCTATAAAGATATATATAGTGTAACCGATATTTTTAAATGTAATAATAAAGAATGTTTACGACCGGAAAATTTCTTAGAAATAATATGTTTACCAATAAATTTAAATATAATAAATAATACAGGTTTTGAAAGTTTGGATATTGCAATCCAAGATGCTTTACCTCTTTTAACATACTGTAAATCCTGTAAAATGCCGGACCCTTTATCTTTAGTCCATAAGTACCAATTTCATGAACATGTTATAAATGACACTACAGGCTGTCAAAGTTCTAAATTAAATAATTTCCCTAGATTTATAAATTTAGGAGATACATTATATTTTTTAAGAGCTCTTATAGTATTTATACCTCCTGCTGTTTCTTCAGGGATTGGTCATTATATATGTTATTCCAAGCGGTTAGATGGAACATGGGAAATATATAATGATCTCTCAAAATTAATTATATATAAAAATAATGATTGCCAAGATGATGTTATATGTCATGCTATTTTATATACCATATGAATCATTCATAACATATCATCCATTGTTGGCATTCATTACTAATATATTTATCATGTTAAATTTAACCTTCTGGAATAACATATTTAATGACCTATTTGTGAAGAAGCAGGAGATATAAAAAATTAAACAACTAGATATCCCGTTAATTTATTTAATTTTGAACTTCCACCACACCTACTATTTTTATTTATAACTTATGTATTAGGGATATGGGATACAGCATTTTAAGTAATCTACACAATGTTATCTGAGATTATGCATCTTGAATTAAATATTCAATCTTTATAAACATCACATTGGTAGGAATATGATTTATAAGAAATTCTCCAGTCGTTACATTTAAAAAATCGGTACAGTATAAGTATGTTTATAATATAATTCTATAATATTGTTGATTCATAAGACAATATAAATAAATCATTACTCCTTAGGTTTATCAAACAATTTTAGTATTAAATCACAATTTTGCGAAAAATAATATTCTATCTTTGAATATATTATTTCCTAAATTATCAAAAAACATTTTATATGATTTGCTACAGCAGGCAATTGCTTCTGCTTGTTATTAACTATTAATAGGACATGTATTGATGATTATATCTATGATTTGTGGTAAGATTTATATTTTAAACAAATTAATTTAATCTTGGTACCTTTAATTAAACGTAATATTTAAGAGCAATGCACTTAGGTTTTTTATGGATTAATTATCTGCCAACCCTTCCCATTTTTTATTAATACAAATTCATCGACACCTTTATCCTGAATAAAATTTCATTGCTATATTTAAAAATTTGTAATATTTCTATTTCTTGTGGTACATATTTTTTCTATCTCCTTAATTATATAAGAGATGCGAGATGTCTCTGCGACAGTAAAAATCTCTAATATTTAATCTAACGGTTAATTTTATCAATTGTCATGCATAAGCAACAATTACGAATTTAAATCATCTAATTTTAAAATTAATTTAATAACTTCCAGCATTAGATGGCTGTAGTTTGTTCATAATAATAATGTGAATGCATTATCTGAATCAAGGACAGATCTTTAAAAAATTACATAAAATACGAGGTTATAGAAATATATTTCTTCTTTTCATATGAACATTTAAATATAGCTTTATTTTTAATACTTACTATTCAGCAATGAAGATTGCTAGATATATCTTATAATCAATTATTCTTTCATCATCATGTTCATTTAATATATTAAAGTCTCCAGAGATTACAATTTTAAAATATTTATTAGCATTCAGTCAGGACAAATCTTAATATAACAAAATTCATTATTCAATAAGGAAAGATTCTATTAACATTCTTAAGTTTAGCAACGTAAAATTCTCTAATTAAATATTACTTTTTATATAAATAGGGTAATATATTTATTAATTTGATACATCGAGATTTTTATCTAATAAAAATCCTAGGAGTATGTTGTCATAATATTATATTTTATAAATATACACTATATGACTTTAGATCAATAAAATTTTCTGGAGGTCTAGAGACAATCTCCAATAAAGTTAAGGGATCATCAGTTCAATTTTTTGTAATTTACCTCCAAAATGTACCCTTTCATGCAGCTTTTTGGAAGTATGGTTATTATCCTGGCTTTTCATAATACTTGCACTATGGCACATGCCTTGATTTTTATTTTAAATCTATTATATATATGTATATGAAAATATTCCTAGATGTTTAATAATATGGTCAATTTATTTTTACTAAGGTATATGAAATCTATTTGTATGAGCAATATTTATTTAAAGTTATCATCTGTTTTTGTAACCAATAATATATAAATAGTTTATCATAGGAAAAATTGATTATAATGGGTAAATATAGTTTGTGTATATTTTAGATATAATAATTGGTATAATTGTAATCCCATTTAATGATAGTTTTGCCTGCGTATTCATATGACTTCTAAGGAATATAGATTACTGGTTTCGAATTCAATATTTCATGGTTTGATTTGTTTAACACATCAGTTTCGAACTAAATCTGACTTAGCACTTAGTTCATTTTTATCTCAATAAGCGGTCTATTATAACGATAATTATGCAACATTTTAAAACAATAATTCACACATAAATTATATATATATAGTATAAATTTTTTTAATCCTTAACACCTCTGAACTGAACACTGTTTACAAAAAAGCAAAAAAAAAAGCAAAAAAAAAAAGCAAAAAAAAAAGTAAAATAAAAAGCAAAAAAAAAAGCAAAAAAAAAAAAGCAAAAAAAAAGCAAAGAAAAAAAGCAAAAAAAAAATAAACAAAAAAGATAAAAAAATTATAAAAAATACGAAAATAAAACCACTAAATCGCCAAATTTAAAATCGCCAAAACATCATTCACACCTTGCAGATTCGCCCTCAGATAGGGTCAAGGCCTGTTTGCTGACAACTGAGGGTAAATAAATTATTCATAATAAATCATTTTATTTTAAATTTTCAAGCTGCAACAATACCAAATCTAACTTCCTATTCTATTATAATGTAATTAAATAATTTTTTGGAAGCAATTTAATTTTTTTATAGCCGATCCCATTTACACCATGCAGATTCGCCCTCAGATAGGGTCAAGGCCTGTTTGCTGACAACTGAGGGTAAATAAATTATTCATAATAAATCATTTTATTTTAAATTTTCAAGCTGCAACAATACCAAATCTAACTTCCTATTCTATTATAATGTAATTAAATAATTTTTTGGAAGCAATTTAATTTTTTTTTAGCCGATCTCTCATTTACACCTAGCACATTTGCCCTCAGAACATATTAAAAAATGGATAAAACAAAAAAGAAAAAAACACAAAAAGAAAAAAAATGATAAAAAAAACAAATGAAAATAGAAAAAATGATAGAAATAAATGATAAATCAAAAAAAGAAAAATATGAAAAAAGGAAAAAGAAAAATATGAAAAAAGGAAAAAAAAAAATATAGAAATAAACAAAAAAAGAAAAAAATTAATAAGAAAATACAAAAAAATACATTATGATAAATGGAAAACAAAACTGAAAATGAAAACGTAAGCTTCCTAGATGATTTTAAACACGGAATGAGAATTTAAGAACCAAGTATTATATAGTTAAAATAATTTATAATCTTTATAGATAGCTTTCTAAGGGATATTACACAATATCTGTACATCGAATTGAATAACTGAGAACCAAGTATTATATAGTTAAAATAATTTATAATCTTTATAGATAGCTTTCTCAGGGATATTACACAATATCTGTAAATCGAATTGAATAACCAGGGATATTACACAATATCTGTACATCGAATTGAATAACTGAGAACCAAGTATTATATAGTTAAAATAATTTATAATCTTTATAGATAGCTTTCTCAGGGATATTACACAATATCTGTAAATCGAATTGAATAACCAGGGATATTACACAATATCTGTACATCGAATTGAATAACTGAGAACCAAGTATTATATAGTTAAAATAATTTATAATCTTTATAGATAGCTTTCTAAGGGATATTACACAATATCTGTAAATCGAATTGAATAACCAGGGATATTACACAATATCTGTACATCGAATTGAATAACTGAGAACCAAGTATTATATAGTTAAAATAATTTATAATCTTTATAGATAGCTTTCTCAGGGATATTACACAATATCTGTAAATCGAATTGAATAACCAGGGATATTACACAATATCTGTACATCGAATTGAATAACTGAGAACCAAGTATTATATAGTTAAAATAATTTATAATCTTTATAGATAGCTTTCTCAGGGATATTACACAATATCTGTAAATCGAATTGAATAACCAATATTACACAATTTCTGTACATCGAATTGAATAACTGAGAACCAAGTATTATATAGTTAAAATAATTTATAATCTTTATAGATAGCTTTCTAAGGGATATTACACAATATCCCTAAATCGAATTGAATAACCAGGGATATTAGACAATATCTGTACATCGAATTGAATAACTGAGAACCAAGTATTATATAGTTAAAATAATTTATAATCTTTATAGATAGCTTTCTCAGGGATATTACACAATATCTGTACATCGAATTGAATAACTGAGAATCAAGTAATATATAGTTAAAATAATTTATAATCTTTATAGATAGCTTTCTCAGGGATATTACACAATATCTGTAAATCGAATTGAATAACCAGGGATATTACACAATATCTGTACATCGAATTGAATAACTGAGAACCAAGTATTATATAGTTAAAATAATTTATAATCTTTATAGATAGCCTTCTCAGGGATATTAGATAACGTTATGATCTTTTCCCTGATCTCGGGCCTGCCCGTACCTACAACAACAACATGGCGATTGGATGAAGTTTGAATCAATTCCACAGATTTCCTATGAAATACCCAAGTGTACTTAAACCGAAAGGACCCAACAGCAATTACTAATTAATACGCTACATCCCCGCGCTTATAATAAATATATATATAGCAAATATAATAAATTACCTATGTTTTTTACTTTTCTGAATAATGATTTCATTATGAAAGGTTGGATATTTTTACTGTTTCAGGAAATCGCAAAATGTAAATATGATCACACTTATAATTCATCAGGTATACATGAACAAACCCTAATGTTATTTATTTTGAGCTCTTAAAACGAAATAGTCTATAGAAAAACCTATTTCTCAAAACCAATTGAAACGCGAATGAATATATATCCCAAAAGTATTTAAATAAGATGTTTAGAAACTCTATATTGAAAATTATCCCAAAGCAATTCCCCCATTTATATCAATTAGGGGGTCATCATTGATAGGCTCCTGAAAAAAATATAGGCCTTCCTGCCCCATATTCATGATATAATTTGAACCCCATTTATACAAAAACCTCAAGATCTCAAATATTCCCAACTGAAAATAGTAGAATATTTATTTTTGGTAACGCTAAAATTGATGTCATCCGCTTCAACAATATGTATGGACGGAAATTTCTGTATAGTTCCTAGATTATATGTTCAGCTCTATACATTGTAAATAATGTATGAAAATGTAATGATCCCAGTTATACAAGGGAGATATATATTCAACTTTTTCTCAATGTCAAAAATTTTGGTGCTTCCGGCAATAGGACGCGACTGCTATATCTGTTCTTAGATTTTATTTCCAAATATAGTGAAAGGTTAATTTTTTAAATATTTTAATCTAAAGTATTCAAGATGCTTCTATTGAAACTCACAATCTATTCCTCACGTGGGTAAGTGTAACTGCATTATTCGCTCATACTATATGGAAAAGGTATAAAAACTTGAAATATTTATAATCATTAATATTTTTCAATATTTAATTTAGGTATCATGTAGATGGCCTAACACTAATAACTAACTAGTTCGAGGGATTCAATCATGTGCTTAAACCTAAAACACTTTAGTGAAATTCAAACGCTATATATCTCATACAAATTCATATAAATAATATATAATCTTAGATAGCCTGGGTGATATTTAGTAATAGCGTAACTTAAACGCTTAAATTTACATAAATTGTAATTAAAACGACATCATGTCTGACTAAATAAATATATATACCGCAATTATAACAAATTATTCTTTATTATTGTGATTAATATAATCTACATTGTTCGCATTATGTAAATATATATTATATCTTACCTATGAAATTTTTGGCGATTTAAATAATAAAGCGACTAGTACAAAAGTCATAAAGGCCAATGTACCCATTTAAATTTTATATTACTGGTATCAGAGATAAATAATAAAATATGTGTGTCGCTGCCTAGATTGTCAAATTATAAAAATTTAATAGTTAATCACAAAATAATGGCAAAAGATGTATGTCGTTATTCTTGATTTTGTCTTAGTGGTGACGCCATTTTTTATTTAGCTATTAATATTTTAATTTAGGCTGCTAAACTGTATTTCTAACGGAGGACAGATGAATAATAGAAATTTTAACTATTCATTTCAAAATTTGAGGTTTAACTCGGTTACTATTAGTTATACGGATATCCCGTTTTGAGAATATTAAAGCACAAATTGAATACTAAATAATTGCCAAGTTTCGAAAGTTATTCATAATTATTTTCGGTTTTGGCAAAGTGCCAACACTTTCTTATTTTGCTCATAATTCACTAGCCGTTAATTCTGCTGATATGCCGTTTAAAGATTCTTAATGTTCAATTAAAGGGCTACACACTGGCATAAGAATCGCTAATTGCACCTCACATTTACTAAGAGTTCCGCTCATTTCCGCTTCTCAAATAAATAAATATAACTCGGTTACTATTAGTGATACGGATATCCCGTTTTGAGAATATTAAAGCACAAATTGAATATTAAATAATTGCCAAGTTTCGAAAGTTATTCATAATTATTTTCGGTGGCAAAGTGCCAACACTTTCTTATTTTGCTCATAACTCACTAGCCGTTAATTCTGCTGATATGCCGTTTAAAGATTATTAATGTTCAATTAAAGGGCTACACACTGGCATAAGAATCGCTAATTGCACCTCACATTTACAAAGAATTCCGCTTATTTCCGCTTCTCAAATAAATAAATATAACTCGGTTACTATTAGTGATACGGATATCCCGTTTTGAGAATATTAAAGCACAAATTGAATACTAATTAATTGCCAAGTTTCAAAAGGTAATCTAATTTATTTTCGGTTTTGGCAAAGTGCCAACACTTTCTTATTTTGCTCATAACTCACTAGCCGTTAATTCTGCTGATATGCCGTTTAAAGATTCTTAATGTTCAATTAAAGGGCTACACACTGGCATAAGAATCGCTAATTGCACCTCACATTTACAAAGAATTCCGCTTATTTCCGCTTCTCAAATAAATAAATATAACTCGGTTACTATTAGTGATACGGATATCCCGTTTTAAGAATATTAAAGCACAAATTGAATACTAAATAATTGCCAAGTTTCGAAAGTTATTCTTAATTTTTTTCGGTTTTGGCAAAGTGCCAACATTTTCTTATTTTGCTCATAACTCACTAGACGTTTATTCTGCTGATATGCCGTTTAAAGATTCTTAATGTTCAATTAAAGGGCTACACACTGGCATAAGAATCGCTAATTGCACCTCACATTTACTAAGAGTTCCGCTCATTTCCGCTTCTCAAATAAATAAATATAACTCGGTTACGGTTAATGATACGGATATCCCGTTTTAAGAATATTAAAGCACAAATTGAATACTAAATAATTGCCAAGTTTCGAAAGTTATTCTTAATTATTTTCGGTTTTGGCAAAGTGCCAACACTTTCTTATTTTGCTCATAACTCACTAGCCGTTAATTCTGCTGATAAGCCGTTTATAGATTAATGTTCTATTAAAGGGCTACACATTGGCATAAGTATCTCTAATTGCACCTCACTTTTTATAAATAATTCCGCCTACTTCATTTTCCTCAGATAAATAAATATTATTCGCTTGCGGTTAATGATACGGATATTCCGTTTTTAGAATATTAAAGCACAAATTGTAAACTAATTAATTGCCAAGTTTCAAAAGGTAATCTAATTTATTTTCGGTTTTGGCAAAGTGCCAACACTTTCTTATTTTGCTCATAACTCACTAGCCGTTAATTCTGCTGATATGCTGTTTAAAGATTCTTAATGTTCAATTAAAGGGCTACACACTGGCATAAGAATCGCTAATTGCACCTCACATTTACTAAGAGTTCCGCTCATTTCCGCTTCTCAAATAAATAAATATAACTCGGTTACGGTTAATGATACGGATATCCCGTTTTAAGAATATTAAAGCACAAATTGAATACTAAATAATTGCCAAGTTTCGAAAGTTATTCTTAATTATTTTCGGTTTTGGCAAAGTGCCAACACTTTCTTATTTTGCTCATAACTCACTAGCCGTTAATTCTGCTGATAAGCCGTTTATAGATTCTTAATGTTCTATTAAAGGGCTACACATTGGCATAAGTATCTCTAATTGCACCTCACTTTTTATAAATAATTCCGCCTACTTCATTTTCCTCAGATAAATAAATATTATTCGCTTGCGGTTAATGATACGGATATCCCGTTTTTAGAATATTAAAGCACAAATTGTAAACTAATTAATTGCCAAGTTTCAAAAGGTAATCTAATTTATTTTCGGTTTTGGCAAAGTGCCAACACTTTCTTATTTTGCTCATAACTCACGAACGGTTTATTCTGCTGATGTCCGGATAGAAGTGCAATTAGGTGCAATTAAGGCTCTAAATAATGGCATAATTTTTTTTAATTGCACCTCAAGTCGTTCTGCCAACTTCACGTTTTTTAAATAGGTATAGCTCGGTTACGGTTATACATACGGATATCCGGGTTTGAGAATATTGAAGAGCAAATCATATACTACATTATTGTTAAGTTTCAAAAAAGGATCTCTTTTATTTTCGGTTTTGGCAAAATGCCAACACTTTCTTATTTTGCTCATAACTCACGAACGGTTCATTCTGCTGATGTCCGGATAGAAGTGCAATTAGGTGCAATTAAGACTCTAAATAATGGCGTAACCTTTGTTAATTGCACCTCAAGTCGTTCTGCCAGCATCAAAATTTCACACTTTCCTTATTTTGCTCATAACTCACGAACGGTTCATTCTGCTGATGTCCGGATAGAAGTGCAATTAGGTGCAATTAAGACTCTAAATAATGGCATAATGTTTGTCAATTGCACCTCAAGTTGTTCTGCCAACTTCACGGTGCTGCTTTATTATCTTTATAACTATAATTTAATGATTTTATTAAGTTATAATTATCGTGTATAAATATTATTTTATTTAGATTTATAGGACATAATAATGATCTTTTAGAGTTCAGAGTGAGCCCAGCTATGGAAAATACACGTTCGCCGAGTGTGCTCATAGCTGGAACGTACAGAACCTTTCTAGCTAATATTGAAAGTTTAGGAAAATCCAATGCTCTTATATTCCAGAAACCTAAGACATCTTTTATTTCTAAATTATAAGGCGAAAATAATGAATGACTCTTTTTCTAGACTAGTATAGTTTTGTTCCAGATTATTGTTATGAAAAGATAAATGTTTCGTAGCCAATGACTTAGATAATCGAATTCTGAAGCAACTTCCGTCGTTTCACATTCGATTAATTAGTCCGTGTAAGGCAACAGAGAGGTAGCGTGTTGACAGAAAAACGGAGTATTATTTTTTTCCTTTAAATACTCATTTACTATGTTTATAGATTGAAAACGAGGAACCAAAAGTGCTCTTAACACCTAAGGAAAAATAAAATAAATAGATAATATTAAAAAAAGAATTTATCTATTTTAAAATACTTACTGAAGATCGGTTATTGAAAATTTTATGATCAAATTTATTAGGCATATTTTGTTTAAGGGATGTTATGGGAGGAATATCATATTCTTTTACGATCAAATGATTTTTAATTCACTACGAAATAATAAGAATAAATTTATGGTAAATCATTTTTGGGTGGATAAAAATTCAACAGAATTTTTTGAAGGATTTAAGAAATTTCAAAAGTTTATGCACCAAGTCCCAGTCGGAGTTAAATAATTTGAGATCCGGTTTCTTCATTCTATTTAATAGAATAAGGGTTTTAGTTATTGCCACTCACATTCCCAGCATTATTAAAATACTATGCCAATGTGTAGGCACATTTAATTTTAAGGTTTTATATTTTTTTTCAGATATTTTGATTTGCACTATCATTATCAAACCCCAAACGATCTTCATAAAAAGGATCATTATCCAAATTTAAAATATCCGATGTAAATGATGTCGATTCTAAACATTTCCTATTTTCGATATCGTTTATATTTTCAAAACCCACTGTTTTGAATCTTGAAGCAACTATAATCTCTCACTTTTTTAATGAAGATTTTCTATTTTATTAACTTTTTTTTTATTCCATCGACTTCACTAGATTATGTAATCCATGTCTCAAATATAAATGATGTTCATATTCTCCTAGACGAACATTTTTCTTTGCATTGGGTCCTGCATCCATAGCCATTTAAATTTCTTAAACCCTAAATCAAATTTATCTATCTCGGAAAAAATAGTTTCAGCGGTATGTTTTTGAGTGACATGATGCGTCGCCAATGTATAAAACAATATTAAAATTATTATCTATTTCGTGAAATGTAAAGGTAATAAAATTTCACCGTCTATATTTTTCCGTCTATATATCAAAAGTTATTGCACAAAATTTTGGATCTAAATTAATTTGTTCACATGTATACTTTCATTGATAAATACATCATCTAATCCACTCCACCTAAGTGTTGTTCTATCTGGTAAATCTTTTGTATCTGAAGCAATGCCATATTTATAGATAATAAAAAGTTATAAAAACATTATGCCTTAAAAACTTGTAATATGGGATGAGATCTGTTTTATTTAAATATTCTATTATAAAATAATTAGATATTTTAACAGTTAAAATAAAAATTAAGAATGCCCTATAAAAAATTATAATGATTTTACAAATAACCTTTAGAAAATCTTGCATTCCAGTATTATTTATAGAAGAGAATGGCATTATATCCTTGCAACACATGAGAAGATAATTCCTTACCAGAATCCATTTTTTTAAAAATCTTTTATAGGGTCAGTTGCATCTTTTACTGGGTTTGAAAAATAATTTTAAATTTTGTTTAGATATTTCTTCTTTACATGAAGTCATGTTTGACAAGTAGATGTGCTGATATTTTTTGGAAAAGATTGGATAACTAATTAGAAAATTCACAAATATTTTATAAATTTACTCTGAAAATAAATAATTATTTTCATCCTCACCATCTTTATCAAGTGCTATTTGCAGGTATATATTACAAAAGACTTTATCTGTAGCAACACTGGTTCTCTTATTATTTGGATCAGTTTTTAATATAACGTGTAAAATATAATATTTCAATACCTTTTCTGAATTAATAGCCTAATCTTATCTAGGTCGTTGGTCACAGACCTGGCCAAAGTGAGTGAAATGTATCAAAATAATTTATTGTGTACTATTAATTAAATATTATCAGATATATATATATGTTTTTCTATTTTTATAAATTGTAAATAAATTGTATCTTTAAGCAAATATAAAAAATCAATTTATTTAAATACATTACAGTTCTCCCCACTATAAATTGAATTCATCATAATAACGTAATGGGAGTTTCGAAACTCTTTTTTCTAGAGTTGTATTTCCATTATGTTCTGCAATGTCCAAATCCTCAGTCATTGTCATGGGTGTTTCTTCAGCTTGTACATGAGCTTCCCTCAGTTGGTCGGCATGCTTGTTTTTTACAATACCCTCAGACTCGACATCATACAGTATCGCACTTTTCCGTTGAACCACTGTTCCTTCATGCCATCCCGCAGTCCTTTAAATTTTTATCCAAACCTTTTGCTTCTCTTTAAATTCACGGAGCCCAACGTTCCTATCACTATATTTTTTTTGTTTCCATAACACGTTTTCAGTCCTTTCCCTCGTAGATAATTTCCATTGATCTAACGTCGTCCTGAGCGGCCTTCTAAACATCATTTCGGCAGGGGATTTACCGGTAGTTGCGTTTGGAGGATTTCGGTGTGTAATTAAAACATTCGCTAAATTTAACTGGTCCGAGTCCCACTTCTCCCTCCAGCTTAACGCGTCTTTATCGTACGTATATAACGCTCAGCCAAACCATTCGATTTGGGGCTATAAGGGGCCGATCTAAAATGTTTTATGTTATTTTTAAAAACAAACGTTTTGAATTCAGATCCAGTAAACTGAGTACCGTTATCTGAGACAATGTAACGAGGTAAACCAAATCTAGCGAAATAATTACGCAGATTATTTATTACACTCGTCGAATATGTGTTAAAATTGCAACTTCAACCCATTTGGTGAAAGCGTCTACGCAAATTAACCAGTACTTTCCAGACACGGAGCCTGTCAAATCAATGTGTATTCTTTCCCAAGGTCGGGTAGGAATATTCCAATTGTATAATGGTACTTCTCTGGCTCCCGGTCTTCCTTCCTGACAACTTTTACAGTTTTTTACGAATTCTTCAATATCTCGATCAAGATTTGTCCAGAAGATGTAGTATCTGCATAAGGATTTCATCCCCAATATCCCCGGATGTCCTCGTTGGATAACATTCAATCATTTTTTAGGTTATCAAGAATGATGATTCTATCATTATAAAATAATAGCCCTTCTTCGAAAGAAATATTATCTTTAATTAAGATGAATTTTTTTAAACTTTCCGAATAATTATTTATATTATCAATATGCCAATGATTTTTTATTAATTTAATGATCTCTTTTAGATTTATATCATTTATTGCTTCACTTATAACTTTACTTCGAGTGAACGATAAATCTTCTATTAAATTGATCTTTACTTCTCTAATTTCATTTCAATTTTTTTAAAACTATATTAATTTTTTCTCTCTCTAACCCCAAACGGGACAGAGCGTCGGCTACCTTAAAAAGAAATAACGAAACTATAATTGATTTTTTTCAATTAAATTAAAAAGGATTTGCGCTTTATGTAATTTTAAATAGCCGGTTGATGAACTCTTAAGAGCTATTTTCATCTTAGGTGTAGGGTTACCTGAGCTCGACAAAGAACTTCGGTCAAAATTTGCCGAAGGAAATATTACTTTTGAAGATACTGTGCTAGCTATCGCGCTGTCTTCATTGGAGAAGGAAACCCTGACAGAAGTTAATAAAATAATTAAACATAAGCCTATGCAAGGTTCCAAAAATACTTATTTTAGGAATAATTATAACAACGTAAACAAATTCAATAATAATAATAATTATAATGCTAACATTCAACCATAATTTTTATAAACCAAGTTTTAAACCTAATTTCAGTCAAAAAAAAATAATATGCTTTAGGTGCGGAAAAGCAAACTACATAGTGAAAGAGTGTAGAACGCATGCTATACAAATGATTTTACCACGGACACCTTGCCTGTCATGCTAATAAAGCTACAATCGATGCGAAGATAAATGGGATGTAGCTTACTATGGAATTCACTGGGGCAGAGCGTAGTGTGATAAATGAGGTTACCTGGAGTCGCATAGGCAAACCAACATTATCCCCTGCTTATAAACTAGTAGGATATAACCATATCATAATCGAAATATTGGGTAAATGTTTAGTGGAAGTCGAAGTAAAAAATATTTCAAAATTTTTATCTATTTGGGTAGTTAAGGGTAAGAATTCCCTCATTTTTGGAATGCCCTTTCTTAAAGAATTTGATATAAAACTTCCTGAAGAAGTTCGTATTAATAATATAAATATGAAAGATTCCAGTTTAAATACTATTGTTTCGAAATTTCCGCAAGTTTTCAAAAAAAAATTCGGACAAGTAAAATTACAGGAAGCCGTCATCAAGATACAACCAAATACAGTGCCAATTGCGTTGCCATCTAGAAGAATTCCATTTCCGTTGCGTCGAACCGTTGAAGCTGAGTTGGACAGACTTTTAAATGAAGGCGTTATCGAGAAGGTGGATCTAACAAAGGCTCCAATTACTTGAGCTACGCCAACGGTAAATAATTTAAAGAAATCCGGTGCCGTGAGGATATGCGGAGATTTTCGACAATCAACAAATATTTAGCGATAGATAACGATTTACTAACAACTTTCTTCGACCTGACAAATAGGATCGCGGGTGGTAAAATATTTTCAACGATAGATTTAAGAGATGCATTTTTACAATTCGGAATTAGTCCAGAATGTAGAGACCTTTTAGTAATTTCGACTCATGTCAGTTATTACCGATACCAAAGAATTCCTTTTGGGTTGACTAGCACTCTGATAATATTTCAACGCTTTATGCAAAACCTATTAAAGGGAATTCCTATGGTTAGTGTATTTTTTATAATTATTGCAGGCGAGAATAATTTTGATCATATAGTTAATCTAGAAGAAGTATTAAGAAAATTTGATAAGGCTGGAGTAACAACGACGACCGATAAAATTGAGAAAAGTCAGTTACTTATTTAGGTCATGTTATTGATGAATTTGGAATTCACCCGACCGAAGATAGGATTAATGCTATAAAAAATTGTAAAACACCGTCTAAAAATACACTAACCATAGGAATTCCCTTTAATAGGTTTTGCATAAAGCGTTGAAATATTATCGGAGTGCTAGTCAACCTAAATGGAATTCTTTGGTATCGGTAATAACCGAGGTAATAACCGACATGAGTCGAAATTACTAAAAGGTCTCTACATTCTGGACTAACTCCCAATTGTAAAAATGCATCTCTTAAATCTATCGTTGAAAATATTTTACCACCCGCGATCCTATTTGTCAGGTCGACGAAAGTTGGTAGTAAATCGTGTTATATTTGAATGTTTATATATATTTTAAAAGGTTACGCTATTTGAATTATATATTTCTTACATTTTATATTATCTTGTGGAGGTCAATGTAATTGCATATTAGTAGTAGTTAAATGACATAATTATAAAAGCCTATATATAGGAAACAATTTTATAATAAAGAATCTATTGTTTTGAGTTTGACTATAAAAAAGGGCGATGAAATAAAAAAAAAATCTAAGTCGCGCGGTTTTCGGTCTTCGGTCAAGTTTAATAATATATAGAATTATAAAAAAATTTTCTGTTTATAAAAAAAATAAATATATATTTAGAAATTATGGATAAAATTATTCTCCAGGACTTCAAAAAGGAAGATTGTTCTATCGAGTTGATTAAATCAAATATATACTAAATGTGAAAAATATTCCTCAAACTGACGCCACTTTAAGAAAATTATTTATAGCTTATGGATGAATAAACATTATAACTGATATCAAAAAATTACTCTATTATAGGAATATAGAGGAGGTAGGATGGATTGACATATATAAAATAGCAAAACAACTATATAAAAATGAAAGAACTATTTTGGCATCAAGAATTGATTTCATTAGATTAAGTCGCGGGGCTACTGAATCCGTTATGAGCTATTTAAAAAATATAAAGGAGCTAGCCCGAAGATGCGAATTTGAAGACAATGTAGAACTGAGAATTCGAGATCAATTAATCGCCGGACTAAAGATGTCACAACTGGATAAAGAACTATGATTAAGATATCCAGATACTAAAGACGAAGACCAACCGTTAAGCTTAAACAAAGTAGTAGAATTGGCTTTAGCGATGGAACGAGCCGACATAGAAATAAATAATACTGCTAAAATGGTATATAAAATCAAAGAGCCGAATAAACATGATAATGATAATCGGATAAATCAACATGATAAAAATAATCGGCAGTATAATAATAATGATAATGATAAACGGCACTATCAAAAGGATAATAAAGCATATGTAAAAAGAGAACTAGTGCCCGGGTATAATAACTACCATACAAATAATAATAGTAATTGGAGAAAACCATGCTATTTCTCTAATCGGTTTCATGCTATTAGAAATTGTCCGGCCTACGGAAAATTGTGCAGCAAATGTAGGAAACCAAACCACTTCGCCTGTAAAGCTAAAGAAAAGATTTTGCCGGACCACTAGACGGATTTTATTGGCTGGTAGGAATCGATGCATATTCAAAATGGATTGAGATCGTTAGAATCAAAGATACCACAAGTAAAAATTTAATAAATAGATTAGAAAAATGGCTTACACGATATGGTGTTCCACGTCAAATTGTCACAGACAATGGTCCACAATTCATTTCAAATGAATTTTACAAATGGTGCAAAAATAAGAATATACAACACATAAAAACTACACCATACCATCTGAGAAGTAACGGATTAGTTGAAAGATGCATACAAACTATAAAAAATCGGTACTTTGCTAATAGAGAACAACCAAATGATGAGAAAAAATGCCTTAATGAAGTATGCAAAATTCTCGTATAACGTAGAAGAAAAAGATAAAACAGTACGAAAACACGCAGATCAACTACGAATAAGGGAAGAACCAGACGAAACCAAATCAATAATACCAATTGAACCAAGTCAAAAAGGAAGGCAACCGCGTTCAACAAAAAGATTAGTAGATGAACTTGAACGGTAATAAAAAGATTGATAGACGATCTTAACTTGGTGGGAAAGAAGATATGTTATATTTGAATGTTTATATATATTTTAAAAGGTTACGCTATTTGAATTATATATTTCTTACATTTTATATTATCTTATGGAGGTCAATGTAATTGCATATTAGTAGTAGTTAAATGACATAATTATAAAAGACTATATAGGAAACAATTTTATAATAAAGAATCTATTGTTTTGACTATAAAAAATGAACCTGTATTATATGGATTGTTATAAATCAAATGTTTTATAGCATATAATATTTATTAATTTTAAAAAATAAAATCGCATTTTTTAATAATTCAAAATATTTAATATTTTTTTTCTTTTAATTACAATTTATAAATAATATATAAAATGTTATTTTAATAATAATAAATATGTATCACGCCGCCACGCCACCGAATTTTTACATCGGCTGCAGCGTGTTGAGCGCCGATATTTTTTTGGCGTCAACGTAGTCAAAAATTACCTGCGGCGGCGTAATTGGTGCGGCGCACATGTCTACTTCTAGTTTTATATTATTATGTTGTTCTAAAATATTTATTTAGTTCAGTGGTGTATTGCTTAAAAATTTTGGAAAGGTGGGGGGGGGGGGGGGTGGTACGATTTTTTACAATTATTAAAATATGATAGATATATATATATAATCAAATTTTTTTCTTACATAAGTTCTTTATATATGTAATATTTTAAAAATAATATCACAAAATTAAAAAAAATTCAATAAATTTTTAATTTCTTTGTTTTCTTTGGGCTGTATTTTTTTTTGAAAAGATTTTATTCCCCTCTCTATTTTATTCCTTTTTATATTTTGATATATGGATCTTAAATCCACTCCGATATCGAGGGACCATTAATAATTATGAACATTAAGTTTGTCAAATTATTTACTCTTAAACTTATGATCAAATTCGTAAAAACCCCTAGTTTTAACAAGTGGGATGTAGAACTTTTTATTTTTCGCTTGGGAGACTATGTAAATGTTGATTAAAGAAAAAGTAATGGAGAAATTATGATGCGAAAAATGATTATTTTTGTTAACTAAAATTTTAATTTTTACTTTTTAATTTTTTCGCTTTTATTTTTCTTATATTAATTTTATTTTTCTTTTATTTTGATTATGCTTGTCACTTTGCATTTGATTATAGTTATTTATTTAATAAAGATTAATAATCAGATTTATATGTATTAATTTAATCTAATAATTTTTTTTTAGTCTCCCTTAATTTTTATTCAATATAGTTTTTTCACATCAAATATAAAATAAAATAAAACATTATTATATAAAAACGGAGGTGGGACTACAAGTTCCCAAAAAACATGCGTAATTATATTTTAAAATTGTGATTTGAAGGTTTTGTTTTAAAAAATAAAATTCTTTAGGTTCTGATGTAAGGGCTCTTGTCTTATCCCCTATATTTTTTAAAAACTTTAAAGTTCCGCTTGGCATATGTCCAAGGGAAGAGATAACAATTGGTGTAAAATTATAATTTGTGAATTTGGAATATTTCATTGTTTTTTTTCTCGGCTATATCAACCGGATTAGAATTTAAATTTTTTGGGAAAGAAGATACGCATGTGAAGTCCCAAATTAAGGATTTCCCTAAAGACCAAGGCACGGAAGTTAAGCCATCTGGTCTTAAGCCATCATCTAACGATAAATTTGTAGGCTCCAGGATGTTTGGTATTCGGGCCCTGGTAAGAGAACGGCTAATAGCTAAATTAATTGCTGCATGCCTGCCTTGACTATATATACAATTTAGACCATGTCTCCCTTTGGAGTCAACTAATATTTAACATTTGATGCATGTATGTGGTTGAACAATGTTACATCCAAGTCGATGGCCTATGGCAACTCTTAATTGTTCATGTGATAAGAGGTTACCTAGGTTACGACTTGGTAATGCTTCCAACCATTCATAACCACTAGTACAGTCAGCATTCTGTAATAGTTGAATATACTCCAAAGGGGGTTTGATGAGATTATTTTTAAAAAATTTTTAATTAAAATTTCGAAAATAGATTGGTGTGTTAAGATCGTGGGTAAGACAGCTTCAGGTGGAGCTAAAGATACCCAGGTTGTCAAGGCTGAGTTTAAAACGTTTTCTTTAGGAGAGATAAAAGAAGATACCATGGCGTTATTCATCAAACGCGATGCCAAAAATGAGGAAAGAGATATAAGATTTAAAGCATATAAATCTAAACCACCCATTTTCGAGGGTAATTGTGAGAAACCCCAATTAAAATCTTCCAATTTGATATTTAAAATATTTTCTAATAAACTTCTAAAAAATTCATGAACACGATTAATAATTTCATTATTTAAAAAAAAAGGAAGAAGATCTAAAAATTTGTACAATCTTTGGTAAAAATAAATATTTTTTTAAAAGAAAAAAGCTCTGGTGTGAAGGAATTTCGTTTAAAATAGTTTCAAGTCCTGATAAGCCTTCGAAAAATTTTTCCACGAACACCTCACAGTTGGAAAAACTGCTTAAAGGTGAACCTAGAAGATTAATTTCACTTTTTTTGATGATTTTAAACCCTTGGACTTTGAGAGTATTTGAATTTAAAAAGCTTATTTCCTATTTAGCATTATTTAGAGTAAGGCCTATGTTTAGAGAATTCTTCTCTATATATTCTATCACTGCAAGAATATTTTTAGAAGGTCCGCAAATGGTACCATCATCTAGATACCATATGTTTAAATCTAAATTAAAAGAGGATTTTAGACAATGAACTAGGTTATGTATACCTAAACTAAAGATCAGAGGGCCCAAAGGGTCTCCTTGTTGAATACCTTCGTCAGAAGGAATTGTATATTCCCCGAATTTGAGAGGGGTTCTACTGCCATAAGACTGTTCAATAAATCTTGCATAAACTGGGAATTTTTCATAAAAAATGTTCAAAAATGTTTTTCTGGATAAAGAATTAAAAGCATTTTTAAAATCAAGCTTACAGACTACGGCGTCTGGAGGAGGATCTTCGATATATATGCTAAGAGAGTGAGCGGCTATTTCGCATCCCCCTTTAGTACCAAAGCCTAGTTGATATGTTTGGAACATTTTTGAAGCATCAGGTGTGATGCGCTCAACGATTATCATAGCTAAAAGTCTCCTAAAAAAAAGACCCTATTGCAATTGGCCGAACTCCACCATCAGGCTTAGAAAAAGCAATTAATCTTGCGCCAAAAAGAATTTGGTGAATTTGACTAGGTAAATCATTGTTCAATATATTTTCACTAAGTATTATCAATGAATTTACAAATGAATCTTGATAAGGATTTTTAGGGTTAATTAAAAATTGGAAATAAGAGGGGCGAAAACCGTCAATTCCCCCTGCAGAGTTTTTATTAAAAGATAAAACTGTTTTAATTAATTCTTCCTTACCTATTTCGATTAAATTAGATTTTATAGGGATGGGAAGATCTTCAGGAAAAGCCTGAGGGTGTAATTCTTTTAATAAAGTAAAAGTATGTTCATCAAATGGAGCCAATTTATCATTAGATGAAACTAATTTAAGAGCTCCACATACGTCCTCTTGGTCTATTTTTTTTTATATAATTTTACATTTATGGGCAAAATCAGATGTAGCCCTTACATCAGGAACGTAATTTTCCATTTCTAAATCATAAAAATGGTCTATTTAATATTTTATACTTTCATGCAAAATAGTTTTTTTATTTTTATCTGTAGGTTTAATTAAGACTTTAAAAGGAAAGGTTAAAAGATTCTCCCAAGCTTTAAGGGAATTTAAATTTAAATTAACTTCCATAATAAGTGTTGTTAAAAAATTAGAAATTAAAGACCTTGATTTAAGGGGTAGGTGGATTAAGGTTGGTGGCTTTTCCCACTTTAAAAAATTATCATAAAAATCAGGATAAAAATTTTGAATTACAATGGGGGTTGATTCAATTTTGTTGTACAAAATTTCATTTGAATGGGGTTTACCAGAGTTTATACATGGTATTGACCTGGGCCCAGTGGCCCCTACAACGGGAGGGGAAGGGGGGTCCGAATCAACTGCTTCAGTAAATTTGAGTGGGGGTACTTTTTTTTTTTTAAAAAAAATTTTTTATTTTAAAATTTTGAGTGGGGGGTACTTTTTTTAAAAAAATTTTTATTTTAATATTTAAAATTTTTTTTTATTGTTTTGCTATATCCATCCATAACCAATTGATTTCTGGTTTATGTATGTAATAATAAGACCCCCCCCCCCCCCCCCACTTATTTATTAATTTAATATGTATTGATGGAAATTTTAGGTCGATGTTTAGTAAATTAGGTTGTTATCCGAGATTTCTTGTCATAAATTATTTTTCCAATTTAAAAATATGCCTAAAAATATTAACCAAAAATAATAAAATGTGTTAGAAAAAAATATAATATCTGACTCTTTTAATGATCATGAAATTTAATAGTGATATTATTGTGCATGAACACAGACACATATGATGGCCGATTATGGAAAACTTTCACATAACAAAAATTCCATATTACAATTTATAATACCCCAGAAAGAATGTGTGGATAATAACCGTTCTATCATAAGAATATTAATAAGATGTCTAGGTTATTTAATATCTCGTAACCAAGCCTTCTCGGGAACAGGCTACATTAAAGCAATATGACGGGCCTTATTAAACTCATTGCAGATTCTGAACCTGTACTGGGAGAAAAACAATAAGGGATTAAAAACGAAATCATATGCAAATCTATTAACATATAATAACATAAATATTCTCATTAAACCATGAAAAATATGATTATAAAAAAAATTCAAAATGAGATTGAATTTAACAGGTGCTTTTCAATCATAGTTGATGGCACATATGATGTTTCGAAATCAGAAGCAATAGCTTTGACTAAGATATGTTGAAAATAGTGAGACGCCGAAGCTGTTGAAAGACTGATTGACATATATTGTACGTGAAATACCACAGGTCTCGATATTAAGCATAATATAATGTCCAAACTTGGCTCGATGAATTTACCCCTTGAATTCCTAGTTGGGCAAAGTTATGATGGCGCTTCAAACATGAGTGGAAGAATCTATGGTGTGCAGGCCTTGATTAGAGCAGAGGCGCCAATGGCAGCTTTTATTTGGTGTTATTGTCATTGATTAAATTTAATCATTGTTCAATTATGCCAATCAATTAAAGAACTTCAAATGTTCTAGGAATACTAGATGAGATTTATATCTATTTTAATGGTGTAAAAAGATATGAGGTACTCAAAAAATTTCAGTGTAATGATCTGAAAAAATCGCAACGATTTCTACGCATCAAGAATACCACTCGGTAATAGTACCTTATTTATTTATATTTAAAATGTTTTTTATTTAGAAGCTGACTATCGTCATATAAAGCTATTGTAAATTTTTTTCTACTTTATGATGCCTTGAGGGCAGCTTTAACAAATTTAAAGGATTCTGAAGATCCTGCCACTTCAACTATGAATAGTGCTATAGTCTTTAGAATAGAAAAATTTGATTTTATCTTATCACTTAGTGTTTTGGATAAAATATTGTTGATAACAAGTTTGGCTTATACAAAATTGCAAACCATTTCGAAGGATATAGGGTTTGCAATAAATCAAATTCAATTGGCAAAAGATTGCTTGATTAATTTGAGAAGTATAATATAAATTATTGTCTTAATTATTTTTTAATCTAATAGATAATTACACTGAATTTTTGGATGTTTTTTCAAAGGCACAAGATTTTATGAAGAAGAGAAATCTACCTTTTGATTTAGTTCTAAACTTCAAATACAATCCAAAAAGGAGAGGAGGTATATATACTTTCATCATTAAATATAGAAATTTTTTTTAGCTTTAAAATAGGTGTGTTTTATGCTACACTCGATTTAATTATTATGCAGTTTAACGAAAGATTTAATGATGATTCGATGAAATTTTTACAAACATCATTTTTTACGCCAAGTAATGTGGCAGAAAAATTAATTATTAAAGAAGATATCGAGGATATCTGTGAATTTTACAATTTAAATTCAAGTCAAATTTTCGAAGAAATGTTGAAGTTTAGAAATATTTATAAGATGGCCAAAATAGGGAATGTAATTATTACTCATAACCTAGAGGTTCAAGAATCTAAAGATTTGTCAGATTCTGATAATTGTAAATTTATTTAATTAAAATATTTTTACCAATACATTATATAGCTTCTTCTGATGACGATGATAAATCAGGGACTTACGATTCAGATTGGAAAAACTATTCATTTATTTTACATTGTTGTCTACTTTAAAATTTTTCTGCTTTCCCTAATTTAAATTTATTAACCATTCCTACAACCTCATGTACTGCCGAAAGAGTCATGAGTAAAATTAAATTAATTAAAACAAGACTTCGTAGTACCATGAAAGATTCATTTCTCAATAATTTAACCATATTATCAATGGAAAAAAATTTATTTAAATAATTAAATATTGATGAAATTATAAATTCTTTCGCTTTCTCTTTCCCTAATTTATCTAAATTACTAATTTAAAAATAATATTTATAAAGTATATATTTTTTACATTTTATTTATATATATTAAAAATTGATGCAAAAAAATTATTTTTGAAATTTATGGGTGTCATAAAATAATTATAATTTTTTCAAGGGGGGGGAGTTACTTTTCAGGGGGGTATTCTGCTTCATTCGCTCAGAAAGTGTAGGGGCCACTGCCTAGGCCCATGTTTATAAAAACAAATAGCTTGGGTCAAGGTTATATTTCTATGGCAGGCATTACAAATGCTTGACATACCCATTTTAGAAGAATAAAAAAAAAGTAGAAGAGGGTAGGAGGTATGTATGAATGAATGACTTTTCAAAAATGTTATTTTTTAAAAAAAAAAATAAATAAATAAATAAAAGTTATAAAATTAAATTGAAAATTTAAATTTTGTTGTATTAAGAATAATTGAGTAATGTTTAAATAAAAATTTATATTTTAAAAAATATAATACAAACTAACTTAAAATCTATAATTTTGAAAAATATATATTAAAATTTGAGGTTTAGATGATTGTGGAATTTTGGAATGTTTAAAAATATTTTTAAAAATAAATATAATGATCAAGTAGATAAATTAACTTAAATCTATATATGATTGAGATAAGTATTTTCATCATTGATTGAATCAAAGACATCTTGGTGGTATGTTAGTGTTGAGCAAGCCACAATAATGTTCTTGTATTATTGATTGTTGTGTAGGAATATCATTGATTGAATCAAAGAAATCTTGGTGGTAAGTTGAGCAAGCCACAATAATGTTCCTGTATTATGATTGTTGTGCAGCAATATCTATTTAAAACTATATTTGATTGAGATAAGTAAATTCATCATTGATTGAATCAAAGAAATTTTGGTGGTAAGTTACTGTTGAGCAAGTCACTATAATGTTATAGTATTAATGATTGTTGTGCAGCAATATATAAGATGGCGTGTAAGCATAGGCGTAGCCAGGATTTTCATAAGGGGGGGGGGGGGAATTAAAAAATTATTGGGGGCTTCGCCCCAGACCCCCTTTTGGGCGGGCCTTCGGCCGGGTTACTTTAGTCTATATATAGTCATAAATATTTTTACAAATTTTAATATAAGTATGGAACAAATATGAAATATATTTTTATTAGTTTATATGAAATATATTTTTATTAGTTTATATGAAATATATTTTTATTAGTTTATATGAAATATATTTTTATTAGTTTATATGAAATATATTTTTATTAGTTTATATGAAATATATTTTTATTAGTTTATATGAAATATATTTTTATTAGTTTATATGAAATATATTTTTATTAGTTTATATAAAATAAAAATATAATAAATAACTTGTATTGTATATGCCTTAATATAAAAGCATGGTAATAAATTATTCCAAACAATTATAAGTAATTTATTTATAAAAAGTAAGTAGACATATAGTTGATTTTACTCTATTATATAGAATTAGTTATAAAATACTAGGTAAAATTCCACTTTTAGAGACATATTTGACAGTTAGAGAATATATTAGTTAATAATTTAACAAATTTTACTAATCAATGCTCTTGATATTAAATATGCAACAATTTGCATTCAATTATTTAACGCCATCTATTTATTTTAAAAAATGACATTTAAATTTAATTTTCATATTATTCATCCCACAATGTCTTTAAAAGATATTTTCTGATGTCCTTATCAATATTTTATAGTTATCTGTAAAATAGATTAATCGCTATATAGGTAAAAATTACTTGATTGTCATTTGATAATTAGATATACTGTAAATCTACGACATATAATATTCCCCTGTTTGTATTGTGCTTTAATATTTTTTTAATTTATGATTTAATTTTATCAATAGTTTTAAAATTATATTTAACTTTTATTAAGATTAATAAATTAAAATTACTCACTTTATAAAAAATTATATTTGATATATTATATTATTTATTAATTTTATGGATCTATTATTAATAATTATAATACAATTCACTTCTGTCTTAAGACTTATCTTTGACTTATATTCCATTTATTAAAAAACATTTTTGGTTCATTTTATATATTTATAAATTTATTTTCCCAAAAATCTATAAATTATGATGAATAGTTTTATAAAAAAATATCAACTTTTACATTCTTTCTTTTAAATTATTATTTAAGATATATGCATACATATTTGAGGGTCAGGGAGTGGAAAGAGGACTACGGGGGATATTTTTTATTAGATATTTACAAAAAGTGATAAATTTCTGAAAGGGGGGGAATTTCCCCTTGCCCCCCCCCTGGCTACGCCTATGCGTGTAAGGGTTAGGTTATTATGTTTAAGGTCAAAGGGATCGCCAGATATTGGGTAGGATTAAAATACTAAAATACCAATGTCATTTAACAAGGTAGGAAGGAATTTTGGTTGAGATATGCTGATTGTTGTGTTAAAATTTCAGGTCGGAATTTAAGAATCAAAATTTTGAGTAATTGGTTATATTTTAAAATTATGTAGGTATGATAATAAATGAATGATTCATATTGTTAATATAATTGTTTTGATTTCATATATAGCTATAGGAAGGATCCTAAAAATACTAGATTATAATCTTATAAACAGCTGAATTTTAGTAAATATATATTTTTTTTATTTTTTTAGGTGCCAACTTTTCTCAATAAGCAAAAACTCTCAATTGTGACAGTTTCTTTATAAGCCACGTCATTTTTTGACATTAATTTATTCCAATATAGACTTCACAAGCATCAACCTGTCCTATTTATTTATCAATTGAAATAAAGAAATAATTAAATTTTATTTATTTTTATTTTATTTTATTCTTTTAAACTTTATTATTTATTCATAATCATTAAATTACAGAGGATTAAAAAATATATATTAAAATGGATATATTAAAAATTAAATATAAAAAAAATAAATATATAATATATATATAATCTATGAAGACATTAAAAAGGACTATAAAAAAATATATATATTTAAAAAAAGGGGGGGGGGGTATATATCATCCAAGAGAAGAGTGAATACTTAAAAAATTAGACCGGCAAATTTCCAGGGAAATCTACTGGCGAAGGTAATATCCTTCATTGGGGTCCCCTTAGATCTGTCTCATTTTTTTCCTATGATTTTAATGAAATTGAGGGCCTCGTTTCCAAACATGCCTAGGGTATTGGTAACGATAGGAATGAACATAGTGTTGGCGAGGCCAGCGTATTTATTTTTTTTAAGGATTTCTGCCTTTTCGATAGCAGAAAATGAGAGGTTAGACTTGGCTGTAAAATCAATGCAAGTGTAATCCCATGTTAGCGGAAGACCATTAGACCAGGGTATGAGAGAAATACCATCCGGGCGTATGGCGTATTCGTTTGAAAGACCCACTGGTTCGAGGGTAGATGGGATATTAACTTTTTTGAGGGCGGCTAGTAAAATGTTATTGATAGATTTATGACAAGGGTTAGCGTTAGTGTGTTTCTTCGGCAATGTGTTATTTTTTCAAATTGTTTTTTGAGCGCGTTTTTTTAAATTTTAAATCTTGATTTACCGGAAATGTATTCCAGCATGTTTAGAATACCTATCTTATGAATTGTTGATGATTTTACCGATATCTTTTGAGTCATCTTTAATTTATATGAAAATGGATAAATTAAAATAAATTATATTAAGTTCAAAAGTTTATAACAATATTATTTGAAATTCATAGGATAATTTCCGGTAAAATCAGATTTTAAAATTCAAAAATACGCGCTCAAAAAATGATTTAAAGTTAAAATAACACATTGCCGACAAAAACACATTGACGCTAACAATAATAATTCGAATGTTAGATAAAATTATTTAAAAAATTTGACTATAATAAAACGAATTATTATTCGTATCGGTAGCTTTACTAGGGAAGGGGGGGGGGTGGAGCGCACAGGGACTCAGCTCCCTGAGGATAAAGTATCCACGCAATTATGGAGTTTTAAAGATTTTCTTAGGAATATCTTAATAGATATATTGTCAAAGCCCTGGAATCGTTTCATATTTATTTAATTTGAATTAGTGCTGTAAGCGTTACTACAAAAAAGAAACGCGTTACCGTTACGCCTTACTTCTGAAAAGGGAACGTGTTACCGTTACTCATTACCTTTTTAAAAAAGGAACGCGTGTTACTGACTATTCTAAAAGGTAACGGGTTACTCGTTACTTAAAAAATTAAATATTATATACAAAAAAATATTTATTTTTTTCCTTCAATATATAATATTAATAAAACTATACAAAAAGAATATATAATAAGATAAGATCTTTTTATAAAAAAAATTTTCATATATATATAATTAAAATATAAATAAAATTATACAATAATAATTATATATAAGATAACATCTTTTTCAACAATTTTTTATTTAGCATGATTTTCAAAATTTTGATCAGAAAAACAAAAGCGCTTAGTGTTAAACACATGTTTAATAGGCACAGTATTTAATAAATAAAAACATTTAAAAATTCTCTTTATTTTGAAAAAAGCTTAATAGATCATCTTCCCAGGATTTTCATTCATTTCTTCATCAAAAAAATTTTATATTTATCAGTAAATATTCTGGTATGTGTATTGGATTAAAAAAATAATCTGATCTTTCTTTATCAAGATCTTCAAACTGGAAATAAGTTCTAGCATGCTTCCTTTGTTGCCCTCTAATTTTATCCAGGGCCAATCCAATTTAAATAGTGGGTGAATTATTGCGGATAGTATATATTCATCTTTATAGATGTGTTTGAATCAATTGAAAATAAAAGATAATCAAAATATAAATTATAGGCAATATTTGAAAATACCTTTTATCTATGCCTTCCAGAATTAAATTAATAAGCTGCTTACAAAATTTGAAATTATTTAAAGCGATTTTTTAAGTTTTAATATTATAATATCGTGGTAGTTAGATATCACAAATGCATCTTTTCTTCGCTCTATATTGAATGATCGATAGCAATCGATTGCATAACCTATAAAATCATATATATACATACCATATTTCTTAATTAACACTAACCATACAGTATTCATCCATGAACGACTTGTCTTTATTTAAAAATCTCTGTAATTCAGATTTATCACAAAATTTGTCAAATTTTTGGCAATTCTCCTTAATAGATTTATCACAAAATTCGTCAAATTTTTGGCAATTCTCCTTAATACTATCTATTAATTTAATGGATTTATAAAAAGAGTTCCATCTTGTTATAACCGGTTTAATCAGATATCTTCTCTTGTTTTCCTTAAAAATAGTTGCACATGCTCATGTTTATTCCACAATAGCTTACACTTAGAAAATGTAATTTTTAAAATGGACATCGTTACCTGTCTTTTCAATGTCTACACTTGCAATGAAATTTAAAGTGTGTGCTGAACAGGAATGATGCCTAGGTAAGTATAGAATACTATCATTAGTATGTTGATTTTTAAATAGATCAAGTAATTGCAGAGGAACTATTTCATCATCCGATTCTTCTCCTTGTTCATATACTCTAATAAATTTTTTAATAAATATATTATAGTTATTTTACAATCTTTTATATAATTTCTAGCATTGTCGGTAATGCATTTGGTCACTTTATTTTGTATCTTATATGTAGTAAAATTTTCAAAGATTATTTTTGCTAGATAATCAAATGTGTGTTTTTGGTATAGCCTTTTACAAGCTAATCAGGCTGAAACCCTCTCAAGAGTGTCTGGGTGTAAGTGTATCGTCATCCCTAAATAAGAACTTTTTAAAAGACAATATTATCAATTTATAAAATATATATTTTATATACCGATGTTAAGCTGACCAAGAATCCACAGTTGTACAGATAATTTTTGGGATACAAAATAAATCCACTAATTTCTATGCTATGGTGTCATATGCTTTGTTAATTTTTATTACGAGGTTAGGCCTAGACATCACATTTTTAGATGTCTGCAATTTTTTGATAGAATTAATAAATGCAGTGCTTTCTACAATTTGGTTGTAATTCTTCAATTACAAAATTAAAAACTAATTCATCAATAGCTGATTGTGCTATTTTTATCTTTGATGTAGATGGATTCTACATCTCAATGAGTGTGAGTTGATACGCTTTAATTTTTATTAATTACTATTCAAATGATTAATCTCTTTCATTTTTGAGGAATGTAAAGTATGATTTTTTAATTAAAATGTTATTAATTCCTGAATTTTTTATTAAAAATAACTTCGCTTTTTCAATAATTGATAAATCTTTTAAAAATTTAATTGCATTTTCACTAAGCTTATTGTCAGAAAAAATATTAAAAATTGAAATTATGATTAAAGAAAATTATTCAATTTCTTATCTATTTCAGAATTCAGAATTATTATTTAAAATGGAATCAGGAAAAATATAGGTTCAGTTCTCTAAAACAACATTGCTACATAGTAATATATATTTATTTAAAAATACATATTTATTAAAACAAAGTTTTTTAAAATCACTATTTTATTCTTTAAATTTATTAGCAATTTGAAGTTAAACCAATAGCAATACTAAAATAAGAAATTAAGATATTGTTTAAACCCAATATAATATTTTGAACCAATCCAATATTTTGAACCAATACCAATATTTTGTTAATCAAGCTTTTCAATATATTATGAAAGAATACTTCTTTTGATGTTTATTTTATAATACCCATGATTTAATATTCTATTATTATAGTAATGTTTAAAATAATAATATATTAATTCATCTTTTTACCTCATGCTTTTAGTTTGATTTGAACTGCTGAACATTGAGGTTGAAATATTTGCGTTGGGACATCATTTATATTACAAAGAATAGACTTTGTACCCATAATTTTCTTTATTGGTGTAAAATAAGTTTCAAATTGGGGTCAGGGAAGGGTTAATTATCGTCAACTGAAGAAATAAGTACTATGGACATAATAATCTTAACATAAATTATGAAATAGAATAATAATATTATTATTAACATTTACTTTGAATTTTGATTGAATATTAATTAGATTAACATTCAAAACAACGAGAATTTAAAATAAAAATGAAGGAATGGTGGTTGATATTTAAAAACTAGGCTTTAATTATTTGTATTAAAAAATAAATAAAATTAATTTTATAGTACAATTAAATATGTTTTTCCTTAAAGAGTAACGTTTTACTCAAAAAAAGAAACCTGTTACCGTTACTCGTTACTCATAGAAGAAGGCAACGAATGACGTTCCTCTTCCTCAAAAAGTAACGAAGTCAGTAACGGTTGCTTTTTGACGTTACTTTACAGCACTAATTTTTATTTGCTTCTCGCCAAATCGCGAATCTAGATTCTTGAGCCAATTTTATTTTTGAATTAAAAATATACAAGAAAGAATTTCCAAAATGAAATAATTTTATTAAAATTTATTCAGTTTTAGCTATCTATTAGACGAGACTATATAATTTCTAGAGAAATTATAACTTGATCTATTTTTAATTTTACTAATTTTGAATTTTTAATTTCTGAATCAAGCCACATCTGTAAATATTCACCTAATTGATATTTAAATCTAATGATTTATTTTTTTAAATATCAGTTAATCAATAAAAAACTTAATGAGATTGCAAAAAGTTAGAATAAAATAAGAAGAACAAATAAAAATTTAAGAAGAATTGAAAAAATTACTTTCCTTTTATGAATGATTTTTTTTGACTGACACCTTTCCTTTTGGGACTTCCTTTTTTGATTGACACTTTTCCTTTTTTGATTGGGCCTTTTTCTTTTTGTTTGACATTTTTCTTTTTTTGATCGAACCTTATCCTTTTTTGATCGGATTTTTTCCTTTTTTGATCGGACTTTTTCCTTTTTTGTTAGGGCTTTTCCTTTTTTGGATGGGAAACTAGAGGTCTGAATTGGGGGGGGGGTTTAGATCATAAGCCCGCCTACCCAATGGTTTAAAAAAATTTTAACTCGCCCGCCCAGCCCGCCCATAGTTTTCAAAAAAATATACCCGCCCGCCCATTAGTCTAAAACTCATTACCCGCTCGCCCACTAAAATTTTTAACCCGCCCACCCATTATTAATAAAAAAATTTAACCCAAGACCACTTATATAATTTAATTATGGCCATTCTTTCAATTTTTTAAGCATCTAATTAAAAAAAAATCAGCATTATACTTCTACAAAAATTTTAAAATTTAGGAAATTATTATATTAAGCATAAAAAAATATTTATTTAAATTATGGATAATTAAATTTGATCAAATAAAATATGAAAAAAATATAAATATAAATTGATATTATATGTAGTTATAATGCAAAAAATAATAATGAATCGGCATTTTCTGGATTCAAACACGTTCTTCTTTGTTCTAAAAACCTTCCAGCAATGCTAAATCCTCGTTCAGAATTGCAGGAATTGCCAATATTTTCTTGCTAATCTTGATAGCTTTGGAAAATCTCTTTCTTGTCTTCGTTTCCACCAAAGTAGTTTTAAATAAAAAAAAAAGTTTGTTTATTTTAAGAAAAAAGCTTTTATGATACCAAAAAAGTACATTTTAATTTTAATATTCAAAAAGAACAATTTTTTATTAATATTCACTTAAATGGTTATAAATTTTTTAAGCCGCCAGCCCATTGTTTAAATCTCTTAATCCGCCCACCCACCCGCCCATAATTTAAAAAATTTTTAAACCGCCCGCCTACCCGCTCTTAAATTTTTTTTGCCTACCCAGTTAGATGGGCGGGCGTGGGCGAGCAGGCCGAAACCCATCCAATGCAGCCCTCTATAGGAAACCCTGTAAGACATTTTACCAAAATATTTTTAAATATGGCAACAATTATTTGGTAGGGAAAGAATGGCAATGCTTAAATTAATTCTCTGTAATTTTTATGAGAATGTCTAAATTT
Source organism: Gordionus sp. m RMFG-2023 (assembly GCF_954871325.1). Classification (NCBI taxonomy): domain Eukaryota; kingdom Metazoa; phylum Nematomorpha; class Gordioida; order Chordodea; family Parachordodidae; genus Gordionus; species Gordionus sp. m RMFG-2023. The sequence goes on from NC_088775.1 coordinate 21,936,866, forward strand.
AATATTTTCCCCTCCTTCAAAATGAACCATAGAATGATTTAATGATGGATTGGAGCAGACTATTAAATGCCCATTCCTCTCAAAAATTTCAATTTTAAAAATAAAATAAAATAAGTATAATTTGAGCACTGTTAGGACCAAAATTTTTGCCTAACTTATACAATTGCTAAATTTAACAAGACTTACTTTCTAATATTAGTTAATAGGAATTTAATTGGGACTCAAAATTTTGGTCAAATTAAGGAGTTGTCCGAATTATCACAGCCTAAATTAAACAAGTTTTACTGTAAAAAATATAAGGTCTGCAATGGCGGGTTTTAGACAACAATCCTGCACACTCGTTGTTTAAAATTTTTTAACCCGCCCGTTCGCCTACATTTGGTTTTGAAGAAATTTTGAACCCGCCCGCCCATTCTTTTTAAATTTTTTACCAGCACGCCCTTATATTATTTAAAATATTTTTTAACTCATGCTCCCCCTTTTCTTTCAATTTTTTTAGACATCTAATAAGAAATCATGCCACGATACTGTTAAACAGATCTCTTCATACATTGCTGAACAATTTAGTTTAAAAATAAAAGGAAAATATTGGTATGTTTTATTTAGCAAAGAAGTTTAGAATCACTCAAAAATTAAGGTAAGTCTTATAAAATTTACCCTTCAAATGCCATTCATTTATTAATTTAATAATCAATATTAATTAGAAATAACATGTAAACTAATGATAACATATTTAGAAATAAAATTTAAAATTCATATAGAAATTATTTTAAAAAAAATGAAGAGGTTAAAAATAGTGTTCTTATTCTAGTGACTGTCATGAATCTTTAAATTATTTAAAATTGTAACGTATTAATCAAAAGATTATTGTTTTATAGTTGGCTAATTAGTTTGATTAGGGATTTAGTTTCTTTCGAAAGAGCAGTTCGTTGATACCACAATAGGGTATAAATATATTGTTGTCGACTAGATTTGAATATTTTTGGGATTTCCATTTTTCCGCCTATACCTAATGGATCGTAATTATTATTTAATGGGACGAAAATTTCTTTACATTGAAAGTCCCAATAAATGTTTCCCTATATTCCAAGGAACCTATGCTCTCAGGCCGTTAGTTATTAATAATGGAAGTATCTCTTGGTTCGAGATGTTAAGAGACATCAACTTTGAATAATGAATCTTGAATTTTTTCATTAATTCTTTCGTGCCTTACATTATTTGTATCTGTTCACGAGACAATAGAGGATGTCAGCTTTAGAATCAACCACTAACCTACATCTTTTACAGTTTTAGGGTAGAAATATATCTCTGCCAAGAGCATATCTAAATTCCCTTTGATCTGTCATAAACAATATAAAAAAAATATTGCATTTATATAAAATTGTATTGCCAAATATGAAATATAATTTACAAGAAATTTTTATAATTGATTAACGATAAAAAAGGTTTCACTTTAAACAGATTTATAATGTACATTTATGTCGATATATGCAAAAATAATATATATAATATATTTTAAAAAACATTGTACAATTATAGGTGTATATAAAAATAATCAGATGGGCAAAGTATCTAGATACAAAAAGGTGGTATCTGTATCTATATACACTTTATAAAAATAACGATATCTGATATAGATTCTATTTCAAATTATCTGTATTTATTTTTAGATAATTTTGAGATAAATTTGGATATAATTTTATTTTACGTTTTTTATATTAAAAACTATAAATAAATTCATTTAATAATATGTTAAGAATTTTTTAAAAAATATATAATAATTTTTAGATCAATATTTCTATACAATCTTTGAAAAAAAATAATTTAATATTATATTTTTTGGTCACCTCTCAGATGATATAAATTTTGACACTCATCAAGTTTTGAATAATTTTGTAAAAATGAGTGTCGAGATTTTAATATATTTAATGATTATACCAATATAAAGATGTTATTCATCAGTGGCGTATCCAAGATTTTCTTATGGGTGGGGGGATTTTTTTTTGGGGGGGGGGGGGCTTTGCCTTCTAACCCCTTTTACCTGGCCTTCGGCCGGGTCTTATGTTTTAGCTATTCTATTAAATTATTCATAATTTAATAATAATTATATTTCTATTTTTATCTATTATTTACTAATTCTTGCTTATGGATATTACAAGCCTATTTTTTATTATTTCAAGTTAGGTATACTATATTTAATAAAGTTTTTTTAAATGTAAAGTTGAAATAAAGTGTAATGTCATTTTTTTTATAAAATTTGCTTTAAAAACTAGCCTCAGCTTAAATTCTCATACAATATAAGTAGAATATAATTTTTTTATTGAAAATACTAATAGTAGTGTGTATAAAATATTGACTAGAAAATAATTAAATTAACAAGTTTTTTTTAACTTCTTATCAAATACAATATTATTCAAAATATTTTAATTATAATGTGATTTTTAATTTTCGTGGGAATGTTGCCAATTCATCAAGAATTTCGTTTGTCGTTGGAACCAAATCTCTGTGGATATTTAACAGAGCTAACCCATTTAGCTGAGATTCAGTACTTCGTAAGTATGTTTTCAACCTTCTCAAGTTGGAAAAAGTCCTTTCATTCGTACATGTTGTAATAGGCAAACATGCAAGAATATAAAACAACTTCATAATATTAGGAAATTGAGCCATGGTTTCTTTACACCGATTGAGCGCATAGTAAATATTTATACTACAATTCGAATTCACTGATTAAATTTATTTCAGTATCAATCTCATAGGAATAAAATTTTGCTAAATATTTAATTTTACCAATAGTGGCATTAGAAAACGAAGAAGGATCTTTGGGTAATAAAACTTGAAGATTGCTAAAGACTTGTTTTTTATCTAAAAACCGTACTTTTATTTGCGATAAAAAAGTATCTAAGAATGGGATGAAAATGGATATTTTATAATCTTCAGTTGAGCCAATATTTATTTTACATCTCAATAATGGCCTAGGTGCTAGACGAGGTTTAATTAGTGTTATATCATAAAATTTGGCCTTCGATTCAACGTCTAGATAAATATTATGAAAATATTTATCTACATTCATTCTTATTGTATCTACCTGTTCATATATATTTTCCGCCAAATCAATAACCTGAACCAAATCTAAACTTGGTTTTCGCAAATTTCTACAAAGCTAAAAATAATTTATTGATGCAACTATCAGCAATGATAAACTCTGATTGATCAATTGAATTTAATAATGATATCGCTTCTGACGACACATTACTTTTTTTCATGCTCAGCCTTATTTAACTTTTGTATTTCTATTTCTTCTGTTTTACAAAATGGAAGTAAAAATGAAAAATATTTAAAAAATTATAGATATTTATTAATAATTAAAATATTATTAAAAATACTTATTAATTCTAACTCACTAATAATTTGAATTTAATAAAATAAATATATATAATAGCAATAAAATCCTAAATTAAGCATTATGTACACCTCACATAAGTATTTAAAAAATTGTATCTGTACCTAGAACCATTTGAAAAGTATCTTTTAAAAACTCTGAAAATTATATTACCAAAAGGTAAAAAGAAAATATTTTAATTTATATGGGTAGGCACTCGCTGAAAATAACCCATTCGCCCATTAAAAATTATTTTTAAACAGCTCACCCGCCTACCCTTTGTCTCACAATTCTAATAGGTGTGTATTCGTTTGGTTCTAATCGGATTTTAATTATTTAAACCCATCCGATATTATTATCCTAACTGAATATTTTAATTTGAATCGAAACTCGTGATGATTCGAATTCCTATTATATTAAAGTGAACCTCGCTTCTTTATTAAATCAATTTCAAAATATATAATAAACTACTATCATCAATATAACTTTTTATCGTTCGATATATCTGCCTATAACTTTGCTACCTTTATTAGCATAAAAACGTTTATAAAATTGATTTGTAGTATTTTGGAATTACGATGAAAATGATAACGATTACTATAGATGATTTTTTAGTATGACAGAAATAATTCTAATTATGGCGCGTTTCTATACTTCAAACAATGAAAAGATAAAGTATCAATTCCATATTGAAAGTATCACTTCAATGGTATAAGCTCACTAGGACATGCCCCGCCTAAATTATTTCATTTTCAGGAAGCATTCTCTTATGAAAGTTTTTATTAGTAACCTAGATTATTTTTTCAAATTTATAGCGTCCATTTGCATTACATTGGAAAAAGGATAGGGGTTCGATAAATTTGGAAAGAGAGTAAAATGAAAGATATAAAACTTAGCCAACCATATTTGCAGTTGGGGTAAAAAGGCTAACAGCAATCTTTTGTTCTTAACAGATTAATGTATTGATCAAAAGATGTATATTCAAATACATACTTATTACCATATATTTATTTTAGTCTCACATTCACAAGATATTGAACAAAAATAATTTTTGGCCCGTTTTTCACTACAGGGTTTTGCAGATTTAATTTAAAATATTTTCATATAATAATTTTTTGCAGGTCAAATAATTTTATTTTTAAATAAATTAATAAATATGAAAATGTTTTGAATTATCTCTGCATAACACTGTATTTGGGTATTTTTTAGTGAGGTAAAAGTATTCTTACAAATTTAATGAAAATTATATGACATATTTTCTCTTAATTAAAATTAGTTCCTAGTTCTCGCATCTAAAAAATCTAAAGCAATTTTGTTTAAGCCTCCCCCCCCCCAAGCTATATACGTCAATAAGATAATTAACAAATAAAACAGATTTAAATTACAAAATTATTCACAATTTTTCTATAGATTGATTGCAATTAAATAGACGAAAAATTATGGATGACAATAATCCCAGTGTTAATACAGGGAAAATAGCTAGCCAGAATAACATATATGAAACATGAAGATATATTGTTTAAAATTTAACCTCCAATTTCATAAAGTGGCCAGTAGGATTGAAAGGAAAATTCAAAAAAATAAAACAAAGGTGAAATTTAAAAAAGGCAAGAGCAAGAAGTAGTGTACTGTTTAAAAGAACCAAAAACAAAAAATAATAGTATTTTTTTAAAAAAAAACAGTAAAAAGTAAAATAAAAAATAGGAAAATAAATATTAAAAAATAACATTATTAAAATTAGAGTTATTTCTTTAATTTTTTTTAAACTATATTAAATTAAAAATATCCTAAAACAAGAGCAAAACAAAAAATTAAGGTCAAGACGAAATATTCAAAAGTTTCTGTTTTTTTGGTGACTAATTTGGAAGTTATGCGAGACTTTATCGATTTTCGGTCAAGCTTTTATTCTAATATCGGTCTTCGATCCGGTTTTTATTACGAATATTAAACAACAACCCAATTCTCCAACTCATATCAATTAAATATATTTAAACTAATATATTTTTATTTTGAAATTGAGTGTTATTCATTTTACTTTCTTAACTGATTTCAATGTATACATATATCATAATTGTAATATCATTTAGAATACACTTAAGGTCCGAGACACATTTTAACATATCAAATATAAGAGACTCATTAATTTAATTGAATTTAATTGATTTTATAAAATTTATTAAAATTGTTAAAGAAAAGATTGTGTTAAAAATGTAAAAAAGTATCATTTTATTACATTATATTAATTTAATAATATCTATGAATCAACAGACTTATGTATGGGTTGGATAAAAAGAGGGGAGGGGGTGATTTTTAAATATATATTTTATAATTATTATAGAATTTTAAATTCAAATTTTGTCAAATTTGAAAAGACATTTTGAAGAAAATCGATTTTGGGCAGTTTTTTTTATTGCTCAAAAAAGTTTGTAAGTTTACCTAAGACCTAAAAATATGTGACTTAACTTATTCAAGAATTTTTATTTTTAAATAAACAAATATTTTTCATAACGAATAAAAGATATTACATAAATCACGGAGTAATATAATATATAAAGGTCGAGTTTATGTAACAGCTATATAGTATAACATTCTACAGTTCTTATTTTATTTTAACAAGTAGATGGAGTCAATAAATTACACTAATTGTTTTTGTAGAGAAACATCATTAGCATCTATGCACAAATGAGTATTTATTATTTGAATTGATAATCATAATTAGATCAACAAGAACATTTACAGGATTCGATTATAGGGTATTGAACGAATATCCAAGAACAATAACTTTTGGACTCCCAATTTTGGCAATACCATCTTAGTATGGTTAAATTGATGGTAGTACTAGGCCTGCAAATCATTCCTGGAGGAATGGAACACGATCGCACTTTGTCATTACCGCCATCTGCTCTTTCGTTATTAGCCATAATGAATTTAGCACCATCAGACAGCTTTAAGTCTATTACGTTATTATGGTTAGTATCCTCGCCATTTCGATCTACATTGTTATCGCTGTTATAATTAATATAATCATTCTCTTGATTATTAACAGAGGTGTGTAAATGATGAATAGAGTTAGTTGGAAATATATGGGGACTTTCATTACCAGAGCCATAACATTGCCCCTCTAGAACCCAATTAGGCCAAAATCGTTTGCCAATATTTTTCCATCTATAAAGCACAGGACAAGATGTGTAAGCCTTGAGGTATTTGAATAATTTGCGTTTGATGCGCCTGGATACTCTAAGCCTTATCTTTCGTCTCATACCAGCCATTTTGAAGTTCATGTTCATGATCTTTTTTTTAAATCGATTGATCAATTTTTTTTTTCAATAGAAATTAGGAAAAATTGTATTCTTTTAGTGATAACGTATGACTTAAATGAAAATGAAAGCGTAAAAATTTTCAGCACTGCCACAAAGTATTTTAAGATAAAATCGTCAAAATAGTAATTTAATAAAAATAAAACAATTAACACATAGAAGTACAAAACAAAAATATATCTTACCTTATACATGGTTATTCTATTCCCACTTGGTAAACCCCTACTATTTTGTCTAAACCCAAAATAAATAGTTCCATTGGGGTGGGATATCGAATCTTGCGGCCTAAACGCGCTCATGTATCTATGATCATATCTCCTTCCCAAGAGAGCTTTTAGTTTTCTCGGGTTCAAATCGGTCGGTCTAGGGTCGTATTTGGGATCTGGGTTCTCTTGAAGATCCGATATAGGAAGTAAATATTCGCTAGAAGACGGACGAACTATCAATTTCAAATCGGGTTCATTAACACGTTGATTTTGGTTATCAAGATTCTTGTTGTGATCATAGGCCTCGGGATTGAGTTGTAATTTATCGTTTTGAAGCAAAGTGTTCAGGGGGGGGAGAACAAATTTTTGAAAATGCTGATTATTATTCATCATATTGCGACTGCCCCTTAAGAATAGATGGTCATTGAGGACTTGAGGGTCATCGCCTAACATCACATTTGCTAAATCGGTCTCTGGATTATAGGAATCTTTTTCATTATGATTGCCTTTTTGACGTGATAAGTTCCAGTTTATGAATTTTATATTGATGGATGATTGAGCAGGTTCATCTTTTAGGAATTGATTTGTTAGATTGTATGAAGACAAAGTAAAGGGTTTTATAAAATAATGTTTTTTGATATTTGAATAATTATATCGATTTTTTAATAATGGAACATTATTAATTTTAAATTTATTACAATTTTTGACCTCTAAAAGCTTTTTATTGTAACTATGCTCCATTGTTGTATTCGAAACATATTTATCTCCATTTTCTTTTTTTGATTCGTATCTCCAAGAATTTATATTCAGTATATCTTCATAGTCTTGGGCTTCTACATTTGTTAAGGAATTTTGACCCTCGGTTAAACCCTGCGTTCGTTTTATTTGAGTAAAAGAATGTGCTGAACAATAACTGAATAGTACGTTCGAGAAGAAGGTAAAAATAAACAATACAAGCAATACTTTCGGAAGGCTTTTTTCTTTAAAACCCATACTTATCATTATTTCCTTAAATTTTTTTCTGTTATTTATTACGTTCGGAATATTATTTTAAAAAAATTTTTAGGGAAAAAAAATTTAGACACCAAAATTGAATATTATAAACATTTTTGATATTTTCTTTTTATCATTTATCGGATTTCTGATTATATTTTAAAAAAAAATACTCTCTATATATTTGGATCATTTCCATTTTTAGACCAAAGGGCGGAATGAAGGATCAAAAAAAAATGTTACATTTTTGGGATTAATTTTTAAAAAAAATTGTATAAATTGGAAACCTATCAATTTTGAATTTATTTTAAAATAATTTTTAAGGTTACAAACATTACAATAATAATATATACTTAATTTTTTAAATTAATTGATTTCCACTTAAGCCTGGTCACGTATTTTGTGATTGCTTGTTAATTAAATTTTAAAAAATTATATAAATAAAATTAATTTTCAAAACGTTGGATGTAAAAATGTATTTTTTTATATTGTGAATGAAAGTCTTTTTTATATTATTATTACAAACAAAAAATCTTTTATTACTTAGTAACCATCCCACATATTACTAGTTAGTTTCCGATATATTATAAAATACAGTATAGTTATATTTATATTTTTTATCAATTTATATAACACAAACTTGCCCATAATAATAATATAAAAAAATCTTTTGTATCGTAAAAAATAAGGTATAAAATATAGGTTTTTTTTAAAAAAAAATAATTTAAAATGATATATAAATATATGTAATCATAATAGTTTTTAAAATTTTTTTTAGTTTTTTATAAAATCTTTAAAATTAAATCGATAAGTTATTTATACTTTTTATACATTTTTTTTAGAGAAATAAAAAAAAATTTCTATTATATCGTCCTTCCTCCTGACCCTCTTTTCATTTCTCCTTTGAATTAAAAATATATAAAATAAATATTATGTATATATCAATTACATGATAATTATATATCAAAAATTAATGATGTATGTTGCTGTTAACAAATACACACATGCTAAAAATATAGACGACAGACAGTTAGTCTAATATTACGCAATTGAATAAATAATGACAATTTTATTTATTTATTGTTCTTTGATAAAAAATATTGTCAAAAAAATTTGTTAACAAGTTATACTTTATTTATAAATTTCAAGAAAATTATGACAATTATGTCCTTTAGTAACTAGTACAATTATATGTGCTTTTATGATAAAATAGAAAGTTTTGGATGGATAAGGAATTGTTTTATAAATCAAAGAGATTTTGTATGACTAATAGGTGATTTTTTTTCGTTTAGCAATAATATTGTAAAGTTTATCTAATAAAGCAATATATTTTACTAATGTACAGAAAATGTATCAATTATTATGGATCAAGAATATAACCTACGCTAATTGATATTAATTAATATTGAATTTTTATAAATACTTGAAATGTTTATAACTAGTTAGTCATATTGGCAGACTAAGATGAATTGAGAAATATATTTTTCTCTCAAAGTAATAATGGATGCAAAATTATACCTAAGTAATGTTGGCTCAATCTATGGGCACGCTGAAAATTCACTAAGACGCATGTTAATATTTTTTACCTTCTTTAAAGTTGTGCTATGATATTTTTTTTAACCCATGGCTGAGGTTATGGGTTTCGACAAATAGAGTTTATTTGCTAAGGGGGCGGATTACCATGTTTTGATTGATCTCTTTTTCTTTCTAGCAGTCTCAAATATTGACATTTTCTTGTGGCCTCGTGAGCAAAATGCCTTATTTGCTCTTGAACACTTTACCAAGGATTCAGGTGAGATAGTCCAATCTTATGTAGGATATATTTAGACACCTACAAGCCCTTCTGATAGCCCGATTTAAAAATTCCGGAAGCCTCACTGAATTTTTTTAAAATTAATTTTAAGAAAATATTAATTAATAACCAGTTGGAAGATCATATTAATTAACCATTTAACATTCATTTGTTTCTACAATCTTCAATTTTTTCCCTTTAAACAATTTACAAAATAAAGCTAAAATTATTTAAAATAAATTTTTTAAATCCGTTAGTATAGGGCCAAATAAAAAACAAGAGCTGTATTGAAAATGAGAATTTCTTGGGATTACAAATTCGACTTCCGGTCTTTTATATTTTATATATGACAGAGTTAAGGGTTTGTTTGCTATTATTTATTTGTATGTGATTTATTTTAAAATTTTTTTATTATATTCTCGTAAGCATAACCTTATGTTATTTGGCATAAGATGGTAAAAATTTATCCCCGTTTATAGCTAGCCCAGCTATATGTACGAAATATAAGTCAGAACACAGGCTGGGTGGTATTTTAATTTTTTTAAATATGCCCGGACCGGGCCTAAAAATTATTCTCAAATACACGGGGCCTAAAAATTTTTTTGAAAAAATACCTAAAGCCGAATATTTTAAATCGTCATTATTAGTTATAAAAATTAAGAATAAATGTAATATATTTTTAAAAAATCCGGACCGAGCCGATAAATTTTTTAAAAAAAATCCCTGCCGGATCCTGCAAATGGTCCCTCTGCAAGTCTCTGATCTGATATAAATAATACCAGGCGAGTAATCAATGAGGGAGAAAGGGGAAAATTTACTCTCCCATCCCAAATTTTCTGTTCTCGTAAATATCACTGTAAGCTAATAAAAAATTACCCCTCCACACCCCCCTCTCCGCATAAAATGTATATAATATAACATTGATAAGGAAGAATTTGAAGAAAAATTAGTAAAAAAAAAAACTTTTTAAAACAACGACTACACAAAATGTTTACAAAAAGGATTTTAATTCTAAAAAAGGGAGAACCCAAAATTATTTTTATAAAAAATGACCAAAGCCTACAATACGTGTACCTGAAGATCTCCAATGAAATTCTTAGGAAATAAATCCATCTAATAGTGTTCCACTCCTCTTGGAAAAATCCTGGATATGCCTATGAATAATATATTTTTAAATAAACATTAAATTCCTTTATCTTTCCATGCTGAGAAATCATCTTGAATTCAAAAAAAATGACTGATTGTTAGCAAACAAAATTGGGACGAACTTACCTAAAATATTTTTTCGGACCGAATTAAAACTATTAGGGGCCGAACAAATAATTTTACAGGAATTTGAGTTAGCCATTACCCCCCCCCCCCCTTCCCCTCCAACTATTTTTAAAGAATTATTATCTAAAAATATTTATTTTATTATAGTCGGTAAATCTGATTTTTTTTAAATGATCTTAAAGGTAAATTTGTTCTGGTTAATGAGAAATTGATATTAAATAAAAAAAATAATTAAAAAAATACGTGTTATGTATGTTTTTTATATAAAAAATATAATTATTATGTTACAAATAAAGGTAAAGTTCTTTTTAGGGATTATATTATTATTAAAATTACAAATTTAAACAATCAACCATAGAAATTGTTTCATGTTTTATTGATGTAAAGAGCGAGGGTGATATTTTAATTTTAAAAGTAAGTAGGTATAGTTATAATAATCAATGTTAATCATAAAGTCTTAATTATTTGTAAATTTTATAAAGAGAACAAAAACATTAGATTGAATTTAAAATTGGGAAAATCAGGTGCATGAAATTATCCTGTATTTTTTTAAAAATTGTTTCTAAAGCTAATTTTTTACAAAACAGTTTTAAGTAGTGTTCCTTAAATCGGGGTTAAAGGTGTTTTTAAATTCAAAATTTAATATTTATAAGCTGTCCAAAATAGGACTTCTAAACTTTTTTTAAATCGGGTATGCCACAAGTCTACTTGACTACCTTTTCATGCCACGATAATATAAAAGTATCAAAGCTACAACCACATCAAGTCTAGTTTTTGTTAAACGATCCCATTTTGGTCGATTTTTAAAAACGACCCGATTAATAATTTGGCCAAAATAATAATATGTAAGACTAGAGATCTGGCAATTTTGGATCCAAACCTTTGTGTCATCTATGAACAAAATCTTCAAGTCTAATTCTATTATTTTAGCTAAAATCGTAATCGGGCCGTTTAACAATGCTAATCAAGTCTCATATTTTACAAGATGATATGATTTTTTATAATGATGATAATAGTAAAACTTATTTTAGATATTTATTTATTTAATTTTTTCAAATTGCTTTTGTACTTCTCGAATCTTCGTTCTACCTTGTTTAATGAGATTTAAATTACATCTATATTTATTAAACAAACTGAAAATGAAAATGAAAATAACATCTATTACGATCATAGAATCATAATCAAAAATGTCTTGAATCGGGGAAAAAGAAAAAGTAGAAATACTCACTAATTATTGACATAAATTTCCGAGATAATGTTTCCAAATGTTTGGCTAACTTTACGTCTAAAACACGATATCATAGTTAGTTTTTGGTTAACAATTCGGTTCTTTTTAATGGCTGGCGAAATTGATTATAGAATTAATAAAACACATTAACGCAAACCAGTTAGTAGAACTTATATTCTCCGTTCTGGCATGATACTTATTTTGACATTTTTATAATATACTAGTATATCCCTACTCATTACTGTTTAACAATGCATATATACACCACCTTTTTATGATATTTTTTTATGTCCCTATGAAGCCCTCAAAAATTCAAAATATTCTAAGTCAACTCATGAGCTAGTATGAAATTATTTTGATGAAAACTAGTCTGTATATTTTTTTATATATATCAATATTTCTCAATCAGTTATGAATTTTTAAATAATTAAAATTTTGATAGGTAATCACATGCATCCTACCATCTAGCAGTATAAATTATTTAAAAAATTTAAACAAATCAAATTTAGCCTATTATTTATATTATACCTAAAACCAGTACCGTCATTGCGGGGGGGGGGGGGGGGTTAAAATGCCCTAAAAATTTTGGAATTTTTTTTATACCCCAAAAAGGTCATTTTGAAGATGTTAGCTAAAAAAAAGGATCTTTGCTCAACTTTTTAAGAGGAACCAATTGAAGAATGAGATGTAGTTAAGATTCTACCAAACCTCTCTGCAATTAGTGAAGAAGATTTCGACAAAAATGATTCAACACATGAAGGAGTGTTGCCTTCAGATACAGCTGGTGAATTAGAGATTCATAATTAATTTGATGACGATATTCCATAATCATCTTCTACAAGTAGATATTTTGTAATTTCTCACAGTTTAAAATGAAGAAAACAGATGGATATATTCTACAAATCCTTTCAACGGGGAAGAGGAAGATATAATAAAACTTGAAAACGATTTGCATGGTAAAAGTCCATTAGATATATTTTCTTTAATTTTCGACGAAGACTTATATTCCCTAATTGTATGTAAAACATATAAATAGGCCTAATATATATATAACCATCTCAGATATTAAGAGATTTATTGGAATTCTATTATTTACAGGATATCATTCGCTCCCACAAGAGAAAATGTATTGATATAATGATAGTGATATTTCTATTCCAGACCCAATTACAATTTCAAGATTATATAGTATTCATTTGGCAGACAATAAATTTATATAGTTAGGTCTTATATTAATACTAGCTAATAACCCGTCAAGAATGACGGAGTTGAGGGGTAATTGGTTTGTGTATATGGTACTAAATATACTTTATTAATATATTTTATAAAAATATTAAAATTAAGGAGAAAAAGAGGTAAATCTGTGAATCACACCTCATAAGTTTAACAAATGGCTCACTTTAATAAATGGCTTATTATTATCCCTGAACCCTATTGTTACTACTGAAACAAATTTCTATATTATATTTACTTTCTTTTTCCTTTATTTTATTTTATTGATTTCAGCCAAGAATAATTTCCAAAAATTTGAAAAAGAAAAAAACATAACATATATTTTACAATAAAAATTATATTTATATATTAAAATTACGCGATATCATTTTCCATAATAAATAATAAATTAAAATAAATATTCCAATAAACAAAATAACAAACTATTTTTCCTTTACAATAAATTAAATGAAAATAAATATTCCGATAAATAAAATAACAAACTTCTTCCTTTTATAATAAATTAACAGAGAAGAAAAATATAAAGAGAAAGCAATTAACGTATAAACCAACCGATTTATTTCCAATATTAATTCCCCATTTCTCCGACATGCCCCCACTGCTCAAATCCCAAACGGAATGACGCTGTTAGTTTCCCCTCGGATCTTCCTCGTCCGGACACCACTCTCCAGCATCTTCTTCCGGCTCTCCTCCCTCCTCCTCCAACCACCTTCCCACCTCCGTTTCACTGATCATAATATCGAGCCACTCCTCTAATTCGCCCGTAAATTCACCTCCTACTCTCAACTCCACTTCCCACTCCCGCAACGCCTCCATGTCCCTAACTTGTTGCTGATTCCCGCTAATTATTGCCTCGCTCGGATCTCTGTCGCCCTCATCCTCAGGTAACGGTGGTCCCTCCGGCAACGCTCGTATCTCACTTAACCAAGGTATCCCCAGGAACGAAGGCACTTCTGGTACCGTTGGTATCTCACGCAACGTGGGCATTCCCGGCGACAGTGACCTCCCCGGTAACGTTGGCGCTCTATCTATCTCCCCCCCTCCTGCTACCCACTATCTCCGCTACTAGCCGATCCGGCCGATCCGTTCCCCCTATCCTACGAATTACCCCCACCTGTGCGCCTTCCCGGTCTGGTACCTCCCGATTTCGCGGACATTGATATCGTAGATGCCCCACCTCCATACACCGATAGCACCGCCTTCCCTCCATTCTCGATCGTCCGGGCATTCTTCTGGCGATTTCCGATCTTCCCTCCATTCTCGATCGTCCGGGCATTCTTCTGGCGATTTCCGATCATCCCCGGGGCCTTCGGTGCCGCATGATCACCTCTATTTCCAATTCTCCCATACACCAAACGCGGTTCCATTCCATTTGCGGCACCTTCTAATGCATAATATACCACATTGCCATTAGACCTCTTTCAAATATTCTACCTTATCTTACCTTCGAATATTCTTATTCCCCAACCTACGTAAGAAACCTTTTCCGTCTTCTCAATAATTATAATATACCATACTGACATTAAACCCCTTTCAAATATTTTACCTTATTTTATCCTTGAATATTATTATTCACTAATTTACGTAAGAACTTTTCCGTCTTTCCAAGAATTTTATTTTTTTTATAACTAAATTTTTTATTAACGTGGGTCGTAAAAAAATTTTCCCTTTCACGATGAATGTTCCAAATCGGGTTGCACACTCCGCTTATTAATTATCTTTACTTCAATTTCGGCATCTTCCCTCTCTCTTGCCAATGACTGTCAACTTAAATGCAATATCACCCCAACCTTTCTTTCAATATTATTATCATAAACTTAAACAATTTCCTCTTTTTTTTTATTTTTATTTTATTTTTCGCACATTTGTCTATTTTTTTATCAAACTAATAAAAATTTTCCTTTTTTTCTTTACATTTCAATTAACACTAACCATATTCCTTTCCCTTAAGTTAAATTATTTTAAATTATTCCGTATCAGATCTTTTTATTGACTCACGAATAACACGATACTTTCTTTATATATTACTATACATTTCATTTCGCGAGAATTACTAAAACATATTTTATTTCGTAAGAAATATTGTCATAATTTATTTCGTAAGAACTGATACTATTGAGCCCTATTTTATTTCACAAGATTCGATCCCTTCCATCACTGCCTACTCTTTAAACTATGACCCTGAACCGAGGCCCCAAAACGCCCAGTAACCACGCACCAAATGGGAAATTTTTATTCCGGGTTTTCACCTATGTTCTCTTTATTCCGGGTTTTCACCTATGTTCTCCCATTGCCTATTTCTCCCGTTCTCGATCTAAGCCTCCCGGGCTCGGGTCCCTTTCTCATCTGGTCTTGATGCCGGACTCCCTCTCTCCCATCTTCGAACCGAACTCTACTCAATTTCCGACCTATATTTTCAACTACCACTCCTAACTCCCATTTTCAGCTTCCTCCAAAAATCCTGGCCCAAACCGTTTGTCCCTCCACAAATTCTGACAACTCATTCCCATCGATTTTCCCCTCGACATCGGGTTTCCGCCTCAAAAGGTCCAGTAAAATCCGAGTTCTTCTTCCTAAGAATTTCTCCGACGGCGACTGTTCCTTCCCTTTCCGACTATTATTGTAATAGGCTACCTCTATCCAAATCTCCCCTCCTCCATATTTCGATTTCCGCAACCAACTCTTTACCACCGCCACCATCCGTTCCGCCTGACCATTACTACTAGGATGGTACGGCGGAGCTAAAATATGCTTCACCCCGGTTTCCGCGCAAAATTTTTCGAACTGTCTACTCACAAAAGCTGGCCCTCCATCCGATACAATCGCTCGCGCTACCCCAAACCGGGCCCACAAATTCTTCAATGTCTTTACTACTATTTGGGTTGTTAACCCTCTTACTGCCTCATATTCCACCCATTTCGAATAAGCGTCCACCACGAGTACATAAATCCCACATTCGAAGTCGAAGAAGTCGATGTGGATCCGTTCCCATGGCTGTGTAGCTTTTGGCCATACACTTTTCTTGTCTCTACGAGGCATCGGAGCCCACAAATTACACATCTCACAACCTTTGGTTATATCCTCGATTTTTTTATTCATTCCAGGCCACCATACATACTCCCGGCCCCACTGTTTCATTTTTTCAACGCCTTGGTGTCCGGCATGAATCATCTTCAATACCGCATCCCTCAATTTGAATGGTACTATACCCCGATTTCCCCGGACCATGCATTCATCTACTATCGCTAATTCCTTTTCTATGTATTTATAGGGTCTATCTCCGTCTCGCCAAGATTTGAGCTCCTTTATGCATGCCTTGATTCTGGTCAATTCACGGTCTTTCAAGGTGGCCCCTTTCAACTCCTCCCACGTTACCTGCCCTCCTTTGGCTATTTTGACCATTGTTCTAATTAATCCTTGCTCCTTCGATTCCTCTCTCTCTTTCGACTCTTCTTCATCTCCTTCTTCGCCTGCCCCACATCTCGACAGAATATCGGGTAAGTAATTTTCTCTTCCCCGCCGATACTTCAATTGTACGTCAAAGCTTCCTACCAGCAAAAGCCATCGTTGGAGTCTTGGCGACAACATGAGCTCCTTGTTGTCCTTCCTAAACAGATGCACCAAGGGTTTGTGGTCGGTATAAATGACAAATCTACGTCCAATCAGATACTCCCTACATTTGATCAATCCGAAAATTACCGCCAACGCCTCTTTCTCGATCACTGAATACCTCGTTTCCGCAGCCCTAAATATCCTCGAGAAGAATAAAACCGGTCTTTCTATTTCATCCACCCAATGCAATAACGCACCACCTACCCCCTTGATCGACGCGTCTACAGCCAGTCTCACCTCCAGGTCATTGTTGAAGCACATGAGAATGGGTTCCCTTCCAATTCTAGATTTCAATTCCTCAAATGCAATATCTTGCTCCTCTTTCCAGTCAAATTTTTCTCCCTTTTTTAGCAAAGTATACAATGGCGCAGCGATTTGAGCGAATCCCTCGACAAACCGGTGATAGTAATTTACCATTCCCAAAAAAGCCTGGACTTCTAATTTATTACTAGGCCTCAACATACTCAGAATTCCGGTCATATTTTTGTCCAATGGTCGCACCTCCCTTCCCGTAATTTTATGCCCCAAATATACGATCTCCTTCACCCCTAACACACTTTTTTCGGCACTTGCTCTCAAACCTTTCTCTTGAATCCTCCTGAACACCTCTTCCAATCTCTGTTCGTGTTGCTCAGGAGTTCTACTCATCACCAGTACATCATCCATGTAATAGAATACCCCTTCCATTCCTTGAAAAACGGCCGCAATAGTGCGCTGAAAGATAGGAGCTGATACACTCAATCCAAACGGCAATCTACAAAATGCAAATAACCCCTTTGGGGTCGTAATAGTCAATAATTTCCTTACCTCAGGCCTCACCCGTAACTGTAAGTATGCATTGGAAAAATCCACTTTCGAAAAATATATACTCCCCTTTAAATTGGCCAATATTTCTTCAATTCTGGGTAACGGATACTTGACCTCTACTACCCAGGGATTTAGCGTTACTCGGAAGTCTGCACATAATCGGAGTCGGCCATTAGCCTTCTTCACCGGCACCAACGGAGTCGCCCATTCGCTATATTCCACCGCACATACGATGCCCTTTTGTACCCATTGCTCCAATTCCACTTCAACTTCCTTTCTCCATTCAAACGGTACCCGCCGCAACGCGCAAAATTTTGGTACACATCCCTCCTTTAACTTGATATCCACTTCATAATCCCTTAGACAGCCCAACTCTTCATCAAAAATTTCTTGATACATCTCCACCAATCTCCGTACTCCGTCTTGCACCCGGATCAATTCATCTTCTAATTCCTCACTGCTAAACTTTCGATCATTCTTCTGATTCTCCCTTTCCATCACCTCCTGCGACTCGATTTCCTCGTCTCTTGTTTTCCCATATATTATTGCTCGATCGACAGTATCCTGAATATCGGTCCACTCCCATTTCTTCTCTTCTTCCCTCTCACGACCATTATAAACCGACCTTCCTAATTTTTCCCTATAGCCCCTCTCCGATTCCCTATGACTCTCCTCCTCCATTTTTTTCCTATGATTATCCGCACCTATTTCCCCCCTAAAATGACAATTATCTTCCCCCATTTCCCCCTTATAATTATCATTATTCTCCCCCATATCCCCCTTAGAATTATAATTACTCACCCCTACGTTCCCCTTGGAATTATAATTATGTGCCCCTATTTCCTCCTTAGAATTATACTTATTCGCCCCTATTTCCCCCTGGGAATTATCATTATTCGCCCCTATTCCTCTCATATAATTATTTCTTCCTCCTCTTCCCCTCCCATTTTCCCCAAAATCCCTACTCACATTATCTCTCCTTACCTCCTCCTCTCGGACTCCAGCAGCCCTGCTTCGAATGTCTCTCCTCATCTCCCCTCTTTGCTCCTCAACTCCAACTCTTTCCCGATTAAACATACTCTCTATTCCCGGCAATATTCCCAAATTTTCATCGACCTCCCTCTCATAATATATATCCTCACTAGTCATGGGCACAAATATTCCCCACCATGAAAATACTCCCCAAAAACTATACCATGGACCAATTCGCGTGATCCAGTCCCATCCCAGCACCGCTTCTACCCTCCTATTAATGATCCATAAATCTAATATCTCCATCTCCCCTTCCCTCATCACCTCTATTTCAACTCTTCCCATTACTGCCACTTGTGACCCATCGAACTGCCGTATTCTCAAACCCTCATTTGTTATCATTTCATCTGGCCAAATACTCTTATATCTAGCATAACTCATCACTGAAATAGCTGCCCCCGTATCAAAAAGCATAGGTACCATACTCCCATTGAAATCTATCATTACCCTTGGACACGGATCATGTATTATCTCCTCTTGCATCATATTTACCTCCCCTAATACATTTATTTTCCTCCGCGAACACACCTTCCTTGCCCCTAACACTCGACCCGCCTTGACCTGAATCGCTATTTCTTTACTATCATATAGTCAGCAATTACCACAATCTCTCGCTACATGTCCCTGTTCTTGACATTTAAAACATTCCGCTGTGTGCTCTCCAACGCCCTGTAGCTTAGATACCCCCAACCCCTCCACTCTGGCTCTTTCAATAGTTCGCACAGTTGAAGTACTTTGTCCCGTTCCCCTTTGTGGAAATTCCCCTCGGGTATTATAACTTCCCGTATTACATTCTTCCTTATTATGCCCAAATCTTCCACAGCTGGCACATCGCAATTTCTCTTGCTTACCCGGACAATAAGGGGCTATATGACCAAATTTTCCGCATTCGAAACACTTCGCTTCCCGACAATCCCGGACCATATGTCCTTGTCTTCCGCAATTATAACAATTCATTCTCCCCCTAACTCTGGAATCAAAATTGGGTCTCATTTCTCCTCTTCTCCCCTGAGAACTTTCCCTAGGTCTGCTATATGTTCCTAATCTCTGATCAGAATATGAATCCCTCCTATCAGGCCTACAGGTCAATTTATCTACATCGCTATCTGTCCACCCATTAATTAACTCTTGTACCGGCAACCACGTTACCTTTCCAATAACATCTTCCTCACCATTATGTCCCTCTATTGTCAAAGTTTGCCCTTTTATCCTTACGCTGCGACTTCTCCTAACTCTCCTTCCCCAAACTAAACTACAAACCCATATCACTAATATAACTAATGCACCTACAATATTATATTGAATCTCCCAACATTTCATAAATTTAAAAGTTTTCATCTTATCTTATAAAAAGTTAACTAAGACTTTTAATATAAAAATTTTCACTATTTGCAAAGTTAAAAGATAGAATATTATTAATACGGTAAATAATCCAAAGATGCACATATACATCCAATCTTCTCCTATTTATTTCTTCTAACGCTCCCGGGACTTTTTTTTTTACAAGTCAACCCTGGTTTTCCTTCTTTTAAAATCTTTTACCCCGCACTGGTTTTCCCTTCTTTTTTTTAACCCTTTACCCCTTTTTTTTTCTTACCCTTTTACCCCTTACTGGTTTTCCTCTTTTTTTTTACAACCTTTTACCCCGCACTGGTATTCCCTTTTTTTTTCTCTAACCCTTTACCCCGCACTGGTATTCCCCTTTTTTTTTCTCTAACCCTTTACCCCGCACTGGTATTCCCTTTTTTCTCTAACCCTTTACCCCGCACTGGTATTCCCTTTTTTTTCTAACCCTTTACCCCGCACTGGTATTCCCTTTTTTTTCCCTAACCCTTTACCCCGCACTGGTTTTCCTCTTTTTTTTTTTACAACCTTTTACCCCGCACTGGTATTCCCTTTTTTTTCTAACCCTTTACCCCGCACTGGTATTCCCTTTTTTTTTCTCTAACCCTTTACCCCGCACTGGTATTCCCCTTTTTTTTTCTCTAACCCTTTACCCCGCACTGGTATTCCCTTTTTTCTCTAACCCTTTACCCCGCACTGGTATTCCCTTTTTTTTTCTAACCCTTTACCCCGCACTGGTTTTCCTCTTTTTTTTTTCTCTAACCCTTTACCCCGCACTGGTATTCCCTTTTTTTTAAACCCTTTTTCCCAAACAAAGTCGGGGTCACCACTTTAACAAATGGCTCACTTTAATAAATGGCTTATTATTATCCCTGAACCCTATTGTTACTACTGAAACAAATTTCTATATTATATTTACTTTCTTTTTCCTTTATTTTATTTTATTGATTTCAGCCAAAAATAATTTCCAAAAATTTGAAAAAGAAAAAAACATAACATATATTTTACAATAAAAATTATATTTATATATTAAAATTACGCGATATCATTTTCCATAATAAATAATAAATTAAAATAAATATTCCAATAAACAAAATAACAAACTATTTTTCCTTTACAATAAATTAAATGAAAATAAATATTCCGATAAATAAAATAACAAACTTCTTCCTTTTATAATAAATTAACAGAGAAGAAAAATATAAAGAGAAAGCAATTAACGTATAAACCAACCGATTTATTTCCAATATCAATTCCCCATTTCTCCGACAATAAGATATTCTTAATTTAAAGTATGATGACCCATCTTTCTTGATGGGCAAAATGGAAAATATACTAAGAGTAGCAAAGCTCCCGTTAGTCAGCATTGCTGAGTCCCCGTCAAAAATGACGGTGAATGAGAATTTTCTCCTTACTCTTATGATAGTTGATACTTGTTATTTGTAAATAATATCAAATTTTTATTCTTTATAACCCCCTCCCTTCCTTCAGGCCAGGTCCAATCCAATAAAACTAAATGTAAATGCTATGTTTTGAGTCAAAATATATATAAAACTTTTACTTGAGTCATTTTGAGCCGATTTTTTAAAACGGCTAACTCAATTTTAGCCTGAAAAATATTGCCTAAGCCTCTAGATTTCAATAATATACGTCTAGGTCTTTGT
Source organism: Gordionus sp. m RMFG-2023 (assembly GCF_954871325.1). Taxonomy (NCBI): domain Eukaryota; kingdom Metazoa; phylum Nematomorpha; class Gordioida; order Chordodea; family Parachordodidae; genus Gordionus; species Gordionus sp. m RMFG-2023. The sequence continues at coordinate 21,958,745 of NC_088775.1, forward strand.
TCCATCTATGAGCATAATCTTCAGGCTTGCATAATATTTTTCTGGATAAAATATTGAGTTAGCCGTTTTTAAAAATCGGCCTAAAACGAGCCGTTTAACAACACTAATTGATACCCATATCAATATTATTTGTTAAAAAAATATTACTGATCACCTATTCCTAATATTTATATTGAAAAAATTCCCAAGCAAGGCCCAAGGCTATAATAATTTTGATAATATTTCCACAACCCCAACCAAAGATCAATGAGCCTTGGATTTTTGATCAGGTATACCCCAGGCATACAAAAAAAAATAAGTTTTAGGTCAATGTCTGATCCATAGTTAATAATAAAAAATTCCCAAGCGTTCACGTTAATAATAATTTGAAAAATTTTCCCCAAACCCAGCCCAATATAATTTATAAAAATATTTTCCAAGCAACCCGACCCATTATAATTTTAAAAATTTTTTCTCAAACCTGGCTAACCGATAATAATTTTGAAATTTTTTTCCCAATCCTGGAGCTTCCAATAAAAAAAATAAATATCGATATAATTTAATTACTTTATTAAAATATAGTTTCATATATAAGAAGAATTGTATTACAAAATTTAAGATAGAAGAGGGCTGAGTTGGAAAGAAAGTTTGCCTATGGAACGTTAGGTCTGGGGATCGAATCTCTCTGATGTATAAAAAAAATTTCTTTTTTTTAAAAAAATAATTTAACATTGAAGGTATATAGTCTCCTTCGATTTATTAACATTAAGATGATAGGAAAGTTGATAGAAAAATTAAAATTAACATTAAGATTATAGGAAAGGTGATAGAAAAATAAAAATAACATTAAGATTATATGAAAACGTTCATTTCTTGATTATGGAGATTATGGAGATTATATATTAGATATTGAATAATAAATATCAAAATTAGGAATTTTCAAACATTATTTATCAATAGATGAACAGATGATACCATATCGAGGAAGGCATTCAAGCAAAATGTTCATAAAAGGAAAAACAATTAGATTCGGATACAAATCATGGATATTGGCTTCTTCCGAAGGTTATGTATTTCCATTTGATATTTATCAAGGTGTTAAAAATAAGAGTCCGAGATTATTTTCTGTAATTTTATTTTCATTTTCAACATATCATAAGTATGTAAAAATTATATCACTATAACAAAGTCATTCAACAATAAAATACATCGTAAAAAATCAATATCAAAAATCGAATATTACATCATAATTATGTTTGTATCACTAAATACCATCCCATTTTAGAAAAATATTTACTATATATATATCTTTTTTCTTAATCGATAATATAAATAATAAAATAAATTACACAAAACGAAAATAAAATGTACTTTGTTTAAGATTAAATTTAACTTAATTGATAAATAATAAAAAAATGTAAATTGTAACGATAAAATAAAACGATAATATAAACTGATTTTTTTAAGCTAAGAAACAAAATCTTTTTTTGTTATTGCTGTTAGGTAGTGTTATTAAACGGCTCGATTTGAGCAGATTTTTAAAAACGGCTAATTCAATATTTTATCCAAAAGAAAATAACGTAAGCCTGAAGATTTTGCCTTTAGATGGTACAAAGGTTTGGACATCTATTAGCAAAATCACAAAGCTTTGGCAATATTTTTTCTGGCTAAAATCTTGAGTTAGCCGTTAATATCGGCTCAAATCGAGCCATTTAACAACACTAACTTTAGGTATATAAATATCTTTGAAACAAAACGAAAACTTAAAATCAATATATCTAACATTCCACCCTCTAAAGAAACCCCTCCTAGGTTCTCCTTGGAGATAAAACGTTCTAAATTATACTTGATTTTGTACGCAAGTTTGTTCAAATCGTTGCATAACGGTTTGCCTGTTTTCCATTTTGTTCACCGTTAACGTTATGTCATCAGCTTGATCATATCACGTTCTGTTTCGAATTGTCATTATCAACTCCTTTAATAAGCTGCATACTCAGTTGTTATTATCTCATAGATTATCATTATGACTTGTGGTTATTATTATAGTAATTTCTACATTATGTATAGTAATAATATTGAATTGAACGAACACTAAATTAAATGAATCTGATAAGAATGTTGGTATATTTAAAATTATTGAATATTGAATTCCTCAGGATGATATTAATCCATAATTTGAATAAGGATTTCATAAAGATATATATGTATTCGTTTTATGTTTTAATTTGTAAATAACTTTAATATAGAAATATTTAAATATATTGATCCAAGAAGAAGAACGGAGAGTAAAGTTTCTCCCTCCTTAAAAATTCAAGAAATTTTAAATTTGAATCCTTTCATCTTTAATTGAAATAAGATTTTATAGTTCTTACCATTACTTTTTTCTTCATAAATATTCATAAAATATTATTTGGATTCTATTATTTTCAAAATTTTATATGTGAGAATTTCATCCACTTTATTTACATTATGTTTTATCTTAGGTATACTTATTAGTGATCTGCATCGGGCCTAAATTTTCAAGCCCGGCCCGGCCCGTAATTTTTTTAAAAACGTTTTGCCGGCCCGGCCCGAACCCGATTTTTTTTAAAAAAGTTTACCGACCCGACCCGGCCCGAATTATAGAAATTAATTTTTTTAATTACTCAAAATAAAAGACATATGTTATATGTCGTTTAATTTCGATAAATAAAATCAAATATTTTTATTTTACATAAAAAATTCAATATAAAATTGATAAATTTAGATATATTTAAAAAATATTCTAAGGTCCGGCCCGACCCGGCCCGAATTTTTTTAAAAAATATTAGGCCCGGCCCGACCCGAACCCAATTATTTTAAATAGAATAGGCCCGAGCCCGTTCGGGCCGGGCCGGACTCGGGGGTTAGGCCGGGCCTAACTTTGCAGATTTCTAATACTTATATTATTATCACGGTTTTCTTTAGTTACTAGAATTTCTTTAAATAATATACTATCATCATGAATTTCACTCATTATATACGTGTTAATTTTATGTATGCTAATTTTTATTAATAAGATGTCAATTTTTATAGTCATTATTATTTAAGAATTCATCATGTGAGGTGTATTTATATTATTAAAACTGTTTTCTTTAGTTACTAGAATTTATTTAAATAATATACTATCATCGCATGAATTTCACTCATTATACGTGTTAATTTTATGTAGACTAATTTTTTTATTTATAAGATTTATGTCATTATAATAATCTTTTAAAAATTCATCATGTATCTTATAGGTTTATTTAAATTATTATCACTGTTTTCTCTGGTTAATAAAATCTTTAAATAATATATGATCATCATGAATTTCACTCATTATATACTTACTAATTTTTTTATTTATAAGATCTATGCCCTTATTATTGTCATCATTATGATGATAATCTTCCTGCTAGTGTTGTTAATTTGCTTGGTCGTAAAACTCACGACCCAATTTTGTGCTCAGGCCTGCTATGAGCACAAAACCGGGGTCCAGACTCGGGGTTCAGACCCAGGAGCAAATAAAAAATATATACCAAAAATATAGAAACAGCAATTTAAAGTTAAAAAATCTTAAGCGAGACCACTAGGCAGGGATGTGAACCCGAACCCGGACCCTTTTTAAAAGTATAAGGTCGAAGGGTTCTAGGTGTCCTAAAAATTTTTAATAATCAAAATATTTTTTTAATAAATAACATTTTTTAAATTTATTTGATATCTTTCATTTATGAATTATAATTAAAAATATATATATATATAAAATCTAATGATATATAAAAAAGAAATATAGTACATACTCGGAAAATATATATATATATATTAAAACATAACTGTTTAATTATAACGAAAAAATATTTTTTTTTGTGGTTAAAATCTAAATATAGTTGCGATGCAAAATATATATAAAATTAACAATGACTATATTTGATAAACTAGGAGGGAAATGGGAGTGTTTCGAAGAAACATTTGTAGTTCCCCTTTAGATTTCAAATTGGACTTTTTGTTTAAGAGATAGGGACTCGTTTTTGACCCCTGTCCTTAACGAAATTCTTCTACCCAATTGATTTAAGAACTTTAGGGATTGGGGACCGGGGTTTCCAAGGACGCTAAAAATTAGGGGAATAAATATAAAAGAGTTAGGGAGGAATCTATATTTATTAAACTTATTGGTTTCTTGTAGTTCCAAGGGGTCGGTATTTCCGTTAGCCGGAAAGGAGGTAACACAAGAGACGTCCCAGACAAGTCTTTTGCCGCCGTGCCAAGACGTTAAAGCGTCAGGGCGCTTACCGTCAGCATTTAGGAGACCCAATGGCTCCAAGCTATTGGGGAAACCGGCCGAAATCAAGGCTTTGCCGATTAACCTATTAAGGTTGTCGTGCCTCAGGAAACGGCCACTGACTTTGAGGCACGAGAAACAATGTCTAGAGAAAGGATCAACCTGTTTGTGACAGGCGGCACAGGTGTCCACAGAAGGGATAAGGCAACCAAGCCTATGGCCAATGGCAGTTTGAAACTCATCGTCTGTGAGTAACGTTTCCTTTTTACCACTCGGAATCGCGTCTAGCCATTCATGGCCGTTAGAGTTTTTTTTTGCGTTTTTGAGCAGTTGAAGGTTAGTTAGCTCAGGATACATACAAAGTTTTTCAAACGAGCATTGAAGCATAGGGACCAGGAAGCTCTTTAGATGGCAGGAAATTGGCTGCTCGGAGCCTTGGGTGATTAGAGTAAGCCACTCTTGTTTAGTTGAAGATAGAAGGGGATCGTCCAACTCGATAAGCGAGGAAATAGAATCGGCGAAGGATATTCGAGATGAAAGAAAACACGCAATTTCCATAAGGCAGGGGGGTAACAATCCCAGTCCACCCTGGTAAGCGGGCATAGAGGCGAGGGACCAATTGAAATCGGAAAAATTTAAGCCTAAAAGGGATTCGATAAAATGTTTAAATTTTAATTCGAAGACCTTAAGGAGAGTATTGTACTGGAAAACGGGGGAAGATTTAAATAAATGTAAGAATTTAGGTAGAAAAAGACATTTTTTGGTGAGAAAGAAGAACTGATGTTTGGGGAGATGAGGAAGATTCTTGAGTGAATTGGAAAGGGAATGGATCAAATCCTCAAAAGTTTTTTGACAAAAGGAGATTGAAAAACCAATAGGGGAACCTAAAAGACAGAGTTCCTCATGCGGAATGATTGTAAAATCTAAGGGAGGAATAAAATCCTTATTGTTGAGGGAGGAAATTTCACACTTTTTCCTATTTAGGGAAAGACCAATTTTCGAAGCTTCCATTTCAACGTACTCTATGGCCGACATAACATTGGATAAAGAACCGCCAAAAGAGCCATCGTCGAGACACCATAAATTAAGGTCTAATTAGAAATTAAATTTTTGATCAAATCATGAATCCCTATAGTAAAGAGCAGGGGGCCTAGAGGATCACCTTGCTGTATCCCCTCTTCGGAGGAGATGGAAAATTCCCCAAATTTGAGTAACGAAGGGAATCCATAACAGGAATTAAGGAAATTCCCATATTTTGGGAAATGGTGTAAAAAAGATGGTAAGAATGCCCTCCTATGGATGGTGTTGTAGGCATTTCTGAAGTCTAACTTGCAGAAAACCTTATCGGCCTCAGTATTTATAAAAATACGCGCAACATGTGAGGCCACTTCACACCCACCTCTCACTCCAAATCCTAACTGTGAAGGAAATAAGAAGGAACTAGCCTTAGGCCGAATCCTATTTACGATAGCCTTGGCGACTAAGCGACGAAAGAATGACCCTATGGCTATGGGTCTAACGCCGCCATCCGGTTTGGTCAAGGAGACAAGACGGGCGCCAAAAATAATAGGACGAATGCAAAGGGGAACTTCGCGTACGAGGATATTATTGCACAGTTCGGTTAATGCTTTCAACAAAGGGTCAATGAAGCCACTATCAGGGCATTGAATTAACTCCACAAAGAAACCAGGTCTGAAGCCGTCCAACCCCCCTGTTGTCCCTTTTTTAAAGGACTTTAAACACTTAAGTACTTCGTCACAGGTAAAGGGAATAGGGGAGGAGGCATGCGGGTGGATGTTAAAAGGGGACGCTCGTGGATGTTTTTCAAGAAGTTGTTTAAATATGGTAACGTTGATAGGAGAAATAGAGTCATCGGAAGACAATATTCGGGCCGCACCGCTAATATCTCCAAGATCTAATTTTTCGGAGATCAATTTGTGACGGAAGGAGTTGGGGTTTAAAGCGTACGAAGGAGAAAATTCATCGATAATTGTATTTTCAAAATTGGAAACTTTTTCCTTAATTAAGGCAGATAAGTTATTTATTTTATTTTTGGGTTTAACTAGGACTCGAAAACAAAAACTAACCAGGTCTAACCATAAGGGTAGTGAGGAGAAATCCGAATTCAAATTATTTATAAGTGACATGAGGAACCTAGAGATAGACTCTCGGGCGGCTATAGGGATCCTAGAAAGAACTGGGGGCTTATGCGAATTAAGGAATAAATCAACAGAGCTTGAGGAACATGGTGGAATGGGGTCATACGAGTGAGGAGCGTTAATTAAAGGATCTGGGCCGTAAGAGAGGGGAAATTTTCCAGATTGTGGCACGCGGGTGAACCATGTTTCCTAAACACGCCATTTAAATTAAGCGAAACTATTTTTAAGCATACTTGACAACAAGAGTTAACCATGAGATGGCTTTGAAAGGGAGAAAACACAAAAAAAAAATATATATTAACGGATATAATTTTGATTGGAAGAAAAAAAAAAAGATGAAATGGGGGAAAAAAAAATCAAAATTGGGAAGAGAGGAATACCTGATCTATCCTTTCAGAAGTATTATCGAGATTAGAGGGGTTGGTAAATTTGAAAAAAAATAATAATAAATAAACAATAATATTTATAAAATAAGACTAGGTACAAAAAGTATAAAAAGTATTATTATGAACAAAAAAAAAGGGGGGGGGGGGGGTATAAACAAGAAAAAAGGGGGAAAGAAAAAATCAAAAATTGAAAGAAAAAAGAAAGATTATGAACAATCGAAATTAGGAGGGTTGGTAAATTTAAAATAATAATAAATTAGATGCATTGGCAAATAAAAAAAAAATAATCGAAAATACTGGTAAACCAAGAAATTCAAAAAAAAAAATTAAACTTTGTCGGGGAAATCTTTAGGGTGTGGTGATGTAAAAAGAATTCAAACTTAAGGAAATTTTTCTACGGCCGCAAAATAGGGAAATCTTAAGGTTGTCTTAACTATTCGTTACACAAAAGAAGTTAAGCGCTTCTACTATTTGAAAAAGAAAGTTTTGATAGGACAAGCCTCCCTCGATAGTGCTTTCATCGAATGTTGATATGTAGTTGGAAGAGCGATAATTGATTATTTCGAATATGTTGGCATAATATTATATCATCTTTGAAGAGTGTAGATTATTATATTTTAGAAATCGACATTTTAATTGGACAAGATGTCTTTTTTTTGGGAGAATTGAAAAGGGACGATATTTTCCGTGAATGGAGAGAACATTATCTACGACCTTATATAAGAAATTGTTGGAGAAAATCATAGTAGGAGAATAGTCAATTTCGATAACTATGACCGGGCATTAGTAGAGGCTCAGGGAATAAGAAAATCCAGAAAATATAAAAACCGGAAGAGGAGATATGCTCAAAAATAAATAAAATATTGTTTTTTTTATTGCTCGAAAATTGTGCTTTCCGCGAATGTTGATAAGTAGTTGGAAGAGCGATAATTGATTATTTCGAATATGTTGGTATATTATATAATCTTCGAAGAGTGTAGATTATTATATTTTAGAAATCGACATTTTAATTGGACAAGATGTCTTCTTTTTTTTGGGAGAATTGAAAAGGGACGATAATTTCCGTGAATGGAGAGGACATTATCTACGACCTTATATAAGAAATTGTTGGAGAAAATCATCGTAGGAAAGAATAGTCAATTTCGATAACTATGATCGGGCATTAGTAGAGGCTCAGGTAATAAGAAAATCCAGAAAATATAAAAACCGGAAGAGGAGATATGCTCAAAAATAAATAAAATATTGTTTTATTAAATATTTTTTCTTAAAATTTACAAATATTTTTAGTTTTTTTAAAAATGTAAATCTTCATGTATAATAATTTTTTATTTTTTTTTATTTAAGATTTTTTGAAAAAAATTTTATAATAAAATAAAAAACCAAAAAAAAAAAATATAATAAATGAAATAACATAAATAATATAAATTTTTTAAAATTTTATAAACTTTTTTTTGTGGAATCATTTATTTTATATTCGCGTTTTTCTTCAATTTTCTTCCTGGACTTCCATTTTATTTAGAGATTGGTATCATAAATTATTTTCTAATGTAGGTAATAATATTTTATTATATAATACGTTGTTTATTTTGAAAGTGAATTATTTTGTAGTGCATGTAATAATATTTTAATTTAAATTATAATGCACACACGTTGGTCCTCAAATTGTATGATGCTAGAACGATTATTAAGTTAGAAAAATTTCTGTGATGATTTTATTATAGGAGCATGTGAAGTCATTTTGTCGGAAGATGATTGGTGCCAAATAAGTTCCTTTAAAAATAACAATATTAAGATCACAATTAGTGTTGCGTAATCGGCTAAAAACTACGCCTAAGCCTAATAAGGCTAAGCCTAAAAATCGGCTAAGCCTAAAAAGGCTAAAATAAATTAGTCAAAAATTCTGCATCGATGCTTAGCATTAATTATTATTTATTTATCTTAGTAAAACAATTTATTTTATTTATCTTTAATGTAAATATTTTATTATTATCAACAAATAAACATGATATGATTTAATATTTTTTATTTATATTGTTATATTTTGAAATGAAAATAAATTTATTTATTTGATGTTTTTTTAATAAAAAAAATAATATGGTAATATTATTTTTAATATAATTTATTAGTGATTTTCACAATCTTCTTTGTAAATATATCTTTTATTGAGGAATTATATTGTAAATTTTATTGGATAAAAAAACAATCTTTTAGGTGAAATCTTTTATAATTTTTTTTTATCAATTTTGTAAAATTATCTATTTTTTTATCAAATGAGGTGTTTTTTTTATAATTTTTTAAAAATATTTATATTAAACTTTTTTGATGTTATTTTATATGATCTTTTTAAGGATAATATTTTAATGTGACAATTGTCATAATCGTTATTTTTAAAGTTTTTTGATTTTTTTTGACGAAAATAGATTAAAATAAGTATTGATAACATGCTTAAATAAGATTTAGTGAAAATGTACTATAGATAAGTGACAATTGTCATAATCGTTATTTTTAAAGTTTTTTGATTTTTTTTGACGAAAATAGATTAAAATAAGTATTGATAACATGTTTAAATAAAAATTTAGTGAAGATGTACCATAGAAAAGTGACAATTGTCATAATCGTTATTTTCAAAGTTTTTCGAATTTTTTTGACGAAAATATGTTAAAATAAGTATTGATAACACGTTTAAATAAAATTTAGTGAAGATGTACCATAGATAAGTGACAATTGTCATAATCGTTATTTTTAAAGTTTTTTGAATTATTTTGACAAAAATATGTTAAAATAAGTATTGATAACATATATAAAAATTTAGTGAATATGTACTCTAGATAAGCGACAAGTGTCATAATCGTTATTTTTAAGTTTTTGGAAGCAAATGGGTTAAAATTGGTGCTATAATTTATATAATAGGTTAAGAAATTAAAATACAAATATTTATTTTTTTTTAAGCTAAAGATAATTTGATTGATAAATAATCAATTATTAACTCGATATTTTTTTTCTATTTTTTCATAAAATTTGATGTAAATATTAATAAATTTTTTTTATTAAATATTTTTAAAGGTGATTTTTATTCATATTAAGTGTTGTTTATGAATTTTTAAATGTGGGTTTTGTAAATAATTAATTTATGAGATAGCAATAGAGGTGTTATTTGCATGACCCTAATTTTTATATTATAAAAATTTTGTCCCGGCTCCTTTTTAGGGCTGGTCAGGATTTTTAGTCCGTACTTTATATATTCAGGGCCGGCCCGTCCTGGATTTTTTTAATGTTGTTTTATGTTAAATATGTAATCAATACTTATTTTAGCCTATTTAGGTAAAAAAACTTTAAAAACTACGATTATGACAATTGTCACTTTTCTACGGTAGATCTTCACCAAATTTTATTTAAACATGTTTTAATTACTTATTTTAACATATTTTCGTCAAAAAAATTCAAAAAACTTTAAAAACTACGATTATGACAATTGTCATTTTTCTACGGTACATCTTCACCTAATTTTATTATGTTATCAATACTTATTTTAAAATTTCGTCAAAAAAATTCAAAAAACTTTAAGTAACGATTATGACAATTGTCATTTTCCTACGGTATATCTTCACTAAATTTTATTTAAACATGTTATCAATACTTATTTTAGCTAATTTACGTAAAAAATTCAAAAAACTTTAAAAACTACTATGACAATTGTCACTTATCTATGGTACATCTTTACTAAATTTTATTTAAACATGTTATCAATACTTATTTTAACATATTTTTGTCAAAAAAATTCAAAAAACTTTAAAAATAACGATTATGACAATTGTCACTTATCTATGGTACATCTTCACTAAATTTTATTTAAACGTGTTATCAATACTTATTTTAACATATTTTCGTCAAAAAAATTCGAAAAACTTTGAAAATAACGATTATGACAATTGTCACTTTTCTATGGTAACATCTTCACTAAATTTTTATTTAAACATGTTATCAATACTTATTTTAATCTATTTGTCAAAAAAAATCAAAAAACTTTAAAAATAACGATTATGACAATTGTCACATTAAAATATTATCCTTAAAAAGATCATATAAAATAACATCAAAAAAGTTTAATATAAATATTTTTAAAAAATTATAAAAAAAACACCTCATTTGATAAAAAAATAGATAATTTTACAAAATTGATAAAAAAAAATTATAAAAGATTTCACCTAAAAGATTGTTTTTTTATCCAATAAAATTTACAATATAATTCCTCAATAAAAGATATATTTACAAAGAAGATTGTGAAAATCACTAATAAATTATATTAAAAATAATATTAACATCAAATAAATAAATTTATTTTCATTTCAAAATATAACAATATAAATAAAAAATATTAAATCATATCATGTTTATTTGTTGATAATAATAAAATATTTACATTAAATATAAATAAAATAAATTGTTTTACTAAAATAAATAAATAATAATTAATGCTAAGCATCGATGCAGAATTTTTGACTAATTTATTTTAGCCAATTTTAAGGCTTAGCCGATTTTTAGGCTTAGCCTAATTAGGCTAAGCCGATTTATTCACCTAAAATCTCGACTAAGCCGTTTTATAGTCGGTTAAAATTAGCCGATTACGCAACACTAATCACAATCAGAACAATTATGTTTATTTAATTTTATGGCATATGGATTAGATGCCGATTAGATTAAGAAAAATTTACAGTCCTTTTATTAGAAAACATGAAAATTCGAGAGCAACAATATTTGCAAAATAGTGTCGTATACGCTTCTATATATTTACTGTTGACATTACAAATAACCAAAATATTTATTTTGAAGTTAATCATAAATTTTGTATAACGCCGACATTAAAAGCTTAAAATTTGTTAAGTACTGGGAGATACAGTATATTATTTTTGGAGCATTGGTACTATTAATATGGATGTAGAAGTCGCAGTGTCAGAATAAAAGGACAAACTTTGACGATAGAAGGACATAATGGGGAGGAAGATGTGATGGAAAAGTAACGTGGTTACCAGTTCAAGAGTTAATTCAAGGATGGACGGAAAGTGATGTAAATAAATTAGTCCATAGACCAGAGAGGCGAGAGTCCTACTATAGTCAAAGGTTGGGAATGCAGAGAGAACCAAGAGAGAATTCACAGGGAAGAAAATGGAAATGAGACGGGGTTTTGAGTCTCGCGGAAGAGGGAATATGAATTTAAATTATTATAATTGTGGAAGACAAGGACACATGATCCGGGATTGTCGGAAAACTAAATATTTTGAATGTGAAAAATTTGGACATATAGCCCCATATTGTCTGAGTAAACGAGGAAAGTTGCGATGTGCGGGTTGCGGAAGATTTGGTCACAATAAAGAGGAATACAATATTGGAAATTCTGACACCAAAGGGGGGTGGGATTTACCATAGAGAGGAATGAGTCAAAATACATCAAATGTGCGGAATATTGAGACTGAGAAAAGTGAAATAATCATTGTATCTAATGTAAAAGAAATCGAAGAGCAAAATGTGGAGTGCGCTTTAGATGCCGAAAAGGGAGCGGGAATTGGTGACTATATGATAGCGAACGGGTCCAGGCGAGGAGATTAATGGAGACAGGCAAAGTGTATTCTCAGGAAAAAATAAAATTAATGGGATGTGTAAATATGATACAAGAAGGTATAGTACTGGACCCTTGTCCTAGAATAATGATAAATTTTAATGAGAATATGGTACCATTGTTATTTGACACGGGTGCGGCTGTTTCGGTAATTGGATATGATAAATATCGGAGTATTTGGCCCGTTGAGATGATTGAAAATGAAGGATTGAGAATACGGCAACTCAATGGATCCAAGTATTGGTAATGGGGAGAGTTAAAATAGAAGCAATAGTGGGAGAAAGAGTGGAGATATTAGATTTGTGGATTATTAATCGAGAGTTGAAGAGATTATGGGTGAGATTGGATCACCCGAATAGGTCCATGGTATATTTTTGGAGAGTATTTGCAGGTGGGGTGTGTTTGTACCAATAGACGAGATCTGTATGGAGACATAGCGGGAGAAGACGTAGAATTACCAGAAATCGAGACAGCGTTTAATAGGAATAGGGAGGGAAGAGAGCGAGGCAGCTCAGAGAGAAAGATGCGAGTGAGAGGGGGGGGGGTCTTAGGAGATAAAGAAATGAGCGACCTAAATTCTAGGTAAGGAATTGGGAGAAATTATATGGGAGAAATCGGGAAAAATCATTCTAGGAGGGAAATGGGGGGGGGGGGGGGGGGTAATTCTAGAGGGTAAACATGGGTGAATAATTCTAAGATAGAAATAGAGGTGAATAACTCTAGGAGAGAAATAGGGGCGAATAATTTTAGAGGGGAAATAGGGGTGAATAATTTTAGGAGAGAAATCGGGGAGAATAATTTTAAAGGGGAAATAGGGGCGAATAATTCTAAGGGAGAAATTGGGGAGAGGGTGGGGGTTACTAGGAGAGAAATGGGGGAAAATTTTTTTAGGTGGGAAATAAAGGAAATAACTCTAGGAGAGAAATAGGGGTGAATACTTTTAGGGAAGGAGAATAGGGGTTAGTGTTGTTAATCGGCTTAGCCGAGTCGGCTCGAACAGAGCTCAACCAAATTTTGGGTCGTTTTTTTCGACTCCAACTCAAAGTATTGGTCGTTTTTTACGACTTCGACCCGAGTTCAAGCCGAAAAAAACGACTTCGACCCAAAATATGGGTCGTTTTTTTCTACTCCGACCCAAGTTCAAGCCGAAAAAAACGACCTCGACCCAAAATATGGGTCGTTTTTTACGACTCCGACTCAAAATTTGGGTTGTATTTTTCGACTCAAACTTGAAATTTGGGTCGTATTTTTCGACTCAAACTTGAAGTTTGGGTCGTATTTTTCGACTCAAACTTGAAGTTTGGGTCGTATTTTTCGACTCAAACTTGAAGTTTAGATCGCATTTTTCGACTCCAACTCAAAGTTTGGGTCGTTTTTCTGACTCAGACTCAAACATCGGGTCGTTTCATTCAATCAGACCCAAAATATGGATCTATTTTTTAAAGACGACTTAAAGTTAGGGTTGCTTTTTTTCACCCCTAACCCAATATCTAGATCATTTTTTTCGACCAAAAGTCAAATAACATTTAGTATATATTAATATTATAGGCGGGAAAGTTACTTAAAGCTTCTTTAAATTATAATGCTCTGATTAACTATTCATCATAGTTATATTTTAAAATTTTTAAGTGAAGATGTACCATAGAAAAGTGCCATTTGTCATGATGGTTATTTTTTAACTTTTTTAAATGAAATAGATAAAAATATATATTGTAGACATGTTAAATCAAAATTTCAGTGATGATGTACCATAGATAAGTGGTAATTGTCATAATCGCTATTTTTGAACTTTTTTGAGTTTTTTTAAAGCAAATTGCTAAAAATATATATTCTAAACATGTTAAATTAAAAATTCAGTGAGGATGTATCATAGATAGGTGACAATTGTCATAATCGCTATTTTTGAACTTTTCCAAATTTTTTTAAAGGAAATATCTAAAAATATATATTCTAAACATGTTAAATTAAAAATTCATTGGGGATGTATCATAGATAGGTGACAATTGTCATAATCGCTATTTTTGAACTTTTTCAAATTTTTTTAAAGGAAATAGCTAAAAATATATATTCTAAACATGTTAAATTAAAAATTCAGTGAGGATGTATCATAGATAGGTGACAATTGTCATAATCGCTATTTTTTAACTTTTTTGAGTTTTTTTAAAGCAAATTGCTAAAAATATATATTCTAAACATGTTAAATTAAAAATTCATGAAGATGTACCATAAAAAAGTGACAATTGTCATAATCGTTATCTTATAACTTTTTTAAGTTTTTTTGACATAATTGGGCTAAAATAAATATTACTAACATGTTAAAATAAAACTTCAGTGAAGATGTATCATAGATAGGTGACAATTGTCATAATCGTTATTTTTGAACTATTTTCAATTTTTTGAAAGCAAATAGCTAAAAATATATATTCTAAACATGTTAAATTAAAAATTCAGTGAGGATGTATCATATATAGGTGACAATTGTCATAATCGCTATTTTTGAACTTTTTCAAATTTTTTTAAAGGAAATATCTAAAAATATATATTCTAAACATGTTAAATTTAAAATTCAGTGAGGATGTATCATAGATAGGTGACAATTGTCATAATCGCTATTTTTGAACTTTTTCGAATTTTTTTAAAGGAAATATCTAAAAATATATATTCTAAACATGTTAAATTAAAAATTCAGTGATCTATGGTACATCATCACTGAAATTTTGATTTAACATGTCTATAATATATATTTCTATCTATTTCATTTAAAAAAGTTCATAAATAACCATCATGACAAATGGCACTTTTCTATGGTACATCTTCATTTAAAAATTTAAAAATATAACTATGATGAATAGTTAATCAGAGCATTATAATTTAAAGAAGCTTTAAGTTACTTTCCCGCCTATAATATTAATATATACTAAATGTTATTTGACTTTTGGTCGAAAAAAATAGTTCAAAAATAGCGATTATGACAATTGTCACCTATCTATGATACATCCTCACTGAATTTTTAATTTAACATGTTTAGAATATATATTTTTAGCTATTTCCTTTAAAAAAATTTGAAAAAGTTTAAAAATAGTGATTATGACAATTTTCACCTATCTATCATACATCCTCACTGAATTTTTAATTTAACATGTTTAGAATATTTTATTTTTAGATATTTCCTTTAAAAAAAATTGAAAAAGTTCAAAAATAGGGATTATGACAATTGTCACCTATCTATGATACATCCTCACTTAATTTTTAATTTAACATGTTTAGAATATATATTTTTAGCTATTTGCTTTAAAAAAATTGAAAATAGTTCAAAAATAACGATTATGACAATTGTCACCTATCTATGATACATCCTCACTGAATTTTTAATTTAACTTGTTTAGAATATATATTTTTAGCTATTTCCTTTAAAAAAATTTGAAAAAGTTCAAAAATAGTGATTATGACAATTGTCACCTATCTATCATACATCCTCACTGAATTTTTAATTTAACATATTTAGAATATTTTATTTTTAGATATTTCCTTTAAAAAAAATTGAAAAAGTTCAAAAATAGGGATTATGACAATTGTCACCTATCTATGATACATCCTCACTTAATTTTTAATTTAACATGTTTAGAATATATATTTTTAGCTATTTGCTTTAAAAAAATTGAAAATAGTTCAAAAATAACGATTATGACAATTGTCACCTATCTATGATACATCCTCACTGAATTTTTAATTTAACATGTTTAGAATATATATTTTTAGCTATTTCCTTTAAAAAAATTTGAAAAAGTTTAAAAATAGTGATTATGACAATTGTCACCTATCTATCATACATCCTCACTGAATTTTTAATTTAACATATTTAGAATATTTTATTTTTAGATATTTCCTTTAAAAAAAATTGAAAAAGTTCAAAAATAGGGATTATGACAATTGTCACCTATCTATGATACATCCTCACTTAATTTTTAATTTAACATGTTTAGAATATATATTTTTAGCTATTTGCTTTAAAAAAATTGAAAATAGTTCAAAAATAACGATTATGACAATTGTCACCTATCTATGATACATCCTCACTGAATTTTTAATTTAACTTGTTTAGAATATATATTTTTAGCTATTTCCTTTAAAAAAATTTGAAAAAGTTCAAAAATAGCGATTATGACAATTGTCACCTATCTATGATACATCCTCACTGAATTTTTAATTTAACATGTTTAGAATATATATTTTTAGATATTTCCTTTAAAAAAATTTGAAAAAGTTCAAAAATAGCGATTATGACAATTGTCACCTATCTATGATACATCCTCACTGAATTTTTAATTTAACATGTTTAGAATATATATTTTTAGATATATCCTTTAAAAAAATTTGAAAAAGTTCAATAGCGATTATGACAATTGTCACCTATCTATGATACATCCTCACTGAATTTTTGATTTAACATGTTTAGAATATATATTTTTAGCAATTTGCTTTAAAAAAACTCAAAAAAGTTCAAAAATAGCGATTATGACAATTACCACTTATCTATGGTACATCATCACTGAAATTTTGATTTAACATGCCTACAATATATATTTTTTATCTATTTCATTTAAAAAAGTTCAAAAATAACCATCATGACAAATGGCACTTTTCTATGGTACATCTTCACTTAAAAATTTTAAAATATAACTATGATGAATAGTTAATCAAGCATTATAATTTAAAGAAGCTTTAAGTAACTTTCCCGCCTATAATATTAATATATACTAAATGTTATTTGACTTTTGGTCGAAAAAAATGATCTATATATTGGGTTAGGGGTGAAAAAAAGCAACCCTAACTTTAAGTCGTCTTTAAAAAATAGATCCATATTTTGGGTCTGATTGAATGAAACGACCCGATGTTTGAGTCTGAGTCAGAAAAACGACCCAAACTTTGAGTTGGAGTCGAAAAATACGATCTAAACTTCAAGTTTGAGTCGAAAAATACGACCCAAACTTCAAGTTTGAGTCGAAAAATACGACCCAAATTTCAAGTTTGAGTCGAAAAATACAACCCAAATTTTGAGTCGGAGTCGTAAAAAACGACCCATATTTTGGGTCGAGGTCGTTTTTTTCGGCTTGGACTTGGGTCGGAGTCGAAAAAAACGACCCAAATTTTGGGTTGAAGTCGTTTTTTTCGGCTTGAACTCGGGTCGAAGTAGAAAAAAACGACCCAAACATTGAGTCGGAGTCGAATAAAACGACCCGAGCTTTGGGTCGGGGTCGCGACTCGCGGCGTTTTAACAACACTAATAGGGGTGAATAATTCTAAAAGAGAAATAGGGGGGAATAATTCTAGGTGGATCGGGGGAACTATTAGGAGAGAAGTAGGGGAAACCTTTAGGGAAGAATACTATGAAGATTCCTTAAATGAAATATAGTTTCCCGAGGAATGGACGGTCTGGACCGAGGACATGGAACGAAAAGGTTGAGGAAAAGCACGTAATACGAGGAGTGGAGAAGGAAATTAAGAAAACGGATCGGCATAACGAAACAGAATGGTGAAATGAAGAGAGGGAAATAAGAATGATCAAAGTGCAAGTAGGAATTAGTGGATAATTATCGAGATTTTTGATGAAGGTTTGAGGTGTCTAAGAGATTATGAAGTAGATGTTAAAATGAAGGAGGGCTGTGTGTCAAATTTTGTGGATTACGACGAGTACCGTTCGAATGGCGAAGAGAAGAAATAGAATTGGATCAATGGGTAAGGAAAGGAATTGTGTGCCCTGTAGAATATAGCGAGTAGGCAACACCCTTGGTGCTGGCGAATAAGGCCAACGGAAAAATCGGTTTGGGCGCAGATTTCTGAGTCAAACTAAACACGTGGGTTGTAGGAGTGAAATATCCCTTGCAACGAATTGAAGAGATATTGGCCAGTTTAGAGGGTAGTGAATATTTTTCAAAGGTGGATTTTTCAAATGCCTATTTACAGTCCGGGTGAAACCAGGAGTGTAAAAACTATTGACTATTACTAAGCGGAAGGGGTTATATGCATTTTGTAGATTGCCTTTTGGACTTAGTGTTTCGGTACCAATTTTTCAACGAACGATAGCAGCCGTTTTTCAAGGCCTAGAAGTAGTGTTGTTAATTAGTCGAGTTCTTTCTAAAAACTTTAGCGACTAAATTAGTCGATTAGTCGACTAAAACGACTAATTAGTCGACTAAAACGACTAATTTAGTTGACTAAAACAACTAATATAGTCGACTAAAAAGAGTAATATAGTCGACTAAAACAACTAATTTAGTCGACTAAAACGACTAATTTAGTCGGCATATAGGTAAAAATATATATTGTAAACATATTAAGTTAAAATTTATGTGAAGATTTACCATAGAAAAGTGACAATTGTCATAATCGTTATTTTTGAACTTTTTTGAATTTTTTCAAAGCAAATAGGTAAAAGATGTTAATATAAAATTTCAGTGAAGATTTACCATAGGTAAGTGACAATTTTAATAATCGTTATTTTTTAACTTTTTTGAATTTTTTTAAAGTAAATAGGTAAAAATATATATTGTCAAGATGTTAAAATAAAATTTCAGTGAAGATGTACCATAGAAAAGTGACAATTGTCATAATCGTTATTTTTTAACTTTTTGGAACTTTTTTAAAGTAAATAGGTAAAAATATATATTGTAAAGATGTTAAAACAAAATTTCAGTCATGATGTACCATAGAAAATTGACAATTGTCATAATCGTTATTTTTGAACTTTTTTGAATTTTTTCAAAGCAAATAGGTAAAAGATGTTAATAATATAAAATTTAATTGAAGATTTACCATAGATAAGTGACAATTGTTATAATCGTTATTTTTTAACTTTTTTGAATTTTTTTAAAGTAAATAGGTAAAAATATATATTGTCAAGATGTTAAAATAAAATTTCAGTGAAGATGTACCATAGAAAAGTTACAATTGTCATAATCATTATTTTTTAACTTTTTTAAATTTTTTTAAAGTAAATAGGTAAAAATATATATTGTAAAGATGTTAAAATAAAATTTCAGTGAAGATGTGCCATAGAAAAGTGACAATTGTCATAATCGTTATTTTTGAACTTTTGTGATTTTTTCAAAGCAAATAGGTGAAAATATATAATGTAAACATGTTAAGTTAAAATTTTAGTGAAGATACCACAAAAAAGTCACAATTGTCATAATCGTTATTTTTGAACTTTTTTGAATTTTTTTAAAGTAAATAGGTAAGAATATATATTGTAAAGATGTTAAAATAAAATTTCAGTGAAGATGTACCATAGAAAAGTGACAATTGTCATAATCGTTATTTTTTTAACTTTTTTGAATTTTTTAAAGTAAATAGGTAAAAATATATATTGTAAAAATGTTAAAATAAATTTCAGTGAAGATGTACCATAGAAGAGTGACAATTGTCATATTCGTTATTTTTTAATCTTTTTGAATTTTTTTAAAACAAATAGGTAAAAATATGTATTGTAGAGATGTTAAAATAAAGTTTCAGTGAAGAAGTACCATAGAAAAATGACAATTGTCATAATATATTTTTTTTCAACTTTTTTGTTGAAACGAGCTGACTTTATCCTACGCCCGTTATTATTAACTGCCATAATTGACGTGTATGGTTTCGCTAGTGTTGTTAATCGGCTTAGCCGAGTCGGCTCGAACAGAGCTGACTCAAATTTTGGGTCGTTTTTTTCGACCTCGACCCAAAATATGGGACGTTTTTATCGACCTCGACATGAGTCCAAGCCGAAAAAAACGATTTCGACCCAAAATATTGGTCGTTTTTTTCGACTCAGACTTGAAGCTTGGTTGTTTTTTTCGACTCAGACTTGAAGTTTATTTTTTTAAGGTCAATGTGTAAAAATATATTTTGTAAACATGTTAAATTTAAATTTCAGTGAAGATGTACCATAGGAAAGTGACAATTGTCATAATCGTCATTTTTAAACTTTTTTGAATTTTTTTAGACAAATGGGTAAAAATATATTTTGTAAACATGTTAAATTTAAACTTCAGTGAAGATGTACCATAGGAAAGTGAAAATTGTCATAATCGTCATTTTTGAACTTATTTGAATTTTTTTAAGGCAAATGGGTAAAAATATATTTGGTAAACATATTAGATTAAAATTTCATTGAAGATGTACCTTGAAAGTGACAATTGTCATTATCGTCATTTTTTGAACTTTTCTGAATTTTTTTTAGACAAATGGGTAAAAATATATTTTGTAAACATGTTAAATTTAAATTTCAGTGAAGATGTACCATAGGAAAGTGACAATTGTCATAATCGTCATTATTGAACTTTTTTCAATTTTTTTAAGGCAAATGGGTAAAAATATATTTTGTAAACATGTTAAATTAAAATTTCATTGAAGATGTATTTTGAAAGTGACAATTGTCATAATCGTCATTTTTGAACTTTTTTGAATTTTTTTTAGACAAATGGGTAAAAATAATAAGATTTTTACTATTTGATTAAATAGAGTTTAAAAATAATTATGTATCACTATTCTATGGCTTTTATTGAAATTTTAATTAACTAGTTTATTTATATTTTAACCATTTTCTTCAAAATATTCCAAATAAACTATCAACATGGCTATTTTAATTTTTTCAAGGTTTTTCATCACTGAAAAATTGATTTAACATGTTTACAAAATATATTTTTACCCATTTGCCTTAAAAAAATTGAAAAAAGTTTAAAAATGACGATAATGACAATTGTCACTTTCCTATTATACATCTTCACTGAAATTTAAATTTAACATGTTTACAAAATATATTTTTACCCATTTGTCTAAAAAAAGTTCAAAAATGACGATTATGACAATTGTCACTTTCCTATGGTACATCTTCAATGAAATTTTAATTTAACATGTTTACAAAATATATTTTTACCCATTTGCCTTAAAAAAAATTCAAAAAAGTTCAAAAATAACGATTATAACAATTGTCACTTTCCTATGGTATCTTCATTTAAATTTAAATTTAACATGTTTACAAAATATATTTTTACCCATTTGCCAGAAAAAAGTTCAAAAATGACGATTATGACAATTGCCACTTTCCTATGGTACATCTTCAATGAAATTTTAATTTAACATGTTTACAAAATATATTTTTACCCATTTGCCTTAAAAAAAATTCAAAAAAGTTCAAAAATAACGATTATAACAATTGTCACTTTCCTATGGTATCTTCACTTAAATTTAAATTTAACATGTTTACAAAATATATTTTTACCCATTTGCCAGAAAAAATTGAAAAAAGTTCAAAAATGACGATTATGACAATTGTCACTTTCCTATGGTATCTTCACTTTAAATTTAACATATTTACAAAATATATTTTTGCCCATTTGTCTAAAAAAAATTCAAAAAAGTTCAAAAATGACGATTATAACAATTCTTTCCTATGGTACATCTTCACTGAAATTTAAATTTAACATGTTTACAAAATATATTTTTACCCATTTTTCTAAAAAAAAGTTCAAAAATGACGATTATGATAATTGTCACTTTCCTATGGTACATCTTTACTGAAATTTTAATTTAACATGTTTGCAAAATATATTTTTACATATTTCCCTTAAAAAATAAACTTCAAGTCTGAGTAGAAAAAAACGACCCATATTTTGGGTCGAGGTCGTTTTTTCCGCTTGAATTCAGGTCGAGGTCGAAGAAAACGACTTGGGTCGGGGTCGCTACTCGTGGCGTTTTAACAACACTAGGTTTCGCTAACCTCGTTAGCTCTAAATTAAAATCATGATTGAAATAATATCTAGATTTCATAAATACTCATAAAACTTATTCAATTCATAGAAGAGTTTATAAACTTTTCAATAAAATTTAAAATATATAAATTATTATATATTTTAATAAAAATTAAAATTCTGTCATGTAAAAATCTTTTGAAAATTTCACAAAATTTTATTTCTAAATAAAAATTTTAGCAATCATTTATTAATGAAAACTATTACTATTTTATAATTATGTAATTTAACTTCTAATATTTTGCAATTATATTGACTTCAATATAATTGCTATAAGAAGGTTATAATATTGTATAACAAAATATTCAAAAATAGCTTTAAATTAGTGATCTGCATAGGGCCTAATTTTTCAGGCCCGTTCGAAAATTTTTTAAAAAAGTTTACGACGGATCGAAATTTTTTTTAGAAAAATTTACCGGCCGGCTCGAATTAATTTAAATACAGAAATTGATTTATATAATTTCTCTAATTAAACTATATTTATTATATGGTATCTAGTTTCTATAAATAAAAAATATTTATATTTTACATAAAAAATTAATCATAAAATTGATAAATTTATATCAAAAAATTTCTAAAACCCACCCGACCCGGCCCGAATTTTCTTAAAATATATTCGGACCCACCCAGCCCAAATCCAGTTTTTTTTAAAAACCCGACAGGACTTTGCAAATGGTATCTCTAAAGGTCCCTGATTTAAATATGATTTAAAATTTTACAATTACAATACTATTCTTAAAATTAATCTTTTTATTATATCAGTATATTATAAAAATTAATATCTTTTCTTAAATTAAAATTAAAATACCCCCTCCCCCCCCCCGTCTTGGTAAAAAAAAATTATTTAAAAAACAATGAATATCCAAAAAATAAAATTATTCCCCTCCCCTTTGGTGTCAGCTAGACGATAATTATAAGAATAAAAATATTTTAAGTTATTTATTTTTTTTATCTTGGAAAAAAATTATTATTAAAAATATAAACAATTAAATTAATATTAAAAAAATAACAAAATAAATAAAATATAATATTATCCCGAAACTTTTTATAAACACTTTTTTCATATGATCATTTTTAACTTATTTCTTCATTGTTTATTTTATTTTCTATCAAATTTACAATTCTTATATTAAAGTTTCGAAAATGACTTGTGAAATCTTTATTTAATGTAAATTTTATTTACATAATAAAAGATCAAAAAATATTTATTTTTCTATTTGTATTGCACATAATATAACGAAAAAATATATCTATATTATATAATAATTTAGTGTAATAATTTATTAAATTAATTGTTCAAAGGAATAGATCGGATTCCCTCTTCCATATATCGTATCGTATGTGTATAGAAGGCTGTGAAATTGAAATTAGTGAAATTAAGTTATAGGCTAGTAATAGCCTCAATTATATGAATTCTGTTATTGGGTTTGGGATATATAGAACTATATTGATTTTTCAAAATGCCAAAAAAATTCTCAATGGGTTTAATTGAGGGGAATAGGGTGGAAGATATACTATATTTTGATAGTTTTCTGTTATTATATGAGCTCGGTAAATGGGCGCTTTATCTATTATTATTAGCGAATTCAACGATAAAATGTATGATAATTTATCCAGGTAAGTTTTGAATTTTATTGATGCAAATGCTCCGTCTATAATAATGTATTTTTTGAAACCATTAATTTCTATGGTGCATAAACCCGATAGGTTTTTCCCCTTTAAGGAGGGAGTTTGACGGATGGCTTCTTAACCAGAGGTGCCCATCCATAGTGGGAAATGACGTGGGAATTGAAGCCTATTTCATCTAAATAGAATATATTTTGAAATGGCACGTTCATCATATTTAGGCAATATTCTTTACGAATATTTATAACATCTGGGGAATTTCGTCTATTGGGTTCTTTTCCAACCCTTTTCCTGCTCCATCCCATTGATTTAAGGGATCTAGATATTCGCGAATCACTCATTTTGAGATGAGGTGGTAAATTTTCCACTATATCTTTTATCGTCAATCCATTATTATTTTCTAGTAGCTGTATAATTTTAGATTTTAATTCTGAATCATCCTTTTTGTATTTTCCTCTTTGATGGATTATGTAATCGGCCAAGGGGGCACAATAGTATTCGGGGAATGGTACATCTTCACTGAAATTTTATCTTAAAATATATAATTTTTACCTATTTACTTTAGAAAAATTCAAAAAAGTTAAAAAATAACGATTATGACAATTGTCACTTTTCTATGGTACATCTTCACTGAAATTTTAATTTATCTTGTTTACAATATATATTTTTAGCTATTTATTTGTAAAAAATTCAAAAAAGTTCAAAAATAAATATTATGACAATTGTCACTTTTCTATGGTACATCTTCACTGAAATTTTAATTTAACTTGTTTACAATATATATTTTTACCTATTTATAAAAAAATTCTAAAAAATTAAAAAATAACGATTATGACAATTGTCACTTTTCTATAGTTACCTATTTACTTTAAAAAAATTTAAAAAATAACGATTATGACAATTGTCACTTTTCTATAGTACATCTTCACTCAAATTTTATTTTAACATCTTTACAATATATATTTTTAACTATTTACTTTAATAAAATTCAAAAAAGTTAAAAAATAACGATTATGACAATTGTCACTTTTCTATGGTACATCTTCATTGAAATTTTATTTTAACATCTTTACAATATATATTTTTACCTATTTACTTTTAAAAAAGTTAAAAAATAACGAAAATTCAAAAAAGTTAAAAAATAACTATTATGGCAATACTCACTTTTCTATGGTAAATCTTCACTGATATTTTATTTTAACATCTTTACAATATATATTTTTAACTATTTACTTTAAAAAAATTCAAAAAAGTTAAAAAAATAACGATTATGACAATTGTCTCTTTTCTATGGTACATCTTAACTGAAATTTTATTTTAACATCTTTACAATATATATTTTTACCTATTTACTTTAAAAAAGTTCAAAAATAACGATTATGACAATTGTCACTTTTCTATGGTACATCTTCACTGAAATTTTATTTTAACATCTTTTCAATATATATTTTAACCTATTTACTTTAAAAAAATTCCAAAAAGTTAAAAAAATAACGATTATGACAATTGTCACTTTTCTATGGTACATCTTCACTGAAATATTTTAACATCTTTACAATATATATTTTTACCTATTTGCTTTGAAAAAATTCAAAAAAGTTCAAAAATAACGATTATGACAATTGTCAATTTTCTATGGTACATCTTCACTGAAATTTTATTTTAACATCTTTACAATATATATTTTAACCTATTTTTAAAAAAGTTTAAAAAAAGTTAAAAAATAGCTGTTAAAGTTATGAAAAAAAAGAGTTTTTTTAATTTATTATTTGAGAGATGAATATAAAAATTATCCTTAATGAACTTGAATGTACGGAGAATATGATTGTTTATTTTAAATTTTGCATATAATATTTTTTTTTGAATATTAATTTTTGTTATTAACATATAAAAACCCGTTATTCTTAACGAACTTGAATGTACGGAGAATACTACTGTTTATTTTAATTTTGCATATAAAATTTTTTTTGAATATTAATTTTTTTCATTAACATATAAAAACCCGTATTTTGTGAATTGATAATTTATTCATTATATTTAATTTTTTTGTTACATAATTTGGATTAACAAGATTGGATTAATAAAATTGGAGTAATAAAATTGAATCATTAAAGGTATTATTATATTTATATTGAATATATTTATCTTACTAATTATACCAAAAACATTGAAATTCAACACTGGTCCGAAGAGTAAAAATACTCAGGGACCACAAATTTTCAGTCTAATAAATAGACTATACAATTAGATTTAGAAGAAATAAATTGTGATTAGAAGTCAATTCTTTGTATATATCAGCGTATTTAAGGTAAAAAATAATAAATATAATATATACATATATACATATATATATTATTATACATATATATTTTCTGTTCTTTTATTTTTAATGCCGTTTTATGCTTTGATTTTAATCATAATATTAATTACATTGTTGTATAATTTTGGCCGCAGCGTTAAGTTATTTGTGATTAAAATTATTTTGAATTCTTTGTAATGTATATAAGTCAAATTATTTTAAGGAATTTATTGTTTGAAAATATAATGGTAATAATATTTTCGGTAATAGTTGTAGCATTTTTATTAGGTTTAATTTTAGGTAGAAATACATCGTACATAAAAATAGAAAATAAAGAATTAGATAAGATAAAAAATATATTAAATGAGAAAAATAAGGAGAGAAACATAAACATTTCTAGAAGTACAGAGATTTTCAGACGAATTAGTTGCCATAGTGTGGTCAGTAAGGCCATATGTCGCGTGATTGTGATTTAACAAAGGATTTGAAATGCGCGAGATGTGGCAAGAATGGCCATGTAGCTATAAGATGCAGAGTAAACAATTTGATTTTAAGGTGCAATATTTGTGGCCAGGATGGACACACTCAAGAGAAATGTAACAAATGACTAAGAAAGAAATATTTTAATAATGAATTTTATAATAATAATAATTTTTTTAATGTTGATAATTTGTTAGCAAATAGGAATAAATATTTTAATTTTAATAATAAATTTGGTAATAATGGTTTTTCTAATTTTAGTTCAGGTAAGAATAAGCATTTTAATTTTAATGATAGATTTGATAATTATAATAATTTGTTTAATGTTAATAATTGTAGTAAAAATAAGTATTTTAATTTTAATAATGATAATTTGGATAATGTTGATAGTGCAAGTAAGATTAATTATTGTAATAAGAACGATAAATTTTGTGATAATAAAAAGTGTTTTAACATCGATAATTATAATTCAAGCGATATTAATAGAAGTGACATATAAATAAAAAGTAGAGATTTTGAAATATATAGAATTAAAAATACAACTTGTGTAGATGTACGAAAAATGAAATTAGAGAATTTTTTGAAGAATAGATGCCCGATATGGATGAAGCAGAAATTTGTTTTTTATTAGATACAGGAGCAGAAATTAGTTTGATAAGTATTAAGGATTTTATGAGATTTTGGTCAGAGAAAGAATTTGTTACAAAAAAGATAAGAGCCAAACAATTGGATGGTAGCGTGGTGAAAATTTTAGGGTATTATAGGGTAAGGTTACCAGGAGTTAATAAAAGTATAAATTTGTGGATAACTACGTAGAAAATTGAACCAATTTTAGGTTGGTTCAATTTAAGAACGTTAGGTCCAATTTATAATTGGTGGAATTTTTTCGAAACTATCCCTGTAGGTAATGATGAAAATAGTGAAATAATAAGGAGTGATTTTGAGAAAATTAAGTTACCTAGTATAGAAGTAGAAATCGAACACCAGAGTTTTTGATTAAATATAGAGATAAAGAGAATAAGATTTCAAGAGATATAAAGTCTTTAGAGGTAACACCCGTTGAAATCAACAAACAGATAATTAAGAAGACAGTAGAACTGGAAGAGATTATCGAAAATAAATACAGCCATGAAATAAGTATGATTGTAGATCAGTACTTGGAGGTTTTTAAAGAAGAGTTAAGGGCACTAAAAGATGTTGAAGTAAATATAAAATTATTAGAAAATTACCAGCCTAAATTTTGTGGAGTAAGGAGATTGCCCTTTTCTTGGTTAAAAGAAGTCGATAAAGAATTAAATAAATGGTTAGAAGAAGGCATAATACGACCTATAGCGCATAGTGAGTGGGCGACACCGTTAGTCCCCATTAGAAAAGCAGATAATAGTTTAAGATTATGCATAGATTATAGAGTTTCGTTAAATCCATGGATTAGCACAGTTAGTTATCCATTACCGAGGATAGAACAATTATTAGCAAATCTAGGAGCAACAATTTTTTTGAAGATTGATTTTTCTAACGATTATTTACAGATTAAAGTGAACGAGAACACGAGTAAGATGTTGACAATTACGAAGCATAGAGGATTATTTGCACTTTGTCGCTTACCATTTGGTTTGAAAGTTTCGGATGCGATATTTCAGAGAACAATGACTTCTTTATTTCAAGGGTTAATGGGAATTATGTATTATTTAGATGATGTTTTAATATCAGGTAGAACCGAAGAAGAACATAATTCTAGATTAGTTAAGGTGTTAGATATAATATTAGAGAATGGTTTAGCGAATATGAAGAAAAGCGTTTTCGGAGTAAGAGAAATAAAGTACTTAGGACACTTTATAAAAGGAAACGTAATTACTCCGATTGCCAAAATTTAGACTAGATAGTAAACATGAGGGCGCCAAATAATAAGTCTGAATTACAGTCATTTTTAGGAGCTACAAATTATTACCATCGTTTTATTCAAGATTTTGCTGAAATTGCTACACCATTATATAATCTATTAAAGAAAAATAAAAGGTTCGAGTGGGGAGCAGCACAGGAAGAAAGTTTTAAAAAATTGAAGATAAAGTTGTTAGAGAAACCTATGTTGATGTGCTTTAATGAGGAATTAGATATTGTTTTAGCAGTGGACGCATCTAATGAAGGTATAGGAGGAGCTTTATCACAAGTAGTTGAAAATGTAAGACCGATTTTATTTGTGTCAAGACAGTTTAATAAGGCTGAAAGAAATTATTCAACTATAAAAAGGGAAGCCTTAGCAGTCAAGTTTGGTTTAACCAAATGTAGAGAGTATTTGTTAGGCCGGAGATTTTTGTTATATACAGATCACAAACCGCTGGTAGCTTTTTAAAAGAGATAATAAGGAGTTGATGATGTCACCAAGGTTACAGAAATGGCTGATGTTGTTAGGGAATTTTGATTTCGAAATAAGATTCAGAGCGGGTAAACAAAATTGTTTACCAGATATATTACCGAGATTATGTGATAAGGACTTAGAAGACAAGGAAATAGAGCCAATAATAAATAGTTTAGAATATAGTGAAGAAGAGGAACTAAATAGTAATGTGATAAGAGCTTTAAAGATGGACACAAGAGAAAGGCCGATAACTTTAGAGCTAGTAGACATGATTTCCCAGCAGGATGAAAAATTAATGAGAATTAGAGCCTGTTTGAAGGGAGATAAAGAATGGGAAGATAGAGACCAGGCCTTTAAAAACAACAGTAGAGGTGAATTGAATATAGAAGACAATTGTTTAATGAGAGGATATCGTTTAGTGATACCAAGTCGGTTAAGGAAAGACATGTTAGCAGCCGTACATACAGGACATCAGAGCATAGAAAGAATGAAGAATAAGGCGAGGGAATACATTTGGTGGCCCAGAATGAATAATGAAATTGAAGAATTAGCTAAGAGTTGTGAAACATGTAGTAAGTGTGCGAATGTACCTGCAAAAGTTAGGGGAGACAAATGGCCAGAAACAGATGTACCCTGTGAAAGAATACACGTAGATTTTTTAGAATATGAAAGGAAGAAATATTTTATAATGGTGCAGGTTCGAAATGGATAGATTGTCAACAGGTATCTGGTCTGACGAAGAATGTATCATTGAATAGGGTAAAAGACTTCGTAATGGATTAATGAAGACCTTAGTATCAGATGGTGGTCCAGTATTTATAGGCAGAGATTTTGACAAATTTTGTGATAGATGGAAGATTGAGCATTTATTAGCACCACCACATTACCCGAGAAGTAATGGACAAGCGGAGAGAATGGTAGCTCTAGTTAAGAGTTGGTTAAAAAAGGAAAAATATGGAGAAGGAAAATGGTGGTTATTACTATCAGCGTACAACAATACCAAGAGAAGCAAAGGATACTCACCAGCAGTGATATTTTTAGGTAGAAAAACTAGAACTGAATTAGATTTTCTGAAAGAAAGAATAGAACAGAAAGAGGTTATAATTAATGACAGATTTAAGATCAGAAGCCTAGTTTGGATACTACTTTTGATGGCCCAGTTAAATGTGGGAAAGGTATAGTGAAGAAGAATATAGGAAGAAAGAAGGTGGAGGTAGAAATTGAAGGAAGAGTAGGATTAGTTTGGAGACATATTAAACAATTAAGATCTAGGTGTCTAGGTTAGGAATAAATGGCGGTGTGAATCGATTAATTTGCTTTGATGTTGAGAATGCTGATAGACATAATTGATTTGTTTTTTAACAAGTCTGCGAGAATTATGAGAATCATGATGTTGGGAATGCTGATAGACATAATTGATTTGTTTTTTAACAAGTCTGCGAGAATTATGAGAATCATGATGTTGAGAATGCTGATAGACATAATTGATTTGTTTTTTAACAAGTCTATGAGAGTTATGATAATCATAATGTTGACGTATGAAGTACACAATTAGTGGAATAGGTCGGCTGAAGGGATGAACAATTTGATATTACATCTGACATAAGGTAAGAGAGAATGAGAGAGGTATAAGTTAGTACGAGAATAATTATGAGTATTTAGAATTAGGAAGTAGGTGAATTATATGAGATAAATAAATGATAATATATAGTATATTTTTAGCTTAAGTCCGTTATAGATGGCTTCGTACGTTCGAGTGGGCAACTTTATTTTGAAGATAGAAATTAGAATGGTTGATGGATCAGCCGAATCTAGAAGATGGGTAGACGCCGCCAGAGAAGAGGCACAGATCAGGTATGGAGATATGACGGTAGATAGACCCGCAGGCTGGTCATACAATCGTAGAAGAGAACGGGATTGGGGATCTCGAAGAAGAATGTCGTGCTGGTATTGTGGGGGAGATCATAATTTACGGAGGTGTCCCACGATTAGCACAGACAATAACATATTAGTAGTACAGGAGGAAGAACCGATGGGAGGACAAGGTAGCAGTATATGAGTGGTAGAAAAGTCGAAGTGAAAAGGTGTTAAAGTTATGAAAAAAAGGAGTTTTTTTTATTATATTATTTGAATATTAAAATGAGAGATGAATATAAAAATTATCCTTAACGAACTTGAATGTACGGAGAATATGATTGTTTATTTTAAATTTTGCATAAAAATTTTTTTTTAAATATTAATTTTTGTTATTAACATATAAAAACCCGTTATTCTTAACGAACTTTAATGTACGGAGAATACTATTGTTTATTTTAATTTTGCATATAAAATTTTTTTTGAATATTAATTTTTTTCATTAACATATAAAAACCCGTATTTTGTGAATCGATAATTCATTCATTATATTTAATTTTTTTTGTTACATAATTTGGATTAATAAAATTGGAGTAATAAATTGAATCATTAAAGGTATTATTATATTTATATTGAATATATTTATCTTGCTAATTATACCAAAAACCCCGAAATTCAACAATAGCGATTATGACAATTGTCATCTTCTATGGTACATCTTAACTGAAATTTTATTTTTACATCTTTACAAACATATATTTTTACCTAAAAAATTTAAAAAAACTTTAAAAATAACGATTACGACTTAATTTAGTCGACTTAATTTGTTTTTTTAGTCGACTTAATTAGTTCTTTTAGTCGACTAAATTAGTCGTTTTTGCGACTATATTAGTCGTTTTAGTCGACTATATTGATCGTTTTAGTCGACTATATTAGTCGTTTTAGTCGACTAATAGACTAATTTAGTTGCTAAAGTTTTTAGTCGAATTTTTTGACTAAAACTATTAGTTAGTCGACTAAATTTAGTCGATTAACAACACTACCTAGAAGAGATCTTTTATTATATGAATGATGTATTGGTGACGGGAAATACCCTTAACAATATGAAAAGAGGTTGGAGGAGGTGATTAGAAGAATTTAGGGTTGCAGGCAAGCACTGAGAAAAGTGTGTTAGGAGTGACGGAAGTCGTATATTTGGGGCATAAAATCACTGGAAACTGTTAGGCCATTGGACAAAAATATGACTGGGATTACGAATATGCTGAGATCAAATAATAACGTAGAGATGCAGGCCTTTCTTAGAATGGTAAATTATTATAACCGATTTATGGAGGGTTTCGCGCAAATAGCAGCGTCGTTGAATAAATAAGAAAGGAGAAAAATTTTATTGAAGGAATGAACAGGAGGAGGCCTTTGAGGCGTTAAAATCTAGGATCGAAAGAGAAGCAGTTCTAGTGTGGTTTAATTATGATATGGAAGTAGTGTTAAAGGTGTAGGATTATCACATTGTGTAGACGGCCTGGAGAGACCTATTTTGTTTTTCTCAAGAATTTTTAGATAGGAGGAAACCAGATATTCGGTTATCGAGCAAGAAGCGTTGGCCGTTTTTGGATTAATAAAATGCCGAGTGAACTTAATAGAGCGTAGATTTATAGTATATACGGATCACAAACCGCTGGTGCATCTTTTAGGAAGGATAATGTTATAGTTGTAGCTTAGATTACAAAGATGGTTATTATTGGTGGGCAGTTTTGACTTACAATTAAAGTATCGGAAGGGAAGAGAAAATTATTTACCGGATATTCTTTCTAGATTTGGGGCTGGAGAGAATTTCGAGGAAAATGAGGCAAAGGATGTGGATGAAGAGGATGAGCATGGATTGATTAGGAAGATGGTAAGAATATCTAAAGGAGGATTAGTACGTGGGAACTGTTGTACTAAGAAGAGTTATATGTTTCTTTTTATTATTAGTTGTACGCCGTTAAGGTAGTTTTTTTTTTAATTGTAACATTGATGGTGTTTATGTATTTTTTGTTGCGATATTATTATTTTTTTATATATTACTATATTAATTTTTTCGCGTAAGAATTATTAAAAAAAGAATTATTTTTATCATTAACTTTTTTGTATAAAATATTAATTTTTTTTGTATTATGAAAATAAAAAGAAGTCCTTTAGGAAAAACTAGAAGCTAAGTTATAAAAAGTAATAAAGAAAAAGTTACAAAGAACAAGTTACAAAGAACAAGTTACAAAAGGAACAACTCAAAAATGCCACATTAAAAGATCGCGAATTAACACGCATCAAAGCATGCATAAAGGGGGGGGGGGGGATATGGCGAGACGGAGACAACACTTTTATATATATAGAAAAAGAATTGGCCATAGTGGATGAATGTGTTGTACGAAGGTATAGAGGTGTAGTACCGTTTAAATTAAGATATGCAGTGTTGACAATGATTCATGCGGGGGATCAAGTAGTGGGGAAGATAAAACAATAGGGTAGAGAATATGTGTGGTGGCCAGAGATGAATAGAGATATCGAGAATACCAGCAGGAGTTATTTGATGTGCAATATGTGGGCCACGATGCCCCATAAAGACAAGAAAAGTGTTTGGCCAAAGGGACCCAGCCATGTAAGCTGATACAAATAGACTTTTTCAACTTTTAAAATAAGATATATTTACTCGCTGTGGAGGTTGGAGTACGAAGAAGTAAAAGGGGGTTAACGACTCAAGTGGTAGTGAAAACGTTGAAAAATCGATGGGCCAGGAGTAGCTCGTACGATACTATCCAATGGAGGTCCAGCTATTATCAGTGTACAGGTTTCCATGTTTTGCATGGAAACTTGGGGTAAAACATATTTTAGCACCGCCATTTCATCCGAGCTCAAATGGTCCCACGGAGAGGATGGTGTCGGTTGTTAAGAAAATCGAAGTATGGGGAAGGTGAAATTCGGATAGCGGTAGTTGTTAAACGGCTCGTTTTGAGCCGATTTTTAAAAACGACTAACTCAAAATTTTAGCCAGAAAAATAATGCCCTAAACCCAGAGATTTCAATAATACATGTATAGACCTTTGCTCCTTCAATGAGCAAAATCTTCAGGCTTGCGTAATATTTTTCTGGATGATGTATTGAGTTAGCCGTTTTTAAAAATCGGCTCAAAACGAGCCATTTAACAACACTAGCGGTAGCGTATTACATCAACAGTCAAAAACGAGAAGAACAATATCCGGCAGAGAAGTTTTTTAGGGAGGAGAACCCGGATATTATTGGATTTATTATAGCAGAAACCGAAACAAGGTGGAAGAGGAGATAAGTGATACGTCTGAATTCGTAGTGGGACAGACCATGGGGGTACAAGAAAATGGGAATCTGGGGTGATTATGGAAAACAATGGGCACAAATTAAATCAAGTAAAATTCACAGACGGATGAGAGGGAATTCGGCATCGAGATCAATTGAAAAAGGGCGTGGAACCTGGGAGATTACGATCGGGAGTATGAATGGAGGAAGTATTTGATCGGAAATTCGTGGTGTAAAAATATTAATATAGTGCTTAATATATCTCATGAAAATCTGAGAGGGCAATTAGAGCAAAGATTGGATATGGATATGGTTTGACTCAGCACCTTTGCGATTGATAATAATAATGAAAAGTGGCAATCACCGGCAAACAAAAGGAGGATACTCAAAGTGCTAATACCTTTTAAATTTGTGAAAACAGCATAAAATGACAATAATTATGCCGGAAATGAGGTTGAAGTGCAACGTTTGGTTTTCGATTAGTGGGGGCGTGTTTTAATATATTTTTTTGAATTTTGCGTATTCATCGTCATATAACTTTCAGTTTTGCGTAATCATTGTAATATTTTTTTGGTTATTTTGTCAAGTCATCATTATCAAAATTAATAGATTTTGTTTTTATGATTAGAAATATTATTAATAAATTTATATTTATTTGTCAAAATGTGTAAGATATAAAAAGCCTTAAATAAAAGGTAAAATCATTCTTAACTTATATTTTTTCAAAGTATTAAATTAATTATATTTTGTTTTTTCGCTTATTATCATTCAATATTTAATGAATATAGAATTATTATAATCAAATAATCCTTAACACGTATGAAATAAATAAAATTATTACTGTCTTGCGTATTTTTGAGTTTTCGCGTTTCGTTGTGTTTTTGGGTTTTCATTTTTGTGTGTCTCGTGTTTTTAATAAATATATATTGATTTTTTTAAGTTAAAAAAGAAAATCTTTTTTTTTGTTATTGCCTTTAGGTATAAAATAAATATCTTTGAAATAAAACGAAAATTTAAAATCAATATATCTAACACAAGGAAAAGGCAATAATAAATATGAATATGGATTAGGCGAAAATGTATTCATAAAATTATTAAAGACAAAAACCAAATTATCATAAAATATATTTTGATGATTTTTTTTAACCTTATTTAAACTTTGTCATACTTAAAACAAATGGGATATTTTACAATTGGAACTGTGAGGGATAATAGAATAGAGCATTGCCCAGTTGAATCTATAAAAGCTGTGGCAAAAAATAAAGGATATTATGATTATAGATTTGAAAAATCAAACAAATTATTAATAGTTCGTTAAAATGATAATTCGGTGGTGATTGTTGCATCCACATGCCAAACCATCTCTTTGATTTCTAATGTTTCAAGGTATTCTAAGAAAATATCTTCTAAAATAAAAATTCCCTAGTCAAATATGATCACTGCTTGTAACAAACACATGGGTGGTGATCTATGTGATAATCTCATATCTAACATATAGAATAAAAATAAGAGGGAAAAAATGGTGGTGGACAATATTCACCAATTTTATTGATGTACCTTTTTTAAATTCGTGGCAAATGTGCGTGAATCGAGATGACGACAAGAAGAGTTTACTTCATTAGGCGAGTAGTTACTACCTACCTCCTTCGAACACCAGTAAAGATTGAAAAAAGTTACCATTACATAGTGAAAACCCTACCGATTCATCTGGACATTATTTATCCAAAATTATAAATGGAAAAAGACGTAGATGCAGATATTGCCATATATATGTGCCAAATATGTCAAATGACACTTTATATTAAATGATTCAAAGATTTTCATAATATATAAACATTTTCTCTTTTTTATTATAAATTACAAATAAAGAATAAAGATTTCTGTTGTTTTTTGATCTCATAGTATTATACATAATTTTTATCTTTTTTATCTTAATGGTTAACGGTGCAGATATGCAGCAGGCTAGATTTTCTATTTAGGATTATTTTTTTTGGCTGATTTTTTTTAGAATCCTATTTGGGCATTAATCAATATAATTTTAAAAAATTGAGCATTTTTATGTTTCCAAAAGCTTGGCTCAGTTTATGCTTAGAACTAACGTCATAGTTTACATTTTGTTTACAACTCAGTTTCTTTTCTCGGTTCCCATATTTGAGTGAGGAATTGAGAGTTCTCGTCAGGCATTAAATATTAGTGCACGCCAGATATATAGTTTTTTATATTTCCCATTTTAGCACGATATCTATTTTGGTAATTAACGAATTAAATTATTAGACAATTATGATCTGAACATTGATAAAATTTACGAATAAATTTATTTAGTCACTTTATAATCTTAAGGTTGGCCAAAATCTTGTTGCTAATTATTTTTTCCTTTATACTGGCTGTCGCAGATGTTAAATTAAAGACGGAGAAAAATGTTTCTTCTTTAAAAAAAAAAGAATGTCAATCAAGATATATATTTTTGATTATTTTTAATTTTGATAAAAAAAATGATTATTCTGTATTTTCATGGTGATTTTATTTTTATTGGATTTTATGGAAAGTGCAAGAAAATATTTTTAAATAAAAGCAATTATTAGTGATATTATTTGTCATATTTTTGGGGACGATTTTTTTATTATAAACTTGTGGAAGACTTTTTTATTGGTTACCGTAACCACCAGGATTTAGGGTTATAGCGTATTATAAAAAAAAATTTTTGAAGGCAATTCAAAGTGACACAGTTCACATTGGCAAAAAAATTTTCCAATTTGGATGTAAAGGTAAAAGAATTTTTTTTATATACACAACACAATTTGTATTGATAAATAGTTTTGAATTAGATGTAAAATAATTTAAAATTTTGTAGGATAAAATTTGTAGATTAATTCGGTTGGATAAAGTAAAAGCAAATTTTTTTTTAAATATTTTGAAATTATTTATTTTAACACGCCAATTTTAAAGTAATATAAATAATGAGATGGGCTTTATGCTTAATTTTGATATTGAGCTAGCTTATTTGATAAGATTTCCTGGTATCAGGATATTAGTTATCAAATGTTTATAAAATTGTTGATAAATTTAATGTAAATAATTCGTTTGTGACAATATTATTATTGGTCCTAATATATGGGTTATTTATTATAATAAAATTTTTACTTGATTTGAAAAAAAATACTGTGGTGTCAGATTTATCTCGTAATATTCAAGAATGTGTGGAGAGATCAGTTATGGTTAGAGGTCTGCAAAGTAATTTTTCGCAGCCCGAGCCCGACCCGAGCCCGAGAACACATTTTTTAGTCCGACCCGAGCCCGAATAAAATTTTACAATTTGAGTTTGAATATTATGATAACCAAAAAAAAATTATGTGTATTTATTCATCATAACCTTAAATAAAAGTTTATTTGACGGCCATAATCTAGTCAAGTATTAAGTTGCATTTTATTTAATTTATAAAAAATATTATAAAAAAGTTAAAATACAATCGAATCTAAAAATTATAAATAATTTAACCATATTTTCATATATTTGTTATCAGCACATCGACCCTTTTTCATATATGCGTTTAATTTTGGAAATAATTTATTGCGTGTACCATCAACAGTGTCTATTAAATTTCTAGAAATTGTCGTGAGATTTGGAATAATGCTTTTAACATCAATATTTATATATATTGAGCCAATTTTGGCAAAATCTTGGCAACAATCAACAAAGCCTTTCCCATGAATTGCATCAAATGATCTCAAATCACGTCCACAAATCATGATCTTTTTTTTAATTTTGGCACAACTTTTGAGTTTTATGGGATCAGTACCAAAAAGGCTATCAATTGTTAATTTAATCTTTTTACTCTCTATTGTAAATACGCATTTATGCCTTTTTAGTTGATTTAAGCCTAAAATAATTTCATAATATCATATATTTTATGTATGTTGTTATAGAATTATAAGTGGCAAAATTGCAATTTACATAATTAAGTTTTTCTTTGTTTTCATCATCTATAAATGAAAACGTTTTCCAGACCGCAGATTTTCCATTGACATTTTCCCTTACTTAATATTCATTGCTCTTAATCTTTTCACCAATTTTTTTTAATTTGGCATCCATTGAAATAATTTTTTTAAGATGAGAATATGAGGCTATTTAATTAAATAGATATTAGTAAAATATATTTTATTTAACTTGATAGAATATGATGAAAGTAAAGCAGTGGCGTAGCCAGGATCACTATAGTTGCTAAAATGAAAGTAACGAAATACAAAAATTCTTTCAGAAAGAAATAGCGAAATACCAAAAATCCATATATATTTTTTTTTTACCTTTATCCTATTTTAAGTATTAATTATAGATCTTTTACCTCTTCATCTTTTAAATATTAATTATAGATCTTTTCTTCCTTTCTTCTTTAATTATTAATTAATGAATCCTTTCTTCTCAAATATTTCTTTATTCATAAATTTCCATAAAAATAATAAGTGATAGTATATACATAAATTTCTCTTTTTTTAAAACAAAAATAAACATCTTTTTCCTTTGTTACCACTGTATTTTTCTTTTTCCACAAAGATAAACAAAATACATGGCTAACAACAGGTTCGTAAATATATATATAAATTAATTATAATCCTTTAAAATATAATAAATTTTTATCATACTAATACAACACGTCCACCCTATTAAGGCTTAGTGTATATAATATCCTTTAATCTTCCTCTTCTAATAATGCCATTTCTTCCATATAACTCAGGATATATCCAATCTCCAATTCATCTTTCATTCCACCCAATAATTCCCTTTCTTCCTTCTTCTGTAGCCATATATCTTTCTCTTGAATCATAACAGGTAATGTTTTCTTCTCCGATTCTATATTCACCTTACTGAAATCTCCTCGACATTTATTTTTGACATCTAAAGGATACTTGTCAAATTGAAACTCTTTAGAAGCTACTACTGTTTTAATCCTTTGTATTCTTTTCCTTCGATTCCTAAATCTTTTCCCTTGACACTGAATTTTTAAATGTCCCCACTTTCTACAACGAAAACATTGTTCCATCCGCTTTATATCAAATCGATTCGACAAAATACATTCTTCTTCTTTTTCATCCGCCATCAGTTTCTCCCACGTTATGCTTGTGTTTCCATTCATTTGTTGCCTCCATTTATCCTCCCACTTTATCGACAATGGATAATAATTAATTGGTAATATCACATTTTTCATGATATGTGTCTTAAAATGAATGTATGATACATTTGCCATCAAATCTTTAAAAAATGCAAAAATAAATATATATCTTTTCCCCCTCCCAGCTCTATGTATAAATTATTCTACTCTAATTTTTGTTTGATCATAGTGACGAATACCCTCCATCCCATTTTCAAATTTTATACGATTTAATTTTTTTCCTAAATTTTCTATTACTATCCCTCTTTCCCATAATTTATCCTTATTATTATAACATCTAGCCCATACCATTTGACGCATATGATATAATGTACTATTGATTTTCTGTGATAAAACCTCTATATCACATCTTGGTTTTATAAGATCCAATAATACTTTCGTCCTTCCCCAAAAATCTTTCAGTTGGAGTAAAACCTCCACAGTTTTTGGAATTATTATAATATAATTGTGCAATCCACACTTTAATTTTTTTCATATTTGGCTTTCTTTAACCAATTTTGAACAATGGCCACCATCCTTTCAGCTTGTCCATTAGAACTAGGATGATATGGTGGTGCCAAAATATGTTAAGTTTGTGTGTTAGCACAAAATTGTTTAAAATTTTCGCTAATGAAAGCTGGACCGCCATCAGAAACATCCCGAATTTTGCCCATAAATTTTGTAATTTTTTAATTACAATATTAGTAGTTAAACCATGTACTTCCTCATGTTCAATCCATTTTAAATATGAGTCTACTACTAAAAAATATGATCTTTTATTTAAATCAAAAAAATCGACGTGTATTCGTTCCCACGGTCGACTTGTTTTTGGCCAAATATTACCTACTTCTTTATGTGTTGGAAAAAGTATTGCAAGGCACACATTTTTTTGTAATATATTCAATTTCCTCATTCATACCCGACCACCATATATATTCCCTAGCCCATTGTTTCATTATTTCAATGCCTTGATGACCGGCATGTAAAATTATAAACAACTTATTTCTTAATTTTCTAGGAATTACTGCTCGATTTATTCTAATAACACAATCATCCACTATAGATAATTTTGTTTGTATCCTTTTATAATTATTAAGATTGTTCTTCCACTTTATAGTCCCTATTAAACATAATCTTACCTGTCTTAATTCCTTATCCCTTATACTATGTTTCCTGAGTTCATCCCACGTAGTAAAACCCCCCTTTAATATGTGAGATAAATTACGGATTATTGTTTCATCTTCTTGCGAAGATTCTATATTATTTATTTTAAAACTTTCAGTATTCGATCCCAATCTGAATAAAATATCAGGTAGATGATTTTCCCTACCTCTTCAATATTTAAGCTCTAAATTGAAACTACCTACCAATAATAACCACCTTTGCAGTCTAGGTGATAACATTAATTATTTGTTATTTTTCTTAAACAAATGAATTAACGGCTTATGGTCGGTATAGACTGTAAATTTTTTACCAATTAAATATCCCTACATTTAGTTACAAAAACTACTGATAGTGCCTCTTGCTCAATCACTGAATATCGGGTTTCTGCATCATGCACACCTTTATTAGATGCACCCACCGCCAATATTATGGGTAAATCATTATTAAAACAACTTAAAATTGGCTCTTCACCAATCTTTTGTTTCAATAATTCAAAGGCCATTTGTTGAGATTCCTTTCATTCAAAATGAATACCCTTCCTTAATAAATGATACAATGGAGCAGCTATACTAGCAAATTCTCCTATTAACCTATGGTAATAATTTACCATACCCAGAAATGATTGAACTTCGGACTATTTTTGGGTTGTTGTAAATTAGCTATATTTTTTGAATTTTTATCTAGAGGTTTTACTTCCAACCCCTTTATGGTATGACCCTTGATAAACTATTTCAGTTACTCCTAAGACACTTTTCTCTCGACTGGCCCTTAAACCCTTCTCAAAAATTCTCTTAAAAACCTCTTATAACCTCTGATTATGTTGTTCTGGTGTTACACCTGTAATCAATACATCATTCATATAATAGAAAACCCCTTCTAAACTTTGAAAAACGGATGCCATTGTGCGCTGAAATATTGGAGCTGATACGCTAAGACCAAAAGGCAATCGACAAAACGCAAATAAACCCTTAGATGTGGTAATTGTAAATATACGTATATCTTCCCTAAGAGGTAATTGTAAATATGCTGTGGAAAAATCAATTTTAGAGAAATATTTACTTACCTTTAAATTAGCTAAAATCTCCTCAATTCGAGGTAATGGATATTTAAACTCCACTACCCACGGATTGAGAGTGACCCGAAAGTAGGCGCAAAGCCTCAACTTTCCATTCGATTTTCTGATCGGAACCAAAGATGTGGCCCATATTTATACCTTTTTCCTTTTTTAAGTATTAATTATAGATCTTTTACCTCTTCACCTTTTAAATATTAATTATAGATCTTTTCTTCCTTTCTTCTTTAATTATTAATTAATGATCCTTTCTTCTCAAATATTTCTTTATTCATAAATTTCCATAAAAATAATATGTGACAGTATATATGTTAGCGTCAATGTGTTATTTTCGGCAATGTACACATTGCCTGATTTTTTTTAGGCAATGTGTTACGGTGGTAGGCAGTGTAATAGAAACAATTAGCCTCAAAGGCAATTAAATATATGATGAATTTAAAATATATATATTATTAATTGTGTACTACGATTAATTGTTTGTTTTGTAAAATATATATATACTGCGGTACAA
The DNA here is from genome assembly GCF_954871325.1 of Gordionus sp. m RMFG-2023. NCBI lineage: Eukaryota > Metazoa > Nematomorpha > Gordioida > Chordodea > Parachordodidae > Gordionus > Gordionus sp. m RMFG-2023. Next base: position 22,000,762 of record NC_088775.1, read on the forward strand.
AAGGTAAAAAGATGTTAAATTTATAATAAAAATTGGCATCACAATGGCACAGTCGTTTCAAATGGAGAAATATAATATAAAGGAGTGCAATATGGAAGTTTATTTATCAAAAATGGAATTCATATTTAAAATCGCAAAAATAGAAGACAAAAAATCATTTTTATTAGCGAATATTGGATTAGAGGTTTATTCTAAATTATTTAATTTGTGTTTGCCAAAGACATTAGAGGAAATATCATATGATGACATAATTAAACTTTTAAAAAATATTATATGAAGAAGACAAACTTCATGTTAGAAAGATATTATTTCTTTAAAATGGAACAAGAAAAAGGAGTATATTAATAAATTAAAGATAAAGGCAAAGACGTGTGAATTTAAAGATATGTGTAATACAGTATTGCGGGACAAATTAGTGTCAGGAATTAATAATGGAAAAATATTAATGAAATTAATTAACACGCAGGACTTGACATGGGAAAGTGCAATACAAATCGCGACCGCAATGGAGACTACAGAAATGATGTCGTATGAAAAATTATCTGCAGGGAAGGAGATAAATAAAATCTCAAAAACAGTAACAAGAGAGCAGTATGACAAGTACAAACCAGTATCAAAAATTATATGCTATTGCTGTGGATTAGGAGATCACATAAAACATAAGTGCCCTAATTTGAATGCCATCTGCCATAATTGTGGGATAAAAGGACATTTACAAAAGGTATGCAGAAGGAATCGTGGGAAGAAAGAATATATTCGAACGATAGATGTTCCAGAAAATGAGCGAGAAAGTTTTGAGGATTGGGAATTTCCAGAGGAGTCTCGAGAAAATATTGAGGTGAAATTATTGATAGATAAAATTTATATTAAATTTTTAATTGACACAGAATCGGCAGTCTCCATTTTGAATATAGAAGACGTTTACCGTTTAAAAATACCAGTAACAAAAACGGATATTATTTTAAAATCTTATAATAATGTAATGATCAATATTAAAGGTAAATGTATATTACCCGTTAATTATATGAATAAAGTTATATATCATGAATTTATTATTGTAAACAATGGGATTAACTTGATAGGTAGAAACCTAATAAACAAATTAAAATTAATAAAAATAAATCAATGTAATATAGTTAATGAGGTTTGGGAGGATAATATTGTACATAAATTTTCCTTATTATTCACTAAAAAGTTAGGTTAGGCCAGTTTAGCGGTAAAGTCCAACCCACAGTTTCAATGTATGAAAAGTAGACCGATACCATTTGCGTGGAAGGCAAAACTCGAAACGGAATTACAACGAATGGAATCCATGGGAGTTTTAGAAAGACTAAAATACTCGAATATCGCTTCTCCGATTGTGCCCGTATTGAAGAAAGATGGATCTTTACGAATTTGCGGTGATTTCAGACAAACAGTTAATGCAAATATTTTGATAGATAAATATCCTTTACCCAGAATTAATGAATTATTAGCCACACTAAGTATTGGGTGTAAATATACAGTATTAGATTTATCCGAAGCGTATTTTCAAATAGAGCTAGATGAGGAGGCAAAAAAGCTGTTAGTAATCAACACGCCTAGTGAATTGTATCGTTTCACACGACTTCCGTTTGGGTAGCCTCAGCGCCAGCGATTTTTCAACAAGCAATGGATTCATTATTAAAGGGATTACCTGGAGTAGCGGTATATTTGGACGATATAATAATTACGGGGGAATCAATTGAGAGTCATAAGAAAAATTTGATAAATGTATTAAAGACGTTAGAAATAAACGGTATGAAATTATATCTAAAAAAATGTGATTTTTTTAAAGAAAAGATTGAATTCTTAGGTCATACCGTTAGCGAAGAGGGAATTACGACAACAAATAAGAATGTCAATGCAATTTTAGACGCACCATTACCAAAAAACGTCAAAGAATTACAAGCTTTTATCGGTATAATAAATTATTATCAAAAATTTATAAACAATTTCTCGACTATTGCCGCTCCATTATATAGGCTTTTAAGGAAAGATGTGCCATGGAAATGGACAAATAATGAAACAATTGTAATTAATAAATTTAAAAAATTAATATCAGAAGCACCAATTTTAACACATTATAATCCGGAAAAACCGATAATTCTAGCTGCTAATGCGTCTCAACATGGAATAGGATCAGTTATATCTCATATCATTAACAACGAGTAAAAACCGATTGGATACGCGTCTCGAACATTAAATGCTGCCGAACGAAATTACAGTCAGATAGAGCGTGAGGCTTTAGCAATTATATTTGGATTAATTAAATTTAAACAATATTTAATTGGCAGACATTTCATTATCATTACTGACCATAAACCCCTAATATCGTTACTTAATCCACATAAAAGAATAACAGATATGTCATCAAGATTAGTAAGATGGTCATTACTACTAGCAAATTATGATTATGAATTGCAACTTCGAGGGACAAACTAGAATAGTAATGCGGATATGCTTTCCCGGTTTCCAATTGACGGTAAACCATCGGCTTGGGAAGAGTTAGAAATTAATTTAATAGTATCGGATGCTCCACAATTTATTTCAGCGTTAGATATAAAAGCACACACAAGAAATGACCCGGTATTATCAAAGGTTTCACGTTATCTTACAACTAGATGGCCAAAGATAATAGAGGAAAATCTAAAACCGTTTTTTCAGCGCCGAAATGAACTCACGATGGAGGCCGGGTGTATATTATGGGGATTAAGAACCATAATTCCAAAAAAATTACAAGTAAATATTTTGTCTTTTTTACATATGGGGCATCAGGGTTATACTAAAACAAAATTATTGGCACAAGAGAACGTTTGGTGGCCGAATATTAACGAAGATATCGAATTACACGGTAAGAATTGTGAATTATGTCAAACAAATAATCCTGGCAATAAAACGATCATAGGGAAATGGCCCTCCGCAAATAAGCCATGGGGAAGAATTCATTTAAATTTTGCCGGATCAATTAACGGAGATATATATCTAGTAATAATAGATAGTTTTAGTAAATGGCCTGAAATACAAAAAATGATGACGAATAATTTTACTGAAGTAAGAAAATTGTTGTTAAGACTTTTTGCTATTTTCGGTTACCCCAATACGATTGTTACGGATAATGGCCCCCATTTCAAAGTAGAGAATTTAGTTTATTTTGCAAACAATTATCAATTAAAAATGTATATAGTGCCCCATACCACCATAGAACCAACGGAGAAGCGGAGCGGTTAGTACAAACTTTTAAAAAAATTTAAAAAAAACATGATTATAATAAAATACAAGATTTTTTGTTTAATTATCGAAATACGCCACAAATAACCACAAAACAATCACCAAGTTCAATTATGCTTAAATTTCAACCCATAGGACCTTTACAATTATTGTCTTATATTGGGTCCATGTCTTTGGTCACCAATTCGTGTATAGGATCTATGTCTTTTGCTATCGAATTTTGTATATGATCATTTTCATTCATTTGTGGTGTAGTTTGCATCGTTTCTTCTTCTCTTCCCTCCTCTCTATTGTTTAAATCGGAGTTCTCAAACCTATGTTTTAACTAATTAATATGTCTTCTCCATACCCCTAATTTAGTTTCAACTAAAAACGTCATTGGTCCTGTTCTTTTAACGATGATACCTGGTATCCAATTATTTTTTTTAAAATCTTTTGCCTATATTTTTTCATATATATTAAAAAAACCTGGTAACTGAGGTATAAATGGATGAGGATAAATTGGTTTTATTAAACAAAGACACCATCATAAATAATAAGATGAAAATCGACAGTAATGAGCAAACGGTGGTAGAGAACGAAAGTACAAGCAGCCGTTATCCAAAACGGATAAGAAAACAATTTATACCGTTTATCGAGAGCCCAAAAAAGGAGAGAATAGATGTAATAGAAACAATTAGCCTCAAAAACAATTAAATATATGATGAATTTAAAATATATATATTATTAATTGTGTACGACGATTAATTGTTTGTTTTGTAAAATATATATATATACTGCGGTACAAAAGGTAAAAAGATGTTAAATTTATAATAAAAATTGGTTTCATCACAGGCAGGGTGAATTAGTTATTTAGGCAATGTATTTTATTTTATAAATTAATAAATTTATTATTTATTTGAGAGATAAATTTATTATTTAATTGATATTAATTTAATATTTATTTAGGAATTTATTATTTTTATAATTTAAAGATTTTATTAAATATATTTTTAAGTATTATTTTTAAGATTGTCAATGTTTTTTATATATTTTTTTGAGATTTATATAAATATTTTGGGTAGGTCTATAAGTCGAAAGGCTGCATGATACGAAAGGCTAAAAAATAATATTGAAAATAAAAATAACAAAGAAAATGATTAGTGTGTAATTTGATTGATTTATTGCTTTTTTTACGAGAAAAATATTTTAATAACATTACATTATAATATATTTAAAAAATGGAAATTTTAAGATCTTTTCAATTTTTTTATTAATTCTTTGAAATAAATTACGGTTTTAATTTTATTTAATTTTATTAATTTTGAATTTATATTTTTAATTAAATTATATTTATTTATTTAAAAAAAATGGAATATAATATATTAAAAAAATGGAAATTTTAAGATCTTTTCAATTTTTTTATTAATTCTTTGAAATAAATTGCGGTTTTATTTTTATTTAATTTTTATTTTTAATTAAATTATATTTGGTTATTTTAAAAAAATGGATTATAATATTTCAATTTTTTTATTAATTCTTTGAAATAAATTGCGATTATAATTTTATTTAATTTCATTAATTTTTAATTTATATTTTTAATTAAATTATATTTGGTTATTTTAAAATAATGGAATTTTTAAAATTATATGTATATTCTATTAAAGTTTTTTTTCAAAACTAAATTGATAATAAGTATAACTATATTGTGAGTACTGGATTAGGGAAAAGGCTAACATCTTATATGCAATTTTGAATATTTTTATATCATTGAACTCAGAATTAAATTTCCTATCTAAATATGCTTTGATGTATTTTTTTACGTTATCGGTTCAAAAAATAAATTTTAATTTTTTTTTGTGGTAAAAACGTTGGAAGGGAAAAGGCTAACATCTTATATGCAATTTTTAATATTTTTATATCATTCTACTCAGAATTAAATTTACTATCCAATTATGCTTAGATGTATTTTTTTACGTTTCCGGTTAAGCATAATTGGATAGGAAATTTAATTCTGAGTAGAATGATATAAAATTATTCAAAATTGCATATAAGATGTTAGCCTTTTCCCTTCCAACGTTTTTATTACAAACAAATTTTTAAAATTTATTTTTTGAACCGATAACTTAAAAAATCATATCAAAGCATGTTTAGATAGGATATTTAATTCTGAGTTCAATGATATAAAAATTTATAAAATTAAACTTAAGATGTTAGTTTTTTTCCTTAAAACGTTTTCGCGACAAAAATGTTATTTTTTGAACCGGAAACGTAAAAGAATACATTTAAGCATAATTGGATAGGAAATTTAATTCTGAGTAGAATGATATAAAAATTTATAAAATTAAACTTAAGATGTTAGCCTTTTCCCTTTGAACGTTTTCGCGACAAAAATGTTATTTTTTGAACCGGAAACGTAAAAAAATACATCTAAGCATAATTGGATAGGAAATTTAATTCTGAGTAGAATGATATAAAAATATTCAAAATTGCATATAAGATGTTAGCCTTTTCCCTTCCAACGTTTTAACAACAAAAAAATTATTAAAATTTATTTTTTGAACCGATAACGTAAAAAAATACATCAAAGCATATTTAGATAGGAAATTTAATTCTGAGTTCAATGATATAAAAATTTATGAAATTTAACTTAAGATGTTAGCCTTTTCCCTTCGAACGTTTTCGCGACAAAAATGTTATTTTTTGAACCGGAAACGTAAAAAAATACATCTAAGCATAATTGGATAGGAAATTTAATTCTGAGTAGAATGATATAAAAATATTCAAAATTGGATATAAGATGTTAGCCTTTTCCCTTCCAACGTTTTTACCACAAAAAAATTATTAAAATTTATTTTTTGAACCGATAACTTAAAAAAATACATCAAAGCATATTTAGATAGAAAATTCAATTCTGAGTTCAATGATATAAAAATTTATAAAATTAAACTTAAGATGTAAGCCTTTTCCCTTCGAACGTTTTCGCGACAAAAATGTTATTTTTTGAACCGGAAACGTAAAAAAATACATCTAAGCATAATTGGATAGGAAATTTAATTCTGAGTAGAATGATATAAAAATATTTAAAATTGCATATAAGATGTTAGCCTTTTCCCTTCCAACGTTTTTACCAAAAAAAAATTATTAAAATTTATTTTTTGAACCGATAACGTAAAAAATTACATCAAAGCATATTTAGATAGGAAATTTAATTCTGAGTTCAATGATATAAAAATTTAAAAATTTAACTTAAGATGTTAGCCTTTTCCCTTCGAACGTTTTCGCGACAAAAATGTTATTTTTTGAACCGGAAACGTAAAAAAATACATCTAAGCATAATTGGATAGGAAATTTAATTCTGAGTAGAATGATATAAAAATATTTAAAATTGCATATAAGATGTTAGCCTTTTCCCTTCCAACGTTTTTACCACAAAATAATTATTAAAATTTATTTTTTGAACCGATAACTTAAAAAAATACATCAAAGCATATTTAGATAGGAAATTCAATTCTGAGTTCAATGATATAAAAATTTATAAAATTAAACTTAAGATGTAAGCCTTTTCCCTTCGAACGTTTTCGCGACAAAAATGTTATTTTTTGAACAGGAAACGTAAAAAAATACATCTAAGTATAATTGGATAGGAAATTTAATTCTGAGTAGAATGATATAAAAATATTCAAAATTGCATATAAGATGTTAGCCTTTTCCCTTCCAACGTTTTTACCACAAAAAAATTATTAAAATTTATTTTTTGAACCGATAACGTAAAAAATTATATCAAAGCATATTTAGATAGGAAATTTAATTCTGAGTTCAATGATATAAAAATTTATAAAATTTAACTTAAGATGTTAGCCTTTTCCCTTCGAACGTTTTCGCGACAAAAATGTTATTTTTTGAACCGGAAACGTAAAAAAATACATCTAAGCATAATTGGATAGGAAATTTAATTCTGAGTAGAATGATATAAAAATATTCAAAATTGCATATAAGATGTTAGCCTTTTCCCTTCCAACGTTTTTACCACAAAAAAATTATTAAAATATATTTTTTGAACCGATAACGTAAAAAATTATATCAAAGCATATTTAGATAGGAAATTTAATTCTGAGTTCAATGATATAAAAATTTAAAAATTTAACTTAAGATGTTAGCCTTTTCCCTTCGAACGTTTTCGCGACAAAAATGTTATTTTTTGAACCGGAAACGTAAAAAAATACATCTAAGTATAATTGGATAGGAAATTTAATTCTGAGTAGAATGATATAAAAATATTCAAAATTGCAAATAAGATGTTAGCCTTTTCCCTAATCCAGTACTGACAATATCGTTATACTTACTATCAATTTAGTTTTGAAAAAAAACTTAAATAGAATATACATATAATTTTAAAGATTCCATTATTTTAAAATAACCAAATATAATTTAATTAAAAATATAAATTAAAAATTAATGAAATTAAATAAAATTATAATCGCAATTTATTTTAAAAAATTAATAAAAAAATTGAAATATTATAATCCATTTTTTTAAAATAACCAAATATAATTTAATTAAAAATAAAAATTAAATAAAAATAAAACCGCAATTTATTTCAAAGAATTAATAAAAAAATTGAAAAGATCTTAAAATTTCCATTTTTTAATATATTATATTACATTTTTTTAAAATAAATAAATATAATTTAATTTAAAAATATAAATTAAAAATTAATAAAATTAAATAAAATTAAAACCGCAATTTATTTCAAAGAATGAATAAAAAAATTGAAAAGATCTTAAAATTTCCATTTTTTTAATATATTATATTCCATTTTTTTAAAATAAATAAATATAATTTAATTAAAAATATAAATTAAAAATTAATAAAATTAAATAAAATTAAAACCGCAATTTATTTCAAAGAATGAATAAAAAAATTGAAAAGATCTTAAAATTTCCATTTTTTTAATATATTATAATGTAATAATATTATTATAATATTTTTCTCGTAAAAAAAGCAATAAATCAATCAAATTACACATTAATCATTTTCTTTGTTATTTTTATTTTCAATATTATTTTTTAGCCTTTCGTATCATGCAGCCTTTCGACTTTTAGACCTTGCGTATTTAAATAATTTTTTTTAATTTGTTATATTATTATTTTTAATATTTTTGATTGATAATTGTTTTAAAAATAAATTTTTTAAATGATTTTTTATATATTAATTTTTTAGGTACTTTATATCTGATACATCTTTGATCGTAAATATTTTAATATTTTAATTTATTATGTACTTTTTTTCTGATACATCTTTTGATCGTAAATATTTTTGAATATATATATTTTTTTAAGGATTTTTAAAATTGTACTTTTTTTCTGTTTAGATAAAATTATGTTTTGTAAACAAGTTATATTAAAATTTCAGTTAAGATGTACCATAGAAAAGTGACAATTGTCATAATCGTTATTTTTGAACTTTTTTGAGTTTTTTTAAAGTAAATAGGTAAAAATATATATTGTAAACAAGTTGAATTAAAATTTCAGTGAAGATGTACCATTGAAAAATGACAATTGTCGTAATTTTTATTTTTGAACTTTTTTGAATTTTTTACAAATAAATAGCTAAAAATATATATTGTATGTAAACAAGATAATTTAAAATTTCAGTGAAGATGTACCATAGAAAAGTGACAATTGTCATAATCGTTATTTTTGAACTTTTTTGAATTTTTTTAAAGTAAATAGGTAAAATATATATATTGTAAACAAGTTAAATTAAAATTTCAGTGAAGATGCACCATAGAAAAGTGACAATTGTCATAATCTTTATTTTTGAACTTTTTTGAATTTTTTACAAATAAATAGCTAAAAATGTATATTGTAAACAAGATAAATTAAAATTTCAGTGAAGATGTACCATAGAAAAGTGACAATTGTCATATTCGTTATTTTTGAACTTTTTTGAATTTTTTTAAAGTAAATAGGTAAAAATATATATTGTAAACAAGTTAAATTAAAATTTCAGTGAAGATGTACCATAGAAAAGTGACAATTGTCATAATCGTTATTTTTGAACTTTTTTGAATTTTATTAAAATAAATAACTAAAAATATATATTGTAAACAAGTTAAATTAAAATTTCAGTGAAGATGTACCATAGAAAAGTGACAATTGTCATAATCGTTATTTTTGAACTTTTTTGAGTTTTTTTAAAGTAAATAGGTAAAAATATGTTTTGTAAACATGCTAAATTAATATTTCAGTGAAAGTGTACTATAGAAAAGTGGCAATTGTCCATAATCGTTATTTTTGAACTTTTTTGAGTTTTTTTTATAGTAAATAGGTAAAAATATATATTGTAAACAAGTTAAATTAAAATTTCAGTGAAGATGTATAATAATTAAAAGCGAATTAAGGAATTTTGTTTATAACTATATGACAATTGTCACTTTTCTATGTTTAATTTAAGTTGTTTACAATATATATTTTTACCTATTACTTTAAAAAAGTTCAAAAATAACGATTATGATAATTATCACTTTTCTATGATACATCTTCACTGAAATTTTAATTTAACTTGTTTACAATATATATTTTTAGCTATTTATTTGAAAAAAATTCAAAAAAGTTTAAAAATAACGATTATGACAATTGTCACTTTTCTATGGTTCATCTTCCCTGAAATTTTAATTTAACTTGTTTACAATATATATTTTTACCTATTTACTTTAAAAAAATTCAAAAAAGTTCAAAAATAACGATTATGACAATTGTCACTTTTCTATGGTACATCTTCACTGAAATTTTAATTTATCTTGTTTACAATATATATTTTTAGCTATTTATTTGTAAAAAATTCAAAAAAGTTCAAAAATAAAGATTATGACAATTGTCACTTTTCTATGGTACATCTTTACTGAAATTTTAATTTTATATCTTTACAATATATATTTTTACCTATTTAATTTAAAAAAATTCAAAAATAACGATAAGAAATTTTTATATAACATGTTAATATTTTACCTAAAAAATTAGCAATCAAAAGAGAGAAAAAGATACGTAAAAAATAATCTTAAAAATAATATTAAAAATTAGTGATCAAAAGATATATCAGAAAAAAGTATGTAAAAAATAATCTTAAAAAATATTTAAAAATAATATTAAAAATTAGCGATCAAAAGATATGTCAGAAAAAAATACGTAAAGAATAATCTTAAAAAATATTTAAAAATAATATTAAAAATTAGCGATCAAAAGATATATCAGAAAAAAATACGTAAAAAATAATCTTGAAAAATATTTAAAAATAATATTAAAAATTAGCGATCAAAAGATATATCAGAAAAAAATACGTAAAAAATAATAATAAAAATTAGCGATCAAAAGATATATCAGGAAAAAATACGTAAAATATAATATTAAAAAATATTAAAAATTAGTGATCAAAAATTATTTTATAAAAATATTATATTTATATTATCTAAAAAAAATTATAAATTATAATAATCTTAAAAAATTATTAATAATATAATATTACAAAAATAATACATTGCCTAAAAAAACCAGGCAATTTACACATTGCCTAAATAACTAATTCACCCTGCCTACCACCGTAACACATTGCCTAAAAAAATCAGGCAATGTGTACTTTGCCAAAAATAACACATTGACGCTAACTTACATAAATTTCTCTTTTTTTAAAACAAAAATAAACATCTTTTTCCTTTGTTACCACTGTATTTTTCTTTTTCCACAAAAATAAACAAAATACATGGTTAACAACAGGTTCGTAAATATATATATAAATTAATTATAATCCTTTAAAATATAATGAATTTTTATCATACTAATACAACAGTTGCCAGCATAAATGAAAAAAATATTAGTAACAATATGCGACTGAAAGCATTATTCTGAAAATTTTATCAATGTATAGTCATAAATTAATTCAATCCATTCGGTGTATAAAGAAGAAATAAAATCGCCCCCCAAACCTAGTCAATATATTTTATTCTATGTTAAAAATAATTATTTTAATTAAATTTTTGCATATAACAAAATTTTGCAGAGAATTTTATTATAGATTCTATTTATTATTAAAATACTTTAGTATAAATAACACCCCCTTTATTTAACTATGTATTTATTTTAACGATAATATACAATAAAATAAATTTCAAAATGTAGAAATTTTTTTCAGATTATATTAAAAATTTATTCTATATAACATTTAAAAAAAAAAAAATTACAATAAAATATGAGTAATTCTTATACGGTATTTATAAAACTAATTTAACAATTATAATTAATACAAATGAGTATAATAATAAAATATAAATAATTCTTATTAGAGATCTGCAATAGTAGGAAAATCGGGTTCTGGGTGAGGCCTTATATTTTTTTAAAAAAATCTGGCCGGGTTGGGTCAGGCCATGATAATTTTTTTAAATATATCAATTTATATTACATTTTTTATGTAAAATAAAAATATTTTATTTTAGACGCCATATAACATATATCTTTTATTTTGAGTAATTATAAAAATGAATTTCTATATTTAAATAAATTCGGGCCAGGCCGATAAAACTTTATAAAAAACATTTCGGGTTCGGGCCGGCAAAACTTTTTAAAAATAATTTCGGGCCAGGCCGGGCTTGAAAAATTAGGCCAGATGTAGATAACTAATTCTTATTGCAAATGCAATATTTTTATTAAAAATAGTATAATATATAAATATTATGACTAAGAATTCATTATAATTACGTTTTATAAAATTTTTATGACTAAGAACATATTATAATAATATATCAATTTTATTATTTTAATTAATAAATAGAGGTCTACTTTTCTCTGAGATTTGACTAATTCATCTAGAATCAAATTTTTATCTAGAATATTATCCTTATGATATTTAATATTGCGAATCCATTTAAACGGCTTTCACCGGTGCTATTTCTTAAATAGGTTTTTATTTTCAAAGTTGAAAAAGACCTTTCATTAGTGCAGGTGGCAAGAAAATAAAAGCTGTTTAAAATAAAATTGTGACTAATAAATCTTTCCTTTAATTAAAATAAAAATGTAAATAAGGGGAGTAAAAATATTTATTTTATAAATCCTCAGATACATCAATATTTAAGCGATTGGACTATCTATAAACTATTATAGGTTTAAAATTTTTAATCTCAAACATATTAGCGATTTCCTTTACTTACTAATTATATTTACCAAATTAAATGATTTTTCTTTTACTTAAAAATTATAAAAAATTAATTAAAAAGATCTAATTTAATTATGCCAGAAAAAATTTACAATATATTTTTATTGTTATTTAATATTTTACATATAATTTTTAATATCTATTTTTAAACCATGTTATCATTTAAAATTGAAAATTCTTATTTGTTTTTTTAAACATATTTCATTTTGATATCGTATATAAATTTATTTATAAATTGAAACCGTTTAATTATTCGCAATAGAAAAAAAATTTTTTAAAAAAAATTAAAAAAAATTTTTTTTTCGGAGGTTATGCTCTACGCCACTGAAGTAAAGTATATAATAATATCGCTAACTATGCAATGCAATGTACTAAAATGTAATCACATAAAATAGTTTGGGATATGGTTATTATACAAATTATAAAATAATAATTAAAAATGATATGTTATTCTGATTGATATTTTATGAATAAAATGTAATAAATAAAATATGATATGGTTTTATAATTGTCATTATGAATTATAATAATAATTTAGGATATTTATATAAATATTTTTTTCGACTCGGGTCGGGTTGGGTTTCGGGTCGGACAGTTCTTACAACCCGACCCGAGCCCGAACCAGAAAAATATTTTAAAATGTCCAAACCCGACCTGAGCCCGAGACTCGGGTTGGCTCGGGTCGGGCTACGGACAGCTCGTGCAGTTCTGTTGTGGTCCTCCAGGAATTAAAAGAAATAAAAGAATCAATAAAAGATATATATAGTTATATAATAATAAAAGATATATATAGTTATATATTTAAATTGATTAATATGAGTAATCAAGGTGATAAAATTGTTATAATCGAAAAAGTTTATTTCCAAAGGATAAAACTGTTTCTGAAATGGTTTGTAATCGTTGTGGTTACAAAGGCCATAATTCTAAAACATGTATTGTAAAAGAACAGAATTTTCGAATGGGTTTCCCATTACAAAAATCTCGTTTAGAAAATTCCAACGTGAGGAAAGTTTCAGGCCTCAATGTAAATAAATTTGATGACTGCAATCAAATCAGGATGGGTCTCGTTTATGTTTTAAGTGTAAGGGACATATAGCTATAAATTGTGATTTACACTGACTATATGATATCAAATGTAATCATATAGCAGTTAAAACACAGCGAAACAAAAATTTTAAGAAAGTATATTATATTGGTAAAATGAGATATGATTCTCATAATTTGAAGGATTTTAATAGAAATGTTTTTTATCATAATGAAATTAAAACGGGTGGTTATAGTTATAATCTGAATAAAAAGGATTATAATGATTTTAAATGGGAAAAATATCCTATGGATATTAGAAAATATTCAAAATAAAAAGGATGTTAATAATTTTTTATGTGGGAAAAATATCCTAGTGATATTATAAAAAAAATATAGCAATATTATTAAAAAGCCTCTAAATTCCGAGTTGAATTTATGCCAAAATTTAGATTCTAATGAAATTGATATTTCAGATGGAATAAATAGTAATCAGCGCATTAAAACCTGTGAAATTTTAATGACAAAAATAGGTCAACTATGTCAATGTCCTAGGGTTAAATTGAGAATTGACTGTAGGTACCTTGATATGCTGTTCGACACGAGCGAGCATTTCAATAATGTCTCGAGAAAAATTTTATATTGAGCTAATGGCATTATTATGAAAGAAAACATGTGTTTAAAACAGTTTGATGGTTCTGAAATTGAAGTTTTGGGTAAAATACAATGGGATGCTGTTTTCAATAATACTACCATAAGTTTTGGATAATAGAAAAAAATGTGGAAACTAAGTTTTTTTTATTAAATTTCAATTATTTTTATTTTTGAATTTTACTCCTTTATTTTCAATTTAAACAATTTCTTCTTATCAGAAACTATCTTCAAATTGTTCTTTATATAAAAATTTCTATTTCGCCTTCCATTTTCAACATACAATCTCCATATCATATTCTTAAAAACTTTTTTAACATCAAGATATTTAATTACCTTGCCTCCTTTATAATATTTGTTTTACGTTTCTTAATTTTAAAATTTTTTATTAATTTAATAATTTTTATTATTAAATTTATTATATAGATTGTCTCTTTCATGATAATAATTATTATTATGATTATTTTTATAATTTTGATAAAATTTTTGTTAGGATAATTTTCTTTTATTTCCAGATTTATAATTTCATAAACATTTTAATATAAACAATGCCTCCTCATAACTTGAACTTTCATCTCTCGGTACCATTGCATCCATAGCCAAAAATAAATCATCTGGTAAATTATGTATTAAGCTTAAAGTATTTTTACTATCATAATATATTAAATAATCTTCTAATTTATCCATGGATTTTATTTTATTATTATGGTCCCATACTGGTTTATTCATATTTTAGAGATTTTATTGTTAAAAATTTTAATTATTTTTCACTTTTTCATTTTAATCATCTCTTACGTGTTTTAGAATTAAATAAACATAATTCCAGAATCCTCTTTTATCTAGCTTGACCATGTTCCAGTATCTAAAATTTGCTCTTAAAATTTATCTAAAAAAATCTCCAAAGTAGCATTGCTGCCACCATGTTATTTCACGGAAAGCAACAAATAAATTTGATTTCAAATAATTTTATTAATCTCTTTTTTACAATTTTTCAATACTATATAATATATATTATTATTTTTATAAATATTTACATATATACAATTTAAGATTTGTTTTAAGGTTACTTTACGAAAGGAACAATTTAAGTTAATTTAAAGTTTTTACATATATAAAAAGAAAAGTACGATAACTTTTAAAGGTCATACAAAATATATTTAACAAAAAGAAAAGTAGAAAAGGTCGAACGAAATATATTTAACAGATACCATAAAGACACATGTGTTGTTTGATTTAAATTTACAACAAAATAAATTATCGTTGGGCATTATAAAGGATTATTAGACATTATTATTTTGATTATTGTAAAAGCCATCATAAATACGGATTTTTTAATCAAAATTATACGAGTTTATGAAACCCTTGTAAAACAAATAATATTAATAATTTAATATAAGCACATTTATTATTACCCACATTTCATATGTCAAATTGTAATTTAAAAGTGTAATTAAGCAGGTTAAAAGTCGATAAAATTCAAGGTACGATTCGATAAATTACAAAAGAAATGATCAATGCCCTTATATTACGATAATTAGATGGTATCTGGGCTTATGAAGGGTGGGCGTGTCGCAGATGTTAAATTAAAGACGGTGAAAAATGTTTTTTATTTAAAAAAAGAAGAATGTCAATCAAGATATATATTTTTGATTATTTTTATTTCGATAAAAATGATTATTCTGTATTTTCATTATGTGATTTTATTTTTATTGGATTTTATGGAAAGTGCAAGAAAATATTTTTAAATAAAAGCAATTATTAGTGATATAATTTGCCATATTCTTGGGAAGATTTTTTTATTATAAACTTATGGAAGACTTTTTTTACTGACCACTATATTAGTTAAAGTAAGACACTAAAAAAACCTAAAACATTGCCATATTTTAGAATTAGGACTTGTTTAGCCAACGGTAATGGAGATTATATAAAGACTATCGATAAAGCAATAATGAAAAATAGGCTTTGGGGGCAAAGCCCCCCCATTAAAAAATCCTGGCTAAGCCATTGCGAGCGATTAAATAGGTACTCTACTAATTTGGTCTACCCATCATAGACGTAGCCAGGGGTGGGGGGGGGGGGTGGCAAAGGGAAATCCCCCCTACAGAAATTTATTACTTTTTGTGAATATCATTTTAAGCTAATAAAAAATATATCCCTTAGTCCTCCCCCCACTCTCTGACTCCCAAAAATGTATGCATATATCTTAAACAATAGAAAGAATGTAAAAGTTGATATTTTTTTATAAATCTATTCATCATAATTTATACATTTTTGGAAAAAAGCATTTATATATAAAAAAATGAACCAAAAATGTTTTTAAGAAATGGAATATAAGCCAAAGATAAGTCTTAAGACAAAAGGGATATGAATTATAATTATTAATAATAGATCCATAAAATTACTAAATAATATAATATATCAAATATAATTTTTTATAAAGTGAGTAATTTTAATTTATTTTTCTTAATAATAGTAAAATATAATTATAAAACTATTGATAAAATTAAATAAAAAAATTAAAGTACAATGCAAACAGTAGAATATTATATGTCGTAGATTTATAGTATATCTAATTTTATTAATTATCATATGACAATCAAGTAGTTTTTACCAATATAGCGAATTAAATATTTTACAGAAAATTATAAAATATTGATAAGGACATCAGAAAATATCTTTTAAAGACATTATGGAACAAATAATATAAAAATTAATTTTTAATATTATTTTTTATTTAAAATAAATAGATGGCGTTAAATAATTGAATGCAAATTAGAGCATTGATTAGTAATTGTTAAAATATTAACTGTAATATATTCTCTAACTGTCAAATATGTCTTTAAAAGTGGAATTTTACCTAGTATTTTGTAATTAATTCTATATAATAGAAGAATATAACTATATGTTTACTTACTTTTTATAAATAAATTTCTTATACTTGTTTGGAATAAATTATTACCATGCTTTTATATTAATGTATATACAAGTAATTTATTCTATTTTATATAAACTAACAAAAATACATATCATTTTGTTCCAGGTTTTTTGTAAAATTAACCTCCTATCTTGTAAAAATATTTTATAACTATATATAGACTAAGGTAACCCGGCCGAAGGCCTGCCCAAAATTAACTCTGGGGGCGAAGCCCCCAGTAATTTTTTAATCCCCCCCCCTTAGAAAAATCTTGGCTACTCCTATGCTACCCGTAAACGACTAAATATGCTCATTAGTCGACTAAGTCGACCTATTTAGTCTACTAAGTCGGCGTATTTAGTCTAATACCTTAGTCGTCTGAGTCCATCCAATTAGTCAACTAAGACCTTATATTATTTTATGCTCCAGGAGAAAAAATTTTATAAAAATATTACCTTTTTAACCCTATATAAATCGAACGGTGAAAGGAGATATATGAACTTTGGGTTTATTTAAAATTTAGAATTGGTTCTGCTATTTATTTATTTTAACTATAAAATTTAAATTTTTTTGCAATTTTCTTTAGAACGGGATTAAGAAAATTTGGAATTGAAAGGTGTTCTGAGCATAGTTATTAGGTTACTATTATTCTTTACTTTATGAAGAAAGTAAAATTTTATAATTACTTTGTTTTGAGCAGGTTAAAGGTTCTTAATATTCAAGTTCTAAAAATGTTTTTATACCGTAATAACCCTTTGTAAAAATAATAAATATTTTTAGGCCCTAATCGGATTTATTTTAAAAAATAATTACGGCCCAACCCTTATTAATGGAGCTTACTTTTTTATGGCCTGCAAATCTGGTTTATATAAATATATATATATAATATTCAGGGGCATTTTTAGCTAGGTGGTCTGGGTGCTAAGGTATCCTCTTTTTTTAAATCAGCACCTTTTTTTGAATTAGCACTAGATTTTTAAATAATTATCATCTATTTAAGCAAATGCATTAATATTTTATATAAAAAGCTTTCTGTCAAAATTTTAGGACTTATTTTAAATAAATATTATTTCTTGTAATATTAAATCCTTTATTTATTATAATTTCCTTCATTTCGCTATAAGCAAAAACAAAATGGTGAAAAATCAAAATATTATGAAAAAAAATGGTATAATTTATAGTTATTATTAGTGTTGTAAAATAACGTCGATGAAATTAACGTTTAATAACAACTTTAAATTATTGAGAAAATTATTTTCTTGAGTAATGATAACACAAAACGTTACTCGTTGCTTTAAATAATTTCTTAAAAAATATAAAATTTTTTAAAGTTTTATAAATAGTTTAAACCGAGTTTTTAATTTAGACCAACTCCCAAAGTTCTTCATTTTTATTTTATTTATTCCATTTGTGTAATTGAATATACAGTAAAGATTTTTAATCTATATTTAATCAATTAAGGTATGTTAATTTATATTATCTAATATTATAATTCATTTTACAAAAAATTTATGTCGATTACTTATTTGAGATGAAGATTATTTAACTCTGCCATGGTCCCAGTATAAAATATTTTTTACACAAATAAAGAAAATTAAGGGTAGAACCTCGATATCCAACAGCTCAAATCTATAAAACATATTTTTCACATTATACTTCAAAAAAATATATTCATGTTAATTATTATCGAAATTTAAATATTAAGCAACTATTCTATCCTGATATTCATAAGGTCTTTTGTTCCTAGGACGGATGCCTGTTCACCATTCTATAGGTCTAAAGGCTATCATAATAATACCTATTTTCAAAACATATACAAATATTTAAACTATTAATAATCCGGCAATATTTAATGATCCTTATATGCTCTCAAATTTTAGGAGTAAGCTTGAAAAAATAACCTTTAAAACCATGTTTTACTTTTTATCACTTATTTTAATTTTCTAAATTTAAAAAATAGAACCCTTTTACACCCATACTTTACTGTTTATCTTGTCTTTTAATTTGCTCAATACCTATCTATCTTTATATTTAAAAATAACATAAATATAAATTTTTTTAAAAATAAAATCAGTTTCTGGAATTTCACCATTTTTATCCCATTTTTCTTTTATACCATTTAAAATTTGTGTACAATGCGATGTTAAAATAAAATACCCCGATTTTAGTTCGTCTCCTTTGCAGTAGGACAACATGCATATTTCCCAGAGACCTGCAGAGGTACCATTTCCACGCATTGGCCTGCCCCAGATTTAAAAAAAAAAATTCGGCCCGACTCGACCTGGGTTTTATATTTTCAGGCTTGACCTGGCCAGATTATTTTTAAAAAATAATTTCACAACCCGGCCGGGATTTTTTTAAAAATATATTATATTTGTTTTTAATTTTTTTAGTAAATAATGATGCCTTAAAATATTTGATTTTAAACAAGACCCGGCCATATTTTAATAAAAATTTTAGGCCCCGGGTATTTAAAAAAAATCTTTTAGACCCGGGTATATAAAAAAAATCTTTTAAGCCCGGGTATATTTAAAAAAAATAAAATACGGCCCGTGTACACGGGCCTGACATAGCCGGACTTAGAACTGGGTCTGCAGGTCTCAGATACAGAAACCTACAGAGGTTTCTTTTCACACCCGGTGCGGATTATTTCAGAAATCTTGATAATAAACAAATATTTAGATAACGTCATTTTTATTCCACTTATCACCAATACTCTTGGTGTTTTTGGTGAGAAATTTCTTAAATTTATCTCATAGGTAGAAAATTAAGTCAAATAAATGGCAATAATAATAAAACCTTCTACTTCAAACTAGCCATTACGATGGCTCATAGGCGTATCCAGAATTTTTCTATAGGGGAGAGGGCACTATTGGATGAATATTTTCCAGATTAATTTTATTGGAGATGCTTAGGTTCATTTTAGGCTTTTAACTATATTAGATTTTTCTAAAAATAATTTTGTTTTCACTTTTTTTAAAAAATTAAAATTCTTTTTATAAAAAATTGTGAATTATAGTTGTTATTTTAAAAAGTTATTAACTTTTACTAAATTTTCTTTAAAATACTTCCTTATAATTATATATTATATACATTTTTTGGGGGAGAGGGGGATGAGGGGTGTTTAAGGGAAAAATTATTATTAGCTTAAAATGATATTTACGAGAACATGCGAACTTGCGATGGGGAGATTTCCCCCTTTCTCTCTCCCCTATTAGTTACACGCCCGTTGCTCTCTTTTTCTCCAAATATCTAATTAGCGATACCTGACCACCAGTAACAAAATCAACATTTAAACCATTAACTTTCGCTACAAGATTAGCTCGGTTGTTTCTTCTCATGGTTCCTAAGTTATTAATCGAATCGTCAGATCCAGGTGCCTCCGTTACATAAATAAAAAATCTTCCTTTATAATATCTGGCATAATGATCTATCTTGTTGCACTTAAAACACGTATGATAAAAATAGGACATTTAGCTCTTCCGTCATGTATACTGTCACAACGTTTGCATCTATTTTACCCTTTTTATTATATATAATTTTCATTTTCTCGAAACTAATATTATAGTAATATATTTGTGTAAAGTTATCATAATTATTTAATTTCTTACTAGAATCACTAATGCTGCTTTTATTATAACCTTTAGAAAATTTGCATCTAACTTACCACTCATTTCTTTATCTGTTTGATCTGATGCAAGCAAAGATTCAGAATAAATTCGACGTAGATGTTTTCCCTTTTTTGCCTACACCTACACCCTCTGGATATTGTGTCCGAAGATCCCTCTCAAGGTTAGGTAAATCCATGTTCGACATAAATTGATCTCCCAATCTAGTGTCAACGATGCCAATATCTTTACCATAGTTACATTTGACCCTCAATGAAGTCAGTTTATTAACGAATTTTATCAAGGGCTCTCCTCCCGTTCTTTTAAGTCGATTAAAATACAAACGGTGGCAAAAACATTTTGTAGAATTTTATAGATTTTCTAGCATATTCTTTTTATTTCCAATTGGAATTCGTCAAGGATCTATGAAAGAGTTTGTTTTTCAATATTTACTAAATTACGATTACCAAAATATGATAAAAGCAAATTTTTAATTCCTTCTCTATCGGAATAATTTTTTTAATCAGAATAAATATTCCCAATATTTAAAAATAACGAATGATATCAGAATTTATCACATATTTATCTAATTTTATATGTTTAAAATCATTCTTAACTCGATTTTCGATATCCCCAAGAATATTGTTCAAAACGTCACCAATATAATATAGTAAAATAATATTTTTATTTTATATTTAAAAACTATCAATTTACATATTAATAAAAATAGAATATATTATTCTAAATAATAATATACATATTTCATATATTATAATCTGTAATCCGACGGTGCCAATAGTTTTTCTTAACAAGAAATTGGATTATTAATAAGGCAATTTGATATTAATAGTAAAATATATTATCGTTTGGTTTAGATATTTGTAAGTTTCTTTGCATTCTATTAAATCCTATTCTATATCAAATGTGCTCGGTTATATATCATATATTTCTACAATTTCATTTACATGTATCTCTATCGCCTATATTAAATCCTTAATGCATTTCTCAAAATGCAAGGAAGAAGCATACATTTTCGGATTAAATTTATAAACATTAGTTATAAAAATTATACTTTACACATGCGGTAAAATGAATCAATATTTTACGTGATACGTGATAGAGCGCATACGCCCTCTCATTGTTGTAGATAAAAAAGAGCTACACTAGGTATTTCTCATTTTCATCTAATTGGATTTATATAAAATTTAGGGAGAAAAAATGAGAAGCCCTTAACACGTTTGTGGGCAACCGTACGTACTTGTAAGCACAATAGTCTGAGGACTATTGTTTAAACGTCTGTGGGCTGGTTCAGATAGGAAGGACCATAAAAAACAGCCCACACCTAAACCTAGCCCTATTGTATTTAAAGTAAAGGTGACAGGGGAAAGGCTTTCTAGAAATTAACATTTAAAGAGTCTGTGTACAAAAATATGATAAATAAATAAGAAATGAAACCTGTATTCTTGTTGGAGGTATTTGAGTAGTTGAAGGGGGAGGGAGTAGAGTGGCAAAAGAATGTATATTATTTCAGATAATTAAACTTAACCTTAAGGAGTTTATTTATAGATTTTTTATTGTTATTTAGTTTGATGAATTGTTTCCAATTTAAGTTTAGGTCTGCCACATCTTTTAGAATTCGGTGGAACCAGAGTGTTTTATATTTACTGTATGATTTCCCTTTGCAGGTGAAGAGCCATGTTGGAGCATCATGAGCTAAGTTGGAGTTGGGATGTCTCAGTATATGGGCTAGGAATTGAATGTGTCTTTAGAAGAATGTAAATGGCGGTGTGCTTTGATTTCTCCCATAATTTATCATTAGATATTACTCTGGGGTAGAAAACCCCATTTATAATTTTTAGGCATATGTTAATAAATGTTTGACATCTCCTATTATCAGCTTTAGTGATTTCTGCATAACCATATAGCAAGATTGGGATTACAGTAGAATTGAAGATCCGTAATCTTGTAAGGACCGGTATCTCTCTAGTCTTCCATAGCTTGAAGTATCTGTAGAAGGCTAGCTTTTTGTATTCTTAGCTTCAGGTCTTCTTTACAATTTCCTCTATTATCCAGAGTGATTCCAAGATATTTTAATTGTGTGACAACCTTATTCACTTCCGACCCAATCACAATATTCTCTATGGGAGGAGTGTGTCTGGCCAAGAAGATCATGGTCTTCTCGAAATTTCCAGCTGAACTTCTAGACTTATAGATTTCAGTAAGAGGATGAGGTTGTTAGTTTCTTCTAGGTCTTTAGTAATGATTACTACATCATCCACAAAAGATATGTCCTATTTTTCAGATGGTATCTATTATCCGGGAAGGAGTTAGGTTCCTGCAGATTTGCGGCGTCTAGGGTATCTTTTAGGATTTTATTTATTACTATATTGAAAAGGATAGGGGAGAGAACGCAACCCAGTTTGCTCCTTTCTTTATCATAAAGGTGGAGAAGATTTGTTGTTTATTCTGCATGAGGTGAACAAATTATTGTAGTGATTCCTTAATATTTTGATTATGTTGTTTTCAATTCCAACTTCTAATAATATTTGTCAGAGAACATTATGAATAACGTTATCAATGATCTTTTGAAATCAATATAAATGAAGAGAAAAGGTAGTTTGTATCTGTCACATTTTTGTATTATAGTATATGACATGTATGAAGAACTACATACCAAAGAAGGGAAAAATAAAATATACAGATTAGCCAAACAGCGAGAAAAGAACTCTAGGGTTATAAACGGAGCTCCGAAAGTAATCAAAAATAAAGATGGGAAATTAGTAATTATTTAAATCGTCTTAATTCTACTATATTGAAATGGTTTCTTACTATTATCCTTTTTTGTTTTATATATATAAATATATTTTGTTTTTTTCTATTTTTACTTACGGTAGGTTTTTTATTTCCTTTTATTATTTCTTTCACGCAACATACATCAATTAAAATTTACAAAATAAAACATATCATAATAATTTTATTTCTTTTGCTTCCATTATATATTTACTTTCTACCCCCTCATCGTTATTCATCACAAAACGAAAATAAAAATAACAATAATAATAATAATAAACAATTTTTTCCTTTTCGATAAAAAAACCATAATAATAATAATTCTTTCCTTTTCGATAAAAAAAACAATAATAATAATAATTAATATAACTTTCATAATGTTCCTCAATAATGTTCCTCGTTATTTCTTTCATAATGTTCCTCGATAATGTTCCTCGCTAATGTTCCTCGATATTGTTCCTCGACACGCCCCCTTTCAACAGACTCGATCCTCCAACTACTCCTCCCAGAGGCTACCCCACTCCGACTCCTCCACCACGATATCCAGCCATTCTCCCAGCTCCTCTACATCATCCAACCCCGCCACCAGGTCTTGCCATTCTTCAGTTACTTCTACTCCTGTACTATCTCCTACCTGTTCTGATTCCGCGGTCCTATATTCCCCCGTCATGCCATTCAGTCCCTCACTCTCATCCGTAAGATCAATCACCGGCCATATCCTTGGTTCCTCGCTAGCTGCCGGCTCGATCCGCTTCCCTCCTTCTGATCTCCTTGTTCCTCTGACTTCGGCGACCGGTCTAGATTCGTCGCTCGTTTCCCGGACTTCGGCGCCCTGTCCGTATTCCTCGCTCGTTCCTTGCTCCTGCTCCGCGCTTTGCCCCAAAACGACTGCTATCTGCCGCGTAGGCACTTTCTCTACCGTTGGGCGCACCGTCCGCCATTCTCTATTTCCCCCCGTCCTCTGCCAATTCCAAGGGCAGCTATATTGAATATGCCCTCGCTCTTGACACCAATAGCACCGTCTATCGTCCCTCATTCGTCTCATTATACTGCGCCCGCTTCTCCATCTATTCCCTCTACTCCCTCGCCCTGTCCCTCGGGATCGCATCCTGAATACTATTTCATAGTTCCCGTAAATCGAGCTTCTGGACAAACTCAGAGCGTGATTAGGATTCATTTGATTATTCACCTAAACATATTCTATATTATATACTTTTCTAAAACACATACTCCTTACGGAATTCCCCAAGTCAAAGTAATCACTAATTTTATTTTATTTACACACAAAAAAAATTTCTTCTAAAAAAAATTTTCCCCCTCCCCTATTTCTTTTCTTTTGGCCCACTGCCTCCTAAGCCTATGCTTTGCACGCCGAGTAATTAATTATCTTTTCATCAAATAATTTGGGACGGTGCCCCTTTCCCATCTCTAACATCTCCAAATCTCCTTTCCAATAATATGCTTCCCAACAACATATCGTTCCAACTCTTTTGACATTTTACTTATCACAAGACAAAAATTAATTACATCTGTTACCAAAAAAATTTTTACATCATTATATATATTTTTTTTTTATTTTCATCATCTGCGATTTAATTGGGAAATGGCATATAGTCAAATACAGTTAATCTAAAGTACAAATTGAAAATAAATCGTTGGGATACTATGGGAATATAAGAATAGCAAATGATACATTTGTAATTTGATATAACAATAGGGAAGTATAAGAATAGCAAATGATACATTTGTAATTTGATATAACAATAGGGAAGTATAAGAATAGCAAATGATACATTTGTAACTTGATATAGACAACAAAATTACCGGTAACACCCTGCCCCCTTTTATTACTTTTCTTTTTTTATAAACTCCTCTCTATCTTCCCACACGCTGCCTTCCCCTATTCCCACCTTCCCAACCTACATCCTTTGATCCGACCTAAGCCTTCCGGGGTCCATTCCTCTCTTTAATTGATCTCTGTGCCTCATGCCTTCTCTCCCATCTGAGAACCGTATCCTATGCAATTTGTTCCCCACGTTTTCTACGACCACACCGGATTGCCATTTCTGGTTACCCCCAAAAATTCTTGCCCAAACCTTTTGTCCCACCCCGAATTTATACACGTTATCCCCCGAATCCATCTCTGGGGGTATCTCTTGTTTCAACAAATCTAATTGAATGCGAGTTCTACGGCCCAAAAATTTTTCCGCCGACGACAACTCCTTCCCTTTTCGACTATTATTATAATAGGCTACGGCCATCCATAGTTCCCCCCCCCCGCCATATTTCGACTTTCTTAACCAACTTTTAACCAGAGCTACCATTCTTTCCGCCTGTCCGTTTGAGCTTGGATGATACGGAGGTGCTAAGACATGTTTTACCCCGGTTTCCGTGCAAAATTTTTCAAATTGTCTACTCACAAAAGCGGGACCGCCGTCGGACACGATTGTCCTTGCTACTCCAAAACGAGCCCATAAATTCTTTAAGGTCTTTATTACAATTTGCGTAGTTAGCCCCCTTACTGCCTCGTACTCTACCCATTTGGAGTATGCATCTACCACAATTAAATAGATTTGCCCCTCGAAGTCAAAGAAGTCGATGTGGATACGTTCCCACGGCTGTGTATTCTTGGGCCATACACTTTTCTTGTCTCTGTGAGGCATACTCGCCCAGAGGTTACATATTTCACAGCTTCGGCTTATGTCCTCAATCTCTTTGTTCATTCCTGGCCACCATACATATTCTCGGCCCCATTGCTTCATTTTCTCAACTCCCTGATGCCCTGCATGAATCATTGCCAAGACCGAATCTCTCAATTTAAATGGTACTATACCCCTACTTCCCCGTACCACACAGTCATCGATGTATTTAAAAACTTTATCTCCTTCGCTCCAAGGTTTTCGCACCTTTATACATGCCTTAATTCGAGTCAATTCACGATCCTTTAGAGTTGCCCTTTTAAGTTCTGCCCAAGTTATCGGTCCTCCCTTGGCTATTTTGACCATTGCTCGAATTAGTCCTTGCTCCTTTCCCTCCTCTATATCCTCTTGAGCCATTTCATATCCTTCTTCTCCAGCTCCACACCTAGAAAGAATATCTAAAACAGTTTTCCTTTCCCCGTCGATATTTCAATTGTACATCAAAACTTCCCACAAGTAAGAGCCATCTCTGTAACCGGGGCGACAGCATCAGTTCTTTATTATCCTTTTTGAACAGGTGTACTAGCGGCTTGTGGTCTGTATATATCACGAACCGACGCCCAATCAAATACTCACGGCATTTCGTCAGTCCAAATATAACAGCCAATGCCTCCTTTTCAATCACAGAATACCTTGTTTCTGCGGCTCTGAATATTCTCGAGAAAAACAAAACCGGTTTTTCCATCCCATCTATATAATGTAGTAACACGCCCCCTACTCCTTTAATCGATGCATCTACCGCCAACACCACCTCCAACTCGTTGTTAAAACACATAAGAATGGGCTCCCTTCCAATTCTAGCTATCAATTCTGCAAATGTATTCTCTTGTTCTTCCTTCCAATCAAATTTTTCACCCTTCTTTAGCAAGGTATATAATGGCGCAGCTATTTGAGCGAATCCTTCTACGAATCGGTGGTAGTAATTTACCATTCCCAAAAAAGCCTGAACCTCAATTTTATTATCGGCCTCAACATATTCTCGATTCCCGTCATATTTTTATCCAACGGTCTAACCTCTTTTCTCGTTATTTTATGTCCCAAATATACGACTTCCGTTACTCCTAAAACGCTTTTTTCGGCACTGGCCCGCAAACCCTTCTCTTTAATTCTTCGGAACACCTCCTTCAATCTTTGCTCATGCTGTTCCGGAGTTCGGCCTATTACCAATACGTCATCCATATAATAGAATACGCCTTCCATCCCTTGAAAAACCGCAGCCATAGTCCTCTGAAATATCAAAGCAGATACACTTAATCCAAACGGTAACCTACAAAACGCAAATAACCCCTTGGGAGTAGTAATAGTTAACAATTTTCTTACTTCTGCTTTTACCCGCAATTGCAAGTACGCGTTGGAAAAATCAACTTTTGAAAAATATATACTTCCCTTCAAATTCGCTAAAATTTCTTCAATTCTCGGTAAGGGATATTTAACTTCTACGACCCAGGGATTTAGAGTCACTCGAAAATCAGCGCACAAGCGTAGTTGACCATTAGCTTTTTTCACAGGCACTAACGGCGTTGCCCATTCACTATATTCGACAGCACATATGATGCCCTACTGTACCCATTTATCCAATTCCATTTCGACATCCTTCCTCCATTCAAACGGTACTCGCCTCAAAGCACAAAACTTTGGTACACATCCCTCTTTTAATTTGATATCTACTTCGTAATCTTTTAAACAGCCCAACTCTTCGTCAAAAATTTCTTGATAATCATCCTCTAATTTTCTTACTCCCTCCCGCATCCTGATTACTTCCAACTCTCCTTCCCGATTCCCACATGCCGTGTTTTGGCTCGGATTCTACTTTGGCATTTCTTTTTTTATTCTAACTTCCTGATTATCCTGCAACTTCCCTTTCCCTTCCTTTGCTCCTCGGTTGTCTCTTGGATCCTCCCCTCCCTGTGTCTGTCATTTTCCTTACTCGCATACCCATAACTTCCCACCTCATTCTCCCTCGTAATTCCTCTTTCCCCCTCCCTTACAATTATTTGTTTCCTCCCCTACTTCCCCCTTGGAATAATACGCCTCTATTTCTCCCTTAGAATTATCCCCCTTGGAATAATGCGCCTCTATTTTTCCCTTAGACTTATTCCCCTTAGAATTATACGCCCCTATTTCCCCCTTGTAATTATTCCCTATTTCCCCCTTATAATTATTCCCTATTTTCCCCTTATGATTATGCGCCCTTATTTCCCCCTTAAACTTATTTGCCCCAATCCCTCTTATAAAATTATTCCTTTCCATTTCCCTTTCCCAATCTCCGCTTACCCCTCCACTATGATTATCTCTTCTGATTACCTCATTCCTAAACCTTACTCCCCTACCTCCGTCCCTAATTTCTCCCCTCATTTCCTCAACTCCTTCCCGCTCCCAATTGAACATGTTCTCAATTCCAGGCAATACTTCTACGTCCTCATATGTCCTCCTCCCATCTGTATCATCACTCACCATCGGCACGAATACTCCCCACCATGCAAATACCCCCCAAAAACTATACCATGGACCAATCCGGGTGATCCAATCCCACCCCAATACCGCTTCTACTCTCCTATTAATAATCCATAAGTCTAAAACCTCTATCCCTCCTTCCGTCATTGCTTCTATTTCCACTCTTCCCATTACTGCTATTTGCGACCCATCGAATTGTCGTATTCTCAAGCCTTCATTTGCTATCATTCCATCGGGCCAAATACTCCTATATCTCGTATAACTCATTACTGAAATAGCTGCTCCCGTGTCAAATAGCATAGGTACCCTATTTCCATTGAAGTCTATTATTACCCTAGGACAAGGATCATGTATTACCTCGTCTTGTATCATCCTTACATTCCCAATTATATTTCTTTGTCTTCGTGAATACATTTTGTTTGTTTCCAATACCCCCCTCTCTTGGCCCCGTGTATCTTTTTTTTTACCATCATATAGTCACAAATTAGCACAATCCCTTGCCACATGTCCCCTTTCTCGACATCGGAAACATTCCACGGTTTGATCTTCAACTCCCTCCGGAAATACTCCTCTTCTCCCAACTCTAGCATCCTCAATGGTTCGCACAGCTGAAGTATTAGGTCCCATTACTCTCTGGGGAAAACCTCCTCGAGTATTATAATTTCCCGTGTTACATTCTTCCTTCTTGTGACCAAATCTTCCGCAACCCGCGCATCGTAATTTCTCTTGTTTTCCTGGACAATAAGGGGCTATATGACCAAATCTACCACATTCGAAACACTTTGCCTCCCTACAATCTCTGACCATATGTCCTTGTCTTCCACAATTATAACAATTCATTCTTCCCCTCACTCTCGAATCAAAACTGGGTCTTATTTCCCCTCTACGTCCCTGAGAATCCTCTCTAGGTCCCCTATAAGGTCCCAACCTTTTATCACTATATACCTCCCTCCCATCAGGCCTACTTATTAATTTATCCGCTTCACTCTCTGTCCATCCATTAATTAATTCTTGAACCGGCAACCATGTTACCTTTCCCATAACATCCTCCTCTCCATTATGCCCCTCTATTGTTAATGTCTGGCCCTTTATTCTCACGCTACGACTCTTTTTGACTCTTCTACCCCAAATCAAACTACACATCCAAATCCCTAATATGAGTAGTGCTCCCACAATATTATATTGTAATTCCCAATATTTCATAAATTTAAAAGTTTTCATTTTCTCTCTACAAAAAGTTAACTAACACTTTTAATATAAAGAGTTTAACAATTTGCAACGTTAATAAATAAAATACTATGAGAATTGTAAACAAACCAAAGATGCAGCTATACATATATCTTGTATGCCGTACAAAAATTTATTAATCCGGTTTTTCCTTTTTTTTTAAAACCCTTTCTTTTTTTTTTATAACTTCCGGTTTTCCTTCTTTTTTAAAACCTTTACAATGTTTCCTTATTATTATAAATTCCGGTTTTCCTTTTTTCTTTTAAACTGTTCACTATGTTTCCTTATTCTTATAATTTCAGGCTTCCTTCTTTTTTTTAAACCGTTTGCTATGTTTCCTTATTCTTATAATTTCAGGTTTCCTTTTTTTTTTAAACCGTTTGCTATGTTTCCTTATTCTTATAATTTCAGGTTTCCTTCTTTTTTAAACCGTTTATTATGTTTCCTTATTCTTATAACTTCAGGTTTCCTTCTTTTTTAAACCGTTTATTATGTTTCCTTATTCTTATAACTTCAGGTTTCCTTCTTTTTTAAACCGTTTATTATGTTTCCTTATTCTTATAACTTCAGGTTTCCTTCTTTTTTAAACCTTTTACTATTTTCTTATTTAAAATAAACTTTTTCCCGCAAAATGTCGGGGTCACCACTATTTAAATCGTCTTAATTCTCCTATATTGAAATGGTTTCTTACTATTATCCTTTTTTGTTTTATATATATAAATATATTTTGTTTTTTTCTATTTTTACTTACGGTAGGTTTTTTATTTCCTTTTATTATTTCTTTCACGCAACATACATCAATTAAAATTTACAAAATAAAACATATCATAATAATTTTATTTCTTTTGCTTCCATTATATATTCACTTTCTACCCCCTCATCGTTATTCATCACAAAACGAAAATAAAAATAACAATAATAATAATAATAATAATTCTTTCCTTTTCGATAAAAAAAACAATAATAATAATAATTAATATAACTTTCATAATGTTCCTCAATAATGTTCCTCGTTATTTCTTTCATAATGTTCCTCGATAATGTTCCTCGCTAATGTTCCTCGCTAATGTTCCTCGCTAATGTTCCTCGATATTGTTCCTCGACAGTAATAAAGGAAAAAGAAATAATGAATAGATGGAAAGAATATTTTTAGGAGCTTCTCAACTTTAATCCCCACATACTACATCTAGACGAACACTCCTCATGTCAAAACCTCTTACAACCTATAACAAAACAAGAAATAATCACATGCCTCAAGCATATGAAAAACAACAAAGCTAGGGGTCCAGACGATATTCCAATAGAAAGCCTTAAAGCACTAGGAGATGATGGAATACATCTCCTCACAAATCTGTACAATAAAATACTTGGAAATGAAGAGGTTCCCCAAAAATGGAGGCAGAGCTATCTAGTTCCTATCTTCAAAAATAAAGGGGATCCACACAATTGTCAAAATTACAGGGGCATAAAACTAATGTCACATTGTCTAAAACTATACGAAAAAATAATAGAAAAAAGATTAAGAGACATAATCGAAATAGGAGAGACTCAGTTTGGCTTTATGCCTGGATGATCAACAACTGATGCTATCAACGCAATTAGGCAAATGAGTGAAAAATACAGGGAAAAGAACAGCTACACATGGTCTTTCTCGATTTAGAAAAGGCCTTCGATAGAATCCTAAGAAAGCTTATCTGGTGGGCGCTACGCCACAAAAAGGTTCCCGAAAAATATATAAGAATAATACAGGATATGTATATGGGTCATACAACAATGATCCGTAGCACAACAGGTACTTCAGCAGGCTTCACAATAGCCAAAGGAGTTCATCAAGGGTCGGCTCTCAGCCCACTTTTCTTCATTACAGTAATAAATGTATTAGCACAGTCTATACCTCAAACAGTCCCGTGGAATATGATATTTGCAGATGATATTGTGATACTTGCCGAATCCAATGATGGAATGAAAGAAAGATTAGTGAGTTGGATAAATATCCTAGAAAAACACGGATTAAAAGTAAATAGAGAAAAGACGGAGTATATGGTGATAGGAGGAGATGAAACAGAGAGTATTGATATAAATGAATGGCAGATATCGGCAATTGAAAACTGCAAATATTTGGGCTCCACTATACAAACAAATGGCACAATAGAAAAAGAGATAAAGAGTAAGATTATTCAGGGGTGGTTAAAGTGTAGATCTTTATGGAGTGCTATTTGACAAAAGAATCCCACACAAATTAAAGGGAAAAATTTACACTTCCATAGTACAACCAACTATTCTATATAGTTCGGAAACATGGCCAACCAAAGAATCACAAACTATGGAGATGAGAATGCTGAGGATGATTGCTGGGGTAACAAGAAAGGATAAAGTGCGCAGTACAAGAATACTAAGTAGTTTAAAGGTAGTGCCCATTAAGACTAATTTAATGGTAAACAGACTTAGGTGGTATGAGCACACAATGAGAAGGCCTATGAACTACATAGGAAATAAGGTTGAGAGTTTGGAAGTGATGGGCAAACATAAAAGAGGAAGACCAAAACTTCAATGGGGCCATAAAGTTAGAGCCAATATAAAGAAGTATAAATTAGATAAAAGAGATTGTATGAATAACATAAAGTGGAGAGAGATGTTGAAGGAGCTTACCACCAGAAAAGGTGAAAGCTAAAGAGAAAAAAAAATTTAAGGGATAGGAATGGTTCCATGATATTTTTACCTAGACGGTAGGCACGGATATATTTTACAAAGAGATTTTGCGATGTTTGCAGAATACGGGTCTTGAGTAGAACCATGAAAATCTTGGACGCCGTTGAAGTAAGTGCAATAGCCCTGTAATCCCGAAAATTAATAGAGTTCGAGATCTTTGGGAAGTTACAAAGAGTGGATAAATTCCTAGGAGTCGTCCCTGAAGACCATATTTTGTTGAAAATAATAAGAAGGCCTGGTATGGCATCTGATGTTGCTTTTAGTTGTTCTCCTGTGATATCATCCGGACCAGGGGCTTTGTGATTCTTTAGTTTCTTCAAAGCAGCGGATATCTCGGTCAATGTAAATTGGGAGGTAGTATGTTGTTCATATATCCTCATAGGTTTTCTGGATTCAACGATATTCATATAATAATTTGTTCAAAGTGCCATTTGGTCTTCCTGGTCAAAAATAACTTTGTTGTTTTCTAAACGAATTGAAAGTAGTTTTCTGAAAGTTTTCGATTTGCAGAAATACTTGAGTTTACTATAATCATCAAAAAGTCTATTGCTTCTCATGTCTACATCTATCTCATAAGCTTTCCTCGCCGTGAAAGTTCTTCTGTCACTTCTTAAAGATCCTTGGATGATTTTCCAGAGTTCCCTGTCAAAGTAGTTCCTTGAGCGAAGCTCCTCAATTTTCAGTAAAATGGTCATAGATATTCATTTATTCCTTCTCAGAGAATTATTATTTATCAGAACCTTGCTCGCTTCATGGATGTCTCCCTTAAACAGCATCCAGCATTCTTCAACTGTTTTGGATTGAGATATATATACAAACTTTGCGACCTTTTCACGTAGTTTATGATCAAACAAGTCTCTAATTTCAGATATTAGTAGGTTTCTGACATTTTATGTTCTGGACATATTTGTTGGTTGATTGGGAGTGTAATTAGATCAAACAGGGGATTTCTTACCAAGATTTTGGCTTTAATCATTCTGTAGTCGGATAGGTTTATATTCATCATAGCCATCACATCTTTGAACCAACCATGAACATTTGATATGATAAAATCTATCTGCGATCTGCAGCTTCCTCTATTAAAGGTGAAAGTATTCGTCTCTCTATGAGAGAAAAAGGTATTTTCCATTTTGAGATTTTTACTACTGCATAATTCAAGTATTTTCCTGCATTCATCTCCATTTGGTTGAGCGAGAGCTGCATAACCAATTATGTCTCTCCTTTTATAATTTCCTCTAAACCAATACTGGTGTTGTCGCCCATCAAAATTATATTATATCTACTGTAAGCAGTGGCGTCGCTAGGGGGAAGCGCAGGGGCTCGAGCCCCCTGAAAAATTTGAATAGCCTCCTGAAGCAAAAAATTTTTTTTTAATGGCTCCTTAATATCCCCTTGAACTAAAAATAATTTTTTTGATTGCCCACTGAATGATTTCTTTTATAATTCCATTAAGTAATATATATATAATTATTATTATTTAGAAATTAATAAGACTATTTAAATTTTTATTAAATGAATATTATTTTAATTATTAAGATTAGATTTTTACATATAAATTATCTTTTCACTATGTCAGCTTGGAATCAAATTCTGTTTTAAAAACATAATATCAATAACTAACTAAATATTAATTTAGCTTTAACAGTTGAAGTTTAATTGACTTTTATTATTTAAATTATTATTTACCAATGACATAATGTCATTGTATTTGACCCTAATTAAATAAATATAATCATATATTATTTGAAAATTAATAAATTTAATATTGTAATTAGCCGAGTTCAAAATGACTAATCAACTGTATATTTATTTTGAAATTTTATTATCATACCTTAAGAATATTTTCAAGGTCCAAATAAGTATACTAGATATCTTTATAAAAAGTAAGTTAACATATAGTTTATAATCCTCTACTATAAACAGTTGTTTATAAAATATTAGATAGAAAGCCACTTTTATAGACGTATTTGACAGTTATATAATATATTACAGCTAATATTATAATGAATTTTACTAATAAATGCTTATGATAATAAATATAGTAACAATTTGCTTTCAAGTATTTAACGCCATCTATTTTGTAATAAATAATTTTTAAAATTAAAGATTTTATTATTCATCCTGCAATAGATGTAATAAATTTGATATCTTTTCTTCTCTTTTTTTACGTGTTTTTAGGAAAGCTATTTTTTTCATTTTCGAAAAACAGTCTTGAGTTAAATTTTAATACAAGTATATTTTTGATATATTACAAACTACTATTATTTTAAGATATAATATACCAAGGTGGTGCGACAATATATAAAATCTTAATCTTTATTTTATAGTTAGAAAATGTTTCATTTTTAATATGGCATTGCCGTGCAAATATCTCCAGGCTTCAATATATTTGCATAATTATTTCTTCCAAAGATTTTTAGTGTTTTTATTTTATCAATTTATCCAACATAATAAATTATGATATTAGTTTACATCGTGAACAATGTCATTGGTTGAGGTATTATTATATGTCATTGGATGTTGTTTGATACCATTTTAATGAATTCGGTACGAAACAGCGAAAATCAGAATAGCGAAAAATAAAAAAATGTTCCCATTATGTATAACTCCACTAAAAAGTCATAAAATAATATTATATCTATTTATATTTAGTATATTATTAAATATGTTAATTTTTTCCAAATAAATTAAGTTATTATCATGGTATTTATATATTGTCAATTTATAAATACTAATTTTTTGTATATGACATTAATAATGTATGGCCATTATATAAACTCTATCTTCTTTAAATATTATCAATAAAATACTAATATATAATGTTTAATATTAATTTTTTGTATATGACATTAATAATGTATGGTCATTACATAAACTGTATCTTTAAATATTATCAATAAAATACTAATATTTTGTATATTTATTGTATTTTTAATTAATATAATGTTTAATATTAATTTTTTAAAATATATTATAAAAATGATTTATACAAAATAACTTATAGACCAATAAATATGTTATTAATTTTTTCACAATTGTTATTGCCTTGCCTAATATAATATGAATCCTTTTTAAATCCTAAATATGGTATTTATATATTTTCAATTTATAAATACTGATTATTTGTAAATTTATGGGATTAATAATGTATGGCCATTACATAAACTCTATCTTTAAATATTATCAATAAAATACTAATATTTTGTATATTTATTGCAATTTTAAGTGGCTTGCTCAACACTAACAAACCACCAAGATGTCTTTGATTCAATCAATGATGAAAATACTTATCTCAATCATATATAGATTTAAGTTAATTTATCTACTTGATCATTATATTTATTTTTAAAAATATTTTTAAACATTCCAAAATTCCACAATCATCTAAACCTCAAATTTTATTATATATTTTTCAAAAATATAGATTTTAAGTTAGTTTGTGTTATATTTTTTAGAATATAAATTTTTATTTAAACATTACTCAATTATTCTTAATACAACAAAATTTAAATTTTCAATTTAATTTTATAACTTTTATTTATTTATTTTTTTTAAAAAAATAACATTTTTGAAAAGTCATTCATTTATACATACCCCCTACCCTCTTCTCCTTTTTTTTTTTTATTCTTCTAAATTGGGTATGTCAAGCATTTGTAAAGCCTGCCATAGAAATATCACCTTGACCCAAGCTATTTGTTTTTATAAACATGGGCCCAGGTCAAAACCATGAATAAACAATGGTAAACCCCATTTAAATGAAATTTTGTACAACAAAATTGAATCAACCACCATTGTAATTCAAAATTTTTATCCTGATTTTTATGATAATTTTTTAAAGTGGGAAAAGCCACCAACCTTAATCCACCTACCCCTTAAATCAAGGTCTTTAATTTCTAATTTTTTAACAACACTTATTATGGAAGTTAATTGAAATTTAAATTCCCTTAAAGCTTGGGAGAATCTTTTAACCTTTCCTTTTAAAGTCTTAATTAAACCTACAGATAAAAATAAAAAAACTATTTTGCATGAAAGTATAAAATATAAAATAGACCATTTTTATGATTTAGAAATGGAAAATTACGTTCCTGGCGTAAGGGCTACATCTGATTTTTCCCATAAGTGTAAAATTATATCAAAAAAAATAGACCAAGGGGACGTATGTGGAGCTCTTAAATTAGCTTCATCTAATGATAAATTGGCTCCATTTGATGGACATACTTTTACTTTATTAAAAGAATTGCATCCTCAGGCTTTTCCTGAAGATCTTCCCATCCCTATAAAATCTAATTTAATCGAAATAGGTAAGGAAGAATTAATACAGTTTTATCTTTTAATAAAAACTCTGCAGGGGGAATTGACGGTTTTCGCCCCTCTTATTTCCAATTTTTAATTAACCCTAAAAATCCTTATCAAGATTCATTTGTAAATTTATTCATAATACTTATTGAAAATATATTGAACAATTATTTACCTAGTCAAATTCACCAAATTCTTTTTGGCGCAAGATTAATTGCTTTATCTAAGCCTGATGGTGGAGTTAGGCCAATTGCAATAGGGTCTTTTTCTAGGAGACTTTTAGCTAAGATAATTGTTGAGCGCATCAAACCTGATGCTTCAAAAATGTTCCAAACATATCAACTAGGCTTTGGTACTAAAAGGGGATGCGAAATAGCCGCTCACTCTCTTCGTATATATATCGAAGATCCTCCTCCAGACGCTGTCTGTAAGCTTGATTTTAAAAATGCTTTTAATTCTTTATCCAGAAAAACATTTTTGAACATTTTTTATGAAAAATTCCCAGTTTATGCAAGATTTATTGAACAGTCTTATGGCTGTAGAACCCCTCTCAAATTCGGGGAATATACAATTCCTTCTGACGAAAGTATCCAACAAGGAGACCCTTTGGGCCCTCTGATCTTTAGTTTAGGTATACATAACCTAGTTCATTGTCTAAAATCCTCTTTTAATTTAGATTTAAACATATGGTATCTAGATGATGGTACCATTTGCAGACCTTCTAAAAATATTCTTGCAGCGATAGAATATATAGAGAAGAATTCTCTAAACATAGGCCTTACTCTAAATAAAGCTAAATCGGAAATATGCTTTTAAATTCAAATACTCTCAAAGTCCAAGGGTTTAAAATCATCAAAAAAAGGGAAATTAATCTTCTAGGTTCACCTTTAAGCAGTTTTTCCAACTGTGAGGTGTTCGTGGAAAAATTTTTCGAAGGCTTATCAAGACTTGAAACTATTTTAAACAAAATTCCTTCACACCTGAGCTTTTTTCTTTAAAAAAATATTTATTTTTACCAAAGATTGTACATATTTTTAGATCTTCTTCCTTTTTTCTAAATAATGAAATTATTAATCGTGTTCATGAATTTTTTAGAAGTTTATTAGAAAATATTTTAAATATTAAATTGGAAGATTTTAATTGGGGTTTTTCACAATTACCCTCGAAAATGGGTGGTTTAGATTTATATCCTTTAAATCTTATATCTCTTTCCTCATTTTTGGCATCGCGTTTGATGAATAACGCCATGATATCTTCTTTTATCTCTCCTAAAGATAACCTTTTAAACTCAGCCTTGACAGCCTGGATATCTTTAGCTCCACCTGAAGCTGTCTTACCCACGATCTTAACACACCAATCTATTTTCTAACCTTTAATTAAATATTTTTTAAAATAATCTCATCAAACCCCCCTTTGGAGTATATTCAACTATTACAGAATGCTGACTGTACTAGTGGTTATGAATGGTTGGAAGCATTACCAAGTCGTAACCTCTTATCAGATGAACAATTAAGAGTTGCCAGAGGCCATCGACTTGGATGTAACATTGTTCAACCACATACATGCATCAAATGTAAAATATTAGTTGACTCCAAAGGGAGACATGGTCTAAATTGTATATATAGTCAAGGCAGGCATGCAAGGAATGCAGCAATTAATTTAGCTATTAGCCGTTCTCTTACCAGGGCCCGATTGCCAAACATCCTGGAGCCTACAAATTTATCGTTAGATGATGGCTTAAGACCAGATGGCTTAACTTCCGTGCCTTGGTCTTTAGGGAAATCCTTAATTTGGGACTTCACATGCGTATCTTCTTTCCCAAAAAATTTAAATTCTAATCCGGTTGATGCGGAGAAAAAAAAACAATAAAATATTCCAAATTCACAAATTATATTTTTACACCGATTGTTATCTCTTCTCTTGGACATATGCCAAGCGGAACTTTAAAGTTTTTAAAAAATATAGGGGATAAGACAAGAGCCCTTACATCAGAACCTAAAGAATTTTATTTTTCAAAACAAAACCTTCAAATCACAATTTTAAAATATAATTACGCATGTTTTTGGGGAACTTGTAGTCCCACCTCCGTTTTTATATAATATTGTTTTATTTTATTTTATATTTGATGTGAGAAAAATTAAATATAATATTTAATATTAATTTTTTAAAATATATCATAAAAATGATTTATATAAAATACCAATAAATATGTTATTAATTTTTTCACAATTGTTATTGCCTTGCCTAATATAATATGAATCATTTTTAAATCCTAAATATGGTATTTATATATTTTCAATTTATAAATACTGATTTTTTGTAAATTTAATTTAAAAGCATGGCAAACAATATATCTTTCTTTCTTATAAAAATTTATTCATAGTAAATAAAGGGTTTTTTTTAAAATTATTTATATTTTAAAAACTTTTACATTCAATTTTAAGTATACACTGCATAGACAGATTGATCATTTATATTTGCACTGAATAATATAAATAACACAATCATAATACAATATGCATTCATAAAATATTAACAGTGTATCTACTATCTATTGGAAAATGACAATCATCTAAAATAGATTTATTAATTATGTTTATTCAAAGGGTTGAAAAAAAGGAATATTATATTCATATAATAATAATCTTCAATAGCTGCTTTTCCTGCTGATTTATTATCATTTGTAAGCTAAATTATTTGCCACTAAGAAATTTAATTTAATATAATAAAAAAATAAATCTATACCTTCAGCAGAATTAAGCATGACCTCTGTATCTTCTTTTTGCATTTTAGGTTGGCTGAATTAAATTTTGGCCTAAAATCATCTAAATTTCTAAAATCAATTGCTAAAAAATTTATACTTTCATGAGTATCTCTTATGAGAAAGTTGCTTGTAAACTGAATTGAATTTGTTCCTAAATTATTAAATTTATTTACTGTATCGCATTAAATTATTAATATTTCATTAAAACTAATTGTATAATTTTCTCATATCAAAAATTTTCGCCATATTGGGAACATTTTTGGGAACATTTTAAAAATGTTCCCTGATTTTCGCTGTTTCGGTCTTCGCTATATCGTGCCCAGGCCCGTTTTAATTTCCATTACAATGATTATAAATAAAAATATTTTTAAACTATTACTTTTCCCGCACTTTGATGAACCAATCACAGAATTGGACGAAACTTTACGATGAAGTGTCCATACGATCATAGGCACGGAAATGATGGCACTCACGATGACT
The DNA here is from genome assembly GCF_954871325.1 of Gordionus sp. m RMFG-2023. NCBI lineage: Eukaryota > Metazoa > Nematomorpha > Gordioida > Chordodea > Parachordodidae > Gordionus > Gordionus sp. m RMFG-2023. The sequence goes on from NC_088775.1 coordinate 22,040,812, forward strand.
GCAAATTAACCAGCATCTATTATTTGTATGGCTATGTAATTTAATATTATTACTACAGCTGCTGAGAGCATATGATTGCATATTTTAGATAAGCAATAATGATTAACTATGTACGTGCGTTTATATATCATTAAAAATGGAAGATAATCTTTTAGAAATTTTCACATCACAATAATTTTATCGATTACTTATCTAGCTTCCATCATGTCACCTAAGAGGAAGCTCTAACCACCATATAATTTTATGACTAGGATTGGTCGTTTATATTCTCTTCTTCTAAAATTGTCGATTTGGTTGAGCCTATAAATTTTAATTTATTAGTCCATTCTATAAACTAAAATGGTTACAGAGAGTTATATTAGTTTCATTACCTTTTGTCAATGTAAGTTGTTAAGAATTATATTACCTTATTGTTGTAGCTGTTGAAAAAAAGAAGATATAAATTTAATATAATATATCAAATGTCAGTTATTTTCTGACAGGGGAATTAGTGTTTCCTTCTAGATGAGAGTGAAACGAAATTAACACATGAGTTTTTTTGGTAAAGAACAATAATAGTTTCTTTGTGAGCTGTTTGGAGTGAAGAAGACATTATATTGGATGAAGACGGGATTGATCGGGAAGATTTAGCAATTTAATGATTATCGTTTATGATACTTAGATATTTTTTTAGATATATGTATGAATAAATTGGATTTAGATATTTGTATGAATAAATTGGATTTAGATATTTGTATGAATAAATTGGATTTAGATATTTGTATGAATAAATTGGATTTTTAGACTATATGGGAACTTGTACTATTTCTAGTTGGATTGTTTTAGATTGATAAGTTATATTTTTAGAGGGAAGGATTGAGAGTAAGAGGCATTCTTTTATACTCATGTGGTTCTTGAAACCATTATCAATTGAGGCATATGTATGAATTAATTAACCTTTTTTATCACAATTCTTTAAACGCAAAATTTTTTTATATCAGTAATCAAAAATATTTTATATTGTAATAAATAGATTTTGTATTAAAAAGTAATAATTTTAAATATGTCTTGTATGTATTGTTTTAATTATTTATATGCTAGTTTATTTTTTTATGCTTAATATAATAAATGACAAAATATGAAATTCAGAATAATTGTTAAGAGTTAACAAATTTTTAAAAGTATAATATATTGATATAAAGCCTGGACTAAGGCCCGCAAATTAGGGGATATGGGCTTCGACTCTCATTAAAAATTTTTAGTTAAGCCCCCTAAGATTGTAAATGCTAGCGACGCCCCAGCCTGTAAGGCATTAATTATATTTTCCAGATCATCCAAAAAGGGTAATCTGTCTCTCCTATATGGGGGTGCGTATATATTTACTAGAATAGTTGGTCTAAAATTTGTGTTAACATATAATAAACCACATCTTTCAGAAATTGGTACAAATTTAACTATATAGCTTTTTTTTGTTAATCAGAAAGCCAACACCGGACTACTAAGTATTACCAGAGCAGTATAAGATGAAGTGGTTGGGTATTTTCCTGACTATGGGTTTCCTGTAAAGCAATAAAGCCATTTTCTCATGTCATAAGTTTCACTAAAATAGCAAGTTTATCACGTAGACCGTTTATATTCAAAGAAGATATAAGTAATTGACTTTTAAGTTTATGCATGGCTCTACTAAATTGTATTGACTTGAGTTTAAGGAGATTCCATAGGAGGTTTATTTAATTATACTTAGTGATTTAAAAGTTCTTTGCATAATTAATAATTTAAGAGGGATGATATCATTCAGCCTGATCCGACTAGTCAAGAGGGAGAAAATTTTACTTATCAGTTTCGTCAATTCTAAGGTAATAAATATAACCATTAAAGTGAAACTAGTTATCAAATATGAGAATAACTATTTGTATCAGTCGTGAAAAAGAGAAGAAACTAATCACAGAGAATATTTTATAGGGGACAAAATTGTTAAGGAACAGATAAGATAGCTATACTTTAATCTTAGAGAACATTGGATCACATAGAGAAGCACCAATAAAGAAAAAAATAAAGTCAAACTAATAATAATTAAAAAAAACAATAGATTCTGAGAAGATAGAGACCTTTTAGAAAAATTTAAGAGGACCAAACAGGGGAAGAAAAATACGAAAGGAATTACATTAAAGGAAAGCATAAGTAATAATATATTAACCTCTATTTCGATGTATTGGCTAGGATCCGAGTAAGTAAACAACGATAGAAAATAATTTTACAATAAAATTTAAGAATTAAAATTTTAGCGGAAAATATGAGAAAAAGTATTAAATTTTAATAATATTATTTCCGTTTAATAAAAGGTATTATTCATTAGAAAATAAATAAATAAAACATGGAAGACATTCATTAGAAAATAAATAAATAAAACATGAAAGGCTTTCATGTTCTTAATTTCTTCCAAAACAATTAATTTTCCACTTATTGTATTATTTAAATTGTTTACAAATTTACATGTTTATTTTAAAAGAAAAATCCAAACGAGAATCTAGAAAGAAAATAATAATAAATAAAAAAATAAAGGAAAGGAAAGGAAAGGAAAGGAAAGGAAAGGAAATAATATCAATTCATAATAAAAGGAGGAAATAATTTTTCAAAATGGTAGCAAAAAATATTATCAAAATGGTAGCAAAAATAAAATGAAGAAAATAATGTAAATTTAGTAAAAAATGGAGGGCATAATTTAAATTAGTAAAAGGTAGCAAAAAATAAAGTGAGGGAAATAATGTAATATTTTAATAACAAAATAGAGGAAATAACTTAAATTAGTAACAAAAGCATCTTAGTAAAAGGGGGATTTAGAAAAATGCAGTATTTTAAAGAGGGTGAGAGGGTGAAAGGGAGAAGAGAGAAGATAAATTCAGGTTAAAGGTTCAATGCCTAAACGAAAATGACTAGAAATAATCAAATGCACGGTAAACTAATCCTAAATATATATCTTCAGACAAATCTAGTCTCAAAAATCTAATGTAAATAAGATAATTTCTAGTAAAAAGGCTTAATGCATAAGCATAAAATGCTAATGATATTAATGATTGTTGATTAGTCTTATATTTTAAATTTGAATATTTATTTATTTTTAAAATATATTAACGTTATATCATTTGAATATCTTATATTATTTAAATTGATTGTTTAATATATTCAATTAACTTTGTTTGATATTTTTTGTATAAATAGATTGTGATAGAAAAAAGAAGTTAGTTAAAATTTAAATTTATATTACTAAAACAAATTTGCTTAACTCTACTTAAAATGGTGCCCCGGTTACGGTGGTACGTTTCTTCGTTTTTTTTTTAAAAAAAAAAAATATATAATAAAAGTTTAAAAATTAAAATTATATCCTTACCTTGAAAATAAAATAATCAAAGAATTTATCCGTTTTTTTTGTCGATTTCTTTTGTAAAAATAAAAAGTAAAGGAATTACTTATCAAATTCGTCGTTCGATATTGGAGATGATAAAAGGACATATAAAATTTTTTTGACTTTTCTTTTCGATAGTCAAAATTTTATCCAAATTTACAAAATTATAATAGGTAAAAAAAAAAAGAGAAAATAAAATATATATATATATATAAATAAAAAGAGTAATATGATAAAAATAGTTTTTTCATCGGAATCTTTGCATTTCTACGTTATGATGTTTTGTTTTAAAGCTTATAATACCTCAGTGCATAATTATCGATAAAATGTTGAAGGAAATGGGAGGATGTAATGAATTCTCTTATGTCCGAAATAATAGAATGAATGAAATTTTCTTTTATTTTAAGTCCTTACGAAAAATGATTGATACCTATATGTCTCTAAATGGGAAGCCCTATGTTTTTGATGAAAATAATTTCATTTTTATATCTTGTGCAATTACGGAATATTAAAATTTAAATATTAAAACTTAAATATCTTTACGCTTTACATATTTGATGTACTACATTTATTGGACATAGAAAAATTTTTATTAGCTATTGTCCCTATATTACGTTATTTTGTAATTTTTCTCGCAATTATAAAAAAAAAGTAAAAATTTTTTTTACGCGCTTAGCAGATCACAGTTTATAGGTTATTAATAAAATTTTCTAACGATATTAAAGTAATATGAAATTCTTTGTGACGAATCAAGTTTAGATATTTATAGATAATTCAAATTAAAACTTAGTGGACTAAATCCTCTTTACGAATTAGAATTAAATTTTTCACAGACAAATTATATTGAAACTTAGTGGATTAAATCCTCTTTACGAATTTGAATTAGAATTTATATAGATAAACTATTGAAACTTAGTGGACCACATTCTCTTGATTAAAATTAAAATTTTTTAGACAACTTAAATTTGATTTTAATGGACTACAATGTTTTGCTTTTACGATTTTAAAAATTGAAAGTTTACTTTATTTAAATAAAATTTTATAATGAACGAAAAATTAACTCTTACACACACTCAATATGTTCCTAAATTTCCCAAGTTATCAGGAAAATTATCTGAGACTTATCTTAACTTAATTGAAACATACTTTGAGGGACATATTGAGTCAGACTCATCTAAAGTTAGGACACTATTATGTAGCTTACCAATTGAGATTGTAGACCAAGTTACGTCGATATGTTCTAAAGCACAGTTAAAAGACTTTAATATTGTTTTTGGTAAATTGAAACTAATAATTCCAAGTGAGGACATGAATGTTAATATAAAAAACTTTAACTTAGCGGTACAGGGTGCCGATGAGTCCTTCCATACTTTTTATTTTAGGATTTCAAAACTTCATAAAAAATGCGATTTTGATAACGATACGAGAATGATTGAGAAATTAATAACTTGTTCTTTAAATGATAATATCAGAAGGAAGTTAAATAAACATAAGCACGAAGGCTTAGATAAGATGATGAAATTAGGAGTTGAGTTAGATGGCAGCAATATTAAGCCGGAGATTAGCGATACAAATTATCTATATTATAATTTTCCGATGTCCTCACTACGTCATTGTGACGTCATGTCATCGCTACGTCATGTCATCGCTACGTCATGTCATCGCTACGTCATGTCATCGCTACGTCATGTCATTATTACGTCATGTCATTGTGACGTCATGTCATCGCTACGTCATGTCATCATTACGTCATGTCATCGGTACGTATTTATTTATTTATTTTTTATTTGTTGATTTTTTTATAAACAGATGTTCATACCAAATTCTGAAATCAGAAGAAGTAATTTATTTGTTGATTTTTTATGAGACTATCATTTTCCTTGACTGAAATCGGAGTGCCAGATACCAATTTTTAGAGATTATCATTTTATTTGAATTCCTGAAATCAGAAGAAGTAATATATTATAATTTTCCGATGTCCTCACTACGTCATTGTGACGTCATGTCATCGCTACGTCATGTCATCATTACGTCATGTCATCGGTACGTATTTATTTATTTATTTTTTATTTGTTGATTTTTTTATAAACAGATGTTCATACCAAATTCTGAAATCAGAAGAAGTAATTTATTTGTTGATTTTTTATGAGAGTATCATTTTCCTTGACTGAAATCGGAGTGCCAGATACCAATTTTTAGAGATTATCATTTTATTTGAATTCCTGAAATCAGAAGAAGTAATTTATTTGTTCATTTTTTATGATCATATCTATTTTTAGCTTATGATGGATGATATTCCCACTATTTCTAAAGAGGTTAACCTAATATTGATTCTATTTTTTATTTATTCTTTTGTTTTTATTTTAGATCATGTTCATTGCATTTATATTCTTTATATTATTCTTTGTTTTTATTTTAGATAACAAGCCCTGTCTTACCCATATTTAATTATTGTACAGGTGGTATATTGACTCCTCATCAAGTTCAATGCATTTATTTTTTAAATTTATTCTTTTGTTTCTATTTTAGATAACAAGCCATGTCTTACCCATATTTAATGATTGTACAGGTGGTATATTGACTCCACATCAAGTTCAATGCATTTATTTTTTTTATTTATTCTTTTGTTTCTATTTTAGATAACAAGCCATGTCCTAACCTCAGTTAATGATTGTATTCCCACTATTTCTAGAGAGGTTAACCTAATATTGACTCTATTTTTTATTTATTCTTTTGTTTTTATTATTCTTTGTTTTTATTTTAGATAACAAGCCCTGTCTTACCCATATTTAATGATTGTACAGGTGGTATATTGACTCCTCATCATGTTCAATGCATTTATTTTTTTTATTTATTCTTTTGTTTCTATTTTAGATAACAAGCCATGTCCTAACCTCAGTTAATGATTGTATTCCCACTATTTCTAGAGAGGTTAACCTAATATTGACTCTATTTTTTATTTATTCTTTTGTTTTTATTTTAGATCATGTTCATTGCATTTATATTCTTTATATTATTCTTTGTTTTTATTTTAGATAACAAGCCCTGTCTTACCCATATTTAATGATTGTACAGGTGGTATATTGACTCATCAAGTTCTATGCATTTATTTTTTTTATTTATTCTTTTGTTTCTATTTTAGATAACAAGCCATGTCCTAACCTCAATTAATGATTGTACAGGTGGTGTTTTATCTTTCATTAATAAAAGAAAAAGATGGCAGATCAATCAAAAAAAGAAACGCACTAGGGATAGCGAGGCCCTACAAAATCTACTAACAACTCAAAATAAAGTTAGCATTATATATATATATTTTTTTATACTCTTTTATATTATAGAATACATCTATTTTAGCTTCTGATAATGGCCCAACTATTTCTAGGGAGTTGAACCTAATATTGACTCCTCTTCAGGTTCATTGCATTTATATTCTTTATATTATTCTTTGTTTTTATTTTGAAAACAAGCCCTGTCTTACCCATATTTAATGATTGTACAGGTGGTATATTGACTCCTAATCAAGTTCAATGCATTTATTTTTTTTATTTATTCTTTTGTTTTTATATTCTTTATATTATTCTTTGTTTTTATTTTAGATAACAAGCCCTGTCTTACCCATATTTAATGATTGTACAGGTGGTATATTGACTCCTCATCAAGTTCATAGCATTTATTTTTTTTTTATTCTTTTGTTTCTATTTTAGATAACAATCCATGTCCTAACCTCAGTTAATGATTGTATTCCCACTATTTCTAGAGAGGTTAACCTAATATTGACTCTATTTTTTATTTATTCTTTTGTTTTTATTCTAGATCATGTTCATTGCATTTATATTCTTTATATTATTCTTTGTTTTTATTTTAGATAACAAGCCCTGTCTTACCCATATTTAATGATTGTACAGGTGATATATTGACTCCTCATCAAGTTCAATGCATTTATTTTTTTTATTTATTCTTTTGTTTCTATTTTAGATAACAAGCCATGTCCTTACCTCAGTTAATGATTGTACAGGTGGTGATTTATCCTTCATTAATAAAAGAAAAAGATGGCAGATCAATCAAAAAAAGAAACGCACTAGAGATAGCGAGGCCCTACTAAATCTACTAACAACTCAAAATAAAGTTAGCCTTATATATATATTTTTTTATACTCTTTTATATTATAGAATACATCTATTTTAGCTTCTGATAATGTCCCCACTATATCTAGGGAGTTGAACCTATTATTGACTCCTCTTCAGATTCATTGCATTTATATTCTTTATATTATTCTTTGTTTTTATTTTAGATAACAAGCCCTGTCTTACCCTCATTTAAGGATTGTACAGGTGGTATATTGACTCCTCATCAAGTTCAATGCATTTATTTTTTTTTATTTATTCTTTTGTTTCTATATATATTTTTTTTTACTCTTTTATATTATAGAATACATCTATTTTAGCTTCTGATAATGTCCCAACTATTTCTAGGGAGTTGAACCTAATATTGACTCCTCTTCAGGTTCATTGCATTTATATTCTTTATATTATTCTTTGTTTTTATTTTAGATAACAAGCCCTGTCTTACCCTCATTTAATGATTGTTCAGGTGGTATATTGACTCCTCATCAAGTTCAATGCATTTATTTTTTTTATTTATTCTTTTGTTTTTGACTCCTCTTCAGGTTCATTGCATTTATATTCTTTATATTATTCTTTGTTTTTATTTTAGATAACAAGCCCTGTCTTACCCTCATTTAATGATTGTACAGGTGGTATATAGACTCCTCATCAAGTTCAATGCATTTATTTTTTTTATTTATTCTTTTGTTTCTATTTTAGATAACAAGCCATGTCCTAACCCCAGTTAATGATTGTACAGGTGGTGATTTATCCGTCATTAATAAAAGAAAAAGATGGCTGATCAATCAAAAAAAGAAACGCACTAGGGATAGCGAGGCCCTACAAAATCTACTAACAACTCAAAATAAAGTTAGCCTTATATATATATTTTTTTATACTCTTTTATATTATAGAATACATCTATTTTAGCTTCTGATAATGTCCCCACTATTTCTAGGGAGTTGAATCTAATACTGACTCCTCTTCAGGTTCATTGCATTTATATTCTTAATATTATTCTTTGTTTTTATTTTAGATAACAAGCCCTGTCTTACCCTCATTTAATGATTGTACAGGTGGTATATTGACTCCTCATCAAGTTCAATGAATTTATTTTTTTATTTATTCTTTTGTTTTTATTTTAGATAACAAGCCATGTCCTAACCTCAGTTATTGATTGTACAGGTGGTGATTTATCCATCATTAATGAAAGAAAAAGATGGCAGATCAATCAAAAAAAGAAACGCACTAGGGATAGCGAAGCCCTACAAAATCTACTAACAACTCAAAATAAAGTTAGCCTTATATATATTTTTTTTATACTCTTTTATATTATAGAATACATCTATTTTAGCTTCTGATAATGTCCCCACTTAGGGAGTTGAACCTTATATTGACTCCTTTTCAGGTTCAATGCATTTATATTTTTTAATTATTCTTCTGTTTTTATTTTAGATAACAAACCCTTCTTTATTTCCTCCTTATAATTGTTTAAATAATGATATATCTACCATTAATAATCAACAAATAAAAAATAAATGTTCAGAAAACACAATAGTCTTGGCAAGTCCCCAACTAGACAAATTTTATTTTTTGATGATAGCCTCCCAACTACTAGAGATATGCATATATTGACCCCTTTACAGGTTCAGTACAGTATTTTAATGTTCGTTTTATTTCAATAATAATGTATTATATTTATGCCTGATTTCCTAATTTATTTTAGGTTAACCCAAACTTAATCCCTCACTTAGCTACAAAACATGATATTTCTATTAAAGATAAGCAAAGAAAAAAATGGCGACTCAACAAACGCCTTACCCGTTCTAGAATTACAGGTATGCAGGATAATAAGGACCTACGCCTGATATTAACTCCCTTGCAGATTTTTAATGTTTTATATATATCGGTTTATTTTATAATCACCCAGATACCGTCAACTGATATTTTTATGGTTAATGATGCTTACTACCAAGTGAATGTATGGAAATATTCTAAATACCAACATAATTTGCTAAATACCGACCAAAATTTATTAAAATGTAATAAGACTTATTATTTAATATTTTAATATGGAATCACGTGGTCGAGTCCGGCCTCCTATATATCATACCCCCAAGGATGAAACCACCATGTTAGAATAAGAAAAAAAACATAATTATTATCGGGATTCGAACCCGTGACCATGGGATGAGTAAGCGAAGCTCTAACCGACTAGGCCATAGATGCTTTCCAAAAATTACGATTTTTCAAATATATATTATAAATATATTTGGTAGTGCCTATTCAAATGAAAATAAACAAAATTCAAATTTGATAGATGGTACCTTAAGGTACCAAGCATCATTAACCTATTTTTATAACCACTACCACATTCCCTATGGCACCTCTACCATGTATATTTCGACATATATTTGATGACCACCACTCACCTATATTAGATATCGGAAATATGACAGAAATATGCGCCTTCTGCAATGCTAAAATGTGGAATGGAGAAAAATTATCAAAAAGCTCATGTAGAAATATTCAGTTTTCTACATGTTGTTTGAATGGGAAGGTATTTTTATCTAAAATTTTCCAATTACCACCAAATTATTACGTTTATTTACCGGGAATCATTGTTCATCATCCCACTTTTTAACAAACATAAGAGCTTATAATTCCGCACTGTCATTCACTTCACTAGGAGTTAATATAAATAATAATTTATCCAATTCGCGATCAGGTAATTATACCTTTCAAATTAATGGACAGGTTCATCATCGCATTCACTCCTACCAACATTAGGGGAAACTCCTAAATTTGCCCAATTATATATACATGATAGTATAAATGAGATAGAAAACAGACATAACCAGGTTCCGTTTTTAGATCGTTGTCTTTTAATGGAATTGCAGGATATTGTTCACACCTACAACCCCTTTGCTTCTCAATTTTTGAGAGTATCTTCTATGATCGCTACTGGCGTTCCTAACATATCCTTAAACTTAAAATCTACTCCAAGTTTTGACGTACGTTATCGCAATAAACATACCTCATCTGAAATAGCAGTATTATTACCTGGTGATGGCAGTGATCATATAGCCCATAGAGATATTATCTTAAAAACTCTATCTGGTCCTTTAAGACGTATTAATGAGCTCCATTCCTCATACGATCCCTTGCAATATGTTCTTCTATTTCCCAGAGGCGATATTGGATACCACCCACCCATTCATTATAGAAACTCAACTAATAAATATGTTACCTGCAGAGAGTACTATGCCTATCGCTTTATGGTCAGGCAGGATGAAGAGAATGTTATTTTAAGATCCAAACGTCTTTTTCACCAATTTATCGTCGACAGTTATGCCAAACAGGAAACGCTTCGATTAAATTTTATACGTAATAATCAATCCAAATTACGCGCCGAACTCTATCAAGGCATACATGATGCTATTTTAGAGGGAGATACTAATGCTGACAATCTTGGCAGAAGAATAATTTTGCCTTCTTCTTTTACCGGTGGCCCAAGGCATATGCATCAGCTTTATCAGGACGCAATGGCTATTGTACGCTGCTTTGGTAAGCCATCATTATTCATTACTTTCACCTGCAACCCTAAATGGATTGAAATAATGCTTGAATTATTTACTCATCAGACCCCAAACGACCGCCCAGATTGAGTTTGTCGCGTTTTTCGTCAAAAATTAAAATGTCTAAAAAAGGATTTGCTCTATTATCATGTTCTTGGCAAAGTAATCGCTTATATAGATGTCATAGAATTCCAGAAAAGAGGTTTGCCTTATTGTCATATGTGCCTTATACTAGATAAATCTCATAGGCTACCAACGGCTGATGCTTATGATGATGTAGTTTGTTCTGAAATTCCTAACAAAATAACTGAGCCTAAGCTGTTTCAAATTATTAGCAATTTTAATACACATGGGCCATGTGGTATAACATTTCCTAATAGTCCCTGCATGATTGATGGAAAATGCTCAAAAAAATATCCTAAATCATTTGTGGATACCTCTTCTATTGATAAGTATGGTTATCCTTTATATAGGCGACGAAATGATGGCATTACCTTCCAAAAAAAATTAAACGGATTTATATTTAACAACCGTTGGATTATTCCTTATAATAAACATTTATCAAAAAAATATAATGCACATATAAATGTAGAAATTTGTTCATCTGTCCAGTCCATAAAATACCTTTATAAGTATTGTTACAAAGGCCATGACAGAACTACTGCTTCCGTTTCCATTAATAATGTTGATGAAACTACCCAGTTCATTGATGCTCGATATATATCCGCCATAGAATCGCTATGGCGTACTTTGGATTTTGAAATGCAGGATCATTCTCCTGCAGTCTATCGTTTAGACCTTCATCTACCCAATCAACATATAATCCTTTTCAATCAAATACTGATATAAATAATATCTTAACTAAAAATCCTGGTACAAAATTAACCGAATGGTTTAAAATTAATCAACTTGACACAGATGCCAGACATTATATTTATGCAGATTTTGTAAGATATTATGTGTGGAAACCTCTATCTAAACAGTGGTTAAAACGAAAAAGGGGTGGTAATAAAGTTATAGGCCGTATACGCACAGTTTCTCCTAAAGAGGGTGAGGTTTTTTATTTAAGACTAAAAGTTTAATGGAAGGCAACAAATAAGTTTTTAAATATTTTATCACATAATACTTTATTACTAAATTTTATATTTTTTAACATGTATTTATATCAATTCACAATCAATTAACCTAAAAATGTTAATGCTAAAAATGGTTAATTTAATAATAATAACCAATTAATGTATGAATGTATATAAAAAACAAATTTAATGATTCTAAATATTGTCCATCTCTAACATTCCACCCTCCAAAGAAATCCAGCCTAGGTCTCTTTGAGTGCCGAAAAATCGTCCCGATGTTCTTGATTTTTTACTATTATTATCGTTTCATATGTCACTCTGCTTTTATCTTTTAGCGTTGTCTTGCTTTTGTCACGTTTTATCGTTGGCTTGTTTTCACCTCGTTGGTTTGTTATTAACGTTTCGTCTCTTTGCTTATTTATTTTTGTTCACCTTCCATTATTATCATTTTTTTTTATTATTATTTTTCAAATCATTATCATTATTATTAGTTAATCAAGAATAATTAGGAATCATAAGAATAGATCCAATTGAATATAAGAATCGATCCAATTGAATATAATCATCATTTAGAAAATAATATTGAATTTGTAAGAATGTATAAAGAATCGCGTTTTAATGTTTTTTTTTTATTTGTGTCGCGTTTTATACAATTTTTTATATTATTTATTTTGCGTTTTATATCGTTTTTTTTTATTTATAATGTTTTATATCATTTTTTATTTATTTATATATTTTTTGTTTATTTTTATTTTACATTAAGTTTTATATAGTTTTTTTTATATTTATTTATTTTTTTTGTTTATTTTTATATGTCAAAAAATAATTTTCCATTGATAAAGTCAAAATTAAAGATTTAAATGAGAGATATTATTAATCATATCTTTTTTTATAACTTCTCCCTCCTTAAAACTTTAAGAGATTTTTAAATTTAAATCCTTTCATCTTAAGTATAAATAAGATTTCAGTTCCTACAATTACTTTTTTTACTATAAATCGTGGATTCTATTTTATTTAAAGTTTTCCATATAGAGATTTCATCTATTTCATTTGTGTTACTTGTTATATTTGTATCATCAGAGTTTTCTTTATTTAAAATTTCATAGTTATTAAAGTCATTATACTGAAAATTTTCATTAGTTGACATTTCATTGTCTTTATAATCATCACAATAATTATTTTCACATTTTGAATTTATTATAAGAGTTTCCTTAATATTAATGTTTTCTCTAATATTAGTATCATCGACTTTTATAGACATTTCATTGTCTTTATAATCATCACAATAATTATTTTCACATTTTGAATTTATTATAAGAGTTTCTTTAATTTTAATGTTTTCTCTAATATTAGTATCATCGACTTTTATAGACATTTCATTGTCTTTATAATCATCACAATAATTATTTTCACATTTTGAATTTATTATAAGAGTTTCTTTAATTTTAATGTTTTCTCTAATATTGTATCATCAACTTTTATATTTGCTCTTACTTTATAGTTACATAATAATTTCAATATTGTAATAGCTTCCTCAAAAGTTGAATCTCTGTCTCTTGGTTCAAATGCCTTCATCTTTACATATAGATGATCAGGCAGTTTATAAATTAATATTCTGCTGCTATTTCTAACTTCATTAATTAAAAAAAAATTTCTACTTCGTCAATATAATTACTTATATTGTCTTCACTTCAAATAGGATAATTCATATTAATTAAATTTTAATTTATTTCAAAAAAAAATTTTAAGTTCATCAAACATGTACTTTATTTTATAATTATTTTTATTTGTGCTTATAATTATATCATCTTTTTTTCTTTTTTATTTCAAATGGTTTCATTGCTAATTTTATTTTAAATGGTTTCATTGCTAATTTGTAATTTCTTACATGATATCCAATAGAATTTATAATCTTTCAGAATTCTTTGATATTTAACTTGATATTTATTTCATTTAGAGTAATCCAATGTCCATTTCCACCATTCCAGTGTCCATTGATACTTTTTCCGCTGCAGTTGATTGATCCATTTGATCTAATTTATATTTTATTTTTTGAAAATAAATTAATTTAATTTAAAATCGTAGATCCCTCCGCTGCCACCATAAAAGTTTAATGGAAGGCAACAAATAAGTTTTTAAATATTTTATCACATAATACTTTATTACTAAATTTTATATTTTTCTAACATGTATTTATATCAATTCACAATCAATTAACCTAAAAATATTAATGCTAAAAATGGTTAATTTAATAATAATAACAAATTAATGTATGAATGTATATAAAAAACAAATTTAATGATTCTAAATATTGTCCATCTCTAACAAAGACTATTACTTAATTATGTTACTGGGACTACACGCTTTGAAGATCTATGCTCTTTTAATGGAATTATCAGTAACACTTTTAAAGATGCATGTATTCGACGTGGTCTGTTATCAGATGATGCGGAATGGAACCATTGTTTAGAGAAAGGTCTTTCATTTAAGATGCCATATCAATTGCGCCAGTTATTTTCTGTTATTTTATTACATTGTGAGCCGAGAAATCCTCTAGGTCTATGGAATTCTTTTAAATTTTATCTATGTAAAGATTTTTCCAAGAAAATATCACCAGAGCCGGATAACCTTATCACCGAAAATCTCGCGCTATGCCACATCAATCAAATTTTGATTTAAAATGGTAAATCTCTTAAGGATTTTTTGGGAATGCCTATCCCTTTATTATCCACCCAATCTCCATCTGCTACAGCTAATATTAGGTGTCACCTTATTCGGGAGGAAATTTCCTACGATACTGATGATATGTATAAAAAATATTTGGCTAACTACAATTAATTTAATCGGGATCAAAATATTATCTATGCCAAAATTATGTCCTTGCGCTCCACTCCACTCCATCCCATAATTTATTTTTTATAGATGGTCCTGGTGGTACTGGAAAATCATTTCTATTAAATACAATATTATTTAACTTGAGAGCTCAAGGTAAAATTGCTATAGCTGTTGCATCTTCTGGCATAGCTTCAACTCTTCTTCATAATGGCCGTACTGCACATTCACGTTTCAACATCCCCTTAAGTATTCCTAAAAGTTCCTCATGTAATATTCCTTACCAAAGCCAAAATAGCTGAATTGATAAGACAATCGGTAATTATAATATGGGACGAAATATCAATGACTCATAAACATATATTCGAGGCCGTGGATAGGTCATTTCAGGATATAATGAAATTAGACAAACCGTTTGGTGGTAAAATTATTATTTTTGGCGGAGATTTTAGACAGATTTTACCTGTTATTAAACGTGGTGGAAGATGCGACATTACTCAACCTTAAAACGATCCTATTTATGGTCACATGTAGTGCCATTAAGGTTATGTATTAATATGAGACTTCTACAATTTCAGGAAGCAAATGATTATCTTATTAATAATAAATACTCAAAATTTCTTTTAAGAGTTGGTGAAGGCTGTGAAACATTCGATGGCTCCAGGGATAAAATAAAAATTCCTCAAGATTGTTGTATAGCTTCCAATGATATCGAGGATCTTATTGCTTTTGTTTACGATATAGACAAAGACAATTCATCATTTAACCGAACATCATTTGCTCAAAATGCAATCCTGACCCCTAAAAACGTAGATGTCGATTCTATAAATATTAAATTGATTAACAAAATTCCGGGAGATTTAATTACATACATAAGTGCTGATAAAACGATAACCGAGGATGAAGCGACGTTTTATCCCACTGAATTTTTAAACTCTTTAAGTATATCAGGATTACCACCTCACAAACTTTTACTCAAAGTCGGGGTACCTATAATATTAATGCATAACTTAAATTCTGCTTCTGGTTTGAATAATGGGACTAAATTGATTATAACTTCTTTGCTACCAAATATAATTGAGGCGGAATTTGTTTCTGGTAGTTTTCTCAGTACTAAAGTTCTCATTCCTATAATAAATTTAATTCCTACAGATTCTGGCTTGCCATTTTCCTTTAAGCGCCGCCAATTTCCCGTGAGACCTGCTGACAATTAATAAAGCTCAGGGACAAACGTTGAACAAAGTTGGCATCTATTTACCTCATCCTGTTTTTTCACATGGACAGCTATATGTGGCTATATCTCGAGTTTGTTCTCCACATAAATTAAATTATAACCAATGATAAAACAAAGACTACTACCAATGTGGTATATCATGAGGTTATATCCGATTAATCCCGGTTTATACGAATAAGAATGAACATTACTTAGTATGATATTATTTTATAATTTAAACAATTTTATATTATTTAAGCATCCTTTTGTCAGGCCGCTCAATATGCCCTTTTATCTCTGATGAATATTTTGTCTAATTGAAAATTATATCAAAGTACATTTTTAAAATTTAACTAAATGAATATAACAATTTTTAAGGATCCTACTTTTTTAAAAGCTTACCATTTTGTCGGATCCACCATTGCTCTATTATCCCTGCTGATTATTTTGTATAACGCACAAAAAATATACATAGCACATTATTTTTATTATAAATAATATTATATATTATTTTATATCTATTCCAAAAAATCTTCATTTTATTTCAATAATAATGTTTATTTATATTTTTGCCTGATTTCTTTATTTGTCTAGGCTAACCCAACCTTATTCCCTCACATTGCTACAAAACATGATTATTCTATTATTAAAGATAAGCAAAGAAAATAATGACGAATAAACAAACGCCTTACCCGTTCTAGAGTTACTGGTAGACAAAATAATAAATAACTACGCTTGAAATGAACTCATCTGGAGGTTTTTTTTTATCTTATGTTTTATATCTATGTTTATTTTATTTTCACCCAGTTCTCCAAATGATATTTCTATCACCACTATCACAATCCCTATGCCACCTCCACCTATTTTTTAACAAAAATAAACATTTTTATTTATCACTAAATTTTATTATCTCATTCTTTTCTTTCTATCTCTATTATCTATTAACCACTATATCTCAAAACCTTATCACCTTTAATTTATATAATATAATATAATAATTTATACCTTCTTTTTCCCCCCTTTTTTAATCTAATTTTTTAATTACCTTACAATTAATTAACCTTTATCTTAATAACATTACATTTATCATGTTATTTTTTAACTTTTATAATATCATAATAGACTTGATAAGTCCCCCAAAAATTTTATTTGATGATAGCCCTCCAACTTATTAGAAATATGCATCTAATATTGACCCTTCTACCGGTTTTACATTATTTTAATGTTTGTTTAATTTCAACAATAGTATATTTATATTTTTGCCTGATTCCTTTATTTGTCTAGGCTAACCCTAATCCCTCACATTGCTACCAAACATGATGAATCTATTATTAAAGATAAGCAAAGGAAAAAATGGCGATTCAACAAACGCCTTACCCGTTCTAGAGTTACTGGTGGCCAAGATAATAAGGCACTGTGAACTCCTCTGGAGGTTTATTTTGTTTTTTATCTAATGTTTTATATCTATATGTTTATTTTATACACCCAGTTGCCTCCAAATGATATTTCTATCACCACTACCACAATCCCTATGCCACCTCTGCCTAATTTTTAACAAATATAAGCATTTAATTCCACTATCATTCACCTCATTAGGAGTTATTATAAATAATACTTTATCCGATTCCCTGAGGAACTTTCATGAATATTTAGAGAGATGTTCAAACGTGAATGTGTAGTGCAGCCAATTTCATTAAAATTATTAATGGGAAACTATGCGGTAGTTTTGTCATGGCCTTTATAACAATACTTACGACCGTTTTATGGTTGAGTTGACAATGTCGTTCATGATTCTATTTTAGAGGGGTATACCAAAATTGACACTTTGGCAGAAATATCCTTTCGCGTTCTTCTCCTCAGCTTTATCAGGATGCAATGGGTGTTGTACACTGCTTTGGTAATCCGTCATTATTCATTACTTTCACCTATAACCCTAAATGGGATGATATTATACATTAATTTTTTCTTCTGCAGACGACTGCCCAGATTTATTTTGTCGCTTTTTCCATCAAAAATTAAAATGTCATAAAGGATTTGCTCTTATTTTTACCAGACACACAGAGTAATAATTAATCCTCAGCATTTTTTAAAAAAAATACCTAAATTTATATGGCAAGAAAAACAAATTTCTTAAAAAATATATAAATAAATTGCATATAAGTTTCATAAGTATTGAATGGCATTTTTGTAATTTAAATAGATAGCATTTTTTTGTACTTAACAAAAGATATAGATAGCCCTTATCAAATTTTTTGATAAAAGGAGTTAACCCGATTAATTGGTAAATCCGAGATTTCCCCTTCATGTGTTGATAAATTATTTAGAAATTTAACTATCTCCGGGTTTGGGAAATAGTTTTGAAACTTAATATGTGATGGACTGGGCTTGAAAAATATTCCTCAAGATTAATTTTTGCTTGCACCTAACTTGGGAATATCTTATACAAATTATTATGGGCCGGGCTAGGAAAAAATTTTCAAAATTATTATGAGTTAAGCTAGATTTGAGAAATTTTTTTATAAATTATAAGGTCTTGAACGCGTGGAAATTTTTTTCAAATATTATGAGCTTGGACCTGGCTTGAAATTTTTTAATGTTAAATGTTAGTCTTATGTAACCAGTAATATATTTACAAAGAATTTTGGTATTGGGTACAAGCTCATTTAAATATATTTTGACTCAAATAATAGTTTCCACTCTTAGTCCTAATGGGTTGGACTCAATGACATTGCTTGGACTTGACCTAAATGGGGAGGGGGGGATTTAAAAATTATATAAATTGGATATGATTTTTAAATAAAAGGTAACATCTTTCTTAAAAAAACGAATAAAATTCTCATTCTCCGTCACTTTTGACGGGCTATCTACTAGTATAGATAAAAACAAAAATTTTATAAAAAATGATTCTAAAACTTTTAATAGTAAGGGGAATCATAATAATTTTAGGCCAAGTGATATAAATAGCAGAAACTACCAAAACAGTAATTTCCGAAATAACGAGGGTCACTCTAGAAATTTTAGTAATAATCAATCTTCAAACAACTACAATTCAAACAATTTTGGTAGGAACAACACTCGGCAAGATTACAATAACAATTCAAACAATTATGGTAGAGATACTTGGCAAAACAATAATTATAATGGGAGAAACAATTCCTGGTCTTACAACAATCAAAGAAATCAGAGTCAATATAATAATCGATATGGTTATCAATATCAATCCTACAATAACAACAATAATGGAGAAAATAATACGTGGAAAAATTTTAATCAAAATATTAATCAAAGAAAACAATTACAATATAATGACATGAATCAAAGTAGCATCAATTGTAACATGAAGATTGAAGAGATTGTTGAAGAAAAAAATGACCCTACACAAAATAATAATGGTAGTGATTTTAATGTCAACAATTTAACTGAGTTTAAACTTAATGATAATGCGTTCATGACTACTTTAAAAGTAAATGATGCTACTGTTACTATGCAGGTTGATACGGGATCCAAGTTTACGATTATACCTCATGATATGGCTAAACAAATAGGTATTAAAGATCTTAAAAAGTCCACTTCTACAACTCACAGCTTATGATGGAAACTTAATTAAAATTATTGGCGTCACTCAAGTTAAAGTAACCTACGAAGGTATCACCAAACACTTGCAAGCCGTGGTCGTTAAATCTAATAAAAATGCGTTATTGGGACGTATGTGGATTAATGCCTTTAGTAATATTTTAAACAAATTTATAGCAAACATTGATACCAACTATGAAGATGAAATAAAGAAATTAATAAAAGATTGCGAATCTAAACTGACTAAAAAACCGATCAACAAAGGGAATGTCAAGATATATCTACGTAATGACGCCAAACCGAAAATCATACCACCTAGACGGTTACCTTATTCAAAGATAGACGCTGTTACTAGAGAACTTACGAGATGGATAGGAGATGGAGTCATTGAGCCGGTAACAGATGTCCGATGGGCAAGTCCGATAACCGCTGTCTACAAGGATAATGGGAGCGTTAGGGTTTGCGCCGACTTCAAAGACACTGTCAACCCAGCCCTTGAGGACTTCAGATACCCACTTCCAAGAATAAACATCTTATCGCTAAGCTCAAGGAAGAAGAAGTTCACCAAGATAGATTTCAAGGATGCGTTCCTACAAATTCCCATCGACGAAACCTGCAGAGACATATTAACTATATCTACACACAGGGGGTACTACCGGTTTACCAGACTTCCTTTTGGGTTAAAAACTTCATCTGCGATTTTTCAACAAATTATGGATCAAATTTTCAGTGACATGAAAGATGTCGTATTTTATATTGATGATCTACTAATAACGGGAAGTAGTGACGAAGTTCATTTCAACAACATAAAGAAAGTTTTTGAAAGAATACTATTTCATGGCTTAGTGCCTAATTTTGCAAAAAGCTTATTTTTCAAAAAAAAGTCTAAGGTTTTTAGGACACGACATCGACGCCAATGGGATCCACGCCAACCATGACAAGATCGAGGCGATCGTTAAAATGCCGGAACCAAAATCAGCCGCGGAATTGTCAACGTTTCTAGGCATGGCCGGTTACTACAAAAAATTTTTGAACAACTTCGCTGAAATAGCTGATCCTTTATACAAGATTGTCAACAAAGAAAAATGGGAGTGGAATTTAGAACACTCCAAAAGTTTTGATGATCTAAAGACATTGATTAGTCTTCCTCCAGCTACGTACTTTAATCCTGAATTACCCATCGGAATTGCGACTGATGCATCTAAAAGAGGTTTAGGAGCTGTTTTGTTTCACACCGAAAAAGATGGCAAAGAAAAGCCAATAGCTTTTGCCTCGAGAACGTTAGCAAAGTCCGAGATAAATTATACCAACATTGAGCCTGAAGCTCTGGCCATTATGTTTGCTATCAAGAGATTTCAAGAATACTTGATAGGGACTAAGTTCACTATTGTAACGGATCACAAGCCGCTAATCCATATTTTCACCAAAGGGCTCAAAGATAATAGCACCATGTCATTAAGGTTACAGAAGTGGAGTATAATTTTGGGGGGTTACGACTTTAACATCAGATATAAAGCTGGTAAATACAATGTTGTTCCCGATTGCCTCTCAAGACTACCACAAGTAATTGATGATGACGTTATTGATGATATCGCAATTATAAATGACTTTGGCGATATACCTCTGAGTTTTGACCAAATACGCGATCAAACTTCTAAAGATTCTGAACTATCTCAAGTTATGAATGACATAAGAAATAATGTGCCTATCCAAAATAAAATTTATGAAAATATTGAATACGAACTAAGTATCATTAAAGATTGTCTGTACAAAAGCGACAAAATAATAATTCCATCAAGTCTGAGAAAGAACATACTGAAGGCGTTACACGTAGGTCATTTGGGAGCAGAAAATTAAATCCTTAGCCAAAGATCGTATGTGGTGGTCTGGTATGGTCAACGACATTGATTTGGAAGTCAAAAGTTGCGATGATTGTAATATTTATCATGACAATCCAAAGAAAATGCAAAATCCATGGGTAGCAGCAACTAAACCATTTGAAAGGATACACATAGATTATGCGGGTCCATTTTTTACAAAGAATTGGTTGATAATCGTTGATGCTTACAGTAAATTTCCGGTTATAGTTCCGGTAAAGAATATTACGACTGAATTCACTTTAAAAGAAATTTATAAAATTATTTCACTATTTGGTATAACTGAAACCATTGTTACAGATAATGGTACCAATTTCACGAGCAAAGATTTTGAAAAATTTTGCAGCAATTATGGTATAAAACATGTGCTAACGTCGGCCTACCATGAGCAATCTAATGGACAAGCCGAACGCATGGTGAGAACATTTAAAGCTCACATGAAAAGAAATATAAAGATTGACTTAGAAACTGCACTGGACAGATTTTTGTTCAACTATAGAAACACGCCGAATGACACTAGGGGAATTACACCGTCCAAGAGAATGTTTAACCGCGACATTAGAATAAAGTGGGATTTATTAAAACCTTTGGAGGATAAAGTTGATGAAGTCAACAAATCGTTACCACGAAATCGAACTTTTAATATAGGAGACTATGTTTGGTATAAGAAACAGGGTGATGATACGTGGTGCAAAGGCAGCATCAAGCTTAAAGAGAGTAACACCATGTTCCAAGTTTATACTGATAAAGGGATAGTAAGAAGGCATCTTGATCAGTTAAGGAAAAGAGAATGTTACAACAGTTTAAAATATTATGAAATTGACCCTAAGAATTCCTAAGGGGGGAAGTGTGGACACGAAGAATGAGATTAAGATACCAATTACTAGACCAATAAGAATTAAAATTAAACCTGATTACTTAAAAGATTACGTGCTTAAAATATAAAACGCTAAAAATATAAAAAACGCTAAAAATATAAAACGCTATGTTAACTTAAAAACCTAAAAAAATAATATAATAATCATTATGATTTATCATCCCTTATTACATTTCTTATTATTCCGAAATTTTATTCCAAATTTCGTGCATACTATTCATATATTCGATTTGATCAATTATTCCAAATTATATATTTTATTATTCCGAAATTCAAAATCTTATTCATATATTCGATTTGATCAATTATTCCATATTTTATTCCGATTTATTCCAAATATTTATATTTTGATATTCGATTGGATTAATTATTCATTAATTATTTATGAAATATGGTAATAACAATTTTGAGAAATTTGATAATAATAATGACTGAGTTTAACAAGCAAGCTATGTGACAGATTCACCATTCCTAAGGACAACTTACGATAAGGATATCAAGCTTATGATTTTATCAAACCTACGCGATTGATTCAAGCCTTCGAAAACGTATGGACTCACGCAACTCTAATAAACGATTTTATCAAACCTACGTGATAGAATCAAGCCTACAAGAACATTTGAGACTTATGCGCTAACCAAAAAGAAACCGAGTACAATCGAAACGGGAAAAACTTCTAGGACAACAAGCTCTCGATGACTGCTGAGAAGAAGCTTTGTTCTTTGTAGAAGAGGGGGAATGTTGATTAGTCTTATATTTTAAATTTGAATATTTATTTATTTTTAAAATATATTAACGTTATATCATTTGAATATCTTATATTATTTAAATTGATTGTTTAATATATTCAATTAACTTGTTTGATATTTTTTGTATAAATAGATTGTGATAGAAAAAAGAAGTTAGTTAATAAAATTTAAATTTATATTACTAAAACAAATTTGCTTAACCTTACTTAAAAATGATCTTATGTAAATTAAATTTCTTTCACATAGATTTCCATTTAAAGCATAAATATGAAAATATATACATGAAAATAAGTACATGATAACCTGGAATACATCAAAATAAATACTTGATAACCTGAATCTTGTTTATCTAAGATCATTAAAAGTCTACTACTAACCATAAGTTATACTATTATATAAATTCCTATACACAAGTTTACATCTAAATTTAAATTCTTTTACATCTATTTTACCTTTTTCAACCTTGCCAGAATCAATTTTCCTGTTAAAATTTTTTGTTTTAGAATTTAAAATGGGTTAGCTCATTTGTTGAAATTAGTAAAATAACCCAAATCAAATTTTTTATAAACAATATGGGGGTTATTTTTGCAGGCAAAGTACATTTCTTCAGCGTAAGTACTGAAGTCCCATTTAAAAAAGGTTCAGCATAAGCTGTTGAGAAAAATTTCAAGGAATTTGCAAAAGCAATAACATGGGTTTTGTATCTGGTAAATCCCTTCGCTCCATATATAATAGTATTCAATAAAAATAGTGATGTTCGTATGATACAATCCATGCTAAAAAAATTTAAAAAAACCATTCAGCAACATATCTCATTTACAATCTATTCGATTTTATATGACTTTATGAATCACTTTTTTAAATTTGGTTATATTATCTAATGAAATCCTTTAATCATCAATATTTTTAAAACATAATCTTAAATTTAGGAGGCACCTATCCCATTTAGCACATGATATAACAACCTACACTAATATTTTTTTCGATTTCAAGTATTTTATATTATTGCCTTATTTATTGCTAAATTTTTAATAGCAACGGATACATCTTTATTTTTTATTAATCTTGTTTTAATTATAATTACATTTAAGTTAAGTATTGTATACATATTTTGATTATATTTAGCTTTTTATAAGTGACAAATATTATATCTAACCTCTAACATAACTTGAAGGGATTGGGGCTTGTGTGCTGGGTAAATTTTGAAATGTCTTCACAATTTTTTTTTTTTGAAAATACAAATCTTGAATAATAGATTTTAAGCCTCATGTCCAGTGATGCCCTTGTATCTAACTAAATATTAATCTATATAATCAATCTTATTACAGATTTATCTAACTAAAATAATTTTTATAACCGTTTTTTGGAATTTATAAGGGTAATTGGTTTTATAATATAAAATGTTAATTCAATTTTGAAAATAATCTTATACACTTTCTTTAATATTTTGATCTTACCAGTAGCCTTCATAATTTAATTATATAATGTATAAAAAATTATTTGGAAGGAGTTGTATTCCAAGTTAAGACTATACAGGGCCATACATAGCCTAGATCCTGCTTAGGGGAGGGGGCATATAAGGTATGGTATTTACTACCCATAAATTATTAGGCACACTCACCTTTTCAACTTTTACTACATCATATATATGGGGGGGGGGGTGTAAATATAAATTCCATTACATTCCAATATTATTTTTATCCTCAAATTTTATTTGTCTAAATTAACACAAATTTTTATATAATTCGTCTCAATAATGACACAAATTGTGTCATTTATACTTTTAATGTTTTATGCATTTTGATTATAATATTATTTCTATAATTATATGTTGAAGTGATGGAATCAAATCACAAGTAGTGAATTGGCATAAAATGATATCCTGAATTCCTCACAGTAGATAGGTTACATTTTTATTGCAGGGGGAAATTTTATTGTATACTTATGGTGACTGTGATTCCACTCCTCCTTTTGCAGTCTTTAGCCAGTTCCATATATGGTCATTATTGAATTTTTATTATTTTAAGTATTTTTTTTAAAAAAACTTTAATGATAATTGAAGTAATCATTTATTTGAAGAGAATTTTGAATTTGATAAAGAAATACTTAATAAAAATAGTGAGAAGGAAATATAAAGACAATCAAATTATGTAGACCCTTATTAGCCTAGCAATAACTTCTTACATATCAAGTAGTCGCTTGTCAAAGCAAATAACCTATGCCCATCATTCTAAAGAAGACCATTCCTTAATTGAGGCCATAAATAATTGCAAAACTCAGATCATTGTTGATTCTCATCCCCCCACAACCCATAGACAGAAGGACTGGGATGTTCTGGTAGTTGCTTGCTGTATTGAAACTCACTTATTATCTAGCATGCAATTAACTGACCACACTGTATTCTCTTCCCTGCTCAATGGTACTGTGCATGAGTTTCTCACCATTCCTTCTGTCAATCTTCAACTTGACACGAATGGAAGACATAGTTTACATTGTCGCTCCTGCAATGGTCGATTCATCAGACACAGGCAATGTAATTCAATTATCCAACATGCCTTGAAATCAGCACAAATCTCATCGATACTAGAACCCCTCGGTCTTTTCAGATCTGATGGTAAACAACCTGATGGGATCACTTAAATTCTGTGGAGGAGAGGCCAATTATTGGTATGGGACTACATGTATTGACCCCCTTGCCCCATCTAACCAAGCCCTCAACATCATTGACCAGAAGGAACAGTTTAACACCTCAAAATACACAGGAATTACTTATGAGTTATGACCATTGTTTCATTCCAATCATTTCAACCACACTTGCCACCTTTGGCAAACTTGCCTTAGCTTTTTTTCAAAAATTTAGTATCTCAAAGCAAACACTCAGAAGAACCTCAAGAAGGGTTTTTTCTTCGACAAAGGCTTGCCATGGCAATCCTTAAAGCCAATTACATCCTTCAATGGTAGTCTACTAGCCAAAGAGTTCCTATACCCTTGCTACTTCTTATTTTTTTCCTCACTTTATACCATCCCTAGTCTTCATTGTTATTTGTAAAAATTTTCATACATATTCCTTTTGTCTCATCTTAATATAAACTTTATTTATATGTTGATATATTTATTATCTGTTATTAAATTAAAAGGAATAAAAAGTTTGGAAAAATATTCTTAAAACTTTAGGAAATACCATTTGATAAATTTTGCCTGAAATGCTTCCTCATACCACTCTTCCCTTCATCCACAAAAATGTATATTATATATCACTATAAACAATAATTTGAAAGAAAAATAAGTACAAGTGAATAATTTTTTTAAATTATGACTATAAATAATTCAAAATTTTTAGTAAAAATGATTTTATAAAAAAGTGAAGACCATAATTATTATTTAAAAATGTAACATAGCCAAAGCCTGAAATAGACGAACTTAAAGACCTCCAATAATAATTTGAGAAAAAAAATAACTTATAAGTGCACCCCCCCCCCCCCCTTCCTCCATCAAATTCCTCTCTACATTTATGGTGGGAAGCCTGGTAAGATTTGGCTTTAATATTTATCAGAGACCTGCAGAGATACCATTTGTACGGCCTGGCCCGGCCCAGATTAAAAAGTTTTCGGCCCGGCCCTGATTTTTTTTCCAAAAATTTTTTACGGCCCGGTCCGGGTTTAAAAATTTTAGGCTCGGCCTGAATATTTAAAAAAAAATTCTTTAGGCCCGGCTCGGAATTTTTAAAAATTATATTCGACCTGGTATATTCAAAAAATTTATTATTTCGTATTTTATCATATTTTTCGGCGAGTATTATCATTTAATAAGCAAGTATATTAGCTAATATTGTTAAACGGCTCGTTTTGAGCGATTTTTAAAAACGGCTAACTCAATATTTTCGCCAAAAAAATATTGACTAAGCCTCGAAAATTCGATACTATATGTCTAGACATTTGCTCCTTCTATGAGCAAAATTTTCAGGCTTGCATAATATTTTTCTGGATAAAACACTGAGTTAGCCGATTTTAAAAATCGGCTCAAAACGAGCCGTTTAACAACACTAAATATTTTTTTTTTATTCTAAACAGATATTTAGTATATTACGAATTGATACTATAAAAAATTTGTGTAAATAAAATTTTGAGAATATACTATGTATTTATAAAAAAAATAAAAATGATATTTTTAATAAAAAATATAACATATATTATATATTATATAATAATGTATTTAATCCTTTGCGTATTTATTCCATGGCAGGAAAACTATAATTTTATCATGTAATAGATACTATGAGTGTTAGCTAGTGTTAACTTTCACCAAACATTATATTAATCATAACTATATATAATCATTATAACCATATCTAATTGACGAATATAATAATTCATGTTGTATAAATTTTTCAAAAAAATATGGCCCGGCCCGGGTATTTTAAAAAAAAATTTCAGGCCCGGCCTGCAGGTATCTGATATTTATTAAACTACCATCTTACTTAAATTGAGTTTTTGAAAATAATGGTGATAAGGGAAAATAATACATCATCATTATTAGAAATTTATTTTAAAATATTTTATCTTATTTTTAAAGAGGGAAGGGGGTAAGAAATAATGGTTTGCTACTTCAATTTAAGCCTTTTCATTTAAAATATGAGTAACATACCGTATTATTTTAATTATTTTTCTCCTGGCTTCATTTTTTGTTTGAGATGTATTGTTTACTGACTTATCCCATACATTCTTATAGCTTTATTCCTCCTACATTCATTAGTAATCACTCTTGACCTATTAAATTATATAGACAAGAAAATATGTTGAATTAGATCGTTGGGTAGAGCAGGGCATTGTGTGTTCGGCGGAATGTGGGCGACTCTCAGGTTCCTGTGGTAAAGGCCAGAAAGTTACGATTACGTTTACTTGGGAATAACGTTAAAATCCATATGTTGTCCAGGTTAAAATAATAACATTAATGCTAACCTAGACTGGCGACTCATGCATTAAAATACATTTTAAAAAATGTAGATACATTTAAAAAAATGTAGATACATTAAAATCCTCCTTAGTTAGAGGAATGTGAAAGGCATTTATATGAAAAGTTTTTCAAAAGCGTCTACTTCAATCAATTTTTTCTACAACTGTCTTTATTATATGCACACTTTTAATATATGAATCATCAGTCTATATTAGTATTAATGTCATTGGGTTAAGTACCCGTTGCCAAACATTGAAAAAATACGCTTGAAAGATAGTAAGTATTTATCAAAGTTGGTTTTTCGAACGCATACCCGCAGTTGAAAGTTAAAAGAGAGATGTGAGGCTTATTAAGGATTACCACCTCTAAGAGATTATTCGCATTTTGTAGGCTACCATTTGGCTTAAATGTGTCGGCATCAATGTTTCAGAGATTAATCAAGATTTGTTTAGGAGTATTATAACGTAAAATATTTGATTATCACCAATATATTTTGCAGTATTTTTATTGTTTATCCTCAAATTCCCTCTGTCCTTCATCACAGGTACCAGAGGTGTCGCCTACTCCACCGGGCACACAATGCCCTGTTCTACCCAATGATCTAATTTAATCAATACCTCTCTCCCTTACTCAAAGAATATCTACATAATCTTTCAAGCACCCGG
Source organism: Gordionus sp. m RMFG-2023 (assembly GCF_954871325.1). Lineage (NCBI taxonomy): Eukaryota > Metazoa > Nematomorpha > Gordioida > Chordodea > Parachordodidae > Gordionus > Gordionus sp. m RMFG-2023. The sequence continues at coordinate 22,069,690 of NC_088775.1, forward strand.
TTATCTATCAAAAATCTATATAAACATTTACCAACCTAGCCACTACCACCCGCGTCTCACTAAAATTTCCACTATGGCTTTATGAGAGAAAGAAAAAAACGAAAGAAATAAAGACGCTTTGAATCCTAAAAAGAGTTATATTATGGCTGACAATTACTTTTTTTTAGAAAGATCGCCACCCATTCCTTTACTAATTTTCATTATTCTATTGATCTATTAATCAATAAAACAAATATAATGAATTTCTAATTAGACAAAGCAATTCCCCCCTCCCAAGCTTAATCTTGCTCGATGTAAGGGGTTTACTCAAAAAATAAAGCCGGCTTGTTTTACTACGGTTTCCAAATTATTACAACTACTGGGCTAGATCTCCTTTCTATTTTATCTATCACTTTTTCAAAATAAAATAAAATCAAGATTTATAGAAAATAAATATAACCTTTGATCATTTTTAAAAAAAATGATTATAGAATTAATATATTCGTAACATATGTTTTGATTTTAAAAATTAAAATAATAAAATAAATCAAATGTAAAATTGAATCTCTTGTGTTGTATAGTTGTAATATTTTGTGACATCGTCCATCCGTGATCCAATTCAGTTATACATTATTCTTAGATGGGTAGGTCAGTGCCATCGCCCACCTTATAATTATAAAAGCGATAACAGAAGAAAGAACCAAAGGGAGGAAGAGAAAAAGAGAAAGAAAAGATGGATTTTTTTTTATTATTTTTGAGTGTTGAGAGATTTGTAAATTGATACATATTTTTTCCCAATTAACAACAAACAGCCAAAAGTCTGAGAATTTTGATATCTCTCCCCTACACCCCCCCCCCCCCCCTTATATTTCTCTTCTCTAAGCAGTATCTCATTTTAAACAATAATTTAAAAGAAACTACCAATTATTTAGTTAAGATTTATGTGAAACACCTCACTCAATTGTACCCCCCTCCCCCCCCCATATAATCCGGCTACGCATGGATGTTGCATCTTGCCTAAAATCTTTATTATTTTTAACAACTTAAATTTTTTTTTAGTTATTATTGTGATAGCTGGTATTCTGTTAAGTTGTGATGCTACTAAGATTATTATTTAAGCTCAACTATATAATGTATGGGCACTATATTTTATTCTACTTGGTTATGAAAGAAAACTGATAATGATGATGAACTTTATTTTAACTGTCGTTTTGTCAATTTTGTTTTTTTTGGAAATGTATTGTTATTTTATGAAAATATATTGTTATTTTATGAAAATATATTGTTATTTTACTTACAATCACCTTAAAATAAAATTTTATATTTTTGAATGTTATCTCAGCATGCTTTATGCATAAATATAAAATAATAAAATTAAAATTCCAATGTTTCAGGAATCCTAGAGTCATTGCCTAAATCCTATTTAAATTTATGTTTCCTTTTTTTTCTCCTTCTACTTGAAGGAAAAGGTCAATATATTGTAAAGTGCCTTATGATCTCCTAGCCCATTAAAAAATAATTTCGGTTCGGGCTGGGTCGGGCCTAATATTTTTTTTAAATTTCGGGCCGGGCCTGGTCGGATACAAAGTTTTAAATGTAATATTACATTTTGTCAAATAAATTATTATATTTTAAAATTCTTGCAAGAAACAAGGCGCTATTTTTTTTATTTATAGGATATTTTTTTACAATAAAAAAAATTAAAATTTTCTACATTTAAATAAATTCGGGCCGGGCAGGACAATTTTTTTAAAAAAAATTTCGGGCCGGGCTTGAAAAACTGGGCCCGATGCAGATCACAACCTTACACTGTTTTTGTTTAAATGATAATTAATTTTTTTCCCCACATATCACGGTTTTTATTGAGAGAAAGTGATAATGATTATATTCGAATGATCTTAGTCTAGGTTCGCCCACGGACAAATTGGTTCTCTCACCCTTGCCACACGAAAGTTTTTTTTTCAGTTCTGACTGGACTTGAAAATTTGATAGCGGATTTCCTAATTACTAATTTTTCTTACCTTCTAATTTAATTTGGGCATAATATAAATTATCTATTAATTCAAATCAAAGATTAACACTAAACGATTAATAGCTATATTTAACCATAATAATCATATCATATCAAGCACGTAACGATTCCTAAATTGTCATCATATTTAATTTCATACCCCTCAGCTGTTGATAACATTATTTTCCGATTTTTTATTATATATAAATATTGTTTATTATAATTATTTACATCATGTCATAATATATAAGCAATAAATTCTAGTAGCTATGATATATTATTAAATGTTAATTAACTTTCGGATCTATGGTCATCTTAATACCAAATATATGTGATAAATAAAGTTAAATAAAAGTGCTAAGTACATCATATTGGCGGAAACGTTATGAACAATATTCCTGGTGATACTGAAGGCAGATAAAGAAATGATAAGAAAGTTAGATTCAAAAGTCTCTTCTTCTTCTCCGTTTTATGGCGATTTCCAGGTTTACCCGGGTAGGCCAGTTTTCCCTCTGATTTTTCTTTTCCATTTTTGACGGTCCTGAGCATCAATACTTGTAAGATTCAAGCTTCTCATATCCGCCGCTATCACATTTGTCCACGTCATCTTGGGTCTTCCTCTAGGTCTTGATCCTCCTACTTCCATCATTGTGCATCTCTTTACCCAGTCATCTCTTGTCATACGTTCCACATGCCCAAACCATCTTAGTCTATTTCGTCGCATTACCATACCAATCATTTCTATACCTAATCTTGCTCGCAATTCCTTGCTAGTTTTTCTCTCTCTCAGAGATACCCCACACATCCATCTAACCATCCTCATCTCTGTTCTTTCTAATTTGGCTTCGTGAATTGCTTTCATTGCCCATGTTTCACCGCCATAAACTAAACAACTCCTCACGCAGCTTACGTAAACTTTCCCCTTTAACTTCAGAGAAACTTTTTTATTTGTAAGAATAGATGACATCTCTCTGAACTTCTTCCAAGCTTGTCTGATCCTTGCAACAACAGCAGAATCTACACCACCATCTGCGTTTAGCATATCACCTAAATAACAAAACTTATCCACTTTTTCTAGGGTTAACCCATTGCCAATATCCAGACCACCATTTTTTAGGTTATCATTATTATGTATCCCTTTCATGCATGTTTTACAAATAAAGGTCATTCTTTCTAACATCAAACTGCCTTTTTTCCCACTACATCTTTTATGTACCCATTTCTGGCATCTGGTGCATTGGATAGAATTTCTAGCAACTCCTTTCCCACATACACCACAAGGCCACTTACCTGATTCTTCTATCTTTAGATTTTCCCCACCAATCATCACCTTTGTTTTTGATGCATTCATTTTCAGGCCCTTTGCTTCCATAGTCATCTTCCATTTACTAACTTTATCCCTCAATTCTCCCTCACTGTTTGCCATTAATACAAGGTCATCTGCATATAATATCTCCCAGGGAAGTCCTTCACGCATTTCTCTAGCCACCACATCCATTACTAAGATAAATAATAATGGACTCAGCACGGATCCTTGATGAAGTCCTACCTTCACCTCAAAGCTGTCACTATCACCATGATCCGTCCGTACTGATGTTTGTGCTCCAACATACATTGCCATCACTGCGGTAACTAACCATTCCTCCACACCGGATTTTCTCAAGGCCCATCTTGTAATCTCACGCGGCACCCTATCAAATGCTTTCTCCAAATCAACAAACGCATAATAGAGTTTCTTTTCCTTCGCAAGATACTTCTCCTGAATTTGTCTCACCACAAAAATTGCATCTGTCGTGCCTTTTCCCGATGTAAAACCAAACTGCATTTCATCAATTTTGATTTGTTCCCTTATCCGCTTTTCTAACACTCTCTCAAAAACTTTCATTGCATGATAGAAATAATGAATTTTACATCAAGGTATTACAATATTAATTGTTTTGAGAAAAAGAAAATTACATATAATAAAAAGGGGGAAAATAGTTGTCTACGTTGTGATAGAATACATGACACTTGAATTGTAATGATAGATGTCCTAATTCTAAGGAGATTTGTTTTAAGTGCAACAAGATAGGTTATTATGCCAGATTTTATAAAATCAGATCTTTAAATTATGTTTTGAGAAGAAACAATTTAGAACTAGTAGCGAAAGTTAGTGGTTTAAATGTTGATTTTGATTTCGATACTGGTGCTCATGTATGGTTATCAGAAACAATATTTGAGGAAAATTAGGGCAACCGGTAAACCGACCGATCCAATCACAATTTATGAAATATCCACTGATATAAAAGGAGAGACTAAAGTTTATATACAAATCGGAGAAAGGTCAAAGATCATTGATAATAACCAATTCGAACGAGGAGATTTTTATTTTGGATTGCCTTTGATATTAGCTTTCAACTTGGAAATGCTGCGCCAAGTTTATATGAAATTTGTAGAAAATATATTTGTGAATAGAGAATTGGAATTAAAAATAAAGGAGTTAATTAACAAATATAAACAGGTACCATAAATCGGGATGTATTCAAGATTTTGCAGTGAAGATTCATTTGTAGGATTCTGCTGGCTTTTGCCGCAAGGTGAGTATCGTTTCCTCATCCTCAAATGATTGAACTTGTATTAAATCGATTAGTGTCTGCCGGAATACTGGAACCGGTCGATCTTACTAAAACTAAATCAATGACTACCCTCACAGTAAATGTACACAAATCTATTGGGGAAATTAGAATATGGGCGGATTTTAAGTCACTCTTAATCCTTTCATTTTATACAATTATGATTCCAATGGATTATCTTCTCGAAAAAATTCAGGGTGGGATTAAATATACCCTTATTGATTTAAAAGATGCATATTTGCAAATGGAAATAGAGAAAAATCACAAGATTATTTAAATAATACAAAACACAACGGATACTTCTTTCAATATCAAAGATGCCATTTGGGTTTTCTTGCTTATGCACCAATTATTTTTCAGATTATGGATAATTTGTTGAAAGATTGTTTATGACTGGAGTTTATATTGGTGATATCATTGTGTCAGGTAAAAATGAAGAAGAGCTTCTCATCAATTTATAATTTTTTACATATCAACAAAAAATAAGATATAAAATTGATTTTTTTGTTGTTGTATTCCACATAACCATCCAAAAACACGTTTTTCAACACCCCATTCGATTTTTTTTAAAAATAATTTTTTTAATTTTTAACTCGACTTACTTCCTAAGATATGGCCATCTTTAAAAACGCAGAAATTCCAAAATACGCTCTTTCAAAATATTAGGCTAAAACCATGATTTATAGCATAAAATTTAATATAGTGAAGGTTAACATACAATTACAAAAATTCGGTAATGGTAATAAAAAGAAAAATGATATTTTTTCTTTTGACATTATACTGCCTTATATTTATACAAATTTTGTAACTTAGCATACTGGTCAAAGAGTGATTGCACTTTAAATATTGGTTGTATTGTATGGCAAAAACTTATATAAATAAAAAATATAATAATTTTTATGATTTATGTCAACAACAATTAGCTATAGGTGAAACTTATAGTTTATTTTTGCTGACAAATTAATTCGCTTTATGATTATCAGAAACCTTCTTCTATTGTTACAACTATTTTGAAAATCTTGGTTCGTTGCTATAAAAAATCTCATATTTGAATGAATAACCTCAAATTTAATCTTTTTATGAATGCAAAATTATTTAATTATTTGATATTAATTCCACAATAGATCGTATCATATTTAAACAATAGTTGGCAATAGAAGTACCACGCTCGAAACGCCAACAAGTCTACAGGCCATTTTATACAAGATTTAATTTATTTCCTCACTCATTTATTTCTTCGCAACAACCTATATTTCTTAACCCATTAAGATAGGGAAATTTTTAATAATATCGAACTTTATAGAGAGATACGCTTTTGTAGTTTAAGATCACGCTCAAGGTTTCTTTTCTGGAAAAAAAGATTTGATAAGATTTCAAGAATTTTTTATATCTGATGGAGCTGTTACTTACTATAGAAGCATGAATCATGGCAAAACTCCTTGCGATAGTTTAGGGGGAATTATACTAAGATGTTAGTGGAGGCAAGCTGCAATGTTCTTATAAAAATCATATGATGATTATGGATTTATATAATTATGCTAGAAATAATATCTCGGGGATTAATTACATATTCTTGAGCAACGTTGATATTTAAGCACGGAAACACATTTCGAGTATATATTTTTAACAACAAAATAAATTCTCGGAACGTTTCTATTCCTGTGGAACAAAAAATCAATTTATATATAAATAATTTGCTAAATAAAATTATAAATATTTTTATAATTATTTTCTTTTATTAGATAAAATAGCTAAACCTAGGTATTAAATATATGCCCACTATGCAAAAATGTAAAAATTTTAAACTTTATATTTATTTTAACATGAATTTGGAAAATTGCTACATATTTTAAAATAAATGATATTTATGTACAATTTTACCCATGCGAGCAATATTTTAAGTTCGTTAATTCTTAGCCCATTACTCGTCCCAGTCTAGGATTTCATACAAATATAAGGTAGTATAATGTCTATCTAGAAAAAAATTATATTTTTCTTTTTATGGCCATTTCCAGTTCTTGATAATAAGCTAGCTTTCAATAAATTTTATGTCATATTAAATAGCTATTATCGAGCTATATAATAAAATTTAAATTAGGATTTAGTTATATTAAATTCTCAGATATTTAAAGACATTTATTATTTCGAACAGAATAAAAACTGAAACAATTACGATTTTTTTACTTAATTCACAGAATTAAAAAATACTTAGGCCGTGTCTTAGGTCGACTTAATTTGGATACCAGGCTAAAAAGCTTTTGAGCTAGGACCTATTTTTGTTTGTTTTAAGTATTCGGTGGCATTGTTATTTTTCCTATTTTATTCTCGTTTTTTTTTAAAAAAAATTTCTTAAGTCGACCAAGGACGTGGCCTTAATGCTATTTATATTGAATTTCACAAATATCTTTCTTAAGATCAAAGATTTTGCAAAGTAAAAATTTTATTAGAATTTTTTTTATTGAATTTCTCAGAAGAAATACTAAATTGCTCAGAAATTTTTGCCATTAAAGTATCGTATTTTTAAATTAAAGTTAATTGTCAAGTGAATTTAAATTTTATTAATCTATACTCTGGTACAGTGGCGTAGCTACGGAGGTGGTTTTCGGGTTTGGACCCCTCCCAGAGCAAAATTTATTTTCTAGATTATACGTTCAAAAGACTTACAAGTAGGGGTGGGACCAATACCAATATAATATTGGTTTACAATACCAATACCAATATAAACCAATATATAATTAAATATTGGTATTGTTTTTACAACCAATACCAATACCAATTACCTAAATATATTGGTTTTGAAATATTGTTTAAATACAATTTTAACCAATACTACCAATATTAAAAATTTAAAATAGATAAATACATAAAATTATTTGGTTTTATTGTGGATAATTATATCGTGGATAATTATATCGTGGTATATTTTTTTACTTTCATTCATAAACATATTACATCTGTTATTTCTTCCAAATATTCCTGTGATATCAATATTGGTGTTATTTATAATTATAGTTTATTTTTATTATGGAAGTAAGTTTTCTATATGATATCTATCAATTTTATCTATTAATTCATTTAGGATATTATAATGAATGAAAACCAAATCGAGTTAATAAATATAGATAATGATGTTGATACTAATAATAATAGCGATAATGAACAAGAAGAATCAACGATATCTAATAAAAGACGAAATACAGCAAAAATCTGGGAATTTTATACTAGTTGTGATAACAAAAAAAAGGCTATTTGTAATAAATGTAAAAAAGAATTATCTATTCCCAATTTTGGAACCTCAGGATTATGGACACATCTTAAATCCATCCACCCAACTTTATAATAAATAATGGCAGTAAAAAAATTAACACCATAAAATCATTTTTAATTAATAATGTAAATAATAAAGCTAATTTAAATAATTTAATTATGGACTTTTTTATTCAAAATAATTTAGCCTTTTCAATGGTTGAAAATGAGTCATTTAAAAATTTAATAAGCTTTTGCAACCCCTCATTAACATTAATTTCTAGAAAAACACTTAAAAAAGAAATTATGAAACATTATCATAGTTCTTTTATCAATTTAAAATCTGTACTTTCTAAAATTACTTCTAAATTTTCTTTAACAATGGACATTTGGTCCTCTCCAAATAAAATACCCTTTATGGGCATAACCATTCATTATATTGATAATGATTTTAAATTAATTAATCATTTATTAGATTTTATTCCTTTTAAATCAGCACATAATGCTATTAATATTTATAATATTTTTAATTCTGTATTAAAAGTAAAATTTGAAATTGATTTTTTTTGTATTACATTAGATAATGCTAGTAATAATTTAGCATTTTTAAAAATTTTAAAACTAAAAGACAATTTTGATAATGTGTGCAAATGTTTTTGCCATATTATCCATTTATCTGTCATGGCTGCATTGGAACCTCTAAATCCAACTTTAAAAAAAATAAGAAATTTTTTAAAAATTTTTAAACTTTCTATATCTAAATTTAATAAACTTGAAAAAACATATCTTGAAAAAAATCCAAATTTAAAATTTCCTCACCCTATTTTGGATATACCAACACGTTGGAATTCAACGTACCAAATGCTCGAAAGGGCTATATTGCTCAAACCTTATCTCACAATATATACCAATCATCAACAAAATACTAATGAAGAATATTATATTAGTGTCTTAGCTTGGAATAATATTGAAATATACCGAGAATTTTTAGAACCATTTAATTTTGCTACAGAGATGGCCTCATGTGCTAATACTCCATCAGTTTCAACAATCATTCCTTTATATTCCAGTATTTTTGAGCACGTTGAGAGTTATGATAATAATCCTAATGCTATTTTAAAGACAGCTTCATTAGGCTGCCTTGACAAAACTTAATAAATACTATAATTTTAATAAACACCTATATATTATTTCAACAATGATTGACCCAAACTATCAAGTCACCTATTAAAGCATAATAGTATAGAAACTCTTATTGGATGTCTAACCAATGAATATAATATTTATAAAACAAATAATTACAATTCAACTGAACCTACAAATGAAACACAAAATAACAAAAAATTATCCTTTTTTGACAAAATATATCAGGTTAAACCTAGTCACAACACTAATAACTTAGAAATAAGCAAATATGTGGATGAAGCCACAATTTATAATGATACAAATCCATTAGACTGGTGGAAATTAAATAAAAATAGATATCCAATATTATCAAAAATTGCCAGAGATTATCTTGCAATTCCAGCTTCTTCATCTAGTTCTGAAAGGGCTTTTTCAGAAGAAAGGTATCTTATAACAGATCAACGTTGTTCACTAGATGAGCATACTATCCAAGCTTGCATGTGCTTAAAAAGTTGGATGCGCATGAAGGATTCTTCTTAAATACATAAATTTTTTTCTTTATATTACAATCTTTTGCACTATATTTTATATAAATAGACAATTATGTTACATTTTTAGTGTATTCATTTTGCTATATTCTTTGTGCTAAATAAAAAGTTTCAAAATATACGTTTATTATTTGATTGGTTTGTTGATTTCAAAAATATATTAGTTTAAAAAAAGAATTTGGATTTAGTAAAATTTTGGGAGTTGGTTCTTAGCCTTGTTTTTATGGTAATGCTTCATGATTTTTTTTTCCATGTTTATTTAAAACTAGAAATTAAGAGTTTTATAATCAATATTTCTATTCTTTTAATTAGTAATTTGAATTTAAACCAATACCAATATAAACCAATATATACCAATATAAACCAATACCAATAGCAATACCAATACAAGAAATAGAAAATATTGTTTAAACCAATACCAATATTTTAGACCCAATACCAATACCAAAACAATATTTTGTTTATATTGGGTTTTTAATATTGGTTCCCAGCCCTACTTACAAGTGACTTTTTATCAAATAAATACCATTAATATTTATATTTTTCTGGTTTTGATGTTTATGGAAGGATATTATATTACTATTGAAATTATTCTGGATAGTATTATTATAAAGTCATTGAGAATAATCTATTAAATTATAATAACATATTATTGATGCATTTAAATAATATATTTATTATATATTATAGAAGATATGGTTATGATTTGTAAGATAAACCCGGCTGAAGGCCGGTCAAAAGGGGGCCTGGAAGCGGGCAGGTACAATTTTTTATCATAATATCTTGACATGAGTATCAAATGAAAGCTAATAAAGAGATTTATTGATTACATTGATGCTCACCTTTCTACGTCGTTTAGGGGTGGGTTAAAAAGTGTCTAACATAATATTTTGAAAAGTATCAACTTATTATATGGATAAACTGGTATTAAGGATGAGATGTATTGGAACTGGCAAGGATTACGAAAATGGGTGGGAGGGGGGGGGGGGTAACAGCATTAATGAAATTAGAGGGTATGAAAGTCTGTGGGAACTGGAAGGGCTAATTTTTTGATAGTTTATATATTATACAAATCCTTAAAATCAATAATATTTAAGAATGATATTTTTGAGAAATTAAGTTGAGCATATATTTTTCTGTGAGATTCATTTTTAATCTTGAGCATTTCAATTTTATAACTGAACAATTAATATTTTTTCTGGGCAATTAAGTTTTTTTATCTGAGCATTAAGAAATAATTCTGAACGTTTAAAATTTATTTTGAGCGTTTAGGGATTTTTTTCTGAGCATTTTAGTTTTAATTCTCAGCGATTAAATAGGAGCCTTGTTTATAATCAATTGGAGCGTATTTTGGGTTTAAAAGATGGCCATATCTTAGGAAGTATACCGAGTTAAAAATTAAAAAAATTTTTAGATATTTTTATTAGTTGTAATATATTAAAGGTCTGCAATGAGCGGGTTTAGCCCGCTTATATTTAGGGTGGGCGTGGTCAGGTTTTATAAAATATTTTAACCATGGGCGGGCGGGTTAAATAATATTTTTAATTTTTCAGGCAGAATGAGGAGAACAGATTTCAATTTAAAATAATAGTTTTATTTCATAATATTGCATATTATATCTGTTTAATTGAAAATACATTAAAATAATTTTTAAATATTTGACGGGCGGGCGGGTTAAACAAAATTTATGATAAATGGACAAAGCAGGTCGGTAAATTTTTTAAAAAAATTGTAAATGGGAGGTCAGGCTAAAAAAAGATTTAAAACAACGAGTGGGCGGGCTTTTTGGCTAAAACCCTCCCATTGCAGACCTCTAGTGAATATATACTATCATACAAAATTATTGAATATCAAAGGATGTCAAATTGAACCTTTAACTGATTTGATATGGGATTCATCATAACCAATAAAAAACATAATAAAATCTAGAAACGAGGATATATTATTAAACAATAATTTACTTTCTGATCTAATGGTCATCTTAATCCCAAATGTTTCACAAATGATTAATTATCATATCACGTTATAAGAGGATGAAAGAGAATATTTATTATATTAAATATTAGTTTTAAATTCAAACTAAAACTAATCAGGATAAGTTTTCATTAAATTTTCAAAATGATTTGAGCAGAATTAAAATTTTAAATTCTAGTTAGTAGGTTTTTAAGACATTATGCAATACTATTACCAACGTAAGACAAAATCTCTGTATCTTTTTTATGAAACCTATATTTTTTGCACGTAGGGATGGATATATATTGTGGTATTGGGATATGGAATCCATGATGGGTTTTCATAATTTTAATTTAAAATTTTTTAAGGAATGCGATTTTTAAAGTCTGATTTAACCATCCAGGATATGTAGAGTAAACCTACCTTATAAATCTTAAACAATTTTCTCCATAGACATTTGTCTGGTCAAATCAGATTTTTAATTTTTTAAAATTGCCCTCAGTAAATAATTTAAAATCGAGAGATTCCGAATTCCTGTGGATTCGATATTCATATTTATTTTATTTTTTCTAAGACTCAAAAAAAGCTTTATTTATTGCTGGAACATTTAATGATGTTAAATAAAATTTTATAACCCAACTTGCTTATTAATCAAAATCATATTAAATTTAATTTAGGTCAACAAAAGTATTATGAAATTATTTTATAAATCCAAATTTGCCGTACGCGACAAAACAATGAACGAGATAAGAAAAAATAATAATGGCCTTTTAACCTTTCCTCGCAATTATATATTTTTTTTTTCAAAATTATTTTGAGTCCCCTCCTCATCATTTTTTATTTCTTTTTACAAAAGTCATAATTAAATTATATATTTGTTCCTTCTATCTTTTTTTACCTCTAGAAAATCGTTGAATAATTGTGTATTTAAATAAAACAATTTTTATGATACTCCTTCATTGGCTTGTCATTGGCATAACGAATTCAACTCGGATAGGATTCTTTCCCTTTTTATTAATTTTTTTCATTCCTTTTTTCGTTATATTTTAAGGAATTATTTTATCTTTTTAAGATATGTATATTTCATCGATCTGAATCTCAACCTATATTTCCTGATATTAATAAAAATTAATCCATATAAAATCAAGAAATAGAAAGTGCTAAACATACTAATTATATTATAAAATAACTGATGTAATTTAGCAATTGATATTCACTTCACACTTTGATTATTTGGAAAATTAATATTCCTTTTTTAAAATAAACCTTTTAAACTCGGGCTTCATTTCAAGATTACAAAGCTTTCGAAGTTTATATCTTACTAGTAGATAGCCCGTCAACGGGTAATGAGAATTTTCTCCTTACCTTTATGATAGTCGTTACCAGTTTTTTGAAAATAATATCCAATTTTTATTCTTTTTAACCCCTTCCTATCTTCAGGCCAGGTCCAATCCATTTGCACCACCTCCAAAAAAAAATTAAAGTCTTGAAAACACAACATGGTACAAAAAATGGGGAAGGAAAGAACTCGTTTGGCATGCGGGAGGTAACTCTTATAATGTTAACTGAGTGATAGGGTTAATATTTAATATTTAATGTTACAATAATGGTTTTATTATTAAAATAATACCCAATACTTACATTAAGATTAACAAGGAATTATATAAAAAATAATATATATATGGGGATAGTAGGAACTACAATTGGGAAGGGGGAATTATTGTCATTATTTCCTAATGTTGGAATATAATAAACAATTACAATTGGAAAGGGGAATTATTGTCATTATTTCCTTTTTTTGGAATATAATAAACAATAACATTTGGGAGGGGAATTATTGTCATTTTTTCCTTATTTTGGAATAAAATAAACAATTTGGGAAGGGGGAATTATTGTCGTTATTAACTTTTTTTTGGAATATAATAAACAATTACATTTGGGAGGGGAATTATTGTCATTATTTCCTTATTTTGGAATATAATAAACAATTACAATTGGGAAGGGGGAATTATTGTCATTATTTCCTTATTTTGGAATATAATAAACAATTACAATTGGGAAGGGGGAATTATTGTCATTATTAACAATGTAACTTATTAATCATAATTATAATAACTAGGAAAAATGAAATATGTATGATGCTTTAATATTTGTAACCAACAATATAAAAGTAAAAAAAATATAATGCAATATATTCCTATTGATAATTTCTAATGTGATCAATATGAACAAAGAGAAACTTATCATCTACCTGAATTTCCCAAATGACGTTACTAATTCTCCCAACGACAATCCCCACACGCCATTCTTGATTGGAGCCCACTTTAATAAAGACAGAGTTGCCTAATGTTAATTCTCTGAAATTTATTCTTTTTACATTGGGTCCATTATCACAGTCATCGTCTTTTAAAAAAACTCCATTTCCATCTTAACTCCCTTCCGAATAATCTAAAAGCAGGTGATGACTTAGTAACCGCATGTTTCGTGTTGCGATAATTTAACAACACATCTTACAAAATGTCATCCCAGCCTCCTAATTTATATATCATATTTTTTGCTGATCGTACAGCTCTTTCAACCATACCTTTTGACGCAGGATGGTATGCAGGAGTATATATATGTAGAATTCCCTTTTCTTTTAAAAAGTTATTAAAATCAACAGACCTAAAAGCTGGTCCATTATCTGATACCAATTCTACTGGATACCCAAATCTGGAAAAAAAAAGATTATTTAATACCATAATGGTGATAGTCGCATTAATGTTTTTCACCTTAATAATCTCTAACCAGCGAGAGTACCCATCAATAATTACTAATCCATAAAAATTTTAATAGGTCCAAAAAAATCAATATAAACTCGGTACCAGGGTTTGTTAGGTTGTACCCAATAATTTTGTTTAACTTTTGGGAGTTTAGACGCATTGATCATGCACATATTACATCTAAAAATCATTTCTTTAATATCTTTATCGACTCCTGGCCACCAAAAACTCCACCATATTGAACAAGATAGTCAAAATATATTTAAAGCTTTTACTTGATAACCTATATCAATATTATTTATTAAAATATTACTGACCTATGCCATAATAATTTTTAAAAAATTTTCCCAAGCCCAACCAAAGATAATGATAGTTGAGAACTGGAATAAAATATTTAAAAAACCATAATGAATTTAAAAATACAATCAAAATCAGATTATCATGGGCCTTGATATTTGTTTTAGGTCAATGTCTGACCCATAGTTAATAATAAAAAAAATTCCTAAGAGTCCAAGCTGATTTTCAAGACCAGCCCGACCCATAATAATTTTAAAAAATTTTTCTCAAACCTGGCCAACCCATAATATTTTTGAAATTTTTTTCCTAAGCCTGGAGATAGACAAATCTCTAAAAACCATATCTATTTTTTATTCTTTTTAATCCCGCTCATCCTACTTCAGACCAAGGCCAACCCATTAAGACTAAGAGTGAATACTATTTTTTGAGTAAAAATATATTTAAATTAGGGCTGTGCCGATATTTAATATCGGATTGGAACCGATATTTAGCGTTTTCCAAAATAACGGATCAGGCCGATACTTGTAAAAACCGATCCGATCTTTTTACTTTTCTTTTTTTTGTTATTTTTGTATATTTATTTTACATTATAATTTTTTTTTAAACAATGCAAATGCACAACACACCCTTTAAATTTTATTTATTTTTTTAAATAGATTTATAGTATTTTAAAAGTTTTATAAAAATAGAAAGGAACACCCAAAGTTTTATAAATCTTTTTAAATAATAACGCCAATTTTATTATTTATACTTTAAATAAAAGAATTTTTTTTAAATATGGTATCTGAATTACAATTATGGAAATATTTTACAAAAGGCAAAGATAATTTTGCAAAATGCGTTATCTGCGGAATTCTAATTTCGCGGGGAGGAATAATGAAAAATTTATTTAATACTACCAATATCCTTAAACTTTTTTAAAATTATTGTGGAAATAAAAAATTAAATTAAATGCATAATTCGATTTTTTGCCTAAAAAATATTGATTTCTTAATTACATTTGTTCAAAGGGGGGGGGGTGGTGGTGGTAAAAAATCAATTTAATTATCGGATAAGTTTTGAACCAATATCGGATCGGTGAAAAGGATGTGGATCGGCACAACCCTAATTTAAATTAGCTTTTACCTGAGACCCATATACATATTCTGTGTTAATTATTACACATATGCCTAATATCTAATATTAAAAAAAATCCCAAGTCAGGTTCATGCACATCATAATGTTGGGAAAATTTTCTCAAGCCCGCCAAAGACCATTATAACTTTGGTAGTTGAGAACTGAAATAAAATATATAAAAGTCATAATTAATTTTAAAATAAAATCAGAATATGAAGTTGCATGGGCCTTGGTTTTTTGATCAGGCCAGGCCATGTCTGCAAAAAAAAATTTTCAGGCCAATATCTAGCCCATTTTTAAAATTAACAATCATCTCTATTTAAAATTTTATCCAATATGATTTCTATCACAAATTTAAATTTTGTTATTTCCCCTTAATTTTAACGGGTTACATTGCAATAATTTTACCTCTTTTTCTCCTAAATTTTAATTTTATAAAATATATTAATAAAGTATATCTAGTACCATATACACAAACTAACTAATTATCCCTCACCCCTGTCATTCTTTACCGGTTATTAGCTAGTATGGTAATAAACAGCAAAATTTTAAAAATTCAGCTATTTATATATAATTAATATTTTAAATGTAATTATATTTCAAGTTGGTGCATTCTTAAATCGTGTACTTTTATAACGGGAGGTTTGTGGTTCGATACTGGTAGATGGAAAAAAATTAAACATTACACTATATAGTTCCTTAAATTTTAATAACGTAAGATGATACGAAAACGATCATATTTTGATTATCTAGATTTTCAGGCCCTAGCTAGAAATTTTGTTTAGATCACTGGTAGGAGGTGTTTTTTAAATTTCATGTTTCGATCATATTATTTCTGTTATCTTTTTCTCATCATCTAATAATACTAGACTCATCATCTAATAATACTAGATTTATCATTTTTAAAATGGGATTCGTGATCGTGAATAAGCAGAGTATGAAGTAGGGTAGATATTTTACACATGCTGCAATACTTTCCTTTCCTTAAAACAGATTTTTCAAATTTAAAAAATGCACTCAATAAATGATTTAAAGTTGCAAAAATATACACTGCAGGAGTATATGATAAATAATAAAAAAAATTACCTAAAATATGCATCAACATTTTTTTTTGCCTCCAGATCGGTTTTTATAAAATGTTGTGGTTATTTTCTTTAAAAATTCAATATTGTCAGTGTCACTGGTCTGATACATACTTATGTTAATATCGGTGTGCCTTAGTATTGGTTGGTTAAGTTTTTCCAGCCCGACATGCTGTCACTTAAAATTACTTTCCTCCAAGTGTCCTTGATGCACGAGATAAATATGAGTTTACGACCCATAGGTACCAATTCAAATCTACTATAATATATGAGTTTTTACTAATAAAGCCCTGCATCCGACCTATTTTTGCCCCCACCCATCCGAAAATAGTTCAATTTTTGTACGATTCCAAATTTTTATTCATAAATAAGTCCCCATCCGATTTATTTTTTATTTGACTGATGAAAGGGAACATTTCAACTAAATCGGAAGACTTGTAAGCGCTGAATAATAAACAATTTAATCTTAAAAATTATACATTGTATTCCATATTCAACTGAAGATTCAACCGACTCTCTTCGATTTTTTTAAAAAATTTGTATGATGGTAGAATATACACTAACTAGTAAAAATATTAAATTTTAAAATTTAGCCGAGATTCGGTTCGAAATAAATTTTAAAATCAAGGTCCGAATACTATCGAGTCTGATAAAATGTCTCTGGCCAATCCCCAATCCAACACTCTTTTATTATCCATTTTTTTTCTTCATTTCCTTATTTATCCCAAAAGTATACGATAAACATTTCCAATCTAAACACATTAACACTAAATTTATATATATTATAATAATACATTTTATATCGATTAAATTAAATTTATAAAAAATTTATTAATTTTTAAAAAATTTTAAACAATAAAAGAAAATTAAAACACCACATGTTTAAATATTGTCTTGCTTTATTACGTCTCTTCATCATTTTAATCTTATTTATTCTCATTCGTCAAAAAAAGATTATTATATTTTTTAGAAAAGGATTTGAATTCAATTTAAATTGTTGGGCTTTTTTAAACAAACTTAATATCAAGTAAAGAAAGTGCTAAAAGGGGCTAATTTATTTTAAAAAGTGTAAATTTTCCTAAACTATTTAAATGTAATTTATGGGAGTCTTTGTCCTCAATACTTGCCTTAGGGAACTCTGTCCCGCCATTGCCAGGCCCTCGCTGGGTTTATGTTCAAATTTATATCTTCTATTATTAAATACATGTATTCGCTAATCATTAATATCTAACACAAATGTCGAATCATCCTATTATAATGGCATCAAATTAATTCTGGTCACGCACTTATAACCAATAAAAAATTTGAATCCTAAGATAGAAAAATATTTTCACTAATTTCGTTTTGACTCCTAATTTTGCATCCCCCCCCCCGATTTAAATGGGACTAATTTCAAAAATAAACATAAAATAATTGGAAAAAAGCCCAACTTTTTGTATACATAAAAATTACAGCGCAAAAATGAATGTTTATTGAATATAAATTCTATGTATTAGGTTTTGTTCATTTTGATCTGTAGGATCATCTAGTAATATTTATCATAAATATAAAATGTTTTGATTTTTCTTGTTTTTCCTTAAGGCATAAGGAAATTATAATAATAAAATGATTTAATGACACAAGAATATAATATCTATTTAAAATAAGTACTATATTCGTAAGAAAGTTATTTATAAAATTTTAATATATTTGCTTAAATAAGTGCGTATTCTATTTTCAAAATTTGCTAATTTTAAAAGCTACCTGCCCCTAGATATAATAATTTATGAAATAACGAAAATGATAATTATTAGCTAAAAAGAATCGTTTATTCAGCGTCCATGTATCATAGACACAAAATAAATAAGGAATTTTATAGAATTGATATAAAACCTTTAAAAATTAATTTTTTTTATTATAAATATAATCAACCATCTAATAGAAAACGATTTTCAAAATATAACAATATCCATTTCTAAAAATGATTTTCTATAATGGATAATATTGTTAAGGACGTTTCTTTTACTTTTCCAAATTTGAGCAGTTTTGTATGCTTAATAAAAAAATAAATAAAACAAGTTAGTTATAATTATCAGTAGTTTGTTTACAAATGGAAAAATTATCAGACCTGGCTCGGTGGAAATTTAGTTTTTGCCCTTCCCGCCTCGGTTTTAATTTCTCACTAAGATAGGCCAGCCCGGCCTGGTTCGACTTTATTTTTTATTAAAGTTGTTCGGCCCGGCTCAACGGTTTTTAAAATCCGTAGGGGTTTTTTTTAAAAAAATTTGGGCCAGGCTAAAAAAAAATTCTTTTTAAAAATCTGGGCCAGGTAATTGATGCTAGAGATCTACTAACCAGAAATATTTATAGTTGAGCACCAAAATATTATAATATTGGGAAGTGGTTAAATTATTACTATCAAATATCAGAATTCAATAAATACATTACAAAATATGTCCTATTTCTGTCAATAATAACTTGACCTTGTTTTGAGATTATATTTAAATTTAAAAAATCTAAAATTATAAGCCAATAAAAAACGTCATTTTAATAAAATAAGGCTTTTAAATAATTAATATTCTCTAATCTTAAACAGGTATCTACTTTTTACCCGGCCCGGCTCTAAAAGAAAATTTTTAGACATTACCCAACCCCCGGTATTGCAGACCACTGATAATAATCTTATAAAATTTTTAAATCTGAATTACAAATATTATTATATTTTATAATAAATAATATTTTAAATAATCGTAAAAGTAGCGAAGGCTATTTTTTGGAAAGTAGCTTTACGGAAGCGCGTTACTTTGGAAAATATCGATTAACAACATACTTTTATATATCATATAGTATATTATTTTGGTGTCTAATATGGGACTAAATTCAGACTTTTATAAAAAAAATGCATAAATTTTTAATGTCACGAATTTAAAGTTTTTCGAACTCATTTATTGTTCCATCTCTACTTTATAATTTTTTTACAGACTATCTATTTAAATTATTGGCTTGATGCATTTTATAATGTAAAACCAATTTTTGATTTTGAAATTTTATTCGATTTTGGGTCCACCTACGAAAACGGTGAAACAGATTTTATCAGCAAACTATCACCTCGGCCCGATTTTTTTTAAAAAAATATGTCCTATCCGACTCGATAGTGAACGAAATTTTTTATTTGTTCCGAAAAATCCGACCCAAAATAAAAATTATTTGTCCGCTCTGCCCGGCCCGAATTTATTTAAATATAGAAGAATTTAATTTTTTGGCAGATCTCTAATCTCTATAATATTTAAAAACAAAAATTTAGGATATTTAGTAAAAATTAAAACGATAAAACCAATATTAATAATAAAATCTATAATACAGTAAGTAGTATAAATATCCAACTAGTAAAATTAATAGAGAAATATTTTTTTAACGAATTATGTTATATTTTTTATATACAATTTCTTTTAAACAGAATTTCTTTTATCAAGTTCCTAAATCCTTCCTAACTTTAAATTGATGCCAATACAATCAATTCGGCTTTTTAAATACAATCGATCGGTCTTATATTGAGCTTTTATTTATTTTGAGATTGAAAAGGAAAAAAACGTGCTTTAAATTGCGGCAATATTAAAATAATTAAATGAATTGCAAACTTATTTATGATTTTTTTATCTTTATTTGACCCAACAATAATCTCCTATCTGAACAATATTATTTAAGATTTATTATTTGAGAATCAACGCAGCGTCAAAATCAAATTCGAACGTACTATTTATTAATCAACTATTCTATTCTATATAATTAAATTACTCGATTAAAAAACATTGCATCTTCCTCTTATACAACTCTTAATATTATGATTACTTTTTAAAATTCATTCAGAATTTTCCTAGTGAATCAAACTAAAATACAATAATTTTTAAAAAAATTTATTTGTTCTATCATCTATTCATGAACAACTTTCTAACAAAGGAACTAATATTTCCTTCATAAAAATGTCACCAAACCGCGAATTCCTAACATATCTTTATGGAAATAGAGGAAGTATTTAACGGTCTAAACTTCAAATATTATTTTGTTCCCAGTGGGAGTTCTAATCAGAGCGACAGTTACCAAAATTTGACTAGCTCCGTCGAAAATAATTGCCTGAATAGCAGTAACGAAAATTTACAGAACACTAGTTTAATAGGCCTGAACCAAAATTTTGCAGATCGTAATAGTTTTATCGATACTCATAATAGTAGTGCCTTGGATATTGGTGGATCGGAAAATTGGAAATCCCACCGAGAGGATAACCATATCAGTGATGGGGCAAATCATTCCAATGGCAATGATAATCGACTGATTAAAAGAGCAGTATTAGTGGATCGTAACAAAATGTATTATAAGGATAAAAATGGCGTTAATTCTGGAAATTCTGCTGCTCATACCATCGAGAAAAAATCGTTGAAAGCTTCCATGCAAGAAAACAAGAATTGTAAGTTTAAAAAATATAGTTAATTTGATATATATAAATAATGTGATTGATATTGCTTCTAACCCATATTAATTTATAATCTCATTATTTCATATTACCAACTCATTTAAACAAGTTGTAAAAATGCATACCTTAATGAATTAGACCTATTCCAAAATTTTAAAATTTTATCAGGATTACGAACACTAATAACATTTAAATTGAATACCAATATCGCATTCTATTTGATTATTTTTGGGAGACTTCTTTGAATTAATTATTAATAAAATGTCCATTAAATTTTTAATGATTTATTATATTAGTGTGTCGAAAATCTCGATTTTGTCATTTTTAAAATAAGAGTTAAATCATTTTATAAAAAATAATACTTAAACCTCGAGATTTGATCAGAAAGGCTAAACCTCCTTGCCATCTATGTGCGAATGCGAAGGTTTATATTATATTTTTTGGCTAAAATATTTTTTAAGCAAATAAGAACGCCAAGGATCTATTAATATTATTTTCAATATCACTTTAGAAATTTTCTAAGAGATATAAGCAAGATTCCCAATTTTTAGCTTCCTTTTTTATAAATATTTTTTTATGTATACTCCACTCCCATAATTCTTATAATTATAAATATAATGCATTTTTATATATACAATTAATATCTGTTATTTTTTATTCGATATATTACTAATCTTTTTAAATTAAAATCGTTTTTAATTATAAATTGAATTGTTAACTTTTCTTTTTTAAAAAAATATATGGATAAATTTTAAATTTATTAATAAATAAACTTTCTAAAATCAATTTTACTTTTTACGACATTGTTTATGATAAAAAAATTCTAGCTTTGAAGAATAAACTGATGATGAGGCGTCCAATGACGTTGCTGATCGAACAAGGCATTATACCTCGTAATTATAATTTTACCTAATAAATAAACTATGAAGTTTCATTTAATTTTTTTAAAACAATATTTCTTAATTCTCAATTCTTCTTAGTGAGATAGATTGAAACTTTATGGCCGGTACGCCAAGCTTGTACTTGGTTTTGGTCTAAAACCAGACCTTTGGCCCTAGAACTATTAATAATCTTTAAATGCTTTTCGATTATTATTAATATATTTTTCCAACGTAAAGTAAATAAATAAATAAATAGAAATTCTTAGATTTGTAAAAAAAAATTATAGTAAAAATAAAAGTACAATGCACCATCTCGACCATCACAACTAATTAGAAAAATTGAAACCCTTACTTAAAATTTTATTTGCTTACGACTAAATTTCCTAATGAATATTTTAAAATTATAATTATATATATATAAATTATAAATTATAAGCTCTTCAAACACCCGTTAGCATTTACGAAAGGAAACAAAAGTTGGAAAGAGCGAAAACGGGCGACTTTCTCAACCACAAAATACAAAGGCGTCCTGAACGAGCTGAATTGATTCAGCAGCACATTTTAGAAGGTTTTTTATTTTAAATGTTAACACATCATTATAATGATTTGAATTTTATTTTCGCAAAAATCAGGATACTTTGATCCGTTACATTTTGGATTCAATTGATAGACGTCAGTTTTATGTAAAAATAAGAATACCTACAAATATCCATAAAATATAATTTTTGGAAAATTTATGCATTACTCCCTTCCTCAATAATAGGGAATTTATTTATTTTAATTCCCCATAACATATTAGACACTGTGGTGGACCCCCATGTTGCCGAAAAACAAAAAACGCTCAAAAGAGCTCGCCTCATTGATAATCTAAATGATAGGCTATCCCGTAGACCCGGACCTATAGACTTGGTCATGGCTAATTATCTCATTCTTCCCTCCAATGCTAATGATAAAAATCATGATGATGAGAGAGAACTTAAAAACGATCCATATGATCACTCTAATTTTACTGATTGTGATTACGAATCACAGCACAATTTTGACCAAAATTTCTTAGATCGTCATGTTACCGAAACAACCATGAACGATTTTGGGAGCATGTCCTACGATGATTTTGGGATAGATGCATGTAACAAAGGTGAACAAAATCATCTCAATCAAAGTTGTAAGAATAATATAACGAACGACAGTAAAAGGCTGTGTATCAATGATAAAGGAGGCGAAGATGATGCCAGTTTGGGTAAAAATAAATTGAATTTTTTTTATAAAATTTTACCAAAAAAGCTACTATTAAAATTGTGTTCAAAAAACTCTTAATTGGTTTATTTAACTTAACTATATATAATTAAATAATATATTATTCTGATAAGAATTATATTAATATAATAGTAAAATTTTTACTACCAGAAAACTTTGCCTCAACTGAAAGTAGCAATTTCATCATTAATCAACCCTATCCAAAGAATAATAGTATCCAACGTGCTACTTCTCCTTCTAACAACGTTAACCAAAAGGCGGTTTTCAAATTCAAGGCTTCTGACTCCGATTCATCCGTACCTTACCCTCCCCCTTTACCTTTGCAATCCATTTCTAAAAAGATTAATATCAAACAAGCAAACAATTTTAAAAACCAATCCTTATCCAAAAATAATATTACTCATTCACCCAGTTGCATCTTGAGTGATCTTTTTAATCGTACTAACGTTAATACCACCATATTAAATAGTGGATCCAAACCTAAACCCACCTATACCTCGTCCAACAACAATAACGTCATAAACAAGCTAAAAACTATAAAATTTCACGAATACAAAGGACCTCCTTGCACGTCTCCCGGACCTTCTTTAAACTGTAATAGTTTTAATTCCTCGAGTCTTTCCTCTATTCATCCTACAAACAAGGATTCTAATATCGTGACTAACGATTCTTATAACGTTACCTTCAACGGCAGTTGCAACATTATATCGACCTCTATGCCCATCTTACCCCCATGTTCCAATGCTTACGATTTATTGCTTCGGCAGCAAAAATTATTTTTGCAGCTCCAACTGGAATGCCAGCAACAATTAGGTTTAATTAACCACAGTTTGGGCCAAACTAACAACGATAATAAAACTGTTACAAATGACAATAATTCTCATTCTGACAACAAAAAGCCGCAAACTCCCAAGTCTACACAAACTCATGATAATGACAAGGTTAATAAGGCCAAAACACCGATACAAAATTATTATGCCAATAACACGAATAAACAAGCCTCTTCCATTTTTGTTTCCTTATCTAATACCGGGCAAAATTTTAAGAGTGATGGTACTCACACTGGTAATAATAAATCTCAATACACTTCTGCCTATCATAACAATCAATTTCGTCAAAATCAGACTAATTTTAATAAAGAAACCTTGGCGATTCAGTTAGATAACAGTGAGCTTATAAGTAATATTTAATTAATTCTAATTTTGAAAAAGCATAATTATTATTAGGAGTGGAAATTTGTTTTTTTTAAGCAGCGAGATAGGATATGAATACATTAAGATACTGATGAATGCTTTTTCAAAAAGCCAAATATGATACAAGATAGATACAGATACTTAATAAAAAATAGAAGAGGGTATCTAGATACAGATACTTCAAAAAGATACTATAAAAGATAATGTGAAACCTTATATTTTTGAACATAGTGTTAAAAAATTAAGACATAATGCTAAAAAACACTTTATTTATATTCATTTCACTTAATATAATAGTAGTGTATAATGTACTATATTACAATTACGATTTATGAAAATTTTTTATTATAAACGTTATAAAAATTAATAGGACAATGTGATTCGTATAAAGAAAATACCTAAACTATAAAAAAATTTAATAAATCATTATTTTTTAATATAATTAATTTCTTAAATAAGTTATCTGACAATCTATGCCTATTGACAGGGTTTGCAAAGATAAATAGCTGATCAACTAGGGCTGACAAGGGCGAAATAGTTTATTCTTTATCTTTAAAAATAAATTCAAGTTGCTGGTATTGAGACAATTGTCTTTAATATAATTTAATATTTCCAGTTTAATTTTATTACTCTCATTATCTTTAGAAGATATATTATTAAAGCAAAGGCTGGTCAAATGCATTAACCTTGTCCTTAAAAATATTGCTTCATCTCCATCTAATTGTAAAATGAGGATTTAAAATGGTGGCTAATAATCCATCTTATATTCATAATTAAAAATATTATCTAATCCTTTATTCAACCCAATTTCAATGCCTTTAACGAGTGATAGTCAAAGGTGTGAGTTGGTTTGAAGTAAATCATGTATACATCTTTTAATAACATATAAAATTGAGACCAAATCCCCACACTAATTATTTAGCCCCTTAGTTTACCAATATCTTAAGGGATTCATTACTTTAATATATTTCTCAGAATTACATTTTAAGCTATGATTGGTATTGTATTGAACTATTGAAGCAGAAGAAAACTATAAACATTTATTAATATGTATTTATATTAATGCTGTAAACGTTACTTTAAGTCAAGCGCGTTACTAATTATTCAGAAAGTAACGCGTTACTCGTTATTTGAAAAATTAAATATTATATACAAAAATTTCCTATATATAATATAAATAAAATTATACAAAAATAATATATTATAAGATATGATATATTTATAATAATTTTTTATCTATTTTTAACAACTGATTTTCAAAACTTTGATCAGATAAATAAGAGAGTGTCAACACATCTTTCGCCATACTGACCACACGTTCAACTGGCGCAGAGGATGGGAAAGTTGTATTATATTTAATAAATAATAATTTTAATTGAGGGAATTTATTAAAAATAAGAATATTCCTTATTTTGGAAAAAGCTATAGATCATCTTCAATAGAATCTTCATCAGGAGTGAATTATTGCTGATAGTATATATTCATCTTTATAGATGTGTTTGAACTATTGAAAATAAATATAATCAAAATATAAATTGTAAACAACATTTTAACTGTTTACCTTTTCTATGGCTTGTAGGTTAATAAGTTGTTTACAAAACTTGAAACTATTAAAGCAATTTTTTTAAGTTTTAATTATAATAGTTATTGGGAGTGAATTATCCCAAATGCTTTAAAATCGATAAAGCCGTAGCAACAGGTTTCATAACATCTAAAATCATAATTAGAGATGTAAAGGTAGGGAAATTTCACGAATTTTCCCTTAATATAAATATAATGTTTTATTGCAAAAATTATGATTTATATTTTATAATATTTTATTTCCAAAATTATGATTTATAATTTAATTTATTATATCATAAATTTTAAAATAATTTTTATTTTCCTCGTGAGTCTTTAATTGAATGCATGGATATGCCGCACGTGCTTGAATCTGCTTATTAAAGATTTATGCCAAATAGGTTTTATTTGAAAAGGTCATCAAAAAAAAACTAAAAAAATAATTAAATATATAAAATTTAATGATATTTTAGCAACTTTTAAAGAAAGGCAAATATTGAAAGGATATGAATTTTCCTTAAAAATTTCTAGTCCGACAAGATGTAGAGGTCTTGTTATAGTTGCAAAGTGTTGTGGAAAATAATAAAGTTTTGCAAGAAATTGCAATTTCAGTTTATTTATAGATAAACAAAGACGTATTATATTGGACAAAGAAGGCTACTGGATAAATTAGAGTCTGTACTGACTTTTTTTAAATTTATTTATAACAAAATTATAATTGTAGAATCGGATACAGCGGTATTATCTGACGTACTAGAAATATTTTGGGATATAAAAGATGAACTCAATTCATCAACTTTTATTTTTAATGAAAATGATTTGAAAAGTGTTAAGATGCATATTAATAAACTAAAGAAATTTTGTTGTCGAGAATATCATTATGCAACAAATCTTCTGGATCCTAGATATTATGGTGGAAAATTAACAGACCGCGAATTAACAGTAGCTTTAAATTTAATAAATATTATTTCAGGCCAAATTAAATGTGATATTGAAAAAAATTATGAGTAATTTAGCAGAATATCGTTCAAAACAAGGTTTCTATAAAGGTCTAGCATGTGGGAGAGCTCAATCCATACTAAACCACTCATATGGTGTAAAGGGTTGGTTGGGTACAAATCAACCCCTTTGTCATGTGGCAATAAGATGTCTTTCGATCACCCTCAAGTGCCTCATCAGAAAGAGTCTGGTCAGCATTTGGAAAAATTCATTCAAAAAAGAGAAATAGAATAAAGAATCTAAAAATTAATATCAATCAAGCTTAACATGCATTTAAAGGGTCACACAAATACATCATATTCGGGTTATCATCAAAAGAGTTCCGATTTCTATTTATCAATATAAATTGATAATGATGATATTTCAATTACATCCCATTAAGATGTTGATGCCATTTCATTAGCATCCATGAATTTTAAATGTAATTTATAATATATGCTTATTGTAATTAATAAAGTTATCCAAAAAAATGAAATGTTTACAGTGTATTTTTGTCTTTATTTTTTAATTATTCTTATTTCCCTTAGTTCCCCAAATTTAATAAAGTTATTTAATAAAAAAAAATAGTTTATTTTGTGGTTATTTTTTAATTTTCCCTTTTTTCCCCAATTTTCCCGGGGAAATTTCTCCTGAACCAATTTTCCCGGGAAATTTACATCTCTAATCATAATATATACATATCTTATTTTTTAATTAAAACTGACCATACAAAATATATACGAACGATTTGTCATTATCCAAAATCTCTGTAATTCGGATTTATCACAAGATTCGTCAAATTGGTTCATCTCCTTAATAAGACTTTAATTTCACGGAGTTATAAAAAGAGTTTTCCCCTTTTTCCCTTAAAAATGGCTGCTTGAGTTTCGAGACGGTCCTTGTTTATTCTACAGAGGAAATATTTGAGCTGGGACACAATTTTACAAACTTTAGACCTTGTACCCTTAATTTTTTTATTGGCGTAAAAAATGTTTCATATTGTGGTAGATTAAATCACCTTTATCTGAAGAAATATGTAAATACATAATATTCTTTATAACATAAATTATAATATTAGAGAATAAGGAATATGAATTAACATATCGGATTGATTCAATATTAATTAGATTAACAATCTGACTGAAAATTTAACATAAATGAAGGAATTTGATGGTTGATCTGCAAATTATTTATAAAATTTAAAAAATTGACAAAAATTATTTTATAATACAAATAAAATATTTTGAAAAAATTTAAATCAAAAAAAGAAACGCGTTACCGTTACTCGTTACCTCTAGAAGAAGGTAACGAATGGCGTTCCTTTTCTTCAAAAAATTTTATGAAGTTACTTTACAGCACTAATTTATATTATATGTTAAGTATTATTAATAATATATTACCATAAAAAATTTGAACATTGAACAAAATATTATTTGAAAAAATATCAGATAATTATTAGTGGGAAATTTAAAAAAGGAAATGTTTAATATTATTAAACTCGGTTTTAGATTAAATAAACATTTAAATATATCAAAAAAAATAATGACAAATTAAAAATATGCGTATTTTTTTACATATTAAATAGTTAAACATAACAATACTCATTTTTAAAAAGTATTTAAGATACCAAAATGCACAAAAAGATACAAGACACAAATGTATCTTGTAGTTATGATATAAATATTTGCGATACTGCCCAACTCTAATTAATGTAAACTAAATTTAAGAAAATGTTTCATATTATTTCCTTTCTAACTAAAATTAAAAATGTATTATCTTAGATCATCGTGATGATTCAGATAGAATGACAAAGAATGATAATGCTACTAATCAGTCGAATGGTGTATACAAAAACCCCCTTTTCAATATAAGTATGTCTAATCATACTATCGCTCTGAATAACATTAATCATGCGGTTTTTAAATTTAACGACTTGATAGATAACATTCTCGCTTCGTCTTCTTCAAACAACAATCATTCGAATGAGTCATCAAGCCTAAGCATTACATTGAAACATATAGATGATCCGATATATGTATCTAATGGAAACCGTCTTACCCCAAATCATCTGTTAAGAGTCAAAGAGAGGGAAAACATAGAGGATATCGCCAATCGTAACGACATTGTTAGTTCTAATAGCAATGAACTGATAAAGCAACTCATATTTTACAATCAAAGACTGTCGCAATCTTTGCTAAATCGAAGCGCTATAAATAAACAAGCTTTTATTTTGAATACTATCCAAACTAATCAATTCATGAAAACTAACCAAATTAGCCAACAATCCCCTAACATTGCTCCGACAAAGGTAGGTGGTTCTAAGAACATGGATGCATTGAAAAATTCTGTAAACGGTAAAAATGAGAAAACATCGGTGATAGAACCTACTAACCTTATTTCCACCACAATGTCTTTTCCCGATAAAAATTGCACCGATGATAGCGGTTATGTTAATTTTGATTACATTGGTTGTAATACTAATTTAAATAAAAATATCGCTGGCGCTAAAAAAATAGTGAATAACAATTTGGGACGAAAGTGTCCATTGGAGATCTTGACGGTAACTATAGAATTATTTCATATATTGTTATGTCTTAACTTTTCATTACTTTTTCTATTTTTTTAAAATTGTATAAAGTATATTAACAACAAACATACACCTTTTCTTAATATACAAATAAATAAGCATATTGTAATTTATTTTCAAATAGTATTAATCAAAATATTAGGCTTGTGCCGATCCACAAATTTTTCCCTTATCCTATCCAATATTTCTAAATATTACTAAAAAAGTCTATCCGATGCCGATCTGATATTTATATTGATTTTTATTTGTAATCTATCTGAACCAATGTAATGAAAATATCTATAATTCCTATTTAAAAATAGAATTTTCGCTAATGATTGAGTGTATATTTTTATATCCTCCAAAAGTTAATAAGCTCATTTAAAATATTTACAGTGTTTATGGGTGAATGTAGTATTGTTAAGCAGCTTCATTTAGCCGCTAAATTATTACCTAAACCTCGAAATTTTGCCAATAGAAGTCCCAACCTTTCTGCTATCTATGGGCAAAATTAATAAGCTAGAGTAATTTACTAATGGTTAAAATCTTGAATCATTTTTTGAGAATCGTTGAAATTTTAAAATCCTTTTCTTCAAATAATATAACAAAAAATAGTGTAAATTTTTTAACTGTTCTTTTAAACATTACAACAAATATATTGTAATTTAGTTCCTTTATTAATTTCTTATTATGAAATTACTTATAAAATATATATAATCTTAAAATAATCAAAAACAATATAAATATCGGGTCGGTTTTTAAAAAATATCAACCCTATCCGATTGAATATTTAATATCGGCACAGCTCTACAAAACATTAATTCAAAATTTTAAAGGTAACCTATTAAAATTTTACAAAAAAATCAGATTTGTTAGGACCTGCCTGAATTTTTATGTATAAATCCGGTCAAGATATTTTAAACGGGCCGGGCTTTGCATATCTCTATTACCAACTCACCTCACCCATTGTTTAAATTTTTTAATGGTATATTGTAGAGATATACCGATACCACTTTTTGGAGGCCTGTCCGATATTAAATTGATATCTGCCGATTACCGATCTCACGATATCATATGTGACTTTATATTTGTAAACATCATCTATCTCCTTTTTAATAGTATAACATCTATAATTTAACTATACCATATAAGTCATTTAATATTATAATGATCAGTTATAGTTTATATTCATGAATCTATAAGTATATAAAATATTTTTATTGTTAAATCACATATTTATTTAATAACATTAATCTATTTACATATTAAGTAATAAACAAATGAAATTTGAAATTTTCTTTAAATTAAGACGCCATTTTATCCGATCGGAAAATTTTATAATATTGGCCGATAACCAATATTTTAAAAAAGATGAAATATCGGCCCGATCCGATAAAAAATATAGGTACATCCATGGAATATTGACTCGCGCGGGCATAGAAACCCGTCCTTACAGATCTCTATTTATTTGAGTCTTACTTTTTTTAATCTGCTCTCATTTACAAAGCAGTCCATATAAGATTATCTCCAAATTTTGTCTAAATGAAAAAGTCTATTTTAAAAAAGCGATTAAAAGTTAAAAAAAATAATAAAATGTTTTGCAAAGAACATGTTAAATACTTATGAATAAATTCGCGAATAATTTTGAATATTTACGAATATGATCGAGAAAAAATTATTAGAAAGATAATATAGTTTTCTTGTTCTAACTAATTATTTTAAATTACCCTTATTTAAAAAAATTAGGTTCCTGAATTGAGAAGTGAATTGAAGAAACGAAAGTTGCCTGTATCGGGGCCTAAGCCATATCTGTTAGAAAGGTTAAAATCTTTCGTATCCGAAATAATCGCTAATAAAAATTACCCGAAATTGGTAGCCTTTTTAAACGATAAAGTTTGTCACGATAATGATCACATAGGGAAAGATAAATTGCCTAACCTGCCCTCGGGCCATATCCTTACATCCCTCCCTAGCGAATCTCAAAATCAGGGTCCAGCTATATACGATTTTCTATACCTTGGTGATGAGGATAATGAAATTAATAATAAATCTAATTTAGAAGCATCTAAATCTTCTATTCCTTCCAAACCTTTTTATGCGGTCTATGCTGAAACTAAGGATACCCTATCTCAAAAACAGTATAATAATTTAAAATATGAAAAAAAGACCATGAATATAAACGATTTTTTTACTGATATCGGAATAATGTTGTCATCACCTAATACACCATCATTTGATTCTCTTGGCTATTTGGCTGGCAATAATCACAAGCTAAAAAATAATTTGAAACAGTTTTTTCCCAAGGAATTCATGACAAAGACTCAAAAGGCGGCATATCACTGCCAATCATTCGACAATAGGATCAGTTCACTAAATCACAATAATAACCCTTTTAACGGGTTCTTCCC
Source organism: Gordionus sp. m RMFG-2023 (assembly GCF_954871325.1). Lineage (NCBI taxonomy): Eukaryota > Metazoa > Nematomorpha > Gordioida > Chordodea > Parachordodidae > Gordionus > Gordionus sp. m RMFG-2023. The sequence continues at coordinate 22,101,711 of NC_088775.1, forward strand.
TACCGAATCACATTCTGACGACCAGAGCGTTTTAAATAATAGTAATAATTTTATAACACCCTCATTAAATTTTGCCCACGGTACAAGTCACAATATTATTTCGAATTCGGCTCAGCCGAAATACAATACGGACCTAATAAATTGCATTTCCCCTAATTCGTTCGTCCTGGATGATATCTCGTTTCAAAACAAGAATAATTCTTTCGAAGCAAAAAGTTTTGATATCCGAAGCTCGACTAACGGGCTGCCTTTAAACATAATGATAAAGTTGCAGAGAGAAAAAATAGCCGAATTGCAAAGGCAGCTTAGACGTTCTCAAATAGAACTAGAAAATCAATTAGCTATAGCTTCTTCCAGTCCTAAAGTGTTACCAGTTGGTAGTAAAGACGATATCAAAATAAAGGATCCTTTAAAACTAAAATCATACAAAAGTAAAATTATTACTATTTCCTAGAGCCCTATATAAACAATCCAAAATGACCAACTCGTGTAGGTCTGAGTTGGAAGCCATTCTCTCGGTCCCGTACCTCTATTTTAAAATTTATTTCTGACCCGACTCTGACTTGGCAAAATTATTAAGTTTCCCTTTTGATTTTATAAATATTCTTATTTTTATTTTCTTTCGGCGCTTAAAATTATTCCGTTTTCGTTGAAGTGTACTTTTTCTATAGTCCAATAAAAAAATTATATTCTAAAGGTTCTTTTGGGCAAAAATTTTCTTTGGATCGATCGAACTGATAAAATAGATTTGATGCTAGGGTTCTACTATAACTATTATTTATTTAAGAACTTTAGTTATGGTATGATTATAGTTAATTATTTTGGATTATAAAATTGATTTTATATTTTTAAAAAAATATATTTGCAATTTAATTTCAAAATTGGATGATTTAAAAAAAATTTTTTTTTTAGCATTAGAACAAATTTCTTATGTCGATTCCCCATCTTTATCTTATATCGAAGAAAATATTGTTAATATCATAGATGAAAATACGAATTATATCAATAAATTGATCAATAATCACCGGTCAAATCATGATTACACGAATAACATTGACCAAAACTTTTATCACCAAAGAAATAATCTCATGTATTTGAATGACTCCAAGCAAACGCATTTATCGTCAAATATTACAAAATATGACCAAAATGTAAGATATTAGATCATTAAACCTTTTATTACTGAACTTAATATATGATATAGGTTTTGAGGTATAAGTGGTCATTTTTATTTAAAAAAAATATAATAATTACATGCGTTTACATTATATTTTTCCATGTCTTATTTTGCATAGTATTTTAGTGTTCCATATTCTTAAAACTATTAAGAATTACAAATATCTAGTCATGTGATTTTTAAAATGCAGCTATTTCACTAAATTGTTCTATTTTTTTAAAGCTACTTTTTATAATGCAATTTTTGAATATGGAACATATTCATCTTAATTGATTTTGTTCTATGTCCATTTTTTTCAAAGGTATAAAAATAAGTTTTCCGAGAACACTATTTTAAGGCAAGCTATAATGAGTTGCTTAAATGTCATTCTAAGCATTATCAACAGATAAAAAATATTCCGCGTAATTATTTGTTGAAAATAAATCATGTAAATTTTAAAAACGCTCTTCTCAACAATTGAAAAAAATGGTTATAGAATACTATAATCTTCAGCCGACGAAATAATAAATAAATATACCCAAAATTTGTTATTGTGACTTAATATAAATTAGTAATTAATTTGAATTAAGAAATGACTTTAAACTGAAATTGAATTTAATCGTAATAATAATTGAATTAAAACATGTATTTGAAATTAGTCTTTATTGTAATTAATGGCTTCCTCTATAACCATAATTCATGTTAATATTTAATACAAATCATAAAAACAGTCTATTCAAATGATAATTTATGATTCAAACATAATTAAAACTAAATACGTTAAAATAATTTATAAGTATATATTTTATAAGGATTGACCTTTCAGATATAACGGTATTTTATTAGGAATTCATTCTTTAATTGTATTGTAAATTGCTACCAACAAGTTAGGTTTTTGCGATGCGAGATTTAAATAGATATGGGTGAAGGCATAATTTAGAGAGTGGAATCTTATAATTAAATTACCATTTCTATTTTGTATGCGTCATTTTGAATTTACAATTACGACTTCTATCCGAGAAGTTAACTAAATTTTAATTCAGCATATATTGTATACATTTATTGCTATATTTTTTAGAATGATTCCAATATTCATGACTCTACTCTAACATATCAACAATTAACTTTAACAACACAAGGACAGCATGGTATGAATTTTATTTAAAATAACATAATTTAGTGTTTATTTATATAATTTATAGACTACCGTTCTAGTGTCAATCAAATGGATCTTAACGACATTCAAAGTGACATATCAACTTTATGCAATAACTGTTCTTATGATTCTAATTACAGTTCTGAATTAAACATATATTCCAACAATAATACAAATAACGACACCCTATCACGTGAGCATTACTTTTATAATGACCAACCTATTGAAGGGCCCATATTTCTTAATGCAAACCAATACACTCCGCCTGAATATAAAAATGATCAATCAACCATAAATCTTAATATCAAGTACGAAGACAAAGCCACTTTTGGTGAATGTAACAATGATCCAATAACTAATGACCTACCCGTCATCAATTACTCTTATAATAATAATTATTATAAATCGTCGTGTAATATCAATAATTCTGACTTATTAGATCTCTTTCCTCCTATGGAGGACTTGGAAATGATGTCACGTGCTTTGTCACCGCTAGATATAAATTCACTCTTCCTAGTAGGGGGACAAATTGAATAGGTTTTAGCTTATTTGTAAGATGATGCAAAATAGGAATAGTTGAACAAATTGTATATATACTAAAGAATATCACCAAGAACAATCTTATTCAACAGCTGGGCGATCGTGCTTTTACAGCTTACAAAACCAAAATTTTAACGTAAATTGTCCCGACTTTTATATTTTATTATCATTTCTCTATTTCTTATAATGAATTTCGGATGTTAGAAATATCTTCCAATTTTTTTTCTTGGCACTTTGCATTCTTTTTTTTGTGACAATACACTTCGTCATTTTTATAAATTTTTTTTTGTGAACCTTAGACAAGATATCATGCTTAAAATACCTATTCGTTATTTATTAAAAAAATATTTTTTTTGAATAGTTTACCAACTTACTATTTAATTTTGAATTTAAGTAAGAATATAAAGAAAATTGAATTATCATCTACACAATTTAAAAAAACATCGCCAACAATAAATAAGCTTTGAAATTTTATTAAACTTCAGAAATATATTTTTTTTCTTCTCATTTTTATATATTCGTATTAATTTAAAAATTTTAAATATAAATTGACGATATTGAAAATCTTCTATAATTGGTTCTCTGTAAAAAAAATTTAATTTATTTTATATATACCCCTCCCCCCTCAATATTTTTATATAAAATGTATATTATTTCTAATTCTGATGTGAATATTAGTTTTACACAATTTTTTTGTTTGAATTTAAATATTATATCTGATTTTTGAAATAAACTACAAAAAGAAATTGACGTTTTATTTTTTAAAATAATTTTACAAAATATTATTTTATTAGTAAATTGAAAATATAATATAAAAGGAGTGACAATAATAATATGGATTTGCTATTGAGTTCATATTTTTAGCTAGCTATAGTTCAGCTCATATAGATGCATTTTTATCATCAATTTTAATATATTTGTTAAAAAATACCAATTTTATATAAAAAAAACATCTTATCTGTTAGAAATAATTGGATAATTTTCAAGTTTCCATATTAACTTCATAAATAATCTTCTTAACTTCGAGATCTTTTTTGACTTTACATTTGTTATCATTAGAGTTAGCAGCTTGATTTAAATCGTTTGGTCGACTTAACTGATCTATTTCTTTGTTTATTATCACGTCTATATCATCGGCATCTAAGTTTTGCTCCCTACTTCCTCCTAACCCGTTCATATTTGGAATACCCTTATTTGGGTTTTTACCACCTTTTTTGAAATTTTTTCTTTTAGGACTAAAATTATTGTTATAGTTATTGCGATTAAAACGATTTTTAGGAGACTGGTAGTATAAAAATTTGTTGTCCTGCCTTATCTCCACGGGTAACGGTGGTAATTTTCTAATACCTTTATTTTTTTTCGTATTTTGAGGTTTAGACACAATTTTTTCCGAATCTCTTTTAACGTTTAAATCATTGCTGGATCCCGAAATAATGTTTTCATTTATATCATCATTCATGATTGCGGGAGAAATAGGAATAGGATGTGTAGGAGGAGCGACAGTATCTAGTTAATTATATTATATTGTATACAATTTTGTTTATTTTTAAAGAAAAAATATCCTTCAAAGAGATTTTAATGTTATACTCGTCAGAATATTTAATTTTCTAAAAAATAGGTGAAATATCCTACCCTGACAAAATAATTATAAACGATTTAATTATTTTACAATATCCTTTACTAATTTTCAAAAATTTTGTGTTAAAGGGTATAAAATTATACTTTTTATTGATAGTGGGATAATTTAATGATAAAAAAAAGGAAATTTTCTATCCTCAATTGTGCCTATGGTAATTAGTAGGGATGTACCGATATTTTTATCGGATCGGACCGATATTTCATCTATTTTAAAATATCGGTTATCGTCCAATATTTAAAATGTTCCGATCCGATAAATGGCGTTTTTAACCAAAATAAAATGTTATAAATTTTTTTAAAAAGTTATATTAAAAAACCATTTACCATTTATTTTTATAAATAAAATCGAAATCCATTTTTATGTTTATTTAATAATTAATTAATAAACATTCTGCCATATAGTTATTTTTTTGAGCATTGTTTATAAAAGTGTGCGATAATCTCTTCCGAATCTGTTTTTAGTGAAGCTGGTGATATTGACTTCCATCGCCGCAGGCTGACCTTTGATAAATTGGAAATTTTGGTATTTCTAAAAAGAAATCTTCGATATATTAATTTTAAATATTTATTTCAAATTTTATAATATATTTTATTACTTATATAAATAGATTAATGTTAATAAAAATATCTTATACACTTTTAGAATTGCAATTGAATTGAATATAAACTATAACTGATCATTATAATATATTTAAATGACATATGTTTTATAGATAATAAAAAGCATATTAAAAATTAAAACCATTGATTAGATATGATATCGATTTAATATAGGGAATATTGGATCGGATCGGCCTCCAAAAAGTGGTATCGGTACACCTCTAGTTATTAGGTGACATTCAAAGAAATATCTCATTAGGATCCTGAAATAATTTATTAAATAAATAAGTCCCCTGTTGATGGTTGCCGATTAATGTTATAATTTGGGGCAGTAATAATATTGTAGCCACTGGATTTAGAAAATTGAGGGTAATCATGGTTTTTCAATAACTACTAATATCTTTAAATGACTGATGTACTATCTCATATAGGTAATATTATAATCAATAATAAAAACCTTCCTTACAGAAAAGCGAATTTCATTTTTGAAGATGGAAATTCTGTTATAATTGTCACGCCTTAGTCAGTAATAATTTTAATGGCGATGTATAGATCTTAATTTTTATCGTAGGCCGCCCGTCTCAAAATCTTAATTTAAAAAATGAGGTATTTTTTAATAAAAAGATAAAAACATTATTTTTTGTTATTTTTTAAATTTATTTATATTTTTCCAGCCTGATCCCCAGAACGATTTTTTTAGACCCGAGTCGTCCAGCTTCAGGCTGACTTGCAAGACTCTAGTCAAGAGTAGGGAAGTAAATTTCCTTTAAAAAGTTATTTTGCAGTCCAATATTGATTTTTTTCCATGTTTTTAAAAATATATAAACTATTAATATATTATTTAAACAAGTAACATAATTTCAATTGTTTAATTATTCTCATTTGAAGATCCATATCTTTAAATTCTGGCCATTTGTCACTTGTCTCGCAACACCTAAATCTAGATATCCAGAAAATCAGTCTATAACATCTAATCTTTTATCAACCTCATTGTCTTAAAAATTAAATCCGCAATAACTTGGATCAAGTATATGAGCAGGGTAATATGTGTCCCGGCAGCAAAGTATTTTTCGTTTTATTTTTTTTTAAATTGTTCGATCTCTCTATAAGAGGTCTCCCTGATGTTTAAGGAACGTCATATAGATTCGAATTGCTCTTCCACCACCTCTATTTAGAAATGACGATAAAATTGTATAAGCTGAGATCATTTAAAAAGCTTCCTTATCAAGAAGATTATATCTCTATAAAAATATGGAGTATTGCCGTAATTTTTTTTATTTTTTCGCAACTATTAATTATCAAAACTATACTGCCCAACGAGTTGAGTGGGCTAGGCATCCTTAAGATAACAATCCTAGTTATATCTTTAAGTAGTTGTTTTTCCTTAAATGTGTAAAAGAATGTTGAATTTTACATTAGTTATAATACTTTGGGTTTTTGCTAGTAAAATTTAAATTGGCAATATATTATAAGCTAGATCCTTTAAAAGCAAATTAAGTCCATCAGATGTAGACCCAATGTGATAATTGGATATTTAATTCTCACAAGTATCTAGGCTTTCTTAATTATTTATCATAATGTAAATTTTTGTATTCTATTTCTTAAATTGTTTTATTACTTTAATAAATTCACTAGATAAACATATTCTCCCGTATGCATATTGATCCGTGTTTCAATTAATTTGTAGAAAAAGGAACTTGGGATTACTATAATAAAATTTATAATACACTCCATTAGTGTTATTAAACTCTCGATTTGAGCCTCTTTTTAAAAAACGGCTAATTCAATATTTTATCCAGAAAAATATTACGCAAGCCTGGGGTTTTGCTCATAGATGACGGAAAGGTTTGAATATTTATAACTAAATCAAGAGACTTAGGTAATATTTTCCTGGCCAAAATATTGGGTTAGCATTTTTAAAAATGGGCTCAAATTAAACTGTTTAAGAACACTACATTCCACTCATTAATAAATGTCAAATTTTCAGGGCTGTGAACCCTCTTTCTAAAAAAAGGGATTCAGGTTTGGGTTTTGATTCAGTGAAATATCTCTTAACCAGGTTCGGGTTCATGGTTCAGAAAAATAAAGACATATAAAATCTAGTAAAAATAACATAAACTACAGTTTTTATAAACTTTATTTTACTATATTTAGGCCTTGCCATAAAATAATATATCATTATAACTAGAATATAAGCAAATTATCATGATATCTTACAAAATCGAGATGCAAATTTAAAATATTGATTTTTTATGCTTAATTGCAATTAATAAAGCTATATTACCTTGTGATTATATTATTTTCTTTGATCTTATTTTAATTTAATAATCCAACACAAAAATAAATATTCCTAAAATATATATTATCTATTATTTAAAACCAAAATATGCTGGTAAAATTTTTACATAAAATGGAATACTCTAAAATATAAAGGATTTCACGCAAAATAATTTTCACCAAAAAATATTTTTATATTGAAAATAAAGAAAAAAAAGTTATATGTTTTAAATAATTTGCATGTTTTTATATCTTAAATAAAAATTAATATTTTTAAAAAAGTTTCGAATTAAATGACGAATTTAATCATCTGGCTCATATTCCGATTCTTGAAATGTCTTCATGCCATATTATGACAATAATATATAGATCTGATTAAAACTTTTTATATTTGAATTGAAGTGAACCATACAAGCTTAGAGATGGAAAAGATTTAAAATACGAAACATAAGAAAAGAGTTAAACAACCAAGAAATATAATGTTTTTTAAAATAATTATTAAAATTACTTTTAATCTCCAAATCAATATGATCTACAGAGTTACCTTTTGAGTCCGAGGGTTCATTGGAGTTCATCTTATCTTAATTTATTTTTTAAATATAGAAAATACCCATATTCAAGTATATTCTTTCTGAAAAAGCTAAATTGTATTTTTGATGAATTTTATATATTTTTTAATTTGAATAGATTCAAATAAATTTATCGTAAAGTATATATATATATATATTTATTTCAATTACTCTGAATAACAAAAATCCATTGTAGAAATATAATTTTAATTATTTTGAAAGAAATAATAACATAATAATATTTAGAATCCTTAAAAACCGTCAGGATTTTTTTTCATTATTAAGAACAAGAAGGTCAACCGGTCCTTAGACATCGTAGTGGAGATAAAATACGCTAATTCTATTTGGTTTCTAAACTCTATCGGAATGTGACCATTTTAGAAAAGATTTCGGATCGCGGAGAGGTCAAAACCTGTCCAGTTAGCCTTCAAATGTTCCGAAATAAATTCCAAATCTTTTAATATAAAATTATTTCCTTTTCTAAAAAACCTAATTGTTTTTCGGTATCCAAAATGATGTCCTTTTTATCTTTGGCGATATTTATTTTGGGTTGATTCTCGTTACCAAAGATTAGGGCTTTAAGAGACTGGTCTACCGTTAAATCGGTCTTAACCATCACTATAAAAACACCCCCAAATGTTCTTTTACGCTTTCCATCCTTAAAAATTATTTTTTTTATAAAGATTTAAAAAATAATAATTTTGAAATTTCTAAATAAATGACAGCGACCTCCAGAGGTAACATTTGCACGGCCCGTTGAGGTTTTATATTTTCAGGTTCTGCGACCCGGATTTTTTAAAAAAATATATAGAAAAATAATTAATTCCTTTTTTTTGATTTTAAAATGAGTTAAGAGCTTCAAAATTTCCCCAAACCACTAATTTAAATTTAAAAAAAACTAAGTGTTTAATTAATTATTAAAATTTATCGCATTTTAAAAGGTCTATTATTTTTCAGTTTTATGTTAAAAAAATCCGTTTTTATTAATGTATCAGATCTCCGAGTCTTCCCTCTTTGGAGTTAGGTTAAATTTTTTTATATGATAACGTATTTATTTTAGAGAATTAGTAGGATATGATTATTATTAATTCTAAATAGAAAAAATTACAATTAATTTAGCATTTTCTGAATTTCCTTAAAGAGTTCATAATTAAATATTTATTTTTTAATTAGAGCATTTTTAATAGTGGGTGCATATAGTCAAAAAAAGAAGTGTTATTTCAATATCCCTCTAAGTTAACAAATTTTTTTAAATTAATTAACATTCTATGAATCCTTTTAAAAAGCTAAACATGATTCTGCCTTCATTTTTAACAGCGCATAATTATCAAGGATACCTAGAAGTGCATAATTTAGTAATAAAAAGTGTTTTTTTTAAATATTTTATTAATTTACCTAATGCTTATATAATAGGGGATGTGCAGTTTTCAGTGTGTAGTTTTGTCACACCCTTACTGACTTACTGGGGTGTAGAACTAAATGTCCTTTCATATATAAACTAAAAAAACCCTAATTGCAGGTCCTAGAAATATAAAAAAATGCAAAATAAAATATTTAATTACTTATAAATAAACTACATTTTATCTTAATTCTAAATTTAAGAGTGCTAATTAATATTTAATTATTAGAGAGTTTAAAATATTTAATTACTAATGTATAGAGTCCTCCCATTTTTTGAATGGCATCTGTTTCACATAGTATTTGACAAGTTTTGAGGGCACCTAAATTATTCACTATTTTTTCTATAAAAAACATAACACTTAATCACAAATAAACATATAATATTTATAATTATATAATTTTTTAAATATTTTAACCTATTAAGTCTATATTCGATTCTTCTAAATATTTGGATATAATAGTCACTGCAGTTTTGGAATCTGTGTCATGGGAAAAACCAATATTCTTGTAAAATCTTTCATATCCAGATTTAATTGAGTAGGCATTTAATCTATATACAACATGTTTTCTTCTCTGTCCAAGTGTTTGATCACCAAATTTTTTAATAATTTCTTCATAGTTTTCAATACCTTTGTTATATTTATTGTGCTTATAATGGTTCTTTTTTTCATTAATATTGCATTTTAAATTGGTATCTATGGTATCACCTTTGCTAATATTATCATTTATATTTGCTCTAAAAATATTATTTTTGCAGTTAAATTTTATTTTATCATTATAATCATCTTTATTACTATAATTATGATTTAATTTTTTTATTTTATTTCTATTTTTATATGCATTATTTATAATTGGCATAATATCTGGAGAAGTATAATAACATTCTGGCCCCAAATTTTTACTACGTTTAATGCCATTAACAAATGCTACAGTGTCCATTTGGCTTATTAGATTTTGGTCCATGATAACATCAGACCAAATGTTATTTATTTTTAGATTTGTATTTTTACTAAAGCCAATATCCTTTATTTTTTTTAAATCTTTAATAGTTTTTCTTCTAAAATCAACTGAATGGTTAGATAATTCATCATATTCTAGAAAAAGTAAAGTAGGATCGTCATTGTCACTTGATATACATTCTCCATCACTTTCTAGAATAGTTCTGCTATTGGACTAAATAAATAATTGTTTAAATATTATTATGCAATCAATTATTACTGTATCACAAAATGAACCATTTACATTCATCTTTAGAAATTATTAAAATTCGAATTCGGGATAGATATTAATTAATTCTTACTTAATTGATTTTGATTTATCAAAGATAGTTGCTAAACCCTGACCAGACCAAAAACATATGCTATTTTTTTAAATAAATGCAAATTTAGAATAATTTTAAAGACCGTGAACTATATTTCCGTTTTACCTGTGAACTTTAATAAAAAGAAGTAAGGAATTATTTCAAAAAATTGTGGCCGATTACTTGTATGAATGATGGAAAAGTTGATTATTATATTGCAAACAAAATAATGGGGATTATGTGTCTTCAAGTTACAATATTATTATACAATATTTGCTTTCAAATCTCACAATTTGTCTCAAGCCAATAAATGATGTCAGGTTATTTATGAAAATACTCATTTTTGATATCCCATGTATGGAGCTTTTGATAAGGGAATAAAACCAAATTCTTTTTAGCAGTTATAGTGCCTAAAACTAAATAATGATTGTTAGACTTGAAATTTACATATGATAGGATATGTTTTATTCAAAGACCGGCCTTGGTATGCGAGCCGTATTTTTTTAATTAGACCCACCGTGCTGGGCCAAAAAATAATTTTTTTATAAATACCTGGGCCAGGCCTAATAATAATTTTTTTAATATCCTAGCGTAGCTGAATATTTACGATCGTTATTATTATCTATAAAAATTAAAAACAAATAAAATTTATTAAAAATTGTTTCAGTAGACGTTTAAATAGCAAGTTGTCTTCTTATGCCTACAGGTAACTTTGGCTTGCCTAAAAACGTGAATGATCTTTTTGAATATAAATTCCTTAAATTCTTGATACCTTATCTGATGGGATGTCGCGAGAACCTAGCGTTACTCTGTTGTACATATACTTGTGTATGTATAACATAATAGGACTAGGCGCTTAATTATCATGTGTCACGTAAAATAATATTCAAAATATTTCTTTAACTAATCATTTTTTTAGATGATATTCAATTAAATTAAAAGCAACAATGATACACTCAATATTTAAAATATGATATACTTTTTAAGGGGATATTTTAGATAGTCTCTTTTCTCTGTCCCAGATTCAGGCAATTACGTATGTTCGTTGCAAGGGAGAGTGCAAAATGATTGATAGTTATATAAAAGTCTATATTAAAGTATAAGGGAGAGGGAAATTACCATAGACCAGTCGATTTAAAAGTGGTGATTCAAACTCACTTCTTTTACAACAAATGGGGAGATAAGAAATTTGAAAAGTTATTATGATTCGTGATATGCCTAATAATATTCTTTAGTTTTAATTAATCATTATTATTGCATTTTTGTAGTTTGGACTTATCTTGGATTTAATTTTTGGCTCAGTAGCGTCACTAGGAAGAGGCCTGCAGGGGCTCGAGCCCACTGAAAAATTTGAATAGCCCCCTGAAGCAAAATTTTTTTTTAATGGCTTTTTAATATCCCTTGAACTAAAAATAAATTGTTATGAAAGCCCCCTTAATGATTTCTTTTAGGAATCTATTAGGTAATATATAGATTTAATTTTATTATTTAAATATATCTAAATTTTTATTAAATAAAAACTATTTTAATTATTAGATTAGATTAATATATATAAATTATATTTTCACTATGTCAGCTTGCAATCAAATTCTGTGTTAAAAATAGAATATCAATATCACTCACGAAATATTAATTTAGCATTAACAGTTGAAACTTAATTGACTTTTATTATTTAAATTATTATATAACCCTAATTAAATAAATTATAATTATTTATTAATTTTAAATTAACAAATTTTATAAATTACTCGAGTTCAAAATACTAATCAACTATATTGTTTATTTTTAAATTTAATTATCATGCCTCTTCCTAAAAATATTTTCAAGGTATAAATAAGTATAGGAGATTACTTTATAAAAAAGTAGACATATAATTTAATATCCCCTATTATATATAATTAGTTATAAAATATTAGGTAAAATGCCACTTTTACATACATATTTGACAGTTATAAAATATATTAAAGTTAATATTTTAATAAATTTTATTAATAGATACTTTTGATAATAAATATTAGAGTTGTACATTTGCTCAAAATAAAAAGATCTTCAATCTTTGAAGATCGTAAAATTTGAAGATCTTTTAAAAAAATTTTGAGCAGCGGATCTTTGAAGATCTTTTATTTAAAATATTTTAGATCAAAGATCTTCAAAGATGTTATGTATTCAAATTTGGACAATTCAATTTATATTAGTACTGTTATTACTATCCAATTTATTCAAATTATATTTTTATTTTAGTTACAAATTTATTTTAAGTTAACCTTTTTAATATTATAGTCTAATTTTAATTTGTAAAAAATGTTATATATACCTTACGAAAAGAGAAAGATATTAGTTAATAAAATATATTTTTTATACTCTCCTTAAAATTTGTTTTTCTCTTCATGGTGCCTCGTTGGCAAAAAAAACTCGCCACCACGTAAATTTTTTTTAGAAATTTTTATTTTTAAAAAAAATTTTTTTCTCTTCGAAATGTAAATATGAATAATAAAAAAATTATAAAACGAAACAAATAAATTCTATATAAAGAAGGAAAATAAAGGTAAAAATCATTTTAAAGTTATTTCCATTATGTTTCATTCAAACTCATTAATATTCCCTGGGAAATTTCTATTTATGATATACTGTTTGAATTAACTTATAATTGCGATGTACATTACTCAAGGATACTTGGTAGTAATGACGTCATGTTTGAATTTGTGAGCCTTAAAGAAATGGTCAACTATTTTGAACTACTTAATGGGAAGTCTTACGTATATAATGACTCGGAGTTTATTCAACTCCATTGTATTTTTGTTAAAATATGAAGTGTTATAATTTCTAAATATGTATACGATTTATTAATAAAATATGGATATAAAACCAGAATTAATATATAAAATTCCAAAATTGGTTGGACCACTTACTGAGATTTACTTAGACAGAATATTAAGTTATTTTTCGACCAGCACATTATCGGACTCTATTAAAATAAATACTTTGCTTAATAATTTATCAGACGAGGTCTTTGACAATATTAAATCAATTTGCTCCGATACCGACATATTAGATCTTAAAATAGTGACTAAAACGTTAACTTACCTTTTACCTGTACAAGATAAAAACATTTTAATAAACAAATTTAACTTATTACAGCAGAACTCGAGTGAGAATTTCATGCAATGGTACATAAGAGTATCGAAACTACATAAAAATGTAATTTTTCGGACGAAAGTAGATTAAAAGAAAAATTACGTACGTCTACCTTAAATGACAAAATAAAATATAAATTTTGTAAAAATATTAATTTAACCTTAAATGAAATGGTAGAGCTAGGAATTAAATTAGATAGTATCAATCATAAATCAGATGTTGATAATATAAGTTATATGAATAACGATAAAAAGTCTGATAAAGATAAAAACTTTAACAGTAGAAATAGAAATGACAATAATAATTATTTTAGACCTGATAATAATTTTAGAAATAATTATGATAATAGAAATAGAGATAGGAATTACAACAATAATTTTAGATAAAGGAATTACGGTAATAATAATTCGAGATACCACGATAATTATAACAACTATAACTACAATAACTATCGCTACAACAAAAATAATCAATCTAATTATGGGAAATAATACATGGCATGATAATAATCAAGGAAAACAGATCCAATACGGTGACGGAAACCGTAACATTTACCAATCTTATAACAACAATTCAAATAATTATAGAGGTAGTGACAATAATCCGAGAAAGCAAATACAATATAACAACAACTCATATAATTATAGAGGTAGGGACAACAATAATAGAAAGCAAATACAATACAACAACAATGATTATAATATGAATATTGAAGAAATTATTGAAGAGAAAGTCGACTCTACAAAGAACATAGATGATAACGATTTCAATGTTAACAACTTATCTGGGGACATGCTCAATGACAAAGATAATGCATTTATGACTACTTTAAAAGTGAACGATATATGCAAGTCGACACAATTGACTAATGGGCCAATCAACAAAGCAAGTGTTAAGTTACATTTAAGAAGTGATGCCCAACCTAAAATTATACCGCCTAGACGTATACCTTATTCAAAAATTGATCTTGTTAGCAATGAACTTAAAAAATGGATACATGATAAAATTATTGAGCCGGTGAATGATGTCCGATGGGCAAGTCCTATTACTCTACAAAGATGATGGGACCATTAAGCTTTGTGCTGATTTTAAGGACACTTTAAACCTAGCTCTAGAAGATTTCAGATACCCTCTTCCACGAATCAATGATCTAATAGCTAAACTTTCAGAAAGAAAGAAATTTACGAAGATTGACTTTAAAAATGCTTTCTTACAGATCCCAATTGATAAAAGTTGCAGAAATATTTTAACCATACAAGGGATATTACCAATTTACTAGACTTCTCTTTGGGCTTAAGACCTCATCTGCAATTTTTCAACAGATAATGGATCAAATCTTCGGTGACATGGATGACGTCATATTTTATATTGATGATTTACTTATAACTGGAAAAAACGATAAAGCCCACCTTAACAACATAAAAAAAGTGTTTGATAGAATATCATCGTTTGGGCTAATACCTAACTTCAATAAAAGTGTGTTCTTTAAAAACAAAGTGATGTTCCTGGGTCATGATATTGACGCCAAAGGGATTCATGCTAATCATGACAAAATTGAAGCAATAATTAATATGCCAGAACCAAAATCAGCTGCTGAATTATCAACATTTCTGGGAACGGCTGGCTACTATAGATAATTTTTGAACAATTTTGCAGAAATAGCCGATCCTCTTTATAAGATTGTCAACAAAGAAAAATGGGCTTGGAACCTAGAACACTCTAAAAGTTTTAATGATCTTAAGAAGTTGATTAGTCTTCCACCTGCTTTGACATATTTTAACCCTGAATTACCTATAGGAATAGCCACTGACGCATCGAAATGTGGTTTAGGAGCTGTATTATTTCATACTGAAAAAGATGGTAAAGAAAAACCTATAGCTTTCGCGTCAAGAACTCATTAAAATCCGAAATGAACTATACCAATATTGAGCGTGAGGCTCTCGCTATTATGTTCGCTATAAGGAGGTTCCAGGAATACTTAATTGGCACTAAATTTACAATTATTACTGACCATAAACCTCTAGTTCACATCTTTACCAAGGGTCTTAAAAATAATAGCACTATGTCCTTAAGACTCCAGAAGTGGAATATTACATTAGGAGGATATGATTTTAATATAAAGTATAAAGCCGGTAAATATAATGTTGTTCCTGATTGTCTCTCGAGATTACCACAAGAATGTCATGATGAAGCTGTTGAAAATATCACTATAATAAATGAATATGGGGATTTACCTATTAATTTTAATCAAATTCCTGATGAAACTTTGAAAGATATTGAATTAAAACAAGTCATAAATTATATTAAGAACAACAGGCCTATAATGTATAATATTTATAAAAACATTGATTTGGAATTAAGTATAATTAAGGATTGTCTTTACAAAAGCAATAGAATCATAATTCCGTCTTCTATGAGAAAAAATATACTACAGTCATTACATGAAGGTCACTTGGGAGCAGGAAAAATCAAATCCTTAGCCAAAGATTACATGTGGTGGCCTGGTATAAACAATGACATAGTAATGGAAGAGAAAAGTTGTGACGATTGTAACATATATCATGATAATCCTATAAAGATACAAAAACCATTGGTTTCGGCAACCAAACCGTTTGAAAGGATACACATAGATTATGCGGGTCCGTTTTTAAAAAAAAATTGGTTGATAATAGTCGATGCCTACAGCAAGTTTCCAATTATTATTCCTGTAAAAAATATTACGACTGGTTACTTTAAAAGAATTTTTTAAAACTATTTCGCTATGTGGAATACCTGAAACTATAGTTACTGATAACGGCACTAACTTTACGAGTAACGATTTTGAAAAATTTTGCCACAATTATAGTATCAAACATGTGCTCACATCTGCTTATCACCAGCAATCCCATGGCCAGGTAGAACGCATAGTGAGAACGTTCAAAACACATATGAAAAGGAATATTAAAATTGACCTAGATATCGCACTTGGCAAGTTTTTATTTAATTACAGAAATACGCGTAATGATACTACAGGAGTTACTCCATCTCAAAGAAGGTTTAATCGAGATATTAGAATTAAATGGGACTTATTAAAACCGTTGGAGGGGATGGAGAATAAAATAAACGTTACTTTACCACGAAATAGAACCTTTAACGTAGAAGATTTTGTTTGGTACAATGTACAAGGTGATGATAAATGGTGCAAAGGTATGATCACACATAAAGAAAGTGACATGATGTTCCAAATTAAGACAGAAAAAAGTATTTTGAGGAGACATCTAGATAAATAAGAATTAGAAACTGTTTTAACACACTTATTAATTATGACTCTAAGGATTCTTTTAAGGAGGTAAGTGTGACAAAAATATAAAAATTACTGATAATAACGATATACCACCTATTTCTAGACCTGTGCGAATTAAACAAAAACCTGTTTATTTAAAAGACTACATAACTTAAAATATAAAATAAATATTAAAATGCATAAAGTAAATTAAATATTAAAACGCTTACACTAAAACGCAAAGAATCAAAACGCTGAAAATATTATATAACAATCTTATTGATTTATCATTCTTCGTTTATTCTTATATCCAATTTGATGAATTATTATTTCTCATTATTCGTAACTTACTGATGATAATAACAATTTTGAAAAATGATAATAATAACAACTGAGTATGACAAGCAAGCTATATGACAAAGTCACGATTATAAGGACAACTTACGATAAGGATATCAAGCTTACGATTTAAACAAACCAACGTGCAAATCGATTTAAACAAACCAACGATTGGGACAAGCCAAATGATGACTTGTGAAACAACTTGATGAACTAACTAACTACGATAACATATTTAAACTTATGTGAAGGTTTTTTAGAAGAATCTGAATGTTATGTATTCAAATTTGGACAATTCAATTTATATTTGTACTGTTATTACAATCCAATTTATTCAAATTATATTTTTATTTTAGTTACAATTTTATTTTATATGTTAACCTTTTTAATATTAAAGTCTAATTTTAATTTGTAAAAAATGTTATATACACCTTACGAAAAGAGAAAGATATTAGTTAATAAAATATATTTTTTAAACTCTCCTTAAAAATTGTTTTTCTCTTCAAAAGATCTTCATATTTTATAACGTTATAGTAAATTATTATTTTTTTGATATTATTTTTTGAAGTAAATGGGTTAGTAAGCATGTTAAATTAAAATAAAAATTCAATAAAGATGTACCGACAATTTTCATAATCGTTATTATTGAACTTTTTTGAATTTTTTTAAGGCAAATGGGTAGAAATAGATATTGTTAATATGTTAAATTAAAATTTCAGTGAAGATGTATTACAGGAAAGTGACAATTGTCATAATCGTTATTTTTGAACTTTTTTGATTTTTTTTTATATATAACATAGAAAACTGACAATTGTCATATGTAATATTTTTAAACTTTTTTAAAATTTAAACAAGGACAGTGGCCCCTACAACGGGGGGGGGGGTCCGAAGCAACTGCTTCAGTAAATTGAGTGGGGGTACTTTTTTTAAAAAAAATTTTTATTTTAAAATTTTTAGTGGGGGTACTTTTTTTTTAAAAAAAATTTTATTTTAATGTTTAAAAATTTTTTTTTTATTGTTTTGCTACATCCATCCATAACCAATTGATTTCTGGTTTATGTATGCAATATTAAGACCCCCTCCCCCCCCCCCACTTATTTATTAATTTAATATGTTTTGACGGAAATTTTAGATCGATGTGTAGTAAATTAAGTTGTTATACGAGATTTCTTGTCATAAATTATTTTTCCAATTTCAAAATATGCCTAAAAATATTAACCAAAAATAATAAAATGTGTTAGAAACAAATATAATATCTGACTCTTTTAATGATCATGAAATTTAATAGTGATATTATTGTGCATGAATACAGACACATATGATGGCCGATTATGGAAAGCTTTCACACAACAAAAATTCCATATTACAATTTATAATACCCCAGAAAGAATGTGTGGATAATACCGTTCTATCATAAGATTATTAATAAGATGTCTAGGTTATTTAATATCTGGTAACCAAGCCTTCTGGGGAACAGGCTTCAAGAAGGCAATATGACGGGCCTTATTAAACTCATTGCAGATTCTGAACCTGTACTGGGAGAAAAACAATAAGGGATTAAAAACGAAATCATATGCAAATCTATTAACATATAATAACATAAATATTCTCATTAAACCATGAAAAATATGGTTATAAAAAAATTCAAAATGAGAACAGGTGCTTTTCAATCATAGTTGATGGCACATATAGTGTTTCGAAATCAGAAGCAATAGCTTTGACTAAGATATGTTGAAAATAGTGAGACACCGAAGCTGTTGAAAGACTGATTGACATATATTGTACGTGAAATACCACAGGTCTCGATATTAAGCATAATATAATGTCCAAACTTGGCTCGATAAATTTACCCCTTGAATTCCTAGTTGGGCAAAGTTATGATGGCGCCTCAAACATGAATGGAAGAATCTATGGTGTGCAGGCCTTGATTAGAGCAGAGGCGCCAAAGGCAGCTTTTATTTGGTGTTATTGTCATTGATTAAATTTAATCATTGTTCAATTATGCCAATCAATTAAAGAACTTCAAATGTTCTAGGAATACTAGATGAGATTTATATCTATTTTAATGGTGTAAAAAGATATGAGGTACTCAAAAAATTTCAGTGTAATGATCTGAAAAAATCGCAACGATTTCTACGCATCAAGAATACCACTCGGTAATATTACATTATTTATTTATATTTAAAATGTTTTTTATTTAGAAGCTGGCTATCGTCATATAAAGCTATTGTAAATTTTTTTCTACTTTATGATGCCTTGAGGGCAGCTTTAACAAATTTAAAGGATTCTGAAGATCCTGCCACTTCAACTATGGATAGTGCTATAGTCTTTAGAATAGAAAAATTTGATTTTATCTTATCACTTAGTGTTTTGGATAAAATATTGTTGATAACAAGTTTGGCTTGTACAAAATTGCAAACCATTTCGAAGGATATAGGGTTTGCAATAAATCAAATTCAATTGGCAAAAGATTGCTTGATTAATTTGAGAAGTATAATATAAATTATTGTCTTAATTATTTTTTAATCTAATAGATAATTACACTGAATTTTTGGATGTTTTTTCAAAGGCACAAGATTTTATGAAGAAGAGAAATCTACCTTTTGATTTTAAAAGTTCTAAACTTCAAATACAATCCAAAAAGGAGAGGAGGTATATATACTTTCATCATTAAATATAGAAATTTTTTTTAGCTTTAAAATAGGTGTGTTTTATGCTACACTCGATTTAATTATTATGCAGTTTAACGAAAGATTTAATGATGATTCGATGAAATTTTTACAAACATCATTTTTTACGCCAAGTAATGTGGCAGAAAAATCAATTATTAAAGAAGATATCGAGGATATCTGTGAATTTTACAATTTAAATTCAAGTCAAATTTTCGAAGAAATGTTGAAGTTTAGAAATATTTATAAGATGGCCAAAATAGGGAATGTAATTATTACTCATAACCTAGAGGTTCAAGAATCTAAAGATTTGTCAGATTCTGATAATTGTAAATTTATTTAATTAAAATATTTTTACCAATACATTATATAGCTTCTTCTGATGACGATGATAAATCAGGGACTTACGATTCAGATTGAAAAAACTATTCATTTATTTTACATTGTCGTCTACTTTAAAATTTTTCTGCTTTCCCTAATTTAAGAATTTTATATAAATATTTATTACATTCCTACAACCTCATGTACTGCCGAAAGAGTCATGAGTAAAATTAAATTAATTAAAACAAGACTTCGTAGTACCATGAAAGATTCATTTCTCAATAATTTAACCATATTATCAATGGGAAAAAATTTATTTAAACAATTAAATATTGATGAAATTATAAATTCTTTCGCTTTCTCTTTCCCTAATTTATCTAAATTACTAATTTAAAAATAATATTATAAAGTATATATTTTTTGCATTTTATTTATATATATTAAATTGATTATTTTTGAAATTTATAGGTGTCATAAAATAATTATCATTTTTTCGAGGGGGGGGGGGGGTACTTTTCAAGGGGGTACTTTTCATGGGGGTATTCTGCTTCATTCGCTCAGAAAGTGTAGGGGCCACTGAACAAGGATAAAATAAAGATATTTTGAAAATTATTTATTATTTCAAAATTATTGAAAAAATATAAAGGTTAACCAGGTTTGTTGTTAGAAAGGTCCTACCCCATCTAATTTTAAAAAATAACCGTCTACAATCTAATTTTTTTTTAATAAAAAATATTAGCTCAGCATGTTTCTTAAATCTTTGATGGCTTTAGATTATAAAATATTAAAAAGTGGTGCCTTCTAACTTCTATAATTTGAGCGTTATTTAAGTAAAGTCGTGCTTTTACAATGTACGACATTAAACAGCAAGCCTTTGCAAGCTCTAAGGCATAGCTGAAATATATACTACGAGTCCAGATTTTTTAAATATATTTATGGATTGTCAAATTCTTGGTTTTGACGAAATAATAAACCTGACCTAACTTATTCAATTGGGTAGATCTAGTTTTTTTTATTATGAAAATATTTTATATTTTTTTTATATTACTCTATTAATTCGAGTCGCGAAAGGCAGTTTTAATTATGAATATTTATTGTAAACCTATCAAATAGTTCAATATTAACATCGAAATATTTCTCCTTTTAAAATTCAACCCATACTTTTTGACCCTTCACTACAAAGGTGGAAAAAAATCCCTTAACTACAAAGGTGGGGTCTATTTTATCCCAAACTTTGATTAGCTATATCTCAGAACATATTAAAATTTGAGATCTACAATTTTGAATATATATTAAAATATTATTGGAAATAATAAATACAAAATCTTAGACTAATAGTTACTTCTAAAAAAAATTATGTTGCTGAAATAAAAAAAATTTTCTAGTTTTATCACCAAAAAAAATTTAAAAATGCAAATTTTATTATTAAATCAATGTTGAATTTAGATTTATCAATCATCAAATATCATGTAAATTTTTGTAATAACATTCACGAAAAAATGTATGCATATGATCTTTACAAATAAATTTTGAACAATTTAAACAAATAAATGTTGTTTTTACGTCCTTCACTCTTGGACAATCATAACATCTTCCCTTTTTAATTGATGGAATATGTTTTTCATCAGTTATATTGAGAACATCCCCAATGTTGTTACGTAATAATCTACATATACTAGGGTAGATCTGCTGATCATATATGGAGTTATCAGTTCCATTGCTAATAATTTTATAAATTTTTATATTCGATAAATTATTAGCTTTATAAACTATCAGTACATTTATTATTGATATATTTACTATAGTATAAAAAAATGGTCAATGGCCATCTATTGGATTTCCTGGATATATAATATATGGAGGATAGTTGATCAACTGTATCAACTCCAGTTTTTGTTAAATTATAAAAAGTTATAATTTCTTGATGCATCAATTTTGTTATCATAATGTAGTGTATAGAAAGCAACACTATATTCTTATACTTTTTTGGTATGTATGAAACTACAGTTCTATTTTATCTAAATGCAAATAAACTAAATTTATATCTCTAATCATCACCTGACTAACAATCTACATAAAATGTTATAAATATTAAATAGACAATACTTCTAGAACTTAATCATATTAAATTTTCCATCTGCATCTTTTATAGTATTTAGCTCCACAAGAAAAAAAAATAGTATTAAATTTAAAAATTTCGGGTTACAATACAACATTGAAAAATTTAAAAAAAAAAAATTTTTTTCAATTATATATATTAGTTTGTAATATACAATAATATTAATTAATAAATAAAAATTTGGAAAAAAAAATTTGAAAAAAAAAAATTTCGTAAGTACTAAGGTGGGACCTATACTACCCCAAGCTCAACAAATTGCAAATATTTTAAAAAATATCAAATCAATTATCTTGAAATTTGATAGATATGTTCCTTATAACAAAATATTAAACTACTATAAAAACCAGGTCAAATTATCTTCAGGATTTTTAATTACCAAGATTATAAAGCTGTGGGGTATTATTTAGCCCACCTTTGTAGTGAAGGGTTAAAAAAATAATGTCTTCTAACTTCTATAACTTGAGCGCTATTTAATATAAAGTAAAAGTCATACTTTTACTATACAACGACATAAAATAGCAAGTCTTTACGAGCAATAAGGCATAGGTCAAATTTAGGTTGCGAGTCCAAATTTTTTAAAAAGAAATAATAAACCAAACCTAACTTATTAATATGTCGATCCAGTTTTTTTTATTCTTCTGAAACCATCAATTCGAGTCGCGAAAGACAGTTTTAATTATGTCCATACTTTTTGAATTTATCATATTACATAAACTTTTACACAAGCGTCAAAAACTTATTTTTATCTCTCCTAGGCCTACAAAAAAACGAATCGAATAATTGCGCTATTCGTATTCGTACGAATAATAAAATCATTATTCGTTTCGATTCGTCGAATATTCGATTCGAAAATATTTCTAAAGCTTATAAAATATTTTGCAAAAAAAATTTTACAGATGTTTAAAGATGACACTTTTAAGGATTCTCTAAACAAATAGTCATTACAATATAAAAATTTATAGAAAATAAACGAAATTAAACCCAATGATTTCATATAACTTAACCAAACAAATTGACCAAAATATCCGATTTTTAGAATTAGAATTGCTTAAAAAAAATATTTAAACTATTTCTTCAATCTAATATTCAAATTTTATTAAAATTTTCTAAAAATGTACAATAATCTCATTTTATAAAAATAGAAAATAATACACAAAAATATAAAATTATAGTAAATCCGAATTTGATAATATCCAATTTTTTAAGCATAAAGTCTTTCTAATAGTTTCCTCCTTCAAAGACATTCTATTTTTTATTATCATATTTGTTCCTATTGAGAACAACCGCTCACATGAAGCCGAAGATCCCTGAATTGACAATATATCAGTTGCCATTTTCGACAACACAGGAAAACGATCCCCATGCAATCTCCACCATTCTAAGATACGAATCGAATCGAATCGAATATCAAATAACAAATAATTCGTTTTAGGCCTAATCTCTCCTTTTAAAATTCATCACTTTCATATTATTATTATTACATGTGTTAGTAAAGTCAGTATGATGGAGGATTTCTTAACATGTGTTAGTGAAATAAGGGATTTCTTTAAAATTTTAAGATTATATAAAATTCTCTCTTTTTTATTCGTTATTTAGAGTCAGACAAAATATAACATTAAAATATATACTTTTTTTAAAATATATAATTCTTTTTATTAATAAAAACTTCTAACGTATCCTCGCCTTCTATTTTTTTTCCTTAAAAAAATTTTAAATACCCCTTTTATTATAAATCATAATTTTCTTTTTCATTTTATTTCTTCTTTCAGATTCAGATATATTAAGTTTTTTCTTTATTAAATAAAAAAAAATTTTTTCAATTAAATTTAATTAATATTATGAAAAAATATTCTCTAATATCTAACTTCTTTTTTTTTGATAGACACTATTTTTGCAATATGCAGCTCATGCCATAAAAAGCTCAAATCAATTCCATGTGATATTTTAAATATATTTTATTTTTGTTATTGGTTTTTTACAGTGTTGTTAAAATAGCGCGCTACAAGTAGCCGCTACTTTTTTCAGTAGCGGTAGCTATAGCGCGCTACTTCGCTACTTTCAATTTTACATAATAAATACATCTAAAAATTATTAAAATATATTTTTTATAAAATCTAAAATTATAATCCTTTTATTTAATTTAATTTTGAAATTTAAATTTATATTTAAAAATATACATTTTTGTTATATATTAGATATAAACAGTTGTTAAATAGCAATCTGTATTTAATTTATATTTTGCGCATTCATTAAATTATATATTTTTGAAATTCCGTTATTGGTATATCCTTGCTTTTATCTTATTTTATATTTCATTTTACATTTTATATTAAGCATTATAAATCTTGTTATGTGTGAGATTGTTGAAGATATTGAAATTTCTTTGGAAAATGAGCAAAATATAGATGATCCTTTCCCAAAATTTAAGAAATACTTTAACCTTGAAGAAAAAATTAATGCTGGATATCGGTTTCGGTGCAAGATGTGCCGCAAAATTATCTCTTCAAATCATACGAGCAGCTTTAATTTGAAAAAACATTTAAAGGTAATATATTAAACAAATTTAATATCAATGTGTAGGCTAATCTTTAATTTTTAAAATAAATTAAAATAAAAAACCAATCATTTTTTTTATATATTCATAAATTTTATCTAAATTATTTAAAACATTTTAAAATAGTTATTTCAATCATTTTTATGTACTTATCTCCTACATAATTTTTATTCTAAGTATTTTATAATTTTAGACTGTGCACACTTCAAATTATAAAGAGATTGAAAAATATCTCAAAAGTTTTGGGGTAATGGAAGAAGATAAACCCACTTCCAAATCAAATTTAATACAAACAAAATTAACCAATTTGGATTCATCAACACCTGGTGTATCCCAAAAATTGGCTGACAAAGTCATTATGAACTTTATAATAGATACAGTTCATTATCCTATAAAGATGATAAACACTTTTTCTCCACGGACCAAGATATTTTGCCGGCAGACATTGATGGCAAGAATTTTGGAGAGCTTTAAGGAAATGAAAGAATCTTTGATATTAAATCTATCAGATGTCTCCTACGTCTGTACAACGGCAGATTGCTGGACTCACAATAGAAGGTAAAAATGTTTATTTTCTGATTTATAATATGTCATATTTTTAGAGCTTATTTAGGAGTAACTGCACATTGCATTGATCCTAAAAATCTTAAACGAAAATCTGTAGCGTTAGCTCTAAAGAGAATAATTGGCTGTCAGACTTATGACATTCTAGCCAATATTATTGAAGAAATCCATAGGTCTTACAAAATTCAAAACAAGGTTTGTAAGATGATTACGGATAATGGGTCTAATTTCCTGAAGGCCTTCAGGTTTTAAATTTATTATAATTTTTTTATATGATATAAATATTATAGAATATTTGGGGAAGATAATAATAATAACAATACTAGTAATATTCCTGACAAAAATATTGAAGATGGAGAACAAGAAGAGGATGATGAAATGGAGTTTGAGATAATTGATGTTCATGACATCCTTGGTTTTAAATTATTTTATATTTAATTTTTCACCAATATAAAATAAAATTTATAATATTTAGGATCTTCAATAAAGTCTTCTATGTTACCTAGCCATCATCATTGTTCCTGCCACAACCTAAATTTAGTTGCGACAGTGGATACTGAAGAAGCATTATTAAATAAGGATTTTGAAAGAGTATCAAGATCTACATTTTCTAAATGCCAAGCTCTTTGGAATAAACAAAATAAGTCATCAAAGACGTCTGATATTTTCAAAAAAAATTAGGACGTTATTTATTGACACCAAACACTACAAGATGGAATAGTGTTTACAATGCTATGAAACTTTTAGCATTGTTTCTAGATGAGAAAAAAATGGAAATGAATTATATATTGGATCAAATGGGATTACAGTATTTAAATGTGGAGGAGCATACTTTTATTAAAGAATATACTGAAGTATTTTTAATTAACCTCTAGATGCTTTTTTTAAATCTAAAAATAATAATTTAAATATTTTCATATAAAAAGTTGTTTATTAAATTTAATACTGCGTTGCCCTCAAGTGCTAGTGCTGAACGATTATTTAGTATGGCAATCTGATCGTCGCTCTAGACTTGGGGATGACAGTACCGAAATGATATTATTATTAAAGTGCAATAATAAATAAATTATATATATATGTAACAAATTATAGTCATGTTTTTATATCAATATTTTATTTGTGGAAATAAAGTTACGTAAAAAAAATATATTTTAAAAAAAAATCAAAGTAGCGTAAAAAGTAGCTAATAGCGCGCTACTCATTTGAAAACGATAGCGGTAGCGATAGCGCGCTACTTTTTTTATAAAATAGTGGTAGCGATAGCGCGCTACTTTTAAAAGTAGCGTTTAACAACACTGGTTTTACAACAACTTTATATTTTCGTGATTTAAATTTTGCTTCACAATTAGGTATGTTATCTAAATTTTTTAAGCTATTTCTTTTTAAGAGACTTTGGCCTATTTAAAATTGAATTAAAGGATAATTAAAAAGAATCTTATAATTTTTTTTCTAATTTTAAAGTCATTCAACATGCTACAAAACCTATATGTAACAAATGATTTATTCCGGAATTAAAATCAGTTCGATACCGATTATATATACTTTTATAACACCCACCAATTGTTTTCTTTTTATATTAGGCCTACCTAGTTTAAAAATGACTCAATAACCTACTAATTATATATGTGCATTTTACAGCGAATCTTAAAAGACATATTTTCTGTCAACATCCTAATATTGCAGCTAATTTAAAGTCAGATGAAGTTAACAATTGTGATATATCAACAGCAAATTCGCAGTCAATCGAGAAGACATCTCAAACAATTAAAATCGTCATGAGCAAATCGTAAGTATTTTTTATTACATACATTATTAAACAATAAAACGGCTATTGTTACTTGCCACTAGGGCTGGGAACCAATATTAAAAACCCAATATAAACAAAATATTGTATTGGTATTGGTATTGGGTCTAAAATATTGGTATTGGTTTAAACAATATTTTCTATTTCTTGTATTGGTATTGCTATTGGTATTGGTTTATATTGGTATATATTGGTTTATATTGGTATTGGTTTAAATTCAAAATACTAATTAAAAGAATAGAAATAGTGATTATAAAACTCTTAATTTCTAGTTTTAAATAAACATGGAAAAAAAAATCATGAAGCATTACCATAAAAACAAGGCTAAGAACCAATTCCCAAAATTTTACTAAATCCAAATTCTTTTTTTAAACTAATATATTTTTGAAATCAACAAACCAATCAAATAATAAACGTATATTTTGAAACTTTTTATTTAGCACAAAGAATATAGCAAAATGAATACACTAAAAATGTAACATAATTGTCTATTTATATAAAATATAGTGCAAAAGATTGTAATATAAAGAAAAAAATTTATGTATTTAAGAAGAATCCATCATGCGCATCCAACTTTTTAAGCACATGCAAGCTTGGATAGTATGCTCATCTAGTGAACAACGTTGATCTGTTATAAGATACCTTTCTTCTGAAAAAGCCCTTTCAGAGCTAGATGAAGAAGCTGGAATTGCAAGATAATCTCTGGCAATTTTTGATAATATTGGATATCTATTTTTATTTAATTTCCACCAGTCTAATGGATTTGTATCATTATAAATTGTGGCTTCATCCACATATTTGCTTATTTCTAAGTTATTATTATTGTTGTGACTAGGTTTAACCTGATATATTTTGTCAAAAAAGGATAATTTTTTGTTATTTTGTGTTTCATTTGTAGGTTCAGTTGAATTGTAATTATTTGTTTTATAAATATTATATTCATTGGTTAGACATCCAATAAGAGTTTCTATACTATTATGCTTTAATAAGTGACTTGATAGTTTGGGTCAATCATTGTTGAAATAATATATAGGTGTTTATTAAAATTATAGTATTTATTAAGTTTTGTCAAGGCAGCTAATGAAGCTGTCTTTAAAATAGCATTAGAATTATTATCATAACTCTCAACGTGCTCAAAAATACTGGAATATAAAGGAATTATTGTTGAAACTGATGGAGTATTAGCACATGAGGCCATCTCTGTAGCAAAATTAAATGGTTCTAAAAATTCTCGGTATATTTCAATATTATTCCAAGCTAAGGCACTAATATAATATTCTTCATTAGTATTTTGTTGATGATTGGTATATATTGTGAGATAAGGTTTGAGCAATATAGCCCTTTCGAGCATTTGGTACGTTGAATTCCAACGTGTTGGTATATCCAAAATAGGGTGAGGAAATTTTAAATTTGGATTTTTTTTAAGATATGTTTTTTCAAGTTTATTAAATTTAGATATAGAAAGTTTAAAAATTTTTAAAAAATTTCTTATTTTTTTTAAAGTTGGATTTAGAGGTTCCAATGCAGCCATGACAGATAAATGGATAATATGGCAAAAATATTTGCACACATTATCAAAATTGTCTTTTAGTTTTAAAATTTTTAAAAATGCTAAATTATTACTAGCATTATCTAATGTAATACAAAAAAAATCAATTTCAAATTTTACTTTTAATACAGAATTAAAAATATTAAAAATATTATAAATATTAATAGCATTATGTGCTGATTTAAAAGGAATAAAATCTAATAAATGATTAATTAATTTAAAATCATTATCAATATAATGAATGGTTATGCCCATAAAGGGTATTTTATTTGGAGAGGACCAAATGTCCATTGTTAAAGAAAATTTAGAAGTAATTTTAGAAAGTATAGATTTTAAATTGATAAAAGAACTATGATAATGTTTCATAATTTTTTTTTAAGTGTTTTTCTAGAATTTAATGTTAATGAGGGGTTGCAAAAGCTTATTAAATTTTTAAATGACTCATTTTCAACCATTGAAAAGGCTAAATTATTTTGAATAAAAAAGTCCATAATTAAATTATTTAAATTAGCTTTATTATTTAAATTATTAATTAAAAATGATTTTATGGTGTTAATTTTTTTACTGCCATTATTTATTTGTTCACATTTCTTATATAAAGTTGGGTGGATGGATTTAAGATGTGTCCATAATCCTGAGGTTCCAAAATTGGGAATTTGGAAGAAATAACAGATGTAATATGTTTATGAATGAAAGTAAAAAAATATACCACGATATAATTATCCACGATAAAACCAAATAATTTTATGTATTTATCTATTTTTAATTTTGCAAA
The DNA here is from genome assembly GCF_954871325.1 of Gordionus sp. m RMFG-2023. Taxonomy (NCBI): domain Eukaryota; kingdom Metazoa; phylum Nematomorpha; class Gordioida; order Chordodea; family Parachordodidae; genus Gordionus; species Gordionus sp. m RMFG-2023. Next base: position 22,131,439 of record NC_088775.1, read on the forward strand.
GAATATGGATGGAGACGATATGGTGCGAGGTTCGAGTCAGTAAAAATATATTTTATTAACTCATTTCTTTTTCTTTTCTTAAGGTATTTATACATTTTCTAACATATAAATTAGAATATAAAACGAAATACAAAAAAGTAAAATAATATATAAAAAAGTAAGGTTACGCCGTTTATAAAATAAAATTAGATTATAACAAAAATAATAAAAGTTCAAATGCAAAAAACAAAAAATAAGATAAAGGAATAACGCAACATTCTCCCTCTTCTGATAATTTCATCGGAGAAGTCATAGAGAGTTTGTTGTTCAAGTGGTTTATAATTTTGGTAATCAAGTTGTATCACATTTCTCAAATTTCATAATTAATCCAGTCGAATATTGGAATTTGGAATAAATCGGAATATATAATTTGGAATAGTTGATCAAATCAAATATATGAATAATATGCACGAATAAAATTTTGAATTTTGGAACAATAAAATATATAATAAGGAATGATAATTTATGGAATAAGGAATAAAATTTTAATCCAGAATAAGGAATGATAAATTATAATAATTATTATATTATTTTTAAGTTAATCATAGCGTTTTATATTTTTAGCGTTTTATATTTTTTGCGTTTTACATTTTTTAGCATTTCATATTTTATAAGCGTTTAATTTTTCGTGTTTTAGTGTTTAATTAATTTTTGTTTATTTTCTATCTCCCAGGTTAAAATATGCAAATAATATATTATTCACATTTCCCTCTCTTTAAATAAAATTTTAAATTTCACACCCTAATTTTAATTCAAAAAAAAAATTCTTCATAAGATAGTTTTGAAAATTCACCACATAATTTAAATATATTTTTCTAAAATGAATGTTTTTTTACATAACTTTTTGTCTTCAAAGCTTTTAATTTCAAAAACTTTTTATCATATTAAGTATTACTTATGAAGGTTATTTGAATCAATCATGTGATTTAAAAATTACATTTTAACATATTTAAAATTAAGTTTTATCTTCTTGTTTAGGATTTTTAATATTTTTATATATTTAAGAATTCATCTTTAGGTTTTGTTAATTAACAACAATTCGTCATTATTCAAGAAATCAAAAAAAATATCAATATTATCCATTATGATTTTACATTTTAGTAATTTTAAAAATTTATAACATGCCTTTATCCTGGCATAAAATTTTAATTTTTAATAACTTTTCTTCTTACGTGGATTAGAATAATAAGTAATCATGGTCTCACAATATAGAATTCATAACCTATCGATCAGTTCTTCCTAGGTTGTCACATTAGGTTAGGTGCTGGCTATTATATTCCAGTCCAACATCCAGAGCCGGGACACCATAAAGAAAGAAGCTTTTTGCATGAAAGAACGTACTAAGGTTTGATTCTTGGTCATCTCAGTAGTTTAGGTAGTCACAATAGATAAGGTAGTCATAACATCACAATAGATAAGGTAGTCATAATAGGTAGTCATCTCCATAGGTTAAGCACAAGGTAGAGTCATAATAGGTAGTCATCTCCATAGGTTAAGCAATCAACACAATAGGTAGTCATATAAATAGAGTCATCACAATGGATTAAGCAATCGTCACAATAGGTAGTCATATAAATAGAGTCATCTCAATGGATTAAGCAATCGTCATAGATTAGATGGTCATCTCAGCAGATTAGGTAGTCATCTTTTTCTAGTCCACCACCCAAAGGGCACCATGCAAAGAATTAGATTCTTAACGATATTGCGCGAGGTTCGAGTCAGTAAAAATATATTTTATTAACTCATTTCTTTTTCTTTTCTTAAGGTATTTATACATTTTCTAACATATAAATTAGAATATAAAACGAAATACAAAAAAGTAAAATAATATATAAAAAAGTAAGGTTACGCCGTTTATAAAATAAAATTAGATTATAACAAAAATAATAAAAGTTCAAATGCAAAAAACAAAAAATAAGATAAAGGAAATGGAGATGACTACCTATTATGACTACCTTATCTATTGTGATGTTATGACTACCTTATCTATTGTGACTACCTAAACTACTGAGATGAGAATCAAACCTTAGTACGTTCTTTCATGCAAAAAGCTTCTTTCTTTATGGTGTCCCGGCTCTGGATGTTGGACTGGAATATAATAGCCAGCACCTAACCTAATGTGACAACCTAGGAAGAACTGATATGGAAGTTGAACGATAGGTTATGAATTCTATTTTGTGAGACCAATGATGGTTACTTATTATTCTAATCCACGTAAGAAGTATTATAAATTAAAATTTTATGCCAGGATAAAGGCATGTTATAAATTTTTAAAATTACTAAAATGTAAAATCATAATGGATAATATTGATATTTTTTGATTTCTTGAATGATGACCAATTGTTGTAAATTAACATAAACCTAAAGATGAATTCTTAAATATAATTAAAAATATTAAAAATCCTAAACAAGAAGATAAAACTTAATTTTAAATATGTTAAAATGTAATTTTTAAATCACATGATTGATTCAAATAACCCTTATAAGTAATACTTAATATGATAAAAAGTTTTTGAAATTAAAAGCTTTGAAGACAAAAAGTTATGTAAAAAAACATTCATTTTAGAAAAATATATTTAAATTATGTGGTGAATTTTCAAAACATCTTATGAAGAATTTTTTTTTTTGAATTAAAATTAGGGTGTGAAATTTAAAATTTTATTTAAAGAGAGGGAAATGTGAATAATATATTATTTGCATATTTTAACCTGGGACATAGAAAATAAACAAAAATTAATTAAACACTAAAACACGATAAACGCTTATAAAATATAAAACGCTAAAAATATAAAACGCATAAAACGCTAAAAGTATAAAACGCTATGATTAACTTAAAAATAATATAATAATTATTATGATTTATCGTTCCTTATTCTGGATTAAAATTTTATTCCTTATTCCATAAATTATCATTCCTTATTATATATTTTATTGTTCCAAAATTCAAAATTTTATTCGTGCATATTATTCATATATTTGATTTGATCAACTATTCCAAATTATATATTCCGATTTATTCCAAATTCCAATATTCGACTGGATTAATTATGAAATTTGAGAAATGTGATACAACTTGATTACCAAAATTATAAACCACTTGAACAACAAACTCTCTATGACTTCTCCGATGAAATTATCAGAAGAGGGAGAATGTTGCGTTATTCCTTTATCTTATTTTTTGTTTTGTGCATTTGAACTTTTATTATTTTTGTTATAATCTAATTTTATTTTATAAACGGCGTAACCTTACTTTTTTATATATTATTTTACTTTTTTATATTTCGTTATATATAAAAAAGTAAGGTTACGCCGTTTATAAAATAAAATTAGATTATAACAAAAATAATAAAAGTTCAAATGCACAAAACAAAAAATAAGATAAAGGAATAACGCAACAAATTTTTAATATTGGTATTGGTATTGGTTAAAATTGTATTTAAACAATATTTCAAAACCAATATTTTTAGGTAATTGGTATTGGTATTGGTTGTAAAAACAATACCAATATTTAATTATATATTGGTCTGTATTGGTATTGGTATTGTAAACCAATATTATATTGGTATTGGTCCCACCCCTACTTGCCACTCTGGTTGCATTTAAAAAAGTTTTAAAAAATAAAATTTTCATTTTTTAAAGAACGCATGTTGTTTTTTATTTCACCATTACAATATTTATTTATTTTTAAAAAATCATTTTTTATTTATATAAATAAATTTTTGATAATGTTTTTTTTCATAAATTATTAATTAATACTCTTTTTTTTATACCAATGGTGGAAATCAATCTTAAATAAATATATATATCTTTGATAAATATTTTTTTTTACATATTAAATTTTCCTTTTTTAGGATCAATATGGTATTAGACCCTGCTTTAATAGAAGACCCTTTAGAAATTTATGATAAATTTTCATCATATATATTTAATTTAGTAACACTAAAAATAAAGATAGCTACTGCACAAGATTTCCATATGGCGACCTTAAAAACAACTCAAAACTTAGATGAATATATTATATCCGAATTATTTTTTTATACTAGACTCTTCATAAATATTTTTATCATTCTATAAATTCTAATTACTATAATTTTTACTAATTAGTTAAATTTCAAAATATTTTATTTAGAATGTTAGAATTAATTTAGAACTAGACTTCTAGAATTTTTGATTAATTTTTAAATTTAATTTTCATCATTGCACATTAAAAATAAAAATCAGCTCAAGAATTCCATATAAATGACCTAAAAAACAACTAAAAAAGATTATATGCTAATTCTTTTTATACTTTATGCATTACAATAAACTCCATAAATTTAGTCTCTTTATAAGCGAATATTTTTATTAAGCTATAAATTCTAATGAATATATTTACTAATCAGTTTAATTTTGCAAAATATTTTGTTTAGAATCAATATGATATTTGGCCTTGTTAGAAATAACTTAGAATTAGACCTTCTAGAATTTCTGATTAATTTATATATCTAATTTTCATTATAAATCAGCTCAAAAATTCCATAAAAATTACCTAAAAAAACAACTAAAAACTTAGGCAAAAAGATTATATCCTAATTCTTTTTATAATTACAATAAACTGGATAAATTTAGACTCTTTAGTGGATGTTTTTTTTCCATAACATTTATATTTTTAAATGATTACACTATTTATATTTATTAATATAATAAAAATAGATAAAATTATAATTATTTTGAAAATAATTTGTAAAATGACAAGGTTTTAGGTAATTGTAATAGAGCCTCTATGGGTAGTTCTAGTCCTCGGATGTAGATTTTGTTGGTTTGTGATCCTGCATTAAGGAAATTTCTTTGTTTAAAGCTTTTTTTTTGTTAATTGTAAAGTTTTAACAAATTCTAAGGAATTTGAACATGAAGGTAAACTATTAATATTTTCCTTGTTTTCCAATATATTTATCCTTTTTTGGTTTTCAGGTATTATAAATTACAAACCTTTTCACATCTTTCCCTTAATTCCTTAAAGCATAACATCATCAGATCAATTGGTAGATCCTTAATAAAGTTGGCAATATTATTTTGAAAATAATCTTGGATCAACTTATATATTTCCTTATCTGTTAATTTGCATTCATTTTTAAATAATTTTTTAAAAATAAATAAAATAATTAATAATTTATGAAATAAAACATTATCAAATATTTATTTATTTAAATAAAAAATAATTTTAAAATAAATAAAATAATTTTAAAATAAATAAAATAATTTTAAAATAAATAAAATATTTTAATGTTGAAATAAAAAACAACATGCGTTCTTTAAAATGAAAAATTTACTTTTTTTAAACTTTTTTAAATGCAACCATAGTGGCAATTGGCAAGTAACAATAGCCAAAAATTTGTGTAAATAATATTTTGAGAATATACTATATTAACTGTATTTATAAAAAAAAATAAAACTGATATTTTAATGAATAAAAAATATAACATATATTATATAATAATGTATTTAATCCTCTGCGTATTTATTCCATGGCAGGAAAACTATAATTATATTATGTAATAGATATTATGAGTTTTAGCTAGTGTTAACTTTCACCAAACATTATATTAATCATAACTATATATAATCATTATAACCATATCTAATTGACGAATATAAAATTCATGTTGTATAAATTTTTAAAAAAATACGGCCCGGCCCTGGTACCCGAGCCGGGTCTGCAGGTCTCTGATATAAATATTAAAATTATATGCTTATATGAAATAAAATAAAATAAATTTTGCATTAAATTATTTTTATTTATTAAAAAAAGTGTTAAATAAAAGTGTATCAAAATGTATTTAAAATGGATTTCTAAACAGATACAGATACTTCTTAATTAATATCTAGATACAGATATCTCATTTTTATATCTAGATATTTTAACAACTCTGGTAAATCATACATTTTAATTTTTTCAAATATTGATCAGATTTCATTTATTTTTAAGACTACTATTACGTTCAGATAAAAAAAACATCTGATTGATTACAAAATAAAATTAAAAGGTAATTTTGAATCTTTGATATGAAAGTTGAATTTTGCAGTAGTTAATAATTATTAATCTTAAATCTAAATAATTTAAAAAAAATTTTTTTACATCGGTTGTGGGATTAATTGCCATTAACAACTTGCCAATCAATTTAGTTAAATATGAATCATTCAAGCTATTACTAGATCCAATAGTCCAATCGTTGAATATGACTTTAAACAAACACATCGTAAATGATAAAATAAAATATGCGGCATCAGAAATAAGATGCCTGATAATGCAACAAGTAAAAAATAAGCTTATTTCTTTGAGATAGATACAGCCACAAGATTTCAAAAATCAGTGTTGGAGGTTAATGCCCAATTTATTATAGATGATAAGATTGAAATTCGAACTTTAAGCATGTTAGAAATTGTAACGACGCACACGGCGTCTAATTTAAAGGAAGAAATAGAAAATTTATTAAAAAAGTATAATATATATTTGAGCCAAATATACAGTATCACCGTTGACAATAGTGCCAATATGATTAAAACCGTTGAAATGATAGCTGAAGAAAAGCTAATCATTCATATCGATCTTTCTGAAGATGCATTCTCAGAATATTTGATACAAATGAGCGATAATGAGTCCTCACAGGAATATAACGACTATTCGCAACCAAATAACGATTCTAATAATATAGAGATCGCCCAGGAAAATAACAGTGATATATCAAATATACATGATAATGATTCCTCTGGGGAGTACATAATAAATAATCAAAATCAAGATGATAACATACATTTTCAGCATGATAATCAAGAACAAATAAATGATGATATGGAAAATTTATTAAATGATCTAAGAAAATCATTTGGGCTGATTTGTTTGCGATGTTGTGCCCATACTATTCAATTAAAAAGTTGAAAAACAAGATTACGCGCATATTTGAATTATTCAATACAAAACCGGACAGACCTGAGTCTTCCAGAGAGTATCTCAATAGACTGAAAGGGTATGGTTCGGGGCTCAATCCTGAATTTTTGTCGGTGCAATTTATGTTGAATTGTCGTAATGAAAAGCTAAAAACAAGGTTGATAGAAGAAAATACTACAGAGCTTAATATTATAGAGGACATTGTTGTCAAATTTCAATCGTTGGAGATTAATAATAATAAAACATATGTAGAGAAAGATTTTTGGAGAAGAGAGGATAGAGCCGATTGGCAAGGCTCGTCTTGGAAAGAGAACAAGCAGGATTTTAAGGCCAACACCAACAACAACTACAACAATAACAACAATTTCAAAAAACAAGAAATGATACAAATGCCATATAATTTGAGGCCAAGGAATAAAATAAATATTATTAATGATTATGATTAATATGCAACTTAATAATCTAAATTTTTCTTTTTTGATAGATACAGATTCTCCGGTGACATCCTTGCCCATTAAAGATTTTGAAAAATTGGAGAATTATGAAGAATTTGAGTTGGAAAATTGTTCTAAAAAATTATTCTCTTGTGAGGATTCTCCTATCACATTCGTTGGTCAGGTCTCGAATATTAAGGTTAAATATTTGAATACAATTAAATATTTAAATTTGTATGTATTGGATGGGGAGGGACCACCGCTATGTGGTCAAGACTGGATTAAAGAATTTGACATAATCAAATTCAACGTTGATGTAAACACTATTAATAAGAATGAGATGATAGGGTAAATTTTTTAACTTTTAACAATCCTTTCAAAGATAATGATAAATTTTATAAAAAAAATTATGTCATTCAATCGTTATTTACTAAAAAAGGTAGTTTAAAGAGAGTTGTGACATCAACAAACTAATTAAGAAATTTGATTGTGTTTTTAATGATAGAATTGGAAAAGTCAAAAATTTGGAAATAGACATTTTACTAAAAATGACTTTAAGCCAAAATTTGTGAAGGCCAGGAGAGTGCCCTTCGAGTTAGAAGAAGAATTAGAAAACACTATAGAGCAATGGCGCCAGCAGGGAGTAATTAAGCCTGTCAGATTTTCACAATGGGCCACTCCATTAGTGTTAGTTAAAAAAAGATAATACTTTGAGAGTTTGTGCTGACTTTAGAGTTACTGTAAACCCACAATTAGAAAGGTTCGAATATCCGCTTCCAAAGATTAATGACATAATTGCTAAAGTAAGTAATGGAAAGTTTTTTTCAAAAATAGATTTCTCATCGGCGTATCAGCAGATTCCTGTATCTAAAGAAACTTCCAAATTTCTGACCGTCTCCACCCACAAGGGTATTTTTAAATTTAATAGACTACCTTTTGGGCTTACAGTATCAACTGTTTATTTCCAGAAGACTATGGACGAAATATTTGCTGATATTAAGGGGGTCATTTATTATTTAGATGATTTGTTAATTTTTGGTAAGGATAAGTTAGACCATTTTTATAAATTGAAAAGAGTGGTTGAAAGAATGTTGGAATTTGGGCTGATTGGAAATATAAGAAAAAGTGAGTTTTACAAAGAGAGTATAAAATATTTAGGTTATTTAATAAGTGACAAAGGCATACTGCCAATCAAAGAAAAAATTGATCCTATAAGTGCAATGACCGAACCTAAGAATAAGGATGAATTACATTCTTGGTTGAGTCTTATGAATTATTATTCTAGATTTATAAGAGATTTTTCTAAATTAGTAGCTAATTTATATGATTTACTTAAAAGGGGTAATAAATTTTGTTGGGGAATCAATGAAAGAACTAGTTTTTACGAAATTAGGGGTGCAGTCTTATTTCAGGTAGAAGAAGATGGTTTAGAAAGGCCAATTGAGTTTATGTCTAAGGCATGGGCTGGAACTGAAAAAAGATATTTAATTATTGAAAAAGAAGGATTGTCTGTTGTTTTGGCTGTAAAAAAGTGGAAAGAATATGTAGTAGGTAGGAGATTTAAAATTTTTCGGACCATAAACCACTGGTGAATTTGTTTGGAATAGATCCTGTTAAGCTTTACAATATGTCTCCAAGATTACAGAAATGGGCTTTTTGTTTAGCCGGTTTTGATTTTGACATTAATTATAGGAGGGGTAAGGATCAAATCATTCCTGTTGGATTATCAAGGTTAATTAAGGAAGATATTATTCGTTTTGTTAATGTTAATAATGATATGAAGGATGTAAGAATAATTAACAATTTAGAATTGATTAAAGGAGAAACCTTTTTAGATTTAGAATTAATCCAAGTTAAAAAAAATTGTGTTGGAAAAAGGTGAAAATGATATGCTGATTAAAGATTACAATGCATTCGGTAAGTTGTTGAATATTAAGAATGATTGTATTTTTAAGGGCGAACAAGTTATTATTCCTCAAAGGTTAAGAAAAAAGTTTCTTAGTGTGTTACATGAGGGACATATTGGGTTGTATAGGATGTTAGATACTATGGAAAGGTATTTTTGGTGGCCAGGAGTCAATAAAGATATTAAAGAAATGATTTTTAGATGTAATATGTGCATGATCAATGCGCCTAACCCAAAATTTAAACAAAATTATTGGGTACAACCTAACAAACCCTGGTACCGAGTCTATATTGATTTTTTTGGACCTATTAAAAAATTTTATGGATTAGTAATTATTGATGGGTACTCTCGCTGGTTAGAGATACATTAATGCGACTACCACCATTATGGTATTAAATAATCTTTTTTCCAGATTTGGGTATCCAGTAGAATTGGTATCAGATAATGGACCAGCTTTTAGGTCTGTTGATTTTAATAACTTTTTAAAAGAAAAGGGAATTCTACATATATATACTCCTGCAGACCATCCTGCGTCAAATGGTATGGCTGAAAGAGCTGTACGATTAGCAAAAAATATGATATATAAATTAGGAGGCTGGGATGACATTTTGGATGATGTGTTGTTAAATTATCGCAACCCGAAACATGCGGTTACTAAGTCATCACCTGTTTTTAGATTATTCGGAAGGGAGTTAAGATGGAAATGGAGTTTTTTAAAAGACGATGACTGTGATAATAGACCCAATGTAAAAAGAATAAATTTCAGAGAATTAACATTAGGCAACTCTGTCTTTATTAAAGTGGGCTCCAATCAAGAATGGCGTGTGGGGATTGTCGTTGGGAGAATTAGTAACGTCATTTGGGAAATTCAGGTAGATGATAAGTTTCTCTTTGTTCATTTCGATCACATTAGAAATTATCAATAGGAATATATTGCATTATATTTTTTTTACTTTTATATTGTTGGTTACAAATATTAAAGCATCATACATATTCCATTTTTCCTAGTTATTATAATTATGATTAATAAGTTACATTGTTAATAATGACAATAATTCCCCCTTCCCAATTGTAATTGTTTATTATATTCCAAAATAAAAAAATAATGACAATAATTCCCCCTTCCCAATTGTAATTGTTTATTATATTCCAAAATAAGGAAATAATGACAATAATTCCCCTCCCAAATGTAATTGTTTATTATATTCCAAAAAAAAGTTAATAATGACAATAATTCCCCCTTCCCAATTGTAATTGTTTATTTTATTCCAAAATAAGGAAATAATGACAATAATTCCCCTCGCAAATGTAATTGTTTATTATATTCCAAAAAAAGGAAATAATGACAATAATTCCCCTTTCCAATTGTAATTGTTTATTATATTCCAATATTAGGAAATAATGACAATAATTCCCCCTTCCCAATTGTATTTCCTACTATCCCCATATATATATTATTTTTTATATAATTCCTTGTTAATCTAAATATAAGTATTGGGTATCATTTTAATAATGAAAACATTATTGTAACATTAAATATTAACCCTATCACTCATTTAACATTATAAGAATTACCTCCCGCATGCGAAACGAGTTCTTTCCTTCCCCATTTTTTGTACCTGTGTTTTCAAGACTTAAATTTTTTATATATATTTTTTTTGGAAGTGGTGCAATTTATCATTTGGTTTTTATTATATTTATATAAAATTTTTATTTGCATATTATATCATGTATTATTTAAATAAATAAAATCATTTTAAATACTAATTAAAAAATGACGAATAATTGAAGCACAAAATAAAATTGTTACCCAAACTCTTGAAGTACTGAAAAAAATCAAAATTAGTTTTACTTTACACACAAATACTTGTTTTAATTACTGAAATTTTCAAAATGACTGAGGTCTTCATAGTCCCACCTTTCCTTTGATGAAAGATAAATTTGTTTTTTTAAATCATGTTTTTGAGAATTTTATATAAATATAAGTGCTAAACTGCAAGATTTTCAAAAAGGGCTAAATTTAATAAAGAAAAATACTACATATATTTGAAAGAAAAAAATTTAACTTTGGTTCGGGGAATTATTTTAACTATTATTATTATCTAAACCTCGACATTTCGCTGATAAATGTCCAAACCTTTGTGCCATCTATGACCACAATCTTAAGGCTTACATAAAAATTAAGGTTTAACATGCCGAAATAATCTATTTGCTAAGAGTGGTTTTATTTGTAGAATAAACTTTTAGAAGAAAATTAGTACTATTTTTAAAAATAAATAAATAAATACCAAAAATTAAGGATTTTGTTTTGTGCAATTTTTATATATGATGCAATGCATATATAAAAGATTGTAAGTACTTTAAATATATAATGTAATTATTTTTTTGAAAGGAAAAAAAAGTTAAATAAAACGAAAAGTAAATAATATTTTTTTGTTTTTTTCTTTCAACAAGGCAGGGAGGGAGGAAGGGGTGGTAGAAAAGAAATAATATATAAATAAATAAAATAAATTTCAAAATCGTCTGTGCATTTCAAATAAAATAAAAGGCGAAGGATGAAGTTTTTCTTTTTATTATAAAAAGAATTATATATTTAAAATTTTTTTATATAATTAATGGCCATAGTCTTAAAATTTTTAAGAAATCCCCAATCATTATTACCTTTATTCTATGCATCCGTTAGTAGTGTTATTAAACGGCTCGTTTGGAGCCGATTTTTAAAAACGGCTAACTCAATATATTGTCCAGAAAAATATTACGCAAGCCTGAAGATTTTGCTCATAGAAGGAACAAAGGTTTAGACATATAAAAATCTCAAAGCTTAAGCAATATTTTTCTGGCTAAAATATTGAGTTAGCCGTTCTGAAAAATCGGCTAAAGACGAGCCGTTTAACAACACTATCCGTTAGTATTGAAAATGGATGATTATATTTTAGATCTTTTATAATATTTGCCCTTAATATATTTCATTTAAAATTTTACAAGTTTCAATTATAATATTTTTAACAGGAATAATAATTGGAAATTTGCTATATTCATCGACTATTATCAACCAATTTTTTGTGAAAAACGGACTCGCATAATCTATGTGTATCCTTTCAAACGGTTGGTTGCCGAAATCCATGGTTTTTGTATCTTTATAGTATTATCATGATATATGTTACAATCGTAACAACTTTTCACTTACATTACTATATCATTATTTATACCAGGCCATCACATGTAATCTTTGGCTAAGGATTTGATTTTTCCTGCTCCCAAGTGACCTTCATGTAATGACTGTAGTATAGTTTTTTTCATAGAAGACGGAATTATAATTCTGTTGATTTTGTAAAGACAATCCTTAATTATACTTAATTCCAATTCAATGTTTTTATAAATATTATTCATTATAGGCCTGTTGTTATTAATATCATTTATAACTTGTTTTAATTCAATACCTTTCAAAGTTTTATCTCGAATTTGATTAAAATTAATAGGTAAATCCCCATATTCATTTATTATAGTGATACTTTCAATAGTTTTATCATGACATTCTTGTGATAATCTCGAAAGACAATCAGGAACAACATTATATTTACCGGCTTTATACTTTATATCAAAATCATATCCTCCTAATGTAATATTCCACTTCTGGAGTCTTAAGGACATGGTGCTATTATCCTTAAGACCCTTGGTAAAGATGTGAACTAGAGGTTTATGGTCAGTAATAATTGTAAATTTAGTGCCAATTAAGTATTCCTGGAACCTCCTTATAGCGAACATAATAGCGAGAGCCTCACGCTCAATATTGGTATAGTTCATTTCGGATTTTAATAAAGTTCTTGACGCGAAAGCTATAGGTTTTTCTTTACCATCTTTTTCAGTATGAAATAGTACAGCTCCTAAACCACATTTCGATGCGCCAGTGGCTATCCCTATAGGTAATTCAGGGTTAAAATATGTCAAAGCAGGTGGAAGACTAATCAACTTCTTAAGATCATTAAAACTTTTAGAGTGTTCAAGGTTCCAAGCCCATTTTTCTTTGTTGACAATCTTATATAGAGGATCGGCAATTTCTGCAAAATTGTTCAGAAATTTTCTATAGTAGCCAGCCATTCCCAGAAATGTTGATAATTCAGCAGCTGATTTTGGTTCTGGCATATTAATTATTGCTTCAATTTTGTCGTGATTAGCATGAATCCCCTTAGCGTCAATATCATGACCCAAGAACCTCACTTTGTTTTTAAAGAACACACTTTTATTGAAGTTAGGTATTAGCCCAAACGATGATAATCTGAAAAGAATCATGAATATGTGCTATTAAACAAAAACGTATTTTTATATTATTAACTTTATTATCACTATCTTTTCCATTTTACACTTCGTTTATATATATATTTTACAAATCAAAATCAGAATACGATATTAAAAAAACGAAAAAATAAAAAGTAAAATATTACAAAATATAAAAAATATGGTTACGCAATAAAATTATAAAATTAGATTACAAAAAATAATAATAAGATTAAAAAATTAGAATAACGCAACACTATCAAACACTTTTTTTATGTTGTTAAGGTGGGCTTCATCGTTTTTTCCAGTTATAAGTAAATCATCAATATAAAATATGACGTCATCCATATCACCGAAAATTTGATCCATGATCTGTTGAAAAATTGCAGATGAGGTCTTAAGCCCAAAAGGAAGTCTAGTAAATTGGTAATTTGTGCGTAGATATGGTTAAAATATTTCTGCAACTTTTATCAATTGGTATCTGTAAGAAAGAATTTTTAAAGTCAATCTTCGTAAATTTCTTTCCTTCTGAAAGTTTAGCAATTAGATCATTGATTCGCGGTAGAGGGTATCTGAAATCTTCTAGAGCTGGGTTTACAGTGTCCTTAAAATCAGCACAAAGCCTGCTCCCATTATCTTTGTAGACAGCGGTAACAGGACTTGCCCATCGGACATCATTCACCGGCTCAATTATTTTATCATGTATCCATTTCTTAAGTTCATTGCTAGATCAATTTTTGAATAAGGAATACGTCTAGGCGGTATAATTTTAGGTTGGGCATCTCTTCTTAAAGGCAACTTGACACTTGCTTTATTTATTGGCCCATTAGTCAACTTGGATTCACACTCTATAATCAATTTTTTTATTTCATCTTCGTAATTAGTGTCAACATTTGCTATAAATTTATTTAAAATATTTTTGAAAGCATTGATCCATGTACGTCCCAACAAGGCATTTTTACTTGATTCGACGACTACCGCTTGTAAACATTTTGAAATACCATCATAAGTCACTTTAACTTGAGTAGTGCCGATGATTTTGATTAAATTCCCGTCATAAGCGATGAGTTGTAGCTCGGATTTCTTAAGATCTCTAATACCAAGTTTTTTAGCCAAACCATGAGGTATAATAGTGTGTTTGGAACCAGTATCAACTTGCATACATGTAACAATATCGTTCACTTTTAAAGTAGTCATAAATGCGTTGTCTTTGTCATTGAGCATATCACCAGATAAATTGTTGACATAAAAATCGTTATCATCTTTGTTCTTTGTAGAATCAACTTTCTCTTCAGTAATTTCTTCAATATTCATGTTATAATCATTGTTGTATTGTATTTGCTTTCTATTATTGTTGTCGCCACCTCTATAATTATTTGAGTTGTTGTTATATTGTACTTGTTTTCTCTGATTATAGTCATTGCCTCTATAATTATTTGAATTGTTGTAATAAGATTCGTAATTGTTACGATTTCCATCACCGTATTGGATCTGTTTTCTTTGATTATTATCATACCATGTATTATTTCTACCATAATTAGATTAATTATTATTGTTATAGCGATAGTTGTTGTAGTTATAATTGTTATAATTATCGTGGTATCTCGAACTATTATTACCATAATTGTATCTAAAATTATTATTGTAATTCCCATTCCCATTTCTATTTCTATTATCATAATTATTTCTAAAATTATTATCATTTCTAAAATTATTATTAGGTCTAAAATAATTATTCTTGTTGTTTCTATTTTTATTGTAAAAATATTTATCTTTATCGGACTTTTTTTCATTATTTATATAACTTATATTATTATCCTCAGACTTAATATTACTAGAGTCCAGTTTCACCCCTAATTCAACCATCTGGTTTAATGTTAAGTCAAAGTTTTTAGAGAATTTATATTTTATCTTATCATTTAAAGTAGAAGTACGTAATTTTTCTTTTAATCTACTGTCGTCCAAAAAATTACATTTTTTATGAAGTTTCGATACTCTACAGCATAAAACTCTCTGATGAGTTTTGTTGAAGCAGATTAAACTTATTAATTAAAGTATTTAAATCTTGCGCTGGTAAAAGGTAAGTTAATTTTTTAATCACAATTTTAAGATCTAGAATGTCGGTATCAGAACAAATTGATTTAATATTGTCAAAAACCTCGTCTGATAAATTATTAAGCAAAGTATTTATTTTAATAGAGTCCGATAATGTACTGGTCGAAAAATAATTTAATATTCTATCTAAATAAATTTCGATAAGTGGTCCTACTAACTTAGGAATCTTATGTATACACTCTTGTTTAATTTCCATGTTTTATTAATAAGAGATATAAGTAAACAATTATAACATTTATTATTTTGGAAATTCATATTTTGGTAAATATACAAATTAATTCTATAAAATCATTGTCACTATAAATATAATGCTTCCCGTTCAATAATTCGAAGCAACTAATCATGTCTCTTAAATTGATGAATTCAAACAAAACGTCCTCCGTTCCACTTATTCTGGAATAATTAACGTCACAATTGTAGGTTAAGTCAAATAAAATATCGTAAATTGAAATTATATGCGGAATATTAATCAACTAAAATGAAAACATACTTGGAATCTTGTGTGTAAATTCGTTTATTTTCTCCATTATATAGGAAAAATTTTTTTTTATTTAATCAAATTTACCAAAAATTTTTTTATTTTTTAAAGAAAAAAATTTAATTTCCATAAGGTGAGTCTCTTATACCTTTTATGGAGCACCATGAAAAGAATCATGAATATGTGCTATTAAACAAAAACGTATTTTTATATTATTAACTTTATTATCACTATCTTTTCCATTTTACACTTCGTTTATATATATATTTTACAAATCAAAATTAGAATACGATATTAAAAAAACGAAAAAATAAAAAGTAAAAAGTAAAATATTACAAAATATTACAAAATATAAAAATAAGGTTACGCAATAAAGTTATAAAATTAGATTACAAAAAATAATAATAAGATTAAAAAATTAGAATAACGCAACACTATCAAACACTTTTTTTATGTTGTTAAGATGGGCTTCATCGTTTTTTCCAGTTATAAGTAAATCATCAATATAAAATATGACGTCATAAATGTCACCGAAGATTTGATCTATTATCTGTTGAAAAATTGCAGATGAGGTCATAAGCTCAAAGGGAAGTCTAGTAAATTGGTAATATCCCTTATATGGTTAAAATATTTCTGCAACTTTTATCAATTGGGATCTGTAAGAAAGCATTTTTAAAGTCAATCTTCGTAAATTTCTTTCTTTCTGAAAGTTTAGCTATTAGATCATTGATTCGTGGAAGAGGGTATCTGAAATCTACTAGAGCTGGGTTTACAGTGTCCTTAAAGTCAGTACAAAGCCTAATGCTCCCATCATCTTTGTAGACAGCGATAACAGGACTTGCCCAACGGACATCATTCACCGGCTCAATTATTTTATCTTGTATCCATTTTTTAAGTTCATTGCTAACAAGAACAATCTTTGAATAAGGAATACGTCTAGGCGGTATAATTTTAGGTTGGGCATCACTTCTTAAATGTAACTTGACACTTGCTTTGTGGATTGGTCCATTAGTCCATTTAGATTCACACTCTTTAATTAATTTTTTTATTTCATCTTCGTAATTAGTGACAACATTAGCTACAAATTTATTTAAAATATTTTTGAAAGCATTGATCCACGTACGTCCCAACAAGGCATTTTTACTTGATTCGACGACTACCGCTTGTAAACATTTTGAGATACCTTCATAAGTCACTTTGACTTGAGTAGTGCCGATGATCTTGATTAAATTTCCGTCATAAGCGGTGAGTTGTAACTCGGATTTCTTAAGATCCCTAATACCAAGTTTTTTAGCCAGACCATGAGGCATAATAGTATGTTTAGAGCCCTTATCCACTTGCATACATATAACAATATCGTTCACTTTTAAGGTTGTCATAAATGCGCTATCTTTGTCATTAAGCATGTCACCAGATAAGTTGTTAACATTGAAATTATTATCAACTTTGTTCTTTGTAGAGTCAACTTTCTCTTCAATAATTTCTTCAATATTCATTTTATAATCATTGTTGTATTGTATTTGCTTTCTATTATTGTTGTCGCTACCGCTATAATTATTTGAGTTATTGTAAAATTGTATTTGTTCTCTATTATTGTCACTACCTCTATAATTACTTGAATTGTTGTAATAGGATTGGTAATTGTTACGATTTCCATCACCGTATTGGATCTGTTTTCTTTGATTATTATCATACCATGTATTATTTCTACCATAATTAGATTGATTATTATTGTTATAGCGATAGATGTTGTAGTTATAATTGTTATAATTATCGTGGTATCTCGAATTATTATTACCATACTTGTATCTAAAATTATTATTGTAATTCCTATTTCTATTTCTATTATCATAATTATTTCTAAAATTATTATCAGGTCTTAAATAATTATTGTTTTATTTTTATTGCAAAATTTTTATCTTTATCAGACTTTTTATCATTATTTATATAACTTATATTATTATCATCTGACTTAACGCTAATACAGTCCAGTTTCACCCCTAATTCGACCATCTGGTTTAATGTTAAGTCAATATTTTCAGAGATTTTATATTTTATCATATCATTTAAGGTAGATGTACGTAATTTTTCTTTTAATCTACTGTCGTCCAAAAAATTACATTTTTTATGCAGTTTCGATACTCTTATGTACCACAGCATAAAACTCTCTGACGAGTTCTGCTGCAGCAGATTAAATTTATTAATTAAAATGTTTTTATCTTGCACAGGTAAAAGGTAAGTTAACTTTTTAATCACAATTTTAAGTTCTAGAATGTCGGTATCAGAACAGATTGATTTAATATTGTCAAAAACCTCGTCTGATAAATTATTAAGCAAAGTATTTATTTTAATAGAGTCCGATGATGTGCTGGTCAAAAAATAATTTAATATTCTGTCTCAGTAAGTGGTCCCACTAACTTAGGAATCTTATGTATAAACTCTGGTTTTATTAAGATATTTTATTAGTAAGACATATATATATGAAATTATAACATTCTATGTTTTAACAATTTATATTTTTATAAACATGCAATTTAATTCAATAAATTTTGATTCATTATATACGTAATGCTTGCCATTTAACAACTCAAAGCAATTAATCATGTCTTTTAAGTTAACAAATTCAAATAGAACATCTTCAGTTCCCCTTATTCTAGAGTAATTCAAATCACAGTTATAGGTTAAATTAAACAAAATATCGTAAATCGAAATTTCATGAGGAATGTTGATTAATTTAAAAGCAAACATGATATATAAAAAAATATCACAATGATTTTACCTTTTATTTTCTTCTTTATATAGAAATAATAAATTTTTTTTATTAATCATATTTACCAAAAAAAATTTTATATTTTTAAAAAAAATTTCCATAAGGCGAGTTTTTTATGCCTATTATGGAGCACCATGAAGAGAATCATGATAAACGTGCAAGTATGTAAAAATATATTTTAATATTATTAACTATATTATCTCTTTTCTTTTTCTTTTTCTTTTCTTGTATATATATATTTTCTAAAAATATAAATTAGAATATATATAAAAACAAAAAATAAGGTTACGAAAAATAAAAAGTAATATAAGTTGAATTACAAAAATAAAAAGTTAAATTTGAATTCACAACATTTTTAAAATTAGATGGGGTAGGACCTTTCCAACAACAAACCTGGTTAACAATATTATTTTCCAATAATTTTAAAATAATAAATAATTTTCAAAATATCTTTATTTTAGCCTTGTTTAAATTTTAAAAAAGTTTAAAAATATTACATATGACAATTGTCAGTTTTCTAAGATATATATAAAAAAAAATCAAAAAAGTTAAAAATAACGATTATGACAATTGTCACTTTCCTGTAGTACATCTTCACTGAAATTTTAATTTAACATGTTAACAGTATCTATTTTTATCCATTTGCCTTAAAAAAATTCAAAAAAGTTTAAAAATAACGATTATAACAATTGCCACTTTCCTGTAGTGTTGTTAATCGGCTTAGCCGAGTCGGCTCGAACGCAGCTCACCCAAATTTTGGGTCGTTTTTTTCGACTCTAACTCAAAGTTTTGGTCGTTTTTTACGACTTCGACCCGAGTTCAAGCCGAAAAAAACGACTTCGACCCAAAATATGGGTCGTTTTTTTCGACTCCGACCCAAGTCCAAGCCGAAAAAAACGACCTCGACCCAAAATATGGGTCGTTTTTTACGACTCCGACTCAAAATTTGGGTTGTATTTTTCGACTCAAACTTGAAATTTGGGTCGTATTTTTCGACTCAAACTTGAAGTTTGGGTCGTATTTTTCGATTCAAACTTGAAGTTTGGGTCGTATTTTTTGACTCATACTTGAAGTTTTGATCGTATTTTTTGACTCAAACTTGAAGTTTAGATCGTATTTTTCGACTCCAACTCAAAGTTTGGGTCGTTTTTCTGACTCAGTCTCAAACATCGGGTCGTTTTATTCAATCCGACCCAAAATATGGATCTTTTTTTTTAAAGATGACTTAAAGTTAGGGTTGCTTTTTTTCACCCTTAACTCAATATCTAGATCATTTTTTTTGACCAAAAGTCAAATAACATTTAGTATATATTAATATTATAGGCGGGAAAGTTACTTAAAGCTTCTTTAAATTATAATGCTCTGGATTAACTATTCATCATAGTTATTTTTTAAAATTTTTAAGTGAAGATGCACCATAGAAAAGAGCCATTTGTTATGATGGTTATTTTTGAACTTTTTTAAATGAAATAGATGAAAATATATATTGTAGACATGTTAAATCAAAATTTCAGTGAAGATGTACCATAGATAAGTGACAATTGTCATAATCGCCATTTTTGAACTTTTTTGAGTTTTTTTAAAGCAAATTGCTAAAAATATATATTCTAAACATGTTGAATTAAAAATTCAGTGAGGATGTATCATAGATAGGTGACAATTGTCATAATCGTTATTTTTAAACTTTTTTCAAATTTTTAAAGCAAATAGCTAAAAATATATATTCTAAACATGTTAAATTTAAAATTTGTGAGGATGTATCATAGATAGGTGACAATTGTCATAATCGCTATTTTTGAACTTTTTCAAATTTTTTTAAAGGAAATAGCTAAAAATATATATTCTAAACATGTTAAATTAAAAATTCAGTTAGGATGTATCATAGATAGGTGACAATTGTCATAATCGTTATTTTTGAACTTTTTTCAATTTTTTTAAAGGAAATAGCTAAAAATATATATTCTAAACATGTTAAATTAAAAATTCAGTGAGGATGTATCATATATAGGTGACAATTGTCATAATAGCTATTTTTGAACTTTTTCAAATTTTTTTAAAGGAAATATCTAAAAATATATATTCTAAACATGTTAAATTAAAAATTCAGTGAGGATGTATCATATATAGGTGACAATTGTCATAATCGCTATTTTTGAACTTTTTCAAATTTTTTTAAAGGAAATATCTAAAAATATATATTCTAAACATGTTAAATTAAAAATTCAGTGAAGATATATCATAGATAGGTGACAATTGTCATAATCGCTATTTTTGAACTTTTTCAAATTTTTTTAAAGGAAATATCTGAAAATATATATACTAAACATGTTAAATTAAAAATTCAGTGATGATGTATCATAGATAGGTGACAATTGTCATAATCGCTATTTTTGAACTTTTTCAAATTTCTTTAAAGGAAATAGCTAAAATTATATATTCTAAACATGAAATTAAAAATTCAGTGAGGATGTATCATAGATAGGTGACAATTGTCATAATCGTTATTTTTGAACTTTTTTCAATTTTTTTAAAGGAAATAGCTAAAAATATATATTCTAAACATGTTAAATTAAAAATTCAGAGAGGATGTATCATATATAGGTGACAATTGTCATAATCGCTATTTTTGAACTTTTTCAAATTTTTTTAAAGGAAATAGCTAAAAATATATATTCTAAACATGTTAAATTAAAAATTTAAGAGGATGTATCATAGATAGGTGACAATTTTCATAATCGCTATTTTTAACATTTTTTAAAGAAAATAGCTAAAAATATATATTCCAAACATGTTAAATTAAAAATTCAGTGAGGATGTATCATAGATAGGTGACAATTGTCATTATCGTTATTTTTAAACTTTTTCCAATTTTTTAAAGCAAATAACTAAAGATATATATCCTAAACATGTTAAATTAAAATATCAGTGAGGATGTATCATAGATAAGGGACAAAAAATGTTATTATATATACGAGTAGCAACGTACATAATAATTTTTAAGTGATAAAAAGAGATGCTAATATATTTCTTGTAATTTTAATTTATAAAAAAATTCTTAAATATGTTATTGTCATAGACTGGGTCAGAAAATCAACTATCACATAAACTCATCTATGTTTTATTCATATTATATTTTTAAGTTTAAGGATATTAAAATATTTGCTCTTTGAAGTTTCTAGTTAGGATAAAATTTACTTGGCACATCTTACAATGATATTTATACCTTGTTTTTTTTTTCGAGAATAAATTTTATGCGATATCTCATGAAGGAAATTACATACCATTGTACAGAGAAATAACTTTGTATATATTATCTACACCAATATCTTTTATATCAATCTCTATCGATGACATTTTAAATTATATTGGAAACTAGATTGTGTAGATTTCTAAATATTAATTTAAAGGATTAAGATTTTAGAATTAATTATAAATATATCTTAATAATTTTTATATTGCATTTATTATTTAAAATCTCTTGTTTTAAGCCTATTTAGCAAGAAAAATATTGACTAATCCTGAAATTACGATAATAGATATCTATACCTTTATATAATCTATGAGAAAAATTGCTCTCATAATATTCTTCTTAATAAAATAGTGAATAATTAACGCCTGAAAAAAAGTATAGCGCTTTATAACATGGTTCAAAGTTAATCCCAGTATCAATTTTAATGTGTAATTTTTCTCAAGTGTTCAAAATTCTAAATCTTAATATCAAAAACTATTTTAGTTATCAATTTAAAGTCAAATAATATTAAAACACTAATATTCTCCAGTATTCATAAAAAACAACAGCCTGAAACAAGAATACTAAGCTCAAAACATCTTAAATATTTGATACATTTATAGTTTAAATATTTTTATTTAAATTATATATATTTATTAATGTACAAAAAATTTAATTTAACAATATATATAGATATAAAAATTATGTATAAAATTTATTATTCATGATATTGATATCCCATGAATTTAAACATAAACACTGTTTAAGTGTTTCGGAGGCCATGCGATTTCTTTTCTTTGTTACGGTGTCCACCCCTCTTGAGAAGACACGCTCGCTCTCAACGGATGTACTTTGCTGCGACAAAAAATCTTTAGCCATCATGAAAAGGTACGGAAAACGCTCAGAATTACAGCTCCACCAATCCAACACTGTAGTCGTTGCTGAGACTACTGGATCAGCTAGGTATTCAGCGATCTCGTTCACCATTGGAACTAACGAGGCTTTCCTAAAAATATAAAATAAATTATTAAAATTAAATATATCAACTTTGAGAAAATTTAAAATAGTTATAGAATATTAAATATATACCTTCTCAGGCTATTTAAGATAGTTATTGACATCATTTCACAATTATCGTCTTTTTCTGATATTTCTGGCGATATATTACACCGGTATTTACCATATAAAGCAATCAATTTTTCATAATAACATTCTTTGTTCATCCATAAAGGTATGAATGTTTTCTTGATACGTGGATCAAGAAAACTACACACATATATTTCGAAATTGTCCATAATATTGATATATTTTTGGCATTTAGCCAACATAGATCTAGACGATTCTACTATAACATTATTATTACTGGTTTCAATACTTGTTACCAGTAATATTTGAATCGTATCTAAATATAGTGCATACATCCCTATTGTAGATGTATTCGTGCTTATCTCGCACGTTATTTTATAAAAAGGATATAAAAAATCCTCTATATCTTTTAACATTCTACTCTCATCTGTATTAATGTAAAAATTTTCATTGATACATCTTTTCCCCATTTTAACAATAGTTATCATAAATTAAACATAAAAAAATTAAATATTAATATTAATACCTTATTAATTTTACTAAGCATGAGATACTTTGAATTCCACCTAGTTGACACATCTAATGGAATTTTGCAATTACAAATATCAACAAAATCCTGCATCAAGGAAGGACTTTTATGAATTTTTTTCACCAAAATCTCAACTTTTTCTAAATCTGTTGAGATTGTTGGCAGTCCTTCTTGTACAATCAAATTAATAATGTGGGCAAGACATCTAATTGTGTTAAAATTTTGGTTATATGTCTCACGAATTAAAGGAATTATGAGCTTTCCCGCCGAAAGCATGTTCGATCCATTATCATGGGTAATGGATGATATTTTATCTATTATTTTGTACTCTGTCATTATTGATAATAATAATTCTTTAATATCTTCACCCGTGTGAGGGTGGGTAAATTCCGTAATTGATAATAAGGCATTAGTTATATTCAATTTATCATTTATATAATGGACCGTTATGGCGATAACTTATTAAATTATTGCTGGTCCATATGTCTGTTGTTATTGCCATCTTATTTTTATAATTATGGAAGGAATTCATAATATTTGTTTTAGCCTCGTTATATATATTGTTTAAATATTTCATAGCAGTTTGCCTGCCCCAAACTTTGGAGGTTTTGTTTAAATATGTAAAGATGTCTTTAAAATTTTTACTATCATACGTTCTAAATGAAATATTTTCATTGATGATATATTTGAGTATTAATTTATTTAAATGAAAATTATCGTCTGTTGTAAGTTTTCTTGCCCCTATAATAATCAGGCAAAGGTGGCGAATCATTGATTACTTCAGGATGTTTGGTTAGAAGATGTTTGCGCAAATTGGCCAAAATAAATTATATATATTATTAATAAATTATATATATTATATATGTCGTATTGGGATATGGTATCATGTGAGATTCGGAATCCCAACGTTGGGATTCAAGATCTTGAATCCCCACGTTTTATTCGGGATCTTTTTGTTTAAATATTTTTATAAAAATATTTAAAAAATATTCCGAATCCCCATGAATAAAAAATAAAATAATATAATTACTTTTTCTTCTCTTTTTTACGGCTGGCACCACATAATTAAAAGGCCAAAATAAGGGATTTAAAAAGGGAATTTAAAAAAAAGTAAATAGTATAAAATTAAGGCATATAATGAATGAAAAGGGATGAGGTTAAGACATTTTTGTTTTAGAAAATATTAAAAAATATATTTATAAAAAATCCGAATTATTGCAACAATTATTCAATGCAATATGGCATTTCATTGAACATTTAAGCAGGGATCCAAACATTTATAACGGTTCAGTATATAAAAAATTATAATGGTTTATTTTTCTGGATGTAATATTGAGTTAGCCGTTCTAAAAAATCAAATATGAATAAGGAAAAATACTATGTATCTTTAGGTTGAGACAAATAAGGTCAGACTCATTTAGAGATTGTTAAAACTTAATTATTTATAACAACGAACAAATTTTAAGTTGAGATTATTTTTTTTTTTAAAAAAGCTAAGGACCAATATATATTTTTATTTAGTTTTTATATTTTTTTTTTACATATTTTTATATAGTTTTAATATTTTAGTGTTTTATCATATTTTTTTAAATTATAACAATATCAATATTATCAAAATAAAATTTTAAAAAATAAAACAAATAACAATGGCAATATTTTGAAGTTTTGGAAGCAGGAAAATTTATTTCCTTTTTTGAGAAAATTAGAGAGTAAAATTTTGTCAGCCCAGGCAAATTCGGCTTCTAGTGAAAGGTTATTTTTCTGTAGCCAATCGCCTATTAGAGGAAAGGCGTACACAATTGAAATAAATAAAATAGACATTCTTCTTTTTCTAAGTAAAAATTTGGATTTATAATATGTATTTATTTTTTGTTATTATGGATTATGGAATTAAAGAAATAAATAGAATAAATTCAATAAAGTGTAAAAAATTATAGCATTAAAGTTTTGAAAAATTTAAAAACACCGTGAATTTTCGGGCGTGAAACAAAATATTGCCTTCGAGTATTTAATGATTTAAAGCATAAAAGTAATACAATATTATCTCTAAAAAATAAAATTTTCTGGTGAAAATATAATTTAATTGTTTTTTTTAAAAAAAGATTCCGAATCCCCTTAAATATTTTTTAAAAAAAAATTTATTTTTGTTATAAATATCTGAACCAGGCGGTTCCAGCAACACAAATTTCTGTAGAAAGGGCTTTTTGTGTTATCGTCACTACGAACAAAAAGGAATCTATTTATACTTGAAAATATATAGCTTATATGTTCAAATAAATATTTAAAAATGAGTTATTTTGAATCTTATATATTTTTTTTATATATAATTCATAAATGCTTATAATAAAAATAAATTAAAAGATGGTGTTGCTTCAATAAAAAAAAATTTCTAACCGTAATGAACCTTTATAATTAGCTGAACCGAACGGAACCTTTATATAAATTCCTTCTCAAGCACCGTAACCCAAAACGTAACCATTATAATTTTTTATATACTGAACCGTAACCAAACTGAACCGTTATAAATAACGGTTCGGGTCCCTGCTTAAATGTTGCAATAATTCGGATTTTTTGTAAATATATTTTTTAAAACAAAAAAGTCTTAACCTCATCCCTTTTCATTCATTATATTTCTTAATTTTATACTATTTACTTTTTTTAAAAATTCTCTTATTAAATCCCTTATTTTGGTTTTTTAATTATATGGTGCCAGCCGCAAAAAAGAGAAGAAAAAGTAATTATATTTTATTTTTATTCATGGGGAAAAATATTTAAAAAAAAGATCCCGAATAAAAACGTGGGGATTCCGAATCCCACATGATTCCCCAATACGACATATATATTATTAAATAAATCAAAAGAAACTATATTCTAAACCCTGCCTCCTTTCGATTATTCAAACATTTGAATGTTGATGCATAATGCACTAACTAATAAAAATTTTAATACTGATATATTACCTATCATTAATGTTAAGCCCGATTTGATCGATTTTTAAAAAGACCTGAATAATATTATGTAATCATGGAGATTTTGCTCATAGATGACAGATAGGTTTTTATTTTACCAATCTCGAGGCTTACTTATTATTTTGCTAAAATCCTAATTTGGCCATTTTTAAGAAATCGAAAGGGGTCGGCCGAAAAGTGATTGATTTGACAATGACCCTACAAAGAAGTATTAAATAATACTAAGAATTAATACCTATTTTGTTGTTAATAAGCTAAGTTACAATCAGAAATTAATAAATAAAATATATCAGGGGGTTAGATCGTATTTTAATTTTTTTATATATACCGCCGGGCTGGGCCTAAAATTATTTATAAAAAAATATCCGAACCGGGCCGGTCATATATATCAAATTAAATATTTAAAATCGCTTTTATTAGCTAAAAAATCTATTATAAATATAATATATTTTAAAAAAATCCGGGCCGGGCTAGCCGTATATTGTAAATTAAATATTTGTAATACCTATTATTAGCTATAAAAATCTATTATAAATAGAACTGTATTTATATTGATATAAAATTTATAAAATATAATTTAAAAATATCCTAAATAAAAAAATATATGTATATTATTTTAAAAATAAAATAAATTAACCAATCACAAAAGAACAATAATATATCAAAAAAAAATAACATAAAAAACATTTAAAAAAATAACAAAAAAATTTAATATAAAAGTCCGAGTCAAAAAAACGACCCAAACTCTGGGTCGGGGTCGCGACGTTTGAACAACATAATAATGAGCCCCTCCAAAAAAATAGTAACCTAACTTAATATTCTAAATAATTAATATTAAGTATAAATTATTACCTTTTTTGAAAAATATAGCCAGGTTTATATATTGAATATATTTTCTATATTTTAATTAGGTTTAAAATAATAAAAAATTAGAGTAAAAAATAAAAAGATAGGTAAATTTAGCACTTAAATAAGATAAAATAGGCCATTATGAAGTAATAATTAAATCTTTATAAGCAAATATCGCAAAATTGACAGAGCTGTACCGTCATAAAAATTAAAATTTTTTTAATTTATTTTTTTATATATTGAAAATAAATAAGTTATTATCCACTTTTAGCTTAAAAATATTTAAAAACTGGAGGAAAGCAAAACAATTCTAGACCAACATTAAAATCCTAAAAACCCCGAAATATTTTATGTTTTTTTAAATATTAAAAAACATTACTGCCATAAGGAATAATTTCTTTTTAAATTTGAAAATTTAATTTAATGTAACTATATAAAAACAAAAATTTATTAAACTTGTAGCGGTAGTGGAACGATATATTTTTTCGCAATGATTGCATTTTTTGTGATATTTGGACTATAATTATAATTTGATTTAATATTGAAACTACTATTAATCGCAGAAGAATTTAAATCCTGTTCTATTAGTGAATCCGAAAAAGGCTCCATCTAAAATTATAAATATATTAAAATAAAGGTTATAATTGCATAAAATCGAAATAATATCATAAAGGTTTATGGTTATTGATTTACTTGATTTTCTCTAGTTGACCTTGCTGGTGTAGAATTAGAACTTTGAGACATCACACTAAGAAAAGTTTTATATAAAAATAATATTTAAGAAATGATTTAAATTGGACAACTTTTATTAATAAAATTTATGTTAATAATATTAAATTATAATTTAAAAAAAAAATAATGAATAAATAAAAAAATTTAGATTTATACCCCTAAAAATAATTAAAAAAAATTTGGAAAGTTAAAAAAAATGATTATTAATCATATCCCTATCCCTAACAATGAAGAAAAGAAAAAATCTCAACAAATTTGAAATAAAATATCTTTTATAATTTTAGAATTTAAATAGTCACTTCACTTCCATATGGAATTTTTAAACTAATAAAACAATAAATTTTTTATATAAGTATTTGCGATTCCGGATGCATTTTTTCAATTAAAATATGAATTTTTTTAAATATAATTTAATAATTTAGGCGAGCCATATTTTTCATAAATGTAGTGTTAAGTCGAGTTTTTTTAAGTCGTACTGTAATTCTGAGCGTTTTCCGTACCTTTGCATGATGGCTAAAGATTTTTTGTCGCAGCAAAGTACATCCGTTGAGAGCGAGCGTGTCTTCTCAAGAGGGGTGGACACCGTAACAAAGAAAAGAAATCGCATGGCCTCCGAAACACTTAAACAGTGTTTATGTTTAAATTCATGGGATATCAATATCATGAATAATAAATTTTATACATAATTTTTATATCTATATATATTGTTAAATTAAATTTTTTGTACATTAATAAATATATATAATTTAAATAAAAATATTTAAACTATAAATGTATCAAATATTTAAGATGTTTTGAGCTTAGTATTCTTGTTTCAGGCTGTTGTTTTTTATGAATACTGGAGAATATTAGTGTTTTAATATTATTTGACTTTAAATTGATAACTAAAATAGTTTTTGATATTAAGATTTAGAATTTTGAACACTTGAGAAAAATTACACATTAAAATTGATACTGGGATTAACTTTGAACCATGTTATAAAGCGCTATACTTTTTTTCAGGCGTTAATTATTCACTATTTTATTAAGAAGAAAATTATGAGAGCAATTTTTCTCATAGATTATAAAAAGGTATAGATATCTATTATCGTAATTTCAGGATTAGTCAATATTTTTCTTGCTAAATAGGCTTAAAACGAGAGATTTTAAATAATAAATGCAATATAAAAATTATTAAGATATATTTATAATTAATTCTAAAATCTTAATCCTTTAAATTAATATTTAGAAATCTACACAATCTAGTTTCCAATATAATTTAAAATGTCATCGATAGAGATTGATATAAAAGATATTGGTGCAGATAATATATACAAAGTTATTTCTCTGTACAATGGTATGTAATTTCCTTCATGACATGAGATATCGCATAAAATTTATTCTCGAAAAAAAAACAAGGTATAAATATCATTGTATGATGTGCCAAGTAACTTTTATCCTAACTAGTAACTTCAAAGATTTAAGAATTTTATTATAAATTAAAATTACAAGAAATATATTAGCATCTCATTTTATCACTTAAAAATATTATGTACCTTACTACTCGTATATATAATAACCATTTTTTGTCCCTTATCTATGATACATCCTCACTGATGTTTTAATTTAACATGTTTAGGATATATATTTTTAGCTATTTCTAAAATAATTGTTAAAAGTTCAAAAATAACGATTATGACAATTGTCACCTATCTATGATACATCCTCACTGAATTTTTAATTTAACATGTTTAGAATATATATTTTTAGCTATTTCCTTTAAAAAAATTTGAAAAAGTTCAAAAATAACGATTATGACAATTGTCACCTATATATGATACATCCTCACTGAATTTTTAATTTAACATGTTTAGAATATATATTTTTAGCTATTTCCTTTAAAAAAATTCGAAAAAGTTCAAAAATAGCGATTATGATAATTGTCACCTATATATGATACATCATCACTGAATTTTTAATTTAACATGTTTAGAATATATATTTTTAGATATTTCCTTTAAAAAAATTAGAAAAAGTTCAAAAATAGCGATTATGACAATTGTCACCTATATATGATACATCCTCACTGAATTTTTAATTTAACATGTTTAGAATATATATTTTTAACTATTTCCTTTAAAAAAATTTGAAAAAGTTCAAAAATAGCGATTATGACAATTGTCACCTATATATGATACATCCTCACTGAATTTTTAATTTAACATGTTTAGAATATATATTTTTAGCTATTTCCTTTAAAAAAATTGAAAAAAGTTCAAAAATAACGATTATGACAATTGTCACCGATCTATGATACATCCTCACTGAATTTTTAATTTAACATGTTTAGAATATATATTTTTAGCTATTTCCTTTAAAAAAATTTGAAAAAGTTCAAAAATAGCGATTATGACAATTGTCACCTATCTATGATACATCCTCACAAATTTTAAATTTAACATGTTTAGAATATATATTTTTAGCTATTTGCTTTAAAAATTTGAAAAAAGTTCAAAAATAACGATTATGACAATTGTCACCTATCTATGATACATCCTCACTGAATTTTTAATTTAACATGTTTAGAATATATATTTTTAGCAATTTGCTTTAAAAAAACTCAAAAAAGTTCAAAAATGGCGATTATGACAATTGTCACTTATCTATGGTACATCTTCACTGAAATTTTGATTTAACATGTCTACAATATATATTTTCATCTATTTCATTTAAAAAAGTTCAAAAATAACCATCATAACAAATGGCTCTTTTCTATGGTGCATCTTCACTTAAAAATTTTAAAAAATAACTATGATGAATAGTTAATCCAGAGCATTATAATTTAAAGAAGCTTTAAGTAACTTTCCCGCCTATAATATTAATATATACTAAATGTTATTTGACTTTTGGTCAAAAAAAATGATCTAGATATTGAGTTAAGGGTGAAATAAAGCAACCCTAACTTTAAGTCATCTTTAAAAAAAAAGATCCATATTTTGGGTCGGATTGAATAAAACGACACGATGTTTGAGTCTGAGTCAGAAAAACGACCCAAACTTTGAGTTGGAGTCGAAAAATACGATCTAAACTTCAAGTTTGAGTCAAAAAATACGATCTAAACTTCAAGTTTGAGTCAAAAAATACGACCCAAACTTCAAGTTTGAGTCGAAAAATATGACCCAAACTTCAAGTTTGAGTCGAAAAATACGACCCAAATTTCAAGTTTAAGTCGAAAAATACAACCCAAATTTTGAGTCGTGTCACAACGACAAGTTGTCATTGTGCATCAAAACCTAAATATAAAAATAGAAAACAAATATATATATATAAAAAGGAAATTAATAATAATTAGGAATCACGAAATCATAAAATCAACTTTAATTCTTTATTCAAAATTATAATAGTAAAAATCATAAAAAAATAAAATAAAATTAAATAAAATAAAATTAAAAAAATTAATAATTTAAAAAAAACAAAGATTGTTTATCTCGTAAAAATTTGCCTTTTTATACTCTTTTATAACTATTCAAATATAATCTTTTTATCACGCGTTATAACAATAAATCCACAAAAATTCTTTATGCAAATTACATAAAGTACAACAAAATCCAAAAGAAATCTTTATGCAAATTCTAACATTCACAACACCTCCCTACTTAAATTAGACCCAACATTCTGCGAATGATCAATCTTCTTTCGATCTCGACTTATTCTTCTTAATTTTTGCTGTCTTCTAAGTTCTAACCGAAGGCTTTGTCGCTTGAAATTTTTGAACTCTATCTGTGCTTGTCACCCTGGGAAATGATCAGCTTTTTATCTCTGTAGGCCACTGACGAACTTGATAAACGCTTGTTTTCCACGATCCACTCTTGATGAACGATTATCGATGCCATCCAGTTTCATCGTAGCTTGCTTGTTTTCTATCATTCTCTTGTAATCCACGATTAGCTTTTTATCTCGATAAACGATTGGTCTGCGATAAACGATGGTTTTCACGAATTCTTGTTCCTATGATTGTCGATTTCCGTATCTTAGACTCAAGTCTCGATAATAATTGGCTGTTATTGATCCGCGATTAACTATTGTAGCATAACGTCTTAACCCTCTTTTCTATCAATTTGCTTGTTTTCCCCCTTTCTCTTGTAATTGATTGGTTGTATCTATCTTTCAGACTTTCGGGTCTTCTACGACAGTTTGCCCTTGCTGAGATATCGGGTAATCACAATCTACTTCTACCTGAAATAATCTATTTACATATCTACATTTATCTCCTCTAAACTAATTCTGCCTTTAATAAATGGCGTAAATTATACTAAATCTTAAATTTTATAATACGTAGCAAAATATAATAAATTATATAAATATATCACCTTCTATCACCCCTTTCCCCTTAATGAAGCCTAGACCCATATTTCCATTGAAAAATATACTTGTACTCATCCTTTAGCTATAGTTTTTTTTTTTAAAAAAAAACTGCTGAAATATATAAATCTCTTTTCATACATACGTTGTTGAGAAATCAATGACATCTAATCATATAAGTTTTCATACTTACGTTTATGAACAACCTCTTAACTCTAATCACTATGGTTTTCACCCCACGTCTTTGAAGAACTTATGAAATCTAATCATTATAACTTTTCGCACAACCGTTGTTGAAAACTGATATGTATATTTCTAAAGCATGTTTTTCTTTCTGTTATTATTAGAATAATGTTGCATAATTGTCTCAAATCTTATTTATGATTCAAAAAAATAAAAATCCGATCTCAAATTGAGCTCGATTGCGGCATAAATTTTCTAATGACGAAAAGCCGATTCTCTCTATGAAGATTTTTTGGTTAATCTACAACCTAATATACTAATTCACATTAATCCTTGAGGCTGTTTTATCTCTCGCAGCCCTTAAAATAAGTTAAACGTAAATCTTCAATAAGAATTTAATCAACTATTTCCTAACAATAAAGTTATATTCTAATCTTATTCACCGAATTTTTTAATTATTATATCTCAGCAACCTATTAGTTAAATATTAACTTTCGCAATTTATGTTTCTATTTCTTTGTCAAAGTTATTTCTAGTGATCACTTGATAATAATTCTAAAATCTAAAATATCATAGTCTTTATTAGTTTCAAAACCTTTGTCTTTAATTTTAGATTTTATATTCCTACATAAACATAATCTTAACCACATAATTTTTCCCTTTCATCTTTATTTACATATTTTTCTTACGTTCTTCTGGAATTTTTTTTTTTTGTATTAGAATACAGTTTGACACATCTCCTTGTTGCCGGTCACAGACTGAAGGTTATTAAGGGCCGGTCTCCTCCGCTCTTCGGCACCACTGTCACAACGACAAGTTTTGTCATTGTGCATCAAAACGAAATCATAAAATCAACTTTAATTCTTTATTCAAAATTATAATAGTAACAATCGTAATAAAATAAAATAAAATAAAATATAATTAAAAAAATTAATAATTTTAAAAAAAAACAAAGATTGTTTATCTCGTAAAAATTTGCCTTTTTATACTCTTTTATAACTATTCAAATATAATCTTTTTATCACGCGTTATAACAATAAATCCACAAAAATTCTTTATGCAAATTACATAAAGTACAACAAAATCCAAAAGAAATCTTTATGCAAATTCTAACATTCACAACAAGTCGGAGTCGAAAAATACGACCCAAATTTCAAGTTTGAGTCGAAAAATACAACCCAAATTTTTAGTCGGAGTCGTAAAAAACGACCCATATTTTGGGTCGAGGTCGTTTTTTTCGGCTTGGACTTGGGCCGGAGTCGAAAAAAACGACCCATTTTTTGGGTCGAAGTCGAAAAAAACGACCCAAACTTTGAGTCGGAGTCGAATAAA
Source organism: Gordionus sp. m RMFG-2023 (assembly GCF_954871325.1). Taxonomy (NCBI): domain Eukaryota; kingdom Metazoa; phylum Nematomorpha; class Gordioida; order Chordodea; family Parachordodidae; genus Gordionus; species Gordionus sp. m RMFG-2023. Next base: position 22,165,631 of record NC_088775.1, read on the forward strand.
ACGACCCGAGCTTTGGGTCGGGGTCGCGACTCGCGGCGTTTTAACAACACTACTTTCCTGTAGTACATCTTCACTGAAATTTTAATCTAACATGTTAACAATATCTATTTTTACCCATTTGCCTTAAAAAAAATTAAAAAAGTTCAAAAATAACGATTATAACAATTGTCACTTTTCTATGGTACATCTTCATTGAAATTTTGTTTTTACATCTTAATAATAAAAATTATAACCTATTTACGACACAATAAATCAAATAAGTTTAAAATAACGATTATTACAATTGTCACTTTTTTGTGTTACTTACATTACATCTTTATTGAAATTTTAATATAAATTTTTTTTTTACCCATATATGTCAAAAAAAGTTTTAAAAAAAATAACGATTATGAAAATTGTCGGTACATCTTTATTGAATTTTTATTTTAATTTAACATGCTTATACTAACCCATTTACTTTAAAAATAATATCAAAAAAATAATAATTTACTATAACATTATAAAATATGAAGATCTTTGAAGATCGTTGCTCACAATATTTTAAAAATAAAAGATCTTCAAATTTTACGATCTTCACTCGATCTTTGAAGATCGTTGCTCAAAATTTTTTAAAAATAAAAGATCTTCAAATTTTCAGATCTTCAAAGATCTATGAGCGAGATCTCGCTCAAAAATCTTCAATGAAGATCTTTGCAATATAATAACAATTTGCATTCAATTTTTAAAGCCATCTATTTAAAAATAATATTATAAATTAAACATCTTATTATTCATCCCACGATGGATGTACTTTTCTTCCCTTTTTTACATGTTTTTAGGAAAATCTATTTTTTTTTTCTTATTTGAAAAATCGAGTTAAATTTTTAATACAAGTATATTTTTGATGTTATTACAATATACCAACTCGAGGTGACACATTAATGCATAAAATCTTAATTGTTTTCATCATATCATTCTGGTTAAAATATTTCATTTCTAATATGTCATCCTTGCCGTGTAAATAACATAAGGCTTCAATATATTTACATAATGTGTTCTAAAGATTTTTAGTGTTTTTGATTTATCAATTTATCTAACAAAATTCTGATATGAGTTAACATCGTGAGTGTCATGGCTATGGCTGCAAATTAACCATCATCTATTATTTGTGTGGCAATGTAAGTTAAGATTATCACTACAGCTGCTGAGTGCATATGATTGCTTATTTTAGATAAACAATAATAATCATATGTGTAGTCGTTTATATATCATTAAAAATGGAAGATAATCTTTTAGAAATTTAATCTCACAATAATTTTCTCTATTACTTATCTAGCTTCCATCATATCATCTAAGAGGAAAACCATATAGTTTGATTTCGATTGGTCATTTATAATCTCTTCTTCAAGAATTGATGATTTGGTAAAGCCAATAAATTTTTTCTTATTATTCCCATAGGCGTAGCCGAGGGGGGGAGTCAAGGGGAAATCCCCCCTCTATCAGAAATTTATCACTTTTTGATAATATCATATTAAGCTAATAAAAAATATCCCCCTTTGTCCTCCCCTCCCTCCCTGACCCTCAAAATGTATGCATATATCTTAAACAAAAATTTGAAAGAAAGAATGTAAAAGTGGATATTTTTTTATAAAACTATTCATCATAATTTATATATTTTTGGAAAAAAGCATTTATATATATAAAAAGTGAACCAATAATGTTTTTTAAGAAATGGAATATAAGACAAAGATAAGTCTTAAGACAAAAGTGAAATGTATTATAATTATTAATAATAGATCCATAAAATTACTAAATAATATAATATATCAAATATAATTATTTATAAAGTGAGTAATTTTAATTAAATTTAATAAAAAAAATTAAAGCACAAAACAAACAGTGGAATATTATATGTCATAGATTTACAGTATATTTAATTTTATCAATTATCATATGATATTCAAGTAATTTTTACCAATATAGCGAATTATATATTTTACAGAAAACTATAAAATATTGATGACATCAGAAAATATTTTTTAAAGACATTGTGGGATGAATAATATCAAGATTAATTTTTAATATTATTTTTTATTTCAAATAAATAGATGGCGTTAAATAATTGAATGCAAATTGTTGCTATATTTATTATCAAGAGCATTAGTAAAATTTGTTAAAATATTAACTGTAATATATTCTCTAACTATCAAATATGTCTGTAAAAGTATAATAGAGGAATATCAAATATATGATTACTTACTTTTTATAAATAAATTTCTTATACTTGTTTGGAATAAATTATTACCATGCGTTTATATTAATATATATACAAATAATTTATTATATTTTATATAAACTAATAAAAATATATTTCATATTTGTTCCAGGCTTATTTTTTTTTTATTAAAATTAACCTCCTATCTTGTAAAAATATTTTATGACTAAATATAGACTAATGTAACCCGGCCAAAGGCCCGCCCAAAATGGGGTCTGGAGTCGAAGCCCCCAGTAATTTTTTAATTACCCCCCCCCCCTCCCCTTAGGAAAATCCTGGTTACGCCTATGATTATTCCATTCTATAAAACATTGTCTAAAATAGTAATAGAGTTATATTAGTTAAATGATCTTTTGTCAATATAAGTTGCTAAGAATTGTATTATATTATGTAGTTTAAAACCATTATCAATTGAGGCATATGTATGAATTAATTAACCTTTTATATCACTTGTAATTCTTTAGACGCAAAATTTTTTTATATCAGCTAACGAAAATATTTTATACTCTAAGCTAACGAAAATATTTTATACTCTAATATTATTTTTAACAATGTCTTGCATTGTTTTAATTGTTTATATGCTAGTTATGCATAATATAATAAGTGACAAAATATGAAATTCAGAATAGTTGTTCAGAGTTAGCAATAATATATCCGGCCGAAGTCCGGACCGCAAATTAGGGGGTATGGGGGCTTTGCCCCCCATAAATTTTTTTTAGTAGCCCCCTGAGATTGTAAAAGCTAGCGACGCTTCTGCTTTGGCTGTATGAATTTAACAAGGAAAATAAGATTAACAAATATTTATGTTTTTGGTCTAATGGTCCATGATTTTATTAAACGCAGCGATTTCTATTTCTTACGTTTTTATTTCTAACTCAATATCTTTTGTATTAAATAAAACAGATCAGATCACAATTACGCATTTGAAATTTACCTTTGCTTAATTATGTAGGTTAGAATCCCATAATAGTTAATTATTTTAAGTTTGGAATATTTTAAATAACATCATACTAAATTAGGAAAAGGATGAAATTCTTAATTATTATTTCTATTTGCTTTATAACATGTTAATTTATTTACGAAAATCCATTTTCACTTATATTAAAGAAAAAATTATCATAATTTATACACTTTAATATATTACTATTATTAATATGTTCATTTAAACATAAATTTTATGTAAATCCTTTTCACTGTTATTTATGTTTTATAATATTTTATTTATAAATACAATTTTTCTTAAATATAATTACTGCTCTTTATTTCATAATAACTGTTAAAGTTATGAAAAAAAAAGAGTTTTTTTTATTTTATTATTTGAATATTAAAATGAGAGATGAATAAAAAAATTATCCTTAACGAACATGAATGTACGGAGAATATGATTGTTTATTTTAAATTTTGCATATAAAATTTTTTTTTGAATATTAATTTTTGTTATTAACATATAAAAACCCGTTATCCTTAACGAACTTGAATGTACGGAGAATACTTTTGTTTATTTTAATTTTGCATATAAAATTTTTGGAATATTAATTTTTTTTTATTAACATATAAAAACCCGTATTTTGTGAATCGAAAGATCATTATTATTTTTTTTTAAGTAGTTTGGATTAATAAAATTGGAGTAATAAAATTGGATTAATAAAATTGGAGTAATAAAATTAGATTAATAAAATTGGAGTAATAAAATTGAACCACTAAATATTTATATATTAATATTTATCTTACTAATCATACCAAAAACATCGAAATTCAACACTGGTCCGAAGAGTAAACATACTCAGGGAACGTAGATATTCAGTCTAATAAATAGACTATACAATTAAATTTAGAAGAAATAAATTGTGATTAGAAGTCAATTTTTTGTATATATCAGCGTATTTAAGGTTAAAAAAAAGAAGAAATAATATATATATATATTTTCTGTTTTTTTATTTGTAATGTTGGAAAATATAATGGTAATAATATTTTCGGTAATAGTTGTAGCATTTTTATTAGGTTTAATTTTAGGTAGAAATACATCGTACATAAAAATAGAAAATAAAGAATTAGATAAGATAAAAAATATATTAAATGAGGAAAATAAGGAGAGAAACATAAACATTTCTAGAAGTACAGAGATTTTCAGACGAATTAGTTGCCATAGTGTGGTCAGTCAGGCCATATGTCGCGTGATTGTGATTTAACAAAGGATTTGAAATGCGCGAGATGTGGCAAGAATGGCCATGTAGCTATAAGATGCAGAGTAAACAATTTGATTTTAAGGTGCAATATTTGTGGCCAGGATGGACACACTCAAGAGAAATGTAACAAATGACTAAGAAAGAAATATTTTAATAATGAATTTTATAATAATAATAATTTTTTTAATGTTGATAATTTGGTAGCAAATAGGAATAAATATTTTAATTTTAATAATAAATTTGGTAATAATGGTTTTTCTAATTTTAGTTCAGGTAAGAATAAGCATTTTAATTTTAATGATAGATTTGATAATTATAATAATTTTTTTAATTTTAATAATTGTAGTAAAAATAAGTATTTTAATTTTAATAATGATAGTTTGGATAATGTTGATAGTGCAAGTAAGATTAATTATTGTAATAAGAACGATAAATTTTGTGATAGTAAAAAGTGTTTTAACATCGATAATTATAATTCAAGCGATATTAATAGAAGTGATATAAAAATAAAAAGTAGAGATTTTGAAATATATAGAATTAAAAATGCAACTTGTGTAGATGTACGAAAAATGGAATTAGAGAATTTTTTAATGAAGAATAGATGCCCGAGAGTAAAGATAAATATGGATGAAGCAGAAATTAGTTTGATAAGTATTAAGGATTTTATGAAATTTTGGCCAGAGAAAGAATTTGTTACAAAAAAGATAAGAGCCAAACAATTGGATGGTAGCGTGGTGAAAATTTTAGGGTATTATAGGGTAAGGTTACCAGGAGTTAATATAAGTATAAATTTGTGGATAACTACGTTGAAAATTGAACCAATTTTAGGTTGGTTCAATTTAAGAACGTTAGGTCCAATTTATTGGTGGAATTTTTTCGAAACTATCCCTGTAGGTAATGATGAAAATAGTGAAATAATAAGGAGTGATTTTGAGAAAATTAAGTTACCTAGTATAGAAGATAAACAAGAATTAGTTCTCGATAAACTTAGAAATCGAACTACAGAATTTGTTGATAACAGTGAAATAATAAGGAGTGATTTCGATAGATTTAAGTTACCTATGATAGAGAATAAACAAGAATTAGTTCTCGATAAACTTAGAAATCGAACACCAGAGTTTTTGATTAAATATAGAGATAAGAGAATAACATTTCAAGAGATATAAAGTCTTTAGAGGTAACACCCGTTGAAATCAACAAACAGATAATTAAGAAGACAGTAGAACTGGAAGAGATTATCGAAAATAAATACAGCCATGAAATAAGTATGATTGTAGATCAGTACTTGGAGGTTTTTAAAGAAGAGTGACACTAAAAGATGTTGAAGTAAATATAAAATTATTAGAAAATTACCAGCCTAAATTTTGTGGAGTAAGGAGATTGCCCTTTTCTTGGTTAAAAGAAGTCGATAAAGAATTAAATAAATGGTTAAAAGAAGGCATAATACGACCTATAGCGCATAGTGAGTGGGCGACACCGTTAGTCCCCATTAGAAAAGCAGATAATAGTTTAAGATTATGCATAGATTATAGAGTTTCGTTAAATCCATGGATTAGCACAGTTAGTTATCCATTACCGAGGATAGAACAATTATTAGCAAATCTAGGAGCAACAATTTTTTTGAAGATTGATTTTTCTAACGCTTATTTACAGATTAAAGTGAACGAGAACACGAGTAAGATGTTGACAATTATGAAGCATAGAGGATTATTTGCACTTTGTCGCTTACCATTTGGTTTGAAAGTTTCGGATGCGATAATTCAGAGAACAATGACTTCTTTATTTCAAGGGTTAATGGGAATTATGTATTATTTAGATGATGTTTTAATATCAGGTAGAACCGAAGAACATAATTCTAGATTAGTTATGGTGTTAGATATAATATTAGAGAATGGTTTAGCGAATATGAAGAAAAGCGTTTTGGGAGTAAGAGAAATAAAGTACTTAGGACACTTTATAAAAGTAAACGTAATTACTTCGATTGCCAAAAATTTAGACAAGATAGTAAACATGAGAGCGCCAAATAATAAGTCTGAATTACAGTCATTTTTAGGAGCTACAAATTATTACCATCGTTTTATTCAAGATTTAGCTGAAATTGCTACACCATTATATAGTCTATTAAAGAAAAATAAAAGGTTCGAGTGGGGAGCAGCACAGGAAGAAAGTTTTAAAAAATTGAAGATAAAGTTGTTAGAGAAACCTATGTTGATGTGCTTTAATGAGGAATTAGATATGTTTTAGCAGTGGACGCATCTAATGAAGGTATAGAAGGAGCTTTATCACAAGTAGTTGATAATGTAGAAAGACCGATTTTATTTGTGTCAAGACAGTTTAATAAGGCTGAAAGAAATTATTCAACTATAGAAAGGGAAGCCTTAGCAGTCAAGTTTGGTTTAACCAAATGTAGAGAGTATTTGTTAGGCCGGAGATTTTTGTTATATACAGATCACAAACCGCTGGTAGGGCTTTTTAAAAGAGATAATAAGGAGTTGATGATGTCACCAAGGTTACAGAAATGGCTGATGTTGTTAGGGAATTTTGATTTCGAAATAAGATTCAGAGCGGGTAAACAAAATTGTTTACCAGATATATTATCGAGATTATGTGATAAGGACTTAGAAGACAAGGAAATAGAGCCAATAATAAATAGTTTAGAATATAGTGAAGAAGAGGAACTAAATAGTAATGTGATAAGAGCTTTAAAGATAGACACAAGAGAAAGGCAGATAACTTTAGAGCTAGTAGACATGATTTCCCAGCAGGATGAAGAATTAATGAGAATTAGAGCCTGTTTGAAGGGAGATAAAGAATGGGAAGATAGAGACCAGGCCTTTAAAAACAGTAGAGGTGAATTGAATATAGAAGACAATTGTTTAATGAGAGGATATCGTTTAGTGATACCAAGTCGGTTAAGGAAAGACATGTTAGCAGCCGTACATACAGGACATCAGGGCATAGAAAAAATGAAGAATAAGGCGAGGGAATACATTTAGTGGCCCAGAATGAATAATGAAATTGAAGAATTAGCTAAGAGTTGTGAAACATGTAATAAGTGTGCGAATGTACCTGCAAAAGTTAGGGGAGACAAATGGCCAGAACCCTGTGAAAGAATACACGTAGATTTTTTAGAATATGAAAGGAAGAAATATTTTATAATGGTAGATGCAGGTTCGAAATGGATAGATTGCCAACAGGTATCTGGTCTGACGACGAAAATAGCATTGAATAGGGTAAAAGACTTCGTAAGTAAATATGGATTAATGAAGACCTTAGTATCAGATGGTGGTCCAGCATTTATAGGCAGAGATTTTGACAAATTTTGTGATAGAAGGAAGATTGAGCATTTATTAGCACCACCACATTACCCGAGAAGTAATGGACAAGCGGAGAATGGTAGCTCTAGTTAAGAGTTGGTTAAAAAAGGAAAAATATGGAGAAGGAAAATGGTGGTTATTACTATTAGCGTACAACAATACCAAGAGAAGCAAAGGAACTCACCAGCAGAGATATTTTTAGGTAGAAAAACTAGAACTGAATTAGATTTTCTGAAAGAAAGAAAGAATAGAACAAAAAGAAGTTATAATTAATGACAGATATAAGATCGGAAGCCTAGTTTGGATACTACTTTTTGATGGCCCAGTGGGGGAAAGGTATAGTGAAGAAGAATATAGGAAAGAAGGTGGAGGTAGAAATTGAAGGAAGAGTATGATTAGTTTCGAGGCATATTAAACAATTAAGACCTAGGTGTCTAGGTTAGGAATAAATGGCGGTGTGAATCAATTAATTTGCTTTGATGTTGAGAATGCTGATAGACATAATTGATTTGTTTTTTAACAAATCTGCGAGTTATGAGAATCATGATGTTGAGAATGCTGATAGACATAATTGATTGGTTTTTTAACAAGTCTGCGAGAGTTATGAGAATCATGATGTTGAGAATGCTGATAGACATAATTGATTTGTTTTTTAACAAGTCTGCGAGAGTTATGAGAATCATGATGTCGAGAATGCTGATAGACATAATTGAGTGGTTTTTGTAACAAGTCTGCGAGAATTATGAGAATCATGATGTTGGGAATGCCGATAGACATAATTGATTTGTTTTTTAACAAGTCTGCGAGAGTTATGAGAATCATGATGTTGAGAATGCTGATAGACATAATTGATTTGTTTTTTAACAAGTCTGCGAGAGTTATGAGGATCATGATGTCGAGAATGCTGATAGACATAGTTGATTTGTTTTTTAACAAGTCTGCGAGAGTTATGAGAATCATGATGTTGGGAATGCTGATAGACATAATTGATTTGTTTTTTTAACAAATCTGTGAGAGTTATGATAATCATAATGTTGACGTATGATGTACACAATTAGTGGAATAGGTCGGCTGAAGGGATGAACAATTTGATATTACATCTGACATAAGATAAGAGAGAATGAGAGAGGTATAAGTTAGTACGAGAATAATTATAGTATTTAGAATTAGGAAGTAGGTGAATTATATGAGATAAATAAATGATAATATATAGTATATTTTTAGCTTAAGTCCGTTATAGATGGCTTTGTACGGGCAACTTTATTATTAAGATAGAAATTAGGATGGTTGATGGATCGGCAGAATCTAGAAGATGGGTAGACGCAGCCAGAGAAGAGGCGCAGACCAGGTATGGAGATATAACGGTAGACAGACCCGTAGGCTGGTCATACAATCGTGGAAGAGAACGGGATTGGGGATCTCGAAGAATGTCGTGCTGGTATTGTAGGGGAGATCATATTTTACGGAGGTGTCCCACGATTAGCGCAGACAATAACATATTAGTGTCGTAAATGATACATTTTGTAGTGTAATGTCAATCATTTTATATATATATATTTGTTTATTTTTGTATATAGTTAAAAAAATGTCAGTCATTTTTTTTATATATTAGAGATCGATATATATTGTAGATTTTTTTGATAAAGAATTACTTCTTTTTTTTTAATTTTTATAAAACTTGATCAATTATTTGACTTATGATGATTAATATTTTTATTAATAAAGATATATGACTAAAGTCCTTTAGAACGTTTCCTAGAATTCTTAATTTAGCTTTCTAATTTGAGTTTCCTTTCCGTGTTTCTTGTATTTTATAATTCTTAATTTAGCTCTCTAATTTGGTAGTTTCCTTTCTGTGTTTATTCTTATTTTAGAATTTCGTCTTATATATTTTTTCATATAGTTAACTTTAAACATTTTTGACAATTAGCAGTACAGGAGGAAGAACCGATGGGAGGACAAGGTAGCAGTTTATGAGTGGTAGAATCAAGTCAAGTAAAAAGGTGTTAAAGTTATGAAAAAAAAGAGTTTTTTTATTTTATTATTTGAATATTAAAATAAGAGATGAATATAAAAATTATCCTTAACGAACTTGAATGTACGGAGAATATGATTGTTTATTTTAAATTTTGCATATAAAATTTTTTTTTGAATATTAATTTTTGTTATTAACATATAAAAACCCGTTATCCTTAACGAACTTGAATGTACGGAGAATACTATTGTTTATTTTAATTTTGCATATAAAATTTTTTTGAATATTAATTTTTTTTTATTAACATATAAAAACCCGTATTTTGTGAATCGAAAGATCATTATTATTATTTTTACATAGTTTGGAGTAATAAAATTGAATCACTAAAGGTATTATTTATATATTATATATTAATAATTATCTTGCTAATCATACCAAAAACATCGAAATTCAACAACAACTTTAATATAATCCTTATAAACTTTAACTAAGATGTAAGGTTAAATTTAATTTCACCAAGCCAACACTAAATTAAAACATGTTTAAATAGGGTAAGGGCATTTTTAACTATCTTTTCCACTCTTTATAGGCGTTTAAGAATAAATAGTTTCTTGCGCGCACAAGTAGCTGCAGCTTGCCTCAAAAATTGATGATGATTCTTCTCACTTTAAAGTGATCCCCATATTCAGCGCCTACATGAGCGGGAGGGGTTGGAGTTGGCATTCTGAGAGGTGTGGGGGGATAGACTATGGGTAGGATAAATTTAATAGAGGGTTATCTATTAAATTTTTAGAATAGGGCAAAATGTATTAGCGTAAAAATATAATTTTTATTACAAACCCATTATAATAAAACGATATTGCTAAACATCAATCAAATTTATATATGGCACACATTTATAGACATAATCAAAATAAAACTATTTCTCAATCATTTTTGCTATCCTTTTAAATGTAATTTAAAATGGTTAAAAATTCTATCAGTAAATTTATATTAGTGTCAAATAAAATATTATAATAATGCATTCATTATAAATGAGATAATTTTTAACTGAATTCATGTTATAAAAAATAACTCTCTTACATACACAATATTTTGATAGTTGGCATTAAACAGTAATCATTAAGTTCTTTTTTAAGTTATGAAGGGAGTACAAGTATCATTAAAAAGGTGTAATTAATAATGTGGTAATATAGCCGCCGTAGGCGGCTGGAATTTTAGGTTTTTGAGAGGGGTTTACATTCAGCAAATATCCTGTCATGTAGACGTTGCCCATATTTCTCTTTTATCCAGTTTGATGAACGTGAAAGAATCAAGTGTAGATATGTTGTTTTTAACACAAAAGGGTAAAGCGCTTAAAAAATAAAGAGAAACCCAAAAACAGCCATTGATTATATTTTAATACATATCAGAGCTCTGCACGGCTTGGTCAATTTTAAACAAAGAACTATGCAAATTTGTGGCAAGACACAAAAAGTTAGATTATTCAATATTTTCATTAAATTTGAACTAAAATAAAAATATTGATTTCTCTTATTTTAACTTCAGTAATAATAAAAAATAAAAATTTTAACATTAATCGTATTATTAAATAAACAAAGGCTAATAAAAACGGTACTGCTTTAAAAATAAAATGCAAAGGTTTTTAAAAATTTTAATTTATTTAATTGGAGCTTACTTCACAAGTGAGAAGGGACTTTCAACCCATTGAAATATTCTATAAATATATAAAAAAAATTTATATCCCTACAAATTTTATGAATCCCTGTAAGCTTCTGCTTTATTTAAAGTATGGAATGAGATTAGCCACAATCAAGTCGTGGTGATAATTACTCCATTTTTAGCAGGTTTTGAGTTGACTCTAAAAAGGCAAAACCGAATGCAAATGAAATAAAGCATAGGCTACTAGGAGAGAAACATAAATAACCCTATTAACGAAATAAATTTTTTTTAGATGGGTTGTTTTGCAATGAAACTGTAGATAATTATAAAGCCAGTAAAAATATTGATATTAACTTTAAACAATAAAAAATTTATGTTTGTCCATAGATTTTTTTATTAAATTAAATCTCATATTAGACTACTCCTCCATATTATTTGTGCATATTTTTAATCTTTAGTGATGTGGAAAAAAGTGCCCATAATTTTTTTGTTATGGTGGAAAGTTTTATTTTTATCTATATAAATTAAATATTTTAAAAAAATAAGTAGTAGGATACAGGGTTGCCATGTTTCCCCATCAGCGGGAGACTCCCTAAATTTTTTAGTTTACACGCAGATATATCTCTACCGCAAAACTACCGCAATTGGAAATCTCCAGCAAAAATCTACCGCGATTTTTTAATTTCTGCCACAATTTTTTTAAAAAAGTATTTGACCGTTTTTAATATGTATATAATAATTTTGAGACATTAATTGATTATTTTTATATTTTTAAAATAAATTTTAAATATTTATTCGAAAAACATGTCTAGTTTGTAAATTTCTTTCTATCCAATAATAAATCAACATTATTTCATTCATATTAGTCAGTTCATGGGAGTATATCAACATCGATTGCAATACAAAAATATTCTTAAAATGAAACTATATTTGCGGAAATCGTGTACATCTATTATGTAGTTCAACATTCACAGAGCTCTATATATCATTACAATGTGGGTCGAATCTTTTTCTCATGATATTTAACGAATCCAATATAAGTGCAAATCTTACTTGTGGCAATAAAAATGAGCAAGGCTATCTATCACAAGTGTTTTGGTACCTGAATCCTAGAGGTCAATTCTAGACGATTTGAAAGATGGGCATCCATATGCAATTCTAACAAATGCATCTAATAAGAAAAATATTAAAACATTTCCTTCGATCCTTCGCAATTTCAACAAGAATAAGAACATTTCAATAAAACTGTTAAAAAATTTTCCTCAGATATTGAAAAATCTAACGATGTAGCTAGCCACATAATGGTAAATATAGCTGATTCAGGGTTATCAATGATTTCCATGCCAGCTTTCTGCGCTGATAATGCCTCTGTAAATTTTGGCAAAACCTAAAGTTACCGAATTGAGGCAGCACAAATGAATTAATACCAATTGGCTGTATATGCCATATATACTACATAATTCTTGCAAGAAGGCAATGAATGTACTATCTGTGGATGTCGAAATAATATAATTGTGATGAAATGTTTTAACGAATTTAGTTCAACTAAAAGAGTTAATGAATTAAAAGAGGTGGTGAAGTGGTCTGACTTGGAATGGTGTGAGTTGTTGCGATATATACCTATCAGGTGATTGTCATTAATACCTGCCTTCGATAGAATTTTAAAATTTTACAAACCCTTAAAAAAAATACTTTTTAAATAAAGATTTTAAAGACTGTCCAAAAATTTTTCGAGTATGAAATGGCAGAAGCATATTTGGGATTCGTTTCACGTGTAGGAAATCTACTTCATGCAGTTAATATTCAGTTGCAATCAGAATATTCTTTATTAAAAATGATTCACAAAATCATGCTACAGCTCTGTTCAAGTTAAAAATTGAAAATAAATTTTATGACGCTATTGCTAAAAATATATTAAAATGTTCAAATAATACTCTAATTAATACATTTTTAAATGAAGCAGATATTTTTATTAAGACAATTTTTGAATATTTACAATCAAAATTTGATTTTAATAACTCTATTTACAATTGTATAAATATTATGACTTTGGAACAGAAACCATCAATTGATGGTTTTTATAATTTAATAAATATATTAAAAATACCGAAAGACATTGATGACTTGTTTGAAGAGATTGTAATTCTATCTATTTTTTATGATTCGCCAAAACTTCTGCTTACCTCATTCTAATGCCTCATCCGAGCACAATTTTAGCCTGAAGAGGACTGCCTGGAAATAGGAGAGAAATCGGATTTAACAACATTAGAGAACGAGCTAATGGTTAAAAAATGTAAATAACGACGGTAAACATTTAGTTCTTATTTAAATCTCAAATAAAATATAATTAAGTTTTAGCAATGGCGCCATAAAATTTATTGTCAATTTTTAACTGTAAAGATGGACACATCTATAGCATAATTTTGTGAATCTTTGTTAAGATTCTTCTGATTGCAACTGCACATTCTACATGTGAAATCATTCCTAAATATACCTCCGCCATTCATTATTGAAAAAAATTTTCAAAATGTTAGGACTATTTAAGAAATATTTTTTAAAGGTTTATAAAATTTTAAAATTCTATCGATGGCGGGTATTAGGAACATATCGCAACCAACACTGTGCTGACTCACTTCTGTAAATACACTGATTTTACCAAATTCACTGAGGCATTATCAGATCAGAAAGCTGACATGCAATTTATTGATCATCTCGAATCTGATATATTTACCATTATATGGTTAGCTATGTCTTTGAATTTTTCACTATTTGAGGTGAAAAAAATTAATAGTTTTATTGAAACGACATTAATTTTGTTGAAATAGAGGAAGATCAAGGGAAATATTTCCCTTAATAGATGCATCTGTTAGAATTGCATAAATATGCCCATCTTTCAAATCGTCAAAAATTGACCTCCTGGATTTAGGTCTTAAAACATTAATGATAGCCTTGCTCATTTTTGTTCTATAAGTATAATTCTCATTTATATTAGAGTCGTTATTATGGGAAAAAGATTCTGCCAACATTGTGATGATAAGTATCTCTGTGAATGTTGTACTACAAGATAAGTACAATTGACGCAACTGTAGTTGCATCTGTATTATATCTTATTTTGGAGTACCTTATTATGTATTTAAACGTGATTCCTGATAATTAAGCGCCTATCCCTATAATGTTATACACACACACGGTAGATTTCCAATTGCGGTCGTTTTGAGGGACATTCGCATAAAATATATTTTTAATTGTAAAATTAAAATCGTTTTTTTATATTTAAAAAAGATCGTTGGTTTTTTTTATAAATTAATATATTTTAATAAATCAAGATGTTATTGTATTTTGAAAAATAGTTACCGACTTTGTATTTATATAAACTAATTATAAAAAATAATAGGCGGATAATTAAGTCAATTCAAAATCCCGGCCGAAGGCCGCCCGCAAAAAATTTTTTTTAGCAATTTTTATATTTTACCGCAATTTTTATGTTTCTCCCGCATAATACCAAATTTCTCCCGCAATTTGAAAATTTTGACCTGGCAACCCTCTATGGATACCCTTTCCCCCAGCTATATCAGGAGACGTAGCAATTTTTAAAAAAAGATTAAATAGAGGGGAGCGTTGAATTGATTACACCTCCATCTTATTAAATATTATTTAATTATCAAGATTAATAATTTTATAGTTTAAAAAATATATAATTTTATCTTTTTTTAAATTTTAGCACTAGTAAATTTAAAAATAACGTCATATATGATTAACTCCTGTTTCAAATACAAATATTATATAACTTGTGTGGTAAAATGAAATGATTAAAAATATTTTTAATTTTAATATTTTGGCGGTTACAGATAAAGTGGCTCGTGCTAGTA
Organism: Gordionus sp. m RMFG-2023; assembly: GCF_954871325.1. Classification (NCBI taxonomy): domain Eukaryota; kingdom Metazoa; phylum Nematomorpha; class Gordioida; order Chordodea; family Parachordodidae; genus Gordionus; species Gordionus sp. m RMFG-2023. Next base: position 22,180,894 of record NC_088775.1, read on the forward strand.
GCAGAAATATGATTTTAAAATGGTAGTTTCAAAAATACATCTGGCCCCTCAAAAGGATATTTAAACCTGAAAAATAAAAATTTAGCATTGTGATTGTGAAAAACTATTCAAATCAAAATAAATGGTGCTATGAATTTATTCATGATTTATGCAATAAATAAATAATTTAAATTTACATAATTGCTAAAAATACCAAAGCTAAATATATGAAAAATAAATTGATAAATTGTGACATTTAAAGGAAAGGATTATTAGCATTGGTGTTTTTAATATGTGATACTTCATATTGAGATGAATTTATAAAACTATTAGAAGAGGTATTCATATTTGGAGTTTGAAGCTGAGAGGCAACATTGTTTATTTTATCGAAATTAATAAAATCTGATTTTCCAGGATTCGATCTAGTAGCTAGGCTATTAAGATTTAATCTGTTTGTAGAGTTCGGTGGGATGGCAAAGGGGTTTAGTTTGTTCTCGGCTTAATATTAAAAAATGTAATAATTTAAATTGATTAAGTATCACTCATAATTTAGTATAATATACAGAGACCTGCAGAGGCACCATTTGCACGGCCCGGCCCGGTTTTAAATTTTTTAGGGCCCGGCCAGGATATTTTTTAAAAAAAATTTTTACGGCCCGGCTCGGAATTTTTTAAAATTATATTCGACCTGGTATATACAAAAATTCACCTATGAGGTATTTTACCATATTTTTCAGCGAGTATTATCGCTTATTATTTAAAAAATGCATGTAAAAAGCTAATATTTTGAGAATATTATATTGAATTTATAAAAATTATAAAACTGTTATTTATAAAAATGGATATTTTGAGCATATACTATATTTTATATTGCATTTATAAAAATAACACTAATATTCATAAAAATGGTAATAATATTTTGAGCATATACTATATTTTATATTGCATTTAAAAAAAATAAAATATTTAATTTATAAAAATGGAAAATATTTTGAGAATATAATATATTGTATTTAATTTACTATTTAATTTATAAAATAAAAATAAATCGCTATTTAAAAAAATGCATGTATAATAAATAGTATTTTGAAAATATAATCTAATTGCACAATATTAATTTAATTTATTTTATAATATAAATTTTTAACAAAAGAAGATAATTGTATTATATAATATTGTAAAAAAAAATGAAAAATGTTGGATTAAAACTTTCATGACTCAAGGTAAATATAATAAATGCAATAAATATTTGACAGTTTGCAAAGTAAAAAACCAGCATGATTGACGAAACCCTATACTCAAGAAAGATATTAAAAATTCACAAATTATCATGAAGAAAGAGAAGCATATCTACCTTTTCAGGTTGAAGATTACTTCTTCTTTCTTCAAGAATTCTCCCAGTAGTGGAAAAATTCGGCTCACAGCTTGCACTTGAAGCAGGAATTGCCAATACCCGTTTTGCCAATTTTGCTAAAAAATTCGCTTTGATGAGCCGCCCATCCACCTTAAATGTTTCATCTATTTTTTTATTTATGTAATTATAATATTTATCATCGGGTATTGACATATTACCAGAATTACCATCGCCCCATTTGTAATAAAACGATTCAGTTTGTTTAACAACAGTCGTAATTTGACTGGTCGGTGGTATTTCATTTACTTCCTGAGCCCTGAGCCTCTTGTAATTTAATATTATCTTTTATATAGTTTTCCATCATCTTGCGATCTGTCCCTGACAACATACGTAATTGCTTGAATTTGGGACAGAGAAAAAGAGAAATAAAATGATACTTGTGTAAAACAAATTTTTCAATTAAAAAATGCTTTATATTAAGTAAAATCAATTTTATTTCTCCTTTTTCGCTTTGAAAGGTATTACAAACTTCAAGAAGTGATATTCCTTTATTTGATTGTTTTGGTAAAATATATTCTAAAAATTTAGATATGAATTATAAAAAAATATATTAATAATACTTGAATATTGGGGCTTATTTAAGATATTCCTTTATTTGATTGTTTTGGTAAAATATGTTGTAAAAATTTAGATATGAATTATAAAAAAATATATTAATACTTTGAATAAATTTGCAGGAAATTAATAATTAGATCGATCTGTGGGTGTTAGGTAGTGTTAACCATCACCCAATATTATATTAATAAAAATATAATATAATATTATAACCATTAACTCATAATGTAAAAATTTTTATAAAAAATATTAAGGCCCGGATATATTTAAAAAAATTTTTTTAGGCCCGGCCCGAATATGTTAAAAAAAATTTTTTTAGGCCCGTCCCGGGTATATTTAAAAAATTTAAAATACGGCCGGGCTTAGGGCCGGGCCTGTAGGTCTCTGATTATATAAATTAAAACGGTATTATTTGATGTTAAAGAAAAGGACTGCAATGGGGGTTTTTTGGGTTGGCTAAAAAATTTTTAACCATTGGGCGGGTTAAAAAAATATTTTAAAAACAGGCGCGTGAATTTGAAATTTTTAGGGCGAAATGAGCAGAATACTTTTTTTTATTAAAAATAACTTTTTATTTCATAATATTGCATATTTTATCAGTTTAAAGGAAAATAGTAGAATAAAATAAAGAGCCAAACCAACCAATAAAATAATTATTAAAGGGCGGGTAAGCTAAACAACTTTTTTTGATAAATGGGAAGACGTTCGCAAAACCCCGCACATTGAAGACCTCTAGTTTAAGGTACATATATATCTATAATCTTAGGATTTTTAAAATGCATATCGATGTTTGGACAGCCAAAATAAAACAAAAATTGTTAAATTCCTATTTTTATTAAAAAAATTATATCCCCAGCTTACATTTTAATCTAAGAAAAATTTTATCCAAGTTTCAAAAAAATTAAAGAAAAGAGCTCTTATATTCTAACATTCAAAAAAATTAAGACATAAATTGTACTTGAATTTAATTAATAGGTTTTGTATTTTAAAACTTACTAAATTATAGATACAAATTGTTATTAATTAGCGAGTTGAAAAAATAAAACGTCCACAAGAAAAAATAAGCACAAATGAATCCTATATAATTATCGCACATTCCTCCTCCCAAAAGACCATCCCCATTTGGAACTTCCCTACGCTGGACTAAGTCCACTCCGTAAGCTGTAAAACTTGCAAGTAAGTTTCTATCGGTCGAAGCCCGCGCCCCCCCCCACAACCTAAATAATTTTTCAATACAGACCAAAGATCATCCTTCCTTTTTCTTCCGGCCAAAGGCTTTACAGGAAAGGGCTATTTACTTCATAAAAATAAATCAATTGTTTTCTCATTCGTTCGACCCTTAATTACTCACCATAAAAGAGATGTATAAGGCAAAATTATGAATGATTATTTGAAAAGGCAGTTATATATTTAAAATCATAATTTAATAACCTGCGGAACTTGATGAAAATAAATTATCTAAATTGATAAGATCTGATGTGGATTTTGGGGTTTTGTTAGGGGCAAAGTTGTCTTTTGCAATCATACTGTGATAAGCTAAATTTTAATTATAAAAACATACAAAATATAAATTAATTTAATATTGAGTTTTATTTTAAAATCTAGGTGTATTTTTATTACACTAATTAATGATGTGACATTATTAGGAAGGAGTTAAAACTGCGAATAATTAAAAAAATATTTTAATATTAAAATCGCGAAAAATATAAATAAGCGCAGGGTAAAAATGATATTAATTGAATATAAATCGTAAAAATTAAGTCAAAAGTTAATAAAAAATACTACTGGTTATAAATGATTATAAATATTATTGTTCTAAAATTTTTATAAAATAAATTTTCAGTTTAAATTCTCATTGTGCTTTTTAATTATACTTTAATAAATTAATTATAGTTGGGAATAAAATCTCAATATACACTGTATTTATATTTAATAAAACTAGGCCAATGGATATTGATTGCGTAGCCATTTACCTTTAGTAACTTTTCATTCAACCTTTTCAACACTTAATTTAGAACCCTAATTTTTTAGTTATCCCTTTAAAATCCCGTGAAGATCTCGGATAGTCATGATCCCTTTAAAAATTACGACATATATAAGAAATCAATTTCACAATATTAAAAAAAAAATTCTTTACATGAACAATTATAAATTTTTTAAGGTATATTTTCATTTAAACATTTAATTTTGTAATTTATGAACTATTTAAATCCTGGCTAGATGATTTTCTATTTTCGAATTTTTATTGCCCAACCCTTAAGATTAGTTTCGTTATGTATTCTATATTGTATGTTTTATTTGATGTATTTAAATTAGCAGCAATCAGTTTGGTATTTTCAAATTTTGTAGGCAAAAGAATTAAAGGGTTTTTTATAACATTTATCAGAAGGTAAACTAGAGATATCCAATATTGGTACAATAATTTAAACGCTATTAAGTCTTTAAATCGTCTTCGAAATTCCATTTAGGAAGCATTTTAAAAATTTGTTAATGATATCGTTTTAATATATTGGTTTCTTCAAAATTTGAGCTGCTATCTTTTTAGGAAAAAATCCGAGACCAAAGTGATAGTTTTCTGCTAAAAATTTAGTTTCGTTGATTTTTTAGCCGGATAAAGATTGGCTTAAACGACTAGAAATATAGTAATTACCCAACTATATATACATCAGCTGTTCTGTGGCTTAAGATCGTATCGCTCTCTACTGTGAATTCCTTAGGCATAAAAAATCGATCTTTTAATTTTAACATCTAGATTTTGGAAGATATCATAATTCTCTTATAAAATTTTAAAATACAAATGGAATATTATTTTTTAAATTGCATTATATTATCCTAATTATTATGAAATTATTTTTATGATAAATTCTAGGGATATACCGATATTTTTATCGGATCGGGCGGATATTTCATATTTGTTAAAATATCGGTTATTAGCAATATTGTAAATTTTCCGATCCGATAAAATAATGGCTTATTAATTTTTAAAAAATTTTGTTACTTATTATGTGAATAAATTTATATTATTATATAAATAAGTGATTTATCAATAAAAATATTTTATATATTTTTAGATTCATGAATATAAACTATACTGACCATTGTAATAATTTAAATGACTTATGTTATGGCATAGTTAAATTATAGATGTTATACTATTAAAAAGTATACGAGATGAGTAGATGTATGTAGTGATGCAAAATCGCTCTATTTGCGCTGATTTTTAAATGACTAACTCAATATTTTCGCCAAAAAATATTGCCTAAATCTCGAGATTTCACTAATAGATGTCCAAACCTTTGTGTCAGCTAAGAGCAAGATCTTCAGACTTGCGTAATATTTTACTGGATAAAAGTCTGAGTTATCCGTTTTTAAAAATCCACTCAAATAAAACGATTTTCCAACACTAGATGTATACATTAACAATTAAAACGATTAATTGTTTACAGATAAAAAAAAATAAGAAATGATATCGGATCAAATCGGGTCGGCCACCAAAAAGTGTTATCGGTACACCCCTAGTAAATTTTAAATATAGTAAAATAAAATTTTAAAAAGATTTTTCTATTATTTTTACTAAATTTTATAAGTTTTTAATTTTATAGACTGCAAACCCTGAACCCGAATCGGGTTCAGAGATATTTCACTGAACTAGAATCCTTTTTTAGAAGAAGGGTACAGCCCTAAATTTAACAAACTAATTATTTTTTAAGAATATTAAATAATTTCTTGCTAAATTGAGATTAGAATTATACAATTATACATTAATATCAAAAATTGAAACATTTGTATTTCTTTATTTTAAGTATTTTGATCAAATTTAGTAAATAGAATTTTATTTAAAATATTAATTTAAATCATTGATTTTTTTAAATTGGGGTAATTTAAACCGATTTTTATTGGCCAACCCTACAGCATAGATATATTTTCTAAATCAAACATCCTCGAAAATTTCATTTCTTTCACTGAAAACAACAAAAGAAATAAATATTTCCAAATAATGTCCACTTCGATCTCGTGGTCACTACCACTTTAGAAAATTTGACTTGAAGTCCTCGCCTATTTAAAATTAATAGGAAAAAAATCCAAGTGCTATATCAAGATTCAAAGAATATTTATATCTGCACAAGAATACTGGCTTAGTAATTTGCAGATCACGCTATGATTCTGTGCAGTTATTATCAAAAAAATTTTTTTTAGTTTAAATATATATCTCAGTATTCTTTTTACAATGGTATTATGTTATATTATAAATAATTTATGTATTAATTTATTTTTTAAAAAAATTAAAAACAAAAATAAAATTTTAACAACACCCAAAAAAATCAAACAATTTTTGAATTAAAAAATAGGGATCAATTTAAACAATAATTTACAAATTTTCTTAAAAAGGGCAGACAGGCATTTACAAAAGTAATTAAATATAGTAACAGAAATTTTAAAAAAGTCACATCAAGATCCTTCTAGCTAGAATCTAAAAACCAACTTTAACATATCCTCTTTTAAAGCCTCCACCTTTGTAAAAAATGAATCTTATTAATTGTTCAGTTTGTTTCAAATGTAAAAAAGGTTTGACCAAAAAAGGAAATATTTCTATTTTATAAATTATTTAATTATGAATCAATAAAAAATAAAAGCAATTATAATTATACTCAATTAGTGATGGTGATAAGGATTTTTGAATAATTTAAACAAAAAAATAATTTATATCTTTTTTTGTTTTATTAAAAAACGCCTCTAAGTTTAAATAAGGATACTGAGCTTCCCTTCTTAGCAAATAAGTTTAGACCATGATTGGAATAAATTCTATGGAAAAATGAGTATATTCTTAAATATTTATATATATTAGAAATGGAGCAAAAATGTCAGGAACTATATTTGGCATTTAGTTGGGATATTTAGGCGCAGAGCATAAAAACTGCTAATCAAAATTATTGACAAATAATTTTCTTAAATTGTTTTCCCTAGATTTGATTCAATTATTTATTACCAGTTTTACCTAAAATCGATAGCTGATATGCCGTATCAGGTCAATTCAGCGAAACTTTTATCGCGAAACACTTTTTCTCGAAACTTCTATCGCGAATGTCGTTTATCGCAAAGAGTTTTTATAGCGAAGGTAAAATCGCGAAACCAATTCTGCTAATTTATCTCCGCGAAACATTTATAGCGAAGACAATTTAGCGAAGCCATTGTCGCAAATTTATTTCTGCAAAACTTAACCGCGAATTTATTTGAGCGAAACATTTTATGCAAACACTTTACAGCGAATTTTTATTCGCGAATATGTTTGAGCAAAATCATTATAGCGAGCGCATTACCGCGAAACAATAAATATATTGCGAATGCATTTATTTAAAAGAAAACAACATGTTATTTATTATTTGATGTTTTTTAATAAAAAAAGATATGCTACTATTGTAATATTATTTTTGTTACAGTTTATTAGTGATTTTCATGCCCAAGATTTTAAGTAAAAAATATTTCTTGAAGTTCAAAAAGATTCTTGAACATATTATGATAAAAATTTTAAATCTTCTTTATAAATATATCTTTTTTGAGGAATTCTTTTGTGAAATTTATTATAAATAAATATACAATTTTTAGGTGAAATCTTTTAGTTTTTTTTATCATTTTTGTAAAATTATCTATTTCTTAAGAATATTAAAAGAGGTGGGTTTGCTAAATAATTTTTTTTTAATATTTATATTTAACTTATTTAAGTTATTTTATGATCTTTTTAAGGATAATATTTTAATGTGACAATTGTCATATTCGTTATTTTTAAGATTTTTGAAATTTTTTGAGTAAAAATATTATTTATATTGTAAAGATGTTAAATTATAAATTCAATGAAGATGTTCCTTGGAAATATGGCAATTATCATAATCGGTATTTTTAAACATATTAGATTTTTTTAACGCTAATGGGCAAAAATATGTATTTTTAACATGTTAAACTATAATTTCAATTAGGATGTACCATATAAAAGCGACAATAGTCATAATCATTATTTTTAAAGTTTTTTTACAATTTTTTGACGTAAATGTGCAAAAATATAAGTTGTTACATGTTAAAATAAAATTTCAGTGAAGATGTACCATAATATAAGTTAAAATTGTCATAATCGTTGTTTATAAAGTTTTTTGTTGCAAATGGGTAAAAATATAGATTGTAACATGCTAAATTAAAATCTCACGAAGATCTACCATTGAAAAGTGACAATTGTCATAATCGTTATTTTTAAAGTTTTTTGAATTTTTTTGTTGTAAATGGGTAATTGTAAACATGCTTAATTAAAATTTCATGAAAATCTACCATTGAAAAGTGACAATTGTCATAATCGTCGTTTATAAAGTTTTTTGAATTTTTTGTTGCAAATGGGTAAAAATATAGATTGTAAACATGCTAAATAAAAATCTCATGAAGATCTACCATTGAAAAGTGACAATTGTCATAATCGTTATTTTTAAAGTTTTTTGACCAAAATGCGTTAAAATAAGTAGTGCTAGTATGTTTAAATAAAACTTCAGTGAAGATATACCCTAGATAAGTGACAATTATCATAATCATTATTTTTAAACTTTTTTTAATAAATGGGTAAAAATATAGAATATAGATTGTAAACATGTTAAATTAAAATTTCATGAAGATGTACCTAGAAAGGTGACAATTGTCATAATCGTTTATTTATAACTTTTTTTGAAGTAAATGGGCTAAAATAAGTATTGCTAACATGTTTAAATAAAATATCAGTGAAGATGTACCATAGATAAGTTACAATTGTCATAATGGTTGTTTATTTTGAATTCTTTTGTTGTAAATGGGTAAAAGTATAGATTGAAAACATGCTAAATTAAAATTTCATGAAGATGTACCATTGAAAAGTGACAATTGTCATAATCGTTATTTTTAAAGTTTTTTGACCAAAATGAGTTAGAATAAATATTGCTAGCATGTTTAAATAAAACTTCAGTGAAGATGTACAAACTTCAGTGAAGATGTACCCTAGATAAGTGACAATTATCATAATCATTATTTTTAAAGTTTTTTGTATTTTTTTAACGCAAATGGGTATAAATATAGATTGTAAACATGTTAAATTAGAATTTCATGAAGATGTACCATAAAAAAGTGACAATTGCCATGATCGTTAATAACTTTTTTAAAATTTTTTGACGTAAATGGGCTAAAATAAGTATTGTTAACATGTTAAAATAAAATTTCAGTGAAAATGTACCTTAAATAAGTGACACATAATCGTTATTTTTAAAGTTTTTTTGACGCAAATGGGTAAAAATATAGATTGTAAACAAGTTAAATTAAAATTTCATGAAGATATACCAGAGAAAAGTGACAATTGTCATAATCGTTATTTTAAAACTTTTTGAATTTTTTTGACGTAAATGGGCTAAAATAAGTATTGCAAACATGTTAAAATAAAATTTCAGTCAAGATGTACCCTAGATAAGTGACAATTGTCATAATCGTTATTTTTAAACTTTTTGGAATTTTCACAAAATATAATTGTAAACATGTTAAATTAAAATTTCATGAGGATACACCATAGAAAGGTGACAATTGTCATTATCGTTATTTTTAAAATTATTTGAATTTTTTAGACGCAAATGGGCAATAATATTAATTGCTTACATGTTAAAATAAAATTTCAGTGAAGATGTACCATAGATAAGTTACAATTGTCATAATCGTTGTTAATAAGGTTTTTTTGAATATTTTTGTTATAAATCGGTTAAAATATAGATTGTAAACATGCTAAATTAAAATTTCATGAAAATATACCATTGAAAGGTGACAATTTTTATAATCGTTATTTTTAAAGTTCTTTGATATAAATGGGTTAAAATATAGATTGTAATCCATTTTAACCATAATAAAATCTTAACAATTTATAAGATGTTGATTGTATCATATTACTAAATAATATTGATATGGTTTTTAAGTTCTTTCTATAAAGATCCTACCCTGAATTCAGACTCAGCACTATTTTGCCACGAGTAATACAAAAATATTTGCTAACTGTGAATGCAAGGTTATACATTTTTATAATGTAGAATTAAAATTTATTAATTAAAGGAATACGATTGTGAATCCTCTTAAAAGTTTAGAATTTAACATAGGTTACAACTATCTTTAATAATCACTTTGCATATTTTTATCAAATTTTATGCAGGGTAAAAGGAATATGAGTATGAAAATAACGAATTATTTTTGTGAAATTATATTAACATGTTAACATTAATATTTTTGTCCAATTGCGTGAAACAATTCAAAAACTTTAAAAATAACGATTATGACTATTGTCACTTATCTAGGGTACATCTTCACTGAAATATTATTTTAACATGTTAGCAATTTATATTTTAGCCCACTTCAAAAAAATTCAAAAATAACGATTATGACAATTGTCACTTTTATATGGTACATCTTCATGAAATTTTAATTTGACATTTTTACAATCTATATTTTTACCCTTTAGTATCAAAAAATTTAAAAAAACATTAAAAACAATTATTATGAAAATTGTCACTTATCTATGGTACATCTTCATTGATATTTTATTTTAACATGTTAGCAATTTATATTTTTGCCTATTTGCTTCAAAAAAATTCAAAAATAATGATTATGACAATTGTCACTTATCAAAGGTACATCTTCACTAAAGTTTTATTTAAACATGTTAGCAATTTATTTTTTGCCCATTTGCATCAAAAAAATTTAAAAATGATTATGACAATTGTCACTTATCTTTGGTACATCTTCACTGAAATTTTTATTAAACATGTTAATACTTATTTTGGCCCATATACGTCAAAAAAAGTTAAAAAAATAACGATTATAACTTTCCTGTGGTACATCTTCATGAAATTTTAATTTTGTTTACAATCTATATTTTTACCCATTTGCATCAAAAAAATTCAAAAAACTTTAAAAATAAGGATTATGACAATTGTCACTTATCTAGGGTATATCTTCACTGAAGTTTTATTAATACATGTTAACAATACTTATTTTAACCGATTTACGTCAAAAAAATTTAAAAATAACCATTATGATAATTGTCACTTTTATATGGTGCATCTTAATTAAAATTTTAATTTAACATGTTAAAAATACATATTTTACCGTAAAAAAAATTTAATTTTAAAAATACCGATTAAGTTAATTGTCATTTTTCCATGGAACATCTTCAATAACAAATATAAAAATTGTCAGATTAGATTATTATCCTTAAAAAGATCATATACATAAATAAGTTAAATAAAAATATTATTTAGAAAACCCATCTCTTTTAATATACTTAAAAAATAGATAATTTTACAAAAATGATAAAAAAAAACTATAAAAGATTTCACCTAAAAGATTGTTTATTTATAAAAAATTCACAAAAGAATTCTTCAAAAAAGATTTAAAATTTATATCAAAATATGTTTAAAAATCTTTTTGAACTTCATAAAATATTTTTTGCTTAAAATTTTGAGCGTGTTAAAATCACTAATAAATTGTAACAAAAATAATATTACAATACATTTTTTTTATTAAAAAATATCAAATAAAAGAAATCCATTTTTCATTTCATTTCATAATATAATAATATAGGTATCGTGCCGCATAATATACTTTTTTTTTGTGTTTTGATGTTTTGTCGCGTGACTTTTTGCTAAATTTTGCTTAAGCTTAAAATTTGTATGCTCAATTTAACAAGCTGATTGCTCAATATATACTTAATATATAAATATTACCTTATGATTCCTTCACATTTTAGAAAATATGATAGTTATAATATTACTATGTATTACAAATGCACCAGGCCATTATGTTTGGGTAAAGGGATATTTAAAAACAATATCTTTCATATATCCAAACAATGCACTGGTATATTTTTTGTTAATCTTATATAAAATAATCATATTATAGCTCTTGCCTGCTTAGAAAGTTCATCTAAAATATTTTCTCCAGCATCATTTGAGAGCATAACCAACCCAGGTAAATTATAGAATATATTACTATTATGCTATCTTGTTAACCTGGAAATTTTCTTCTTAGCATCAGTTGATAATCCATTCAGGAACTCCAACTAATCAAGGTAAATTTAAAATATGATATCTTGTTAACCTGTAAATTTTAATCTTAGCATCAATTGATAATCCATTCAGGAATTCCAACTAATCAAGGTAAATTTAAAATATGATATCTTGTTAACCTGGAAATTTTAATCTTAGCATCACTTGATATAATCCATTCAGGAACTCCAACCAACCAAAGTAAATTTAAAATATGCTATCTTGTTAACCTGGAAATTTTAATCTTAGCATCACTTGATATAATCCATTCAGGAACTCCAACCAAAGTAAATTTAAAATATGCTATCTTGTTAACCTGGAAATTTTAATCTTAGCATCACTTGATATAATCCATTCAGGAACTCCAACCAAAGTAAATTTAAAATATGCTATCTTGTTAACCTGGAAATTTTAATCTTAGCATCACTTGATATAATCCATTCAGGAACTCCAACCAAAGTAAATTTAAAATATGCTATCTTGTTAACCTGGAAATTTTAATCTTAGCATCATTTATAATCCATTCAGGAACTCCCAATCAAGGTAAATTTAAAATATGCTACTTATCTGGAAATTATCTTTTATAGCCATTGATAATTATTCAATAAATCAATTAATTTTTTTAAAGCAAAATGCCCAATATAAATTTATAAAATCTAAATTTAATAAAAATCTACTATTTTCTAATAATTATTTATATTCTCAAAGATATTTATTAATTATTAGGTTTTTACCTAAAAATTCACATCACTCTTTATCAATATTATGATCATGCTGTCAAAATTTTCATTATTTAATGCATTTTATACCAAATTTACACCATTTTATATAATATTGATATGCAAAAAGTAATTACCATAATTTTATATATTACTATTGAAATACAAATTGCAATCATTATTTTATATACCACCTATTGATATACAAATTGTAATCATCATTTTATATACAATTAATATTCAATTGCAATATATACAAATTTTTATACACCACCATCAATATACAGTCTTAATAAATATAATTTTCTAATTGATATGCAAATTGCAATCTTTATTTTATATACCTTCATCAATATATAGTCTCAATAAATATAAATTTATATACTATTGATATATAAATTGCAATCATTATTTTATATAGCATTATTTTATTAGCATTATTATACAATTGTAATCATTATTTTATATATACTATTGATATAATTGCAAAAGTAATAATAAAATTGTTAGACTTATATTTCATTATTTTTTGCATGCTTATTCATTATATCATATTTTTTATAAGTAATGTTGTTAAACGGCTCGATTTGAGCCGATTTTTAAAAACGGCTAACTCAATATTTTATCCGAAAAAATATAAGGCAAGCCAGCCGACCTTGCTCAGAGGTGGCATAAAGGTTTGGCATCTATTAGCTAAATCTCGAGGCTTAGTCAATATTTTGCTAGCGAAAATTTGAGTTAGCCGTTTTTAAAAACTCGACTCAAATCGAGCCTTTTAACAATATTTTTAAGTAATATCTAAGTAATCAGATATTTATATGAATAAATACGTATGATAAATAGCTCTAACAAAATAAATCTCATATTTATAGGAATAACAAGTATAAATCCCTATGATAAAAATATTATTAATGGAGTTCCTAGTAGGAAAAGAGATTAACATATTCCTTTATTTGTTGATAAATAAAATATTAACATTAAATATAAAATAAATTTTTTTTATAAAAATAAAAAAATAATAATAGGCCGCATTATATTTCGCGAAATAGTTTTCGCTATATTGTCTTCGCGCTTTATGTTTCGCGATGACTTCGCAATTTTCGCGATTATTGATTCGCGATAAAAATTTCACTCTAATGTATTCGCTTTAAAGGTTTCGCGATAAGAGTTTCGCTATAAAAAAATTGCGATATTTGTTTCGCTATATTGTTTTCGCAGAAAAATATTCGCTAATGTGGATTCGCGATAAAAGTTTCGCTATAAAATTCATTCGCGAAAAAGTGTTTCACGATAAAAGTTTCGCTGAATTGACATGGAACCCTGATATGCTACTGGGTGTCAATACTCATGTCATGGATATATGATGGATGAGCGTGACATGCTAGTTACATCCCAAACCTTTTGTAAACTATAAGTTTGTTTATACCTTTGGTTATATCTCCAAACCAAATAGGTAAGGTAAGATTAAATAAAGGGCAATCAATTAGTTTGCTTCAGGGATCCAAACTTAACGAACATAAATTTACTCCTGGTTTAGATAAAAATAATGGTTTGAGGTTCAGGTTCTGTTTGTAAAAAAATTATAATATAGGTTTGTTTGAACCCTATAAAACCTGTTCAAACCTTTTCCCAAAAAACATATTATAATTATGAAAAGAAAAGCACATTTTTTTAAATTTTATTAATATTCTCTAAAAAATAATATTTACAATTAAGATATTTGCAAAATTCTCTTTTGTCAAATCATATCTATAAGGAAGAATAGATTTTATGCCTGAGAACACTTTGTGCTAACAGCTGGCACCATTAAATAGCAATATAAAAATATCTAAAAATAACTACTGATACTTATCAGTCAAAAATGATTACAAATCCTCTTTAAAAGAATTAGAATAAAAAAAGGTTCAACCTAGTTCATAGACTTAGAGGTGGGATGACAATTTTTAACAGTTCAAGTTCAGTAAATAAATAATAGTGGTTAATGTCTGTTAAACGATTCAGATCAGGTTGGGTTGAATCCTTGATTTGATTCAAATATTAGTCCTGCGGAGTCTTCCAGATTTGTATAACTTGCAAGGGAAATTTTAATTTGAAGCTTCTACAAGAACTCCCAATGAGCATGTATCAGTAGTGGGGCTAACCTTAAACTCAAGAAGATCCTCATGTCCTTCCAATTGAAATAAAATAATTTTTCAAGATAATTATAATTTTATGGATTTATTCAATGCGGTTGACCACTAAATAGCATTGCTCAAAATAGCATAAATTGAGTATGTTTTAAAACTTCTTCAGAATATCATATTCAAAAAATGGCCCTGAAGCAAGAAAAAATTAAAAATGTAAGTGATTTAGTTGATTATTGATATTGAATTTGACAGCATAATCTCAATTATAAATTAGATATTTTATTTTCAATTAAATGATTATATTTAGACATTATGAGTGATCTTTCACGTTAATGAGGAGTGATTTAGTTGATTATTGATATTTATATTCTTTAAATTTTCTAGTGGTAACATAAAATGAGTATGTTTTGGCTATTTTGATTAATGCGATTTAGATCTGAAAACATTCAATGTATCATATTGGTATTGAAAAATAAACTATATTTCAAAAATAGTTGTTTCATATAAATGATTAAATTTAGTGTACATGAAATTTTTCTAAAATTAAATAAGAAAAATCAAAATAAGTTAATCAAAAATTTGGCAAGCTACCAAATGCCAATAATTTTTTTATCAGCGCACAGGTCTAGATATAGTTGTTTTAATTTTAGTTTAATATTCATCCCAGAAAAACTTTAAAGTTATGTGAATATTCTCACGAGTTAAATATTAGAAATAAAATTCAAGATTATCTATTGAAAATATGACATTGACTTGTAATTTAAAAAAATACTTTCCTGTAATCTTGGGAAAAAGTTTATGGAAGATTATAATCATCAGATTAAATTATTTTTTTAGTTGTTTTGAAAATGTTAGCTTAAGCATGCTATTTTTTCTGAAAAATAATGGTTGACTAAAGCCCTGCAAATATAATTATTTTTTGGTGAAATTTTAAAGCCCAGCTTGCCCTAAAAATTTTTGATTTAAAAATAAAAATTAAACATATTATTTTTATGATAATAACGAAAGTAAAAATCACTAATTGTATTGTCATTATCACAGATAAATTTATCATTTTAATTTAAAATAAACATTTTTCACCCAACCTGGCATATTTTTATAATTTTATTTTATGCCCCAACTTAGTCCAAGCTTCTCTTCTAGGCAAATTGGAGGGCTCTATATTAGACTACTTTAAAAAAATAGCTTTTACACTATAAATTCCTTTTAATGATTTAATTTCAAATCTTATTATTTTATCAATGGTAAAGTTTTACACGATTGATATGGCAAGTTATTTGTTGAAGATATTAATCCTTGAGTATCCCCTGAGAAGACAGGTAAAGTGATAGGTATATTGTGAATTGACCATGGATCTATGCTATTATTTTCATGAGCAAATTTTGGCATCTTGTAAGAATTTTGTGGAGGATCCAAAAAATCTAAATCTATTAAAGCCTATAAATAAATATAAGATGACTATAAATCTTAACATCAATTTATTACATTATTTTCACTTTCTAATGGATTAGATATCTTTTTTAATTCTTGTTCACTTTGTGAAAGTGCTAATTGGAGGCGCAAATCATCTCCTCTTAGTATTTTCTTTTCATTTTCAGCCTCTTCTTTACTCATAGCAATTGCTAATTGAAATTGTAAATCTTCTTCACCTTGATTTGAAGGTCGTACTGCTTCCCATTCAGTATTACCATCTATAAAATAAAATCACAATTTGAAAATAAAATTTAAAAAACCTTTAAAATCTTCTGGAGTATCTGTATCTTTTTTCATCTATATATCAATATTATTTATTTGTTATATTATAATTTAACCTGAAAACTAATAGAAGTGCCTTGGGCAAACCTTTCTTTAGCTTTTAAAGCCCTTGTCCTTTCATTCTTTAAACGTTCATCATCTTTTAAAAGAGCAACTATTTGTTTTGCTTTTTCTCTCACGTTTAATCCTTGGTCTTTATTTTCTTCAATATATTGAAAATCTTTTAAGGTCTGAATAGCAAAAATGTTTTCTTTACACTGTTGTGCAACTTTTTCATTTCCAGTCTTTATTATATATTCTAAAAGGGATAGTGCTTTGTACACATGTCTCCAATTTTTACCACTATCATTCAGTCTCTTCCAAATCATTTGCATTATTTCTGAAAAAGCCACAACATTGTAAGTCAGGTCAGCTATGTCTGTCATTAATGAACTAGATGGACCCCATGGATCATTAGACGTGGCTTCTCTTACTTTTACTTGAGCGTCACTATAATTTTTAATAACATTCTTCAAATTTCTTCTAATGGGAGCAACTGTTGATGACATTTCTTTTCAACTAAAAAAAATTGATCATGTGATAAAATTTTATATTTTGTCAATCAATAAATTTTTGATTGATTATATAAATTATTGTATGCTAGGTTTGGGCTCAAACGCAGGAATTTGGTCTGGAGGGGGGAATAATAAAATTTTTTAAGAAATATTATTGTTTTTTAAAAATATTATTGTTTTTTAAAAATATTATTGTTTTTTAAAAATATCAAGCATAGATTTATTAGAACTAATAACTATTTCTAATACATGATTTTAAATTAATGTGAATTATAAAAAAATTATATGTATAAACCGTCATATAAAAAACTATAAAATAAGTGTGAATTAAAAATATTAAATGGATACAACTGGTGGTAAAAAAACCTATAAAATAAATGTGAATTATAAAATATAAAGTGAATATAACCACTATAAATGAATCACTTAAATGACCCAATTGAATTTTTTGAGCCTTTAAAATTTATATACATAAAAATTTAAATGTTGGAAATATAAATTAATACACAAAATTTTTTTTAATAATAATTGTATTTTGTATGTTATATATTTATATATAAAATCCAATCTTCGTTGGGATTGAGCTAATTTTTCAATTATCTCATCCTTGCTTGTCGTCAAATGCCTATGAATATTCAAAAGAATTAAACCTTTCAATCTACTTTCGAAGTTGTACTACTTGGTATGTTTTTCAGAGATCTGCAGGCCCGGCCCCCGGTCTGGACCGTATTTTAATTTTTTAAATATACCCTGGCAGGTGCAACGTTCTAAATGAATTCCTGTTTTAAATAAATTCCAATTTAGTGATATTGACATTTATGACCGAAATGTTAAGATTTAATATAATTTTTTTTAGTGATATTGACATTTATAACTGACGCGCATATATTAAATATAATATTTTTAGTGATACTGACATTTATGATTGACGTGTAAAGATTATATATTATATTTTCTATTGTTATAGATATTTAAGTGAATCCCTGTTTTAAATAGATTCTAATTTAGTGATATTGGTATTTATGACTGATATGTTAAGATCAAATATAATATTTTAGTGATATTGACATTTATTAATTTTTAAAAATACTGGCATTTATGACTGACGTGTAAAGATTAAATATTATATTTTCTTTTACATTGATATTTATGGCAATTTTGCTTAATTTGTATTTAAAATTAACTCTTAAAGTTTTATATATTAATTTAAGGTTAAGTTCGAAAATTTCAAAGCTTAATATAGAGATGTGAGATAAAGCAGGATTAGAAATAATATATAAGTTAATAACATTTTTTAAATAATTTAAGTACTTTATTTAAATTGTATATAAAATTTACGCATAATAAAGATTAGAAAAGATATAAAAAGGACATGCGTTATAAAGATGCGACATAAATAAGATATATGATATAAATAACATAAGACATGCGTTATAAAGATAGCAATATAAATAAGACATACGATATACGATATAAATAAGACATGCGTTATAAAGATGTGCGATATAAATAAGACATACAATATAAATAAGACATACAATATAAATAAAACATACGTTATAAAGATGTGCGATGTAAATAAGACATGCGTTATAAAGATATGCGATATAAATAAGATATACGATATAAATAACAAATAAGACATGCGTTATAAAGATATTCAATATAAATAAGACATACGATATAAATAAGACATGCGTTATAAAGATATGCGATATAAATAAGACATGCGTTATAAAGATGTGCGATGTAAATAAGACATGCGTTATAAAGATATGCGATATAAATAAGATATGCGATATAAATAAGATTACGATATAAATAAGATATACGATATAAATAAGATATACGATATAAATAAGATATACGATATAAATAAGATATACGATATAAATAAGATATACGATATAAATAAGATATACGATATAAATAAGATATACGATATAAATAAGATATACGATATAAATAAGATATACGATATAAATAAAATAAGATATACGATATAAATAAGATATACGATATAAATAAGATATACGATATAAATAAGATATACGATATAAATAAGATATACGATATAAATAAGATATACGATATAAATAAGATATACGATATAAATAAGATATACGATATAAATAAAATAAGATATACGATATAAATAAGATATACGATATAAATAAGATATACGATATAAATAAGATATACGATATAATTAAGATATACGATATAAATAAGATATACGATATAAATAAGATATACGATATAAATAAGATATACGATATAAATAAGATATACGATATAAATAAGATATACGATATAAATAAGATATACGATATAAATAAGATATACGATATAAATAAGATATACGATATAAATAAGATATACGATATAAATAAGATATACGATATAAATAAGATATACGATATAAATAAGATATACGATATAAATAAGATATACGATATAAATAAGATATACGATATAAATAAGATATACGATATAAATAAGATATACGATATAAATAAGATATACGATATAAATAAGATATACGATATAAATAAGATATACGATATAAATAAGATATACGATATAAATAAGATATACGATATAAATAAGATATACGATATAAATAAGATATACGATATAAATAAGATATACGATATAAATAAGATATACGATATAAATAAGATATACGATATAAATAAGATATATGATATAAATAACATTAATTAAAATTTATTATGCGGTCAAAATGTTGGAGATAATTTCTTAAATATATATTCAAATTAAATTTTTTGATGTAACTTAATTTTTTAATTGGCGTGTAATATGCCCATTTATAAATAGTATGGATAATTATATTTGTTTGAAGCATAGTTGCCAATGTAACAATCTTCACCTCTGTTCCATAAGTTGCATTTTGAGCCATACCTGTTCTCTCCAAATATTTGTCAACGGGTTCTCCCAAAAACCCCTCCATCTGCTCAACAATATTCTTGCTTCATAAAGAGAATGCATTGCTGTCTCAGAAAATCGTAGTGGCATTCGTCATCACAAACTTCTTTGCTTATACATCTACAATAATGATTAAAAATATTTTATTTTAAATATATATACCTGAAGAGAGAATTTCCATCACCAATAATCCGCTCGGTAGAAAAATTATCTCTCATTACACCATTATCATATTTTGGATATCTTTTCTTGATCGCAAAATGAAAGCGTTCAGAATAATAATGTTGTAGTATTATGTGTATTTAATTTTTTATTACAATAATGTCAAGGATATATTGTATTTTTATATGAAAAAGAAATGATGTCAAAGATATATTGTATTTTTATATGAAAAAGAAATGATGCCATAGATATATTGTATTTTTTATATGAAAAAGAGATAATGTGAAGGTTGTAATTTATTTTTATTTGAAGAAGAAAAAAATGTTCTTTAGTTAATTTTTTTTTCGCGTAAAAAAAGAGAATTTTTTTTATATAAAATAATTTTGGTTATAAAGAGTACATTATAGAAATAAAATTATAAGTATTTTATCGTTTAAAAAAGATAAAAAATTATGTATAATACTATAAGATCAAAAAACAAGAGAAATCTTTATTCTTTTTTTTTGTAATTATAAAAACGAGAAAATGTTTATATATTATAAAAATCCTTGAAACATTTAGTATGAAGTGTAATTTGACATGTTTGGCACATATATTTTGAGTGCGTATGGCAATATCTGCATCTACGTCTTTTTCCATCTATAATTTCGGATAAATAATTTCCAGATGAATCAGGGTTTTCGCTCTATAATGCAAACTGGATTGCCTGTACTTAAATCTTTTTCAATTTTTATTGGTATTCAAAGGTAGTAGTACGCCTAAATGCAAGCAATCTCTTCTCATCTCGATTTATGAATTTCCAAATTTTCCACGAATTTACCAAAGCTACATCGATAAAATTGGTGAATATTGGCCACCGCTCTTTTTTCTCTTTTCTATTCTATAGTAGATATGAGATTATCACACTGATCAACTTCACCCGTGTGTTTGTTATAAGCAGTGATCATATTTGGTTGAGGAATTTTTATTTTAGAAGATATTTTCTTAAAATACCTCGTTACCACTGTATTATACTTCCAACGAACTATAAATATTTCGTTTAATTTTTCGAACCTATAATCATAATATCCTCTTTCTTTTTTGCTACAGCATTTATAGATTCAACTTGGCAATGCTCCATTCTATTATCCCTCACAGTTGCAATTGTAAAATATCCCATTTGTTATAAGTATGACAAAAGTTTTGAGGTATAGAAATTATCAAAATATATTTTATGATAATTTGGTTTTGCAAGGCCTAACTTTATAAAATCTATCATGTATATATTTTTAGTATTGTCTGTCAAATGAATATTATATTTCAAATTTACTAATTTTAATTGGGTCATTGTATTCTGGATTATTGGAATAGAAATATCACTATTATTAGAAAATATACTGTGGGAACGAATGATATCCAGTAAATAATAGAATATAAATCTCTATATCTGGGATGGTTATACTATTAGACCTATTCATTTGTTTTGCATAAATATTACTTTGATCTACAATTAGGGGATATAAGTCTTCGCCGAGAATTAAAAATTGTCTTCAAGTTTTATTTTATCTTCATTTTCCCCATTGAAAAGGATTGTAGAATATAACGTATCTGTTTTCTCCATTTTAAATGGTGAGAAATTACAGAATAGCTTCTTGTAGCAGATGGTTCTAGAATGTCGTCATCAATTGAATTATAAATCTCCAATTCACCAGCAGTATCTGAAGGTAAAACTCCGTCATTTGTAAGTCATTTTAGAAACGATTCATTTAACAATTTTAATTAAAAATTAAATATTTATTTTATAGAATCTTGATTCTTTAATTAGTCATCTATTATTTTGATAATTTTGATTGAATTGACAAAACAGGTGCATAAGAAAAACAATGTTCAGCAAGGAAGAGGGTACAAATAATTTAAAATTTTTATGAATAATTTTAATTTTCGAATATTATGAACCAAATATTTGTGAATAATTTCATATAATTAGGTCGAAATAAAAAATTATAAAAGAAACATATTATTCGATTCTCAGGGGGCTCAAAAATATTTTCAAAAGACCTTTTTTTGGGTATAAAAATTTTTTTCAAAACTTTCAGGGGGCTCGAGTCATCTCCCCCCTTCCCGTCCTTAGTAATGGTAATAGTTTTAAGTATAATATAAAAAATTATAATACATTATTTAAATTTGATTTATCATTTACAGGTTCAATAATTTTTTCGTGTATCCAACTTATAATGGAATAAATACCAAAAATAAAACATACAATATTTTTTTAAAAATTTATATTGCCAGTTGGTTAACGGTGCATATATGCACCAGTCAACTTTATATGGTTACCAATTAAAATTTTAATTAATTTAAAATTTCATAAATGATTGATAAATATTGATATATCTATAAAAAAAATATATACACTAGTTTTCATCGAAATAATTTCATAATATGCTCGTGAGATCACCTAGAAGACTTTGCATTTTAAACCTCATAAATTCGCCATGTTTGAGGGCTTCTTAGGGACATAAATATAATTTTTTTTCATATTTTTTTTCCAGTTTTGAGGTACAATATCTAAACTATATAAAAACATTTTTTAGTAGTTTTTAAAATAAAAACTACTATGTTTAAAATAGATATATAGGAGGTGGTGTATATATGCACCGTTAACCAGTAATGAGTAACCCAATCTACAAGAAGTTATAAGAAGTCTACAAAAAGTGGTGCATGAACCTAGAACAATAACTGGGACACAAGGCAAATAAATAGGATTCTTTAAAATAAAAGGTAAAAATTTTTTGGAATATATAAAATGATGTGCATTTATATAATTTTGATATTATTAATTATATTAGATTTAATATATTGTCTAACTTTTATCAATGTTAAAATATTTATAATAAAAGTTTTAATAAATTTTTTATAAATTTATGGATAAAGAATAAATGTTTAAGAAGTATAAAAACACAAAAGTATGTGGAAATGGTTCCACAGAGAAATAATTGTATTATAGCTGTAGTAGTGATATGTTTATGGATAATATGTATTATGTTACATCGGAAGAAAATAAAAAAAGTTATAGAAAAGATAGAATAAAAATTACGGAGGAAATTGAAATGAAAAATAATGAAATTGAAAAGGGAAAAAATGAAGGGAAGTAAAAAACGTTAATAAAAATGAAAGAATTACGGAAGAGATGTTAAATTTAAAGGATGAAATATGGAAAATGTTAAATGAAAATATGATAGAAGAAATGAGGAAAAGTATCAATATTATTAGATCGGGAGAGGAACGAAAAAATATTGATAATAAAAGAGAAATAGAGATTAAAGATGACAATGGAGTGAGAGATAATGAACGAAATAATTATAGTCATGGAGAAAATTGTAAGAGAAGGTATAATGAAAGGGATTTTTAAAGAGATGATTGAAGAAATGATAAGGAATACGATTATTTTAAAGTATAATACGTCAATGAACTTGCAGAGAAATGAAAAGGAAAATTGGGAAAAATAAAATTTTTTCCGAAATAGATTTAATCGTCCAAATATTAATATGCAAAATGTAAGGTGTTATTCATGTAGAGAATTGGGGCATATAAGTAGAAATTGTGTGCAGAATGGTGTAATGTTTAACAAGCAACCGATTAAATGTAATAGATTTGGAAGAGTTGGGCATAGTAGCGAAAAATATTATGTTCCGACCTATCGTACTATTGAAAATAATCAAAAAACATTTCAATGTGAAAGTAGTGGAAAAATGGGACATGCTAAAGAGAATTGTTATGTAAGAGAACCAATAAATGGGGAAGCATTTCCTGCAGTGAAATACTTAGCACCGGCATCTAATGCAAGAATGATACAAAATAGTGATATTTTGAAAGAAGGTAAAGATGAAATTATGTGTTTTAAGTGCAGGAAGGAAGGACATCGTGCTATAGAATGTCGAGAAGGTGACTAAATGATAGCGAAAATAGTAAAATGGAAGTTTTTACATTAAACAATGAAAGGAAATTTCGGATCGGTGGAGAAGTAGAAGTTAAAAGAAATTTAGTAGATAAAAGAAATATAAATTTGGTAAATAGTGAAAATATAAAAAATATAGAATTCCTATTTTAAAATTAGAGGACAAAAGTGAGAAGGATAAATGTCCTCGTGTATAAGTAGTTGTAGGAAGTAGAGAAATATCTATGCTATTGGATACAGGTGCTGCGATATCGATTGTAAGCTATGAAAATTATTGTGAATATTGGCCAGAAGATAATATAATTAAAGAGATGATAGTTAAACAGTTTGACGGATCGGAAATAAAGGTTTTAGGAAAAATTGAAGTACCGTTTGTGAAGGTATAGTTAATTATTTTAATTTGTGGATTGTTTATAAAAAAAGTGGAGACGATTATAAGGTGGGAATGAATTGTTAAGATTGGTCCATTAAATAATTTTTGGGGTATCTTTTCAAATAAAATTAAACGAGATGAAATGGTTGAAGTTCAGAACGTTGAAATAGAAAATCGAGAATTATGTGATATAAAACATACATTGGAAATGGTATGATGGGTAATCGGAAAAGTGAGTTTGTAAAAGAGAATATGTCTCAAACGCGGATAGTTCCAGTTAAAAAAAGAAAGGTAAGATATACTGAGTTGTCGCAAAGTGTTAATATTGTGGAAAATGACAAGCCTAGAGAGGTAAAAAAGAAATACCTTGTAGAAAATGTATTAATGAGCAAAATAATGATGAAATAAAAATAGTCATGAAAACAGAAGAAATAGAGGAGAAAATTATTAGTCAAGAAATGTGTAAGGAACTGGATAATGAAAAGAAAGATATACCAGTGTTACAGAATTTCCCGGTGAAATTTGTAAGAAAAATAGAGGAAAAAGAGATTAAGGGAGGGGAAGGAAAGGAACAATTGTCGAGTTTGAAAATTGGAGGCTTGCAGTGTCAGTTTTAATAAATAGTTATAGTGAAACTTTTAAGGAGAAATTAGGATGTTTAGTGGATTATGAAGTTGATCTCCGTTTAAAGGAAGGTTTTGTGCCGCAATATTGTCCGGTGCGAAGAGTTCCATTTGAATGGAGGGCGGAAATGGAAAAAAAGAGGGACAGCTGGGTGAGAGATGGAATTATTTGTCCTATTGGTTACAGTGAATGGACAACTCCGTTTCCTGTTAGAAAGGCCAATGGAAAACTGAGGTTATGTGCAGATTTTAGGGTGACCTTGAATCCTTGGGTTGTAGAGGTAAAATATCCGTTATCTCGAATAGAAGAAATTTTGGACAGCTTGAAAGGGGGAAAATATTTTTTCAAGATGATTTTTCGTGTGCATATTTGCAATTACCGATGGCAAAAACGACTAGGAAGTTATTGACGATTACGACATTCAAGGGATTGTTTACGTTTTGTCGATTACCATTTGGGTTAATTGTATCAGCCCCTATTTTTCTGCGGACAATGGCTGCTGTTTTCCAGGGTTTAGAGGGTGTTTTTTATTATATGGATGATGTTTTGATCGTAGGAATAACGATTAAACAACATGATGATAGGCTAGAAGAAGTATTTATCAGAATTCGAAATAAAGGATTAAAGGCGAGTCGTGAAAAGAGTGTGTTGGGAGTAACTGAAGTGACGTATTTGGGTCATAGGATTAAGGGAATGGAGGTAAAACCGTTAGATAAGAATTTGTTGAGTATTGCATAGGCCGACCATAAAATAGAGGTCCCGTCGTTTATGGGAATTGTAAATTATTACCATCGGTTTATATCGAGTTTTGCGGAAATAGCTGCGCCTTTATATGAATTATTAAGGAAAGGGGTACATTTTGAATGGAAAGATGAACGAGATTGCGTTCAGAACGTTAAAGGAGAGAATTGGGAAAGAGCCCATTCTGGTGTGTTTTAATAGTGATCTGAAAGTAGTTTTGGCTGTAGATGCATGTAATAGAGGAGTAGGTGGGGCGATGTTGCATTTGATAAATGGAATTGAAAGACCTGTCTTATTTTTCTCGAGAGTGTTTCGAGAGGTAGAAAAGCGGTATTCAGTGATAGAACAGGAGGCTTTAGCTGTGATTTTTGGATTAACGAAATGTCGTGAATACCTTATAGGTAGGAAGTTTGTTGTTTTTACAGATCATAAGTTGATCCATTTATTTAAGAAAGTTAACAAAGAGTTGATGTTATTGCCTCGACTTCAGCGATGGTTATTGTTAGTAGGAAGTTTTGATTTGGATTTAAAATATCGAAGGGGAAAAGAGAACCAGTTACCTGATATTTTATCGGTTAGGTGCGGGCGAAAGTTTGGATTAATCGGTGATTTTGAAAATTGATAATCGGGAAGAATGTCTTGTACGGTAATGAGAAGTATAAAGGGTAGCCCAACGACGTGGGAAGATATACAAAGGTTTACAAGGAAAGATAGATAATTAGCGGTAGTTAAATTATGTCTAATGGGAAAAAGAACATGGAAAGATGCTGATAGAGTTTTAAATATTGAAACAGAATTATAGTGGACGATTGTATTATGAGGGGACCCCGAGCTGTTATACCCCTGAAATTGAGGGAAAAAATTTTGAATATTATACATGCGGGTCATCAAGGAGTTACTCGTATGAAACAATGGGGAAGAGAGTACGTATGGTGGCCGAAAATGAACGAGGATATTGATAAATTGGGAAAAGAATGTGAGATTTGCAATGCATGGTCTGACATGCCCCGTAAGGATAAAAATAGTACATGGCCAAAGGTTGTAGAACCAGGAGAGAGGGTTCATGTTGATTTTTTCGAATATGAAGGAAAAAAGTATATATTAAGTGTAGATGCGTTCTCCAAATGGGTAAAATTGGAAGAAATTCATGAGTTGACGGCGAATATTGTGATTAAACATTTTTATAAAGTATGGTCGAAGTTTGGTATTCCGAAAACTGTGGTATTGGATGGTGGACCAGCTTTTATAGGGGAAGAATTCAAAAGATTCTATGAAAAAACGGGTGTATATCATGTGTTAACGCCACCGTATCATCCCAGTTCAAATGGACAGGCAGAGAGGATGGTAGCGACGGTTAAAGGATGGTTGAATAAAACCAAAAGTGGAAAAGGAGAAATGTGGGTGAAGCATTTGTATTATAATAATGCGATGGGTAATGATGGTTTGTCTCCGGCAGAAAAAATGATAGGCCGGAAGGTAAGAATGTTTTAGGATATGTTAGTATCTTGTAAAACTAATGTAATTGTGGAGGATATTGATAGAAGGGAATTGGAATATAATGTAGGACAGTTAGTATGGATTAGATTATATGGAAGTACTAAAAAATGGGAGAAAGGTGTAGTAATAAAAAATTTGGGAAACAAATTAAATAGAGTAAAATTTGATGATAATAGTGAAGGTGTCAGGCACAGGGATCAGTTGCAGAAGAGAGTGCATAGAAATGGTTGAAAGAGGAAATTGTAAAAAAAGAAAATATTTAAGGATAGTTCCTGGTTAATAAAGATCTAGATTTCAATGGTTTCAATGGTGTAAATAATCGTGTAATCAAGAAGCAACCACTACCCACGTACATCGTATGTCCAACGTAAAAGAGGAACGACACTATGTTAGGAGGACAACAAGTTATGACGGATACTACGAAAATCGCTTAAAAGAAAGGATGATGTCAACGTTAGAATCGACCTTCTAAAAACAATACTGGATGATTATCAAGATCTGATTGAGTGTATGAAGTGATAAAGAAGAAATACAGACATAAAAATATTGTTTAAACAAAAAAATATGTGAATCATTTATTGAATACTTATACGCTGATTAATTTTTTTTTGCATAGTGATATAAAAAAAATATATATCATTTTGACCAGGATTTTTGTTAAGGGGGCGTGTTGTAGTATTATGTGTATTTAAATTATTATTACAATAATGTCAAGCATATATTGTATTTTTATATGAAAAAGAAATTATGTCAAAGATATATTTTATATGAAAAAGAAATGATGTCAAAGATATATTGTATTTTTATATATGAAAAAGAGATAATGTGAAGGTTTTAATTTATTTTTATTTGAAGAATAAAAAAATGTTTTTTAGTTTTTTTTTTCGCGTTAAAAAGAGAATTTTTTTTATAAGAGAAATTTTTTTTATATAAAATAATTTTGGTTATAAAGAGTACATTATAGAAATAAAATTATAAATATTTTATCGTTTAATTAACCCAATCTACAAGAAGTTATAAGAAATCTACAAAAGATAAATTTTCCAAATTCTGTTGGTGGGAAGAAAAAGATTTGTATCATCTTTCTTAGAAATTACAGTCTCTACTGTCATTTCATTATCCAAAAAATATGCATAATTAAATAATATACATATTAATACCTTTCTCAATAAACAGTCCTACTATGTTAATTAGTACTGGTATATTAGGATTAGAAGGCTTAACTAATAATTTAAAAAATAAATTATATCAATTTATAAAAATATTACTATTTCTCGATGGTTACCAAGCTCTACCATCTTCGTTTCATCATTTAATATCTTAACCCTGGTGGGAGGAAAAAGATTTGCGTCATCTTTCATGGAAATTACAGTCTTAACTGTCAATTCATATAAAAAATATGCAAATTAAATAATAATACAAATTTATACTTTTCTCAATAAACAGGCCTACTTTGTCAATTACAGCTGGTACATTAGGATTAAGAGGCATAACTAATGATTTAAAAACAAATTAATATCAATTTATAAAAATATTACTAATTTCTTGATGGCTATCACGCTCTATTGTCTTCGTTTTAGCATTTAATATCTTTATCCTCTTAAAATCTGCATCATCTAAAAAAATACATATAATAATAAATATTTTATATTTTTGGTCTTCACAATTCTTATTCTTTTCCCCAATAATCGTGTTGAGTAATTTTGAGACTAAATATTTAAAAAAATTAATGTTAGTTTTATAAATAATACCGTTCAAGTGATTTTCTTGAGCATTTAACTCCTCATTATAACTCACTACCTTAGAGTTTTTATCATCTAAAAAATATGTATATTACTAAGTAATTAAGACAATTATATACCTTTTCTTGCAAAGTAATGTTTTATATTACATATATTTGCTTTGCTTTTTAAAAGGCTACCGCTAGCATTCATGAGCTCAACATTGCCTAAATATTAAAAATAATTTAATAATAATGATAAATTTTACTTTTAAGAATCCTAACTATTGTATAAGGACCCATCCAAGATCTGGTCATTTTACCACCTTTCCTATCAGCCCGACGGCTGTTCTAAATAAGAACTTGATCATTGACCAAATAATGGTTATTTCTACCAGTATTACGACTTCTATAATCCCTCTGCTGTTTAAGCTGAGCAAGATTTATATTGCCAGCAGCTATCTCATGAATATCATTCATCCTGGAAACTCTTGAAAACAAAATTCTAAATCTGCTTCAGGTTCATTGTCAGGATCAATATCCTCTTCCTCGTCAACCTTAAATAGAGACATAATATATGGTATATGATTATAAAATGAGATTTATCATACCCCATAAGCTTGTTTTGCTTTTCTACCATACATCAGCTCATACTGTGTAAATTTCGAAGATTCGTGTAGAGAAGTGTTATAGGCAAATATTATGCCAGGCAAGGCATCTGTCCAAATTAATTGATCGTGCATTTTGGATTGTCCTATTCACTCTTTCAACCATGCCATTTGCTTGAGGGTGATAAGCACTTGTCACCCTCTGCATGGTCCCTACGAGTTTGTGAAAATTATTGCTTATTTCATTCACAAATCCTTGATCATTAATTTGAATCTATATATAATATTAATATTTTATTACCAAATTTATTATACTTTTGTCCTACCATGTGTGCATAGTAACGAGTCTAACTCCATAAAAGCGATTATTGCTTGATGGCGAAGACTCTATCTCGTTGGACAAGCTTGCAATTTATTTATCCCTGTTAGACAAGGAGTTTCAGAAATAATTATTATTTGACTAGAAATTCAAAATGGTAGATAAATATTACGCCACTAAAAATTTGAAAATAATAAGTAAATATCATGCCGGAAAACTTGAAATCGAAATATTTAATATGAGATAGGAATAAATATTAACAAATATAAATCAACATAAACAATAATATTTGTGAAAAATATTTCCGGCATCTGCATTTTTTGGCTTTAGTGAGGGGGGGGGGGGATTTGTCCCCCTGTCCCCCTCTACGTACGCGCCTGGCTCAAGCCATATTGAGCCCAATGCAGTCGCGTCACTAGGAGGGGGTGCGCAGGGGCTCGAGCCCCCTAAAAATTTGAATAGCCCCATGAAGCAAAATTTTTTTTTATAATGTCTCCCTAATATTCTCCTTAACTAAAAATAAATTTTTTTGATAGCCTGAACGTTTTCTTTTATAATTCTAATTAACAATTATTTATAGATTTGATTTTATTATTTAAAAATTCATAATTTAATTATTAGATTAGATTAATACATTTAAATTATTTTTTTTCACTATATCAGCTTGCATCAAATTGTTAAAAATGGAATATCATATCAATATCACTCAGTGGCGTATCCAGGATTTTCTATAGGGGGGGAAATTTTTTTGGGGCCTTTGCCTCCAAACCCCCTTTGGCCAGCTTTTTCCTCACCTTCGGCCGGGTCATATCTTTGATCTATTCTTTTAAATTATTCATAATTCAATAATTATATTAATATTTTTAATTTTTATTTGAATTTTGGTTCCTTTTATAAATTATTTATTTAAGAAATTTTTTTTTTTAATTTTTAAATTTAACATTTATTAATAAAGACAAATTAAATCTGACAAAATGATAGTATAAAAATAAAATCATGTCCAAAACATAATTCTAGAAAATTTAAGAAATTTAACAAACAAGGACTTCATTAGTGTTGTTAATCGGCTTAGCCGAGTCGGCTCGAACAAAGCTCACCCAAATTTTGGGTCGTTTTTTTCGACTCCAACTCAAAGTTTTGGTCGTTTTTTACGACTTCGACCCGAGTTCAAGCCGAAAAAAACGACTTCGACACAAAATATGGGTCGTTTTTTACGACTCCGACTCAAAATTTGGGTTGTATTTTTCGACTCAAACTTGAAGTTAGGGTCGTATTTTTCGACTCCAAAGTTTGGGTCGTATTTTTCGACTCAAACTAGAAGTTTGGGTCGTATTTTTTGACTCCAACTTGAAGTTTAGATCGTATTTTTCGACTCCAACTCAAAGTTTGGGTCGTTTTTCTGACTCAGACTCAAACATCGGGTCGTTTTATTCAATCCGACCCAAAATATGGATCGTTTTTTTAAAGACGCCTTAAAGTTTGGGTTGCTTTTTTTCATCTAACCAAATATCTAGATCATTTTTTTCGACCAAAAGTCAAATAACATTTAGTAGATATTAATATTATAGGCGGGAAAGTTTCTTAAAGCTTCTTAAAGCTTCTTTAAATTATAACGCTCTGATTTAACTATTCCATCATAGTTATTTTTTAAAATTTTTAAGTAAAGATGTACCATAGAAAAGAGCCATTTGTTATGATGGTTATTTTTGAACTTTTTTAAATGAAATAGATAAAAATATATATTGTAGACATGTTAAATAAAAATTTCAGTGAAGATGTACCATAGATAAGTGACAATTGTCATAATCGACATTTTTGAACTTTTTTCAATTTTTTTAAAGGAAATAGCTAAAAATATATATTCTAAACATGTTAAATTTAAAATTCAGTGAGGATATATCATATATAGGTGACAATTGTCATAATCGCTATTTTTGAACTTTTTCAAATTTTTTTAAAGGAAATAGCTAAAAATATATATTCTAAACATGTTAAATATAAAATTCAGTGAGGATGTATCATAGATAGGTGACAATTGTCATAATCGTTATTTTTGAACTTTTTTCACATTTTTTAAAGGAAATAGCTAAAAATATATATTCTAAACATGTTAAATTTAAAATTCAGTGAGGATGTATCATAGATAGATGACAATTGTCATAATCTTTATTTTTGAACTTTTTTCAATTTTTTTAAAGGAAATAGCTAAAAATATATATTCTAAACATGTTAAATTAAAAATTCAGTGAGGATGTATCATAGATAGGTGACAATTGTCATAATCGTTATTTTTGAACTTTTTTCACATTTTTTAAAGGAAATAGCTAAAAATATATATTCTAAACATGTTAAATTTAAAATTCAGTGAGGATGTATCATAGATAGATGACAATTGTCATAATCGCTATTTTTGAACTTTTTCAAATTTTTCTAAAGGAAATAGCTAAAAATATATATTCTAAACATGTTAAATTAAAAATTCAGTGAGGATGTATCATAGATAGGTAACAATTGTCATATTCGTTATTTTTGAACCTTTTTTAATTTTTTTAAAGGAAATAGCTAAAAATATATATTATAAACATGTTAAATTAAAAATTCAGTGAGGATGTATCATAGATAGGTGACAATTGTCATAATCTTTATTTTTGAACTTTTTTCAATTTTTTTAAAGGAAATAGCTAAAAATATATATTCTAAACATGTTAAATTAAAAATTCAGTGAGGATGTATCATAGATAGGTGACAATTGTCATAATCGCTATTTTTGAACTTTTTTCAATTTTTTTAAAGGAAATAGCTAAAAATATATATTCTAAACATGTTAAATTAAAAATTCAGTGAGGATGTATCATAGATAGGTGACAATTGTCATAATCGTTATTTTTGAACTTTTTTCAATTTTTTTAAAGGAAATAGCTAAAAATATATATTCTAAACATGTTAAATTTAAAATTCAGTGAGGATATATCATATATAGGTGACAATTGTCATAATCGCTATTTTTGAACTTTTTTCAATTTTTTTAAAGGAAATAGCTAAAAATATATATTCTAAACATGTTAAATTTAAAATTCAGTGAGGATGTATCATAGATAGATGACAATTGTCATAATCGCTATTTTTGAACTTTTTCAAATTTTTCTAAAGGAAATAGCTAAAAATATATATTCTAAACATGTTAAATTAAAAATTCAGTGAGGATGTATCATAGATAGGTGACATTTGTCATATTCGTTATTTTTGAACCTTTTTTAATTTTTTTAAAGGAAATAGCTAAAAATATATATTATAAACATGTTAAATTAAAAATTCAGTGAGGATGTATCATAGATAGGTGACGATTGTCATAATCTTTATTTTTGAACTTTTTTCAATTTTTTTAAAGGAAATAGCTAAAAATATATATTCTAAACATGTTAAATTAAAAATTCAGTGAGGATGTATCATAGATAGGTGACAATTGTCATAATAGCTATTTTTGAACTTTTTTCAATTTTTTTAAAGGAAATAGCTAAAAATATATATTCTAAACATGTTAAATTAAAAATTCAGTGAGGATGTATCATAGATAGGTGACAATTGTCATAATAGCTATTTTTGAACTTTTTTCAATTTTTTTAAAGGAAATAGCTAAAAATATATATTCTAAACATGTTAAATTAAAAATTCAGTGAGGATGTATCATAGATAGGTAACAATTGTCATAATCGTTATTTTTGAACTTTTTTAAATTTTTTTAAAGGAAATAGCTAAAAATATATATTCTAAACATGTTAAATTTAAAATTCAGTGAGGATGTATCATTTTAACAATATATATAGATATAAAAATTATATATAAAATTTATTATTCATGATAATGATATCCCATGAATTTAAACATAAACACTGTTTAAGTGTTTCGGAGGCCATGCGATTTCTTTTATTTGTTACGGTGTCCACCCCTCTTGAGAAGACACGCTCGCTCTCAACGGATGTACTTTGCTGCGACAAAAAATCTTTAGCCATCATGCAAAAGTACGGAAAACGCTCAGAATTACAGTACGACTTAAAAAAACTCGACTTAACACTACATTTTTGAAAAATATGGCTCGCCTAAATTACTAAATTATATTTAAAAAAATTCATATTTTATATTAAAAAAATGCATCCGGAATCGCAAATACTTATAAAAAAATTTATTGTTTTATTAGTTTAAAAATTCCATATGGAAGTGAAGTGACTATTTAAATTCTAAAATTAAAAAAGATATTTTATTTTACTTGGCGTGGTGCCAGCTAGACGGCAAATTTGTTGAGATTTTTTCTTTTCTTCATTGTTAGGGATAGGGATATGATTAATAATCATTTTTTTTAACTTTCCAAATTTTTTTTTATTATTTTTGAGGGTAGCCAAATTAAATTTTAATTTTTTTTTTTATTCAATTTTTGTTTTTAAAATTATAATTTAATTTTAAAGAGTAACATAAATTTTATTAATAAAAGTTGTCCAATTTTCAGGATTAGTCAATATTTTTCTTGCTAAATAGGGTTAAAACGAGAGATTTTAAATAATAAATGCATATACAAATTATTAAGATATATCTATAATTAATTCTAGCATCTTATTTTAAATTAATATTTAGAAATCTACACAATCTAGTTTCCAATATAATTTAAAATTTCATCGATAGAGATTGATATAAAAGATATGGGTGCATATAATATATACAAAGTTAATTCTCTGTACAATGATATGTAATTTCCTTCATGAGATATCGCATAAAATTTATTCTCGAAAAAAAAACAAGGTATAAATATCATTGTAAGATGTGCCAAGTAAATTTTATCCTAACTAGTAACTTCAAAGAGGAAATATTTTAATATCCTCAAACTTAAAAATATAATATGAATAAAACATAGGAGTTTATGTGATAGTTGATTTTCTAACCCAGTCTATGACAATAACATATTTAAGAATTTTATTATAAATTAAAATTACAAGAAATATATTAGCATCTCATTTTATCACTTAAAAATTATTATGTACCTAACTACTCGTATATATAATAACCATTTTTTTGTCCCTTATTTATGATACATCCTCACTGATATTTTAATTTAACATGTTTAGGATATATTTTTTTTAGCTATTTGCTTTAAAAAAATTGAAAAAAGTTCAAAAATAGCGATTATGATAATTGTCACCTATCTATGATACATCCTCACTGAATTTTTAATTTAACATGTTTAGAATATATATTTTTAGCTATTTCCTTTAAAAAAATTGAAAAAAGTTCAAAAATAAAGATTATGACAATTGTCACCTATCTATGATACATCCTCACTGAATTTTTAATTTAACATGAATATATATTTTTAGCTATTTCCTTTAAAAAAATTAAAAAAGGTTCAAAAATAACGAATATGACAATTGTCACCTATCTATGATTCATCCTCACTGAATTTTTAATTATGTTTAGAATATATATTTTTAGCTATTTCCTTTAAAAAAATTTGAAAAAGTTCAAAAATAGCGATTATGACAATTGTCATCTATCTATGATACATCCTCACTGAATTTTAAATTTAACATGTTTAGAATATATATTTTTAGCTATTTCCTTTAAAAAAATTGAAAAAAGTTCAAAAATAACGATTATGACAATTGTCACCTATCTATGATACATCCTCACTGAATTTTAAATTTAACATGTTTAGAATATATATTTTTAGCTATATCCTTTAAAAAAATTTGAAAAAGTTCAAAAATAGCGATTATGACAATTGTCACCTATCTATGATACATCATCACTGAATTTTAAATTTAACATGTTTAGAATATATATTTTTAGCTATTTCCTTTAAAAAAATTGAAAAAAGTTCAAAATTAAAGATTATGACAATTGTCACCTATCTATGATACATCCTCACTGAATTTTTAATTTAACATGTTTAGAATATATATTTTTAGCTATTTCCTTTAAAAAAATTAAAAAAGGTTGAAAATTAACGAATATGACAATTGTCACCTATCTATGATACATCCTCACTGAATTTTTAATTTAACATGTTAAGAATATATATTTTTAGCTATTTCCTTTAAAAAAATTGAAAAAAGTTCAAAAATAACGATTATGACAATTGTCACCTATCTATGATACATCCTCACTGAATTTTAAATTTAACATGTTTAGAATATATATTTTTAGCTATTTCCTTTAAAAAAATTTGAAAAAGTTCAAAAATAGCGATTATGACAATTGTCACCTATCTATGGTACATCTTTACTTAAAAATTTTAAAAAATAACTATGATGGAATAGTTAATCCAGAGCGTTATAATTTAAAGAAGCTTTAAGAAACTTTCCCGCCTATAATATTAATATCTACTAAATGTTATTTGACTTTTGGTCGAAAAAAATGATCAAGATATTTGGTTAGATGAAAAAAAGCAACCCTAACTTTAAGGCGTCTTTAAAAAAAACGATCCATATTTTGGGTCGGATTGAATAAAACGACCCGATGTTTGAGTCTGAGTCAGAAAAACGACCTAAACTTTGAGTTGGAGTCGAAAAATACGATCTAAACTTCAAGTTGGAGTCGAAAAATACGACCCAAACTTCAAGTTGGAGTTGAAAAATACGACCCTAACTTCAAGTTTGAGTCGAAAAATACGACCCAAACTTCAAGTTTGAGTCGAAAAATACGACCCAAATGTCAAGTTTGAGTCGAAAAATACAACC
This sequence comes from Gordionus sp. m RMFG-2023, assembly GCF_954871325.1. NCBI lineage: Eukaryota > Metazoa > Nematomorpha > Gordioida > Chordodea > Parachordodidae > Gordionus > Gordionus sp. m RMFG-2023. Next base: position 22,217,733 of record NC_088775.1, read on the forward strand.
CAAATTTTGAGTCGGAGTCGTAAAAAACGACCCATATTTTGGGTCGAGGTCGTTTTTTTCGGCTTGAACTCGGGTCGAAGTCAAAAAAAACGACCCAAACATTAAGTCGGAGTCGAATAAAACGACCCGAGCTTTGGGTCGGGGTCGCGACTCGCGGCGTTTTAACAACACTAGACTTCATAATACAAAGTATATTAATAGATATAATAGAAATATAATAAATGCAAATGATTATATGAAGAAGAAGGGGAAGGGGGGGGGGGGTTTAAATAATTTAGGGAAGAAGAAGAAAATCTAGATTAAACGGCTCCTCGGGGAATAAACTTATGGCGTGTAAAATTAGATTTTATAATCTGAATTCCTATGCGTTGACGTTGGGTCTCCTGATTACTAATTCACGCTTATGAATATAAGAAGAAATAAAAGTTATAACCCAATTTTTATTTTAAGTTAGGTATATTATGGATAAATTTTTTTTAAAAAATATAAAATTGAAATAAAGTTTAGTGTCAATTTTTTTTTTTATAAAATTTGCTTTAAAAACTAGCCTCAGCTTAAATAACATATAATATAAATATAAAATTTTTTTGATTGAAAATTCTAATTGTAGTGAGTATAACTAGAAAATTTTTTAAAGAACAAGTTTTTATAACTTATTAAATACAATATTATATAAAAAATTTATTAAATACTAGAATTATAATGCGATTTTTAATTTTCGTGGGAATTTTTCCAATTCATCAAGAATTTTCTTTGTCGTTGGAAATAAATCTCTGTTGATATTTAACATAGCTAACCCATTTAGCCGAGAAGTAGTATTTTGTAAATAAGTTTTCAACCTTCTCAATTTGAAAAAGGTCCTTTCATTCGTATATGTTGTAATAGGCAAACATGCAAGAATACCTTCAAAATAAATTAAGCCTCCTTATACCGATTGAGCGCATCAATAGCATGCTCAGGTAAAATAATAAACGTAATAAATATTTATACCACAATTCGAATTCACTGATTAAATTGATTTCATTGTCAACATCATAGGAATAAAATTTTGCTAAATATTTAATTATACCAATAATGGCATCAGAAAACGAAGAAGGGTCTTTAGGTAATAAAATTTGAAGATTACCAAAGACTTGTTTTTTATCTAAAAACCGTACTTTAATTTGCGATAAAAAAGTATCTAAGAATAGAATGAAATTGGATATTTTATAAGATTTAATTCAACGTCTATATAAATATTATGAAATATTCAACTACATTCATTCTTTTTGTCCACATTTTCCTCCAAATCAATAACTTGAACCAAATTGAAATTTGGTTTTTGTAAATTTCTACATTGTAGTGAGCTATAGGAAAATAATTTATTAATGCAACTAGCAGTAAGGATAAACTCTGCTTGATATTGAAAAATTTTGATGGGGCAGGGGGAAGGGGGTCCAGGGGTCGGGGTAAAATTTTTTATTATCTTAAAATAATATTTAGAAAAACAGTCAAATTTGCTATGGGGGGGTGAAATTTCCCCCTTTCCCCCCCATTGGTTATACGCGCCTGATATCACTCTAAATGTAAAAATTTAGCATTAACAGTTGAAGCTTAAAGATTTTATTATTTAAATTATTTTATATCCCTAATTAAATAAATATAATAATATATTAATTGAAAATTTGCAAATTAGCAAATTTAATATTGAAATTAGCCGAGTTCAAAATCACTAATCAACTACATTATTCATCTTTAAAATTAATTACCATGACTCTTTCTAAAAATATTTCCAACGTCCAAACAAGTATAAGAAATTTCCTATAAAAGTAAGTAGACATATAGTTGATAATCCTCTATTATGTAGAATTGGTTACAAATAGGTAAAATGCACTTTTACGGACATATTTGATAGTTATCGAATATATTACAGAGAATAAAAAAAAATCAATAATTTATTTAATAGATCGCGATAAATTAATAGATCAATTTGTACATCACAACAAATACTAATAGATTAAGTGATGTTTTACAAAATATATCCATTTTACAAGATTATTTTAACCATTTCAATTACCAAAGTATCCGCAGAACCCAGTTTTTTAAAGCTCAAATTAATTAAAACTTACCAACAATCCTCTATGGCACTGGAGCGACGGTAATCTCTCTTTAATTTCAATAGAAAATAGTTATCGCCTCATCGCTAGATTATCCTTCTTTTGCAACTAAAAAGGCAAGGAGGATAAATAAAATTTCAATATTTTAGTTTATGATTATATTCATTTTTTAATATACATTACTCATTCATGATTAAAATTTAATAGGGTATATATGCATAGTTCTCATTGCAAAAAAAATTATCAAGTAAACTTAAGTAAATTCTGTTTTTAAGGGGTCGTCAAATTATTTTTAGCCCTGGACAGACAAAAGTCTCGGCACGGCGAGGGGTGTGTCACTAGCCTTTACAATCTCAAGGGGCTCAAGTCCCCCATAAACCCTATTTTGCAGGCCTTTGGCCAGCTTTTGCCAGGCCTTCGGCTGGGTTTTATATTAATATATTTTACTTTTTAAATTGAAATTTGCAAACTCTGAATAATTAAATGTTACAACCTATACGGACAAAATGTCATGAAACTAATATAACGTTGTGTTACCATTTTAGACAATGTTTTATATAATGAACTAATAAGAATTTTTTTTAGGCGTAACCAATGATATAAACAACAACTAATCCATATCATAAAACTATATGGTAGTTAGAGCTTCCTCTTGGATAACATTATGGAAGCTATATAAGTAATCGAAAAAAAAATTGTGAGATATTTAATTTCTAAAAGATTATCTTCCATTTTTAATGATATATAAACGACTAGGCAATTGACCATTATTGCTCATCTAAATTATGCAATCAAATGCTCTCAGCAGCAGGAGCAATAATCTTAAATTATATAGCCACACAAATAATAGATGCTGGTTAATTTGCAGTTATAGCCATGACACTCACTATCTAAACTCATATCAGAATTTATTATGTTAAATAAATTGTTAAAATAAAAACACTAAAAATCTTAGGAAGAAATAATTATGCAAATATATTGAAGCCTTGATTTATACGGTAAGGATGCCATATAGAAATGAATCATTTAGTAACTAGAAAATAAGGACCAGATGGATATGATGAAAGGAATTTAGATTTTATATATTATTGTCGCAACACCTCTGGTTGGTATATTATCTCTTAAAATTAAAGTAGTTTGTAATAATATAATATACTCATATTAAAAAATTAACTTGAAACTGTTTTCCAAAGAAGAAAAAAAAATCAAGAAAAAAAAAATCTAATAAGGATTACATCCATTGTGGGATGAATAATAAAATGATTAATTTTTAATAATATTTATTTAATAAATAGATGGCGTTAAAGATTTGCAAATTATAACTTATTTCTTAGCCAAAGCATTGATTAGTAAGGTATATTAAAATCGCGGACTCGTTTTATAAAATTAACTCAATAATTCGACATAAATTATTTGATAGATTTTGTAAACTATATAAACTTAGAAAATTATTGTACTTATCAGTTTTAAATATATTTTAAAATAAAATTATTAAATAAAATTAAGTATCTGTTTTTCTCATTTTTTGCCAACCTTAATATGGTGGCAGTAGCTATCTTTGTAAATTTATTTGTAAATTAAAATTTTATTAAAATATAATTTCATATTTCATATTTCTAAAAATAAAATAATTAAATTATATAAAAAAAAACAAGAATAAAATTTTTTTTCAGTTAATTAAATATGATGGAAGATAAAAAAATTAATGTTTCTAATGATACTATATCATATAAATACGAATTTCCTATATATATAGGAAACATCGATATATATTTAACCAAAATTGAACTTATTTTTAAAAAAAGTAACAGCACAGATGAGGATAACGCCACAACCTTACTTCATAATTTACCTGATGACGTATTTTCAAAATTACAATCGATATGCACTTAGTCCGTTCTCAAGAAATCGTCGATACTCATCAACAAACTTAGATTATTACTGCCTTCCAAGATTCGAGACAAAAAAATTAGCGAATTCAATGCAGCGGTTCAAAAAGAAAGAGAAAGTTTTTAGATTGGGTTACCCGTATTTGTCAACTCAATATGGACTGCAACTTTATCGGCTACGACAGGTTTTAGAAAAAATAAAGGTATCAAGCTCTTCTAAGGAAATTAAATACAGAATTAAAGATTTACTCATTTTAGATGAAATCATAAAGGTAGGCAAAGAATTAGACGAAACAGACATCGTAACATCTATACATAAGATTGATATCAAAGAAAATACACACTCCGATCTAAAACATTTGGAGGGAACAAAACAAGGTAAGAAAGTTTATAAACTAAAACCAACTAATATTAGATATGACAACACCCAGATGATGCCATATGTTTAGAGCAACAGATATCATGATAATAATTACAGCCATCAGTTTAAACAACCATGGCAGACTCGACCATATTATGGCAACATAAGATTCAACAACCAAAATAACTATCATTTTCCAAGACGAAATTATAATAGATTTTGTGATCAAAATAGATGGGAAACTTTTTATATTCCTTTCAATAATCACGACACAAGAGATAACAATAATAATAGATTTAATATTAACAACAAAGGACATAATAATAATTACAAGCCTTATGATTTCAAAAACCACAACAGATTTGACAACACCAGACAATTGTTTCAAAATTTTAGAGATTATAATAGATCTAACGTGCATCAACAATTTTACGATCGTGACAATAAAAATTACATGAATCATAATCCTAAACACCAAGTACCTTATTCAAATAAAATTAATACAGTTGATATAGAAGAGATCGAAGACGACAAAATTATATCAATCGATAAGAAAGATTATAATTTGTTAAATATTGATATAAATAGAAAACGAAGTACTAAATGTTAAAGATGACGCAAACATGGTGAACATCAAAATTAATAACATCTCGACTTCACTACAAGTAGATACGGGCACGAAATTCACAATTCTACCAAAATATATGATTGAGAAAGTGGGCATAAAAAACATTACGAAGTTCAACATTCAGTTATCTGGTTAAGACGGCAAGACCATACAAGTGATAGGCTCAACACGACTGAATGTAGAATACGAAGGAAGTTCTCAAATTTTAGATGCATTGATAGTAAACAGTAACAAGATGCCTTTATTAGGAAGATCTTGGTTGAAACATTTTAAAAACATACTTGAAAGATTTATAGGCTTAATTGACACGGATCATAAAAACGATTTGGCGGAATTAATATCCAATTGTAAGTCTAAATTAAATAATAAAACTGTTATAAAAACGCAAGTCAGGTTACGACTAAAGTGAAATGCTAAGCCAAATATTATACCACCGAGAAGGGTACCTTATTCTAGAGTAGATATTATAACTAAAGAATTAAATACCTGGCTGGAAAACAAAATCATCAAGCCGGTAAAAGAAGTTAGATGGGCGAGTCCATTCACACCAGTTTTTAAAAACAATGGGAGTCTCAGATTGTGCGTAGACTTTATTAAAGACACAGTTAACCCAGCGTTTGAAGATTTCAAATACCCCATACCTAGAATTAACGATCTGATTGCCAAGTTAGCTGGAGGAAAAAAATTTAGTAAAATTGATTTCAAACAAGCCTTCCTGCAAATTCCTATTCACAAAGACTCCAGCGATCTGCTAACTATATCCACGCATAAAGGATACTTCAGATTAACGAGACTTCCGTTCGGACTGAAAACATCTTCAGCCATATTCCAACAGACAATGGAACAGGTTTTCGGAGATTTAAAAGATGTTATATTCTACAATGACGACTTGTTAATTACAGGTGATAACGATGAGATACATTTGGAGAACATTAAAAAAGTATTAGAAAATGTTAATATATAAATTTTGCATATTTTTACTTTGTAATTAATGACCTTTTTGTAAAAATCCTTTCTTTTAAATTTATTTAATGATATTTTTTCCTAATTTTCGTAAATGTATTTAAATTAAGGACGAATTTGTAAAAAATTAACCTTAAATTGTATATATGTAAATAGTATTTAATATAAATAGTTGTAAAATTTTCAATATAATCAGTAGTAGTGATAGTAATAAAAAAAAAGTTAAATTAAATAAAAGATTTCAAAAATATTTTTTGGTTTTTCTTTACCTGCCTTCTGTGAAAATAACATGGTGGCAGAATACTTATTAATCATTACTTTATCTATGAATTATAAAAAGATTTTTTGACAATAATAAAAGAGATTTTTCTTATACATTACATGAATCTAAGACTATAATTATGATACGATATGACATAATGGATGACATGCAAGAGGCTTATGAACTCATAAATGGAAGAGAGTACTTTGATACGACTGGGAGATTATTTACACTCAAAGCTAGAAGATATCAAAGAGACTAAATACAATGTCAACAATAGTCGTATTGTATTTACATAAATATATATAATAAATTATAGTTATAAATATTGATGTTACATAATAAAATATTATGAAACCTCTAGTTATCGTAAAAAATACTATAATTAAATGCCCTATTTTTAATAATAATGTTGAGGTATTTTTTAAAAAATTCGATAATATATTTAAGGATCCACAATACACCGATGTAGAAAAGCATACGCATTTCCGCAAAAGTTACCTGATGATCTTTACCTTAGACTAGAGGCAATATGCACTCCTACAAAATTTTGCAATCCATCGATCGTACTTGAGAGATTCAAACTATTACAGCCAGACAATTCGAATATAGCGTATCTAAAAGAATTTAGTGAAGTAGTACAAGAAAAAAATGAAACATTCAGTAATTGGGTAACCAGATTATGTTTGTTAAGTAATAAATGAAACATTCAGTAATTGGGTAACCAGATTATGTTTGTTAAGTAATAAATGCAAATTTAGTAATTATAGTAGAGCTATAGAGAGAATAAAAATATTTTCAACTAATAAAGATATACGTCATAAAATTTCACATGTAGAAAGTTTAGATATTCATGAGATAATAAAAATAGGAAAGGAGATTGAGGATGAAGAAGCTTATGACAAAATAATTAATAAAATTGATAATATAAATATAAAAGGAGACACATCCGAAATAAAACAAATAGAAATGCAGAAAGACAATCAGGCGGATACGGATAGAAGAATGTTAAAATATGATGTTCGAAATGGAGAGGTGGATGCACAAACGAATTACGTTCATAGAAATTAATGGAAGCCTAGATACGACAATTATCAAAGAAATAATTATCAAGAGAATAATTTCAATCCTCGTTTTCAAAATAATTTTAATCCTCGATATCAAAACAATTTTAATTCGAGACATGCAAATAATTATGAGCCAGAATATCGGAATAAATATAATCCTAGAGTTTATGATAATAATAGGGGGTATATTGGGCCAAGACCGTATAATAATTTTATAAGATTTAACAATAAAAATAATTATAATAATAACTACAATAACTATAGATATAATAATAATGATAATTACAAATATAATGAAAATAATTATAGAGATTATAGACATCAAAACGAATCAAGATACATACCAAGATACAATATTAATCGTAACAATAATCAGTCATACAACAATAGATATAGAGACAATAATAATATATCCAGATATTCGAATGATATATATACCGTCGATATAGAAAAAATAAAGGAGGAAAATAATGATAAAAAGGAACACAGTTTATTTAGCATTGATGTGAATAATATGGAAGATGATGACAGGGCAAATGATGCTTACAAAGTTACGATATACCTTAACGATATACCGATAGACATGCAGATCGATACCGGGTCACGATTTTCGATATTGCCGATTAATATTGCTAGAAAGATAGGAATCAAAGTCTTGAATAAATCGGATACGAAACTGACTGGCTATGATGGGAAAAGAATTAAGGTGCTAGGAATCGTTCAAATAAAAGTGGGATGAAGAAAAAACTCAAAACTTAGATGCGTATGTAGTCGAAAGTGACAAGAATGCACTTCTGCGAAGAACGTGGATAAATGTTTTTGGAAACACTTAATAAATTTGTGAATCTTATCGAGGGAAGTGATAATGATACGATAGAAAAATTAATAAAAGAATGCAATTCAAAAATTAATAAAAAAACCTATATATCGTAGTGATGTTAAATTACATTTGAAACAAGATGCTAATCCAAAAATTATACCACCAAGACGCGTTCCATATAAAGGACTTGATTTAATAACAAAAGATTACAAAAATGGATTGATGACAAGATAATAGAACCGGTAGATGAAGTACGATGGGCAAGTCCACTCACTCCAGTTTATAAAAGTGATGGGTCATTGAGACTATGTGCTGATTTTAAAAATACGATAAACCCTGTATTAGAGGACTTTAGATATCCGATACCACGTATTAATGATTTAATTTCAAAATTATCGAAAGGAAAAAAATTTACGAAAATTGACTTCAAAAACGCGTTTCTTCAAATACCAATACATAAAGAATCTAGAGATTTGCTTACAATATCAACGCATAAGGGTTATTATAGATTCACGAGATTACCTTTTGGTTTAAAAACGTCATCAGCAATTTTTCAATGTACCATGGATAAAATTTTCGGAGATATGAAAGATGTCATATTTTACATAGATGATTTATTGATAACTGGTGATAATGATACAATACATCTGAACAACATAAAAAAAGTTTTTGACAAAATAACTAAATATGGATTGACACCAAACTTCAACAAGAGTATGTTTATGAGGAAGGAGATAAGATTTTTGGGACATGATATAGATGAAAAAGGCATACATCTGAATGAAGACAAAATCAAAGCCATTACAAACATGCCGAAACCAACAACAAAAGAGGAGTTAGCAACATTTTTAGGCATGGCCAGTTATTACAGAAAATTTTTGTGTAACTTTGCAGACTTAGCAGACCCGCTGTACAAGATTGTAAACAAAGAGAAGTGGATATGGGAAGATATACATCAGAAGAGTTTTGATGATTTGAAAACGTTGATTAGTAGTTCGCCAACTTTAAAGTTTTACAATCCCGAATTGCCTATAGGAATTGCTATTGACGCTTCGAAAAAAAGGATTAGGTGTAGTATTATTTCACATTGAAGGTGATGGTAAAGAAAAACCCATAGCATTTGCGTCGAGAACTTTATTAAAAGCCTAAACAAATTATACGAACATTGAAAGAGAGGCTCTATCTATAATATATGCTGTGAAAAAATTTCAAGAATATTTGATTGGAACAAAATTTACGATAATAACAGATCACAAACCGCTAATATATTTGTTTTCAAAAACACTCAAAGAGAATACTTCAATTTCAATGCGTTTACAAAAGTGGAATTTAGCAATGGGAGCTTATGATTACACAATAATACACAGACCAACTTGGTGCCAGATTGTTTATCAAGATTACCATTGACAAATACAGAAAATGCGATAAAGAATATAGAAGATGAAATAATTGATGACAAATTATGGGACATCCCAATAAACTTCAATAGAATAGTTAAAGAAACAAATAAGGATAAAGAATTAATGGAAATAATTGATAATATTAGGAAAAACAACCCGATTAAAAATAAAACTTACAAAAATATGGAGATAGAATTGAGCTTGGTGAAATATTGTCTTTTTAAGGAGAACAGAATAATAATACCGATGAACATGAGAAAGGAGATCTTACGTGAATTACACAAGGGACATCTAGGAGCAGGCAAAACGAAATTGTTAGCAAGAGATTACTTGTGGTGGCCTGGTATAAACACAGAAATAGATCAAGAGGTGAAAAATTGTGATACATGCAATAAATACGCGGATAACCCACATAACATACAAAACACATGGGAGGAAGCAACTAAGATTTTTGAAAGAGTGCATATAGACGCAAATATTGAAAATGACAACTTTATGGTATTTATTGATGCATATAGCAAATTTCCAATAATAACATGGATGAAAAACTTAACAACTGAATCTACGATAAAAGAATTAATGAGAATCATTAGTTTATTTGGATTACCATACAAAATAGTTATGGACAATGGTACTAATTTTACCAGCCATTTATTTAAAAAATTTTGTGAAGATCATGGAATAAATCACATACTCACATCACAGCATCATCAACAATCAAATGGGGAATGTGAACGCTTAATAAGAACGATGAAAATGGAAAACAACAAGAAAATAGATGTGGATTGCGTTGGAAAATTTTTTGTTCAATTATAGAAACACGCCTAATGATACAACAAAGATGATACCTAGCAAATTGATGTTTTCAAGAACAATGAGGACTAAATGGGATTTAATCAAACCAATTGAAGAAAAAGAAAATATATTTAAGAGGAAAATATCGGACAATAGAGATATAGATGTAGGAGAGAAAATTTGGTATAAAACGTTTAAAGAAAATATTTGGGACAAAGGAATGGTAATACAAAAAGAAGGAAACTTAACGTACAGAATAGACAATGGACATCATATTATTAGGAGACATTTGGATCAAATAAAGAAGAGAGCATCGATAGATAATACTGAAAAAATTTTTTAGAGGGGGAAGAAGTGAACAAGTTCAAGTTCAAGTTCAACAAAAACAAGTTCAAGTTCAACAAAATTCGAAAATTCAAAGTCAAGTTCAAAATTCAGTTCAAAATTCAGTTCAAAAGCGAAAATATGACCTACGACATAGAAAATGTTTGTTATAAATAAATAAAAATTTTGTAAAAAAAAAAATATATATATAAAATTTTGAAAGAGAAATGGGATGATCAATACAAACAGCAAATGAACAAGCAATGTTCAACCAACGACGTTTCAACAATGATGTTCAACCAACGATGTTTCATGATGTTCGATAATCGATTCAACAAACAATAATCAGATGGTCAAACAAACAATCTAAAGTTTTACAAACAAATGACTAATGGAGCAATTGAGAAACAAATGACTGGAAGTGAAGATAAGAAACTAAGAAAAGAAGACATAAAAAAAAGGGGAATATGTTAATATATAAATTTTGCATATTTTTTACTTTGTAATTAATGACCTTTTTGTAAAAATCAATTCTTTTAAATTTATTTAATGACCTTTTATATTTTCCTAATTTTCGTAAATGTTTTAATTTAAGGGCGAATTTGTTAAAAATTAACCTTAAATGGTATATATGTAAATAGTATTTAATATATATAGTTGTAAAAATTTCAATATTCAGTAGTAGTGTTAGTAATAAAAAAAAGTAAATAAAAGATTTCAAAAATATTTTTTGGTTTTTCTTTACCTGCCTTCCGTGAAATTAACAGAAAAGAGCATCAAGTATATATTAACCCCCAATTTTGACAAGAGTTTATTCATGCAAGATAAAATACGCTTTTTGGGACATGATATAGACAAACATGGTATACATCCCAACGATAATAAAATAAAAGCAATTATTGATATGCCGGAATCTAAAAATTCAGAAGAATTATCTACTTTCTTAGGCATGGCGAGCTATTACCGTAAATTTTTAGTTTTGCGGATCTGGCAAATCCACTATACAAAATAATCAACAAAGATAAATGGTCTTGGGATACCAAACATCAAGAATGTTATAAAAAATAAAAACTATAACCAGTCAACCTCCCACATTGAACTTTTTCAATCCTGATTTACCCATAGGTATAGCGGCGGATGCATCTAAACGCGGTTTGGGAGCTATTTTATTTCACTTAGAAGGGGACGGCAAAGAAAAGCCGATAGCTTTTGCCTCAAGATCCTTACTTAAATCCGAAAGAAATTACACTAACATTGAACGCGAAGCGTTGGCGATTATTTTTGCGATGAAAAGATTTCAAGAATATCTTATCGGAACTAAATTTACAATCATCACCGATCACAAGCCGTTGATTTATATATTTTCCAAAGGTTTAAAAGAAATTTCATCCGTCTAGATGAGGTTGCAAAAGTGGAATATTGCAATGGGAGCTTACGATTTCGAAATACGACATAGAGCGGGTAAACACAACATGGTGCCAAATTGTTTGTCCAGATTGCCATTAACACCTTCAGAAGAAGAAATACACATTATGGATGATATAAAAGAAAATAATGATTTATGGGACGTACCAATTAACTTTCAAATGATGAAAAAGAAACTTCTAACGACAGAGAATTAATAGAAATAATGAACGATATTGGAAACGGTGACACGATAAAAAATAAAACATATAACAATATGATGATGGAATTATGTATTATGGGAAATTGTCTATTTAAAGAAAATAAATAATCGTACCTAAAGTTTTAAGAAAATCAATGCTACAACATTTACACGAAGGACACTTGGGTGCTGGCAAAACCAAACATTTAGCTAAAGAATACCTTTGGTGGCCTGGAATTAACAATGATATTGATAACAAAGTAAAAGAATGCAAATCATGTAACATTTGGGCCGATAATCCCATTAACACACAGCATCCTTGGATGTTAACGACGAAGCCATTCGAAAGAAAACACATTGATTACGCTGGGCCATTTTTTAACAAGTACTGGTTGCTTATAGTAGATACGCACAGCAAGTTTCCTATAATCACGCCGGTGAAATCAATAACCTCGGAATTTACAGTAAAAGAATTGATGAAAACAATTAGCTTATTTGGTATTCCAGAACAAATAGTTTCTGATAATGGCTCAAATTTTACAAGTCAACTGTTCAAAAAATTTTGTAGAGACCATGATATACATCACTTTCAGACTTCAGCTCACCATCAACAGTCAATCGGGCAAGTTGAAAGGATGGTAAGAACCTTTAAATCACATATGAAGAAGTGCATGGAACAAAATAACATGGACATAGATATCGCTTTGGAGAAATTTTTGTTCAACTACAGAAACACGCCAAACAGTATGACTGGCATCCCACCAAGAAAACTCATGTTCAATCATAATATGAGAACAAATTGGGATTTATTAAAATATAAGAAAGACGACGACAACACTTCGTTCATAGCTTTACCAAAAAATAGAACTATGAATATTGGAGAAAAAATTTGGTATAGAAATTTTGGAGTAAACAAGTGGGATGAAGGCGTTATAATAAAAAAAGAAAGTAACAAGTTATTTCAAATTCAAACGAAAAATGGTATATTAAGGAGGCACTTAGACCAACTTAAGAAAAGATTTATTACTGACGAAGTATTAATTCATGACCCAAATACTTTACCAAAGATTACATTTTACAAGGAGAGAAATGTTACTCAACAAGATAAAGATTGTACAGCCGACATTATGAGGCCTAGCCGGAATAGAACATTACCTGCACGATATCTAGATTATATTTTGAACATTCACATACAAGAAGAATTTGAGAGGAGTTTGTTTCTTAAGGGGTGAAATGTTGTAATGTACAAATTGATCTATTAATTTATCGCGATCTATTAAATAAATTATTGATTTTTTTTATTCTTTATATTATATTAACTTTAACCTCGCGGACTCGTTTTATAAAATTTACTCAATAATTCGACATAAATTACTTGATAGATTTTGTAAACTATATAAACTAAGAAAATTATTGTACTTGTCAGTTTTAAATATATTTTAAAATAAAATCATTAAATAAAATTAAGTATCTGTTTTTCTCATTTTTTGCCAACCTTAATAATATAATGTAAAATTTCTAATAGAGTTTTTATGGGATGTTTTCTTATAAATTTACTAAGATCTATTATACAATTAGTAGATTATTAATATCCCTCTCTAAAATACCCTCATCTGTTAATAAAATATTTGACATTTTTTATTTATCTCTCTTTCAGGCACATTATTAATCTTGGTATATTGAATAAGAATCTAAAATGATCTTTAAAGAGCTTTAGCTTCTGGAAACATCCTCCAACGAATTTCTCTCTAGATCTAGTATTACATTAAAATTTCAATCTCACATTTTTTTGAGAATCATATATAGGCGCGTCCTCTCCTTCGTAAGAATGTTGTTTTTGAACTTTCCATCTACGAATTAATGTTAATGAAGGAAGGTGCTGATCTTCAATCCCTATTTTCAATTCCAGTGCAAGTTCTTCCATTGAATCAAGGGAATTCTGAAAGCCGTTTTTATTAAAGCAATCTAAAAAACTTTGCATACTTTCTGTAAGTGTTAATTCAATATTTTCACTTTGCATGACCTTACTTAAATTCATCTGAGCTGATATATCAAACTAGAAGACAAGAATTACCAGCAATGGGAATTGCTTTAATTCTTTGACAAATAAAATAGCTTATGTGTAGAGTTTTGGACATTTGTTTTTTCGGATACGTCTATTAGGGCATCGTTAATATCACCAACCTAGAATCTAATAGCTTTTACACTCTCCACATATTTATTTATTTTTATACGTAAATAAATAAATAAATACAATTTTTTTATAATATCAAAAACTCATTAAAAATTTAAAAATTGGTTAAAAGAGTGAATATTACAAATATCAATGTCAAAACCAAAAAAATATATTTCTAACCCACATTTTTAATCAATTATTTAAAAAACACTAAAAAAATAACTTCTAATTCACATTTTGACTCAAGTATTCACATTTTAATTCAAGCATATTATATTAAATCGTCAATTTATATTCAAATAAATTATATTACTTTTTCCGTTAATTCAATATTATCACTTAGCATGACCTTATTTAAATTAACCTGGGTTAGTATATCAATACAGATGACAAGAATTACCAGCAATGGGAATCGTTTAAATTTTTTAGCAAATAATGGCTTCTCTGCAGAGTTTCCAGGAGCGGACTGGGAGACTAAAGACCCCGTGGAAGATTTCGAAAAGAGGCCTTATAGTTGGGGACTTGGCCTCCAAAACCCCCTTTGCGGGCATACGGCCCGCTTTTACCCGTCCTGAGGCTGGGAATTATATAATTTTATTTGAAATATACTGAACTATATTAAAATTTAAAATAATTCTTATCTTTCTAATTTATATATGCATTTAAAAGAATTACTAGTCCTTTGAGTTGAATGCATTATTCTTCCTTAAAACTTTTGTGATTATTATAAATATATTATTTCATTCATTTAATTGCCGGCAACAAGCCAATCCGTAATAAATAAATGATTTAATATAATTATACACCTTATTTTATATATATTAAGATTAATTTTATATCATAATTCTTATCATATCTTATATTATATTTACCAAATCTTAATTGTCTTATATATATATATTTTTATTAATATTTATATGGAAGGCTGAGATAAAAATAAGTTAACAAAATTTTATATAACAAAAAATAAAATATTTATAAGAATTAAATAAAATTACTATATTATAATTTCCCGATGTCCTCACTGCGTCATCATGACATCATGTCATCGCTACCGCTACATATTTATTTCTTCAAATCATTCTATTCTAAATTAGTATGCAAGTAAATTATATTATATTGAAACAAATTACATATAAATATTCTAGATATCAAAAGTTAAAAATAAATATAATAATTTTTTTGTTGATTCATAAAAACTACTCTTTTTGATTAAAGTTAAAAAAATAAATCTATATATGATAAAATAATGTAAATATAAGAATAATATTTATTTTTTTAATTAATAATTAAAGATAGGTATACTATAATAATAAAGGATTTCTATATTATAATTTTTCGATATCCACACTATGTCATTATTATGTCATGTCGTCGCTACGTCATGTCATCGCTACGTCTGTTATATGAGCTTCAAGAAATTAAAACCAATTTTCGAAAATTAATAGAAACATAAATATTAAATAAAACCTATACAATAAGTTTGATCGATTTATTTTTTCGATATCACCATCCAAGGATAAATCTATCATCTAACCCAATTTACCCATAGGAAGATTCAAGAATTAGAATTAAAATCATATGGTAATGATCCATCAGCAATGATCGACGGATTAGCATTCTTACCTGTACATGATGTCAAAAGTGGGATTGAGTATTTAAAGACGATTGTATCTGATGAAAACAGAGAATTATGGTTATATTTTGATAAAAATTGTGAATGGAGAGCTAAGAAATGGGTAAAACTCGCAAAGGCAAGTAGAGCCATTGTTTACACCTGAAACATGGAATGTATTCAACGTTACGATTGCCGGGAAAAATCGAACAAATAATGTATGTGAAGGGTGAAATAATCGATTTCAGCATTTGGTTTTGCTACTTAGTGTTCGGCTCGTTTTGAGCCGATTTTTAAAAACGGCTAACTCAATGTTTCATCCAGAATAATATTATGCAAGCCTGAAGATTTTGCTTGTAGAAGGAACTAAGGTTTTGACATCTATTGGCGAAATCTCATAGCTTAGGCAATATTTTTATGGCTGAAATATTGAGTTAGCCGTTTTTAAAAATCAGCTCAAAACGAGTCGTTTAACAACACTATTGCTACGTAATGTTCTTTCCAATTTTTAAATTTTTAATGTTAGTTATTTTTGATTTTATAAAAAAGTTATTTTTTCTCGTAAAATAATAAATAAATATGTGGAGAGCGTAAAAGACCCCTCTCCCGCTTCCAACTAAAATGAGCTATATTTGTTTCACAAACATAATCCAATGAAAATGTTTAAGGATTTTTTAGGCTAGAATGGAATCTTTACTTAAAATTTATTGATTATTAATGATTTTATCATTCTAACATAACATCAACATTTAATCTGACATGGATCATTAAATATAAAGAAAAATATATAAATAACCTTGATAGCTATTTTATTAAATATAATTATAATTTTAAATTAAAATCTATAGTTTTTATATTATCATGCATAAAATATATAGCAGAGACGTGTAGAAATTCCATTTGCACGGCCCGACCCGGATTTTTTTTAAAAAAAATTTTCGGCCCTGCCCGGCCCAGATTTTTTTTCAAAAATTTTTTACGGCCCGGCTCATGATATATTATTATTGGATCAAGCTCACTATCAGCACAATTGCATTATCAACAGTTTACATATTTTTCTTCTTTTTTTAAAAATGTATTACATTTTTATATTATTATATTTCGTTTATTATAAAAACTAGTAGATAGCCTGTCAAAAATGACGGGGAATGAGAATTTATTTGTTCTTTTACGATAGATGTTACCTATTTTTATTCTTTCCAACCCCCCCCCCCTCCCCCTCATTTAGGTCAAGTTCAACCAATTAAGACCAAGTATAAATATAATTTTTTGTCTCAAAATATATTTAAATTAACTTTTACCCGGTCAAAGACCATAATAATTCTGATAGTTCAGAACTAAGATAAAATTTAAAAAAAATCATAATGCATTTAAAAATGCAATCAGAATCAGCATGTTCCTTAGTTTTTTGATCAGGCCCGGTATAGAAATGTTATTGCCCTTTAAATTTTTTATTAATAGTTATTTTTATAAAAAGTACAATAGTTTGACATAGAGATATCCAATGTTTAAAAAAAATTTAACTCGCCCGCCCAGCCCGCCCATAGTTTTCAAAAAAATATATACCCGCCCGCCCCGCCCATTTGTTTAAAATTCCTTCGCCCGTCCGCTCATTAGTCTAAAATTTTTTACCCGCCCGCCCATTATTTATAAAAAAAATTAAACCCAAGCCCGCTTATAAAATTTAATTAAGGTCATTCTTTCATTTTTTTAAGCATCTAATAAAAATATTTCAGCATTACACCTCTACAAAAAGTTTATAATTTAGGAAATTAATATAAGTATAAAAATAATCAATGTAAATTATGGACAATTTATTTGATCAAATTAAATATTTATGAAAAAAATATAAATGTAAAATTAATATTATATGTAATTATAATGCTAAAATAATAATCAATCGACATTTTCTGGATTCAAACACGTTCTTCTTTCTTCTAAAAATCTTCCAGCAATGCTAAATCCGCGTTCGGAAGAAGCACTACTTGCAGGAATTGCCAATATAAGAAAAAAGTTTTATTGGTTTTTATAACATAATATAGTTAGGTAAATGTTCTTCACTTAAAAAAAACGATTGGTACAATAAAAAAAGAAATATTGTTATAGATCATTTAAACAATTATTTTTTTTAGTTTGTTTTTGAACAAAAATTTTAAATTTCCTTAACCCGCCCGCCATTGTTCAAATTTCTTAACCCGCCCGCCTGCCCATTCTCGAAAATTTTTTACCCGCCCTCCGCCCGCCCCTTTAGATGGGCGGGCATGGGCGGGCGGGCCGAAACCCCGCCCAATGCAGACCTCTCTTTGACATCCTTTTTATGAGTTGTATTCTATTCAATTGCAAATTTAAATTATATTTATAACATTTTATATATTTTGGTAATAGTTCATCTTTTTGTTAAATGTTATTCAATCGCAAATTCTTATAATATTTATTGAATTTTATATTTCTTATTAATAGTTATTTTTATAAAAAAAACATTAGTTAGCCATCTTTTTGATGAGTTGAATACTATTCGATTGCGAATTTATATTATATAGTATTCTAATTTTTTTATTAATAGATATTTTTATAAAAAGTACGATACTAAATCATGTGATGAATGATCAGGGTTGCCAGGTCAAAATTTTCAAATTGCGGGAGAAATTAGGTATTATGCGGGAGAAATATGAAAATTGCGGTAGAAATATAAAAATTGCTAAAAAAATTTTTTTTACTTGCCTATCCGCCTATTATTTTTTTAATTAGTTTATATCAATATAAATTCGGTAACTATTTTTCAAAATAAAATAACATCTTGATTTATTAATTTATAAAAAAAAACAACGATCTTTTTTAAATATAAAAGAATGTAAACAAGATAAAATTTTATAAATAAAAACAATTTTAATTTTACAATTAAAAATATATAATTAGCGAATGTCCCGCAAAACTACCGCAATTGGAAATCTACCGTGTGTGTATAACATTATAGGGATAGGCGCTTAATTATCACTTATCACGTTTAAATACATAATAAGGTACTCCAAAAATAAGAAATAATATAGATGCAACTACAGTTGCGGTAATTCTAATCACTTACAGTGTTTTGATGATTTAATGAAACATATTGACGATTAAATTAAAACCCATCCATATAAAATTATAATCTTTGCAAAAATAATTAAAATACAAAAGGAATAATAAAAGAAATTTCAATAATGCTTTCTTTGTCTATATTTTAATTATTTTTGCAAAGATTATAATTTTATATGGATGGGTTTTATAATCGTCAATATGTTTCATTAAATCATCACAACACTGTATCTTGTAGTACAACGTTCACAGAGAAATGTTGGTAGAATCTTTTTCCCATGATATTTAACAACTCTAATGTAAATGAAAACTATACTTGTAGAACAAAAATGAGCAAGGTTATCATCAATGTTTTAGGACCTAAATCCAGGAGATCAATTCTTGACTATTTGAAAGATAGGCATACATATGCAATTCTAACAGATGCATCTAATAAGGGAAATATTAATATTAAAATATTTCCCTTGACACTCAGCTATTTCAACGAAATTAAGGTCGTTTCAATAAAACTATTAAATTTTTTCCTCAAATAGTGAAAAATCCAAAGACATAGCTAACCATATAAGGGTAAATATAGCAGATTCGAGATTATCAATAAATTGCATGTCAGTTTTCTGATTTGATAATGCCTCAGTGAATTTGGTAAAAACAGAGTGTATTTACAGAATTGAGTCAGCACAATGTTGGTTGCGATATGTTCCTAATACCCGCCATCGTAGAATTTTAAAATTTTATAAACCGATAAAAAAATATTTCTTAAATAAAGATTCTAAAAGCTGTCCTTTGAAAATTTTTTTCAATAATGAATGGCAGAGGTATATTTAGGAATGATTTCACATGTATAATAATTGACAATAAATTTTATGGCACCATTGCTAAAACCTAATTATATTTTATTTGAGATTTAAATAATAGAATAAAATGTTTACCGTCGTTATAGAGATATTTATAAAATTTCTGGCTTGACATATTATATATTTGTTTAACCATTAGCTCGGCATCTAATGTTGTTAAAGCAATCCGATTTCTCTCCTTTTTCCAGGCAGTCCTCATCAGGCTAAAAATGCGCTCGGATGAGGCATTAGAATGAGGTAAGGAGAAGACATACTCACATATTTTTTGCAAGCATGAGGATTTATCGTTATTACGAAAAAATTTTACCCATTTCTCTAGACCATCTAACTAAGTATTTTGGCGAATCATAAAAAATAGAGAGAATTACAATCTCCTCAAACAAGACATCAATGTCTTTCGGTATTTTTAATATATTTATTAAATTATAAAAACCATCAATTGATGGTTTCTGTTCCAAGGTCATAATATTTACACATTTGTAAATAGAGTTATTAAAATCAAATTTTGATTGTAAATATTCTAAAATAGTCTTAATAAAAATATCTGCTTCATATAAAAATGTATTAATTAGAGTATTATTTGAACATTTTAATATAATATTTTTAGCAATAGCGCCATAAAATTTATTATCAATTTTTAACTGTAGAGATGAATAGAGCTGTAGCATGATTTTGTGAATCTTTTTAAATAAAAAATATTCTGATTGCAACTGAATATTAACTGCATGAAGTAGATTTCCTACACGTGAAACGAATCCCAAATTAAAATTTTAGATCAGCTTTTAAAATCTCTATTTAAGAATTATCTTTTTTAAGGGTTTGTAAAATTTTAAAATTCAATCGCTGGCAGGTATTAATGATAACCACCTAATAGGTATATATCGCAACAACTCACACCATTCCAAGTCAGGCCACTTCACCAACTATTTTAATTCATTAATTCTTTTAGTTGATGAACTAAATTCGTTAAAGCATTTCATCACAATTATTTCGACATCCACAAATAGTTCATTCATTGCCTTCTTGGAAAATTATGTAGTATGGCATATACAGCCAATTGGTATTAATTCCTTATTGTGCTGCCTCAATTCGGTAACTTTGGTTTTTGCCAAAATTTACAGAGGCATTATCAGCGCAGAAAGCTGACATGGAAATCATTGATAACCCTGAATCAGCTATATTTACCATTATATGGCTAGCTACATTGTTGGATTTTTCACTATCCGAGGAAAAAAATTTAACAATTTTATTGAAATGTTCTTATTCTTGTTGAAATAGCAAAGGATCGTTGGGAAATGTTTTAATATTTCCCTTGATGCATCTGTTAGAATTGCATATAGATGCCCATCTTTCAAATCGTCTAGAATTGACCTCTAGGATTCAGACTTGTGATAGCCTTGCTCATTTTTGTTCTACCACAAGTAAGGTTTGCACTTATACTGGAGTTGTTATATATCATGAAAAGATTCGACGCACATTGTGATGATAAAGCTCTGTGAATGTTGAACTAATGATAGATGTATACGATTTCCGCAAATGTAGTTGCATCTGTATTATTTATTATTTTTGAGAATAATTTTTGCAATCGATGTTGATATACTCCCCTATACTGACTTATATGAATGAAAGATTTATTATTGGATAAAAATAAAACAGGATAGAAAGAAATTTACAAACTAGACATGTTTTTCGAATAAATATTTTAAATTTATTTTGAAAATATAAAAATAATCAATTAATGTCTCTCAAAATTATTATTTATATATTAAAAACGTTGAAATACTAAAAAAATTGCGGGAGAAATTAAAAATAGGCGGTAGATTTTTACGAAGATATCCAATTGCGGTAGTTTTGCGGGAGAGAGATGTCTGTGTGTAAACTAAAAAATTTAGGGAGTCTCCCGCTGATGTGGGAGACATGGCAACCCTGTGAATGATATGTAATTTATGTATAAAATGAATAAATTTAATCAATCGTGTGCATATAGATTTTGATCAAACTTTTTAAAAATTCTTTAATGTTTTCAACTTTAAATTATTTATAGGTATAGAAAATTCAAAAAGGTAGAAAATAAACTTAGTGTTAATATAACTAAATATCATAAATTAAAATATTATCTGTTTCATAAATTTCAATATTAGAAAAATTTTAATTATCCTTCACTAGCATCAATAGCTAAACATATAAACTTTAAGCATCACATGTCAGTCATAAGTTTCAATATTGCTATATATAAACTTTTAACATTGCACGTTAGTCAAAAGTGTGAGTAATACTATACAATAGAAACTTATAACATTACATGTCAGTCATTAATGTCAGTATTACTAAATAATGGAAACCTTTATCATTATACGTCAGTCATAAATGTCAGTATTACTAAAAGGAGTTAATTTAATTTAAGTTAAAATTACGTTACACCGGCCCAGGCCTGCAAATAAAGTTTTTAGGCCGATGTCTGGCCCATATTATATATTAAAAAATTTCCAAGCGTCTAAGACCTATATAATTTTGAAAAAATTTCCCCAAGCCCAGCCCAACCCATAACAACTTTAAAAAAATTTTCTCAACCCTGGTCCAACCTATAATAATTTTAAAAATTTTTTCTCAACCCTGGTCCAACCTATAATAATTTTAAAAATTTTTTCCTAAGCCCGGCCCATAATAATTTCTAAAATTTTTTGTAAGCCAGGTCCAAGCCAAAATAATTTTGAAAATTTTTTTCCAAGCCCGGAGATAATTTAATTTTTAATTATTTTATCGGTTCAACCTATAATCTTTTTAAAAATTCCCAAGCTGGGCCCATAATAATTTCTAAAAAAATTTTGTAAGCCAGGTCCAAGCCAAAATTTATTTTGAAAAACTTTTTCCAAGCTCGGAGATATTTAAATTTCTAATTATTTTATCATCAAATGAAGGGAAAATCTCCGATTTACCAGGGGAAATCTCCGATTTACCATTTAGTTATGGGTTAACTGTGCCTATAATTTTAATGCGAAATTTAAATTATGCTTCTGGTTTGAGTAATGGGACTAAATTGATTATAAACTATTTGCGACCAAATATAATTGAGGCCGAATTTATTTCTGGTAGTTTTCTCAGCACTAAAGTTTTTATTCCTAGAATAAGTTTAATTCCAACTGATTCTGGCTTACCATTTTCTTTTAAGCGCTGCCAATTTCTCGTAAGACCTGCTTATGTCGTGGCAATTAATAAAGCTCAGGAACAGATACTGAATAAAGTTGAAATCTATTTACCTCATCCTGTTTTTTCAGAAAAGGGAAGATAGGAAGAGAAATTAAAAGGAAAAATAAGGAAAAGAGAAATAAAAAGGAATAGGGGAAAAGTGGAAAGGGAAAGAAAGGGGGAAAGGAAAAGAAAAAGGGTAAGGAAAAGAAAAGAAAAAACTAATGAAAAGAAAAAGATTAAAAAAATGGGATAGGAAAAAAAAGGAATGAAAGGGGGAAAGGGAAAGAAAAGAGGAAAGCGAAAGTATAGGAAAATAAAAAATGTAAAGAAAAAGGAAGAGGAAAGGTGTAGAAGAAAAGGGGAAAGGAGAAAGGAAAAGAAAAGAAAAGAAAAGAAAAGAAAAGAAAAGAAAAGAAAAGAAAAGAAAAGAAAAGAAAAGAAAAGAAAAGAAAAGAAAAAGCGAAAGAAGAGTAAAACATATGTAAAGGAAAAGAGAAAGATAAAAGAAAAGTGGAAAGGAAAAGGTTAAAGGGAAAGAAAAGGAAAGGCAAAAAGGGAAAGATAATAAGAGAGAAATTAAAATAGAAAGAAAGGAAAAGAGAAAAAAAGGAAATTCAAAAGGGAAGAGAGGAAAGGGAAAAGAAAGGGTAAAATGGTAAAGATAAGGTGGAAAAGGGAAAGTAAAAGAAAAAGGGAAAAGAATAGAGGATGCGAAAGGAGAAAGAAAAGGGTAGAAAAAGAAAAAAGGGAAAAACAGGTAATAGAAAAAGGAAAGTGGACGAGGCAGGGAAAGGAAAAGGGAAGGAAAATAAAAGAAAGAAAAAGCGAAAAAAGGAATATATAGAATAAAAGGGAATAGGGAAAGAAAACGGTAAAGGAAAGGGGAAAAGTAAAGAGATGGTAAAAGAAAAAGGTAAAAGGAAATAAAGAGAAAGAGGGGGGAAAGGAGATAGAAAATATAAAGGGAAGTGTAAAGTGACACAGCAATGAAAAAATGTGAAGGGAAGGGAAAAGGGAAAATGAAAGAAGGAGAAAAGTAATGAAGGAATAGGGAAGGAAAGGAAAAGGGAAATGAGAGGAAAATGTAAGGAAAAGTAAAAGAAAAGGAAAAAGGGCAAAAAGGGAAATGAAGGAAAATGTAAGGAAAAGTAAAAGAAAATGGAAGGAAAAGCGAAAAAAATGAAAGGGAAAGTGAAATTAAAAGTGGAGACAAAAAAAACAAGTAAAATGAAAAAAACGGGAAGAAAGGGGAAAATGAAAGAAAAGGAAGGTAATTGAAAAGATAAAGGAAAATATGAAATGAAAACGGGAAAAAGAAGGGAAAGAAAAAAGCGGGTGAAAGGAAAAAAGGAAATGGGGTGAGAAAAAAAGAAAAGGAAACGGGATAATGGAAAGTGAAATAAAAAATAGAGAAAAAGGGAAAGTGAAAGAAAAAATAGATAAAAAGGAAAAGTGAAAGTGAAAGTGAAAGAAAAATGAAAAGAAAAAAGGGAAAGAAAAGAGGTAAGGAAAAGAAAGAGCAAGGATAAGAAAAGGGGAAAGAAGGGAAAAAAATGTAAATGGAAAGAAAAAGATAAAGGAAAGAAAGAAAGAATGGAAAGAAATGAAAATAAGAAGGAAAAGAAAATGGGATAGGAGAGAGGAAATAAAATCTGAAGAGGAGCAGAGAGAGGAAAAGGAGTAAAAGGGAAAGCAAAAGGTAAATAGAAAATATGAAATAAAGGGGAAGAAATAGAAAGGAAAGAAAAAAGGAGGAGAAGGGAAAAAGGAAATGGGGTGAGAAAAAAAGGAAAGAAAACGGAATAATGGAAAGTGAAATAAAAAATAGAGAAAAGGGGAAAGTGAAAGAAAAAATAGATAAAAAAAGGAAAAGTGAAAGGAAAATGAAAAGAAAAAACAAAAGGAATGGGAAAAAAAAGTGGAGATAAAGGAAGCGAAGAAAAATAAAAAGAAAAACGGAAAGAAAAGGGAAAATGAAAGAAAAAAGAAGGTAATAGAAAAGAATAGGAAAATATAAAATGAAAAGAGGGGGGGGGGGATAAGGGAAAAAAGGAAATAGGGTGAAGAAAAGGAAAAGAAACGGGATGGAATGTGAAATAAAAAAAATTGAGAAAAGGAAAAGTGGAAGAAAAAATAGATAAAAAGGGAAAATTGAAAAGTGAAAGAAAAATGAAAACAAAAACGGGAAAGTAAAGAAAAGAAAAAGGGTAAGGAAAAGAAAAGAAAAGAAAATGGGAAAAAAGGAAAAAAATGTACAGGGAAAGAAAAAGATAAAGGAAAAAAAG
Organism: Gordionus sp. m RMFG-2023; assembly: GCF_954871325.1. Classification (NCBI taxonomy): domain Eukaryota; kingdom Metazoa; phylum Nematomorpha; class Gordioida; order Chordodea; family Parachordodidae; genus Gordionus; species Gordionus sp. m RMFG-2023. The sequence goes on from NC_088775.1 coordinate 22,243,138, forward strand.
AAAGGGAAATGAGGAGGAAAAGAAAAGGGGAAAGGAGAAAGGAAAAAAAATCTGGAAAGGAGCAGGGAGAGGAAAAGGTAAAGAGAAAGAAAATGGAAAGGCAAGGGAAGGGAAAAAGAAAGTGGAAATGAGAAAGAAAAGGGGAGAAAGAAAGAAAAGGGGAAAGTAAAAGGTTAAGGAAAAGAAAAATGGAATAATGAAAAGAAAAGGGGGGGGGGGGGGGGGGTGGTAGGATTATTAAAAAGTCTAATTTGGGTCGATTTTTAAAAACAACCCAATTATTTTAGGCAAAATAATATGTAAGATTGAAGATTTTGCTCGAAATGCCAAAAATGTTTGGTCCTATATTTTGCCAAATCTCGAGGCTTATATAATATTATTTTGTCTAAAATAATAATAGAGTCGTTTTTTTGTCTAAAATAATAATAGAGTCGTTTTTTGTCTAAAATAATAATAGGGTCGTTTTTGTAAATAGACCCAAATCAGCATCTTAATAACCTTATAAAAATTCAAAGGTAAAGAAAAAAGGGAGAAAACGAACAGTGAAAGGGAAAAGAAGAAAGAAAAAAGAAAAAGGAAAGAATAAATAGAACTTATTATTATTTTTATTGAAATAAAACCTGTAGAGGAGTCAGCTAGTATTGCTCTAGAGGGCATATCCAGTGTAGTGGATTATATCCACTGTTTGTAAATTTAAACCCTTTGTCTGGTTAACTATCATGTGAAATCGAGGTCTAAATGGATGATATATTTAAATAAATATTATGTTCATATAAATTTAAATATATTATCAATAAAATAGAAAAAATAGTAACATAAATAAATTATTATTTAAAAGATTTTTAACTAAGTGAATACTATTTTTTGATTAAAAATATATTTAAATTAACTACAAGACCCATATCAAAATTTTGTTAAAATATTATTGATTACCTATGGCTAATATTTAATATTAAAAAAAGCCAGATCCAAGCCCGCCATAATTTTGAAAAAATTTTCCCAACCGGTTCAAGACCATAATAATTTTAAAACTAAAATAAATTTTTTTAAAAATCATAATGCATTAATCAGAGATCTTCATGGTCCTTTTTTTGATCAGGCCCCGCCCAGGTCTGCAAAATTTTCTTAGGCCAATGTCTGGCCCATATTATATATTAAAAAATTTCCAAGCGTCCAAGAGCTAAATAATTTTGATTTTTCCCATATCCAGCCCAACCCATTATAATTTTGAAATTATTTCTCAAACCTGGTCCAACCCATAATAATTGTAAAAAAAATTTCCCACCTATATTAATTTTGAGGAATATTTTTGAAAAATTTTTCCCAAGCTCGGAGATAGTTAAATTTCTAATTAATTTATCATAGCCCTGCCTTCGGCCTGAGGAAGTGTAGCCTGGGAATTACAAATGGTTAGGAATCAGAAATTCCCAAGAATAACAAATGGTGAAGGATCACAAAAAGAAAATATTATTAATTTATGTATTGCCATAATAAAAATGAGGATATTTTCAATAGCTAATTTTATTGAGCAGGAACAATGAGAAATAAAAATTATACAATATTTACTATATGCAAAATAATAAGTATATATGCGAATTAAGATGAATATTGTTTGGAGAACCATTTTGGAAGCTTTCTATCATGTTGGATCCTTGAGAATATAAATTTTTTAATTATTTAAAAAAATAACAATTTACCTTTTTTGAATTGGAATTCGGACCTTTTTTTTGATAGATCCTTTTCCTTTCTTGAACAAACTTTTAATGGGAAATTACCGGTGCTTGAAAGAAAATGGCAATCTAGAATCAGTTTGAGTTAAACTTTTTCTAAGAATGATAGGAAGAAAGGGAAAAGAAAGAAAGAAGCAGAACTGAAAGGAATTGGGAAAGGGAAAGAAAAAAGAAAGATGAAGGAAATAGGAAAGAAAACGGGGTAATGAAAAGTGAAATAAAAAATAGAGAAAAAGAGAAAGTGAAAGAAAAAGAAAAATAGATTAAAAGGGAAAAGTGGAAGAAAAGTGAATAGAAAAGGGGGAAAGGAAAAAGGGGTAAGGAAAAGAAAGAGCAAGGAAAAGAAAAAGAGAAAGGAGGAAAAAAAATGTAAAGGGAAAGAAAAAGATAAAGGAAAATGAGAAGAAAAAGAAAATGGAAAGGAGGGAAAGAGAAAGAAAAATTTAAAGGAAAGGGGAGAGAAAAAGATTAAGGAAAAGAAAAAGAAAAAGAAAAAGAAAAAGAAAAAGAAAAAGAAAAAGAAAAAGAAAAAGAAAAAGAAAAAGAAAAAGAAAAAGAAAAAGAAAAAGAAAAAGGGAATAATGAAAAGAAAGGGGGGGGGGAGGTAGGATTGTTAAAAACTCTGATTTAGGTCGATTTTTAAAAACAACCTAATTATTTTAGGCAAATTAATATGTCAGACTGAAGATTTTGCTCGTAGATGGCAAAAATGTTCGGACCCATATTTTGCCATTATATAATATTATTTTGTCTAAAATAATATTAGGGTCATTTTTGTAATTCGTACCAAATCGGCATTTTAATAATCTTATAAAAATTGAAAGGTAAAGAAAAAGGGTAGAAATGGAACAGTGAAAGGGAAAAGAGGAGAGAATAAATAGAACTTATTATTATTTTTATTGAAATTAAACCTGTGCTAGTCAGGGTTGACATGTAGGTCAATTGACCAGTCAAATTCGGTCAATTGACCGGAGGAGTATTTGACAGATAAATATTTTGATAAATTAACTAGTATGCATTGCATGTTTATCAATCTTATTAAGTTACAATTTATTTTAAAATATATTTGCATCATATATAATCCAAAACAAAAGAATTTTTTTTGTTACTAAAATAAATAAATACAATAATTTAGCTAAGTCATGGTTTATTATGAATTTAAATTTATTTAATAATTCTCCCAGTATAAATTATATTAATTCTCATTTATTTTACTTCCACTTGCTTCATTTGAATATAAAAATTAATTTTCTTTTTATTTGTTCCTGTCAGATTTACAAAATAATTTATTCAATTCTGGTAAAATGTTATATATTTTATTGTATTATATATTATATTATATTATAATATTAAGCCAAATTATTGAAATAATTAGCGATAATTATAAAATAATTAAGTTTGATTAACTTTACAATAATCAAAATTTTTTTTAATTAAATTTTTATATATTAGGGATTATGGTCAAACCAAAGAACAAGTTTGGAAACATTTTAAAGAAGTACGCGATGGAAAATCAGTTAAAGCGGTATGCAGGTTTTGCAAGATGTCCTATATTGCTCACAGGAAAAATTTTATTCAAATTCCAAAATTTCAACCTCTGTACCAGTCCTTAATATGGGATTGATATTTCTTTGCTGAGGCTAGTGGGAGAGACTGAATACAATGAAGGAATCTATTGATAAATAAATTAATATATAAAATTTACTAAATTCGGTAATATTACGAATGTTACACTCAATTATAATCACTTGTCGGAGACCTTAACCAGTTTATTTCTAATTTTCTTTTTTTTTAACTTTAAGAATGATTTTCTTTATTTTAAAATCTTTTCATTTTTATTCATCTTTTTAATATTCCAAAATTATAAATATCATAAAAATTCATCAAAAAATAAGTAATGAAAAATTACAAGTATCTTTTTCAACAATAATCAAAAATTATAAATATTCATAGACATCGTTTTCTTTTTCCTTTTTTTTTACATATTTAAATTAATCATAGTTATATCTATATATTTGAATACAACAAAATTAATAATAGTTCATCTATATAAATTTGAATACAACAAAATTAATAATAGCTCATATATATATTTGAATACAACACCTCCACCCTTTAAGATTAGCTTTCCAAGGCTTCCTTCGTTAGTCCCCCACCTTCTCGCACCTCCAACTCTGAACCGTTCATTGAGGACGCTGTTGTCGTCGGACAAAACCTTAATTTATGCATTCCTCTGCACGCCCAACATGCTAATCGATTCTTCCGAACCCAATATGGCTCCATTCGTCGTTCTATCCTTTGTTTTCTGTTCCTGCAGTACTCTCCATATCTTTGTTGGGCTTCTGCCCTTGCCGCTTCGATCCACCTGTTTGATTAGGCCGATCCATCTGCTTCTCTGATTTCCATCTTGATAATCTTATTTCCTATTCTTACATATGATGCCATCTATAAAATTACTATAAAAATATATATCTTTCATAATCTTCTGATAATCTACTATTCACCTGATAATTTCTTCACCGTTTAAACACTCATAATAAGGTCTATCATTAAATTTATTTCCTCGAGAATGATTATTCTCCTCATTGATCTCTTGAAATTATGATTCTCAAATTAGGTCTATCATCAATTTATCTTCTTTTAATTGTATCCCCTGATAAATTATGATTCTCATCATTATGTCTATCCTCAATTTATCTCTTTAACAATTGATTCTCATAATTAAGTATATAATCAATATGATTCTCATAATAATGTCTATCATCAATTTATTTCTTTTAATTGTATCCCCTGGTAAATTATGATTCTCATCATTTTGTCTATCATCAATATGATTCTCATAATTATGTCTATCCTCAATTTATCTCTTTAATTGATTCTCATAATTAAGTATATCATCAATATGATTCTCATCATTTTGTCTATCATCAATATGATTCTCATAATTATGTCTATCCTCAATTTATCTCTTTAATTGATTCTCATAATTAAGTATATCATCAATATGATTCTCATAATATTTTCTATCATCAATTTATTTTTTTTAATTGTCTCCCATATCTTTTACTTGCCCTAAGCTTCTCAGTCTTACTTGTTTTAGGTGTCTAGTAAAAGTGCCTTCTTGCCCTTCAATCTCTACTTCTACTTTTTCCCCCTATATTCTTACTTATTATACCCTTCCCCCATTTAACTGGACCCTCAAACAGTAGAATCCATACTAGACTTCCAACTTTAAATTTGTCATCATATGTATCCTCCTTTTGCTTTATTCTTTCTTTCAAAATATCTAATTCCGTTCTTGTTTTTCTACCTAAAAACATCTCTGATGGTGAATTTCCTTTGCTCGTTTTAGTATTGTTATATGCTATCCATTTTCCCTCTCCATATTTTTCTTTTTTTAGCCAGCTTTTAACAATAGCTACCATTCTCTCGGCTTGCCCATTACTTCTCGGGTAATGTGGTGGCGATACTAAATGTTTAATATTCCACCTATCACAGATTAAAAACTCTACCTTTAAATGCTGGGCCTCCATCCGAAACTAAAGTTTCCATTAATCGATATTTACCTGCAAAATCTTTTATTTTAGTCAACGCTATCTTCGTCGTTAATCCTGAAACCTGTTGACAGTCTATCCATTTTGATCCAGCATCTACCATAATAAAATATCTTCTTTTTTCATATTCTAAAAAATCTACATGTATTCTTTTACATGGAATGTCCGTTTCTGGCCATTTATCTGCTTTATTCTTTGGTGGAACATTATCCCACATGTTACATGTCTCGCAGCTTCTAGCTAATTCTTCAATTTCACTTTACATCTTGGGCCACCAAATATATTCTCTTGCTTTATTCTTCATTCTTTCTATGCCTTGATGTCCTGAATGTAATACGGCTAATGTATCTTTTCTTAACTTAATCGGTATCACTATCGATATCCTCTCAATAAACAATTGTCTTCTATATTTAATTCATTCCTTATATTTTTAAAAGATTTGTCTTCACCTTTCCATTCTGCCTCTCCTTTCAAACAAGTTCTAATTCTTATTAATTCTTCATCTTTTTTGGATATTTTCTCTGTTCTTTCAAACGTTATCGGTTCTTCTCTTGTATCTATCTTCAAAGCTCTTATAACTTTACTATTTAATTTTTCCTCCTCTTCTATATATTCTAAACTATTGATTACTGTATCCTTGTTTGCACTGTCTTTTTTAAACAATCTCGATAATATATCTGGTAAACAATTTTGTTTACCTGCTCTGAATCTTATCTCAAAATCGAAATTACCAACTAAAATTAACCATCTCTGTAGTCTTGGTGACATCATAAGTTCTTTATTTTCTTTCTTGAATAAATCTACCAACGGCTTATGATCCGTATATAAAATAAACCTTCTTCCAATCAGATATTCTTTGCACTTCTCTAGCCCGAATTTCACAGCCAGAGCCTCTCTCTCGATCGTGGAGTAATTTTTCTCAGTGCTACTAAACCGTCTCGATAAAAATAAAATTGGTTTCTCAACCTTATCGGTCATCTGTAATAAAACTCCTCCTATACGTTCATTAGATGCATCAACCGCTAATATAATATCTAATTTCTCATTAAAACAATTTAAAATCGGTTTCTCTACCATCTTTATCTTCAATGTTTCAGAACTTTTCTCCTGTGTTTCTCCCCATTCAAACTTTTTATTTTTCTTTAATAAATCATACAACGGTGAGGCGATTTCTGCAAAATTTTGAACAAACCGATGATAATAATTCGTTGCTCCCAAAAACGCCTGTACTTTAATTTTATTGTTTGGGGCTCTCATATTCATTATCTTATCTATATTCTTTGCAATTGAAGTAATTTCATCTCCCTTTATAATATGTCCTAAATACTTTATTTTTCTTGCTCCAAAAACACTTTTATTAATATTAGCTTTTAAACCATTTTCTAGTATAATATCTAACACTTTAACTAACCTAGCATTGTGTTCTTCTTCTGTTCTACCAGATATCAAAACATCGTCTAAATAATACATTATTCCCTTTATTCCTTGAAATAATGCCGCCATAGTTCTTTGAAATATTGGAGCTGATACTTTTAAACCAAATGGTAAACGACAAAAAGCAAATAATCCTCTATGCGTTGTAATCGTTAATATCACTTGTTCTCTCACTTACCTTTATTTGCAAGTAAGCATTCGAAAAATCTATTTTTGAAAAATTTTTTGCCCCTCTTAAATTAGCCAGCAATTGTTCTATTCTAGGTAATGGATATCTTTCATTTATTACCCACGGGTTAACTGATACTCTATAGTCTATACACAGTCTTAAACTGTTATCTGGTTTTCTTATGAGAACTAACGGTGTTGCCCATACACTATGCACTATTGGTTTTATAATTCCTTCTTTTAACCATTTGTCTAATTCCTTATTTATATCTTCTATCCACGAAAACGGCAATCTTCTTGTGCTGCAATATTTAGGTCGATAATCTTGTTCTAATCGTATATCTACTTCAAAATCTTTAAGAGTTCCTAATTCTTCTTTAAAGACTTCTTATATCTATTCAAAATAATCTTTATTTCTTTGTTAAAATTGTCCTCAACAACATTCAGTTCTACCATTTTATTAATTTCTTGTTGTTTATCTTCGACTGTATTTACCTCTATTGTCTTTATATCTCTTATTTCCTTATTTTCTTCTAAGTTACTTCTATATCTAATTAAAAATTCTGGTGTTCGATTTTTGAGTTCATCGAGAACTATATCCCGTTTAACTCTTACACAAGGTAAATCAGTCTTCTCTTTATCCTCACTTCTTATTATCTCATTCGTTATTTTGTTTTTCTCACGGACATTTTCAAACAAAGACCACCAATTATACGCAGGACCTATCTTCTCAATGTCATTCCAACCTAAAATATGCTCCATCTTTAGTGTCGTAATCCATAACTTTACTTCCTTATTTATATCTAACAATTTTATCACATAAAAACCTAGAATTTTAACCATGCTACCGTCTAATTGTCTAACTTTTATTCTCTTTGCAATGAATCTTTCTTTTGGAAAATAATTGTTAAAATCTTTTACACTCATTAGGCTGATCTCCGCTCCTGTATCCAATAAAAATCATATCTCTGCTTCTTCAGCCTTTATCTTGACTCTCGGACATTTATTTTTCATTAAAAAATCCTCTAATTTAATTTTTCGTACATCTACACCAGTTGAACCTTTTATTCTATATATTTCAAAATTCTTACTTTCTATCTTTATATTTCTCTCTTTACCTATACTTCTATTATAATTATTCAAATTATAATTATCAACATTAAAACACTCATTATCATCACCGGATTTATCATTAACATTAAAATACTTATTCTTACTTGAACTAAAATTATCACCATTAGCAAAATTATTATTACAAAATTTATCCTTAAAATTAAAATATTTATTCTTACCTGAATTAAAATTATCAACATTAGAAAAATTATTATCATTACAAAATTTATCATTAAAATTAAAATATTTATTCTTACCTGAATTAAAATTATCAACATTAGAAAAATTAATATCATTACAAAATTTATCATTAAAATTAAAATATTTCCTCTTACCTGAATTAAAATTATCAACATTAGAAAAATTATTATCATTACAAAATTTATCATTAAAATTAAAATATTTATTCTTACCTGAATTAAAATTATCAACATTAGAAAAATTATTATCATTACAAAATTTATCATTAAAATTAAAATATCTCTCTCTTAGTCATTTATTGCAATTTTCTTGTGTGTGTCCCTCTTGGGTACAACTATTGCACCTTACAATTGAATTGTTTACTCTGCAACTTATAGCCACATGGCCATTCTTGCCACACCTCGCGCATCTTAGATTCTTCGTTATCTCACATTGGCGCGACATGTGGCCCGGCTGACCACAACTATAGCGAATTATCTGTCTGTAATTATCCGTTCGTATGAAGTTGTTTATATTTCTTTTCTTATCTTCCTCTCTTAATATATTCTTAATATTTTCTAACTCTTTACTCTCTATCTTAACGTAAGTCATATTTCTTCCTATAATTAAACCTAATGTGAAACTTAAAATTAGCAACAAAAATATAATTATACTTATATTTTCAAGTATTAAACTTAATAAATTTATTTGCGTAATATACATTAAAGCGTACTCAATAACCACTTAATTAAACTAATTTTAACTAATCTTAAAAAATTAAATAAATATAAAAATGCGAATAAAACCAATACAATGATTCAAATTTTATATAACATAAATAAGAAAACCGAAATTATCTAAAAATTTATATTTATTTTATTTTTTTACCTAGTTCCAATGTATATTTAGAATGACCTTCGATCTTCTAAAGCCTGGATCAATCACTATAAGACACCACTGTACCAGTCCTTAATATGGGATTGATATTTCTTTGCTGAGGCTAGTGGGAGAGACTGAATACAATGAAGGAATCTATTGATAAATAAATTAATATATAAAATTTACTAAATTCGGCAATCTTACGAATGTTACACTCATTATAATCACTTGTCGGAGACCGTAACCAATTTAATTCTAATTTCCTTTTTTTTTAACTTTAAGAATGATTATCTTTATTTTAAAAATCTTTTCATTTTTATTCATCTTTTTAATATTCCAAAATTATAAATATCATAAAAATTCATCAAAAAATAAGTAATGAAACATTCAAGTATCTTTTTTAACAATAATCAAAAATTTAAATATTCATAGATATCGTTTTCTTTTTCTTTTTTTTTACATATTCAAATTAATCATAGTTATATCTATATATTTGAATACAACAAAATTAATAATAGTTCATCTATATATATTTGAATACAACAAAATTAATAATAGCTCATATATATATATATATTTGAATACAACATACAAAAAATCCCATAAATGTCTGTAATACTTCTAGCTCTGATGAAGAAAAGGGTGAAATTATCGAGAATGATTATCAAATTGACAATGACTCAAGAAAATTTGATTCCATTATCACCAATCAATCTATAAGCAAGGCGATTAAATGCAAATCTCAATCTTGTAAAACCGGTTTTATAGATAGAATTAATCCCAAAGAAAAAAATGAGATAGATCAATTGTTTGCTAAGGCTGTATATGCGAGCAATTTACCTTTCCACATCACTGAAAATCCCTACATCCAAGAATTCTTTAAAAAATTACGTCCTATTTACACTTTACCCAGGCGAAGGCAATGGCTGGTTATCTTTTAGACAAAGCGTCAGGAGATATGGAAGCGAGAGTTGCAGATATAATAGATAAATCTCCTCACTTATCAATTGTATCAGATGGCTGGAGCAACATCAGAAACGAGAGTATTATTAATTTTATAGTGATGACGCCTGTTCCAATATTCTACAAATTTTTAAATACTGAGGAAAATCGTCAATACGGCAGATTATATTGCCCAGGAATTTAAAAATAAATGTATATTCTTTAGTTACTGATAATACCGCTAACATGAAAGCAGCCTGGAGAATTCTAAAATCTGAATCTATTTATAATCATATACTATGTTATGGTTGTGCAGCATACTTTGCAGTTATTCTTTCACGATTTTGAACGATTGAACGGCTTCAGTTACCATATTTCAATAATTAAAAAAATTGTTAAATTTTTCAAGAATAAACACATACCAGCTGCATTTTCCCGTAATAGGAATCAACATGGTATACCCTCTACATTAAGTACACTTAGCCAAACAAGATGGGGATCGTTAATAAAATGTATGGAGCGAATACAAATATGTAAGAAAGCACTTAAAGCATCAGTTGTTGAAGAATCAGTATGTGATATTTGTCCGATAGAGATTACAAATAATATATTAAATGAAGAAATATTTTGGGCAAAAAATTTAAAATTTTTAGATATACTTAAACCTTTAGCTACCTCAATGTACTTAGCTCATGTAAAAAAACGAAATCCTTAATTTGAAAAACACATAATACAATCATGCCATAATTCTATATTTTCTCTATCTGAAGGAAAATAAATTAAAGTTATGTTTGAAAAGAGGAAAAATTATCTAAATAAATGTGCTCACAATGCAGCTTATTTATTGGACCCTCAATATCAAGGGAAGATCTTACTAGCACTGAATTTGATGAAGCATGTAATATGATACAAGAATTAGGTTTTACAGGGTGGTGATAATCAAAATATTTTAAGTGATATAATAAATTTCAAAAGTAAAAGCGGCATATTTAATAGCCAAAATATGTGGAAAATGGTAATTTCCATTAGGAACAATCAGATTTCGGCCTCAAGTTGGTGGAATGCACTTTGCCCACCTTGCCCATTAAGAAAAGTAACTCATATTTTACTAACATTTCCTAGTTCAACTTCTTCATCAGAAAGAAATTGGTCGGTTTGGGGAAATATTCATACGAAAAACAGAAATCGTTTGAAGATTTCTACAACAGGAAAATTGGTAAGAGTATACCATAATTTAAGATTGATTAAAAATATTAGATAAAATAATGATATTATCTATGAATCGGAACAAGACTCTTCTATGGAGGACGAAACAACTATAGAATGAATTAAAAAAATATTATGAAATTTAATATTGCATAGATTTATGTTAATAATGGCGTAAAAAACATTTATTTGAATTTGACCATATTTGACCGGTCAAATATCGGTCAATTGACCGAATCGTATTTGACCGGTCAAATCCACAACCCTGGTGCTAGTATAATACTCTTTAGAGAGCATATCCAGTGTAGTGGATTAATATCCACTGTGGAAATTTAAACCTATTATCTGGGTATCTTTATTATCATAGTATATATATCTAATGAGGGGTGATAAAGCACATCTTTGTTTTATACCACATTTTTTTAAAAAGGTGAGGTTAATGCATTGTGTTTGATGTTAATGAAACTATTTTCATAAATATTTATAATAATTTTGATTATATGTGTGTTGATTTTATATTTACAAAGATTATTTCAGATGGATTGATGACATATTAAGTCGAAGGCTTTTGAAATGTCAGATTACGATATATAGGTTAAATTTATGAAATGTTGCTTTTTCTAATTTGATTTTTAAGGCTATGACCAATTCAATTGTATTTCTTCCTTTATGGAAAGATGCAATGTTATCATTGGTGTTATTATCAATGTCTTTTATTATTAGGTTAAATAATAAGTTGGTTAGAATTTTATAAATTGATGATGAAAGGGTTATATCTCTATAACCATTTGGTGATTTAAGGAAAGGCATTTAATGTAGTTAATTTGTAGATTTCGGGAGGTACGTTTGATGCTAACAATATCTTGTTTAAAACTGGGAATAGAATTTTTGATGTTGTAATTGAATTTATTTTAAAAGTTCATTTGAAAGATTCTGATATGGATTTGTTATTTTTGAGGCTGTTTATAGCTTTTATGATAGCATCTTGTTTAAAGAGAAAATGAGCATGTCTGTTTAGTTGTTGCTAAAGATTTAATGAGAGGTATTTTACAATTGAAAATGTTCATAATTGTTAATAGTGAGACAACCAAGAATTAAATTATTATTTTTTTTTGTTGTTGGAGGATGTGAGAAGGAAGTAATAGTGGAAGGAGTTATAAGGTTAATAGGTATTTACAAGCGGGAAAATAGCTTGTTTTGGACGTCGGATTTGATAGGAATTAGTAGGGTATTTGAAGTCTTTTGAGAGGAATTGCTTTGTATAATGTATATTAGAAGTAGGAATTTAATTTAAATATAAGATTTTAAATGATTCATTATTATGAAAAAGTAAATTGTAAAATTTTTATATAAAATCTCTTTTTATAACCAAAGTAAATTGATAAATTTTTATATAAAATCTCTTTTGATAACCAAAGTAAATCAATTATGTAAAAAATGTGTATCATATAAAATCACGTTATCCAATTTACAATATATAATATATTAATACAATACGAATATTTCGTTACTAAAAAACGATTGCCTTAAACCTTCTAAAATGAAAAAGTATATTAATAAGAATATATCGTTAAAAAGAATATATCGTTAAAAAGAATATATAGTTACAAACATGTAACATGCAACACTTCCAAAAAAAATAAATATATAAAAACTGGGGAAATTAGGGAAAGAACTCGCTTGGCAAGGTAAGGATAATACAATCAAAAGTACAAACAAAAGAATGCTTTATCAATCTTTGAGAAAGTAAAAAATAAAGTAGGGAACTATAAATTTTTTTTATAGAGAGTCCTTATCATTTATGGCCAAAGAAAATATTTTTTAATTTTTTGACTGCAATCAATATTAACAATATGTTTTAATTTAATATTACAAAAGGAAATAATATATCATGCTAACAATATCTTGTTGTTGTATTTTAATTTTTATATACAATCATGATTACAAAAAGTAGGAGTACACAATATATTTACAATAATTTTTATAAAATAGAGGAATATATAAATTGGGAAAATTATATCATTAAATTGATTAAGTAGGGAATTAGTAGTACTGTCTATATATTTTCAAAAAATATACATTAGACAGAATATACATAGGAAATAGTACATCATTATGTTAATAAAATAAGGAACTAGGAAGGAGGGTTATATATATAGGGAAAATTATATCAATAAGTTGATCAAGTAGGGGACTATAAGGACTATATATATATTTTTTTTTTAAAAATATATTGGACTTTATATATATATATAGGGAAGATTATATCATTATGTTAATAAAATATGGAACTAGGAGGGCTATATATCTTAAACAAATATTGCATTGTATATAATATATAGAAAATAATATATCATTATGTTAATAAAATGAGGAAATAAGAGGACTATATATATTTTGAAAAATAAAAAAAATATATAATACTTTATACATATTTGGAAGTAAAAAAAATATATTGTTGATATGCAAAATACAAAAAAAATCTAACTGATTTAATGATATTAAGTGAATAATGAAAATCCAATTAAAAACCTCTAATTTGATCTATGTGAACAATCACTATTTTATTATCTATCTGAATCTCTCATATGACATTACTAATTCTCCCGCTGACAATCCCCACACGCCACTCTTGATTGCCCACTTTTACAAGCACAGAGTTGTTTACGTGATAGGTGATATATAGCGCATTCGCCCTCTAACGTTGAATACACAACAGAGCAACGCTAGGTTTTCCTCATTTCCATCTAATTGGAAATTATTAATTTGGGGGAGAAAAAAAGAATATGAGGAGCCCTCCACACGTTTGTGGGCAAGCCGCACGTACTTGTACGCACAACATTTCTAAGAAATGTTATTAAAACGTCTATAGGCTTAGAGGAAAAGAGCGGGACCAAAAAATAGCCTATACCCAAGAACTGCTTTTAAATTTAATTACTTTAAAGGTGGGAGGTGGATAATTTAACTTAAAAAGTTTTACTGTAAGTTTATTTATTTTAGAGGTAAAAAAGAAAAATACTTTCGAGAGGAATAAATCCACATGAGAAATCGAAGAAGAAAAGTAAGAAAAGGTATGTGAACGAGAGATCCCTAGGAACATTTTCATCTGAAATATCTATCTTTGATGCGAAAGAGTTTTCTGATAGACCTTTTGCAATTATTAAGCTTTATAAATTGTTTCATGTTTACATTCAGCTCCATCACGTCTTTTATAGCTTTGTAATACCATAACTATTTATATATAGTATTCTGTTTCCCTTTATGTGTATATAACCAAACGATAGCATCATGTGCAAGGTTGTGATCTGAATTCCTTATTATATGGGCTAGGAACTGTATCCGATGTTTTTTTAACGTAATATTTATCGGAGTGTGGCTAGATTTCCTCCAGAGGTTAGAGTTAGAGATGACTCTGGGATAAAAAATACCATTTATAGTTCTCAGACAATTATTTATAAAGGATTGAATGCGTCTTAAGTCAGTCTTGTTAACTTCCCATATGTCACTTCCGTATAATAAAATGGGGATAATAGTAGAGTTGAATAGCCTCAACCTCGTAAAAACCGATATTTCCTTAGACTTCCAGATTTTCATGTACATATAGAACGCTCTTTTGGCTTTTTGCGTTCTAATTTTCATTTCCTCTTTGCATTCCCCCTTGTTATTGAGCATCACACCCAGGTATTTGATATTATCTACTTTTTTGATAACGTTCCCGCCTACCAAAAGATTTTGGAGCGGTGGTGTATTTGGCAAGGAAAACCGTTTTATTGAAATTAATTTTTAAACCAACTCTGAGGATTATGATTTCAATAAGGTAAATCAGACTTACAGTCTCTTCAATATTTTTTGATATTACAACAATATCGTCGGCATACGAAACGATCTTATTAACAAAGTGAAAATTTTCATTAGACCCAAAGTCAGCCAAGTCTGCAGCAGCATTTACGTCCTTTATGACCTTATCTATTATGATGTTAAAGAGAAGCGGTGATAAAGTGCAACCTTGTTTTACTCCCTTTTTTATCTTGAAGGAGGGTGATATTTTATCGTTTGTTTTAAAACATGACGTTAATTTGGAATAATGATTCCTTAAGATGGAGATAATATTTTGTTCGATACCGCACTCTGATAGTGCTACCCATAAGGCGTTATGGTCTACATTATCAAAGGCCCTACTAAAATCAATAAAAGTGTAATAAGACGGAATCCTGTATTTCCAGCACTTTTGCATAATTATTTTCAGCGATAAAATAGGTTCCAAAATGTTTTTATTTGGCCTATATGCGCAGATATATTTAGAAAGAAGATGGGGTGTATAAGATCCTGTTCTTGATGAGTGTCATAAAGACTTTCGATACACAGGAGGTCAGAGCTACTGCCCGATAGTCCGCGAATTTCTTAGGTTCCTAGATTTTCGGGAAGTTGCACAGGAGAGATTTATTCCATTTTGTCGGAGTTTTCCCACTTTCCCAAGAGAGCAAGGAGAAAAGAAGAGATTATGTTCGGGGATATTTTTAAATATTCAGCAGTAATGTTATCCAAACCCGGAGCTCTATTGTTCCGTAGTTTCTTTACAATGTTTTAAATTTCATTTGAAGAGAAACCAGCCGGGGATATAATTGTATGAGAATTCATAGTAGTTAAAGGAGTAGCCTTGCGGGAGTCGAAAATCGACATATAATGATCCAGCCACAATGCCATTTGCTCATCTTGGTCTGTTAAGGTTTTCCCATTCGCTAAGACAATCGTAGGGAGTTTCACGAAGCAACTGGATTTGCAGAAGTACTTTAATTTTTTATATGCATCGTAGATCCTGTTCTCTTTCATATCTTTATAAATGTCAGCCGCCCTTTTAGCTATAAAAAATCTCCTATCTTTCCGTAGTAATCTTTTAATGTCTTTCCATAAATCAATGTTAGAGCTGTCCGTCATTCTTAGTTGATATATCTTCTCAAGAGTTTCATCAGACATCCATTCTTTCCTAGATACAAGATTTACGTTTGGCAGTCTCTCATAAGATTCCGCTAATTCTTTCTTAAAAAGATCCCAACAATCTTCAACGTTTCCATTTCTGGTAACATTAATAAAAGTTCCTTTTTTCGAAATAAGGGTTTGTTCAAAGAGAGTTTTGTTTAAGTTTCTCTAAAATTTATTCTTTTCAATTTAGGTCTACAATCACAGTCATTGTCTTTTAAAAAACTCCACTTCCATCTCAATTTCCTTCCGAATAATATAAAAGGAGGGGATGATTTAGTTACCGAATGTGTAGTATTACGATATTTTAATAACACATCTGCTAATAACTTATCATCCTAGCCACCTAATTTATAAATCATATTTTTTGCTGAGCGTGCCGCTCTTTCAGCCATACCATTTGAAGATGGGTATGCAGGAGTACAAATATGTGTTATGCCTTTTTTTATTAAAAAGTTTTTAAAATCAAAAGACCTAAAAGCTGGTCCATTGTCGGATACCAACTCTACCGGATAACCAAATCTGGAAAATATATTATTTTAAACCATAATAGCGATAAACGAATTAATGTTCTTAACCTTAATAATTCCAGCCAGCGAGAGTACCCATCAATCATCCGTAAATTTTTTTAATTGGACCAAAAAAATCAACTCGGTACCATGGCTTGTTCGGTTGTATACAATAATTCTGTTTAACTTTCAGTAATTTATGAGCATTAACCATACATATTGCACCTAAAAACAATTTATTTAATATCTTTATTAACTCCAGGCCACCAAAAATATCTTTCCATCGTATCTAACATCCTAAGCAACCCAATATGTCCCTCATGTAGCACACTAAGAATATTTTTTTTTAGACTTTGAGGAATAACAATTTGTTCTCCCTTAAAAATACAATCCTTTCCCAACGTCTTATATACTTTAATCTGCGAATAATCTCCATCTTCATTCAAAACAAATTTCTTAACTCTGATTAATTCTGAATCTACCAAGGTTTCTCTTTTTATCAAATCTAAATTATTAATTATTCTTACATCATTCTCATAATTATCAACATAAAAAAAACAAATTACATCTTACGTATTTATCTTTGATAAACCATCAGGAATAATTTGATCTTTACCCCTTCTTTAATTAATGTCAAAATCAAATCCGGCTAAACAAAAAGCCCATTTCTGTAGCACTGGAGACATATTGTAAAGTTTAACCGGATCTGATCCAAACAAATTAACCAGAGGTTTGTGATCCGTAAAAATTTTAAATTTCCTCCATACTACATATTCCCTCCATATCTTAATAGTTTTAATAACAGACAATCCTTCTTTTTCTAATATATATATCTTTTTTTAGCACCGGCCCATGCTTTGGACATAAATTCAATTGGCCTTTCATGACTATCTTCTTCAACATGAAACAAAACTGCACCCATGCCATTATTAGAAGCATCAGTTGAAATAAACAAATTCTTACTTTTATCATAATGAGCAAGAACTGGTGCATTGCATAATCTTTCTCTAATTTCACAAAAACTAGCTCTTTCATTAATACCCCAATAATTTTTTTTACCCTTTTAATCAATTCATATAAATTAGATGCCAATTTAGAAAAACCTTCTATAAATTTCAAATAATAATTCATAAGACCCAACCAAGAATGCAATTCATTCTTACTCTTAGGTTCAATCATGGTACTTATCGGATGAATCTTTTCTTTGATTTACTATATCCCTTTGTCACTTATTAAGTAACCTAAATATTTTATACTATCTTTGCAAAATTCACTTTTTTTTATATTTCCAATCAATCCAAATTCCAGCATTCTTTCAAACACTCTTCTTAATTTATTAAAATGATCTACCTTATCCTTACCAAATATTAAAAAATCATCTAAATAATAAATAACCCCGTTAATGTCAGCAAAAATTTCTATGGTATTTTGAAAATAAGCAGTTGACACTGTTAGTCCAAAAGGTAATCTGCTAAATTGAAAAAGACCATTGTGGGTTGAAACGATCAAGAATTTGGAAGTGTTGCATGTTACATGTTTGTAACTATATATTCTTTTTAACGATATATTCTTATTAATATACTTTTTCATTTTAGAAGGTTTAAGGCGATCGTTTTTTAGTAACGATATATTATTATTTTATTAACGATATATTCGTATTGTATTACTATATTATATGTTGTAAATTGGATAACGTGTTTTTATATGATATACATTTTTTACATAATCGATAGTTCCCTATTTTATTAACATAATGATATACTCTTCCCTATATATATATAAAGTCCAATGTATTTTTTTAAAAATATATATATATAGTCCTTATAGTCCCCTACTTGATCAACTTATTGATATAATTTTCCCAATATATATAGCACTCCTAGTTCCTTATTTTATTATAATGATATACTATTTCCTATATATATTCTGTCTAATGTATATTTTTTGAAAATATATAGACAGTACTCCTAATTCCCTACTTAATCAATTTAATGATATTTCTCAATTTATATATTCCTCTATTTTATAAAAATTATTGTAAATATATTGTGTACCCTACTTTTTGTAATCATGATTGTATATAAAAATTAAAATACAACAACAAGATATTGTTAACATGATATATTATTTCCTTTTGTAGTATTAAATTAAAATATATTGTTAATATTGATTGCATTCAAAAAATGAAAAAATATTTCCCTTGGCCATTAATGATAAGGACTCTCTATAATTTTTTTTTATAGTTCCCTACTTTATTTTTACTTTCTTAAAGATTGATAAAACATTCATTTTGTTTGTACTTTTGATTGTATTATCCTTAATTAAGATATCTCTCGCTTGCCAAGGGGAGTTCTTTCCCTACTTTCCCCAGTTTTTATATATTTTTTTTCTAGATTAATTCCCATTACCATTTTTCCCCCGATACTATAATTTTTTATTATTTTTTTTTGGAAGTGTTGCATGTTACATGTTTGTAACTATATATTCTTTTTAACGATATATTCAATATTCTTTTTCATTTTAGAAGGTTTAAGGCGACGTTTTTTAGTAACGATATATTCGTATTGTATTAATATATTATATGTTGTAATTGGATAACGTGATTTTATATGATAAACATTTTTTACATAATTGATTTACTTTGGTTATAAAAAGATTTTATATAAAAATTTATTAGTTAACTTTTCATAAAAAAGAATCATTTAAAATCTTATATTTAAATTAAATTCCTACTTCTAATATACATTATACAGAGCAATTCCCCACAACAGACTTCAAATACCCTACTTAGTCTTATCAATTCCGACGTCCAAGACAAGCTAATTTCCCCGCTTGTCAATATCGTGGAGGATTACTATTATATTATTCCAATTAATATAGTGTTAGTTATACTGTTCTTATATATGTATAAGTCTAAATCTAGGGTATAACTACGAAAAAAAGCTATATTCTATTTTTAGGTAGATTATCCCCATTAAACATATATAGTGTAATTAATATATAATTATGAAAAAGAACTAATACATAGACGTAGCCGGGGGGGGGGATTCCCCCTTCAGAAATTTATCACTTTTGTGAATATCATTTTAAGCTAAAAAAATATCCTCCCTAGTCCTCTCCCCACCCCCTGTTCCCCAAAAATGTATGATTATACCTTAAACTATTGATTATATTTCATACATTTTTAGAAAAAAGCTAATTATATATTTAAAAAACCAAAAATGTTTTTTAGGAAAGAAATATAAGCCAAAGATAACTCTTAAGACAAAGTGAAATGTGTTATAACTATTATTAATAGATCCATAAAATTATTAAATAATATAATATCTCAAATATAATTTTTCATAAAGTGAGTAACTCTAACTTATTTTTCTTAATAAAATAAAATATAATTATAAAATTATTGATAAAATTATAAATTAAGTAAAAATTAACGCACAAAACAAACAGTGGAATATTATGTGTCGTAGATTTACAGTATATCTATTTTATCTAATATCGAATGACAATCAAATAATCTTTACCAATAGGAAATTATATATTTTATAGAAGATTATAGAATATTGATAAGGACATCAGTAAATATCTTTTAAAGAATGTAAATGAAAAAAAATAATTCTATATTACAATAGCGTTAATATCTAATAAGGTACATCCATTGTGGGATGAATAAAATTCTTTAATAAATAGATGGCGTTAAAGAATTGAATGCAAATTGTTACTTATATTTATTATTAAAAGCATTTATTAGTAAAATTTATTAAAATATTAAATGTAATATATTATATAACAGTCAAATATATTTAAAAGTAACATTTTACCTAATATTTTATAACAAATTCTTTATAATAGAGAAATCTCAACTATATGTCTACTTACATTTTATAAAGAAATTTCTTATATTTGTTTGGAATAAATTTTTACCACGTTTTTGTATTAATGTATATTATATATATAATATATATATATAATTTATTATATTTTATATAAACTAATGAAAATATATTTCCTATAAATTCCAGGCTTATATTTTGATATAATCTATTAACAGAGTTGGGCAGGTCCTCCAGAAAAAGAATCTAGATACAGATACAGATTCTTTATAAAAAAAATGAATCTTAGATACAGATACTAGTATCTTTTTCAAAATATCAAAAAGATACAAGATAAAAGATACTTGTATCTTTTACTAAATTAGAGTATCTTAAATACAAGATACTTTTAAATTATAAATACCAATTAAATTAGAATAGTTTATAAAATACCGTTTTTATTATTTATTTGTGAAGAACATAGCATATACATATAAGAATGAATATTTGCAATAATTAATAAAATATTTATTAATAAATTAATTATAATAACCAGGGATTTTAATATTAGTTTTTGCCCATTAATAGCTTAAACAGGGAAGGGAGAGTAGTATATTTAATGGGAGTTGAAAATTTGCAAATAAGGAAAAAAAATTAAATCAAATGATTTATTAGAATTTGCAGGTTATTTTCTGTGTTGTTTTAAATATAGCTTATATTCGGAGTATATGGCTAAATGGCATCTCTAAAAAAATATACTAGTTTTATTTTATTCATTATCTTAAATAAGTATTTATCATAACTTATTTGTGATTTTTATGTATTATTTAAATTAGTTTATTTTCTAATATGACTTATTAATTCTTGCGTTTGTAATATCATATATATAAATATCATTTAAATCTCTTTTCAAATTTTTTTTATATATTTCTTGCAAAATCATTAATTATATATAAAAAATATCATAATAATGTACAACTTTATATTATAATTATTAAATCCATAATTATTATTAAAAAAATATACATAAAAATGAATTTCGATTTTATTTGTAAAAATAAATGATTTTATATATATAATTTTTTTAAAAATTTTATAACATTTTATTTTTGTTAAAGAAGCCATTTTATATCGGATCAAATTTTATAATATTGGCGGATAACCGATATTTTAAAATGGATGAAACCGGCCCGATCCGATCCGATAAAAAAATCAGCACATCCCTAATATATTTTATATATAATTATTTTAGCAAGTTCTTATTAGAGAAGATATTTAAGCTACGATTGATATATAAAAATATTAGATAATTTTAAAAGGCTCTTAATAAAATAATTATAATAAGGTAGAATTTAACTTTATTAGTTACTTTTATTTATTTATGATATAAGTAAAATTACATTACAGTATTTATTTACAAAATTTAATCAATTTAAAATGCATTAAAGAAAATTATTAAGTTTAATAATTAATTAATAAATATTCTGCCATATTGTTATTTTTTTGCGCATTCTGTTTATAAAGGTGTGCAAGATTCTCTTCAGAATCTGTTTTTAGTGAAGCTGGTGATATTGACAGTTATTATCGCCGCAAGCTGACCTCTGATAAATTGGAAATATTGGTATTTATAAAAAGAAATCTTCGTATATTAATGTTAAATATTATTTTAAATATTTATTTCAAATTTCATAATATAATTGTTTATTACTTATTATGTATATAGATTAATGTAATTATTTATTATAAAAAGTGATTTAATAATAAAAATATTTTATATGCTTTTAGAATTGCAATTGAATTGAATATAAACTATAACTCATCATTATAATATATTTAAATGACATAAGTTATGGTATAGTTAAATTATAGATGTTATACTAATAAATTATATTAAAAATTAAAAGCATTGGTATCTTTAGAGAATACAAAATTAGATATGATATCGGATCTGTAATCGGCCAATATCAATTTAATATCGGGAATATCGGATCGGCCTCCAAAAAGTGGTATTGACACACCCCTAAAAAATATATATCCAAAATGATTTTAATTTGTAATCAACCATCTTCTATAAAAATTTTTAATAACAATTATATAAGAGGGACTTAAGTATAGGTATTGTATTATTATGTTGATAATTATAAAATAAAAATATAAAATACTTTAATATGTTTAACAAAGTTTGTAAAGGAGTTTGTTGAACCTTTAAAAACTTTTTTACTTGTGCAATTTTGGCATTCAGCTTGTATCTTGTTCTTTTTCACATGAATTTTATAAAAATTTTCCATCTAGAATTTTAAGATTCGGATTTGATTCAGGAGAACCCATCTCCATAATTTCATCTTCACTACTATGATTGTTAAACATTTTACAAATTAAAAAATATTACATATAAAATATATCCTTCTCTTATTTAGTTTTGGTGTTGTTATTTTTAATCTATCTATCTTTGTGACCTATAACATTTCCAACTAATTTGGTTATCAATATATATAAAATATAGTGGGAAAAAATAAAGAAAACAATACAAGATTTCACGAAGAAAATAAAGTTACATTGTTTGATATGTAAATGTTTTAAACAAGAATAATAAAAAGAATCTGTATCTGTATCTTTTTAAAGAAAATGAAAAAGATACAAGATTCTTTTCGAAATAAAGGATCTTAGATACAGATACTAGTATCTTATTAAAAATGTCAATAAGATACTGAGTACAAGATACAAAAGGATCTTGTATTTTGTATCTTAGATACAAGTATTCGCGGTACTGCCCAACTCTGTCTATTAACCAATTCTTATATTTAAAATAAAGATAATATTTTTTCTATTAAAATTAACATTCTATCTTCCAAAAATATTTTGGCCAAAAGCCCGCCCAAAATGAGATCTGGGGGCTTTTAATCCCCCCCCCTTAGGAAAATTTTGGCTACGCCTGTGACTAATATGTATAACTACTAGCACAATTATAGTGTAAATTATACCCTTCTTATATATGTCTAAGTCAAGGGTATAATTACGAAAAAAAAACTATAATGTATTGCTAGTTTGCCTCTATCCTCCACTATATTGACAAGAGGGGAAATTAGCTTGTCTTGGACGTCGGAATTAATAGGAATTAGTAGGGTATTTGAAGTCTGCTGAGGGGAATTGCTTTGTATAATGTTATTAGAAGTAGGAATTTAATTTAAATATAAGATTTTAAATGATTCTTTATTATGAAAAAGTAAATTGATAAATTTTTATATAAAATCTCTTTTTATAAACAAAGTAAATTAATTATGTAAAAAATGTATATCATATAAAATCACGTTATTCAATTTACAACCTATAATATATTAATACAATACGAATATATCGTTATTAAAAAACGATCGCCCTAAACCTTATAAAATGAAAAAGTATATTAATAAGAATATATCGTTAAAAATAATATATAGTTACAAACATGTAACAATATGGAATCTGTAAATAAAAAAAGAGTTAAATAAAAAAATTTGCCTGATTCTTGATTTTAAAATGATCTTTATGAAGTTCATAGAATAATTTATAATCATGATCTGGTATACCAAACGATAATTTATTCCAATATTACATTTACAACTGTCAACCAGATTTTCTTAAAATATTTTTATTCATACAAAATAAAATATACAAAAAAATAAATAGGTACCGATGACATGACGTAATTTAATTAAAATATCTTAGTTTTTCAACAGTGGCTAAAGAATAATAAATAATTTTCTGAACTCGAATAGTGTTGTTAAAAAGTCGAGTTCACTCTACTCAGTGTCTCTAGACATAGTCGAATAACTCAAGTCGTAAACTCACATCGACTCGAGTCCAGAATACGAGTTTTTAACTTGAGTCATGAACTTAAGTCAACTAGACGAGTATTTCAAATTAGCTATATTAATTAAGAAAACATTTGCTCTGTTTTTTTAAATATTTTTTTACTTTAAACTTCCAACTTAAGTCGGGATTAAGGATTATATGCATAAGTCGAGTAGAGGACGAGTAGAATATTAGAAATGGGGAAGATCGAATAAAAATTGAATTTAGTCTAGGATTTTTAATATATTTTTTAAATTTAAGGCTTTTATCAAATTTGTGAACTTTATAACAATTCACACTTTATCCCAACAAGATGTTTATTATAAAAATCTTGGAAGGAGGGGGGGGGGGGTTACTACTTAAAATCTATTCTTACTGTGATTTATTACTTAATTGTTGACCTTTTTGATGAACCAACCCTCTAGGATTTTCAGACAATCCTTGATTTTATTTCTGACTTTTTTCTATTGGAATAATTTTTTATCCTAAAATTAATTTAGCTATCTCAGTATTTTACAAATATAAGTTATATTTAGTTACTTAAACACAGGGATGCTAACCCAGCAAAAATTTTAGCCGGGTTCGGTTTGAATCCCTGCTTAAACAGCTTAAAAATAATGTGTCCTTTTCAAAAACTTAGCGCTCCTCTTCAATCCAAATAGCTAAAAAAAAAAATTTTAAACAAAAAGCATTATTCTACATTAGGGCACGATTATTAAATGTAATGTGATTCAATTAAAATTTATTTAACCTCCTGCCATTTATGATCACTTTATTAACTCCACGAAAAGGAAAAAAGTAATAAAATATAAAAAACAGAACAAATATTTTAAATAATAATAACTAATTTGAAATACTCGTCCTTGACTCAACTTGACGACTCGAGTACGTATGAACTATTCGTCCTCTAATCAAGTAGCTTATAATTTATTTACGACTCATGTTGGAAGTCTAAAGTAAAAAAATATTAGAAACAGAACGAATACCTTAATTAATAATACCTAATTTGAAATACTCGTCCTATAGGCGACACAACTATATAATTTATCTGATCAAATTGAAAGTCTTAAGCAAAAAATAATTGTTTAGTTAATTAATAATAAAAACCAACTTAAAATATTAGTCCTCTATTCGAAACATGTTCACCACTCGAGTTCATAACTCAAGTTCGACTAAAACTTGGCTCAGTTGTCGATTAAGTCGACTCGATTCAGTCATTTAACAACACTAAACTCTAAAATAATTATTAAAAACATCAGAAAAAGGAAAATAAGAAATTTAAAAAGATTTCAAGGTCAACTGGTTCAAAATACATTTTAAAATCAAGGTACTTACATATTTCGACAAATAATTAAATCATTAAAGGAAACCTAGAGGATTTTCAACGGCATTAATTCTTTTCAAAATTCATATAAATTGTGATGGGATCTATCACTAAATTCCGCCATTCTTGGGCTTTTTCAAGTAAAATCTTAAATATTTCTTTATACGTTGTATGAGTTTTTCTTTATAGCAAAAAATATTCTTCTGTAAATAACAGCGTTTTGAAAGGTATTCTTATAACATATAGTTGCAAAAATAAATGAGGAGCCAATTTAAAATTCTTTCTATATACCAAGACTTGATTTCGGCTAACATCTTGAGCATATGCTTCTCCGCAATTATTATGTAAAAGAAATCTCTCCTTTGTGGGAGATCCTGTTGTAGCCCAATCCTCTAATATTAAAAGATAATTTCTAAAAATGATAAGTTATTTATAGGCTTAAATATGATTTAACCTGAAATGCTTAATTCCACCAATGTGGTAGGAATAGGAGAAAACCTCTTTATTTTTTTATTTTTAAATGTCCGCTTAATACTATCCTCATTGTTCTGCGTATATTTGGCAAGTATTTTGATTTGTTTTAGAAGCTTTTCTTTTCATAGTGATAGCATTTTTAATTTTAAATTCATGTGGGTTTTTAGGATGAATATGAGGCATATTTTTTTAATGAATAATCATTTTCATTGTAATATTTTAAAATAACTAGGCATTTTTCAGCATTATATAATGTACATTTGCACCTTTTAAAATTCATCGTAGTTTAATTGTAGTAATAGCCTTCATGAAATATTTTAGCGTGTTTATTTAACGGAAGAAAACATAAAATAAATTAATTTATTATGATTATCAAAAATATTTAAAATGGTAAAAGTAAAATTAAATAATTAATAAATGAAAATCGTTTGACTCAAAATTATAAACAATAAATTTATTTATTTATTTATTCTTATTCTTGAACATTACTTTTTTTTTCAACGTTATAAAGAATAATAATATCAAAGAACGAACTGGGATTTTTTAATAACATTTCCGGAGTTGGAAATTTTTTAAATAAAATAAGTTTCATTTTGAGATTATAGTACTTCCTGTGCTTTCTTAATGAAGTAAATATAATTAAAATTATAACATTTATAAACCTTTGAAATCAGTGATTTGGATCAATACTTTTTTGAAGATTTATAATCAGATACAATTTTTAAAATCAAGAGTATTAACCGGATTAACATAAAAAATTCCCATTTTGTTATTTTTGTCCGGGATTCAGATTGATATAAACGTTGGAGCAGAATAGTGGTCTAATATTCATATTTAATGTTATATATATCTTTTTAACCTTAGTGGCGTGTGGGTTTGAAATACCCCCCCCTCTCTTCTATGTAAATATAATGTGGTTAAATGATCTGTTTTCATAATATCTATTGAAATATAGATGAAAAGTAGACTATGGAAATCATCCTAGGAAAAGATTTGTTTTCACTTTTTTTCAATTTTAAATTGTAAAACCTCTTCCATAATTTTCATTTATTTCTATAACAATCTGTCATGTTTTCTTTCTAAGATGTCACAAATCTATACTTTTATGCGATATACTAAATTATAAAGTATCAAAGCTACCAACCGATTTATCAATTCTCATATTTTAAGATTGCCCTATATCACTTAGATTTAAAGCAGAAATAATCCTCAAGCGTAGAGAATAAATACTCAACATTAAGAAAATACTGAATATAATTTTTTAGTAATATTTTCATTATTTTAACGGCTGGGTTATTTTGACAATTTAGAAAAGTTATTCGGGCAATTTTTTTCTAGTTTTTTTTCCGGGGATTAATTTTCTCCTATATTTAATTTAAATTCTAAAAAGGAATTTATTTCAGGGAAATTTTTTCCAGGGAATAATTTTATATGGGAATTTTTTTCCAGTTAATTATTTTCCTAGGATTTTTTTCTTGGGGAATTATTTTTAAGGGAATAATCTTTCATAGGATATTTTTTCCAGGGAATTATTTTCCGCATACTACTCGCCTTAATAGTTCTTACTAAAAGACCGACTAAATATATGGAATTAAGATAATTTGACCTAGGATACATTCTAACTAAGAGCTTTTGATTTTATATATTAACCGTCTTATTTATGAAAATTCACAAATTTATGAAGAATAAAAAGTTGTAAAGATTTTTTAAATATATACATGTATATTATTAAGCTAAAATTCAACTTGCTTGTTAGTTAAAAATAACTTCCAAGATAAATCTAATCTTATTATATTTTCTCATTATTTATATATTTTATAAAATATTTCAAGAAATTAAGTAATACTTATATCAAGTAATTTGGCATCCTTGTTATTAAGGTTTTATCAAATTTAAATCTTTATTGCTAACTTGACCCTTATAAATTATAGTGATAATTTAAGAATTATCAATTTTGTGGAAATAAAATATATGAAAAATAAAATTTGCATACATTTTAATTTGTTATTAACGTATATATATCTTAACTCGTATTAACATCTGTGTAAAATTTATCAATTAGTTTTATCGTATTAGTATGTATAAAAAATTATATTTTTTTCCTTGATATTTGGCGTATGGCGATCAAATTTAACCTCCCATGACATGACATAGTAATTACCTGAGTTAGCGATACATAACGTATCTATGAATATAATTTTACACTATAAAATTTTTAATGGGTATAGTTTTATCACACCCCTCCCCTTCCTTTCTCTACACAACTGATACTAAATATTCCCCGAAATTTAGTTGGGACGTTGCTGCTAAAAACATCTTATATTAATAATAAAAGAATAATAATGATAATTTACTTCAAATATCTTCTTTCTTATAAATTTTAAAATAAAATTAATATTTTTAATATGTAAAAAGAATATTCTAAATAATAATTCATAAAAATAAACTATTTTTAAGGGGCGTCGCTAGCCTTGGGGGCTCAACTAAAAGAAAATTATTGGGGGGCTTCGCCCCATATAAACCCGAATTTAGGGGCCTTCGGCCGGGTTTTATTATATATTATATATTATACATTTTTAAAATTTGTTAGATCTGAACAATTATTCTGAATTTCATATTTTGTCATTTATTATATTATGCATACTAAATAAACTGGCTTATAAATAATTAAAACAATACAAGACATTTCTAAAAATAATATTTTTTAATACAAAATCTATTTATTATAGTATAAAATATTTTCTATTTCTGATATAAAAAAAATTTGCGCCTAAAGAATTCAAGTGATAAAATAGATTAATTAATTCATACATATGCCTCAATTGATATTTGTATTTAAAAACCACATAATGCAATAATATAATTCTTAGCAACTTACATTGACAAAAGTTTATCAAACTAATATAACTCTCTGTTACCATTTTATTTATAGAACGGACTAATAAGGAAAAATTTATAGGCCTAAAACAAATCAACAATTCTTGAAGATTAAAGTATAAACGACCTTTCCAAATAATAAAAATATTAACTCGTTAGAGCTTCCTTTTAGATGACATGATGGTAGCTAGGCAAGTAATCGAGAATATTATTGTAAGATATTAAATTTCTAAAAGATTCATTTTAAATGATATATTATCTACTAGTAGATAGCCCGTCAAAAATGACGGGGAATGAGAATTTTCTTCTTATATTTATGCTAGATGTTACCTGTTATTTGAAAATTATATCAAATTTAATTCTTTTTATCCCCTGCCCTCTTCAGGCCAGGTTCAATCTATTAAAACTAAGACTAAATACTATGGTTTGAGTAAGAATAAATTTAAAGCTTTTACTTGATAATGCCAATATGTTAAATTTACTGATAATTTATACATAATATTTAATATTAAAAAAAATTCCCAGGTAAAGACAAAGTCATAAAAATTTTGAAAAATTTATCTAAGCTGAATGAAAGATCATAATAATTTTGGTAGTTGAGAACTGAAATAAAACATTTAAATAATCATAATGAATTTTAAAATACAATAAAAATCAGATTTTCATGGGCCTTGGTTTTTTGATCAGGCTGAGCCCAGGCTTGCAAAATAATTTGTTTTAGACCAATGTCTGACCCATAGTTAATAATAAAAAAATTATCGAACGTCCAAGCTCATAATTTTCCCTATGCCGAGCCCAATATAATTTATAAAAAATATTTTCCAAGCCCAGTCCAACTCATAATAATTTTATAAAAAAATTTCTCAAGCCTGTCCAACCCATAGTAATTTTCAAAATTTTTTCCCAAACCTGGAGATAGGTAAATCTCTAAAAACCATATCAATTTTTTATTCTATCTTAACCCAGCTCACCCCTACTTCAGACCAAGGCCAACCCATTTAGACTAAGAGTGAATACTATTTTTTGAATAAAAATAATATTTAAATTAGCTTTTACCTGAGGGCCATATAAATATTCTGTGTTAAATATTACACCTATGCCTAATATTAAAAAAATTTCCAAGCCAGGTCCACGCACTTGGGAAAATTTTCTTAAACCTGCCAAACAGGGTCTACGTGACAGGATTTTCACTGGATGCAAACCCCCTTCAAAAATCCTTGCCTACCCCCCTAAAAAATCGTCGCCTTCGGCGGTGGTGTCTCTTTCTCATTATTTTCACTTATTTATTTATTGATACTCTTTTCAAAGATTTATAAAGGATAACTTAAATTAAATCTCTCTAACAACTATCTATATTTTATGAATATAAAGAATTTATTTTTTAGATAATAAATTTAATTAAAACCTCCATTATTTACAATAAATTAATTATTATGGCATTATAAGCTTGCTAAAATATCTAAACCTTTTAAATTACATTTAAAAGGATAGTTTATTTGGAAAACAATGTGTATGATTGTTTGCTATATATAGATTTGGTCGATGAATTGTATTATAATAATACTATAATAAAAGTATAATTTTTACAGCAAAAAATTTTGTCCTATTTCATCTCAAAATTTAATAGATAACCCCCCAAAAAATTTATCCTACCCCCATTAAAGCAGCTTACCCCCTACCTTCTCATAAAAATAGGATGCAAACTGTTCCTACCCCTCCCGCTCATTTAGACGTTGCTGCCAAAGACCATAATAATTTTGGTAGTTGAGAACTGAAATAAAATATATAAAAAGTCACAATGCATTTAAAAATACAATCAGAATATGAAAGTTTCAATGGTAATTAAAGTATTAGTAAGTGGACAATTTTTACAAAATTATTTAATTCTTTATTTTATTCTTCAAAATATTACACTACTAATAATCTCTGCAATTTCTCTTGGAATATCTGTCAATTTTTTCTTAAACCATACAATAAATATATTACAATAACTTAGATCGTAACATTAAAAGGTACTGGAAAATAAGGATCTACTATATGTCAAACAATATATATGGTTGAAAGAAAATATTGATGATATTACCAAATATTCTGAGTCAATTTTAAAATTGACAACAAATGTAAAATATTAAAAGACAAAAATATAAAATAGTTTTAATTTTAGGAATCTAAAAATTGACATCTAGGAACAGTATTATTTTATATATGTATATAAAATTAACTGCATCATACCTTAATGAAATTGCTATCCCTATGTCTAATGATTATGTATATTAAAGGATGCCATATTAGAAATGAAACACTATAAAATAAGGACCAGATAGATATGATGAAACATTTAAGATTTTATATATTATCGCACCACCTCTAGTTGGTATTATCTTAAAATAATATAGTTTGTAAAAATATTAAAAATATACTTGTATTAAAAATTTAACTCAAAACTGTTTTTTTAAGAAAATCCTAACGTAAAAAAAGAAAAGATATCAAATTTATTACATCTATTAGGGTGAATAATAAAATGTTTAATTTTTAAAATTATTTATAACTAAATAGAGGGCGTTATATACTTAAATGCAAATTGTTAATATATTTATTATCAAAACCATTTATTAATAAAATTTATTATAATATTAACAATATATTATATAACTGTCAAATACGTCTATAAAAGTGGCATTTATCTAATATTTTATAAACAACTGTATATAGTAGAGGATTATAAACGTGTCTGCTAACTTTTTTTATAAATAAATCTCTTATACTTATTTAGACCTTGAAAATATTTTTAGGAATAGATATGATAATAAAATTTAAAAATAAATATACAGTTGATTTGTCATTTTGAACTCTGCTAATTACAATATTACATTTTTTAGTTTATTAATAAATGATTATATTTTTTTAATTAGGGTTATTAAATAATTTAAATAATAATATTCAATTAAGCTTCAACTGTTAATGCTAAATTTATTTAGTGAGTGATATTTATATTCTATTTTAACACAAAATTTGATTGCTAGCTGGCATAGTTAAAATATAATTTATATGTATTAATTTAATTTAATAATTAAAATAGTATTCATTTAATAAATATTTATAGTCTTAATAATTTTTAAATAATAAAAAAAGAATTAAATCTATATTTTACTTAATAGATTTATAAAATAAATCTTTCAGGGGCAATCAAAAAAATTTATTTATAGTTCAAGGGTTAAGATTCCATTAAAAAAAATTTTTTTGCTTCAGCGGGCTATTCAAATTTTTTAGGAGGCTTGAGCCCCTGCGCGCCCTTTCCTCCCTAGCGACGCCACTGCTATTTTCAATTAAAGGGGGACGGGGGGGGTCTAAATATAAAATTTAAAAAAATAACCACGATACTCCTCCCAACTCTCTTCCATTTCATTACTATCCAAACTGCCCCCTTTAAGCTCTACCGTATATGATTTTAAACTATCAAATTATATCCTGTAGCATTATATATGCATGTCATTGATGCATAATATCACGATGTCAGTATTTAGTAAAACACAAAAATATTTTTCAAGCGCCTAAAAAATGGATTCACTTTCACGAACTCGAAAAAAAAATCCAAATAACATTAGTGATGATGAAATGGGCGATAATTTATTGTAAGTTGTCTATTGTTTAAATATAATTATTTTTTTTAGGAATGATGACATATTAATTGATGATAATGAAATATCTAAACGTGGCAAAAAAAGAACCAAAGAAGTAATTAAAAAATCTTACATTATCATTTAACATTAAAAAATATCATTAGTTATTTTTTATAATGGATAAATTTTAGAACTCATTTCTAATTCTTTAAATTTATATTTTCCCATTTGCTATGATTAAACATTTAGTGTTATTTTTATATATTTAATTATAATTATTAACATGTTAGATTTCATATTATCATGCAGTCTCAGCGTTTATAAAGCTAGACAAATCTTATTTTGTGATTCCTCACCCATATAATTTTTTAATCCTTTTAATTAATTTACAAATTTTAATGATTAAATGAATAAAAATTAAATAAAAAAATGAATGCTTTAAAAAATATTTATTTGGATGTAAAAAATATATAAATAACACAATAGAATATTTACTTTTTATAGAAATTTGGATTTTATTAACAATAA
This sequence comes from Gordionus sp. m RMFG-2023, assembly GCF_954871325.1. Taxonomy (NCBI): domain Eukaryota; kingdom Metazoa; phylum Nematomorpha; class Gordioida; order Chordodea; family Parachordodidae; genus Gordionus; species Gordionus sp. m RMFG-2023. The sequence goes on from NC_088775.1 coordinate 22,276,296, forward strand.
ACAAATCATATCTAAAAGATATGTTTGCTTTTCTCCAATTATAAGCCCCTGGACTAAATATGCTTAAACTTTATAGATGAACACTTATTTTAAATGAGAATTTTATAAACAGCCATTTTAAATTTGGGAAATCATATAAAGATTGTGAATGTGTTAAATTATTTGCATATTTTAAAAATAACTGTTACAGTTATTTTCCCACAAAAATATAACTATATCTCATTTAGAAATGTAAATATTTCACCTAATAGCTAGTGCTGTGTTCAAAATTATATTTTGCAGTAGCTTGTAATTCAATCTTCATTATAAAAACAAATTTTATTTATGCTGGATGTATTTTTTGAAATTAATCCATATTTTTGAATCTTCAGTGTAAAATATGCTTTCCTTATAAAAAAAAGAATATCGTCATAAATATATAATGATGCTTAATAATATAAAATATCTGGACAGTGGCGTATCCAGGATTTTCTTATGGAGGGGGGGGGGGTGGATTTTTTTTTTGGGGGGGGTGGGGGCTTCACCCCCAAACCCTACTTATCTGGCCTTCTGCCAGCTTTTCCCCGGCCTTTGGCTGGGTCTTATGTTTTAGCTATTCCATTAAATTATTCATAATTTAATAATAATTATATTTCTATTTGTAACTATTATTTACTAATTTGTGCTAATGGATATTACAAGCCTATTTTTTATTATTTTTATATTTAATAAAGTTTTTTAAATGTAAAGTTGAAATAAAGTTTAATGTCATTTTTTTTATAAAATTTGCTTTAAAAACTAGCCTCAGCTTAAATTCTCAATTTTTTTATTGAAAATACTAATAGTAGTGTGTATAAAATATTAATGTTTTTAAACAGCTCGTTTTGAGCCTATTTTTAAAAATGGCTAACTCAATATTGTTGCCAGAAAAATATTAATTAAGCCTCGATATTTTGAAACTATATGTCTAGACCTTTGCTTTATGAGCAAAATTTTCAGGCTTGCATAATATTTTTCTGGATAAATAACTGAGTTAGCCGTTTTTAAAAATCAGCTCAAAACAAGGCGTTTAACAACACTATAAAATATTGACTAGAAAATTATTTAAAAAACAAGTTTTTTAAACTTCTTATCAAATACAATATTATACAAAATTTTTTATTAAATACTATAATTATAATGTGATTTTTAATTTCGTGGGAATGTTGCCAATTCATCAAGAATTTTGTTTGTCGTTGGAACCAAATCTCTGTGGATATTTAACAGAGCTAACCCATTTAGCCGAGATTCGGAAGTAGTACTTTATAAATATGTTTTCAACCTTCTTAAGTTGGAAAGTCCTTTCATTCGTACATGTTATAATAGGCAAACATGGTAGAATATAAAACAACTTCAAAATATTAGGAATTTGAGCCAAGGTTTCTTTACACCGATTGAGCGCATCAATAGCATGCTCGGGTAAAATAGCTAAATGTAGTAAATATTTATACCACAATTTAAATTCACTGATTAAATTTATTTCAGTACCAATATCATAGGAATAAAATTTTGCTAAATATTTCATTTTATCAATAGTGGCATTAGAAAACAAAGATGGATCTTTGGGTATTAAAACTTGAAGATTGCTAAAAACTTGTTTTTTATCTAAAAACTGTACTTTTATTTGCGATAAAAAAGTATTTAAGAATGGGAAGAAAGTGGATATTTTATAATATTTTTCAGTTGAGCCAATATTTATTTTACATCTCAATAATTGTCCAGGTGCTAAATGAGGTTTAATTAGTGTTATATCATAAAATTTAGCCTTCGATTCAACATCTATATAAATATTATGAAAATATTTATCTACATTCATTCTTATTGTATCTACCTGTTCATATATATTTTCCGCCAAATCAATAACAAGAACCAAATCAAAATTTGGTTTTTGTAAATTTCTACAAAGTAGTGAGCTATAAGAAAATAATTTATTGATACAACTAGCAGCAATGATAAACTCTGATTGATCAATTGAATTCAATAATGATATCTCTTCTGACGACACATTACTTTTTTTCATGCTCAGACTTATTTAACTTTTGTATTTCTATTTCTTCTGTTCTACAAAATCGAAGTAAAAATAAAATATTTAAAAAATAATAGATATTTATTAATAATTAATATTAAAAATACTTATTAATTCTAACTTACTAATAATTTTGAATTTAATAAAATAATTATATGTAATAATAAAATAAATTACCATTTGATTTCAATCTCTTTGACTTAAAATTTTTCCATTTTATTAATATTTTTGAATAATGTTAATGTACTCACAAGGAAAGGAAATCTTAATAAAATTTATTTATAAAAAATAAGTTTTATGTTGGAAAATTGATATTCAAATATTTGTAAAATTTTGATTGGAGGGGGGGGGTAATTTTTATTAACTTAAAATGATATTTATGAAAACAGTCAAATTAGCGATGGGGGGATCCCCCCCCATTGGTTACGCGCCTGTATCTGGATAGCAAATTTAATAAAAAAAAATCACGTTTTTATTAGTAATTATATATCTTATATTTAAATTTAATTTTGAAGACATATTTTTTTTACCAAAAATAGATTTCTTCATAAAAAAACCTTAAATTTTAATAATAAAATAAATATTTATCAAATTTGATCTATAAATAAAAATTTATAATAGAGAGTGAAGAATCATGTTTTTATCTAATAAATTACTTACTTTTAAATTCAAAAACACATTATTTTTCATAAAAAGTCTTAAATTTTTATAATAAAATAAATTTACCCCAATATAAATGATAGTATAATAGAGAATGTCAATACATAGATCTAATTACTTGTTTATATTTTAAAGATTAATGAATAAAAATTATATATAGATAAAATGGAAATTAAATTAGAAATTTTTTAGGAATGTTCTAAAAGTGTAATAGGAATAGAACATAATTTTTGGTCAGGACAAAATAGGAACACAAACATGCCTTTGTTATAGATCCCTGATATAAATATAATCCTTGGACTGTGATCATTTTCTTTTTCTTTTAAGGTAATCATGTTATGTTGGAAGTTTGAAAAGTTGTCAATCAAAACTTATATTTGTAATTATTTTATAATATAAAGGAAACTACCAAAACTTTGTATAGTGTAATGTATATAATTTATACATAATAGGATACTCCAGTCATGGGAAGTACTGGTAAACGTATTTTAAATAGGTCGGGACCAGGTCGTCCAAGAAAACAAAATTCTCTACCAGTTGATCCTGCCTCATCTCTTTTTGAAATTGTTAAACAAGGAAGGAGTTCATTTCAAGTATTTCATCCTATCTCTTTTTTAATAAAATACCAATTTCAGGCAGTTGTTGATGAATGGATTGAAAAGTGTAAAAAAGATAAAATGGTAGCAGTAGGCAACTTAATGCAATTTTTTGTTGACTCCTCAGGCTGCAAAGGGAAAATTACACAAGAAATGCAAACTACTATGGAACATTCTGATATTATAAGGAAGATGACTGAGCAATTTGATGAGGTTTTTTTTATTCAATCATTAAGTTGTTTAACATAATAAAATAGGATAGTGGTGATTACCCTATTATTAGTGGAGGGATTTTCAAGCGTTTTAGAATAAACTTTTGTGACTTTGTTCAGATATTAATAAAACAATGTCAATATAGTATTATATTCGACCCCTATGTTATTGATAACATACTGCATTTTTTAATTGGATTGGCTGATTCCCAAGTTAGAGCTTTCAGACATACATCAACTTTAACTGGTTTTTAAATTTTTTTAAATTTTATGTAATTTATGCTATATATAGCTTTGAAGATAATGTCAGCCCTTGTTGATGTAGTATTAAATATAAACACAAATATTGATTACACAATCCGGCAATTTGAAACAGAGAAACAAAAATGTCAAGGAAAAAGACCTACAGAAAGATTGGAAATGCTTACTCAAAAAAAACAAGAGGTATAATATTTTGCAAATTAGTTTCATTTAATATTATTTAGACTGAAGAAAACATGAATGATGTATGTACACAATTGAGCTATATATTTAGAAGTATTTTTGTACATCGATATCGGTATATGTCATTTATGTGATTTATTTTAAATTTATTTTACAGTGATACAATTCCTGATGTTAGAGCTTTATGCATGCAGGAAATAGGTATATGGATGAAAAAATTTCCTAAGATGTTTTTAGATGATAGCTATTTAAAATATATTGGTTGGACCCTATATGATAAAGTTAATATAATATCCTATACAATTTCATATAAATTTATTTACCAGGTTGGAGAAGTTAGATTGAAATGTCTATTATCACTCCAGCCTTTATATGCTTCAGAAGAACTTACAGTCCGATTAGAGCTATTTACAAATAAATTTAAGGTTAATTTTTTAAAATTCAATTATTTTTCTATTTATAGTTAAATTTTTTTTTCTTGTGGTTAACATTATGGAACTCAAGATAATAATAGCTATTACCATTAAATCTTTAGGAGTCTGAAACCTTTAAACAGTCAATAATATCTGGCTTTATAAAATTTTTTATCTATGATAAATCTTGATCATTATCAATTATTTTAATCATTTCATTAATAAGTTTATATTTTTTAGTTTCTAATATAAAACGTGTAACATTTATTGTTTCCCATATATACTTTACTAAAATTAAAATATTTCAGTTAACTTCCACCTGTGTTAGTTAAATAGTCCTCCTAATTGTTAATGTTTGGTTCAGGCATGTAACTAATATTAAAAAATTATCTTTGGGTCGATTTTTAAAAACGACCTGATTAAGATTTTAGCCATAATGTATTGAGATTTGGCAAATTGAGGTTTAAATCTTCCTGCCATCTGTTAGCAAAATCTCCAGGTTTACACAATATTTTTTTGGTTGGTTAAAATTATAACCGCGCCGTTTTTAAAAATACCCAAATCGGACTTTTTAAAAACACTATATGCAACCAAGGGGGTGGGGGGAAGGGGAAATCTCCCCATTGCAAATTTGTCTGTTCTCTTAAATATCATTTTAAGCTAATAAAAATTTTCCTCCTACACTCACCCCACCCTCTTATCCCCCAAAAATATATACAATATATCACTTCAAAAAAGGAATGTGAAAGAAAAATGTTATTTTAATATAGATTTATATATCATGCTATTTTTTAATATAAATAAAGAGATCATAAAAATAAAAAAGGTTGAAATAAGCGAAACCCCAAAATTATTTTAATAAAGAATAATATAGCTAATGACCTACAATAAGTGAACCTACTTCATATGGGGGAAAATCCCGCCTAATAGTGTTCCCCTCTTAGCAAAATGCTGACACCTATGGTTTGGTTATAACTCGCTAAATAATTATTAATTTTTTTATAATTTAATTATTTGTAGGGTTGTTAAACCCGGGTATATTCCCTAGGAATTTATTGAAAGGGAATATTCCCAATTTTTTAAAAATTATTAAAAGAGCATGGAAACATTCATTCAAAATATTCTCGTAGCTCACATTTAATAGTAAGTCTATTTTATTTGGCAATACACCTTTTCCCAATTAAATCTAACAAAGCAACACTTTCTGAAATACCTGACGCAATGTTTAATAAGAAATCTCAAAAGAGAAGAAAATTTTTGCTGCAAAGAAATCCATTTTTTGTAAATATATTGGATCTCAGATTTATGGAGAATAACCTTGATTAGTGTTGTTAAACGGCTCGATTTGAGCCGATTTTTACAAACGGCTAACTTAAATATATATCTTGAAAATTTTTACCCAAGCGATGCTGATAGATGGCACAAAGGTTAAGATCTATTAATGAAATCTTGAGTCAGACATTTCTGGCTGAAATATTGAGTTAGCCGTTTTAAAAAATCAGCTCAAATCGAGCTGCTTAACAACACTAACCTTGATAATATTGAGATTGGTCATGGTATCTCAATATTATTTTTAGATGCTACTTGGATTATTGGAAACTTAGGAGAATATTGAAATCAGCAATTGTCCTTAAAAGCAATAGAATTTTGGAAGAAAATAGCTTATCAGATGATAATGATGTTGAAAGGGTTGATGATAGTAAATTGTGTTTTGAAAATGTATTTTTTTAAACATTTAATGTATATTCTTATTATATTTTTTATTTGTATTATAGTTTATCTTTTGTTACCTGAATATAATAAAGTATAGTATTAAATTGTACAAAAAGGAAGGAAAAAATCAAAATAACGAGAATAAAATGCGAATATTTTAATTTTACTAGTTTTTTTGTAAAAATTACCCAAATAAATAAATTTCCAAAATTTTTTTATTCAAATTTATTAATTTATATTATTTTTTTAAAAAAATGAATTTTTGTAACTGGCGAAAAATGATTTAGACCACTATTTTATTTTTACATTAAAAATACCTTATGTTATTTTTTTCTTCAAAATTAAAAATTTTTTTTATTTATATTTTTTATATTTAGGACACAGTCTATAGTAAAAAATAAATATAATATATCATATTATAGGTAAAATCTCTAAAGGTCTATCGAAAGAAAAAAATTTGACGCCTATTCGAGTCTTTGACTTCCTGTGTACTTTGTGTACCTTATAGATTTGTCCGTGTTTTTAAGCAGTAAGAGGAGTTGGTTTTCGAAATTTTTTTTGCCTTTAGTTTTGACACCATAAATCTTGGCGACGCTGCTTTTCCGAAATATACTACGGATTATGGTTATTTTAGTTCTTCTCATTAATTTATTATTATGAAGTTATTTAGTGCCAATCCGATTCGATATTAAATATCGGCAAGGCCCTATAAAAAACTAAGTAAAAAAAATATTTAGGTTAAGTCTACAGGGTGTAATGAGTTCCATGTATAGATGTATTTATTTTATAAAGAATACATGAATAGTAGTTTTTTCTTCAGATGATATTTATTTAACACCCCATGGCTCCAGTATAACACATTTTTTACACAAATGAAGAAAATTATGGGTACTAAGTCTACACCCTATAAGTAGATCAAATATTTCAACCATGATGACCAGCAGATCAAATCTAAAAAAACATGAATTAAATTAAATTCTGATAAAGATTCTTATGAAGATGATCTAATAAGTTTTTTTGAAACTTTAAATATATTTAATAAATTTACCCAATTAAAATTTTTATTTATTAAATATAATACAATCCTCTCATACGCCAGTTGAACGTATGTTTAGCACAGCTAGAGCTATATTGAGCTAAGCGCTCTTGTTTATCGGATCAAAATTTTGATAATCAATTGTTAAAAATAAGAATTATTATAAAAAGAACTTATTTTATCTTATAAAATATTATTTTTGTATAATTTGATTTTTATTATCTATGGAGAAAAAAAGAAAATTAATATATAATATTTAGTATTTTTTAAATAACAAGTAACGCGGTATTATTTTTGAATAGCAACGTGTTTTTTTTCTCAGAAGGTAACGAGCAATGGTAACGTATTCCTTTTTTCAAACGTAACGTAATGAGTAAGGTTCTTTTTTGAAGTATTCATATGAATACGAATAATAAATTCAGTTATAACTTAGCTTTTTATTTTTTTTCTCTTAAACGAAAGTTTAAAGATAATCAATATTGCAGTAGTTTTTCATTATCAGTTTTTATTTAAACGTTCAAACCGAACTTATATTATTCTGTTAACTGAACCTGAGTCTAAACTCTTTTTTTTATCTGAACCGAATGTTTGTTATAGTTAAACGTATCCCTGGGTTTACTGTATAACCTTAAAATGTAGCATCATTTAAAGGCTCCAAAAGGTTTTACACATACTATAAATCTTTTAGACACTCTAAAAAGGAAAACATTCTTCTAAATCCGAAATTGCATATTCTATCTGTTTAATTTAGAACTAGACAAGTAGAAAATTTAATAATGAAAATATATCAAGTAAACTTTTACAAATTTTGATTGTAAAGGATCGCATAATAGCTATGACTCTGGACAAGGAATATGAAGTTGCTGTTCAGGCTGTAAAGTTGATCAATAACATTCTTAAATTTCATCGAGAAATTTTAACCGATAGAGATTGTGAACATGTTTATGAGTTGGTTTACTCCATACACAGACAAGTAAGTTGATGTTTATGTGATAAATGAATTTTAACTATAGCTCTAATATATATATTACACTTTTTATTGCTTTAATTTATTATTGATTATATTGTCTATTTTGAATGATTTATTTAATTATTTTTACCTATATATATTTTACAACTAATTGTAATAATAATGACAGTTCATTATAATAATAATATGCAGGTTTGTATTTTAGACTATGTAAAAAAATTTCCCATTCAATTGTTTTTTTTATTTAAGTAGATATAACTAATAAATTTATTACATATATTCTCTCCTTCTTTTATCAATCTGAAATACGATAAATTGTTTTCCTATCCCTTTTGACAAAATCTCCAAGCTTAGATAATTTTTTGGCAAAAATCATAATTTAACCTAACACTATGAAAATAACTACTAGACATCTTAAAATCCTTTTCTTATTGCAGATATAACATATTTTTCTTTTAATATAATTATAAACATTACAAATAAATTGAATTTAATATGGGATTTTTTTTTGAGAATATCGGCCTGATCTCATATTTTATCGCCTTAAGCCATAATATTTATTCTTTACAACTAATCATAATAATATAACAACAATTAATCATAATAATAATATACAAGGTTATATTTATATTTTAGACTATGTAAATTAACTAATTCATTATATTAAGGTTGCTCAAGCAGCAGGGGAATTTCTAAAGGAAAGACTATTTACATTAGATGAAGAAGCCATGGGAAAATCAATTAAGACAAAAAGGGGCAAGAAAAGGTTACCCAATACACCACTCGTACGAGATCTTGTTCAATTCTTTATTGAGAGCGAAGTTAAATTTTATAATAATTTTTATAGCCATATTATAGTGCGCACAAATTGAACGTTGCAACGCAGCGTTTCAAAACGCATATAAAAAAACGTAAACGCAGCCATGTTTAAATTGATGCGTTAAGTTTTATTTTTTCAATAATAAGCATTTAAATTTAAAACAAATAATCACCACAAGACCTTTCTTACCTAGCAGGGAAAATAAATCATATTCAATGGAATCAAAAATTCTTAGAGACAATTTTATAAATTATTAAATATTTATTATTGTATAAAATTTATTTTTGATAATATTTTATACTAAATTATGTTTACATATTTAATTTTTATAGAGATCATGTTATTAAATGATATAAATAAATTGAATATTAAGAAAAATTTAATTGATATATCCATTAATCTCTAAAATGATATAAATTAATTGAATATTAAGAAAAATTTATTTGATATATCCCTTAATTTCTTGCATGTTAATTTGGACATGATTCTAGATGTAGCCCATTGAGCTATTTTAAAGCTTGGGGAATGAACCTCAAATTAAAATAATATTAATTGTATTCTCTTTGATACAATTAAAATTTTCATAGAATTTAAGAATAATTTAAATATTTTATAATGTAAAAACTATATCTAAATGAGATTTATCTGTTGCTTCTATAAATAGTTTTCCAATATCAACCATAGTAATTAAGTGATATAACTAAATTAATTGAAAGTAAAATTTATTTGATATATCCCTTAATTTTTATTGCATGTTAATTTGGACACTATTCAAGATGTAGCCCATTGAGCTATTTTAAAGCTTGGTAAATGAACCTCAAACTTAAAATAATATTAACTCTATTTTACGATACAATTGAAATTTTCATAGAATTTAAGACATATAATTTAATTATTTTATAGTGTGAAAACTATACCTAAATAAGATTTATCTGTTGCTTCTATAAATAGATTCTCAATATCAACCATAGTAATTAAATGATATAACTAAATTAATTGAATATTAAGAAAAATTATATTGATATATCTTTTAATTTCTATTAAATGTTAATTTGAACACTAATATAATTTGAACACTAATATAATTTGAATGTTAAGAAAAATTAAATTATGAAAATAGAGACAAATATAATATATAAAAATTTTATTAAAAGAATCTAATGTCAATATAAAAATTAATATAAAATATATAATAAATAAATAATTTATATAATGCTATTAAATATGTCAATGCAGATTCATTTGTAAGTGTTGGTAAGGTACCATTTGTCTTCAGATAGTATAGAAATTTTAAAACCTCAGTTTTTAACAGCATTTGGTTGTCTAGACTCTACAAGGCTATTCATAAAAAGTCTAAATAAAATATAAATATAAAAATTAGCTTTACTGCATCCCAGATGGCTTTTCTTCCAAAATTTATTAACCTATTAGCATTTAGTACTTTAGGTTTCACATGAAAATTAACATTTCAAATATTTAAAATTAACTTTTTGAGAATATACACTTATAATTTTTTATGAATATTAAAATATTTTGTGGGATTTATTTAAATATAGATGGTAAATAAAGTCAATATAAATTTTGGATCAGTATTGTATAGGCTTTGTAGTAATATCAGAACAAAATTTGAGGGTTGGCACAGCTCTACTCTTTATTTTCTAAGTAGTTATTATCAACTTACCAATAAAATAAATAATAAGCAGGATTTCCTATTTTCTCCTTATTCAGCTTATCCTTGAAGTTTGTCAATTCCAATGCTAGTCTAATTATATTATTATATTTAACATTCTTATATATTTATACCTGTAAACAATAACTGATAAATGTTCCATAACAATGAAACTTTTTTTATGGTAGTCCAGGATTTCTCCAAATCTTTTGCTTATTTCATCGTTCCATATCTTAAAATTATTATTATATCATTTAATAATTATTATTCTTACAATTTAGAAGAATTTTATCACTTCAAAATTTAAAAATTTTTAAAACGCAAGCAAGTTTGTCTTTTAAAAAATAATTTAAAATGAAAAATGGAAATGTTCTCAATTTGAACGAATGCATTGTTTGCGTTTTGAAACGCTGCGTTGCAACGTTCAATTTCGCACTATAATGCTCTTTTATATTTTATTAATTTTATACAACTTTTGATATTATTATATTTAGTTATTATGAATTTAGAATATTATAGGGTACATCGTGGTGTTTTATTAAACTTTTTTAGTTTATTACTGTTTCGTAATTGGAATATGACCCATTTTCTTTTTTTATAAATCAAAATGTTTTTTTTTATTTTATGATCAAACAATATTATTGGAAGCCACGAGTCTTGACCAATTTATTTTTGACAAATATATTTAATACTATTTTTATCGTTCATTCTATTTAAATATTATATCCCAACATTGTGTTATCTGATGTTTTTTGAGGCTTATTACCTTTGATAATTATACACTATAAAAAAAACTCTAATCTTTATTGTGAATATACTATAAAAAACTCTACCAGTAGTACAGCCATTTTATAACTCATTCAATTTACCCAACACAACTCTAAAACTAAAATTAATAAATTTTCAACTTCAAATTTTATTGATTAAATATATTTTAAAAAACTAAAAGTCATCATAATTATAAAATCTAGTCCCTTTTATACTTTTGGAGATCACGAGTTTTACACGAGATCAGGCGACTATTTATATATTTGATAAATATTAATCAAAATAATTTTTAAAAATAAATAATAATAATAATATGACAAATATGACATTACCAATGGCGTAGCTAGATATTTTCCTTGGGGGTTGGGGGATCGGCACCTATAAAAATCTGGGACTTTGCCCCCAGAGCACCATTAAAGGGCCTTTGGTCACGTCTTAAAAATCATATATCTTTTTATTTTTATCTAAATATTAAGTTTTTAACAATATAATATCATCATGGCACTTCTAATTAAATTAGCACAAAATTTGAAATTTATATATTATACTTTTTTTTAAAATTATTTTATGCGATAAATTTGAGATTTATATATTATACTTTTTTTAAAATTATTTTATGCAATAAATATGATGATTAAAGAGGTAGGATGTTTTCTATTGGTGCCAGAAAATAAGTTGAATTCTCTATTAAAGCAAATATATAGGTAGTTTTATACAATCCTCTAATTTTTTCTTTAAAGGCTTAAGAAATCATATTTAAATCATTTTACTTATTTTTAAATTAAAGTTGAATGTGATTGGTTTATTATAAACAGGGCTGTGAACCCTCCTTCTATAAAAAAGGATTTGTTGGGTTCAATGAAAAATCTCTGAATCAAAGTCGAGTTCAGGGTTTGGTGTCCAGAATTGTAAATTTTTAAATTTACATAAAAGGATACACTAAATAAAAAATGATTTTCATAAAAATATTTTTATTATTGAAAATAAAACAATTATGTTCTAAAATTTAAATACATTTTTTATTATATAAATATTTTACATGCTATTTTTTAATACTGGATAAATTTTTTATAATTTAATATAAAAGATTCTTGAAATAATTTTAACGATTTTAGCAGTATTATACATTATCAATTCACCTACTTATAGTTTTTAATTACACCCTAAACTATCTTTCTTACACATTTATTTGTTGGTATATCAATATTAAATAATTTATTATATTCAATAATGATATCTTTCCAGAAATATATATCAGAAAACTTTTAATATTCACATTCAGCTAACTCAATATTAAAAATATTATTCTATAGTTTAAAACCCCTCCCATCGCTATTCCACTGCTTATTACTCATATTTCTAGTATGTCTTGAAACATGTATTATTTTTTATTCAAACTTGGAAGGGATCAGCTAACCAACAGTGTAGAGTTATTAGCAAGATATTGATTTTATTATATATATTAAAAAATATATATTATACTTATCTTACCTTAATAAAATTTAATACGAATTAATTTCTATTGAAGAAAAACAGCAATTAATTAATTAAAAAACTGACTTTAATTATTCTAAAACTACATTTTTATTATTCAATGGCACTTACAGTTGAATACAACTTTTGGAGCTTTTCATTTTAAATATAATATAGAACCCTATCAGAATTTTTTTAGTCTGGACAGCGTCTACATAAAGGGGGGGGGGGTAGGAACATTTGCATTCTTTTTTGAGGGGGTAGGGGGTAGGATAAATTTTTTGGGGAGTTATCTATTAAATTTTGAGATGAAATAGGACAAAATTTATTGCTGTAAAAATTAATACTTTTATTATAATATTATTATAATACAATTCATCGACCAAATCTATATATTGCAAACAATCATACACATTGTTTTCCAAATAAACTATCCTTTTAAATGTAATTTAAAAGGTTTATAATTTCAGCAAGCTTATAATGCCATAATAATTAATTCATTGTAAATAATGGAGGTTTTTATTGAATTTATTATCTAAAAAATAAATTTTTTATATTCACAAAATATCGATAGTTAGTAGTAGAGATAGATTAATTTAAGTTATCCTTTATAAATTCTTTGAAAAGAGTATCAATAAATAAATAGGTGTAAATAATGATAAAGAGACACCGCCACCGAAGGTGGCATAATTTTTTTAGGGGGGTAGGCAAAGGTTTTTGAAGGGGGTTTGCATCCAGTGAAAATCCTGTCATGTAGACGTTGAGTCTGGTTCTTATCCAATAAAAAAAAAATTTAAATTTGACAGAAGATATTCCAACTTTTTTTACAATTTATTTTTATAATAAATTAAATAGAATGATTTCCATTGTTAGGTTATAACAAATTGTGAATTTCAAAATTTAAATCAGAATTCACTTTATTATAATACTCTTTTAAAAAAATAATAACCTTGAAATTGGGAACCAAAGTGTTAAATTCTATTTATTTACTAATGATTTTTTAAAAAATTATGAATTATACAAATAAATATTTTTAATAATAGGAACCGTGGATGAGTAGAAAATAGATTATATCTACATATTTATTTTCCTCTGTTTTGTCTCAAACAAAAATATTGATTTGGATAGTCAGAGATGGCTGATAATCTCTCGCTCATTTTTAAACGATAGGGCTTCATGCCCCTGCTAAGTTTGAATGTGACCACATATAGAATATTTTTTATTTAAAAAGGAATCTAAAAATTTGAAAACTAAAATTATAATTTTATTAATTTAGCTACATGAACATGGTGCCTATCTTGTTGATAGTTTGATTGAAACTAATGATATGATTAAAGATTGGGAATGTATGACTGATTTGCTTATCGAAGAACCTGGTAGAGGAGAAGAAGGTTTCTTATACTTTTATAATATTAAGTTCATAGATTTCGGGTTGCTTTGGAGGTAGCAAAATCCTAAGAATGCGTTGAAAAAAATTTACTCAAGTAATAATTTTTATTATAGATAGGGAGATAGGTGTTATACGGCAGGTTGGGTAAAATAGCAAAAACGTCTATAACCTTTTCATTTTTAGGACTAATCTATGAATTTGCTCAAGAGATATATTTGTGTACATACTATTATCTTAGATTATTTTTTTTATCAAGGTGCTTGTTTAGTTCTTGTACATTACTACCCCCGTTCTTATTTTTTGATCCCCCAAAGAACGTTATAAAAAGTGTTTATTTTATTTTAAATATTTATTTCAAATGAATTTAATCACAAATATTAATATAGCTTTAGATAATAATCAAGAAACCAGTTTGATTGAAATTATGACTTGCTGTGTTAAACAAGCTGCGACGGGAGAGGCACCAGTCGGTAGGACAACATCGAAAAAGGGACATGTAACTTGATAATTATACATATCAACGATTTTAGATTATACTTTATAATGAAATAAATATGACGATTTATATATAAATAAGCTATCGGCAAAAGAAAACAAGTTACTCCAAGAGGAACGGAGCAAATTGACAGAACACTTTATTATAGCATTGCCAAGCCTTTTGGCTAAAGTGAATATAAATAACTCGCATACAAAATTAACTTAAATTATAGTATATAGCTGATCCTGAAAAAATTTCGAATCTAATGTTAATTCCACAATATTTTGATTTGGATTTATATACATCTAATAGATGTGAAAAGGTTATAATAATTATTTTAAAATATTGGCATATATTTGTTATCTTGCAGTACCTGGAATATTTTTTGAAATATGCAGAAGAAATCATGCTAAAACATATGAATCCAGACGTTTTAAGCACTTGTGCAAAAACTTATGAGTTATTATGTTTGGAGGAAAACTCAATCAATGGCAGATGCAGAATATCTAAGAGCACTTTGATTGACAATTTAGTTGAAAGATTTAAAATTACTTATGAAGAGTTTATGCAAGAAGTTATATAAAATTTTATTAATTTTTTATTAATTAGTATATCATAGAAGGAAGAACCGGATGAAGATCAAATATTTGCTTTATTATCAAGTTTAAAAAGATTAAGTTCATTTAATGAATTTCACGATATTACGAATTGGGATTTATGGGATTATTTAATTACAATTTTAAAATATGGATGTGATGTGAATAGAAAATTTCCAATATCTCAAGATATTCTCTGTAAAGCTTTATCTTGCGCACATTTTCATCTTCTTTGGTACCTTAATAATATTAACAATGTGGCCATGACATCAAAAAAAGCCTCTATCGAAGATAAAAATAATTTAGAAAGTCACGATATAAACAATTTATCGGCAGCTATGATAGAATCAATAAAAACTCTAAAATCTCGCCTGTGTGATTATATTACTTTTGGTCAAGAATTGATGTATGCAGGTTCATATTTAGAGGAAGATGTAAGTATTTTTTTATGTATAAGAATTACATTTTTGTATTTTAAATATAAATTTTTTTTAAGATATATTTATCAATCTGTGATTTGTTAATTGCTTTCAATCGACACATATCATATATTAACCCAACATTAGAACACATTATATTTGAGCCTGACAAAAATTTGATCGTAAATATTTTAGACCTAAATAGATACATTAAATATTTGAATAGACCCAATTGAACAGTTTCATTATAGAAAAAGTATTTATCAATATTTCTGAAAACGAAGAGGAATTCACAGTCGGCGGCCATGGGAAGATTGAGCAATTAAGAAAAGGAAGAAATTTTTTGGCATCTTTTTGCAAATTAATAATATATAATGTGATTAGTATTCAAAATGCAGTTGATATATTTCGGAACTACACTAAAGTAATTAACTTTAATTTAATTAATGCTTAGATATAATTGACATTTGACAATCATTATAAAATATTATTAATAAAAGTAATAATAATTGTATTATCATATTTGTTTTTTCATAGTTTTATACAGATTATGGAGACATTATAAAAATGACAATTGGTAAAGCTCGGGAAATTAATAAAGTTAGCTGTGCCAAAGTGATGATTACAGCACTGCAATATCATTTTAAAGATATGTTTAAACTATCTCAAAATGAATTGTTGACTTCGCACAACAATTTACAATCTACAGAAGCATCAGGCAATATCAATGTCTTAAATTTAATTAAAACGAATTCATGGCATGAAGGATTCTCATCATTAAAAGAATTAGGGAGAAGATTTTGTTTATCATTTGGATTGGATCAAATAAAAAATAGGGAGGCTATAGCTTTGATACACAAGTTTAATAAAGTATATTTATAGACATGATTTATAAATTAATTAGAGAAGGTATTATATTCTCCTTATCTTCAACACTAAATAATATGGAAACTGTGCAAAATCAAAATTACTTGTCGCCTCCACACAATTTATATTTTTTGGATGTAGTCGGTGAGTTTTCTAATAAACTTATGAAGCAAGACAAACGTACCGTGTATAATTTTTAAACATATAGTCTCTTTAATTTTTTATTTTTTTAAGGTTGACATTTTTGGATAGGCATTTATCACCTGGTACATTGAGTTATAAAGGTGACGAATGGCAACCTTTATTTAATTATCGAAATAGTCTATTACAAAATATAGATATCGAATCTCACACAAAAATCAGATCCAATCATAATATATCACAGCAATATATTCACAATTCCCCTCTAGCTTTAAATCAACCAAATTACTCACTTGCAAATAATTCTCATTTACAAAATACAATAATGGGTAATGAGATAAAAATATATCTTAATCACGCATTTTTATTTATAATACAATATGTAAAAATATAAAATAACTTTATTTAGATTCCTTTGCACAGTCAATTATACCTTCTGAATTGCACCCAATATATGAACATGAAGAAGAAATGGCTGAAATAGGAGAAAAAGATTTAAACATGTTTAAATATATTATATTTGTGATTAGGAATTAAATATTTGATTGTTATATATTAATTCTTATTTTATTTTAAGGTTTTTAGGTAATACAAATTTACCCATCGAAGAGGCTGCAGGATCTAGTACGAGATTGAGATTATCAGAAACTCAACAGCAAAACCAATTACAGAATAGCTCACTTTTTCAAAAGTTTATAAAAACTATATATGTTGTATTTCATATTAAATTAATCAAAAAAAACTATTCTCAAACCAACTCCTCTAATTTAAATTTTTTTTATGTTAGTATTAGAAGCCTGCAAAGTGATTTTTTCGAGGTCCTTACCCAACCCATACCCGAATTTTTTTAAAAAAATTTGCTCGATCCAAGCCTGAGTACATATTTTTAGATCCGACCTGAGCCTAACTAAAAGAAAATTAATAATTTGAGCTTATATACTATAAAAACAATTATAAATTATGTATTTATTAATATAGCCACCTTAAATAAAAGTATATTTAACCCCCATTTTCTAATCAATTTCATATAAAGTTGCATTTTATTTAATTTGTATACATATAAAAAAATTTTTTAATTATTACAATCGAATTTATAAATTATTGTGATTATATAAAAATAATTTGCATGATTGATATCGAAAAAAGATGATACAATTGTTTATATTAGAAAAAATATTTACTAAAAAATAATAATGAACATATAAAAAAGACATATCAATAACAGTTATTCTGATTGACATTTTTGTGTAACAAAAGATATTTGCATTATTAGGGATATTTGAATTAATATTTATTGCCAAAAATTCCAAAATAAACCATTTAATTTTAAATATCTCAAAAAATAATTTAGCTCAAGTCAAAATTTAAATTTTATTATATAGCTTGATAATAGCCCTTTAAAATGACATGAAAATTAATATAGTGAATATACCAAAAACCATAATTGGTTGCATTTCTTTCAAATTTTTTTATAAATCTATATTATACTTAGGATCTTTAACTTCGATTTTCACAGGAAGATCTTCTTGAGTTTAAGGTTGTTCCAGCACATAAAACACTCATTGGGAGTGTTTGTAGCAGAACACAATATTTTTTGGCTAAAACGGAAATAGGCAGCTCCAATCTTCACTTTTCTCAAAATAGAAAAATATTATTTATTGGTGAAGATAAAGTAGAAAATATTGAATAACATCGTTTTGCGGAGAACAATTAGATGGATGGTTTATTCGTTAATTTTTGTATGTAACCCCATTTGGTAATAAGCTGATATTCACTATATTAATTTTCACGTAATATTATATTGTGGAAATGTTTTTCATCAAATCTGCACAACGCTATAAAGGACTATCATGGCTTTAATTAATTAATTTTTTGAGCTATTTAAAATTTGGAATTTTTGCCTTTTAAAGATGTCCATATCTTCAGAAAGTTTAATGAAATTAAAATTTTATACTTTATATATATATTATACCATCATATAAATTTTTAATAAAAATCGAAGTGAAGTTGGGTAGAATTTTCGTTGATTTGATATGGAATTCAACATATTATATATATGAATAATTAATATGTAATTTAGCAATAACAACCTAAACAATTTAACATCTTTTGTTATGAACACTGATATGTCTCATCATAATGATTCATTAGATCAAATTCCACCATTTATGGTAAAAGTAGTATTATCAATATAATATTTTTATATCTATCATAGATGTAAGAAAACTTGATTATTTACATTAAAACATAGAAACTACATACATATATTTTTAAATATGTTATTCAAGTAAATAATATTGTTATCAATATCTTTTATTGTATTTATTAATTATATGTGTATAAATAAAAATAAACATTAATTTTTTAATAATTTTGTTTTATAAATTTGAATTTTTTCTTTTAATTTTCTTCCATCTTCTCCTGCACCATATCTATCTAATATATAATCTAAATCCTCAAAATTTTTTGCCTGAAAGGCGCAATCACTAGCTTCTTCATATAATCCCACCCTTAAATAATATTTTGCCTATGTTTCAAAAAATCATATAGAAACATTTGATTATATAAACCTTTTTTTTTAAAGGAAGCTTTGATATATATTTAATTGCTTCGTGCTTGTTGCGCCATTTTAAACATATGTTTACAAAAGGTTCATACCCAAGTGGAGATCTTTTTTCTTTATCAAATTTTTCAATTTCCTTCCATTCGTTTATTTTAGCCAATGCATTTAATTTCATCCAATAATATCTTAATTTTTAAATTTCATTATAAAAAACATTACTATTTTGCAAGGTGAACAAATAAAAATCAATATTTTAATGCTTATAATTCATTTACCAGGAAGCATATTTTCTTTATTGTTAGTAATATAAGTATATTCTTTAAATTAACTTACAAGTAAAATAAATTCTTTATAATTAATTTTACTTAAATTGTCTAATTTTTCAAAGATGCAGATATTGAATAACAATAAATGCCACCTTGTGGATTAGATATTATTAAAATGCCATATTCTAATTATATTAATGTTACATTGTGGTCAAATTTGGCCCAATCTGCGGACTGTGCAAAAATATTTAAATGTTAGAATTAGGCAAATTTATGTCTTTTACCTTTATAAAAAAATTTATTGCTGGCCAGGCGACTAAAATTATTTTACAGGCCAAAAAACTTTCCATGGACTGGTTAGCCTCGTCCAAGAGGTTCTCAAAGAAATATTGTATCATAAAGGGGACACATCTATTACCTTATAAGCATCACTCGTTATGAGAAATTTGCAAAAAGCATTTAGTACACGTAATGACCTCTATCACTAAACAAATTCATTATTAGTTATAAAATCATGATTTTTTAAGAATTATTCTTTTACTTTACATATTCTATTATTTACCTATACTTATCAAATATTATTATACTGGGAAAAATGAAATAAAAAACTAAGAATTTCATAAAAATAATGAGACATCGAATGTTGTAAAGTAGAATGAAATTTTAGGAATATTTGTTTATATTCAAATCACTGAATCTGATAAAAATAAATAAATTAGAATAAGATGTAAAATAGATAAAATATGATCTCGGCCATTCATTTAAGCTTAATTACATACTATCCTCCATAGCGTTTAAATGGAGAGGGTGGGTATGGAGCATTTTGCTTCCAAATTTTCTGAAGTGGGGGTAGGGGTAAATTTATTAAATTAAATTTTTAGATGAAATACGGCAAAATATTTGCTGTAAACACTTATTTAATAATTTTATTATAGACTTAATATATGCTAAACATCTACCAAATCTATATAGTTCATACAAATAATCATCATTCATATAAAACTTATTTCTGGATAATTTTCTGCTATATTTTTAAATGTAATTTAGTAGGGTTATACATTCTAGAGAGTTTCACCAACTACCAGATCGAGAAATAGTTCACCCCCCCCCCGCTCCCTCACTTTTTTGATAATTATAGACATGGATAATAGATTCAGTATATTGAATAGCCATAGATAATGATATATTTGTATGAATGATTGTTAATCAATTAATTTTAAAAACGATTATATTACTTATATTAGCAACGTTTTAAAGTTAGAAGTGTAAAGAGATACCTTAATAAAGATTTCATTTCAAATTATATTATAAAAAAAATATTATTTTTTGACTACAATAATTAGATTTTAACCAAAAAATAGTCTCGAAATTTCATATAGATGACAGAAAGGTTTGGTCCTCTTTTGACCAAATCTCGAGGTCTAATATTTTTTGGCTAAAATCTTGATTTGTTTTTAAAATCAGTTAAGTAGTTCCATATGAAAATAATCATAATATTAGGGGCAAAATGTTTAAAAATAAGAACTGCGCTAGAAAATATAAATAAGAAACTTTTGGTTATCTCAATTCACATTTATCTCTAAAAATTACTGATTGTTTTTATAAAATAGCTATTAGATTAAAAATGTCATTATTATATTTTACCTTTTTTCCGATAACTTAAAAGTTCTTCTCAGATCTTCTGAAAATTTATTTTTATTAATTATGAGATATTCTTCAACATCATATATGGATAAATTACAATAATTTGCTGGCAATAATTCCTTAAACTTAGGAAATTCAGTTAACAGTAAAATTTGATCATCAATTTGTTTAGCATAAAATTCATTGAAGTCTTTGGTAAATAATAATTTCACTTTCTACCATTTTTTTATAAATAAAAAAATATTGAATTAAAATTTTAAATATGATTTTATTATGCATAAAAATATCACCAATCTTTTAGTAAGGTTACAACAATTCTGAATAATACCGGTCTCACAATCACCGTTAATATGGGATAGATTATCATATAGTAAAGAGATTAAAAATATATATATTAAGAAGCAGTATAAACTATAAACAATAGTTTATATATATTTTTTATCGAAATTAATATGATAATGAAATTTTATAATTTTAAGCATTTGATAAAAGAATTCATTTTTCAAATGGAACATCATTTATTTCTATTTGGTCTAATAGTCAAATCAACATAATAAAAAGGGCGTTTGAAGGGAGCGAAGGGTGACAAACTTGTATAACAAATATAAATTTCTTTGATTATCGGTTATGCAGTATATTAATTTAAATGATGGATCATGAAGATCTAAAACATTTTCAATTAGTGTTGTTAAATGGCTCGTTTTGAGCCGATTTTTAAAAACGGCTAACTCAATATTTCGTCCAGAAAAATATTACGCAAGCCTCAAGATTTTGCTCATAGAAGGAACAAAGGTCTAGGCATATATTATCGAAATCTCGAGGCTTAGGCAATATTTTCCTGGCTAAAATATTGAGTTAGCCGTTTTAAAAAATCGGCTCAAAATGAGCCGTTTAACAACACTATTTTCAATCCTAACATCATATGAATTCTTATTAGACTCCAACTATAAAAAAAATCATTTAGGTGGTTCGGGATTGGGCTTAAAAATAAGCGCAGTGGATCTTATCTTTAAGGATATTGCCGATGTCATAAAAGATTTTATAGTTTTTTTTTATCGGAGGATGTTAATTCCAAGTATTATTTATAGAATGGATGGGAAATTTGCTTGCCTAGCTTTTAATAAGCGATGCTAAATTTTGCTATATCTTTTCCTCAGTCTATGAGATATATAAAATCTAGGGAAAAAAATCTCCACTTTTTTATTTTTAGAAAATTAACAAGATAGGAAAAATATCCTCAAATAAAATACTAAAACAACAAAAAGAATTTTTTAAAATAAATTAATAACTAGCTGTAAGTTTCTGTGATATTATCATAAGCTAAGATTTCATGGAAATGGCCACTGATTTTTTATTTGGGCTGAAACGGTTAATTCTTCCAATGTGTTCGGAATAGGAGGAAACCTCTATTTTATGATTATGCCCGCTTGATGTTATCCTCATTCGGAACTGTATTTGGGGGAAAATGTAGACATTTTGTCTGCTGTCTATATTTGGCAAGCATTTTCATTTGTTTTAGAGGCTTTTCTTTTCATCGTGTTTATAGAATTTTCAATTTATAAGATGGATATGAGGAATATTTTCCAATGAATAATCATTTTTATTGTAATAACTGGCTATTTTTCAGCATTATACAATGTTTATATTTATTTATTTATCGTAGTTTTATGATAAGTGTAAGAATAGTCTTCATGAAAATGCGAGCTTATTTAGAATAAATATTAAAAATTTGATTTATGATAATAAAAAACAAATAGGGTGACCTTACAAACAGTTTTTAGGCATATTCAAAAATGAGGCCCTTAATTTTATCAAAACCATTTGCAAAAAAAGGCTACAGATTAGAGGCGACCCCAAAAGGATTCTACATAATCTTCCGGTACAATTTGTTAAGTCACTCCTTTCTAGGGTGATATGTACCACCTTTTTTAAACTCTTTTTATAATGTTTCACTGGTTTGAGTGACTAAGGTGTTGGTGATTATTGGTATGAAGACTGCGTTTGTTATTTTAGAGGCTCGATAAATAATATCGGCTTAACGGTTCGGTTCATGTAAAATTTTGACATGATATAATATAAATTTCACAATAATGATTTTCGCAAAATAAAATTTCTAATATTGAGAATAAAAAACAATTACTGAACCCTAAATTTTTAAAAAAAAGTCGAGTAAGAATTCAGTAAAATCTCGAGGGTTCAGGTTTTCAGCCCTGTTATGAACATTTATTTTAAAATATACAACACTATGTCTTTGAAATTATTTTCAAAATGAATAAGGAGTAGGAGTTATTTTTTAAAATTTTGCTATATTTCTAATAATTTCTCAAAACTACCAGATTGGCGAAAATTAATCATATTTATATACTACTGTCAAAATAATCATGTTTAAATTATATACCAATATCCAAATATTTCATTTTATTAATAATCCTACAAATCAAAAGTCAATTTTTTTTTCCTCGAAAATATATTGATAAACCGTCCATAAATGTAAATTACAAATTGACAGATACATTTCTTTAGAAATCAAACTGGGGTAAAGAAATACAATTTATAGCGAGTTTTTTTATCTCCTCACTAATAATGTATAAAAAACAGATAGTGTGTTTCAATGTAAAAATGAAGGCCTAATTTTTATTGTTTAGAAATTAATGCAAATGTCTATTTTTTTTAAATCCTAATCGGTGCCTTAAAATGGTCTCAAGCGATAAAAAACACTTGCTATTGCATTAGGACTAGACCTATTGACCGACCAATCCTTTTCAAGGACCGTAGTCCGGGCCGGTCTTTTTATTTTTCCAGTCCAGATCAGTCATTTATTAATATCTAGGATTGCCCTACTATTAGATTCATATAATTTTTTACCAAAATTGTGTACATTTTATATTATTACTTAAGTAGTTAATTAGTCTTTATGACTCTTTTTTAGTTCATTCCTATTTTGTAATATATAAAGAAAACGAGTCAAAAAAGCATTTTACTTAAAGTCCTAATAAAAAACAGAATGTGTGCATTGCAATACCAATTTTAATGTATCGTCAACAGTAATTTTAAATAATTAATATTTATTCTAAATAAAAATTATTAGGGGCTTAAATAGGCAATTTATAAAACATCAAATTTTATCTTTCATGATGAAAATCCTTAAAAATCTAATTACTCATAATTTTAAAATGCCATCTGCCTGCACAAGGTCACTTTCCTGAATACCATTAGATAAATATCATACTGAACATATAAATCAAATAATATTTAAATGGTTTATAATAGAAAAATGGAATAGATCAGCACTATTACCCCCCCCCCCTCTCTAATTCCTTTCAGTACAGTTTTAGACAACACAGACATTATCATTTATATAAAATGATAAAACAAGAATTTAGTTTAGTAAAAACGTAATTATTTTTAAATAATAGTCTAAACCGGTTTCTTTATAAGGAAACCATTTTGGTCCGGACTCGGGCCAAAGACTGGACCGTTACCTTCGCTAAATTGCATTAAAAATTTCATATATAGCGCCATCTATACGTTCCTTATATATCATAAGCGTTATTTTTTAAGAACATTAAGCAGCAGCGCTAATTATTGAAAAAATTATTAAAATAGTAAACGAGCATTAGGAGAAAAAAATAGTCATTTTAAAAATTTAATTTTCAACCAGTCATAACTCATAATTTTTGTTTTTTTTAGCTAATTATCAATTATTGACTTATATAAATTTTAATTAGGGATGTACCGATATTTTATATCGGATCGGGCCGATATTTCAACCATTTTAAAATAACGCTTATCGGCAAATATAAAATTATCCCATCCGATAAAAAATGGCGCTTTTAACAAAAATAAAATTTAAAAAAAAGGTTATAATCTAAAAAACCATTTATTTTATAAATAAAATCGAAATCCATTTTTATGTTTAATTTTTTAGTAATAATTAGTTAATAAACATTCTGCTATGTAGTTATTTTTTTATATAAATAAGTAATTTATCAATAAAAATATTTTATATACTTTTAGAATTGCAATTGAATTGAATATAAACTATAACTGATCATTATAATATATTTAAATGACATATTATGGTATAGTAAAATTATAGATGTTATACTAATAAAAAGTATATTAAAAATTAAAACCATTGGTATCTTTACATACAAAATTAGATATGATATCGGATCGGTAATCGGCCGATATCACTCTAATATCTGGAATATCGGATCGGATCGGCCTTCAAAAAGTGGTATCGGTACACCCCTAATTTTAATATTTACATTTATCTAGTTTTTAATTAACTAATTATTTAATTTTTATCGAAATTAAAAAAGAGGTCGGCAGAAAATCTCAATTTCTTACTCATTTGACATGCATGTAATGAATTCATTCTTATTCACATTTAAATGATAAAAAATCATCAATGGCCCAATTTATATAAAGTGGGATATTATATAGAATTTTATGAGTTTTTAAATAAAATAATTTAAATAAACATAAATTTTAAAAAAGATATAAAAATACTTTATATTGGTATTTAAAAAGATTATAAATTGAGAACCTTAAAGTTAGATAATATTTTGCAGAGGTAAAACAAATGTTTAAAAAAAGATATATATGATGCGTCAGTTAAAATTTTCATTATTTAATATATTATGAAAAAGTTTTTATTACCTTAAGTTTGGTAATTTTTTGTAACATGTCCATTTCATTGAAAGAATCGTATAATAAATTTAAGGCCATTTTATTGTTGTCTTCTTTCTTTGAAAAAAATTTCAATAATGGCATATTTAAATCGAAATTCATTCTAAATACTCCAATCTTAACTTGATGATTGATTTTGGGTTTAAAATATACGACTTTACAAAATTTTGCATAGATATTATTAATTGGTATTGAAGTTTTTAATATAAGTCCCATTAGAAAATTTTGCTTATTTAAAGCAGTTGGAGAGGAACTTAAAAAATGATCAGAATATTTGATGGCTTTTAAAAATATTATATAAATAAGTTCTGCGTCTGACACGCGATCAATAATATTGAAATTCAATATTTGTGGATTTGGTGTATCATCATTTTTGAATAAACAAATTTGATTTAAAGCTCTATCGAAATCGCCTATTTCTAAAAGTAACTCAATTTTATCGTTTATGTTATTTTCAAAATCCGACAAAAGACGTGCTAATTCAGGTCGACCTGCTTGCAAAGCTTGATGAGCAATTTTGCTATAAGGAATTCCAGGAGTTGGTCCTAATTTCGATGAAATGATCTTGGCCAAATCAATATCTGACAATTGAAGCTGTTTAGCCTAAAGAAAAATATTCGAAAATTGATTATTAATTAAATAATACTTTATAACAAGCCCATTTACCCAGAATGTAACTCGTCGTATTATTAAATAAATAATCAGACGACATGAATTCAGCTATTTCAATGCTAACTGAAAACTGCTTACGTTCCATAATTCTTTCTAAAATTATTCCAACTCCCAAGCTAGTTTTATTTTTAAACATTTCAATCGATTCATTATCATTGCTTAATTCATTTTGATTTATTGTAGGATCACACATATATTTGAATTGTGAATAAGTTAATGGAATTCCAATAGTGTTGGGATTTTTGATCAAATTAAAAACCCTTATTAATCTACATGAATGAAAGAAAAAATTGGCAATTTTATGATCAAAAT
Organism: Gordionus sp. m RMFG-2023; assembly: GCF_954871325.1. Classification (NCBI taxonomy): domain Eukaryota; kingdom Metazoa; phylum Nematomorpha; class Gordioida; order Chordodea; family Parachordodidae; genus Gordionus; species Gordionus sp. m RMFG-2023. Next base: position 22,303,157 of record NC_088775.1, read on the forward strand.
TTGATAAAAACAAGAAATTTTTATTTCGAAATTTATAACTAAATGGCAATAATTTCTGACCAAATGACGCAGCTTTTAATATTTTTTTCTGTAGGCGAATATCATATTCTTCTAATGCTGCTGTTATACATGTTATGATAGCTTTTGATAAAGGATTTTCATTGACTTTTGTGTTAGAATTTTTTAATATTGCCCCGATATATTCTTCAGATCTACGAATTTTAAAATTAATTTCCCTATTTTTCGATGAGGAATAGAAAGATTCAGATGAGTCTAATAAAAAAGCGGCTGGAGATACACTCCCTATTTTATATATTTCGACTAAACTTTTAGGAACAAGGTGTATTAAATAATTCGAATAACGAGTTAATACACGACAACCATCTATTTCACAAAAAAACTTTATCCCGCTATAAAGACTCGCATCATTATCATTGTTAAATATCTCGATATTATTTGGATAAACTAATTCTTCCAAATTTATGTTAATTGATTGTTGCGGAAATTCAATCGAATTCGGATTTTTGGTTGGTAACCAACTTATAATTTGTAAATGTTGTGAATTTGGTAGTAAAATGGCGATGCTTGTATTTCCACACCAACATAACTCGGGTATCAATATTTTTCGAGCTAATTTCATGTTAATTTATGTAAAAAAATTTATTTATATGGAAAAGACACTATATCAAGTAATTAATTTTACAGTAAGTTATTACTAATATGGAACACTTATTTTTGGCGTTTTTTCATACAATCAGCTTCAGAAATTGAGGCACTTTCGAGGAGATTCAATGAGTTAGGTAGAAGAAATAAACAATATAATCATATTTATGGTGCTATAGCAACAAGAACCAATATTTTTTAAGCCAAAAAAGGTCATTTTGAAAATTTAGCTAAGAAAAGGTCATTTTAAAAATAATTTCTTTTAAGCCCACTAGATTGTAAAGTAAAGTGACACTACTGGGCTAGGCATTATAACATGAATAGACGTGTGAGATATTAAATACCTAGGTGAAAGGATAAAAGCTGTTAAATAAAAGAAATTTTTTAAAATTACAATCCATGGGCTATATGATATTTGTAAGAAGGCATTTATATATTAAGATTGCTAAACCATAAAGAAAAGTGAATATCAAGAATTCTGAGTTGCAAGCAAATTCTATTAAGAATGAAACATGTGAAAGTTTGGGGATTTCGGCAGATATTAAAGATAAAGCTAGGGAGCACGTTAAGGTTGTTTACACATCGAAGAAATGGCGTAAAATGGTTAAAATATTATTTTTTTAAGTTAAGACTAGAAACTGATAAATATTAATGGATAAAAACAATTTTCAGGATTTCGATTTTAAAGTGCTATGATTTGAAATTATCAAACTTAAAATGTGAAGTTATGCTCCATCCTTACTCATCGTTGAGTTCCTTCAATATATGGATTTTATTAAATTAACTAAATTATTTATTTGAAACTGAGAGAAATAACATAGAAATTAAAAAGTAATAGTGGCAATTTTGATCTCTCAAACCAAAGAAGACCACGAATTTATATAAACAATCAAAGAATTATATTCAAACAATTAAAAATTTTAATTAATAATTAAATTTTCTATTATGACGTATACCTGCTTCCGAAACGATTGAGTAATTTATTGTATTTTCGATGTATTTATCATTATTTAAATCAATATCCCTCAATTTCATTATCCTAATCGTGTTAAAACTTTTCTCTAAGGATCCAATCCACAATACATCATTGTCCATTAAAAATAGAATATTAGATGAGTCAAAAGAAACCAAGCATTTTTTGACATATGTAAAAGGCTTTGAATTTGTAATAAAAAATTTGTGCTCAGTGCCATTTGATTCATAAATTGAAAGATGCGGTTCTTTATCTTTAAAAATCAAAATAAATGGTTCTTTATCCTAAAAATATAAATAATTTAAACATGATATAAATATATATCAAAAAAATATTCTTAATTAAAAAAACAATGTAATCAGAGTTGTTAACGCTCCTTTTTAAAAATAGCTAGCTCCCGCTCCTACATTCTCAAAAGGAGCTAGCTCCCGTTCCCGCTACTACATTTTTAAAAGGAGCTAACTCCCGCTCCAAGTAATGGAGTGCCACTCCATAACCGCTCCTTTGATTTTCATTTTTTTTAGAAGGTATACGAAACAAAATCATATTTTTTTTATCAAAAAGCTTTATTTATATTAAAAGATCTATCAAAATATTTATAAGCTTTTATTAGCTTTTAAAAGTAATAAATTTTCTAAATTAGAATCTAACAAACATCCACGCCTCTCCCCTAAGACATGTTTTTCAATACTAAATAGGCACTCCACAGAAGCACTAGAGGGAAGTAGGGTATTATATTTTATAAAGATATTTTTTATTTCGGGGAATTTATCAAAAATAGTTTTCATGGAATCCAAAAAAATCTTCCAAATTAATTTGTATTTAAAAGAAAGATTTTTTATTTAGATGCTTTTTTAGATTGAAGCTGCTCACTTTTGAAAATTAAATAGTTTTATTTAAACACAAAAGACATTTTGCCCTTAAATTTGTTTGATCATTTGGATCAACATCTTTTAGAAGTTTAAAATATTTTTTCTATGATGGAAATGGAAATTCGATTTCTTCATCTATGATCTCTAAATCCATAATATCTAAAACTATTTTTTATTATATATCCATAAAATGAATATTAATATGACTTACAAGATTTTCCAAAAAATTTTCAATATAAAGGAAAATTTGATGTTTAATATTTAAAATGATTAGATGAAAAACCAATATAAAACTCGGATAAACATTTAATAATGGATAAATTTAAATTAAATAAATAAAATTTCATTTTTTATTGAATTTTAATTAATAAATATTATTAATATTTAAAAAATAATTTAATTTATATATTAAATTTAAAGGTGGAGCGGCGCTCCTCCACTCCAGTCCTAAAAGGATCTAGCTACCGCTACCGCTCCCCAATTTTAAGAAGGAGGGGCGGGCGCTCCAGGTGTTTTTGAAAAAATGTAGCGCCGCTAAAAATTAGGAAGTTATCCACTTATCTCTCTAGAAATTTAGATTATGGCGTTTTCTGATAAGAATATGATATTCCTGTTCTAAATGACTTAAACATAATTTGCTTATTGTATAATGTTTAGTTGCTAATTTTGTCAAATTTGAATTTAATATTTTTATGATTCTCAATCGTTATATGTACCAGAGACCTGCAGGCCCGGTCTGAGTACACGGGCCGGGTCGTATTTTAATTTTTTTAATACATCTGGGCCTAGCTGGGTATGACGTTAATTTTAAATCGTCATTATTAGCCATAAAAATTAAAAATAAATATAATATTTTAAAAAAATCGGGCCGGGCATGAATTTCTTTTTAACAAAATCCGGACCGTGCAAATGGTACCTCTGCAGGTCTCTGATATTTACTATCTAATATCATCATACTCCATACATTTAAGATGTTTTATAATAAATTCCAGCGCTGAATAATTTTGTTCTATTATATACATTGACACAATTTTTAATTTTTGACATTTTAGGTCTAAAGGAGAATCCAACACAGATTATTTTTAAGTAAAAAATAAATTAAATAAATGAACATACTTATATATTATTACTTGCAGATCACAAACAGGAAATCGTAACGCTTTTTTTATATTTTCCTTTAGGGAAATGATTTCTGAACTATTATCATTAACATTAAAATTTTTTCAATTTCACTTCTAAAAAGTATTAACAAGTTTAATATAGGCCTTTTTGTGCAGATAGAAATTCAACCGTTTCTTTAAAATTAAAAGAAAACCTAATAGTTCTTCTTCTAGATCTGATTCATAGTTTGAGATAGTGTTTCCCAATTCTTTTCAAAACGTTATTAATTATAATTTAATTTCCCCAGATAGGCATTCAAGCATAATTAAAATACATTTAGTTGGGACATTTAATTTTAACGTTTTATTATATGTGGCATTATTATTATCATCATTAGAATCGCCAAAGATCTGTGCTTCAATATCAAGCATCTGATGCTAGATCGATTGTACTTAAGCATTCTTTGAGTTTCCTCGAACTTAAATTCAACCTCTGCAGTTTTATATCTTAGAGCAATAATCATTTATCTTATTCTTTTAATAAGATTTTCAACAAAAGGAATTTAGGTATAAGTATACGTATTCAAAATTCAAGTATTAAATTATATAATGATAATTTTATAAAAGTGCGTGAAATTATTATACCCTGTCTCAAGTGATAGGCTGTTATCATGCGAGAAATATTATTGATATAAAGATTAAAAATATGCAACAGGCGAAATAAAATTATATATAAATATTGGAACGCGTTCAAATTATTTTTAAAACTACAGGCCAGGCAGGAGGGTTAAAACAATTTTCTGGCAAAATGAGCAGAGCGGGCTTATATTCATTTTTTTTTAAAAATTTTTTTATTTCATAATAAAATTTTTGCCTCCCGTACGATAAAAAATCAAAACCGTCAAAATCTAAGTAGAGCTGTAAACGTTACTTCAAAAAAGAAACGCCTTACTCATTATTTTGTGAAAAGGTGAACGTGTTAGTCACCATTCAAAAAAAGGAAAAGAAACTTACTTATAAAAAAAATAACATTTTTCTCCCCATAGATAAAAAAAATAATATATTATAAATAAAATAAGTCTTTTTGTAATAATTTTATATTTATTTTTAACAACAATTGATTATCAAGTTTTGATAAAATAAACAAGAGAACTAAGTGCTCAAACACAGCTTTCGCTGTGTCAAACAAACGTTCAATTGGCGAAGAGAATGGGGGGGGGGGGGGGATTGTATTATATTTAATAAATAAAATTTTTAATTGGGGGAATTTATTAAATATTTAAAGAATAATCTTTATTTTCAAAATAACTTTTTATTAGATCATTTTGACATGAATCTTCATTCAGATCCTCGTTAATTCTTATATCTTTATCAGAATTTAATCTTAATTCATAATTTTACCTTCATATGTTTTTTTATTTTAGCTGCTGGACATCGAGGTTGAAATATTTGAATTAGTACACAATCGATACTTATAAAGTATTTACTTAGTACCCTTGATTTTCTTTATTTAAAAATGTTTCAGGGGCCAGGTCAGCGTTAAATTATCTTCATCTAAAAAAAGGAACTATTCACATATATTCTTAATAAAATAATTATAATAGAGATAACATACCTTGATTGATTCAATATTAATTAGATACAATCTTGACTATAAAATTCAACAACAAAATGTAATATAAAATAAAAATGTTTAATAGTGGATCTTAAAAACTCGGCTCAAATTATTTAAAAATTTTTAAAAAAAGAATATATATAATAAAATAAATTTTTTGCATTTTTTAAGAAAAAATGTAAGGAAACGAATAACTTAATTTTATATCTAAGTCATTATAGATAAATGCCAAGTTTCATCCTCGCTATGATATTTTTATAATATAATCTATATATTTATGAACTTAGAAAATTGATTCGGCAGCCCTGATTAATGTATAAATAATATTGCATTGTATTTTAAGCATCACATGTAAGGCAATTTTTTATTTGAATAGATAATATATTATCTTAATTTTGAAAGATTACTTAAATGAAAATTTAATAAAGTTGAAAAGATAAAGAATTGATCCTTTTTATAGTTTCTTTATAATTTTATTTCACCTTGAGTTAACAAGGTTATCTGTAATTTATAAAATTTATAGAACATTGTACAGATTGTGAGTTCGCTTTACCTTATTAATTATTTAAATAATAAAATACTTGATTTAGGAAAAAATGCCAAACAGGTTTGTTTTCTAAATCACAAACCAAAAATTGGGAATGAGAGTCATTAATAATATATGAGTTCTTGTTTATCATTGTTGATTGAAATATATTTAACCCATCACAAAATATCTTGATTTTAATGTTAGGTTCATGAATATTAGGCAGATATAAAATCTGATAATTATTAGTCGTTTGAACTTGATTTTTGTTTCTAATTAATAAAACTAAACCTGATAATAATTTATATGTAGATGTGTCGGGTGTATAATGATATTCTTCCTTATATAAATTAATAACTTCTTTAGCAGAATAATGTATGATATGACAATCAGTAATTTCATAAGCCAATGCCTTCTTTAATTTTATGTCGTTAATAAGAATATCATATAAACAAAAGTTTTTTTTGAAAATTCCAAAAATATCATAAACTAACACGATTCCATCATCTTGAATACATATTAAATTTTCAGGATGAGGTGTCGACCAGGCTAAATGAATTAAATGCCCATTATTCCAGCTTACATCATATAAAAATAAATTTATATTAATAATAAAATTAAGTTAAAATTTGCTAATCTTAGTGAATTATGAAAGTCTCCATTTCAGCGCTTATATGATACTGAGCGAAGAACAGGTAATAAATGTTTATAATAAATTGAAAAAAAAATACATTAAAAATTTAGGTAAACGTCTCGAACAAGGGATAATTTTATAGATTAAATAGTGATACTTATCAAATTAATCTTAAGATAATTAATTTTATGAAAGTTCAAATTTTATGTATGCTATTCAACTTTAATCACCCTCCAAAACTGCCATAGTAATTCCCATAAACTTTTGCAAAAATGAGGACCTTATAAAAACTCATATATGTATATGCATCCTTTCAGTGTTTCATCTTTCTGAGAGCAAAACCTCTCACTTTAGTCTTACTTCTAATTTAATATCTTGAATGTGATATAAAATTATTTAGAAGAAAAAAAAATAAATTGATATACTTTATAGTGCTAATTTCCTTACCAAAAGAAGAAAATATATGAATCTTTGGCTTTAATCCAGAAATTTGAAACTTTAAAACTTTTTTATCGTTTCGAATAACAGCAATTGGACCACCAAATGGAGCAACAGCTATTATGTAATTTGATATATCCATCATATCAGACCAACACATCCGTCCATGTTCAGTTTTCCTTTTAAATGGAATTTTTTATTTAAATTTATTTATAAAAATGACGTGTATAAAAACTACATTAATATAAAATTAATTATATCAATACTTATGGATTTAACAATTGTGTTCTCAAAAAGAAACCATAATTAAATTTAAAAATTCCAATTTTTATTTTTTATCTAATATATAAAAATTCCTTCACTTCTTTGGCAATACTTTTAAAAAATTTAATGTTATAGGAGAAAAAGAGGAATTAGTTTAGAAGGAAATAAAAAAGTTCAAATCCTTTTTAAAAAAATTTGGTTTCAGCCTCGGTAAGGGGATTGACATTGTGGGGGTGGGGGGGGGAGGGGGTGAAAAAACGCGTATAGTCCCAAAATCTTTTTAATAACAATCATGATTTAGATATATATATATATATATCTATTTATATATATATCTATTTATATATATATCTATTTATATATATATATCTTTTGTAGTGATGGCTTATTCTATTTAGAATTCCAAAGTATCTTGCGAGTATCGATATCATTAATATACCTTTTTAGACTTACAGTGGATAATATTACAAAAATTCGCTACTAATGAGAATAACTGTGAATTATATAATTGATTTTGAAATGATATATTATTAGAGGTGTATAAAATATTTAAAATTAATGTGAATATCAATATACCTGGTTTGTAACTACAGTGCTGTGCAGATTTGATGCAAACATTTCATATTTTTTTAAATTTATTTACAAACAAAATTATTTGGTTACAAAAATTATTGTAATAATACAATATTATAAATAGAAAAAGAGACAAAGTTTGAATTTCAAATTTTAATTCTAACCGGGAAAATTTTATGTTTTTGGATAAAATGTGCATGCATGAAAATTCTGAAAACAATAAAATGTAAAATGAATATTCGAACTATTAAAAATATATATATAATCGAATGATTAATTCTTATATGTCGAAAATTGGATACCCGTTTTAAGATAGCCAGTACTAATAATCTCAAGATACGCTTCGAACCTATTTGAGTCAACATTAATGCAAACGCGCAATTCCATCTTCACAGGCCTGACTTTCTTAAAGTTGACTATGGTGACCAAACGCGGCATCTTGTTATGTATTTCTACATATCTACAAATGCTCAATATAACTTCTCTCTTTGCTTGAAGTTTTTCTTTACGATAAAATTGAATGCATATCATCTACTCTCGCCCGATTCTTAATATTTTCTAGCATATCCCAAGTATAATTTTCTTCTCCCAATCGGCAGGAATACTCTTATGCAAGGTTAAACCAAAGGTTGTCTGAGGGAGGGGGGGGGGTCAGGAATATTTTTATCAACATAAAATATTGACATGGGTATCATATAGAAGCTAATTAAGATATCTTTTGATTAAAATAATAGTATTCACTCTTGGTCTTAATGAATTGGATCAGGTCCGGGAGAGGGGTAGGTTAAAAAATAAAAATTTGATAAGGGTATCAAATAAAAATTAATTTTGACTACAATATAATATTTATAGTATAAATTTAAAATTTAATTTGAACTATAAATAATATTAAATTATTTCATCAAAATAATGGTAAATTCCTGATTCACATTTCATATGATAGGCAGATTTCTGATTTTTCTATCAACAAATAAAGGATAAATTTCTGATTAATTTATTATCAAATTAAGGAGGGGCTAGATAGTCTTAATATAATACATTACATCTTGAATAATTTTATCAAATAAAGTTTTAAAAAAATTAGGCCTGTGTAAAATATACCCTTTTTGGTAAGGATCTAAACTGAACCAATATCGGTTCAGGTAAAAATATTAGTTAAAAGTTCAGATTCGGTTCGTAAAAAATAATAATATTGGTTAGGCTAATACCTCTAAAACCCGGTTTAAACTATTACAAACTTACATTCGAATTTTGTATAGAGATGCACTTTTTTTTAAATTCATCAAAAATACATACATAAAACGTTTATTTTATTATTAATTTCAAAATTATAAATAATATCGAATTTATAAATTATAACAAATAAATATCAATTAACTCAATATTGCACGTTATTTACTTAAAATAATAGTATAATACTGTACAATTATAATTTTAACCTTAGTCAAATTACATCTTTATATGGAGAAATAATCTTATTTTTGAGAAACATCTCTCTAAGCTACTGTTGTATCTGGCACTGCTAAAATATTATCCGACAATTTATATGATTTGGGTTATCAATTACTTTGATTTTTCCAATGGAAGATATTTATTTTTTTATTTAGGCGAGGTTCTTTATGAAAATTAACTAAAATATATTCTCTGATCTTTTTAATATATTTTGTTTATGATCATGTTTGCTCTTTAAATGCTTCTTGGAGAGTTAGTTGACTTGAGGAAATCTTAATTTTTTTTATATTTGTCTTTTGTTGAGATATTTTGTTACTGGCAAGTTCTAGAGGATGATTTCATTGCCGATATTAAAATGATCTGTTTATAAATGTGAACATCTTAGAATTGGCACTAGATTGGCAGCTAATTTCTTATGCATGAACATCTTGGAATATCGATATAAAATTAAAACTTATTACAAAACAAAATTATTATAAGGAAACGTTAGAATTAGCCGATAAAAAATTTGTTCTGGATCGGATCGGCAAAAAATTGTTAAAAACCGATCCACAACATAGGCTTATTTCATTTGCCGATGCTGACTTTTCTTTAAAATATTTTCATTTGATAAATTATTTTAAAGTTATATTAACATTCCAATATGGTTATGTATTAAAAATTTACTGCTTTTCTTGTGGCGATCCCGAGATATGCATAGTTTTTAATTTATGTTTGTAATCTTTTAATTAGTGTTGTTAAAACCTCGATTTGGAGCGATTTTTAAAAACGGTCCAATTAAGATTTGCCAAATAATATTAGATTTGGCAAATATAGGTCCAAATCTTTCATATTAACTGATAAATCTTTTATTTATGCATTAAATAAAAAAAGTTATTTTATAAGAAAGCATCATCTATTTAAAAAAAATATACTCCTTTAATTTTTTAAAAGATCTCATTCAGGTAGAAAAACACATTGGGGTAATTTGTCACATAACTAAAAATAAACCATTATTATAAAAAAAAATCTTTAATATTTAATAAAAGGTCTTTAGCAGAGCTAAAAATGACCATTAGTTCTTAATTTTAGTATCATTATTTATTAGCTTCTCAATTTATTAAATTGTATATTTTAAAAAAGGTCATTTGACCAATCTAGGTACTTGGACTAGGAGGCTAAAATTTTGCATTCGATGCCTGCTAGTGATATTATCTTGAGTGCAAAATTTTATCAAAATAAAAAAGGTAGAATAGAGAAATTATCAATTTGATATGGAATTATCTGCAAATATTCTAAAAATCATATTTACAAGCAAAGTTGTGCAGTGGCTAAATACCACATGAAAAGCTACTGTTAACTAAGTTAGTAGCTTAACAGGTGTATTTTGAGGAATTTTGAAATATTGCCTTGACTATTTTGGCGGAATACATTTTTGGAAATATAATTTTTTTCAAATTTCATATTTTATACTAATTTAAAATTTTATATTAAACAATTCTTAATAGAAAATACCTATGGTTCAATGTGTTTCGACCTGAAATTACTTCTGTAGAAATTGTTTACACAAATATAATAAGCAAAAAAGACAACTCTTCCAAAACAAATGAAAATGGAAAAGTGTAAATTTATACGAAATATTACTATGGTCCATTATTTAATTCAGAATAAAGAATCTGATCGCACATTTCTCAAGAATGTCAAAGCTAGCACTTAATGTATTCTATCTATGTAAGCACAAATTGGACTGATATTGCTGTAACAATTGATAATATAATAATTTCAAAATCAAATCAATTTTGCAGGTTTAAAAAAGTGATTTTTTTTATAGAATATGCTCAAATATTATCTCCTCTTATCAATTCCTCTGAATAGATTACAAAAGGAGAAGGAAGGACAATAGTTCTAATACTAAAGGCAACAATAAAAGAAATATTTTTTAATCAGACATATAACTAAGGTAAGGTCTGCAATGGGTAGGATTTAGCTCTCCTACCCATGCTTACCCATAATTTGGGCGGACGTGGTTGGGTTATCTAAAAAATTTCAACATTGGAGCAGAACAGACTTTAATTATTAAAAATAATAATTCTATTTCATAATATTGCATAATATTTAACTAAAAATACATTTAAATAAATAAATAAAGAGCCAAACCAGCCTAAAACAATTTTTAAACATAAGGTTGGTAGGGTTAAAGAAAATTTATAAATAAATGGGTGGACAATTGAGTTAATTTAAAAAAATATATATATAAGTGTATGTTGGAGGTTAAAAAATTTAAAGTAAACAGTGGCCAGGCTTATTGGCTAAAAATCTACCTATTGCGGACCTCTAAACCAAGCCCCCCCCTGTGGCAAATCGTCTGTTCTTGTAAATATCATTTTAATCTAATAACCCCCCCCCCCTCATACATCCCCACCCTGTTTCCACAAAAATGTATACAAATATATAAATATAAGAATAATTTGTTGAAAGAAAAATTAGTAGAAGTTAATGAAATAATTCAAAATTTTTATAAAAACCATATTATATTTTAAAAAAGTGAAAACCTAAAATTATTTTTATAATAATATAGCCAAAGACCTACAATATGTGAACCTAAAGGCCTCCAATAAAATTTAACCTCATCTAATGTTTTCACCTGCCTTTGTTATGAATATTTTAATTATATTACCTTCTAGCAGCAGTTGAAGGACTTTTTTTATTAAAGGGTATTGGTTAAAACTAAAGCCCTACATTGAACCTAATTTTTCAGGTCCAACCTAATTGGAGAAATTATTTTAGAAAATTTATCAACTGGTCCAATAATTTTTTTAAAGATCAATTCCAATCCAAAATTTATATTTAGAACTATGTCCAAATCCAATACATATTTTTTTAATGAAATGCTGAAAAAACAAAATATTTTAAAGAAATTGGGTCTTTACAAAAAATCTTATGTGACCAAATAGATACAAGATAAAAGGTTATGAAAAGCATAAGGACTGGAGCAATATTTACTGAATTAATTGAAAGATGTAACAACCATTGGCCCAATTAAAATGATAAACATGTCATGCAAAATTGCACAATGCAAATATACTTCAAAAGTAAGTTTTTCACCAAGGTTAATACATGTAAATGCTTAAATATTATATAACTTTTTAAAATAAAGATATAAATATAATTCTGAATGTATTTATTAAATCAAGGATTTCTTAAATTATATTACAAGATTTTCTATGCCAAATTCTTACAATTTTACAAAAAATTATTATAACATATATCTGAAAAAAAATCACATTTAAATAAATATTTCATATACTAATTTCAATAAATTTATTTTTATGATCATTAATCATCATAGAGTTTTAAAATTTTTAGCTAATTGGGTTTCTTTACTATATTATATTGATGTGGGAAAGATAATATAATCATATAATACTTATAGTAAAAATCAGAACTGAAAGGAATCCAATCCGTTGTTTCCATTAAATTATGAAGCTTGATCGTAATGCAATAAATCGAACATATGTTTTATGGGTTGTGGGTTGAACTTGCGAATTTCAAAAACCTCTCAGGCTGTTTCAATCAATCATCTTTAAAAACCATGCAACATGTTTAAAAGTATTTTAATTTATTTTCTAAGATGTACTTAATATTTTAAAAATCTTTTGTTTTAATTATTTATGATTCGTTTAATTTTAGAATCATTTATAGTTGTCATCAAGTTAAGATTTCTAAACTGAAGAATATTTTTAATTATTGATATTTCTTCAGGAAAAACATATTTGAAAATTTAACTAGTTTGCATAACCCTAAGATGACCTCCAATTATATTGTCAAATAAGGCTCCACCTCCAAAAAAAACACTTATTAAGCAATTTATCAATAAATAACAGGTCAAAATATATCTTTCAAATGGGTTGAAGCTGTAAAAAATAAAAAATCTTTCAATATGAAATCAAAAATATTAAAATAAAAATCTCCTTAACAAACATTATAAAAATATAATAGTATATCTGATTTACAGTAAAATATATTTTGAATCGCAGACAGTTTAAAAAAATGAAAACAAACTAACAAATAAAGTGCTCAATATTTCTCGACACGATGAGCTTTTATCCAAATGCGGGCTATAGTATTGTTAAACGGCTCAATATAAGCCAATTTTTGAAGGACGAACTCAATTTTTTAACCAGAAAAAATAATGTCAAAACCTCGAGATTTCACTAATAAATGTCCACCCAAACTTTTTGCCATCTTATAAACAAAAACAAAGCTCGCGTTGATATTTTTCTGGATAAAATATTGAGCTAGCCGTTTTTAAATCGGCTCAAATCGTACCGATAAACCTAACTAGTTTGCACAATAATAGATTATAAGTTAGGCCATTATATAAGACAAAATAAGCAGTTCAGGTTAAGGACATATATTAAGTTTGAGGACCAAAGTAGGAGCTAGCTTGGAGCTATGCAAAGTTAAGTGTTAGTGTTTATATTGAATGAGGAGATATACTCATTTTATGAGATACCAAACCCACTATATTTGGTAAAATCTAAAAATACTTAGGGTTGCCCGAGAGCGTGAAGCAACACGAAGCAGCCAATAGGTATATTATTTTTTACCAAACTACGTGATTCAGCTTAAAAATTGATATTAAGTTCAAGACTGCATTAGGGGCAAGCTTAGAGCTGTGCAACAAAAATTAGGGTTAGTGTTTGTATTAGATGAGGAGAAATATTGGATACTAAGCCCACTGTATTTGGTTAATTACTGCTTCGAAATAGCCCGAAGTAGCCAATAAGGTTCTTATCATGTTTACTAAAGTACGCAGTTAAGATATTAAGATGTCCAATGCTTTAGGGCTAGCTTGGAGCAGGGGCGTCGCTAGCCTTTACAATCTCAGGGGGCTAAACTAATTTGCGGGTCTTCGGCCATCTTTTACCAGGCCTTCGACCGGGTTTTATGTTAATATATTATACTTTTTTTAAATTTGTTAACTCTGAACATTCTGAATTTTAATTTTCTCATTTATTATATTATGCATACAAAATAAACTGGCATATAAATAATTAAAACAATACAAGACAATTCTAAAAATAAAATTTTTTAATACTTATTACTAGTGAACGGCTAACTCAATATTTTAGTTTAGCCAGAAAAATATTGCCTAAGCCTCAAGATTCCGATAATATATGTCTAGACCTTTGTTCCTTCTATGAGCAAAATCTTCAGGCTTAGATAATATTTTTCTGAATGAAGTATTCTATTAGTCTTTTTAGAAATCGGCTCAAAATGAGCCGTTTAACATCACTACTTATTACAGTATGAAATATATTCGATTGCTGATATAAAAATTTGCGTCTAAAGAAATACAAGTGATAAAAAAGATTAATTAATTCATACATATGCCTCAATTGATAATAGTTTTTAAAAACCACATAATGCAATAATATAATTCTTAGCAACTTACATTGAGAAAAGGTTATCAAACTAATATAACTCTCTGTTACTATTTTACACATTTATAGAATGGACTAATAAGGAAAAATTTATAGAACCAAACCAAATCAACAATTCTTGAAGAAGAGAGTATAAACGACCAATCCAAATCAAAAACTATTAAGTAATTAGAGCTTCCTTTTAGATGACATGATGGCAGCTAGATAAGTAATCAAGAAAATTATTGTGAGATATTAAATTTCTAAAAGATTATCATCCATTTTAAATGATATATAATATATAAACGACTACACAGTTGACCATTATTGTTTATCTAAAATATGCAATCATATGCTCTCAGCCGTTGTAGTAATAATCTTAAATTACAATAGCAACACAAATATTAGATGCTGATTAATTTGCAGTAATAGCCATGACACTCACGATGTAAACTAATATCAGAATTTATTATGTTGGACAAATTGATAAAATAAAAACACTAAAAATCTTTGGAAGAAATAATTCTGCAAATATATTGAAGCCTTGAGTTATTTACACGGCAAGGATGCCATATTAGAAATGAAACATACTTGAGCTATAAAATAAGGAGCAGAATGATAAGATGAAACAAAATTTTATATATTATCGCACCACCTATAGTTGGTATATTATATCTTAAAATAATAGTAGTTTGTAAAAATATCAAAAATACTTGTATTAAAAATTTAACTCAAAACTGTTTTTTGAAGAAAAGGAACGCCATTCGTTACCTTCATCTAAAGGTAACGAGTAACGGTAACGCGTTATTTTTGAGTAATGGTAACGCAAAACGTTACTTTACTCGTTACTTTATATTTTTTCTTAAAAAATATCAATAAAAAAAACATATTTTATTGTTATAAAATTACTTTTATTTATTTTTTATACACAATAAAATAAATTTGAAATATATAAATTTTATACAGAATTAAAAATTTATTATACATAAATATTTTTTAAAAAATAAGATTACAATAAAATTTAAGTATTCATGTTACTCTTAATGGTATTTAAAATAATATATATAATTTAACAATTATATTTATAACTAATACAAATGAGTATATTATCAAAATATAAATAACTTTTATTGCAAATGCAATACCTTTATAAAAAACATATAAATATTATGACTAAGAATTTATTAGAATTAAGTTTTGCATATAAAAATTTTAATACTAAAAGAACATATTATAATCATATTGTAATTTTATTATAATGCTAGAAATTATATAAAAACCCTCAAGTAAAAAAAGTTATATAAAATATTTATTAAAAATTTATTAGAGTATATGAAGGAGAGGACTCGGATGAAGAAATAGTTCTACTGCCATTATTTATATATTTGAAGATCAAAATATTAATGATAGTATTGTATACTTATCTAAGCATCATTCCTGTTCAGCACACACTTTAAATCTTATGTATTGACACTGAAAAGGCACTCAACGATGTCCATTATAAAAGCTTTTGTGGAATAAACATGGGCAATCTAACTGTGCAGCCATTTTTAGGAAAATATGGGAAGATATTTGATTAAACCTGTTATAACAAGATGGAATTCTTTCTATAACTCTGTAAAATTAATAGTCTTATTAAGGTGATTTATCAAAAATTTAATGAATCTTGCGACAAATCTGAATTACAGAGATTTTCAGATAACAACAAGTCGTTCATAGATAAATATTGTATGGTTAGTGTTAATTAAAATATGATATATATATATATGATTTCATATGTTATGGAACCGATAGCTACGGCTCTTTCAATTTTAGAGAGCGAAGAAAATATGCATTTGGGATATCTCACTCCCATTATAACCATTATAATATCAAAACTTAAAAAAATTGGCTTTAAATAATTTTAAGTTTTGTAAGCCGCTTATTGATTCAATCCTGGAAGCCATAGATATTGCTTATAATTTATATTTTGACTAGATTTAAACACATCTATGATGATGATTATATACTATCGGCAATAATTCACCCACTATTTAAATTGGATTGGCCCTGGATAAAATTAGAGGTCAATAAAGGAAGAATGCTGGAACTTATTTCCAGTTTGAGAAAAGATACTGATAAAGAAGAACAGGCTTGATTCCTTTATCCAACACACACACTAGAATATTTTCAGATAATGATAAAAAAATTTTGATGATGAAATGAATGAAGATCTCTGTGAAGATGATCTTTCAAGCTTTTTCAAAATAAAAATATTTCCTTAAATATTTTTAATAAATTCATCGAATTGAAATTTTTGTTTATTAAATATAACACCACTCTCCCATCCTCTGCACCAATTGAACGTGTTTAGCACGGCGAAAGATGTGTTGAGTACTAAGCGCTCATGTTTATCTGATCAAAATTTTGAAAATCAATGTTAAAAATAAATAAAAAATTGTTACATAAAGATGTTATCTTATAATATATTATTTTTGTATAATTTTATTCATATTATAATTATATATGAAAATTTTATTATAAAAAGATCTTATCTTATATGTTCTTTTTGTATAGTTTTATTTTATTATATATTGTCGGAAAAAAATAAATATTTTTTTGCATTATATATAACATTTAATTTTTTTAAGTAACGAGTAGCCCGTTACTTTTTTGAAAAGTCGGTAACGCGTGTTCCTTTTGTAAAATAGTAAACGAATAACGGTAACGCGTCCATTTTTCAGATGTAACAAGTAACGGTAATGCGTTTCTTTTAAGTAGTAACATTTACAGACTATTGAAAAAGAAAAAAATAGCTTTTCTAACGTAAAAAAGAAAAGAAAAGATATCAAATTTATTACATCTATTGTATGATGAATAATAAAATGTTTAATTTTTAAAATTATTTATATCTAAATAAATGGCGTAAAATACTTGAAAGCAAATTGTTACTATATTTATTATCAAAAGCATTTATTAGTAAAATTCTTAATATACTATAACTGTCAAATACGTCTATAAAAGTGGCATTTTATCTAATATTTTATAAACAACTGTATATAATAGAGGATTATAAACTATATGTCTACCAAAAACATATATGATGTCTACTTACTTACTTTTTATTATACTTATTTGGACCTTGAAAATATTTTTAGGAATAGGTATGATAATAAAATTTAAAAATAAATATACAGTTGATTAGTCATTTTGAACTCTGCTAATTACAATATTAAATTTTTTAGTTTTCAATTAATAAATGATTATATTTATTTAATTAGGGTTATAAAATAATTTAAATAATAATAGTCAATTAAGCTTCAACTGTTAATGCTAAATTAATATTTAGTGAGTGATATTTATATTCTATTTTTAACACAAAATTTGATTGCTAGCTGACATAGTAAAAATATAATTTATATGTATTTAATTTAATCTAATATTTAAAATAGTATTCATTTAATAAATATTTAGATAGTCTTATTAATTATTAAATAATAAAATTAAATCTATATTTTACTTAATAGAATTATAAAAGGAATCTTTCAGAGGGCAATCAAAAAATTTAATTTTAGTTCAAGGGGTTAAGATTCCATTTAAAAAAAATTTTTGCTTCAGGGGGCTATTCAAATTTTCCAGGGGGCTCGAGCCCCTGCGCCCCCCCCCTTAGCGACGCCACTAGGTTGGAGCTATGCAACAACCATAAGGGTTAATGTTTATATTAGACAAATCGCAATGTTTTAAAAAAATATCATCTTTTGTGGAAAATATTATCTATCAGAATTTTGTTGCAAATTTTTTATTACTATTATTTTAAATATGATCTACCAAAACCTTGCTGTAAATCGGATATACTGTTGTATCTGTCAATTTTTAATTGATATTTATGGGCTTTTTTCAATATTTTTTGGAAGAATATGTTTTGATTTTTCCTTTGTTTATTTATATTTTGATATATACAGAGTTGTTAAAGGATCGAATAAAGAGATCGCCGATCCTGGATTCGATCCTAAATTTGTCAATTTTCCCGGTGACTTAAATTAAGGATCGTGATCGAGTTCATTTTTTTTTTAATATTCGATCCCGATCCTTTTAAAAATTAATTTTTTACTTAAAAAGCAATAAATAAAATTTTTGAAATTATATTAAAATATTATTTTTTAAAAAAATTATTTTAAAAGTCCAATACTAAATACTAATATAAAAATTATATGTTTACAATTACTGTTCTTCAAAGTCAAATATGTTCTTTACTTGATATATTTTCACTATTTTAAAAGTCCAATAGAAACGTATGACTGAATTTTTTTAAAAAAATATTTAAAAACGCAATAATCATTTTATTTATTTTTTTCTTTATATATATATCTATTTAATTAATTAATAATAAACAAAAAAAATATAATTTTTTCTAATTTTAAAAATAGCAATTTTTTTTATAATATATCACAAGAATGAATGCGCAAAAAAAAACAAAAAAATATTAATCACAAATAAAAATTGAAAGAATGAATGCGCAAAAAAATCAAAAAAAATATTAATCACAAATAACCCATTTATTATACAAGTGGCTCCTCGCTAGCACGATACACAAATATCTATCAACATCATGTTTTACCAACTTCCATTCCACCATATTTTATATTTCAACAATTTCCTAAATTTTATCTAGAATGAAATTTAGAGCATACAAGTTTATTTATTTAATTATATTATATAAATTCTAGGTTTTAATAATGCCCTCCATTGTAGATTTAGAAGATAATACATCCTTGAATGATGTATTATAAACATAGGTGTAGCCAGGATTTTCCTAAGGGGAGGGGGGATTAAAAAATTACTGGAATCTTTGCCCCCAGACCCCATTTTGGGTGGGCCTTCGGCCCGCTTTTACCCTGCCTTTGGCTGGGATACCTTGGTCTATATATAGTCATAAAATATTTTTACAAGAGATGAGGTTATTTTTATTAAAAAATTTAAGCCTGGAACAAATTTGAAATACATTTTTATTATATTATATAAAATTAAATAAATTATATATATATATACACTAATATAAAAGCATGGTAATAATTTATTCCAAACAAGTATAAGAAATTTATTTATAAAAAGTAAGTAGACATATAGTTGATATTCCTCTATTATATAGAATTGGTTACAAAATACTAGGTAAAATT
Source organism: Gordionus sp. m RMFG-2023 (assembly GCF_954871325.1). Lineage (NCBI taxonomy): Eukaryota > Metazoa > Nematomorpha > Gordioida > Chordodea > Parachordodidae > Gordionus > Gordionus sp. m RMFG-2023. The sequence continues at coordinate 22,322,828 of NC_088775.1, forward strand.
CCACTTTTACAGACATATTTGACAGTTAGAGATATAAGTTAAATTTTAATAAATTTTACTAACCAATGCTTTTGATCAGACGCGTACCCATCGGGGGGGGGCAGGGAGACAAATCACCCTCCCCCCTTCCCAAAGCCAAAAAATGCAGATGCCGGATTATATTTTTAAAATATTATTGTTAATATTAATTTATATATCTATCAATATTTATTCCTATCTCATATAGATATTTAATTACATTTATTTTTCATATTCATCTACTTTATTTCATCAATTAATTTCGATCAAGTTTTCCTTGGCGTAATATTTACCTATTATTTTCAAATTTTAGTGGCGTAATATTTACTAAATTTATAGTCAAATAATAATTATCCTTGCTCCTTGTCCAAAAGGGAGAAAGCTATTGCAAGCTTGTCCAACGAGATCTAGTCTCTCATCAAGCAGTAAGGGCTTTTATGAAGTTAGAAGAGCCGATTATTAATGCTATTACTGAAATATCACAATGGCTTGAAATAAATATTTCGAAGCAAGAAAATTATTGGATTCAATACTTATTACAAATTTTTTTTCTCATTAGAATGTTTTATTTAATTATATAACTATTTTATGTAATACTTTTCAAAAACACGACATTGTCTTGATTAAGAAGATGAGAATAGCGCAGAGCATTTTATTAGAACTCAAGGAAATTAGAGCTAATTGATTTATATTTTACTGTTATTGTTGAGTCAAAAGCAGAGGTATACGTGTTTAATATTTGTCCCTCTCGACTTGCAGCAAGCAAGCTCATCGTCAAAATTATATAGGATCAGTAGAAGAGTATTATAAAACAAATGTCCCCTCTCTTAGATACATTTATAACCCAAATAAATAAATGGTTTTTAATTCATAATGCAGCACTTACAAATCCGTAGATATTACTTCCACAAAAGTCTTCCCAACCTTTTTCAGATGGTGATAGAAAAAAAAAATATTTGTTAAATTTTTATCATGAAGATGTTAAAGTATCTTATGATGCCTTATTAGCTGAATAAATATGGTTGATACAGTCCCAAAAAATGCTATGGATGCTTTGCATTATTTCAAACAAATTTTAGATTATACTCCCAATGTATTAAAATGGTTATATATGTATATTAGCAACTCTTCCCATTAGTAAACTAATGAGAAAACATTCTCTTTTTTAAGAAGAATAACAGAGCCCTGCAGAGATACCATTTGCAGGGCACGGCCTGGATTTTTTTTTTTAAATTTTCAGGCCCGGCATTATATTTATTTTTGATTTTTATAGCTAATAATGACGATTTCAAATATTTGGTTTTAAAATATACAGCTCGGCCCGGATATTTTTTAAAAAAAAATTAATATACGGTCCAGCCTGGGGACCGGGCTTGCAAGTCTCTGAAAAACATACTTATGCACTACAACTTCTGAAAGTAGTTTGAATGGATTAGATTTTTTAAATATTCATAGGCATTTAACGCCAAGCAAGGATGTGATAATTAAAAAATTAGCTCAAAATATACAAAATACAATTATTCCTAAGAAACTTTTTGTGTGTTAATTTATATTTCCAACGTTTAAATTTTTTATTCATATATAAATTAGGCTAAAAATATTCAAATTTCAATTTGGGGTCATTTAAGTGATCATTTGGTGGTTATATTTTATATTTTATAATTCACATTTATTTTATAGTTTTTCAATGCCGGTTTATATATATAATTTTTTTATAATTCACAATTGTGTATTAAAAAAGTTATTAGTCCTAATAAATTTATGCTTAATATTTTTAAATAACTAATATTTCTTAAAAAAATTTATTATCCCCCCCCCCCCAAACCAAATTTCTGCGTACGCGCCTGCTTTTGATAATTAATATAAGAAACAATTTGCATTCAATTCTTTAACGACATCTATTTTTTTAAATAATAAATGATATTAAAAAATAATCTTCATATAATCCCACAATGTCTTTAAAAGATATTTTCTAATGTCCAATAATTTATAGTTTTCTGTAAAATATATAATTCGCTATATTGGTAAAAAATCAATTGATTGTCATATGATAATTGATAAAATTAGTTATACTGTAAATCTACGACATATAATATTCCACTGTTTGTATTGTGCTTTAATTTTTTTATTTAATTTTATCAATAGTTTTATAATGATATTTTACTTTTATTATAATAAATAAATTAAAATTACTCACTTTATAAAAAACACTTTATAAAAAACTATATTTGATATATTATATTATTTAGTAATTTTATGGATCTATTAGTAATAATTATATTACATTACATTTCACTTTTGTCTTAAAACTTATCTATGGCTTATATTCCATTTCTTAAAAAACATTTTTTATATATAAATGCCTTTTTCCAAAAATATATAAATTATGATGAATAGTTTTATAAAAAAATATCAACTTTTACATTCTTTCTTTCAAATTATTGTTTAAGATATATGCATACATTTTTGGGGGTCGAGTGGTAGGAGGACTAAGGGGAATATTTTTTATTAGCTTAAAATGATATTCACAAAAAGTGATAAATTACCCTTTGACCCCCCCCCCTTTGGCTAAGCCTATGGTTTTAATTATTTATATGATAGATTATTTTGTATGCAAAATATAATAAATGACAAAATATGGAATTCAGAATAAATTTTAAAAAAGTATTATATATTATATAAAGCCCGGCCGAAGGCCCGCAAAATGGAGGGTATGGGGGGCTTCGTTCCCAGTAAAATTATTTTTAGTTGAGCCCCCTGAGATTGTAAAGGCTAGCGACGCCCCTGATATGGTAATATTTTATATAGTTTAATATTTTATTTTAATATTATAATATTAATAGTTTGTATAGTTAAAAGAATTAAATTTTAAATGTATAAATTTATTAAGAATAGTTAATTTTGAGTTGTAAAAAATATAAAAAAAAGTTGGTCTCATTTAAAAAGAAAGAAGAGGGCTGAAATTCAATAAAGTGTGTTTGTTTAAAAAAAAATTTTATAAAAGTTATTTTACAATAAATAGTTAAATATTGATAAAATTAAAAGATAAGATAGAAAGCATGGTGGGTTTAAAAGGCTTCAATTGTCTTAATTGAGAAAATTAAAAATAAGTGATATAAAGTAAAACATTAGCTTAAAAGTGTTTATTATTTTTAAGTTTATTTTAGAAGTTGGTGATATATAAATGGATGAACCATTATATATTACTGTGATATAAGTGTATTTTTGAACAAAAATTTTGGGGGAGTTTACTTTTGGGAATTCTTTTTGATGACCATTGGATATGGTGAGGGTATTAATTTTATTAACCCAGTTTTAATAATATATTTTATTTTGTAAGCCTTAAAACTCATTAAATGGCGTATAGGTATCCGTCATAGGAAATAAAGACCTCACGTTAAGCAGGACAAAAAAGATTGCTTAATATTTAAATTTTGGGATTATAATTAACATGAATAAATTTTTTTTTAATATAATGAAAGAAAAGGAGGAATAGTGTGATAATATTGATATTTATTTTTTTAAAAAATGAAATGAAAATTATGGATATGAAACATATTCTGCCAATGATTAAAAAAGATAAGAAAATTATGAATGTGAAATATTTGAATAATGTTGTATATAAAAAAAAAAGGAGTGATAAATGTAATAAAAAGAATATTAGTAAAGTTAGATATTAAACATGTGCTAAAGATGGATTGATAATCAAGAATGGGTCATAAATAGTTCAAGTTTTTAAAAATGGTAATAAATAGTTCAAATTTTTAGAAAGAAGAATAATATTAAAAGTTTATATCGCGACATCATTACTCGTTACGTCTGAAAATAAGAACGCGTTACCGTTACTCGTTATCTTTTTAAAAAGGAATGCGCGTTTCTGCCTATTCAAAAAAGTTACGGGTTATTACTTGTAAAACCAAATATTATCTACAAAACCTACAATATATAATATAAATAAAACTATACAGAAAAAATAAATAATAAGATAAGATTTTTTATAAAAAAATTTTCATATATATAATTATAATATAAATAAAATTATACAAAAATAATATATATTATATATAAGTTAACATTTTATGAAACAATTTTTTATTTATTTTTAGCAACAATCGATTTTAAAAATTTATAGACAAACAAGATTAGTTCTCAACACGGCTTTGTCATGCTAAACACACGTTCAATTAGCACAGAGGATGGAAGAGTTGTATTAATTTAATAAATAAAAATTCTGATTCGAGGAATTTGTTACAAATATTTAAAGAATTATCTTAATTATGAAAAAAGTTTAATAGAACAACTTCACAAGGATCTTCATTTACTTCCTCATCAAAATTTTTTTTATCTTTATCAAAAAATATTCTGGTTGTGTGTTGGATATAGGAATTAAGTCTGCTTTTTCTTTATCAAGATCTGTTCTCAGACTGGAAATAAGTTCTAGCACTATTCCTTTGTTGACCTATAATTTTATCCAGGACCAATCCAATTTAAATAGTGGGTGAATTATTGCGGTTAGTATATATCCATCTTCATAGATGTGCTTGAATTTATTAAAAATAAGAGATAATCAAAATATAAATTGTAAACATTATTTGAACTGTATACCGTTTATCTATGCCTTCCAGGATTAAATTAATAAGAGGCTTACAAAACGTGAAATTATTTAAAGCCATTTTTTAAGTTTTAATATTAAAATAATTATCGTGGGAGTTAGATATCCCAAATGCATTTTTTCTTCGCTCTCTAAAATTGAATGATCCATAGCAATCGGTTCTTATACCTATAAAATCATATATATACATCAGGGGCATCACTAGCCTTTACAATCTCAGGGGACTCAACTGAAAAAAATTTTATGGGGGGCTTCACTCCCACATCTTGATTTATTAAAATATAATAATTTATAAAAAAAAAACCAACGATCTTTTTTAAATATAAAAGAATGTAAACAAGATAAAATTTTATTTAAAAAAGCGATTTTAATTTTTATGCGAATGTCCCGCAAAACGACCGCACTTGGAAATCTACCATGTGTGTATATAACATTAGAGGGATAGGCGCTTAATTATCACTTATCACGTTTAAATACATAATAAGGTACTCCAAAAATAAGAAATAATACAGATGCAGATACAGTTGCGGCAATTGTAATCACTTATCTTGTTGTACAACATTCACAGAGATACTTATCATCACAATGTTGGTAGAATCTTTTTCCCGTAATATTTAACGACTCTAATATAAATGGAAACTATACTTGTAGAACAAAAATGAGCAAGGCTATCATCAATGTTTTAGGACCTAAATTCAGGAGGTCAATTCTTGACGATATGAAAGATGGGCATACATATGCAATTCTAATAGATGCATCTAATAAGGGAAATATTAAAATATTTCCCTTGATCCTCCGCTATTTCAACAAAATTAAGGTTGTTTCAAAAAAACTATTAAATTTTTTTCCCTCAAATAGTAAAAAATCTAGAGACATAGCTAACCATAATGGTAAATATAACAGATTCGAGATTATCAATAAATTGCATGTCAGCTTTCTGATCTGATAATGCCTCAGTGAATTTGGTAAAAACAGAATGTATTTACGAGGCAGCACAATTTTGGTTGCGATATATTCTTAATACCCGCCATCGATAGAATTTTAAAATTTTATAAACCTTTAAAAAAATATTTCTTAAATAAAGATTATAAAAACTATCCTAATATTTTGAAAATTTTTTTCAATAATGAATGGCAGAGGTATATCTAGGAATGATTTCACGTGTAGGAAATCTGCTACATACTGTTAATGTGTAGTTGTAATCAGAAGAATCTTAACAAAGATTCACAAAATTATGCTGCAGATGTGTTCATCTTTACTTAAAAATTGACAATAAATTTTATGGTGCAATTGCTAAAACTTAATTCTATTTTATTTGAGATTTAAATAATAGAACTAAATGTTTATCGTCGTTGAGATATTTATAAAATTCCTGGCATGACATATTATATATTTGTTTAACCATTAGCTCGGCCTCTAATGTTGTTAAATCAATCCGATTTCTCTCCTTTCCAGGCAGTCCTCATCAGGGTAAAAATGCGCTCGGATGAAGCATTAGAATGAGGTGAGGAGAAGGCATACTCGTATATTTTTTCCAAGCATGGGGATTTATCGTTATTACGAAAAAATTCTACCCATTTCTCCTCTGCTTTTAGACCATCTAACTTTAAGTATTTTGGCGAATCATAAAAAATAGAGAGAATTACAATCTCCTCAAAATCAATGTCTTTCGGTATTTTTAATATATTTATTAAATTATAAAAACCATCAATTGATGGTTTCTGTTCCTAGGTCATAATATTTATATATTTGTAAATAGAGTTATTAAAATCAAATTTTGATTGTAAATATTCTAAAATTGTCTTAATAAAAATATCTGCTTCATTTAAAAATGTATTAATTCGAATAGTATTTGAACATTTTAATATAATATTTTTTAGCAATAGTGCCATAAAATTTATTATCAATTTTTAACTGTAGAGATGAACAGAGTTGTAGCATAATTTTGTGAATCTTTTTTAATAAAGAATATTCTGATTGCAACTGAATATTAACTGCATGAAGTAGATTTCCTACATGTGAAACTTATCCCAAATAAACTTCTGCCATTTCATCTTCAAAAAAATTTTTAAAAATTTTAGGATAGCTTTTAAAATTTTTATTTAGGTAATATTTTTTTAAGAGTTCGTAAAATTTTAATTCTACATTGGCAGGTATTAATGATAACCACCTGGTAGGTACATATCGCAACAACTCACACCATTTAAAGTCAGACCACTTCACTAACTCTTTTAATTAGTTAACTCTTTTAATTGATGAACTAAATTCGTTAAAACATTTCATCACAATTATTTCGACATCCACAGATAGTACTAATGTTGTTAATCGACTAAGTCTAGTCGACTTAGCCGAAAACTGACTAGAGTTGTGAACTCAGGTCTATCAACTTGAGTCGACTAGAGGACGAATAGTTCTATGAACTTAGTCGACTATAGGACAAATGGTTCTATGAACTTAGTCGACTAGAGGACGAATAGTTCTATGAATTTAGTCGACTAGAGGACGAATAGTTCTATGAACGAGTCGTCGACTAGTGGACGAATAGTTCCATGAACTTGAGTACTAAAGGACGAAGATTTTAAATTAGTTATTATTAATAAAACATTTGTTTTTTATTTTTAACTTTAGATTTCCAATTTGAGTCGTTATTTATACGAAATATAATATACTTGAGTCGATTAGAGGACGAATAGTTCTATGAACTTGAGTCGTCGACTAGCGGACGAATAGTTCTATGAACTTGAGTCGTCGACCAGAGGAAGAGGATTTGAAATTAGTTATTATTAATTAATAAAACATTTGTTTTGTTTTTTTTATTTTTTACTTTAGACTTCCAACTTGAGTAGTGAACACGAGTTATATACTTATGTCTACTATAGAACGAATAAATTATTGGGAATGGGGAAGATCGTGATTTAATTAATATAATATAGCGATACACTTTATACCAACAAGATGTTTATTATAAAAATCGCGAAAGGGGGGAGGAGGGTGTTACTGCTTAAAACCTATTCATACTGTGATGTATATTGGCGATTTTTTTACATTGGTTTTAATGTAGACCTTTTTTTATCAGGATAATTTTTTATCCCTCGAAAATAATTTATGCCTGAAATTTTTTTTTCAATAATTAATATAATTTGAATTTATTTTTTGCTTCTTCGAAACACTCCCTTTTCCTCTTTTTAATAATATATTATTTGTTTTCATGGTACTTTTAAAATAAATAGATTTGTATTTTTTATTTTATATTTTTATTTAGTTATTATAATAAAAAAAGTAACATATTTTATTGTTTTATTTATAAAAATTTAATTAATAAAAAATTCATTCGCGTAGATTTTTTAGTTATTCAAATGTCTTATTTATTTGAGTGAATAGTAATTCTATATTTAATATTCTCGTAAAAATTACGCTAGACATAATTTTTGATATTTGAGAATTTTCTAAGCTGAGGTAATTTTAAAATAAATACAATGTTAAGCTTTATTTTAACTTTACATAAAAATTATTTATTAAAATAGAGAAACATAAATTAAAATGTTTTTGATCTTTGATTTTAAATTTATAAAACCTTAGGTAAAATCTAATAAAAAGAGGCCTATCATCTTATATTAAATAAATTATTACTAAATATCTTCAAAATAATATATAAATTACACAATATTTATTTATATTTTAAATATTTATTGATAACTATATAATACAAATATCAAGATTTATAATAGAATCAATAAGATACAAATGTATATATATATAATGATTTCATATTGAAACATCCCAATTATTTAAGCACATGCAATGTTTATATGTTGTTGGTGACATCCTGTTTCGCTTCTTGGTCAAAAAATCAACGGCCTTGCTGAATGCTCTTTTGCTTGGAACGCTGGAGGTTTGTTGAGCAAGGTAATCCTTAGCTATCAGCGACAAGGTTGGGTAAAAATCGCTGTTTTTGGCCTACCAATGAAGTATATTAGTTGATGCTGGTGCAACCGGTTCTTTGACATATTCTATAATTTCATCTTTTGTGAGATCTGGAAATTCACAAGCTTCTCTAAAATTATAAATTAATATAACCTAATATTTATAATTACTTCTCAATTCGTGATGCATACAGACCGAATAAGGCTGTGTTTCCAAATCATCTGGAGAGAAGTCATACACATTTGCTTTGTGTGGCCACCCGTAGATTTTATATAATAAATTGAATTTTTCATTATAATCCTGCTTTGCTACAAAATGAGGCATATATTTCATCTTAGTTTTCGGATCTAACATGGTAGATACATAATTGCCGAATGTGCTCAGATAGTTTTTATACGTTCCACATTTTATCTACATTTTACTTGCCGCATTTTTAATATCATCATCTGGATGATTTTTGCTCCCCTAAAATTTTGTCCATCTTTGCTATAAATAAAACAGCGGTTCCAATTGCAGTAGTATCTGATGATATTTCGAGTGTTATTTTATAAAAAGGTTTTAACAAATTTTCAACTTAAAGATTTTTCCTCCCTAACGCTTATATCGAAAGGCTCTGTCATACATTTTTTTCCTAGATTTTAATTGCATCTAAATTCTAGATAAATTAAATATATTATTAGACAGTGCAATGTTATATCTCAAAAAGGTTATCAAAAGAAGAACATAAAAAACATTATGAAAAAATATGTTTAACTTACTTTGTTTACTGTTGATATCATTAAATATTTAGAGTTCCATCTAGTTACTACATCTAAAGGAATCCTCGTTCCTCCTGAGAGCTCCAAGTACCTTTGTAAAAGTTTTGGTGAAGAATGTAACTTCTTTACAAGATTAGTTATTTTATTTAGTTTTTTATCTAAGGCTGAAATCCCCTCTTTAACTATCTAATTTATAATATGGGCTAAACATCGGTGGCTGTATAAGCTTGCTTTATATTTTTCATGATAAAGTGTAATCATTTTTTCAGCAGCGTTTACTATGTTTGGTGCGTTATCATGCGTGATGGAGATAATCTTGTCCTGGATCTCAAATTCATCGAGAGATTCTAACATATATTGTGATATCTCCTCACCACTATGAGGATATGGTAGCTGAATTAAATCTAGAAGACAACTTTCCATTTTCCACTTTTTATCGATATAGTGGCATGTAATTACACAAAAAGACGATGAGTTAATGTATGTCCACATATCAGTTGTGATAGCCAATTTACTTTTAATATTCTTTAAATTTTTTATGAGTTGTAATTTTGAAATTTTATACATTTTTTCAATGTATTTACAAGCTGTCTATCTTGTCCAGATTTTCTCATGCTTGAATATGAAAGAAAATATATTTAGGAACTCCTTACTATCCATAGCTTTGAAAGGAATGTTGTTTTTTATAATAAATTTCAAAATTAATTTGTTAAGGCATTCGTTTTCCTTAGGTAATCTACGAATGCCAACTAGGTTTTTGGGTATATCTTCGCTCCCAAGAAATACAAACTGTTCGAAACAATTGACAAAGATATGACTCTTAGTATTATGGACAACATAGATAACCTATCGTATCAACAGATGAAAGATTTAATACAAAAAAAGTTGAAAAACAAGATTACGCGCATATTTAAATTATTCAATACAAAACCGGACAGACTTGAGTCTTCCAGAGATTATCTCAATAGACTGAAAGGGTATGGTTCGGGGCTCAATCCTGAATTTTTGTCGGTGCAATTTATGTTGAATTGTCGTAATGAAAAGCTAAAAACAAGGTTGATAGAAGAAAATACTACAGAGCTTAATATTATAGAGGACATTGTTGTCAAATTTCAATCGTTGGAGATTAATAATAATAAAACATATGTAGAGAAAGATTCTTGGAGAAGAGAGGATAGAGCCGATTGGCAAGGCTATTCGTCTTGGAAAGAGAACAAGCACGATTTTAAGGCCAACACCAACAACTACAACAATAACAACAACAACAAAACAAAATATGATACAAACGCCATATAATTTGAGGCCAAGGAATAAGATAAATTTTATTAATAATTTTCTGATTAATATGCAACTTAATAATCTAAAAAAATTTTTTTTGATAGATACGGGTTCTCCGGTGACATCCTTGCCCATTAAAGATTTTGAAAAATTTGGGAATTATAAAGAATTTGAGTTGAAAAATTGTTCTAAAAAATTATTCTCTTATGAGGGTTTTCCTATCACAGTCGTTGGTCAGGTCAATATTAAGGTTAAATATTTGAATACAATTAAATATTTAAATTTGTATGTATTGGATGGGGAGGGACCACCGCTATGTGGTCAAGACTGGATTAAAGAATTTGACATAATCAAATTCAATGTTGATGTAAACATTATTAATAAGAATGAGATAGGAGATAGGGTAAATTTTTTAACTTTTAACAATCCTTTCAAAGATACTGATAAATTTTATAATAAAAATTATGTCATTCAATCGTTATTTACTAAAAAAGTTATTTTGAAGAGAGTTGTGACATCAACAAACTAATTAATAAATTTGATTGTGTTTTTAAGGATAGAATTGGAAAAGTCAAAAATTTGGAAATAAGCCAAAATTTGTGAAGGCCGGGAGAGTGCCCTTCGAGTTAGAAGAAGAATTAGAAAACACTATAGAGCAATGGCGCCAGCAGGGAGTAATTAAGCCTGTCAGATTTTCACAATGGGCCACTCCATTAGTGTTAGTTTAAAATAAAGATAATACGTTGAGAGTTTGTGCTGACTTTAGAGTTACTGTAAACCCACAATTAGAAAGGTCCGAATATCCGCTCCCAAGGATTAATGACATAATTGCTAAAGTAGGTAATGGAAAGTTTTTTTCAAAAATAGATTTCTCATCGGCGTATCTGCAGATTCCTGTATCTAAAGAAACTTCCAAATTTCTGACCGTCTCCACCCACAAGGGTCTTTTTCAATTTAATAGACTACCTTTTGGGCTTACAGTATCAACTGTTTATTTCCAGAAGACTATGGACGAAATATTTGCTGATATTAAGGGGGTCATTTATTATTTAGATGATTTGTTAATTTTTGGTAAGGATAAGTTAGACCATTTTTATAAATTGAAAAGAGTGTTTGAAAGAATGTTGGAATTTGGGCTGATTGGAAATATAAAAAAAAGTGAGTTTTACAAAGAGAGTATAAAATATTTAGGTTATTTAATAAGTGACAAAGGCATACTGCCAATCAAAGAAAAAATTGATCCTATAAGTACAATGACCGAACTTAAGAATAAGGATGAATTACATTCTTGGTTGGGTCTTATGAATTATTATTCTAGATTTATAAGAGATTTTTCTAAATTAGCAGCTAATTTATATGATTTACTTAAAAGGGATAATAAATTTTGTTGGGGAATCAATGAAAGAACTAGTTTTTACGAAATTAGAGAAAAATTGTGTAATGCACCAATTCTTGCACATTATGATAGAAATAAGGAATTGTTTATTTCAACGGATGCGTCCAATAAAGGCATGGGTGCAGTCTTATTTCAGGGAGAAGAAGATGGTTTAGAAAGGCCAATTTAAGGCATGGGCTGGAGCTGAAAAAAGATATTCAATTATTGAAAAAGAAGGATTGTCTGTTGTTTTGGCAGTAAAAAAATGGAAAGAATATGTAGTAGGTATATGATTTAAAATTTTTTCGGACCATTAACCACTGGTGAATTTGTTTGGAGTAGATCCTGTTAAGCTTTACAATATGTCTCCAAGATTACAGAAATCGGCTTTTTGTTTAGCCGGTTTTGATTTTGACATTAATTATAGGAGGGGTAAGGATCAAATCATTCCTGATGGATTATCAAGGTTAATTAAGAGATATCTTGTTTTGTTAATGTTAATAATGATATGAAGGATGTAAGAATAATTAAAAATTTAGAATTGATTAAAGGAGAAACCTTTTTAGATTCAGAATTAATCCAAGTTAAAAAAAATTGTGTTGGAAAAAGGTGAAAATGATACGCTGATTAAAGATTACAAGGCATTCGGTAAGTTGTTGAATATTAAGAATGATTGTATTTTTAAGGGCGAACAAGTTATTATTCCTCAAAGGTTAAGAAAAAAGTTTCTTAGTGTGTTACATGAGGGACATATTGGATTGTGTAGGATGTTAGATACTATGGAAAGATATTTTTGGGGGCCAGGAGTCAATAAAGATATTAAAGAAATGATTTTTAGATGTAATATGTGCATGATCAATGCGCCTAACCCAAAATTTAAACAAAATTATTGGGTACAACCTAACAAACCCTGGTACCGAGTCTATATTGATTTTTTTGGACCTATTAAAAATTTTTATGGATTAGTAATTATTGATGGGTACTCTCGCTGGTTAGAGATTATTAAGGTGAAAAACATTAATGCGACTACCACCATTATGGTATTAATTAATCTTTTTTCCAGATTTGGGTATCCAGTAGAATTGGTATCAGATAATGGACCAGCTTTTAGGTCTGTTGATTTTAATAACTTTTTAAAAGAAAAGGGAATTCTACATATATATACTCCTGCAGACCATCCTGCGTCAAATGGTATGGCTGAAAGAGCTGTACGATTAGCAAAAAATATGATATATAAATTAGGAGGCTGGGATGACATTTTGGATGATGTGTTGTTAAATTATCGCAACCCGAAACATGCGGTTACTAAGTCATCACCTGTTTTTAGATTATTCGGAAGGGAGTTAAGATGGAAATGGAGTTTTTTAAAAGACGATGACTGTGATAATAGACCCAATGTAAAAAGAATTAATTTCAGAGAATTAACATTAGGCAACTCTGTCTTTATTAAAGTGGGCTCCAATCAAGAATGGCGTGTGGGGATTGTCGTTGGGAGAATTAGTAACGTCATTTGGGAAATTCAGGTAGATGATAAGTTTCTCTTTGTTCATATTGATCACATTAGAAATTATCAATAGGAATATATTGCATTATATTTTTTTACTTTTATATTGTTGGTTACAAATATTAAAGCATCATACATATTCCATTTTTCCTAGTTTATGATTAATAAGTTACATTGTTAATAATGACAATAATTCCCCCTTCCCAATTGTAATTGTTTATTATATTCCAAAATATTGAACTGGGGGAAAAAAGGTTCAATTTAGAATAATTTGAAGTAGAATGGTCGCAAAGAATGTAATATAGGCTAATGAATGAGAATTTATACGTTTTTGAATATTTAATTTAATTTACAAAAGAAAAACAATATATTTTATTATATATAAATAGCATCGAATATAAGAAAAACAAGTGATACAATTGAAAACGTTTTCATAAAATCTCAATATATATATCTATTGTAAATCAATTTATGGTAAATAAATTGTGGCTAAAGGCTTCGTATATAAAAATACAATAATATATTATTAAGCGTAAAAAGTAATATCGATTAAATAATATATTAAGAAATTATATTAAGAAATAATACCGCACATGCAATATGCACTCCCTCCAAAAAAATATATAAAAAATGAATATTGAAATGAAAACTGAAAGAAACTACAATTTATAGGGAATAAACGCTCGCTTGACATGCGGGAGGTAAATCTTATAATGTTACACGCGTAATAATGTTAAAATTTAATGTTACAATAATGATATCAAAATAATACCCTATACTTACATTAAGATTAACAAGGAATTATATAACAAATCATATATATATGGGGATAGTAGTAACTACAATTGGGAAGGGGAATTATTGTCATTATTTCTTTTTTTTGGAATATAATAAACAATTGTAATAGGGAAGGGGAATTATTGTCATTATTTCCTTTTTTTGGAATATAATATTTTCATTATTTCTTTTTTTTTGGAATATAATAAACAATTATAATTGGGAAGGGAAATTGGCACCATAGTTGTACATTATAGTTTTTTATGTAATTACCCTTACAAAAGGTATAAATTACACTATCGATAGGTACAATTCACACTATATGTGTCCAATAAACAATAAATATATTTGGAATAAAATTAATATAATGCATAAACAACAAAAAAACAATCATTAAAATATATGATAAAATTTGGAGATGGTGATAAAAAAAAATATAAGAAAAGCGCATTATCATAGAAAACAACTATAATTAAAGAACCATTATAGTCTAAATGAATAATTTTAACCTTAGAAAATTTAAATATTAAATGACATTACTGATCCTCTCAGTGACAAAATCCCCACGCCATAATTGATTGATGCTCACTTAGACAAAAACGGAGTTGCGTAAAGTTAATTCTCAAAATAATTCTTTTAAAATTAAGGTAGAATTTAAGGTTATAATCAAGGTCATTGTCATTGAACAATCAACCGAATCCTATTCGAAAAGATAACGGATTATAAAAAGTTACAACCCTATCTATTATCTCTATATAATTCACAACTTCATCCTTCGTAAGCTCAAACTCTTTAATGTGCAAGAATGACACCGGAGAACCAGTATCTATCATAAAAGAAAAATCATAATTATTAACTTGAAGGTCAATCATAATATCATTAATAAAATTAATTTTATTTCTTGGCCTTAAATTATAAGGGGTTTGTATCATCTCCGTCTTTTTGAAATTGTTGTAATTGCTGTTGTTGTTGTTGCTGCTGCTGCCGTTGTTGTTGTTGTTGTTGTTGTTGTTGCTGCTGTTGTTGTTGTTGCTGCTGTTGTTATAATTGTTGTTGTTGGTGTTGGCCTTAAAAGTCTGCTTGTTATCTTTCCAAGACGAATCGCCTTGCCAATCGGTACTATCCTCTCTTCTCCAAGAATCTTTCTCTACATATGTTTTATTATTATTAAACTCCAACGATTGAAACCACAATGTCCTCTATAATATTAATCTCTGTAGTATTTTCTTCAATCAACCTTTTTTTTAGTTTTTCATTAAGACAATTCAACATAAAAAGCACCGACAAAAATTCTGGATTGAGCCCCAAACCATACCCTTTCAGTCTATCGAAATACTCTCTGGAAGACTCAAGTGTGTCCGGTTTTGTATTGAACAACTCCAAAATACGCGTGATGTTTACATCATTATTATCTTCCACCATATTGAACTGGGAGAAAAATGTTCAGTTTAGAATAATTTGAAGTAGAATGGTCGCAAAGAATGTAATATAGGCTAATGAATGAGAATTTATACGTTTTTAAATATTTAATTTAATTTACAAAAGAAAAACAATATATTTTATTATATATAAATAGCATCGAATATAAGAAAAACAAGTGATACAATT
Source organism: Gordionus sp. m RMFG-2023 (assembly GCF_954871325.1). NCBI lineage: Eukaryota > Metazoa > Nematomorpha > Gordioida > Chordodea > Parachordodidae > Gordionus > Gordionus sp. m RMFG-2023. The sequence continues at coordinate 22,338,682 of NC_088775.1, forward strand.
GAAAACGTTTTCATAAAATCTCAATATATATATCTATCGTAAATCAATTTATGGTAAATAAATTGTGGCTAAAGGCTTCGTATATAAAAATACAATAATATATTATTAAGCGTAAAAAGTAATATCGATTAAATAATATATTAAGAAATAATAGCGCACATGCAACACAAAATAAGGAAATAATGACAATAATTCCCCCTTCCCAAATGTAATTGTTTATTATATTCCAAAATAAGCAAATAATGACAATAATTCCCCCTTCCCAAATGTAATTGTTTATTATATTCCAAAATAAGGAAATAATGACAATAATTCCCCTCCCAAAATGTAATTGTTTATTATATTCCAAAAAAAAAGTTAATAATGACAATAATTCCCCCTTCCCAATTGTAATTGTTTATTATATTATAAAATAAGGAAATAATGACAATAATTCCCCTCCCAAATGTAATTGTTTATTATATTCCAAAAAAAGGAAATAATGACAATAATTCCCCTTTCCAATTGTAATTGTTTATTATATTCCAATATTAGGAAATAATAATGACAATAATTCCCCCTTTCCAATTGTAGTTCCTACTATCCCCATATATATATTATTTTTTATATAATTCCTTGTTAATCTTAATGTAAGTATAGGGTATCATTTAAATAATGAAACCATTATTGCAACATTAAATATTAACCCTATCACTCATTTAACATTATAAGAATTACCTCCCGCATGCCAAACGAGTTCTTTCCTTCCCCATTTTTTGTACCATGTTGTGTTTTCAAGACTTTTATATATTTTTTTGGAGGTGGTGCATGTTGCATGTTCGCTTAAATTGTTATATTATCTTTTTATTCAATGAAATTAACATGTAAATAAATACATCTCTAGGCGATAAAACATATATATATTGATATATATTTTCATTTAGAATACCACTTGTTTTCTTTTGTATAACTATATTATCAAATAAAAAGACCACATCTTGTTCAATATTTTTCCTTAATTATGCAATACAAACACACACAATTTATTCTATAGTATTTATTCTTGTTCAATATTCCTCCTTAATTATGCAATACAATCTCACACAATTTATTCTATAGTATTTATTCTTGTTCAATATATACATGTTAATTTCATTGAATAAAAAGATAATATAACAATTTAAGCGAACATGCAACAAAAAGATATTAAATTTATTACATATATTGCAGGATGAATAATAAAATGTTTAATTTTTAAATTTATTTATAACTAAATAGATGGCGTTAAATACTTGAATGCAAATTGTTACCATGTTTATTATCAAAACCATTTATTAGTAAAATTTATTATAATATTAACTGTAATATATTTTATAACTGTCTAATACCTCTAAAAAAGTGGCATTTTATAATTTTTTATAAGCAACTGTATATAGATGATTATAAAATATATGTCTACTAACTTTTTATAAAGAAATCTCTTATACTTATTTGGACCTTGAAAATATTTTTAGGAATAGGTATGATAATATAATTTAAAAATAAATGTACAGTTTATTAGTCATTTTGAACTAGGCTAATTACAATATTAAATTTGTTAATTCAAATAATATATGATTATATATATTTAATTAGGGTTATATAATAATTTAAATAATAAAAATCAATTAAACTCTAACTGTTAAAGCTAAATTAATATTTAGTGAGTTATTGATATTATATTTTTAATACAGAATTTGATTGCAAGCTGACATAGTGAAAATATAATTTATATGTATTAATCATCTAATAAATAAAATAGTATTCATTTAATATAAATTTAATTAGTCTTATTAATTTCGAAATAATAAAATTAAATCTATATATTACTTAATGGAATTATAAAAGAAATCATTTAGGGGGCTATCAAAAAAATTATTTTTAGTTCAAGGGGATATTAAGGAGCCATTAAAAAAAAATTTGCTTCAGGGGGCTATTCAAACTTTTCAGGGGGCTCGAGCCCCTGCGCACCTCCTCCTAAGGACGCCACTGATAACTTGAATTTAATAATTCATTTTCATCATCATTAGCTATATTTACTACCTGAATATCATCATTCTCTATAAGTTTAAAATGTTTTATTATAAATTCTGAAGCTGAGCAATCTTACTCTATTAAATACTTTGACACAATTGTCAATTTTTAAAATCTTGGATCTAAAAGAGAAGCCAATACCTTGATAAATATAAATAAAAAATAAAAGAATACACTTATATATTATTACTTGCAGATTACAAAGATCTAACATGTCTAATGTCAAATCTATTTACTTAGGCATTTTCTTTGATATTTCTCGAATTCAAATTCAACCTCTGAGTTTTATATCTTAGAGCAGTAATAATTTCTATAATTCTTTTGAAAAAAATTTCCAGACTATGGATTTTTTATTATCCAGAGTTAGGATACTAAAATTATTTATAGAATTATTAAAGTAGATGCATCCATTTTAAAAATATGTAAATAATGGCAGCTTTTGGAATTTTAGATTGTTGATTGATTGAATTCTATAATGACGTCGATATAATTATGATTTTAAAATAGTAGAAAATAAAAATTCATCGAAATCCTGATTGACATTAAAAAATTACAAGAGTGATGTTGACCAATTATTAGAATAAAAGAGTAGGAAGAAATTTCTGTGCGGGCCATGCGCCGTCGATATAAAAATCGGTGGCACGTCGGCGTGATTTTCTTAAACGGCGGCGTTTTCGGCGTAGGGCGCACAGGTCTAAGTATATCGCATATACAGCCATTTGGTATTAATTCATTATTGTGCTGCCTCTATTCGGTAACTTTGGTTTTGGTCAAAATTTACAGAGACATTATCAGCGCAGAGAGCTGACATGCAAATCATTGATAACCCTGAATCAGCTATATTTACCATTATGTGGCTAGCTACATCGTTGGATTTTTCACTATCCGGGGAAAATTTTTTAACAGTTTTATTGAAATGTTCTTATTCTTGTTGAAATAGCGAAGGATCGAAGGAAATGTTTTAATATTTCCCTTATTAGATGAATCTGTTAGAATTGCATATGGATGCCCATCTTTCAAATCATCTAGAATTGACCTATAGGATTCAGGTACTAAAACACTTGTGCTCATTTTTGTTCTGCCACAAGTAATGTTTGCACTTATATTGGAGTCGTTAAATATCAAGAGAAAAAGATTCGACCCACATTGTGATGATATAGCTCTGTGAATGTTGAACTACATATAGATGTATACTATTTCCGCAAATGTAGTTGCATCTGTATTATTTATTATTTTTGAGAATATTTTTGTATTGTAATCGATGATATACTCCCCTGTACTGACTTATATGAATGAAATGATGTTGATTAATTATTGGATAAAAATAAAACAGGATAGAAAGGAATTTACAAACTAGACATGTTTTTCGAATAAATATTTAAAATTTATTTTAAAAATATAAAAATAATCAATAAATGTCTCTCAAAATTATTATTTATGTAATAAAAACGTTAAAATACTCAAAAAAAAATTGCGGGAGAAATTAGAAAATTGCGGTAGATTTTTGCGGTATATTTCCAATTGCGGTAATTTTGCGGGAAAGAGATGTCTGCGTGTAAACTAAAAAATTGCCGGAGTCTCCCGCTGATGGGGGGAGACATGACAACCCAGCTCATGATGACAAAATGTTAATTTAGCATTAACAGTTGAAGCTTAATTTATTTTTATTATTTAAATTATTTTATAACCTTAATTAAATAAATATAATTATTTATTAATTGAAAATTAACAAATTTGATAATGTTATTGGCCGCGTTCAAACCGGTTCAAACTCACTAATCAACTATATTATTCATTTTTAAATTTAATTACCATGCATCGTCCTAAAAATATTTCCAATTTCCAAACAAGTATAATAAATTTATCTATAAAAAGTAAATAGAAATATAGTCGATAATCCTCTATCTATATTATAATTTTCCGATGTCTTCACTACGTCATCGTGACGTCATGTCATGTGTCATCGTACGTCATGTCATCGGTACGTATTTATTTATTTGTTGATTTATTTATTTATTTATTATTATTTTCATTATCTATACAAACAGATGAGCCTATAATTTCAGTTAACTATACAGCTGTAGGATACCAAAGTAAAACCTTAAATATTATTTTAATTTATCTTTAGAAAATTTTACAAATCATTTTCATTATTGTGCAAATGCAAGTTCTCAAACTAAGAAAGTTTTTATATACATATTATTTATTATCATCCTTTAACATTATATACCTTTTTAATAAAGCTTCCATTTCATATGCAAGTATTGAATATCAAAGTAAAACATTAAATATATCTTATTTACAAAATATTACAAATTATTCATATTATCATTAATATTTTATAAAGCTACCATTCAAAAAAATACATTTACTCAATAAAATACCAACAGTCAAAACAATTATTACTCAAGAAGCTGCTATCAGTGAAAATACCAAATGTAAAATACAATATGCATATAATATTTTCATTATATCAATTATATTACAATATTCAAAATTAATTTTCTTATTTATTTTACTTTTAAATATTTAAATTTCAAGATTTATTTAAAAAAACCATTTTATTATATTATATAAAAATAACCTTTTATACTCTAATAAATATTTGTTATATTAATGATAAAGCTATATACCATAAATATCATTTACAACATTGTAAAGGGAGGGGAATTTTAGATACACATTTTATTAATGATGATTATTTTCATTTTTGTCAATATGTTGTTAGGCGGATTTAGCAACAAGGATGTGCCCTACCACCTCCCTTTTTTCACTACTACTTAGTAATATGATACATAATATTGTCATTATAACAATTATATTACAATATTTAAAATTAATTTTCTTATTTATTTTATTTTTAAATAGATCAATTATCATTTAAATTTAAAGATTTATTATTTTTTTAAAAAGCATTTTATAAATTTATAAAATCAAAATATAATAATAACCTTGATCATAATACAGACAAAATCATTTATTTTTATTTCATGGATAACAAATGATGATGCAAACATTAGTCATTAAGCATTATAAAAAATAAATTGTTAGAATTGTTGCAAACACAATTTCTATCCATATTTTTCTCCATAACTTTATTTTAGGAGTTATCTCCAATAATACGAGGTAAGATTTATTATTTCTTATAATAATATTAGGGCAGACATGATTTTGTCATGATTCTTTAATAAGGGTTTGCCCATTTCCCAGTTATTATGAATTAACGTGTTTCTTTGTATGTGTACTAGGAGTTAACCCGTAGACTAATAGGTAAATCGGAGATTTCCCCTTCATTAATTAGAAATTTAATATCTCCGGGTTTGGGAAAATATTTTCAAAATTATTATGGGTTGGGCTGGGCTTGGAAAATTCCTCAAAATTAATATTGCCATGGTTTTCAAAATTATTATGGATTGAGCTGGGCTTGAGGAAATTTTTAAAATTATGATCTTGGATGCTTGGAAATTTTTCATATTATTTTGTATGTATACTAGGAGTTAACCTGTAGACTAATTGGTAAATCAGAAATTTCCCCTTCATTAATCAGAAATTTAATATCTCCGGGCTTGGGAAAAATTTTTCATAATTATTATGGGTTGAACTGGGCTTGGATATTTCTCAAAATTATTATGGGTGGGACTGGGCTTGGAAATATTTCTCAAAATTAACATTGTTTGGTTTTCAAAATTATTATGGATTGAGCTGGGCTTGAGGAAATTTTTAAAATTATGATCTTGGATGCTTGGAAATTTTTCATATTATTTTGTATGTATACTAGGAGTTAGACTAATTGGTAAATCAGAAATTTCCCCTTCATTAATCAGAAATTTAATATCTCCGGGCTTGGGAAAAAATTTTCAAAATTATTATGGGTTGGACTGGGCTTGGAAAATATTCCTCAAAATTATTATGGGTGGGACTCAGTTTGGAAATATTTCTCAAAATTAATATTTAGTTTGGTTTTCAAAATTATTATGGATTGAGCTGGGCTTGAGAAATTTTTTTAAAATTATTAAGGTCTTGGATGCTTGGATATTTTTTCCAAATTTTTTGTATGTATCCTATAAGAGTTAACTTGTAGACTAATTGGTAAATCAGGGATTTTTCCTTCATTAATTAGAAATTTAATATCCCCGTGTTTGGGAAAAATTTTCAAAATTATTATGGGTTGAACTGGGCTTGGAAAATATTCCTCATATTGGCTTGGTTTTCAAAATTATTATGGATTGAGCTGGGCTTGATAAATTTTTTTTAAAATTATTAAGGTCTGATGCTTGGAAATTTTTTCCAAATATGGTGGACTTGGATCTAGCTTGGGATTTTTTAATGTTAAATGTTAGTCTTATGTAATCAGTATTATTTTTATTAAGAATTTTGATATGTGCCAAAAGCTAATTTAAATATATTTTGACTCAATAAATAGTTTTCACTCTTAGTGCTAATGGGTTTTTTTAAAAAAAGGCAACATCTATCGTAAAAGAACGAATAAAATTCTCATTCCCCCTCATTTTTGACGGGTTATCTACTAGTTTTATAAAATTGGCTAATATTAGGTAAAATGCCACTTTTACAGACATATTTGACAGTTATAGATATAAGTTTAATTTTATTAAACTTTACTAACCAATGCTTTTAATAATTAATATAAGAAACAATTTGCATTCAATTCTTTAACGACATCTATTTATTTTGAATAAAAAAATATTATTAAAAAATAATTATCATATTATTCACAATGGATGTAATCCTTATAAGATATCTTTTTTTTCCCGTGTTTTTAGAGTATATTTTTGATATTATTACAAACTACTATTATTTTATGACATAATATACCAGCTAGAGGTGGTGCGACATTAATATATAAAATGTTAATTGCTTTCATTATATCACTCTGGTCCTTATTTTCTAGTTACCAAATGATTCATTTCCATCAAGGCATTCTTACCGTGTAAATGGCTTCAATATATTTGTATAATTATTTCTACTAAATATTCTTAGTGTTTTATTTTATCAATTTATCTAACATAATAAACATTGACATGATTTTACATTGTGAGTGTCATGGCTATCACTGCAAATTAGCCATCATCTATTATTTGTGTGGCTATGTAATTAAGAATATTACTTCTGCTGCTGAGAGCATTTGATTGCATAATTACGAGTAACAATAGCCAACTGTCTAGTCGTTTATATATCTTTAAAAATGGAAGAATCTATTAGAAATTTAATATATCACAATAATTTTCTCAATTACTTATCTAGCTTCCATAATGTAATCTAAGAGCTCTAACCACCATATAATTTTATAATTTGGATTAGTGGTTTATATCCTCTTCTTCAAGAATTATTGATTTGGTTAGGGTTAGAAATTTTTCCTTATTAGCCTCTATGAAACATTGCTTAAAATGTTCACATAATGTTATATTAGTTTCATGACCTTTTGTCAATGTAGATTGCTAAGAAGTATATTGCATTGTGTGGTTTTTAAAAACCATTATCAATTGAAGCAGTGTAAGAATTAATTAACCTTTTATGACTTGGAATTCTTCAGATGTAAAATTTTTTTATATCATTAATCGAAATTATTTAATATTACGTATCCCATGGTTTCAAGGAAAGTTTATAATATGTGATTTCTCTTGTCTGGACACTAACTCCCCCTCCAATTTTAACAAGGAAGCTCTGAACAGAGCTCAAAATTTAAGATCAGCAAATACAGCGCTGATTACTCAAATTACATATTCAGACCCATCATTTGCTCCACCTAAATACATATGGTGATTTGACTAAAAACTTTTTTAAAGACGTTGTCCGCCTAATCAGAAAAAATTCTGGGGAGCCTCGCATAGGTTTTTACTAAAGGCAGAGGATCGCAATAGCCATTCTTAAGGCTAATTATATTTGTTTTATTAATTTGATCTCTCCTGATGATTAAGTGAAGGAAGTTTTGAATAATTTTGCTGCTTTCGCTTTTATTTATTTTGTATTTTACATTATTTTATGATCTATGCCTCAATATCGTCCTTCTATTATTTTGATTTTTTTTGTAATCGTTACTAATTATACTAATTATATATTTTTCATTTTATAAATAAAAGATTGCATATGATTTTACTTTAATCTTGGATTTATTTATTTTTAGCATAAACAAATACATATTTTAAATATTTATTCAAAATTTATCTTTTTATAATGCTATAATATTGAATAAATACTATAATATAATCTTATTTTTTCGATAATAGTATCGTTTAAAAAAATAAATTTTTTCACTCATTAAAAAAAGAATTCATAAAATAAATGGATAAATAAAAAATATAATCTTAGAAATGTTTTGTATTGTTTTACTATTTATATGCATTATAAATGACAAAATATGAAATCCAGAATAATTGTTCAGAGTGTAAAGGCTAAAAGGTACAATCATTGAACCCAAAACTTTAAAATTTAATTTTGGTTAGTTGTAATATACACACTAGTTATTATAAATTTTATTTATTAAAAAAGGTCCATTTACCAAGCAGCAGAGTGGAAATACACATATTCCATTTTCGATTTTATGTAAAATTTATTTTTAGTTTCAAATATAAAATTTATCTTAGTGAATAAACTTATTCATAATTATCTACCTCTCAAGATTTGTGTTTCAGCCAATAACATCAGGATGGAAAAATATCATTCTGATAAGTTAGGCATGACTTTGAGTGTATCTGAAAATACTCAAAATCGGAAATCATTAAGCTTGGGGGATCCTGATAAGATTGATCCAATTATAATTGATGGAAACTGTTTTTTCCCAATGACATATATAATACATAGACTGACGATTCATTCATTAAAAGTGTACATCTGTATAAATCAGGTGGAGACGCCATTTATTAAAATTTTAAACGAGAGCGTAATTTATTTCTATATCTGATACAAACTTTATTAAAGAATTACCGGATCATCGAGATAATAAGGAAGAAGTTATCAATTTAATAGTATTTTTTAACATGAAAATAATTACTATATGTGTTACCAAAATGGCGGGTCCAGCTTTGACGACGCTTGAAAATGCATTTTAGTGAATGAATCGTCAGTCTAGGTATTAAATTTGTCATTAGTTTTTTCAGATATTTTATTAATAACAGCTTACTTACAGAACTATCTTAAATATTATTATAGATGTCTTAGCAAGGAAATCAGCGATGATGAGCAACATCGTGAAATGATCAAGACTGTTATGGTATCTTATATGCTTCATGAAAAACATATCAACTTCTTAGCGGATTCATAGGGGAAAACACAATGGATTACACTGTGAAAAAGAAAATTGGTTACAATGACACGTGGGCCATAGATATTGAGATTTCCTGAGCGGCTACATTGATTCAAACAAACATCTTCGTTTTTTAAATGACAAATGGCTTCTATTTGTTCAGTTATTTATTATTCCTAAAATAAAAAAATTTATTGGTTGTATCTAAAAATATAAATTATCATTATAGTATAGTTTTATCGTATAAATAATATATTATCAATTCATTTATAAACATAAAGTTTTTATACGTGAGGCATTTTTTATATTTTAATAAAAAGTAGTATATAGTCAACTAATTGTATTTGTGCATAAACAATACCAATTTATTTTAATGATTGCTTAAATCATCATATCACAGTTGGAAAAAACCACATAATGGGCATGATTAGGTGAAGTCTACTCAATCCCAAGCTCCAAAAAAACAATTATAACTGCCGAATAATCGAACAAAATTAAAAATAATTTTGCAAATATATACTTTACCTACAAATAATAAGTTACTAATAGAGCCATACAAAAAAATAAGTAATAACATTTTTTATACAACTAGAATATATATAGCCTCTTCCCAGGGGCGTCGCTAGCCTTCACAATCTCAGGGGTCTCAACTAAAAACATTTATTATATTATGCATACAAAATAAACTGGCATATAAAAAATCACATAATGCAATAATATAATTCTTAGCAACTTACATTGACAAAAGGTTATCAAACTAGTATAATTCTCGGTGACCATTTTAGACAATGTTTTATAGAATGGACTAATAAGGAAAAATTTATAGGCCTAAACCAAATCAACAATTTTTGTAGGAGAGAGTGTAAACGACCAATCCAAATCATAAAACTATATGGTGGTTAGAGCTTCCTCTTAGATGAAATTATGGAAGCTAGATGAGTAATCGAGAAAATTATTGTGAGATATTAAATTTCTAAAAGATTATCTTCCATTTTAAATGGTATATAAACGACTACACAGTTGGCCATTTTGTTTATCTAAAATATGCAATTATATGCTCTCTGCCGTTATAGTAATATTCTTAAATTACATAGCAACACAAATAATGTATGCTTGTTAATTTGCAGTAATAGCCATGACACTCATGATGTAAACTAATATCAGAATTTATTATGTTGGATAAATTGATAAAATAAAAACACTAAAAATCTTTGGAAGAAATAATTATGCAAATATATTGAAGCCTGGAGTTATATACACGGCAATGCCATATTAGAAATGAAGCATTTTCTAACTATAAAATAATAACCAGAATGATATGATGAAACAATTAAGATTTTATATTATTATATGATCTATATCTTAAAATAATAGTAGTTTGTAATAATATCTTAAAAATTTAACTCAAGACTGTTTTTCGAAAAGAGAAGAAAAGATATCAAATTTATTACATCTATTGCAGGATGAATAATAAAATGTTTAATTTTAAAAATATATATAACTAAATAGATGGCGTTAAATACTTGAATGCAATTTCTTATTATATTTATTATCAAAACCATTTATTAGTAAAATTTATTATAATATTAACTGTAATATATTATATAACTGTCAAATACGTCTATAAAAGTGGCATTATATCTAATATTTTACAAAACAACTGTGTATAGTAGAGGATTATAAACTATATGTCTACTTACTTTTTATAAAGAAATCTCTTATACTTATTTGGACCTTGGAAATATTTTTAAGATATGATAATAAAATTTCAAAATAAATATACAGTTGATTAATCATTTTGAACTCGGCTAATTACAATATTAAATTTGTTAATTTTCAAATAATATATCACTATATTTATTTAATTAGAATTAAATGATAATTTAAATAATAAAAGTCAATTAAATTTCAACTGTTAAAGCTAAATTAATATTTAGTGCATTATTGATATTATATTTTTAATACAGAATTTAATTGCAAGCTGACATAGTGAAAATATAATTTATATGTATTAATTTAATTCTAATCTAAAATAATATTCATTTAATAAAAAATTTAAATAGTCTTATTAAATTCTAAATAATAAAATTATATCTATATATTACTTAATGGAATTATAAAAGAAATCATTCAGTGGGCAATCAAAAAAATTTATTTTTAGTTCAAGGAGATATTAAGGAGCCATTAAAAAAAATATTTTTTGCTTCAGGGGGCTATTCAAATTTTTCATGGGGCTCCCTGCCCCCCCACTAGCGACGCCACTGCCTCTTCCCCCCTCCTCCGTGCCATGCTATAGAAATACATATTTTTTCTGTATTTATCATTATAAATTATTTTATGAATAGTAAAGAAAAATTTTTCTTGTCAGTTAAAATAATACATTATAATTTTATAAGGCTAATTATAAATTTTGACTATTGGTCATAGGTATTAAAATCTAAATATCAGTATTTATCCATGTATAATAATTATATTTTGAAAATAAAGTAAATGCCTGAGAAGTTGCAGAAGGCTTAAAATTTAAGAATCCAAAAATAAATAAAAGACTTTGAGATTAGGACAAAACAATTATAATTTTATAAATTAATATTTTTTTACTCGCTATTACGAAATCTGAAAGAGTAATTTCCACTCATTTTTGTTAAATTACAACTGACAAGGTTTGCTGGTATCCTTGAGAAAAAAATCGGCTTAATTTATGAAGGGTGGACCTTCATACTAGATAAGACATGATAAGATTGCATAAAATCTATCAGGAAATGGGCGATACTTTTAGATTTACGAAATATTGGCAAATCGGCATTTCGCCATTATTACGACCAACCCAATGTGCTAAATAATATGGCTAGAACAACTACAATGATAGATATTAACTGTATATGGGATTCAAATTTAAATTTAGCTAAAGTTTTAGACCATAAAGTAATATATATTTTTTATCCTGTAGAAACTAAATTTTAGGGACGACATATAAGCAAAATTGGATTTTATAAAGGTGGTTATAACTTTCTTACGCCTGAAGAAACTCTTTATTTACTTATGAGGGTATATTTATTTATTCCATTTATTTTAAAATTAATATAATTGTTATTTTATAAATCTGGACTTTTAGGAAATTTGTCCTTTTATTAAATTGGGTATATTTAATTATGTAATATTTTTAGAGTAAACTAATTTTAAATTGGGATTTTGTAGACATGGATTTTTATGAAATTTGCCTTCTGATATTAAATGTGGGATTCAATAAATATATGGTATTTACAGAATTAAAATCAATTGGTTATATTATTAGAAAAACCAAGTATAATTAATAATATATTTTACTTTCATAAAATCTTAGTTCTATTGAATGTTTTATGAATTTTATTTCCCAACCTGCTATTGTTGACTTAAAAGCTTCTATATATCTTCCTAACCTTGAATCAAAGATTCTTATCTATTACAAAAGACATATATATTCCATGCCAAAAATTAATTATGAATTTACACAACTATTGGAAAATATACCAAATATTATGCACTCTCAAAATTTAATTAAATTTTTGCCTCATGAAAATATTTTATTATATCCATTCACATGTAAAAATGTTATTAGAAATAATGGCTTTGTAAATCAGTTAACATTTGTACAAACAAAATATGTAAATAATTTAGAAATAGGATTGTTTTCATTTCAAAATAATTTGATTAAATATTATGATCCTGAAAATCTTATATCATCTTGGTTTCAATATAAAAATGCCTATACTTTTTTAAATAAATATTTCAATAAAATAACTCAATCTAATTTTATAAGCAAATACCATTCATTTATAAAAAAAGAATATATTGATACTGAAATATATATTTGTAATTTTTTTAAAAAAATTTGTCTATATAATCCCACCAAATCATTTAAAAAATCTGCAATAAACATACCACCCTTATATATTTTATTTTTAAATGAAAACTTTATTATTGAAACATTTTTATTATCTAAATTTCTAAATTATGCTAAAAAAGTGGGTTCTGAGTTTTTGTTAAATTATACAGACAAAAATACTTTTCAACATATGCATTTTAGATTTTATCAAGAATAATTTTAAATATTTAATAAATATAAGATACAATTTATGTACACATAATTATCAGTGGTTCTTATTTAATTGGTATAAGTATATAAAGCCAATTATTCATAGGGATGGACTGGCAATGCTATTGCCTTGTGGGCATGAGTGGCCTCATTTTAATGGGGGCTTTGCCCCCATACTCCCATTTTGCAGGCCTTCGGCCTGCTTTTATTGGCTTCTTTGAATTACATATTTTTTAATACCTCTTATTTTTGAAAATAGTTCAAGCAATTTACATTTTTAAAGCATGACATGATAATCATATATTTTATTTTTAAAAATTACACATCTAAAATTATTCATTGCACATCTAAAAAAAATATTTATTGTACATCTTCTCAGTTTTATGGCGATTTCCAGGTTTACTGGGTAGGTCAGTTTTCCCTCTAATTTTTCTTTTCCATTTTTGACGGTCCTGAGCATCAATATTTATAAGATTCATGCTTCTCATATCTGTCGCTATCACATTTGTCCACGTCATCTTGGGTCTTCCTCTAGGTCTTGATCCTCCTACTTCCATCATTGTGCATCTCTTTACCCAGTTATCTTTTGTCATACGTTCCACATGCCCAAATCATCTTAGTCTATTTCGTTGCATTACCATTCTAATCATTTCTATACCCAATCTTGCTCGCAATTCCTTGCTAGTTTTTCCTTTCTCAGAGATACCCCACAGCATCTAATCATCCTCATCTCTGTTCTTTCTAATTTGGCTTCGTGAGTCGCTTTCATTGCCCATGTTTCGCCGCCATAAACTAAATAACTCACACAACTTACGTAAACTTTCCCCTTTAACTTCATAGAGACTTTTATTTGTAAGAATAGACATCTCTGAACTTTTTCCAAGCTTGTCTGATCCTTGCAACAACGGCAGAATCTACACCACCATCTGCGTTTAGCATATCACCTAAATAACAAAACTTATCCACTTTTTCTGGGGGTTACCATTTTATAGGTTATCATTATTATGTATCCCTTTCATGCATGTTCTACAAATAAAGGTCATTCTTTCTAACATCAAACTTCCTTTTTTCCCGCTACACCTATTATGTACTCATTTCTGCATCTGGTGCATTGGTTAGAATTTCTAGCAACTCCTTTCCCACATACACCACAAGGCCACTCACCAGATTCCTCCATTTTTAGATTTTCCCCACCAATCATTATTTTTGTCTTTGATGCATTCATTTTCAGGCCCTTTGCTTACATAGTCATCTTCCATTTACTAATTTTATCCCTCAATTCTTCCTCACTGTTTGCCATTAATACAAGGTCATCTGCATATAATAGCTCCCAAGGAAGTCCTTCACGCATTTCTCTAGCCACCACATCTATTTTGAATCTAATCGAGTAATTACGAATACGAATAATAAATTATTTGTTTTATCTAAATACGAATAATCATTTATTAGATTCGAATAAAACGAATTATTCGAATAAAACATTCGTAATTTTAATAAATTGTTTAATAAATCTAACATTTGTCATTTCTATTTGTTGACCTGCCAATCTGACAGGTGATGTGTTTGTGTTTACAAAAATTCTAGCACAAATTTAAAAATTTCTGAAGTGAAAATTTAAATTTTTATTTGCCACATTTTTTGAATCTCACGAAAAGTTTATTTTTTTAATCTCATAATAAATTATATTAAAAATTACACAAACCAGAGTTATATAAAAATATATTACATCTCTACAATAATTATTGTTAGCTAGCCTAATTATGTTAGAGAAGAATGCTTCTGATGAAATTATGTTTGATGTTAAAGATGAGAAAATTTCCTCACAAAAGAGAGTAATCATATGGGATCAATATCAAATCCTTAAAGACGGTGAAAAGGCTGTTTGCAATCATTGCAAGAGTATTATAAAATGTAAAGGCAAAACAAGATCTCCTCTTATTAATCATTATAATAGGTTTCATTCACACCTTGGTAAAAAAAATAATAAAATTGACATTTTTTTAAAGTCCACCAAATTCTTCAAAAAAAATTAATTTTAAGGATAATTTATTAAAATTATTTATAAATAATAATATACCTTTTAAAATTATTATTTCAAATGATTTTAAAAATTTTATAAGTGATCTTGATTGTTCTATAAAATCAATATTCTCCAATACTCTTAAATTACACATGTATAATACATTTGCAGAAAAAAAACAGTTGGTAAAGGAAATAATATCTAAAAATAAAAGTCAGATTAATTTTTCATCTGACATTTGGACTAGCCCAACACATGTTCCTTTTTAGGGCGAACAGCTCATTTTATTGATGATAATTTTAAAATAAATAACATAATTTTGGATGTCAGTCCAATAAATGAAACACATTTAGGTGAGTCTTTGTTAAAATAATTATAATTTAGAGAATAAATTTTTTTATAAAACTTTAGATAATGCAACTAATAATAAAACATTTATTGATACATATCTTTAAAATATCCATTAATAAAAATAGGGAACATCCGATACTTTGCCCATGTAATTAATTTAATTTCCAAAGAAATTTTAAAAATTGTAGATCCTTTAATTCTAAAACTAAGAAAAGTTATTAGAATGATTCGTAATTCCCATAATTAAATTTATTAAAAAATATATGTAGTTCCCTACACCCTCCCCTAAATTTTTTAAAACCAAAATTGGATTGTGAAATAAGGAGGAATAGCACCTACCAAATGATTGAACGGGGCTTATTGTTAAAGCCTGCTATAACAAAATTAGTTAATGAAGTAATAACTTATATTAAAATTAAAATTCTTCAAGAAAAACAAATATCAGAGGTAAACTAAAATTTATAATTAGGTAATAATATAATACTTTGATAATAGGAAGAATGGGTGGATCTTATAAAAATTAAAGCTATCCTATTGCCTTTATATGAATCTACAAATATGGTATGTGGGGAGAATTATCCTACTTATAATTTGGTTATACCTTATTATATTTTAATTCTTGAACATCTAAAACATGAAAAACCTGGTTTCCATAAATCCTTTAACAATAGTTTCAAATTAGCATGTTATAAATTGTTGGGCTATTATAATTTAACTGCCGATGATGCAATAATAACCACAATATTAGATCCCAGACTTAAATTAGAATATTTTAAATCAATATCTGTTGATTATGATAATGATGTATCCAAGTTAATGGACAAATTTAAAGAGATTTACAATAGATATACAGGTATTTAATTTACCCCAATTTAAATATGATTTATTTTATAAGCTCATAATTATAACTGTCAAACAAATAAGGATAAAATTCAACAAAACAGGCTAGACATTGTTTTTAAACAAAGTAATATTCAACTGTGTGAAATAGATTTTTATCTGAGTGAACCAAGAGCAAAGAGTGATACTGACCCGTTAATGTGGTGGAAGGCAAATGCATATCGGATCCCCATACTCTCGAAGGATTATCTATCTATACAAGGAACATCAACTGCTTGTGAAAGGCTTTTCTCAGTTGGAACTAATTTATTGTCAAAAAACCGCATGTCATATAAGGAAGAAAATATAAGAAAAACTCTTTGCCTTAAAAATTGGCTTAAATTATAAATTAAATTAATAATATACATTTTAATTTTGTTTATAACTTGATTATATATTATTTATTATCAGATTATTGATTACATATTATTATAATTTTTTCAAAATCAAATTTGTAATAAAAGAATTTGTCAATATATTTGAGTGTGATTTATTTTATTAAAAAAATTAATTCGAATCGAATACAAATAGTAGATTTTATTATTCGTACGAATTCAAATAGTAAATTATTTGATTCGTTTAAACGAATCGAATATGAATAATGCACTATTCGATTCGAATTCGTTTTTGAATAGGCCTAATGCAAGTATTGCACATTCAAAATAAGCTACTATTCGCAAAATACAGTTTCGACAAGCTATTTATAATTTGATCGATTCTTGAGGACGTTCATTTTGACTTTCGTCACTATATATTCTCTTCGATCGTCCTATTCGATCTTTTTACAGAGCATACTCAGATAATCTGGGAGCTATAAATATGAAAATGTTCCATTTAAATTAGAAGCCATTTTTATTGCTTTATTTTAAATCGATGTAATAGTTATCGATGATACAGAAGACTTAGCACTTTTATCATTTTCCATGCTGGTAAAATATTTAAATTTTTAGTTTGAAAATATAATGACATGAAAAATTTCCAAATTTATTATAACTGTGCTTAGAGTCTTAAATTAACATAAATTATCGATCAAAGACTGCACTTCTGATGAGGTTTTTGCCTCAAATGATTTAATATCTATTATAAATTGAAGTGCACTTATCGTTATTGGGAGCAATCTCTCTTCACCATATATCCATCTAAGGGCTTCTTCACGTGCCCACCAACTTGTCACACCTATTTTTTGCAGCCTTCTCAACTTATTTAAGCCAGATGAATTATTCTGTTTTACCCAAGCATCCATCCTTTTATATGATTTACCAAAGAAGTTGCTAGTCTTTTCAATAATCCAAATAAATTTTTGCCTTCGATATTATCGCATAAATCACATATACAGAGATTTAATATGTGACTAGCACCAAATATAAAAAACTACCTGGAGCCTCTAGTCTAATAAGAGCATGCAACCCAACAAATTCACTCCGCATATTTGCAGCACCATCAAATGATTCTCCTATTATATTTCTTATTTGAATTCCATTTTTAAAAGCATTCACTCAAGGTATAAAAAATCCTTTTCCAGAAGAATTTGCAACTTTTGTAAGTGCGAAAAGCCTTTATGTTATTTTGCCATTTATGAATTGTAGGCAAATAGTTGCTTGATCCGCTAATGTCTTAATAAAATAAATTAATCAAAACTTAGCTTTAAGGCCATTCCATGTCAAATCGATCAAAAAAGGCACTTTATCGGCCGATCCCTTTTAAAATTGTTAAAAATTTCTGGAATTAATTAAATAGGTAAAAGAATGAGAAAGCCGTTTATTTTAGCTCGCTAGAACACTTGGTTCTCGAGATATAGGGGCTCAAAGGTACAAAAAAGAGCCACTATGGAATCTGTAAAATTTTTAAAATGCTTATATCTCAAAAACTATTTACAGTAAAAAAATTATAATATATCATTTTGTAGGTAAAAAAATTCTCTAATGGGCTAACAAAGAATAATAAATATTGGCGCCATTATAGGCTTTTAACATCCGGTTTACCTAAATTGCTTTACCTGTATTTTTAAGCAAGATAGTGAGTTTGTTTTCGAATTTTTTTTTTGCTTTATATTTAGAAACCTTTTATAAATATATATACGATGTCAAAACCTTGGCGACGCTATCGACTTTTCCGAAATATACATTTTTTTTACCAAAAATTGAAGAAGGCGCTAGTGGTTGAAAAATATTATTTTTAAAGAAAATGCAAATATTGATACGTTTATAAGAATTGTGATAAAATTTTCCAGTTCTGCCCTCCTCCCACTATCCTTAAAATGTTTTACATTTTTTAGATCTCTACTTTGCTACTATAGCGAGCGAATGACTTATTAGCTCGATAATATATAACAGCTGCAGTAAAAACGAATATTTTATTAGGCATATATTAGATTATATTTTGCAAAATAAATTGTTTAAAACGATCTCTCTTTCTGCGAAATAATTTTAACCTGTCCGTATTTTATCGTCTGTCTACCAATAATAATCTGGATTTGGAGAGTGCAAAAACATGTATTCTAGGTGTAGATCAATTAAAATTTTATTCTATTTCACAGATGGACGTACAAAATATTAAAATGTTGCAACCCATTTCATCTACAGAGACATGCTTATTATCGCGAGAATCTAAGAAATATTTTACCCTGGATGGCCAAAAAAAATTTACCATTCAATTTAGATATGTTAATATGCTCTTCATGGCGAAAAAAATTAGCAAACATTCCTTATACTTTAAATGACAATGTGATGCAACTACAGTTGAAGAAATCGTATACACCTACCATGTAGTTCAACATTCACAGAGCTATCTATCATCACAATGTGGGTCTAATCTTTTCCCTATAATATTTAACGACTCCAATATAAGTGCAAACTTTACTTGTGGTAATGAGCAAGGCTAACACAAATGTTTTAGGACCTGAATTCAAGAAGTTAATTCTAAATTTAAAAGGTTGACATCCCTATGCAATTTTAACAGATGCATCTAAAAAGGGAAATATTAAAACATTCTTTTATCCTTCGTTATTTAAACAAGAATAAGGGCATTTCAATAAAACTGTTAAAAAAAATTTCCTCGAATAGTGAAAAATCCAACGATATAGCTAACCACATACTGGTAAATATAGCTGATTCAGGGTTATCAATGAGTTCCATGTCAGCTTTCTGCGCTGATAATGCCTCTGTGAATTTTGGCAAAAACCAAAGTATATTTATCGAATTGAGGCAGCACAATAATGACTTAATACCAATTAATTGCATATAACTACATAATTCTTGCAAGAAGGCAATGAATGTATTATCTGTGGATGTCGTGATGAAATGTTTTAACGAATTTAGTTCATCTAAAAGAGTGAATTAAAAGAGCTGGTGGAGTGGTCTGACTGGGAATGGGAGTTGTTGCGACATGTACCTAACAGGTGGTTATCATTAATACCTGCCATCGATATAATTTTAAAATTTTACGAACCTTTAAAAAAATATTTCTTAAATAAAAATTATAAAAGCTGCCTAGAATTTTGAAAAAAAATTTCGAGGATGAAATGGCAGAAGCATATTTAGGAATGGTTTCACGTGTAGGAAATCTACTACATGCTATTAATATTCATTTGCAATCAGAAGATTCTTCATTAATAAAGATTCACAAAATCATGCTACAGCTCTGTTCATATCTATAGTTAAAAATTGATAATAAATTTTATGGCGCTATTGCCAAAAATATTACATTAAAATGTTCAAATAATACTCCAAATAATATATTTTTAAATGAAGCAGATATTTTTATTAAGATAATTTTAGAATATTTACAAATTTGATTTTAATAACTCTATTTACAAATGTACAAATATTATGACCTTGGAACAGAAACCTTCAATTGATGGTTTTTGTAATTTAATAAATATATTAAAAATACCGATAGACATTGATGTCTTGTTTGATAAAATAGTAATTCTCTCTATTTTTTATGATTCGTCAGAATACTTAAAGTTAGATGGTCTAAAAGCATAGGAGAAATGGGTGGAATATTTTGGTAATAACGATAAATCCCCATGATTGGAAAAAATATGCGAGTATGTTTTTTCCTTAACTCATTCTAATGCCTCATCGGAGCGCATTTTTAGCCTGATGAGGACTGCCAGGAGAAAGGAGAGAAATCGGATTGCTTTAACAATATTAGAGGCCGAGCTAATTGTTAAACAAATAAATATATTTTTTACATTGTAAAATTAATATTTTGAAAATTGTGGAAAGAGCATTACAATCTCCTCAAACAAAACATCAATGTCTATCGGTATTTTTAAAATATTTGAACATTTTAATAAATTTTTAGTAATGGGGCCATAAAATTTATTGTCAATTTTTAACTGTAAATTATGAACACAACTGCAGCATAATTTTGTGAATCTTTATTAAAAAATGATTCTTCTGATTTCAATTTTATATTAAGAGCATGTAGTAGATTACCTACATGTGAAATAATTCCTAAATATACCTCTACCATTCATTCTTGAAATTTTTCAAAATGCTAGGACAGCTTTTATTATTCATTTTTGAAATATTTTTTTAAAGGGTTTTAACATTTTAAAATTCTATCAATGGCGGGTATTGGGAACATGTCGTAACCAATATTGGGCTGACTCAATTCTGTAAATACACTGGTTTTGTCAAATTCACTGAGGCATTATCATATCAGAAAGCTGACATGCAATTCATTGATAATCCCGAATCTGCTATATTTACCATTATGTTGTTAGTTATGTCTTTGGATTATTCACTATTTGAGGGAAAAAAATTTAATGGTTTTATTGAAACGAACTTAATTTTGTTGGAATAGCGGAGGATCAAGGGAAATGTTTTAATATTTCCCTTATTAGATGCATCTGTTAGAATTGCATATGTATGCCCATCTTTTAAATCGTCAAGAATTGACCTCCTGGATTTAGGTTCTAAAACATTGATGATAGGCTTGCTCATTTTTGTTCAACAAGTAAAGTTTTCATTTATCTCGATAGGGAAAAGATTTTGCCTATATTGTGATAAGCTCTGTGAATGTTGTACTACATGATAAGTGTATACCATTGCCGCAACTGTAGTTCCATCTGTATTATTTCTTATTTTGGAGAATATTTTTGTTTTGCAATAGATGTAGATACACTCCCCTACACTGATTATAATAATAATGTAATTGAACTATAATAAATAAAATAATTAACATTGAAATAAGTACAATATTACCTTCCTATGTATTTAAACGTGATACGTGATAATTAAGCGCCTATCCTTATAATGTTATTCACAAACACACGGTAGATTTCCAATTGCGGTAGTTTTAAAATATATTTTTTACATTGTAAAATTAAAATCGCTTGTTTTTTTTTATAAAATTAATATATTTTAATAAATCAAGATAATAGATAGTATTTAAAAATTTTTGTCTCGTACTATAATTAACTATTTTATTTTGAAAAATAATTACTGACTTTGTATTATAAACTAATTATTATAAAAATAATAGGCGGATAATTAAGTCAATTCAAAATCCCTGCCGAAAAAAATGTTTTTTTACCAATTTTTATATTTCTACCACAATTTTCATATTTCTCTCGCAAAATACCAAATTTCTCCGACAATTTGAAAATTTTGACCTGGCAGCCCTGCCTATGGGTCAGACATTGACCTAAAACAAATTTTTCGGCAGACCTGGGCTCAGCCTGATCAAAAAACCAAGGCCCATGAAAATCTGATTTTGATTGTATTTTTAAATTCATTATAATTTTTTAAATATTTCGTTTCAATTCTCAACTACCAAAATTATTATGATCTTTCATTGAACTTGGAAGAATTTTTTCAAAATTATTTATGGCTTTGTAACTTGCTTGGGAATTTTTTTTAATATAAAATATTAGATATTATAGGTGATTAGTAATATTTAACAAATAATATTGATATTATCAAGTAAAATCTTTAAATATATTTTGACTCAAACCATAGTATTACACTTATTTTTAATGGATTGATCCTGGCTGATGGGAGGGGAAGGGGAAAAGAAATTGGATATTATTTTCAAATAACAGGTACCAACTTCATAAAAGTAATAAAAAAATTCTCATTCCCCATCATTTTTGACAGAATATCGATTAGTTGTATTATGATTTATAGATTAGGTTAAGTTTTTTGTAAATTGAATCCTTTATATTTTGTCCAAAATTTTGAATCAAATATTTTCTTGGACTATTGTATTTTATATGAAAAATTAATATAATATATATACAAAAAATTAAAATAGAAATACTTTGACGAATACTTTTTGCATAAATAAATACTTTAATTGCACAAACATTTAAATTAATATTATTTTAACAAAATTGATATAACGATGCTTCAGGTAAAGTAATAAACTAGCCTTTACAATCTCAGGGGGCTCAAAAATTTTTTTTTAATTATTTTCAAACTACCTTTTTTATAGCTAATATTTTAATTAAAAATTATTTTTTAAAAAAAAATGAAAAATACCATTTTCTGAATCTCCTTAAAAAAGTTAAACATGATTCTGTATTCATTTTTTAAAAAATAATGTATATTGACAGAGGGCGCGCAGTTTAGTCAAAAAAAAGAAGTGTTTTTTCAAAAGCCCATAAAGTTATAAAAAAATTTAAATATAATATTAACATTTTTTGATTCCTTTTAATAAGCTATATATGATTCTGCGTTCATTTTTTTAAAAATTAAGCTTCTTTGATAGGGGGCGCGTTATTTAGTCATGTAAAAAAATTATTTTTTTTACAAATTTTACTTTGTTACTCATCTTATAAATATAAATACGATTCTATATTAATATAATTTAAATTAAACTTCTTTGATAGAGGGCGCGCAGTTTCCGGGGGCGTGTATTTTACTCATACCCTTCATATCCTTATTGAGAATTGCTGTCTGTCATCGTATTGCTTGTTTTGTTTAATAAAGTTACTTCTCAAAAAGTGGCACACTATTACAAAACTATACATATTTAAAACAAATACAAATCAAATAATGAATTATTTGGATTTGATTCTTAACAAATCAAATAATCAGGAGGGAACTGGCCATAAGACCAGTTGGGTATTTTACCCACGAGGCCGCGAGAAAATGTCGATTTTTGAGGCCGATCAGAGGAAAATATCAAAAAAGAACCGATTAGAAAAAAAATATATTACTATGTTTACATTATTTTCTCTTATCATTTATTTATTTTAATGATATTTATATTATTTGAATATCACTTTTTTTAAAAAATATATACTAAATAATCCCCCCCCCCCCTCCTTGAGAATTATGTCGTTTACTATATTTTAATGCGTAAAATATCAATAGCGTCGCTTGACGATACATCATTACCACGTGCTTTTCTTTGTTTTTTTTTCAAATGAAGCGAAAACGCTTCCGTTTGAGTTTGAATAGAGTGAAGGGGCCATTCCACGTCAAATCACGATTCGGCCGACCCCTTTTAAAATTGTTAAAAATTTCTGAAATTATTTAGATAGGTAAAAGAGTGAGAAAGCCGTTTATTTTAGCTCGCTAGCACACCTGGTTCTCAAGATATAGGGGCTCAAATGTACAAAAAAGAGCCACTTTGGAATCTGTAAAATTTTTAAAATGCTTATATCTCAAAAACTATTTATAGTAAAAAAAATTATAATATATCATTTTGTAGGTAAAGAAATTCAATATTGGGCTAACAAATAATAATAAATATTGGCGCCATTATAAGCTTTTAACATCCGGTTTACCAAAATTGCTTTACCTGTATTTTTAAACAAAATAGTGAGTTTGTTTTCGAATTTTTTTTATTAATTTTTATTTAGACACCTTTGTTAAATATATATGGTGAATTCCATATCAAATCAACCAAGGTTTCAACCCGACCCCCTTCAATTTTTCTTAAATTTTGTATACTGGTAGTATATACTATAACTAAGAAAAAAATGAAATTTTACTTTCCAACACTGTTTACCCGCTAAAATATGGCCTTTTAAAGCGCGGAAAAATGGTACATTTTTGACAAAATGCACCTCTTATTTTCAAATATCTCGAGAAATAATTATGTTAAAAAAATAATTTAAATTTTATTTTGTAGCTTAATAAAAGTTCTTTAAAATGACATTAAAATAAATATGATAGATATTTTATTAATATCGAAAACCGGATGTGTAAAACCGGAAATGGCCATAGAAAAAAAAGGTATTTTTTTTTAAATTTATTTTCTATAGATAGATATCACATTGCTTTATATTTGTACAAAATCCTAGACTGGGATCAACATGGGTTTAGGAGTTATCACTCTTTATATGGCTAAAATTGAACAAATTTAACATTAATATCATCATATTTTAATTTAATGAATAGTTATGAAATAATGTTAATTTAAAAATTATGTCTAAATGATAGGCCCTTACTTTTTTTATCTTTATAAGGTCATTCTAATTATACTGTGGAACTAGGTAAAAAAAAATAATATTTATATATAAATTTTTAGATAATTTCGGTTTTCTTATTTATGTTATATAAAATTTTGAGCATATTATTGGTTTTATTCGTATTTATATATTTAAATTTTTTAAGATTAATCAAGATCATTTTAATTAAGTGGTTATTGAGTACGCTCTAATGTATATTACACAAATAAATTTATTAAGTTTAATACTTGAAAATATAAGTATAATTATATTTGTATTTCTAGTTTTAAGTTTTACTTTAGGACTAATAGTAGGAAGAAATACATCTTTTATAAGATTAGAAAATAAAGAGCTAGAAAAAATTAAGAATGTTATAAGAAATGAAAATAAGATAAGTCAATTGGATAATTTTAGGTCAGTCAAGTGTTACAGTTGTGGAAGATATGGACACATTTTGAGGCAATGTGAATTAACCGAACATTTGAATTGCGCGAGATGTGGACGTAAAGGATACATAGTTACCAATTGTAGAAGTTTCTTAGACAATAATTTAGTGTTTAAAATGTGGTCAAAGAGGACATGCTCAAGAAGCTTGTAACAAATGACTATATAAAGATAAGGATAATTTTATAAATTATAATTTTAATAGTATATCTGATTTTTATAATTTTAGTTATAATTTAGGAATAAATGATAATAATATTGATTTAAAATATATGAATAAATATAATATTGATTTAAAATATATGAATAAATATAATATTGATGATAAAAATTTTTTAAAGGAAAAAGTTGAAATAGAAAACGTACGTAAAATTGATTTAGAAAAAATAATTAGGAAAAATAAATGTCCGAGGATTAAAATAAAAATAGGTGAAATTGAAATATGCTTTTTATTGGATACAGGAGCTGAGATTAGTTTAATGAGTGTGAAAGATTTTTATAAATATTTTTCAAAAGAAAGATTCTGTGCAAAGAGAATAAAAATTAGACAATTAGACGGTAGCATGGTTAAAATTCTAGGTTTTTATGTGATAAAATTGTTAGATATAAATAAGGTAGTTAAGTTATGGATTACAACACTAAAGATGAAGTCTATTTTAGGTTGGAATGACATTAAGAAGATAGGTCCTGAATATAATTGGTGGTATTTGTTTGAAAATGTCCGTGAGAACAACAAAATAACGAAAGAGATAATAAGAAGTGAGGATAAAGAGAAGACTGATTTACATTGTTTAAGAGTCAAACAGGATATAGTTCTCGATGAACTCAAAAATCGAACACCAGAATTTTTAATTAGATATAGAAGTAACTTAGAAGAAAATAAGGAAACAAGAGATATAAAGACAATAGAGGTAAATACAAACAACAAGGAATTAATAAAATGGTAGAACTAAATGTTGTTGAGGATAATTTTAACAAAAAAATAAAGAATATTTTGAATAGATATAAGGAAGTCTTTAAAGAAGAATTAGGGACTCTTAAAGATTTTGAGGTAGATATACGATTAGAACAAAATTCGACCCAAATATTGCTGCAAAAGAAGATTGCCGTTTTCGTGGATTGAAGATATAGATAAAGAATTAGACAAATGGTTAAAAGAAGGAATTATAAAACCAATAGTGCATAGTGTATGGGCAACACCGTTAGTTCCCATAAGAAAACCAGATAACAGTTTAAGACTGTGTATAGACTATAGAGTATCAGTTAACCCGTGGGATAAACGAAAGATATCCATTACCTAGAATAGAGCAATTGCTGGCTAATTTAAGAGGAGCAACAATTTTTTCAAAGATAGATTTTTCGAATGCTTACTTACAAATAAAGGTGAGTGAGAAAACAAGTAAGATATTAACGATTACAACGCATAGATGATTATTTGCTTTTTGTCGTTTACCATTTGGTTTGAAAGTATCGGCTCCAATATTTCAAAGAACTATGGCGGCGTTATTTCAAGGAATAAAGGGAATCATTTATTATTTAGACGATGTTTTGATATCTGGTAGAACAGAAGAAGAACACAATACTAGGTTAGTTAAAGTGTTAGATATTATATTAGAAAATGGTTTAAAAGCTAATATGAATAAGAGGGTTTTTGGAGCAAGAAAAATAAAATATTTAGGACATATTATAAAGGGGAATGAAATTACTCCAATTGCAAAGAATATAGATAAGATAATGAATAAGAGAGCCCCAAATAATAAAAATGAAGTACAGGCGTTTTTAAGAGCAACGAATTATTATCATCGTTTTGTTCAAAATTTCAGAAATTGCCTCACCATTGTATGATTTATTAAAGAAAAATAAACGGTTTGAATGGGGAGAAGCACAGGAGAGAAGTTTCGAAAAATTGAAAATAAAGATGGTAGAGAAACCGATTTTAAATTGTTTTAATGAGAAATTAGATATTATATTAACGGTTGATGCATCTAATGAAGGTATAGGAGGAGTTTTATTACAGATGACCGATGATGTTGAGAAACCGATTTTATTTTTATCGAGACGGTTTAGTAGCACTGAGAAAAATTACTCCACGATTGAGAGAGAGGCTCTGGCTGTGAAATTCGGGCTAGAGAAGTGCAAAGAATATCTGATTGGAAGAAGGTTTATTTTATATACGGATCATAAGCCGTTGGTAGATTTATTCAAGAAAGAAAATAAAGAACTTATGATGTCACCAAGACTACAGAGATGGTTAATTTTAGGTAATTTCGATTTTGAGATAAGATTCAGAGCAGGTAAACAAAATTGTTTACCAGATATATTATCGAGATTGTTTAAAAAAGACAGTGCAAACAAGGATACAGTAATCAATAGTTTAGAATATATAGAAGAGGAGGAAAAATTAAATAGTAAAGTTATAAGAGCTTTGAAGATAGATAAAAGAGAAGAACCGATAACGTTCGAAAGAATATAGGAGATATCCATAAAAGATGAAGAATTAATAAGAATTAGAACTTGTTTGAAAGGAGAGGCAGAATGAAAAAGTGAAGTCAAAGCTTTTAAGAATATAAGGAATGAATTAAATATAGAAGACAATTGTTTATTGAGAGGATATCGATAGTGATACCGATTAAGTTAAGAAAAGATACATTAGCCGTATTACATTCAGGACATCAAGGCATAGAAAGAATGAAGAATAAAGCAAGAGAATATATTTGGTGGCCCAAGATGTATAGTGAAATAGAAGAATTAGCTAGAAGCTGCGAGACATGTAACATGTGGGATAATGTACCACCAAAGAATAAAGCAGATAAATATCTATTTATTACAGTATAAAATATTTTCGATTGCTGATATAAAAAAATTTGCGTCTAAAGAATTACAAGTATGTCTCATTGATAATAGTTTTTAAAAACCACATATTGCAATAATATAATTCTTAGCAACTTACATTGAAAAAAGATTATCAAACTAATATAACTTTCTGTTACCATTTTACACATTTATAAAATGGACTAATAAGGAAAAATTTATAGGCCTAAACCAAATCAACAATTCTTGAAGAAGAGAGTATAAACGACCAATCCAAATCATAAAACTATTAAGTGGTTAGAGCTTCCTTTTAGATGACATAATGGTAGCTAGATAAGTAATCGAGAAAATTATTGTGAAATGATACATAATATATAAACGAATACACAGTTGACCATTATTGTTTATCTAAAATATGCAATCATATGCTCTCAGCCGTTGTAATAATAATCTTAAATTACATAGCAACACAAATAATTTATGCTTGTTAATTTGCAGTGATAGCCATGACACTCATGATGTAAACTAGTATCAGAATTTATTATGTTGGATAAATTGATAAAATAAAAACACTAAAAATCTTTGGAAGATATAATTGTGTGAATATATTGAAGCCTTGAGTTATTTACACGGCAAGGATGTCATATTAAAAATGAAACATTTTGGCACAATAAAATAAGGACCAGAATGATATGATGAAACAATTAAGATTTTATATATTGTCGCACCACCTCTATTTGGTATATTATATCTTAAAATAATAGTAATTTTTATAAATTTCAAAAATACACTTGTATAAAAAATTTAACTCAAAACTGTTTTTTGAAAAAGAAAAAAATCCTAACGTAAAAAAGAAAAGATATCAAATTTATTAATCTATTGTATGATGAATAATAAAATGTTTAATTTTTAAAATTATTTATAACTAAATAGATGGCGTTAAATACTTGAAAGCAAATTGTTACTATATTTCAGAGACCTGCAGAGGTACCATTTGTACGGCCCAGCCCGGATTAAAATATTTTAGACCCGGGCCGGATTTTTTTTTCAAAATTTTTTTACGGCCCGGTCCGGGTTTAAAAATTTTAGGCCCGGCCCGAATATTTAAAAAAAAATTTGGGGGGCCCGGCCCTGCCTGGATTTAAAAAAAAAATTTTTTAAGCCCGGTGTAACGTGCTAGAATTACTCATGTATTAAAATCACTCTTTTTGGCCTATTTGAGTAAATTTAATACTTATTCTTCTATTATAATGTAAGTACATACCTGAGTAAGTTTTTACCTTAATAATGATATATTTTAAAAAATGTTTTATAATTTAATTTTATATTTTTTTTAACTTATCAATCAAAAAACATAAATTTTCTATAAATTAAAATATTCAAATTAACATTTAATTCAGAAATGACAATTGATAATGAAGATAGTAAATTAAATATTTGAATTTTATATAACTTTTTTAGATTATGAAGAAATTAAAAACTTCATATTATACAAAAAATCCCCAAATTTACTATGCGCAATGATAAATAATATCACCATACACACAATGAAGTTATTATGAACACTACTAGAAGAAAAGAACTTATTAAATCAGTTCACAATGATTGTGATAATAATATTGAAACAATTTTACCTGCTGGCCATTTTGGTATTAACAAGACTCATAAAAAATTGGCTGATAAGTAAAATGTCATCATTGTCATAAATAATATTATATTTTAGCTTCTGGTGGCCAAATATGATAGATGGTGTAGTCAAATTTATTAATTCTTGTGACACTTGTCAAAGGTGTAATACAAGATTTGATAAAACTACCAATGAGTTACAATCAATTCCTGCTAGAACAAAGGTAGTAAAATTTATTATATAAAAATAATTGATTTGTTAAATTTTTTATAGCTTTAGTCATTTTAACTGTATATAATTTTTTTAAATATATTTATTATTTATAGTCTTATTAATGGTATGACACTATTATATATATATGTGACACCTGTTTTTATAAGTTATGTTATTTTCACATATTGAACCATTTAAATTTTAAGTTAGTTTATTATATCTTCTATCCTTATTAGAAGAACCATATAAAGTGGTAGGTAAGCAAATTTATTAAATTATCCATTGAATCTTTTTACATGAAATATATGATATATCCATTTTAGTTTATATAGTAAAGCCTCTACAATTTCAGGTTATAATTTATATTAATTTTTTTACTTGACCTTAATCCCCATCTCTAACCTTTTAACCACTCTAAAATTAATTAACGAGATTAACTCTTTTTAATATAATATATATAGTATAACAATAAAATTTTTTATAAAAGGTATGGTCACAAATAGGAGTTAACATGTGTACTTTGACAGAAAGAGAGGATGGCTATAAATATATTGCAGTAGCTGTTGATTACTTCGGCAAATATGTTGTAGCCATGCCTTTAAAGGATAAAACAGCTAAATCAATATCGAAATTCCTTTATTTATTACTATTCACATATGGCAAGGCAAAAGTATGATTTATTTGGTAATAAAATATTAATTTTAGTTTTAAGATTCAAATTAATGATCAAGGACGGGAGTTTGTGAATGAAGTTAGCACTAATTATCACAAACTCATGGGGACCATGCAGAGGGTGACAAGTGCTTATCACCCAGAGTTGGGCAGGTCCTCCAGAAAAAGAATCTAGATACAGATACAGATTCTTAATAAAAAAATGAATCTTAGATACAGATACTAGTATATTTTTCAAAATATCAAAAAGATACAAGATAAAAGATGCTTGTATCTTTTACTAAATTAGAGTATTTTAAATACAAGATACTTTTAAATTATCATTACCAATTAAATTAGAATAGTTTATAGAATACAGTTTTTATTATTTATTTGTGAAGAACATAGCATACACATATAAGAATGAATATTTGCAATAATTAATAAAATATTTATTAATGAATTAATTATAATAAACAGGGATTTTAATATTAGTTTTTGCCCATTAATAGCTTAAACAGGGAAGGGAGAGTAATATATTTAATGGGAGTTGAAAATTTGCAAATAAGAAAAAAAAATTAAATCAAATGTTTTATTAGAATTTGCAGGTTATTTTCTGTGTTGTTTTAAATATAGCTTATATTCGGATAATATGGCTAAATGGCGTCTCTAAAAAAATATACTAGTTTTATTTATTCATTATATTTAATAAGTATTTATCCTTACTTGTTTGTGATATTTATGTATTTTTTAAATTAGTTTATTTTCTAATATGACTTATTAATTCTTGCGTTTGTAATAACATATATTTAAATCTCTTTTCAATTTTTTTAAATATATTTCTTGCAAAATCATTAATTATATTTCATTATTTTATAATTATTAAATACATAACAATTTTCTTTAATGCATTTTAAATTGATTAAATTTTGTAAATAAATACTGTATCAGTAAATATTCAAATAAAGTAACCCATGACCGGATTTTTTTTTTACTTATACCATTAATAAATAAAAGAATAAAGTTAAATTCCACCTTATTATATTTTTTTAAGAGCCTTTTAAAATTATCTAATGTTATATATCAATTGTAGCTTAAATATTTCCTCTAAGAACTTGCTAAAATAATTATATATAAAATATATTAGGGATGTGCCGATATTTTTTATCAAATCGGGCCGACTTCACCCTTTAAAATATCGGTTATCGGCTAATATTATAAAATTTGATCCGATATAAAATGGCTTCTTTAAGTTATAAAATTTTTAAAAAAAGTTATATCTAAGATCATTTATTTTTATAAATAAAATCGAAATCCATATTTATGTATATTTTTTTAATAATAATAATAATTAATAAACATTCTGCCATATTGTTATTTTTTTGCGCATTCTGTTTATTATAGTGTGCGAAATTCTCTTCAGAATCTGTTTTTAGTGAAGTTGGTGATATTGACAGTTACTATCGCCGCAAGCTGACCTCTGATAAATTGGAAATAATGGTATTTCTAAAAAGAAATCTTCGATATATTAATGTTAAATATTATTTTAAATATTTATTTCAAATTTCATAATATAATTGTTTATTACTTATTATATATATAGATTAATGGCTTCTTTAAGTTATAAAATTTTAAAAAAAAGTTATATCTAAGATCATTTATTTTTATAAAATCGAAATCCATATTTATGTATATTTTTTTAATAATAATAATAATTAATAAACATTCTGCCATATTGTTATTTTTTTGCGCATTCTGTTTATTATAGTGTGCGAAATTCTCTTCGGAATCTGTTTTTAGTGAAGTTGGTGATATTGACAGTTACTTTCGCCGCAAGCTGACCTCTGATAAATTGGAAATATTAGTATTTCTAAAAAGAAATCTTAGATATATTAATGTTAAATATTATTTTAAATATTTATTTCAAATTTCATAATATAATTGTTTATTACTTATTATATATATAGATTAAAGTTATAAAATTTTTAAAAAAAGTTATATCTAAGATCATTTATTTTTATAAATAAAATCGAAATCCATATTTATGTATATTTTTTTAATAATAATAATAATTAATAAACATTCTGCCATATTGTTATTTTTTTGCGCATTCTGTTTATTATAGTGTGCGAAATTCTCTTCAGAATCTGTTTTTAGTGAAGTTGGTGATATTGACAGTTACTATCGCCGCAAGCTGACCTCTGATAAATTGGAAATATTGGTATTTCTAAAAAGAAATCTTCGATATATTAATGTTAAATATTATTTTAAATATTTATTTCAAATTTCATAATATAATTGTTTATTACTTATTATATATATAGATTAATGTTATTACTTATTATATAAAAGTGAAATGTTATTACTTACTTATTATATAAAAGTGATTAATAAAAATATTTTATATTTTTATAGAATTGCAATTGAATTGAATATAAACTATAACTCATCATTATAATATATTTAAATGACATAAGTTATGGATAGACGTTATACTAATAAAAAGTATATTATAAATGAAAACCATTGGTATCTTTACAGAATACAAAATTAGATATGATATCGGATCGGTAATCTACCGATATCAATTTAATATCGGGAATATCGGATCGGCCTCCAAAAAAGTGGTATCGATACATCCCTAAAAAATATATATCCAATGATTTTGATTTGATATTCAACCATCTTCTATAAAAAATTTTAATAACATTTATCTAAGAGCGACTTAAGTATAGGTATTATTATGTTAATAATTATAAAATAAAAATGTATAATATACTTTAATATGTGTTGCATTATTCTAACTACAATATAAATTTTATTTTTTGTTATAATCTAATTTTATTTTATAAACGGCATAACCTTACTTTTTTAATATTATTTTACTTTTTTGTATTTCGTTTTATATTCTAATTTATATTTTAGAAAATGTATATATACCTTTAGAAAAGAAAAAGAAATTAGTTAATAAAATATATTTTTTATTTAATAAAGTTAATAAAACATATTTATTATTTACCGGCACTTAATTCATGTTACTCTACATGGTGCCTCCAGTTTTGGCAAAAGAAACTCGCCTTATGGAAATTTTTTTTTAAAAATAAAATTTTTTTCCCTTTGTAAATATGATTAATAAAAAAAATTATAAAATGGTACAAACAATTCTATATAAGATGGATAAAAAAAGGGTAAGTCATTTCAAAATTATTTTCATCAATTATGTTCGCCTTCAAACTACTAAATGTACCCCATCAAATTTCCATCTACGATATTTTATTTGAGTTAACTTATAATTCCGATGTCAACTTTTATAGGATAAACGGTACGGAGGATGTACTGTTTGAATTTATGAATTTAAGAGACAAGATAAATTGCTTTGAATTATTAAACGGGAAACACTATATTTACGGCGATAGTGATTTCATTGAATTAATTTGTATATTTGTTAAATCATAAATAGTTATACCAAAACTTGAATTAATAAAATAATAAATGTTATAATTGCTTATTTATGTGTCTTATTAATTAAATATGGAAATTAAACAAGAATTTACACATAAGATCCCTAAGTTAGTGGGTCCTCTTACTGAAATTTATTTAGACAGAATATTAAATTACTTTTCGACCAGTACATTATCGGACTCTATTAAAATTAATACTTTGCTTAATAATTTATCAGACGAAGTTTTTGACGACATTAAGGCAATTTGTTCTGATACCGATATTTTAGATCTTAAAATTGTGATTAAAAAGTTAACCTATCTTTTACCAGAGCTAAATTTAAATACTTTAATTAATAAATTTAATCTTCTTCAACAAAACTCATCAGAGAGTTTTATGCTGTGGTACATTAGAGTATCGAAACTTCATAAGAAATGTAATTTTTTGGACGATAGTAGATTAAAAGAGAAATTACGGACATCTACTTTAAACGATAAAATTAAATACAAATTCTCAAAAAATTTTGACCTTACATTGAATCAGATGGTGGAATTAGGGGTGAAACTGGACTCTAGTAATATTAAGTCTGAGGATAATGATATAAGTTATATAAATAATGATAAAAAGTCCGATAAAGATAAAAATTTTTGCAGTAGAAATGATAATAATTTTAGAAATAATTTTAGAAATAATTATGATAATAGATATAGAAATGGGAATTACAATAATAATTTTAGATACAATTATGGTAATAATAATTCGCGATACCACTATAATTATAACAATTATAACTATAACAATTATCGCTATAATAATAATCAATCGAATAATGGTAGAAATAATACATGGTATAATAATAATCAAAGAAAACAAATCCAATACGGTGACGGAAATCGTAACAATTACCAATCTTATTACAACAATTCAAATAATTATAGAGGTAATGATAATAATCAGAGAAAGCAAATACAATATAACAACAACTCAAATAATTATAGAGGTAATGATAATAATCAGAGAAAGCAAATACAATATAATAACAACTCAAATAATTATAGAAGTGGCGACGAAAATAATAGAAAGCAAATACAATACAATAATGATTACAACATGAATATTGAAGAAATTATTGAAGAGAAAGTTGATTCTACAAAGAACAAAGATGATAATGATTTTAATGTCAACAATTTATCTGGTGACGTGATTAATGACAAAGATAACGCATTTATGACTACTGTAAAAGTGAACGATGTTGTTACTTGTATGCAAGTGGACACTGGATCCAAATACACTATAATACCTCATGGTCTGGCTAAAAAATTTGGTATTAGAGATCTTAAGAAATCCGAGCTACAACTCACTGCTTATGACGGGAATTTAATCAAAATCATAGGAACTACTCAAGTTAAAGTGACTTATGATGGTATTTCGAAATATTTACAAGCGGTAGTGGTTGAATCAAGTAAAAATGCCTTGTTGGGACGTACGTGGATCAATGCTTTCAAAAATATTTTAAATAAATTTATAGCAAATATTGACACTAATTACGAAGATGAAATAAAAAAATTGATTAAAGAGTGTGAATCGAAATTAACTAATGGGCCAATCAACAAAGCAAGTGTCAAGTTACATTTAAGAAGTGATGCCCAACCTAAAATTATACCGCCTAGACGTATCCCTTATTCAAAAATTGATCTTGTTAGTAATGAACTCAAAAAATGGATACATGATAAAATAATTGAGCCGGTGAATGATGTCCGATGGGCAAGTCCTGTTACCGCTGTCTACAAAGATGATGGGAGCATTAGGCTTTGCGCTGATTTTAAGGATACTGTAAACCCAGCTCTAGAAGACTTTAGATACCCTCTACCACGAATTAATGATCTAATTGCTAAACTTTCGGAAGGAAAGAAATTTACGAAGATTGACTTTAAAAATGCTTTCTTACAGATTCCAATTGATAAAAGTTGCAGAAATATTTTAACCATATCTACGCATAAGGGATATTACCAATTTACTAGACTTCCTTTTGGGCTTAAGACCTCATCTGCAATTTTTCAACAGATCATGGATCAAATCTTCGGTGACATGGATGACGTTATATTTTATATTGATGATTTACTTATAACTGGTAAAAACGATGAAGCCCACCTTAACAACATAAAAGTATTTGATAGGATATCATCGTATGGGCTAATACCTAACTTTAATAAAAGTGTGTTCTTTAAAAACAAAGTGAGATTCCTGGGTCATGATATTGACGCTTAGGGGATTCATGCTAATCACGACAAAATTGAAGCAATAATTAATATGCCAGAACCTAAATCAGCTGCTGAATTATCAACATTTCTGGGAATGGCTGGCTACTATAGAAAATTTTTGAACAATTTTGCGGAAATTGCCGATCCTCTTTATAAGATTGTCAACAAAGAAAAATGGGCTTGGAACCTAGAACACTCTAAAAGTTTTAATGATCTAAAGAAGTTAATTAGTCTTCCACCTGCTTTGACATATTTTAACCCTGAATTACCTATAGGGATAGCCACTGACGCATCAAAATGTGGTTTAGGAGCTGTACTATTTCATATTGAAAAAGATGGTAAAGAAAAACCTATAGCTTTCGCGTCGAGAACTTTATTAAAATCTGAAATGAACTATACCAATATTGAGCGTGAGGTTCTCGCTATAATGTTCGCCATAAAGAGATTTCAGGAATATTTAATCGGCACAAAATTTACAATTATTACTGACCATAAGCCTCTAGTTCACATCTTCACCAAGGGTCTTAAGGATAATAGCACTATGTCGTTAAGACTCCAGAAGTGGAATATTACATTAGGAGGATATGATTTTAATATAAAGTATAAAGCCGGTAAATATAATGTTGTTCCTGATTGCCTTTTGAGATTACCACAAGAGTGTCGTGATGAAACTATTGAAAATGTAACCATTATAAATGAATATGAGGACTTACCTATTAACTTTGATCAAATCCGTGATGAAACTTTGAAAGATACGGAATTAAAACAAGTCATAAATGATATTAATAACAACAGACCTATAATGAATAATATTTATAAAAACATTGAATTGGAATTAAGTATAATTAAGGATTGTCTTTACAAAAGCAACAAAATCATAATTCCGTCTTCTATGAGAAAAACTATACTACAGTCATTACATGAAGGTCACTTGGGAGCAGGAAAAATCAAATCCTTAGCCAAAGATTACATGTGGTGGCCTGGCATAAATAATGATATCGTTATGGAAGTGAAGAGTTGTGACGATTGTAATATATATCACGATAATCCTATAAAGATACAGAAACCATGGGTTTCGGCAACCAAATCGTTTGAAAGGATACATATAGATTATGCGGGTCCGTCTTTCACAAAAAATTGGTTGATAATAGTCGATGCTTACAGCAAATTTCCAATTATTATTCCTGTTAAAAATATTACGACTAATGTTACCTTAAAAGAAATCTTTAAAACTATTTCGCTATACGGAATACCTGAAACTATAGTTACTGATAACGGCACTAACTTTACGAGTAACGATTTTGAAAAATTTTGCAACAATTTTGGTATTAAACATGTGCTTACATCTGCTTATCACCAGCAATCCAATGGCCAGGTTGAACGCATGGTTAGAACGTTCAAAACACATATGAAAAGGAATATTAAAATAGACCCAGATATCGCACTTAGCAAATTTTTACTTAATTACAGAAATACGCGTAATGATACTACAGGAGTTACACCATCACAGAGAATGTTTAATCGAGATATTAGAATTAAATGGGACTTATTAAAACCGATGGAGGAGAAGGAGAATAAAATAAATGTTACTTTACCACGAAATAGAACTTTTAATGTAGGAGATTTTGTTTGGTATAAAATACAAGGTGATGATAAATGGTGCAAAGGTATTATCACACATAAAGAAAGTGATATGATGTTCCAAATTAAGACTGAGAAAGGTATTTTGAGGAGACATTTAGATCAAATAAGAATTAGAAACTGTTTTAACACAATTATTAACTATGACTCAAAGGATTCTTTTAAGGAGGGAAGTATGGACAAAAATATAAAAATTACTGATTATAACGATATAACACCTATCTCTAGACCTGTTCGAATTAAAAAAAAACCTGCTTATTTAAAAGACTATGTAACTTAAAATATAAAATAAATGTTAAATTGCATAAACTAAATTAAATATTAAAACGCTTATATTAAAACGCAAAAAATTAAAACGCTAAAAATATAACAATCTTATTGATTTATCATTCTTCATTTATTCTTATGATAAACTATTATTTCTTATTCGCAACTTATTTATGATAATAACAATTTCGGAAAAATGATAATAACAATTGAGTACTATCAAACAAGCTATGATTAATGGAGACAATTTACGATATGGATATCAAGCTTGTGATTAAACAAACCAACGTGCAAAATCGAATTGATCAAACCAACGATTGGGACAAGCCAACGTTATGATGATTTGTGATACAACTTGATTACCAAAACGATAAACCACTTGGACAACAAACTCTCTATGACTTCTCCGATGAAATTATCAGAAGAGGGAGAATGTTGCATTATTCTAATTACAATATAAATTTTATTTTTTGTTATAATCTAATTTTATTTTATAAACGGCGTAACCTTACTTTTTTAATATTATTTTACTTTTTTGTATTTCGTTTTATATTCTAATTTATATTTTAGAAAATGTATATATACCTTTAGAAAAGAAAAAAAAATTAGTTAATAAAATATATTTTTTATTTAATAAAGTTAATAAGACATATTTATTATTTACCGGCACTTAATTCATGTTACTCTACAATATGTTTAATTAACAAAGTTTGTAGATGAGTTTGTTGAACCTGTAATAACTTTTTTACTTGTGCAATTTTGACATTCAGCTTGTACCTTGTTCTTTTTCACATGAATTACTTTATAAAATTTTCTATCTAGAATTTTAAGATTCGGATTTGATTCAGGAGAACCTATCTCCATAATTTCATCAAAGATTCTACAAATTAAAAAATATTACATATAAAATATATCCTTATCTTATTTATTTTTGGTGTTGTTATTTTTAATCTATCAATCTTTGTGACCTGTAAAACTTCCAACTAATTTTGGTTATCAATATATTTAAAATATAGAGGAAAAAAATAAAGAAAATAATACAAGATTTCACGAAGAAAATGAAGTTACATTGTGTGATATGTAAATGTTTTAAACATGAATATTAAAAAGAATCTGTATCTGTATCTTTTTAAAGAAAATGAAAAAGATACAAGATTCTTTTCAAAATAAAGGATCTTAGATACAGATACTAGTATCTTCTTAAAAATGTCAATAAGATACTGAGTACAAAATACAAAAGGAACTTGTATCTTGTATCTTAGATACAAGTATTCGCGGTACTGCCCAACTCTGTTATCACCCTCAAGCAAATGGCATGGTTGAAATGGTTAATAGAACAATCCAAAATGCACTTCTAATGTGTATTAAAGATGATCAATTGGTTTGGACAGATGCCTTGCCTGACATATTATTTGCCTATAACACATCTAATCCTAAATCATCGACACGCCCTTTGAGCTGATGTATGGTAGAAAAGCAAAACAAGCTTATGGAGTATAAACCAATTATACATCATATACTATATATTATATACTTAATTATGTTTAAGGATGATGATGATTATGATATAGATTCTGACAATGTTGAGGAGAAAGATAGGGAAAACCATTTTTAAAGTATTGTTTGCAAGATGCAAGACATACATAATATTGCCATAGGCAATAATAATCTTGCCCAGCTCAAGCAGTAGAGGGATTATAGAACCCGCAATACTGGGAAAAATACTTCCTATAAGATAAATGATAAGGTGCTTATGTGGAACAGCCGTCGATCTGATAGGAAGGGTGGAAAAATGACACGTGAGCAGGGTTGCCAGGTCAAAATTTTCAAATTGAGGGAGAAATTTGGTATTATGCGGGAGAAATATAAAAATTGCGATAGAAATATAAAAATTGCTAAAAAAATTTTATTTGCGGGCCTTTTGAATTGACTTAATTATCCGCCTATTATTTTTTATAATTAGTTTATATAAATACAAAGTCAGTAACTATTTTTCAAAATAAAATAACATCTTGATTAATTAAAATATATTAATTTTAAAAAAACCAACGATCTTTTTTAAATATAAAAGAATGTAAACAAGATAAAATTTTATAAAAAAAAACGATTTTAATTTTACAATTAAAAATATATTTTATGCGAATGTCCCACAAAACGACCGCAATTGGAAATCTACCGTGTGTGTGTATAACATTATAGGGATAGGCGCTTAATTATCACGTTTAAATACATAATAAAATACTCCAAAAATAATACAGATGCAACTACAGTTGCGGCAATTGTAATCACTTATCTTGTAGTACAACATTCACAGAAAAACTTATCATCATAATGTTGGTAGAATCTTTTTCACATAAAATTTAACGACTCTAATATAAATGAAAACTATACTTGTAGAACAAAAATGAGCAAGGCTCATCAATATTTTACGACCTAAATTCAGGAGGACAATTCTTGACGATTTGAAATATGGGCCTATTATGCAATCCTAACAGATGCATCTAATAAGGGAAATATTAAAATATCTCCCTTGATCCTTCGCTATTTCCACAAAATTAAGGTCGTTTCAATAAAACTATTAAATTTTTTCCCCTCAAATAGTGAAAAATCCAAAGATAGAAATGATATAGGAATAGGAATATTTTTATTAATAACTATAGGGTTGATCTTGCTATTATTCAATAATAAATAACAAATAATAGTAACATAATGTACAGCATTAGACATAGGGATAGCAATTTCATTAAGGCATGATGCAGAACTATTTTATATTTTTGCCTTTAAATATTTTACTTGTCTGTGTCAATTTTAAAATTGACTCAGAATATTTTTTCTTTTAACCATACATATTGTGTGACATATAGTAGATCCTTATTTTTCAGCACCTTTTAATGTTACGATCTTTAATATGTATTCATGAATTTCATATAATGATAGGTAAATCAGATATTTCCCCTTCATTTGATGATAATTTTGAAAAATTTTCCCAATTAATATATACATATATTAGACAGATTAAATTCTTATAAACCTCTTACTATTTTTCAGGATCCAATGAAAAAATTAATTATTCTGAGTTTTCCTGGGCATGGTAAATATTTTTCACAATTAATTTGGACTTGGAAATAGCTTGCTAAACATTTTTCAAAAAATTTTTTAATTTTAAATATGGGCTAGAAATTGGCCTGAAAATTTTTGAAGACATGGCCAGGCCTGATCATGAACCAAGGCCTATGCAAGACTTTTTATATATTTTATTTCAGTTAGTCAACTACCATCAATATATACATATATTCGACAGATTTAATTCTTATAAACCCCTTACTATTTTTCAGGATCCAAGGAAAAAATTAATTATTCTGAGTTTTCCTGGGCATGGTAAATATTTTTCACAATTTATTTGGACTTGGACATAGCAAAAAAAATTTTAATTTTAAATATGGGCTAAAATGGCCTGAGAATTTTTGAAGACATGGCCAGGCCTGATCACAAACCAAGGCCCATGCAAGACTTTTTATATATTTTATTTCAGTTCTCAACTACCAAAATTATTATGGTCTTTGGCAGGTTTGAGAAAATTTTCCCAAGTGCGTGGATCTGGCTTGGGAATTTTTTTAATATTAGGATAGGTGTAATATTTAACACAGAATATTTATATGGCCCTCAGGTAAAAGCTAATTTAAATATTATTTTTATTCAAAAAAATAGTATTCACTCTTAGTCTAAATGGGTTGGCCTTGGTCTGAAGTAGGGGTGAGATGGGTTAAGATAGAATAAAAAATAGATATGGTTTTTAGAGATTTACCTATATTCAGGTATGGAAAATTTTTTTGAAAATTACTATGGGTTGGCCAGGCTTGAGAAAAATTTTTATAAAATTATTATGAGTTGGACTGGGCTTGGAAAATATTTTTATAATTATATTGGGCTGGGCTTGGGGAAAATTATAATGAGCTTTGATAATTTTATTATTATTAACTATGGGTCAGACATTGGCCTAAAACAAGTTATTTTGCAGGCCTGGGCTCGGCCTAATCAAAAGGCTGATGAAAATCTGATTTTTATTGTATTTTTAAATTCATTATGATTATTTAAATGTTTTATTTCGGTTTTCAACTACCAA
The DNA here is from genome assembly GCF_954871325.1 of Gordionus sp. m RMFG-2023. Classification (NCBI taxonomy): domain Eukaryota; kingdom Metazoa; phylum Nematomorpha; class Gordioida; order Chordodea; family Parachordodidae; genus Gordionus; species Gordionus sp. m RMFG-2023. Next base: position 22,381,206 of record NC_088775.1, read on the forward strand.
AATTATTATGATCTTTCATTGGGCTTGGATGAATTTTTCAAAATTATTATGGCTTTGTACTTTACCTGGGAATTTTTTATAATATTAAATATTAGGTATAAATGATCAGTAAATTTAACATATTTATTATCAAGTAAAAGTTTTAAATTTATTCTTACTCAAACCATAGTATTTAGTCTTAGTTTTAATGGATTGAACCTGGCCTGAAGGGGGGAGGGGGTAAAAAGAATAAAATTGGATATTATTTTCAAATAACAGGTAACATCTAGCATAAATATAAGAGAAAATTCTCATTCCCCGTCATTTTTGACAAGCTATCTACCAGTATTATATATTTGTTTAACCACTAGCTCGGCCTCTAATGTTGTTAAAGCAATCCGATTTCTCTCCTTTATCCAAGCAGCCCATCAGGCTAAATGCGCTCGGATGAGGCATTATACTGAGGTAAGGAGAAGACATACTCGCATATTTTTCCCAAGCATGGGGATTTATCGTTATTACGAAAAATTCTACCCATTTCTCCTCTGCTATTAGACCATCTAACTAAGTATTTTGGCGCATCATAAAAATAGAGAGAATTACAATCTCCTCAAATAGGACATCAATGTCTTTCGGTATTTTTAATATATTTATTAAATTATAAAAACCATCAATTGATGGTTTCTGTTCCAAGGTCATAATATTTATACATTTGTAAATAGAGTTATTAAAATCAAATTTTGAATGTAAATATTCTAAAATTGTCTTAATAAAAATATCTGTATCATTTAAAAATGTACCAATTATAGTATTATTTGAACATTTTAATATAATATTTTTAGCAATAGCGCCACAAAATTTATTATCAAATTTTAACTGTATAGATGAACAGAGCTGTAGCATGATTTTGTGAATTTTTTTTAATAAAGAATATTCTGATTGCAACTGAATATTAACTGCATGAAGTAGATTTCCTACATGTGAAACGAATTCCAAATATGCTTCTGCCATTTCATACTCGAAAAATTTTTTCAAAATATTAGGACAGCTTTTAAAATCTCTATTTAAGAAGTTTTTTTAAGTTTGTAAAATTTTAAAATTCTATCGATGGCAACAACCATATGATAGGTATATATCGCAACACTCACACCATTCCGAATCAGACCACATCACCAACTCTTTTAATTTATTCATCTTTTAGTTGATGAACTAAATTCGTTAAAACATTTCATCACAATTATTTCGACACCAATTGGTATTAATTCATTATTATGCTGCCTCAATTCGGTAAATTTGGTTTTTGCCAAAATTTACAGAGGCATTATCAGCGCAGAAAGCTGACATGCAAATCATTGATAACCCTGAATCAGCTATATTTATCATCATGTGGCTAGCAACATTATTGGATTTTTCACTATTCGATGAAAAAATTTTAACAGTTTTTTTGAAATGTACTTATTCTTGTTGAAATAGCGAAGGGGGGAATGTTTTAATATTTCCCTATGTAAAACTTTAAAACAACTAAATTTTTAGTTTGCTTATTATCAGCTCTACTTTGAGATCCTTTTAATGTATAAACTTAATATATAATTTAAATTTATTAAAATAATTATGTAAAACTTTAAAACAACTAAATTTTTAGTTTGTTTATTGTCAGCTCTATTTTGAGAACTTTTTAATGTACAAACTAAATATATAATTTATTAAAATAATTATATAAAACTTTAAAACAACTAAATTTTTAGTTTGTTTATTGTCAGCTTTATTTTGAGATCCAATGCATAAACTTATGTATAATTTAAATTAATAAAATAATTATGTAAAACTTTAAAACAACTAAATTTTTAGTTTGTTTATTGTCAGCTCTATTTTGAGATCTTTTAAATGTATAATATATAATTTATTAAAATAATTATGTAAAACTTTAAAACAACTAAATCAAATTTTTTATTTGTTTCTCTTTTTTAAATATCTTTTTTCTAATAGGGCGAAATTATGTTTTGATGTGCTGCTTAGATTTATTGCCATTTGATTCTATAAGCAATAAGGGATGACAGATTTTCTAAAGGTTTAAAATTTAAATAAAATGATTATTAAAAAATAAATTGCCTAAAAAAATAGAAATATAAGATAATTGATTCCTCATCAGAATTGCTTAATAGGACAACTATTAATCGGGGAGCACTTGATGATGTTTATTGTTCTATAAAGGCACATGTTTTAAACCTGATTGATGCTGGTCCAAAATTATGTTCCATTACTTTTGATTTATGGACCGATCATTTCAAGCTGCGAAATTATATTACATTTAGTCTTCATCATTTAGATGAAAATTTTGATTTAAAATATTTTACCCTGGCAACCCGAAATGTGACTCAAAAGCATACTGGGGAAACCATATTATCGGAGATTGATGGTATCGAAGAGGAGTTTCATTTAAAAGCCAAAATAATACAAATGGTAACTGATGCAGGGGCAAATGTCAAAAGAAGCGTCAGATTGTATGAGCATCATTTATGCTTAGGCCATGGACTACATAATTTGGTTACAGTTGATGGCATAAAAAAAGTTGCCAGAATTGATAATCTCCTCAAAAAAATTAGAGAAATTATTTCAGCCCTCAGATATCGAGTAGCTGATTTGGAATGTGAAATTGAAGATGAGCATCGTAAATGTGTCCAGTCAATTTATGAGACAGGTCATATCTTGGATATTGATGATTCTAATCCATACCTTATTGACCATTTTGATAACGAAGCGGATACTAGATAGTCATTACACCAACCAATCTATATAATACAAAAACGTTAAAATTAAATTGCCCTACCCGCTGGCACAGCATATTAATTATGCTAGAAAGTGTTCGTAGCGTGAACAAAAATCCTATTAATAATGTTTTGAATAAATTAGGAAAACAATGTTTAAAACTTTTTAATAATGGGATATGATTGACGAGCTTTATGCCGTATTAATTCCATTCCGAGAGTCGGTGGAATTTCTTTCCTCCCAAAAGGGATCGACTATAAATCTAGGGTTATTATTTCGCAGTGAAATAGAAACCCACATACAGATCAATATATCTGATTCCTCAGATATTATTTGTTTAAAAGAAAATATGCAAAAAAGCTTGACCATAGGTTTCCCATTACTGAACTTCAAGTTATTTTATATTTTTATTAATAAAATTATATTTTGAACATTAGATATTAGCGACTCTCCTTGATCCCAGATTTCAAAATTTGAAAATTGTGACAGAATATTTAAATTCAAATTCTACTACATCATTGCAATTTTTAACAAGACATTTAAAACTTTTAGAAAATGGTAAAAATGCACAAAGTGAAATCCAAGTTGAAGATAATGGGGAGACTTCCAGTTCTTATATCGCCAAAATAGCTCGTAAACATTCCATTCCAGGCAGTGATTATAACAATATAAGTAATTTAGAACAAGAATGCCATATTTTGCTAAGCCAAAATAATATCCCAGAAGAGGATGCATTAACCTTTTGGAAGAAAAAGCAACTGGAACTTCCTAGGCTTGCTAATTTAGCTAGGAAGGTTCTTTGTACACCTGCAACCAGTACACCCAGCGAAAGAATTTTTTCCATTGCTGGATTAATACTCAATGGAAAAAGGACTTCTTTATGTCCCACAAATCTTGATAAAATTATATTTATTAATGATAATAATTTAGCTAAATCTGAATTCTGATTTATTATATTTCTTACTTAATATTTTGTTTGAATTCCTAAATATATATTTGTTATAATAAAAATCAATAGAATATTATTAATATGTGTTGTTTATGTGACTCTGATCTGAGTGAAAATGCAATTCCTTAGTCTATTTCTGAGAATGAGAAATACATGAATTTAAATTGAAGTGAGACAGGAAATAATTTAAGAAATAAACTATGTTAACAATGTGTTAGAAAAGAGAGCCAAATTATAAAAAAATGTAATACATTGATTTATAAATTAAATTTATTAAAAAAATTTTTTTAAATAAATATCGCGCCGCCGCCAACAATTTAGTAGGCGGCGGCAAAATCGGCGCGCCGCCGAACGCCGATAAAAAATTTTAAAAAAACCACCGCCGTCAATTGAGACATCGGCGCACAGGTCTAATTATGACACAATAAAATACTAAAATTTTTTGAAATTGCAAAAAAACTAAAATCTTGTGTTGTTAAAAAGTGAGTTTTTACGACCTTGAGTGAGTCGTAAAAATTGGCTCAGGCTCAAGCCCACTCAGGAGTTTGATCAAGCCGGCACTGGAACTTCTCGAGTATAATTTTGAGCCAAAGTTTATATTTATATTTACTATTTAGAAAGAATATAATAAAATAATCATTTGTGTACCATGCCAAGCTGCCTCATATATATATTTTTTTTGCTTTTAAATTTTTTTTTACATAATAATTTATTTTTTAATATAGAAATTAAAATATGTAGTTTCTAGACAATCCAATCGCTCAAATATTGATGCATCTGCGATTGAGGATTTTTATAAAATAAACATTTTTATTCCCCTTTGATAATTTTATATTAAAAAGCTTTTATTTTCTTTTGCCGGTCGAGTCTAACTGTTAATTACATTTGAAACCCAAGAGGATAGTAAGAAAATCTTTTACGCTGATGCAGTAGTCTCACATATGATAGTTACTTTGTGATATCGAATTTTGGTAAAAAAAAATCTTGACAGAATAGAGTATTCTTTAAAACCAAAAAATGTTATGCAAGCTCTTTCCATGTGTAATTGCACTTTAAATTCCCTGCCTAAAATATCAAAACATTATTAATTATTTTAGCTTCCCTACCAATTCGTATCTTCACTAATGAATGATCTTTTTCAACTTTAAAAAGGTTAAAAACTTATTTTAGAGATGCCACCGGTAAAAAAAATTTAAATGTAACCCTATTAAATATTTATAAGAAGATTATTATAGATAAAAATTTGATTCTAAATGAATTATCCAAATCTTAAGGAAATTAACCTCATACTCAAATTTTTTCATAAAATGAATTCTTAATTATAACATTTATATAATATTAACTCATAAAATTTATGCAATTAATCAGGGTTGGCAAGTCGGTCAATTGACAAGTCAAATTCAGTCAATTGACCTGGTCAAACATTCTAAAAAAAATCTGAAGAAAAAAAATATTAAAAATATGTTTAAAAAGAGAAAAATGATATAAATACATGTCATCATAATGTATTATTTATAGGTCCCCGAAGGTGGTGGTGACTAAATTATTTTAAGTGATATAATTAATTTCAGAAGTATAAACGACATGTTTAATAGTTATATGGTAATCAGTAATTTCCGTAAGAAATAATCCATTCCGTTTGCCAACCATGCCCAATTAAGAGTACCAATTCCTAATTTTATTTTTTTTAGAAAGAAATAGGTTGATTTGGGATATTCTTACAAAAATAGTAATCGATTGAAAATCTTGATATCAGGAAAATCGATTAAAAATATTAAAGAAAATGATAATATTGAATATGAATCAGAACACTACTGAGAGCTAAACGTTAGTTATTGAATTACAATGAATTTAAAAAATTGATAATATCGATTCATTCTACTATTATATTCAAAATAAAGTTAATATTGATTTAAAAAAACATTTATATGAATTTTCGTATTTGACCGGTCAAATACAAAGTCCTGTGTATATTTATATTTGAAAATATCGTCTTATTTTTATCATTATTTGCATAAGAATCACTTATATTTTATGTAATTGTTAAATTACTTTTTTTTAGAGTTTTTATACAGTAAAAATTTTTAATATTATAATCTGTATAAAATATCTACATTTTGAAATTTATTTTAAATAATAAAAACATATAATGAAATATTCTCTAAAATTTTGTTATATCCATATTTAAAATAAAAAATATATTCTATAAAAAATAATAGCGCCTGGCTTCTAACACGAATTAAATATATCTATTTATTTGACAAAATGTAATGATATCGCAAGATAAAAATTTAAGCCCCTGTTCGAAAAAAATATATTAGGCCCTAATCGAAATTATTTTTAAAAAAATGGGGTACGGGCCAGGGGTATAGTGTCATCTAAAAGTTATGCAACAAATTTAGCTAGCTTACTCATGTTGCTCATCGATCTAGCTTAATTTTTTTTATCAAAATAGAGATGACACACTATTTCTACATAATTATAATATTAAAATTCTTATTCGCAAATAAATAAATTTCTGCTTAAAAGTCGGCTTGAGCCAACTACTGAACCGACTTGAGCCTGAGTCGATTTTTCGACTCAAAAACTGACTGAGTTTAGGGCTAAGTTGGTTTGGCTCAGCTATTTAACAATACTAATCTTATTACTTAAAAACGAAGGTTAAACAAGGTAAAAAAAATATATTAATTATAATCATCGTTCGTTACAAATTTTCGGTCTAATAATTTTACTTCTTTTATATATTAAAATAAAATTACTTGTTGATGTACTTATGCAATATATCTATTACACAGGGAGCATTTCCTATGCCCTTTCTTCGGTGTTTCCACAAATATTTTTTTGCAAAGATCATTGCTAGATTCAACGGGATCAAACTTTCATCTAATATCTTTAAAAAATTATCATTTATATGATTTTATAACATAGCTAACAGAAATATAAATTTACCTGAAGATCTTCACCAAATTGAGATTGACTATTCAATAGTGAAGATTTTAAGAAATTTGTGGAATCATCCAAGAATGATAAACTGTCTGATGGGGTAATAATTTCATCCTGATCCATAATTTATAAAAGTAATCAATTTTTTAAATTTAAAAAAAATTTTTTATTAAACATATGCATATATAATTATAATCTTTACTAATGTACAACAAAAGAAATAAAAGAAATTTCAATAATGCTTATAAAACTGAAAAATATGGTCAATATGTTTCATTAAATCATCACAACATATTATTATATAAAAGTTATAAAAATATTATATTTTAAAATAAAAATATGTTAGTTTATATATCGGGCTGCAAAGAAAATTTTCTTTATTCGAACGAAAATGTAAACAGAGGAACAAAATAAAACTTCACATCATTTTAAATATTTTTTTAAGTTAGCAAAGATTTAAATAAACTTAATTACAATAAATATATTATTCAATGTAAATAAAGAATATTTCAGTGTATTTAGAATCGTTTTGTTTGCAATACTGAAATTTATCATATAGAAAAAATTTGCAATATTTTTTAAGTTAGCAAAGATTTAAATAAACTTAATTGGAATGAAAAATTATCTGCCCAAGACCATATCCAAAAATTTATATCGTAAATTTGCAATATTTTTTTAAGTTAGCAAAGATTTAAACAAACTTAATTATAAAATAAAGAATATTTCAGTGTATTTAGGCATTCATTTTGTTTGCGATACTTAAATTTATCATATAGAAAAAATTGGCAATATTTTTTTTAAGTTAGCAAAGATTTAAATAAACTTAATCACAATAAATAATATATTATTCAATGTAAATAAAGAATGTTTCAGTGTATTTAGGCGATCATTTTGCTGCGATACTGAAATTTATCATATAGAAAAAATTTGCAATATTTTTTAAGTTAGCAAAGATTTAAATAAACTTAATTGGAATGAAAAATTATCAGGCCCAAGACCATATCCAAAAATTTAATTCATTATAAATTTGCAATATTTTTTTAAGTTAGCAAAGATTTAAATAGCTTAATTGAAATAAAAAATTAGTAGGTATACTCAAAATAAATAAATATTCTATTAAAATTGCTAAAATTTATTATTAGAAAAATTTACAATCATTTACTTTGCAAAGTTGAGTATTGGTAGAATAATAGGTTTTTATGCCAGTTTATAAGTTAATCGTTGTTATAATGCTATCAAATATATATAAATAATTCAATAATATACAATTACTTTGTAGGCCAGCAATTGGCTATGTTTTAATATACTTTATCTAAAATTAATTAAATTAAGATATTAAAAAGATATATTATTTACAACTTTGCAAAGTTGAGTATTGGTATAATAATCAGTTTATAAATTAATCGTTGTTATAATGCTATCAAATATATATAAATAATTCAATAATAATATACAATTACTTTGTAGGCCAGCAATATTTACAATTGATCATGATACACTCTTCATAAATCTGATTTAAACGAACTCCCAAATCAATCATATATGTCAATATCACTAAAAAAAATAAGGTTAAATCTTAACATGTCAGTCATAAATGCCAAAATCACTAAATTAGAATCTATTTAAATTGGGAGTTCATTTAAAACGTTACATATTTTTCTGGATAAAACACTGTTAGCCGTTTTTAAAAATCGGCTCAAAACGAGCTGTTTAACCAACGTCTACATGGCCAGGGGGGGGGGGTAGGAGACAAATGCCTCCAGAATATAATGGCATTTTTGGGGGCAGGTATTGATTTTTTGGGGGTAGGCATTAATTTTTTGGGGGTAGGTATTGATTTTTTTTTTGGGGGGGGGGGGGGTAATTTTTGATTTAAATTATAATCTTTTTAAATCATTAGATACGATTATGATGGTTATCGTTGATTTTCTGACAAATGTCAATTAAAGTAAAGATATTTGTCAATTAATAAATAATATAAACTTTCTTTGTCAACCATTTTCATTTACCATTTTATCAAGTTAATATATACACATTTCCTATTTGGTACTTTTCTTAGAGGTTAATATATTTATATTATGTTTTTTAATAAATTTCTAGATTTTAGCAGGATAAATTTTAGGTAATTTTTTGAGTCATGCTTAAAAACATATATCAGCAAGCAAAGAATAATAAAAAACATAATATGTAAAAAATTATATTATAATAATTATTTCTTTCTAGATGCCAAGTAACAGAACCTTATTTAAGGTAAAGTGTAATTACCTTACTGTGAAACTTCTAAAATAAGAAGTGACAAGATACATGAACATTATAAACATAAACATCTTCATGTCAAGCCAACTGATATGAAATTTACAAAGGTAGCCATCAAAAGAGATAATAATAATTGGGTATCCTTAAATTGTGATATTCCATATAATATCACAAATGGAGTTAAAACCCAGTTGCAAAAAAAGAAAATAACATCTTACTTCCAAAAAGTAATATTTTTTATTTATTATTGTAACTAAAGACAATAAATATTATTGAAAATATACCTTAAATTTGTGAATTAATAGAAACTGATTTTTATTTAAAATTATACTAGAATAATATTAATATTAAAGTAGTCAGGGTATAATATATTTTATTATTAAATATTTTTTTTAACTCTTTATCTCACTATTTTTATATCTATATATACTTTATAAAGTTCAATTTAACAATATGTTTAATAGGTTAATAATAAAAATTTAAAACCAAAGTATTAAAAAAACTTATTAAGTTAATATAATGTAGTAAAATAATAAAAGTAAGGTAATGTTAATTTCTAGGAATTTTTAAATTTAAAACTTTTCATCTTTAATTGAATTAAGATTTCAAAGTTCTATTACTTTTTTTTATAATATGAATTGGATTCAACTATTTTTAAAATGTTATCTGCGTATTTCATCCATTTAGATTATGTGTTATATTAGGTATGTTTATAATATTATCATTGTTTTATTTAGCTATTAGAATTTCTTTATATAATATACTTTCAACATGAATTTCACAATGTTATTTATACTAATTTTTCTATTTATAAGTATACTATTGTTTTTACAGTCATTATAATATTCTTTTATAATTTCTTCATGAGTTCACAGTTTTATATTAATCTGCATCTATCATGCCTATGAATCTTTCAAGTATATTTTCAAAATGTTTTAACATGATCTTCCCAACAAAGACATTTTATTAATGTTTATGATTAACGCATTCAAAATTTGTGAATTCCCTTTGTATTCTACATTCACTGCTGTACCTATCACTTGTATCATCTTGTCATTGTAACCTGATAACTTTATGTTGGACTTCATAATATTTTTAATGCCTGTTTTCTCAATCATATATTCTTGTAGAATTAAAACTTTATTAAAAACTTAATTATAATGTAGTTAAAAAAAATTACCATTTGGCTAAAATTATTAAAAATATAGTTTTTCATAAGGAAAGAAATTAAACTCCTCTTTATTTATAGAAAATCTCAGTTATTGAAGATTCACAAATTGTATTATCTCCTCATCCAATCCCCAGTTCCAGTGAAGCGCTTACTTTGCATGATGAGGTATTTAATCTAAATACAAATTATATGATAAATTTTGAAGGAAAATAAATTATGATTATGAGGTTATTCAAATATTTCCAACATTTATTAAAAACTTAATTATAATGTAGTTAAGAAAAAAATTACCATTTGGCTAAAATTTTATTAAAAATATAGTTTTTCATAAGGAAAGTAATTAAACTCCTCTTTATTTATAGAAAATCTCAGTTATTGAAGATTCACAAATTGTATTATCTCCTCATCCAATCCCCAGTTCCAGTGAAGCGTTTACTTTGCATGATGAGGTATTTAATGAATTATATGATAAATTTAGAAGGAAATAAATTATGATTATGAGGTTATTCAAATATTTCCAACATTTATTAAAAACTTAATTATAATGTAGTTAAGAAATAAATTACCATTTGGCTAAAATTTTATTAAAAATATAGTTTTTTATAAGGAAAGAAATTAAACTCCTCTTTATTTATAGAAAATTTCAGTTATTGAAGATTCACAAATTGTATTATCTCCTCATCCAATTTCCAGTTCCAGTGAGGCGCTTACTTTGCATGATGAGGTATTTAATTTAAATACGAATTATATGATAACTTTTGAAGGAAATAAATTATGATTATGAGGTTATTCAAATATTTTCAACATTTATTAAAAACTAATTATAATGTTGTTAAGAAAAAAATTACCATTTGGTTAAAATTTTATTAAAAATATAGTTTTTTATAAGGAAAGAAATTAAACTCCTCTTTATTTATAGAAAATCTCAGTTATTGAAGATTCACAAATTGTATTATCTCCTCATCCAATCCCCAGTTCTAGTGATGCGCTTACTTTGCATGAGGTATTTTATTTAAATAAAATTTATATAATAACTTTTGAAGGGAATAAAATGAGGATATTCAAAGTCCAAGTCTTATTCAGCTATACAAAAAGAAGGAACCAAATGACCCATTTCACTTCAAATTATTTAGGATGACAAATATTTTGATTAATTTCATAATTGCTGTAGGCCCTTGTCAGCCATGTACAAATAAATTTCAATATCTTGTTACTCTCAAGAGGTTTTAAATAATATTTAATTTTCATTAATTTTTACCCATCCATTATTTCTATACCAGTTTTTATTATTTTTACTTTTTAAACAGGAGCATGAATATAACCTATTATAGAAAAGTTAATATAGATGATTCCCTCAACCCCAGATATTGGCTATCTTATAGCACTATTTTAGACAAAGTCTTTTCTCTATATTGTATTATGTTTGTGGCCCTAAGTCCAATACTTTTTGGACTCAATTTAGGGTAAATTGGAAAAACATAAAGCGTGACTTAGAGAGACACGAAGCATATTCTCTTCATAAAGATTGTGAATATGCAAACATGACTTGGCTTGCAAATAAACGCATTCAAGATCATTTGCTATCAAATAAGCTTGATATAATCATGGAAAATCGCAATATAGTTCATAATATTATCGATGCCATTATGTACCTTATAAAATGTAATATAGCCTTTTGGGGTTCTAATTCGAATGAAGGTAATTTTATGTGTCTCATAAAATTAATGGCAAAAACGGTTCCAACTTTACGTGCATACATGGATAACAACGAAAAATTGCGGAGAAAAAAATCAGATAAAATTTCGAGACCTTATATAAATTTATTGTCATATGGCCACGTGAAAAAAATAACTGAAATTATTAAGATAAAAATAACAAAAAGCATTATTCAAAAAATTAAAGAGAATCGTGCTTATAGCATCATATTAGATGGAACATATGATGTGTCTAAAAAAGAATGCATAGCTTTGCTTGTACGGTATATAGAAGATGATCTGCATCCACATTCTGTAGAAAAGATCATACATGTTTTTACAACATCAGAAACCAGTGGGAAAAATATAAAGAAACATGTTTTTTCTAAGTTTAATGATCTTGGTCTTCCTCTTGATTATTTGGTTGGACAAAGTATGGATGGTGCAGGGAATATGAGAGGAGTATACAAAGGAATGCAGGATTTAATATTGAAAGAGGCTCCAAAAGCCATCTATATTTGGTGCCATGCACACCGGCTAAATTTAGTAGTTGCTCATGTTTGTGGATGCAAAATTGAAATGAAAAAGGCAATGGGAATATTAGATGAGTTATATAATTTTATGAATGGAGTTAGACGTCAAGGTGTGTTTGTTAAATATCAAATGAGAAAGTCCAAGAAATCTCTTGAAAGAATTAAAAACACAACAAGGTAAATAAAATATTTTTAATGAAACTTATATATTTTCAGAAATTGGTCATCATCTTACAAATCTGTAGAAATCTTTTTAGATGTTTATGAACATATTTTAGCATCATTAGTTGAATTAAAAGATTCTAATGACCCAAGCACCTCTTCCATTGCCGATGGATTATTATCAAGAATTAAGGATGAAAATTTTATATTAAGTCTTTTGAAAGAAATATTGAAATGTACACATGAGGCTTGTATTAAAATGCAGGCAGTTGGTAATGATTTGGCTATGGTAACCAAATTAATACATCAAACAAAAAATAAATTACAAAGACTAAAAGGTTAATATTAGTTACTATTTCTATAAATAATTTTAAAATATAGCTAATGGAGACAATATATTTTTAAAATTACATTCCTTATCTAATAGTTTTTTGAAAAAGAATAATGTAATAACTGATTTGTATAATATGAAATCAATATTCAAATTGGATCAAACAGAATTCAATAATTATGTTGAACAAAAAAAAACAAGTTGAATAAATTAAAAAATTTTAAATTATTATTTATTGTTATAGATATAGAACGGAAATATTTTTCCCTGTGCTAAATGCAATAATTAACCACCTAAATGATCGATTTAATTATGATTGTTTAAATTTTTTATCACAAATATCTATTTTTACTCCCACTCGAATTATGGATAATGAAAAAATAGAAGGTTGGCAAATATCTGAAATTTTTCATACTTATCAATTGGATGTCCAATACATTGTTGATGAATATAATGATTTTCGCTCTTTATATTTGGAGCAATCAATCATTTTTTACGAAGATCTATTGAAATAAAAAGAATGACGCGTTATATATCAACAGCGAAATCATTACCAAAATAATAAAATGAATAAAATATTCTTTTATATTATCATACCTACTTTTAAATCAATTAAATTCTTATTCTAATTTAAATTTATTATATAAATATTTATTAACCCTTCCTACAACTTCCTGTTCAGCCGAAAGAGCCATGAGTAAAGTAAAAATTAACAAAACTCGAATGCGGAATAAAATTTCGGACCCATTTTTAGAAAATTTACTGTTAATATCCAGCGAAATTGATGTTTTTGAAAAATTTACAATTGATGATATTATAACACAATTTGCATTAACATCTATAAGGTTATCCAGATTATTAATAAAATAAGTAATGTATCTTTTTCACAGCGAATATATACGCTTTTATTTAACATTTTATAATTTCAGTTCAAAATATACTATAATTCATTTTATTCTAATATTTTTTATAATAGCTCTATTTACAATACATGTTTTTAATTAATTAAAAGGTAATATATAGATATGTGGAATCAAGCTAAATATACCTCTTTAAATTTATTCGTCTTATATTTTTTACAATATTTTATATCTTTTTTATAGAAATATTAATATGTTATATCATTTAATTCACTTATATATATTTTATGAAAATAAAGTGAATATCAACCAAATTATGAAAAGATTGCATTTAAATATAAGTTTATCACCTATAAATTTTTAAAAATTTTTTCCCCTAAATAGGCTTGAAAGATTGTAAATAGAATTATGTTGTAAGGTTATAAATGGTGGCTTATTATAAGATTTTTTAAATAAAATCACTATACTATCGTAGGTCTGTAAATTTCGCGGCCGAAGGCCGCGGGATTTTTTTTAGGTGGGTATATGTAGATTTTGGAGGGTTTTCCTCCATCAAATTTTTTGCCATATAGACGCTGCCAACACTATTTTATTTTTTTTTATTCTAAACAGATATTTAGTATATTACAAATTGATACTATAAAAAATTTGTGTAAATAATATTTTGAAAACATACTATGTAATATGTATCTATAAAAAAATAAAAATGATATTTTAATTAATAAAAAATATAACATATATTATATATTATATAATAATGTATTTAATTCTTTGCGTATTTATTCCATGGCAGGAAAACTATAATTTTATTATGTAATAGATATAATGAGTGTTAGCTAGCGTTAACTTTCACCAAACATTATATTAATCATAACTAATCATTATAACCATATCTAATTGACGAATATAATAATTCATGTTGTATGAATTTTTTAAAAAAATACGGCCCGGCCCGGGTAATTAAAAAAAAAATTTTCAGGCCCGGCCCGGGTATATTTTAAAAATTTAAAATACGGCCCGACCCTGGTACCCGGGCCGGGCCTGCAGGTCTCTGCTATATTTATTATCAAAAGCATTTATTAGTAAAATTCATTATAATATTAGCTGTAATATATTATAACTGTCAAATACGTCTATAAAAGTGGCATTTTATCTAATATTTTATAAATAATTGTATATAATTGAGGATTATAAACTATATGTCTACTTAAGTGTTGTTAAATAGTCAAGTTTTGAGTCGATTAGTCGACTCATTTTTACAACTCGAGTCGCGATTCGAGTATGAAGTTGAGTCGTTAACTCAAATCGCGACTCGAGTTATGAATTTGAGTCGTGAACTCAACAGGTTAACTTAAATTTTATGAAACTCGATTATTTAGATAAGTGTTGTTAATTGTTGGTTGTTTAAAACCCAGACCTGGCACTTGGCTCTATCAACTAAAACAGCTATGGCATGAACCCCGAGCACAGACACATATATTTTATTATTTCTTATTGAACTTATTAAAGTATATAAATATATGGTTATTAGAGGTATCAATCAATAGATAATTTAAAAAACCTATTGAATAGGCAACAAGCCAAGCACTACTTCTCGATGGGTGAAGCTATTACTAGGGGGGGGGGGATTAATTTTAAGCCGAGTTCTACCTTAATATGGTGAATATGAGTATAACCTGGTGGAGGGGAAAATATTTGATATAGTTGTTCATATAACTGAACCGCTCAAGAAAAACGTTGCTTTAATTATAATATTTTTAACAAAAATATATAAAAATGCAAATTTTATTAATTCAATGTTAAATAATTATAAAAATACTATAAAAACTAGGCCAAAATATCTTTAGGTATTTTTATTGTCATTATAAACGTATGGGTAGTGTTGTTAAAAAGTGGAGTTACTAGTCATTAGTCGAATAAGTCGACCAACTCAAGTCGTGAACTCAAGTCTATAAACTTGAGTCGACTAAAGGAGAATAGTTCTATAAACTTAGTCGACTAGAGGACGAATAGCTCTATGAACTTGATTAGTTATTACTAATTAATAAAACATTTGTTCGGTTTTTTATTTTAAACTTTAGACTTTCAACTTGAGTCGTGAATACGAAATATATTTTAAGTCGACTAGAGAACGAATAGTTCTATGAACTTAAGTCGACTAAAGGACGAATAATTCTATGAACTAGAGTCGACTTAAGGAGGAAGATTTTAAATTAGTTACTATTAATTAATAAAACATATGTTTTTTTATTTTTAACTTTAGACTTCCAATTTAAGTCGATCCCTCAAAAAGTGTAGGGGTCACTTACTTAAGTCGACTAGAAGACGAATAGTTGGGTCGTTTTTTCGACTCAGACTCAAACATCGGGTCGTTTTTTACGACTTCAACCCAAAGTTGTGGTCATTTTATTCGATCCGATCTATAATATCGATCGTTTTTTAAAGGAGTATCTAAAGTTTGGGTTACTTTTTTTCATCTGACCCAATATCCAGATCATTTTTTCGACCAAAAGGCTTTTAGAGTTGACTCCAATAAATATAATAACAACATTTAGTAGATATTAATTATGGGCGGGTAAGTTATTTAAAGCTTCTTTTAATTATAATATTCTGACTTACTATTATTAATGGAATGGCATTTGTCATCGTTATTTTTTCAACAGTGATGATGTACCATAAAAAAGTGATAATTGTCATAATCGTTATTTTTGAATTTTTTTTAAAGCAAATGGGTAAAAATAGATATTGTAAACATGTTAAATTAAAATTTCAATAAAGATGTACCATAGAAAGGTGACAATTGATTTTAAAAAGTGTGAGTGACCACTTAAAAAAATTTAAATGAGGCATTTTGATGAAATAAATAGCAAAGGTATTTCTGAAAATGCCTTGGAAAAACTGACACAATTCGCAAATATATTGAGCGTTAAATTACGTAACAAATTGTGTTCAATTACGAGTATATTCAAAGATTTAATAGTAGTGAAATGGACGACGATATCATAGGTACAAGTGAGGAGTTAAATTAAGAAGATGGAATATTACAATATGATTTGATAATAAATGTAATAAGTGTTTAATAGGCGTGTAAGAAATTATTAAAAGTTACAATATGCACAAAAGTGCATACACTAATTTATTTTTGGAATATGAATGCATTTTAATTTTGTCATTTGCGGAGGTTAATTGCGAAATTAGTAAATTATAAAAAATAGGCTGAGCTAATATAGACCAAGAAAAATTAGAAGCGTTTTTAATTATGTCAGTTGAACGAGAAGTATTAGCGCAGGTTAAACTATAAGACATTCTTGTTTATTTGCTCAAAGTTAATGAGAGATTTATTAATGTAAAAATTATATATTATCTTAATTCTTTTAAATCTTATTTATATATTTACAATATGATCGGTGCCTGATTTCATAAGTGCGGCAATTTTATATTTTGTGCAATATTGTATAATTGTAATAATTTTATCTGTAATTGATTTTATATATTGGGTATGTTTTCTTTTATATTTAACAAAATCATTTGTACTTATTTTCAAAAATAAGAATAAAAATCTTTATGAAAAAAAAATTATCAAAAATTTTTACAAATAAAAAAATTTTTCTTTAAAAGAAATAAATATTGTTAATGGTGAAAAAAACAAGAAAATTTTACTTTTTTATACCCAAAATTTATTTTAAAAAAGATAGATTTATTTTGGGAGAAAGAAACATGGGAAGGATTTGGTTATTTATTTTCTAAAATAATCATTTTAAAAAATATACAAAAAATTGGTGGTGCCAGCTAGGCGCTAAATTCATTCAAAATTAAAATAAGAAACATAATAATAATATGTGCATTGTGATTTGATTTGTGACTAATAAATTGAATTAATATAAATGTATTATTTTCCTTTAATCTTTTTTTTAAATAATTGTAGAATTTTTAGATTAGGAATCCTTTATTTCCAAAATATTAATTTTTGGAATTTCGATTAAGTTCATGTTAACAAAATTTCCGTTAAATAGAGTTTAAAATTGAACCCGAATTAAATCCTAATTTGGCAATCTAGCAGATATTTTTCTCTTAATATTTTACAAAAGTTAAAAATAAATTAGATCTTAACATGCCCATTTAGAGAAATAAGATGGTCAAAAATTTTATACTACTAACCATATTTATTTTTTACCCCCGCTCCCAAGTCAAACTTATATACACCATATTTAGGTGGAACTAGACTTATTTGATACCAATCCATCATATCAATATTTGGTGCCGATAATAATCCTAACCTACGTAGTAATTGCCATAGAGAGGTGGCGCTTGGTTTGCTAATTATTCAATAGTTCTAATTAGCTATCGATTGATGCCTCTAATAATCATATATTTATATACCTTAATAAGGTCAAGAAAAAAACAACTGGTTGTGCTTGTGGTTAGTACTCATTGCTAGTTTAGTCGATTTTTAGACTTAAGCCACGGATCTGAGTTTTACATAATTAACCAATAAATAACACTTATATAAGCAATTGAGTTTCATAAAATTTAATAAACTATTTATTGAGTTTACGACTCAAGTTGACTTAAGTTCACGACTCAAGTTCATAACTCGAGTCGTAAAAATTAGTCGACTATACGACTCTAAACTCGACTTGAGTTTTGAGTAGATTTTTTTGACTAAAAACTCAACTTGAGTCGTAGTTAAGCCGACTCGGCTGAGTCGTTTAACAACACTAGTCTACTTACTTACTTTTTATTATACTTATTTGGACCTTGAAAATATTTTTAGGAATAGGTATGATAATAAAATTTAAAAATAAATATACAGTTGATTAGTCATTTTAAAATCTGCTAATTAGAATATTAAATTTTTTAGTTTTCAATTAATAAATGATTATATTTATTTAATTAGGGTTATAAAATAATTTAAATAATAATAGTCAATTAAGCTTCAACTGTTAATGCTATATTAATATTTAGTGAGTGATATTGATATTCTATTTTTAACACAAAATTTGATTGCTAGCTGACATAATGAAAATATAATTTATATGTATTAATTAATTTAATCTAATATTTAAAATAGTATTCATTTAAAAATATAGATAGTCTTATTAATTTTTAAATAATAAAATTAAATCTATATTTTACTTGTAGAATTATAAAAGAAATCTTTCAGGGGGCAATCAAAAAAATTTATTTTTAGTTCAAGGGGTTAAGATTCCATTAAAAAAAAATTTTTTGCTTCAGGAGGCTATTCAAATTTTCTAGGGGGCTCGAGCCCCTGCGCCCCCCCCTAGCGACGCCACTGGTATTTTCCATAGCTAGGCCCACTCTGAATTATAAAAGATTATCATTATGTCTTATAATATAAATAAAATGATATTTATACATGATAATTATAATTTAATAAATTCATTAAATTATAGTTATAAACATAATAAAGCATAAATTTTATTAAAAAGTGTTTCCAATGAATTTCGCCGTTGATGCCGTCAGCCCACATGCCTATCTATAGGGCATATGAAGCAGAAATCATAGAATTGCTTGTTAACCTGGATAATAAAAATGATGATAAGGATAAATGATAGAGTGGCATAACCGCCTAAATTAGAAGATAACTGGGCGAATGACCAAAAATATTTAAAATGTTTCCTAGAAATTAAAATTTATCCTGAATTTTTGATATGGATTTGTTATTTTTAAAAAAAATCATGATAGGAAAATGTGCAAAATTTTTGGTATATATAGGCATTTGCGTATTAAAGATAAACTTTCCTGTGCCGGTAAATAGCATAGAATGTGCTTCATGCTGTAAAAGTCTTTAAAAATGCTATGAAAATAATCTTTTGACTTGGTAGCTTTAGCTAATAGGGGCCCTAGTAACCTTAAACTATCTGGAGCAATGATTCAACATATAATTCCGATTTACTTATGTGTGTGAGGCCAGTAGCTTGGGAATTGGTTTCCATATATTTTTAAGAGCTAAGTACATTACTGAGGGGCCACAGATAGACCTATCATCTAAATACCACAGATTAAGAAATAGGTTGAAATTTTGTTTAATTTATTAAATAAGATGGTGGATTCCAAAGCAAAAAAAGAAGAGGTCCAAATGAATCCCCTTGTTGTAGGCTTTCTTGGAACTAAATCTGAGAAGGTCCATATATCAAAGGCTTCTGAAAGCCATATGAGGATTCACTAAATTAGTGTAACAGTGGAAAGTTTCATAGAAGAATATTAAAAAAGAGGTAGGTAAAGGATATTGAAAGCGTTTTGAGAGCTAGTTTACATATTACTGAGTCTGGTGGCTGGCTTTCTATGTATATTCTTAAAGTATAAGGAGTAATTTTACATCCGCCCTTAATCTCGAAATCTAGTTGATAAGAGTTTAAAATGTTGACAGCATCATGTTTTATATGTTCGATTGTGATTTTGGCTATTATTCTTCTGAAAAGAAATCTACTGAAATGGGACGGGTACTACCAACTGGCTTGGATATAATGATTAGACGTGCTCCAAAAAGAATTTAGTGAGTATGTTATTATAATAAGGTTATAACAGTTGTATTAACCTTTATGACAGAACTATGGGAAGGATTTTTTTAATTAATCTAGTTTTGAAAATATTAGGGTCTGCAGGGGGCGTCACTAGCCTTTACAATTTCAGGTGGCTAAAAATTTGTTTGAAAGCCTTCGGATTCGGACCCCATTGTCCGATGCAACGTGTTATCTATACTATGTATAAATACTCACTTATTTAGTTATATTGACATTTACAATTGACGTGCATAAATTAAATAATATTTTTTAGTGATATTAACATTTATGACTGACGTGTCAATATTTTATTTTTTCTATATCCTATGATATTTAATGCAATTTTGCCTTATTCTTTTATTAATCTCTTTATAAAATTTTATATTTCTAACTGTTAAAAATTTATATATTTATGTAAGGTTAAATTCGAAAATGTCAAAGCTTCAGTGACGAAGCTTCTTTCCTATAAAAATTTTAAATAAACTTAATATAATCTTTATAATATGTTAAAAAAGACTAATCTGATTTCGTCAGCGTCTACATGTTTCACTGGATGCAAAACCCCTTCAAAACCTTTGCCTACACCCCTAAAAAAATCGCCACCTGTCTCTTTATCATTATTTTCACCTATTTATTTATTGATACTCTTTTCAAAGAATTTATAAAGGATAACTTAAATTAATTTATCTCTACTACCAACTATCGATATTTTGTGAATATAAAGAATTTATTTTTAGGTAATAAATTCAATTAAAACCTCCATTATTTACAATGAATTAATTATTATGGCATTATGAGCTTGCTAAAATATCTAAACCTTTTAAATGTAATTTAAAAGGATAGTTTATTTGGAAAACAATGTGTATGATTGTTTGCAATATATAGATTTGGTCGATGAATTGTATTATAATAATACTATAATAAAAGTATTAATTTTTTACAGCAATAAATTTTGTCCTATTTCATCTCAAAATTTAATAGATAACCCCCCAAATAATTTATCCCACCCCCCATTAGAGCAGCTTACCCCCTACCCTCTCAAAAAAATAGGATGCAAACTGTTCCTACCCCTCCCGCTCATGTAGACGCTGGACTTCGTTAAAAAAAAATTAATATAATTTTTGTAACGTTAAAAAAAATTAATATAATTTTTGTAACGTTAAAAAAAATTAATATAATTTTTGTAGTAACGTTAAAAATTATTAATATTATTTATACTAAGTTAAGAAGAATTACTATTATTTTTATTACGTTAAAAAAATATACATGAGGGTAGCAAATATAATATTGCTCATTTTTTTAATAAATAAAAAGAAAATCATATGAATTGTATCAGTTTGACTAAACTACAAATGCCAAGGTAAACTGCAAATGCTTTGGTAAAATTTTTGATATATTCTCTCTTAATTGGAGCGAGGTTCATTTTCTTGTTCTATAAATACCTTATAAAAAGTTAAATTCTTAGATATATTCAATAATAAATAAATTAACATTAATAGTTGTATTTCCTTTTATCTCATAATAAAGAGCTAAATCCTTTAATTTAATTAAATTAAAAATAATTATAATTACATTTTAAATATCATTAATATTAAATCCGCAAGTTGGCAAATTATTATTTCATGAAAAAAAATAAAAAATAATATGCCAACTGGCGGATTTTATATTATTGTAATTTAAAATGTTATTATAATCCTTTTTTTAAGATAATTATATCAATACATTTAAACTATTTATTATAAAATAAAAGAAAAGTGTCTATTCATTTATTATTGATTATATCTAATAATGTAATTTTTATAAGTTATTCATATTATAAGAAAATGAATCTCACTTAATTAATAGAGAATATGTCCAAAAACCTAAGCATTTGCAATTTACCTTGGCATTTGCAGTTTAGTCAAACATGTCAAACACGTATACCACCTTTTTTAAAATAAGCTCCGTGAAGTTGGCCGAACATTTGGAAGCACTATATGTCATTTTTTAGTGCTTCCTTAGTGCTTATTAGTGCTTCAATCCGTAAAATAGCCAAATTTAAAGAAAAAAAGTTACAAGCAAAAATTAAAATTTGTTCCATTTTCACGCTTAAAAGTTAATTGTAACGATGAAACTTATATCATTCTTTAGTGCTTCGTTAGTAGAGGTTAGTCAATCACTTTTATAGCCAAATTTAAGAATAAAAAGTTATTGGCCAAAAAACAAAAATAAACAAATAATGACGACATGCCAAAACAAAACATATAGTAGTACTAAACATCCGGTTTTCGCCATTATCTAGTGCTTAATTAGTTAATTTGAATTCCGTAATTAATTTGGTTAACCGTCATATGAAAAAATCGAAATACGCTAAAGAAATATTTAGAGGTCAAATTTTGGCCAGAAAATTATGAAAGCACTAACGATAAAATTTATATCCTTCTTTAGGGCTTCCTTAGTAGAGGTTAGTGTTTCAAACACTTTTGTTGCCGAATTTAAGGATAAAAAGTTATAGGCGAAAAAAAACGATAAAAAACAAATAATGGCGACGTGCCAAAACAAAAACTATAGTAGTACTAAACATCCGGTTTTCGCCATTATTTAGTGCTTAATTAATGTGTTTAAATTCCGTTATTAATTTAGTTAACCACCATATGGAAAAAAAGTTATTAGCTAAATAAAAATTATGACGTCACGATTTAAGCGTGAAGTTGGCCGAACTTTTGGAAGCACTAACGATGAAACTTATATCATTCTTTAGTGCTTCGTTAGTAGAGGTTAATGCTTCAATCACTTTGCCGAATTTAAGAATAAAATGTTTACGAAAAAAATAACAAATATTGGCGACGTGCCAAAACAAAAACTAGAGTATACTAAACATCCGGTTTTCACCATTATTTAATGCTTAATTAGTTAATTTGGAATTCCGTAATTAATTTAATTAACCATAATATAAAAAAATCGAAATACGCTAAAGAAATATTTAGAGGTCAAATTTTGGCCAGAAAATTATAAAAGCACTAACGATAAAATTTATATTCTTCTTTAGGGCTTCCTTAGTAGAGGTTAGTGCTTCAATCACTTTTGTTGCTAAATTTAAGAATAAAAAGTTATTGGCGAAAAAAACAATAATAAACAAATAATGGCGACGTGTCAAAACAAAAACTATAGTAGTACTAAACATCCGATTTTCGCCATTATTTAGTGCTTAATTAATGTATTTAAATTCCGTTATTAATTTAGTTAACCGTCATACGAAAAAATTGTAATACGCTAAAGTAATATTTAGAGGTCAAATTTTGGCCAGAAAATTATTAAAGCACTAACGATGAAATTTATATCCTTCTTTAGGGCTTCCTTAGTAGAGGTTAGTGAAAAAAGCTGATTATGAACACTATAATACAAAGCCAACGAAATATCTAATCTGTGGACTTTTTAAACCCATAAGAGTAATGCCTTTTATTTTTACTGATAAATCTTGAATATTTATTATACTTTGTTATGTATAAATTTTCTCAATAATTTACGTTTTTTGCGTGTCTTTCTATGTTTTTATTTAAGACTATGTCTCCGAAGCTGTGTTTTTTAACTTCGGTTAGCTTTAATCTATTTTTGATGCAACTTTTTTAATTTGTTTATTAAATAGTTTTATCATAAATAGATAAATTAGAGCTTAGATTTGATATAAATATTGCAAAAATTTTAGAACCTGAAAAAACATTTTTATATTTCGCATCTGAACACTTTATAGATACCGATTCGACTCCTTGATTATTCGTTAGGTCGTCTAAACTCAATAAAAAAAATATTAAAATCTAAATTTTTTATATCTTCCAAGTTAAAGATTATTTTGACACTAAATAAATTATAGAATTTATTTTCCAAAGAATTTCTGGTTTGATTTGATGATAAATAATTCAGTGATATCTCAAATAATACTTATCAAAAATATACCAAATTTTGAATAATAATTGTTTAAACAAAATTATTAAACAACAAAAAACCAGATCAAAATAATAATTGATTGTTATTGTAATTTCCAAAGGTGTAGGATAATATAAAACCCCTAAGAAGGGTTAAATATCCTACCAATATTATAAATAAGAGTGACCTACAGAAAATAATTTTTTTTAATTTATATGATATTTATACTCACTTGTCTTTAGTTAACCTATTTTTTTAAAATATGTAGATTCATTTTTTTTCTTAATTCGCTAAGACATATTCAGCAAATAGCAGTGACGAAGCGTCCATAGAAGCAAGGGAAGCATTGCTTCCCTTGAAATTTTTCTTACAAAAATTTTAAATAAACTTAATATAATCTTTGTACTATGCTAAATAAACTAATCTGACTTCGTTAAAAAAAAATATGATTCTTATAACGTTAAAAAGATTAATATAATTTTTATAACGTTAAAAATAATATAATTTTTATTACGTTAAAAAGATTAATATAATTTTTATAACGTTATAAATATTAATATAATTTTTATAACGTTAAAAAGAATATAATTTTTATAACGCTAAAAAATTGATATTATTTTTACTATAGTAAGAAATACTATTATTTTTACTACGTTAAAAATGTTACAGATCAATTTGTAAACCATGTCGAAGAAAATTATGATGATGCGATACAAAAGATGATAAACGAATGTAAAACCAAAGTTGACAAAAAACCTATAAATCGCAGTTATGTTAAACATTATCTTAAACAGGACGCTATACCAAAAATAATACCGCCAAGACGAGTGCCATATAAACGACATGATTTGTTAACAAAGGAGTTGCAGAAGTGGATCGATGACAAGATAATCGAGCCAGTGGATGACGTACGCTGGGCAAGTCCGCTCACACCTGTTTATAAGAGCGATGGTACATTGAGGCTTTGCGTAGACTTCAAGAGCACAATCAATCCTGCACTGGTAGACTTCAAATACCCAATTCCAAGAATCAATGACCTTTTATCAAAGCTGTCAAAAGGCAAGAAGTTTACAAAAATAGATTTTAAGAATGCTTTCCTTCAAATACCAATTCATAAAGAATCAAGAAATCTTCTCACCATATCCACGCATAGAGGCTACTTCAGATTCACCAGACTTCCTTTCGGTTTAAAGACATCATCAGCTATCTTTCAGCAGACTATGGATAAGATTTTCGGTGATTTAAAAGACGTTATTTTCTACATTGATGACTTATTAATTACTGGTGATGATGACGAAAAACACATGAAAAATATAAAATTGGTTTTTGACAGAATCTCAAAATATGGACTAATACCTAATTTTACGAAGAGTATATTTTTCAAGAAAGAAATACGATTTCTATGACACGACATCGATGATAAGGGGATTCATCCGAATGGAGAAAAAATAAAGGCCATTACGGACATGCCAGTACCAACAACTAAAGAAGAACTAGCAACGTTTTTGGGCATGGCTAGTTATTACCGAAAATTTTTATGTAATTTTGCGGATTTAGCGGATCCATTATACAAGATAGTAAATAAAGAAAAATTTTTGTGGAATGACGTACATCAAAGATGTTATGATGATTTGAAGTATCTAATTAGTACACCACCATCGTTAAATTATTACAATCCAGATTTGCCGATAGGTATCGCGACGGATGCTTCTAAAAAAGGTTTAGGTGCTGTATTATTTCATATAGAAGGAAATGGCAAGGAGATGCCTATAGCATACGCATCGAGAACTTTATTGAAAGCAGAAATTAACTATACAAATATCGAGAGAGAGGCTTTAGCAATAGTATATGCAGTGAAGAAGTTTCAGGAGTACCTCATAGGCTCCAAATTCGTCATTATAACCGATCACAAGCCACTCGTTTACATATTTACAAAAGGATTAAAAGATAACACCTCAATATCAATGAGATTGCAAAAGTGGAATTTGGCTATGGGAGCTTAAGATTTCACGATAGTTCACAGAGCTGGTAAACGCAATACAGTACCAGACTGTTTATCAAGATTACCACAAAGAAATACTGAAGAGGGTATACAAAACATAGAAAATAGTGAGATTACTAGTGATTTATGGGACATACCAATTAACTTTCAAAGAATAATGAAAGAAACGAATGATGATGATGAATTAATGGAAGTAATAAATAACATCAAACATGGTGAAGATATAAAAAACAAAACATACAAAAATATGGAAATGGAGTTGAGTTTGATAAAGAATTGCCTTTTTAAAGAAAACCGAATCATAATACCGAAGAAAATGAGAAATGAGATGTTAAAAGATTTATACAAAGAACATTTAGGCGCAGGCAAGATAAAATTATTGGTGAAAGATTATTTATGGTGGTCTGGTATAAATGCAGATGTAGATCAAGAGGTAAAAGAGTGTGAAGAATGTAACAAATGGGCGGACAATCCACACAATATACAAAATCCATGGAGAATCGCGACTAAAATTTTTGAACGAGTACATATTGACTTTGCACAGTTCAGAGATAATGATTACATGGTATTTGTGGATGCGTATAGTAAATTTCCAATAATCAAGAGAATGAAAAATATTACAACAGAATCTACTGTGAAAGAACTGAGAGAATAATAAGTCTATTTGGAATACCATATAACATCGTGACGGATAATGGCACCAATTTCACTAGTCACCTATTTAAAAAATTTTGTGAGGATCATGGAATAAAACATATTTTGACTGCTCCACATCATCAACAATCCAATGGTCAATGCGAACGTATGATTAAATCAATGAAAATGAGCTTGAAGAGAAATATGGAGAATAACACAAAAGTTAACGCTGACATAGCTTTAGAAAAATTTTTGTTTAATTATCGAAATACTCCAAATGCGACGACAAATATGATACCAAGCAAATTAATGTTTTCAAGAAGTATAAGGACAAAATGGGATTTGGTTAAACCTATGGAGGAAAAAGATAACGTATTAAATCGAAAAATAACAGAAACGAGAAATATCAACGTAGGAGATAAAATTTGGTATAAAACGTTCAAGGAAAACATGTGGGATAAAGGAGTAGTGATACATAAAGATGGAAATTTATCATACAAAATAGATACTGGACATAATATAATAAGAAGACATTTGGATCAAATAAAAATAAGATCGAAAAGTAATGATTATACGACGAGTGAACGAGTTTTTAGAGGGGGAAGAGGTCAGGAGCAAAATCAAAATATGTAAGAATTCTACGAATTCTCCGATATGTGATATAATTTAAAGTTGACCAAAAATATTTAATTTTATCTTTATTTTATTATAACATATAAATTTCAAAAACTATCATATAACAAAAAACATAACAATATATACAAAAAAATTATAATATATCAATATCCTACAGATATGTCTTTCAAATATAATTTATCGTTATAAATCATTTTTAACTTTTTACCTTTAAACTGATCTTTACTTTTACATTTAAATCGATTTTACTTTTACATAAAATATTTCATTATCACCTCGAGTGATTTTATTTAAATTATTTCCACAATATAACATTTCCTTCTCTTTTAGTTTCCCCCTTCATCGTACCCATCATTCGTATCGTATATTGAGGTAATCCCTAAGTTCTTTAATTATTCCAAGTCCATGTACCTTTTCGTTCTAACAGCAAATTCAACTAAAAAATTATATTTTATTTTATATAGTTTATTTATAATCAATGAATTTCTTCGGTCTCAAATTGTATTGTCGACTTGGCTCTTGAATACTTTTTTTATTTCGATCTCGTATCTGGCTTTGAACTTGAACTTGATCTTGTACTTTATCTTGATTTTGATTTTATTTGACTTCTTCCCCCTCTAAAACTCATTCGTCCGTCGTACGATTAGTTTGTCATTTTCGCTATTTTTTATTGTTGCTTAGTAATTGTTGATTTCATCTTTTATCGTTGTCTTGCTTTTGTCACGTTTTATCGTTGGCTTGTTTTCATTACGTTGGTTTGTTATGATCGTTTCGTCTCTTTGTGTTTGTTTACTCGTTTGCCCTCCATCGTTATTATTATCATTATTATTAGTAAATTAAGAATAATTAGGAATAATAAGAATCGATCCAATCGAATATAAGAATATAAGAATCATTATAAAATGTTGATAATAGAATTGCGTTTTAGTATTGTTTAAATTTTTTATATTATATTAATTTACATGTTATATTAATAATTTTGATCCATGAAGTAATTAAAATTTTATATTACGTATTTTTTATTCTTTTTCTTTTAATTTGAATTTAACTCCTTTATTCTTTAGTTTAAAAAATTTTTTTATAAAAATTTTCTTAAATCAAATTTCAAACTTTTAAAAACAAATTTTATTCTCAACAATTTTATTCTCTCCTTCATTAAGAATTCTTTTATATGTTCAATTTTAATTTTGTCATCCTTTCTCCTAACACTACTATTTCTTTTATCATTATTACTACTTTTACACGTAATATTTTTCACTTTTTTTAAATTTCTGCATTTCCTAGAATCTTTATCAATATTAATTAAATTATTTTTATCACATTTTTTCTCTTTTATTATTATTTCTTCAAATTTTACTATGTGATTAATATAACTACATATAAACGTTTCTACTATATCATTTTTTAATATTTATACCGACGTAATTTCAAATTTTTTGTATTAATTTCTAACTTTTCTACAATTTTTGTTTTATAAATGTCTACTTTTTCTGCGTTAATTCTATAAAATTGTCTCTTGTTAAATTCATTAGTCGTTTTCCATTCTTCATACGACTTACTATTAATATCACTACGAAATAAAGAACTATATACTACTTCTACATCAATTGGCTTATCCTTCACTATTGGTTTTTTTACTTCTATTTTTACATTGATTGGTTTTTTTACTTCTACTTCATTATTTTTTATAGTATTATATTTATAATTATTATCATTATTATATCGATACTGATTCTAATTGATATTATGATTATTATTTCTATTGTTAAATCTCGCATAATTATTATATTCCTTATTATTGTAATGTCTTTCGTAACAATTTTTACACTCATAATGATTATTATAATTATTCCTATAACTTTTGGTTTGCACTTTATCATTTAAATAATTATGATGTAATTTAGGTGTTTCTTTTATCTCCTTTTCTGCCTTATAGCCAGATAAATATTTTAATATTGTCATAGTTTTCTCAAAAGTTGCATCTTTCCCTGTTGGAAACCTTATTGCTTCCATTAATACGTCCATCTCCAAATATAGACCTTCTGGAAGATTTTGAAGCAATACCTTACCACTATTTTCAACTTCATATATCAAAAAAAATTTCTCCAATTCATTTATATATTTATTTACATCATTATCGGATAGTCCATATTGATTAATTTTATTTTAATTTACTTTAAGTTTTTATAATTATACGTCATATTTATTTTATATCTCTTACGTGTTTTAGAATTTATTAAATATGATCTTTAAGAATCTATTTCGATCCCTGCCTGCCAGCGTCGAAGTATTGCGATGTGTAAACGTCGGAATACGCTTGATTGCTTATTTTTTTTAATATATAAAGAGAAAATCATGCCATGGTATTGTATAATTTTACCTTTAAAAAATAAGCATTGGGGAAGCAAATAAAAAAATGCTTATTTTTTTAATAAATAAAAGAGTAAGAAATTTTTTTATATAATATTTTTTTTCCTTACTTTATTATAAAAAAATTTTCGTTTTTAAAATCCTTAATTAATGTTTAATAATTGTAGTTGTATTATTGAAAATTTATTAACATCATTTAGCTCAAGTAATTTTGATGCGAAAAAATTGATTATTGAAAAAGGAAGACCAAAACCAATTTTATAAAACTTAAAAAAAGAAAAAAACTCGCATCCATAATTTTTCTATCGATAAATATGAAAAATATTAATGGCTCACTAGATGTAAATTTTCTAATTCTCTATATTGTTGGTCATGCCTATTATTCCCAAAGGAAAAATATGTTTGGAATGATAAAGGATTTTCAGATATGAATAATTTTTCAAAGGCAGTTAAACGAAGAATCCACCGCTCATTTGCAGTCGATGATTATATTAAAAACATTCGGCCAAAATCGTATTGAAAATATGATAAATTCGATGCGCAAAATATCAATCGAACAGCATAATTCTAAAGTCAAATCAATAGAGAAATATTGAAAATATTGATCAACTAACTATATGTTTTCTTGGAATTCAGGAGCTCGTATTACATGGTGATGATGAAGAGGAAATTATATTGTATTAATTTATTTGCTCGCGGAAGAAAATTTACTATTGAAACATCATTTAGAAATAGTGCAGTTTTTATTGGACTATTAAGCAATATTCAAAATGATTTGATTAATTCTATTTCATATGTCTTACACCAAAAAATATTAAATTCGCCGAATTGTTAGATATTAGTAAATTCCAAATAATCAATTACCCAAAATATTTATTAGATAATTTAAATGACACTTATTCTCAATTTTTCGACTTACACAAGCTGGAAACCTAATTAAAGGTAGTGTTTTGGGATGTTCAATTTAGAAAGAAAAAGAATTTTAATGAAATACTTGAATTTTTAATATGCACCAATTTGATGAAAAGTTTTAAAGTTTTTTAAATTATGCAAATTCATCTTAACTTTGGCTTCAACAACAGCATGTGCAGAACGGAGTTTTTCATCTTTAAAAAGAATCAAATCTTATTGCAGAAACAGGATGACCCAAAATCAATTATCGAATCTATCTTTGATTTCGATTGAAAAAAATTATTAAAAAATTTAAAATCTAGCGATAACTTTTATAATGCAGTACTTGATCATTTTACTCAAAAACAAAGACGAATACCACTTATTTGTAAATCTTAATATTTTTATGGTTTGAGTTTGACTAAAATAAGAATAAAATTTTTTTTTTGATTGCTTCCCTAGTAGTAAACTTGACGCTTCGTCACTGGCAAATAGCATCATTTATAGTATGACCTGTGCGCTATAAATCTAATCGATGGCCGGAGGCGAGCCACTTTTTACAACGTCAACGGTGTATATTGATCACAGATATAAATTTCTAAAATATATTTTAACTGACAACTACAGATATTTGTCGGCATATTTTTTAGATCTTTATTGTAAAGAAAATTAATTATAAATTCAAACTTGTAATTTTATAGTTATCATGTATAAAAATAATTTATTTAAATTTGCTATACATAAGGATGACCTCATTGAATTCAGAGCTAATTCAGAGGTAAAGAAAACTCTTTCACTATGTGTTCTAGTTGCTGAAACACAAAGAATGGCTAGCTTGGAAAGATTCAGAAGTTCGATCCTCTTTTCTCTCTAAAAATAGAATATCCATATCTTGTAAGTGATGTTTTTTCGAGAAGAATACGACATTTCTGTTCTAGTCATTTAAAATCATAATTTGTGCATGATGTAGAATATTTTTTTCTGACCTTGCCAAATAATTTGTATTTGATATTTCCTCTTGGTTTTCAATCTCTCTATTTACTAATCTAATATCATAATCTCTATAAGTTTAAGATATTTAATAGTAAATTCAAGTAATGTGCAGTTTTGCTCTATCATATATTTTGATACAATTTTTATTTTTGAAAGAATGGGTTTTTGGGAAGAACCAACACATAGATAATTTTTAAAATTGATATCGCAAACAGGAAATCTTACACTAGTTTTTTTTAAATATTTCTTTAGTGAAATAATTTCGGAGCTATCTCTATCATTCACTATTAAATGTGTTTCTATTTCACTTCTGATATTGTGAAGATAGAAATTCAAATGTTTATTTAAATTTAAAAAGATACATTAATATTTCCTCTATGAAATCTGATTCATAGTATGAAAAATGTTCTTCATACTTTTCAATCCATTATCAATTAACTTTTATTAGCTAGCTATACTTTCTAGCAAAATTAATATACTATGCCATTTAATTTTTATGTTCTCATTTGAGGGGCATTGATGTTAATATCATAAGGAATTGCCATATTAAAACAGGTATCAATCATGATATGGATCAGTGCTATCAATATCTAGCACATACAATATCTATTATATTTAAGACTTTTCCTGTACAATTTTGACCAATCATTAGAATAAAAATGTATAAGAAAATAATTTTAAAATTATTTATTAACCGGCGTGATTTTCAAGGCGTTGTTTTTGGCATCATCAAAAGGCCGATCTAGGTCCATATATTTAATAAAATTGCCTTATAATATAAACCAAATAATTGAATATTAAATATATTTTCATATAATATTAAATTTCGGATATTTTAAGCTCATAATATATAGTTAAATATCAATTTCCTTATAAGGAATTTTTTACGAGTTTTCACTTTATTCCCCTTAATTATATAAATGTTTTATATTATATAATAGCTATTGCAATTGTGCCGAACCGTTGAATAAAATTCTTTGACTAAAACAGAAAATTTTAAAGTTCCTCACAGTATTAAATTTCCCAAGAGAAAGACTTTTTTTAAAAAAAAACAAACGGAAAAATAAACTTTTTACTAAATTTGAAAAAAAAAAAAAATTAACATATTTTGCCTAAAAACGGTTTTTTATATCTTATAATTAAATAAATAACAAAATAATTCGCTCCCCCAAATTAACAAGACTCATTCTGAGTCTTATCATTCGGAGCCAAATTACTCCGCCAATATTATAAATATAATGACGTTATAAAATAATGTATTCACACAAAAAGAACGAGAATGATTTTACATATATATAAAATAATATATTTAAAAAAACGATAAAGAGCGAAATAGACATCTCCCCCCTTCCCTAATCCAAAGTTCGGGCTAGGGGTAGTAGAGATCTTCACTAAGTCGGAAATAAATCCTTAAGTTCCTGGGTATTCACTCCCAGGTCCAAATATTCCTCATGTGTAATCACTTGCCGTCCCGGCGCCTCCAGAACCATGGGTCGTCTTTGTTGGACCATTACCCCCGTCGGCTCTGGTCTCCTCTGGGAAGGGATGGACGTCACCTGCATGGTCGTCGATTGCACTGTTGCTGCTTCCTCACCTCCTAAGTTGGGGTCCCTCCTCCGGGGCACATTGAGTTGTGGGCAATCCCTTCCGACGTGTCCCTCCACTCCACAACGAAAGCACTGCAATCTTGTTTCCCATTGGGCGCCGGCAACACGCGAGTATCTGCGCTTCGAGCTCTAGGATGACGCTCGGCTTGTTCATGGGACATCAGTCTCCATTCACTGGCTAAGGGTTCCATATCGTTGCTAATAACCGTGGTCCGCAGCATATGGGTGCCTAAATCTACATACCTTCAGACATAAAGACTATATATCTACTATTAAAAATATTCCAGTACTTCCTAATCCTCTTTCCCCCCCCCCTTTTTTTTAACAATCCCGAATTTACTGCCCCATTTCAATATACCCCTTATAATAATTTAGAGCTTACCTATTTGTTATTGGCATAACTACGAACTCAAAGACGCTGTATACCACTTTGATATTATAAACCCCGGAATGAAAACAATATTTTTACAAGCACTTATACTAACAAGACAAATATTTAAAATAG
Organism: Gordionus sp. m RMFG-2023; assembly: GCF_954871325.1. Taxonomy (NCBI): domain Eukaryota; kingdom Metazoa; phylum Nematomorpha; class Gordioida; order Chordodea; family Parachordodidae; genus Gordionus; species Gordionus sp. m RMFG-2023. Next base: position 22,414,917 of record NC_088775.1, read on the forward strand.
AAATTTTAATTACAAAAATTATTTTAAAACAATTTTTTTCTTTTAATTCCAAACAAAATTATGTAAGAAAGAAATCTTAATTCAAAATCAAACAATTTTCCAAAAAAAAAATCTTTAACTATTTTTTAAAAATCTCAAAACAAATTATTTACGTTCCCTCTGCCAACCCTCACTCTTTTCTAAGATATCATTTTGCTATCTAACCATAATTTTCGGAAAAGAATAATTTTCTTTTTCATAAGAAACCTTGATTCTTACATTACTATTTTCCCTAATTTCCTTATCAAGAAACAATCTTATTCCTTAAATGAAACCTTGACAAACTCAACTACAAACTAACTATTCCCGTTCCCTTTTTATCTCACACTCCTACCATAAATCATTTTTCTATTCCTCTCTAAAAAAAATTTAAAAAAATATATTTCTCTTTCCCAAAAAAAACAAAATCTCATTTATTATAACATAAATATAAGACATTAACATACATATTCGTTTATATTTTCTTTTTTTTTACATCCTATTCTCATGGTTATTCTCAAAAACCTATTCCCATTCACTTTAAAAACAAAGGTAAACACTTTCCAATTCTTACTTTACACCATTTTATATACCAAATTACTTTTAGATCAAATAAATTTACCTTAAATTATTTCAAATATCTTACAACCTAAAAAAACGACTCCTTAACCATTTAATGCACAAAACAAAAATCTCAGATAATTCATAACTAACTTGTTCGTTACAGGTATGTTATTGTGACCTTTAAAAAAATAAATCCAACTCCTTTGATATTATACTAACTGAATTATTCTTCACGAAAAAAAAATCCTAATTTAACATAGAATTTTACCTCGAAATTAAACTTTTCTTGTTCCCCTTTTTTTTTATAAATCACATATTGCTCCATTTAATTCAATTTCCTTAATATTAATAAAATTTTCTTAACATTTACTCCCTCTTCCGCCCATCTCACATACATTACACTTTATAGAAAAACAATCTTCAAACATATAAACAACTTCACAAAAAAAAATTTTCGAAACATAAACCAAATAAAAAAAACAATTTTCTTACTCAACCACCATAAACCATTTTACTATGAAGTATGTTTTTCTTAACTTAACTTAAATCAAATTAATTTTACTATTAACGATTAATTTATTTTAATTTTTTTTTTAAAGCTTTTACACGAATTATAAGAAAAAGAAAACGCTATAAAGTAATGTTTTTCTTACGTAAACCCAAATCAATCTTACTCTTAATAATTAATACCTTATTTCCTTTTATTTTTTACTTTTACAAAAACTATCAGAAAAAGAAAATTGCCTACAACCCTCACAGCTTACTCACCCTTCCCACTATATTTACAAACAAATTATTTCAATACGTGGGTGCTACTATTTATCATTTATTCGGGTCCTATTTCTTGGAAAGTTTCTACAAAAATAAATCCGTCAATAAAATAAAAACGATATAACACTATATAAAATAAATATATAATTTTGACTAAGATTAAATTGATTGGCGAAATAAAAACGAGTGCATTAATTAGGATTAGGATATAATCATCATATTTTTCTTATATATTTATGAGATCTACAAAAAAAATTGATGTACGTAGAAACATATTCACTAACATTAAATATTGGTGGATAAAAAAAATATAAGATAAATACCATATTTTTATGACTTGCGATTAAAAAAAAATTCTTAAGCAGGAATATATTTATATATATAAAATCAATACGCATAAGATTGCATACCATATCTCTTCTTTTTTCATTTCTTGCACCGGCAATCAAGTAACTCTTCCACACCTATCCTCTTCCCCGTTGTGCCCTTCTATCTACAACGTTTGCCCTCATATTTTAATACTCCTATTTCGGCGTTCTCTCCTGCCTGGATGAAAAGTGTTTAATGAAAATCAAGTTTTATGAGAAAAAAATGTTTTTATTTAAATTAAGTTCTATGTGGGTGCCCTTGATTATTTGTTTTTTTAGGTTAAGTTCATATTTTTTTTTAATTTACCCCGTTGACTTATAGAAGACGAAAGAAGAATAAGGGTTATAAAAATATTGTGGAACAAAAGAAGAACAAATGATCCGCTGAAAACAACTACTATGGAAAATATATGGCCGGGAATAATGCAGCATTCAACAGTAGGGGCAAAATAGAAAAGCTGGCTAAACAATGTGTAGTTTGTAATACCTGGGCCAGTATGCCTGCGAGGGATAAAAAGAGTACATGGCCGAAAGCTTCGGGTCCTTGGGAGAGGGTGCACGTGGACTTCTTTGAGTTTGACCGGAAAGAGTATTTCTTGGTAGTTGACGCAGACTCCAAGTGGATAGAGTTTGAGGTTGTAGGTAGATTAACAACGAAAATCGTGGTCAGAAAGTTGAAAAATTAATGGGCGAAGTTTGGTGTGGCCAAAGTAATTGTGTCCGATGGAGGTCCGGCCTTTAGTAGTGAAGAGTTCGGGAGGTTTTGTGTGGAAAGTGGGGCGAAACATGTGCTGGTGCCGCCTTACCATCCGAGCTCGAATGGTCAGGCGGAGCGGATGGTGGGAATTGTAAAGAGTTGGTTGAGGAAGGCCAAATTTGGAGGAAGTGAAGTATGGGTATCGGTGGCTTATTATAATAATAGCAGGAAAGGAACGGAATTGTCGCCGTCTGAGAAATTTTTGGGTCGGAGAACGTGGATTGGTTTGGATGCATTGAAACCAGGGAAAGAGAAGGAAGGGGAAAGGATTGAACAGGAAAATGGTGGAAAATTTGAGATAGGCCACACAGTGTGGGCAAGGTTGTATGGGAGTAAAAAGAAATGGGAATCGGGGGTGGTGGTCAAAAAATGGGTAGAATGCTGTGCCGTATAAAGTTCCCGGATGGAAGAATAGGGGTCCGACTTGCTGACCAGCTGAGGAAGGGAATCATTGTGCCGAACCCTTGAATAAAATTCTTTGACTAATACAGAAAATTTTAAAGTCCCTTACAGTACTTAATTTCCCAAGAGAAAGACTTTTTTTTAAAAAAAAACAAACAGAAAAATAAACTTTTTATTAAATTTGAAAAAAAAAAAAATTAACATATTTTGCCTAAAAAACGGTTTTTTTATATCTTATAATAAAATAAATAACAAAATAATTCGCTCCCCCAAAATAACAAGACTCATTCTGAGTCTTATCATTCGGAGCCAAATTACTCCGCCAATATTATAAATATAATGACGTTATAAAATAATGTATTCACACAAAAAGAACGAGAATGATTTTACATATGTATAAAATAATATATTTAAAAAAACGATAAAGAGCGAAATACGACAATAGCAATAAAAACTGTATGCTATATATAAATCATGATTTAAGTATATTATTTAATAAAAACTTTATTTTAGAAACGTTGAAATTTTTTGGTATTATGTATTGATCTAGTATGTATGTCTAGTAGATTATTAATATTTATAGTCTTGGTAAAGAAAATTTTACAAAAACAAATAATTAATTAAGCATCTTATATATACATTTATCTGCCAAACAAAATAATAAAACAAATTAATAATAGCATAAGCATCAGGGGCCCGAACTTTTATACATAACTGTTCAGTTTGGTTACGGTTCATATGTAAAAAATTATATTGGTTACGGTTCGGTTACGGTTCTTAAAATTTTTTTTATAAAGTTTCGGCTCGGTTCAGCATAGGAAGCCATAAAGAAGGATATAAATTTCATTATCAATGCTTTAATAATTTTCTGGCAAATATTTGACCACTAAATATTTCTTAAGCGCATTACAATTTTTTATAAAGACGGTTAACCAAATTATATACGGAATTCAAATTTACTAATTGAGCACTAAATAATGACAAAAACCGGATGTTTAGTACTACTAGAGTTTTTGTTTTGACACGTCGCCATTATTTGCTTATTTTTGTTTTTTTTCGCAAATAACTTTTTAAAATTCGGCTACAAAAATGATTGAAGCACTAACCTCTACTAAAAAAGCCCTAAAGAAGGATATAAATTTCATCGTTAATGCCTTCATAATTTTCTGGCCAAAATTTGACCTCTAAATATTTCTTTAGCGTATTACGATTTTTTCACATGACGGTTAACCAAATTAATTAAGGAATCCAAATTTACTATGTTTAGTACTACTAGAGTTTTTGTTTTCGCACGTCGCCATTTTATTTTTCTTATTTTCACCAATAATTTTTTATTCTTAAATTCGGCTACAAAAGTGATTGAAGCACTAACCTCTATTAATGAAGCACTAAAGAATGATATAAGTTTCATCGTTAGTGCTTCCAAAAGTTCGGCCAACTTTAAGCCTAAATCGTGACGTCATGATTTTTATTTAGCTAATAACTTTTTTCCCATATGGCGGTTAACTAAATTAATAACGGAATTTAAATATAATTAAGCACTAAATAATGACGAAAACCGGATGTTTAGTACTACTCTAGTTTTTGTTTTGGCACGTCGCCAATATTTGTTTATTTTTGTTTTTTTCGCTAATAACCTTTTATTTTTAAATTTGGCTACAAAAGTGATTGAAGCACTAACCTCCTCTATTAACGAAGCACTAAAGAATGATATAAGTTTCATCGTTAGTGCTTCCAAAAGTTCGGCCAACTTCACGCCTTAATTTTGACGTCATAATTTTTATTTAGATAATAACTTTTTTAATGATGATTAACTTAATTTATAACGAAATTTAAATATATTAATTAAGCACTAAATAATGGCAAAAACCGGATGCTTAGTACTTCTCTAGTTTTTGTTTTGGCATGGCGCCAATTTTTCTTTATTTTTATTTTTTTCGCAAATAACTTTTTATTCTTAAATTCGGCTACAAAAGTGATTGAAGTACTAACCTCTACTAACGAAGCACTAAATAATGATATAAGTTTCATCGTTAGTGCTTCCAAAAGTTTGGCCAACTTCACGCCTAAATCGTGATGTCATAATTTCTATTTAGCTAATAACTTTTTTTCCAAATGCCGGTTAACTAAATTAAATACGGAATTTAAATACATTAATTAAGCACTAAATAATGGCAAAAACGGATGTTTAGTAACTCTAGTTTTTGTTTTGGCACGTCGCCAATTTTTGTTTATTTATATTTTTTTCGCAATAATTCGGCTACAAAAGTGATTGAAGCACTAACCTCTACTAACTAAACACTAAAGAATGATATAAGTTTCATCGTTAGTGCTTTCAATCAACTTTTAGGCGTGAAGTTGGCACAAATTTTTATTTTTGCTTGTAACGTTTTTCCTTAAATTCGGATACTATACGGATTGAAGCACTAATAAGCACTAACGAAGCACTAAAAAATGACATATGATTCATCGTTAGTGCTTCCAAATGTTCGGCCAACTTCACTAAAATAATAATAGGCCAACTTGCGATTATAATATTAATGAAATTTAAAATGTATTCATAACTATTTTTAATTTAATTATATTAAAGGATTTACTATTTATTATGAGATAAAAGGAAATCCAACTATTAATGTCTATTCATTTTTTATTGATTATATCTAATAATATAATTTTTATAAGTTATTCATATCATAAGAAAATGAATCTCACTCCAATTAATAGAATATATATCAAAATATTTTACTTAAGCATTTGCAGTATACCTTGAAATTTGCAGTTTACCTTGGCATTTGCAGTTTAGTCAAACCCCGAATGTATTGTGTTATTTTTAGTGTTGTAAACGAAAACGAAGTTCGTTTTTTTGAAAAAAATGATAAACGGCGTTCCTTTTATTTTTGACGAACTTTGAACCTGAACGCGTTCCTTTTTTTATGACGAACGCGTTCGAATTTAACGTTCGTTCAATTTTAAATATATTTTTATTTATGTGAAAAATTTAATATTTCCGAATTTTTTTTAAAAATATATTATTTATATTTTTTAATCGGCTGTGTATTTCCTTTTCACATTTCAATTTTTTTAACACATAGTTTATTAATTTAAATATTGTTTATATTTTGATTTAATAGATTAGCATAAGCATGGATATTATTTTTTAATCCTCATCATCTGATTCTGAAAATCCAAAATCAGATAAATCAACATTACTATGGCCAAATATGATAAATGTTTTACATTAAAATCCTATATTGAATAAACTAATCCAATGCTTACCAAGTGTAAAATGTGGCCAAAAAGTATTATATTGTCCAGGTTCCAATTTAAAACGACATTTGATTTTATTATTAATTATTTGATTTTATATGATATAACTAAGTTAAATCATTAAATTAGAAGAAATAATGCATTTGGGATATTTGACCCCAACAATAGCGATAGTTATTTTAAAATTAAAAAAAATTAGTGGCCCCAAATATGGTCAACCATTGATAGACGCCGTATTAAATGGGATTAATAAAAGGTATTAAACCTATCACTCTCAATTATTACTTATATTTTATTTTTTTAAAGATTTGAACATATATATAAGGATCAATATGTTCTTTCTGCAATTATACATCCAGCATTCAAACCTTAATGGCCATGGATAAAACTTCCACAGAACGAACATATTAAAAATAAATTTTTAGCGTTATTGAAAAAAAATGTTTTGAAAACCCTAGAGTGTTAATTTCGAGATATCCTATTTTTTGTCGAGAGTAGAGAATGGATTGGAGGAGGATAACTTATATCAATTTTTTGCAAATAACAAAACAATATGTTTTTAATTAATTCTAAACGTTAAAAGACCTGTTTATTAAGTATAATACCGAAATCCCCTCATCTGCCCCTGTAGAGCGTGTTTTTAGGCTAATGCTATATCAACTGCCAAGTGTTCCTGTCTATCAGATAAATATTTTGAAAACAATTGTTATTAAAATTTAATAATAAAAATTTTTTATTCGCTATATTATATTATATTTTATTTATAATTATATTATCAAAATAAAACTATATTATTTTTTAACATGGCTAAAATATATTGTATTAAAAAATATAAGTTTATTTATATTAAATTAAATTTAAAAAAAATTTATCATAAAATTTTGAACGGTGTTATGAACGTGAACGCGTTCGATTTTTGTCAATGAACGTTGAACGCGAACGCGTTCGATTTTTTTAGAAATCTTTACAGCACTAGTAATTTTACGTTTAAAAAATAAGAAAAATGCTTATTTTTTATATAAAAGAGAAATTTTTTTTTTATATTATATTTTTTTCCTTACTTTTTTTTCATAAAAAATTTTTTCTTTTTTAAAAGCAGCGTTAATAATTCTATTTATATTATTGAAAATGTATTTAGAGTTGTATAAAAAGTATATATATACTATTTTTGAGCTATCTGTATCTGTTTATATACACTTTTAAGATACAATTTGAAATACTATTATTTAACACTTTTTAATCTAAAAAATAAAAATATTTAAGTGCAAATTTATCTCATATGTAAGAGTATATAATTAAAATAAATATATATTATAATGCAAAGGAATTTATAAATCCTTGCTTAGCCATGACGCCCATTAATCATAAACAATACCATTGTTGCACAATATTTTAAGCAAATAAATATATTTAGAATTTTGTAAAAAATTTTATAGATATTCTTAACTTTTAATGAATAAATTATAAGTTTAATGTTTAAAATTTTTTTTTGAAATTTTGAATCTATTTTTGATTTCGATTAAAAAAACTTAGTAAAAAATTTAAAATCTAGCAAAAACTTTTATAATTCCGTATTTGATCATTTTACTCAAAAACAAAGATAAATTCTACTTATTTATATATATTATAATTTTTTATGGGTGGTCTAATAAATAAAAATAAATTGCTTCCATAGTAGTAAACATGACGCTTCGTCACTGCAAAGCTTAATATAGAAATTAAGATATAACGAAATATAGGTAAGATAACCTTGCACTATATTTTTCTCAATAATTTTTTATAATACTTTATTTAATTTGTAAATATAAAGATCAAAAAAATAAATTAATAAAATATGCGATATAAATATGTGCGATATAAATAAGATATGCGATATAAATAATAAATGCGATATAAATAACATATGCGCTATAAATATATGCGCTATAAATAAAATATGCGATATAAATACATATTCGATATAAATAAGACTAGTTGATAGCCAGACTAGAATGACGGGGAATCAGAATTTTCTTATTTATTCAATGATGGATGAATAATAAATTCTACCTTTATTTGATGATGAATGAATCAATTTTCCTATCTTATGAGGTGTGATTTATAAATTAATATTTTTTTTACATTTTTTATATAATAAATTATAAATATAAATGAATAAAAATTTAGTTTAGAAGATTTTTTATTGTGCACATAAATTAAAATTACTAACCATATACTTCATAAACATATTTTATAAAAAAAAATGGAAAATCTTAGAATAACTCCTTATCTAAATAAATATAAATTTCTGAATCACATCTTATAAAATAGGAAAATTCTTAATTCCTTCATCATTAAATAAAGCTAAAATTTATTATTCATCCATCATTGAATAAAGAAGATTCTGATTCCCCGTCATTATTGAGGTTAATGATGCTTACTACCAAGTGAATGTATGGAAATATTCTAAATACCAACCTAATTTGCTAAATATCGACATAAATTTATTAAAATGTAATAAGACCCTTATTATTTAATATATTAATACGGAATCACGTGGTCGAGTCCGGCCTCCTACATATTATCCCCCCAAGGATGGAACCACCAAGTTAGAATAAGAAAAAAAAATTATCATTCCCGGGATAAATAAGCCAAGCTCTTGCCTACTAGGCCATAGAGGCTTTCAAAAAATCACGATTTTTCAAATATATATTATAAATATATTTGGTAGTGCCTATCCAAATGAAAAATGAACAAAACTAAAATTTGATAGATAGTACCTTAAGGTAGTAAGCATCATTAACCCATTATTGACAGCATAGGCATAGCCAAGATTTACCTAAGGGGGGGGGATTTAAAAATTTTTGGGGGCTTCGCCCTCAGACCCCATTTTGGGCGGGTCTTCGGCCCGCCTTTGCCCGGCCTTTGCCCGGCCTTTGCCCGGCCTTTGCCCGGCTTACCTTAGTCTATATATAGTCATAAAATATTTTTACAAGAGAGGAGGTTATTTTTAATAAAAAAAAGCCTGGAACAAATATGAAATATATTTTATTAGTTTATATAAAATATAATAAATTTCTTGTATATACTTTAATATAAATACATGGTAATAATTTATTCCAAACAAGTATAAGAAATTTATTTATAAAAAGTAAGTAGACATATAGTTGATATTCCAATATAATATATAATTGGTTACAAAATGCTAGGTAAAATTCCACTTTTACAGACATATTTGACAGTTAAAGAATATATTACATTTAATATTTTAAGAAATTTTACTAATCAATGCTCTTGATAATAAATATAGCAACAATTTGCATTCAATTATTTAACGCCATCTATTTATTTTAGATAAAATGTGATATTAGAAATTAATCTTCATATTATTCATCCCACAATGTCTTTAAAAGATGTCCTTATCAATATTTTATAGTTTTCTGTAGAATATATAATTCGCTATATTGGTATTTGATTGTCATATGATAATTGATAAAATTAGATATACTGTAAATCTACGACATATAATATTCCACTGTATGTATTGTGCTTTAATTTTTTTTATTAAATTTATAATTTAATTTTATTAATTTTATAATTATATTTAACGTTTATTAAGATAAATAAATTAAATTTACTCACTTTATAAAAAAATATATTTGATATATTATATTATTTAGTAATTTTATAAATCTATTATTATAATTATAATACATTTCACTTTTGTCTTAAGACTTATCTTTGGCTTATATTCCATTTCTTAAAAAAAATTTTTTGTTCACTTTTTTTATATATAAATGCTTTTTTCCAAAAATTTATAAATTATGATGAATAGTTTTAGTTTAAAAAAATATCAACTTTTACATTCTCTCTTTCAAATTATTGTTTAAGATATATGCATACATTTTGGGGGTCAGGGAGTGGGGGGAGGACTAAGGGGGATATTTTTTATTAGCTTAAAATGATATTCACAAAAAGTGATAAATTTCTGAAGGAGGGGGATTTCCCCTTGCCCCCCCTGGCTATGCCTATGATTGACAGGATATCAGCTAGTAACTTATATTTTTGATAACGGGTTCTTAAAATCCCTAAAATATATGTAAAAGGCAAGGTCCCATCAGGCTTGTTTTTATTGTTATTTATGCTAAAATAAAAATGGATTAATATTTCTTCCATATATACACTTCACAATGGCTTTCTTTATTTCCGTGTCCAACAATTACTTGAATCCAGCAATTATCAGAATTTTTTTTTACAAATGATTTAAATAAGGATATCTGTGGTTTGCATATTCCTTTAGGTACAAATAAAGTCAGATGAAAATGAAATAATTCAGTTATTGAAATTAGAGACCTTTATGGGCCTTGATTTATTTATCAGCCTCCAGCCCAGGTCAGCAGTAAATATAATTTGCAGGCCCAGTCCATATTTAATAAAATATTTAAACCCAAGCCCATCATGAGTTTCAAAAATTTTGCCCATGCTTATATCCAAAAATTTCATTTATTGTTTTAAATAAAAATAAACAATATTTAAGTGTATTTAGGCAATCACTTAGTTTGCAATACTGAAATTTATTATTATTTGAAGAAAAAAAATGCAATATATTTCTAAGTTAGGCAAATTTAAATGAAATATTTTTAGGCTTTTTATCAAAAACCCTGTACTGACCCAGAGGCGTTAGTAAATATATTATACCTGGCACACCATGAAGCAAGCCTCCATATCTCTGATTAAAATGTTAAATCATTTTCAATCATTAAAATTTGTCACCTGAGTTAGAGGTTAATCTATCTCCATTTTTGTCAAAAATTTTTTTTTTTTGATAGATTGATTATTTAAGAATATATTAATCTATTTACATAAAAAAATCTTAGAATTTTAACTTATAGATAAATTATAGTTTCTATTAGATTATTCTATCTCACTATTTTTTCTTATTGATGAAAATATATTGTTCCATTAACAAAAAATAATCAATTCAACCAGCATGATTCTTTAAAACGTTTTCAAGTATTATGTAAAAATGGAACTAAGAGTTTATTTAACTGATTGTATGGTTTTATATTAAAATCCTGATATATTGCAAAAAAAAAATTAAAAAGAATATTTTTTATTATTATTTAAAAAAATAATATTACCATAATTTTTATTTATTTCATTAAAATATTTTATTAAAATTTTTAATAAAATTTTAGTCTGTTTTCTTGTTTCCAATAGTAATTATTATTCAATAAAATTTTTGGATTTAAAGAGATGATATTTCTTATCTATATTATAATTTTCTATGTCCTCATACGTCATTGTGACGTCATGTCATCGCTACGTCATGTCATCGTTAGGTCATGTCATCGTTACGTCATGTCATCGGTACGTATTTTTATTTTTTTATTTGTTGATTTATTTATTTATTTTATACAAACAGATGAGATTTAAACACATTTGGTTACGATTACAAGGTGAAAAAATCATCTGCGGGAAAATGGCTGATGTTAAATCGTTTTAATCAATTTTCCTCAATAGATATTTTGATATTCCACGATTTATAAACAAATCATTTTGGAAATATTATTTGCAATTGATTCATTTAATTCTGTTTATTCAAATTATATTTTAGCCATTAGTATTGATATTCAAAAATGTTCACTAGATCGAAATTTTTGTTTGAATGGTTCGGTTTGGATACCTGTAACAAACAATCTTATAACATAAAATTGTCAAAATGCAGTGGAATTAAAGATTTATGAAGCAGATGATAAGATTCGGATATCAAAATGGACGGGAACTAACCTTCTAAAAAGAATACCTCAAACATGATAACCAGTAATGTTGTTTTGAAACAGGCCAAAATTGTTTGAAACCATTCTCCCATCTGATTTCAATACCTATTTCAATTAGCGGTTGATTTTTTTAGTCTTCTCAAAACAGGTATATTTTGTTATTTTTCCATTAGCTGTTTCATAAAAATTATGTATTAACCTCTCTCTGAGAAGTACTAATACTATATATTACAAATTAAGAAATATGTAGTCAGTAATTTGTCTACCTTGGTATATTCTAGTAACTTAAAATGGTTTTGCCTTTATGTATTTTATTGTTACCATAACTTAAAATAATTAACATATTACAAATATATGAAGTTTTTAATACTTTTATCTGTAATCTGTCTACACTGTGATAGTCTATTTATTTTAAAATGGTTTAGTCTCAATATACTTTATTGTTTTGTCCTTAGATCTTAAATTGGTTTTAGTAGATTTTTCTGTTTATAGTAGATTTAACCAACATATAACAAATATATTTAGCTACTTAATACTTTTAATGGTTTCAAAGTAGGCTTAAATTTCATATATAGTAAATACTTTGTTAAAAGTATGTTTTAAACTTCATTAAATAAGTACATTGGATTAGTATATATTATAACATTTAAATGTTTTTAGCACATTTATTAAATTTAGTAGATTTTAGAGATTTTATTAGTTCATAAACTAAATAATTGATGTTTTGACTTCTCAATATATATATAAATTACATTTTATAAATATTAGTCTACATTAGTCAAAGTTTTTGACTTCTCAACATTAATATATTACATTATATACATATTAGAAAAATTAGACATTTTATTTTATTAAATGTTAAAGGTTTTATTTTCACCTGGGTTAAATTCTAGTTACTTTAGATATCTTATTTAGCTAAAATTAGATAGTTTATTTTATTTTTTTTTAAAATTCTTTTAATACGTTAGCTTCACAAAAAAAATATATTTAGTTGACTGAATATTTCTATTTAGGTCTAAATGTCTCTCATTTCCTATCCTCATAATACTTTTGTTATTAAAAGTGGTGCCACTTTTATTATTTTAAATATACATTATTACATTAATTATGTTGTAACTCTTTGCTTTCATATATCTTATTTAGTTCTTATTTCCACAAAAGTAGTTCATCTTGTTGGCATTTATGATAACATTATTTATGATTCGACTTTTCTAAATTAAAGATTTTTTTCGTCCTATAAGTATATTAATTAAAATTGGATTAGTTTAAATTTGATATCTTATAAGTTTTTGTAAGTTTTGAATTTTTTTTTTCTCTAGTTTTGTAAGTTTTTAGCTCACTTAGTTAAATTTAACTCAATTTTTGGAATTCTATAGTTTTAAATATTTCTTACTTCATATAACATATTAATTTAATTCATTTTTAGAATTTTATTGCTTAAAACATTTTGAGCTTTACATAACAAACATATTAATGTTAGCACATTGTAACATTATTTTATTTAGATTTATTAGATTAACGCAAATATATATTACATTATACTTTATTATTTATATATATATATTCATAGTACATATTATGTATATATTCCTTAGTATGCATATTTAGGTTGGTTTCTAACTGTCCATTAGATTTTATATAAATATAGATCTCTAACACAACGCTAACATTATATTATGTATATATTATTTTATATTACATATATTAGACTATATATATATATTTATTTGGACTTTGAATATCGTATATATTTTATATTAAATATATTAGTTTAAAGCTTAATTTTTATTTCCCTTTTCTCTCACTCGCTAATATTTTTATGACTCCCTCCCAAATATGTTTCTATTTTACTTCTGTCTATTTATTAATTTTATTTATGTTATTCTTTTATTTCAAACAATATTATTTTTTCTTATATATTTCTGTCTTGGCTAAAATATAACTAATAAATAAAATTTTATTTTTAATATTTTATATTTTTAACTTTCTAGGCGCCACTGTTATATTAATTCTTTTTGTTTCTCTTAAAATAAAAGTTTTTTCTAATATTGGGCGCCATCGATCTCTCTTTTCTTAACATTTAAAATTTTCTCTTTCTTGCTTTTTGGGAATGTCTTATACAACTTGTTATTAATATTTGTATTTATTTATTTATAGCTTAGTATTCATTTATAATTTTGGTTATTGTAAAGTGATTAGGTTATCCTACCCTGAATTTTTCCCCCTTATTATTGTTTTACTTATTTGTTTTTATTAATTATTTCCTTTTCCATAGTCTTCTATTAAACAAAAATTTTGTAAACTTTTACTTTTATTTTTCATACGCAAGCTGTATTTTATTTCCCTTCAAATTTTAAATCTTTTTCTATTATAATGTCTATGTCAACTCGGTTTCCAAATGTGCACAGAGATATAAAGGTAAATTTTCTATATACAGTTTTAAATTTTATTTTATTTTTTTTTCGTTTTTATTTGTTTCTCTTTTTTTAAGTTTCTTAGGTGGCCTCATCTTTTCTTCCAATATATTGGTTTCTTTTATATAAAATTGGTCCTAGGAAACTCTTTCATAATTTTATTTATTCACTTTTTATTTTTTCGATTGGCTCTCCCTTAGGTAACATATGTTTTCCTTTTATCGGAATTCCCAAGAAATTTCCTTTACACTATTCCTTTTCTTTTTAGGTAATTAAGACAATATCCTTGCTTTAAAACTGATAAACCCACAATCACTTTCTTCCCCCTTGTCTTGGCATTGCTTTTGATTTACCTCACTTTGTTTCTACTCTTTCTCTTCCAAGATGGGTTAAAGCCTATAGACATCCTTGTCAATTTTTTCTTCCTTTTTCTTTTTAAACAGAACAGTAAGTAATAATATCTATATTATGACCACTTGCAATAAATCATGTTATATAATATTTATACATATATTTGTATGCATATCTTATATCTGATAGCGCCCGGTTTGAAAGGAAATTTTATCATGTTCTCGCTTAATATCAATGGTTTAATGAGTAAATTAACGATTTCTAAGACTCATGGTCGACGAAAAAATGGATGTGATCGCGATACAGGAGACCCACTCAAAAGATAATAATATGGCTACCTTTAATAACTTTGAAATGTATAGTTCTGGCACCACTTCCAATAATTGGTCGGGGGTTGCTTTCCTTATCAGCAAAAGATTATGCAAATACGTGGATAAATTTGTGCCCATTTCGGAGAGATGCGGTTTACTATACCTGAATACCTGCTTCAGACAAACAATTTTAATTAATGTTTATGCCTTTCCTAGAAGAAACGAACGGCTCGCATTCCTTGATGACCTCGAAAACATTGTTAACTCTCTTCCTAGGAGTCGTAATTTGAGAATCCTTGGGGACTTGAATAATAGGATCGGAAAAGATGACTCATTTATTAGAGATGGGGTAATTGGGAATGCAGCTCTCTCTCAATTAAACAGTGATGACAGTAGGAAGTTATTGGAGATGTGCAGGAGTATAAACCTCAAGGTTGAAAATACTTTCTTTTCACACAGCGAATCTAACACCCTAACCTTCAGAAGAAATAATACTAAATCTCAGATCGTTTTTATCATCTCGAACATTCATAGCTGGTTCATCGATGTAAAAGCAATGCCTAATATTAATATTTCTGATCATAACTTAATCAGAGCCAGTATTACTGTGAGAAATTTATGGGGAAACTCTCGGCGTCCTTCTCTTCAACATAGGCCTAGATACCTTTCCTGGAAACGGAATGCAACACACCTGCAACATCCTGCAGTCAAGCTACAGCTCGATCTAATCTTAAATGATAGGGAGGCAACTTTCTTATCCTCATCGGAGTCTCAGTCTGTTGAAGAATGTTGGGCGTCTTTCAAAAACAACCTGTTTGATGCCTGCAATCATCTCCCTAACAAATTCTCCACCAAGACAGGAATGGCTATCCGATGACATCATTCGCATGATAGCTCAACTCAAGCTACAAGGAGAGCGCGATGGTCACTTGTGGACCTCAATTCATAGACTCCTAAGGATAATAGAAGGATTTTTATTGCTAAAAAAGCTTTAGAGATAGACAGGGATATGAGGGAGTTTCGACGCCTACAAGAAACTAAATTACTTTTGTAAAGCCAAAGTGTTCAAGACACTTCCAACTATAAGGCTGGATAATAATAAGTTAATTACTGACCCCGACAAACAGATGGGGTTATGGCTGTATCACTATATGGGAGTCTTTGATTCTAGGAGGTCTAACTTAATCCCATCCACTAGTCAAAGTGTTGGACAATTGGAAGCAAACTTTTCATTGGCTGAAATTGTGGCCGCTATTAAGAAGCTTAGGAATAATAAATCTCCGGGTACGGATAACATTATAGGAGAACATCTGAAAGCAGCTCCCTTAGCAATCTCTCGGTTCTTACTGCCTTTGTTTAACAAGATATGGTTTACTGGGATGTGGGATGATGCCGGCGGATTGGAATAGGACTATCTTTTGCAAGAAAATTCCAAATCCATCTAAATTCAAGGATAATAGAGCCATCGCTCTCACGTCTATTGCATCAAAAGTTTTTATGGTTCTTTTAAAAAACCGCATTCTTTCCTCTACACCAAACCTTTTGTCTAAATTAGTGCTGTAAAGTAACGTCAAAAAGTAACGACGTTACTAACCTCGTTACCTTTTTTTGAAGAAAAGGAACGTCATACGTTACCTTTTTCTAGAAGTAACCAGTAACGGTAACGCGTTTCTTTTTTTTGGGTAACGGTAACGCAAAACGTTACTCGTTACTTTAAATTTTTTCTTAAAATAATATTAATAAAAAAAACATATTTTATTGTGCTATAAAATTACTTTTATTTATTTTTAATATAAATAATAAACCGAGTTTTTAATTCATATCAACCACCATTCCTTTCATTCATATTTAAATTTTCGCTCGTTATTTTCAATCAAATTTTAATCTAACTAATATTCAATCAAAATTCAAAGTATATATTAATATTATTATTCTATATTATAATTTATTTTAAGAATATATGCCAAACTCTATAATAGTTAGTTGATTCTTCTGATGAAGAAAATTTAACCCTTCCATGGCCTCAATTTGAGACATATTTTATTCCAATAAAGAAAATTAAGGGTACAAAATCGACACTTTGTAAATGTAGATTATGTCCTAACACAAATATATCAACCTCGATGTCTAGCAGTTCCAATTTAAAAAAACTTATGAAGGTAAAAAGATGAAATAATATATTATTATTTTTAGATTTTAATAATGATATTAATATAATATACTATTATTTTAAACATATGTGTTTTATAAAATAACCATTAAAATAAGTATACTTTCATAATATTTTGAAAAGCTTAATCATGAAATTTAGATATAAAACAATTGAATTATACTATAGTATATAGGGCTGGGAACCAACATTAAAAACTCAAGATTAATAAAATATTGGTATTGGTTCAATATAGTATTGTATTAAACTATATCTTCTATTCCTTGTTTTAGTATTGCTATTGGTATAACTTCAAATAGTTAATATGTAAAAAACTTTATTTTATGTATTTTTAAATATATAATGAATCTGAAGCAATATTGTTTTAGAGAACAGAACCTAGATATTCCTGATTCCTTTTTAAATGATAATTCTGAATTATAAAAAAAATAAGAAATTGAAAAACCTTTGGCCATCAGAATATCAATTTTTAATTTTTTAGTGAGGGATTCAAAATGCAGTTAAATTTTTAATCTTCAATTATTAAAAAAGCTTAGTTATTTTTAATAAAAAATTCAGTAATGAATAATTATATTTTGTTTAAAATATAGGCTTTACATTTCATGTTTGAAAGAAATAAATGAAACTTAAATAGTATTAAAAGAAAAAAAATTGAAATCAATCAACTCACAATCATTGATGATATGCAGAATCCATCTACATCAAAGATCAATATAACTCAATCAACTGTTGATGAATTAGTTTTTAATTTTGTAATTGAAGAATTGCAACCATTTTCAATTGTAGAAAGCCCTGCATTTATTAATATTATCAAAAAATTGCAGCCATCCAAAAATGTGATATCAAGGCCTACCCTTGTATCAAAAATTAACAAAGCTGGTGAAACCATGACAAAAAAATTAGTGGATTTATTGCGTATTCCAGAAATTGTTTGTACAACTGTGGATTCTTGGTCAGCTTATCATCGGTATATAAAATATTCTTGTAGATTGATATTATTGCCTTTTAAAAAGTTTTTATTTCGGGATGACTGTACCCTGGCTACACCCAGACACACTTGAGAGGGTTTCAGCTTGCCTAGCTTGTAAAGGGCTAAATCAAAAACACATTTGATTACCTAGCAAAAATAATCTTTGAAATTTTTACCACTTATAAGATACAAAATAAAGTGACCAAATGCATTACAGATAATGCAAGAAATTATATAAAAGCTTTCAAGTAAAAAAAAATTATAATATATTTACTAAAAATTTATGAGAGTATATAAACAAGAAGAAGAACCCGATGATGAAATAGTTCATCTGCCATTATGTGATCTATTTGAAAATCATAATGATTGTATTGTATACCTACCCAAGCATCATTCCTGTTCAGCACACACTTTAAATCTGATTGCAAGTGTTGACATTGAAAGGCAAATAACAATGTCCATTTTAAAACCATTTCAAAAATTACATTTTCTAAATGTAAGCTATTGTAAAATAAACATGGGAAATCTTCAAATTGTGCAACCATTTTTAAGGAAAACATGGGAAGATATCTTATTAAACAGGTTATAACAAGATGGAGCTCTAACTCCGTGAAATAAATAGATAGTCGTATTAAGGAGAATTGCCAAAAATTTGATGACTCTTGTGATAAATCTGAATTGCAGATATTTTCAGATAGCGACAAGTCGTTCATGGATGAATTTTGTATGGTTAGTGTAAATTAAGAAATATTATATGTATATATATGTTTTATAGGTTATGGACCCAATTGCTACGGCTCTTTCTATTTTAGAGAGCGAAGGAAAAATGTATTTTGGATATCTCACTCCCACAATAACCATTATAATATTAAAACTTAAAAAAATGGTTTTAAATCATTTCAAGTTTTGTAAGCCACTTATTAACTAAATCCTGGAAGGCATAGATAAGAGGTATACATTTCAAATATTGCTTATATTTTGATTATATTTTCAATAGATTCATATACATCTACAAAGATGAATATATACTATCAGCAATGATTCACCCACTATTTAAATTAGATTGGCCCTGGATAAAATCAGAGATGAATAAACAAAGAATGCAAGATCTTATTTCCATTTTGAGAAAAGATCTTGATAGAGAAAGAGCAGACCTGATTCCCTTATCCAAAACAAATACCAAAATATTTTCTAATAAAGATAAAAAAATTTTTGATGAGGAAATTAATGAAAATCCTTGTGAAGATGTTTTATTAAATTTTTTCAAAATAAAGATACTCTTTAAATATTTTTAATAAATTCCCCGAGTTAAAATTTTTATTTATTAAATATAATACCACCCTCCCATCCTCTGCTCCAATTGAACGTGTGTTTAGCACGGCGAAGGCTGTATTGAGCACTAAGCGCTCTTGTTTGTCTGATGAAAATTTTTAAAATCAATTATTGCTAAAAATAAATAAAAAATTATTACAAAAAAATGTTATCTTAGGATTATATATTATATATGAAAAATTTTTATAATAAGATCTCATCATTTTATGTATTATTTTTTATAGTTTTGTCTATATTATATATTGTAAAAAAAATAAATATATTTTTGTATGTAATATTTAATTTTTTTAAGTAATGAGTAATACGTTACTTTTTGAAAAGTCAAACGCGCGTTCCTTTTTTAAAAAGGTAACGAGTAAGGGTAACGCGTTTTTTTCCCAATGTAACGAGTAACGGTAACGCGTTTCTTTTTTGAGGTAACGTTTACAGCACTAGTCTAAATACATTTGTGCTTACCGTCCAAGTAGAAATATAAACGAACCAATATTACAATGCAGAAATGTGAGAAGTATAAATTACCTTTTTACTTTATTTTTATCGACTTTAAACGTGCTTTTGATAATGTTAACCATGATGCGCTATGGAAGATTTTTACCGAATGTGGCATTGACTTTAATATTATAAGAATCCTTAAAACACATTATAGTAGTCTTTTTACCTCCTTAAAAATCAATATTAAGGTTTCTCCATCTTTTAAGACAAAGAAAGGGGTAAAACAAGGGTGTGTTCTTTCCCCGCTATTGTTTAATATACTCATGAATAAAATCATAGTAGATACGCTGGCTACTGAGAATCTCTTAGAATTAAGGTCCAGTCAGTCGTGCTTCTTGGAAAATAGGGTGATATGTTATGCTGATGACATAGTATTGATAACAAAAAGTTTGGAAGAAACCCAAAATTTGATCTCTATATTGAACTCCTTTAGTCTTAAGGTTGGCTTGGATATAAACTTTGATAAAACAGTGATAATGTCCTCGTCTCAGGCGCCTCTTCTGAATAATTTGGTGGTTGAGGGAAAGTAGTTGCAAAGAGGAACTAAAAATTCGTATACAAAATGCTAGGGTGGCTTTTTATAAATTTTTTAAACTGTGGAAAGCTAGAGAGATATCCGTTTTCACAAGACTCCGTATTTTCAACTCAACCATCATCCCGATTCTCTTTTATGGCGGTGATACATGGGAGATTACCAAGACCGAAACTAGGAAATTACAAACGTCTCTAAATAAATGCCTAAGAATAATAAATGGAATTTTCTACCCTAATATTATCTCAAATGAAAACCTTTGGAAGATGTCTAACCATACCCAAGTTCACGTGTCTTTAAAAAAGAAGCGTCTTACTTTGCCCATATTTTGAGAAACCATAGTAACAATAGCCTCGTTATTGTTGCCATTAATTGGTTATACTCCTTTAATGGGAAAACATATTGCAAATATAAGACATTATGGTTCTACAGAGCCTTGAAGGACATAATGGATCTAAACTTAAATTTGAAACAGTTTCTAAAGCTAAATAAAAACAAAAAATCTATAAAGAAATTATTAAAAATTAAATCGAACTACCTAAACCTCTCATAATTTTTTTTATTTTTTTTTATTTCTGGATTTCAGGTTGTTTAATCTCTTCATTTCTCAATTTACCTCCTGACTTTGTCTTTCACCTTTTCTGTGAATTACTTGCTTCACTGACATTAGCTTTTTTTTTATCTTATTGACTTAATGTACTAATTTAAATCAGTCCGTCCCATATTTTTAATTACATACATTACATATACAATGTCTTAGGTGTTGTTGTACTTCTATACTTTTCCCATTATATGAGTTAAGATATATTAATGGCATTTGAGAAATAGTTTGTGATTTGCGTTTCTTATGTGGGCTAGAATTAATCTTTGGCTCTTTTTAACTTAGTTTTTGAGTTCGAAATGTTTCTGGGGTAGAAGGTATCCTCTTTTGTTTATGAGACATTTATTTGTTTATAGTCATCTATTTCTTTTATTTTATTATTTATTTATTTTTTTCTTCCCCAGTTTCTTTGGTCTTTCTAATATAGGAATTGTGGATGTGCCCTCAGTCTAGAAAATACCGATTTTTCTCTTATCTTCCATACTTTTTATATATGTTTAAAAGTTTCCACTCTCCTTTCTATTCTTATTTTTCTTCTTCTTTGCAACTACTTTTATTATTAAGTATGTTTCCTAAGTACATTGTGACTACATTTTCCCTGTTCTAACTATAAGTTTTTGAAGTGGTTACATGTTTTTCTTGGGAAAAATAATGAGAAAAACTGTTTTTTTTTATTCATTTCATTATTTTTCTTTATTATTGCTAGTTAACTAGATTTAACGTCTTGAACTTTTTTCTTTTTCAAAACATTACATCTTAATTGGAGTCTACATATAATACATTGGTCGTTCCCAGTGTTTCTCTTTTGTTTTTATTTTTATGTTTTTATTTAGGAGTGGCAAGAGTTTAGCTTTGTTTTACTACTTATTTACCTTGGAGGTAGGAAATATTCTTCGTCATTGATTTCGAAGCATCCAAACATGTATTAGTGGTTTTCTGGATCTGGAAGATGTTGGGGTCTTCCCTTTTCTGATAACGAAGCTGCATGGTTAACATTATCAATAGCTCTGCTATAATTTACAAATGTAAAGTAGAAGGGGGTTTGTACTTACTTTTTCTGCATGATTATTTTTCTGAATTAATTTTTGGCTCCAGTATATTCTTTTCTTGGCCTGTATATACTTATGTATTTTTTTTTTTGGGGGGGGGGGGGGTCGGTGTAGGCGATATGCTTGTGGTTTTTTGAGTGAACCAAAAAAATTTTTTCCCCATGCTACAGGATGTGATGGCTATAGCTCAATAACCCTTTAATTTCTGTAATCTTAGTTTTTTGGGTAGTTACTTAGGTAGGATTTGTTCCATCCCAAGTAGTTCCGCTCTCCCATATTTTATTGAAAGAGGGCAAATAGGTAGCGAGATATTGTTATAGGTGCTATTTTTGGTTTTTCTGCTGTGATATTATCTAGCCCCGGAGCTTTGTTTTTTCTTATTCTTTGACCACTTGTTATTTCATTTATGGAGAAACCAGGGGAGGCGAGGTTTGTAATTATGTTTGTTGGTAGAGTCTTTCCGTGAGTGATAGACTATCATATAACAATCAAGCCATAATGCCTTTTGTTAATCCTGGCCAAAAATTACTTTTCCATTTCCTAAAACTTACGGAACTGTTTCCTATTTCTACGTCATAGTTCTTCTCTCATATCTTTATCATTATAAAGATCTTTTTCGCTATATAATCTATCTATCACTCCATAGAGTATTTTGTTTCTCTGGAAAAAGAAAAAAAAAACCTTTGCTGTGTGGTGTTCGTTACTGGATAGTCATAAACCTATTACTGACTAGTTTTTGCCTATTCACTGGAATTTTCACCTATTTAAACAATTTGCGGTAAACCCATTAGCTTTTTATTATTTTCATGAATAAATTCTAATACCAATTGATATGAACACATTCTCAATTATTGATAGTAATTATCAAGGCTTACATTAGATGTTAAACTTAAAATTAGCCACCACCCACCCATAAAGTAATTAAATTATTTTTGCAGTTCTTGGGTATAGGCTTTTGTTTTGCCAATTTCTTTTTGTTTATTAGCCTATAGACGTTTAAGCAACAGTTCTCGGAATGTTGCGCTAAAAGTAGGTGCGGCTTGCCCAAAGACGTGTGAAGGGCTCCTCATTTTTCTCCTCTTAATTAGCTATCCAGTTTGATGGATTTTTTAGGAAAACCTAGCGTAGCTCTTTTGTATCCACAACCAGAGGGCGAAAACGCTTTTATCGCGTATCACGTAATTTTCCTTAATATCCAAAATATGAATGAAATAAACAACACGAATAAAACATAATTCAAGAATTAATATTTCTTCCTCAAAATTCAGGCTAATTTTATTATTCATTTAATATTTTTATTTTATAGATTCTCTCATCAATGATCACCCATTACTACCACTCACACATTAATGAAGCTTGTACTCTACAAAATATTCAACTCATTTAATAATCTTTATTATAATCAAAATCTTCTCAATACATATATCAAATCTTTATACATATATATATTATCTTTCATAAACCAAATTAAGAAGAGATTCAAGTATATTCAAATATTTATATTTTCTTATCCTAAACTATTTCTAATCATTTTAAGAAAAAGATAAGTATTAAAAATTAAGATTTGGTTTTTGTTAGATAAATTGAAAATGAAAGCAGACGATTCTATTTTATTTAGAAATGAAGAGGAAAAAACAGACCATTTAATTTAAGGTTAAAATATAACATGTTGAGTGTAGTGTTATTGAAAAAACAAAGTTAATTAGTTGTAGGGTAAAGAAGTATTAGATTTAAAAAAATTTATGTAAAAAATAGATTATTTAATTAAAAGAAAGTTAAATTAAATAAATTTATAATGTTATGAAAGAATTTTTGTTAATAGGTAAAAAGGAATAATAATGAAAAAGTTTATTGATAAATTGATGAGATCTTTGAGAGAGGGGAAATAAAGAAAAAGTTATATATAGGAATTAGAGATTATATGTCTTTAAATAAAAATTATTTACTCTTATAATATACCTGGTTTATTAAATAAAGTTACTATATTAAGAAAATTAATGGAGAAATAAGATAACTATATATTAATGACACAAGAAACTTTAATCAATAATAACATTATTAAAAAAATTAAGAGATTATACAATCTTCAATTCTAATTCTACTAACTATCATAATGGTGTATCATTTATTATTAAAGATTCTATTCTAAAATATACATCCAATTTCACTCCAATCAGTGATCGCATTGCTTCAATTACACTAAAAACTAAAGAAAAATAACCCATCTTATTAATATTTATGCTCCCACTAATCACTCAGAATATCCCAAATTCATTACATTTCTAAATAACCACCTTAAACAAATTAATACAAATCATTTTATTATCATAGGTGGTGACCTTAACATGAAAATTGGTAATGAATATATAAATAAAACTATCGGTTTTGCTCTTGATCAAAAAACAAATCAAAACGGTAAAAATATGATTGAAACTTGTAAAAAATTTAATCTTAGAATAATTAACACTTTTTTTTAAAAAAAAAATAATTATTATTTTACCTATTTTAAACTTAACTCTTTATATAAAAGTCAACTTGATTTTTTCCTATCGGATCATCGCCCTATTGGCCTACAACTTTTTATTAAACATTAATTATTAAGAAACCTTAATATTTCCAATTCAAAAAATTTATAATCAATAATTTATCCATTATCAATTCAGCATATCTCCATTTAAATATTAAAACAATCTATCCTGGTTGATTAAGTTCTCATACTTCTAATCTGATCAATTCTCTCCCCAATAAAAATATAAAAAAACAAACTAGAAAAAAACAACACATTAAAACTAAACTTAACATTATTAAAAAATCAATCAGAAAAGATAAAAAATAAATTTTCTCAAAAATAGAATCAATAATATCTCTGAATTCAAACGCAATAACGACCTTTATAACGCGTTTAAAACACTAAAATTCTTCACATCTTCTAATGACAAAAAAATTAACAACTTAAAAAGTCAATTTACTATAAATAATCCTATAGACCAATTAAACATTTTCGTGGATCACTATAGATCATTCTTTAACAGTAGTAAACTTCCCTGTCCCTCTTCCTTCTCTTCATCTCAACTTATTACTACCCCTCCCTTCCCTCTCAACTAAAATAATTTTATCAATATTATAAAAAATCTCAAAAACCATATATCTCCTCATATTAAAAATATTCCCCGAAACTATTACTAATTTACTTTTTCCTACCTTAAATAAAATATGGAACACAGCAATTCTTCCCACCAATTGGTGTAAATCTACTATCATTAATTTACCCAAATCATCAAACCCTTCCTCAATCCATGATTATAGAGGCATCACTCTTTCTTCCCCTTTTTACAAAATATTTACTACATTTATCTTCAATCTTATTTCTAAAGATATCAACAAAAATATTCATAATTCCATTACGTCCTTCAGACCAGGATGAAATACTATTGAACTAATTACTTCACTTAAAATAAGATAAGAAAAAACACATATTTATAAAACCGATACATATATTATTTTTATTGATATTTCAAAAGCCTTCGATTCCATAAAACAACAATATCTTTGGAATATCCTCTTTAAATATAATAATACCATTCATCTTATTAAAATTATAATGTATATTTATGAAAATAGTTTTGTTAATATTAAACATAATAACTTATCCTCACCTTACTTTAAAATCAATACGGCATTAAACAAGGATGCCCCCTTTTTCCTTCCTTTTTAAATTTATTAATTAGTGATCTCATTTATTCTTGCAATTTTCACAATATCGATTGGCTCTGTTACGCGGACGATATCAGTATTATTACCGAAGATTTTAATTGCCTCCCCCCCTCCTAGGTTTTAATCTTAAATTTAATAACAATAATATTATTTTTACTAAATTCCTTAATTATTTAGGCATTTTTATTGACTATAAAGGATCAATTAAACCGGGCATATCTTATAAACTTACTAAAGCCAATTCAAAATTATTTTCTCTTAACAAATTATGGCATACTAATATCTTATCAAATAAATTTAAAATTCAAATCTTCAAAACAGATCATATCTTCATTAACCTATAATATAGAAACTTGGAACTTTACCAATTCTAATTTAAATAAAACCCAAGTTTTTATTAATAAATCTTTAAAAAGCATTTTAAATATCAAATACCCATATATTATTTCTAATTTTAATCTTTGAAATTCTTGCAACATTCTTCCTCTTCACAGACTTCTTACCTATAGAAAACTCGAACTTTTGTCATTCATTAAGACACTCATACCACAGTACTATAACCGATGCCCTAAAACATATACCATCAAACAAAAAAAAACAAAAAACATTATTCATATCGCAAATCTTGGTACGGTCATGCCATTAATATTCTTAATATCAACAAAGTCGATGACCTATTCCTTATAAACATTTCTCAAAACAAATCTCATTTGAAAGCTTGGCTTAATCAAGCAATTCTCGATTAATTATTTTCACCAAACCAATTTAGTAATATTAATTACTAATTTATATATATAATTTAATATTTTTTCACATTTACTAATATTACAAAATTTGTATATATTTAAATTACATTTCATTTGCCTAATTAATCTCTATACTTATTTTCTCATTTCTTTCTTTTCCTTTTTATTCTACTTCCTTTTCACCTTTTTTAAATTACTAAATTCCTTTTTATATATCCCATAATTTTTTTATTACTACTATATATAAAAACTTCTTTTCTTACTATCAATTTAGTAGATACTTGCTTTATCCACAAGAGATACCGTAAGTTCTCTGGTATATTTGATGATAAATCTATAAATAAAATTAATAAATGATGATAAAAAATTTTTATTAGTTATTCTGTGAAAATATTATCAGTAGTTTCTTATCATAATATTAATCTTGTAAATTTCGCAGACGATAATTTATTCCAGTTGAGTATATCTTCCATCAAGTTTATTCTAAAATCTGGGTATATATTTGCGTACCATATTAATATTATAACAGAGTTTTCCATATGATTTATAAATAGAACTGGAAGTTAAATTGAATGAATCTTGAATTTGGTATGGTGATTACCATTAGACCGATTACGCCATAATCATTTTTATTGAACAAATATTTTCTAAAAGAATACTATTAGCTAAATTTGATTGACGTTTTTGAGGATTATTAAAATATATAATCGATATAATAAGATATGAGATATAAATAAGATTAATTAAAATTTATTATGCGGTCAAAATGCTAATGAGAAATATATATATATACACACATTAAATTATTTTAAGTTATTTAATTTTTTAATTAGCATATAATAAGCCCATTTATAAAGAGTGCTGATAATTATATTTGCCTGAATCGTAGTTGTCTTGCAACTAGTTCCACTTCTGTTCGAAAAATTGCATTTTGAGCCATGCCTGTTCTCTCCATATATACGTAAATGGGTTCTCCCAAAAACCTCTCTTTCTGTCCAAGCATATCTTTGCTCCTCATAAAGAGAATCATTGCTGTCTCAAATCCTAGTGGCATTCGTCATCGCAAAATTCTTTGCTTATACATTTATAATAATGATTAATAATTTAATTTATTTTAAATATTCATACCTGAAGAGGCAATTACCATCGCATATCCTTTCGATGGAAATTTTTTTTTCTAATGATGCCATTTTTAAATTTTGATATCTTTTCTTGATATCCCAATTATAACGTAGTGAATGGTATATTTTCCAATTCCTATGTGTAGGAAGGAAAATATTTCAACATCTCTTTTGGAAACCACTGTTTCAAATATAATGTATCTTTTGGAAAATATGTATAAATCTACTAATTATACAAATTTATACCTTCCTTATTAAACTTAGAACTTCGCCTTCTACAATCTTCAAATTGGGAGTTAGAGCAACTGTTAAATTAAAAATTAAATTTCATCAATTTTATAAATGATGGTCAGGGACGTCGCTAGCCTCTCAGGGGGTCAACTAAAATAAATTTTGTGGGGGACTTTGCCCCCCATGCCCCTCAATTTGCGGGCCTTCGGCCGAGGTATTAAAATATTATACTTTTTTATATTTGTTAACTCTGAACAATTATTCTGAATTTTTATTTTCTCATTTATTATATTATGCATACAAAATAAACTGGCATATATATAATTAAAACAATATAAGACATTTTTTGTTGTATTAGGAAAATTATCTAAATTTAAATTAACTTTGAAATTGTAACTTTTAAAATTGTATAAATTATCACTGTGGGATATTAAAGATAAAAGGTTATAAAATTTGAACATTAACTTTAAAGTATATTGTGATTATAACTTTAGGTTGTTAAAGTTTAATTTGTTTTTATAGATATATAGTCATGTTTTTTGTTAATATTTGAGTTAGTTGTAATATTATGTAATAAAATAAATATGAATAAAATACGTTACTTGTTTTCAAGTTGTAAATTTATCGAAACAAATGTCTTAAAATATGTAAAAATTCACTTAAATAATAATTGCCTTCCGTATAAATTATTATGGTGGCAGCGGAAAAAGTAGTATGATGAATAAAAAATTAATTATTTTATAATTTTTCTAAAAAAAAAAAATAAATAAATAAAAATTTAGGTAGCAATGGTTGATGGAATTGATACAAGTTGGAAACTCATGGACAAAATATTATGGAAATGGATTCTTAAAGATCATATTTAATAAATTCTAAAACACGTAAGAGATATAAAATAAATATGACGTATAAATATAAAAACTTAAAGTAAATTAAAATAAAATTAATCAATATGGACTATCCAAAATATGATAATGATGTAAATAAATATATAAATGAATTGGAGAAATTTTTTTTAAAATATAAGATTGTAAATAGTGCTAAGGTATTGCTTTAAAATCTTCCAGAAGGTCTATATTTGGAGATGGACGTATTAATGGAAGCAATAAGGTTACCAACAGGGAGAGATGCAACTTTTGAAAAAACTATGACAATATTAAAATATTTATCTGGCTATAAGGCAGAAAAGGAGATAAAAGAAACACCTAAATTACATCATAATTATTTAAATGATAAAGTGCAAACCAAAAGTTATAGGAATAATTATAATAATCATTATGAGTGTAAAAATTGTTACGAAAGACATTACAATAATAAGGAATATAATAATTATGCGAGATTTAACAATAGAAATAATAATCATAATATCAATTACAATAAGTATCGATATAATAATGATAATCATAAATATAATAGTATAAAAAATAATGAAGTAAAAGTAAAAAAACCAATCAATGTAAAAATAGAAGTAAAAAAACCAATAGTGAAGGATAAGCCAATTGATGTAGAAATAGTATATAGTTCTTTATTTCGTAGTGATATTAATAGTAAGTCGTATGAAGAGTGGAAAACGACTAATGAGTTTAACAAGAGACAATTTTGTAGAATTAACGCAGAAAAAGTAGACATTTATAAAACAAAAATTGTAGAAAAGTTAGAAATTAATACTAAAAATTTTGAAATTACGTCGGTAAAAATATTAAAAAATGATATAGTAGAAACGTTTATATATAGTTATATTAATCACATAGTAAAATTTGAAGAAATAATAATAAAAGAGAAAAAATATGATAATATAAATAATTTAATTAATATTGATAAAGATTCTAGGAAATGCAAAAATTTAAAAAAAGTGAAAAATATTACGTGTAAAAGTAGGAATAATGTTAAAAGAAATAGGAGTAGTGTTAGGAGAAAGGATGACAAAATTAAAATTGAACATATAAAAGAATTCTTAATGAAGGAGAGAATAAAATTGTTGAGAATAAAATTTATTTTTAAAAGTTTGAAATTTGATTTTAAGAAAATTTTTATAAAATTTTTTATTAAACTAAAGAATAAAGGAGTTAAATTCAAATTAAAATAAAAAGAATAAAAAAGTACGTAATATAAAATTTTAATTACTTCATGGATCAAAATTATTAACATAACATGTAAATTAATACTAATATAAAAAATTTAAACAACACTAAAACGCGATTCTATAATCAACATTTTATGATGATTCTTATATTCGATTAGATCGATTCTTATTATTCCTAATTATTCTTGATTGACTAATAATAATGATAATAATAACGATGGAGGGCAAACGAGCAAACAAACAAACAACAAAGAGACGAAACGATCATAACAAACCGCCAACGATAAAACGTGACAAAAGCAAGACAACGATAAAAGATGAAATCAACAATTACTTATGCAACAATAAAAAAATAGCGAAAATGACAAACTAATCGTACAACGGACGAACAAGTTTTAGAGGGGGAAGAAGTCAAATAAAATCGAAATCAAAATCAAGTTCGAAATCAAAATCAAGATCAAAGTCAAATTCGAGGTCAAGTTCAAAATCAAAAGAACAAAATCGGAAATATTATCTGAGACCGAAAAAGATTTATCAAATATATATATAAATAAAATGAAATTTTTTTTTAGCTAAATCTGGGTAATGAACACTGAAAGATACATGGACGTAAACGGATAAAAATCTTAGTGACAACTTCAACATACGATACGATCGATAGATACAATGAAGGGGGAAACTAAAAGAGAGGGAAATGTTGTATTAGGAAAATTATCTAAATTTAAATTAACTTTGAAATTGTAACTTTTAAAATTGTATAAATTATCACTGCGGGATATTAAAGATAAAAGGTTATAAAATTTGAACATTAACTATAAAGTATATTGTGATTATGACTTTAGGTGGTTAAAGTTTAATTTGTTTTTATAGATATATATAGTCATGTTTTTTGTTAATTATTTGAGTTAGTTGTAATATTATGTAATAAAATAAATATTGAATCAAATACGTTACTTGTTTTCAAGTTGTAAATTTATCGAAACAAATGTCTTAAAATATGTAAAAACTCACTTAAATAATAATTGCCTCCCGTATAAATTATTATTTTTAAAAATAAAATTTTTTAATACAAAATCTATTTATTACAGTATAAAATATTTCGATTGCTGATATAGAAAAAATTTACGTCTAAAGAATTACAAGTGATAAAAAAGATTGATTAATTAATAAATATGCCTCAATTGATAATAGTTTTAAAAAACCTAATGCAATAATATAATTTTTAGCAACTTACATTGACAAAAGGTTATCAAACTAATATAACCAGCGTCTACATGACAGGATTTTCACTGGATGCAAACCCCCTTCAAAAACCTTTGTCTACCCCCTAAAAAAATGACCGCCTTCGGCGGCGTGGTCTCCTTATTATTACTTTTACCTTTTAAATTTATTGATACTCTTTTCATAGAATTTATAAAGGATAACTTAAATTAATCTATCTCTACTACCAACTATCGATATTTTGTGAATATAAATAATTTATTTTTTAGAATATAAATAATTTATTTTTTAGAATATAAATAATTTATTTTTTAGAATATAAATAATTTATTTTTTAGAATATAAATAATTTATTTTTTAGAATATAAATAATTTATTTTTTAGAATATAAATAATTTATTTTTTAGAAAATAAATTCAATTAAAACCTTCATTATTTACAATGAATTAATTATTATGGCATTATGAGCTTGCTGAAATGATAGCAGAAAGTTTTATTTGGAAATTTAATAGATAACCCCCCAAAAAATTTATCTTACCACCATTAAAGCAGCCTACCCCCTACCCCTCTCAAAAAATAGGATGCAAACTGTTCCAACCCCTCCCGCTCATGTAGAAGCTGAATATAACTCTCTGTTACCATTTTACACATTTATAGAATGGACCATTAAGGAAAAATTTATAGGCCTAAACCAAATCAACAATTCTTGAAGAAGAGAGTATAAACGACCAATCCAAATCATAAAACTATTAAGTGGTTAGAGCTTCCTTTTAGATGACATAATGGTAGCTAGATAAGTAATCGAGAAAATTATTGTGAAATGATACATAATATATAAACGAATACACAGTTGACCATTATTGTTTATCTAAAATATGCAATCTTATGCTCTCAGCCGTTGTAATAATAATCTTAAATTACATAGCAACACAAATAATAGATGCTGGTTAATTTGCAGTAATAGCCATGACACTCACGATGTAAACTAGTATCAGAATTTATTATGTTGAATAAATTGATAAAATAAAAACACTAAAAATCATTGGAAGAAATAAATGTGCAAATATATTGAAGCCTTGAGTTATTTACACGGCAAAGATGCCATATTACAAATGAAACATTTTGGAACTATATAATAAGGACCAGAATGGTATGATGAAACAATTAAGATTTTATATATTGTCGCATAACTTCTAGTTGGTACATTATATCTTAAAATAATAGTAGTTTGTAAAAATATCAAAAATATACTTGTATTAAAAATTTAACTCAAAAATGTTTATTGAAAAAGAAAAAAATAGCTTTCCTAACGTAAAAAAGAAAAGATATCAAATTTATTTCATCTATTGTAAGTAGAATAATAAAATATTTAATTTTTTAAATTATTTATTACTAAATAGATGGCGTTAAATACTTGAAAGCAAATTGTTACTATATTTATTATCATAAGCATTTATTAGTAAAATTCATTATAATATTAGCTGTAATATATTATAACTGTCAAATACGTCTATAAAAGTGGCATTTTATCTAATATTTTATAAACAACTGTATATGAGGATTATAAACCATATGTCTACTTACTTATACATTTTATTATACTTATTTGGACCTTGAAAATATTTTTAGGAATAGGTATGATAACAGTTGATTAGTCATTTTGAACTCTGCTAATTATAAAATTAAATTTTTTAGTTTACAATTAATAAATGATTATATTTATTTAATTAGGGTTATAAAATAATTTAAATAATATAAGCTTCAATTATTAATGCCAAATTAAATTTTAGTGAGTGATATTGATATTCTATTTTTAACACAAAATTTGATTGCAAGCTGACATAGTGAAAATATAATTTATATGTATTAATTAATTTAATCTAATATTTAAAATAGTATTCATTTAATAAATATAGATAGTCTTATTATTTTTTTATATAATAAAATTAAATCTATATTTTACTTAATAGAATTATAAAAGAAATCTTTCAGGGGGCAATCAAAAAAATTTATTTTTAGTTCAAAGGGTTAAGATCCCATTAAAAAAATTTTTTTGCTTCAGAGGGCTATTCATATTTTCCAGGGGGCTCGAGCCCCTGCGTGCCCCTTTAGCGACGCCACTGCCTATGGTCGATGGTCACCAGGCTCTACCATTTTCGATGTTATACTTATTCTCTTAGCTTAATAATCTAAAAAATATGTATATAATTAAATATTTTTTATTATTTGACAATTGTAATCCCCCAACTAGCGTATTAAGTAATTTAAAAACTAGATATTTTGAAAAAGTGTTCATGTTAAGTATATGCAAACATTACCTTTCATATGATTCTCTACAGCATTAGCTTTACATTTTCACTTATCATCTAAGAAATGAATATTATTAAATAATTAAATTAAATGTATACCTTTTATGGTAGAAGAATTTTTCAACAGGTAACCTGGGTTCGGGCAGGATTTATATAAATAAATTATACTTTTTTAATTGAAATTTGCAAACTCTAAACAACTATTCTAAATTTCATATTTTGTCATTTATGCAGAAGTAATAATCTTAAATCATAATAGTCACACAAATAATAGATGCTGGCTAATTTGTAGTTATATCACTGACACTCACGATACAAACTCATATCAAAATTTATTATTTTAGATAAATTGATAAAACAAAAACACTAAAAAATCTTTTGAAGAAATAATTTTGCAAATATATTGAAGCCTTGAGTTATTTCCACGGTAAGAATTATATATTAGAAATGAATAATTTAGTAACTAGAAAATAAAGACCAGAGTAATATAATGAAAACAATTAAGATTTTATATATTATTGTCACACCATATCTAGTTATTATATTATATTATCTCTTAAAATAATAGTAGTTTGTAATAACATCAAAATGCTAATGTATTGAAAATTTAACTCAAAACTATTTTTCAAAGAGGAAAAAAATATCTTTCCTAAAACCACATAAAAAAAGAGAAGGAAAAAAAAGATATATAATATGGATTATACATACATTGTGGGATGAATATAAAATATTAGATTTTTTATAATATATTTTTACTAAAAACAAATAGAGGGCGTTAAAATTTGAATCGAAATTGTTACTTATATTTATTATCAAAAGCATTGATTAGTAAAGTTTATGAAATATTAATTGTAATATATTCTATAACTTTCAAATAATTTTTTGGAACCAATTCTATATGATAGAGGATTATCAGATATATGTCTACTTAGTTTTTATATAGAAATTTCTTATACTTATTTGATTCTGGAAATATATTTAGGAAGAGGCATAGAAATTAAATTTAAAAATGAATTAGTGATTTTGAACTCGGCTAATTACAATATTAAATTTGTTAATTTTCATTTAATAAATGATTTTATTTATTTAATTAGGGTTTTAAAATAATTTTAATAATAAAAATCATTTAAGCTTCAACTCTATTAATACTAAATTGATATTTAGACATTATGATTGATATTTCATTTTTAACATAGAATTTGATTGCAAGCCAATGATATACATTCATTGTTGCAAGCTGACATAGTGAAAATATAATTGATATGTATTAATCGAATCTAATTTTTAAAATAGTATTCATTTAATTAAAATTTAGGTCTTATTAATTTTTAAATAATAAATTTAAATCCATATACTTAATAGAATTATAAAGGAAATTGTTCAGGGGTCTTTATTTTTAGTTCAAGGGGATATTAAGGAGCCAAAACATATATAACAATATATCAATATAAATAAAATAAAACATTATTTTATAAAAACGTAGGTGGGACTACAAGTTCCCAAAAAACACGAATAGTTATATTTTAAAATAGTTATTTGTAGGTTTTGTTTTAAAAAAAGAGAGAGAAGATTAATAAGTCCCATGATTTTGAGCTATTAGCAAAATTTGAAATTAGATTTGTTTTAAAATCAAGAAAAGTTATTCATTTGGGAATGATTGGTATATGTAAGATGATTGACATATTACACGTTTATATTCATTATTTTGAATTCATGCTAAGGTTAAAATATTTTTAGCGCACTTAATTTTGCAATATTTTATTATTACTTGATATTTTTTTCTTCTTTATTATAATCAATTTAAAAAAAAATTTCATAAGCGAACTTAATTTTCTTTCACTAATATGTGGCTATATGCACAAGATTTTGAATTAAATACTATATATTTTAAGAACAATAATTTTTATTCTCTATTTTTAGGAATATTTTATCATAAAAATAGATAAATATTTTTAAAAAACTTGAAAATTTGAGAAATATAATTGTAAAAAAAACATTTAAAAAAAACTTAAATTAAAATTAGATTTATGAATTAACCTAAATTCTATTCTTCCTTTTTGAATAACATTCTAGATTTTTTTTTATAAATCTTTTGTTTTTAACTATTTAAAATATACTTTTGATAGCAGAAATTTTAAATATATTTCATTTTACAAAAAAAATTCTTTTTATCAATCAACAAACTAATCTTTTAATGAAATATTTTATATTTAGGAATATGAATAAATTTAAGCAATTATATCTGAGAAAGAAATCTGTAGAGCCTGGCCCAACCCAATATTTAGTTGTTTTTCTAGCCCCATAAATTATTTTACTAATATTAATATCCAGCCTGACCCATTAAATTTATGAGATAATTAGGCTCAATCTGTAAAAATTTTACAATAAGTCTAGCCCAGCCTGTTAAAATTTTTTATACATTTTTCAGCCATCACATATATTTGTATCTATTTTTTTTCTCATTTTCAATTAGGCTCTTATATCTGCCCTATTGGTATCTATTTCTATAGCAATCTTTTTATGAACAATTGTATTTTTGATCTATTATATATTTGTAATTGATATTGGGCCATATTATAAATTTTTATTAATATATAATTTTTAGAGTAAGTATGTTATTTAAACAGCCCTTAAAATACGAAGAAATACACATATTGTAATTTATTTTCAAATAGTATTTACCAAAATATTAGCTTAAAATTAAAAAAATAAAACAAAATTTTTTGCCCTGACTGGCCATTAAACTAATGGTCTTACCCTGCCTATGATTCTTTTTTAAAATATAAAATCTAATAACCATATTTGTATTTTGGTTGGATTAGCAGCATCTATATGACAGAATATTCACTGGATATACTATCCCACTAAAAAATTCACCACTTTACCGACAAGATTTCTACATTATTATTATACCTTTTTAATTATATAGCAGTTCCTTTATAAATTTTAATAATAATAATTTAAATTATTAATGCTCTACTAACAACTATCAAAATATTGTGAATGTAAAAGAGTTTTTAAAACATGAATTTAACTAAAACAACTCACATTTACACTGAATGCATTATTATAATATATTGTTTGGCATGAATATAAGTTTACTGATAAATTAAGAAATGAAATATTTTATTTGTAGATTATTTAATTTGGCAGTTTATAAAATGAAAAGAAAAGCTCATTGTTATTATTTCAAAGAATATTAATCAATTTCAAAATAAATTTATGCCACCCATTTAAATTTTTTATGCATGATGCCATTAATTTGGCATTCCATTTAAACAAATATTTAGCCAAACTAAAAAAAAATTCAATTAATATCATATTTACAATATTATTTTATCCATTGTGTAAAATAAAACTTGCCTTGAATTGGGCAATACTTATATTAAATTTTTTTTATATATTATAATAAAAATGTAAAATAAAATTATCTCAAATTAAGTGCATCTATAAATAGCTACAGATGTACCTAAAAATATATCGAGATAGAAACAACATTTTATATTTAGATACATCTATGCCCATCCTGTAAATTTAGAAAATTAGCCCATGAAACAAATATCTACATGTTGCAATTCATTTTTTCAAAATTAAATTGCTCTTAGTTGAAATATGAGATGTATCGGGTTCAGTCTAGACCTGGAACCTTCCTCTTTGGATCTTGTTGGTTCTTTTAAAATTACATTTTTTTACTATTTCAATCTGCCCTATAACTGTAAAAGATGTAGGGTAATTGTTGATTCTGGACATCCAATCCATTGTCATGTGAACAGGTACAAATATTTTAAGCACAAAGGTATTAATAAAATAATTTGATTAAAAATTTAAAATACCTGTCAAATTATTTTAAAACACCCCATTTATTGCAAATACAGCCCAAATCTATAAAAAAAACTGACAATTAATTATTAACTGCCCAAAAATGTAAAATACCTACTAAATGTTCTTCTACTACTCATTTTTATTAAAAAACTGCTCATATAGTTTGCCATCTTTTTTATATAAGAATCACATTGTTCTAATAAATTATTTAATAAAATTTTCAAACAAATTTTTTTCATATATAAAATATATTAAGTAAAATGAATATAAATAAAGTGTTTTGTTTAGTATTATGTCTTAGTTTTTTTTAATGCAATGCCCAAAAATATATTATTTCACATAATGTCAAATTTTTAATGTATCTTCCTTTTTTCAATTTTTTATCAAGTTGTTTCTATATCTTGTATCTTAATGAACTTTTTGAAAAAGGAACTTGTATTTGTATCTTAAATACTCATATTTAAAGAGTATTTATATGTATCTATATATACCTTTTTAAAATTTGCCCATCCCTGCATCGCCAGCCCCCCCCCCCCCCCAAGGTATGCTATATTTTATTATTTGTATAAATGAATAATAAAATTATAAAATGAATTTAAAAGACACAATAAAATTAAAAATCAGGCTATGGGAAATGATTATACATTTTCGTATCATATTTTGCATAAATAGATAATTGTCATTAAATTATCAAAGTCATTGCTGAATAGCATCTAATGCATAACATTAAATTAAAGAATAATGACTATTTTTAGATTTCTTTCTTATAAGTAGGGGTGTACCGATATCACTTTTTGAAGGCCGATCTAATCCGATTTTCCTGATATTAAATTGATATCAGCCGATTACTGATCCGATATCATATCTAATTTTGTATTCTGTAAAGATACCAATGGTTTTAACTTGTAATATACTTTTTATTAATATAACATCTATAATTTTTATACCATAACTTATATCATTTAAATATATTATAATAATCAGTTATAGTTATATTCAATTCTATTGCAAAAATATTTTTATTGTTAAATCACTTTTACATAATAAGTAACAACATTAATCTATATGACATAATAAGTAATAAACAAATATATTATGAAATTTGAATAAATATTTAAAATAATATTTAACATTAATATATCGAAGATTTCTTTTTAGAAATACCAAAATTTTCAATTTATCAGAAATCAGCCGGCGGCGATGGTAATTGTCAATATCACCAGCTTCATTAAAAACAGATTCTAAAGAGATTATTGCACACTTTTATAAACAGAATGCGCAAAAAAATAACAATGAATGTTTATTAATTAATTATTATTATTAAATAAATATGGATTTCGATTTTATTTATAAAAATAAATGATTTTAGATATAACTTTTTAAAAATTTTTAAAATTTTATTTTTGTTAAAGACGCCATTTTATATAGGATCGGCATTTATAATATTGGCCGATAACCGATATTTTAAAATAGGTGAAATATCGCCCGATCCGATAAAAAATATTGGTACATCCCTACTTATAAGATTTTTTAAATATTTAATTAGTGGGCCAGACATGAATCTTAAAAATTCTTGCCACCGAGCCGTGTATAGGCTCTGGCCGAAAAAAATATTTTTTTTCTGGAATACTTTATTCGCAAATTTCGTGAATTAAGATAATCACCAGAATAATCTTTATCTTTTATATATACGAAAAATTTTTTTATGAAATAAAAAAAAATTGGTTTAAAAATTGATTGTCGTTAATCATAAATTTTTCAGGGTTGTGCATTTGACCGGTCAAATATGGTCAAATTCAAATAAATGTTTTTTACGCCGATATTAACTTTATTTTGTATATATATCAGAGACCTGCAGAGGTACCATTTGCACGGCCCGGCCCGGTTTTAAATTTTTTAGGCCCGGCCCGGATATTTAAAAAAAAAATTTTTTACGGCCCGGCCCGGCCCGGATTTAAAAATTTAAGGCCCGGCCCGGATATTTAAAAAAAAAATTTTTACGGCCCAACCCGGATTTAAAAATTTAAGGCCCGGCTCGGAATTTTTTAATTATATTCGACCTGGTATATACAAAAATTCACCTATGAGGTATTTTACCATATTTTTCAGCGAGTATTATCGCTTATTATTTAAAAAATACATGTAAAAAGCTAATATTTTGAGAATATTATATTGAATTTATAAAAATTATAAAACTGTTATTTATAAAAATGGATATTTTGAGCATATACTTATTCATCCTTTCATAATAATAAGAATACGACTCAAATTTCTTTATTAAAAAACACCAACAACAATATCTATACATTATTAAAAAAATTACAAATCATAAATATCTAATTATCTAATTCTTCATGTCCCAAAGGTCCATTATTAGTTCCTCGCTGACATCTTCTCGAATTAATCCAAACTCTTCATCCCAAAATGGATAACAAAAGAATCCTTTCCCATCAACCCATCATGTGTTCATCATCTCCTCTTCTTCCCCCAAGGAAAACTTAATACCCTGTCAGAAAATAACTGACATTTGATGTATTATATTAAATTTATTTCTTCTTTTTTTCAACAGCTACAACACGCCCACCCTTCACAAGCCCAGCGTCCCTCTCTTTGTGGTGGTGTTGTATCGAATCACCTCTTTGAATTGTATCGAATCACCCCTTTGAATTGTATCGAATCACCTCTTTGAATTGTATCGAATCACCTTTTTAAATTGTATCGAGACGCCTTGAAGACGTTCAGGGAATTTGTCAAATCGTCTTCCCTTATGATGATTTATAATATAATATCGCCGATACCTTTCAATATATAATCGCGAAAACACATATTATCAATAATGACCTGTACATTGGGGTATCTGCATTTATAATCTATGCAACATTAATATGAACAATGTAATATCAGCAAAACATAATAATTCATTCATTTTAAGATATTTGGGAAATATGAGCTATAATACACATTATTTGGATATGATTCATGGTAATTAAGAAATAATGATATTACATATAATAATGTAATGTGAACATATTGTCTGTGTGTGAAATGCAATTTCAACACATGTAATTTTCATTCTATCATGTGAAAAAAAAACAAAGCTACATCTTTATAAATATTTCCTAAAATGAATATAAAAATCCATCTTTAGGTATTAAAAATAATTGCAAAACTTGGCTGAACAAAGATTAAAAATAAAATTACAATACATACGTATATAAATACATTTAATATTATATATGAAGGAACAAATATATAATATGTAGAAAATACAATATTTTCCATCTAGGAATTACTCAGTATCCTAAGAAAAATATACCATTTCTACCTAACTCTGTCATCACAATTAGCACAAATTCACAAAAATGTAGAATGCAAAGTAACAAAAATTGATAATATAATGGGCTATATGGTATATATGTAAAGAATTTTTAATATACCTTCACAATATAAAATAATTTGAGTCTTTTCTTTAAAAATATGTTCATAATTAAATAGTAAAATGTGATGTGTTATAAAATTATTAAAAAGATTTAAAAAAATGTATTATGCAGCATAAATTTACAAAAAAAAAAACTTTCCCCAGTATGCAAACTAAACAATATTTTCACCTCAAGGCATACCCCTCAACACGGGCTGACCTTATCTGTAAAAATATTTTCCCTTCACATCATTGCATACCACACAAATAATATAATAATTGCAAATAAAACTTCTTATAAAAATTTATAATTAAAAAAAAAATATATATATTAAATATAAAGATTTCATAATTTGAAAAAAAAAATATTATACACCATCTAATGTATCATACAAACTCCTATCCAATTTATATATACACTAAATGCAGACACTAAATCAAAATAACTATCCACATCTAACGTTATAGATATTATTCTGACTTCATCATACTTCAATTCCTTCAAATTCTCATTCATAATTAAATATATCATATGTTACCTATACAATATATTAACATTATAAATAATAACTCATAGTTAAATATATCATATGTTACCTATGCAATATATTAACATTCATTAATAATAAATTATCCCATACATATTCATCCCTTTACAAACCCCCAATGCACAATTAACTAATACACACTTTATTACAAAAGTCTATATCCATATATATTTTTATAAATTTCACATATTTAAATATTTAACAATCCTTTCTGTTTTGCTGTTCATGAGGTCTTTCAGCTTCCTATGACGGAATACCTATAACACCATTCAATGAGTTTTAAGGCATACCAAATAATGATCAAAATTATATGTACCATATACATCTAGACATAAGATAATATACCAAATATTACTGTCTTAAATTCCTGATCTTATTTCCATATTTCTGCCTAATACTCATTACATACTTTCTATCTTACACCTTTTAAGTTAAATATAAAAGTATAGAAATCCTTAAACTCATGTATCTGTATAGTTTTTAGTACTTGCGTTGTGATTTCACATTAATCCCTAGATAGATCCGATCCTGGTCACGGCACCAATATTACAAGCCATCCTTTCATAATAATAAGAATACGACTCAAATTTCTTTATTAAAAAACACCAACAACAATATCTATACATTATTAAAAAAATTACAAATCATAAATATCTAATTATCTAATTCTTCATGTCCCAAAGGTCCATTATTAGTTCCTCGCTGACATCTTCTCGAATTAATCCAAACTCTTCATCCCAAAATGGATAACAAAAGAATCCTTTCCCATCAACCCATCATGTGTTCATCATCTCCTCTTCTTCCCCCAAGGAAAACTTAATACCCTGTCAGAAAATAACTGACATTTGATGTATTATATTAAATTTATTTCTTCTTTTTTTCAACAGCTACAACAATACTATATTTTATATTGCATTTATAAAAATAAAACTAATATTCATAAAAATGGTAATAATATTTGTCATATACTATATTTTATATTACATTTAAAAAAAATAAAACAAATATTTAATTTATAAAAATGGAAAATATTTTTTTAATTTATAAAATAAAAATAAATCGCTATTTAAAAAAATGCATGTATAATAAATAGTATTTTGAAAATATTCTAATTGCACAATATTAATATAATTTATTTTATAATAAAAATTTTTAACTATAATATTGTAAAAAAAAATAATGAAAAATGTTGGATTAAAAACTTTCATGACTCAAGGTAAAATATAATAAATGCAATAAATATTTGACAGTTTGCAAAGTAAAAAACAAGATGATTGACGAAAACCTATACTCAAGAAAGATATTAAAAATTCACAAATTATCATGAAGATAGAGAAGCATATCTACCTTTTCAGGTTGAAGATTACTTCTTCTTTCTTCAAGAATTCTCCCAGTAGTGGAAAAATTCCGCTCACAGCTTGCACTTAAAGCAGGAATTGCCAATTTTGCTAAAATTCGAAATTCGCTTTGATGAGCCGCCCACCACTCTAACAAATTATCCACCTTAAATGTTTTATCTATTATTTATGTAATTATAATATTCATCATCGGGTATTGACATATTACCAGAATTACCATCGCCCCATTTGTCATAAAACGATTCAGTTTGTTTAACAACAGTCGTAATTTGAATGGTCGATGGTATTTCATTTACTTCCTGAGCCTCTTGTAATTTAATATAATCTTTTATATAGTTTTCCGTCATTTTGCGATCTGTCCCTGACTACATACGTAATTGCTTGAATTTGGGACAGAGAAAAAGTGAAATAAAATGATACTTGTGTAAAACAAATTTTTCAATTAAAAAATGCTTTATATTAAGTAAAATCAATTTTATTTCTCCTTTTCGCTTTGAAAGGTATTACAAACTTTAAGAAGTGATATTCCTTTATTTGATTGTTTTGGTAAAATATATTCTAAAAATTTAGATATGAATTATAAAAAAAATATATTAATAATACTTGAATATTGAAAATTTAGATATGAATTATAAAAAAATATATTAATACTTTGAATAAATTTGCAGGAAATTAATAATTAGATCGATCTGTGGGTTGTTAGGTAGTGTTAACCATCACCCAATATTATATTAATCATAACTATAATATAATATAATCTTATAACCATTAACTCATAATGTAAAAATTTTTATAAAAAATATTAAGGCCCGGCCCGGGTTTAACAATCTTAGGCCTGGCCCGGATATATTTAAAAAAAAATTTTTTAGGCCCGGCCCGGATATGTTTAAAAAATTTTTTTAGGCCCGGGCCGGGTTTAGGGCCGGGCCTGCAGGTCTCTGATATATATATAATATTATAATGAATCTATGTAATATTAAACTTCATAATAATTTTTTAATTCATTCCAGTTAATGTTTCGCTTTCCGTGGCAGAGTCTTGTTTCGATTCATATTCATTATCATTATTTTTTAAAATATTTTTAATCAATCTTAAGTTATGATATACTCTAACCAATTTTTCTATTGTAGAAGTCTTCAATCGACTGTTTTTCGTATGAAATTTCTTTCTAAAGAAGAAGTAGAACTAGGAAATTTTAGTAAAATATTAGCTACTTCACTTATTGGGCAAGGTTAGCAAAGTGCATTCCACCAACTTGAGGCTGAAATCGGATTGTTTCTTATGGAAGTTACCACTTTCCACTGGCTATTAAATATGCCGCTTTTACTTCTAAAATTTATTATATCACTTAAAATATTTTGATTATCACCACCTTGTAAAATACCTAATTCTTGTATTATATCACATCACATGCTTCATCAAATTCAGTATTAGTAAGATGCTTCCCTCAATATTGGGTATTCAATAAATAAGCAGCATTGTAAGCATATGTATTTAGATCATTTTTTCTCTTTTCAAACAAAACTTAAATTTTTTTTCTTCAAATGGAGAAAATATAGAATTATGGCATGATTGTATTATGTGTTTTTCCAATTTTACTTGGGCCAAAGTACATTTATCCCTTGCACTTTCAACAACGATGTAGCTAAAAGTTGGAGTATAGCTAAAAAATTTAAATTTTTCGTTCAAAATATTTATTCTTTTTTAAATTACTGGTAATTTATATGGGACAAATATCACATACGGGATTCCGTGCCAAATCGATGAAAAAAGGCACTTTTTCGGCAACCCCTTTTAAAATTGTTAATAATTTCTGGAATTATTTAGATAGGTAAAAGAATGAGAATGCCGTTTATTTTAGCTCGCTAGCACACCTGGTTCTCGAGATATAGGGGCTCAAAGGTGCAAAAAAGAGCCACTTTGGAATC
The DNA here is from genome assembly GCF_954871325.1 of Gordionus sp. m RMFG-2023. Classification (NCBI taxonomy): domain Eukaryota; kingdom Metazoa; phylum Nematomorpha; class Gordioida; order Chordodea; family Parachordodidae; genus Gordionus; species Gordionus sp. m RMFG-2023. The sequence goes on from NC_088775.1 coordinate 22,459,544, forward strand.
TGTAAAATTTTTAAAATGCTTATATCTCAAAAACTATTTATAGTAAAAAAAAATTATAATATATCATTTTGTAGGTAAAAAAATTCTCTAATGGGCTAACAAAGAATAATAAATATTGGCGCCATTATAGGCTTTTAACATCCGGTTTACCTAAATTGCTTTAACTGTATTTTTAAGCAAAATAATGAGTTTGTTTTCGAATTTTTTTTTTGCTTTATATTTAGACTTTTATAAATATATAATCGATGTCAAAACCTTGGCGACGCTATCGACTTTTCCGAAATATACATTTTTACCAAAAATTGAAGAAAAAAGTAGATGGCGCTAATGGTTGAAAAATATTATTCTTAGGGAAAATGAAAATATTGATACGTTTATAAGAATTGTGATAAAATTTCCCAGTTCTGCCCTCCTATCTCCACCGACTATCCTTAAAATGTTTTACATTTTTTAGATCTCTACTTTGCTACTATAGCGAGCGAATGACTTATTAGCTCGATAATATATAACAGCTGCAGTAAAAACGAAAATTTTATTAGGCATATATTAGATTATATTTTGCAAAATAAATTGTTTAAAACGATCTCTCTTTCTGCGAAATAATTTTAACCTCTCCGTTCAGATTAATTTTATCGTCTGTCTACCAATAACAATCTGGATTTGGAGAGTGCAAAAACATGTATTCTAGGTGTAGATCAATTAAAATTTTATTCTATATCACAGATGGACGTACCAAATATTAAAATGTTGCAACCCATTTAATGTACAAAGACATGCTTATTATCGCGAGAATCTAAGAAATATTCTACCCTGGATGACCCAAAAAAATTTACCATTCAATTTAGATATGTTAATATGATCTTCATGGCAAAAAAATTAGCAAACATTCCTTATACTTCAACTGACAATGTAGATATTGATTCTCCCCTTCATATAATTAATCAAATTGATCAGGGATGTGAACCCTTCGACAAAAAAAAAGGGTCCGGGTTCGGGTCTGGTAATAAATTTAAAAAGGACCCGGGTTCGGGTCCGGGTTCAGAGGAAACATAAAAATAATGACTCAAAATAAGAATTTTTTTCATTCATTTTTTATTATACTTCAATATATACACATTTATAATTCGAAATGAGATAATTTATATTTTAAATATTTTATTCAATCGCACAATCATGATATCTTCTAAAATATCATCCTTCAGATTTCCACGTAAATTAGTCAACGATGAAAATCCACGTTCTACCCTTACCTAAAATAGATAGTCATTTTTATAATACATAAATTATTGTCCTTGTGTCGCCGGTACAGCCATGACGATTCTAGAAAAGGTATATAATTCTGGATATATTGAAGAATTTTCCTCCCAGAATTTTAAAATGTTTGCATCTCTATTTATTCTCATAACTTCCGAGAACTTTTCTATTAAAGATACAATAGATATTTTTTGCCCCTTTCTATCAGATGATAATTTAATTTTTTTTTCTCTATCTAATAGTAAAATTTCCAGATCATCAATATCGTTATCATTATAATTGTTATCGCTACAACCAGTAGATATTGTTGTAACCACCAATGTATTGTAAATAATAGAGTTTTGGGTATGCCATAAAAATCCGATAAACATAATTGTTCAGCTTGCACTCTTAATGTTGTTATTTTTAAAGGAACCAGCACACTAGTAAGCTCTTTTACTTGATTCCAATCATCTTCTGAAAAAATGATTTCACATGCTCCTATGATAAAATCATTACAGAAATCTTTCAAACTTAATAATCGCTCTAGTATCATACATATAGAGGACCAACGTGTTGTGCAATCTAAAATTGCCATTTACCTTTTCATGGATTTTAATATTCTAACAATTGTGGGAGTTCTTAAATATTTTACAACATCCCTTGCTTTATCAATTATAGTTTTAAAGTGACTATTTTTTAGGGAGATTCCACGAAAAAAAATAAAATTATAAAAATTTTATATTATTTTTTAAAAATTATATTTTTACATTAATTAAAAAAAAAATTTTAAGTTAAAAATTTTTAACACCCTGAACCCTTGGACCCTCCACTTTTTAAAAGGGTCCAGGTCCGGGTTCAGCCAAAATACGAGGGTTCAGGGTCCGGGTTCACATCCCTGCTATTGATAACATTAATATATACCTACAATCAAATGGGGAATCTTTCATTAAAAGAAAACGCTTAGATGAAAAGAAATATTCGAAGAAAAAAATATCTAGAGTAAAAAAAAGTTTTAACGACTAAAATTATCTTCATCAAATGATGAAAAATTCGATGAAATTGTAGATACCTTAAAAATTAAAAAAAATTATATGAAAGATATTTATTATTGGAAATTTGTTACATTATTAAACGTTTAATGGGCATATGCCCACTCTGCTCCTCAGTTAATTAGTAAATTTAATAGAAAATCAAAATTTTTTAGTATAAAAAGTGAAAATATCTGGTTATTGATAAGTTAGCAGCAAAATTTTAACCATAATCATTAGTTTCATAAAGCGTCAAATTTTTTAATCAATTTTTGGATTTGATAGCGTCGCCAAGGCTTTGATATTGTATATATTTAGCAAAGGTGTTTAAATAAAAAGCAATAAAAAAAATTCGAAAACAAACTCACTATTTTGCTTAAAAATACAGGTAAAGCAATTTAGGTAAACCGGATGTTAAAAGCCTATAATGGCGCCAGTATTTATTATTCTTTGTTAGCCCATTAGAGAATTTCTTTACCTACAAAATGATATATTATAATTTTTTTCACTATAAATAGTTTTTGAGATATAAGCATTTTAAAAATTTTACAGATTCCAATGGCTCTTTTTTGTACCTTTAAGCCTATATATCTCGAGAACCAGGTGTGCTAGCGAGCTAAAATAAACGGCTTTCTCACTCTTTTACCTATCTAAATATAAATAATTCCAGAAATTTTTAACAATTTTAAAAGGGGTCGGCCGAATCGTGATCGATTTGACGTGGAATGGCCCATACAGCTTCTTCAACAGCTGATGCTCAGAGCTTTCTTACATATTTGTATTTGCTCCATACATTTTATCGACGATGCCCATTTGGTTAATTGTACTTTACTTAATGTAGGTATACCAGTGACGAAGGGTCCATAGAAGCAAGGGAAGCATTGCTTCCCTTGAAATTTTTCTTATAAAATTTTTAAATAAACTTAATATAATCTTTGTAATATGCTAAATAAACTAAACTGACTTCGAAAAAGATTAATATAATTTTTATAACGTTAAAAAGATTAATATAATTTTTATAACGTTAAAAAGAATAATATAATTTTTATAACGTTAAAAAGATTAATATAATTTTTATAACGTTAAAAAGATTATTATAATTTTTATAACGTTAAAAAATTAATATTATTTTTATTATATTAAGAAATACTATTATTTTTACTACGTTAAAAAAGTTACTAAACTATTATTTTTACTACGTTAAAAAATTTACTATTATTTTTACTACGTTAAAAAAATATACATTGAGGGAAGCAAATTTAATATTGCTTATTTTTTTTAATAAAGAAAGAGAAAATCATGCCATGGTATTGTGTAATTTTACCATAAAAAATAAGCAATGGGGAAGCAAATAAAAAAATGCTTATTTTTTTAATAAATAAAAGAGAAGAAATTTTTTTATATAATATTTTTCCTTACTTGTTTAAAATAAAAAAATTTCCGATAAAAACATTTGGCCAAAATCGTATTGAAAATTTGATAGATTCGATGCGCAAAATATCAATCCAACAGCATAATTCTAAAGTCAAATCAAATAGAGAAATATTGAAAATACTGATCAACTCTATATGTTTTCTTGGAATTCAGGAGCTCGTATTCCGTGGTGATGATGAATCTTCTAATTTGAATTAATTTATTTGCTCGCGGAAGAAAATTTATTATTGAAACATCATTTAGAGTGCAGTTTTTATTGGACTATCAAGCAATATTCAAAATGATTTGATTAATTCTATTTCATATGTCGTACACCAAAAAATATTAAATTCGTCGAATTGTTGGAAATTAGTAAATTCCAAATAATCAAAATTTCCTAAAATATTTATTAGATAATTTAAACGACACTTATTCTCAATTTCTCGACTTACACAAGCTAAAAACCGAATTAAAGGTAATGTTTCGGGATGTTGAATTTAGAAAGAAAAAGAATGTTAATGAAATACTTGAATTTTTAATATGCACCGATTTGATGAAAAGTTTTAAAGAGTTTTTTAAATTATGCAAATTCATCTTAACTTTGGCTTCAACAACAGCAAATGCAGAACGGAGTTTTTCATCTTTAAAAAGTATCAAATCTTATTGCAGAAACAGGATGAGCCAATGATTTCGATTGAAAAAATATTATTAAAATATTTAAAATCTAGCGATAACTTTTACTCAAAATCAAAGACGCATACCACTTATTTATATATCTTAATATTTTAATGGTTTGAGTTTGACTAAAATAAAAATAAAATTTTTTTTTTGATTGCTTCCCTAGTAGTAAACTTGACGCTTCGTCACTGAGGTATACCATGTTGATTCTTATTACGGGAAAATACTGCAGCTTGTATGTGTTTATTCTTGAAAAATTTAACAATTTTTTTAATTATTGAAATATGGTAATTGAAGTCGTTCAAAATCGCGAAAGAATAACTGCAATGTATGCGCTGCACAACTATAACATTGTATATATAAATAGATTCAGATTTTAGAATTTTCCAGGCTGTTTTCATGTTAGCAGCATTAGTTAAAGAATATACATTTACCGGATTCAATACATTAATTACATTTTTAAATTCCTGAGCAATATAATCTGCCGTATGACGATTTTCCTCAGTATTTAAAAATTTGTAGAATACTGGATCATCACCATAAAATTAATAAGCTTTGTCAATTATATCTACAACTCTCGCCTCCATATCTCCTGACGCTTTGTCTAGAAGATATCCAGCTACCTGCCTTCGCCTGGGTAAAATGTAAATAGGACGTATTTTTAAAAAAAATTCTTGGATGTAAGGATTTTCAGGGATGTGGAAAGGTAAATTGCTCGCATATACAGCTTTGCAAACAATTGAACTAGCTCATTTTTTTCTTTGGGATTCATTCTATCTATGAAACCGGTTATACAAGATTGAGATTTACATTTAATCGCCTTGCTTGTAGATTGATCAGAGATAATGGAATCAAATTTTCTTGAGTCACAAGTCAATTTGATAATCATTATCACTAATTTCAACCAATTCTTCGTTAGAGAGTATTAGAGGTAGGCGCGGGCCTAATTTTTCATTCACGGCCCGCCCGCTCACGGTGGCAATAAATAAAATTCACGCCCATTCACGCTTACCACTAAAAAATTTTCGACCCGACCCGCTCACGACAAGCAATATTTTGATTCACGCCCGTCACGCCCGAAAATTCACGGTGTTTTTAAATTTTTCAAAACTATTGCTATAATTTTACAATTTTTTGAATTCATTCTATTTATTTCTTTAATTTTTAATCCATATTAATAACAAAAAATAAATATAATCTATAAATCGAAATTTATTTAGAAAAAGAAGAATGTCCATCTTTTTTTATTTGAATTGTGTACGTCTTTCTTCTAATAAGAGATTGGTTACAGAAAATAACCTATCACTAGAAGCCGAACTTGCAGCTGACAAAATTTTACTCGATAATTTTCTCAAGAATATCCCTGCTTCCAAAACTTCAAATATTGTTTTGTTATTTATCTTATATGAATCTTTTAAGTTCATCCTCACAGCCTTCGTCGGTGATGTTGATGCTACATCAGAATCATCTAGAAATTCTCTAATGAGTGTAGGATGAATTAGGAAAGTGATAGTTGGTATTGACCATTTAGAATATACGGTTTTTTATGAGTTTAGGATAAGTTAGGAAAGCTATAAATGATAGTTGGCATGACTTATGCATATCATCTAATTTTATATCATTTAGCATTTTTAAGATTGTTTTATATATATCATTTTCTTCTTTAAATTCGGATCTATAATTAAGCCTGCCTTATGTAGTGGCTGCATAATAATCTTTTAAAAGAAATCTTGTTCTATATTTTAAGGGTTTGATTATTATTGTATCACGTTCAGAAGGTTAATAAAATTTTACTATTTTTGTTTCCATAGACAAACTTCATTTATTGTGGGACGAGAATCTGCTCTCAGATTATCCGAGCATTCTTTAAATATTGATAAAAATTTATCTAACTCGCGTATGATGCTGATATCAATTGTGGCTAATCTATTTAATTTTTGCTACAAGTACGCCTGTATTTCAGAATATGATTTTAAGAAACTCTGCATCATGATATATACAGAGTTCCATCTCGTTATTCTCGCTGTTACATCTTGTTTAAGGGTGTGGTTTAGTTTGCTATTAGCTGTAGATTGTTTGAAATATTGTACTATTTTTTTTACACCATTTATATTTAAGGCTATTTCAATTAAACAATTGTCAAAAACATAATGCATAATATTATTTGTATATGGCATATACATGCTAGCGTTTCGTCATCTTTGAATGCACTTATAAGATTTGCTTCGTTATCACTCACAAGTCACAACTATACTATACATTTTTTCAAGTAATTTTCTACGTCTGTATATTCTCCTAAAATTGAATTGACTACACTTTAATTTTGACGTTTTTTTATCCATTGCCCTTGTGGCCAAAACAAATGTTTTTAATTTAAAATCCTTAATGATAATATGTCCTATAATGGTTAAAAAAACTTAGATTTTTATAGTCATCCGTCCAAATATCAGTGATTATGGACAAGTAATTATTATAGGTCATGCTTTTAATCTTAAATTTTATTTCATAGTATATTTTTGGACCTATAGTATTCATGAGAGTTTTTCGTTTCACAACTTTTATATTTTGTTATCCATATGTAACACCAACATTTATCTCTTGGCCTAGCTTGTAAAATCCTTCACTTTCTGTTGCATTTAAAGATTGAAGATCTTTACTAATAAAATATAACTGACTTTTCTGTAAAATGTTTAAGCAAAATTTAGCATAAAGTCTCGCGATAAAAAACACCTAAACATAAAAAGAAAATAGAACTAACGAAATGATACCGGATGTTGTTTATAAAATGCGGAAGATTTTTAGTTTTCATAAATTATTCTTTTTTAAAAAGGAACTAAATTAAATAGGAATTATAAAATTGCAAATTTATATTTATAAATAAATAATTTTAAAATTAAAATTTCCGTGATTTACGGGAAATTTATGAACAATACAAATTTATTAAATATAATTTAAATCATTTGATTTGCATATTCAATTAGTTTTTGTTTTGATATTATATAATTTGATATTTAGTTATAAAATAAAACTGATTTATATATAAATATTCTAATTATCTTCTAAAAAATCAAAATATTATTCCTATCCATCCACAATACCAATACAATATTTCGTTAATCTTGGGTTTTTAATATAAATTCCTAGCCCTAATCATAACTATAAGTCGGTTTATTTGATGAAGATTTTATTCATCTATTTAAAATTTTGAGCTCTCAATTTGATATATATATATATAATTTAGTTCTTGAAGAATGGGAAATATCTAGAGACATATTTTACATGTTTTCCCAGAATTAGCCTTTCTAAAAAATTTATATAATTTAACATCTTACAAATTTGAATTTGATCGATTTTTTCCATTTGCATTACTAATACTATTTTCTAAATCGATAGTTATTCTTTAACCGAATATGGTGGTTCAATTATATTATCATCTTAATGATTTCAATTTCTAAAAATAAAAATATAATACTACCTACTAAATTAAATCATTTGACTAATGAATGAAACAGAAGAATATAAAAAATAAACGATGAAAGAAATGATAAAGTGTTAGGCATTAAATAATCATGCTTTATATGTACATGTACATTAATTAAAACGCAATTCATAGTAAACTTTTATCTTTTTTAATCGGTCTTTGGTCGGACGACTAGACCGTGGGACCGGATCGTCTCGTCAGACACAATAGTCAAATGAGATTGAACTGGACCGGAAAACACTAATATAATCAAACTCGAAAAACATTTTCTAGGCATTTTATTATATTAGACTGTGAAACTTAGGGGAAAATATCCCAATTTTAAGACGTCCAGAGAAAGAAAGTATCCCTATATTTTAATCTGGAGAGAAAGGCTAAAAGATCTAAAGTTTAGTGAACAAATCAAACGATTTGCAGATTATGTCTTTCTCATTTATGCCACCTTACAAATAAATGTTATCAGCGCAATGAAGCAATTTATTCCTTACCCTGCTAATTATCATATTAATTCACTATATATTATTTATAAAATATGTTGGTTATATGATTATTTTGAAAAAAAGTTCGAAATATTCTTATTACTTTTAAAGTCAAGACCATTCAATAGTTTTCTCGTAAATTTTACGGATATAACGTCTCCCAATTAAGTATTACAGGGTTAATATCAATGTTGTTAGAGCTACTTTTGAAAATAGCTCGCTATAAACTACTTTAAAAAGTATCTTTGCTATTAATTATCCATTTTTAAAAAAATAGCGCTCTATATCTATTAAATTTTAATATAGCTTGGCTACTTTTCAATTACGTCTAAATTTTTCCTTGAGTATGGGCGAATAAATAAAACATCGTCGCCCCAATTTTTTTTATAATCGTAAATTAAATCTTTATTTCAATTTTAAATATAATAATATCTTTATAATTAACTATTAGTTATATATATATAATTTAATTAGTATATTTTTTATTTGCTTTTAATAGAATGTCTCTCAAAGTATCCATCTATCAATGAACATCTAACATTCTTTGTCAGTCTAAATAATCTCTTTACAGGAGAACTGGATGGGATAGTATTATATTTTATTAAAAGTGGGAACTTTTAAAATGTTAAGAAGATGATTTCAACAAATTTGTTAGATGCTCAAAATGTGATGATGATACACATAATTCATAAGCTAATCTACTAATAGGCTTATCCATACTTATTGCGTTCATCTCTATGCTCAATATTCTTTAAAAGATGGCTAGAGCATAGCGGCAATTATATTTTTGTGAAATCTAAATTTAAAAAATTAATTATGATTCCTTCTAAGGACTTGTACAAGAGGTTGGCAGTATTCTAAACCATACATTCTTTCAAGTTTTAGGGATAGTTTAGATATTATTGGGGCATTAAAAGCTTGGTACAAGTCAATTTCCCATTAGAAAATATCAAGAGTATTGGCTAAAGATTTCATAACCTATAAAAATGTTAGAAGATGTAGAATTTAAATGTAATAGACAGTTTCATTTATCTAGATTTCCTTTACCTTTAAACATAAAACACTCCTAATATTGGTTAAAATCAAATTTGAATATTTTTTTGTTTTGCCTTTTCCTATATAAAATATCTAACTTAAATCTATATATAGATTTATGATTTTGAAAAAGATGTCATCTTCCAAAATAATTAAATGAATGGAAGAATTGCTTGAATAAATTTAATTTTTAAAATATATACATTGTTTTTATAATATAAAAATTAGTTTATATTCATCATTTTAAAATATTGATAATTTTTTAAAGTAGAATGTTTAACTTAATTCTAGCTATCGAAAAAAATAATGGCTCTATTAATTAGCTACTTTTTTAAATATATAAAGTATCATCACTACTAAAAAAAGTAGCGCGCTACTCTTTAATTATTTTAACAGCATTGGTTTATACCACCCAACACCAAAAAAGGATTACCTGACCGATCTGATATTTAATATTTGGTACCTCCTTACCCTTAATCATAATTATTTTATCATTTTGGGCATTTAATTATATCCCAGGAATATCTAAAATGTCTCAAGATACTCATTCAAATTCTCAATTTAATAGCAAATTTTGGGAATTAAATTTATATGAATTGCACCGTCTACCCCAAAAGATTATCGAAGATGATACAAAAATTGCCATTTCCAGTCGCAGTTTAAACAGCGAGCTAATGTGTCCTATATGCTTGGATATGCTTAAAAACACGATGACCACTAAAGAATGTCTACATCGATTCTGTCAAGAATGTATTATAACTGCTTTAAGAAGTGGTAATAAAGAATGCCCTACTTGCCGTAAAAAATTGATTTCAAAACGTTCACTCAGACCAGACCCAAATTTCGATTCTCTAATAGCAAAAATATATCCTTACAGGGAAGAATACGAAACTAAAAAAGAGCGCAAATGGGCAAACCTAAGTATCCAAACAATTAAACAATGTCTCTCGGGACAATATAATAATAATATAAAAAATGGAAATCAAGAAATAATTAAAACATCAGCGAATTGTGCCCAAGATTCGAATGATTTAGGTTAATTATTAGCCAAAATATATTTTTGTTTTTTAAATGATTTATTTAGAAACAATTATACCCCATAAGCATGATAACAATTCTAACATTTTAGCCCCAAATTTTAACCTTGATCAAATTGAGATTATATTTAAACCTCACCCTAACAATAATTCAACAGAAATAAATTTTTCACGCTTCCTTAAAACCACATCTAATGCCACAGGTTAATATTAATCGAAATTTATATATCATTCTTTCTAGATTTGATAAGTTTAAAATATCGCCAATTGAACTGTTAATTTAATGATTAAATTGAATGTGTTACATAGTGTTTTTTCTATATTGATATTATCCCATAAATTTTTACCCTATTCAATTATAATTTAATTTTTTTTAAATAAGATAAATATAGTTACGAAACAAAATAAGCAAAAAAATTAGATCCACAAATTTTTCATCGATCCGATAAGATTTTTTTTTTGATATTAATACAAAACCGATCCGATATTAAGTATTGATTTTTGTTCATCTATGAACCAATATCATAAAAAAATCAATAATTTCTTTTCAAAAAAAAACCAACTAAGTTTCACTGATTAAGTGTATTTTATTATTTTTACTCTCCAAAAGTTAATCATCTCGTTTAAAATATAGGCAATGTTTAAGGTAGTGTTGTTAAACTCCTCAATTTATCCGATTTTCAAAACGGCGAAATCTAGACAGCCAAAATATTATTGCCTATGCCACTAAATAATAGAAGTCTAAACCTTTCTACTATCTGTGGGTAGAATCTCCAAGCTTGAGGAAAAAAAATTTGCCTATAATCTTGAGTAACCCTAGAAAACGGATTATAACATTAGCTGAATGTGACTCATTGATATTTTTAAATCCGTTTCTTTTTGCAGTTAAATTACATGCTATTTTTAGCGATTATATCTTTTAATTCGATTTTTGAACATTATAAATAAGTTGAATTTTGTTGCCTTTTATTAATTTATTATTATAAAATTATGTATTTAATGAAAAATATTATATATCGGATCGGTTTTTTGAAAATATCAGCCCAGATCCGATATTTAATATCGGCATAGTCCTAGCTTGTACATGTAATAATTAATATACAAGAGATCCAATTAATTAACTTTGTTTTAAAATTGTTATAAAAAAAAACATATCAATATTTTGGCCTGATTTTTTCTTTAGCCTCCTATTAACTATGTTTATGCAAAGTTGCATCTATTTTTACAAGAGTGCTTGCTAAGCCCTGGTTCCCTTTTCCCAGGCATGGAATTTGCTAAAAAATATTTATTGTTGTATTTGGTAAACCTTTTTCGAAATTTTTAACCTCACCCCACTTCTCCTTCATCTGCTAGTGTTTTTTCTTAATCGTTTATTTTTTTTCAATATAAACACAAGTTTCAAAACACTACTTTTTTAATAAATATTGTCCTAAAAAATAACATTTCAGAGACCTTCAGGGCCCGGGCCATGTTGGCTAACTTTCCTCTACCCGTGCCGGTAGAGCTGAGTTTTAAAATATATCTCGCTCATAGAATTAATTTTTAACATTATTCGGTCTCGTGGGCTTTAAATCTTTGATTTTATTTTTTAGATATAGACATTTTTAAAAACAATTATTTCTTATTTAAAAAAAATTAAAATACACCAATATTTGAAAACACGTTTACTAATATTTAAATATTAATTAAATAAAAAATTTATTGCATGTAAATAGATTTTTATGTAAAGCAATTTTACTTTATTTGAAATTGTTTTAGCATAGTTTTAGATTTATAACTTTCATTTTTTATTAAGCAAATTTTTCTGGGATTAATAGTTAGCATATTTTGAGGAGAAGAAACCTATATTAGTCATTTGATTTGATTGTTCAAATTCTGAATTTTTAAAAAAAAAAATTGAATTTAATGCTTAGGGATGTAACACAAGAGAAATTTCCCCTATTTTATAATATGTTAATCAAATAAATACGATTGTTTATTTCCTGATTGATATCAAATAAATTATAGTTTGAAATTATGTTGTTAAGTGGCCCTATTTAGCATTAAAAGCCAAATTGATATTGCGCACACCTCGAGATTTCATTAATAGATATCTAAGCCTTTTTGTCATCTATGAGCAAAATATCCAAGCTTGGGTTAGACGTTTTTAAAAATCGAATGTTTAACAACACTAGTCTTAAATATATTTCCTAATTACATTTACAAAGTCGAAAATAGCCTGATTTAGATCTGAAAGTTTTTTTTCGACCGTTATTCTGGCTGAAACACACGATTTTGCATATCTATATCTTATGTATGGGCCATTCCATGTCAAATCGATCAAAAAAGGCCCATTTTCGACCGACCCCTTTTAAAATTGTTAAAAATTTCTGGAATTATTTAGAAGGGGAAATAAAAGAGAAAGCCGTTTATTTTAGCTCGCTAGCACACCTGGTTCTTGAGATATAGGGGCTTATAGGTACAAAAAAGAGCCAATTTGGAATCTGTAAAATTTTTAAAATGCTTATATCTCAAGAACTATTTATAGTAAAATATAATATAATATATCATATTGTAGGTAAATAAAATCTCTAAAGGACTATCAAAATAAAATAAAAATTGAGCCAATTTGAGTCTTTAACTTCCGGTTTACCTATAATGCTTTACCTGTATTTTTAAGCAAAAAAGGGAGTTTGTTTTCGAAATTTTTCAAAAATATTTCATACACCTCATCTAGGGTCAGGACCAATTTCGGGAAATAATATTTTAAAATTTATGTATACGGGCCATTCCACGTCAAATCGATCACGATTTGACCGACCTCTTTTAAAATTGTTAAAAATTTCTGGAATTATTTAGAAGGGTAAATAAATGAGAAAGCCGTTTATTTTAGCTCTATCACACATGGTTCTCGAGATATAGGGGCTCATAGGTACAAAAAAGAGCCACTTTGGAATCTGTAAAATTTTTAAAAAGCTTATATCTCAAGAACTATTTATAGTAAAAAGATATATGTTAATATTAATACATGTTTTTATAATCTAGTCGAACATTTAGCCAAATATTTATCAATGCGAATATCAATAGAAAATATCATAAATCCTGGAATATCAAGCTCCCTGTCTAATTTCTCTATATCTATACTGGATAAAAATGATCGGTTAATATCTTTAGAACCTCATTCAACTCTTGAGGAAGTTCAACTTAATTTTTATGATTGTAAAATGCCAATTATTATGTATTATGCTTTAACTATTAATTAAATTAATTTATTGTATTAAAAATGGTTCATAATAATTTTGATATATATTATTTATTTCTCGCCGAAAAATAAAAATTATATCATCTGAACTTTTTCGGTAATCTTAATTTGAGCATTAACTTATATACATGATTTTACTTAATTTAGATTTGGACTAAGGTCTGATGTTTAGTCTGTGAGTTGGCTATGGTTCCATTAATATCCATTGACGAATATTTTTGTTCGAAGAATAAGATTAGTTTAAATTTTTAGATTTAGCTTCTTCATAAATTTCGATAAAATTTGCAAAAAAAAAATTTAGAAAAATGATTACGAAAATATACTGGTAGGTAAATTCATGCATGGCTATGGAACATCATTATATATGGCCTCCATCACTAAATTATGAAAAATGTGAGTGCAAAATATGATATAAGGCGAAAACAATCTCCATTCCTTATCTCTAGTTATATGGGGCTTTAAAGATTAAAAATGACAAACTCAAAACTGGAAAGATCATAGAAAATTCCGGTGCAGAGTATTTTTAAAAAAGTGGTTCTGGTTCCTAATATTTTAAAAAGTAGGTTCTGGTTTTTCAGGTTTGCTGGCTCCAAACTTTTAAAGAAATAAAAAAATTAAACAAATAAACCTTCCAAAATTAATTTTACAACATTTTGAACCATATATTTATAAATTTTGTTAATTCCAGTTCCTGGAAATTTTAAAATGGACTGGTTATCTAAAAAAAAAGAGGCTTCCGATTTTATTTGTACCAGTTGCTAGATTCTAGGATCTAAATTCTCATATATTTAAAAATAATTAAACCCAAGAAGTTTTATTTTTAAAACAAAAATTCTAAGTTATTTTAAAATATATTATTTGTGTTTTGGGGGAACTTGTAGTCTCATGATTGGAATAATTTAAAGATTCTTGTATAGTTTGGATAAATGTATTCAATTCGCATGATTTTTTTTTGAATTTCCTGAAAATAATTTTGAATTTTATTATATAATTTATATTTTCTGCTAATATATTTTTTATGGATATGACAAAAAAATATACAAATGACTGTCAAGTCTAAGACTAGAGATGACATTATGGGAAAAGAAGCTATACATTCAAAATGTTTTATATATACACTACCGGCCATAAATGACTGTCCACCCTGCATTTTTACATAAAAAATTAATAACTTAAAACTTTTTAACCTATTTGGGTAAAAGCGAATTGATTAATTAATTTAAGATGTCTAGACATATTTAGAAATAAAAAACTCGGAATTTCTATAAATTTTTCTATGAAATTTTAGCCTTTGAAAACAACATGTCAAAAATGATCAATTTGTTAAATAGGGTTCATTAGTTTTTTTCAGCAACAATTTTATGGTGCCCATTGTTTTTTGGAAGAAAGTCATTAATCACATTCTAATCTGCTTATTAATACCCATTTTTAATTATTTTAGATTTTTTTTGTTTTAAATCATTGTTTAAAGAAGTCTTTATAAATTTTAACGGACATTCTACCAAAATGATTAAAAGAAAAGAAATTTCTATTCCAACTAAATGCAAAATATTAAACATAAGTGGCAAAAGTAGCGCCGAATTGCCAGAGAATTAACCCTAGCTCGACGAACAGTCGATTGTATACTTAAAAGATTACGCAACAATAATACAATATCTAATCCAAAGAGGCCTGGAAGACCTCGCAAAACGACTTTAAGAGATGATAGGTATATAGCAAGGATCAGTAAACGCAATCGAAACCTTGTCGCCTCAGAGATAGCTACGGAGATTAATCGGACTCGGGAAAACCCGATAAGTGTCACAGCTGTGAAAAGGCGCCTTAGGAGCTTTGAACTTTATGGTAGGGTAGTGGTCAAAAAGCCACTCTTGAGCAAAAAAATAAACTCAATCGATTAGACAAGACACGAAAACATCAATTTTGGACATCTGCCATGGTATCAGATCTTATGGAGTGATGAGTCAAAATTCGAAAGCTTCGGTTCTAAAAGAAGGCAATATATCAGCCGCTCAGCTGGAGAGACTGCATAATTTCTACAGTCAAATTCGGGGGAGGGTCTGTTATAGTGTGGGGGTGCTTTCGTGCCGGGGCAACCGGCGACATTGTCAAAATTAAAGGAATCCTTAACAAGGAGTGATACCGGCAAATCATTGAGGACCATGTGATTTCATCAGGAATAACTTTATTTCAACAAGATAATGACCCAAAGCATACATCCAGGCTATGCAAAGATTATTAACAAAATCTACAACACGGTATTCTCGAGTTGATGACTTGCCATCCCAGTTTCCCGATCTCAATTCAATCGAATTTTTATGGGATCACCTTGATCGACAAGCGCGAAAAAGCCTTCTAACCTCTCATTCGCACCTTTGGGAAGTATTACAGAGAGAATGGAACAATATCACTTCCGAATATTTAAAAAATCTCATTGAAAGATTACCAAAAATTTGTGTAGCAATTATTAAGAATAAAGGTGGTCATATTGATGAGACCAAAATTTGATCTTAATTAATTGCTATGTCTTTTATTTTCTGTAATTTTATGCAATATGTAAACTTATAAATAAATTTGATAAACCTCATATTGTGTTTTATTTTTCTTATTTTAAGAAAATGCAGGGTTGGCAATCATTTATGGCCAGTAGTGTATATCATAGATCTGCAGGTCCAGTCCTAAACCCGGTACACGTATTTTAAGTCATTAACTAAATATAATATATTTAAAAAATCCGAGCCGAAAAATATAAAACCCGGGCGGACAATTTTTTAAAAAAAATCGTAGTTGGGCTGTGCATATGATACCTCTGCAGGTCTCTGATATATATATATATATATATTGTATAAACAATATAAGTCCAAATAGAAATGAATATTTTAAAATAGTAATATAAGATAAAATGGTTTAAAAATCATCCCCAGAATCAGAAATACATTCACTAGAAAATATGTTTCTTTTCATTGGTTGCTCCTATTTTATTGATTCTGGGAAAATTTCATCATGTAGATGTTGATTATAATGGATATAAAAACATATCTCAGAATCATTGATAAAAACTTCTTCACTCATTCCAAATTTTTAGGCTAAATAAATATCTCATATTTTTTATTATAGTCAACTTATAGGGAATCATATCAACAAATATAAGAAATAACAAACTAGCATATTTAAACCATAATAAATAAAAAAAATGGTTGAAAAATATGAAATTCACTTTTTGCCTATTCCTTATATTTATCTCTAAAATATATATTTATAATATAACGATCGGAAAATGGTAAAACTGATAAAAAATATTAGGGGTGCACCGATACCACTTTTTGGAGGCCGATCCGATATTAAATTGATATCGGCCTATTACCGATCTGATATCATATCTAATTTTGTAATCTGTAAAGATACCAATGGGTTTAATTTTTAATATACTTTTTATTAGTATAACATCTGTAATTTAACTATACCATAACTTAAAAATCGAACGCGTTTACGTTCAAGTTAAAAAAAATGGAACACGTTAACGTTCATAAACCGTTCAAAATTTTACGATAAATATTTTTTAAAATTTAATCTAATATAAATAAATGTCTTATATTTATATACATAATATTAGCGATGTTAAAAATAATATAGTTTTATTTTGATAATATAATTATAAATTCGATATAATATATCAAATAAAAAGATATTTTTATTTATAAAAATATTTTCTTATTAATTTTTAACAATATTTTTCAAAATTTTCATCTGATAGACAGGAACGCTTGGCAGTTAATACGGCATTAGCTATACTTCTGTGCGCCGACGAAATATCGGCGGCCGGCGCAATTTTTTAAAAATCTAATCGACGGCCGGCTAAATTTTTTTAATTGCTTATTAATTTAAAAAAAAAACAAATAAATATACACTATTCTACAGATATCTCGGCATATTTTTTAATATTCATTTAATAGGAAACTTATTATATCCAAAATCGATTTCGTAATTTAATTATCATGTATAAAAATTACTTTATTGATGATCTCCTTGAATTTAACGTCAATCCAGCGGTAGAGAAAACTTTTTCACTAGGTGTGCTAGTCGCCGGAATGCAAAGAATATTTTTGGCGAGCCTGGAAAGATTAGGAAGTTCACTCTTTTTTTCTCTCCAAAAATTTAGAACGTCCATATCTTGTGAATGTCGTTTTCCAAGAAAACTGTGGCATTCTTGTTCTAAGTCACCTAACTTGGAATAATAATTTATATTTGTTGCATGTTTATTTGCCAATTTTGTCAAATAACTTGAATTTAATAATTCATCCTCATTAGCTCTATTTACTACCTGATTATCATCATTCTCTATAAGTTTAAGATGTTTTAATATTAATTCTGAAGCTGAGCAATTTTGCTCTACTAAATACTTTGACAGTCAATTTTAATCTTGGATCTAAAAGAGAAGCCAATACCTAGATAATTTTAAATAAAAAATAAAATATAATTATATAATATTACTTGCAGATTACAAACCGGAAATCATAACGCAAGTTTTTTTAGCATATTTTCCTTAAGTGAAATAATTTCAGAACTATCACTATCATTTACTATTAAATGTGTTTCAATTTCATAAATTTTGAAAGAAATGCTAATAGTTCTTCTACCAGATCAGATTCATAATTTGAGAAAGTGCTTCCCAATTCTTTTCAAAACATTATTAATTAAATTCTTATTTAATCCAGATATGCTTTCTAGCATAATTAATATACTATGCCAACGTGTTGGGATATTTAATTTTAAGGTTTTCATATGCGTGGAATTATTATTATTATCATTGGAATTGCCAATTTGAAACCGGGTATCCGGGCATGGATCAATGCTGTTAAGATCTAACATATCTAATGTTAAATCTATTGTACTTAGGCATTTTCATTCCTCGAATTCAAATTCAACCTCTGCAGTTTTATATCTTAGAGCAGTAATAATTTCTTTAATTTTTTTGCAAAAAATTTCCAGACTTTGGGTTTTTCATTATCCAGAGTTAGGATACTAAAATTATTTAAATTATTAAAGTAGATGCATCCATTTTAAAAATATGTAAAATTATGGTAACTTTTGGAATTTTAGATTTTGATTGATTGAATTCTATAATGACGTCAATATAATTAAGATTTTAAAATAATAAAATTCATTAAAATCCTGGTTGACATTAAAAAATTACAAGAGTGATGTTGACCAAAAGGGTAGAAAGAAATTTCTGCGCCGGATGTCGGCGTGATTTTCTTACTAGCTATACTAAAAACGCGCTCAAGAGTAGATGAAAGGATTGCGGTTTTACTTAATAAATAACTCTTTTAACGTGGGGAATTTATTAAAAACACATATTGTTTTGTTATTTGCTTAAAAAATTGAGTTAAGTTATCCTCCTCCAATCCATTCTCTACTTCCTCAACAAAAAAAAAGGATATCTCGAAATTAACAGTTCTTGCATTATCATTTCTAGGATTTTCAAATTTTTCAATAACGCTATAAGTTTATTTTTAATAGGTTCGTTCTGTGGAAGTTGTATCCATGGCCATTGAAGCTTGAATACTGGATGTATAATTGCAGAAAGAACATATTGATCTTCATATATATGTTCAAATCTTAAAAAAAAATAAAATATATGTAATTAATTGAGATTGATTGGGTTAATAACTTTTATTAATCCCATTTAATACGGCGTCTATCAATGGTTGGCCAAATTTGAGGCCACTAATTTTTTTTTAATTTTAAAATAACTATCGTTATTATTGGGGTCAAATATCCCAAATGCATTTTTTCTTCAAATTTAATGATTTTACTTAGTTATATTATATAAAATAAAATAATTAATATTCAATCAAATGTCGTTTTAAATTGGAACCGGAAGATTTTGACAATATTTTTGGCCACATTTGACACTTGGTAAGCATTGAATTAGTTCCTTCAATATAGGATGTTACTGTAAAACATTTATCATAATTGGCCATGGTAATGATAATTCATCTGATTTTGGATTTTCAGAATCAGATGATGAGGATTAAATAATAATATCCATGCTTTTGCTAATCTATTAAATTAAAATATAAACAATAATATTCAAATTAATAAACTATAATAATGGCGTGTTAAAAAAAATTAAAATGTGAAAAGGAAATACAGCCGATTAAAAAATATAAATAATATTTTTTTAAAAAAATTCGGATGAATATTAAATTTTTCAAATAAATAAAAATAAAAAGTAATTTTAAAATTGAACGAACGTTAAATTCGAACGCGTTCGTCATAAAAAATGAACGCATTCACGTTCAAAGTTCGTCAAAAATAAAAGGAACGCCGTTCATCATTTTTTTCAAAAAAAACCAACTTCGTTCACAACACTACATTTAAGTATATTATAATGATCAGTTATAGTTTATATTCAATTGCAATTCTAAAAGTATATAAAATATTTTTATTGTTAAATCAGTTTTATATAATAAGTAATAACATTAATCTATATACATAATAAGCAATAAACAAATATATTATGAAATTTGAAATAAATATTTAACATTAATATATCGAAGATTTTTATTTAGAAATACCAAAATTACCAATTTATCAGAGGTCAGCCTGAGGGGATGGTAACTGTCAATATCACCAGCTTCACTAAAAACATTCTGAAGAGATTATTGCACACTTTTATACAGAATGCGCAAAAAAATAACAATATGGCAGAATGTTTAATTAATTATTATTAAAAAAATATACATAAAATGGATTTCGATTTATTTATAAAAATAAATGATTTTAGATATAATTTTTTTTATTATAACATTTTATTTTTGTTAAAGACGCCATTTTATATCGGATCGGAAAATTTTATAATTAACCGATATTTTAAAATGGGTGAAATATCGGTACATCCCTAAAAAATATTATCATATTTTGCAATATAACGAACTTACGTTATATAACAGAAAATAACGTATACTAACAGTAAGTTGATGAAATGAGAATGTGATAATTTTTGGTCATAAACCTAGGAAAAAGTTATTCAAAATTTGGCTGAAGTTAAAAATTATAATAGATAAAAAACGACAATAAAAAAATATCCCATATATTTAAAATGGAGAATATTCCAAGGGAAAATCTCGGGAATTTACCTTATGCTTACATCATTAGGTCTGAATGTGAATTCTTTTAATTTTAAATGAATTAATAGTTTTTTTTTGTAAAAAATATTTCAAAATTAAATGATTTAGCATTAGAAATTTAATCTGCTATGCTTGAGAAGTGAGATCATAGAGAGCTAAATGAGAATATTGTACTTTTGTCAAATGCAAGCAAAATATATAATGCTCAAAAAATGATTTTTAAAAAATTTTCAATAAATAAATCCATAATTTTTATACAGATTATAAAATTGTGATTTCGATTTTAAGCATTATAAAATGAAGTTGACAACTTTATATTTTTATATAAATTATGATCAATATAATTAATTTTTTTCTTTATTTAGAGTTTGAATAAAAATATCCATTTTCTCTTGAATCGATCGAATTTTTTTAAGTTCTTCTGCTAATGTAACTTGCCTTCCAACAAACAAACTTTCCAATTGCTCTTTATTTTCACCGTACTCTACTAAAACATCTTTAATTTCTTTAATAAATCTTTTAGCCTCGGTATTTGTTATCTATTTCATAAAATATGCATATAGTAAATTAAGAGGCATTCATTATATTTATATTTATTCTATCTATAAATTTGAATCGTCGTTCAAACGTAAACTAAATTTAGCATTGGATATATATAACTTTAAAAAATATGAATGCATATAGTAGATAGATCATAAAAAACAAAATATGATTTGAAATGGAAAGGTGATGGGCTGGGGTCAAATAGCATTCCAAAGTTTTCACATGGACATTGAATAATATGGCTACCACAAAGATGATTTAAAGAATTTCGTAAGGTTAAATCAATTAAAAGGAGAATCGACAGTTTTATGAATGCAGTATGAAAATTTAGAGGGAAATTTTGCAAAATACCTTCAATCAAGTTTTTCGATAACCAATTTTATGGAGTCTCGATATTAAATGTAACCTAAGCAAAATATATGTGGCAATGGTTGCAGAAGGCAGAAATATGCATGTGTGGTAAGGAAGCGGTAATTCGAGGTTTAATGAATATCATCATTTTTGCTTGAATTTATAGTCGTTTAGTAAGTAGAGGTAACCAGAGAGTGAGAAATTTCCCTTGCAAATTAACAGTTTTCTAAATATTATTTTAAGCTAATAAAAAAAATTTCTTCGCATTCCCCCCCCCCTCCAAAATGAGTATAATATGCCATAAATAATATTAAAAATAGTAAACGTAATGACTAGATAGAGAAAAAAAATGAAAAACAAATTTATATTTTTAAAAATGTGATTTGGTCAAATGTCTTAGAAGAGGGGACCTACCAATAAAATTTAATGTGAAGAATCACCCAATCCTGAATACGCCAGTGGTTTAGTTATATAACTTTATTTATGGCTATGAAATATATTTCTTCGTTGGAGGATAAGATGAATTTAATATATTTATGTAGCTTGAATACATTCATTTGGCATATATAAGATTATAGAGAACATAATTATTTATGATATGGTTTATTTCATATAAAATGGCCGAAGAATTAGAGGGTGCGCCTTTCTAAGAGAAATACTGTAATGATTTGAAATTTCGTTACCGTACACTAGGCAACTTGTTTGATAATCATAAAGAATCGAAGCAATTTTTTTTGTTAGGAGAGTTTAATATATGGTTTATATATTAATTTATTTTTAAGGGAAAGATATGATTTTTGTAATAAAAAATAAGACAATGTGTGTATATTTTTGCATATTACTTACAATATGAATCGAAACATTGTCCATTATATTTTTGCATATTACTTACAATATGAATCGAAACATTGTCCATAACAATAAGCGCTTAGTAAGATATTAATAAGTTCTTTGATATAATATCGAAATAATAAAACTATCATGCCCTTTAATAATGAGATAAAATATCACATTTTCGATTCCAATATAGTAGAGAAATTTTTATGTAAAATAAAAAATTTGATTATATTTCTAGAATCTAGACGCTTATATAAGATATATATTTAATTTTGAGTTATTATAAAAATGAATCTATATTTAAATAAATTCGGGTCGGCAGGCAAACTTTTTTAAAAAAAATTTCGCGCCGGGCCTGAAAAATTAGGACTAATAATTTACCTTTCGATCTCGGGACTTAAAATTAGGACTAATAATTTACCTTTCGATCTCGGGACTTTCACGGTTGGCGTAACGTTATATGGTGCCCAGGCGTAAACAGACACAACATGTAAATTTACACCATCTCGCCTAAGAAAAATATTCTTTCTTTGGCTATATTCAACATTTTTCACAATAAATTTGGCGTATGTTGATAGCAACCGTGGTGTTGCTCCTATAAGGTTGTTTTTCTGCAAGTTTTTTAGACCACCTCATTTTTAGAATATATTTTCGTATAGTTCTTTCATTTTTAGGAAATCCCGGAGGTAAATTTTCAATTTAATTGTAAAAGTATTATTAGCCATTAAATGATCCATTATTTTTTTTCCTGTAATAGGCATATTTTTTTACCTCTATTTTACATAATCTTTCAGGGCCTCCTATGATTTCGGGAAAGGTTTCGCGTATTTATTTGCAGATGATAAAGACATGTCGATATACTTTGCGGTATCTTTCATTTTCATTTGCTCTCTCTTAGATACAGATAATAACCTTTTCACTATGTCTATTTTTTTTCTCATTCCAGTTTTATATTTTCTTCTTGATAATGTCGAGATCAAATTTGTTGAATCGACAATAGAATCAATCACCTTTTAAAGAGGGGGGGATTGATGATATGGAAATTATTTGTAGATGCTAAATTAGGTATTGAATTAGATTTTAAAAAATGAATCAAGAATTGATGAAAATGAATTTATTGTTTTATTCATTGGTGTTACTGGATAAAATCTGTCGTATATTAAACATTTGAAAAAAATATTAAATTTATCTATATAATTAAAGTAAATATTTTTAGATTAAGTAGTTTTTCATCTCTTTTGTTATATATTATATAAGAATCATCATCTATTTTGTAATATGCAAAAATATAAACATAGATTGTCTTATTTTAAATTGTCTATTATAAAAATCATATATTATCCTGTAACTGTAATAAATATGGAAACAAACTTTAGTAAAATCCTCATAAAACCAATTCAAAAGGAGATTGTTTTAAATATTTAAGATTTATGAAAATAAAAGCAAGTATAAGGGGTCAGGTGAGATTATTGTCAACGGTTCTATGTTTTTCCAAATCCCAAAGGAAAAGGAAGATAATATCCTAGATAAAAAATTAGGAAGGTCAAACTAAAATGAGAACATAAGAATTAAATTAAGATATAATCCGTAGAGATATATGTAGTGTTGAGTCAATATACTTGATTAACAGTAAAAAATTCTAAATCAATGAATGTTAATCTATTGATACAAAATTGCTCCAACTGAGCCGATTTTTAAAAACGGCTAACTCAATATTTTAGCTAGAAAAAGCCTAAGTATCGAGATTTCGTTAATAGATGATTAAACCGTAGTGTCATCTATGAGCAAATCTTTAGATTTGCGTAATATTTTTCTAGATGAAATACTGAGTCAGTCGTTTTAAAACTGACTCAAATGAAGCAATTTTGCAGCATTTGTAACGTCCATGAATCACTTCAGAGCATGCCGTAAAAACATAACATGAAGTAAATTGGAATTCAGAAATATTATTATGATATCACATGTGTAAAAATGAAATTATTAAATAATAAACAAATGATGCCTTATGAATTGTCAGTATTGCTCAACAATTTAATAACGGAAAATCCATGTTTATTCAGATAATGATATAAATGAGTTTTAAAATTCTTTTTATTTTACCTATTATCTTTCAGATTTATTATTATCAAAGACCCACACACCTGGCGATGGATATAATTTAAAGTGGTCAAGAGAATCTAAATAAATATATAATGCGGGTCGATTTTTTAAAATATTTAAATTAAATTAACCAATTCAAAAATAAGATGTAGATTATTTAAAATTTATTGACTTCCATATTTTCAATTGCCCAGGGGCGGACTGGCGAAGCTCCAGCATCGTGGGCAATTTTTTTATAGCGGCCTCCTTATGAGGACTTCGTGTCCCATACTCCCATTTTGGAGACCTTCAGCCCGCTTTTGCCCGGCCTTCGGCTGGGTTCCCTTAAATAGCTTCTTCGAATTACATGATTTTTATTACTTCTTATTTTAGAAAATAAGTCCAAGCAATTTACATTTTTATTAAAAAAATAATATTATGAAACGATAATCATTTATTCTATTTTAAAAAATTGCACATCTAAAATCATATTCATTGCACATATAAATTTTATATTAGATTTACAAAGATATTGCACTATATAAAATTACTGCAATTATACAATATTGCACAGAGAATAAAATTGTTGCACTTATAAACAGGCACCGATCATATTGTAAATAGATATAAATAAGATTTAAATAAAAGAATTAAGAGAATATATAATTTTTACGTTAATAAATCTCTCATAACTTTGAACCTTTGCTTAAATAAAAAAGAATATCTTCTAGTTCAATCTGCGCTAATAGTTCTCGTTCAACTGGCATCGTTAATAACGCTTCTAATTTTTCTTGGCCTATATTAGCTCTCAACATTTTTTATAATTTTTAATTTACTAAATGTTCTCTTGCATTTAACTTGCATAAATGACGAAGTTAAAAAGAATTCATATGCCAAAAATAAATTAATGTATGCACTTGTATGTATTGCGTAATCGGCTTATTTTAGCCGACTACAAAACGGCTTAGCCGAGATTTTAGGTGGAAAAATCGGCTAAGCTTAAGGCTAAGCCTAATAATTGGCTAAGCCTAAAAATGGGCTAAGCCTAAAAATTGGCTAAAATAAATTAGTCAAAATTCTGCATCGATGCTTAGAATTAATTATTATTATTTATATTTAATGTAAATATTTTATTATTATCAACAAATAAACATGATATGATTTAATATTTTTTTAATAAATAAAATAATATGCTGCTATATTGAAAAAATGTAATATTCTTTTTAATATAATTTATTAGTGATTTTCACAATCTTCTTTCTAAATGCATCTTTTATTGAGGAATTATATTGTAAATTTTATTAGATAAATAAACAATCTTTTAGGTGAAATCTTTTATCATTTTTTTTAAATTATCTATTATTATTAAATGAGGTGGATTTTATGAAACTTTTTTGATGTTATTTTATATGATCTTTTTAAGGATAATATTTTAATGTGACAATTGTCATAATCGTTCTTTTATAAGTTTTTTAAATTTTTTTGAAGAAAGTATGTTAAAACAAGTATTAATAACATGTGTAAATATAAATTTAGTGAAGATGTACCAATGAAAAGTGACAATTGTCATAATCGTTATTTTTAAAGTTTTTTATATTTTTTTGACGAAAATATGTTTAAATAAGTATTAATAACATGTGTAAATATAAATTTAGTGAAGATGTACCAATGAAAAGTGACAATTGTCATAATCGTTATTTTTAAAGTTTTTTGAATTTTATTGACAAAGATATTTTAAAATAAGTATTGATAACATGTTTTAATAAAAATTTAGTGAAGATGATGTACTCTAGATAAGCGACAATTGTAATAATCGTTATTTTTAAAGTTTTTTGATTTTTTTTGACGTGCATCGATATTGATTTTAAAATAGAAAAAAAAGTTTACCCAAATTTTAAACAAGATTGTCTGGTGAAAATTTGTAAAAAAATAATAATTTCTAACTTAGGATTAGATATTATGATATAAATTTTGCATATTAATTTCTGACCCGATGAACGGATGTAATAAAATGCCAATTTGCTCCTGTTTTTGGGGAAGAATCTATTATTACCATATGTTTTTTCTATGGCATATACTCAGGCAATTTTAATTTTACAATCTATATTTTTACCCATTTACATCAAAGAAATTTTAAAAATAAGATTATGACAATTGTCACTTTTCTATGGTACATCTTCACTAAATTTTTATTTAAACATGTTATTATTACTAATTTTAACATATTTTCGTCAACAAAAATCCAAAAACTTAAAAAATAATGATTATGACAATTGTCGCTTATCTAGAGTACATCTTCACTAAATTTTTATTTAAACATGTTATCAATACTTATATTTTCGTCAAAAAAATTCAAAAAACTTTAAGAATAACGATTATGACAATTGTCACTTTTCATTGGTACATCTTCACTAAATTTATATTTACACATGTTATTAATACTTATTTTAACATATTTTCGTCAAAAAAATTCAAAAAACTTTAAAAATAACGATTATGACAATTGTCACTTTTCATTGTCTTCATTAAATTTATATTTACACATGTTATTAATACTTATTTTAACATATTTTCGCTAAGAAAATTCAAAAAACTTTAAAAATAACCATTATGACAATGTCAATTTTCTATGGTACATCTTCACTAAATTTTATTTAAACATGTTATCAATACTTATTTTAACATATTTTCTTCAAAAAAATTCAAAAAACTTATAAAATAATGATTATGGCAATTGTCACTTTTCTATGGTACATTTTCACTAAACATGTTTTTAATACTTATTTTAACATATTTTCTTCAAAAAAATTCAAAAAACTTATAAAATAACGATTATGACAATTGTCACTTTTCTATGGTACATCTTCACTAAATTTTTATTTACACATGTTATTAATATTTATTTTGTCGTCAAAAAAATTCAAAAACTTATAAAATAACGGTTATGACAATTGTCACTTTTCTATGGTACATCTTCACTAAATTTTTATTTAAACATGTTTTTAATACTTATTTTAACATATTTTCTTCAAAAAACTTATAAAATAACGATTATGACAATTGTCACTTTTCTATGGTACATCTTCACTAAATTTTTATTTAAACATGTTTTTAATACTTATTTTAACATATTTTCGTCAAAAAAATTCAAATAACTTTAAAAATAACGATTATGACAATGTCAATTTTCTATGGTACATCTTCACTAAATTTTATTTAAACATGTTATCAATACTTATTTTAACATATTTTCTTCAAAAAAATTCAAAAAACTTATAAAATAACGGTTATGACAATTGTCACTTTTCTATGGTACATCTTCACTAAATTTTTATTTAAACATGTTTTTAATACTTATTTTAATATATTTTCTTCAAAAAAATTCAAAAAACTTATAAAATAACGATTATGACAATTGTCACTTTTCTATGGTACATCTTCACTAAATTTTTATTTAAACATGTTTTTAATACTTATTTTAATATGTTTTCTTCAAAAAAATTCAAAAAACTTATAAAATAACGATTATGACAATTGTCACTTTTCTATGGTACATCTTCACTAAATTTTTATTTAAACATGTTTTTAATACTTATTTTAACATATTTTCTTCAAAAAATTCAAAAAACTTATAAAATAACGATTATGACAATTGTCACTTTTCTATAATACATCTTCACTAAATTTTTATTTAAACATGTTTAATACTTAATTTAACATATTTTCTTCAAAAAAATTCAAAAAACTTATAAAATAACGATTATGACAATTGTCACTTTTCTATGGTACATCTTAATTAAATTTTTATTTAAACATGTTTTTAATACTTAATTTAACATATTTTCTTCAAAAAAATTCAAAAACTGATAAAATAAGAATTATGACAATTGTCACTTTTCTATGGTACATCTTCACTAAATTTTTATTTAAACATGTTTTTAATACTTAATTTAACATATTTTCTTCAAAAAAATTCAAAAACTGATAAAATAAGAATTATGACAATTGTCACTTTTCTATGGTACATCTTCACTAAATTTTTATTTAAACATGTTTTTAATACTTATTTTAACATATTTTCTTCAAAAAAATTTAAAAAACTTATAAAATAACGATTATGACAATTGTCACTTTTCTATGGTACATCTTCACTAAATTTTTATTTAAACATCTTATTAATACTTATTTTAACATATTTTCTTCAAAAAAATTCAAAAAACTTATAAAATAACGATTATGACAATTGTCAATTTTCTATGGTACATCTTCACTAAATTTTTATTTAAACATGTTATTAATACTTATTTTAACATATTGTAGTCAAAAAAAATAACGATTATGACAATTGTCACTTTTCATTGGTACATCTTCACTAAATTTATATTTACACATGTTATTAATACTTATTTTAACCTATTTTCTTCAAAAAACTTATAAAATAACGATTATGACAATTGTCACATTAAAATATTATCCTTAAAAAGATCATATAAAATCTTCAAAAAAGTTTCATAAAATCCACCTCATTTAATAATAAATAGATAATTTTAAAAAAATGATAAAAAAAATGATAAAAGATTTCACCTAAAAGATTGTTTATTTATCTAATAAAATTTACAATATAATTCCTCAATAAAAGATGCATTTGCAAAGAAGATTGCTAAAATCACTAATAAATTATATTAAAAAGAATATTACATTTTTACAATATAGCAGCTAGAGAACTGCACGGGCTGTCCGACATTAAAAAAATAATTACTCGGGCTCGGGTAGGGTTGTACAAACTGTCCGACCCGAAAATAAATAATAATATTAATATCTCAAATAGTCAATATAATTTATAATATTAATTATAAAATCATATTATTTAATATTTATCACATTTTAGGATTAAAATGTCAATCATATTAACATGTCATGTCATTATTAATTATTATTTTATAAACCTAACAACCGGATACCAAACTATTTTATCACTAAATTGTGTGTTTCCCGTGAATTACAAGATAAGACATATTTTATGTACTAAAGATAAGTTTTATTCATTATTTATTATTTATCTAGCCTATACATTGTCTTTTTTAACATTTGTTTTAGAAATTAAAAAATATTATATAAAATTGGTAATGATATTCTAAGTTACATTTATATATAAAATATAATCTTTACTTATTTCGTTTTGGTATTATTATTTTTTTATCTATCTACCTTAATATGAGTTGTAAATTTTCCAGCTAATTTTGGTTGTCAATATTTTAAAATATAGCAGAAAAAAAATAGGAAATTAATACAAGATTCTCAAAGAAAATAAGATGTATACTGTGATATGTAAAATTTAAAACATGAATATTAAAAAGAATCTGTATCTGTATCTTTTGTCAAGAAAATATAAAGGATACAAGATTCTTTTCAGAATTAAGGATCTTAGATACAGATATTAGTATCTTATTAAAAATGTCAAAATATACTGAGTACAAGATATAAAGGGATCTTGTATCATGTATCTTAGATACAAGTATTCACAGTACTGCCCAACTCTGTTTATTTCAATCTAATTGATTAAAGTCATTTTAAATATTTTTTTTAGATTTTAGACACAGCCATATAAAAAAAATTATCTCAATGGATGCAAAATTAAAAAGAATTGGTGAAAAGATTAAGACAAAAGAGTATGAAGTAAGGGAGAATCTTAATGGAAAATCCGATGTATGGAAGAAATTTTCATTTATATATGATGAAAATAAAGAAAAACTTAATTATGTCATTTGTATTATATGCAAATTTATTTATGTATATAATTCAATAACAACAGGTTAGATATTTATACATAAAATATGATCTTATAAAATTATTTTAGGCACAAATCAACTTTAAAAGACATAAATGTGTATATACAAGTACAACAGCAGAGAGTAAAAAGACACAATTAACAATTGATAGTCTTTTTGGTACTGATCCGAAAAAACTCAAAAGTTGTACAAAATTGAAAAAAGAGTGCACAAAGGTGCTTACTAAGTTTTGTAGACGTGATTTGAGATCATTTGATACAATTCATGGGGAAGGCTTTGTTAATTGTTGCCAATATTTTGCCAAAAGTATTTTAGCTCTTAAATTCCTGGCTATCCCTGCTTCGCCGGCTAGCAGTGAAAGGGCGTTTTCAGCTGCTGGTAGGGTCTTTGAGGAGAGAAGGACTCGTTTAAAGCCAGATAAACTGGACACCTCTTTATTTATATATCATAATTATTCACTTTGTGATAATTTTGATAATGATATTGATGAGGTCAATATAATATAATATGTTCATTATATTTTTTATATATTTATTATTATATCATATCTATATTTGCATAAATGATGTTTATTGTATTTATATAATCGTTATAATTTTTAAATTCGCTTGTATATTAATCGTTTTATAATATTTTTTACAAATTTAATAAAGTGCAACTTAATATATATCTTGAATAGATTATGGCCGTCAAATAAACTTTTATTTAAGGTGGCTGAACTGAATAAATACACATAAATTTTTTTTGGTTATTATAATATTAAAACTTAAATTGCAAAATTTTATTCGGGTCGGGTTGGACTAAAAAATGTGTGCTCGGGCTCGGACAAAAAAATTTTTTAAATTCGGGCTCGGGTCGGGCTCGGGTTGCGAAAAAATTACTTTGCAGTTCTCTAATAGCAGCATATTATTTTTTTTATTAAAAAAACATCAAATAAATAAATTTATTTTCATTTCAAAATATAGTAATATAAATAAAAAATATTAAATCATATCATGTTTATTTGTTGATAATAATTAAATATTTACATTAAATATAAATAAAATAAATTATTTTACTAAAATAAATAAATAATAATTAATACTGCAGAATTTTGACTAATTTAATTTTAGCAGATTTATATAGGCTTAGCCGATTTTTAGGCTTAGCTGATTTTTAGGCTTAGGCGTAGTTTTTAGCCGATTACGCAACACTACTTGTATGCATATTCTATCTTTTAAGAATTTCATACAGGCATATTAAACAATTGTTACATTTATTATCACACTCTGAGTTATTATCATATCGTAATATTCCAACTTCTTCATATAACTTCTCACTTGTACATACGATATCATAGTCCGTTTCACTTAATTCTGCTATTAAATCTTTGAATACACTGGCAAATGAACACAATTCGTTACGTAATTTAAATATATTTGCCAAATGTGCCAGTTTTTCCAAAACCTTTTCAGAAATACCTTTACTATTTATTTCATCAAAATGCTTTGGATGCAAATATTGCACATTCAAAATAAGCTCTCTATTCGCATAAAACCGTACAAGCTATTTATAATTTGATCAATTACAGGACGAAATGCTTCGACTCTATAAATCAATCGATTCTTAAGGACGTTCATGCCTTCGTTCCTATATATTTTCTTCACTCGTCCTATTCAATTTTTTGGCAGAGCATTCTGTACCCAGATACTCTTAGGGAGCTTTAAATATGAAAGTGTTTCATTTAAATTAAAAGCCATTTTTATTGCTTTATTTTGAATCGAAGTAATAGTTATCGATAATACAGAAGACTTAGCATCTTCTATCATTTTCCATGCTGACAAAATATCTAAATTTTTAGTTTGAAGATATAATTACAGTGGCCCCATTATTTCAAAAATTTCCAAATATATTATTATTATAGCTGTACATAGTCTTAAATTTATATAAATTATCGATTAAAGACTGCTTCTGATGAGGTTTTTGTCTCAAATGATTTATTATCTATAGCAAGCTCTCATTACCATTTAGCAATCTAAGGGCTTTTTCACGTGCCCACCACCTTGTCTCACCTATTTTTTGCAGCCTTCTCAACTTATTTTGGCCAGATGAATTATTCTGTTTCACTCAAGTATGCATCCTTTTATATGATTCACTAAAGAAAGTTGCTAGTCTGTTCAATAATCCAAATAAATTTTTGCCTTCAATATTATCGCATGAATCACATATACATAGATTTAATATGTGACTAACACCAAATATAAAAAACTACCTGGAGCCTCTAGTCTAATAAGAGCATGCAACCCAACAAATTCACCCCGCATATTTGCAGCACCATCAAATGATTCTCCAATTATATTTGTCATTTGAATTTCATGTTTTAAAAAGCATTCACTCAAGATATCAAAGAATCCTTTACCAAAAGATTTTGTAACTTTTGCAACTGCGAAAAGCCTTTCTGTTGTTTTGCCATTATATATGTATCGTAGGCAAATGGTTTCTTGATCATAAACAATAATGTCTTGAGTACTATCCATTTGCAAACTAAACCGTTTGTTACTAATCTCCTTTTTTATTAAATTCCTGATTTGATCAAGAAAAATATCAATAACTTTGTAAACAGTTGTTTTTAACAAGGTTATGAGAGAACTTCTTTCCTTCAATATTCATTTGTCAGAGAGTTTAAGCTTTTCTTTTCTATGTTTGATCTTTAAAATAGCCTTCTCTAAACGATCTCTGAGTATTTGATCATTCTTTGATATAATAAGAATCTTTTTAAGAAATTCCCATGATTCAAATTTTTATCTTCAAAGTGGCTAAGTGTTTAAGTAGCATTTGATCCTCCGTAGGTTAAAAACTTTATTATCTCGTATATATGTTTTATTATGTGGAAATTGTTATAAATTTGTCGATTTTTTTCATTTAATATTTTAACACTACTTGAATTATCAAATGACTTGTTTTTTGATGCTCTGAGGTAGGCCTAGACTGTACTAATATGTACTCTTGAATCTTCATGTATTTTAATTAGAATGCATATGTCGAAAATTTGTTGAGTCTGATGTGAAAGTGTTTTCGCATACTGTAAATTCCAGGTAGATTGAGCAGTAAACAGTTTTGGCTTTATTGCATATTAGTTTAATTGTAATTTTCTAGGCATTTTTTCACTCATAATATAATTTATCATATTACTATTTATTGGTTGTATTGGATATTAGATTAAAAATGTAAGTTTTTAAGGTATAGCTGTTAATTGCAACTTAAAAATTTTATGTGTATGTGTATCCAATTCTGAAAGAGATACCCTGAATCGATTTTGGCTTATCTGGGAAGGAGCTCTTTAAAAGATAAGATGATGAAATTATTACAGATGAATGTAACGTAAATAATCCTATACATGGTGAAATTGTTTCCGATATCAATAATCCACTTTATGTAATATCTGAAGACATTATTGATGTAGTTGCTTCTAACAAGTGTGAGGATATTAAGGATGGAATTGCTATAATTGTAGATAATGTATTTTTAGAGTATGAATGATTTATCTGCTGTAATGGTGGATAATATAGTTTTAAGTGGGTGTGGCAATTATTAAACTAATGCAATAATAAATGAAGATGTTGCAGAAAATGTAGTTGTTTCAGATAGATACGAACGGGAGGCAGTTGTTGATATTCCTAAAAAAATAGTTTTGTTACATGAAGTAATAGTATTAGAAATATCTGGTATTGATTTATCAAAGAAAGATAATTTAAGTTGTTTTGGATCAGCAGCTGCTTTGAGACCAGTAGCATTTTTTTCTCTAAATTTTTTAGCTCCACCTTTAAATTTCCTTTTGGCATTTCCATGCATGATATTTAAAAATATATCAATTTAACCAAAAATAATATATTGTGTAGACTACCCATGGTAAATATAAACAAGGTAAAATTAAATTTAATATAATTTATAAAGAATTGTATTTTAATATAAGACAATAAAGTCATAATGTTAGGTTATACTTTCATAAGATGATGCATAAAAAAAAATTAACTATTATTAATTTATAACTTAAGGCTAAAAAAATATCTCAAGATGTGAACTGGAAATTCAAATAAAATACATATTTCAATTGCATATTTTTATGAAAATCTGATGAACCAACCAGTAATAATAAAAAAAACATCACTATTTATGGGTTATGAAATATGAATAAGTTGTTTACTTTTGACTTTTTACATACATTTCAATTCAATTATTATATAAATAAGTGTAAAAATAGCTATATAAAGTTGATTATTATATTTGGTTTGTACAATAAATTTTACTGAAAATTTTTGCAAATGAGAAGTAAATTGTTGTAATCATTAGGTATTTTAACTATTTGTGTTCGTTAAGTTAGTAATAATATAACATAAATTAACAATCAATTAATTAATATTAAAAAGAAACATTAGAAAATCAAATTGATGAAAAATTATTTCATTAAAATTATTATACCTGGGTTTTATTTAATTTCAATGAATTAAGAACAAGAAATACAATCACAAATGTTGGCTATATTATTCCTAAAATAAATCAATATATTAATCAAATTTAGCTTTCAATCTACTCAAACTCAAACGGAAGCGTTTTAACTTGATTTAAAAAAAAACAAAAAAAAGCATGTGGTAATGATGTTTAGCGTCAAGCGACGTTATTGATATTTAAAAGGAATGTGATATCCAAATAATAACGATATTATTAAAAATAAATAAATGATAAGAAAAAATAATGTGAACATAATAAATTTTTTTTTAAATCGGCCTCTTTTTTGATATTTTCCTCTGATCGGCCTCAAAAATCAACATTTTCTCGCGGCCTCGTGGGCAAAATGCCCATCTGATATTATGGCCAGTCCGCCCCTGCAATTGCCCGCAATATTTACAAAATTACTTAAAATTACATTATAAAATTCGAATAGAAGGCGGGCCAAAAAAAATATTTATTTAAAAAATGGGCCTTGATAAGAATTTTTCTTAACCTGGACTTTAAAATCGTATCTCTGCAGGTCTCCAAAATTGTTTATATTTATAGTTCATTTATTTTTTCAAATTATCAATTTTAAAAGTTCTTACAATACAATGTTAAATATATATAAGCATACAAAATATTAAAAAGTAATGTAGTCGGGGTTTACTTGTTGTCTTAAAAAATGAGTTGTTGATTGCAGCATTTTATAGATACGCCAAAATAAAACGACATCGTCACAATGAAAAACTGTTAATTTATTATTATCTATATTCTTGCTAAGGCTTTGCTGTTGATAATAATAAAACGCTTTTTTGCATTCCTTCGCATTTTGTAATGACTCTTGTAAGAAATGTTTTCTAAATTAATTAAATTAAATTATAAATTATAAGATAAATTTATAACTTAAATAAATAATTGGCAACTGTTGAAATGTATTTTTCATCGATGTTTTTATCATCGCCAAAATCGATACCACGATTTGAAAGATTGTATTTAACCTTATCAAGCATCATATCTTCATTAAGTTTAGCTTTATTAGTAACACTAGACTTCAATATCTGGTCAACTTCTTCTTGAATGATTGTAAAATATCGTGAATATTTAGTTGTATTGTTATTACTCCAATTTACCCATTTTTCAAACCATGTTTTGCCTTGATAATCCTATTTTTATTTAATGTAGAACATATGTTATATAATACAAAAATTAACTTAGCGTATAATAATTATCAACATTTTAATTATAGAGAATAAAAATAATATATAAAATTAACATGTTTTATTTATTAATTTTTACAAAATGGATGATTTAGAAGAAATAATTTCCCTAGAAAAGCCGTAGATAATAAAAAATACTGTAAAACTATCCTTCTATTATTTAGGAATCTTATCAGATTGATTAAAATTTATGTTAATGTCCTTATTTAAATGATAGATTATTGTTAATGTCATAAGTCCGGCTCAATAAGCCTAATTCCAAATTTAAATCGTACTATAATTACATTAAAAAATTATCTTAAAAATTTGCGTGATTTCTTGTTACATATCATAGACCTACCCATTTAACAAAGGGAATTAATGTTTATGTTAATTGATAGCAATTTAAACATGCTATTTAAATTCGGTAAACTTTTAATTTTATTTTAATGTCATCAATTGTTTCTTGAATAGCGGATTCCATAAATTTAACACCGGTATCCCATTGTGATTTATTATCAATTAATATATCCTCCAAGGCATTAATCTAATATATAGATCTAGATTGTATTTTAATTAAATATGTATACTTGTAAGAGACGTAGCATATCAAAGGATTTTTTGTCCCATTCATGTATATTTATTGCATTATTTAACACTGACTTTTTTAAATCCTTGAATAAATATTCATCGTGATTTAGGTTATCTATTAAGATATATAATATTTTTATTATGATTATGTGTGTTAATGATAAAAGTATCTCACATTTATTGTAACAATCCAAAATTTTATACTTTTTCTTAGAAAATGAGGTGGATGACTTAAAAAAACAAATTAATTTTTTACGATAAAAAAAGAATGGAATGATGAATAATTAAAACTTCCAATATTTTTTATAAAATTTTCAGTATTTTTCGATCAATAAAATTTTTCATTTTTGTCAGTGAAAAATTAAAATTTCATCAGTATAATTTTAGATTGGTTCAGTCTTTTTTGATATGTAAAAAATTTAGAGGTCATTAAATGTCCTAGTAGGTTGATGCTCAGAGGATTAGAGATCTGTCCCTATCATTGAAAAAAAATCAAGACTTCACCTTGGACTAGACAAGGGCAAATAAGATTAGACCCGTTGGTAAACTGCAAATTCTGCTGGCAAAAATTATTTACATATTCTATTAATTATTTTAATCAGAGATGTACATTACCGATATTTTAAAATGATATGTTATAAGATTTTTCCCAGTCTTCAAGTCTCCAAAAATATTTTTGAAACTTTTAGTCATGAATTATTTACTTGCGTGTTTATTCTTCGTCATAAAGTTAATTCTGCAATCAAAATTTTAAAATTAAGAAGAAATATCAAAAGAATTAGCAATGCCTTCATTATCAATATCGGTTTTATGATGGAATATTTTAATTAAACGTTTTCTTTCTTACCTGTTTAAAAATTTGTATTTAAATTATTTTTCTTATAAATTAAGGGCAATAGCGCAATCTTTTTCAAATTTTTTTAAAATATGGTTTTGTTATTATTTGCGGCATCAGTGCATATCTGCTATAAACAAGTCTTCATAATAAAACTACGATATATTCAATTGTATGGTAATATCGATTAATATTTATATTTCATTTAATCTAATAATTTAATAAGCAATGTGCCATTTATTATTAACTAATATTATGTATGATATAAGATAGTATCAAAAGCAGGGATCCAAACCAAAACAAATATTGGTTCGGTTCAGGTTCGGATAAAAATAACGGTTCAATGTTCAAGTTCGGTTCGTAAAAAATTAAAATATCGGTTCGGTTTGAACTTCTAAAAACCGGTTTGAACATTTTTGTATTCAAATCTACATTCGAATTATGTATAGGAAGTTATATTTTTTTTATTTCATCATAAAATAAAAAACACATACATAAAACTTTCATTTTTATTAATGCACATTATAAAATAATATTTAAATTATAAATAATACAAATAAATATCAATGATTAATTTTAATATGAACAATATTTAACTTTATTTACTTAAAAATTTTTTATTAGGCAGCACAATTAATATATTTTCAAGATTTGTCTCACTCAAATTACATCTATAAAGAGATGGTATAAATTTAATTGTTGAAAACCATCTTTCCACATTAATTTGGGTAGCTGGCACTGCCAGCATGAAACAATTTACATAATTCTGGGTATCGATTACTCTGATTTCTCCAATAGTTTAAAATATTCATAGTTTTATTTGACCTAGGTTCTGTAGAAAAATTAACTAAAATATTTCTAATATTCTCCGATTTTTTAACAGATTTTGTTTGTTACCATCTTTTTTTAAAAAAAGACTTTCTACTAAATCCTCTTCAGATGAAGATACATTAACCGGCATTGATTCACCTTTACTAGAATCCTCCACTCTTATAACATAGTTTAATTCCAAATGCCATAGACTTGGTTTTTCTTATTAGTCGGAAGCACTTGATATATATATATAATAATAAAAATATCATTAAAAAAATCTTATTATTTTTTATGAATAGATAGAAAAATTATGAATTAAGGTAAATAAAATTATTAATTAAATTTATATAAGATATAATATATTTTTAAAACATAGCTTAAATATAGATATAGGCATGACAAAAGGCATTGTTGTTTAAAAGTTGTTTCTCTCTAAAATTCATAGCATCTATTATTGAACCGGCAAAGGGTTAAGTAAAATATAAATGTCTATTTTAACTTTTAGACATATGCCATAAAAATCCCCCAAGGTTATCTGCCTAAGTTGTAAGTTTTTGGTAGCTACTTTAATTGGTTTTAGGATATTTATCAACCTTATAATTGCTTCCCACTCCAAAACTGAAAAATAAAGTTCATGTATGATACTGATAATTCCTCACACATATCTTTTAATTCAAATCTCTCTTGCATGCCATAGGTTGATAACAATCGATGATAATCCAATATAGATCTTTTTAAGTTAAATTTTTTTAGTTTGATCGATTTTGTCTCCTTAGCTTCTTGGATGCAGAACGAGCATTAATAATAATATTAGAAACTGAGCAATTTTTTAATGCATGATCTACTTCAAGTTATAAGGTATGAGATGCACATCTTATATTTATAATATTATGTTGATAATCATTAAGATTGATTGTTAATTCATCAGATACATTTGTGAAACTAGTAGAAACATCATTCAAATTATCTATATTTTGTATTTGTTCTTCTACATCATTTTCTGACATTTGATTGTCTTCATCACTATCCTCCAAAAATTGCCCCATTGTCAGTTGTTGTAGTGTATATTTGTGATTTTTTGATTTCATAATCATTTAATACTTTTATTAAAAGTATCTATAATCGCTGGAGTGATCCAGTGGTGTTGAGATGTATGCATGTTAACTGAAGGTCCCAGGTTCAATCCTGGTAAGGAACTAAAAAATTTCGGGTTTTTCTTCGATGATGGATGGCTTTAGACATATGATAAATTTCTGAGCCGAGAAATGTCACCCCGGTCACCGACAGGCTTGGACAGCCAGGTGCTAGGATACTTGTCCAATAAACCAAAAAAGACGGCCAGCTAAATTCGTGGGTCAGATGATAACGATTTCTTGGCCAGCGCTAGGATGATGGTGACCTCGGGGACTTAAGCTCAACATCTACCAATACAATGGACTTGATAACGATACTCCGATGGGAGATCCATCGGGATTGATACTCCAGTGGGAGATCAGGATTGGGATATCTGTCGATTTGATAATTCGGTGTGAGGAATATTCCGGTGGGATATCTGGTCGATATTGATTTGATACACCGATGGGAGATCAAGATACTTTGGCTTCGATAGCGATACACCGGTGAACGATACAAATGAAATTGATCAGATATACAAATATAAATTAGATAAAAATAGATAGCATGAGTAATAATAAAGTGGAGATAGATAGTAAAGGAGCTTACCACTAGAAAAGGTGAAAGCTAAAAGGAAAAAATAAAATTTAAAGTATTTGTAAATTTTCTGCAGTTGGCGTTCAAAATTTATTTAATTGCTATAGTATTCTCAAAATATTTGCTTTTTGAATATAATGAAGATTAATCCTAATAACGGACCTGTCTAGACGAGTAACAGTCAATTTTTAGAGATAATAACTTACCATTTATTTCTTTGATTATATTTTGCCAAATACTTAAGGCTTATTCTGCAGCATTAGAAAATATTTGAGAATTAATTTTAATATTACCCACGTCTTCTAATATAGGATCAAGAATTTTTTTAATTAATTTGAATGATCTGCCATTAAAAGTGACCAACTCAGTACAAGCATCGATTATTATTGATTTTATTTAGTTTTACTGATATTGTTTGTTCCTTTAAAGCTTTTTCTATCGTCTGTTGGCATAGTGACATCATAACCCTTTTTATTTTATTAGGCTTTTGTTGTAATATTTTGTTAATTTTATCGATTTCCAAGTTGGTTTTTTTAGGTGACGCTCAAGATTTATAAGGGCCTTTCATATTTATTTGACAATCAGTAATATTACATTTTGATGTGTCATTTATAATACTATATGTAAATAATTTAGGTATTGGATTTAATTTTCTCTAGGCATTATAATTTATAAGCTTAAAATATTTAAAAAATGCCGTAAAATGGCAATATACTAAAGTTTATAAAAATTATGACTGACACTAATCAATCAAATGTGATTGATAATAATGTTTGAAACAATTTGATTTAAAAATTTTGCAATATACTAGTAATAACTTACACATAAAATCATGAGGCTCGAACCGGTTCAGAGGCATTTTAGCGGTTTGGTTCAGGTTCGGCTAGAATTTTTTAGCGGTTTAGGTTCGGTTTAATAAAAAATACCGGTTTTTAACGGTTTGGTTCAGGTTCGGTTTGGATTCCTGATCAAAAGGCTAATAAATTTTGGTTAATTTCAAAAAATTAATATTTAATAGTTATCGTAATTTATATTTTCACATCAAAAATCTCAAAATTTAGATATAATTAACTAAATAATTTATTTATTTTACTGGTAAATTGATTTAAATAATGTTACTGTTAATATACTTAAAATATGGAGGAAAAATATATTTACAAACATCAATTAAAATATTGGGAAAAATAAATATATGTATTTACTGGTAAATCTATTAAAATAAAAAATATATGTTTATGGAAAAAATTTATACTTAACCTTAATATGTTGACATTAATTAATATTTATAGTAATAAAATTGATAAAATGAACAATTTTGTTATTATACAGAAAAAAACTTTTTCAAATATTAAATTACGAATAAAACTACTAAAGGAAAAAAATAACAGCCAAAAAGAATTAATTAAAAAATGATTAATTTTAAATAGCCATTATTCATAATTTCTATTTAATTAAAGCAGCGATTGATTATTTTATCATTAAATGGCTTAGTGAGGTTGTAAAATAAATTATAATTTAAGATATCAACAACCTTTATCCAGAAAATTTTGAACGAACAATACAAGACTCTTCCAGGCACAGTCAGCACTTTTATGGGGTAAAATCGTATCGGCCCATTTTTTTAGCATAATATCAATTGAAGTATTTACAATCTGTATATCTCTAATTTTTGAAGAGATGAAAATTGGTAAGTAGATATTTTGGATAACGTCATCTTTTACATCCTTCCACAAAGAATGCATTATAAAATCCTCCCATTGTTTGGGTGTGATCCCGTTCACGCGTGATATTTCGTCTAATATGGTATCTAGGAAGATAATAACATAAGCTATAAGGAAACATTGTTTGGAACATTGCGAAGAGCTACCGGAAATTTATATAGATGCCATGTATATTTTTTATAAAATTATAATATGTGAAAAGTATATTTCTTTATTATAGAGAACTTAAAAAAATATTAACTAACTTACAATTAAGTTATTATATAAAATTAATAATGTGCTCGAAGAAATTTAAACTAAAAATTCATTAAAAATTGGCTATACGTGCTTTTAATTTAATTTCCGGGGTTTTTTTTCATAAGTCTGGAGTTTTTTTAGGAATCATATTAAACTATCAAGTCAAAAAAATAGTAATATAGAATATTGGATATTTATTAAATTAATTAACACAAGTTACTTTTAAAAAATTGTAACTATAGAAATTAAAATATCAGGGTCAAAATGATTCTATAAATGTTTATGATATACAGTAGAACCTACATATAATGACCACTCAAGACTATTCATTGTAAGTATTATAGAAGTGATCAAATTATAGAATTTTTTTTAAAAATAATTAGTATTTCAAGGAACGGTAAGAAGTGGTAACATTTGAAGGCTTTGCCATATATAGTATATTATAAATAACTTCTTGCTTTTTCAAAAAGTTCTTCACGATCTAATTCTCTAGATTTGGGAAACGAATTTTTCCATTCAGTTTCTAAATTAAATCTCATTGCCCTAAACTCGTCCGATTGCTGCTCTATAGTCTCCTTAACCTATAAATAAGATCACAAAAAAAAAATCAAACTTAAAAATAAAAGTCGTTTAATTAAAATAGAACAAGAAGCGAGTTCTAAATTTGATATAAAATTTAAAGATAATTCAGGATCATTATTATCATCAAATAAATTCTTATAAGGGAGATGCACTGATACGTTTTTCCAAAATAGCGCATACCATATCATTTTTATTACGCGCCATTGGCCTAGTTCTCTCTGAAACGAAGCCTTATTTAAAGTTAACCAGCTTGGATAATGGCTAAGAGTGACTTGCGCGATTTTGGAACTTTATCTAAGTGCGGAAGAACTGTGCATGGCTGTAGGTTTACGTTTAAGATGCCAAATTGTTTTCCTTTCATTTGTGATTTGTAGGGAGGGGCATCCGAGATATAAAAATTAATATATTATTAGGTAAGGTTCAATAAAGCAGGGCTATCACCTACCCTAGAATTCTTATGGCTTAATTCAGCAGATGAAAAGAGACCAGTCGGCATAACATTTATATCATTCAGGAAATTATCTTGGGCTTATATATTAATTGCTATTTTTGCCATCAATTCCCTTCTGGATTCCATTATCCAAACGGCGATATGAAGATACAATAAATAAATACTATTATAATAGCTAATTTCATTCTTATTCTTTTCGTCACGACCATTTTAGGCAATTTTTGTCCTGAAGCTAGAAAATTTTCAAAGTTTTGGCCTGAAGCATCTTATCAAAAATAGTAATACTTTTGTCTATCAAATATCCATAGCTATATGCAAATACAACCTCATCTTTATTCATTTAATGGTTCAATGAGTGGCATGATCTAATAAATCAATTTTATTTATGGTCTTTTTTATTGTTTTCTTTAAAAAAAATTTTTTTTTCTCTCTTTTGAAATATTTTAATGTTCTTTTTATAAAATATATTTTATACGTATGCTTTTTATATACATTTATAAAAAATATATTTGAATCTTTATAAAAATTAATTTAAAAATAATTGTAAAAGTTTTGGGGAATTTGCCACGTATCACCAATACCAATATCGCAAGTATTAGTGCATCTCTTACTGTTATTATATATTTACATTAACGATTAAATATAATAGTTGTCAAAATCATTATCAAGGCAAAATAAATGTGAAATATTGTAAACCATATTCCAAAAGCAATTAGACACGGCTATACTCATATTCGCGGTCGTCATTTGATTTGGCTTAAAAGCTCCAGCTTTAAACAATTTAGAATTTAGGAAATATTCTTCTTCGTATTTTTTAATCTCTTCTATGCTCTCGTTAACCTTGCCGGAACCAGTTATAACTGCAAAATATCCTAATATGCATTTTTTTATATATAAGAAAATAAGAAAATAATTTTGTAAATATTATATTCCTATATAAATTTTCTATTATTTGCAGAAACTTTTTGTTAACCATAATGAATACACGCATCGAGTATATAAGTAGTACTTTTAACAATAAAATGATTGCATCTATTGTATATATACAGTTTTAGATTTTAATTATTTGAAAGTAAAAATACATAGACCAGACCTGTTTTTAGCGGTCCGGCTCATCCGGAATATTATCAGATTTATTTATTCCTGAAGTTTATGCGATCTTTTTTTTAAAATAGTCCGAAATTATTATTTTTAAGTCAAATCGTTCAGTTCGAATATTTTTTTATAAAAAAAAATGTTCAAGTCCGATTTCTTGAAATGAGTTTTACTATATTATATGTATACGATTGCCTCACCTAAAGCCTTCATTGGAAACAGTTTTCCCTCTAAAATCTTCTTTAATCTGTCGGGGTTAAACGAATTTTTTTCGGCCATGTCAATTTTTGTCAAAACAAAAATGGTCCTTTCTCCATTAGGATCTATGCAACTAACTAAATCCGTAACATTACTTCTTTCGGCATCAATAGATCCATCCTGCATATATTGTAACATAAAAAAGGAATAACTTGAATAGTTATAGTAAAACCGAAGCTTAAATTAACTTTTATGATTTTTTCTATATGTTATATTGGCTGGCTCTAAACCCGATTGAGAAAAGAGGAAGGATTGCGTCAGGTTGATAGTCTGAAGTAAAAACCCTTGCCGCCAAAAAACAAGTCCTATATATTTCAAACAAGAAAACTAGAACCCATCCATCAAGCAACGCACAGTGCATTCGCGCATGCAAACGAAAAATGAATTAAGGCTTCCGCCTATTTCACAGCGGAGAAGAAGTTAGCTGTGGGAAAAATGTTAAAAATTGCGGGTAGTACGTTGGAATGTGGGAAAACTGATTGGCAAGAATATCAAGTTGGTGGAACACAATAACGAATAGAAGATTATGTGGTATATGTATCAAAGGCGAAAGAGCTTGGAGAGGGGTATAAGTTGTACTACAATGGAAAGGCGGCAAAAAGGAATGAAATGAGTATTATGTGGGTCAAGCTCGCAGATGATAAAGGTCTGATTTAT
The DNA here is from genome assembly GCF_954871325.1 of Gordionus sp. m RMFG-2023. Taxonomy (NCBI): domain Eukaryota; kingdom Metazoa; phylum Nematomorpha; class Gordioida; order Chordodea; family Parachordodidae; genus Gordionus; species Gordionus sp. m RMFG-2023. The sequence continues at coordinate 22,504,517 of NC_088775.1, forward strand.
CATAAGTGCCTACGCTCCGCAGACAGGGAGTAGAGAAGGGAACTTTTCTAACAGAGCTGGAGGCGGTGATGCAAAAGATTTCAAAAGAGGAAAAGTTGATGCTGGAGGTCGATATTAATTGACATGTGAGAGATGAAAAGTCGATTTTAAGGAAATCATGGTGGACATGGCAAGAGTCAGAATAAGGAAGAAAAAAAACTGTTGTAACTAGTCCAGGCATATGATATGGCAGTATGCAACACCTTTTTCTAAAAAAAGGCAAACACTTTGGTAACATAAAAGTGGGTTTCATCAAAGTAAAGTTGATTATCTTCCGACAGTATGAGTGATCTTTGGAGGATTGAGGATTGCAAAGTTATATAGGGGGGCGAAATCGCTAGACAGCTTAACAGTAGTGTTAGAGTATGTAAAGATGGTTTTACCGCAAAAAGAAGATCGTTTAAGCCCCGAAGATTCGGATGGTTAAAGGACGATAAGTTGGCAGCAAGAGTATTGTTAGGAAAAACGGACTGGCAACAATTCCTGGAGCAAGATGGCATCAGAAAAATAAGGTAGTGCCGTTTTTCGGAAAAGGGGTGCAAAATTGAATCAGCGAGAAGAAAATATGTTACAAGGTATGGTATATTTTTCTAGACCCTAAAGATAGAAAAGTTTAGAGTGCAAAAGGGTAGCAAAGAAAGAAGTGGCGATGACAAAGGGCAGGAAGTATGAGGAAATGGCTTAGAAATTGAACTTGAAAAAAGGAATAAAGTAATGCAAATTGGCAAAATGCAGAGGTAAAAATATCCGTAGATAGGGACCATGAGCAGCGTCAAAGAGGAAGATGGCATAAGTTTATATCGACAGCACGAGGTTATCGAAAGGTGGCGACAGTACTTTCAAAGTCTTCAACGTTGAAAATCTAAGGGATCAGTTAGTTCCAATCCCAAGGTTTGTTAAAATTTTCTGCTGTTTTAATGACAACGAAGATCAACTGTTTTACGGCCAAAGAATTAGAGTCTGAAATCCAAAAGATGAAGAAAAAAAGCTATGGCAGATGGGCTACTTGTTGAAGCATGGTTGGGTGCAGGGGAAGGGGTAAAATCTTGGCGCAATTGTTTAGTAAAATCATGATGGAAGACTAGGATTGGAATATAGCATCTTCATACCTATCTATAAAGGTTAAGGTGATCCGCAAGAATAGTAGAATTATAGGGGTATAAAGTTGATAAGCCATACTATGAAGATTTTAGAAAAATAGGAAACTACCGAGGTGCAGGTATTCGGAAATTTGTGCAAGCTGTTCGGCCATTGATCCGATTTTATGCCCTACGAAAACTGATAGAAAAATATTGAGAGATGAGGAAGAAGCTGAATATGGTGTTCATTAACCTATATACGATATCATACCCAAAAATCTGGTATGGTGTATGGGCAAAAGAGGTATCCCTGGGGACTAATAGAATTCAGGCTACATGGGTCAATGTTAAGCACCTTTCTCTTTATAGTCAACCGAAGACTTGCAGAGGGCACACCACCATGGTCAATGTTATATGCAGGTGACATCCGATATGCGAGGAAACCGAAGTGATAGTAGCATCGGTCCAGTGTTTGGGCCGTTAGGTTGGAGAAATAGGGCCACCGCGTCAGAACAGTATATCATTTGCTCACAGAAGGGTTGGATGGAATGGGGAAGCATATCAAGGGTGATTTGTGACAGTAAGATGTTGCTGGGGTTTAAAAGTAAGGTGTATCGTATTATCGTCAAACCGGTTGTGTTATATGAGTATGAAACTTGGGCACTGTGAGCGATGTTGGATGCAACCGAAATGTGAATGATCCGCTGGAACTTAGGATACACTAAGCTGGATCATATGAGCAATGTTAGCATAAGAAAGAAGATGGGGTAACTCTCTTATCGGTAAAGAGAATAGAGAACAGATTGAGATAGTATGGACAGCTGCAAAAGCTATTTTAACTAACGTAAATCGGCAAGTTCTAGATCTTGAGGTTATGGGCCAACGAACTAAAGGCAGGCCACGACTAGGATTCTCAAATCCCAAGGACATGTTGGATAAGAAAGGCCTAAAGCTGAGCCATATGGAAGGATAGAATGCGTTTTAAAAAACCCAGATATGGGATTAACATGACGAAGAAGATGTTATAATCAGGATACTTTCAACTCTACAAAATCTTAGGTGTTCTTCCCTCGAAATTAATAAATAGCATGACTACATAAAAAACTAAAAGAATTAATAACTTGAATGCACATTATAATAGAATTTGGGTTGACCATGTAGGATTTGACTAGTTGTGTAATATTGTCTTTTGTATCTGGAGACATGTCATTCGTAACCGTGGATATGATACCTAAGTAAGATAATGTCATTGTTAGTTTTTTAAATTGCTTGGATATAGTATAATAATTTTGTTATAAAAATATCAAGACTTGGATCTTAAATTAATTAATGGATATCATTGTGAAATATTAGTGAAGATTTAAAATTAGAGATTAAGATATTTCAGATTAATAAACCTGTTAATTTCCCAACTTTATAAAATTTTATAATTTCTCTAACTTTAAAAAATTAATAAACTTTCGTAAATTCGAAAAAATGATTTAAGTATAGCTTTTTTTCTTTTTTTGTTAAAGTTACGAAAGTTTATTAATTATATTTTGATACCGGGTCAGTCTTTTATTTTTGGTGGTAGTTACATTTTTAGATTGATGATTTCGAAAAAATATTGTAACATAATTTAAAAAAATATAGCAATCAGATTAATTTTATCTCATTATTACTTGATATGAAGATTAAAAGTCCGGGTTATAACAGGCCGGGCAAAAAATATAACGGGCCGTACCGGTTAATTTATATATAAAATATCAGGCAGAGCCTCACAAATCTCCGATTTTTCGTAAAATTTTAATAGACCAGCCGTGAACTAAAATTTATTTTAAAACTATTTGGAAATAAATTATAATATGCTAATTTCTTTGTATTATTTTAAAAGATATTTAATAAAATACTAAATAAATAATATACTAAATTCATAAAAATTTTTATATGATATATTTTTGTCAAATCGACCAAAAAATGAAATTTTCTGACAATCATTTCTAAAGTGAACGAAACTTATCAAGATAGTTATCTATGTTGTATATTTTAGTAAAATCAAAATTTAGAGCGATAGTCAATCAGATCTAAAGATATACGTCTTCAAAGTCGAAAATCGTGGAATGCATGATTTCATTAAATCACATTTTTTTAAAAATGCATAAAAAAGTGTTACAATTACATATCATTTTTAAATTCTACATTGAAAAATACAAAAAAAAATTTTTGAATTACAAGACCATTTCCGGTAAAAATAAAAAACATTGTTGAGAAGGGAATTTTATGGGTGTTGGCCAGGAATGTTTATTACGTTTATATTTAACTGATTAATCCAAAAAAGTATAGCGTTTTTTAAATTTATAAATAAAAAATACAATATCAATAAAAATAGAAACTGAAGAGATAAATATTTCTTTTTTTCAATGCACCATCACCTTACCATTTTTCTTTTACCCAACAATTGAGGAAAAGATATGGCTCACCAATATCGAATAATAACGATCATAAGCAAGAAACTAATAATAAACGTAAGATAGAATACGATAAATACATTTTTTAATAATAGTTGGTTTATAAAGCTATAAAATATAGCTATTTAATAATAACCATATGCGTATGGGCTGCTTGCTTATCCCTCATTCCTAGTTAGCATTCATATACAAATACACTGCAATTTTGTATTCTCCGCTGCGAATTCACGCTAACTGTAAATGCAGGGTTAGATATCGCTTCATATCATATTGGTTGTACTCAATAGATTTTTTTTAATACCAATACAAAACATATTTTAATTAAATATATTATATTATAATAATTTTTAATAACGCCATCTATATTTTATATTTTTATTTTTTTAAATATTAATATTGCCCAGCCCCCTTTTTCAATCAGCCCACAGACGTTTAAGTAATTGCTACAAGACTATTAAGCGTATAATCATGTGCGGCTTGCCTACGAATGTGTGAAGGGCTCCTCATTTTTTCTTTCCCCATAAATTAAATATCCAGTTTGATTTGAATAAGGAAAACCTAGCTTAGCTCTGTTGCTTGTCAACACTATAGGGCCTAGCGCTGAAATCACGTATCACGCAAAACAGAAACTCAATTCTTTTATTAAACAGTTAACTATAAAGGTAATAAACATTCCTGGCGAATATCATACCCCAAAATAATTCTCTTCCCAATACTGTTAATTTTTTTATTTTCACCGTAAATAAGGAAAAACTTAGAATTTTTTATATTTTCCAATGTAGAATTTTAAAGGTTATAAAATAATATAATTTATAACTCTAAGTATTTAAATTTAAATAAGATTTAATGAAATCACGCATTGTGTGATTTTCGAATTAAAAGACATATATCTTTGATCTGGTTGAGCTAGTGCTCTAAATTTTGATTTTATTAAAATACAACATAAATAATTAACATGCCAAGTTTCATTCATTTTTTGAGATGGTTGTCAGAAACATTGGTTTATTTGCAATGGATGGACCCAATTATAAAATGCAAAATACACTAAATATAAAAACCCGGGATGTGAACCCTTCAACAAAAAAAAAGGTCCAAGTTCGGGAATAAATTTGAAAATGACCCGGGTCCAGGGACCATAAAAATAATGACTCAAAATAAGATTTTTTTTCATTCATTTATTATTAAACTTCAATATATACATATTCGTGATTTACAAATGAAAAATTTTAAAATGAAATAATTTATATTTTAAATGTTATTCAATCGCACAATAATAATATCTTCTAAAATATCATCCTTGAGATTTCCACGTAAAGTAGACAATATATATTTCAAAGATGAAAATTCACGTTCTACCCCCGTTACTGGTTAACGGTGCATATATGCACCACCTCCTATATACCTTATTTTAACATAGTAGTTTTTATTTTATAAAATAATAAAAAAGATTTTTATATAGTTCAGACATTGTACTTCAAAACTGGAAAAGAAAAATATGAAAAAAATATTTTTTTATGTCCCTAAGAAACCCTCAAACTTTGCGAATTTATGAGGTCTAAAATGCAAAATTTTCTAAGTTATCTCACAAGCATATTATAAAATTATTTCGATGAAAACTAGTGTGTATATATTCTTTATAGATATATCAATATTTATCAATCATTTTTGAATTTTTAAATAATTAAAATTTTAATAGGTAACCACATAAAGTTGACAGGTGCATATATGCACCGTTAACCATCTAGCAGTATAAATTATTTAAAAAAATTCAAACAAATGAAATTTAACATAATGAATTATAATTTTTTATATTATACTTAAAACCACTACCGTCACTAAGGTTGGGGGGAGGAGGGGTGGGTAGCTCGAGCCCCCTAAGAATTTTTTTTTAAAAATTTTATACCCAAAAAAAGACCTTTTGAAAATAATTTAAAAATTTTTTTTAGCCCCCTGAGATTAAATCGAATAATATATTGTTCCTATTATAATTTTTTATCCCGATCAAATTATATGAAATTATTAGGTTCATAAATATTCAAAAGTTTAAAATTATTTTTAGCCTCTTCCTTTCTGAAGATTTTATTTTATTTATATAAAATATTATGCACCTGTTTTGTCAATTCAATCAAAATTATCAAAATAATAGATGACTAATAAAAAAATCAAGATTCTACGAAAATAATTTGTCTAGATATTTAATTTTTAATAAATTTTTTTAATGAAACGTTTTCTAACAATTGAACAAGCGCTTGCTCAACTTTTTGAAGAGGAACCAATTGAAGAAAGAGATATGGTTATAATTCCGCCAAACCCCTCTGCAGTTAGTGATGAAGAAGATTTCGATGAAAATGACTTAACAAATGTCGGAGTTTTGCCTTCAGATACAGCTGGAGAATTGGAGATTCATAATTCAGTTGATGACGACCTTCCAGAACCATATTCTACAAGAAGCTATTCTCGAATTTCTCACAATTTAAAATGGAGAAAAACGGATGCAATATATTCTTCAAGCCCTTTCAATGGAGAAAAGGAAGATGTAATAAAACTTGAAAATGATTTACATGGTAAAAGTCCATCAGATATATTTTCTTTAATTTTCGACGAAGACTTATATTCCCTAATTGTAGAACAAAGTAATATTTATGCAAAACAAATGAATAGACCTAACATATGCATAACCATCCAAGATATTCAGAGATTTATTGGAATTCTATTATTTACTGGATATCATTCTCTCCCACAAGAAAGAATGTACTGGTCTAATGATAGCGATATTTATTCCAATAATCCGGGATACAATGACCCAATTACAATTTCGAAATTTGAAATATAATATCCATTTGGCAGACAATACTAAAATAGATATACATGATAGATTTTATAAAGTTAGGCCTTACATTAATATATTGAATAATAAATTTCAGAAATTCGGAATTTTCAAACATCATTTATCAATAGATGAACAGATGATACCATATCGTGGAAGACATTCTTGCAAAATGTTCATAAAAGGAAAACCAATTAGATTTGGATACAAGTCTTGGATATTGGCTTCTTCCGACAGTTACGTATTCTCATTTGATATATATCAAGGAAAAAGCGAAAATAAATATGAATATGGATATGGTGGAAATGTAATCATAAAATTATTAAAGGCTTTGCAAAAACCAAATTATCATAAAAAATATTTTGATAATTTATTTACATCATTTAAACTCTTGTCATACTTATAACAAATGGGATATTTTGCAACTGGAACTGTGAGGGACAATAGAATAGAGCATTGCCCAGTTGAATCTATAAAGGTTGTAGCAAAAAAAGAAAGAGGATATTATGATTATAGGTTTGAAAAATTAAACGAAATATTTATAGTTCGTTGGAATGATAATTCGGTGGTGACCGTTGCATCGACATGCCACACTATCTCTTTGCTATCTAATGTTTCAAGGTATTCTAAGAAAATATCTTCTAAAATAAAAATTCCTCAGCCAAATATGGTAACTTCTTATAACAAACAGAGTTGATCTATGTGATAATCTAATATCTACATATAGAATAAAAATAAGAGGAAAAAAATGGTGGTGGCCAATTTCACCAATTTTATTGATGTAGCTTTGGTAAATTCATGGAAAATCTGGAAATTCGTGAATCGAGATGACAAGAAGAGTTTGCTTGCATTTAGACGAGAAGTTACTAACTACCTCCTTCGAACGCCAGTAAAAATTGAAAAAAATTCAAGTACAGGTCACGCCAGCCAGTTTGCATTACAGTGTGAAAACCCTATTGATTCATCTAGACATTATTTATCCAAAATTATAGATGGAAAAAGACGAAGATGCAGATATTGCCATACGCACTCAAGATATATGTGCCAAACATGTCAAATCGCACTCCATATTAAATGTTTCAAGGATTTTCATAATATATAAACATTTTCTCGTTTTTATTATAAATTACAAAAAAAGAATAAAGATATTTGTTGTTTTTTGATCTTATAGTATTTTATATAATTTTTATCTTTTTTAACCTCTTAATGGTTAACGGTGCATATATGCACCAGGCTAGATTTTCTATTTAGGATTATTTTTTTTGGCTGATTTTTTTAGAATATCATATTTGAGCATTAATCAATATAATTTGAAAAAATTGAGCATTTTTATCCACTAGAAAAATCTTGACCATTAATGGGTTAAAATAGATAGTTATCTTTATAAAATTATTGTTACTGTGTCGCCGGTACAGTCATGAACGAAATTCTGTATATTATATTGAAGAATTTTCTTCCAAGAATTTTAAAATATTTATATCCTTATTTATTCTCTTAACTTTAGAGAACTTTACTATTAAAGATGCAATAGGCATTTTTTGATCCTCCTTTCAATCTGATGATAATTTGATATTTTTTTCAAAAGTAAAATTTTAAGATCATCAATGTTGCTACCATTATTATTATTATTATCACTACAACCAGTAGGTATTGTCGTAGCCTCCAATATATTGTAAATAATGGAATGCGTATGCCATATCCTTAAGATGGTCTTTAGCCATTTGTTTTTGTTCAATACTCAATAAAACTTGATATCGAGGGCCTACATATATAGAAGCGTATACAACACTATTTTGCAAATTTTGTTGCTCTCGAATTTTCATGTTTTCTAATATTTCTTATAAATGGACTGTAAATTCTGAATCTAATCGGCATCTAATCCATATGCCATAAAAATCATATAAACATAATTGTTCTGATTGTAATCTTAATTTTGTTATTTTTAAAGGAACTAATACACTACTAGTAAGGTCATTTATTTGGCACCAATCATCTTCCGACAAAATGACTTCACATGCTCCTATAATAAAATCATTACAGAAATCTTTAAAACTTAATAATCGTTCTAGCATCATACAAAATGAGGACCAACGTGTTGTGCATTATCATTTAAATTAAAATATTATTACACAATTCACTTTAAAAATAATCAAAGTATTTCTATAACATAGCCTATTAAAAAATTTTCATAATAAAATATTATCGCCTACACTAATGATATCAATCTCTAAATAAAATGGAAGTCCAGGAAGAAAACTGAAAGAAATACGCGAAAATAAAATCAATGATTCCACAAAAAAAAGTTAAGAAAATATATATTAATTTTTAAAAAAATATTTTTATTTTAAAAATTTTTTATGACACCTAGAACCCTTGGACCCTCCACTTTAAAAGGGGTCCGGGTTCAGCCAAAATACGAGGGTTCAGGAGGGTCCAGGTCCGGGTTCACATCCCTGATAAAAACACAATTGATTTATAAAATGGTTGTTGTAGAAGTAGATAACCAAAGAGGAAATATTTAAAAGTCTTAATTGACATTTGCAAAAAAATAATTATGTGATGGCTAAAAATTTAGTGCAGAAAAATTTAACGGGCAGGGGCGAACTTTTCGTAGAACTTTAACGGGCCTCGTCTTTTTTGGTAAATAAAAAAACTATATCTATTAATTAAATTGTTTCTATATTTTGTTCAGTGGCAGGTTTGGTCGGCACGTTTAATCACCCAAAAATTTAATTTTTCTTAAACTAAAATAAAATACTTTTTATTCGATACGTTATGAGGCCTAGATGTTTAATTAAAGTTGATTTCAATACATTAATAGTAAAGATGGTTATATTTTATAGGGTAGCAAATATATTGTATAGGGATACAGATTTTTATAGGCCGATCAGATTGAATCCAATTTTACGGATTATAAAGTTGATATGGATTTTAATAACATTTTGGGAAGATGCATATCGAAAACAATAAATTTAAAGCAAATAGATTATTTCGGGTTAAAAAGAAAAATTACAATTTTTTTTTAGAAAATTGTTTAATTATAAAAATGCTCATAAATCATTTCTTTATCCGCCATTTGAATAAATCGGATCAACCCATTTAACTATATAGGGCCAATAAACGATATTCTTAAAATAGCAACGGATCGATCCTTTTTTAAAATCAATAGCCTAGTAGTAAAACTTACTGATTTAATTCTGATAATTAATAACCATATTAAATATATATAAAACTAATTCGATAAAATTTATTAATTTATCATTTAACCTGGTAGGTCAATAAGTATCATTCTTGGCAAGCCAGGTCCTTTAACAGTAAGGGATACAATGTCATTCGATATGGTTTTACCATTTTTAATGCCTTTTTTCATTCTTAGTTCGATTTCTTTCCGCAATGCTATTAGATCCTTCTCTTTACCCAAATCGAATTCTTTTTCGCTATCTGTGTTACATTTTACATTTCGACCACGGGGTAATTTAAATTTTAAAAAACCTTTAAATTGAGCTACATGGTAAGGACTTTCACTCAAGGTAACCTTGACTGGAGAACGCGTCATCATTTCGCCAGACCCTCTAGGAAATATGCGCGATTGAGCTATCATTTCAAGGACGCTCGTTTTACCTGAGCTTTGATCGCCCACAACAACTATTCTATGTCATTAAATATTTTAAGGTACAATTGATTGATTGAAGAAACTTTGCCTTAATGTGTAAATCAATTAATTATGAAAATCATACTTAAAATCAATATTTTTTGCCCCTAATAACAAGTTTTGAAAGGCCCATTCCAAGCTATAAAAATGATTAATTAATTTCAAAAATTAATCAATTCACATTTTTGGATTGATCCAAAGGCCTAATTAATTTAACCATTAACCAATTCAAGTAAAGTTTGAAAGATTACGCTTTAAAAACTTGAACTCCAAATAGGCTTGAGAGCATCTCGTATTAAAAATTAATTTTTGACTTGTTTAGAAAATAGCGTTGATATGTCAAATTGATTAAAATCGCAATTTTAAAATCACCATTTAATTCATTTATTTTTTTGTTTGAATCTTAATATTTACTTTTTTTAAAACATATTTTATTATACCTCATTTAACTATATTTTGCATATAAGCTTAAATCAAATTTAATAATCAAAATGATTTTATAGACTGGATTAATCGTGAAATTTCCTTAATATAGAAACTCTTATAAAAAATCATTTTAATATTGTTTAAATTTAAAGAGATACCGTAAAATCTATATAACTATTTCAATCTACCCATCTAATATATATAATCTCCATAATCATAATACGATCGTTTTCGTATCTCCCTAATGTATTTTAAATTTAAGGAGACTATATAGTGTAATGTTAATTTTATCTCCATAATCAAAACATGATCGTTTTCGTATCTCCCTAATATATTTTAAATTTAAGGAGACTGTATAGTGTAATGTTAATTTTTTGCGCCAACTATATAAATAAATTTAAAATATTAATTATATATATATTACAGTTTCACGCATGCACCAACTTGAATATAATTAAATTTAAAATATTAATTATATAGATGTTGAAGGGTAATTATTTAGTTTTGTGTGTATGGTAATAAATATACTTTATTAATAAATTTTATATAAATATTAAAATTTAAGAGTAAAAGAGTAAAAGAGGTAAAATTGGTGCAATGTACTGTGAGCATGTATTAGAAATATCAAAATTTAAAAATGTGATGGAAATCATATTGAATAAAATTTAAAATAGAGGTGCTTTAAGATTTTTGAATTTTAATTATGGGTTATAAATTGGTCTGAAATTTTTTTTGCAGACATAGCCAGGCCTGATCAAAAAACCATGGGTTGAAGGGTAATTATTTAGTTTGTGTGTATGGTATTAAATATACTGTATTAATAAATTTTATATAAATATTAAAATTTAAGAGTAAAAGAGGTAAAATTGTTGCAATGTATACTGTGAGCATGTATTAGAAATATCAAAATTTAAAATGAAATCATATTGGATAAAATTTAAAATAGAGGTGCTTTAAGATTTTTGAATTTTAAATATGGGTTATAGATTGGTCTGAAATTTTTTTTGCAGACATAGCCAGACCTGATCAAAAAACCATGTCCCATGCAACTTTCATAAATTAATTAATAGTTGACATATTTCTGAATATTTAGGGGTAAATAAAACTTTAAATGCATCAAGTACCAATTTAATAGGAATAAGGTAGAACTTTAAATGGCAAGTACCCATTCAATAGTAATAAGAGATTTATTTAAATACTATTTTAATTCTTGAATTTATGTATAATTTAGGATTTTATAATTGGGGTTTCAGAAAAGATAAGAGATATGGAAGGGACAAAGCACACTTTGGTAACACAAAACTCTTATCTAGCAAGAATAAATTTTTAGATTATAAATTAAAAATACAAATAAATAACATGAATAAAATTACTAAATAAATCATTAACATATTTTATAAAAATAGTGGAATAACCCCAAAATAAATATAAATTTTTAAATAAAACCTCATAAGTTAGGAAAATTTTGTATATTTACTCATAACTTCATAATTGTAGAATGTATGTTATTCATAACTTATTATAACACTTTTGATTAAATGTATAACCTTTACTTATATATAATTTGACTATGATTGAAGTTTACCTCCTATTATTTGTTAACTTAGACATATCTTTTTATTTCTTCTATTGTAATTTAATAACAATTTCTTAAATTTAATTTTATATTTTGTAAATAGGTAATAAATCAATTGGTTTGTTTAAAATTTAAATTAAGATGAACATATTTTCAGAATGATATGTATTCATGTATTTCATATAAATACCAGGAGCTCATCAGTAGAATCATAGGTAAATCAGATATTTACCCTTCATTTGATGATAATTTTGAAATTAGACAGATTTAATTCTTATAAACCCCTTACATCAGACTTATTTTTCTAGATCAAAATAAATTATTTGGGTTTTCCTGGGCTTGGGAAATATTTTTCAAAATTAATATGGACTTGGACATAGCTTGAGAAACATATATCATAATTATTATAGTCTAAGATTCCTGTAAATTTGTTAATTTTAAATATGGGTTAGAAATTGGCCTGAAAATTTCTTTTGAAGACATGGCAAGGCCTGATCAACCAAGGCCCATGCAACTTTCATATTCTGATTGTATTTTTAAATGCATTGTGACTTTTTATATATTTTATTTCAGTCCTTAACTATCAAAATTATTCAAGTGTGAGGACCTGATTTGGGAATTTTTTTAATATTAGGCATAGGTGTAATATTTAACACAGAATATTTATATAGCCCTCAGGTAAAATCTAATTTAAATATATTTTTATTCAAAAAAATAGTATTCACTCTTAGTCTTAATGGGTTGGCCTTGGTTGGGGTGAGCTGGGTTAAAATAGACTAATGGTTTTTAGAGATTTACCTATCTCCAGGCTTGGAAAAAATATTTATTACTATCGGTTGGCCAGGTTTCAGAAATTTTTTTTATAAAATTATTATGGGTTGGGCTGGGCTTGGGAAATATTTTTATAAATTATATTGAGCTGGGATTGGGGAAAATTTTTCAAAATTATTATGAGCTTGGACGCTTGAGAATTTTTTCATTATTACATGGTAAATTAATATAATAAAAGCAAAAAATTAAAGATTTAACCATATGTTTTTTTATTTTTATATAATACTCAAAAAATAAATGACGATCAAATATATAATGTATGACAAAACAGGTTTAAAAAATGCATTAAAATATAAAAAATTGGATATTTTAATTTTCGTTTTTTTTTATGTGTTCCGATTTTCTATATTCCTTTAAAATATATTTTAATATAAATTATATTTTAATAAATTTACCTTAATTCAATGGTTGTCCTCGATAACCATTCTCCAAATATTGATGCATTTTATTATAATAACTTGAAAAGTCATAAGGAATAGTAAATTCATTAAGAATTGATGTTACATTATGAACGATTTCGTTTCTTGTATTTGGTCGGGGATTCATTGACCTATATTTGTTTTATAATACGCCAAAGAAAATCTCTATTGGATTAAGTTGAGGCGAATAGGGGAGCAAAATTCTACTCGCACTTTAAACTATCAATGAGGATGGATGCATTGTCCATAACAATAACTGCATCCCTTGGTATGATATTAATTAGTTCTATCATATATTCTCGAAATAGTAGACTATTATAAGCTCCCTCGATGATGCGATAAAGTATGACACCTTCGATTCCCATAGTACATAATATACTTAAATTTTTACCATTAGATGGTGGGACTTTAACAGTTGGCATAACATTGTATGGTGCCCAGGCGTAAACAGGTACAACATGTAAATTTATGTATGTCTCGTCTAAGAAAAATATTTTTTCTCTGGCTATATTCAATATTTTTATGGATGCTTTGATGAATAAGTGTTTGATATGGTATGATGCTATAAGAATACTATTGGTTATTACGTTGTGAAAAATTTAAAAATATAAGAATACCTATTTAATAGTTTGAATTTTAAAATAACAACAAACTTTGAATCGTATATGAATATGATTATTTTATTTTCTATTTAATTAATTTTGCCAGATTAAGTAAAAAAAAATCTTTACTGGGATTTGAACCCCATGACCTTCACATTTGTGAGCGACGCTTTTGCCAATTAGGCCTCAGACGCTTTTAAAAAATTGTGAATTTTTAAAATATATTATAAATTGTGACACTGAGACAGTGAAATTGTGACTGTGACACGGCTTTTATATATATTACTAGTAGATAACCCGTCAAAAATGCCGGGGAATAAAAATTTTCTTCTTATTCTATGCTAGTTGTTACCTGTTATTTGAAAATAATATCCAATTTTTATTATTTTTACTCCCTCCATCCTTCAGGCCAGGTTTAATTTATTAAAACTAAGTGTAAATACTATGGTTTGAGTAAAAATAAATTTAAAGCTTTGACTTGATAATACCAATATTATTGTTAAATATTACTGATCACTTATACCTAATATTTAATATTAAAAAAAATTTCCAGGCAAAGTACAAAGCCATAATAATTTTGAAAAATACTTCCAAGCCCAATGAAAGATCATAATAATTTTTGTAGTTGAGAACTGAATTAAAATATTTAAATAATCATAATGAATTTAAAAATACAATAAAAATCAGATTTTCATGGGCCTTGGTTGATCAGGCCGAGCCCATGCAAAATAACTTGTTTTAGGCAAATGTCTGACCCATAGTTAATAATAAAAAAATTATCAAACGTCCAAGCTCATAATAATTTTGAAAAATTTTTCCAAAGCCCAGCCCAATATAATTTATAAAAATATTTTCCAAGCCCTGGATAACTCAAAATAATTTTATAAAAAATTTTCTCAAGCCTGGCCAACCCATAGTAATTTTCAAAATTTTTTCCCAAACCTGGAGATAGGTAAATCTCTAAAAACCATATCTATTTTTTATTCTATTATAACCCAGCTCACACCTACTTCAAAGCAAGGCCAACCCATTTAGACTAAGAGTAAATACTATTTTTTTAAATAAAAATATATTTAAATTAGCTTTTACCTGAGGGCCATATAGATATTCTGTGTTAAATATTATATCAATGCCTAATATTAAAAAAAATTCCCAAGCCAGGTCCAAGCACCTGGGAAAATTTTCTCAAACCTGCCAAAGACCATAATAATTTTGGGAGTTGAGAACTGAAATAAAATATATAAAAAGTCACAATGCATTTAAAAATACAATCAGAATATGAAAGTTGCATGGGCCTTGGTTTTTGATCAGGCCTGGCCATGTCTTCAAAAGAAATTTTCAGGCCAATTTCTAGCCCATATTTAAAATTAAAAAATTTTCAGAAATCTAAGACTATATTAATTTTGAAAAATGCACCTTCCAAGTACATATTAATTGTGAAAAATATTTCCCAAGCCCAGGAAAACCGAGAATAATTTATTTTTTCCTTGGATCCAGAAAAATTGTAAGGGGTTTATAAGAATTAAATCTGTCTAATATATGTATATATTTTTTTGCCATTTTATATCTATACCTAAAACGAATTATTTGTTATTCGATATTCGATTTGATTCGTATTTTAAGAATACGAATATCACAATTATTCGATTCGGAATAAGGAAAATATATTATTTGTCGAATAATTTTTTATCTATTATTCGATCGAATTATTCGATTAAAATAATTTATATTAATAAATATTGAAAAATAATCATATTATTAGTAGGAATTATTTGCAATGATTCCTATTTAATAAAATTTCCTAGTGGAATAATGAAGAAACATTTTATATTTCTAAAATTGTTGTTAACGGCTGTCTTTATTCGAATAACTTCATAATACAAAATTAACTTCGGAAAATTGTTTTATGATGGACGAAGAAAGTATTTATTTTTATATGCAATTTATAACACATATACAATTATAATAATCTAGTAACTATCCCGTCAAGAATGACGAGCGAACCAGATATTTCTCCGTCGTTTGGTAATGGAGAAATCATAAATTTTATTTTTGCAAAAACTTTTTGTTTATAAAATTTGTTGTTGGTATATTTTCCATCTACATGATTATATAATTTTACTACATTATATATAAAAATACTATATATATATATGCTTTTTACTACATTATATACAAAAATACTATATATATATGCTTCTATACTATCTTACTAATAAAATTTGTTTGTCTTTTATCCATACAAAATAAATTTAATATTCTATCTTTTTTAATTTATGGTTAAATAAAATTTTCGAATTGAATCGAATCGAATAATCATTTTTGACTTGCCAAATCAACTACCCAATCCATCTACAATACCAAAGAAAGAATTCATAAATTTTTTTAGCGAATTATGTCAAAAATCAAAAATATTATTTGGAAAACTTGTATTATTTTATTTTATTTTCATTAATATTTGCAAGCTATTTACATCTAAATTAACCTTAAACAGAGTATTGAATCATTTATCAAACAGAGTAGCAATAATTAGACATTATGATAGTACTTTATAAGAGTATATTATTTATAAGGAAAAAATTTCAGGATTAATACAACATTCAAAATCATTTCTAATAATAAAATTTAATAATTAATTAAAACTTAATATAATAAAATGAGGCATACTAAATGTTTTTATTGAAAGGAAAACTATAAAAATTAAACTATAAACAAAAGAGAGAATTGATTTATTTAATGATTTGTATTCAAAAAAATTAGTAAAAAAATAAATATTTGGTTGATTAATGGTAAAACATATAACCAAGGCTTTCAGCTAAGAAGTTTAATTTACTATTAATTAACACAACACAAAGTATATTTCAGCAATTATTTAGTGGTGTGTCAATAACAATATTTGGTATAATTATTGCAAAAAATCTTAAGTCATTGGTATCAACCAATACTTTCTATTTTGACCAATAAAACTCAAAGATGATATTAAATTTTTTAGCTTATAATAAGGCTATGAATTTATTTTAAAAATCCATGTACAAAAATTACTTTACTATTTTAAAGTATGGATATGAAATATCATAGGTATCAAAATATAAAATACTGTTAGTGGTATTTCTAAAAAAAGTGCCCAATACATGTTAAACAGAGCTTTTTTATGAGTTATATCAAAAATAAATACCAGCCCCCCCCCCTTAAAAATTATAGGCATCTTGGATTATATCTACATAGCACAACCTGTTAAAAATTTTGCACAAATTCAAGCCCATTAGAATTTTACAGAAAGTCATACTCAACCCAGCCCATTAAAAGTTTACAAAATGTTTGTCCTGACATGTTAGATTTTTTTGTACAAATTTTCCAGCCATCACATTTTTAATATATATATCCAAATTTTTCCCAGTGTCAATTAAGGCTCTTCCCATATCCCTATCTATTTCTTTCTACAACCATTTTATAAATTAATTGTGTTTGATATTTGCATATGTATTTACTTCGAATATTGAATTTAATATTAATAACTAGTTAATAATTATGAAGGAAACATCAAAATAATTTTTTTTTAAATATTGGTCAACTTATTTCCATCTTAAATATTTCAAAAATATAATGAGCTCCAATTTTTCAAATTTTAATTAGAGCAGCTAGGTAATTATTTTAAAAAAATGTTGCTAATAATCTATAAAGTATAGGATGGAGTTATATGTGAACATTTCAAAGCAATAAAATGCTTTTGTTTATTGTTTAAAATCTTTTTAAAGCAAAGAAAAAAAAATATTTTTTAGTCATGAATAAATAAATTTTATTAAAAATTTTTTACTTCAATATTCATAATATTCGTAAATCTATTATAATGCCCTTAAAATGATTTTAAAACATAAAAAAGCCTATATAGTATCAAAATAGCACCATATATATATTTAATTCATTATTCACATCATTTATAAATACCCAGCCATGCTAATTATTGAAAATAAAAATTCAAAACATTAGAGCACATAATATATTTGAAATATTAATTTTAAGTCTTCAAATCAATGTTTAAAAAATTTAATTTTATGTTTCTCTAATAACTGTAAATTATTGAATAAGTTATTAATGTTATATTCATTATTTAAACTATTTTAGCTTTTAATAAGACTAATAACATCTGTAAAAGGTTCTTTAAAAAAAGAATTGTTGAACCTTTAATCTGCATTATTTTGCTATTTTGATATAATTAGAACATATAAAATTAGGCTACAATTTTTTATCAAAATTGAAAGGGGTTGTGGAAAATCTTGATTTTCTTTCTCATTTGAAATGGAATGACTCATATATTAAAATAGGTATAAAAGCTTCTCCTGATCAGTAAAACAAAGGGATGTAAAAAAACATTATTATAAGTTGAAAATGTTAAAAAAATTATAAGGTGAGTACAGATTTAATTAATACTTTGGCATGTGATTTTCTGATTGTTGGCAATCATTTAAATCATCAAGTATTTCAGAATATAAATCAATCAAAGGTAATTTAATATTATTATCCTTATTTTTTTTATGGCCTTTATTGCAAATCAAAAGTCGTTTGCGTAATTCCCTATTTTCTTCTTCTAGCTTTTCAATTTCTCTTTGATATTTCATTTGAATATCAACTATTTCATTTTTATCCATTTCTAAAGTCTTATCATTACCAAATGTATTGTATAGACTGAAAGGAAGGAGAGACATTTTGAGAGATGAATAATCTAATAAACCAATAATATCAATAATAATTAATTAAGTACCTTCATATATATCTCCATCATATGAAATAGGTTCGAAAGTAGTATTCAAATATTCATCATATTTTTTATAAAAGTTTTGTAAAGTTTTATTGAAATTTGCTTTTAAAACTTTTTCTTGATCATGGATTCTCTTTATTATTTGGTCATAATCAGAATCAAAAAAATCTCTAATATCTTTGAAATATTTAAAAGATGGTAAAAATGTGTGATTATTATATATATTATATCCAGAATAGCCAAGTGCAGAAGTTATAATTAATTTACGATAACGTAAAAGTCGTAAAATTCTTCGAAACATATTATTAAAAAAATATATAGATTTTTCACAAATTGGTTCCTAAAAACATGACATTTATTGAGGTATATCATATTCAAATTTTATAAAAATTAATCGGAGTGTTTTTATTTTAAATTTTAATTATTTATTTATTTATATACAAACTTCCCCAGTAAAAGAGAAGCATTGCTTCCCTTATAATTTTTTTAAAATTATCAATAAAAAATATGTAACTTTATAATAAATACTGTGATGTTATTTTGGATCAACTCAAGGAATTCATTTTTAATCACATCACCTGTCAGATTTGACCACGTTTATGAAAAAATTCTTTATTAACTATTCATTAAAAAAATTTCCATAAATCTTCACTTTTTCATTTTTTGGTATTTTTCTGAAAAATTCATTCGCCCCGGTATGATTACTTTTCTATATTCTGAAATGGGCCTGAAATATACTCCGATGGCAAAGGTCCATTAATATTTATGAACATCAAATTTGACTTATTTACTCTTAAACTAGCTCGATTGTCTTTAATCGAATTCGTATGATGAAAGCCCACACTCGGCAGTATTTCAGGATAAAGAATCCATATTTAAGGGGTTTTTAAAAATTTTCATTATGAACTTAATTAATATATTGCAGAAGCCAAGTAAACTTTTTTTTTTCTTATTTAATTTGAATCTTTGGCAGATTCTTTATTTGCTTTAATAGCGCATCTAGATTTTTAGGTCAATTTTATTTTTGAATAAAGAATACAGTAAAATAGGAATTGTTGTATATAGCTTATTTGCAAATACATTCAAATGCAAATATCTGATATTTATTAAAATCTACAATGGCATAATGTTAAAAAATATTTTTAAATACAAATCGGTTAAATGCGAAATTTATTAAGTCCCATTTGTATGTTAACAAAGCTATTTTTATCAGAATGTCCGAAGCGGCGATTTTTCAATTGGGGATTAGTAGTAGCGTCACTAGGGGAAAGAGGCGTCTTGAGCTCTGAAAAATTTGATGAGCCTCTCAAAATTTTGAAATTTTTTTATACCACTAAAAAAAGGTAATTTTGGATAATGTTAGCTAAAAAAGAATGTTATTTTAAATAATTTTAGCTAAAAAAATGGATAATTTTAGCAAAAAAGATGTAATTGTGGATAATCTAACTAAAAAAAGTAGATATATTTATATAATCTAGCTTAAAAAATAGAAGGTAATCTTGGCTAATATTATTTTTAAAAAAATTTTGAGCTTCCTGAGATCATAAAGGCTAGTGACTCTCTGGAGATTATCTCTAAATAATTTTAAAATCATTTTTGAATTTAACATTGGAATAACATTTTACCTTCTATTATTAAAACATGATTTTAATACAAAATGATAACTGTTGTATCTTATAAATTTGTAATTGATTTATGGACGTTTTGCAAAGTTGGGCAGTACCGCGAATACTTGTAACTAAGATACAAGATCCTTTTGTATCTTGTACTTAGTGTTTTTGACATTATTAATAAGATACTAATATTTGTATCTAAGATCCTTTATTCTGAAAGGAATCTCATGTCTTTTCATTTTCATTTTCTTGATAGATACTATATAGATTCTTTTTAATATTCATGTTAAAACATATTATAGTATATATCTTGTTTTCTACGAGATCTTGTATAAATTTCCTTATTTTTTTCCGCCATATTTTAAATATGATGACAATCACAATCCCTATTAGATGGAAAATTTACAAATCATATTAAGGTTAAATAGATAAATACTAACAACACCTAAACGAAATAAGTACAGATTATATTTTATATATAAATGTAACTCGATATAATATCATTACCAATATTTTATGTAATATTTTTTAATTTGTAGGATGATTAACACATATAGTAGTGAAGGAGAAGGTAATTAAATTTAAATTATAGAAATAAGTTCCCGTGAATCAAATCCAAATCTTAAGATTTTATATGGAAATTTTTAAAATAAAAGTTAAAAAAGACAATCAGGCTAGATGTAAAACCTGAATAAACAAAAAAATGATAAAGGGTTACAAATTTTGTTAAACATATTAAAGTATATTATTTATATATGGTTAAAAGGGACATAGGTTATCTTAAAAATTTAAGTTTACAATATTGTCTACCTTTATTAATGCCCCAGATGGTATGGGCAAAGGATTTTGATAAAATATTTTCCTATAATATGAATATAATGAGGTTTTGTGATTAAGAACTTATGGATTGAGTTGAAAAAATACTTTTAAAATATATTATTAAAAGCCCTATATCTATTACCAGAGTATATAATCAGGCTCAAACTGATTACATTAGTAGATTTAACATCTAATAAAGAGAATGATGATTATTTTTCTTTTGGTGAAACAAATGTTGCTGAGTTCAATAATACAAATAACATTAAACTGGAGGTTTTAAATTATATTAAAGAAAGCAGAAATACATATAAATGCTAAATTATTATCCTTCCATTAAGGAAATGTTTTAAAAATACTGTAATGTAATACCTTGATCAGCTCCAATTGAAAGGTTATTTATTTGGCAAAATGTTAAGTACGCTGAAACGGCAAAGATCTAATGATAAATTATTTGAAAATTTGATTATCTTATAAAATAATGAATCTATTTTAAATACTCTTTTGCGAATATATTTCAACTCTCATTAAATATACTAGTTACTCTTCACTATCTTTGCTAAGAATGGGCTGATAATAATATTATAATGCGAGATTATTATAATTAACATATCATTAAATATTTTAAAATATCCATTCTTATTATATGCTTATGTTATGTTCATAAATAAATAATAAAAACTGTATTTTATACTATTCTAATTTAATTGGTAATGATAATTTAGAAGTATTTTATATTCAAGGTACTCTAATTAGGCAAAATATACAAGTATCTTTTATCTTGTATCTTTTTGATATTTTAAAAAAGATACAGTATCTGTATCTAAGATTGATTTTTCCCCAAAGAATATGTATCTATATCTAGATTCTTTTTTCGGAGGACCTGCCCAACTCTGACGTTTTGTAAATATATTTTCAAGAGGAATATATTCTTTTTAATTATTATTTAATATCACCTGATTTTCCTTTGTTTTTGTATAAGAGATTTAGTAAGTTATGATATTAGTATAATAAAAGATTTGGATGGATATTGATATTGGTATATAAATAAAAAATATACCTTTATCAGAGTTTGATTCGAATATGACAATGATAAATATTATTATAAAGAATTAATGATAGTAGTGAATTATTATTTAATGCTTAAAATGTTATTAATAATTATTAGAATAAATATAAAACATTAAAACTTAAACAAAAGGCTGAGGTTATTTATAAATTGGATATATCGACGAAAGATTCCTTAACAATCTGCCACAATACTCGCCAAATTTATAACCTCACAAAAAATTATATTTATAAATCTTTTAAGCCTATTTAGGCTAGAAAAAACAATTAAAAATTTGCTGGTGATAATTAATGTGTTTCTAAAAATAAGCCACGAACTTACATATATTTAAGGTAATGCAATCTTTTCATAATTTAGTTGATAATCACTTTATTTTTATAAAAATAAATATAAATGTATTAAATACATGAATATATTTTATTGAAGAGCGATCTAAGAGTTAAAAACTTTATTTTTTCAAGTTTAGACACATAATGTATATATGCGAGTTATTTTTTGAATTTAGACGCACCCTATAGTTTTAAAGAGGTATATTTGGCTCAATTCTAAAAATCTATAATATTATATATTAATTAATGAAAAATTTGATACAGAACTATTATATAAAATATTAGAATAAAATTAGTACTGTATATACTGGAATTATAAGTAACTAATTATAACAAATTATTATGAAATCAAATTTACATTTTAAAAAAAGCGTATATATGAGCTGCGAAAAAATTAAATTGTTTATTTTATAAATAATTTGGATTACGATGTTAAGGAAAAGTGTGTTATAAAATCATCAATCATAAATTTTTCAAATACATCAATTTCACTGGATATTAATAGTAAATTTACTAAAAAAGATACGAAATTTTATTCCTCATTTGAGTTTTGTTTATTTTCCTGTTCATTGTTGTAATGAATTAAATTAGAGAAAAAAGAAATAATATTCAAAAGAAGTAATATTCAAAAGAAGTAATATTCAAAAGAAGTAATATTCAAAAGAAATAATATTCAAAAGAAGTAATATTCAAAAGAAGTAATATTCAAAAGAAGTAATATTCAAAAGAAGTAATATTCAAAAGAAGTAATATTCAAAAGAAATAATATTCAAAAGAAATAATATTCAAAAGAAGTAATATTCAAAAGAAGTAATATTCAAAAGAAGTAATATTCAAAAGAAGTAATATTCAAATCGATTGTTTAACAGAAAAGCGAAGATTTATTAGATTATTTGAGTAAAGACGATGCAAATGAATGGGAAAGAAAAGTATATATAATCGGGAATAAGAAAATGATCATGATTTTACGAACTTAATTTTTAATTTTAATTTATATTAATTTTATTTTTCTTTTATTTTGATTATGTTTTCACCTTATATTTAAGTATTTAATAAAGATTTACTATCATTTTAGTTCTAACTTTTCTTTATTTGACAACGGTTCTAATCTCCTAATTCTAAATTTAACTAAAATTTTAACTCTCTCGGCTGAATAGGAAGTAGAAGGAAGGGTTAATAAATATTTATATAATAAATTTAAATTATAATAAGAATTTAATTTATTTAAATGTCGGTGGTAATATAGATGAATACTTTAGACATTTTTTTGTTTTATATTTTCCTTGTTAATATTTTCTTCTGTAGTTTGATCATTTGCAATACCTTTAATAGGGTGTAACTAAACTGAGAATTGACAGGTAAACTGCGAATGGACAGGTACTTGAGAATAGACAGGTATAAATTTATTTATGGCCTATCAATTATATTTTAAAAATATAATGTATTATGTAGATCAAATTTATTTTCAAAATTAAAATTATCTAAATAAATAAAATAGAATATGGTAGAAAGAGTGTTGTAAATGTTAGATTTAATTTGCATAAAGAATTCTTTTGGATTTTGTTGTACTTTATATTTAATTTGCATAAAGAATTCTTTTGGATTTATTATTATAACGCGTGATAAAAATATTATATTTGAATAGTTATGATATTAGTTATAAGAAGATTGAAAAGAGTATAAAAAGGCCAATTTTTACCATAAAAAAGATCTTTTTTTTATAATTATTAACTTTTTGTATTTTATTTTTTAATTTTATTTTTTATTAATGTTTTTTATTATTTTTACTTTTATAAATTTGTTAATTTGATAATGTTATAATTTTGAATAAAGAGATAAATTGATTTCATGATTTCGTGATTCCTAATTATTATTAATTTCTTTTTTATATATATATTTCTTTTTATATTTAGGTTTTGATTTCCAATGTCAAATTCGCATTGTGACAATGGTGTTGGAGAGCGGAGGAGACCGGCCCTTTACAACTTTCAGTCTAATGCATATCACACATTGTGACCGGTGGGACAACAAGGAGATGTGTCAAACTGTATTCTAATACAAAAAAAAATTCCAGAAGAACGTAAGAAAAATATGTAAATAAAGGTGAAAAGGAAAAATTATGTTGTTAAGATTATGTTTATGTAGAATATAAAATCTAAAATTAAAAACAAAGAATTATATAGGTAACATTCATATTAGATATGATATAAAGAAGTTTGTGTTTAGTTATTTAAATGTGATAATTAGGAATTTTATATTTAGAAGTTACTGGTAAACTAAAACCATTGGAATTTTGAAATTAATAAAGACTATGATATTTTAGATTTTAGAATTATCATTAATTGATCACTAGAAATAATTATGACAAAGAAAAAGTAACATAAATTGCGAAAGTTAATATTAAACTAATAATTTGCTAAGATATAATAATTAAAAAATTCGGTGAATAAGATTAGAATATAACTTTATTGTTAGGAAATAGTTGATTGAAGATTTACGTTTAACTTTTATTTTAAGGGCTGCGAGAGATAAAACAGCCTTAAGGATTAATGTGAATATAGTATATTAGGTTGTAGATTAACCAAAAATCTTCATAAAGAGAAACGGCTTTCGTCATTAGAAAATTTATACCGCAATCGAGCTCAATTATAGATCGGATTTTTATTTTTTTGAATCATAAATAATATTTGAGATCAATTATGCAACATTATTCTAATAATAACAGAAAGAAAAACATGCTTTAGAAATATACATATCAGTTTTTAACAACGGTTGTGCAAAAAATTATAATGATTAGAGTTCATAAGTTCTTCAAAGACGTGGGGTGAAAACCATAGTGATTAGAGTTAAAGGGTTGTTCATAAACGTTAGTATGAAAACTTTTATGATAAGATGTCATTGATTTCTCAACAACGTATGTATGAAAAGAGATTTATATATTTCAGCAGTTTTTTTTAAAGACTTGAGTGTCAAAGAGTACATGAGGAAATAAATACACAATGATGATTTTTTTAAAAGATAGATTTTGATATATATTTTAGAATAGGATTTTTAGATATAAATTTAGTATAGACATGGCTGAAAAGAAGATGAGGATCAATAGCTAAAGGATGAGTACAAGTAAATTTTTCAATGAAAATATGGGTCTAGGCTTCATTAAGGGGAGAGGGGTGATAGAATTTGATATATTTTTATAATTTATTATATATATTTTTGTTACGTATTATAAATGTAAGATTTAGTATAATTTACGCCATTTATTAAAGGCAGAATTAGATTAGAGGAGATAAATGTAGACATTAGGATGAAGTTGGTATATTTATATATTTTATTAGTATAATTGTATTAGATAGTTTATATTTGAGAATAAATATAAAGAGTGATAAAATATTTCAGAAGTTATTTAAATAGATTATTTTAGGTAGAAGTAGATTAGATGTGATTACCCGATATCTCAGCAAGGGCAAACTGTCGTAGAAGACCCGGAAGTCTAAAAGATAGATACGATTACAAGAATTAGAGGCAACAACCAATCAATTACAAGAGAATGATAGGAAACAAGCTACGATAAATTGTAAAAAAGATTAAGACAGACTAGCAAAAAACAAGAGAGGAAAAGAAACTGGATGTCATCGATAATCGTTCATCAATCGTGGATAGTAGAAAACAGGCGTGTATCAAGTTCGTCAGTGGCCTATAAAAAGCTGATCGTTTCACAGGGTGACAAGCGACAGAAGATAGAATCCAAAAATTTCAAGCGACAATCGGATACAAACGGTCGTTCGAAACTAAGAATACTAGACAAGAGTCAGCCTTCGTTAGAACTTAGAAGACAGCAAAGATTAAGAAGAATAAGTCGAGATCGAAAGAAGATAGATCATTCGCAGAATGTTGGGTCTAATTTAAGTAGGGAGGTGTTGTAAATGTTAGATTTAATTTGTATAAAGAATTCTTTTGGATTTTGTTGTACTTTATATTTAATTTGCATAAAGAATTCTTTTGGATTTATTATTTTATTATTATAACGCGTGATAAAAATATTATATTTGAATAGTTATGAATATTAGTTATAAGAAGATTGAAAAGAGTATAAAAAGGCCAATTTTTACCATACAAAAAGATCTTTTTTTATAATTATTAACTTTTTGTATTTTATTTTTTAATTTTATTTTTTATTAATCTTTTTTATTATTTTTACTTTTATAAATTTGTTAATTTGATAATGTTATAATTTTGAATAAAGAGATAAATTGATTTCGTGATTCCTAATTATTATTAATTTCTTTTTTATATATATATATTTCTTTTTATATTTAGGTTTTGATTTCCAATGTCAAATTCACATTGTGACAAAGAGTAGTTCATAAATTTAAAATATGTATAGAACAGATACGTTACAAAAATATAATACCCATAATAAATTTAAAAAATCATAAATATATTCCCGTTAGATGACGTAATAAACTAAAAATTTAGTTTTTGGGGAGCATAATTTTTTATTTTGGATTAATTTATTTGGTACAAGCTATATAACCATAAAATGGAAAAAATTTTAAGTTTCCATCATTATTTTTTGAGTTATGATTAGGGATGTAAATTTCCCGGGAAACTATATTTCGGGGAAATTTGGGGAAAAAACGGGAAATAATGGAAAAATAGGAAAATAACGGGAAACTATCTTTTTTATAATACTTTACAGGTCAATATTGATTTTTTTTATGTTTTATTGAAAATATATAGATTATAAACATTATAATTAAACAAATGTAAATTATTTTCAACTAATTTGCAATTACTTTACATGTTTTATTTGAAATATTATATATAGACTAAATAATATTTAAACAATTAATTTTGAATAGTTAATTATCTTCGTTTGAAGTTGAAAATGATTCCAGATCAGAGCTTGAAATTCTGGAATCCAGCAATTTGTTTTTTCTGAAATTTCCTTTCCCATAAAATGTAGATTGGCTCTTATATAAACTAATTTGCGAACTTTGTCATTTTATCTATTTCTAGATTTAGAATGAATATTTCCAAAGGAGGACCATATTCTTTCGGATGCTGCACTTGTTGGTGGTAGTGATAAAATTTGTATGGCTAGGGTCGATATATATTGATTGCAACATAGACCTAATAAAATATTGAATAACACAATTTTAATATTAGAAAAAGAGTTAAGTTATTGTTTACAGAAATATAAAAGTATTTAACCTTTCCACCAACTCACTGGATCTATAAATGATGCGCCTTGCCAAAGACTTGCTATATTAAAAATCTTCCCTTGCACGAAATTTGGATAGGTTTCCTATTACTCTTGCAATATCTAAATCTAGATATCCATAAAATCGGTTAATAATATCCAACCCCTTTGCAACTTCATTGTCTCTTAAATTAAATCCACAAAACCTTGGGTCAAATATATGAGCAGCATAATGAATGTCCCGACAACAAAAATTTTTTCGGCTTTTGATAAACTGCTCTATTTCTAAAATCTCGCTCTGCGACAATATATTTGATATTGTTTTATAAGCGTTAAATGTCTCCCTGATATGAATAAACGCTTGAGGGACATCAGATAAATTGGCTTTATCTCCTTCCACTATCTCTATTTGCGTAAATATGACTTTAATAAAATTATATAGTTGCATTAGATCATTTAAAAACCTAAGTCTCTTATCTCGATCAGTAAATATATCAAGAATAGCCATTTCCTGTAAAATATCTTTATTTTTTAACAAGCTATTTATCATCAAAACTATGCCTGCCCAACGAGTTGGGCTAGGCAACTTTAGGGAAACAATTTTATTATTATTTCATAGGAGTTGTTTTTCTTTTAACGTTGATAAAAGAATTTTGTTAGATTTTAAATATTTTATGATATTTTTAGCTTCCTTTACAAGTAGATTTAATCCATGAGCGGCACATCCAATGCATTCAATAGTTGGGTATTTCAGTTTTACAAGGGCCCATGCTTTTTTCATATTGCTTGCATTGTCAGTTATTATGGTGTTGATTTTCAAAATTCCTACTTCTTCAATTACTTTAATAATTTCGTTTGATATATATTCACCTGTGTGCATGTTAGATCCTGTGTGAATCGATTTATAAAAAATGGGACAGGGGGTTGCTAGAATAAAGTTGATAATGGATTCCCCTTTTATATTTGTCCATCCATCACTAATAAGTAGTGTTGTTAAAAGGCTCGTTTTGAGCCGATTTTTAAAAACGGCTAACTCAATATTTTAACCAGAAAAATATTGCTTAAGCCTCAAGATTTCGAAAATGTATGTCTAGACATTTGTTCCTTCTATGAGCAAAATCTTCAGGCTTGGGTAATATTTTTCTGGATGAGGTATTGAGTTAGCCGTTTTTAAAAATCGGCTCAAAACGAGCCGTTTAACAACACTACTAATTAGAGTCAAATTTTTACTTTTGCTTAATTTTTCATTGACTATATGTTCAATCCTCTTAAACTCACTGTCTAAGATGACTGTAAATACATTAATTAATACTAAAAATTTTCAACTAAATTTAAAAACTGTGAAATAAATTACTATAAATATTCTCTATTAACATAACTTAAAATTTCATATATTATTTATAAATTTCATTGGTATTTATTTATAATATAAATATACTTTTCAGACTAGCTATTTAATTTTAACAAGTATCTTAAAATTTTGCAAATGTAAATAGGGAAATTGACATAATTCAAAAACAAAACACAATTATAATTTATGATATGAACCACGAGGAAAAAATGATTTTATAAAATCTAATAAAAATCGTATTTATTTTATCATAAGATCATTTTCAAAATTGGGAAACTGTTAATATTATAAAAATCATGTTGATTTAGGCAAAAAAGCCTATTATAAAAATTGGGGAAACTATAGGGGAAATTTCCCCTGTCTTACATCCCTGTTATGATGTCAATTCTCAGTTTAGTCAAAAATATTTAGATTTTTGGGATTTTAAAAATATTTAATTTTTTCTCAACTGCAATATATAAATTACTTTATCAAATGTTGGCAATATTTCAATATCCTATCATCATAATTCATTCTAGTTATTATAAAGATCTGATTTAAATTATCTCATCAACATATCACTGGAATTGTTGGATGAGAATATAAATTGAGAATCTTCAATAACTTTGGATATTTGCTTATTATTAGATAAAGGGCATATTTAAAATGTGTTTATCTATTGAAAATCTTATTTTTAATAATATTCAGAGTAAAGGAGACCGGCATAAAGTTTACTCCAGAACAAAATTATTTTATATTTGATGTGAGGATATATTTTTATATCTAGTTACTTACCTATCTTCATCTTTTGAAAAACTTTCCTTGTTTGACATTTTTTGTCAAGTAACCATTTTTAGCCCAAAAATTATAAAAATTACCCTCTAATTAATTTTGCTTTTATTAAAATGTATTGAGGCTCATAACTAAAAATTTGCATCTATGTCTAGTTATAAAATAAAATTTATCGGAAGTAGCTTAACTAGTAGTCACCTAATGACGATTTATACAATATATATAACCTTGAGGTAAAGTTATCATGAGGAAAAATGCTAAAATGTTCCACCTGTTTTAAGATGTAAAAAGAAAATTTAAATTAACGTCTACACCATATAAAAAGATGTCTTTGAGTGAAAATTATTTTTAAATGTTTTATCATATTTGGAATAAAATTTAGAGAATAGTCGTAAAGGGAAAGAATAATTGAAATGTACAATGTACCTAAAATGAGCACTCTAAAAATGTGCTATTGATATAATTTTTTACACTCCAGTATTGCATTGATTATTCTACAAAGTGATGAATAAATGCCAAAATTGCAATATTTTGTTCAATTAACCAATATAGTTATGTTCAATTTTATCTTAACTATTTAATAACCCTGATTCTTAGCTATTTTACCCTGGGTATGGGATAAAATGGCAAAATGGCACATTTCGCATAATTAATCACAACTCCTAAAGTTATAAGGAGAGACAAATTTTTCTATTTTGTAGATGAGGGATTTGGCTACATACAGTGGCGTAGACAAGGGGGGATTTTGGGGTTGAAACCCCCCTATCACCCATCAAAAAAAAAATTTTTCTTTTTTTTTAATTTTATTTAAAAAACTGTTTCAATTTAGAAATAAAATAAATAATATATACGATATTAAAATGAAATATATTTTTATGAACTAATAAAATATTAAATAACAATTAAATAAATATATATTTTAAAATTTAAAAAAAAATATAGAAAATCAATGTCCTCAAAAAGATATTTCATTATACTTAAAGTTTCAGTTTAAAAATGATAATGAAAAATTGTTGGCTGTGGAAAATATTTGGGCACCTGACAAATGCTATATATTTCCGTTATCTTTGGATTTAACATTTCAACATGGTGGCTTAACAAATATAAGTGGCTCGCTTATTCAGCTAATGAAAAGGGAGCTTTTTGTAAAGTGTGCGTCATTTTTTCACCAAGATATGCTGGACCCGGGTTACAAAAACTCAAAACATTGGTAAGTCAAGTATATACAAGATGGAAAGATGCTCTTGGAAATTTTAATTATCATCAACAAAATAAATATCATCTCAATTCTTGTGAGATATCTGACGCTTTAAAAGCCATCTCTATGAATCAAAAGATATCAATATCTAATGTATTGAATAAAAAAAAATTTGATATTGTTACAACCAACAGAGCCAGAATAATTATAATAATTGATGCAATCATTTGGCTAGGGAGGCAGGGCTTAGCATTAATATCTCATAGAGTATCAGCTGGCCCCTTAACACTTTCATCTTCTCATAATGAAGGGAAATTTAAGGAATTGCTGAAACTTTTATGCAACAATAATGATAATTATATAAAGCTTTTTGAAAGCTCGGCTAAAAATGCCACCTACCTTAGTCCATGCATTCAAAAAATTATATCCATATGCAATAAGTTTATATTGAAAGAAATTTCTACAAAAGTGTCACCATTTTCTAGTGTTCTGGCGGATGAGACATCGGATGTTGGTAACATAGAGCAATTATCCATAGCAATAAGTTTATTGATATGGAATCAGGTCATTATAAAATGAAGGAACTCTTTGTTCAATTTATTGATTTACATGACACTAAATCAGAGACGATAGCCAAAGAAATTTTAGCATCCCTTCAAGATCTAGATTTAAATTTAAATCTAACGAGAGGCCAGGAATATGATGGAGCTCCCTCAATGAGTGGACATGTTAAGGGAGTGCAGTCAAGAATTATAGAGCTTTATAGCACCGCTTTATATGTTCACTGCAGCTCACATTGCCTAAATTTGATGATA
The DNA here is from genome assembly GCF_954871325.1 of Gordionus sp. m RMFG-2023. Taxonomy (NCBI): domain Eukaryota; kingdom Metazoa; phylum Nematomorpha; class Gordioida; order Chordodea; family Parachordodidae; genus Gordionus; species Gordionus sp. m RMFG-2023. Next base: position 22,536,336 of record NC_088775.1, read on the forward strand.
TCCGAGGCATGTGAAATTCGAGACATCCGGAACAGTTTACGTAAATTTTTTTTAATTTAATTGGAATTTATTAGATTTTATTATGTATTATAGATATCTTTTTATAATTTAATATATTTTTCAAAATTTAGAAACAATATCGTCGGTTTGTGACTTTTTCACAACACCCAAAAAGAGACAGTTATTTATCCGAACATTTGATGATATTGATTCAAATAATCCAAAAAAAAAACTAAAACGATTTTGCCCAATTAGGTTTATCGAAAGACAACAATCAGTGAGACTCTTTATAGAATTATATGAAGTTATTTTTGCAGCACTCGAATCCTATGTATCCAGCAAAGAAAAGGATTCCTCAGATGCTGAAAATTTTTTACAGGCGATTACGAAGCCACAATTTTTAATATCAATTCAATGTGTATATTTTTTATTTAATTATACTTATGATTTTAGCAAAATACTTCAAAAAATTAATTTGGATTTAAGAGAGGTTATGAATAGGGCAAAGGATATTGTTGAAATATTAACAAATATCAGAGAAAATGTGGATGAAAAATTTCATGATATTTACAAGAAAGTAAAGTAGATCGCTAATTTGTTTGGGATTGAAATTTTTAAACCTAGAGTAGTTTCTAGACAGTCAAATCGCTTAAATATTGATGCCTCTTCGATTGAGGATTTTTATAAAATAAATATTTTTATTCCCCTTATTAACACATTTTTATTTCAATTAAAAGAAAGATTTATTAGTCATAATTTTATTTTAAAAAGTTTTTATTTTCTTCTGCCGGTTGAGTCTGAATTGTTGATTACACATGAAACGCGAGAGGATATTAAGAAAATCTCAGAGTTTTATTCTGATGATTTATCAGGATCGTATGATAAGTTACTTTGTGATGTCGAATTTTGGTATAAAAATCTCGACAGAATAGAGTACTCTTTGAGACCTAAAAATGCTTTGCAGGCTCTTTCCATGTGTAATTGCATTTTAGATTCCCTGCCAAATTTCAAAACATTACTTTTTATTTTAGCTACTTTACCGATTAGTACCTGCACCAATGAAAGGTCTTTTTCAACTTTGAAAAGGTTAAAAACCTATTTAAGTAATAGCACCGGTGAAAACCGTTTAAATGGATTAGCCCTTTTAAATATTTATAAGGAGATTATTCTAGATAAAAATTTGATTCTAGATGAATTAGCCAAATCTCAGAGAAAAGTAGACCTCTCTTTATAAATTCAAATCTATGATTATCATATTTTCTTAGTCATAAAATTTTTATATGCAAAACTTAATTATAGTGAATTCTTAGTCATAATATTTATGTATTTTTAATAAAAGTATTGCTTTTGCAATAAGAAATATTTATAGATTATTTTGTTTATTAAATTATATTTTTTAAAATACTGTACAAGAATTACTTATATTTTATTGAATATATTTTTTAAATATAGTTATTTACAATAAATTTTTAATATAATAATCTACATAAAAATTTCTATATTTTGAAATTTATTTTATTGTATATTATCATTAAAATAAACGCATAGTTAAATAAAGAGATTTTATTTATACTAAAGTATTTTAATAATAAATAAAATCTATATCTAAAATTTAAAAAAGAATTATTTTTAAAACTCAATCAGGTATATTGAGTGATCTTAAAAAATGTAAGGTTCGGGGAGCAAATTTTTTTCTTTCTAAACTATATGGATTAATTTACAATTGACTAAACATAGATTAAATTTTTAGAATAATGTTTTCAGTGTTCAGTCGCTTATTAATCATTAATTTAGCCAAAATTGTTACTAATATTTTTTTTATTCATGCTTGTTACTATAGTGATTAGACACTAATAAAGCACATAATATTGCTAATATTTAAAAGTAGAGTTTGAAGGCTTGGCCCTCCAAAAAAATTTTAACCCCCCCCCCCCCCCCATGGATAAATCCTGGCTACGCCACTGGCTACATATAATCTATAATTGCTCTGTTTTTTTATATTTAAAATTTTATGGCAAAAATGTAAAATACCAATTATTTTACCCCGGTCTCCACAACTTTGCAAAAATTTTAAATAAAGGATTTATTATATCAATTATAGTAATTTTCTATAATTACAATAAAGATTATACTTTTTGGAAGTAAGATGTTATTGATTTATTTATAACTGGTGTAATAAATTAGTAAAATATTATTTATAGATATTATATGTAAAAATAGAATAGAATAATCGAAAATTAATAAATAAAAATTTGATGTTTGAAATAAATTGAATTATAAATTAGTAGTCGTATTGTTTATAAATTAGTAGTCGGTATTACTACAAATGGCATATTAGTTGGTATTACTACAAATGGCGACGATAAATGGAGAAAATAATTCCTAAATGGAGATAATAATTCTTTAAATGGAGAAAATAATTCCATAAATGGAGATTCAAAAAAAATAGCGGATTTAGCAACGATTAAATTTGATAAATTCGAGTTGGACACTTCAATCCATAGATATTTTTCTCAATGGGAAGCCAGTTTTCGATTAAAAAACGTAAGCCCATCTGAATGTCAATATAAAGATATATTTTTAACATTTTTTGGCAATAAGAATATTGAGTTGGTGGACCGTTTTTGTTATCCTGATTCGATCGAAACTTTATCTTTTAAGGAAATTAAGCTAATATTTTTTAAACTATTTAAACTGACGTCAACAGCTTTTGCTTCTAGATTTGATTTCGTTAGATTACAGAGAACAACTGATACCATAACTGAATTTGCAGATAAAATTTGAACAATTGGCAAGCGTGGTCATTATCTTAATGATATTGACGAGCGTTTACGTGATCAGTTTATGGTTGGCATGGAAATACCGGGATTGGAAAGAGATCTTAGAGCTCTATATCCCGACGGTCTTGATAGAGATAATAATGTACTGACTTTTCAATTTATTCTTGATCTGGCATTAGCTTCTGAGCGAGCAGATAAAGAAATACAAATAAAAATATGCCTGTTGTTAATAAGATAAATGATAATAACAAAAGAAATGATAATTATAATAATTATATACAATCAATTAAAACGACGACTACATTTGATAAAGGCTATAATAAAGTCAAGTATAATAATAAATTTGATAAAGAGAATAATAAATACAAATATAATAATGATAAAGATTATAATAAACTTAAATGTTATAAATGTGGTTTTATTTATAACCGAGAAGTGAGATGTCCAGCTACAAATGTGGCATGTAAAAATGTAAAAAAATTGGTCATTTTGCAGTTTGCTGTAAATCAAAGAATTTAAATTATATAAGAGTATCATCAAGTGATTCTATTCATAATATTTGGAAGATTCAACAAAATCGAGAGAATCGAGCAAAACTAACTGCAGAGATAAATGGGTTAGATGTTGAATTTGATTTTGACACTGGTGCACAAGCGTCATTGATAGGAATTGATATATGGACAAGTATTGGGAGACCAAAAATTAGGCCAACCAGTCCATTGACTGCAATCATCCGTTAGACGTTAAGGGCGAGACCCAAGTCAATGTTAGGATTGGATCACAGACAAGGACTCTATCAGTGGTAATAATGAATACAACTGGGATGCCTCTTTTCGGATAACCATGGATTATAGCATTCAATTTAGAAATGCCTCGTCAGGTTATGATTAAACAAGTAGGCAATTTGGTCAACAATATTGAAAAAGAAAAATGTTGCATAACACTAGATTCTAGAATTCAAGATTTGATTAATAAACACCAAGAAATTTCGGAAGAGAATCAAGATTCTAAACATGCTTTGGATATTCGAAGTATTAATTTGGATGATATGCAATTGTCAGATAATATTCTACGAAAAGAGTCGATGCAATATTTAATATTAAAAAAAGTAGCAATACATATTCAGCAAAGTTGGCGAAACTTTGATCGTCATAAAGATAAAGAAATAGTTAATTTTTATAATCGACGGGAAGAGCTTTCTGTCGATCGTGATATTATAGAATGGAATGGGAGATTGGTTATTCCTAATAAATTAAGAAATGCAGTGTTAGGAATGATTCATCGGGGACATCCTGGGGAAAATGTAATGAAATCTAATTTAGATTGTATTGCTGGTGGCCCAGATGTGATGTTGATATAGAAAATTTTATCAAAATATGTTCTGGATTCCAGAAAAATAGACCATGGTTAGAAGTTGATCTAATGCAGAATACCTCTGCTGATGCTATGATAAAACGACTAAATAAATGGTTTGCTAGGCTTGGAATACCCAAGTACATTGTGTCAGTCAAAGGACCACAATTCTTATCTGGGCAATTCCGTAGGTATTGTGATTTAAATAACATACGTCATATACGTTCGGCACCCTATCATCCAAAAACTAATGGATTAGCTGAACGTACAGTACGAACTTTGAAAGGTCAGTATTATGCGACGAGAGGACACAGGTTTTAACAACCTACCGATTGGGAGAGCATAGCTCCACAGGGAGATCTCCTGCTAAAATTATGTTTGGGAGTAGGCCTAAAACGAATTATTTGATATTCGATTCGATTCGAAATTTCGAATCGAATATGAATAATGAGGAAAATTATTCGTATTATTCGAAATTATTTATATATAAATATTCATAATTATTCGCAAATATTTTATTTCAAGTAAAATAAAAAGAAGTAATTAAATTTTTCTAGTGGATATCATTTCGTTTTATTTTATTTCCTATTATCAAATATCAAATCATAACAAGTTATATTTGCTGAAAAAGTTTAATGGAAGAAAAGGAAAAGCTTCAAAGTAAAATATAATTATTTTATTTTGATTGTTTCTCTTTAATCATTTTTGATGTTATGAACAAGTCAAAACATTTTTATAGAGTGTGCCTCTTTCCCATATTCTCGAGCTCCTGGCAGATAAATAACTAAATTTTTTGACTAGTTCTTATTATTTGATTAGGAAAATCCTTTTCCCATTTAGTAACCTTATTTTTGGCAAATTTTAAAGACAATCTAATTCAGATAGTGCATTATAATATCTTCATCCTCTATTATATTGTCATAATCACCTCTAAAAATTATATTAATAATTAAATAAAGGAAATTTATGCTACTAAAGTATTTTTAATAAATAAAATCTATAATGAAATACTTTCTAAAATTTTGTTATATTTTATATGCAAAAATGACAATTAGTTTAGAGAATCCTTAAAAATGTCATCTTTAAACATCTGTAAAATTTTTTTTGCAAAATATTTTATAAGCTTTAGAAAAATTTTCGAATCGAATCGAATATTCGACGAATCGAAACGAATAATGATTTTATTATTCGTACGAATACGAATAGCGCAATTATTCGATTCGTTTTTTTGTAGGCCTATTTGGGAGGCAATTAAAAACAAGTCTGGATTGGATCCGACCAAATGCCGAACACGAAATAGTAAGGGCCAATGATAGACAAAGCCTTCATCATGATTTTCATTCAAAGGAAAGAGAATTTGAAATCTCACAACCTATATGGTTAAATAATGAAATACCAATGGTTGGAGAGAGGGAGTAATTAAAGAAAGAATAGGACTTTATTCTTATATTGTTGAATCTTCCGGGAAAACATTACGGAAGCATGCAGATCAGTTAAGAAATCGTTTAGTTATCCCAAATCATGAAAATTCTTTGGAAGTTACATAAATGGTTGTGCCAGTGAATGAAGCTAATACAAACACAAATACAAATACCACATTACGTTGTTCATCAAGAAACCGTATACATACAAAGAGGTTTACTGAAGAAATCTAACTTTAAAATGTTTGAAGGAAATGTATAGATATTATATATAAAAATAGAATAGAATATTCGAAAATTAATAAATAAAAATTTGATGTTTGAAATAAATTGAAATATAAATTAGTAGTCGTATTGTTTATAAATAGTAGTTAATATTACTACAACTGGGTCTAAACTTCATTTGGGATATTGTATTGAATATCTTTATTTAATACCAAATTATCATTATCTTTTTTGATGGCTCTCTTCCTTATTTTGGTTTTCAATTAATATGCTTACATACTTTAAATAAGGTCCTGTTATTTGGCATCTAGATTGAAATAAATATTAATATATACTTATTACATAATATTATGTTTCTTATCATTTTTCATGCCTAATATTTTGAGAGATAAGTTTTTATGCGTGACTTGCATTTATAAGTTTTATATATGTATTATTTATAAAATATAACAGTGTAAAATATTATTCTCCTAAAAAATGCCTCTATACTAGTAAAATGTGTAAATAGTGATAGAAACAATTGTATATTTATTTAAATATTAAAATTTATTCTTCTAAAAAAATATAGAAATTTATTATTAAAATTAATAATATATGTTAATCTCTATACTTTTAGGAAATTACCAAATAAAAACAATATAATACTTTACTTGTGAAATTGTAAAATATTAATTTAATGGTAAAAATAATTATTTCTAGTTTATTATTATTTATTAAATAACAGATCTGTTTAATTTAGATTTATCAATAAGATCAACGATAATCATGATCGTATCAATTGATTTAAAAAGGTTATAAATCAAGTCAAAAACTACCACCCCCCCCCATCCTTCAATATCTACCATAAAAATTAATACTTACCCCCCCCCCCCCCATTTGTCTCTATCCCCCCTCCCGGTTACGTAGACACTGCCACCAGTAGCATAAGAAAATCAGGACGCTTTTTATGTTTTTTTTAATTGAGTTCATATCCAAATTATTATTTGAAAATCATTTTATATAAGTTATAATTTTATTTTATTTTCTTATAATAATTTAAATTTTCATTCTAATTACATTTTTATTTTCTCAAAAAAAAGATGAATTACATTTTTTCTATGCTCCCTTTTTTAACAAAAACAATCTCTATATATATCTTTTTTTAAACAATAGAAATTGATATATCAAAAAACAATGTTAAGTGAATAAACAAATGTCACATTAAAATGATATATATAAAAAAAGTTAATAGAAAATTTTGACCGAAAGGTATAATCTCTATTATTTAACAATGATGTTAATATAAAATTTTAACCGAAAGGTATAATCACTATTATTTAACATTCCACCCTCCAAAGAAATTCGTCTTATGATTTCCTTGAAAAAGTTGAGTGGTGACGTCATTAACGTTCATTATGGCCAGGCAATACGCCACCCATGTTCATGGTGCAGTCTTCTTTTCAAACTGAACGAAGGCTTGGTAAAGTAAAGACATCTCCTAGATAATTTCCAAACCGCGTCGCTTGTGCATGGCATCGGACATCTAAATTCCTTTCGAGCAAGGTTTATTTTGTCGTTCTTCAGCCAGCAATCCAATTTCTGGGTCGTTGCATTGATCTTGGCGCACGGAATTCTCCTTGAAGGTATGATCTTAGGCGCAGCATCGGGCTTCAAGTGAACTTTCTCTTGTCTAACCATTTTGGGTTTGTAGGAGTAAGTTGATTCGAGGTCTTTTTTTGTTGTCGAGATTATCTTCTCGAGATCATTCTCTACATTACCCACTAAGAACGTTTTTAAAATGTTGTTGAAGGTGTGGAGCCACATACGTCCTAGCAGGGGGATCTTATCACAATCCACTACAATGGCCTCCAGTGTACGTGAGTTTCCTTCATACTTAACGTTCACATTGGCAAGACCTAATATTTTGATAGCGCTGCCGTCATAACCAGTGAGTTTCATATCCGTCTTACGTATCGCGGTTAGGCCTACAGTCTTAGCTGTCAGCTTCGGAAGTATACTGTATTTAGTACCGGTATAGCGTGTGAAAGTGATTGCCATGAGATTTCGAATTCTCACACCATCAAAATCTCACGGCTCATACCGCGTGAAAATGATTTCATGAGATTTTGATTTTTATCGCTTCAAATACATATTTAAATATTCAGAATCTCTTTTCTAATAATTATTTATATTCTGAAAATAGAGAAAACTATTATATGCATACATAGATATTTATTAATTATTAGGTTTTTAGCTAAAAATTCACATCACTCTTTATCAATATTATGATTATGCTGTCAAAATTTTCATTTTTTAATGCTTTTTATACTAAATTTACACCATTTTATATAATATTGATATGCAAAAAGTAATTATCATAATTTTATATATTACTATTGAAATACAAATTGCAATCATTATTTTATATACCACCTATTGATGTACAAATTGTAATCATCATTTTATATACAATTAATATTCAATTGCAATATATACAAATTTTTATACACCACCATCAATATACAGTCTTAATAAATATAATTTTATAATTGATATGCAAATTGCAATCTTTATTTTATATACTTTCATCTATATATAGTCTCAATAAACATAAATTTATATACTATTGATATATAAATTGCAATCATTATTTTATATACCATTATTATACAATTGCAATCATTATTTTATATTTATCAATCACAATAAATTTATATATACTATTGATATAATTGCAAAAGTATTAATAAAATTGTTAGACTTATATTTCATTATTCTTACAACATGCATGCTTATTCATTATATCATATTATTTATAAGTAATGTTGTTAAACGGCTCGATTTGAGCCGATTTTTAAAAACGGCTAACTCAATATTTTATCCGAAAAAATATTAGGCAAGCCAGCATACCTTGCTCAGAGGTGGCATAAAGGTTTGGCATCTATTAGCTAAATCTCGAGGCTTAGTCAATATTTTGCTAGCGAAAATTTGAGTTAGCCGTTTTTAAAAACTCGACTCAAATCGAGCCTTTTAACAATATTTTTAAGTAATATCTAGGTAATCAGATATTTATATGAATAAATACGTATGATAAATAGATTTCCTAGAAAGATAAGTGCTAGAAACGTCTAAATAAATCTCATATTTATAGGAATAGCAATTATAAATCCCTATGATAAAAATTTTATTAATGGAGTTCCTAGTAGGAAAAGAGATTAACATATTCCCATTAATCATTAGAAATCTAAAAAAAATTAAAATATGAGTAAATCTGATATTTATAGGAATAAAAAGTATAAATCCCTATGATAAAAATTTTATTAATGAAGTTCCTAGTAGGAAAAGAGATTAACATATTCCCATTAATCATTAGAATCTAAAAAATTAAAATATGAGTAAATCTCATATTTATAGTAATAACAAGTATAAATCCCTACGATAAAAATTTTATTCATGGAGTTCCTAGTAATATTGTATTATATATAATATTGAATTATAAATAAATGTCTCCTCCTTGCCTTGAGTTGCAGCATAAAATAATGATAGTTTAGCTTCTCGGTCTTCGATGGATGTTGCAACTTGAATTTGCTAAGCAGGGCGATTGTGTCTTTTAAGTTCCCAATATTATTGAATTCATCACCAGGAAGATTTCGGAGAAATAAAGCGGCCTTTTCTCCATTGGAGATCTTGCTGGTGTTGAAGAAATTCTGCAATTTCCCTATGTAGCACTGTTATCGCTACTAAATTTGGGGAAATTCAGCTTGACAAATTCAGTCATATATGTGGAATTGTTCAAAGCATCCATCGTAAGAGAATTATAATAGATAAAGGCGTGAAATAGAATATATGTATATCGATAAATCAAGATCATATTTTGCGATAATACTTACGCAGAGTTCAGACGTTAATTGGCCTCCATGTTGAAATTGAGTTCATATCCACATTATTATTTGAAAATCATTTTATATAGGCTATAATTTTATTTTATTTTCTTATAATAATTTAAATTTTCATTATAATAAATTACATTTTTATTTTCTCAAATTTAATAAAACAATCTCTATATATATCTTTTTTTAAACAATTCAAATTGATATATCAAAAAAACAATGTTAAGTGAATAAACAAATGTCACATTAAAATGATATATATAAAAAAAAAGTTAATAGAAAATTTTGACCGAAAGGTATAATCACTATTATTTAATATTAATCATGATTTATTTTATACTTTTATTCCTTAATCACATATTCGTTATTAATAAACTATATTAGGTTTCAGTGATCATCCTAAATGCGGGGGTATTTTTGATCCGAGAAATATAGGAGGATGGGTTTTATCCCTAATTATATAAAAGAAAACTAACACAACTCTTATTTTCAAAAATGTTTTCTTTTCACTTTTCCGTCAATTTTATTTTAATTTATAATTGAGCCTTTTATTTTCCCTATAAATGGGACATATTTTTTGTTTTCGATCATCATATATTTTATATTGATAATTTATTTTATTTTGTAATTGATTAATTTTAAAACATATAAATTCTAATATAATATTTTATAATAAAAGTCTATTAAAATCCTTTTTTTTTGGTTTATTAGAGTTTCTGGTTATAACAGTCGTGATTATTGTAAAAAAAATCGGCAGCACTTCCTTGCATAGACTTACTGTATATATCAAAATTGGGCAATACCTCGGTGTGGGACTTACTGCAAAAATATAAGAAATTACTGTAAAAATATTAACGCGAAGGTCACTTATAGATAGGATAACTCTGATTAACTCTTTTTTTTTATATTCAGCCGCCTCAATTAAGAGGGCTTTGATAATTTTTTTTTATATTCAGCTGCCTCACTTAAGAGGACTTTGGTAACTTCTTTTAGCGCTTATAATATTATATAAAGATAGCACACAATTTAAAGTCTAAGATAATTTGTTTATTGATATTCAATTTTTCTTACAGATAATATTTCCAAATAAAAAGTTTTACATTTGAGAACAGAGTAATTCATAATTAATATTTCACAAACGAAAAAAATAATATAATTATTTTAAACAAAATAATATAACTTTTTTATGTCTTAACTTTTGAAAGCTCCTTGTAGTTGGCCGAACGATTGGAAGCACTAACAATAAATTATATGTCATTTTTTTAGTGTTTCGTTAGTGCTTGTTAGTGCCTTAATCCGTAGAGTGCCACGTGCCAACAAAAACTAAACACATCTGGTTTAGACTAAGAATATGGCCTGCATATTTACATTATATGTTTAAACACCTAAAAAAAATATTCTGCATTAGATAAATTAAAAGAAATTAGAAATAATATCAACATTATTATTCCAATTTTGAACCATAATATGCAACTTGTAGTTTTAGAATGCACTTTTTTTATTATATTTTTTTGAAACAGGGTTGTACTCCTTAATTTTGGTCAGACATGACGTTTGTACCTACATATCCTGGCTTATTACATCCGATGGATTAATAATTAATTTATTAAATTGTTTTAAAATACTATTAGTAATATTTTCAGTAGAAAGACAATGTAAATTATTGATTCCTTTGAAATCTTCATGGATTTCTTCCCAAAAAATATAACAAATAACTATGCTCAGATTTTAATAACCTCATGCATTTTTTGTCTTATCAGCCTTAAGAAAAAAAGGCGTCTCACTTTTGTTATAATTTTCTGAGATATATTCCAGCACGATATCTGCCATAATAGATAAGACTACAGTTTGAATTTGGAGTGATGTATATTGTGCATTTTTGGATATTTATTTTATAATTCTTTTTAATTCAGGATATTTTTCCATGATCTAGGAAAACATTGCTATAAAGAGTACAGAAGAATGAATTATGTTTTCATTTCTTGCACATCCATAATAATAGTTGAACAGAAAAGGTAGCTCCGGTATGCTAAGAAATAGCATCAAATCAAATATTGATTTAAGATAATAAAGATTACGGTACATTGGCTTACGAAAATTATTGTTATCTCAGTATCATATATATTAAAATTTAATTCATACCTATTGAATTTAAATGAGCTTCCATATTTTAGCAGTTCCCTTCTTTGCAGTTAACGCATTTTTTTAATTGCCGAATCTCTTTCGCCCAAAATCATCATATGAGAGACCTAATAAGTGAATAAATATTTTATAATTATATGTTCTTGTTTATTATTTTGTATAATTTAAATGAATATTTTTCTAAATATTTTGTTGTATTTTCATTTAGATTGAATTGTTAATAGTAAAATTTTATATCTAGTAATTTTGTTAAAATTGGAGGACGGAAATTTGATGGCCATTTTTGGGAGCCAGAATATTTTCAAGGGGCCAGATTGACCAAAAATTTTTTTGGTGGGCTTACACCCTCTGGGGCCCTTTTGATGCCCTCCCGTGACTACGGCCCTGGTTAGGATTTGGTAAGTATTATATATGGTAATATTTTGATCTTAGAGAAATATTTGTTAATCCCAATCAGGGCGTCACTAGCCTTTACAATCTCATGGAGTTAAACTAAAAAAAAATTTATGGGAGGGGGGTGCGATGCACCCTATATTCCCTATTTTGCGGGGCTTCCGCCCATTTTGCTGGGCCTTTGGCCGGGTTTTATATTAATATATTATACTTTTATGATTAAAATTTGCAAACTCTGAACAATTAATTCTTAGTACATTGACAAAAGGCCATGAAACGAATATAATGTTGGTTACCATTTTAGACAATGTTTTATAGAATGGATTAAAAAGGAAAAATTTGTAGGCCTTACCAAATCAATAATTATTGAAGAAGAGAATATAAACGACTAGTCCAAATCATAAAACTATATCTCCTATATGTTATGGAAGCTAGATAAGTAATCGAGAAAATTATTGTGAGATATTAAATTTCTAAAAGAATAACTTCCATTTACTTTTTAAATGATATATAAACGACTAGACAGTTGACCATTGTTGCTCATATATGCAATCAAATACCTTCAGCTGTAGGAGTAATAATCTTAAATTAAACAGCCACACAAATAATAGATGCTGGTTAATTTGCAGTGATAGCCATGACATTCACGGTGTAAACTTATCATTGTTTATTATGTTAAATAAATTGATAAAATAAAATATTAAAAATCTTTAGAAGAAATAATTATGCAAATATATTGAAGCCATGAGTTATTTACACGGTAAGGATACTATGTTTGAAATTAATCATTAAATAATTATAAAATAAGGACCAGAGTGATAGGATGAAAGCAATTAAGATTTTATATACTATTATCGCACCACCACTAGTTGGTATATTATGTCATAAAATAATAATAGTTTGTATTAATATCAAAAATATACTCGTATTAAAATTAACTTAAAACTGTTTTTCTAAGAATAAAAAAAATAATTTCCCTAAAAACAGGTAAAAATAGAAAAGGAAAAAAAAAGATATCTAATAAGGATTACATCCATTTTGGGATAAATAATGATGAATTTTTTAATAATAAATTTTTATTCAAAATAAATAGATGGCGTTAAAGATTTGAATGCTAACTGTTGATTATATTTATTATTAAAAGCATTGATTAATGTAGTTTATTGAAATATTAACTGTAATATATTCTATAATTGCCAAATATATCTGTAAAAGTAGCATTTTACTTAATATTTTGTAACCTATTCTTTATAATAAAGGATTATTAACTATACTAGTAGAAAGCCCGTCAAAAATGACGGGGAATGAGATTTTTATTCATTTTTTTACGATAGATGTCATGCCAGATCCAAGCTCACAATATTAGGAAGCATATAATTATTAAAAAGTTTATCCAACCTAGCTCAACCCTTAATAATTTGTTAAAGATATTCCCATGTCAGGTGCAAGCTAATATAAATTTTGAGGTTCCAAGCCTAGTCGTATCCAATATAATTTTGAAAATTTTTCCCACCTCGGAGATAGTTAAATTTTTAATTGATTTATCATCACATGAAGGGGAACTATCTGATTTACCAATTAGTTTAAGATGTAAAAAAAAAAGTGAATTCCGTATTAAGGGAAACTGGGAAAGCCTGGGCAAACCCCTTATTAGAGAATCATGACAAATAAAATAAAAATAACCGACTCTTATACTTTTTGGTAATATGATCAATTATAATTATATATATAGAATAAAATGTTGTTTATTATTTAGGGTTATTGTAGCTTTTCGGATAAATTTAATGTATGCATTTACCAAATTATTTGTCTATATTTTATGTTAAGTAAAAAAAAAATGCTATCTATTTAAATAACAAAAATGACATTAAACACTAATGAAACCTATATGCAAATTATAAAATATTTTTTATTGACATATAAATTTAGGCTAATTTTTTTAAAAAATAATGAGGAATAATTATTATGTTGTGTATTTGATAAAATTAAGAGCAAATCCTTGTTGACATTTTTATTTTTGATAGAAAAAGTGACAAAATAAATCTGGGCGGTCGTCTGGAGAGGAAATAATTAATGTATGATTTTATATCATTTAGGGTTGTAGATGAAAGTAATGACGGATTACCAAAGCAGTTTACAAAACACAATACGTCCTGATAAAGATGAGTCATATGCCAATGCCTTGGGATACTGGTAAAAGAAGAACGCAAAATGATATTTCTGTCAATGACAGCATTGGTAGCCCCCTCTAAAATAGAATCATGAACGACAATGTTAACTCAACCATAAAAAGGTAGTAAGAATTGTTATAAAGGCCATGGCAGAACTACTGCATATTTTTCCATTAATAACGTTGATGAAAATGGCCGTACTGCACATTCAAGTTTGAACATTCCTCTAAATAATCATGAAAGTTTCTCAGAGAATCAGATAAAGTAATATTTATAATAACTCCTAGTGAAGTGAATGATAGTACGAAATTGAATGCTTATATTTGTTAAAAAATAGGCAGGGAATGTGGCAGTGGTGATAGAAATATCATTTGGAGGCAACTGGGTGAAAATAAAATAAACATATAAATATAAAACATAAGATAAAAAAAATAGATAAACCTCCAGAGGAGTTAATTTCAAGTTTTTTATTATTTTGGCTACCAGTAACTCTAGAACGGTGAAGACGTTTGTTTATTCGTCATTATTTTTTTTGCTTATCTTTAATAAATTCATCATGTTTTGTAGCAATGTGAGGGATTAAGGTTGGGTTAGCCTAGACAAATAAAGAAATCAGGCAAAAATATAAATAAACATTATTATTGAAATAAAACGAACATTAAAATTCTGTAAACCAGTAGATGGGTCAATATTAGATGGATGCATATACTTTGTAGTTGGAGGGGTATCATCAAAAATATTGGGGGGGGGCAGAGATATTAAATTTATAATTAATGAAGGGAAAACTGATTTACCAATTAGTCTACGGATAAAATATAATACTTTATAAAATATTAACATAAGACTAACATTTAACATTGAAAAATCACAATATAGGTTAAAGCCTATAATATTTGGAAAAAATTTCCAAATATCCAAGATCTTAATAATTTAAAAAGATTTTCTCACGCCCATTTCAATCCCTAATAATTTTTGAAAACCAAGCCAATATTAATTTTGAGAAATATTTTTTAAGCCCAGTCTAACCCATAATAATTTTGAAAAAATTTTCCCAAGCCTAGAGATATATTTTATTGAATTAACTCAGTTATGAATTTCTATATAAAATATTTATAATTTGTAATATTTAGTAAATAATGTTTTACTTTGACAATTGGTTTTAATATGGCCTACTACAGTTGCACTAATTTTGAAAAATATCATGTGAATTGGTAATAAGGGAAACTGAGAAAGCCTGAACAAAATACTTATTAGAGAATCATGACAAAATAAGGTCTGCCCTAATATTATTTATGTTTTTTTTTACATTTTAAACTAATGGGTAAATCAGATATTTACCCTTCATGTGATGATAAATCAATTAAAAATTTAACTATCTCCTAGGTGGGAAAAAATTTTCAAAATTATATTGGATACGACTGGGCTTGGAACCAGGGGCGTCGCTAGCCTTTACAATCTCAGGGGGCTCAACTAAAAAAATTTTATGGTATTCTTATTTTCATATTTTGTTTTTTATTATATTATACGTACAAAATAAACTAGAATATAAATAATTAAGACTAGAATATTGATCATTAAGACTAGAATATAAATATCATTAAGACTAGAATATAAATATTATTAAGACTAGAATATAAATAATTAAGACTAGAAAATAAATAATTAAAACTAGAATATAAATAATTAAAACAATACATTTCTACAAATTTTTCAATACAAAATCGATTTACTACAGTATAAAGTATTTTAAATTGCTGATATAAAAAATTTCGCGTCTAAAGAATTACAAGTGATAAAACCGATTAATTAATTCATACATATGCCTCAATTGTTAATGTTTTTAAAAACCCCATAAGGCAATATAATTCTAAGCAACTAACATTAACAAAAGGTCATGAAACTAATATAACTCTCTCTTACCATTTTAGACAAAGTTTTATAGAATGGACTAATAAGGAAAAATTTATAGGCCTAACCAAATCAACAATTCTTGAAGAAGAGAATATAAACGACCAATCCAAATCATAAAACTATATGATGGTTAGAGCTTCCTCTTAGATGACATGATGGAAGCTAGATAAGTAATCGAAAAAATTATTGTGAGATATTAAATTTCTAAAAGATTATCTTCCATTTTTAATCCTATATAAACTACTGGACAGTTGATCATTGTTGCTCATCTTAATTACGCAATCATATGCTCTCAGCAGCTGTAGTAATAATCTTAAATTACATAGCCACACAAATAAAAGATGCTGGTTAATTTGCAGTCATAGCCATGACATACACGATGTTAACTCATATCAAAATCTAGTATGTTAGATATATTGATAAAGCAAAAACACCTAAAATCTTGGAAGAAATTATGCAAATATATTGAAGCCTTGAGTTATTTACAATTTAAGTGTGCCAAATTAGAAATAAATAATTTTGGAGCTAGAAAATAAGTACCATGGTGATATGATGAAAGCAATTAAGATCTTATATATTATTGTATTGTCAATGTATTTAAATATTTTTAATTAATATCTTATATATAAATTAATTTTTTACCTATTTTCTTTCCTTCTGTACTTACATTATTTACAATCATGTCATTCACAATACTTTCTTCATTATTCAATGAATCTAAATAAGATTAATTTTAAAATGTATTTCTTTTCAGTGTATTTATTTTTATAAATATAATATATAAAAAGTAATATTCCATATTATAATGTCCATTTTTCAAAAATATATATAAATAAGCAAACTATTCTAAATTTATTTAGCATTTTTATTAAAATATAGTTTATTATTAAGTTAGGATAAACAAATAAATATATAATTATCAAATTATGAAAGAATGATTGAGTAAACAATTTAGCCAATATTATCTTTATTAATGTAAAAAGAATAATAGTGTATGATTTTTTAAGATATTGACTATTTATATAGAAAATATTTACTATGTTTTATTTAGCTAATATTTTGACATCACCTTATGTGATTATAATACATAAAATTTAAAAAAAATTTCCATTTATAGTGTCCTGCTCCTGAAAGGTGAAAATATATTGTAAAGCAATTTTTGCTTAACTTGAAAACTAAAGAAATCAATATTGTTTAATATTCTGGTGAAAAATGACTTAAATAGAAATTCTATAGAAATTAGGCAAATTTGGGAGGAAATAGGAAAAACATATAACTTTAATTATGATCAAGTGAAAAAGAAACCTTCCATTAAAATAGATAATTAACTAATAAATTTTTATTTTTTAAAACTTAAATGTCCAAAGTGTTTTGTTATTAATTTGTGAAAATTTTAAGGATTTTTTCAAAACATTTTGGACACAGACTTATATATAAATTTATTTACCTATTTTCTTTCTTTTAACATTTTTGTTTTCAATATTAATATCTTTTAAAACTACAATTAATCGTCTTTCAACTAAATCAAAGTTTGAATTTTAAAAACTGTATAAAATATACTTTGTTCATCACCAGCTTTATTATTGAATCCTCTTCTTTGGTCCTCAAGATATGCTTAAATTTTTAAATCGCAAAGTCATTTTATTTAAATAGTGATTTTAAACTCGGCTTACAATATTAAATTTGTTAATTTTCAATTAATAAATCTTTATATTTATTTAATTAGGGTTATATAATAATTTAATTAATAAAAATCAATCAAACTTCAACTGTTAATGCTAAATTGATATTTAAACATTATGCATGGTATTGATATTTTATTTTTAACAAGGAATTTGATTGCAAGCTGACATAGTGAAAATATAATTTATATGTATTAATCTAATCTAATAAAATTTAGATAGTCTTTTTAATTTTTAAATAATAAAATTAAATCTATATATTACTTAATAGATTTATAATAAACAGGGGACAATCAAAAAAAGTTCTTTTTAGTTTAAAGGGATATTAAGGAACCATTAAAAAAAATTTTGCTTCAGGGGGCTATTCAAATTTTTCAGGGGACTTGAGCCCCTGCGTCCCCCCCCCCCTAGTGACGCCACTGCTTGGAATCTCAAAATTTACATTAGCTTGCACCTGATATGGGAATATCTTTTACAAATTATTAAGGGTTGAGCTGGGCTTGATAAACTTTTTAATAATTATATGCTTCCTAATATTGTGAGCTTGGACCTGGCATGACACTATCGTAAAAAATGATTAAAAATCTCATTCCCCGTCATTTTTGATGGGCTTTCTTAATAATTTGTAATATTTAGTAAATAATGTATTACTTTCCTATGTATAAACATTGGTATAAAAGAGAATCATGACAAAATAAGGTCTGCCCTAATATTATTTATGTTTTTTTTTACATTTTAAACTAATTCGTAAATCAGATATTTACCATGTGATGATAAATCAATTAAAAATTTAACTATCTCCGAGGTGGGAAAAAATTTTCAAAATTATATTGGATACGACTGAGCATGGAGCCTCAAAATTTATACTAGCTTGCACCTGATATGGGAATATCTTTTACAAATTATTAAGGGTTGAGCTGGGCTTGATAAACTTTTTAATAATTATATGCTTCCTAATATTGTGAGATTGGACCTGGCATGACACTATCGTAAAAAATGATTAAAAATCTCATTCCCCGTCATTTTTGATGGGCTTTCTTAATAATTTGTAATATTTAGTAAATAATGTATTACTTTGCTATGTATAAACATTGGTATAAAAGAGAATCATGGCAAAATAAGGTCTGCCCTAATATAAATTATATTTTTTTTTACATTTTAAACTAATTGGTAAATCAGATATTTACCCTTCATGTGATGATAAATCAATTAAAAATTTAAATATCTCTGAGGTGGAAAAAAATTTTCAAAATTATATTGGATAGGACTGGGCTTGGAACTTCAAAATTAATATTAGATTACACCTGACATGGGAATATCTTTTACAAATTATTAAAGGTTGAGCTGGGCTTGATAAACTTTTTTATAATTATATGCTTCCTAATATTGTGAGCTTGGACCTGGCATGACACTATCGTAAAAATGAATAAAAATCTCATTCCCCATCATTTTTGATGGGCTTTCTTAATAATTTGTGATATTTAATAAATAATGTATTACTTTCTTATGTATAAACATTGGTATAAACTCAAGACTTGATCAATGGACATGGGAATATCTTTTACAAATTATTAAGGGTAGCTGGGCTTGATAAACTTTTTTATAATTATATGCTTCCTAATATTTTGCCTCCTACAGTTGCATTAATTTTGAAAAAAATTTCCCAAACCTAGAGATATAAAATATTAATAATTTGTAATATTTAGTAAATAATGTATTACTTTTTGGATTTAATATGGCCTCCTACATTTGCATAGAAAATTTAAGTTATAGGATCATCTGTTTGTATAAAATAAATAAATAAATTAAACACATAAAAAATAAATAAATACGTACCGATGACATGACGTAACGATGACATGACGTAACGATGACATGACGTAGCGATAACATGACGTAGCGATGACATAACGTAGCGATGACATGACGTAGCGATGACATGACGTAGCGATGACATGACGTAGCGATGACGTAGTGAGGACATCGGAAAATTATAATATAGATGTGTACTTACTTTTTAAATAAATTTCTTATATTTGTTTGGATGTTGGAAATATTTTTAGGAAGAGGCCAGGCATTTAAATTTAGATTTTGAACTAGACTAATTACAATATTAAATTTGTTAATTTTCAATTAATAAATGATAATATTTATTTAAGGTTATAAAATAATTTAAATAATAAAAATCAATTAAGCTTCAACTGGTGATGCTAAATTGATATTTAGACATTATGAGTGATATGAATATTTTATTTTTAACATATTTGATAACAAACTGATATTGTGTATATATATTAATCTAATCTTATAATTAAAATAGCTCTCATTTAATAAAAATTTAGATAATCTTATAATTTTTAAATAATATAATCCAATCTCTATATAATACTTAATAGAATTAAAAAAGAAATTGCTCAGGGGACTATCAAAAAAGTTTATTTTTTAGTTTAAGGGGATATTAAGGAGCCTTTAAAAGAAATTTTTTGCAACAGAGGGCTAGTCATTCAGGGGGCTTGAGGCTACTGAACAAGTAAAAAAAAGTAATCAAAATTATCATGGGCGTATCTTCAATACATATATCATTCTAACTCCAGAGAGAACAATATGAAAATATGCAGATCAGCATAAGAGATCCATTATTCCGACTCATGGAAGTTCATCAAAAGTTTCATAAATGGTTGTGCTAGTAAATAAAAAAGGTACGAATACTACATTACGTTATCATCAAGAAACCTATAATAACAAAAAGGTTTTTATAGGAAATTTACCTTAAAAATGTTGAGAGGAAATGTAATTGAAAAATTGGAGTGAATATGTAAATCGTATAACTAGGAATATACGTATTTTGATTTAATCAATTTATTTAAATTTTCTATATATAATATTTCGCGTGAGTTAAAATATGAATTACATTTTATGCTGTCATTATTACTATTCATCGTCCTTTATGTATGATATTAATTTAACATGAAATAAAAACAATCATTTTACAGTGTCTCTTAACAGTCGCTCGCAGTGTTAATAATTACATAACTAACTATTAAATTAAATAACCATAGATTACTTTATGGTTAAATTAAGATTCCTTTTTAAAAAAATATTATTATTTAATTGTTTTTTCTTTTATTATTGTTAAAAACATGACATATCAACATTCCACTCCACCCTCTAAAGAAATCTCACCTATGTTTTCCTTGGACATGTTGAGTGGAAAATGCCATTGACGTTCATAATAACGTTTTCTATGCTTAGGTTGTTTGATTTTGATAGGTCGAGAGTTCCCTAGAACATGTCACGTTGTTCTACCATGTTGCCTCTTTCTCTGTCTACATCACGTCTTTTCTCAGTTTGTTTTGTCACCACGCAATGCGCCATTCATGCTCATGATATAGTCTTCTTTTTTTAAACGAACGGTAGTTGGTGAATCGAGAGCAGTCTTTGTGAGTAGATTAGAGTAAATTCCTGGAATCTTCATGTGTAGAAATCTGCAATTTGATTAAAATCTATTTTGGTATATTTCCTGCCCTTAGCTAACTTCTCAATCAGATCGCTTGTGTGCTGTAACGGTTATCTAGAATCCTTTAGAGCAGGGATTATGGTATCTTTTAAGTCAGCGCACACCCCCTGGTGCCGTCTCTCTTGATAACAGGTGTTAGTGAACTTGCCCATATGACTTGAGATACAGGTTCTATGATGTTATCCTTTGGCCAGACGTCCAACTCACGAGTCATTGCGTCAATCCTGGCATATGGCACTCTCCTAGGAGTATGATTCATTGTATAGCGTCATTCTTTAAGTGAATCTTTATTTGTCTGATTATTTTGGGTCTGTTGGAGCGTGTTGCCTCAAGGTCATTTTTCGTAGTTGAAATAACCCTCCCGAGATGATCGTCTACATTACCCACAATAAACGCTTTTAATATATTATTGAATGCGTGGAGCCATACACGTCCTAACAGGGGGCACTTATCTCTATCCACCACTATGGCCTCCAGCGTTTATGTGCTTCCTGCTGTCACACGTTAACATTAAATGCCTATGATTTTGATAGAGTTGCCGTCGTACCCTGTCAGCCTAATATCGGTCTTGCATGTCGTGGCTATCCTTCAGCCTTAGATGTGTGCCTCGGTAATATCGTGTACCTGGTGCCGGTCACTTGCATTACCTGGATATATCGTTAATGAGCACCGTGATGTTTACGCATTATATCTGGTGTCATTGACCTCCAGATTGTTCACCTCCAGATTCTGGAGATTGTACTCTGACATTGGTGGTTAATGATGCTTGGTACCTTAAGGTACCATCTATCAAATTTGAATTTTGTTCATTTTTCATTTGGATAGCACTAACAAATATATTTATAATATATATTTGAAAAATCGTGATTTTTGGAAAGCCTCTATGGTCAAGTAGGCAAGAGCTTGGTTTACTTATCCCATGTTCCCGCGTTCGAATCCCGGGAATGATCATGTTTTTTTTCTTATTCTAACTTGGTGGTTCCATCCTTGGGGGGATAATATATTAGTGTTGTTAAATGGCTGAGCCAAGCCGGCTTAGCCGAAAACTCAGCCAGTTTCTGAGCCAAAAATTCGGCTCAGGCTCAAGCCGGCTCATTGAGCCGGCTGGCTTAAGCCGATGGCTCAAGCCGATAGCTCAAGCCGATAGCTCAAGCCGATGGCTCAAGCCGATAGCTCAAGCCGATGGCTCAAGCCGATAGCTCAAGCCGATGGCTCAAGCCGATAGCTCAAGCCGATAGCTCAAGCCGATGGCTCAAGCCGATAGCTCAAGCCGATGGCTCAAGCCGATGGCTCAAGCCGATAGCTCAAGCCGATAGCTCATGCCGATGGCTCAAGCCGATAGCTCAAGCCGATGGCTCAAGCCGATGGCTCAAGCTGATAGCTCAAGCCGATGGCTCAAGCCGATGGCTCAAGCCGATAGCTCAAGCCGATGGCTCAAGCCGATAGCTCAAGCCGATGGCTCAAGCCGATAGCTCAAGCCGATAGCTCAAGCCGATGGCTCAAGCCGATTCAAGACTAATCCGGCTAGCCGTTTAACAACGCTAACAAATAAATAAATTTCGAATCAAGGGTCGGCTTGAGCTAAGTCATGAGCTCACTCGAGCTAAATTTGACTCAAAAGGCCGGCTTAAGTCAATTTTAGACTCAAAAACTAGATGAGTTTTCAGCCGTTTACCAATATTAATCTTAAATAAATTTCGGCTTGAGCCAAAATGAAGATCATAATAACAATTAAAAAAGGTCTACGACACTTATTTCATCGGTATAGCAAACTTTTGTTTTTTTTCTACCGAAGTATAAAATATGATATTGCACGAAGTATATTAAAGATCTGCAAGAGTAGGCCCGGCCAGTACCTGGTCCGAACGGGCTTCGGCTTATATTTAAAAAAAATCAGATTCGGGCTGGGACAGGCATAATATTTTTTTAAAAATTCGGGCCTGGTGGTGCTCAGTCAGGCCTGATAAATTTTTTTATCTAAATTTATCAATTTTATGTGATTTTGTTTCTAGAAGGAACAAAGGTTTGGACATCTATTAGCGAAATCATGAGGCTTAGCAAATATTTTTCCGGCTAAAATATTGAGTTTTTTATAAATCGGCTCAAAACGAGCCGTTTAACAACACTATATTTATAATAAATCAGGCCAAGCTGGTAAATTTTTTATTAAATAATTTCGGGTTCGTGCCAGGTCGGCCAAATTTTATTAAAAAAAATTAGGGCTAGGCCGGGTTTCAAAAATAAGGCCGGATGCAGATCACTAAACTATATTCTAATTCCTGATGATATTAAATGTTAATTTAGACAAAACTCATTCACAAGTTTAATCATACACAAGTATTCATTTAAAAAATTTTTATATTTATTTTAAAAAAAATAAATAACATAAAAAAATAATATACCACCCGAGACGAGAGTGGCAGCATCCGGAAATTTTAAATCATTAATTGTATTTGTTTGAAATTTACTTTTTACAAAGTTAGATTTTTTATATTTTTTTATTTATTATAATATAATAATATTAAATTTTTTATAATTATTATTTAATATTATTATAAAATAAAATCCGTGTTTTTTTAGTTTATGTAAAAAAAAAGTAAATAAATTCAAATAATATTTTTTAAAAAAAGTAGGAGAAAAGTAGTTAGAGTTACATAATTTTGTTAAAATTTGTAATCTTAAACGAGATACATAGTCTTTTGTTAATTAAAATAATTTTGATTTCATTAAGTAAATTTGAATATACATATTATTTTATTAAATCAACTAGCAATTCAATTTAATTTAGGTTTATGGCAATATGCTAATTGGCTCAGCATCCGATTAGTGAATTTAATTTTTTCTTAAATTTTGAGGAATATAAATTTTAGTTTTTGTCGCTAGATTAAAAGGTTTTATTTTTCCTTGTTCAATGGTTTCTTTATTTTAATGATGGCTCATTTATTTCTATTTAATTCCTAATAATATAATTAATTTTTATTATTTTTAATTAATTTGTAAAACTTTGACAGTGCAGAATCCACATTATTTTTTTCGTTAAAATATAAGACAAAATGACGAGATTGGCAGCATCCGGAAATTTTAAATCATTAATTTTATTTGTTTGTGAATTGAAATAAAGTTATATTTTTTATATTTTTTTATTTATTATAATATAATAATATTAAATTTTTTACAATTATTATTTAATATTATTATAAAATAAAATCCATGCTTTTTTAGTTTATGTAAAAAAAAGTATATAAATTCATTTATTTTTTAAAAAAAGTAGGAGATATGGATTATTCATCATATGAGGATTCCTCACTTACAGGAATAGAGGTAAGGTCAATTATATAATATATGCTTATTTTTTAGTTTTTCTTTAAAAGTAGTTAGAGTTACATAATTTTGTTAAAATTTGTAATCTTAAACGAGATACATAGTCTTTGGTTAATTAAAATAATTTTGATTTCATTAAGAGAAGTATATTTGAATCTGCATATTATTTAATATATAGACGCAGCCTATGTCCAGTCCAATCATGGAAATTCAAGAAGAAGGATATAAAACTTCTAGATCAGAGAACAGCGTCATTATCAAAAATAATTTTAAAGATACTCCTAAGAAGTCAAGACGTAAATGTAAATTTTGTGATAAGTTCTACCTGTCTACTACAGCTTCCAGTAATTTAAAAAACCACCTAAAAAGATGTCATCCCAATATATTACAAAATGTTAGTCTACAATTGAGTGATTCAAGTTCTACATCATTAATTGGAGTTAGAAAACTTTCAGCTAACGAAAATCTTAATCTAAATAAATTAATTTTAAAGTATCACATTGATCAAAATGTACCTATTAATGGATTCGATAGTGATTCATTTAAAGATATATTTAAATATATCAATAAATATTCAAAGATTTGGTGTCGACAGACCGCATCCAAATATTTATCGAACATATATACAATAGCTAAAAATGAAATGATTTCTAAGCTTAATAATGTTAACAGCCAAATTTCTATAACCACAGATATGTGGACTGGAATAAATTCCACTTCATATATGGCTCTTACGATCCATTATATAGATAATGAATGGATATCCAAAAATTATTTACTAGATTTTATCGAGGTACCTCACCCCCACACGGGTGAGGATATTTGCTCAGTTATAATTGAATCTCTTAAAAAATTTCAAATTCCTAAAAAAATATCATCAATAACCCATGATAATGCCTCAAATATTTTATCAGCATCTGAATATATCAAAAAATATTATTTAAAAAATTATAACAAAGATTTTTACATCAATCGATGCTTAGCACATACTATAAATATAATAGTCAAAGAAGGATTAGATTCATATTCTTCCCTCCTCCAAAATATAGATATTTTAGTTAAAAAATTGCACAGAAGTCCCAAACTCATGCAGGAGTACATGAGGATTAGTGGTGGCACAAAAATCCCAAATGATGTGGCCACCAGATGGAACAGTAGATATTTAATGATTAAATCAATCAATAAGGTATTAATATTAAATATTTTACTTTTTAATAATTTTTAATATTTATAGAATATAGATGCTGTCATAGAGTTTGGCACAAAATTCTTGGAAGATTTTCATTTAAATAATGAAGAATGTAAATTTTTAAAAGAATTAGAAAGTTTTTTATTTCCATTTTACAAGATTACTTGTGAAGTAAGTTCCGAAACCTATACTACTGTAGGTTTATCATTATTGTATATTAATACAATAATGACATCACTTGAGCGAACCATCGCATCTAATGCAAGTGATGGGATAAAAGAGGCTGCTGTAAAAATGAAGAATAAATGTAAAATTTATTCAGATTATATGAATACATTTGAAAATTATGTATGCTCTTTCCTTGACCCAAGGATTAAAAAAAAATATATACCAACTTACATCAATAAAATTGAGTATTTTGATAAATTTAAAATTTTATATAACAAATATCTGCCCGGCACATACAATGTTTATGAATATAACGACGAAGAAAATCCAGCGAATTTGATGTCGGTATCCATATTTAACGACCTCAGAAAGTAAATATAGCAATTTATTATATTTAATCATATATTTTTATAATTCGTTTTAAGGCAAGCTTATGATTATCCAGAGCCGTCAAAAGAAGAATTTGACGATTATATTGGAGAACCGGTTGCTAAATCAACAATAAATGTTTTGGATTGGTGGAGTTCTAACATCCACAGATATCCAAAATTATCGATGATGGCCAAAGATTTTTTTTCGCATCAATCTACGTCAGTGCCTAGTGAAAGAGTTTTTTCTGGTGCTGTAGAAACGTTGACCAAGAAAAGAAATCGCATATCATCAATGAAATTAAATGAATGTTTATCACTAAAATCATGGGATTTTGATATATTAAATTTAAAAGATGATTTTTGGACATGATTGATTATTGTATATAATAAATTGTTATTAGCAAAATATATAAATAAATAAATATTATTACAAATATTTTATTTTGGCTAACAATATAAATATTAAATATATTTTTTCTAAAATCTAATAGGGTTTATGAACCCCAGGTTGTTGGAAAAACTTTTGCGTAAATGCCGTCAAATAATATAGTTCCATTTTTAAGTATTGAGTGTTATTTCCTTTCTAACACTTTTTTATAAAGTAATATACAAAATATATAACTTTAGCTATTAATTGGAAATATCCTTTTGAAGCAAAATTTCCCTCTCATTCAATTTGCTTAATAAATCATATAAGTAATCTAGTTTCATAAAATTTAAATAAAATTAAAAAAATATATATTTTTTTTTTGATTTATTATTTTTTTTATTTTACTAATAATTATTACTAAAGTAAAGAAAAGATGGAGGGAGGGAGATGGTTTATATAATTTTGACAGGTCCGTGAAGTTGGCCCCGCAATTTTTGATTTTCAATGGTTTATCAGTTGGTGTGATTAGTACCCGATTTGTACCGTTTTCAGTTCGATTTGTACCATCACCGTTTTTGAGATATTCAAAGAACAAAATGGGGGGCCAACTTCACGACAGCCCCCCAACTTTTGAACTTAAAAATAAAAAGTGAATAGGTCGATAGAGAATGATTTGTACCGTTTTCAGTTCGATTTGTACCATCACCGTTTTCCAGCTATTGACCGTTGAAAATATGGCGCCAAAAATAAAAAACACTCAACATTTATTTTTTTTTAAATTTTTTTAACGTACAACGGTAGAGAATTTTTCTCTCTTCCTAATGATGCCTCAAATTAAGCTTTATCTTCATTATTTATTTAGGAAATCAAATTTAAAACCTTATATTATAGCGTGAAGTTAGCCCAACCCCCACCCGATATTCAAAATAGTTTGCTTATTTATAAATAAGCATTTAAAAATGGACACATCATAAAGAATATGACTTTATTTTATATATAAATAAATATATTTGCAAAAATAAATACAATAATATATG
The DNA here is from genome assembly GCF_954871325.1 of Gordionus sp. m RMFG-2023. NCBI lineage: Eukaryota > Metazoa > Nematomorpha > Gordioida > Chordodea > Parachordodidae > Gordionus > Gordionus sp. m RMFG-2023. The sequence goes on from NC_088775.1 coordinate 22,564,256, forward strand.
ATTTCGTTTTATTAAAGAAATATAATGATGGTTAATTTGAAGGTGTTTCTTTTGAATTTGTAGGTTATAATTCAACAGTAGTGTTTTGATTCTTTGATTTCTCCATCAATGTCTCACATTTAAAAAATTATTTACTTATTATATGATTGTAGATACAATCTAAAATAATATTAAATTTATAGATAAAAAAAATATATTTTACTGTTCAGATGGCACCCATTCCAATATAAACCTTTGGTGTAATTTATTTTATCATTGTTCATAAATATTTACTAATTTTTAGTAACCTTATCCTATATTCTAAAATTATATAATATCAATTACTATATTTCTTTAATAAAACGAAATCATATATTATTGTATTTATTTTTGCAAATATATTTATTTATATATAAAATAAAGTCATATTCTTTATGATGTGTCCATTTTTAAATGCTTATTTATAAATAAGCAAACTATTTTGAATATCGGGTGGGGGTTGGGCTAACTTCACGCTATAATATAAGGTTTTAAATTTGATTTCCGAAATAAATAATGAAGATAAAGCTTAATTTGAGGCATCATTAGGAAGAGAAAAAAATTCTCTACCGTTGTACGTTAAAAAAATTTAAAAAAAAATAAATGTTGAGTGTTTTTTATTTTTGGCGCCATATTTTCAACGGTCAATAGCTGGAAAACGGTGATGGTACAAATCGAACTGAAAACGGTACAAATCGGGTACTAATCACACCAACTGATAAACCATTGAAAATCAAAAATTGCGGGGCCAACTTCACGGACCTAATTTTGACTTGGGAATGAAATTATTTTAACAAAAAATAAATATTTTTATTATGGAATTAATTTTTGGGGGAAAAAAAAGGGAGGGTAAATAGATAGAATTGGAAGTTAGTTATGCTATGCTATTATGGAAAAAACAAAAAATAAGTAAAAAAAAAATGGAAGTTATTAATATTAAAATAAATAAAACTGAAATTTTTTTCGGCAAGTTTGGAAATTTGTTTTTATAAGGGCTATGTGTGGAATAATTGTAAGCAGAAGCTAATCTGATCATATAAAACTTAGATTGTTTCAATCAAATACGGGAGACCGGACCGGGGTTATTTTTATCCATAAAAAATAAGTGTTATAAAAATAGACTAAGCAAATTTATCAATATAGAATTTTAAAAAATATCATGGTTTATCAAGTGATTAAATCTATATTTTATTTACTTTTAATTTAATGACCCGTAAAAATTCCCTCAAAACTATCAAAAGTTTTAACAATTTCATTAAAATTATTTTATTTATTCTATGACAAATATAAAATTATTCACAAATATTAATAAAATGAATATCGAAAAAGATAACTTTGTTTAACAAATTTATATTAAGTTTTATGATTATAATATCGTCTAAAGTATATTTGTCAAATTTATTTCGTAATGTGGTTACTTCGTAGTGCACTGAAGGATCTTTCCATCGATATATGTGACCAAAGATCAGTTAGAACTACTCGCTAGAGGGATATTTTGGATAAATGTAAAAATATTTTGATGGGAAGGCAATTTTAGGCTATACATTAATTTGTAATATCTATCGAATTAGAGTTAAACAACAAATAAAAGCATTTCAGCTTAAAATTAAAGTCGGTCCTACTAGAGTCAACTCCTGAGGTGACTAATGTCAACTCCTGAGCCAGCATATCAAATCTGTTTGAGCCTTAACCAATTTTTACAACTTTAGGGCAAGAATTAAATCAACATAAATTATCCTCATTTTTCGATGATATATGAATTATAAATATCTAAAAATCGATAAATTCCTATAATAAATTTTTCCCGGTCTTAGAAGGTAATTATTTCGAATTCCATATCAATTATTTAATTAATATGAAATTTAATTACTCTCCTCTAATTTTTAATATAAGTATACAATTTTTTAAAAAAGACTGTTATTGAAATATTCGTCCTCTATGCATAAAATTGATCAAAACATTAACAATAAATTATTATAAGTTGATTTGGGTTGGTGCTCAGGTCAGTGCTTGGGTCGGTGCTCGGGTCTATGGATTTGGTCGACCAATTTGTTTGCTTTGGTTTTGGTTCATTTTTTCGACCAAAAACCCAACCAAAAATAATGCTAATTCGACCCAACCTAGCAATTTAACTACACGAATATTTACAATATATATTTTTACCCATTTGCGTCAAAAAAATCAAATATCTTTAAAAATAACGATTATGACAACAATTGTCACTTTTATATGGTACATCTTCACTGAAATTTTAATTTAACTTGTTTACAATATATATTTTTACCTATTTACTTTAAAAAAGTTCAAAAATAACGATTATGACAATTGTCACTTTTCTTACATCTTCACTGAAATTTTGATTTAACTTGTTTACAATATATATTTTTAGCTATTTATTTGTAAAAAATTCAAAACAGTTCAAAAATAAAGTTTTGGACAATTATCACTTTTCCATAGTACACTTTCACTGAAATATTAATTTACATGTTTACAAAATATATTTTTACCTATTTACTTTAAAAAAACTCAAAAAAGTTCAAAAATAACGATTATGATTTGTCACTTTTCCATAGTACACTTTCACTGAAATATTAATTTAACATGTTTACAAAACATATTTTTACCCATTTACTTTAAAAAAACTTAAAAAAGTTTAAAAATAACGATTATGACAATTGTCACCTTTCTATGGTACATCTTCACTGAAATTTTATTTTAACATCATTATAATATATATTTTTACCTATTTACTTTAAAAAAAGTTCAAAAATAACGATTATGACAATTGTCACTTTTCCATAGTACACTTTCACTGAAATATTAATTTAACATGTTTACAAAACATATTTTTACCTATTTACTTTAAAAAAACACAAAAAAGTTTAAAAATAACGATTATGACAATTGTCACCTTTCTATGGTACATCTTCACTGAAATTTTATTTTAACATCTTTATAATATATATTTTTACCTATTTACTTTAAAAAAACTCAAAAAAGTTCAAAAATAACGATTATGACAATTGTCACTTTTCTATGGTACATCTTCACTGAAATTTTAATTTATCTTATTTACAATATATATTTTTACCTATTTACTTTAAAAAAATTCAAAAAAGTTCAAAAATAACGATTATGACAACAATTGTCACTTTTATAAGTTACATCTTCATTGAATTTATAATTTAACCTCTTTACAATATAAATATGTCAAAAAGTTTCAAAAATGTATAAAAAACGAATATGACAATTGTCACATTAAAATATTTTCCTTTAAAAATACATATAAAATAACATAAAAAAGTTTAATATAAATATTTTTAAAAATTATTTAACCACCTCTTTAAATATACAAAAAAATAGATAGTTTTACAAAGATGATTAAAAAAAAACATAAAAGATTTCACCTCAAAGATTGTTTCTTTATAAGAAAATTCTCCAAAATATTGCTCAAATGAAAATTTAAAATTCTTATTATTTTTGAACTTCATAAAAATTTTTTGCTTAAAAATTTGGGCGCGTGAAAATCACTAATAAATTGTAACAAAAAAAAATAATATTACAATACAACAATAGCAGCATATTGTTTATTAAAAATACATCAAATCAATAAACTATTTTCATAATATATAAATTAGTTTAAAAAAAATAAATATATATTATATTGTTTTTTAACATTAAATAAATAAATTTTGGCTTAAAATAAGACTCGAGCCAACTCTTGAGCCGGCTTGAGCCAACTCCTGAGCCGGCTTGAGCCAACTCCTGAGCCGGCTTGAGCCAACTCCTGAGTCGGCTTGAGCCAACTCCTGAGCCGGCTTGAGCCAACTCCTGAGCCGGCTTGAGCCAACTCCTGAGCCGGCTTGAGCCAACTCCTGAGCCGGCTTGAGCCAACTTCTGAGCCGGCTTGAGCCTAAGCCAATTTTTCGGCTCCGGCCTCGAGGTCGGAGCCGTAAAAACTCGGCTTTTTAACAACACTATAATATATAGGAGGCCGGACTCGACCACGTGATTCCGTATTAATATATTAAATAATAAGGATCTTATTACATTTTAATAAATTTTGGTCGGTATTTAGCAAATTAGGTTGGTATTTAGAATATTTCCATACATTCACTTGGTAGTAAGCATCATTAACCGACATTGGTGTTTGTGACATCCTCATCATCGATTTTTTCGATGTTCATAGTATTATTGGTGTTCGATTGAGATCTTTATAATCATAAGATCTATTATTAGTATGGTTATCATTGTTGTAATGGTTGAGTCTATGCGAATATTTAGGAAAACCATTGCTGTTTTGAAGGTTATACCTATGATAACCGCCACGTGAGTAATTGTTTCGATTGTCGCCTCTATAGTAATCATCGCGTTGATCATGACTTTGACTATGGTCATAACGACAGTAGTGGCGGTTGTCATAGTAGTTGTACCCGCGATTGTCGTATCGATCGTCGTATCGATCGTCGTGATGATTGTCGTTGCGATTGTCGAATGGTTACGGTATTATGACGATTATCGTAGCGTTGATCGAAACTTTTGTCGAGTTGTCGTAACGCTCGTCGAATCATTTGTCGTGGCATTGTCGCATATATTGAAATGTTTGTCGCGGCAGTTATCCTAGCGTGTATCGTAACGTTCATCGAAATGTTTGCCGCGGCAGTTTTCGTATAGGAGCCGAGTGTTTGGCTAAAGCATCATATTTTACAAGAAATTTAGAATGAGCATTAGAGACTTGTTTAGATTTTACGGTCTCGTGGCTATTTTTAGCTCTGCCCATGTAATTTATCCTTGTGATCCAGGTGATTCATCCAAATGTACAGCTTCTGCTTTCACCATGCTTTTTATATCATTTGACTCCCTGATATCTATCTATGGTCATGGAGCTCCTAACTGCTGATATCTTTAGAAATCATGGCCACTCTGTCCTTCTCGATGATGCGTTGAATGCCACCAAATTTGCATTCTTTATTGAGTCTGGCTAATCATGTAACCCATGCAGTGAATGTCTCCTCCTTGCCTTGAGTGGCAACATAAAATAGAGTTTGGCATTCTCGGTTTTCCCTCGATGTTGAAGCATGAATTCGCCAAGAAGAGGGGTCCTGGGTCTGCCTCCGTACAGATTGCTCCAATGTTGTTAAATTCGTTGTCGGGTAGATTTCGAAGAAAGAAAGCGGCTTTTATGCCATTGGAAATCTTGCTTGTGTCGAAAAAACTTTGCATTTTCTTATATAGGCGCTTTCATCGCTACTAAATTTAGAGAAATCCAATCTGACAAGTTCGGTCATATATGTGGAATTATTCGATGCATACATCGTAAAGGAATTTTATTTGTATAAAAGCGTTATATTTGCTTCAGGAGAAAATGCATGTAAAGTACGAAATCATTATCAAATTTTGAGATAAAAATTGCCTGAAAGAGCGAAAATACATAACATTGCTTGGCCTTCATGGAATATTGGAGTGGATATGTAAATCGAATAACTAGGAATATTCATGTTATGATTTAATCAATTTATTTAAATTTTCTCTATATAATATTTCACGTGAGTTAAAATATGAATTACATTTTATGCTGTCATTATTAACTATTCATCGTCCTTTATATATGATATTAATTTAGCAATAAAATCATTTTACAGTGTTAATCATCTAGTCGTTCGCAATGTTAATAAAATTATATAACAAACTATTAAATTAAACAATCTTAGGTTACTTTTAATTAAGATTCTTTTATTTTAATATTATTTTTTTTTATTTTCTTTAAATTTTACTTTTTTTATTGTTGCTAAAAACGTGACATATCAACAGTAATAAATTAGTATTTATTATATTATTTATTAGAAAAATATTATCCTCAAATTGATGTTAATTATGATTTCTAAACATCTATATTATTTGGCCTTTGAATAAAACATTAGTCTATCCAATGACATATAATATGTCATTGAGTCTATCGTGATTTTTTATAGTTTTTTTAAATATCAACTTCTTAACCTAATTAACTGGGGTTGGGAAAGTCCAAGCGTAGCTTTCACATGGCAAAAATAGCAATGCGCTTAAGTATTTACCCAGGGGTGTCGCTAGCCTTTACAATCTCAGGGCATCAACTAAAAAAATTTTGCTGATATAAAAAAAATTTGAGTCTAAAGAATTACAAATGATAAGAAAGATTAATTAATACATATGCCTCAATTGAAAATGGTTTTTAAAAACCACATAATGCAATAATAAAATTCTTAGCAACTTACATTGACAAAAGGTTGTCAAACTAATATAATTCTCTGTTACCATTTTATACAATGTTTTATAGAATAGACTAATAATAAAAAATTTATAGGCCCTAAACGAAATCAACAATTTTTGAAGAAGGTGGCTTCAGTAGGGGGGAAGCGCAGGGGCTCGAGCCCCCCTAAAAAAATTTGAATAGCCCCCTGAAGCAAAAAATTTTAATTGCTCCTTAATATCCACTTGAACTAAAAAGAAATTTTTTAATTGCCCCCTGAACGATTTCTTTTATAATATTAAGTAATATATAGATTTAATTTTATTATTTAAATATTAATAAGACTGTCTAAATTTTTAATGAATATTATTATAATTATTAGATTAGATTAATACATATAAATTATATTTTCACTATGTCAGCTTACAATCAAATTCTGTGTTAAAAATATATCAATATCACTCACTAAATATTAATTTAGCATCAACCGTTGAAGCTTAATTGACTTTTATTATTTAAATTATTATATAACCCTAATTAAATAAATATTATCATTTATTACTTGAAAATTAACAAATTTAATATTGTAACTAGCCGAGTTCAAAATCACTAATCAACTATATTATTGATTTTTAAATTTAATTATCATGAGGTCCAATTATGGCTATTACTGCAAATTAACCAGAATCTATTATTTGTAGTTTTATGATTTGGAGTCGTATATACTCTCTTCTTCAAGAATTGTTGATTTGGTATAGGTCTATTAATTTTTCCTTATTAGTCCATTGATAATAGAGAGTTATATTAGTTTCATGACCTTTTGTCAATGTAACTTGCTAAGAACTATATAGCCTTATGTGGTTTTTCCATCAATTGAGACATATGTATGAATTAATTAACATTTTTTATCCTTTGCAATTCTTTAGGCAATTTTTTTTTATATGAGCAATTGAAAATATTTTACACTGTAATAATTAGATTTTGTATTAAAAAATATTATTTTTAGAAATGTCTTGATTTGTTTTAATTATTTATATGCTAGATTATTTTGTACAAAATATAATAAATGACAAAATATGGAATTCAAAATAGTTGTTTAAAGTTAGCAAGTTTTAAAAAAAAATTAGATATTAGTATAAAACCCTGCCGAAAGCCGGGCAAAAGAGGGCCGAAGACCCGCAAAATTGGGGGTATGGGGGCGAAGCCCCCATAATTTTTTTTTAGTTGAGCCCTCTGAAGTAAAGGCTAGCGATGCCCCTGGAAGAGAGTATACGACCAATCCAAATCATAAAACTATATGGTGGTTAGAGCTTTCTTTTTTATGACATGATGAAAACTCAATGTGAAAGCTAGATAAGTAATCGAGAAAATTATTGTGAGATATTAAATTTCTAAAAGATTATCTTCAATTTTAAATGATAAACGATTACACAGTTGACCATTATTGCTTAACTAAAATATGCAATCATATGCTCTCAGCCGTTGTAGTAATAATCTTAAATTACATAGCAACACAAATAATAGATTCTGGTTAATTTGCAGTAATAGCCATGACACTCACGATGAAAACTAGTATCAGAATTTATTATGTTGAATAAATTGATAAAATAAAAACACTAAAAATCTTTGGAAGAAATAATTGTGCAAATATATTGAAGCCTGGAGTTATTTACACGGCAATGCCATATTAGAAATGAAACATTTTCTAGTTATAAAATAAGGGCCAGAATGATATGATGAAACAATTAAGATTTTATATACTAATAGAAAGCCCGTCAAAAATGACTGGGAATGAGATTTTTATTTGCGATAGATGTCATGCCAGGTCCAAGCTCACAATATTAGGAAGAATATAATTATAAAAAAGTTTATCAAGCCCAGCTCAACCCTTAATAATTTGTAAAAGATATTCCCATGTCAGGTGCAAGTTAATATTAATTTTGAGGTTCCAAACCCAGTCGTATCCAATATAATTTTGAAAATTTTTCCCACCTCGGAGATAGTTAAATTTTTAATTGATTTATCATCACATGAAGGGGAAATATCTAATTCTAATTAGTTTAAGATGTAAAAAAACATGTCAATTCCCCATTAATGGAAACTGGGAAGGCCTGGGCAAACCACCTATTAAAGAATCATGACAAATAAAATAAAAATAACCGACTCTTATACTTTTAGGTAATATGATCAATAAAAATTATATATAAAAAAATTGTTGTTTATTATATAGGGTTATTGTAGCTTTTCGGATAAATTAAATGTATGTCTTGCATTTCCTAAATTATTTGTCTATATTTTTATGTTAAGTAAAAAAAAAGCTATCTATTTAAATTACAAAAATGCCATTAAACACTAATGAAACTTATATGCAAATTATTTATATATTTTTTATTGACATATAAATTTAGGCTAAATTTTTTAAAAAATAATGAGGAATAATTATTATGTTGTGTATTTGATAAAATTAAGAGCAAATCCTTGTTGACATTTTTATTTTAGATGGAAAAAGCGACAAAATAAATCTGGGAGGTCGTCTGGAGAGGAAATAATTAATGTACAATTTCATATCATTTAGGGTTGTAGATGAAAGTAATGACGGGTAACCAAAGCAGTGTACAAAACACATTACGTCCTGATAAAGATGAGGCATATGCCTATACCTTGGGATACTGGTAAAAGAAGAACGCAAAATGATATTTCTGTCAATGTCAGCATTGGTAGCCCCCTCTAAAATAGAATCATGAACGACAATGTTAACTCAACCATAAGGTAGCAAGAATTGTTATAAAGGCCACGACAGAACTACTGCATATTTTTCCAATAATAAATTGATGAAAATGGCCGTACTGCACATTCAAGTTTAAACATTCCTCTAAATATTCATGAAAGTTTCTCAGAGAATCGGATAAAGTAATATTTATAATAACTTCTAGTAAAGTGAATGATAGTATGGAATTGAATGCTTATATTTGTTAAAAAATAGGTAGAGGTGGCATAGGGATTGTGGTAGTGGTAATAGAATTATCATTTGGAGGCAACTGGGTGAAAATAAAATAAACATATAAATATAAAACATATGATAAAAAAAACAAAATAAACCTCCTGAGGAGTTAATTTCAACGTAGTTTTTTATTATTTTGGCTACAAGTAACTCTAGAACGGACAAGGCGTTTGTTATTCTTCATTATTTTCTTTGCTTATCTTTAATAGATTCATCATGTTTTGTAATAATGTGAGGGATTAAGGTTGGGTTAGCCTAGACAAATAAAGAAATCAGGCAAAAATACAAATAAACTATTGTTGAAATTAAACATACATGAAAATAATGTAAACCAGATGGGTCAATATTAACCAAGCCCAGAGATATTAAATTTATAATTAATGAAGGGAAATCTCTGATTTACCAATTAGTTTATGGGTAAAATATATTTATTTATAAAAATATTGACATATGACTATCATTTAACATCAAAAATCCCAATCTAGGTTCAAACCCACAATATTTGGAAAAAATTTCCAAGCATCCAAGATCTTAATAATTTAAAAAGATTTTCTCAAGCCCATTTCAATCCCTAATAATTTTGAAAATCAAGCCAATATTAATTTTGATAAATATTTCAAGCCCAGTCCAACCCATAATAATTTTAAAAAAATTTTCCCAAGCCTAGAGATATTAAATTTATAATTAATAAATGAGAAAAAAGCCTGGGCAAACCATTTATTAGAGAATCATGACAAAATAAGGTCTGCCCTAATATTATTATAGGAAATAAAAAATACTACCTCGTATTATTGGAGATAACTCCAAAAAATAAGTTATGGAGAAAAAAATCTTTGAAGTACAAGTTAAATTGAATTTCTATATAAATAATTAATAATTTGTAATATTTTGTAAATAGATATATTTAATGTATATTATCATAAGATTAACATTTAACATTAAAAATCCCAATCAATATTAATAATTTGTAATATTTTGTAAATAATGTATCACTTTTTCCAAGCATCCAAGATATTAATAATTTAAAAAGATTTTCTCAAGCCCACCTCACAAGTAAATTGAATTTCTATATAAAATATTAATAATTTGTAATATTTAGTAAATAATGTATTACTTTGACAATTGGTTTTAATATGGCCTCCTACAGTTGCAAAAAAAATTAAGTTATGGGATCATCTGTTTGTATAAAATATATCAATAAAATCAACAAATAAAAAAAAGAATACTTACCCTGTCAAATAAATACGTCTATAAATGTGGCATTTTATCTAATATTTTATAAACAACTGTATATAGTAGACGATTATAAACTATATGTCTAATTACTTTTTATAAAGAAATCTCTTATACTAATTTTGACCTTGTAAATATTTTTAGGAATAGGTATGATAATAAAATTTAAAAATAAATATACAGTTGATTAGTCATTTTGAACTCGGCTAATTACAATATTAAATTTGTTAATTTTCAATTAAATAAGGAACGCCTTTATTTAACTGCAATAAATGGTGTCATATAAAGTTATTTTATTTTTTTATTCAACACGCTTGTTTTTTTTTCTTTAACAAATAAATATTAAAAAAAGTTGTTTATTATTTTTTTTAATAAATTTTTTTTTACGTATTTTTTTTATCTAATGGAAAAATGGTAATTTTAAAATTGATGCTTTTATTATTTAATATATTTTTATTTAATAGGAATTAAGATATAATTTAGAACTAAAAGATTTTTATTAATTTTTATAAAATATTTCACAGTTAGCAAATTTTGAAAATGATATTATAATATACATGTATTTTAAAAAAAGATTTTTCCCAAGCTAATCAAAATATGACTGAAACGATTAACCTACCAGCTTCCAATACAGAAAACACTCAACTATATGATATCACTAAAAATTAAATGTTTATTGTTATTAAAATACATTAGCAATCAAATTATATTCATCTCAAATTATTTCAAAAAATATGTTAGGCACTCAAGTTAAGATACCAGAGAGTAAACATTTTACTTTTCTATATTTAATATAACAAAAAAATAGCAACAAACTTATATAACCAATATCATTTTCAAAATATACCTAAAAATTTAGGCCCTCAGTCAAAAACTATTCCAGCTAGTATATTTTGTGTTATAATTTTTATTATATATAAAATAAAAATAGCATTCGAATTCTCTTCATCTCAAAATATTTCAAAAAATATCTTAGGTACTCAAATTAAGCTACCAAATAGTAAACATTTTTCCTTTATTTTATATAACAAAAATTATAGCAACCAAAACTTTAGACTACACTGGATATTCTCTTGAAAATCTTTCAAAATTTTTTTAGGAAACCATAAATAAAACAAATAGTTATTATATATTTAGAATGTTTATGTTAAATTTAAAAATATATAGGAACCAAATACAATCTAATAGATGTTCCAGAAAATACAATCAAGATTTCAAAAACCTAATAAAAAGCAATTTATAATTTATATTGTATTCTATTATATCAAATTTTATTTCTGTATATATATTTACAATTATACTATATTATTGTATTTTACAATACATAATTTTAATTTTATATATATAGAATTATAATATATTATTGTATTCTTACAAATTTTTTTCTATATATTTCTAAAATATAGAATAAAAAATATAAAATAGATTCTTGTGTTATAAATAACAAACATTCAATATTTTTGACAAAAAAAACAATAAAAATAATTCTTTATGTTAAATTATATTGTTTAGATATATTCATAGGAGGATTCATAGAATAGTTTTTTGCAATGCCTGATCACCATTAAAAATAATATAAAAATTCCACAATATAATAAATATTAAAATAAAGTAAATTTTTAGGTTAGAATGATTTAAACAAAGTATAAAACAGGTTGTGAAAATCCTATGAATAGAAATAATAGGGGTAACATAATTAGCAAAGTTATAAAATTAAGAATTATTTGAAACAATTTATTGAAGAGATCAAAATTTGAAGCCTTTCCTGGATTTTAATTCAATGGCATAAGAATAAGCTGTAGACATTGATGTTCATGTTTTTCACAAGTCCCTTGCAATTTATTTTAGTATCTTTCAGCCAATTTATTTTTATGTTATGTAAAAAAATAATAGCATATTTGGGATTTGATTGACAAATCTGTCACCATGTCTTAATAAGCTAACAAAAATATTTTACTTTTATATATAAAATATCAAAGTGAAAAAATTTTATTTAGTAAATTTTGATATTACATTCACCTTACATGATTAAAATAAAAAATTGTATTTATAAATCTTAGAACATTAAGCTTAGGCCATGCATCTATATAAATATGAAAAGCATAACAAGTCTGGTTTACCAGGATATATAGGTTGTTTTACTTTATTAACATTAATTTTTTTAAATTTATTAAACGAATATTATGACAAAATTGCATGAAGGTTAATTTATATAATGAAATATTACATTTTTAATAGTATCAAAAGATTATAATAAAAACCTAATTCATGATTAAATAAGACATTCAATTAATCCCATTAATTGGCCCTATTGTTTGGGAATATTGTTAAATTCCTCAACATCTATAAAAAAATTTTAACAATTATTAGATTAATAACTTTTCATGAATATTTCTAAGATATGCATGTGCTACAATATTTAAAAAATTTCAATCTGGGTTATAAATTGTGGTCCATACTATTGGAATATGTTTTAAATATAATAATTTGAAAAGGTATTCTTATAATTACTCACAAACTGTTTTAAAGTAGAAAAATCTTTTAGTTCTAAATTATATCTTAATTCCTATTAAATAAAAATATATTAAATAATAAAAGCATCAATTTTAAAATTACCATTTTTTCCATTAGATAAAAAAAATACGTAAAAAAAAATTTATTAAAAAAAATAATAAACAACTTTTTTTAATATTTATTTGTTAAAGAAAAAAAAACAAGCGTGTTGAATAAAAAAATAAAATAACTTTATATGACACCATTTATTGCTGATAAATAAAGGCGTTCAATAAGATATGATTATATTTATTTAATAAGGGTTATATAATAATTTATAATAAAAATCAATTAAACTTCAACTGTTAAAGCTAAATTAATATTTAGTGAGTTATTGATATTATATTTTTAATACAGAATTTTATTGCAAGCTGACATAGTGAAAATATAATGTATTAATCTAATCTAATTATTAAAATAGTAAATAAAAATCTAAATAGTCCTTTTAATTTCTAAATAATAAAATATAATTTATATATTACTTAATGAAATTATAAAAGAAATCATTCATGGGGCAATCAAAAAAATTTATTTTTAGTTCAAGGAGATATTAAGGAGCCACTAAAAAAAAATTTTTGCTTCAGGGGGCTATTCAAATTTTTTAGGGGGCTCGAGCCCCTTCGCATCCCCTTAGTGACGCTACTATGTTTACCCCATAATGTAGACCCATAACCTTTGCTTAAGATTTGACACACCAAGTGTTCTGTGACAGATCTCAATTAGTGTTGTTAAACGGCTCGTTTTGAACCGATTTTTAAAAACGGCTAACTCAATATTTTAGCCAGAAAAATATTGCCGAAGCCTCAAGATTTTTGTTGTAGAAGGAACAAAGGTTTGGACATCTATTAGCGAAATTTCGAGGCCTGGGCAATATTTTTCTGGCTAAAATATCGAGTTAGCCGTTTTTAAAAATCGGCTCAAAACGAGCCGTTTAACAACACTAATCTCAATCGTAATATTTTCATAAAACCTCTACATATTCAAAAATATTTCGAATATGATCAAGTGCTAGGGTGTAACTAAACTGAGAATTAAGTGGTAAACTGAGAATTAACAGGTAAAATTTATTTATGGCCTATCAATTATATTTTAAAAACTTTAAAAAAAAGGTTTTTATTATAAAAATCAAATTTATACAAAATTAAAATTATCTAAATATATAAATTAGAATAGAAAAGATATTTTAGTTTATAAATTTATAATATGTATAACAGATCTATTATATAGAAAATAAAACACCTATAATATTTTATATTTCATAAGATAATTTCCGCTAGATGGCGTAAATTATTAAATATTTAGTTTTTAATTAAAAATAAAATGAATTATAGGAGGATAATTCTTCGCTCTGGATTAATTGATTTGGTACCAACTTATATAAACATAAAATGAAAAATTTTTTAAGTTTCCATCAATATTTTTGGAGTTATGATGTGGATTCTCAGTTAGTCAATTTTTTAATTTTTTTTTAGATTTTTGGGATTTTAAAAATATTTTATTTTTTTGACTCATTTGGTGTAAACTAACTTATAACATAAAATGAAAAATTTTTTAAGTTTACATCATTATTTTTGGAGTTATGATGTGGATTCTCAGTTTAGTCAATTTTTTAATTTTTTTTTAGATTTTTGGGATTTTAAAAATATTTTATTTTTTTGACTCATTTGGTGTAAACTAACTTATATTTTAACATAAAATGAAAAAATTTTAAGTTTCCATCATTATTTTTGGAGTTATGATGTGGATTCTCAGTTTAGTCAATTTTTTAATTTTTTTTTAGATTTTTGGGATTTTAAAAATATTTTTTTTTTGACTCATTTGGTGTAAACTAACTTATATTAACATAAAATGAATAATTTTTTAAGTTTCCATCATTATTTTTGGAGTTGTAGATTCTCAGTTTAGTCAATTTTTTATTTTTTTTTTTAGATTTTTGGGATTTTAAAAATATTTTATTTTTTTGACTCATTTGGTGTAAACTAACTTATATTAACAAATGAAAAAATTTTAAGTTTCCATCATTATTTTTGGAGTTATGATGTGGATTCTCAGTTTAGTCAATTTTTAAATTTTTTTTAGATTTTTGGGATTTTAAAAATATTTTATTTTTTTGACTCATTTAGTGTAAACTAACTTATATTAACATAAAATTAAAAATTTTTTAAGTTTCCATCATTATTTTTGGAGTTATGATGTGGATTCTCAGTTTAGTCAATTTTTTAATTTTTTTTTAGATTTTTGGGATTTTAAAAATATTTTATTTTTTTGACTCATTTGGTGTAAACTAACTTATATTTTAACATAAAATGAAAAAATTTTAAGTTTCCATCATTATTTTTGGAGTTATGATGTGGATTCTCAGTTTAGTCAATTTTTTAATTTTTTTTTAGATTTTTGGGATTTTAAAAATATTTTATTTTTTTGACACATTTGGTGTAAACTAACTTATATTAACATAAAATGAAAAATTTTTAAGTTTACATCATTATTTTTTGAGTTATGATGTGGATTCTCAGTTTAGTCAATTTTTTAATTTTTTTTTAGATTTTTGGGATTTTAAAAATATTTTATTTTTTTGACTCATTTGGTGTAAACTAACTTATATTAACATAAAATGAAAAAATTTTAAGTTTCCATCATTATTTTTGGAGTTATGATGTGGATTCTCAGTTTAGTCAATTTTTTAATTTTTTTTTAGATTTTTGGGATTTTAAAAATATTTTATTTTTTTGACACATTTGGTGTAAACTAACTTATATTAACATAAAATGAAAAAATTTTAAGTTTACATCATTATTTTTTGAGTTATGATGTGGATTCTCAGTTTAGTCAATTTTTTAATTTTTCTTTAGATTTTTGGGATTTTAAAAATATTTTATTTTTTTGACTCATTTGATGTAAACTAACTTATATTAACACAAAATGAAAAAATTTTAAGTTTCCATCATTATTTTTGGAGTTATGATGTGGATTCTCAGTTTAGTCAATTTTTTAATTTTTTTTTAGATTTTTGGGATTTTAAAAATATTTTATTTTTTTCACTCATTTGGTGTAAACTAACTTATATTAACAAATGAAAAAATTTTAAGTTTCCATCATTATTTTTGGAGTTATGATGTGGATTCTCAGTTTAGTCAATTTTTAAATTTTTTTTAGATTTTTGGGATTTTAAAAATATTTTATTTTTTTGACTCATTTAGTGTAAACTAACTTATATTAACATAAAATTAAAAATTGTTTCCATCATTATTTTTGGAGTTATGATGTGGATTCTCAGTTTAGTCAATTTTTTAATTTTTTTTTAGATTTTTGGGATTTTAAAAATATTTTATTTTTTTGACTCATTTGGTGTAAACTAACTTATATTTTAACATAAAATGAAAAAATTTTAAGTTTCCATCATTATTTTTGGAGTTATGATGTGGATTCTCAGTTTAGTCAATTTTTTAATTTTTTTTTAGATTTTTGGGATTTTAAAAATATTTTATTTTTTTGACACATTTGGTGTAAACTAACTTATATTAACATAAAATGAAAAATTTTTAAGTTTACATCATTATTTTTTGAGTTATGATGTGGATTCTCAGTTTAGTCAATTTTTTAATTTTTTTTTAGATTTTTGGGATTTTAAAAATATTTTATTTTTTTGACTCATTTGGTGTAAACTAACTTATATTAACATAAAATGAAAAAATTTTAAGTTTCCATCATTATTTTTGGAGTTATGATGTGGATTCTCAGTTTAGTCAATTTTTTAATTTTTTTTTAGATTTTTGGGATTTTAAAAATATTTTATTTTTTTGACACATTTGGTGTAAACTAACTTATATTAACATAAAATGAAAAAATTTTAAGTTTACATCATTATTTTTTGAGTTATGATGTGGATTCTCAGTTTAGTCAATTTTTTAATTTTTCTTTAGATTTTTGGGATTTTAAAAATATTTTATTTTTTTGACTCATTTGATGTAAACTAACTTATATTAACATAAAATGAAAAAATTTTAAGTTTCCATCATTATTTTTGGAGTTATGATGTGGATTCTCAGTTTAGTCAATTTTTTAATTTTTTTTTAGATTTTTGGGATTTTAAAAATATTTTATTTTTTTGACTCATTTGGTGTAAACTAAATTATATTAACATAAAATGAAAAAATTTTAAGTTTACATCATTATTTTTGGAGTTATGATGTGGATTCTCAGTTTAGTCAATTTTTTAATTTTTTTTAGATTTTTGGGATTTTAAAAATATTTTATTTTTTTGACTCATTTGGTGTAAACTAACTTATATTAACATAAAATGAAAAAATTTTAAGTTTCCATCATTATTTTTGGAGTTATGATGTGGATTCTCAGTTTAGTCAATTTTTTAATTTTTTTTTAGATTTTTAGGATTTTAAAAATATTTAATTTTTTGACTCATTTGGTGTAAGCTAACTTATATTAACATAAAATGAAAAAATTTTTAAGTTTCCATCATTGTTTTTGGAGTTATGATGTGGATTCTCAGTTTAATCAATTTTTTAATTTTTTTTTAGATTTTTGGGATTTTAAAAATATTTTATTTTTTTGACTCATTTGTGTAAACTAACTTATATTAACATAAAATTAAAAATTTTTTAAGTTTCCATCATTATATTTGGAGTTATGATGTGGATTCTCAGTTTAGTCAATTTTTTAATTTTTTTTAGATTTTTGGGATTTTAAAAATATTTTATTTTTTTGACTCATTTGGTGTAAACTAACTTATATTAACATAAAATGAAAAATTTTATAAGTTTCCATCATTGTTTTTGGAGTTATGATGTGGATTCTCAGTTTAGTCAATTTTTTAATATTTTTTTAGATTTTTCGGATTTTAAAAATATTTTATTTTTTCACTCATTTGGTGTAAACTTACTTATATTAACATGAAATGAAAAAATTTTTAAGTTTCCATCATTATTTTTGGAGTTATGATGTGGATTCTCAGTTTAGTCAATTTTTTTTTAGATTTTTGGGATTTTAAAAATATTTTATTTTTTTGACTCATTTGGTGTAAACTAACTTATATTAACATAAAATGAAAAAATTTTTAAGTTTCCATTATTATTTTTGAAGTTATGATGTGGATTCTCAGTTTAGTCAATTTTTTTTTAGATTTTTGGGATTTTAAAATATTTTATTTTTTTTGACTCATTTGGTGTAAACTAACTTATATTAACATAAAATGAAAAAATTTTTAAGTTTACATCATTATTTTTGGAGTTATGATGTGGATTCTCAGTTTAGTCAATTTTTTTTTAGATTTTTGGGATTTTAAAAATATTTTATTTTTTTGACTCATTTGGTGTAAACTAACTTATTTAAACATAAAATGAAAAAAAATTTAAGTTTCCGTCCTTATATTTTGAGTTATGATATGTATTGTAAAACTAGTTTACTTCAATTAAAATTTATTGGGCCCTTAAAAGGGCCGTTTGGTATTGGTCTTAAAAAGGCTGTTGGGTGTTGGTCTTAAAAAAGACCGCTGGGTATTGGTCTTTAAAAAGACCGTTGGGTATTTATATCATAAATAAGTCTAACAATCGTTTTAATAAAAGACTAAGGCTAACGAATTTTTTTCATATTCACTCATTTTTTTCTTATTCATTCATTTTTTTATTATTTTTGTATCTTTATAAATTAGGCTACAAAGTGTCGAACAATTCATTTTTTCTTCATACCTTCAAATGTTTTTGTATGAATCTTCCGGTCAAATTTAATTATTAATCTAGTTTAGATAAAACAACTTACATAATTATGTTGCACACCTGTGGTTATTAAATAAATTTAGTTGATAAATTAAACGGAAGTAGAACTTCAAGTACAAATTTCAAAGTTTTAAAAAGATAATTATTTTTATAAAATTAGTAAATATATAATGTATATTACATAAAACGGTACTCGAAATATCTTACATAATATTTTATTCACCATTGTAAAAATGTTGTTTACAGTTATGGAAAAGGTTAATATATTATTATAATTATTTATCTCAATAGAATATATATAAATGTAAAAAAACTATTATTTATTCATATATAAATTCTCAAATACAAAGTAAAATTTAAATTAATATAGGGGATAGTTAAACCATAGAAATCTATAATATTACAACCTTATCATTTAAAATGTCTTAATGGGGCCTAATTTTTTTTTTTTAATTTTGGCCTGGTGGGGTCGGGCCTTGGATTTTTTTAAAATATATTTAAATTTATTAATTTTATGCTGAATTATTTATGTAAAATAAAAATATTTTATTTGTAGAAATAGACGACATATAAGATAATATCTATTATTTTGAGTATAATTATAAAATTTAATTTCTATATTTAAATAAATTCGGGTCGGGCCGGCAAAACTCTTTTAAAAAAAATTTCGGGCCGGGCCTAGCTTGAAAAATTAGGCCAGTTGCAGATCACTACTATAAATATCAAGCTAAAATCTTTGTCGCCTTAAGAAAATAAAATTATACAATTTAAATTTAATAAATATTTATAATTCTGCACAATTTATATTAGTTATTATCCATGTCAGATATGTGTAATATTTGCAATGTGATTGTAGGAATGAATGAATCTGGGATTTTTTGCGATTTTTGTCGGAGATAGATTCATGCTAAATGCATCCCTAAATTAACTTCAAAGATGATGAAAGATTGGTCAGATTCTAATGATAATTATATATGTTCATTGTGTTATTTAATTGGTGATGCTTTACCTAGGCTAATTAAGAATAGCAATATCAAAAACGCATTAAATGAGCTTAGATTTTTAGAAATTCATTATAAAGTTTCTGATAAATATTTAAAAAACAATTTAATAGGTAAGAAAGACATATTATTTCATATAAAATAATAAAAACTTTTCAACCCCAAATTTTAAATAATTACTCCCCGAGATTAGCCATTGGCGATGGTAACTGTTTCTATCTCTCAATGTCTTTAGCTCTTTATGGACACGAAGATGAACATTTATATATTCGTCTTCTAACAGCCATTGAAATCATAATAAATAAAAAATTTTATGATATAAATTCAAAATTTTATAATAATAATAAAACTATAATTGAAGAGCAAATTGTATCTGGCAATTATGCAAAAATTTTGCGTGATGTTCTAAATATAAATGGATTTTCCCAGCTCTTGCATCTTTATGCAACGAGTGCAGCTTTAAAACTACCTTTCATGTTTTATTGACCCCCCCCCCCCAGGTGTTGGGATAGGATATAGTCCATACACCATATTTATAAAAGGACATGATGTTAAACCATTTTCGATGACTGATATTAATATCATGTGGACATGCATGATATACCCTAAGAATTTAGCAGCCTTTTTTTCCAAATCATTTTTGTTATTTACAAAAGAAAACATCATCATCCAAATTTGAATATATAGATTTGAAAAGTCCAGTAAAATCTATAAATCTATCTTCTTCTAGAACACCTCATTCTTTAACACTTTCACATTCTCCACCTTCAGATCATATTTATAAACTGGAAAATAAAAACAAATCTCTCACTAGAGCATTTCGTCTTTCTAGAACACCTTCTCCCTCTAGAGCAAGTCCTCTGTCTAGAACACCTTCTCCCTCTAGAGTAATTTCTTTTTCTAGAAAATCTTCTCCATCTAGAGTAATTTCTTTTTCTAGAAAATCTTCTCCATCTAGAGTAATTTCTTTTTCTAAAAAATCTTCTCCATCTAGAATAATTGCTTTTTCTAGAAAATCTTCGCCATCTAGAGTAATTTATCTTTCTAGAACACCTTCTCCCTCTAGAGCAATTTCTCTGTCTAGAACCCCTTCTCCCTTTAGAGAATTTCCTCTTTCTAGAACACCCTCTCCCTCTAGAGAATTTCCTCTTTCTAGAACACCTTCTCCATCTTTCTCTTTCTGGAACACCATCTCCATCTAGAGTAATTTCTTTTTCTAGAAAATCTTCTCCATTTAGAGTAATTTCTTTTTCTAGAAAATCTTCGCCATCTAGAATAATTGCTTTTTCTAGAAAATCTTCGCCATCTAGAGTAATTTATCTTTCTAGAACACCTTCTCCCTCTAGAGCAATTTCTCTGTCTAGAATACCTTCTCCCTTTAGAGAATTTCCTCTTTCTAGAACACCCTCTCCCTCTAGAGAATTTCCTCTTTCTAGAACACCCTCTCCATCTAAAGTAATTTCTCCTTCTGGAACACCATCTCCACCTAGAGTAATTTCTTTTTCTAGAAAATCTTCTCCATCTAGAGTAATTTCTTTTTCTAGAAAATCTTCGCCATCTAGAGTAATTTCTCTTTCTGGAACACCTTCTCCATCTAGAGTATTTACTCTTTCTAGAACATCTTCTCCGTCTAGTGTATTTTCACCTACTAATTTTGTATATGAAGAGTTAAAAAATCCAATCGAAGCCCAATCTAAAAATTCCGAATATTTATATATACCCCTTTCTCCGTCCAATCAGCCTTCGACATCTATATCACTTTATCCGTCTAAAATAGCTTTAGACATTAAAGCTACCACTATTCAAGAAGATTCTATGGCAAGGGAAGGTTTTAAAAATTTTGGTAAATATTTAACTACTGATGAATTAATGTCTTTATTCTTGCATCCTATAAAAGTATTAAATTTAATACCTACTGGGGTAAAAAATAATAAAGTTTTTGTAATTAATAATCAATTTAATATATTAAAAAATGTTGGCTAAAAATCAGTCTTTGAGGATGATTGCGGAGCTTGGACTGGAAAGCTAAGAGGATCGAATCAAAGAAATAAATTCTCTTCTTTATTTACTAATTTATCTCAATCAATTCATCATAACTTAATTCTTTCTTATCTTCTCCAATTCTTTACCTAAGCTACTATAAAGTTTAGCAAGTACCATTATAAATCATTTATTTATCTTTTATTTCAATTATTTATTTCCTTTAACAATTTATTTTTTCTATATATTAATCTTATTAACTTAATTTAAACAAAATAATATAAATCAACATTTAATATAATTACAACTTCTTTCTTAAACAAAATTTAACTTTAATCCTCTCTTAAAACTCAATTTCATGGATATTTTCTTATTCATCATTTCTCTTGTCTGCTTTTTGCTTTTTCAATTTTCCAAGTATCGTCTGCTTATTTTTTCCCCATTTTTTTTCTATTTCAAAATTCAAATTTATCTTACATTTTACTTTAAAATTTATATTATGTCAATTTTCAAAAATCTAACAATCTACTCCTACAACATTCCTGGCCTACTTTCAAAAACAACTATACTTAGGAAACTCCTTGATCAATATGATATTAACATTATTTTAACACAAGAATCTCTTATTACTAATAATATAAAAAAAAAAAGAAAAAACAAAACAAAAAAGAGAAAACAAAACAAAAAAATTAATAAATTACAAATTACAAAAACTAATTCTTCTTCCTCTTTACTCCTTAATTACCCCCCCCCCTCCCCTTTTTTCTAATACATATTCCTATCTTATCTTTTATAATAAATAAACATTATTTACAATGTGGATCCTGGCTTATCCACGAGTGGTACCCGTCATCCCACTCAAATTAAACGGGACCCTGACAGTAGGGTAAATTACTGTCAACTTTGTGGATCCTGGCTTATCCACGAGTGGTACCTGTCATCCCACTCAAATTAAACAGGACCCAGACAGTAGGGTAAATTTTCTGCCAAACAGTGAATGCAAATTCACTGCACTGGAGACACCCTCTATGGGGTGGTGGAGTGCCCACTTAATTGTGGGATGTCTCCCCAGTGTATAATATGATATGATATGTATCTTTTTTTTTGAAAAATTTAACACATTTTTATTTAAAAGATTACAGATGACAATAATTAATTTTCTCACACTATTAAGCATTAATTTATTTTATGAATAGGTAGGTTTTTTGCACTGAGTCCCATATCTAGTCTGGACAATAGCTAATTTGTAGTCTAATTTGTTATATATTAATTTGACCCTATGATACTTTAACAAAAGTTTAATAACTAAAAACTTTAAATGTTGATAACTCCAAACTGGAAAATTTTTTCAAGTATTTTTTAAATAGTCAAAAATACTAAGCATATAGTATATAAATTAAAATTTTATAATTTTTATTGATTTAGGCAGTATTTTAAATAGGCCGTTTATAAAATAATTTGCTCAATAACTATTTTTCCTTAAATATAATTAATTCTCTCTTTAAATTACTTAATATTTGGAGAAGAAATACTGATCCCTTTGATTCACTTAATTTGGCATCATCCTTAACTATATTTATTTTAAATGCTTATGATATCAATATTAATTTATTGGACTATCCATCATTTAGTCCATATCTCAAATATATTAATAAAATAATTAGGTGACTTAATTGGTTGTCAGGAGAGTGAGCTGTTAATTTCTCTTGATATTTTATTTAATGAATTTTCTGATATAAAATTTGAGTGTTTATGATTATTTTTTGAATGAATATTTTATTTAGCATATAATATATGGGTAGTTGGATATAAATGGTGCAGGGTAAGGATATTATATCTATTTTAATAAATATTTATTATATTTATATTAATTTAATATTAGATTCCATATGGAAATATTTTTAGAATTGTATCATCATGCATATACGCTGTATGACTTATTAATATGCATCCCGCCATACCTAAAAATTTTGGATGCAAAAAAATATATAATATGCAGTAACTATCCCATTATTCCTAAATCATACATCAATGAATATCAAACCAATCATATATTGTCAGTTAATTTTTTAAAATTGGAAATGGATATTCAATATTTATTGGATCATTTTGAATATCAAATGTTAGAAACATTTTATTGTTACACAGCATCTCATTTGTGGATTACAATTTTTAAAGATAATAACAAATTAAACCAAAGTGATTTATATGGAATGTTAAGTTTAATTAAAACAAATTGTGATATATTTTATTTTGTATCTTCTATTGAAAAACTTAATATTCACTTTAAAAATGGTTATTTTGTTAAAATTTACGAAATGGAAACTTTGAATATACATTTAAAACAATTTAATATAGGAAAACTTAAAAATTTGAGAAACATATTTTGCAGTGATAAAGAAATACTTGAAGTTCAAAATAAATATTTTATTCACGTGAATCATATTATTTTGAATACAAACACTAATTTCGGAAGACATGTTTTCCCAAAAACACATATTTTATCAAAATGCAATAACTGCTCAAATATGCAAAATTTGATTAAAGATTTTATGGAATTATTATTTACATTGCCTTTCATTGACTCTAATCGGAAGAGATATCCTAGAGAATTATCCCCACTTAATAAGGAATATATTGAAGTTTTGATAGAAAATCCTTTCTACTATGGTGTTATAAAAAAATTAATCATCAATCATAATGTTTGCAATTATCGTAAATTAGTTAACAAAAACTGTCCTGCGATTTATGGATGTCAACAAAATGCATATATTAAATCAACATATAAATTTAAAAATTATTTGAATTATATTATACTCGAAAAATTTGGTCCCACCAAATATACAAGGAAGCACAAAGTATTCAATTTTTTGCAGAATGTTTTAAATAAATTTATACCAATTTCAATATGGAACTTTATTAATAAAGATAATTTTATGAAATGTATTAAAAAATTTTTTAAATTAACCAAAAATTCTTCTATTTCCTTTGATATTTTTTGGGAATGTTTGCTATTTAATCAGCGAAAACCTATTGAATATATTTTTTGGTATCATTTTTGGTATTGGGTTATCAGTTATTACTTAATAACAATAATAAAAAAATAATTTTTTGTTACTGACATCACTCACAACAAAAAATTAATTTATTATCGTTTTTCTGTATGGGAATTTTTTCATAATCAACAATTAAAGATATTACTGGCTAAAAATATATTTATCAAGCAAAGCATTACAAATCTATACCCTTTAAATAAATTTCGTTTTTCTCCTAAATTCAATGGAACACGAACTATTATCAATACCAAGCAAAACTTTAGAAAGAATTATAGATGGTTATTTCCATTTATGACTTATATATGTAATCTTGATAATTATAAAGGTTATGGCGTCAACTCTAGGATGATACACACAAAATGGTTCGATTTTTTGAATCATTGCTCGAAAGAATATACAAGTGAATATAAAAAAATGAAATTATATTTTATCAATGCTGACTTAAACAAATGTTATGATAATATAGATGTTCAAAAACTTTATTCTATATTAATAGAGTTGATAATTCAGTTGTCCCCTCCATTTTATTATTGCTCCTATTATGAAATAAAAAAACAGCATTCAAAAAAATTCAGTAATGACGGGTATGTCATACATAACACCAGAGAGGCCAAGATTAATAAAAATCTTAAATTTTTATTTTCTCGAACTAAACAAGATGCATTAGAAGATATATCCGATTCAAATTCAAAATTTTTTACGAATAATTGTAGTAATGAAATAAAATATAATTTGATTTATATTAGAAAGCAATCGGAAATCAAGACTTTACAATTAAACACGATTTTACAGGCTGTATCATTACACGTATTTCATAAATATATTAAAGAAAATTTTAGTTCCCCGAGAAAGATCTACAGAATATATAAACTATCAAAAGGTATTCCTCAGGGGTCTTCGTTATCTTCATTATTTTGCGATATGTATTTAGGTCACATGGAAAAATTGTTATTTAA
Source organism: Gordionus sp. m RMFG-2023 (assembly GCF_954871325.1). Classification (NCBI taxonomy): domain Eukaryota; kingdom Metazoa; phylum Nematomorpha; class Gordioida; order Chordodea; family Parachordodidae; genus Gordionus; species Gordionus sp. m RMFG-2023. The sequence continues at coordinate 22,590,012 of NC_088775.1, forward strand.
ATCGATTTTTAATTCAAAACAATGTTTTATAGTGCGCAATGTCGATGATTATTTTTTTATAACTCCCCTTTATATTGATGCTAATCGATTTTTAGAACTACTCCATAGTGGAGTTGCCGAATGTAGCCTTAAAATAAATACAAATAAATTAAATCACAACCTCTATCTGAACGCAGATCAAATTAGTTGGTGTGGATACGACTTTAATACTGAATATCCATTTCGCGTTAATTTAAATCTTATTAAGTACTACAATATGAAAGTTGAAGATACTATTATATTTAATTCAGAGTATGGGCAAACACTTTTTTCTATAATCCATCGGAAGATTTATTATTTTTTTAAATCTATGTCGAATAATATAATTCTATATGAGATTTTACCATATAATATGCGGGATCTTGATCAAGATTTTTTGCAACTATCTTATTTAAATATATTCTATTTATATTTATTATTCGCCTTAAAATTTCACACTTTATTTACATCTTTTTTTCAAATTTATAATAAATTTATCATTAAAACAAATGATTTGGTATTTAATAATATTATTCAACTGATATATAATTGTATTGATATGCTCTTAACTCATTTATTAAAAATAAAAATAAATTATAGGATTTTTTGGAACAATGGCTTTAATGATATTACCAATTTAAACAATATTTACTCTTTGACAATCATTACTTTTTTGGCATTTTATATAAAGTTTAAATCTCATTCTAACATTTATGGTAATTTATTATCTTTTTTTGAATCCAATATATTTTGTTATCTAAATTACCTTTGCCCCAGTGATATAAATTATATAAAAAATGCCATCCAAATTGGAAAAAAATAAAACTTATTTTTTAAAAATATATAATCCTTATTATGTGAAATTTAAATAATAAAATTTTAATCAGAAGTAATTTTATATTAATTATTACTAGGAAAATGATTTACAATATTTTCATTATATTAAATTTATTTTTTATAATACACAATAAATAATCATAATATCGTATTATTTGTAAAAGTTTTAATAACAAGAATTCTTTCTACTCATAAATTGCCCTCTTACTTATTTATTGAGAGTTGTAGACATAAATTACAGTTTCCTAAAATTTTAAGTATTGACTCTATTTACTATCACCAAATATTCGGTCACTGACAAGTTATTTGTATGCATTTTATAATTTATCAAGAGATTTTTTAAAAATTAAAATTGTAAAAGATTACACTATAATGTTTTAAAGTACAAGGTTAGCCAAATTGAAGTGGTCATAGTCTTATAATCATAATGGTATGTATTTTTATTATTTTAAAGGTTAATGTAATCATCGGTTATGTTTATTTGTTTATTTTTGTAAAAAAGAAAAATATCGAAAAGAATATATTTACGATATACACGTTCCAATTCAAAGGGTACCTTTTTTGTTTAAGTCTAAATATAATTTAATCAAATTTTATAGATTGAGAAAAAGATAAATTATTAATTTTTTCTGCAAATTTCACTATCAACAGGATCCACTATGCACATTCAAAGTTGGACAAACAAAATTCGAAGTTTTCAACATGTAAAAATTAATTTTTTATTAAACTATATTTGAACAAGCGATATTTAAAAAATTGGTGTGAGTTTAACTAATATGATAAACATTACGAAGCCAAAAGTTTTTTGATGGAATTTTTTAACAGAAACTGGTCTGTCACAGCCTTAAATCGATTGATTGAAAAAATTGACGTTACTTGATCAACAGAAAGGTGGTATGGTGGTGGTAGACCATGCACAGCTAGTACTATGGAAAATATTGATTCTGTTGAAACTGTTATTGAACCAGACCGACCTGGTGCGCCGGATGAAAATTTTGATTTAAAATATTTTACCCTGGCAACTAGAAATGTGGCACAAAAGCATACTGGGGAAACCATATTATCAGAGATTGATAGTATTGAAGAGTTCCTTTTAAAAGTCAAAATAATACAAATGGTAACTGATTCTGGGGCCCATGTCAAGAAGCGAAAGATTGGGGGATTATGAGCATCATTTATGCTTATGGTATGGACTTCATAATTAGGTTACTGTTGATAGCATACAAAAAGATTGCCAGAATTGATTGCTGGATTAATACTCAATGCAAAAGGACTTCTTTATGTCCCAACTATATATTCATGGCAATTAATATTTTGCTAAATCTGAATTCTGATTTATTATATTTCATACTTTATATTTTGCTTGCTTTCCAAATTTATATTTTAATTTGTTATATTAAAAATCAATGGAATATGTTGTTTATGTGACTCTTATCTGAGTAAAAATGCAATTCCTTAATCTATTTCTGAGAATGAGAAAATACATAAATTTAAATTGGAGTGAGACAGGAAATAATTTAAGAAATGAATTAAACTATATTAACATTGTGTTAGAATAAAAAAAATTATTTTAAATAAATATCGCGCCGCCGAACGCCTATGAAAAAATTTAAAAAATTTCTGCCGCCGTCAATTGAGATATAGGCGCACAGGCCTATACACATACAGTAATGGGTTGGATTGGATAGTAGAAATTGGAGTGGCCAATAATTATTGGGACATTATCGAAACTAAGATTAAATATGATAAAGTGAGGAAGTTGCCAAGAGCATCCAGTATGGATCGAGAAAACAGGAAAAACGATATTAATGAAAATCAGATTCCGGATTGTTAAAGGGCGAGAGTCCGCGTAGAAAATAGAAATTATTAATGTTGAAACAAATCAGGGGTCACTAGAAGTTATAAGCAGAGTTGTACAAAAGATCTTCTTTGAAGATTTTTGAGCAAGATCTCGCTCGAAAATTTGTAGATCTTTTATTTAAAAATATTTTAGATCAAAGATCTTCATATTTTATAATGTTATAGTAAATTATTATTTTTTTGATATTATTTTTTGAAGTAAATGGATTAGTAAGCATGTTAAATAAAAATTATATAAAGATGCACCTAAAATTTTCATAATTGTTATTTTTTTAAAACTTTTTTTGACATATATGGGTAAAAATTTATATTAAAATTTCAATGAAGATGTAATTGTAATGTAAGTAACACAGAAAAGTGACAATTGTAATAATCGTTATTTTTTGACTTATTTGATTTATTGTGTCGTAAATAGGTTATAATTTTTATTATTAAGATGTAAAAATAAAATTTCAATGAATATGTACCATAGAAAAGTGACAATTGTCATAATCGTTATTTTTGAACTTTTTTAAGGCAAATGGGTAAAAATAGATATTGTTAACATGTTTGATTAAAATTCCTGTGAAGATGTACTACATGAAAGTGACAATTGTCATAATCGTTATTCTTAAACCTTTTTGAATTTTTTTAAGGCAAATGGATAAAAATAGATATTGTTAACATGTTAAATTAAAATTTCAGTGAAGATGCACTACAGGAAAGTGAGAATTTCATAATAGTTATTTTTAAACTTTTTTGAATTTTTCTTAAGGCAAATGGGTAAAAATAGATATTTTTAACATATTAAATTGAAATTTCAGTGAAGATGTACCACAGGAAAGTGACAATTGTCATAATCGTTATTTTTGAACTTTTTTGAATATTTTTAAGACAAATGGGTAAAAATAGATATTGTTAACGTATTAAATTAAAATTCAGCGAAGATGTCTATAGGAAAGTGACAATTGTCATAATCGTTATTTTTAAACTTTTTTGAATTTTTTTAAGGCAAATGGGTAAAATAGATATTGTTAACATGTTAAATTAAAATTTCAGTGTAGATGTACCACAGGAAAGTGACTATTGTCATAATCATTATTTTTGAATTTTTTTAAGATAAATGGGTAAAAATAGATATTGTTAACATATTAAATTAAAATTTCAGTGAAGATGTACTAAAGGAAAGTGACAATAGTCATAATCGGTTTTTTTGAACTTTTTTGATTTTTTTTTATATATAACATAGAAAACTGACAATTGTCATATGTAATATTTTTAAACTTTTTTAAAATTTAAACAAGGATAAAATAAAAATATTTTGAAAATTATTTATTATTTCAAAATTATTGAAAATATATATTGTTAACCAGGTTTGTTGTAACGTAATGGTATCACGTCATTACAGAGAAACTTTTACAGAGAAAATAATTATTGAGAATGTCATGATTTTACAGAGAATTATTTTATAGAGAATGATTTTATAGAGAATGATTTTATAGAGAATAATTTTATAGAGAATAATTTTACAGAGAATGATTTATTAGAGAATGATTTTTTAGACAATAATTTTATAGAGAATGATTTTACAGAGAATAATTTTATAGAGAATTATTTTATAAAGAATGTATTTTATAGAGAATTATTTTATAAAGAATGTATTTTATAGAGAATTATTTTATAAAAAGAGAATGTATTTTATAGAGAATTATTTTATAGAGAATTATTTTATAAAGAATTTTACTTAAAGATATGATTATTTTATAAAAAAATATATATAGTCATAGGAAAAAAAAGTTATAGTATTTTACATAATTTTAAATATAAGAATTACCTTATATAAGCGAGGTTTTCGATTATTAGATGAATTAATGGTAGAATAAAATTTTGACATGATTTATAAGGAATTTTACGAAATTTATTTTTAAAGATAAGTACAAAATAAAATAGATAGTGTTGTTAAAAGTTACTTTGGCAATGTAATGCAATTAGTTAAGTTAGTAGTTAAATTTTGGAAAATATAACAAGTTACAGTTAATAGTTTTCTTTTTTTAGATATAACTAGCCACTAGTTACAATTATTTTTAGTGGATAGTATTCAGGGCTAGTCGGATAGATTACGTTAAATCAAATATATTCATTGGCTAAGATTTAAATCATATAGTAAAAGAATGTTAAAAAAATTTACAAATTTAAATTTATTATTTGATTATATTTATTGAAATATATATATAAATTAAGTAACCAGTTACTTTTGCGCGGAAGCCTGTTACATATGTCTTAATGCATATAGCGCACGGGTAAAAAAATCTGCTAATTTGCAATGCATACAAAACCGGAACAAAATTTGCTATGTACATAAAAATGTTAATGTCACTGGCATATGTACCAATTGAGGATGTAATTCATGGATTCGGGGAATTATGTGCTTCTAAATTTTATCAAGAAAATAGGGATATCCCCCCCCCCCCCTTGATAGAATACTTTGAAGAGACGTGGATTGGAAAAATGATAGCGATAGACAGGAAGTCGCCTATATTTAGCATTTCTCTATGGAGTTGCTACGAATCGACACTATCTCGTGAACCGAATACAAATAATTCAGTAGAGGACTGGCATCGAAGTTTTTCGTCTCATATAAGTTCCCATCATCCAACGATCTGGAAATTTATAAAGAGTTGGTAATTATATTATATTATAAATTTTAGCATTTTAATTTTTAGCTCTCAAAGACGAAGATAGCCTGAATTGTTACAAATTGGAACAATATTCTTTAGGACTATTGGCTCCGCTGTCAAAGAAAGAATTCGCGAAAGATCCAAAAGGATTTTTCTAATTGTTGAAGATTTTTATTCAAGAACCATGCTGGATTATTTAAGGGCTTTATCCCATAATTTAAATTTAAATGTTTAATTTAATCATATAATTGTATTTTTTATATTGGTATATTATTTATACTATTTTTATTTGGATTTTTTATGAATAAAAATTTATTTGATTTTTCGAAATGAATATTGCTAAGCTCAGTTCAGTATATTATCAAGGTTTATCTTATAAAAACTTCATATAAAAATAGTATTAAACATATTCTTTAAGTCACATTGCCAAAGTAACTTTTAAAAACACTATATATTTTATTTTGTATTCTTATCTTTAAAAATAAATTTTGTAAAATTCCTTACAAATCATGTCAAAATTTGTTTATCTCTTAGTGAAAAATAACTTTTAACTTAAGAATGGATTATCGGTGTGTCCCATCTATAATTTTTTAGGAAGAATAATAATATAAGTAGAAATAAATTTTGCTGAAGATAAAAAAACTTATAAATGAAAATCTCTACATTAGTTTTGTCAAATTAAGTGGTTACCATTAACTAGCTACACTTTAGCTAAAAAATATTTATAACTAGTTACATTTACAAAATCGTAACTGTAGCTGGCTACATTTTTTAGAAAGTAACTGCCAAAAGTAACTAATTAAATAATAAATTTAATTTGTAAAATTTTTTTTTTATTCTTTTACTATATGATTTTCCTTACAAATCATGTCAAAATTTTGTTCTACCATTAATTCATCTAATATTCGAAAAACCTTGTGCAAAGATAAACAAATAATTTTCTGTACCGATTGTAATAATTCAAAAACTACCCAATTATTCTCTTATATAAGGTAATTCTAATATATAATATTATGTCAAATACTGTAATTTTCCTATGACTATATATAACATTTTTTATAAAATAATCATATTCTTAAATAAAATTCTTTATAAAATAATTCTCTATAAAATAATATTCTTTATAAAATAATGTTAAAAGTTTTAAGTAATATAAATTGTGAGTAAAACATGTTAGCCAAAATAAGGAAACCTGAGTTGACAGACGCTATTAGCTTTGAAACCAATAATTATAATATAAATATGGAAGGAAAGAGGAGGAATATTTGCATTAGAAATTAATAACATGATAAAATGTAATAAAACAAAAATTGCCTTATTAAAAAATATACCTGAGAAATTCATGAGAAAAGATATTATTAGAATATATATATTAATGATCTAGAAGTGAGGGCATGGCAACGAGCAATAGGTGGATATAGGGATAAAAGAGGGTTATATACCACAATACTATGCCATATGTATGATTCCATACAAATGGAGCGGAGATGGAAAAAGAATTGTGCGTGATGAGATTTTTCATCAGATCGTACAACGAATGGTTACCCCATTAGTTCATTGGGCAATGGAAGTTGCGCCTGTCTGGATTTAAGTGTGGTGGTTGGTGGAAGTTAAATACCCATTACCAAGGATTGAGGATATTGTAGCGAATTTAAACGGTACTAAATACTTTTCCAAGATAGATTTATTATGTGCATATTTACAGTTACCCATGAAAGAGTCTGCAACAAAGATGTTGACGATAACGACATTGAAAGTGTTAAACATTTTTCCAACTACCATTTGGGCAAAGTGTCTCAGCTCAGATTTTAACATGCTATGGCAGCCGTTTTCAAGGTATGGAAGGAGTTTTTTATTATATTTTAATAGCAGGAATAACAATTGAACAGCATAATCAAAGATTGGAGGAATTTATAAAAAGATCCGTGATAGTAAGAGCGAGTTGAGAAAAAGCGTCAATGAAGTCATATATTTCGAGGTAAGTTGGCAAACGACTTGACGATCAAATTCTGAAATTTATGTCAATATTTAATCTTCATCGATCCTAAATTATCCTCAAACCAGACACCAGCGAAATCAAAGTGTAGTAAGTTATAAGCCAAATAAGAAATATATAATTATTTTGGTAAAATTTATTAATAAACTATGTTCAATATTGTTTGAAGCTGATTGCCTCCTCCTTCTATGTTAAAACGAGTTTTACTAAATTATATAAAGTAGGGTTGTGCCGATATTAAACATTGGATCGGTACCGATATTTCGCGTTTTCCAAAAATATAGAATCGGACCGATACCTGTAAAAACCAATCCGATCTTTTTACTTTTCTTTTTTTTGTTATGTATATTTATTTTTCATTATAATATTTTCTAAAGAATTTTTTTTTAAAACAATGAAAATGCACAACACTCCCTAAATTTTATTTATTTTTTATAATAGATTTATAGTATTTTAAAAGTTTTATAAAAATAGAAAGGAACACCCAAAGTTTTATTTATAACTACCATATAGTTTTATGATTTGGATTGGTCGTTTATATTCTCTTCTTCAAGAATTGTTGATTTGGTAAGGCCTATAAATTTCTTCTTATTAGTCCATTCTATAAAACATTGTCTACTGTAATAAATAGATTTTGTATTAAAAAAATATTATTTTTAGATGTTTAATTATATATATGCTAGTTTATTTTGTATGCAAAATAATAAATGATAAAATATGAAATTCAGAATAATTGTTTAGAGTTGGCATTTTAAAAAAGTATAATATATTAATATAAAACCCGGCCGAAGGCCAGCAAATTGGGGGACATAGGGGCGAAGCCTCCCAGGAATTTTATTTTAATTGAGCCCCCTGAGATTGTTAAGGTTAGCGACGCCCCTGTGTAGATGACCTGCCATACTTGATAGAAATTAAGTAAAAGAATCTTTATATCTTGAAAGTATAACATATTTTTCATATTTAATCAAGTATTGCTTATATGGATTATGATTAACCCATTTGTTGAGTGATATCTGATTATTTTTCAAAATCAACAAAAGATTGGGTTTATATGAAACCCACTACTTTATAAATGCTAATTTTATATTTGTGTTCTTTATTTAGATTCTTCTTCTCCGTTTTATGGCGATTTCCAGGTTTACCCGGGTAGGCCAGTTTTCCCTCTGATTTTTCTTTTCCATTTTTGACGGTCCTGAGCATCAATACTTGTAAGATTCATGCTTCTCATATCCGCCGCTATTGGGTCTTCCTCTAGGTCTTGATCCTCCTACTTCCATCATTTTGCATCTCTTTACCCAGTCATCTCCTGTCATACGTTCCACATGCCCAAACCATCTTATTCTCGTCGCATTACCATACCAATCATTTCTATATCTAATCTTGCTCGCAATTCCTTGCTAGTTTTTCTCTCTCTCAGAGATACCTCACACATCCATCTGACCATCCTCATCTCTGTTCTTTCTAATTTGGCTTCGTGAGTCGCTTTTATTGCCCATGTTTCACCGCCATAAACTAAACAACTCCTCACACAGCTGTAAACTTTCCCCTTTAACTTAAGAGAAACTTTTTATTTGTAAGAATAGACGACATCTCTCTGAACTTCTTCCAAGCTTGTCTGATCCTTGCAACAACGGCAGAATCTACACCACCATCTGCGTTTAGCATATCACCTAAATAACAAAACTTATCCACTTTTTCTAGGGTTAACCCATTGCCAATATCCAGACCACCATTTTTTAGGTTATCACTATTATGTATCCCTTTCATGCATGTTCTACAAATAAAAGCCATTCTTTCTAATATCAAACTGCCTTTTTTCCATCTACATCTTTTATGTACCCATTTCTGGCATCTGGTGCATTGGATAGAATTTCTAGCAACTCCTTTCCCACATACACCACAAGGTCACTTTCCAGATTCCTCCATCTTTATATTTTCCCCACCATTCATGACCTTTGTTTTTGATGCATTCATTTTCAGACCCTTTGCTTCCATAGTCATCTTCCATTTACTAACTTTATCCCTCAATTCTCTCTCACTGTTTGCCATTAATACAAGGTTATCTGCATATAATATCTCCCAGGGAAGTCCTTTACGCATTTCTCTAGCCACCACATCCATTACTAAGATAATAATGGACTCAGCACGGATCCTTGATGAAGTCCTACCTTCACCTCAAAGCTGTCACTCACACCATAATCTGTCCGTACTGCTGTTTGTGCTCCAACATACATTGCCATCACTGCTATAACCAACCATTCCTCCACACCTGATTTTCTCAAGGCCCATCTAGTAACCTCACTCGGCACCCTGTCAAATACTTTCTTCAAGTCAACAAACGCTTAATACAGTTTCTTTTCCTTCGCAAGATACTTCTCCTGAATATGTCTCACCACAAAAATTGCATCTGTCGTGCCTTTTCCCGATGTAAAACCAAACTGCATTTCATCAATTTTAATTTGTTCCCTTAACCGCTTCTCTAACTCTCTCAAATACTTTCATTGCATGTTCCAAGAGTTTAATAGCTCTGTAAGACCCGCAATCTAAAGGATCACCTTTCCCCATATATACTGGGATAATTATACTTCTTCGCCAGTCCTCGGGAATAGTACCTTCTGTGACAATTTGATTGGCTAAATTCATTAACCATTCAATCCCTAAATCTCAGAACCTTTAAACATCTCTGACATCACCATCGTTAAACCCGATGCCTTCCCTTTTTTCATCTTTTTCACTGCTCTCTTTATCTCGTCCTTGCCAAATTTACACCCTGGACCTTCTACCTTTGCACAACTAATATTATTATCCCCTTCATTTTCTTCATTCAAAAATGTAAAACTTCCAGGTGTTCTTAATACCACTACAATCAATCGCCATTTTTCCTTCCATATTTTTCAAACACTTTACACCTATCACATCCTGCCTCTTTTTTGAAATCTGTTTTGCCATTCGAACCATATTTCCAATTCCATCAGCGCATTCTATTTCTTTAGTAAACTCATGTCTTTTTTCTTCTTGAGCCTTCGCTATTAATTTCTTAGCATTTCTTTTAGCCATCTTGTAAATATCATTATCACTATTTTCTTTGCTATTATACCATACTTTGAAACACCTCCGTTTCTCATCCACGGCTTTCGCTACCTCCGGGTTCCACCACCAAGTTTCCTTATGTCTAGGCGGCCCTTTTGTCCATCCACATACCTCCTCAGTTGTCATTACCCAGGCTTTCTTCATGGCTTCCCACTTGTCATTCACCCCAAATGCTTGTGCCACCTCTGCTTTCCTAATCGCCAATGCCATATTGAATTGACGTCTAGCACTCTCCTCCTTCAATTTCTTTTCTTTTAGTGACCCTGGCACCTTTAAGAGTGAGATCTCCTACAACTAGTCGATGCTGATTTATACATTCCTCTCCCGGTATCACTTTCACGTTTTTACATGCAATCATATCCATAGCATCACTAAAATCTAAAATCCTCTCTCCTTCCAAATTTCTCATGCCGTAACTGAACCCTCCATGTAGTGTTGTTAAAAAGTCGAGTTCACCCGACTACGACTACGAGTCGAAGTCGCAATAACTAGACTCAAAACTCAAGTCGAGTTATTCGATTAGTCGACTCATTTTTACGACTCGAGTTCCGAACTTGAGTAGTGAACTCGAGTTTTTATCTTGATGAACTTGAGTTTTGATCTTGAGTCATGAACTTGAGTCATGAACTCGAGTTATGAACTTGAGTCGTGAACTAGTCATAAACTTGAGTCGTGAACTCAACAGGTTATCTTAAATTTTATGAAACTCGATTACTTATATTAGTATTGTTAATTGTTTGGTTGTGTAATACCCAGACCTGGCGCTTGGCTCTAAAATTAGACTAAATCTGCTATGAGCACGAGGCCCATGTATCTTAAGTTATTTCTTATTGAACTTATTAGTTAAATATATGGTTATTTATTACAGATAAATCGATAGATAATTAAAAGACCTATTGAATATGCAACAATTAAAGCGCCACTTTTTGAGTGAAGCTATTTCTACGTAAACGGAAATTTTAATAACATAAATAGAAAAAATAATTCCTAAAATTATATTTTGAAATAAAGAGGTTGCTCGTTGCATAAACTCCTTCCTACAAATTTTTTTTTTATTTATTTGATTTTTTCATTGTAATTATAAAATTTAACTCATATGATTTATAAAGATTTAAATAAATAAAATAAAAATAATTTCAAAGCGGAGTTGAAAAAATAAAATAAATAAAACAATGAATTAGATGCAAAAAAAATTTAAAAAATCCCCCACTCCTTAATTAGGTACCAGATAGGCGATTTGGTTTTTTATTTTATTATAAAATTAATTTCTTTTTTTTATTTAAGATTTTTTGAAATATTAAATAATTTTTTATAAAAAAATGTATAATATTGCCTACAAATTTTTAAAGGAGATGGAAATGGAAGTTAAATTTAGGGGAAATGTTACTAGAAACCTCTTTATTTCCAAACAGGATTAATTTTAGGAAATGATTTTTTTCCATTCACGTTATCAAAATTTCCGTTAAAAAGAATTTTAAAATCTTAAAACTTAATTTGGTAATCTAGCAGATATTTTTCTCTTAATATTGTACAAAGTTAAAAATAAAATGTTAAGATCCAGACATGCCCATTAAGTGCAATGCTAAAAAAAAATTTAACAAATATGAGTAACCATATTTATTTTTTATTCCCGGTCAAATTAATATACATAATATAAAGGTAGTTTAAACTATATTTATTTGATACCCATCCATTATCATATCAATATTTGATTTTGATAAAATTATCCTTGACCTATGTAGAAATAACTTCACTCATTGAGAAGTGGTGCTTTACTTTTTGCCTATTCAATAGGTATTTTAATTATCAATCGATTTATCTCTAATAAACATATATTTATATACTATAATAAGTTCAATAAGAAATAACTATTAAAATATATGGGCCTGAACCACGGATCTGTTATCGGGGTTCGTGCTCATAGCAGATTTTTAGAGCCAACCAACCAATTAACAACACTATGTAAGTAATCAAGTTTCATAAAATTTAAGATAACCTTTGAGTTCACGATTCAAATTCATAACTCGAGTTCACCATAACTCGAGTTCACGACTCAAGTTTATGACTAGTTCACGACTCAAGTTTAGTCTGGATCTTAACATTTTTTTTTAACTTTGTACAATATTAAGAGAAAAATATTTGCTAGATTACCAAATTAAGTTTTAAGATTTTTAAATTTTTTTTAACGGAAATTTTGATAACATGAATGAAAAAAATCAATTCTAAAATTAATCCTGTTTGGAAATAAAGTGGTTTCTAGTAACATTTCCCAAAACCGTTTGAAAAAAACGTTATATATGGAAATTATCTCATATAATTTTGCCTAAGCTCTTCCTGATTTAAATTGAGGTAATTAAGAGACAAATTCTGAGGATTAAAATGTTTAATTGATATATTTTTTTAAAAACCAAGAATTTATGAACCCCAAAATATTTTTCTTCTCAAAAAATTGTGTCCTGACCTTCGGTATATCGTGTATGCCTTATTCACAAAAATTTATATACATTTTAAGAATTTTAGTAATTTATTAATTTCTTCAAAACAGTAATTAGTTCGAACCAGGGCCTGTCTATTATAATAAATTATAACTAATATTTTTATTTTATTTATTTAAATCTTTATAAATCATATGAGTTAAATTTTATAATTACAATAAAAAAATCGAATAAATAAAAATATTTAGATATAAAAAAATATTTTAATATAAAAAAATATCGTCAGTTCAATCTACATTTGCCAAATCTTTTTCTTCAGGAAAGCTTCAAAATAAATATAAAGATATATTGAAAGAATTAAAAAAATCATTAAATTTTACCAATTTTTTAAGAGAGGGCAAGTAAAAGTCTTGTTTAAAATTTACAAAAACATTATTCGGACTAATTATATATGTTAATATGAATTTTATCACAATACAAACATTTGCGCTTAGAATTATTAGTGTCTATAAAGTAATCTTTTATAGAGGTAAAAGAATTGCCTTGCTCTTGTTCCATATCTGCCTCGTCCATAAAATTTTTTTTTATAAAAATAAAATAATTTTATACTAAATATCTGGTTAGTCCTTTTGGGAGGCTCATTTCATTATTCTTTTTTCTTATTTTTTGATGTTTTTTTTAATGTTATTTATTTTTCGATTTGATGAAATAAAACTACTTTTCATCTAAATATTTAGCCCCCCCCCTAAATTTAATTTTTTATTTCCATCCATCTCCTTTAAAAATTTGTAGGCAATATTATACATTTTTTTATAAAAAATTATTTAATATTTTAAAAAATCTTAAATAAAAAAAAAAGAAATTAATTTTATAATAAAATACAAAACCAAATCGCCTATCTGGCACCTAATTAAGGAGTGGGGGATTTTTTGAATTTTTTTGCATCTAATTCATTGTTAAAAACGTGAAGTTGGCAGAACGACTTGAGGTGCAATTAACAAAAATTTTGCCATTATTTAGAGCCTTAATTGCACATAATTGCACTTCTATCCGGACATCAGCAGAATGAACCGTTCGTGAGTTATGAGCAAAAAAAGGAAAGTGTGAAATTTTGATGCTGGCAGAACGACTTGAGATTAACAAAGGTTACGCCATTATTTAGAGTCTTAATTGCACCTAATTGCACTTCTATCCGGACATCAGCAGAATGAACCGTTCGTGAGTTATGAGCAAAATAAGAAAGTGTTGGCACTTTGCCAAAAGCGAAAATAAAAGAGATCCTTTTTTGAAACTTAACAATAATGTAGTATTTGATTTACTCTTTAATATTCTCAAACCCGAATATCCGTATGTATAACCGTAACCGAGCTATTTTTTCAACTCCGCTTTGAAATTATTTTTATTTTATTTATTTAAATCTTTATAAATCATATGAGTTAAATTTTATAATTACAATGAAAAAATCAAATAAATAAAAATTTTTTTGTAGGAATTAGTTTATGCTACGAGCAACCTCTTTATTTCAAAATATAATTTTAGGAATTATTTTTTCTATTCATGTTATTAAAATTTCCGTTTACGTAGAAATAGCTTCACTCAAAAAGTGGCGCTTTAATTGTTGCATATTCAATAGACCTGTAATAAATAACCATATATTTAACTAATAAGTTCAATAAGAAATAACTTAAGATACATGGGCCTCGTGCTCATAGCAGATTTAGTCTAATTTTAGAGCCAAGCGCCAGGTCTGGGTATTACTAGTGTTGTTAAATGGCTGAGCCAAGCCGGCTTAGCCGAAAACTCAGCCAGTTTCTGAGCCAAAAATTTGGCTCAGGCTCAAGCCGGCTCATTGAGCCGGCTGGCTTAAGCCGATGGCTCAAGCCGATAGCTCAAGCCGATAGCTCAAGCCGATGGCTCAAGCCGATAGCTCAAGCCGATAGCTCAGCCAAGCCGATGGCTCAAGCCGATGGCTCAAGCCGATAGCTCAAGCCGATAGCTCAAGCCGATGGCTCAAGACGATGGCTCAAGCCGATGGCTCAAGCCGATAGCTCAAGCCGATGGCTCAAGACGATGGCTCAAGCCGATAGCTCAAGACGATGGCTCAAGCCGATGGCTCAAGCCGATAGCTCAAGCCGATGGCTCAAGCCGATAGCTCAAGCCGATGGCTCAAGCCGATAGCTCAAGCCGATGGCTCAAGCCCATAGCTCAAGCCGATGGCTCAAGCCGATAGCTCAAGCCGATGGCTCAAGCCGATAGCTCAAGACGATGGCTCAAGCCGATAGCTCAAGACGATGGCTCAAGCCGATAGCTCAAGCCGATGGCTCAAGCCGATAGCTCAAGCCGATGGCTCAAGCCGATAGCTCAAGCCGATGGCTCAAGCCGATAGCTCAAGCCGATAGCTCAAGCCGATAGCTCAAGCCGATAGCTCAAGCCGATAGCTCAAGCCGATGGCTCAAGCCGATAACTCTACCCGATGGCTCAAGCCGATAGCTATAGCCGATGGCTCAAACCGATTCAAGACTAATCCGGCTAGCCGTTTAACAACGCTAACAAATAAATAAATTTCGAATCAAGGGTCGGCTTGAGCTAAGTCATGAGCTCACTCGAGCTAAATTTGACTCAAAAGGCCGGCTTAAGTCAATTTTAGACTCAAAAACTAGATGAGTTTTCAGCCGTTTACCAATATTAATCTTAAATAAATTTCGGCTTGAGCCAAAATGAAGATCATAATAACAATTAAAAAAGGTCTACGACACTTATTTCATCGGTATAGCAAACTTTTGTTTTTTTTCTACCGAAGTATAAAATATGATATTGCACGAAGTATATTAAAGATCTGCAAGAGTAGACCCGGCCAGTACCTGGTCCGAACGGGCTTCGGCTTATATTTAAAAAAAAATCAGATTCGGGCTGGGACAGGCATAATATTTTTTTAAAAATTCGGGCCTGGTGGTGCTCAGTCAGGCCTGATAAATTTTTTTATCTAAATTTATCAATTTTATGTGATTTTGTTTCTAGAAGGAACAAAGGTTTGGACATCTATTAGCGAAATCATGAGGCTTAGCAAATATTTTTCCGGCTAAAATATTGAGTTTTTTATAAATCGGCTCAAAACGAGCCGTTTAACAACACTATATTTATAATAAATCAGGCCAAGCTGGTAAATTTTTTATTAAATAATTTCGGGTTCGTGCCAGGTCGGCCAAATTTTATTAAAAAAAATTAGGGCTAGGCCGGGTTTCAAAAATAAGGCCGGATGCAGATCACTAAACTATATTCTAATTCCTGATGATATTAAATGTTAATTTAGACAAAACTCATTCACAAGTTTAATCATACACAAGTATTCATTTAAAAAAATTTTATATTTATTTTAAAAAAAATAAATAACATAAAAAAATAATATACCACCCGAGACGAGATTGGCAGCATCCGGAAATTTTAAATCATTAATTTTATTTGTTTGAATTGAAATAAAGTTATATTTTTTATATTTTTTTATTTATTATAATATAATAATATTAAATTTTTTACAATTATTATTTAATATTATTATAAAATAAAATCCATGCTTTTTTAGTTTATGTAAAAAAAAGTAAATAAATTCATTTATTTTTTAAAAAAAGTAGGAGATATGGATTATTTATCATTTGACGATTCCTCACTTACAGGGATAGAGGTAAGGTCAATTATATAATATGTGCTTATTTTTTAGTTTTTCTTTAAAAGTAGTTAGAGTTACATAATTTTGTTAAAATTTGTAATCTTAAACGAGATACATAGTCTTTGGTTAATTAAAATAATTTTGACTTCATTAAGAGAAGTATATTTGAATCTGCATATTATTTATTAAATCATAGCAATTCAATTTAATTTAGGTTTATGGCAATATGCTAATTGGCTCAGCAGTGAATTTAATTTTTTGTTAAATTTTGCGCTAGATTAAAAGTTTAATTTTTCCTTGTTCAATGGTTTCTTTATTTTAATGATGTCTCATTTTCTATTTAATTCCTAATAATATAATTAATTTTTATTATTTTTGGTTAATTTGTAAAACTAATTTGTTCAGAAAAGTCCGACCCAATATATAAATATTTTTTCCGCCCAGCCCGATTTTATATAAATTGAAAATTTTTTTATTGGAAAAAATTTATTAAATGAAAAATATTAGTGCTTTGTTTCTTGAAATATTTTTAAAATATATATCTTAATTTAACACAACTTAATGATAATAAGCCAAGCTCGGCCCATTTTTTTAAAAATATATCCTATCCGGAATGAGTTTTTTAATTTATTTCGAAAAGTCCGACCCGAAATATAAATAATCTTTCCGCCCAGCCAGATTTTATATAAATTGAAAATTTTTTTATTGGAAAAAATTTATTAAATGAAAAATATTAGTGCTTTGTTTCTTGAAATATTTTTATATAGATCTTAATTTGAAAATGACAAATATCCCGCCAATGCATACCTTTAAGATATATTCCTTATAGTAATTTATTTAAATAGTAAAAAAACTTGAAATTTATATTTATATCTATTTTTTTAATATATAGACGCAGCCTATGTCCAGTCCAATCATGGAAATTCAAGAAGAAGGATATAAAACTTCTAGATCAGAGAACAGCGTCATTATCAAAAATAATTTTAAAGATACTCCTAAGAAGTCAAGACGTAAATGTAAATTTTGTGATAAGTTCTACCTGTCTACTACAGCTTCCAGTAATTTAAATAACCACCTAAAAAGATGTCATCCCAATATATTACAAAATGTTAGTCTACAATTGAGTGATTCTAGTTCTACATCATTAATTGGAGTTAGAAAACTTTCAGCTAATGAAAATCTTAATCTAAATAAATTAATTTTAAAGTATCACATTGATCAAAATGTACCTATTAATGGATTCGATAGTGAATCATTTAAAGATATATTTAAATATATCAATAAATATTCAAAGATTTGGTGTCGACAGACCGCATCCAAATATTTATCGAACATATATACAATAGCTAAAAATGAAATGATTTCTAAGCTTAATAATGTTAACAGCCAAATTTCTATAACCACAGATATGTGGACTGGAATAAATTCCACTTCATATATGGCTCTTACGATCCATTATATAGATAATGAATGGATATCCAAAAATTATTTACTAGATTTTATCGAGGTACCTCACCCCCACACGGGTGAGGATATTTGCTCAGTTATAATTGAATCTCTTAAAAAATTTCAAATTCCTAAAAAAATATCATCAATAACCCATGATAATGCCTCAAATATTTTATCAGCATCTGAATATATCAAAAAATATTATTTAAAAAATTATAACAAAGATTTTTACATCAATCGATGCTTAGCACATACTATAAATATAATAGTCAAAGAAGGATTAGATTCATATTCTTCCCTCCTCCAAAATATAGATATTTTAGTTAAAAAATTGCACAGAAGTCCCAAACTCATGCAGGAGTACATGAGGATTAGTGGTGGCACAAAAATCCCAAATGATGTGGCCACCAGATGGAACAGTAGATATTTAATGATTAAATCAATCAATAAGGTATTAATATTAAATATTTTACTTTTTAATAATTTTTAATATTTATAGAATATAGATGCTGTCATAGAGTTTGGCACAAAATTCTTGGAAGATTTTCATTTAAATAATGAAGAATGTAAATTTTTAAAAGAATTAGAAAGTTTTTTATTTCCATTTTACAAGATTACTTGTGAAGTAAGTTCGGAAACCTATACTACTGTAGGTTTATCATTATTGTATATTAATACAATAATGACATCACTTGAGCGAACCATCGCATCTAATGCAAGTGATGGGATAAAAGAGGCTGCTGTAAAAATGAAGAATAAATGTAAAATTTATTCAGATTATATGAATACATTTGAAAATTATGTATGCTCTTTCCTTGACCCAAGGATTAAAAAAAAATATATACCAACTTACATCAATAAAATTGAGTATTTTGATAAATTTAAAATTTTATATAACAAATATCTGCCCGGCACATACAATGTTTATGAATATAACGACGAAGAAAATCCAGCGAATTTGATGTCGGTATCCATATTTAACGACCTCAGAAAGTAAATATAGCAATTTATTATATTTAATCATATATTTTTATAATTCGTTTTAAGGCAAGCTTATGATTATCCAGAGCCGTCAAAAGAAGAAATTGACGATTATATTGGAGAACCGGTTTTCACTTTTCTATAATAAACTTTCACTGAAATATTAATTTAACATGTTTACAAAACATATTTTTACCCATTTACTTTAAAAAAACTTAAAAAAGTTTAAAAATAACGATTATGACAATTGTCACCTTTCTATGGTACATCTTCACTGAAATTTTATTTTAACATCTTTATAATATATATTTTTACCTATTTACTTTAAAAAAACTCAAAAAAGTTCAAAAATAACGATTATGACAATTGTCACTTTTCTATGGTACATCTTCACTGAAATTTTAATTTATCTTATTTACAATATATATTTTTACCTATTTACTTTAAAAAAATTCAAAAAAGTTCAAAAATAACGATTATGACAACAATTGTCACTTTTATAAGTTACATCTTCATTGAATTTATAATTTAACCTCTTTACAATATAAATATGTCAAAAAGTTTCAAAAATGTATAAAAAACGAATATGACAATTGTCACATTAAAATATTTTCCTTTAAAAATACATATAAAATAACATAAAAAAGTTTAATATAAATATTTTTAAAAATTATTTAACCACCTCTTTAAATATACAAAAAAATAGATAGTTTTACAAAGATGATTAAAAAAAAACATAAAAGATTTCACCTCAAAGATTGTTTATTTATAAGAAAATTCTCCAAAATATTGCTCAAATGAAAATTTAAAATTCTTATTATTTTTGAACTTCATAAAAATTTTTTGCTTAAAAATTTGGGCGCGTGAAAATCACTAATAAATTGTAACAAAAAAAAATAATATTACAATACAACAATAGCAGCATATTGTTTATTAAAAATACATCAAATCAATAAACTATTTTCATAATATATAAATTAGTTTAAAAAAAATAAATATATATTATATTGTTTTTTAACATTAAATAAATAAATTTTGGCTTAAAATAAGACTCGAGCCAACTCTTGAGCCGGCTTGAGCCAACTCCTAAGCCGGCTTGAGCCAACTCCTGAGCCGGCTTGAGCCAACTCCTAAGCCGGCTTGAGCCAACTCCTGAGCCGGCTTGAGCCAACTCCTGAGCCGGCTTGAGCCAACTTCTGAGCCGGCTTGAGCCTAAGCCAATTTTTCGGCTCCGGCCTCGAGGTCGGAGCCGTAAAAACTCGGCTTTTTAACAACACTAGGTATTACACAACCAAACAATTAACAATACTAATATAAGTAATCGAGTTTCATAAAATTTAAGATAACCTGTTGAGTTCACGACTCAAGTTTATGACTAGTTCACGACTCAAGTTCATAACTCGAGTTCATGACTCAAGATCAAAACTCAAGTTCATGACTCAAGATCAAAACTCAAGTTCATCAAGATAAAAACTCAAGTTCATGACTCAAGATCAAAACTCAAGTTCGAACTTGAGTCGCGACTAGAGTTAACGACTCAAGTTCGGAACTCGAGTCGCGACTAGAGTTCACGACTCAAGTTCGGAACTCGAGTCGTAAAAATGAGTCGACTAATCGACTAAAAACTCGATTTGAGTCGTAGTTAAGCCGACTCGGATGAGTCGTTTAACAACACTACCTCCATGTACTCCTTCATAACTCCATTCAGATCACCAGCCAGGATAATCCCCTCTTCATTTGCCAGTCTCGATGTCACCCCCAATAGACTGTCCTAAAATATATCTTTCTCTTCTTCACTTCTTCCAACCTGAGGAACATATGCAGAGATAATATTATATAGCTTTCTACCAAAAATCATCTTGATAACCATTATCTGGTTGTATAGCCTTCTCACTTCGACTACTTTGTCTACCGCAACCATTACCCCAACTCCAGCCTTACCATCATTACCTCCTTGCCAAAAGAATTTATACTTTTCGCTTGTCTTGCCAATCATTCTGGTCCCATTTCCTTTCCATCTAGTCTCCTGTATGCAGCACACATCTATATGCTTTCTGTGCAATACATCGACGACTTCTCCCGCTCTTCCCGTCATACTCCTAACATTCCATGTCACGACCCTACCTCGATCACCCGTAAACCGGTTTCTCCACTTTTTATCGGGTCATTTATGGCCGTCATAAGTTTCATTTTCATGAATAGTGGTTCCACCAGGTTTCCCATCCTTCTTTTTGTCGTAGGCGGTTGAGGAGGCCCACGGGGTACTTTGGGCTGTACCCCGCCCATGCTTTGTTTTAACCATAGGGAAATTTTATAGCAAGGTTTTTACAATCGGAAGCCCTTCCTAACATCTACCTCTTTAAGTGGTTTTTACACCCCGTAGAGGAGACGGTGATCCTATTCTAGACCCAGATCACAGGGAACCTTTTAGACCTCTATTAGCCGCCAAAAGACGTTGCCACTCCCCCGCCACGATGAGGCTGAAGGTAGGATTTTTGGAGTGTCCTTTTTTTAGATAACATTGATATTATATCCCCTGTGGATCCACTTGAGTTATGGAGAATTTATCCAACTGTCAAAACTATGGCGCCTCCTGCAACAAGTGTCCCATCTGAGTCTACCTTCAGTACTGCAGAGGATATAGAGTCCACATTAGAGCTTATTGCCAGAAAATTTTGAGGCTCTCATATTTATTTAATAGATTCTAATTTAATATTTTAAATATTAGAATTCATACTAACATAAAATGGATATATTATTAAACTTTAAATTATATTCTTAATTGTATAAAATATATTGATTTTTTAATTACATTTGATTCAAAGCGTGGTGGTGAAAAATCAGTATAAATATCAGATCGGTGAAAAATATGTGGATCGGCACAGCCCTAACATAAAAAATAATAATAATTTTGGTCTACGAAAAAATTGCATCAAAAGAAATGCTTAAAAAAGGAACATGAATCACGAGGTTTAATAACACAATAATTTAGTTTTATTTTTTAAATAAATCTGCAAAAACAAGTATTTTGAAAGAATATCAGTTATGAGATTTTGATGAGTTGTTTTTTTCGTTTTAAATATGTAATTTATTATTTGATAAAAAAATTTGTTCTTATTGGTTATCGAGACACGATTTTTTAGATCATAGCTGACTAAAATATAAACCCATTTATCCATGAAAACAATTATTTGAAAATAATACTGCTGACGAGCTCTTGCAGTGGTGAAGACGATATACATCTACTTATCATATATACCTGCATTCCAGAAATATATTTAATTATTAATTTTTCTATATCAAACATTTTAAATTTAATAGAAAATTTGGGCAAGTTTCGTTTTTTCGAGGTTTCAAAAATTTTGAAGGCTTTAAAACAATTTTTTTTAAAAGAGATTTTAGATTTAAATAAAAAATATTCATTAAATTCATGAGGAAAAAATATGTTTGACAAATTTGTAAATTCTAAATATCAGTATTTTCTTAATTCATTTTAAAAAATCGATAAAGATAACACAAATAAATGCATAATTAAATATAAATATATATACAAAATTTATAAATAAATTAAAATTATAAGAGCAAGCTATGAGCTTTTATAGTCAAAACAATAGATTCTTTATTATAAAATTGTTTCCTATATATAGTCTTTTATAATTATGTCATTTAACTACTACTAATAAGCAATTACATTAACCTCCATAAGATAATATAAAATGTAAAAAATATATAATTCAAATAGCGTAACCTTTTAAAATATATATAAACATTCAAATATAACATATCTTCTTTCCCACCAAGTTAAGATCGTCTATCAATCTTTTTATTAACAAGTTCAACTATTAATCTTTTTGTTGGCTTTCGTTCCCTTGTTGGATAACGCGATTGCCTTCCTTTTTGACTTGGTTCAATTGGTATTATTGATTTGGTTTCGTCTGATTCTTCCCTTATTCGTAGTTGATCTGCGTGTTTTCGTACTATTTTATCTTTTTCTTCTACGTTATACGAGAATTTTGCTTGTTGATTTATTATTTTTCCTTCATGCCATCCTTTTTCAAGTGGATTTTTTATCCAAACTAATTCGTTTTCTCCAAAATCTCTATGTATGTCTTTGTTTAACTGATCGTGTTTTACTACAGAGGTTTCTAATTTTTCAGAAATTGATGGTTTCACCCAGTCTAATAAAGTATTTAGTCTTCACTCCATAAATAGTTTGGCAGGTATTCGGCCCGTTGAGGAATGTTCGGAATTTTTATATCTAACTAATACTTCATTAAGGCATTTTTCCCCATCATTTGATTGTTCTCTATTAACAAAATACCGATTTTTTATAGTTTGTATGCATCTTTCAACTAATCCGTTACTTCTCGGATGGTATGGTGTAGTTTTTATGTGTTGTATATTCTTATTTTTGCACCATTTGTAAAATTCATTTGAAATGAATTGTGGACCAGTCTGTGACAATTTGACGTGGAACACCATATCGTGTAAGCCATTTTTCTAATTTATTTATTAAATTTTTACTTGTGGTATCTTTGATTCTATCGATCTCTATCCATTTTGAATATGCATCGATTCCTATCAGTCAATAAAATCCGTCTAGTGGTCCGGCAAAATCTAAATGTACCCTTTCCCAGGGTTGTGCTGGCGGATTCCATGGGTATACGGCAACTTCTGGTATATCTCTGCGATGTTTTTGACACCCAATACAGCGGTTGACTAATTTTTCGACATCTTTATCTAATTTTTCCCACCATATATAATGTCTCGTAATGGATTTCATCGATGTAATACCGGGATAACCTTTATGTATATCTGTAAAACTCGTTTTTGTAGTGAATATGGAATTATTAAGCGACCATTCCAAAATAGGATACCGTCATCATTTTCTATTTCATCTATTCTTGTTCTAAAAGCTTGTAATTCTGGTGCTTGATTTTGTATATTTGTACCATTTAATAATATTTTTACTCTTCTTAAAATTGGATCTTTAGCAGTTTCATCTCTAAGTTCTTTTCTTGATAGAGTTAACGTGTCATAAGTAAGATTTCGTATATATTTCACTGTTTTATTTTCACTTGTTATTTTATTATCATTTTTAATCATATGCTGATAATTTATAAGCCCAACGTAACAATCTTTGGTTTGTTAAAGCGTTTAAATCTCTGTTATCCCCATATATTTTTATTAAAGGTTTATGGTCCGTTCGTATTTTAATTTTCGTCCATACAAATAGTTATGAAATTTTTCTATGCCGTTTACTATGGCTTTGGCTTCTTTGTCGATTGTTGAATAATTCTTTTCAGCATCTTGTAAAGTTCTCAAGGTGAGCTATTGGGTATTCGTTACCATTATCATATTTTTGCAAGAGTACAGCTCCAAATCCTTGGTTTGATGCATCTGTTTCTAGTATTAAGATCCGGTTTATAAAATTGTATAGTATTGTGTTCTGTTATTATTCCTTTTGCTTTTTCAAATAATGCATCATCTTTTTTAGTCCAATTCCATTTAACATTTTTACTAGTTTTATTATGTAATTCGGCTATGATTCCATGTAAGTTTGGTATGAACCGTGTATAATAGTTTAATATACCTAAAAATGATTTTATGTCATATCTATCTTTTGGCGTTGAATATTTTTGTATTGCCATTATTTTATTTTTATCCGGGTGTATTCCATTTTGATCTATTATGTATCCTAAATATGATACTTTTTCTTTCATAAAATTTATTTTGCTTGTTTTGACTTTTAATCCCGCATTTTGTAATTTTTTAAGGACTTGTTTTATATTCTCGATATGTCCAGTATCATCTTTTCCTGTGATTATAACATCATTTAAATAAACTGCTGTATCTTTACAATCAGCCAGTAAATCGTCCATATATAGTTGAAATATTATTGGTGCTGTAGCTATACTAAAAGGTAATCGTAAATAGCGGTAGTATCCATTTGGTGCTACCATTGTTAATACTTGCGATTCATCGTCAATGCTCATTTGTAGGTATGCATCTTTGAGATCTAATGTTGTATATTTATTTCCATTCGCTATTTTTACTATTAATTCTTCAAACGTTGGTAGAATGTGATAGTCTTTTAGTAGAAATTTATTTAATGTTACTATAAATCTCCACATAATCGTAGTTCGCCTGAAGTTTTACGCACCACTACCATTGGAGTACTCCAGGTTACTCTTGTTGTTGATGGATCTATTTTCTTCCAAACGTTTCAGTTCATTTTCAATATCTACTTTTAAAGTTAACGGTACTCTTCTAGCTGGCAGTGCAATTGATTTTGTATTTTCTTCCAATTGTAATTTTACTGGTTCGACATTTTTTATTAATCCTAATTTATTATCAAACACCGTAGCAAATTCTTTATATAGTTTGTCAATATTTACGTTACCATTATCATTGTATTTATATCTATTATTGATCATATTGATTTTTACATTTTTTGGTAACGCTAAGTCAAATCGATAATCCATGGAAATCCAAATAGAGCTGCATCATTTGTTTGTGTGACTAATAATGGAAGCCATTTTATGTTATTATTCAATTATACTTTTACATCAGCTTCACCCATAATTTTTATTCTATTATTTCCATATATAGTTGGTGCTTTAGCCCTTCTAAGTTTTGGCTTTCCGATTTTATTCCATATTATTTCATTAATAATGGTTACTGCCGAGCCAGTATCATATTCCATTTTAATTTTTTGGTTGTTTATTAATACCTCAATTGTTGGATGTTGCCCATATTTGTATATTTTTCTTATTGAGACATCCGAATCGTCTTCTTTTGGTTTCCTACATTTGCTGCACAATTTTCCGTAGGCGGGACAATTTCTAATAGCATGAAACCGATTACAGAAATAGCATGGTTTTCTCCAATTACTATTATTATTTGTATGGTAGTTATTATACCCGGGCACTAGTTGTCTTTTTACATATGCGTTATTATCATTTTGATAGTGCCGTTTATCATTATTATTATACTTACACTGCCGATTATTTTTATCATGTTGATTTATCTGTTTATCATTATCATGTTTATTCGGCTCTTTGATTTTATATACCATTTTAGCAGTATTATTTATTTCTAAGTCGGCTCGTTCCATCGCTAAAGCCAATTCTACCACTTTGTTTAAGCTTAACGGTTGGTCTTCATCTTTAGTATCTGGATATCTTAATCGTAGTTCTTTATCCAGTTGTGACATCTTTAGTCCCGCGATTAATTGATCTCGAATTCTTAGTTCTACATTGTCTTCAAATTATCATCTTCGGGCTAGCTCCTTTATATTTTTTAAATAGCTCATTACAGATTCAGTAGCCCCGCGACTTAATCTAATGAAATCAATTCTTGATGCCAAAATAGTTCTTTCATCTTTTGCTATTTTATATATGTCAATCCATCCTACCTCCTCTATATTCCTAGGATAAGTAATTTTTTGATATCAGTTATAATGTTTATTCCTCCATAAGCTATAAATAATTTTTTTAAAGTGGCGTCAGTTTGAGGAATATTTTTCACATTTAGTATATATTTGATATAATCAACGTAGTCCTCGATAGAACAATCCTCCTTTTTAAAGTCCTGGAGAATAATTTTATCCATAATTTCTAAATAATTTTTTTTATAAACAGAAATTTTTTTTTATAATTCTATATATTATTAAACTTGACCGAAGACCGCACGACTTAGATTTTTTTTTATTTCGTCGCCATTTTTTATAGTCAACAATAGATTCTTTATTATAAAATTGTTTCCTATATATAGTCTTTTATAATTAATCATTTAACTACTACTAATATGCAATTACATTGACCTCCATAAGATAATATAAAAAATATATAATTCAAATAGCGTAACCTTTTAAAATATATATAAACATTCAAATATAACATGAGCAAAACAGATTGAATTCCCCTTGAGAATTTTAATTTTAAAACGCTTCAAATGGTAAAATTCGATAGATTGAGCTGGGGGAGTCATAATATAGTTTAAGGTATTAGCCATGGGAAAAGATAGTTAGAGGTAGCTCAGACTACATACTCTAGTTAAGGTTGAAAGAGAAAATATTAACGAAAGAATCTCGTTGGAGGTCAGCCCTGCCCGAAATCCGGGTAAAAAATATTATACAACTACCATATATACTTAGTTAAGAAAAAATAGTTTTAAAACTTTTTAAACTCAAATTATTTTATTTTTTATACTTTATATTCTAAGCCTGAATTTATAACTATCATTATATAGAATTCATTTCCCAAGAAGCTGTAAAAAATAAATTAACTCAATTATATAATATTTCAATATGGTCATACAAGTACATCATAATATAAGCGCTCATAAAATTATATATTCAATTTATGATTATTTTTCTTTCTTAGATCCGGAATGAGAATGTCTTTTATGATGATGATGATGCTTATGCTTGTGATGTTTGTGTTTATGTTTGCGATTTGGAGTTCTTGACCTGAATTAAAGTAAATAAATACATCTTTGATAATCTATAGCAAGAAAGAAAAAAAAACAATAATAAAGAAACTAATAATTTTTTTTACAAATAGTAGAGAAAAAACATTTTTGAAGACACCATAATCAAAATTTAAGCAATACAAATAGAAAGAGGTAAAACGGAAACAGTATTATAACCCGAAATATAAAACTTGGTTATGTTATTTTTCATGAAATTATAAAAGTTCCTCAAGGCTAAGTAGGGTTATCTCCGTTTTAAAAAATTTTAAGGCATATTGTAATTTGAAACAAAATTAATTTAATCAGGAGAAAAAATAACCTTTCATCTCTTCTCTTAGACCTGTCAAGATCCCTCAAAACTTTCCTTTCTTCGGCACCACCTTTGAGTTCTTCAAGTTTTTCACGAATTTTTATAAATCCTAGGTGTAGTTTACCACCGAAATGATCGGCTAATCGACGTTCGTTATCGTGAATTCCCAAATAGGCTGAACAAATTTCGCAAACACGTAGTTTTTGCTGTTGATAGCTTGAAGCTGGCATTGAATTACGAAATTCCACCTGTGAAATTTTTGATGATTATTATTATAAAGAATCCTGGGGAAAAACTAGAAAATAATAAATATCAATTTAACTCTATATACCAACTAAGTTCACATTAAATGCCTAAAAATGCAATTTGTTGGCCTTAATCGGTTATTAATTCATAGGTTCAAGCATATCCACATTCACAAAAATTGTAATTTAAATATTTATTTAACTTTGCCCCCCCCCCCCACTCTCATATTGAATAGCCTTACCTTAGGCCCAGCCTTAGTCCCTACCAATGACATTAAATTAACTAGTTTGATGATTTAATTGATTTTGATTTACCATATAAATTTTTTATAAATAAATAAAAATTTTTGATAAAGTTTTGTCATTGACACAAAATTAGTTTAGTTAAAATAATAGTTATTGATATTTCTTGTTCAAAAATTTTCAAAACTATATTTAATATTAAAATAAATTCTTTGATTTATTTTACTTTTTATTAATATAAAACATGTTTTCTAAATACTTCTGCGTCCGATTTGGTTTTCCGTAATGCTTCTACTTCCTCCAATAATTTCATGCTGGCATCAACATCGCCCTTAACACCTAATTCTTCAGCTTGAGCCAACTTTTTGCCTATCTGTTCACCCATTTCATGAACTTTGTTGGCCTTAAAATTACAAAATATAATATATTTATCAGTATAACTAGCTTATCCCTTGAGAACATTCGTTATTAAGATTAACGCTAGTTCGTGGAGTGAACATGACCCAAATTTATTTCATCATATTTATATTATATTAACATAAGTTAGTCAACATAAATTATATTTGCATAATAAGAATTTTTACCTAAAAAATCGAAGGTAATATTTTGCATACATGGGTTAGGTATAAACCCAACAAATGTTTTCAAGGGTTGAACTCATTTTTTATGAAAAGATTTTTTTTTAAAAACCCAATTAAAATACTCTGTTGGAAATAGTATGCGCATTATCTGACAGGCTAAAATAAACTTTAATTTTAAATAAATATATTTTCATTTTTATATTTATGAGACTTTATCAAACGAATAGAATAATTTACTATTCGTATTCGTTTGAATAATAAATTCTACTATGTATTCGATTCGAATAATCCGGATTATTTGAATAATTGAAATGAATTTCCGTAATAAAATAAATCATACTCAAATATATTGACAAATATTTTTATTGCAAATTTAATTTCCTACAAAAAAATCATTATAATAATCTGATGATAAAAAAATATGTAATCAGATTATAAACAATTAAAATGTATGTTATTAATTTAATTTATAATTCTACGCCAATTTTTAGGGAAAAGAGTTTTTCTTATATTTTCTTCCTTATATGACATGCGATTTTTTGACAACAAATTAGTTCCAACTAAAATTTCACAAGCAGTTGATATTCCTTATATAGATAGGTAATCTCTTGCCATTTTCGAGAGTATTGGGATCCGATATGCATGTGCCTTCCACCACATTAACAGGTCAGTATCACTCTTTGCTAACTTATAAAAAAATCTATTTCACACAGTTGAATAGCATTTTGTTTAAAAATAATGTAGTCTGTTTTGTCGAATTTCATCCTTATTTGTTAGACAGCTATAATTATCAGCTTATACCTATTTATTTAAAAAAGGGTAAATTAAATAACTGTTATAAATCTCTTTAAATTTGTCTGTTTTGGATATATCCATAGGCGTAGCCAAGATTTTCCTAAGGGGGGAGGGAATTAAAAAATTACTGGAGGCTTCGCACCAGACCCAATTTTAGGCGGGCCTTCGGCCGGGTTACCTTAGTCTATATATAGTCATAAAATATTTTTAAGATAGGAGGTTAATTTTAATAAAAAATAAGGCTGGAACAAATATGAAATATATTTTTATTAGTTTATATAAAATATAATAAATTACTTGTATATTTATTAAAAGCATGGTAATAATTTATTCCAAACAAGTATAAGAAATTTATTTATAAAAAGTAAATAGGCATATAGTTGATATTCCTCTATTATATAGAATTAGTTACAAAATACTAGGTAAAATTCCACTTTTACAGACATACAGTTAGAGAATATATTACAGTTAATATTTTAACAAATTTTACTAATAAATGCTCTTGATAATAAAAATAGCAACAATTTGCATTCAATTATTTAACGCCATCTATTTATTTTAAATAAAAAATAATCATCATATTATTGATTTCGCAATGTCTTTAAAAGATATTTTCTGATGTCCTTATCAATATTTTATAATTTTCTGTAAAATATATAATTCGCTATATTGTAAATCTACGACATATAATATTCCACTGTTTGTATTGTGCTTTCATTTTTTATTTAATTTTATCAATAGTTTTATAATTATATTTTACTTTAATTAAGATAAATAAATTAGAATTACTCACTTTATAAAAAATTATATTTGATATATTATATTATTTAGTAATTTTATGGATCTATTATTAATAATTATAATACATTTCACTTTTGTCTTAAGACTTATCTTATAGTGCGCACAAATTGAGCTTTTCAACGCTCCGTTTTAAAAGCAAATAATGCATTTTAAATAATGTTGTGCAAATTGGATTTTTTTACGGCAAGCGTTAAAAAAAAAGCAAACTAGTTTGATTTTTTTATGCGTTTTTATTTCGCGCCAATATATATTTTTAATTTTATTTAGTGATTTTATATAATTATACATATTGTAATATATTAAAAATATTTAATAAACTTTTTTAAATTTTAAAATGGAAACAAATGCGAAATTGTAAGTTAATTATTTTACATTTATATAATTATTATATGTTATTTAGAGTGTGGGACGACATAGTGACAAAAAAATTCTGTGCCTTATTAGAGAGTCAAGAAATGATCTGGAATCAGCAGCATCCAGACCATAAAAATTCTACATTAGTGCTAAATGGTTTATCATCCATTAGCCAAAGGTATAAATATATATATAAAATTATATTTTTAATAGCATGGAAGTTGAATTTCCTCAGCATGATACAACTATGTCATGCATAAAGAAGAAGATGAAGAACTTCAAGGATTTTTATTAAAAATATTTATATTTTTGTAATATTATTGTAAATATATATATTTATATATAAAATAAAGTAGTATTCAATATTAATAGTGTCCATTTTTCAAAAAAATATATAAATGAGCTAACTATCATTTGGCATTTTTATTAAAATATATAGTTTTTTAATAAGATAGGATATCAAATTATGAAAGAATGTGATTGAATTAACATTTATGAAAATCTAATAAATAAAAATATCAGGGATATCATGGTTGGGAGAATTGTAAATTTAAGATTAGTAAGTATATATATTATAAATTTTGAAACAATAATTAGAGATCAAAATTTAATGCCTTTCTAGGAATATATGCCAATGTTTATCACAAGCCCTTTGCAATTTTTTTTAACCATAGTTTAGGCAATATTATCTAGAAATTAATGTAAAAAGAATAATAGTGTATGATTTTTTAAGATATTGACTATTTATATAGAAAATATTTACTATGTTTTATTGAGCTAATTTTTTGACATCACCTTATGTGATTATAATAGAAAAATTATTATTCAAAATTTATTAAGCATTTTTATTAATATATGTAGATTATAAATAAAAATATATTAAGATAAAATAAATATATAAATAATAATATAAAATCATTTATGAATTTAAAAAATTTTTGAATGAATTTCTGATATTCCTTGCTTCATTAGATGATGCATTATTGTCCCTAATAGACATAGGTCTTACATTCAAGTTCGTGATATCTGTAAATATATTTTTTAAAATAACAAAATATAGATTTATCCATTTATATTAAATATTTTTTAAATACCTATCTGATCAACATCATCAGGTAAGCCCTCCAAGGATATGATAATGTTTGTAAAATACATATAGAATGTAGGAGAAAGTCGTTCTCCTCATCCTTGTATAATTGAAAAATTGGGATGGAGTAAGATCTGCTTTTATAGTAATATACTCTGAAAATAAATTTCTCTCCATAAATATTTTTGAGGTCTTCCTTCTTGTCTTCGTAGATTTCCTTCTCTTTAGTAAATATAAAGCAATTAGTTGCTTATCTTGTAAACTAAAAAATTCCATATTGTTTAATAAAAATGTTTTCAATTTTAAAATAAAGAAAAAACGTACTGCTTTCAATTTAAACACAGATGAGTTACGTTAAAAACGTACTGCAAACGCAAACGTTCAATTTGTGCGCACTATTAGGCTTATATTCCATTTCTTAAAAAACATTTTTGGTTCACTTTTTTATATATAAATGTTTTTTTTGCAAAAATGTATAAATTATGATGAATAGTTTTATAAAAAAATATCAACTTTTACATTCTTTCTTTCAAATTATTGTTTAAGATATATGCATACATTTTTGGGGGTCAGGGAGTGGGGGGAGGACTATGGGGGATATTTTTTATTAGCTTAAAATGATATTCGCAAAGTGATAAATTTCTGAAGGGGGGGGGGAATTTCCCCTTGCCCCCCCCCTTGGCTACGTCTATGGATATATCAATATATAATCAGCAGATATTGATTTACAATATTCTACTTTAAGACTGGGATCTGATATTGTGGTTATTATTGCATCATCAACAATTATATTATAATAGCCAAGCAATTTATCATATGCTGCTTAAACCATTTTTAGAGGATTTATGGAAATAAGGTTTTCCATTTTCAGGTGTTCAAGAATTAGGATATAAGATATAACCAAACTATAAATAAGATAATTCTCTTCACATACCATATTTGTAGTTTTAAATAAAGGCAATGGGATACCTTTAATTTTTATAATATCCTCCCATTCCTCCTATATTTAAAAATTTTAGCTTACCTCTGATATTTGTTTTTTCGAAAAATTTTGATATTAGTTTTGGTTAATTTTGTTATAGCAGGCGTTAACAATAAGCCTCTTTCAATTATTTGGTAAGTTTTATTCCACCTTATTTCACAATCTAATTTTAATTTTAAAAAAATTTAGTGGAGGTAAATTTAACTTTTTGGGAAAAATACGAATCATACTAATAATGTTTCTCAAGCTCCATAATTTTTAAAATTTCTTTGAATATTAAATTAATTATATGGGAAAGCATTGGATATGCGCTAATTTTATTAAATTTAAAAAAATATTTTAATAAAGATTTTATTATTAGTTGCATTGTCCAAAGTTATACCAAATTAAAAATTTTAATTATTTTAACAGGCTTTAAATATATTTTCACCTGAATATGCTTAATTTATAGGAGCAACATCCAAAATTATGTTATTTACATCAATAAAATGGGCTGTTAGCCCTAAAAAACGAATCTGTGTTGAGCTAGTCCAAATATCAGATGAAAAATTAATCTGACTTTTATTTTTGTATATTATTTTCTTTACCAACTGTTATTTTTCTGCAAATGTATCATACATATGCAATTTTTGAGTATTGAAGCATATTGATTTTACAGATCAAAATCACTTATAAAATCTTTTGTATTAACAGTTTTAAAAGGTAGATTGCTATTTAAAAATAATTAGCAAGTTATCTTTGAAATTAATTTTTTTTAGATAAAGAAATTGGTTATGTAGGCTTTAAAAATGTCGATTTTATTACACTTTTTACTGAGGTGTGAATGAACTTATTATAATGATTAATAAGAAGGAATGTTGTTTTGCTTTTACATTTTATAATGCTCTTGCAATCATTGCAAGCAGCCTTTTTATCGTCTTTACGCTTTTTTTTGTGAGGAAATTTTGTCAACTTCAATATCAGGCATAACTATCTCATCAGAAGCATTCTTCCCTATTATAATTAGGGGAGCTAACAATAATTTATTGTAGAAATACATTATACTTCAGTTTGTATAATTTTTGAATAAAATATGAAATTCTAAAAATACGGCAAATAAAAATTTAAATATTGCTTCAATTTTCACATTCGCGGTCTTTTTATAATCTCATCACCTGCCAGATTGGCAGGTTATCAAAGAAAAATGACAAATGTTATATATTAAAAACAATTTATAAATATTTCAAATAATTCGTTTTAATCAAATCGAATATGATTATTCGTATTTGGATAAAACAAAGAATTTATCATTAGTATTCGTAATTATCGATTCGAATTTTTTTGAATAGGCCTAGTATCCAGGCCGGAACGTATTTAAATTTTTTAGAAAATATACCCGATTCCGGCTTTTTTTAAAAAAAATACCAAGCCGAATATTTTAAATCGCCATTATTATGTATAAAAATAAAAATATAATTTTAAAAATTCGGGCAGGGCAAATGGTACATTTCCAGGCCTTTTGATATTTATTATTTTACTTTTATTTAAATAAAACTTTACTTAATCTAAATAAAATAACCATTCTATAGTAATTATAATTAATTTATATAGAAATTTTGTAAAATGACTTACGCTTTCAAAACCCTAAATATGATATTAAGTATAAAAAATAATTATTAGTCACGATCATATAATTATATTACATATTTAAATTTGCTCAATAAGAATTTTTTTTTACCTTTTTGTAAAGTATCATTTTAAATCTTGTAATCAAATTCATTTAAGTAAAAATTCGTAAATTTCATAAAATAAACCCCATCATATAATTAGCAGTGAATTATATTGTCATTTAGATATGGTTATAATGATTATATATAGTTATTATTATGATAATGTTGGGTGAAAG
The DNA here is from genome assembly GCF_954871325.1 of Gordionus sp. m RMFG-2023. Classification (NCBI taxonomy): domain Eukaryota; kingdom Metazoa; phylum Nematomorpha; class Gordioida; order Chordodea; family Parachordodidae; genus Gordionus; species Gordionus sp. m RMFG-2023. The sequence continues at coordinate 22,624,757 of NC_088775.1, forward strand.
TTAACACTAGCTAACACTCATAGTAACTATTACATAATATAATTATAGTTTTCCTGCCATGGAATAAATACGCAAAGGATAATAGGTAATAAATACATTATTATATAATATATGTTATATTTTTTATTCATTAAAATATCAGTTTTATTTTTTTTATAAATAAAATTAATATAGTATATTCTCAAAATATTATTTACACAAATTTTTTAAAGTATCAATTTGTAATATATTAAATATCTGTTTAGAATTAAAAAAAAATAAAATATGTTATTAAATGATAATACTCGTCGAAAAATATGATAAAATACCATGAATTTTTAGTATATACCAGGTCGAATATAATTTTAAAAAATTCCAAGCCGGGCCTAAAAAAATATTTTTAGTAATCCGAGCTGGGCCGTGGAAATGGTACCACTGTAGGTCTCTGATAATTAGTAACTATAAAAAATTAAGCAATTTTTTTATCGAAAAAGTACTTCACTGATACAAATCAGTATAGACCCGGATATTCATTGTATTAGCCAATTATTGTTATCTTCTGATACTAATTGTATATGTTTCTGGTGGAAGGAGATACATATAAGTCTAAATTGATTATGAAAAAATATTAAAGAGAAAATGGAAACTTAGAAGAAAACATAAATTTTTTTCATATTGGTGGTATCAGTCGTATAAAAAATTTGATTTATATCGACAAATAATCAGATCACCCTATAAAAGTAATAACTTTTTAGATAGGTATTTGTCATGCCAGTTTGACTGACGTGGAAAGAAATGAAATAAAAATTCATGGTGTAGTTGGGAAATTATATTGAGAAAATAATAAAGGAAAATGAAGATTTGGAATAATGATGTAGGAAAGGGAATAAATCTCAGCGGGTCACCTCTAATTATTTTTATAATATATAAGAATGATGATTGATTTGAACAATCATTTTTGTTCTTATTATGTGTTCATTTTTACAATCTATTATTAAGTTTAAAATGATACTTTACAAGGTAAACTTCTATTTAATAGCATAGATATTATGTAAATTTAACTAGTTTGTAAACTAACTAGCGAATGTTTACCAAGTACCATATTTTATTAGTGTTAGGGATTAGCTAGCTATGCAAACTCATATAAAATAGGTTATTTCAACATACTCGGACAAATTAACTGGTCAAACTAATTTGACAAAACTAGCATAAATTAACTGCAAACTATCTCCTCAATATATACCTAAATATTCCTCAAATGATAGAAACTGATCACTCCCTCCTTGGCTTCTGTTGCCGCCCGTGTTAGGCATAAATAATCCTTTATTTAGAGTGGTTCATTACAAATCGACGGCCCATTTTGGTAGATATCTTTCAAAAATGACATTTTGCCTAGTTGTTAAGTATGTTGTGAGGAATATTGCAAGTATTTTTTTAAAATAACTATTAGTTTCATTAGGATTCAAGGTGTAAAAATGGCGTTTTATCTATTTTCCCCGTGAATTTTTTACAGGTAAAAGTAGATTTTTTAATATCGGCGAACCATTTAGATTTTCTGAAATTTTGTTAATACGTCTATCAAACTAATGTAAATTTTAGGTTGTTAGTTACTACCAAAGGAAGTGTTGAACAAATCTGCATTTTATTTATTTTTTGTTTGTATCCACATTGCCATATGGTTGTAATGCATTTTAAAAGTTTTTTGAAAACGTCTGTTGTAAATTGGCGTAGATTAGTGATCGCGGGCTTAATTTTTCAAGTCAAGGCCGGCTCGATATTTTCTTAAAAATTTGTCCGGCCTTCCCCGATGTCCCGAGAACCAAACCGGCAAGAATTTATTTAAATAAAAAAATTTTTCTACAAATAAGAAATTTTGCTGCTTGTTTCCCGCAAGAATTTTAAAATATATCAATTTATTTCAAAAGGCTGATCCCGACCCGAATTTTTTTCTGATAGTTCTGGGTTTGAATTCAACAAAGACCATGTATTTTACTAAAGACAACTAGGTGGTTTCGTGCTATGGGGATCTTAAAAAAAAATTGGTCGTGTTTAGCAAATTGGTTGTTAGATTTCTCTATGTAGAGTTGGTAGTAACTAACATTAGCCAAAATTTTTACTAAAAAATTGGGTTCAGGTCAGGCCAGCAGCCAGAAACTTTTTGAAATAATAGTACTCATAAATTATTTTTTTCTATTTTTATTTAAAATTTGTTAATGCAAATATTATATATACAAACGACGATTTTCCTTTTTAGTTTTAACATAAATGGATATAAAAAACGAAATTTTGGGTTAATTTTTTTTTCATAAGCCATTGAATAGTATTTATCTAATTCTTTAAATGATATATGAGCCTTTTTTTATACATAATATTTTCAAAATCAGGTCATTCTATTACATCCGTCGCTATAATGCATTTGCGATTTTCATTTCAGAATGTAATCAATATTAAGGTTTAATAAAGGTCAAGGGGTAAAGCACAAGGTTAAAATAATCAGTAATTCTTTCTAAAAACGTTAAAAAAAATAATCAATTTTTTCATAATGATTTCCTTTTAAAAATTCCAATTAGAAATCTTTTATAATCAAATTATAATTTAGTATCAACCAAAAAATCATCAAGATTTTTCTTTTTACAAACTCTTGAGAATTTTTCAAGGGTCAGATTTTTTGATATAAAATTTAATTTTCAAGCCTTAATATTTATCAAGCGAATGAATTTGGAGTCGACACAATTTTAAGCATCTACTGACTAGAAATTCTTTACTAATTGTAATATTTCATAAATTATAAAGGCCACCATGCATTGAAACCAAAGACCAGTGACTACGACTTAATCATAAGTGCTACCTCCGAGTAAAGAGTTCTATTATAAAAGTAAAATAATATTCACCATTAGCCTAATAGAGATATGGACCGAGGAAGCAACACTCGAATTTAATCTGAGATGTTTCGAAATGTCCACCTTTGGTCTAAAAGTCTCTAGTATGACCTGTATATCCAAGATATGTTATGCGTTTGATAAATTGAAAAAATGCATTGTTATACTAATTATTAAAAACAACTTGTGCAAAAATTTTTATGAGCGGAAGCGGGCCATGCTTTGCAGACCTCAAATCTATATTAAGGTTTTTTATATAACAAATTAAACTCGATGATGAGTTAACTCCAACTAATTTTTTGGTATAAATTTACATTAATTTAATGATTACAAAATTTTTAATTCAAAAGCGCTGCCGACATTTATTCTATTAGGTCTTCCGGAAATGAGTAAACACTGGATATAAAAAATTTAATAAAGGACTTCAGGGGCTATCTAATACCAGATATAGACATCTCTCATTTAAATATTTAGTGTAATCTTAGTTTTTATGCATTTTTCCAAAATAGAAAAGATGTCATTTATACACTTTGAACTCTAATATCTCGGAAAAGTTATTCCAAAAAAAAATTAATTGCACTATAACTCACAACATACTTAACAACTATTCAAAATATTATATTATTTGAAAGACTACCAAACGCTGTCAATTTCATGTAAAATGACAATGTTACTCAAATACACATAAAAAAACTATGTTTTCCTTTAGGGATTAGCTCACTAAATATATATAATATAATTAAACGACCATTAAAATACAAATAATTGACATTTTCAGTGATGTAAAGTAACTATAGGCGTTTTGAAAAGTAAAGATGTTCTTTTAAGAGAGAGATAACGCTACTTTAAAAATATGGAAAGATATAAATGCAAGATACATGTCCAAACGAAGAAAAATGTCGTTACCACAGAATTTATTATCTCTATTAGCAATCTAAAATATATGAAAAAAGCGACTAAAAATGCCTAGACTTGCTAATTTAGCTAGGAAGGTAATTTGCATGCTTACAACCAGTAAACCTAGTGAAATAATCTTTTCCATCGCTGGATACTCAATGCTTAAAAGAACCTCCTTATGCTACACCCAAACTCGATAAAATATTTATTCACGTTAAAATTCAACTAAATTTGATACACTTTTTATTTTATATCTCTTACTTTATATATAAATTTGTTTAAACAAAAATCAATAGAATATTACTAATGTGATATATGACTCTGACCTGTGTAAAAGGACAATTCCTAAGTTTATTTCGGAAAATAAGAAATATAAAAATTTATAGGGGTGGAAACAGAGTTGCCAGGTCAAAATTTTTAAATTGCGGGAGAAATATAAAAATTGCTAAAAAAAAATTTTGCGGGCCTATCCGCCTATTATTTTTTATAATTAGTTTATATAAATACAAAGTCGGTAACTATTTTCAAGATAAAATAATATCTTGATTTATTAAATATATTAATTTATTATAAAAACCAACGATCGTTTTTAAATATAAAAGAATGTAAACATACAAGATAAAATTTTATAAAAACAAAACGATTTTAATTTTACAATTAAAAAAATATTTTATGCGAATGTCCCGCAAAACGACCGCAATTGGAAATATACCGTAAGTGTATATAACATTATAGGGATAGGCGCTTAATTATCACTTATCACGAATACATAATAAGGTACTCCAAAAATAAGAAATAATACAGATGCAAATACAGTTGCGGCAATTGTAATCACTTATCTTGTAGTATAACATTCATAGATACTTATTAACACAATATTGATAGAATCTTTTCCCCATAATATTTAACGACTCTATATAAATGAAAACTATACTTGTAGAACAAAAATGAGCAAGGCTATCTGTTTTAAGACCTAAATCCAGGAGGGACGATTTGAAAGATGGGCATACATATGCAATTCAGATGCATCTAATAAGAAAAATATTAAAATATTCCCCTTGATCCTCCGTTATTTCACCAAAATTAAGGTCCGTTTCAATAAAATTATTAAATGTTTTCCCCTCAAATAGTGAAAAATCAAAAAACATAGCTAACCATATAATGGTAAATATAGCAGATTCGAGATTATCAATAAATTGCATGTCAGCTTTCTGATTTGATAATGCCTCAGTGAATTTGGTAAAAATAGAGTGTATTTACAGAATTGAGTCAGCAAAATGTTGGTTATGATATGTTCCAAATATCCGCCATCGTATAATTTTAAAATTTTATAAACCTTTAAAAAAATATTTCTTAAATAAAGATTATAAAAACTGTCATAACATTTTGAAAATTTTTTTCAATAATGAATGGCGTATATTTAGGAATGATTTCACATGTAGGAAATATACTACGTGCTGTTAATGTGTAGTTGCAATCAGAAGAATCTTAACATAGATTCATAAAATTATGCTGCAGATGTGTTCATCTTTACAGTTAATAATTAACAATAAATTTTATGGCGCCATTGCTAAAACTTAATGATATTTTATTTGAGATTTAAATAATAGAACTAAATGTTTATCGTAGTTATTGAGACATTTATAAAATTCATGGCATGACATATTATATATTTGTTTAACCATTAGCTCGGCCTCTAATGTTGTTAAAGCAATCCGATTTCTCTCCTTTTTCCAGGCAGTCCTTATCAGACTAAAAATGCGTCGGATGAGGCATTAGAATGAGGTAAGGAGAAGATATATTCCCATATTTTTTCCAAGGATCGGGATTTATTGTTATAACAAAAAATTATTTCTCCTCTGATTTTAGACCATCTAACTTTAAGAATTTTGGCGATTCATAAAAAAATAGAAAGAATTACAATCTCCTCAAACAATACATCAATGTCTTTCGGTATTTTAAATATATTTATTAAATTATAAAAACCATCAATTGATGGTTTCTGTTCCAATGTCATAATATTTACACATTTGTAAATAGAGTTATTAAAATCAAATTTTGATTGTAATTATTCTAAAATTGTGTTAATAAAAATATGTACTTCATTTAAAAATGTATTAATTAAAGTATTATTTGAACATTTTAATATAATATTTTTAGCAATAGCGCCATAAAATTTATTATCAATTTTTAACTGTAGAGAGGAACAGAGCTGTAGCATGATTTTGTGAATCTTTTTTAATAAAGAATATTCTGATTGCAGCTGAATATTAACTGCATGAAGTAGATTTCCTACATGTGAAACGAATCCCAAATATGCTTCTGCCATTTCATACTCGAAAAATTTTTTCAAAATTATAGGACAGCTTTTAAAATCTTTATTTAAGAAGTATTTTTTAAGGGTTTGTAAAATTTTAAAATTCTATCGATGAGAGGTATTAAACGACCACCTGATAGGTATATATCGCAACAACTCACACCATTCCAAGTCAGACCACTTCACCAACTCTTTTAGTTGATGTTCATCACAATTATTTCAGATAGTACATTCATTGCTTTCTTGCAAGAATTATGTAGTATATGGCATATACAGCCAATTGGTATTAATTCATTATTGTGCTGCCCCAATTCGGTAACTTTGGTTTTTGCCTTTGCAGAGGCATTATCAGCGCAGAAAGCTGACATGTAAATCATTGATAACCATGAATCAGCTATATTTACCATTATGTGAGCTAAATTGTTGGATTTTTCACTCTCCGAAGAAAATTTTTTAACAGTTTTATTGAAATGTTCTTATTCTTGTTGAAATAGCAAAGGATCGAGGGAAATGTTTTAATATTTCCCTTATTAGATGCATCTATTAGAATTGCATATAGATGTCCATCTTTCAAACCGCCTAGAATTGACCTCTAGGATTCAGGTACTTAAACCCTTGTGATAGCCTTGCTCATTTTTGTTCTGCCACAGGTTTGCATTTATATTGGAGTCGTTAAATATCATGAGAAAAAGATTAGACCCACATTGTGATGATATAGCTCTGTGAATGTTGAACTACATGATAGATGTATACGATTTCCGCAAATGTAGTTGCATCTCTATTATTTATTATTTTTGAGAATATTTTTGTATTGCAATCGATGTTGATATCCTCCCCCTGTGCTGACTTATATGAGTGAAAGATTTATTATTGGATAAAAATAAAACAGGATAGAAAGAAATTTACAAACTAGACATGTTTTTCGAATAAATATTTAAAGATAATCAATTAATGTCTCTCAAAATTATTATTTATATATTAAAAACGTTAAAATACTATTAAAAAAAATTGCGGTAGTTTTGCGGGAGAGAAATGTCTGCGTGTAAACTAAAAAATTGCGGGAGTCTCCCACTGATGGGGGGAGACATGGCAACCCTGGGTGGGAGAGAAAATGCTTAAAAAAATAAACTATAATAATAACAATCTTGGAACAAAGAGTGTTCAAAGAGATTATAAAAAAAGTGGTGTAAATTAAATTTAAGGTATATAAGCCCACTGACGCCAAATAGGCGGCGGCTAATTAGGCGCGCCGATAAAAATTGGAAAAACCGCCGCCGATTGAAACTTCGGTACACTCCAATCATTAATATAATAATATAAACTTTATGAAAATGAAACAGTTTTATAAAAAATACGAATTATCACAATTAAAAGTGCTATTACATTATAGGGTAAAATAGTATATTTGTAATAAAACATTAAATAAATAAAACAATATGTATATATATTTTTGCATAATACTAAAAAAATAAATATCGATCCAATATATAACAAAACAGATGAAACATTTATAATTTTAAAAAATTTAATATTTGGATTTTCGTTTTTTCTTTATTCCGATATTCTACATATTCCCATAAAATATGTTTCATAAATTATATTTTTATAAATTTACCTTAATTCATTGGTTGTCCTCGATAATCAATCTCCAAACATTAATGCATCTCATTATAATAATTTGAAAAGTCAAAGGGAATTCATTAAGAATTGATGTCAAATTATAAACGATTTCATGTCTTGTATTTGGTCGGGGATTAATTGACCGATATTTGTTTTACTCCAAAGAGATTTTCTATTGGGTTAAGCTGCGGCAAATAGGGTAGAATATTCTATTCACTCTTTCAAACTATCAATGAGATGGCTTTTATGGAGCGATGCATTGTCTATACCAATAACCGCATCACTTGGTATGATATTAATAAGTTCTATCATTTAACGACGAAATAATAAACTATTATAAGATCCTTCAATGAAGCGATAAAGTATCACCTTCGATTCCAATAATATATAAAACATTTATATTTTTACGATTCCCAGGCGTAAACAGGTACAACATGTAAAGTTATGCCTGTCTCGTCATAGATAAATATTCTTTAAATATATTCAATATCTTTATAAAATAAATTTATATTGATAGCACCCAGTGTGTTACTCCTATCAGGTTCTTTGGAACATCCTATTTTTTAAATATATTTTCTTATAGTTCCTTCGTTTTTAAATTTTCCTTAATATCTTTAATTGTGAATGTATTGTTAGCCATTAAAAGATCCATTATTTTTCTTTGTGTATTGAAAGTGTCTTTTTTTCTACCTCTCTTTCCAATTACATAACCTTTCAAAGGGACTCCTATGATTTCAGTAAATGTTTCGCGTCTTAGTTTATTTACGGACGATAAAGACATATCTAGTGTTGTTAAAAAGTCGAGTTCACCCGACTCTGACTCAGAGTCTGAGTCGAATTAGTCGACTCACTGAAGTCGTGAACTCAAGTCAACTAGAGGACGAATATTTCGAATAAGTATTGTATAATATTATTTTTGATACAATTAATTTGTGGTTTTCATGCAAAAATTTTAAGCAAAATTTGAATTGATAAGAATTTAAAATCTACTTTTTTAATTAATTTTTTTGTGAATTATTAATCTTTTAGTTGAAATCTTTTAAGGGTTTATTTTTATCATTTTTGTAAAATTATCTATTTTTTTAGTATATTAAAAGAACTAGTTTAAATAATTTAAAAATATTTATATTAAATTTTTATGTTATTTTACATGATCGTCTTATAATATTTTAATGTGACAATTATCATGATATTTTTTAACATTTTTGAAATTTTTGGTACAAAAGGGTAAAAATATAATTATATTATAAATATGTTAAATTATAAATTCAATGATGATGTTCCTTTGTAAAAATGACAAATATCTTAATCTGTATTTTAAAACATATTAGTTTATTTTTGACGCTAATGGGTAAAAATATAATTGTAAATATGTTAAATTAAAATTTCAGGGAAGATTTCCCCTAAATAAGTGACAATTGTCATAATCGTTATTTCTAAAGTTTTCAAATTTTTTGATGAAAATAAGTAAAAATATTGGCTGTAAATACGTTTAATTAAAAATTCAGTGAAGATGTACCTATGTGACAATTGTTATAATCGTTATTTTTTAAGGTTTTTTGAATTTTTTTAAAGCAAATGGGTAAAAATATATATTGTAAACATTTTAAATTAAAATTTCAGTGAAGATGTACCATAGAAAGTGACAATTGTCATAATCGTTATTTTTAAACTTTTTTGAATTTTTTTAAAGTAAATCGGTAAAAATATATATTGTAAAAATGTTAAATAAAAATTTCAGTGAAGATATACCATAGAAAAGTGACAATTGTTATAATCGTTATTTTTGAACTTTTTCAAAGTAAATCGGTAAAAATATATATTGTAAAAAGTTAAATTAAAATTTCAGTGAAGAGAAAAGTGACAATTGTCATAATCGTTATTTTTGAACTTTTTCTAAAGTAAATAGGTAAAAATATATATTGTAAATATGTTAAATTAAAATTCCAGTGAAGATGTACCATAGAAAGTGACAATTGTCATAATCGTTATTTTTGAACTTTTTTTAAAGTAAATCGGAAAAATATATATTGTAAAAATGTTAAATTAAAATTTCAGTGAAGATATACCATAAGTGACAATTGTCATAATCGTTATTTTTGAACTTTTTTAAAGTAAATCGGTAAAAATATATATTGTAAAAATGTTAAATTAAAATTTCTATGAAGATATACTATATAAAAGTGACAATTGTCATAATCGTTATTTTTGAACTTTTTAAAAGTAAATAGGCAAAAATATATATTGTAAATTTGTTAAATTAAAATTTCAGTGAAGATATACTAAAGAAAGTGTCAATTGTCATAATCGTTATTTTTGAACTTTTTTAAAATAAATCGGTAAAAATATATGTAAAAATATATGTAAAAATGTAAAATTAAAATTTCAATAAAGATATACCATAGAAAAGTGACAATTGTCATAATCGTTATTTTTGAACTTTTTTGAATTTTTTAAAAGAAAACTGGTAAATATATATATTGTAAATGTTAAGGGAGCAAGCTATTAAGCCTCGCACTAGAGGAAGATAATGGCGTAATATACGAATAATAAGGAGTGAAATAAATAAATATTAAAAAAAAGAAAGTTGATTGACTTGTGATAAATAAAATAATAAATAAAAGGGATGATTTTGTAAAAAAACAAATATATAAGCGCGAAAAGAAAAACAAACGATTATTATTTTTTTTATGTACGATATATATTTTATATTTTTTATTGAAGAAAAAATAAAGAAATATTGAAAGAAAAATAAAGAAATATAGAAAAGTAAAAATATAAATAGGATTGTTTTGATAAATTAACAGTGGTGACCCCGACGCATTACGGGAAAAAGGTTATTTTAAAATTAGGAAACATAGTAAAAGGTTTAAAAAAGAAGGAAACCTGAAATTATAAGAATAAGGAAACATAGTAAAAGGTTTAAAAAAGAAGGAAACCTGAAATTATAAGAATAAGGAAACATAGTAAAAGGTTTAAAAAAGAAGGAAAACCTGAAATTATAAGAATAAGGAAACATAGTAAAAGGTTTAAAAAAAAAGGAAACCTGAAATTATAAGAATAAGGAAACATAGTAAAAGTTTTAAAAAAGAAGGAAAACCGGAAATTATAAGAATACGGAAACATAGTAAAAGGTTTTAAAAAAGAAGGAAAACCTGAATTTATAATAATAAGGAAACATAGTAAAAGGTTTTAAAAAAGAAGGAAAACCTGAATTTATAATAATAAGGAAACATAGTAAAAGGTTTTTTTTAAAAAAAGAAGGAAAACCGGATTAATGTACGGCATACAAGATATATGTATAGTTGCATCTTTAGTTTGTTTACAATTCTCATAGTATTTTATTTATTAACGTTGCAAATTGTTAAACTCTTTATATTAAAAGTATTAGTTAACTTTTTGTAGAGAGAAAATGAAAACTTTTAGATTTATAAAAGGTTGGGAATTACAATATAATATTGTGGGAGCACTAGTCATATTAGTGATTTGGATGTGTAGTTTGATTTAGATGTGTAGTTTGATTTGGGGTAGAAGAGTCAAAAAGAGTCGTAGCTTGAGAATAAAGGGCCAGACATTAACAATAGAGGAGCATAATGGAGAGGAGGATGTTATGAGAAAGGTAACATGGTTGCCGGTTCAAGAATTAATTAATGGATGGACAGAGAGTGAAGTGGATAAATTAATAAGTAAGCCTGATGGGAGGGAAGTATATAGTGATAAAAGGTTGGGACCTTTTAGGGGACCTAGAGATGATTCTCAGGGGCGTAGAGGGGAAATAAGACGCAGTTTTGATTCGAGAGTGAGGGGAAGAATGAATTGTTATAATTGTGGAAGACAAGGACATATGGTCAGAGATTGTAGGGAGGCAAAGTGTTCGAATGTGGTAGATTTGGTCATATAGCCCCTTATTGTCCAGAAAAACAAGAGAAATTACGATGTGCGGGTTGCGGAAGATTTGGTCACAATAAGGAAGAATGTAATACGGGAAATTATAATACTCGAGGAGGTTTTCCCCAGAGAGTAATTGGACCAAATACTTCAAATGTGCGAACCATTGAGGATGCCAGAGTTGGGGGAAGAGGAGTATTTCCGGAGGGAGTTGAAGATCAAACCGTGGAATGTTTTCGATGTCGAGAAAGGGGACATGTGGCAAGGGATTGTGCTAATTTGTGACTATATGATGGTAAAAAAAATGATACACGGACCAAGAGAGTGGGTTATTGGAAACAAACAAAATGTATTCACGAAGACAAAGAAATATAATTGGGAATGTAAGGATGATACAAGACGATTTAATACATGATCCTTGTCCTAGAGTAATAATAGACTTCAATGGGAATAGGCTACCTACGCTATTTGACACGGGAGCAGCTATTTCAGTAATGAGTTATGCGAGATATGGGAGTATTTGGCCCGATGGAATGATAGCAAATGTAGGCTTAAGAATACGACAATTCGATGGGTCGCAAATAGCAGTAATGGGAAGAGTGGAAATAGAGGCAATGACGGAAGGGGGGATAGAGGTTTTAGACTTATGGATTATTAATAGGAGAGTAGAAGCGGTATTGGGGTGGGATTGGATCACCCGGATTGGTCCATGGTATAGTTTTTGGGGAGTATTCGTTCCGATGGTGAGTGATGATACAGATGGGAGGACATATGAGGACATGGAAGTATTGCCCGGAATTGAGAACATGTTCAATTGGGAGCGGGAGGGAGTTGAGGAAATGAGGGGAGAAATTAGGGGTGGAGATCTGGGAGTAAGGTTTAGGAATGAGGGAATCAGGAGAGATAATCATAGTGGAGAGGTAAGCGGAGAGTGGGGAAGGGAAGTTGAAGGATAATAATGAAAATATAATAAAAAAAGAAATGACAAAGAAGCATCCGAGCCAAAAAACGGCATGTGGGAACCGGGAAGGAGAGTTAGAAGTAATCAGGATGCAGGGAGTAAGAAAATTGGTGGATGATTATCAAGAAATTTTTGAATATAATCATATATTATTTGAAAATTAACAAATTTAATATTGTAATTAGCCGAGTTCAAATGACTAATCAACTGTATATTTATTTTGAAATTTTATTATCAGTTTTGTGCTTTGAGGCGAGTACTGTTTGAATGGAGGAAGGATGTCAAAATGCAATTGAATAAATGGGTACAGAAAGGCATCATATGTGCTGTGGAATATAGTGAATGGGCAACGCCGTTAGTGCCTGTGAAAAAAGCTAACGGTCAACTACGCCTATGCGCTGATTTTCGAGTGACTCTAAATCCCTGGGTCGTAGAAGTTAAATATCCCTTATTGAGAATTGAAGAAATTTTAGCAAATTTGAAGGGAAGTATATATTTTTCAAAAGTTGATTTTTCCAACGCGTACTTGCAATTGCGGGTAAAATCAGAAGTAAGAAAGTTGTTAACCATTACTACTCCCAAGGGGTTATTTGCGTTTTGTAGATTACCTTTTGGATTTAGTGTATCCGCTCCGATATTTCAGAGGACTATGGCTGCGGTTTTTCAAGGGATGGAAGGCGTATTCTATTAAATGGATGACGTATTGGTAATGGGGCGAACTCCAGAACAGCATGAGCAAAGATTGAAGGAGGTGTTCCGAAGAATTAAAGAAAAGGGTTTGCGAGCCAGTGCCGAAAAAAGCGTGTTAGGAGTGACGGAAGTCGTATATTTGGGACATAAAATAACGGGAAAAGAGGTTAGACCGTTGGATAAAAATATGACGGGAATTGCGAATATGTTGAGGCCGAATAATAAAATTGAGGTTCAGGCTTTTTTGGGGAATGGTAAATTACTACCACTGATTTGTAGAGGGATTCGCTCAAATAGCTGCGCCATTATATACTCTGCTAAAGAAGGGTGAAAAATTTGATTGGAAGGAGGAACAAGAGAATGCATTTGCAGAATTGAAAGCTAGAATTGGAAGGGAGCCCATTCTTATGTGCTTTAACAACGAGTTGGAAGTGGTGTTGGCGGTAGATGCATCGATTAAAGGAGTAGGTGGCGCGTTATTGCATTATATAGATGAAATGGAAAAACCGGTTTTGTTTTTCTTGAGAATATTCAGAGCCGGGGAAACAAGGTATTCCGTGATTGTAAAGGAGGCATTGGCTGTTATATTTGGACTGACGAAATTCCGTGAGTATTTGATTGGGCGTAGGTTCGTGATATATACAGACCACAAGCCGCTAGTACACCTGTTCAAAAAGGATAATAAAGAACTGACGCTGTCGCCCCGGTTACAGAGATGGTTCTAACTTGTGGGAAGTTTTGATGTACAATTGAAATATCGATGGGGAAAGGGAAAACTGTTTACCAGATATTCTTTCTAGGTGTGGAGCTGGAGAAGAAGGATATGAAATGGCTCAAGAGGATATAGAGGAGGGAAAGGAGCAAGGACTAATTAGAGCAATGATTAAAATAGCCAAAGGAGGACCGATAACGTGGGAAGAACTTAAAAGGGCAACTCTAAAGGATCGTGAATTGACTCGAATTAAGGCGTGTATAAAGGGGCGAAAACTTTGGAGCGACGGAGATAAAAAGGAATTAGGTATAGTGGATGACTGTGTGGTACGGGAAAGTCGGGGTATAGTACCATTTAAATTGAGAGATTCGGTCTTGGCAATGATTCATGCAGGGCATCAGGGAGTTGAGAAAATGAAACAATGGGGCCGAGAATATGTATGGTGGCCAGGAATGAACAAAGAGATTGAGGACATAAGCCGAAGCTGTGAAATGTGTAACCTGTGGGCGAGTATGCCTCACAGAGACAAGAAAAGTGTATGGCCCAAGACTACACAGCCGTGGGAACGTATCCACATCGACTTCTTTGACTTCGAGGGGCAAATATATTTAATTGTGGTAGATGCATACTCCAAATGGGTAGAGTACGAGGCAGTAAGGGGGTTAACTACGCTAATTGTAATAAAGACCTTAAAGAATTTATGGACTCGTTTTGGGGTAGCGAGGACGATCGTGTCCGACGGCGGTCCCGCTTTTGTGAGTAGACAATTTGAAAAATTTTGCACGGAAACCGGGGTAAAACATGTCTTAGCACCTCCTTATCATCCAAGCTCAAACGGACAAGCGGAAAGAATGGTGGCTCTGGTTAAAAGTTGGTTAAGAAAATCGAAATATGGGGGGGGGGGGGTGGAACTATGGATCGCCGTGGCCTATTATAATAATAGTCGAAAAGGGGAGGAGTTGTCACCGGCGGAAAAATTTTTGGGCCGTAGAACTCGCATTCAATTAGATTTGCTAAAACAAGAGGTACTTCTAGAGATGGATTCGAGGGATAACGCGGGTAAATTCGTAGTGGGGCAAACGGTTTGGGCTAGAATTTTTGGGGGCACCCGAAAATGGGAATCCGGTGTGGTCATAGAGAACGTGGGGCACAAATTGCATAGGATAAAGTTCCCAGACGGGAAAGAAGGAATAAGACATGGGGATCAGTTAAAGAGAGGAATGGACCGCGGAAGACTTAGGTCAAGTCAAAACACTTAGGTCCAGTCAGGAGGGAAAAGGGGGAGTCAGCATGTGTGAAGATAGAAAGTCGTATATAGAAGGAAAATAATAATAATTGAGAGAATAAGTGAGCATATAGAATGGGAGACGTAACAATTTTTGGAGGAATAAAAGAGCCTATAGGAATCAGGTGGGAAGGAGGGAGAAATTAATAGAATCGGCAAAGAAAACAAATGTAAATTCTTTCTAATAGTCGAATCTTATCAAATGTAAATTCTTTCTAATAGTCAAATCTTATCAAATGTAAATTCTTTCTAATAGTCAAATCTTATCAAATGTAAATTCTTTCTAATAGTCAAATCTTATCAAATGTAAATTCTTTCTAATAGCCAAATTTTATCAAATGTAAATTATTTATAATAGCCAAATGTAAATTTTTTTGTTGATAGTCAAAATTTTGTCGAAGGGAACAAATATAATTTATGTAGTCCCAATTTTTTTGTCGAAAAACAAGTGTAATTTTATTTTGTGTGATAATTAAAATGTCAAAAGAGTTGGAACGATATGTTGTGTGGGATCATATTATTGGAAAGGAAAATTGGAGATGTTATGGGAAAAGGGCGTAGTCCCAAATTATTTGATGAAAAGATAATTAATTACTCGGCGTGCAAAGCACAGGCTTAGGAGGCAGTGGGCCAAAAGAAAAAAAAAGGAGAGAGGATTTTTTTAGAAGAAAATTGTTTTCATTAAAAGTTATAATTATTTTTGTGTAAATTAAATAAATTTGGTGATTACTTTGACTTATAAAGGAGGAATTCCATACGAAGTATGTATTTTATAAAGATATAAAGTATAGAATATGTTTAGGTTGGTAATCAAAATGGATTCGAATCGAGCTCCGGGGTGGCATAGGAGATGGATCGTGGAAACTATGAAGTAATACTCGGGATGCGGCCTCGTAGGACTGAGCGCCGGAGTAGGGGAGGTGGACGGGGAAGCGAACGAAGTATAATAAGACAAGCCATGGCAGAAAGACGATGTTATCGATGTCAAAAGCGTGGTCATATTCAATATAGTTGCCCCTGGAATTGGAGAAGGACGGAGGGGAATTGAACATGGCTACAAGTTGCCCAAGGGTGGAGGAAGTACCTACGAGGCAGATAGCGGCTGTTTTGGGGCAGCGAACGGATCTAGTGCAAGGGACAAGCGATGAATCCCGACCGGTCGCAGAAATTATGGGAACGAGGAGAGAGGAAGAAGAGGAGCAGCGTGAACATCGTCCAACAGCTAGCGTGGAATGGCCCATAGTTGATTTAACAGTTGAGAGCACAAACGAGAGGACGGAGGGAAACGGTATAACGAGAGGACGGAGGGAAACGGTATAACGAGAGGAGGATATCGCGGCAGCCGAGCATATAGAAACTAGTCAAGGAGTGATGGGAACCGAAGAATGGAGGGATCTAGCGGCAGTTTTGGACGATGTTAATGAGCTTGGAGGCTGGTTGGATGTCATGGTAGAGGATTCGGAATGGGGCAACCTCTGGGAGGAGGGGACGGATGATCATCTTTGCTGAAGGGGGCGTGTTAAGGGAGCAAGCTATTAAGCCTCGCACTAGAGGAAGATAATGGCGCAATATACGAATAATAAGGAGTTGAATAAATAAATATTAAAAAAAAGTTAATTGACTTTTGATAAATAAAATAATAAATAAACGGGATGATTTTGTAAAAAAATAAATATATAAGAGCGAAAAAAAAAAGAAACGATTATTATTATTTTTATGTACGATTTCATCGTTATTTTTGAACTTTTTTGTTAAAACGAGGTGACTTTTAGCCTACGCCCGTTTATCTTTATTAGGCGAGGAGGAGAGCACACTTTTTAATTATATAACCATTTAAATTTGAAAGTAAAGAGATTGATTTGTAAATCTACACGTATAAATAAATTTCTTGATTTGAAAACTATTTAAATAAAAAAAAGATTAAATTTTGTTAATTGGTTAGTTGTGTAACCCCCAGACCCGTGGTTTGGGTCTAAAAATTGACTAAACCAGCTCTGATCATGAGCCTCTGGAAAAGACCCGGGGTTCACACACTTAATCGCCACGCCTAAAAAATGCGAACATGTATTTTCTTTAAAAAATATTACAAAACTATAATGAATTCGTTATTATTTATATAAAGTATTTAAGAATAAATGTGGGGGGGGGGGGGGGGGGGGGGGATTAACTAAACCTTTTTTAAAATAGATTTTCATAATTCTTCCTCAAAAAAAATTCTTCTCGCAATTGATCAGGTACCATGTTTTCTTTAAAAGTCAAAACAAATCTTTTCCTCTTTTAATAATTTTTTTCAAAAAGGGAAAAACATAGTCATGGCCATGGCATATTTCCCCTATAATGTCAATATTATTTTTAATTTCATATAATAAAATATCGAATCCCGGAAAAAAACCTCCTGTTAAGACCTAATAATATCGGTATATTTTTATTTGGATTTAATAAAGTATAGGCAAATTAGTATTTTAGAAAAAATTATTAAAGAAATATAATTTAAAATTTTTTTAGGCCCCAATTCATTTCTTAAAGATTACTCATATACCCTCCATAAAAAATGCTGATGTTCAAATTGGTACTGGGACAAAAAAATACCCCAGTAAAATAACCCATGTATTAGTAATTTTCGTAAAAATTATTTGCTATAGTAATAAATATAATAACCATCCTTAATTACTATATTAAGTAGACTAAATTTGCAATAAGATCTGTTTTTTTAATTAAAAATCATTATGTATATACAAATTTAATAATTTATAATAATAATTATATCGGTTGACATCAAATAAAGGTGAAAATCGCCCTCATAAAATCTAATCTGGAAGGCTTTGCACCCTATCACGGTATTCCTCGCTAAGTTTCTTTAACCGAATCTGGGTATTATAACTCTGCGATTTTGTTTTGGTGTCCAACTACCTACACGCCATCGTTCAAGTTTGGTTTCATCGGCAGCAACCTCGCATTTCATTATATTTATCAATACCCTAATTGATGGGCGTTTATTCCCAATCAGATATAAAAAATGATGATCCCAACCTTCGCATTGATTATTTGTGGGTTCTTTATCAGATAGGATGCTCTCATTCACGTTCCAAGTTTCTGGAGGAAATCGAAGCCCAATTCGACGTGTCTGGGATTGAGAATTGCTTCTTGTGACCTCCCTTGACTCCATTGATGTAATTTTTATCGAAATATTCAAGAATATCTTTACCATTGGTCGGAGTAACTGATCTCAGGAATGCCATTGCATTGCCCACATAACATAAAGGAACAAATGCTAAGCCGTCTCTCATGCCACAAAAGAAACTTAGGGCTTCATCGGTTCTGTATTCGCTTTCCAGACCTAGCTTTTGTAGTTTTCTATGGGTACTTTGACACAAATGGTAAATCATCCTCTGATTATAATATGATCCCCAATTGAAAAAACAAATATAAATAATTTAACATGATAATATTATTTCAAATATTTTTTCGTAAGTTTTGTGTTGGGGGGGGAGGGGAGTGGGTACTGATATATAATTGCAGAAAATTTTTTGGGGACATAAAATTTCCACCCATATTAATATAATATGCCATGAGCACTCACTTGTAAATTTATTTATCAAAATTAATTATTTCTAGGTTATACTAGAAAAATTAAATGTATTATCTATATATTTATTCTTAAATTTCAATGATTATAGGATGGCACCAGTAAGTTTTTTTTAAAAAAAATTCTTATTTTAATAAATGGTTGAGTCTCAACGCTACACCTTTACTAAAAATTTCTTAATTTAGTAAGCATAAAAAAATATTCGATTTAAATTATGATCAAAATATTTATGATAATATAAAAAAAATTTTTTATAATTTACTCATATTATTTGTTATTATCATGCAAAATGAATCCAAATTTTTTGTGTTCAAAAGCGTTCCTATTTTTTTTAAATACCATTTAAAAAAATTTAAAATAACAATATTTATTTATTTTTTAAATGTTTTTTTATATGTATTGCATGATTTTTAAATAAAAGAATTATAATATATAATTTTTACGTTGATAAATCTCATTTTGAACCTTTGCGCAAATAAACAAGAATATCTTTTAGTTCAATCTCCACTAAAAGTTCTCATAACAAAATTTTAGGGTATTTTATTATATATTTTATAATCATGTATATATTTTTATCAATTAAAATATTTTCAAAATGTTAATATTTTATATAATACAGATTTTAATATTAAAAATTATAATGTATAAAGACTATTTTTAAAAAAGTAATTTTTTACAATTATATAAAATATGCGTAATTCTTATGCAAATAATGGTATTTAAAAAAATATGATGATATTATCTTATAAATAATACTTTTTTTAGAAAAAAAATTGATTATATATTAATACTAATAAAATTTTATTGCTATTTTTTGATTTGAATTTAAAAAGAGAGATCTACTTTTCTCTGAGATTTTGCTAATTCATCTAGAATCAAATTTTTATCTAAAATAATCTCCTTATAAATATTCAATAGGACTAATCCATTTAAACGTTTTTCACCGGTTGTGTTTCTTAAATAGGTTTTTAACCTTTTTAAAGTAGAAAAGACCTTTCATTAGTGCAGGTAATAATTGGCAGGTAGCTAAAATAATTAATAATGTTTTGATATTAGGCAGGGAATCTAAAATGCAATTACACATGGAAAGGGCCTGCAGAGCATTTTTTGGTCTCAAAGAATACCCTATTCTGTCAAGATTTTTATACCAAAACTCGACATCACAAAGTAACTTATCATATGAACCTACTAAATCATCAGCATAAAACTCTGAGATTTTTTTAATATCCTCTCGTATTTCAAGTGTAATCAACAGTTTAGACTCAACCGGCAAAAGAAAATAAAAGCTTTTTAAAATATAATTATGACTAATAAATCTTTCTTTTAATTGAAATAAAAATGTATTAATAAGGGAATAAAAATGTTTATTTTATAAAAATCCTCAATCGTAGATGCACAATATTTGATCGATTGGATTGTCTAGAGACTACTCTAGGTTTAAACATTTCAATTCCAAACATATTAGCAATATCCTTTACTTTTTGATATATTTCATGAAATTTTTCATCCACATTCACTCTGATATTTGTTAATATTTCAACAATATCCTTTGCTCTATTCATAATCTCCCTTAAATCCAAATCAATTTTTTGTAGCATTTTGCTAAAATCATATGTATAATTAAATAAAAAAATAAATACATTGAATTGAAAAACTGTGGCTTAATAGCCTGCAAAAGATTTTCGGCATCTGCTGAATCTTTTTCCTTGCTTAATATATAAAATTCTAGTGCTGCAAAGACAACATCATATATTTCAATAAAGGGTTTCACCAACTCTTGTCTTTCGATGAATCTGGTCGGACAAAATCTTTTTAGTTTTTTTTTTGATTTTTTGAGTCAATATCATGATACGTTATAAATAACTCCTTTTTTTGGGTGGTGTGAAATAGCTGCAAACCAAAAATAAATATAAAATCAAATGTGTATATCTATTATTATTTATAATAAATTTAAAACATAAAAATCAAGCGTTTATTAAGAATTTATTAAATTAAAATTAAAAAATTTTTTATGAAGGGGGGGGGGGGGGGGTTGAACCCTTAAACCCCCCCATGCCTACCCCACTGATACAACTAACATTAAAAACGATCCTAATTTTTCTTCGTCTATATTATTTCTCAGCCTATTTTTTATAATTTACTAAATGTTCTCTCGCAATTAACTTGAGTAAATGATAAAGAAATGTATTCATATGTGAAAAATAAATTAGTGTATGCACTTGTGTGCATATTGTATCTTTTAAGAATTTCATACAGGCATATTAATCAATTGTTACATTTATTATCACAATTCACATTCTGAGTTATTATCTTATTCTACTTCTTCATTAGACTCCTCACCTGCTCATACGATATAATCGTCCATTCTGCTATTAAATCTTTGAATTCACAGGCAAATGATCACAATTCGTTGCGTTATTTAACATTCAATATATTTGTTGTGTCACTTTTTCCAAGGCCTTTTCAGAAATACCTTTACTATTATTTTTATCAAAATGCCTAGGATAATATTGCACATTCAAAATAAACTCTCTTTTTGCAGAAAACCGTTCTGATGTTTATAATTTGATCAATTATAGGACAAAATACTTCGACCCTATAATTTCAAATAAAATCCAACAAGTTTTTTTTATCTCATTAATTTTTCCGACGATAACATCCACAACTGTTAACGATAATCTGGTATTTAAAAAAAAGTTATGAAGAATATATTTTTTAATGTTTACCTAATAAATTTTAAATAACAAATAAAAGTTGTTTATTAGCCTGCCCATTTTTAAAAATTTTTTCAAAGGTCCTTTAGCACTTTTATTATTTAGCTAGCCAGCCCAATTTGATAGAAGGGCGTGGGCTAAAAACCAGACCAATTGGGCAAAAAAATTCAAAAATATTTTAAATAACGATTAACT
The DNA here is from genome assembly GCF_954871325.1 of Gordionus sp. m RMFG-2023. Taxonomy (NCBI): domain Eukaryota; kingdom Metazoa; phylum Nematomorpha; class Gordioida; order Chordodea; family Parachordodidae; genus Gordionus; species Gordionus sp. m RMFG-2023. The sequence continues at coordinate 22,646,480 of NC_088775.1, forward strand.
GAAATTTTAATTTAATATGTTTACAAAATATATATTTACAAGTTTGCTTTAAAAATTTTCAAAAAGGTTCAAAAATAATGATTATGACAATTGACACTTTTTTATGGTCATCTTCACTGAAATTTTAATATAACATGTTTATAAAATATATTTTTACTTATTTTCTTTGGAAAAATTCAAAAAAGTTCCAAATAACGATTATAACAATTCTCACTTTTCTATGGTACATCTTCACTGAAATTTTAATTTAACATTTTTATAATATATATTTTTACCGATTTACTTAAAAAAATTTAAAAAAGTTCAAAAATAACGGTTATGACAATTGTCACTTTTCTATGGTACATCTTCACTGAAATTTTAATTTAACATGTTTACAATATATATTTTTACCCATTTTCTTCAAAAAAGTTCAAAAATAACGATTATGACAAAAATTTTAATTTAACATGTTAACAATATATATTTTTACCTTGGTTCAAAAAAATTCAAAAAAGTTAAAAATTAACGTTTATGACAATTGTCACTAGAGAGCAAAGTTAATTCTATTTAAAATAATCGGGTCGGGCTTAATATTTAAAAAAAAAATTGAGCCCGGGCCTAATATTTTAAAAAGAAATTCGGACCGGGTTGGGTCGGACCTTAGATATTTTTTTAAATATATCTAAATTTATCACTTTTATATTGAATTTTTTTGTCAAATAAAAATATTTGATTTTATTTATTGAAACTAAACTACATATAACATATGTCTTTTATTTTGAGCAATTTTAAAGATTAATTTCTATATTTAAATAAATTCGGGTCGCGCTGGGTCGGTAAATTTTTTTTAAAAAAATTTCGGGTTCGGGCAGCAAAACTTTTTAAAACAATTTCGGGCCGGGCCTGAAAAATTAGGCCCGATGCAGATCACTTATTGTCACTCTTCTATGGTAAATCTTCACTGAATTTATTTTAACATCTTTACAATATATATTTTTACCTTATTTGTTAAAAAAATTCAAAAAAGTTAAAAAATAACGATTATGACAATTGTCACATATCTATTACGTCAAAAAATTTCAAAAAACTTAGAAATAACGATTATGACAAATGTCACTTATCTATTATACATCTTCATCGAATTTTTAATTAAACGTATTTACAATCTAAATTTTTACCTAGTCAAAAAAATTCAAAAAACTTTAGAAATAACGATTATGACAATTGTCACTTATCTATGATACATCTTCATCGAATTTTTAATTAAACCTATTTACAATCTATATTTTTACATATGTCAAAAAAATTTCAAAAAACTGTAGAAATAACGATTTTGACAATTGTCACTTATCTATGATACATCTTCAGCGAATTTTTAATTAAACGTATTTACAATCTATATTTTTACCTATGTGCGTCAAAAAAAATTCAAAAAACTGTAGAAATAACGATTTTGACAATTGTCACTTATCTATCACTGAAATTTTGATTTAACATATTTACAATCTATATTTTTACCTATTTGCGTCAAAAAAATTCAAAAAACTTTAGTAATAACGATTATGACAATTGTCACTTATCTAGGGTACATCTTCACTGAAATGTTAATTTAACATATTTACACTATATATTTTTACCTATTTTCGTCAAAAAAATTCAAAAAACTTTAAAAATAACGATTGACAATTGTCACATATCTATGGTACAACTTCACTGAATTTTTACTTAAACGTATTTACAATCTATATTTTTACCTATATGCGTCAAAAAATTTCAAATAACTTTAGAATCACTTATCTAGGGAACATCTTCACTGAATTTTTAATATAACATATTTACAATTTATGTTTTACCCATTGGCGTCAAAAATAAACTAATATGTTTAAAAATACAGATTATGATAATTGTCATTTTTAAAAAGGAACATTATCATTGAATTTATAATTTAACATCTTTATAATATAAATTATATTTTTATCCTTTTCTGTCAAAGATTTCATAAATGTTAAAAAATAACATGACAATTACACAAAGACGATCATGTAAAATAACTTATAAAAGTTTAATATAAATATTTAAATATACTAAAAAAATAGATAATTTTACAAAAATGATAAAAATAAACCTATATAAATAAAAGATTTCAACTAAAAAATTGTTTTTTTAAATAAAATTTATAAAAGAATTAATAAAAAAAGTTTATTAACAAAAAAGAAAAAATCATTTAAAATTCAAATCAAATTTTGCTTAAAATTTGGGCATGAAAATCACTAATTAATTGTAACAAAAATGATATTACTTAACTTACACTGCAGCTTATCATTTTTTTTATTAAAAGATATCAAATAAATATTCATTTTCATAATATATTATAAAATAAAAAATATTAAATTATATCATTTCTTTAAAATATAAATAAATATTTAAATATAAATAAAATAAATTATTTTACTAAAAATAAATTAATAATAATTAATGCTTGTAATTTCTATTCACGACTTACTCAAGTTAGAAGTCTAAATTAAAAAAAATAATTGTATTGTTAATTAATAATAAAAACTAATATGAAATCACGACTTGAGTCGATTTGAGTTGACTCAGTTTTCGACTAAGTCGACTCGACTGAGTCGTTTAACAACACTAGACATATCTATATACATTGCGATATCAGATAATAATTTTTTCGTTATATCTATTTTTTTATTCCAGTTTTTAAATTTCCTTTTAGAATTGCTAAGGTTAATTTTGTTAGACCCATAATAGAATCACCACTTAAAGAGAGAGAATTGATATGGAAATTATATGTAGATTATATTTTAGATATTGAATTAGATATAAAAAGGGAGGGGCATTGAATTAGATAAAAAAAAATCAGGAATTTGTCGTATATTAAACATTATAAAAAAATATTAAATTGTGTTTAATAAAAAAATTTAAGTTATAAAAAAATTTATACCATATGTATATTTTTTAGTGTTTGTTTTATAATATATAAATGGATTGTCATTTATTTTGTAAGTAGTGTGCAAAAATATAAACACACATTGTTTTATTACAAATACACTATTTTACCCTGTAAATATGACTACTTTTCCATCAACGAAACCAGTTAAAAGTACCTTTAGCATAGAAAAAAACTGTGTTGACATGGTGCTAAACGTTCCTATTTATAAGGATGAAATTTTGAAGAAATTTTTATTAAAAATAAACAAAAAAATGTTAGAAAATTTTCATACATTTATTGAACTATATTTTACAATTATAATATAGCCTTTTATTCATATCTGGAAAAAATAGTAAAATTCGTTCTGGCATTTTATTTTGAAGGTACAAACATAGTATTAGATAAAAACAAAATGAATACCTTTTCTTGATTTTCTTCATCTAATTCTTCCTGAGTTTCGGCTAATTTCCGCTTAGCTATTTCGGTTTTACGGTCACAATCAGATATAAAGGCCTGTAAATGCTCCATTGTCTAAAGTATATATTAATTCTAATTATATATATTTGTTTACATCAATGTCAAAATAATAATCGCGTTTGTTGAATGCCATTTCATAATCAGCTCGTAAGGCAAGTTTGTGGACCCTAGGGCACGTTCCAATGTCCATTCTCTTTATAAATATATTAAATACTTATTCCCCGCTTTATAAAAATCTAAAATATAAGCATTCATAAAAAATATTTTTTAAAATTTATTTATAACAATTATGAAAATAAAGAAAAGAATATTTTTAAAAAAATTGTGATTCAAGATGTATTATCATATCACAGCAAGCAAAAAAAAATATCCAGAACGTGGCAACATTATACTATATATCAGAGACCTGCATAGGTTACATTTCAGATTTTTTTAAAAATAGATTACATTTATTTTAATTTTATAGCTAATATTGGCAATTTAAAATATTTGCTTTTAAAATATATGGCCTGGCCCAGGTATTTTTTTAAAAAAAATTTATGTCTGCCCACATGAGTATATTTAAAAAAATTAAAATATGGCCAGCAGGTCTCTGCTATATATAAAATATAAAGATTTTTATCAGAGGGGAAGGATATAACATGGTTTCAATTTTCCAATTTATTTTAATTATTACTACCTTAAAAAATAAATAATTTCTATTTTGGAGATACAAAGTGAGCACCTTTATAATTAAGATATCAAATAACTATGCCCAGATTATGATTTGAATGAAAATTTTATAGCCTCATAAATAATATTCAACTTTTTAACAACTATTTACATAATATAAAATTATATCTTTTTCAATAACAAAAAAAGTTTAATATAAATTTAAATTGCCTTTAATTACTAGGGACGAGTTTGGGAGTATTTTTTTTATTTGTTATTCATCTTTACAATAAAAATAAATTAATTTCATCTATATTATAAATAAACAATTTATTAACTTAAGCGATGGCAATTATTTTAATAAATAATATTCATAATTAAAAACATAAAATTATGTTCCTCAATAAAAATAATTATAATTTATTTAAATAATTGCAATGAACCTTTATTAACTTTTACATTTAGCTGAACTGAACCTTTATAAATCTTTTCTTAAGAACCATAACCGTAACCAACATTAAACTGATACCAAGTATGAATGATATCGACTAAATTGGTATTAGTATGCCTCAAAATTTATAATTAGAATATAATAGAACACAAAAAAATCATCTCTATATGAATAAAATATTGAATAGTGTTAATTTATTTGTTCTTTGCAGAACTTTAATAGTAAATTCAAATATATTTTTATGTGTAAGTTATTTACTATTTTTTATAAGATCTGTAAACCAGAACTTACCAGGTATTTAAAAAAAATGAGATATTGCTCATAAATATCAAATATCAGTATTGGATTGGCATCGATATTGGTCTTTTAGAAAAAAATATTGAATTGGCCAATGTTTTATAATTTAACCGATACCTATATTATATATATTTTTATACACTTTTTTATTATTTTTTTTAAAATTTCCCTTAATCGTAATAAATCATAACTCCTATAAAAATTGGTGTGAAGAAAGGAATCACTCAGTCTTTTTAAGGCCTCCTAAGCCATTGTATTTTTTTATATATATCCAAGCCAGTACTAAAATATATATTTTTTAATATCTGGGTCTAAATTTATTTTAAAAAATGCTGTATATTTCAAAACTGAATATTTAAAATTGCCTTTATTAGCTATAAAATTTTTAAATAAATGTAATATCTTTTAAAAAAAACTTGGCCAGGACAAGCCTGAAATATAAAACTCAGGCAAGATATAAAAAATTTTTTTAAATTTGGGCCCAGGAATGTAAATGGTACCTCTGCAGGCTCTGGTTTTTTTAAACATTTTTTAATGATAGAAGTAGTTCATTTCTCATATTTATAAAAGGTGTTGAAATAAAAGGCAAAATTTTGAAAACCCCTTATTGCAATAACATGTGTAAGCAATATTTGTAAACCAAAAGTTAAATACTTGAATTGTAACATTGTAACTTTTTTTTCTTTCTTTCATAGATATTTAGAGATTTTATTATGCATAATATCATATATTATATATATTTTTACAAAATAGTAAATAAATATAAGCATTTTAAAAATTTTAGAAATTTAAAAGTAGGTATTTTTTGCATCTCTGAGGATCTGTATCATAGGAATCAAGTGTGTTAGCAGGCTAAATTAAATGGTTTTCTCATTTTTAAGCTGCCTAAATTAATCGAGAAATTTTTAATAATTTCAAGAGGTCAGCCAAATCATTAAAAATTTGACATGGAATAACCCAATATATAAAATTCTAATTAAAAAAAATTAATTTAAATACCAATATCAGATCAGTATCATTTAAAAAAAATCTGCAAATATTGAATCAGGGTAAAAAATGTGGATATGCAGAATATGGTTAAAAATAAAAATATTCAAGAAAAGATCATAACATAATTAAAATATAATAAAATGTTTGAAGCTAATATATTGTAAGCAGAAAATTAATCAAAGAAAATAATATAAAAGAAAAATCTAAACCATTTCATAAATTAATATAAATTAAGAAGGAATTATTGCAGGCATGGCATATTAGATATAAAAATAAAAAATTCAAACTAATTTTTGGAAGGGGAGCTAGCTAACCATTTCACTATTTGTCAATATAATTAGACTCTCATCATATTATATATAATAAACAGTTTTAAAAATATATTCAAATTAGTGTTTAATTAAAGAGAGCAAGAAATTATACAATTATGAATCAAAATATTTAATCTATTTTCATTTAAAATATTTTTAAATATTAAATTTCCAGATATATTAGAATAGTTATGACTAATAAAATGTATTTATCTACAAATTCTATAATTTCTTAATATATTGAATACTAAACTTACAAATGTATCCATTTGAAAAGAAAATTTATTATCCAATGTTTCAATAAATCTAATTGAATAATAAAAGTAAAATATAAGCAATATAAAAATGTTTTTATTAAAATATCCATAATTAACAAAAAAATATTATATGGTTTACCGTGCCAGCCAAAATATCATGAGGGCATGAATTTAGCAAAAAGCTTTTGCAAACTCGTGGATCTGTAAAATCAACTTTTTCTGGATCTTCCCCTAAAAAAAAATAGTGCCTAATGGTTTTATTTAAATAAAACCATTTCTTTCTGTTCCCATTAATTCATCTAACATCGCCCTCATTTGTTCATGTGCAGACATTGTACTTTATAAAAAATATATGGCGACGTATCGTGTTGACTGTAGTTTTCTAAACAAAAAAAATAACATAAACCGTATTGCATATCAAATAAACTGTCAGATTTGGCGTTTTGAGGTCACGTGGCAAATGAAAGGACATTTTTTAAAATTAAATTTAATATAAATAAATGTCTTATATTTTTTTAACACAATATATTAGCTATGTTAAAAAAGAATATAGTTTTATTTTGATAATATAATTATAAATACAATTAAATATAGTGAATAAAAAGATATTTTTATTTACAATAAATTTTTCGTATTAATTTTTAATAACACTTGCTTTTCAAAATTTTCATCTGATAGACAGGAACGCTTGACAGTTAATACGATATTAGCTGAACTAAAAACGCGCTCTACCGGGGCAGATGAGGGGATTGCGGTAGGATGCTTAATAGGCAACTCTTTTATCGTGGGGAACTTATTAAAAACTTGTTTTGTCCTTTGCTTCAAAAAATAGAGATAAGTTATCCTCCCCTAATCTATCATCTACTTCATCGTCAAAAAAAGGGATAGATCAAAATTAACAGTTCTTGCATTATCATTTCTAGGGTTTTTAATACATTTTTTATTTAACTCTATAAGTTTATTTTTTATAGGTTCGTTTTGTGAAAGTTTTATCCATGGCCATTGAAGCTTGAATACTGGATGTATAATTGCAGAAAAAACATATTGATCTTCATATATATGTTCAAATCTTTTTAATTTGATAATGATAGGTTTAATACTTGGTATTAATCCCATTGAATAATGCGTCTATCAATAGTTGACATAATTTGGGCCACTAATTTTTTTAATTTTAAAATAACTATCTTTATTGTTGGGGTCAAATAACCTTAAATGGAGTTTTTCTTCAAACTTAATAATTTTACTTAGTTATATTATATAAAATAAAATAATCAATATTACAATCAAATGTCGTTTTACATTGGAAATTGAAGATTTTGAAACTGATATAATACTTTTTGGGCACATTTTACATTTGGTAAGTATTGAAATAGTTCCTTCAATATATAATATTCCGCGTGAGTTAAGATATGAATTACATTTTATGCTGTCATTATCAACTACTCATTGTCCTTTATATATGATATTAATTTAACATGAAACAAAAAACAATCGTTTTACAATGTTAATCATCTTAACAGTCGCTCGCAGATAAAAGTATATAACAAACTATTAAACTAAACAATCATAGGTTACTTTATGATAAAATTAAAATTTATTTTAAAAATATTATTATTTATTTTTTTCTTTTTCTTTTTTTTTATTGTAAAAAACGTGACATTTCAACATTCCACTATCCAAAGAAATCTTGCCTATGTTTTTTTTGGACATGTTAGGCCATTGACGCTCATGATAACGTTTTCTATATGCTTAGCTTGTTTGATTCTGGTAGGTCGAGCGTTCCCTAGAATCTGTCAGGTTGTTTTTCCATGTTGCACTTTTCTCTGTCTACACCACACCTTTGGTTCGTTTGTTTTGTCGCCACGCAAGTTTTCTTCTTAAAACAAACGATAGCTTGGTGAATCGAAAGCAGCCCTTGTGGATGGAGATCGAGAATAAATCCCTGGATTCTTCATGCGTAGGAATCTGTAAAAAAGTTTGCTTAAAATCTATTTTGGTAAATTTCCTGCTCCTAACTAACTTTTCAATCAGATCGCTTGTGCGCTGTAATGGATATCTAGTCTCTAGAGCAGAGTTTATGGTCTCTTTCAAATCAGTGCTTACCCTCCCGATGCCGTCTCTCCTGATAACAGGTGTTAGTGGACTTGCCCATCTGACTTGAGATACAAGTTCTATGATGTTAACCTTTGGCCAGACGTCCAACTCACGAGTCATTGTGTCAATCCTGGCATATGGCAGTCTCCTAGGGGGTATGACTCTAGGTACAGCGTCATGCTTGTGAATAGGAGGGGTATAGCATCATGCTTCAAGTGAATCATCTCTTGCCTGATCATTTTGGGTTTGTTGGAGGGTGTTGCCTCAAGGTTATTTTTCATAGTGGAAATCAACTTCTCGAGATCATCATCTATGTTACCCACAAAGAACGTTTTTATTTTGTTATTGAAAATGTGGAGCCACATACGTCCTAGCAGGGGGCACTTATTACTATGCACCACTATCTTCAGCATTTGTGTGTTTTGTCATTGGTTTCCTACAAACTTAACCTAAGCACTTGATAGACTCCTGATCTTGATAGCGCAGCCGTCGCACCCTGTCAGCCTTATTTGCGTGTCGTGGCTATGCCTACAGTCTTAGCTATATGCTTCGGTAGTATTGTGTATCTGGTACCGGTGTCTACCTGCATCAACGTGGATTTATCGTTAATGCGCACCTTGATGTTGTACGCATTATATCTGGTGTCATTGACCCCCAGATTGTTCACCTCCATATTCTGGAGATTGTTTGACATCGGTGTTTTTGACATCCTCATCATCGATTTTTTCGATGTTCATAGTATTATTGGTGTTCGATTGAAAGTCATGATCTTTATAATCATAAGATCTATTATTAGTATAGTTATCATTGTTGTAATGATTGAGTCTATGCGAATATTTAGGAAAACCATTGCTGTTTTGAGGGTAATGCCTATGATGACCGCCACGTGAGTAATTGTTTCGATTGTCGCCTCAGTAATAAATCGCGTTGATCATGACTTTGACTTAAAAAAATGCATAACTCGAAGAAAGAAATCGATAAATTTCTATTAGTCTAACGAAATACTACTCATACAAATCTTCACCAGCTTCACATATGTTAAAACCCATACCAAAAGGCCCGTTAAATAAACTAAAATCACAATACAATGATAAGGAATTTCCGAAATATTCGCCAATACAATAATGACAATTATATCTGTTTTGTGTATCGTGTTAGCGTGGAGTCATTTTATATAATAAGCATTTTATTTGTAATTAATATTTTTTGATGTTTTTTTGCGCATTCATTAATTTAATATATATTTTGTGATTAATATTTTTTTTGATATTTTTTGCCCATTCATTCTTGTAATATATTATAAAAAATGTTAAAGAAAAATCGATAATTGTATTTTTCTTGCAAATTATTTATTTTTTTTGATTATATATTATTTGCTTTTTCAAGTATATATAATCGAAGGAAAAGAAAAATAAAGCATTCATTTTTTTTCGTTTTCAAGTTGCGTTTATTTTTGTTCTTACGTTTATTTTTTTTGCATGTTATTTTATTACGTGTGTTGAGAAAAATAGTTGATCTTGGAAAAAAGGAAAAGTAAAAGGGATCAAGTAAAAGAATAATAATAAATATATCAAGTAAGAGAACAATAATAAATATATTTATATTAATTGTATAATAAATAATTTCATATTTAAAAGATTAAATTAGCTAATAGAAAATCGAACCCAGGAAATTAGAATAATACATAAACTTATAGCTTAAAGATTAAGTTAGTCAACTTATAAAACAGTATCAATAATAGATCTTATAATTAGATCGTGATTGTCAATCGAACACCAGCTATACTATGAACATCAAAGAAATGGATGATGAGGATGTCACAAACACCGATGTCAAAGAGTACAATCTCCAGAATCTGGAGGTGAACAATCTGGGGGTCAATGACGCCAGATATAATGCGTACAACATCACGGTGCGCATTAACGATATTTCCACGTTGATGCAGGTAGACACCGGTACCAGATACACAATACTACCGAAGCATACAGCGAAGACTGTAGGCATAGCCACGACACGCAAATAAGGCTGATGCTACGGCTGCGCTATCAAGATCATGGGTTTAGCAAGTGTTAACGTTAAGAAGGAAATACACAAATGCTGGAGGCCATAGTGATGCATAGTAATAAGTGCCTCCTGCTAGGATGTATGTGGCTCCACGTCTTTAATAACATAATAAAAACGTTCTTTGTGGGTTGATGATCTCGAGAAGTTGATTACACTATGAAAGTTGATCAAGGCTTTGACGGTGGTCACAACGAAAGTCGTGACGGTTAGGAAGTTGTACCCACGATTGTTGTATCGGTCGTCGTAGGGATCGTCGTAGCGATTGTCATCGCGGTAGTTGTCGTAGCATATATCGTAAAGTTCATAGAGGCATTTGTCGCGGCATTGTCGTAGCGTATACCGTCGCGTTCATCGAAACGTTTCTCAAGGTAGTTATCGTAGCGTACATCAGAACGTTGTTCGTGGCGGTTGTCATACATGAGCTGGGGTTTTTGGCGAAAGCATCTTCAGAATAACGAAGTGCATTGAAGTCCTGCTTGAGCTTCACGGTCTCATGGCTGTTCTTAGTTCTCCCGATATAATTTATCTCTTCTTGTGTTCCAGATAATTCCGTTGATTGTATGGCTTCTAATATCACCACACCATTGATGTCGTTTGGCTCCGTGATGTCTTCCTCTTGACATAGATTGTAAATATCTTCTATCGTCATAGAGCTCCTGACCGCTCTTCTGACATATTTGGAAATCGAAGCATCTCTCACCTCCTTATGCGTTGAATGCCATTGAATTTGCTTTCTTAGTTAAGTCTGGCTACGCGTGTGACTCATGTTGTGAAAGTTTCCTCGTTGCCTTGCATGGCAGTGTAGAATACAGAAAGCTTAGCATTCTCGGTCCTTGAAGAATGTTGAAGTGTGAATTTGCAAAGAGCGATTGGGTCCTTGAGGTCTGCCTATGTACAAATTGCTCCAATGTTGTTGAATTCGTTGTCGGGTAGCCCCGTTGGAAATCTTGCTTGTATAGATGAAGCTTAGCAATGGTGATAAATTTAGGGAAATCCAACTTGACAAATTCGGTCATATAGGTGGAATTGTTCGAGGCATCCATCGTTAAAGAATTATATTCATATAAAAGCGTTATAGAGAATGCATGTAAAGTACGAAATGATGATCAAATTTTGAGATAAAAATTGCGCGAAGGAGAGAAAATACATAACATTGCTAGAATTATGTTTTATTAGATTTATCATTCATTTCATTATATTATAATAATATGGAGCATCACATTTTATTTTTATATATACTAGTAAATAGCCCGTCAAAAATGACGGAGAATAAGAATTTTATTCGTTCTTTTAAGAAAGATGTTACCTTTTATTTAAAAATCATATCCAATTTATATTATTTTAACCCCCCCCCTCCCCATTTAGGTCATGTTTAACCAATGTCATTGAGTCCAACCCATTATTAGGACTAAGAGTGGAAACTATTTTTTGAGTCAAAATATATTTAAATGAGCTTTTATTCAATATCAAAATTCTTTGTAAATATATTACTGATTACATAAGACTAACATTTAACATTAAAAAGTTTCAAGCCAGGTCCAAGCTCATAATATTTGGGAAAAATTTCCAAGCGTCCAAGACCTTATAATTTTTAAAAAAAATTCTCAAGCCTAGCTCAACCCATAATAATTTTGAAAATTTTTTCCTAGCCCGGCCCATAATAATTTGTAAAAGATATTCCCAAGTCAGGTGCAAGCAAATATTAACCTTGAGGAATATTTTCCAAGCCCAGTCCAACACATATTAATTTTCAAAACTTTTTCCCAAACCCGGAGATAGTTAAATTTCTAAATAATTTATCATCACATGAAGGGGAATCTCGGATTTACCAATTAGTGGGTTAACTCCTTTTATTAAAAAATTTGATAAGGGCTATCTATATCTTTATGTTAAGTACAAAAAAATGCTATCTATTTAAATGACAAAATGCCATTCAATACTAAAACTTATATGCAATTTATTTATATATTTTTTAAGAAATTTTTTTTTCTTGCCATATAAATTTCGGTAATTTTTTAAATAAATGATGAGGATTAATTATTATTTTGTGTGTGTGATAAAATTAAGAGCAAATCCTTTATGACATTTTAATTTTTGATGGAAAAAGTGACAAAATAAATCTGGGCAGTCGTCTGCAGAGAAAATAATTAATGTATAATATCATCCCATTTAGGGTTGTAGGTGAAAGTAATCAATAATGACGGATTACCAAAGCAGTGTACAACACCCATTGCGTCCTGATAAAGCTGAGGCCTTGGGCTACTGGTAAAAGAAGAACGCAAAATGATATTGCTGCCAAAGTGTCAGTTTTGGTATCCCCCTCTAAAATAGAATCATGAACGACATTGTCAACTCAACCATAAAAAGGTCGTAAGTATTGTTATAAAGGCCATGACAAAACTACCGCATATTTTCCCATTAATAATGTTAATGAAATTGGCCGCACTACGCATTCACATTTGATCATCGCTCTAAATATTCATGAAAGTTCCTCAGGGAATCGGATAAAGTATTATTTATATTAACTCCTAGTGTGGTGAATGATAGTGGAATTAAATGCTTATATTTGTTAAAAATTAGCAGAGGTAGCATAGGGATTGTGGTAGTGGTGATAGAAATATCATTTGGAGGCAACTGGGTGAATATAAAATAAACATATAGATATAAAACATTAGATAAAAAACAAAATAAACCTCCAGAGGAGTTCACAGTTCCTTATTATCTTGGCCACCAGTAACTCTAAAACGGGTAAGGCGTTTGTTGAATCGCCATTTTTTTCTTTGCTTATCTTTAATAATAGATTCATCATGTTTTGTAACAATGTGAGGGATTAAGATTGGGTTAGCCTAGACAAATAAAGAGCAACAACTATAAATTGTTGAAATTAAACAAACATTAATATACTTTAAACTGTAGAGGAGTCAATATTAGAAGTATATTTCTAGTAGTTAGGGCTATAATCAAATATATTTTTGGGGACTTATCATGCCTATCATGTTCTTCTAAAGGTTTATTTTGCATTTGTTCATTATTAATAACTGATTATCAATATTTGAACAATTATAAAGAGGAAATAAGATGGAGATAGTTAAATAAAGTAAAAACAAAACAATTCTCAAGTTAATTTTATAAGGTAGGATTAAAATAAAATACCATTCGGAGAGTCCAATTGGTAAATTAAAAGAAAATAGGAAACTTGTGAATAGATATAGAATAATTTAAATAATATAAATACCATAGTATGTATTTTGTTTTGGAATAAATGTAAAATCCTAAAGATAGAAAACCCCGTTTTGTCTTTTTTATTGAGTTATACAAAAAAATTAGTGAGAATAAAAAGGAACATTGTTAAAAAGGTAGGATCCTTAAGAATAAATATATAATTTTAATTGAATAAAAAAAATATTGTAATATATATATCGATTTTTTGGATAGATATAAAATCCTATATAAAATTATTTATAATAAAAATAATGTACTTATTTTTTGGTGAGTTATGCAAAATAATCAGCATGGAGAATAGAGCAATTGTGGATCTGACAAAAGGCAAGCTTTTAAAAAAGTAGGGTCCTTGATATATTAATTTAGTTAAATACTAAAAATAATGTACTTTGGTTATTTTTCTGTTAGACAAAATATTCATCAGAGATAAAAGGACATATTGTGCAGCCCGGTAAAATGGATAGCTTTAAGAATACGTAGGATGCTTAAAATAGATATATAAATTTATTTAAATTATAAAAAATATCATAATAAGTATTGTAAATGGAAAGAAAATAGGGAAATTAAAAGGGAAAGTAAGCTAAAGAGAAAGAAATAGGAAATTAAAAAGTTTGAGAAAGGTGAAGATAATAAAAGAAATTAAAAGGGAAGGAAAGATAGAATAGTTTTTTAAAATCTTTTATCAGGCTGATTTTTCACATATTATTTAAGACTAATGTTAAAATAATTAATGTTAGTGACATCTTCATATATGTTGTCGGCGTAGCATAGCCAGTCTACATTTTGTACTGGTAATTGTGATTTCACTAATTAGTAGATTGAAAATGGGGGGGGGGGGTGGCACATCCTTGTTTTATACAACTTTTGTTTAAAAAAAGATAGGGTTAATCTTTTGTGTTTTGAAACTATTTTCATAAATATTTATAATAATTTTGAATGTGTGTAGCTGGAATGGGAAAGTTTAAATTATTGATGTTATACTTTTGGTAAACTAAGGGTGTATGATGATTGTTTGATTTGTAAAAACTCATTTTTATAAATTAAAAATATTATTTACCCTTACTTTGCTTTTTTTCTCAAAATAAATATGGGCTGAATTAATAATTGAATGATATTTATTTTTTGATATCAACCCTTGTAAAAACTCATTTTAATAAATAAAAAATAATAATTTACCAGGATAATAGTTAATCAGCATCTGTACAATCATTAAGAGAGGTTAAGATAGGCTTGTTTTCTAAAATAAAAACATAAGAATAATTTTAAAAATATTAATGTATTAAACCTGAAGAGGAATCAATATTAGGTTCAACTCTCTAGAAAGAATAGGAATATCATCAGAAGCTAAAATTGATGTATTCTAAATGTAAAAAAAAATATAAGCATTTATAATTTAATTTACTTGAAAGAATTGAATGATATTTATTTTTTGATATTAGCCCTTGTAAAAACTCATTTTTTGGAAAGGTGTATGATTGTTTGATTTGTAAAAACTCATTTTTATAAATAAAAAATATTATTTACCCTTTCTTCTCAAAATGAATATGGGTTGAATTAATAATGAATGATATTTAATTTTTGATATCATAAATTAAAAATATTATTTACCAGGATTATAGTTGCTTTTTATTTGAGTCTTGCTTTCTGTAATAGAAACAATTAGCCTCAAAGGCAATTAAATATATGATGAATTTTAAATATATATATTATTAATTGTGTACGACGATTAATTGTTTGTTTTGTAAAATATATATATACTGCGGTACAAAAGGTAAAAAGTTGTTGAATTTATAATAAAAATTGATTTCATCACAATGGCGCAGTCGTTTCAAATGGAGAAATATAATATAAAGGAGTGCAATATGGAAGTTTATTTATCAAAAATGGAATTCATATTTAAAATCGCAAAAATAGAAGATAAAAAATCATTTTTATTAGCGAATATTGGATTAGAGGTTTATTAAATTATTTAATTTGTGTTTGCCAAAGACATTAGAGGAAATATCATATGATGACATAATCAAACTTTTAAAAAATTATTATATGAAGAAGACAAACTTCCTATTAGAAAGATATTATTTTTTTAAAATGGAACAAGAAAAAGATGAAACCATCATAGAGTATATTAATAAATTAAAGATAAAGGCAAAGACGTGTGAATTTAAAGATATGTGTAATACAGTATTGCGGGACAAATTAGTGTCAGGAATTAATAATGGAAAAATATTAATGAAATTAATTAACACGCAGGACTTGACATGGGAAAGTGCAATACAAATCGCGACCGCAATGGAGACTACAGGAATGATGTCGTATAAAAAATTATCTGCAGGGAAGGAGATAAATAAAATCTCAAAAACAGTAACAAGGGAGCAGTATGACAAGTACAAACCAGTACCAAAAATTATGTGCTATTGTTGCGGATTAGGAGATCACATAAAACCTAAGTGCCCTAATTTGAATGCCATCTGCCATAATTGTGGGATAAAAGGACATTTACAAAAAGTATGCAGAAGGAATCGTGGAAAAAAAGAATATACTCGAACGATAGATGTTCCAGAAAATGAGCGAGAAAGTTTTGAGGATTGGGAATTTCCAGAGGAGTCTCGAGAAAAATTTGAGGTGAAATTATTGATAGATAAAATTTATATTAAATTTTTAATTGATACAGGATCGGCAGTCTCCATTTTGAATATAGAAGACGTTTACCGTTTAAAAATACCAGTAACAAAAACGGATATTATTTTAAAATCTTATAATAATGTAATGATCAATATTAAAGGTAAGTGTATATTACCCTTTAATTATATGAATAAAGTTATATATCATGAATTTATTATTGTAAACAATGGGATTAACTTGATAGGTAGAAACCTAATAAACAAATTAAAATTAATAAAAAAAAAATTACAAGTAAATATTTTGTCTTTTTTATATATGGGGCATCAGGGTTATACTAAAACAAAATTATTGGCACAAGAGAACGTTTGATGGCCGAATATTAACGAAGATATCGAATTACACGGTAAGAATTGTGAATTATGTCAACAAAATAATCCTGGCAATAAAACGATCATAGGGAAATGGCCCTCCGCAAACAAACCATGGGGAAGAATTCATTTAGATTTTGCCGGACCAATTAACGGAGATATATATCTAGTAATAATAGATAGTTTTAGTAAATGGCCTGAAATACAAAAAATGACGACGAATAATTTTACTAAAGTAAGAAAATTGTTGTTAAGACTTTTTGCTATTTTCGGTTACCCCAATACGATTGTTACGGATAATGCCCCCCCCCCCCATTTCAAAGTAGAGAATTTAGTTTATTTTGCAAACAATTATCAATTAAAAATGTATATGTGCCCCATACCACCCTAGAACAAACGGAGAAGCGGAGCGATTAGTACAAACTTTTAAAAAATTTTTAAAAAAACATAATGATTATAATAAAATACAAGATTTTTTGTTTAATTATCGAAATACGCCACAAATAACCACAAAACAATCACCAAGTTCAATTATGCTTAAATTTCAACCCATAGGACCTTTACAATTAATAAAATCAGTTTATCCTCATCCATATATACCTCAGTTACCAGGTTTTTTTAATATAAATAAAAAATTTATGCAAAGGATTTTAAAAAAGATAATTGGATACCAGGTATCATCGTAAAAAGAACAGGACCAATGACGTTTTTAGTTGAAACTAAATTAGGGGTATGGAGAAGACATATTAATCAGTTAAAACATAGGTTCGACAACTCAGAATTAAAAAATAGAGAGGAGGGAAGAAAAGAAGAAACGATGCAAACTACACCACAAATGAATGAAAATGAGCCCATACAAAACTCAATGACTAAAGACATTGATCCTATACACGAATTAGTGACCAAAGACATTGACCCAATACAAGACTCAATAAACAAAGAGACCATCATAAATGATAAGATGAAAATCGACAGTAATGAGCAAACGGTGGTAGAGAACGAAAGTACAAGCAGCCGTTATCCAAAACGGATAAGAAAACAATTTATACCGTTTCAAATCGAGAGCCCAAAAAAAAAGGAGAGAATAGATGTAATAGAAACAATTAGCCTCAAAGGCAATTAAATATATGATGAATTTTAAATATATATATTATTAATTGTGTACGACGATTAATTGTTTGTTTTGTAAAATATATATACTGCGGTACAAAAGGTAAAAAGTTGTTAAATTTATAATAAAAATTGATTTCATCACACTTTCTTGGATTTTCTTCTCAAAATATTTCACCTATAAAAAAAGTAAATAAATAAAATTTTTATAAATTATAAATATTATTTACCAGAATGCTTTTCATTTGAGTCTTGCTTTTATAAAAAATAAATAAATTAATAAAAAAAAAATACGTAGCGATGACATGACGTAGCGATGACATGACGTCACAATGACGTAGTGAGGACATCGGAAAATTATAATATAGATATTTTGCATGAGTTAATATATGAATTACATTTTATGCTGTCCTTATCAACTATTCATCGTCATTATATATAATATTAATTTAACATGAAACAAAAAACAAAAAACAATCGTTTTACAATGTTAATCACGCTCGCAGTGTTAATAAAATTATATAACAAACTATTAAATTATAGGTTACTTTATGGTAAAATTAAAAAATTTTTTTAAAAAAATATTATTATTTATTTGTTTTTATTATTTTTTATTATTGTTAAAAACGTGACATATCAACAATTTTGATAAATATTTGGCCTATTTTTTCGTAAAGATTCTGTTTTTATAGTTGTAATCGCTATAAGGCACTTTATGGATATTCTGATAAGTCTATTTTAAAATAAAAAATTTTACACCATAGTCTTCATTTAATATACAGACACTTGTGTGGGCACACTTTAAATTACTCGAATCTAGATTGAGTTATTATTTAATTTAAGATAGATTTGACTATTAAAGGTTTAATATAATATATACTAAATAACTAGGATAAACGCTCATATATCAAAATTTTCAAAAGGAAAGAAGTTTAGCGAGATAAACCTCAAGCAAGCGCTTCTTCAATTACTTATTTAAAATAGATCAGACATTTGTGGTAATGTAGAAAGTGTACATCATATATAGTTATTATTGATATTATGCTTAATATATGTATAAATATCGTATATTATTTATTATGAATTAGTATATTTGTTAATTCGATAAATTTTATAATGTATATATATTTATTAATATAATATTGAGTGACGGTTAACACCCTATAACATCTATTATATGTGATATATCCGGATCCAATTAAAATGATTTCGCAAAAATTGAATTGAAGATATGATAGATGGTAATAGGAAAAAAAAACCCCCGGAAAAAACCCCATGGAAAAAAAATTCTAAAAAAGAGAAATCGTTATTTTTAAAAAATTTTTTCTCAATTTATATTTTTCTTCCCATTTTTGCTTTAAGTCATTGTTAATCTTTATTTTTCTGATCTTTTCTCAATTATTTTCTTCTCAATTTTCATTTAATTTTTTTAGTATAACCTAGCAATAATTAATACTGATAATAATTTTATAAGCGAATGCCACAATCATTATCAGCTATTAAACTTAAAAAAAAACACAAAATACTTACGAAAAAATATTCGAAGTAATAATGTCTAAATGTCAAGAACGGGATTTATTTCCTGATCCATTATATACATGTGTGTGTGATTTATTTTGTATGAACTTATTTAAAATCTTGTGTATATAAATTTGAATATTTATGGAAAATAGTTTTTTTTTTAAATATAAAATTGAATATTTAGAGTTCATGTAAAATTTGAATATGTATACTGTTAATAATACGATATATTATAGAAAGAAAAGATATTTGGTTTATATAAATTTTTGAATAATGATTTAAAGTTGATTTTAATCAGAAGAATTGTGTTATAATCGGATGATGTTAATTTTATATAAATAATTTTTATAATTTAAGGGACTTTGACTTTTTTTAATTTTTTTCACTTAATTTTTCGCATATAATTTTTAGTATTTTATACTTTTAATTTTTCCTTTCTATTTTTTTAGTTATGTTTTCCCTTTATATTAATTTATATAATTTATAATTAATTTTGGGTATTAGTATTTAATAAAGGATTCAAAACTATAATTTTATTATATATTTTTATTTCTATTTTATATTTAGGTTCCTAATCCCCCAATCCAACTACCAACTGTGACAACATGGATTTCGAAAAGTCTGCTATGAGTGCGGTTAAAACTGTCATTGGTATGAATATTAATATGCTAAATTATTTATATTTATTTTTTCAATTAGGGGATCACATCATAATCAGAGGATGCTTTTACCATTTGTGTCAAAGTACTCATAGAAAAATTCAAAAGCTAGGTTTGGAAAGCCAATACAGAACCGATGAAGCCCTAAGCTTCTTTTGTGGCATGATGGACGGTTAGCATTTGTTCCTTAATGTGATATGGGCAATGCAATGACATTCCTTAGATCGGTTACTCCGAGCAATGGTAAGGATATTCTCGAATATTTCGATAAAAATTACATCAATGGAGTATCAAGAGAGGTCACAAGAAGCAATTCTCAGACACGTCGAATTGGGCCTCGATTTCCTTTAGAAACTTAGAACGTGCATGAGAGCACTCTATCCGACGAAGAACGCACGTTTAATCAATGCGAAAGTTGGAATCATCGTTTTTCTAATCTGGTTGGGAATAAACGTCCCTATCTGGGTATTGATTAAAAAAATGAAATGCGAGGTGGCTGCCGATGAAACCAAACTTGAACGATGGCGTGTAGGGTTGGACACAAAATCGCAGTGCTTAAAAAAGAAAAAATGCTGATGTTCAAATTGGTACTGGGAAAAAAATATCCCAGTAAAATAACCCATGTATTACTTATTTTCGTAAAAATTATTTGCTATAGTTATAAACACAATATCCATCCTTAATTACTATATTAAGTAGACTAAATTTGACAAAATTTGCAATAAGATCTGTTTATTTTATTGATAAATCATTATTATGTATATACAAATTTAATCATTTAGAATAATAATTATATGGGTTGACATAGAATATTGAAAGAAATCTCCCTCGATATTTTTTTTTCACAGTACCAATTTGAACATCAGCATTTTTCCTTGTTTAAAAATTTTTACGGTATATGAATAATCTTTAAGTAATGAATTGGGGCCTAAAAAAATTTATTATTAAATTATATTTTTATAATATTTTTCCCAAAATATAATTTGTCTATACCTCATTAAATTCAAATAAAAATATACCGATATTATTAGATCTTAAGTAAATTCGAAAAAAAAAATCGAGGTTTTCCGGGGGTTTTTTTCGGAAATCATGAGAGATTCGATGCGCAAAATATCAATCAAAATTTTACTAGGAAGACGAATTCCACCTATTTATAAATTTTAATTTTTGTATGGTTTGGCCAATAAAAATAAATAATGTTTTTTAATTGCTTCCCTAGTAGTAAACTTAACACTTCGTCATTGATGTATAAATAATTATATTCAAATGTATAAACTATACTATAGGACAGAAATAGTAGCTGGTTAAAAAAATTTAAATGTGATAAAGGAAACAGATAAATATCTTTTTCTTAAAAAATTAGGATTATTAAATTTATTTTTTTTTTTCAAATTAATAAAATTCAAAAATTTTCTAAAGTTGAACAAATGTAAAAACAAAGGCGTTCTTTAAAAAAAAAAGGAACACGTTCAAAGTTCGTAAAAAATAAAATAAACGCATTTATTTTGAACACGTTCGTTTACAACATTTTATAATTGATACAGTAAAAATATTCAATTTATTTTCTTTAATATTTTGATTTTTTAAAAAATATATTAAAAAGAAGGCCAAGTCTGAAAATTTAAACTAATTAAAAATGACTTGTTTTAATTTTCATAATAATTGATTTGAAATTATTTTACTCATAATACATGATTTAAAATAAAGATAATTTTTTGGCTACTTAAAAAAAATATTTTATGAATCGAGTTATCAAAGACTCTTTTGTTATTTATTTTTATTATTATCTAGATTTCTTAATAAATCCTGTTCAGGTATAATATCCATAAAGAGCTTGTTGATATTTGTGATTAAATCATCAAATATCTCTAGATTCCATTATAATTTTAGAGTTTTCATTATCTTCTTAAAAATAAACTAATGGTTTTAAAATAATGAAACTTATTAATTCTATTATTACAAATGTAAATATATTAGCAGGCCATGCCGGAATAAAATGTGTTTTATCAGAATATTTTATTTGAACTAATTTTATTGTACTCACAATTATTATAAAATAAGTAAGATTTAATAACGATATTTTGTGATAAGAATTTACTAGACTCTGGGATAAATAAATCTTTCTTCTATATTCTCTAGCTATATACAAGAAAGGTCTAAACCCATTAAGAACCTGATTTTTGTAATTAAATTATCAGATTAGATTACCTTTATCATTTCAAAGCTTTCATAATTTTCTATAAAAAAAGATTAATTAAAATATTTGTAATAAGTAAACCATCCAGTTCTGATCTTATTTGAATACAAATATTCTGATCATCCAATATACCATGACAGAGAGCATCATCCGAATATTCTTTAAGTTCATGTAAAAAAAATTTTCGATGCAATTTTTTTTATTTTTCATTTATCCGATTAAATTAACATTATTGTAGAGATATTTTACATTTTAAAGATTCACAATATAAATGCAACCTAACATTATGCCATAGTAATTTTTATCAAATTGATGGGTATTTCGCATTCAAAAGTGTTTTCTCAAGCTATATGCAATTAGTTGGTTTTAACTTTATTAATGGATTATGATCCGTTAATCGCATAGAGTATCAATATCATTTCCCTTGTAGATTGACCTCATATGGAGTATCAATATGGTTTTCCTTGTTGATTGATCTCCCACCAGATCAATATCGAAGAATCGCCCCCTTAGTACCCAAACCCCCCGGAGTCTAAATATCGACAGATATCCTACTGAAGTATTCTGATCTATTCCATTATATGCTTGATCTCCCACCGGAGTATCGTTATCTAAGCCATTATATGCTTGATCTCCCACCGGAGTATCAATCTCGATGGATACCCCACTGGAGTATCGTTATCGAGTTTATTATAGATTGATCAATAATGTGCTTGAACGGCCAACGAGGTCACCGTTATCCTAGAGCTTGCCAAGAGACCACTATAATCCTTGGATGCTCATGAGTTTATTATTATTTTGAGCTAGCCAAGACGTTATCATCCTTAGTAGTGTTGTTAAACGGCTAAGCCGAGTCGACTTAGCTGCGACTCGAGCCAAGTTTCTAGTCGAAAAAACGACTTTGACTCGAGTCGACTAAATGAGCCGCATTGGTCGGCTCGCTTAGTCGGCTCATGTAGTCGGCTCGCTTAGTCGGCTCTTAATCGGCTCGTGTATTTGACTCGTTGGGTCTGCTCAATTTTTTTGTTTTTTTTATAAAATCTGGTAAATTGCTAAATTTTGGGAAACTGATTAATGTGCACAAAATTATAGTAAGAATATGTTGTTTTTAAAGTTTTTCGATTTTTTTGCCATAAATGGGCTAAAATAAGTATTGCTAACATGTTTAAATAAAATTTTAGTGAAGATGCACCCTAGATAAGTTTCAATTGTCATAATCGTTGTTTTTAAAGTTTTTCGAATTTTTTTGTCGTAAATGGGCTAAAATAAGCATTGCTAATATGTTTAAATAAAATTTTAGTGAAGATGTTCCATAGATAAGTGACAATTGTCATAATCGTTATTTTTGAACTTTTTTGAATTTTTTTAAAGCAAGTGGGCTAAATAAGCATCGCTAACATGTTTAAATAAAATTTTAGTGAAGATGTACTCTAGATACAGGGTTTCCCATTCATAAAAAGAAAATCGTAATTTTTTTGTCAATTTTTCTTAAACTTTTATTTATTTTAGTTATTCCTTTTTAATTTATTTCTAAATTTTTGCGATTTCTTTACGTTTGTTTTCTTACTGTATCTTTTCTCAATTTATTTCTAACTCTTTGCTATTTTCTTTACTTTTTTTTTTCTTACTATATCTTCTCTCAATTTATTTATCTTCAATTTATAAATTTAGGTCCATTTTTTTAACAATTCTTTACGTTACAGATACAATATTCTTTTAATGATTTTTTCATTGTAATCTTTTACATACATTTTTAACCTTTTCAATCTCGTCATTTTTAATCTTTATTTTTTTTTGACCTCTTCTCATTTTTGATAAAAAATTTTAAAATTATATTTAATGTTTTTGGCAGATAATATAATTACAATTGCTAAATTATAAATTAATCGTTTAGTTGGTTTACCTTAACTGTAATACCAAACGATATTTAAATTAATAAAATATAATCATTTTTAAATTCTTATTTTTAAAACGCATTAGAAAATTATTATTATTTAAAACAATAGGAGAGGAAGACAGACTAAATTAAATTAATTTTTTTTTTATATTATCATGGATTTTAATTAGAGTTATTTTTGTAAATTATTATAATATAAAGTGTAGGTTATTTTATAAATAAAGATTATATATAGTAAAAAAAATGCGTCCTTATTTTTTTTTTTAAAATTTTTAAATTAGTTTGATCAAAGTCAGATATAAAATAGATGTTTTAACTAAATGGTCTTTAATAAACAAAATTATATGTACTAAGATTTTGTAATGAACTAAACTAGCAAAAATAATTATCAAAAATAAGAAGAAAAAATAGATAAATGCACAAAAAAATAAAGATTAAAAATGACCAAATTGAAAAGGTTAAAAATGTATGCAAAAGATTAAAATGTATAAATCATAAAAAGAATATTATATCTCTATGTATGATGAATAAAAAAGTAAATTGTTAAAAAAAATGGACCTAAATTTATAAATTGAAGAAATAAATTGAGAGAAGATAGAGTAAGAAAAATAAAAGTAAAGAAAATCGCAAAAGGTTAGAAATAAATTGAGAAAAGATACAGTTAGAAAAAAAACGTAAAGAAATCGCAAAAATTTAGAAATAAATTAAAAAGGAATAACTAAAATAAATAAAAGTTTAAGAAAAATTAAAAAATATTATGATTTTCTTATTTTGAATGGGAAACCCTGTATCTAGGGTACATCTTCACTAAAATTTTATTTAAACATGTTAGCAATGCTTATATTAGCCCATTTACGTCAAAAAAATTCGAAAAACTTTAAAAACAACGATTATGACAATTGTCACTTATCTAGGGTTCACTAAAATTATATTTAAACATGTTAGCAATGCTTATTTTAGCCCATTTACGTCAAAAAAATTCGAAAAATTTTAAAAACAACGATTATGACAATTGTCACTTATCTAGGGTACATCTTCACTAAAATTTTATTTAAACATGTTAGCAATGCTTATTTTACTCCATTTACGTCAAAAAAATTCGAAAAACTTTAAAAACAAAGATTATGAGAATTGTCACTTATCGAGGGTACATCTTCACTAAAATTTTATTTAAACATGTTAGCAATACTTATTTTAGCCCATTTATGCCAAAAAAATTCGAAAAACTTTAAAAACAACGATTATGATAATTGTCACTTATCGAGGGTACATCTTCACTAAAATTTTATTTAAACATGTTAGCAATATTTATTTTAGCCCATTTATGCCAAAAAAATTCGAAAAACACAACATATTCTTATTATAATTTTCTTCACATTAATCAGTTTCCCATAATTTAGCAATTTACCAGATTTTATAAAAAAAAACAAAAAAATTGAGCAGACCCAACGAGTCAAATACACGAGCCGACTAAGGGAGCCGACTACACGAGCCGACTAAGCGAGCCGACTACATGCGCCGACTAAGCGAGCCGACTACATGCGCCGACTAAGTGAGTCGGCTCATTCGGCTCCTTGATCGGTTGAGTCGGAGCCGTTTTTTACTACTAAGGTGGCAATATTTATTTGTTTTTGTATTCTCCGCTTTTGAGATGGAGTTGGCAGAAAAAAATCTGGCAAAACGATCAACGATAGTCCCAAGCGAGAGGTAAACCTAAAATAATTTTTTTATTATTTTCAAATCTAAAAATATTTTAAATATTCATTTATTGTTTTTAAAATTAAAATTAAATATTATTTAAAAAGTAGCATAAATATATTTATAGTTATCCAAGGTAATAATCAATTCTTGAATATATTTTTATTACTAAAAAAAGAAATCGTTTGGCCTCAGAGACGTTTAAACAATGTTTGTGTTTAAATTCTTGGAATACGAATATAATGAACAATCAATTCTGGACATAATTTTTATATGTATATATTTATAGAAAAATATAAATTTTTGTATATTAATATATATCATATATAATTAAATAAAAATATTTAAACTATAAAGGTATCAAAGATTTTAGATGTTTTGAGCATAGTAAGGGTTCTTGTTTCAAACTGTTGTTTTTTATGAATACTGGAGAACATTAGTGTTTTAATAATAATTGACTTTAACTAAAATAGTTTTTTATATTAACTTTAGTTTGTAAAAAAAATTGAATTTTGAACTCTAGAAAAATTACACAATAAATTGTAACTGGGATTCACTTTGTTTTATTAAGAAGAATATAGGTTCTATCAAAACTAGTTGCTTCAACGAGGAAATATTTAAATTATAACATTAATGTGTAGTCCAATCGTTAATCTATAAAATAAAATATGAAACAAAACTAGATAAGTTTATGTGATAATTGGTTTTCTGGCACAGTCTCCGGCCATAAGATGTTTAAGAATTATATTAAAAATTACAAAAAATATATTAACATATCATCTATTTTAAAAATTATGAACTGGATGTTTGTTCACCCACAAGTTTCAAGTAGAATTTATTAATTAGACTAAATCCATAGACAACTTAATAGTCTAATGGTAACGCTAAATAATACTATACCTAACAGGATAGCTAGATAAAAAATTTTTTTTGAAATAAAAATACTATAGACGTTATATTATAAATCTAAAAAAAAATTCATATTAATATTTTTATTGATGTTTCAATGAATATTTTTTTATGAGGTAATGTAAAAGTGGTTAATAGAACGCTACTTTACTTTATAAAATACGATAATCCTTATAACAACACGCTTTGAAATTCTAAATTTATATAATATCAGTTTTCTGATTTTGAAGAAGTATTTAAATGAGATAGTTTGCTTCATGAATCTTTTTCTAGGGTTCATCTATAATGAAATATAGATTTTTCATCTTGGATTTAATAGAGTATAAAAATATTTATGACTATTGTCACTTTTCTATGGCACATATTCATTGAAATTATAATAAAATAATTTACAATTTATATCTTAACCATTTTCTTAAAAATATTTAAAAAAAATTACAATGGCTATTATTACTTTTCCATGGTACATCTTCACTAAAATTTTAATTCAACATATATTTTTACATATTTGCTTTGAAAAAATCGAAAGAGTTCAAAAATAACGATTATGACAATTGTGATTTTTCTATGGTATATCTTAATTGAAATTTTAATTTAACATATTTACAACATATATTTTTACCCATTTGCTTTAAAAAAATTCGAAAAAGTTCAAAAATAACGATTATGACAATTGTCATTTTTCTATAAGTCATCTTCATTGAAAATTTAATTTAACATGTTTACAATTTATATTTTTACACATTTGCTTTAAAAAAATTCGAAAAAGTTCAAAAATAAAGATTAGGACAATTGTCATTTTTCTATGGGTCATCTTCATTGAAAATTTAATTTAACATGTTTACAATATATATTTTTACATATTTGCTTTAAAAAAATTCGAAAAAGTTCAAAAATAAAGATTATGACAATTGTCACTTTTCTATGGTACATCTTCACTGAAATTATAATTTAACAGATTTACAACATATATTTTTACAAATTTGCTTTAAAAAAATTCGAAAAAGTTCAAAAATAACAATTATGACAATTGTCATTTTTTTACATCTTCATTGAAAATTTAATTTAACATGTTTACAATATATATTTTTACATATTTGCTTTAAAAAAATTCGAAAAAGTTCAAAAATAAAGATTATGACAATTGTCACTTTTCTATGGTACATCTTCACTGAAATTATAATTTAATAGATTTACAACATATATTTTTACAAATTTGCTTTAAAAAAATTCGAAAAAGTTCAAAAATAACAATTATGACAATTGTCATTTTTTTATGGGTCATCTTCATTGAAAATTTAATTTAACATGTTTACAATATATATTTTTACATATTTGCTTTAAAAAAATTCGAAAAAGTTCAAAAATAAAGATTATGACAATTATCACTTTTCTTTGGTACATCTTCACTGAAATAATAATTTAACAGATTTACAACATATATTTTTACAAATTTGTTTTAAAAAAATTCGAAAAAGTTCAAAATAACAATTATGACAATTGTCATTTTTTTATGAATCATCTTCATTGAAAATTTAATTTAACATGTTTATAATATATATTTTTACATATTTGCTTTAAAAAAATTCGAAAAAGTTCAAAAATAAAGATTATGACAATTGTCACTCTTCTATGGTACATCTTCACTGAAATTATAATTTAACAGATTTACAACATATATTTTTATAAATTTGCTTTAAAAAAATTCGAAAAAGTTCAAAAATAACAATTATGACAATTGTCATTTTTTATGGGTCATCTTCTTTGAAAATTTAATTTAACATGTTTACAATATATATTTTTACATATTTGCTTTAAAAAAATTCGAAAAAGTTCAAAAATAAAGATTATGACAATTGTCACTTTTCTATGGTACATCTTCATGAAATTATAATTTAACAGATTTACAACATATATTTTTACAAATTTGCTTTAAAAAAATTCGAAAAAGTTCAAAAATAACTATTATGACAATTGTCATTTTATTATGGGTCATCTTCATTGAAAATTTAATTTAATATGTTTACAATATATATTTTTACATATTTGCTTTAAAAAAATTCGAAAAAGTTCAAAAATAAAGATTATGACAATTATCACTTTTCTTTGGTACATCTTCACTGAAATTATAATTTAACAGATTAATATATTTTTACAAATTTGTTTTAAAAAAATTCGAAAAAGTTCAAAAATAACAATTATGACAATTGTCATTTTTTTATGGTAGATCTTCACTGAAATTTTAATTTAACATTTTCACAATTTATATTTTTACTAATTTATATCAAAAAATTTTTAAAAAATAACGATGACAATTGCCATTCTCCATTGATTAAGTTTATAGAAGCTTTAAGTAACTTTTCCCGCCCATTTATATTAATATCTAATAAATATTATTTATATTTATATATTTATTGGAGTTGGAGTCAACACTTATAGAAGCCTTTTGGACGAAAAAAATGTAGATATGGGTCAGGTCAGGTGAAAAAAAGCAACCCAAACCTTAGGTCGTCTTTTAAAAAAACGACCCATATTTTGGGTCGGATTGAATAAAACCACCACAACTTTGGTTGAAGTGGTAAAAAGCGACCCGATGTTTGAGTCTGAGTCGCAAAAACAAACCAAACTTAGAGTCTGAATCGCAAAAACAAACCAAACTTTGAGTCTGAGTCGCAATAACAAACCAAACTTTGAGTCTGAGTCGAAAAATACGGCCCAAACTTCGAGTCAGAGTCGAAAAATACGACATATATTTTGAGTCGAAATCGTTTTTTTCGGCTTGGACTCGGGTCGGAATCGAAAAAACGGCCCATATTTTGGGTCGAGGTCGTTTTTTTCGGCTTGGACTGAGTCGGAGTCGAAAAAAACGACCCAAAATTTGGGTCAACTCAGTTCGAGCCGACTCGGCTAAGCCGATTAACAACACTAGTAATAGGACTTGCCCATCGAACATCATTCACCGCCTCAATAATTTCATCATGTATCCATTTTTTAAGTTCTTTGCTCACCAGATCAATTTTTGAATAAGGTATATGTCTAGGTGGTATAATTTTAGGTTGGGCATCTCTTCTTAAATGTAGTTTAACGCTTGCTTTGTTGATTGGTCCCTTAGTCAATTTGGATTCGCACTCTTTAATCAATTTTTTAATTTCACGTAATTTGTGTCAATATTTGCTATAAATTAATTTAAAATATTTTTGAAGGCGTTAATCCATGTACGTCCCAACAAAACATTTTTCCTTGACTCAACGACTACCGCTTGTAAATATTTTGAGATACCTTAATAAGTCACTTTAACTTGCGTAATGCATGATCTTAATTAAATTTCCGTCATAGGCGGTAAGTTGTAACTCGGATCTTTTAACATCTCTAATACTAAGTTTTTTAGCCAAATTATGAGGTATAATGGTGTATTTGGAACCCGTGTCGACAGCGTCTACATGAGCGGGAGGGGTAGAAACTTTTGCATCCTATTTTTTGAGGGGGGGGAGGGTAGGAAATAGGCTGTTTTAATGGGGTAGGATAAATTTTTTGGGGGGTTATCTATTAAATTTTGAGATGAAATAAGACAAAATTTATTGCTGTAAAAATTAATACTTTTATTATAGAATTATTATAATACAATTCATCGATCAAATCTATATATTGCAAACAATCATACACACTGTTATTCAAATAAATCTTTCTGCTATCCTTTTAAATGTAATTTAAAAGGTTCAGATATTTCAGCAAGCTCATAATGCCATAATAATTAAATTCATTGTAAATAATGGAGGTTTTAATTTTTATTATCTAAAAAATAAATTCTTTAAATTGACAAAATATCGATAGTTGGTAGTAGAGATAGATTAATTTAAGTTATCCTAGATAAATTCTCTGAAAAGTGTATCAATAAATTGAAAAGGTGATAATAATAGAATGACACCGCCGCCGAAGGAGGCGAAATGTTTTAGGGGTGTGGCAAAGGTTTTTGAAGGGAGTTTGCATCCAGTGAAAATCCTGTGTAGACGCTGCGTGTCGACTTGCATAGTTGTTATAATATCATTTAATTTTAAAGTAGTCATAAATGCCTTATCTTTATCATTAAGCATGTCCCCAAATAAATTGTTAATGTTAAAATCGTATTAATCTTTATTTTTTGTAGAGTCGACTTTCTCTTCAACAATTTCTTCATATTCATATTATGGTCGTTGTTGTTATATTGTATTTGCTTTCTCTGATTGTTGTCGCTACCTCTATAATTATTTGAATTGTTATTATAGGATTGGTAATTATTGCGATTTTGATCACCATATTGGAACTGTTTCCTCTGATTATTATCATGCCATGTATTATTTCTACCGTAATTAGATTGATTATTATTGTTGTAGCAATAGTTCATAGGCGTAGCCGGGGGGGGGAGGCAAGAGGAAATCCCCCCCCTTCAGAAATTTATCACTTTTTGTGAATATCATTATCCCACTTAGTCCTCCCCCACTCCCTGGCCCCCAAAAATGTATGCATATAACTTAAACAATAATTTGAAAGAAAGAATGTAAAAGTTAATATTTTTTTATAAAAATATTCATCATAATTTATACATTTTTGGAAAAAAGGATTTATATATATATAAAAAGTGAACCAAAAATGTTTTTTAAGAAATGGAATATGAGCCAAAGATAAGTCTTAAGACAAAAGTGAAATGTATTATATTTATTAATAATAGATCCATAAAATTACTAAATAATATAATATATATTATATAATTTTTTATAAAGTGAGTAATTTTATTTTATTTATCTTAATAAAAGTAAAATATAATTATAAAACTATTGATAAAATTAAATCATAAATTAAATGAAAAATTAAAGGACAATACAAACAGTGGAATATTATATGTCGTAGATTTACAATATATCTAATTTTATCAATTATCATATGACAATCAAGTAATTTTTATCAATATAGCGAATTATATATATTACAGAATATAAAATATTGATAAAGACATCAGAAAATATCTTTTAAAGACATTGTGAGATAAATAATATGAAGATTAATTTTCAATAATTTATTTGAAATAAATAGATGGCGTTAAATAATTGAATGCAAATTGTTGTTATATTTATTATCAAGAGCATTGATTTGTAAAATTTGTTAAAATATTAACTGTAATATATTATCTAACTGTCAAATATATCTGTAAAAGTGGAATTTTACCTAGTATATAGAGGAATATCAACTATATGCCTACTTACTTTTCTAAATAAATTTCTTATACTTATTTGGAAATTATTACCATGCTTTTATATTATAGTATATACAAGTAATTTATTATATTTTATATAAACTAATAAAAATATATTTCATATTTGTTCCAGGCTTATTTAATTCCATCTCCCCTTAAAAAATCCTGGCTACGCCTAAGCTATAGTTGTTGTAGTTATAGTTATTATAATTATCATGGTATCTAGAATTAATTACCGTAATTCCTTTCATAGTATCTAAAATTATTATTATCGCAATTCCTATTTTTATTCCTATTATAATTATTATCTTTCTTATCATAATTTTGTCTAAAATTATTTCTAAATTATTATTAGGTCTAAAATTATTTCTAAATTATTATTAGGTCTAAAATTATTTCTAAATTATTATTAGGTCTAAAATTATTTCTAAATTATTATTAGTTCTAAAATAATTATTATTATCATTCTTACAGTTGTATCTAGGAAAAATGTTATCGGAAGTGTTTTGGTTAACTAAATCTTTGTGCTCATTATTTTTAATGTTAAAGTTTTTATCTTTATCGGACTTTTTATCATAATTAACATAACTTATATTATCAATATCTGATTTATAATTAATGTTATCTAATCTAATTCTTATCTCCACCATTTCATTTAAGGTTAAATTAATATTTTTACTTAATTTATATTTTATTTTATCGTTTAAGGTAGACGTTCTTAACTTTTCTTTTATCCTACTATCATCAGAAAAATGACATTTTTTATTTAATTTAGATACTCTAACGTACCATTCTAAAAAAATTTCGTTAAGATTTTGACATGCTAAATTAAATTTGTTAATTGAAATATTTATATCCTGTATTGGTAAAAGTTATCCTAATTTTTTAATCACTATATTAAGGTCTAAAATCTCAGTATTTGAACAAATAGATTTAATATTGTCAAACACATCATCAGATAAATTAGCAAGTAAAAAGTATTTATTTTAACGGAGTTCGATGATGTGCTGGTCGAAAAGTAGTCAAGTGCCCTTTCTATGTAAACCTCAGTCAGTGGTCTAATAAGCTTAGGAATCTTGTAAGGTGTACAATAAGAAATCTCATTAAGTGCCAATTTTATATCCATTTATTATTATCTTTTATAAAATATTACATTAACATATTATATTTTAAACAAAAATGTTAATGTGTGTTTTCGTAATATAAAAAATGATATTGTTCAAATCTTCACAAATGTGCATCTTATTTGCACGAATTTGGAATCTTTGTATGCAAGAAACTTGCCATTTAAGGCCTCATAGTAACTTAACATCTCCTTTAAGTTATAAAACTCGAAGAATATATCTCCATGAACGGGTCCTCTCGTATATTGTACATCAGAATTGTCGGTAAGCTCGTACAATATGTCATATACAGAGATCGAGGATGGGATATTAATTATTTTAAACGAATACATGAAAAATTTTATAATGAAACGTTATTAAAAGTTTTTACCTTTTTATAGGAATTAAATTAAAAAAATTTTTTAATTTTATTTTATATTTTTGCATGTTAAAAATTAAATCTCATCATTAAAAATGGAATAGAAAAAAATTCAAAAAAATGAATAAATAAATGGTGAGTTTTTTTTACCATTACATCCCGGTGCACCATGTAAAATAACATGTATTTTCGTACCGCAATTATTTATTTCAATATCTATATCTATTTTCTTCAAACATTTAGAACATATATATATTATATATTTTTATCTATAAAAATTAGAATATAAATAACCAAAATAAAAAGTTAAGTTACAAAAAGTTAACTTACAAAAGATTGAATAATCAAAAGGCGAAATAAAGAACTAGTTAAATAAGTATTTTTTACAAAGGTTAACTTACAAAAGATTGAATAATCATGGCGAAATAAAATAAAAGTATACGTATTAAAAGATCTAGTTAAATAAGTATTTTTTACAAAATAAAATTAAGAATAATCTACACGTAAATCATTGTTCAACAATTACACTTTCATTTTGACCCAAAAATATTTTATATTTACTCAGTTTCAAATTTTTTTTTTAATTTAAGAAATTTGCTTACTCCATATTTAAGATTCCACCCCATTAATTTTAACTGAACTTTGTTTTTACGAACATGTTCACAAAGAATAAAACCATTGGTAGCATTCATTATTAATAACTTTCCCCATACCATTTTAAAGTTTGTCTATTGACTCCCATATTTTTATTGATTTATCCTTTGACATTTTAATTTAAAATTAATTACATTCATAACTTCCTATATAAATCTTTGATTCTTTAATTTCCTAATAAATTTATCAAGAGAAATCAAAACGATAAGAAATGTGACACTGAAATTCTTCCGTTTTTATTTTTGCCTTCAGGCTTTCACTGTTATTCACGCATCATTAAATGTTTATACTTCTTCCACCAATGTATTTTTTGCTAATTCCATGATATTTGTTCTTTACATTTTTTTCTTTCCTATCTTTTTTTCCTTGCAAATTTCGCAGGGAATTTTAGTGATACAAGCATCTGCCTCTCATGATTTAATTCTATATATATTTCGTTAACTTTAATCATATTATTACATTCCAAAAAGAATTTTTCTGTTTGTAACAGGTAAGCAACTTAAACCAATATTTTTCTAACTCAAAAATTTCTTCAAATTCTTTAACGTTAGTTAACATATTTTCGTTAACAATAATATATAAACTTTATATCAATTAACCATAATATATTTTTCTTCCATGTAAATAAATGAAAATATTTTGGTAAAAAAAAGTAGCAACCCCTATACCTCCAAAATTATTACCTCTGTATCATTCATAATTTCCTAAATATTATATACCGAATTTTCAATCTTACCAATCTCCGAAACTTTATTTTCTAACTCCTAATTGATGTTTTTAGTGTTTCTTACATTTCTTTACCTTGATCTACCATTTTTACATTTTTCTTTATTACATCTTGATTTATTACCAAATTTATAACCTTTACATAGAAACTTAAAAATATTATTATTCCCAATATCCCCCATTAAAATTCACCAAAAGTTTATCTTCCATTATTTCATTTTTCTTGTTAAAAAAACTCTAAAATTTCTCTCGGCGTTCCTGATATTTTATATATTACTTTTACTCTCACTATTAGTTTACTACATTTTTTAAGACCTACATTATTCACATTTTTTAATCAATTTTATGAATCGGATAAGTATTATCTTCATTCCCTCCTTTCAGACTTTCCAATTTGTTTTTATTTACCCTATTATTAATGTGTTCAAAATATTTTCCTGGTGTAATAATACTTATTTTTTCCCTTTCGCTACCATACAGTCATATATCTGGGCAGTCTGCTGCATAATGTCTTATAATTTTAATAACATCTTATATCCGATGCATTCTTTTCATCATACTTTGTTTCATACACTATCCATTTATCTGGTATATTTCTTAGATTTATATCTGGTGTAAAGAATTTAACTACTGGAATTACCCTTCCATCCTCATATGTCATACATTTGTATTGGATATGTCCGATTTTCCCACATTTTTTACAATATATTATTTAGGTGCATTTTCTGCTAATCTATAAGATGGCGGATAACATTTTTCTAAACTATGACCCGTATTACCACATCTCCCCTGAACATTTAGTAACCTCTGGTCGAGTTACCCTTACATTACATTGTTTGCTAATATGACCATATTTTCCACATGTAAAACAGTCCATTTGGCATCATCATCAGCTGATTTCTTCAATTTTCACATCGATACACGTTTTGCCATCCATTTTTTATAATTAAATTCTGTTTTAATCATCCCATTCATCTGCCCCTCCATATTCATTCTCATTTTTTTTCTACCTCCAATCTAAAAATTTCTTTCTCCATTTTTTTACTTAAAATTTCTCCATTTCCATCTTTTTTTATCTTCCATTTTTCACGTTCTCTCTTCTTTATTCATTAATTTCTTTCCTTTCCTTTCATTTCTTCTTTCTATTTCCAATTTTAATTTTTTTTATTACCAATTTCTTCTACATCCCTTTTCTTACGTTCCATTTCTTACTCTATACCCTTTCTTATTTCTTTTCGTTTTTATTTCTATTTTCAATTATAATTTTTTTTGATTTCAATTTCCCTTTTCTTATCTTCTATTTCTTCTTTATACCCTTTCATATTTCCTTTTCGTTTCTTTCTATTTCCAATTTTAATTTTTCTTTATTTTCAATTTCTTCTACTTCCCATTTTTATGTTCCATTTCTTCCTCTATACTATAAAATTTCATTTCTATTTCCAATTTTTCCATTTCGTTTCTTTCTATTTCCAATTTTAATTTTACCTTATTTTCAATTTTTCCACTTCTTTCTTATGTTGCATTTCTTCTCTTATTTCCTCAATTTCCTTTCATTTCTTCTTTTTCTATTTCCAAATTTAATTTTTTCAATTTATCCATTATTGTCCCTTCATTTAATTTCTCCCTTCTGATTTTTTCTAATTCTTATTTTAATCAATTCCTCATTTTCTCTTTCTATTTTCCTAATTTCTCCCAATTCATATTTTAACTTTTCAGATTCATTTTCCTTTATTTCTTTTTCTCTAAAGATATTATCTTTTTTTAAATATACCGCTAACAATGATATTTTTTCTCCATATTTCAATTAATTCTCTTTTTAATTTAGTTATAGAATCAATTAATTTTTCCCTTTCATCAATTTTTTTTTATTAATTTTAACATTTTTCTCCAATAAATTTTTTAATTTCTTTTTCCTCCATTAATATAAATTAATCTCATAAGTACAATCAATATCAATCCTAAATAACTATTATTGTACTCAACCTATTTGAATGTTTTTATTGTCTGTTTACAGTTAGAGTCAAATTTTTTATTTATTTTACCTTTTTATTACAATTTTTATAGCGGTTCATTTCTAAATGGAATTTATATAACTCTTATATTTTAATTTTTATACTTATTTTTATATTTGGAATATCATCCTTTTTAATTTTCATTATGGCTTTTGATCGTATAGATATTGGCTGAGTTACCTAATCTATTTTTCGGTTTCTTTAAAGCACGGCACCAATTGTAACGACCGGTAGAAAGTATATTGAAAGTATTCTTTATTTTATTTGTAAGACATAAAAACGCGAATGATATAATTTAAAATAATAAACAAAAATACATTTTTTAAACGCAAAAAAAAATATATATAGTTTTCTTATTTTTCATATAAAAATAAAATATATCCTTGAAAACATTGCAAATAATAATCAATTAAATTAAGAAAAATATATAAATAATCAACAAAATTAAGTAATATCATAAGATTACAACACTCATTATCTCGAACTTAGCTTTTTCACAAATAAAAATGAATGAATCCATTATTATAAATCAATGATAATAATGTAAAAAAAAATCATTTCAAAGTTAACCAAAATTAATAAATTAAAATTAAATTAATAATATGGTATTACTCGTTTTATCGAATATATTATATACCAACATCTTTCAACTGAGAAATACAACCCCCCCCCCCCCCCCTTATTTAGAAACTAGTCTGGGTTAGGATAACATAATTTTTTGCACAAATATATACAATATTAATAAATGTCTTAAAAATTCAAATAAATGTTCCAATATAAAAATAAATTGTGTAAAATTTATTCTTTCTTCTCCAAGTTGCTCTAGTAATCATTCTCCTCGCTATAGTTGTCACATTGTTGTTTTCATACTTTATCTTAATCGGTAGTTGATCATAGCATCTTTGGTAATAGGTCTTAATGGGAAAGCAGTTAGTCTTCCTCTTAAAGCTTGTAAGTTATCGCATCATTGATCATTGCACCCTAAAAAGTTGATAAATTGTAATATCGTTGGTCACTAGATGTGGGGTCAGTTGGCAAATAAATTGTTGGTTGCATTTACTCTTGATAGTTTGATATCGCGTCATAATTGCTAATTGATGGTCGGTTTTATTATCACTTGTTTGTTATCATTAGTGTAATATCCTTGCTATCATTGGGACATTAGATTATTCTAACTAGTCAGTCAAATACTTATGGAATCATACTTTCACATTAGCAATATTAAACTTTCTCCCTCTAAATAATAATATGATAAACCCTGTCCTATCTTTTATCACTCCCTTTATCCAACCTTTGTTATTCTCATTGTTTAACCAAACAGGTTGGGAAACATCCTCTCCCTATCAAATGTAAATCATAATTTTGACAGTCTCTCATTTGCTTTCAATTTCATGTTCTACATTTGGTCGAGGTAAATTTTTCTCAAATTCAGAACATATTGTGATATTATTTTCAGCATTGCATTTCTTAATTTATTGGGTATCACAAATCTCCCATTTTATTCTAAGACATCACGAAAGACAGATAACGTTTCCCTCGATAATAAAACAATATCTTTATCTTTATGATGATTAAAGCTTCGCCAACTTTGCTGAATATGCCTTGCTATTTTTTTTAATGTTAAGTTCTGCTTCGTCTTTTCGTAAACTATTTTCTAGCAAATTCATGATCCAAATTTATTCTCCGAATTAGAGGTGGGCGCGGGCCTAATTTTTCATTCACGGCCCGCCCGCTCACGGTGGCAATAAATAAAACACGCCCATTCACGCTTACCACTAAAAAATTTTCGACCCAACCCGTCCGCTCACGACAAGCAATATTTTGATTCACGCCCGAAAATTCACGGTGTTTTTAAATTTTTAAAAACTATCTATAATTTTACACTTTTTTGAATTCACTCTGTTTATTTCTCTAATTTCATAATCCATATTAATAACAAAAAATAAATATAATCTATAAATCGAAATTTATTAATGTCCATCTTTTTTTATTTCAATTGTGTACGACTTTCCTCTAATAAGAGATTGGCTACAGAAAATAACCTTTCACTAGAAGCCGAACTTGCAGCTGACAAAATTTTACTCGATAATTTTCTCAAAAAAGGAAATGAATATCCCTGCTTCCAAAACTTCAAATATTGTTTTGTTATTTATCTTATATGAATCTTTTAAGTTCATCCTCACAGCCTTCGTCGGTGATGTTGATGCTACATCAGAATCATCTAGAAATTCTCTAATGAGTGTAGGATGAATTAAGAAGGTGATAGTTGGTATTGACCATTTAGAATATACGGTTTTTTATGAGTTTAGGATAAGTTAGGAAAGCTATAAATGATAGTTGGCATGACTTATGCATATCATCTAATTTTATATCATTTAGCATTTTTAAGATTGTTTTATATATATCATTTTCTTCTTTAAATTCGGATCTATAATTAAGCCTGCCTTATGTAATGGCTGCATAATAATCTTTTAAAATAAATCTTGTTTTGTATTTTAAGGTTTTGATTATTATTGTATCACGTTCAGAAGGTTAATAAAATTTTACTAATTTTTGTTTCCATAGACAAACTTCATTTATTGTGGGATGAGAATCTGCTCTCAGATTATCCGAGCATTCTTTATATATTGATAAAAATTTATATAACTCGCGTATGATGCTGATATCAATTGTGGCTAATCTATTTAGTTCTTACTTGCTAAACAAGTACGCCTGTA
The DNA here is from genome assembly GCF_954871325.1 of Gordionus sp. m RMFG-2023. NCBI lineage: Eukaryota > Metazoa > Nematomorpha > Gordioida > Chordodea > Parachordodidae > Gordionus > Gordionus sp. m RMFG-2023. Next base: position 22,686,019 of record NC_088775.1, read on the forward strand.
TTTCAGAATATGATTTTAAGAAACTCTGCATTATGATATATACAGAGTTCCATCTCGTTATTCTCGCTGTTACATCTTGTTTAAGGGTGTGGTTTAGTTTACTATTAGCTGTAGATTGTTTGAAATATTGTACTATTTTTTTTACACCATTTATATTTAAGGCTATTTCAATTAAACAATTGTCAAAAAAATAATGCATATTATTTGTATATGGCATATACATGCTAGCGTTTCGTCATCTTTGAATGCACTTATAGATTTGCTTCGCTATCACTCACAAGTCCCAACTATACATTTTTTAAGTAATTTTCTACTTCTGAATATTCTCCTAAAATTGAATTGACTGCACTTTGAATTTTGACGTTTTTTTATCCATTGCCCTTATGGCCAAAACAAATGTTTTTAATTTAAATCCTTAATGATAATATGTCCTAAAACTTAGATTTTTATAGTCATCCGTCCAATCAGTGATTATGGACAAGTATAATTATTATAGGTCATGCTTTTAATCTTAAATTTTATTTCATGGTATATTTTTGGACCTATAGTATTCATGAGAGTTTTTCGGTTCACAACTTTTATATTTTGTTATTCATATGTAACACCAACATTTATCTCTTGGCCTAGCTTGTAAATTCTTCATTTCTGTTGAATTTAAAGATTGAAGATTTTTACAAATAAAATATAACTGACTTTTCTGTAAAATGTTTAAGCAAAATTTAGCATAAAGTCTCGCGATAAAAAACACCTAAACATAAAAAGAAAATAGAACTAACGAAATGATACCGGATGTTGTTTATAAAATGCGGAAGATTTTTAGTTTTCATAAATTATTCTTTTTTAAAAAGGAACTAAATTAAATAGGAAAATATATAAAATAATTATAAAATTTATATTTATAAATAAACAATTTTAAAATTAAAATTTCCGTGATTCAAGGGAAATTTATGTTCACGCCCGGGGAAAATTTTGGGAAGGCGCGTCACGCCTTGGAATTTAAAATTTATTCACACTCATGCCGTGACCCACCATGACACGATGGGTCACGCGTAATTTCACGGCCCGCGCCCACCTCTACTCCGAATCTCCAAGGTTTATTGAGAATCTCGAGTCTCTTTAATTCCACGTCTAATATCGTAAACCTTGATAACGCATATGCAATTACATTTTTACTTCCAGGCTTGTATTCTATTGTGAAATTATAGGAAGCCAATCTATTATTATAAATTTTAGGTAGATCTCGTTTCTCCCCAAATAATCGTCTTAATGGTTTATGATCAGTTAGAATTAAGAATTTTCTACCATAAATAAATGAATGAAAATTTTCAATTCCAAAAATTGCTGGAGCTTCCTTATCAGAGTATAGTGTTTATCCAATTCTAATAGAGCCCATGACGCGAACGAGATAGGTTTTGTCTTTCCGTCTACTAAATGATATAACACAGTCCCTATTCCTCAATCAGAAGTGTTGCATTCCAAAATTATCGACAATTATGCCTTATAAAGAATTAATGTTTCCTCGGATGCTAATAATATTTTAACCACTTCTTAGGAATTTACTCCCTTTTCCGTCCACCCCCAAGGTACTTTCAGATCTATAATATAGCACAGCCTTACTATGTATATTTCGAAAAAAACATTCATGAAAAATCACGATTCCCCCAGAAAAGATCTGTTGTTATATATTATTAGGTTTTGGTGCATTCCAGATATCCTTCATCTTTTCTGGATTAAGATATATACAGAATTTATCAATAATCTCCCCTAAAAATTGGTCAATTTTGCCTTAAGACTAGCGTCTGTAATCTGTCTAAAAAGATTTCCAAATTTTTAATTTTGTTCCTCATCGTTTTGACCATAAATAATTTGGTTATCTAAGTATGCACCGGTCATTTGACAATCTTATAACTCATCCATATATATCTATGGAATATATTAGATGCACTTGCCAATACAAAAGGCCCGCGATAACGAAAATACCCCTTATGGGTCGCTATCGTTAGAAACTATTGAGACTTCGATTATAGTTACAACTCTATGAAACCTTCAAATCACGGTAAATTTATCACCACCTTGGATTTTTTCGGACAAATTGTCAAGATAGAAATAACATGATGGTCATTATTCGCGAAATTAACTCTATTTAAGGCGAATTTCCTATTATTTAAGTATTTAAGGTTATATAACAACATTTAAGGTCATCGCCATTACTAAGGTATCATGTTTAATCATCTAGAATATTCTTTTTTTTATAAATAACATAATAAATAGTAATTTATTATAGAGATAACATATGAGAACACCATCCCCTATTTAGGCAGTCTGCAGTTAACCGTGCAGACAAGAGGCAAAGCCACTTACTTTAACGCCCACAAGAAATAAAAAAATAGGCAAAGCCCATGCCCGATTATATAAAAGTAATGGTTATGGAAAGGTATTGGCAAGGTTAAAATTAACTTCTCCTATCATTGTGATTGCTGAAAAAAATAAAATCTGAAACAAAATATTTATAATAATACAAATACAAGGCGATCGATTATAAATTAATTTCAATGTTTTCTATTTCATAATGTATGGACGCCATTTTTATTTTAATTTTCTCGAAATATTTTAAATTTGCGCATAAATATCATATGATTCAAAATGACATATATATCGTATCCTCTTTTCTATATTAATTTCAGCATTATCCTGCTATATATCATTTGGTGATTAACATGCTGTATTTATTATTAAATATACGAGTTGCATATCACGAATAAATGTAAAATACCATTGACGATGATTATTGTTGATATTGAGATAATAGTTAAGAATATTAATGGAAATGTATATAAATAAAAATAATACACCTAGTTTTGGATAATTAAATACATTAAATTTATTATGATATTTTTATTAATTGAAATTGTTGATTAAACTTAATATAATATGAATACAATTAACTTAGAATCCTACAAAAGTGAAATAGATATTAAGTCATGCTTAGTTCATGTAGAGGAGATTTTTAGGTTAAGATAATCGAGGTTGATAAGCTTAGTTTTATTGGCTTATTTTGGCCTTGAGAGATTAGGTGAATCATAATGCTTTATTCTATAATCGAATGAAGTTTATTAGATGGAAACAACGGCCAAATGAATAACTAATACAATTTCCTAGTAGACCTAAATAGTTATGTCAACTTTGTCAGAAATAAATTGATCATCCAAAAGTAGAATATTTGGAGTCGGTTTTCTGAGGATAAAAGCATAGACCCATCAAATACGTTTATCCAAATATTATGGCTGATCACGATATAATAAAAAAAACAAGGGGAAATAAATAATTGGTTCAATAAACAAAATAATCTGAATAGGAGAAACAAGAGTGGTATGATAATTATAAGTGTAAAGAAACGAGATGTACAAAATATAATTTCTACAATGGAGAAAATGATAAATGTCCATCCAAATTTGTGAGTCATGAGTGTGTGAGAGAAGGTCCTTATGCTCGTTGTTGCAACAGCATCGAGGTTGAACTTTACTAAATAGAGACAACTATAGCAATTGCAGTATGAACAGAAATGATAATAATATGAGAGAAGGGTATCAGCAGGGATATAACAACAATAATGACCTGGATAATTACCAGACTCGATATACCAGGTATTAAGAGAAAAGATGAATAGGACCAAGATAACAGCGAGAATCAATAATACGTGGCTTAATTGAGGTCAGTATCTACATGAGGGGGAAGTGGGAGATTTATTTGTATCAAATCTTTCTTGAGGGGGCAGGGGGTAGATGTAGCGTCTACATGAGCGAGGGAGAGGGGGGGGGGGGTAGAAACAGTTTACATAGATATCTCAGAAAAGTACGAAAAGATATCAGTGCCTTTTCACCGATTACCTTTCAGCCTGTTAAAAGTGGGTTACCAGAAATAAATACTAGTAATGAGTACAATAATGTAACACTAAGGGAAACCAAAAATGAGGGAAATAATGCCCTAGTAATAATGTGTTTTTGATGCCGAAATATAGGTCACTATGAGAGATAGTGTTGTTAAACGGCTCGTTTTGAGTCGATTTTTATAAGTGGCTAACCCAATATTTTATCCAGAAAAATATTACGCAAGCCTGAAGATTTTGCTCATAGAAGGAACAAAGATCTAGCTAGACATATATTATTGAAATCTCGAGGCTTATGCTATATTTTTCTGGCTAAAATATTGAGTTAGCCGTTTTCAAAATCGGATCAAAATGAGCCGTTTAACAACACTAATGCGAGAGATTGTCCTGACTTTTTTATACTTATATAATCAATAATCATTTTTTTTTATAAATATATCATTTTTGCCACTATGACCACTTATATCTACAAAAATATAAACGAGGCTAAAAATTGGTTATTTGTTAGTTATTTTTGCTTACCAAATTTAAAAAATCAATAATTGTAAAAAAATATATTTTCTAGTTTTTTTTTATTATAGATTATTATCGCGAGAAAACAAATAATAGATTAAAAGAAATCATTTTTATTTTAGCTTAGCCACAAAGCTATCAATATCAAATTCATTATCGTATTGACATTCATCACCCCACAATGATTCCAACTCTTTCAAAAATAGGTGTAACCCTACCTTCTTTTTCTTGCGATCGATAGCACTACCTTCACCAAAATTCATTTGCTCACTTATTACATGGCTGCTTTCGCCAAATGAAGCTTTTTGGGAGATGTTACTATTTGCCGGGCTAGGTGAATTAGAAGAGGGGTTGCCAAATTTTGTAGCAAAAAAGTCCAAAATATCTGTGGAAGACTTGCGAATCATTCGGTAATCTGAGTTTTCTTTGTTCACTATAGAATTTGCGACAGCCATTTTAAACTTTTGTAATCTTTATAAAAAGGGTTATTTTTTTAAAAATATTTACAAATTATATTTTTCGTATAAATTAGTTATTTTATATATAAGTGGGTTATAAATTCACGTAAAACAAAAAAATAATTTTTTTACCCCAAAATTTTTTCTTCGAACGTGTCTTTGGTAATCAGGCGATATACGTTAACCACTTTTGTCTGCCCTATTCTATGGGCCCGATCCATAGCCTATTTTTAATAAGTACAAAATATTTCACATAAAAATTTCTAAACCAATAAAAAAGATTATGTATTTATGGTATCGATGATAATTAGCTGATACCGCGTTTAAATGGTGGTATCGATACATCTTTGGATATTAAGGCAAAAAAAATTGGTATAGAAGCTATAATAGTTTGCCATATTTACGCGAATTGTAAGAGAAAATTCGTGATTTACGTATATTGAAGATGACCGCGATTCTCTCATAGAAATAAGAATAAAGCCATACATTAGTGGCTTTCAATCAATTTTTATACATGACATAAATATTTTGGTATATATTTAATTAGTTGAATCGATCAATAGACATTTTGTAATAGAAGAAAATATGATAAAAACTTGCAAATCTTTCATGGGATTCCAATCATGTTCGTAAAATATAACGACATCGGCCGCCGTCAAATTAAGACCCAGACCACCTATTTTAGTAGTCAGAAGTAAGACTTTGATACATTTAGCGTCGTTTTCTTCAAAGGTAAAAGGATCACGATTAAAATCTTTGACAATTTTATGTCTATCTTCCAAGGATACTGTTCCATCCAAAGTAGAGTAAGGCACGGAATACTTTTGCAAACAGCGGCTCACAAGTTTGAGCGTATCGATGAATTGGAAAAATATGAGAACTTTGTGCCAGCTACCATCGTAACCCTCCGCCGCATTTTTTTTCGATACTTCTTCATTGAGATTGGTGTCCGATGAATAAATTATTTGGCATTCCTAGGTAAAATTGTTTTTTTTATGTAAAGTAAGTTTAACAACTGACGTTAACGATATAATCTAAGAATTCGTTAATATTAATAAAAAGATAAAAATGATAACATCAATCAACTGTAAAGAGGCACATGTCAACATGAATGCAGCCTTAGTCTCGAATAATTGATTCAGAAAAATAAAACATACACATTTAACTTAGAAATGATTTTGATGTCTAAGACCACGTTTTTTTTTTGAATAACAATCTAAGTAACAGAAACAATAAATGTAATTGGCACATTAATTGTTTTATATAGTATTGGAAAAAGGCCGATTTTTAAAAATGAGTCGATTAAGACAAGGATAAATATAATATTATGTAAGCCTGAAGATTTTGCTTATAGATGACAGAAATATTGGGCATCTATTTTTAAAATTTAAACATTTACATATTATTTTGGCTAAAATCTTAATCAGGTCCAGTGGAGTAGGCAAGAGGGAGGTCGAGGTTCAGCTATTCCATGAATAAAATTAAATTTTTTAAAAAATTAATTTAATTTACTACTAATCATGCATAAAATATTGTTCATTGCTTCAATAATTTTCCTTCTAGCATGTGATGCCAATTTGGTGATTTTTTATTTTGATAAAAATGTTTTTTTTAAAACTATTTATCAAACGGGTTGAAGGAGTAAAGAAGTATGAAATACGCACCAATTATTGATATAAATTTTCGAGTTAATGCCTCCAGATGTTTGGTAAACTTTACGCTTAAAACGTGATATCATAGTTAGTATTTGGTTCATAATTAGGTTTCTTTTTTAAAGGCTGCGGAAATTGATTAAAGAATATAAGGACTAAATATTAAAGCAAACCAGATAGTTAGAACTTCTATATTCTCCGTTCTATGCTAATTTTAACAATTTTTTTACCAATAATTCAATAATAAAATATGCTAATATCCTACTTAATGGTTTAGTATAAGTTTCAGAATTAGTGTTTCCAAAAGCTAGGCTCATCTCATGCTTAGAGTGTGATGTCATAGTTTTTATTTTGTTTATAACTCATTTTCTTTTAATGGTTCTCATATTTGAGTGAGGGATTGAGAGTTCTAGTCTTAAAAATTAGCGCACGCCAGATATATAGTTTTTATATTTTCCATTTTAGCACGATATCTATTGCAATTTTCTTTTTTTCTTTATACTATCTACCAAACGGATTGAATTAATTAATCATGATCTAAACATTGATAAAATTTGCTGAATATGCTTTCAGTCACTTTCTAACCTTAGAGTTGGCCAAAATTTTGTTAACTAATAACTTTTTCCTTTATATTGGCTACTATACTGGTTAAAGTCAGACATTAGTAAAGCACAAACAATTGCTATATATTTTAGAATTAGGACTTGTTCAGCCAAGTTTAATGGAGAATATAAAAATAATTCCGAAAAATCAATAATATATAAGAATTTTTTGTAGTAGGGAATCGACCGAAACTCGGGCACCAAAAAATTGTTTAAACACCCCCCCCCCTCCCCATTAGAAAATCCTAGCTACATCACCGATTGAGCGGTTTTTAAAAATCAACCCAAATCGGGTATTTTAACAATGCTTTTATTATTGGGAAGAAGCATCAAACGTAATAGTAGTATCAATATAAAGAGACAGAACGTAGGTATCGAAGGATATGGAGAAGAGGGCGTAGGTTGTATTACTTGGTTAAATTTGATTCTATTAAATACCACAGAAATTTCGAATGCGTAGTGATAATGACTTTAAAAATTGTCATACACCTTCAGATACCCGAAGTGCGTGTGCTACAAAATGCCGGATATGTCGGAAGAAAGAGCAGTTAATGCATGAGTGTTGAAATACTAAATTTTTTCAATATGTCCACATCTTCTCCCTTCATGGCTTCCAAGTCCCAATTTTTCGTGAAAATATTCTGCTCTTTTATTTTACGAGTCGTGCTTCCTTCTCGAACAGCTAATCTATCACTTGAGCCAACACTGTCAGCTCTACTGTCGACCAGGTAGTCCCACCAATCACCTGACTCCTTGGTCTGTTGTTACACCTCCGTTCCCTGTAAACAGGTCTTCTCACGTTCCATCCCGAAGATTCCTTACATTGGAGGGGGGAGGCCCAACTTGTATAATCCCGTGTCCTGCATATGTAGCAACTCGTGATATTACGTTCCCTTCCATCCTCTTGCACATTTCACACTTTCCATTGTTGTTCTGCTACCATTCGTTTGTTATATCTTCCAGCCTAACGAAGGTTAATTATCTTTAACTTCATACATGAGTAATCCGTAAAGTAATAACGTCATTAGATATACAATATAATATAATTTGTGCATTATTTGTATTATTGATTTGGACATGTAGTTTATTATTAGGAGAAAGCATGAAGCGAAAATGGAGAATGATGCAGGAATGTGTGACCTAATAAATATAACCCGGGTCTATCAGACATGGTAAACATGATAATGTTGCTATTCTGGATTTTGAATTTTAGTATAGATGTTGAAGCATCTGCAAATATCAAAGTTAGAGATGATGAACCCCTAGAAAGGTCAGCGAATGGGAAATAAAACAAATAAAGCAATAATGTTAGTGAAGGCAAAGTATGGCCTAGGGCACCAATGAAAGGCCAGGAAACGGAAGGATGGAAGACAGAAGCAATAACATAAAGTATCTATATATGAAGGTTGCAAGATCATATACAAGTATGCCAGAAAAGGATGCAAGGAATGGTTGTATAAATGGCAAATCTGAGGGGATGGGGGCTCACCAATCTATAAGGAACAAATGCGAGAATAGATTAGTCTAAGATTGGCAGGGCCTACAGGCCGATGAATAGGCTAGAGCCATCAGTGTTGGCTCATGAGTTAGATTAGTTGTGTGAAAAGGAGGTGCGATCCAGGGAATAAGTTATCAGAGGATTCTTTGGGAAATGCAAACCATAAAGAGGGAAGATATCATATTCATTTGAATATGTTTATTTATTTTTCGCCGTTTCATTAATTCGTTAAATATAAATTTAGCAATCAAGAGATAAACTAGAATAAAAAATCAATATCAAGCTGAATTATTTTTGGGAAGAGATAAGGTTTTTTTTATAAGATATGTAATTGTGTAGGGAAGGGTTGAAAGAATATTTTAAAAAAAGCCAAAGGGAAGTCGAAGGGAGAATTGGGAATGTTGTTATTATATGGAAGAAAGTTTTATTTGTTCACTTGATTCATATTTGTAAGGAAGTACATTAAAAAAATGTATAAAAGGATACGGGAAATTTCAATTAAAAATTATCAAGATGTGATTGCTTGAAAATGGAGAAAGAAAGTTGCAATACGTTATTTTAATTTCAGATAATTTTTGCAAAAAATATTGTGAGTGGGTCTACTATTGTCGCTAGACTATATCCATTCGCCTGTTGAAGACCCTCCCTGACCCATCCTACTATATTGTCGTGCCCGGATTAGTGAAACCAGCTTAGTCCTTTCTTCATCCCGTTTTGCAAATTTCCATTAAATACGACAAAAATATCATAAGGAAAAAGGTCCCAGAAAAAGAATATCTAAAATTTCCTCAATTTAGATATACGATGAAGGACAAAATCTTGGAGACCATATCGAACAAAGACTATGTCCTTATCAACTCTCAGACCACCGGCCACACCGTGGGATCATTGCAACAAGGCAATAAATGAATAAAAATTATTTTCGCAATAGTTTTTATATTCGGAACCCGTACCTACATTTGTATTCCAAACTATAGTTTGAAATTAGATAAATTTAAGGGAAAAATTTTAAAAAACTTTTAGCAACTGTACGAGGGCCATGAGCTTTCCCGACACCCCAGGGTCATTCATAATCATTTGCAAAGACCGGTTTAGGTCGAAGTGGCCTTTAAAACTTCCTTCTGTCCCACCTTCAATTGCTGTGTCATCGGCGCCATCAAAACTTATAGACTCGTTTATGGTATGATATTTTCGAAGTAACCATAATAATTTGCCATTTTCCTCGGGTATATTTGTATCCAATTTAAGAAGCACAAAACCCGGATGATTACAAATTTTTCTCATGTAGTTCAGAGCTTCAAAGGCGTGGATTGGTTTGGTAATATTGGTTTTATCTAGTGATGAAGACGAATTGTGCTCACTGGGCGTTTTAATCGCCCTAAGGTTAATGAAATCATCGATGAGTTCAAGCTGAAGCCAGGTCATAGGGCAATAATAATCTTGGATGATTTTCGGGGGTAGGTCTGAAAGAACTTGTTCTTTGGTTCTTCGTAGTATGAAGGGCAAAATCAGTTTGTGCAAGCTTTCTAGGGCAGTGATACCTGAAATAAGAGAGGTTAGAGGAATGTAGTTTTAAATAAATAAATTAATATTATTGGTATATAAATTCGAGATCAACATGAGCCAATTCGACGCATTTTTTTAAAAAGTTATTGGCCTGGCCTGTAAAAAAATTTATGCAGATCTTTAATATAATTTTCATTCAATACCAGTATTGTTAAAAAAAACTCAAGATTTTAGCCAAAAACCTTTCTGACATACTTTATACTTTTGGCAAGAATCATGAATTAGCCATTTTAAAAAAAAATCGGTTGTTCTTAGTACATAATATACACAAAAATATTGTATAATACCGGCTTCTTGTTCCTTTGAAGAATTTTTTGCATCTCTGCTCTGGAGAATGGGCTTACCGAATGTGTTGTTGAACTCCTTTTCCGTTCCGAGATACCCAGGCATTAGAAAATCGAAAAGGCTCCAGAGCTCTAGTACGTTATTTTGGACTGGCGTACCACTCAGGATTAATCTTAATAAAAAATTATTTTTAATATGTGCATTAGATATGCATCTCGGGTCGTGGAGTTGAGATAAAATTTTTGCTTAAAAATTATAACCAGTAAAATCGTAATTTTTATCTTCTAAATTCGTGATTCACGATTTAAATGAATGAATCACGAATGGAGTAAAATTATATAAGTTTGGATAGAGAATTTATTTATTAATTTTTTTAGAGAGGTTTTCTGCTATTGATTCTCTAAAAAATAGTATATATGTCGTAATTTTTAAAGGGATCATGACTATCCGGGATTTTCACGGGATTTAAAGGGATCCCTTTAAAATTTCAATTTTTTAAGGATAAAGAACTATACGGTATTATCACTGGGGCAGAGATTGACCTCCAGTTGAATAAATCTTTTGATTAGCTATCGAATGATACCCTATACTAGACATATCTTATATCATAAGGCCAAAAAAAACAAAATTGAAAATTAAAAACGCAACGAAACTCGTGGAAAACGCTTTTAATATAAGATTTCTCTTTATCACGTTTAAAACGTGATAATCCCGTATTATCATTCCTTAATTATCAACCCTAATTTTTTAGTTATCCCTTTAAATCCCGTGAAGATCCCGGATAATCATGATCCCTTTAAAAATTACGACATATACATTGTTATATCATGATTTTGTAAATTTATTATACATGTCATGTCATTCTATTACAAATCACAAGTTACAAAATACACTATTTAAAACATCTTTCAAATTAAATGAAATTTTGTTAAGTGGTTAGATATGTCGTGAGGATTATTGCGTTTAAAATTTTATTGCTTTAGTTCTATTAGATCCCAAGTTTTATAAGTTTATTCGCCTTTATGAGATTAGAAAAAAATTGTAATTTATTATATATTCATTCTCTTTGTATTAAAAAAAAATATTTAAAAATGGAAACATATTTTAAAAAAGGAATGTTTTAGATAGGACAGACAAAACACAATTTCAAGAAATTGAATCTTTCATAAAATCTTTAAAAAAAGTAGTATGGCATTGGAAATCGACCAAAATAACGTGATTTTCGGTTTCGAATTTTTCAAATAGATGAAATTATGAGGTTAAATAGATTGTATATTTTACATAAATCAAAATTTTAATGCTCTAATTTAAATGTATCTCGAGTTATGGACCTACATAGTTCGATGAGAGATTTTTCCTCTTTTAACGAATATCGAATTACTCAAAATATTTTTGGTGTAAAGTAACAAATTAAATATCATTTTGTAGCCCTCAAAATTCTCCTCAGAAAATGACAAATAATTTACAAAATATCTTCAGTATCGTTGTATTTCCCATAAAACAAAAAAAATATTATTTTGAAAAGTGCCCCATTTAAAACGATGAAACTCACGAAAAATGTTTATTGTCATTATATTTACATGTTTAAAGTAAAAATATCAATGGAGAAAACAAGAATTTAAATTTCATTTAGTTTTTTATAATTTTAGGAATAAAAAAATCAATAATAAAGGGCGTTTGAAGCGATGAAACTCATCAAATATGTCTATTATCAATATATTTAAATATTAAAGTAATTAATGGAGAAATTAAGAATTAAAATTTTATTTAGTTTTTCATCATTTTAAAACGCTACTTTTAAAGATAATTATAATATATTTTTTTAAAATAAAATTCATTATATATCATAAATAACCCTGAAAATTTTCTATAAGATTATTATGTACACTAGAATTTAAAAATATGGTTTTTTATATCTTAATAAAAAGAAAATAAATTATTAGGTTTTTTTATTCCAAAAATTATAAAAACTAAATAAAATTTTAATTCTTAATTTTCCAATTAATATTTATATTTAAATATATTGGTAATAAACATATTTGTTGAGTTTCATCGTTTCAAACGCCCTTTATTAATGATTTTTTTATTCTTAAAATTATAATTATCAAATAAACTTTAATTTCGTATTTTTTCCTTAATATTTTTACTTAACTATGTAAATATATTGGCAATAAACATATTTCATGAGTTTCATTGTTTTAAATGGGGAACTTTTCAAAATAATATTTTTTTGCTGGAACAACGACATTGAAGATTTTAAAATAATTTTTACATTTTCTTAGGGAAAATTTTTTCAGTGACAAATTTTTAAAATTAAAAAAAAAAAAATTTGAAGATAATTTTTTTTTTAATTTATGAGGGTATTATCATTTTCAGATATCGAGCACCAATATCGACAAAAATTGAAAGTATCCAGTTGAGGTCTGTGCTGACCAACACATCCGTATCGGAGCAATTCAAATAATATCAAAAGGTACTGACTCGATTCTTATTAGGGAATGACATCAAAAAATTTAACATTTTTAGTTATCTACAATGATTTTTAATTTTGGCATTACTGCACACTTTATATGATTATAATAAAAATTATATTGGAAAAATTGTTTCTGTAAAATATTTGGCTATTTTATTAATTTTTAGATGGATTTATAATCTTTGTAACCATTCTCCTGGTGCATTTCGCAAATTAAAGCCTTACCCACTACCTAAAAAAAGAGAAGCACACTAATAATATTTAAGAATTATTATAAAATTTTAAAGTTATATATTTTTTTAAATTTTATTTATTAAATAACTAACCTATGCCTAGCTGGAATATTCTTAACGATTTTAGCTAGCTTAGTTTTGCTATTTTTGATGACGTGACCTTCGTCCAATACCAAATGGGTGAAACCTCCGCTAAATCCGACATCATCAAATAGTTTGGAAAAAATGTAGCCATTTTTTCTTATCAACTCGTAGCTGCAAACGCAAAGCACGTGATTAAATGAAATAAATTTATCGCTATTGGTTATTATGGCTTTAACAGTCTTTAAGGCAGTCTCGTCATTGAGATCAACAAAAGCAAAAGGCTTTAACATATGTCCAGGAATAAATTTTTCAACTTCTTCTATCCAATAGTAAACGAGAGTCTGAGGACAAAGAACTAAAGATATTTTCGGAGATTCGATATTTTCTTTTTCATGATTATATATGTCAATGCCAGTTTTGCAATATACATGAGTATCAGTTGTTGATTGATGTGCACGGTCTTTTAACACTAAACCACATATAGCTTGCAGAGTTTTACCTTTTTTATATTTAAAAATGTTATAATTATTAAATTTACGATTTTTTTTTGTTTTATTCATATTCACCATTTCTCACTTCCTGCATCTTTTGGCTATCACTTCTACACTAATGTGAAGAACAACTTTAAAATACCCTTTTATTTTATCGTTCTCGAATAATAATTTTAAGTAATAAAAACTATAGTGTAGGAAAAATACCCAGACCCATGTCATCGCACAGGATACCGTGAAGTTTGTAACGTTTGAGAAAGGCTAACCAATTTACACCATGGAGCTGGTAATGTCTTAATTCGATACCCGGTTTGAGATCGATTAATTCGCTTAGGTTTTGATCGTTAATTTGATCCAACTGGCCGGATAGTAAATGGGTCAAAAACATTTTTCCTCTGTCGAAAGCAGCGAGTAAATTGACATTGCTTTTGAAGGCAGTATTGGTTGATGTTGACGTCGAAGAATTTAGTACCTAGTTTTTTTTGGGTAGTTTAGAATTTTGTGCATAAGTTAAACTACAGAAGATACAAAACATCAAAATTGATATTCAACTAATGTTATGTCTAACAATTACGTTCAAGGATATGTATTTGATGATTGAAATAAAACAATGAGATGCGCCTTTCCTCACATCCTCGTTTGAGTCTGTCATCAATCCCAAGCAAGGAAGAGCAAATATAATAGTGTAAGGTAACATTATTGAGAAGTGGATTTCTTAAATATAAATTTTAGTTACCAATTAATGTAGTAAATAAGTATATAATATAAGTGTTTCATAATTTAATAAATATTTTTTCGTTCAGGAAGAATACTAAGAATCAAGGTTGATGAAATATTTTTTTCATATATTTTATACATCTCATTAGATTAAATCACATACCACTCAATTCCTCAAGTTATTTTTACCTAATTTTTCAAGTAAAATAGGAATTGTATCTTGTAATATATTTTGTTATAACTTTTAATTTTTATTATAATTAAGGAATACATGAATTATAAATAAAATTATATTTGGCTGAGATTTGGGCCAATTAATTTATATGAAGTGATAGGGCTGACATGATTCTACCTGTATTGGTAAGCGTGGCAGGTTCAGTTATATTATTTCTTTTTTTATTTTTTTATCTGAAATTACATATTGATCTTCTTTTCCTTTTCCACAATATATGGTAAATTTCTTACATTAATTTGAATATTAAAAGTAAAATATAACAAAAGTAAAACATAGGAAAATAAACGCCTTGGCTGTAATGCAGTTATACCCTACTATTGCATCGATTGTGGCCTACTCGAATGTCTATTCACTCGCGAACGACAACCCCGCCATAAATCTATCAACAACATTCTCATAGCTGCCCCAAAAAAATTAATATCCCACCTATCTTTGAACCAGTGAGCCTTTTAAATGAAAACGCCATATGCCCTGATGGTATATCCCTCATTCCCTGGACAAACGGTCTCTCGTTGACCTGTGACTATACTTTGGTCGATTTTACATAAAAAACAAGTATGCTAGCCTTACCAACACAGTGTTCATACCAAGTTACCAATACCTTTGGCATGTTCGGAATATAGAAAAAATGAGATAGATCAAAGGGGACCCCAGCGAAGGATTCTACCTTCGTCAGCAGATTTCTCTCGAAATCTGACGGTCCAATTTTTTGAGCATTCACTCCTCTCTATAAAAATTTTTATACTTCTAAATATTTTTCTATATAAAATATTTTTTTTATATTCTTATTTGTTTTTTTTTAAATATATTTTTAATTTGATATTTTTCATATTTATATTTAATTTTTTTAATTGAAACCGTTTTATTAAAAATAAAAAATTTACTGTAAAAGGGGGGATACTTTTTACCAGATGTTATAACCAAATAACATGATCTTATTATATTATTCTTTTTGTCATACTTAAACATTGAATTTTTATACAAATACTGAACAATTTTTTATAAAAATGCCACACATAAAGTATTATATACTTTCACATAATGCTAATAGCTCTCCTTCATTCCCAATTATTTCAAATGAAAATCTTGCCTATCTCAGATAAGAATGAGATGCAAAATTACCACTCATCTTCAATCATTTCCACAAATAATAATTCTTTGTTTATCATAGATGAAAATATAAATCTACAAGCTTCCTCGATTATTACAAAACTCAAAAGAACATACCATTGTTGGAATAAAGTTTAGATTGAGATGATAATGAAAATTTTAGCGATGCCAGAGGAGGAACAAATAAAGATTAGACATCGATAATATGTTAATATGTCGAAGGTATCTTTTCACAAAATAAAACGAGATACATTCACAGGAATTATTGGCCAGTCTTAAAAAGAATCCACCATTAAACAAGAAGGAGAAAAATCAACGACAAATCATGGATATGTTAATGGTTCAATACCTTTACAGTTAAAAAAAATTATTAGAAATTTCCTTTTCGGTTCGTTAAAAAAATATAGGAACCATAAGAAAATACATTAAAAGGTTCGAAAAAAAAGAGCTGGCAAGGAACCTTATAACAGGAATACACCAGGAATCAATATTCGGCAGGTGCATTGCCTAAGACTACTAAATATCCTCAGAGAAAAATCATATTTTCTAGACGAAACAAGTAGTTGCACCCATCTATGCCTGAGCACTACTCAATGTGAGGCCAACAATAATGGTTACACCCACAAAAGGAAAAAACGTAAGTGTACTTTTTACCATAGGAATTGGTGGAGTTATACATTATAAAATCATTGAAGGATCATATAATTGTTAAGGGAGCAAGCTATTAAGCCTAGCACTAAAGGAAGATAATGGCGCAATATACGAATAATAAGGAGTTGAATAAATAAATATTAAAAAAAGTTGATTGACTTTTGATAAATAAAATAATAAATAAACGGGATGATTATGTAAAAAAATAAATATATAAGAGCGAAAAAAAAGAAACGATTATTATTATTTTTATGTACGATTTCATATTTTAAAGAAAGAAAAATAAAGAAATAAAATTATCGATTTTCGTGTTTCAAGAGAAAAGAAATATTGAAGTAAAAAAAAAAGTGTTGTTTTGATATTTAAAGAGTGTTGTTTTGATTTTGATATTGGTGACCCCGACGTGATCCGGGAAAAAGAGTATTTTTAAAATTGGAAAACATAGTAGGAGGTTTTAAAAGAATCAGAAAACCAGTATTTTTAAAATTGGAAAACATAGTAGAAGGTTTTAAAAGAATCATAAAACCAGTATTTTTAAAATTAGAAAACATAGTAGAAGGTTTTAAAAGAATCAGAAAACCAGCATTTTTAAAATTAGAAAACATAGTAGAGTTTTAAAAGAATCAGAAAACCAGTATTTTTAAAATTGGAACATAGTAGAAGGTTTTAAAAGAATCAGAAAACCAGTATTGTTAAAATTAGAAAACATAGAACCAGATTTTTTAAAAATAAAGAAAACGTTTGTAGTAGAAAGTTTTAGATAAAAGATAGAAAACCAGTGTAAAAAAAAAAGTAAAAAAAGGTTTAAAAAAAAGGAAAACCGGATTAATAAACTTCTTGTACGGCATACAAGCAAGATATATGTATAGTTGCATCTTTAATTTGTTTACAATTTTAATAGTATTTTATTTATTAACGTTGCAAATAGTTAAACTCTTTATATTAAAAGTATTAGTTAATTTTTTGTAGAGAGATGAAAACTTTTAAATTTATAAAGTGTTTGGAATTACAATATAATATTGTGGGAGCATTAGTCATATTAGTGATTTGGATGTGTAGTTTGATTAAGGGAAGAAGAGTTAAAACGTAGCGTGAGAATAAAGGGCCAGACATTAACAATAGATGGGCATAATGGAGAGGAGGATGTTATGGGAAAGGTAACATAGTTGCCAGTTCAAGAATTAATTAATGGATGGACAGAGAGTGAGGTAGATAAATTAATAAGTAAACCTGATGGGAGAGATGCATATAATGATAACAGATTGGGACCTTATAGGGGACCAACGGAGAATTCTCAGGGACAGAGAGGGGAAATAAGATCCAGTTTTGATTCTAGAGTGAGGGGAAGAATGAATTGTTATAATTGTGGAAGACAAGGACATATGGTCAGAGATTGTAGGGAGGCAAAGTGTTCGAATGTGGTAGATTTGGTCATATAGCCCCTTATTGTCCAGAAAAACAAGAGAAATTACGATGTGCGGGTTGCGGAAGATTTGGTCACAATAAGGAAGAATGTAATACGGGAAATAAAAATACTCGAGGAGGTTTTCCCCAGAGAGTAATTGGACCAAATACTTCAACTGTGCGAACCATCGAGGATGCCAGAGTTGGGGGAAGAGGAGTATTTCTGGAGGGAGTTGAAGATCAAACCGTGGAATGAGAAAGGGGACATGTGGCAAGGGATTGTGCTAATTTGTGACTATTTGATGGTAAAAAAAATGATACACGGGGCCAAGAGAGTGGGTTATTGGAAACAAACAAAATATATTCACGAGGACAAAGAAATATAATTGGGAATGTAAGGATGATACAAGACGAGGTAATAGATGATCCTTGTCCTAGAGTAATAATAGACTTCAATGGGAATAGGGTACCTATGCTATTTGACACGGGAGCAGCTATTTCAGTAATGAGTTATGCGAGATATAGGAGTATTTGGCCCGATGGAATGATAGCAAATGAAGGCTTGAAAATACGACAATTTGATGGGTTGCAAATAACAGTAATGGGAAGAATGGAAATAGAGGCAATGACGGAAGGAGGGATAGAGGTGGATAATCAAAATGGATCAGAATAATGCTCCAGGTTTGCGTAGAAGTTAAATCTGTGGGAATTATGAAGTGCTACTCATGGTGCGGCCCCATAGGACCGAGGGCAGGGGTCGGGGAATGATAAGACGAAATATGGAGGATGGAAGACGGTCTATCGCTGCCAGGAACGCGGGCATATTCAATATAGATGCCCATAGAATCGGGAGAGAAGGGCAGACGGTAATCGGACGGAGCAAGCTCGAGCAAGGGTGGAGGAGGTACCAGCGAGGCAGATAGCGGCGATTGTGGGGGCTCGGACGGAGCAAGTAAGAAGCGGTGAATCGAGGCCGGTCGCAGAAATTATGAGAACGAGGAGATGAAGAAGAGGGAAGCGGTGAAACAAGGCACATCGCAGAAATTCTGGGAACGAGGAGAGATGAAGAAGAGGAGCAGCGTGAACATCGTCCAAGAACAGCTAGCGTGGAATGACCCATAGTTGATTTAACAGTCGAGAGTGAGGGCACAAACGAGAGGACGGCGGGAAACGGTAAGGGGAGAGGATATCGCGGCGGCCGAGCGTATAGGAACTAGTCAAGTAGTGATGGGAAACGAAGAATGGAGGGATCTAGTGGCAGTTTTGGACAATGTTGATGAGCTTGGAGGCTGGTTGGATGTCATGGTAGAAGATTCGGAATGGGGCAACCTCTGGGAGGAGGAGGCGGAGGATCGTCTTTTCTGAAGGGGGCGTGTTAAGGAAGCAAGCTATTAAGCCTAGCACTAAAGGAAGATAATGGCGCAATATACGAATAATAAGGAGTTGAATAAATAAATATTAAAAAAAAGTTAATTGACTTTTGATAAATAAAATAATAAATAAACGGGATGATTTTGTAAAAAAATAAATATATAAGAGAGAAAAAAAAAAGAAACGATTATTATTATTTTTATGTACGATTTCATATTTTAAGGAAAGAAAAATAAAGAAATTATCGATTTTCGTGTTTCAAGAGAAAAGAAATATTGAAAGAAAATAAATATTGAAGTAAAAAAAAGAGTGTTGTTTTGATATTTAAAGGTTTTGATATTTAAAGAGTGTTGTTTTGATAATAATGGTATATTATTCAGTGATTAAATGATAAGGAACATTTTACCACCTAATGATATTATAATTATGGATAATGCATCATTACATAAAAGATCTTATTGATGCCTAAGAAGGAAGGAAATATCTTCTCGCATATTCACCAAAATTGAATTTTTTTAGGAATTTTCAAAACCAAATAGAGGCTTTCATTCCCAGACCAAGCACAAGGGAGCATAGAGTGAACAATATAATTCAAATTGCCAGCTCTTTTTTTTAGACGATAGAAGATTTTTGATGTATTTTCTTATGGTTCCTGTATTTTTTGGAGAATCGGAAGGTAAATTTGGTATTATTAACCATTAACAGGTCCATAATTTGTCCTTTTATATTTGAACCTTTGATTTTACTCCTCCATTGTTTAATGGTCAATTCTTTTAATGGCTGGTCAATAATTTATGGGAAAGTATCCCGTTTTATTCTGTGAACAGATGCCGACATATTAACATATTTAGCGATGTTAATCTTTATTTGTTTCTCCTCCGGCATAACTGAAATTTTCGTTATTCCAACAATAGTATGTTCTTTTGGGTCTTTGAATAGTCGAGGAAGCTTGAGAATCATTATTTGTGGAAATGATTTAAGATGACTGATAATTTTGTATCTCATTCTCATGAGATAGGTAAGGATTAATTTAGATTTGAAATAATTGGGTATAGTATATTAAATAAATATGGTTTTTATTAAAAGAAAATATTTTTAATTATAAACTTCAAATGCGGCATTCTTTAAAAGAAATGTTCGGTATTTGTAAAACATTAATTTAATGTTTAAGTATGACAAAAAAATATAATAAGATTATTTTATTTCAACATCTGGTAAAAAATGTCCCCCCTTTCATTGTAAAGATCATTCATTTAATATAATTGTTATCATAATTTATACATCTATATTCTAATTAATATTTACAGTGTTGTAATGATTTAATGAAACATATTAACGTCTAAATTAAAACCCATGCATATAAAAATATTTTGTTTGCAAAAATAATTAAAATATAGACAAAGCATTATTGAAAATTTTTTTATTCCTCCTTTTGTTATTTTAATTATTTTTGCAAAAAAATATTTTTATATGGATGAGTTTTAAATTAATCGTCAACATGTTTCATTAAATCATCACAACACTTAAATTTATATTGTATTCATATAATGTAAATTATTTTTTTAAACAGCTGTATTAACTTCAAAAGACTCATTTGATTATTAATATTATTACATTAAAAAAGAAATTGTAAAATGACCACTTTTTATTTATTCGTAAATTTGATGTTTAATTTATGTAAAAAAAATAAAATAATAGAAAAAGAAATATAGTTAAAATTTAATAGGGTATGGCCATCAGAGGCGATCTTAAATTCAAATAAAATATATAATAATTTAAATCAAGTAAATTTTCATAATTATATCTGGAGAAGTCATACTACAATGGAGAGTTATTTATTCTTTTTTATTCGACTTATGAAAATTTATATTTAAAATATTATTATTTCTTTTTCCTATATCTAACAACGAGCGACTTCTTAAATGAAAATCTCGATTAATATAAATATCATTTTTCTGTTTTAGTTTTTTTTTTAAAAATAAATTTTTTTTATTATCCGTCATTTTATCATTTTGGATATAAGTTTTAATCGCAATATTTTAAAAATAATTTTAAATGTACATTCAAACTCTCTATTTTAGGCACCTTTGTGGTCAAGAATTTTGCATAACTTATCAAAACTTTTTTTTAAAAAAAAAACATTTTATCTGTTATATTAGTTTAGCAAAAAGTGAGATTATGTTCAACCATTTTTAAACTATTTTTTTATTATTTATTAATGTAGCGATTTGATTTCTAGATACTATAATTTTATTTCTTTAAATCAAACTGTGGCGATTAAAATATTTTTTATTTCTTTATTAATCAATTCCAAAAACATATAATGTATCTCGAATATATAAAATTACATATCTTTTTATCTAGAACTACCAAAAAAAAATATCAAAAAAAATCAATGACCTCATTTTTTCTTTCTTTTCACATATAAACATACCAATATAATCAATATATTTCTTTAAAAAAATACAAAAATCAATATATTTATTTATTTACTACAACATGTACCCCCTTCTAAGGATAAACTCCAGGGTACATGCTAAAAAATGATTGCTAATCCATATAACTAAATTTATAAAAATTCACATCATTAAAAAAAAACACTCATGGCACTTGAGTATTAATGAGTAAATCCTCTAAGGAATCACTCATTTCAACTTCAGTCCCATTAGCATTAACACTTTTATTTACCGCAACATTCGAATTTCCTCCATGGGGAATTCCTTCCATTAACTGTGCAGCTAAATTCGAATTTCGTTCACTTGAGACTTCCTTCATTTTCTCGATCTCAGCAACCCTCCGAAATTTGAATAACTCTTGCCTTTCCGCAAACTCCTCCGCTTCTCTTGCAAACGATCTTGATTCCTCGAACACACTTCGGGGCTGCCCTCCTGCCCAACGATGGATTCCCTGATTGAAGGAACACAAATTGCTCGATACGAATAAATTCGTTAGAGATGGCCAATCCTTTATCAATGAAATGGCATGATGCCTGGATAGAACAGCAAACTGGAAAGGGAGCTCCACCGTTAATTTCGAATGGACGTCCTTACAAGGAAGAACCTCTCAACATGCAAATTTCATGACTGGTCCGGTGCATACGTCCTTGCAAGGAAGAACTTCTCAACATGCAAATTTCATGACTGGTCCGGTGGCCATACAAGCGAGACAGACCGGAATGAGGGGAGTAAATTTGAATTGTTTCAACTGTGGGGGAAGGGGGCACAAGGCCCGGGAGTGCGCTAGTGGATCGAGCAATTTGTGTTCCTTCAATCAGGGAATCCATCGTTGGGCAGGAGGGCAGCCCCGAAGTGTGTTCGAGGAATCAAGATCGTTTGCAAGAGAAGCGGAGGAGTTTGCAGAAAGGCAAGAGTTATTCAAATTTCGGAGGGCTGCTGAGATCGAGAAAATGAAGGAAGTCTCAATTGAACGAAATTCGAATTTAGCTGCACAGTTAGAAAAAATGGAAGGAATTCCCCATGGAGGAAATTCGAATGTTGCGGTAAATAAAAGTGTTAATGCTAATGGGACTGAAGTTGAAATGAGTGATTCCTTAGAGGATTTACTCATTAATACTCAAGTGCCATGAGTGTTTTTTTTTTAATGATGTGAATTTTTATAAATTTAGTTATATGGATTAGCAATCATTTTTTAGCATGTACCCTGGAGTTTATCCTTAGAAGGGGGTACATGTTGTAGTAAATAAATAAATATATTGATTTTTGTATTTTTTTAAAGAAATATATTGATTATATTGGTATGTTTATATGTGAAAAGAAAGAAAAAATGAGGTCATTGATTTTTTTTGATATTTTTTTTTGGTAGTTCGCGATAAATATATGTAATTTTATATATTCGAGATACATTATATGTTTTTGGAATTGATTAATAAAGAAATAAAAAATATTTTAATCGCCACAGTTTGATTTAAAGAAATAAAATGATAGTATCTAGAAATCAAATCGCTACAGTTTGAAGAAATATAAAAATCAATATATTTATTTATTTACTACAACATGTGTAGCGATTTGATTTCTAGATACTATAATTTTATTTCTTTAAATCAAACTGTGGCGATTAAAGAATTTTTTATTTCTTTATTAATCAATTCCAAAAACATATAATGTATCTCGAATATATAAAATTACATATCTTTTTATCGCGAACTACCAAAAAAAAATATCAAAAAAAATCAATGACCTCATTTTTTCTTTCTTTTCACATATAAACATACCAATAAAATCAATATATTTCTTTAAAAAAATACAAAAATCAATATATTTATTTATTTACTACAACAATTAATTTATTAAAATCATGAGTAAAATTATGTATGTGTATGTCCTATTTGGATATAAAATCCTGGGGATTCGGAATCTCTCGATTTTAAATCCTTTACCGAGATGATTTTATAATCCTATTTAACCGGAAATTTTAGCATGAGATTCCTATAGATTTCAGCCAATTTCCGCCATAGATATTTTAATATTTTTTGATTTATATGAAAAATCCAAAATTAATAAAAATTAGGAGTAGTTTTAAAGTTCATGGCAAAATTGTTTGAAATTTAAAGTTTGGTATACATGATGAATACAATTTCTGTCAAATGAGATTTTTAAAATTTAAAAATCGCCTTAGTTATTAATCGAGAGATTCCGATTCCTCATGGATTCCATACAATACGATTTATACATAAACCCATACAAAACAAGACTGTATAAAATTATTATAAAATGGTTGTATTTACAATAAGAATGAAAATATAAAATTAATTTATGAAATAAAATAAGATGTTATCTTTGTTTGTTTGTATATTTGCTACGATACGTTTTTACATGGCGTTTAATAATATCTTTGGATCTATGAATATTGTGAACAGTTCCTTTAGAAATATTAAATCTTTTAGGAAATTCTCTTTGAGTATGATGATTTAAAAATTTTATAACTTAAATTTATTAATTAACGCTAAATAGTTATATTTGTTTTCATTATTAATTTTGTTTTTGAATAGTTTTAAAATGATAATAAAAATAATGACAAAAATTAACAAATGCCCACTTTTTAGAGGTGTTACGTATATAGAAAATTTAAACCTGCCCACTTCAAAGTAGACAATTGTCCAATTTATCCAGGCATTTTATAATAATAGTTAGTAGCAATTTGATGGGACTTAAAACTTTGTCAAATTATAAATTGCCCAAATTGTTAAGTGGTAAAATTAGACAGGTTTGAATGTAATATAGAAATCTTGAAATGATTTTTTTGATATAACAAATTCGTTATATAAAAATATGATTTTAATATTCTCTAAATATAGGTACAGGATTCCATTGTTTTCAAACACAAACTCTTATTATTAGAAAAATATGTAAAAAAAATTATAATTTTTTACATTAAAAAACTTATAATGTTAGTATATGATCACAGCCATCTCGACCTGGTGTAAATGCTCCCTAAAGGTATGATGTAAGAAAAGGGATCCAATCGTAAAAATATCAGCTCCGAAATACCCTTAAGGACACAGTATCATATAGCTTGCTTAGTTTAAACTCAAACCCTTTAACAATTTGCAGTTTTAGATAAATTCTAAATTGGCAAATATTTTCAAATAACAACATTTTAATGACCATATTCTCGGGTAGATATTAATCAATTTTGAGTATATTAATTTTATAATTAATGTATTCCTCATAAATATCAAAAGAATCATTTAATACGATAATATACCTAATCCAGACAAGATGTATATGAGTCCCTCAATAAACCCAGCTTTTACGCGAAGCAATGATGACTCCATGTGGTTTAACATACTTTCGGTAAAAGTATTCATAATATTCTCGATCACGATATCTTTATTTGACACGTTTGGTGATGAATTATCCGGCCAATAATTAAGAAGAGATCTGAATATTTTAGCACAAGAAAAACGGGCTCTAGGGATTCTATTGAGAATGAGATTGTGGCATATCAAAGTCACGGTGTCATTTATTAAGCGTATCAAGGATGCTTCCGATTTTGAAAAATTTAGATAATATCGAGGAAGCGTCAATTCCACAGCATGTAATTTAAGCAAAATGTAACGGCCAGAGATTCTTTTTTTTTAAAAATAATTTTAAATATGGAAATATCTCTTAGGTGGAGTATGAATATAATAAAATCAAAAAGCTCAAAATTGAATGACTCACTCTGATCCCACATTGAATTTACCAATATCTTCGACATTTTGAACAGTAACATTTTTATCAGACTCACTATTTTCAAAAAGAGACAAAACCGATTCGATTTCGGTTTTCTCTCGATCTGAGAGAAGATCATCGATTCCTTTCTGATATCCCAAGCAGTGTTTCAGCTGTTCGACGGGATCTATGTAGTCCCATAAATCGGGCATCTGGTCTCGCATGTACGCGAAGCCCAAGTTTTGTGCCAATATTTCTAGCGTGAGAGAGGCGGCATTGTAAGCTGGGGTATTGGATCTAATGGTTTTGTCTTCAGTAATGGGTAATAATGCATTTGTGGCTAACCGAGAGAGTGATGGTTAGTAAAATGAACCAATATTTTTAAAATATACTCAAGTTTGATAGAATAATTCAAAATAATATGAATACTATTTTTTTTAAAATAATGTAAATATAGATATATGGCAACAATTCTAATACAAAGTGGTTAAACTAGTGCTGTAAAGTAACGTCGTTACCTTCTTTGAAAAAAGGAAAGCCATTCGTCACCTTCTTCTAGAGGTAACGAGTAATGGTGACACCTTTTTTTTGAGTATATGGGAAAAACATATTTTATTGTATTTAAAAATTATTTTTATTTATTTTTTAAATAATTTAAGCCGAGTTTTAGAGTCAGATCAACCATCAAATTCTTTTATTTTTATTTTAAATTTTCGTATTTAATATTGAATCGATAAAGATATGTTAATTTATCTTATTCTCAAATATTATAATTTATTTTATAAAGAATATTATGTCAATTACATATTTCTTCAGATGAATATGATTTAACCTGCCCTGGACCCAATATGAAACATTTTTTACACTAAAATAAAATTAAGGGTACTCTACACTTTGTATGTGTCCTATAACTCAAATATTTCCTCGATTGTGGGATAAACATGGGAATCTCGAAACTTTGTATCCATTTTTAGAGAAAAAAAAATGGGAAGATATCTGATCAAACCTGTTATAACAAGCAGGGACACTTTTTATAACTTAGGGGAAAATAGTCTTATTAAGAAGAATGGCCAATTGAATTACAGAAATGATATATTGTAGGGTTATGGTTTTATATAATGAAACCTGTTGCTAAGGATCTTTCGATTTTAGAACATTTGGTATATCTCACTCCCAAGATAACTATTATAATATTAAAACTTAAAACAAAATTGCTTTAAATAATTTCAAGTTAAAGCCACTTATTAATGCAATCCTGAGATAAAGGAATACAGTTAAATTATTGTTTATTTATTTTTGATATTATTTTCAAAAGATCGAACTATAAAGATGAATATATGGAATCAGTAAAATTTTACCCGCTATTTAAATTGGATACGCCATAGATAAAATTAGGTCAAAGAAGGTAGAAATCTCGAACTTATTTCTAGTTTGAGAAAATATCTTGTCAAAGACAAAGCAAACTTCGATTCCTAAAAACAAGTCATATACGTTACTTTCTTATAAAGATAATTTTGATGAGGATCTATTAAGCGTTTTTCATACTAAGGATTATTCTTTAATTTTTTTTATTTATTAAATATAATACAACCCTCCCATCCTCTGCGAAAGTCAAACATGTGTTTAGCACGGCAAAAGATGTGTTAAGACTCTTGCTTTTATCTGATCAAAATTTTGAAAATCAATTGTTAAAAATAAATAAAAATTATCATAAAATTTTATTATTATATATAGGGGAAAAAATTAATATAAAAGATCTGTCTTATAATATATTATTTTTGTATATACCCAGTACCGCGCGTTCTATTTTCATAAGGTAACAAGGTAATGCGTTCCTTTTTGTGATGTAACGAGTAATGCTCTGAAGCAACGTTTATAGCACTAGATTAAACTAATTAGATCATTTAAATATATAACGATTTACTTATCTTTGTAAATATGTTAAAGGTGTTTAAACAAATCTGATAGGCTTTAATGTTACCAAGTTTTAATAAAATTAATATAAATATGACCAATAACCTTTATCATCGATATAATATAACTAAATTAATAAGTTTAACATCAAATGGAATTCAAATTAAAAAGGGAAATAAAGGGAGGCAATCTCTGATGAAATAAGAACGTTAAAATTTGAAATTTAAAAAAAATAAAATAGGATTTACTATAAATTGAATCATCTGCGTATGGTATATTTCTTAAATGGTGTATTAAAATCGAATTAGCCTGGCAAAGATTCTGGCAAATTCGGGTAAAATCGCTACTAACTTGTTTTATGCCAGGAAGATCTATGCTAGAAGATGACCTACAATATCTGTTCAAAGGTGAAGAGGTATTAAGTTGCTTTAAAAATTTGAGTGATATGATTATTCCTGAGATATCTTGCTGATCGTTAATCATGTTCAGTCCTTGAATTAAAAATATTTAAAAAATTGTTAAAATAGAATCAATCAACGTCATTATTATTTAAGCTGATAAAAAATTATTTACGCCTCCAAAAAATGTTTTTCACAAATAATGAATATTTAAAGTTTTTAAATTAACTCTCCAGTGTCAAAAACATTTGCGGAGGGGGGGGGGTTAAAAACCTTTAAACCTGGTATAGGCCAATCTAAAAAAATTATACTCAATTAAGACACATTGAAATATATCAAATTTTCATTCAAGGATAAATGCCAGGATAATTATAAACCCATAATAAATATTTATTTTGTTTATATCTTTCAATTTAGGTATTATTTAAAATTTTAATAATAAAAATTTTGCATTAAAAGAAATATATTTTATAAAAATGGTCTAAGTTTACAGATAGTATATTCCTTCTAAGTTCACCTTAAATATTAAATTTTGTTTAAATATAAGTCTGATTTTTTTTTAATAATTCCGAAAATGTTTATATCTTTTAAATGGAAATGTATCAAACTCTTCGCATAAATTAAAGTGGCTAAAGATAAAGAAGTATACAGAATTTAAACGTTAATGTATATTAACAATTTTAAAATCTATGGACGCAGAACCTTACACCTTATGCAATTGAAGGGTTAAATTTAGCCCTTCTAAACGCTTTAGACTAACCTTAGCCATGCCACATTTCTAGCGCTGTGCCGATATTAAATATCGGATATGCATATATCGTTTACATAAATATCAGATCGGGCCAATTTTTTTTAAAAACTGATCCGATATTTTTTTTAGTTATTTTATGATTGTACATATAATTTTTTTTATTATATAAATAATTTCATAATAACGAAAGGAACAAAAATACAATTGTTAAAATGTTTAATAGTTAAAAATTTTACACTATTTTTTGTTATGGTAAGCGGAATAAATCCCCGGAAAAAAATCCCCGAAAATAATTACCTGGGAAAAAATTCCCATAGAAAATTATTCCCCGGAAATAAATTCCCCATTTTTTAGATTTTAAATTAAATATAGGGGAAAATAAATCCCAGGATATCCGAATAATTTTTTTTTAAAATTAACAAATAACCCTGCCGCTAAAAAATATTTCTAAAAAATTATATTCAGCATTTTCTGAAAGTTGAGTATTTATTCTCGATGTTTGAGGATTTTTTTTTGAGCATTATTTCTGTTTTAATTCTAAGCGAAATAGGGCAATCTTAAAATATGAGAATTGATAGGTTGGTAGTTTTGATACTTTGTAATTTAGTATATCGCATAAAAAGTATAGATTTGTGACATCTTGGAAAGAAAACATGATAGATTTTTATAGAAATTGATGAAAATTATGGTTGCAATTTAAAATTGAAAAAAAAGTGAAAACAAATTTTTTCCTAGAAAGAGGGGGATTATTTCCATAATCTACTTTTCATCTAGATTTCAATAGATATTATGAAAACAGATCATTTAACCACATTATATTTACCATGAAGAGAGTTGGGGAGGATTTCCAACCTACACGTCACTACGGTTAAAAAGATATATATAACATTAAATATGAATATTAGAACACTATTCTGTTCCGTATGTTTATATCAGTCTGAAACCCGGACAAAAATAACAAATTTTTTATGTTAATACAATACTATTGATTTTAAAATTTGTATCTGATTATAAATTTTCAAAAAAGTATTTATCCAAATAAATGATTACAAGGGCTAATTTTAAAAATGGTTGAAATCCAAAGACTACTTTCAAATAATTAAATGTTACCAAAAAAATATAATATTTATAATATTCATATTTTTTTTTATAAATATTATCATTATTAATATATTTAATTCATTTAACAAAACACAGGAGACTATAATCTAAATAGAAACTTATTTTAGAAAAATTTGGGTGGTATATTGTTTGTAATTTCGAATCAAAAGATTTTCATTTTGTTATTTTAATACTTTTTAAAAAATTTATTTTACCATTTTAAATATTTTTGATAATTTTAATAAATTAATTTTTTTATGTTTGTTCTTCCATTAAATAAGCACGCTAAAATTTTTCATGAAGGCGATTCCTACAATTATCATAAAACTAATTTTAAAAGATACAAATGTACATTATATAATCCTGAAAAATTCCCAGTTATTTTTAAATGCTAAAGTGAAAATGATTATTCATTGGAAAATATGCCTCATATTCATCCTATAAACCCACATGAATATAAAATTGACATGCTATAAACAATATGAAAAGAAAAGCCTTTGAAAGAAATCAAAATACTTGTCAAATATATGCAGAAGATATATCTAAATTGTCTCCCGTATCCAGAAAAAGACTTCCAAATGGGATAGTATCAAGCGTACCTTTAGAAATCACAAAATAAAAAAGTTTCCTCCTAATCCGACCACATTGGAAGAATTAAGCATTTCAGGCTAAATCATATTTAAGCCTATAAATAACTTATTATTTTTTTGAAAATACCTTTTAATATTAGAGGATTGGGCGGATCTCACACGAAGGAGAGATTTCTTTTACATAATTGCGGAGATGCAAATGAACGAATAATTATATTTGCTAACTATTATATGCTCAAGATGTTCACTGAAATTAAATCTTGGTATATAGACGGGAATTTTAAATTGGCACCTCATTTATTTTTGCAAATATATGTAATTAGAATACCCTTTAAAACTCCATTTGTTATAGAGACATATTTTTTGCTACAAAGAAAAACGTATAAAGTATGAAGAAGTTTTTAAGATTTTATATGAAAAAACACAAGAACGTAATTTAGTGATAGATCCTACCACAATTTATATGGATTTTGAAAAGGCCGGAATCAATGACGTTGAAAATACTCTAGGTTTCCTTTTGTCGAGATATGTATAAGGACCTTGATTATGTATTTTGGACCGGTGGACCTTGAAATTTTTTAAATTCCTTATTTTCCTTTTCCTGATATTTATAGGAATTATTGACCGGTGGACCTTGAAATTTTTTAAATTCCTTATTTTCCTTTTCCTGATATTTATAGGAATTATTTTCGAGTATAGTGTTGTTAATCGACTTAGTCGGAAACGGAGCCAAATTTTGGGTCAAAAAAATTGACCCAAAATTATATCAGTCATATGAACATAAGTTAACTAGAGGACGAATATTTCAAGTTGGTTTTTTTTATTAATTAACAAAACAATTATTTTTTTACTTTAGACTTTCAATTTGAATCGTGAATATGAATTATATAGTTGAGTCAACTATAGGACGAATATTTCAAGTCATTACAAATTAAGATATTTGTTCTGTTTTTATTTTTTTACTTTAAGACTTTCAACTTGAGTCGTAAATAAGAATTATATACTTGAGTAGACTAGAGGACAAATATTTCAAATTAGTCATTAAATAAGGTATTTGTTCTGTTTTTTATATTTTCTTACTTTTTTTCGTTTAGTGGAGTTAATAAAATGATCATAAATGGCAGCAGAGCAGGTGAATAAATTTGAATTTAATCACATCACATTAAATTTAATAATAGTGCGTTATGGTAGAATAATGCTGTTTGTTTAAAAAAAACCCTCTTTTTTAAAAATTATAAGCGTTTTTAGCTATTTGGATTGAAGAGGGGCAGTAAGTTTTTGAAAAAGGACATGACTTTAAAAATACTGTCTAAGCAGGGGTTCGAACCAAACCTGGCTACTATTTTTGCCGGGTTAGCATCCCTGTGTTAAGTAACTAAATAAATTTTATTTGTAAAATAGTGAGCTAGCTAAATTTATTTGTGGGATATAAAATTATCCCAATAAAAGTGAAAAATAAAGCCAAGATTTGTCTGAACATCCTAGAGCTCTGGTTCATCGAAAAAAACAGAATACATAGCCACTGTTGAAAGATATTTTAATTAAATAGTATATATGAATGTCAAGAAATTAAAACCAATTTGGGATTATTCAAAATTTTAAAAAACCTAAATATTTAATAAAACCTATACAATAAGTTTAATCTATTTATTTAACTTTTAGGTAGAGATATCACCTTACAAATATGATTCTATCACCTAACTCAATCTACCCATAGGAAGACAAGAATTAGGGTTAGAATCGACATATCGTAATGATCCATCGTTATGTTTATTTGCAGCAATAATCGACGGATTAGCATTCTTACTTGTATATGTCAAACGAGGGATGGAATTTTTAAAGACGATTGTATCGGTATTGTTATATTTGGATAAAAATTATGTGAATGGAGAGTTAAGAAATGGGAGAAACTCACAAAGGCAAGTAGAACCATTGTTTCCACCTGAAACATGGAATGTATTTAAAGTTACAATTGCTAATTGAACAAATAATGTATATGAAGGATGGTAATCGATTTCAGCATATTATAGGTCATAAAAAGCCTAAGATATGGGAACTAATCGAAAAGATGAGGATGGAAATAGCCGTCGACATAGGCAAAATAGGTCAATGGAGTATTGGGACCTACACTCACCAAAAAAATCGTAGTTACACCGTAAAACAAAATATTTTGAAAAATTTGTGTATTGATTTTTTAGAAGAGAGAAAGAACTTACTTAATTTTCTCTCTTCATTTGGAGAACATATACGTTCTAGTATTGTTTTATTTGAATAATATGACTTCTATTGTTTCATATATAATTTTAATAAAATAAAAATATAATTATTACTTTTCTGTAAATTTTGAAAAAAAATTCATAAGCAAAATAATAATTATAAGATTTGAAATATATAATACTCAGTGCTGATAATCACCTCTGATATATTTTTGATTAAAATGGTCAGCATTTTTTATTACTTTTGTCAGTATTTAATTTAAATTGGGCAGATGATGAAATGAAAGAAAGATTAGTAAGTTGGATAAATATCCTTGAATGCATGGACTAAAAGTAAACAGAGAAAAGACGGAATATATGGTGATAGGAGTAGATGAAACAGAAAGCATTGATATAAATAAATGAATGGCAAATATCAGCAATTGAAATCTGCATATTTAGGCTCCACTATACAAACAAAGGGCACAATAAAGTAAGAGATAAAGAGTAGAATTTATCAAGGGTGGTTAAAGTGGAGATCTTTATCTGGAGTGCTCTTTGACAAAAGAATCCCACACAAATTGAAAGGAAAAATTTACAGTTCCATAGTACAACCAACTATTCTATATAGTTTGAAAACATGGCCAACCAAGAACCAGACGAGAGAAGTCTACAAACTATGAAGATGAGAATGCGAGGATGATTGCTGGGGTATCAAGAAAGGATAAGGTGGGAAGTACAAGAATACTGGGAAGTTTAAAAATAGTGCCTATTAAGACTAAGATAATGGTGAAAAGACTTAGGTGGTATGGGCACACAATGAGAAAGCCTATGAACTATATAGGAAATAAGGTTAAAAATTTGGAAGTGATGGGCAAACGTAAAAGAGGAAGGCCAAAACTTCAATGGGGACATAAAGTTAGAACCGATATGAAGAAATATAAATTAGATAAAAGAGATAGCATGAATAACATAAAGTGGAGAGAGATATTGAAGGAGCTTATCACCAGAAAAGGTGAAAGCTAAAAAGAAAAAAAATATAATTTAGCAAGTTTTTTATTGATTTGTATTCAGCCAGTTAAATTCTTATAGTAGGCATTAAATACTTCAGTTAAATAATTTCAACTTCAGTTAAATAATTTCAAACAGAGGAGTCCAGGTTGAATTGCAAATTTCCTATTTCGCAACAGAATTTTTCTATATAATTATATCATTTAATATGCCCATCATTAGCATTAAAAACAAAAAAGGGTGCTATTTAAGAGTTAGTAAAAGGCATGCTATTATTTTTGCAAACTAAAGACAAATATAAAATTTGTGCATAGGACACTATATTTTATATTCTAAAAATTATCAGCAAAAGACTTCATAAATTATGTAACAAGATTAAAAAAATCGCCAACTATTTTTGAAGGTAATGATTTAAATTTTTAATATATTTCTAAAACTTCATGGAAATGATTAATAATTTGTGTAAAAATAAATATTTTATTGAAATAAAATTTTGATTTTCAATAATAATATCTAAAAATTGATGAAAATATGTGAACTAGATTTATTTAACTTTCGTTTTATTATTTAAACCTCAAATCTTCTAGGGAATTTGAATTTAAAAAATATTTTGATTTAATTAAAGTAGTGCAGATCCAGGTCAAAAATTGGTATGAATTTATGAATCCGGGCCAAAATAAAAAATTTGGGCTGGTCATTATCATTACTCTGTTTAAAATAATATTTTGCTTAATATCAGAGAGACTAGGTACCCAATTAGTTTATTTTACAAATATTGTTTTGTTTAATTTTACCAAACCTGGGTTCGGAATAAGGCCATATTGGTTAGGATTAATTAATAATAATTTAAAAATTTGGTTAGGTTTAATATAAATCACTAGTTATTATTCATAATTTTGTTTAACAATTTTATCTGGGAAATTTTTATTTGGAAAAATTTTATAGAAATTGTTTCTAATTTTGTTGATTTTCTCGAAAATTTTTACATATTTTATAGGGATCAAAAAATAGGGGAATTATCTTCAAGGGTAATTTTTTCAAAGGGAATTTTTTTTCCGGGGAGTAATCTTTCGAGAATTTTTTTCCGGGGAATTATTTTCCTAGATTCATTTGTTAAATTATCTGCAACAAGAAGAGGATTTTAAAATATCTAACGGTAACGTGTCATATTCAGCTAGTGTTGTTAAACGGCTTGAATTTGACAATTTTTAAAAATGGTTAACTCAAAATTTTGACCAAAAGTAAATTATTCTAGCTTATATTTTGCCCATATAGATGGCAGAAAGGTTTGGACTTTTATTCGAGAAATTTCGAGAATTAAGTAATAATATTTGAACTAAAATCTTTATTTAGCCATTTTTAAAAATCGGCTAAATAGAGCTGCTTAACAATACAACGTTCATCTATAAACATTGCAAATATTTTAAATGGGATCATTAACTTATGAAGAATAAAAATCAAAATACACTCAATCATTCGTTAGAGTTAATTATTTTCTTTTAAATAGAAAATATTGATATTTTTATTACATTGGTTCAAGAAAGAAATCGATATAAATATAAATATCGGATAGGTATCGTATCGGTGAAAAATTTGTGGATAGGTATATTCTTACACATTTCACTACTTAAAATATCCTCTTCCTACCCTCTAAGGATTAGATAACAAAATACATTAGAAAGTAAAATCTTAGGTAACAACCAAGTATTCATGAAAGTAAAAACTCCAAAAGGAAGGCAGTGTTGAAGTATATTACAAAACCATATTAATTTTAAATGTTTTATATTCATATCATTGATAAATCAATCATCTTTCTTACCCTTTCTATCGAATTGCAGCCATTCCGCTCCGAATGGTCCGCCATTTTTAGCACCCAAGGCGAGCATACGATAAATTAAACTTCCCGACAAGTCTTTAGCATCTTTCCTCTGCCAGCGTATAAATACAAAGATGGCTGCCAGGATTTCGCATAGACGCCTGCACAATAAAGGCTCGTGCTCGACCTTCAAAATATCCATCAAATCGCGTGTTAGTTTAATAAGGTCAGGTAGTTTGTGTGTTTGTTGAGAATTAAGTGAAGTTTCCACTTCCAAGGTCATCACATCTGACTAATATTACAAGGTAAATATAGTATTATTATGATTAGTAGATAAATATGTACTTCTATTTTATTTATTAAATTCTAATCAGACCTGTTGCAAGGCCTGACTCGGATATTTTTAAAATATATTACATTTATTTTTAATTTTTATAGCTAATAATGGCGATTTAAAATATTTATAACCCGGCCCAGGTATTTTTACAAAAAATTTTTAGACTCGGCCCGATAAATTCATTCATCGTGAATTTTTCAAGACCCCTCCTAGCATGCGCCGGTTTTTTCCGAAAAAGCCTATAAATTCCTTACTAGTTGTTTATATATATAAATTAACTTTAATATTATATAAAATAAAATGTAACAAATGCTTATCTTTTAAAAGACATAAAGGGGTTAATGGTAAATATAAAATGGTGCGATTTTGAACGAACCAAATGATACGATTGAGGTAATACTTGTATATTTTTTTACCGAAACGAATCAAAAAAACGAATTACTCATTTACTTGTTTACAATTTTAATTTTTATATAGATATCTTCTTTTATCATATATGAGAGAAATTGTGATCTGGGAGTAGAAAATTCTTATAATTATAATAATTAGGTTGAATCTATATAATTTTATTATTCCTAAAATAATTTTAGTTATTAATTACAGACGCAACCTTTAAGTCTTTTGAAGAATTAGTCAATATGAATTAAAGGCTAAAATAAATTATATAAAAATTTGATCGAAATAATTAAAGAATACTACAAAGGAGATTATATAAAAAAAAGTATTTCATGTCTGTAAGCATGGAAGTGGTCTTCAATGTGAACTAACCCATTTTTAAATAAATAAAAGTAAATGAGGGCTTTTGTTATTTTTTGTCAAATATTAGTATTTCAAATTTTATAAAAAAACGACTTAACCTAATAATTTAAAAATATCAAGTAACGTGTTTTAGAGTTATAAAAATTTAAAAACGCTACGTTAAATAAATATAGAAACGTCAATTAGGCTGGTTCTTTGGTTTTTTGAAAAAGGTCTGAACTTGCTAAATGAGTTATAATATAATTAGTCTAAAGAATTACCTTAGAGAAAAAGAGATATAGTGGAAAAATATTATCGACCAGGAACTTCCAAAAGGTAACAAATTTATGGTTTCAAATATATTTATAAAATAAAAACATATTAATGATGAACTCCTTATTAAGTGGATAGGTAGCAAAGAATTTTAATACTTAATGGCAAAAAATTTTAATACTTAATGCATTCGCGATAATGCATTCACGATATTGCATTCTTGATAATACATTCGCTGTAATGCATTCGCAATAACTTATCGGTAATGCATTCGCTCTAACCCTAAATTCATAGTGAAGCGCGATTGCGATTTAGCCGCTATATCGTAAGCGACCGATCAGCTGGATCAATCGCAGTGATTTTCATTCATAGCGCAAAGCGATATTATTGATTCATAAATTTTTATCAGTCAAATGATTATTTTTGTACAAAATCATCATGAAAAAGGCGAAATTTTTTAATTATATGAACCAAAATATTTATTAATTCTATTTTATCTTTATTCTATATTATATAGGAAACTTATAATTACATTCTAAAAGTGTCTAGAAATTTTGGAATTAATATAAAAAATCGATAGAAATTGATTTAAATTAAGAATGATTCAAAATTTCACTATTGCCTAAAATTTATAGGACAGGAGCTATACTGTACTGTGTGAAATATATTTAAGATAAAATTAAATCAATCAATATTTTGTTTTATAAAAGAGGCAGACTATAAATAAATGTATTCAACAAAAACCTTATGACAATATTAATGATATTCCTGAACGCAACAAAAACTTGGGAAAAAGATTGAACACAAACTTGGTTGGCTCGTTTATCGACCCAAATCATCCACAAGATGCGCACGCATATCAAAACGCCGTTGACTCGGGCGTGCGCGAAAGCCTGTTTTTCTCGAGTATCCTCGATGACTTTTCGCAAAATTGTGGCGTCGGAATGGAGATGAGTATCAATACAAGGAGGACGAGTATTCTGACAAGATTTATTATTAAAATCGAAATATTTAGAAAATGATTGTTAGTCAATAAACCATTTTAAAAGGGCTAATAAATAATTTTATGATACAGAGGATGAATAAGCATAAAGAACCCTGATCCTAGTAGAACTCGCTGTAGATACCCTAAATTACAAAAAATATTTTGAACTTAAAAAATGATTGTTTTAAAGTCTGGTAATTCGGACCAAAATCCGGCTAAAAAAATTTTAAATTCAGACCAGGCGAAAAAATAAAAAATGATCATAATATCTGTGGGATTCTTTCATTTTTATATTAAAAAAAATGAATTTATATATTAAATTGCAATTTTCGAGCCATATTTGAGTCTAAAAATAAAATTTGGAGCCTGGACCAAAAACATTATTAGGTATTTTTTTCAAAGGTGTTATTATGGACTTTTTTTCATCGCCAATGTTTCCCTTTTTAGATATATCTCGGAATTAACAGGGTTTTCAAACTGTCCAAAATAAAAAAATCACCGAAAATTTTTCCGAAGGGATTTACTCAAGGTTTTACATATTATATTTGTTTCAATAAAAATTAATAAATAGGAGCAACATTATTATATCTGATCACATGTTCAAACTAAATAAAATATAAGTCTTTAAATTTATAAAGGAAATTATAATTTTTGATTAACTTCTTCTGGCACTGGGCAACGCTTTTTACGAATAGGACTGGGGACTGAAGAAGGGCAAGGGTATTCGGTGAGAAGCCATTCCAATAAAGTTGGGTCCAAAGCTTTTTTAATAAGAAATGGAATGTTTTAAGATGTATGATTATCATTAAAAGGCGCTAAATATCTTTAGAAAGGAAATGATCTTTTGATAAATATTCAGGACCGGATATATTTTTAATTCTGGTTCCAATCTGATTGCAATAAAATAATGTATTGAAAAATAAAAAATGAATAAATAAATAGAATAGAAATTTAAAGGATTTCTAAATCAATCAGAGACCTGTAAGCCCTGCCTATAAATTATTTTAAAATACTCAAGCACGGCCTAAATTTTTTTTAACATTACCCAGGCCAGGCGGAATATTGTAAATCCCATTATTACATTATTATATATACACAGGGTTTCCAATTCAAAGAAGGAAAAGTCCCAATCAAAAAAGGAAAAGTTTCAATCATAAAAGGAAAAGGTCCAATCAAAAAAGGAAAAGAATCAATCATAAAAGGAAAAGGTTTAATCATAAAAGGAAAAGGTTTAATCAAAAAAGGAAAAGGTTTAATCAAAAAAGGAAAAGGTCCAAACAAAAAAGGAAAATTCCCAAAATGAAAGGAAAAAGTCCGATCAAAAAAGGAAAAGGTTCAATCAAAAAGGGAAAAGGTCCAATCAAAAAAGGAAAAGTGTCAATCGAAAAAGGAAAATTCCCAAAAGGAAAGGAAAAATGTCAATCAAAAAAGGAAAATTCCCATTCATAAAAGGAAAATCGTAATTTTTTTAAATTTTTCTTAAAATTTTATTTATTTTTGTTATTCCTCCTTAATTTATATCTAAATTTTTGCGATTTCTTTACGTTTTTATCTTACTGATCTTTTCTCAATTTATTTCTAACACTTTGCAATTTTCTTTGCTATTATTTTTCTTACTATATCTTCTCTCAATTTATTTTTCTTCTCATTTTTGATTCTTTTGTATTTTTAAAAATAATTTATAAATTTAGGTCCATTTTTTTAACAATTCTTTACGTTTTTTTTTCATACAACAATATTCTTTTTATGATTTTTTCATTGTAATCTTTTACATACATTTCTAACCTTTTCAATCTCTTTAAGTCATTTTTAATCTTTATTTTTTTGAGCATTTGTCAATTTTATTTTTAATAATTACTTTTTAAAATTATATTTAATGTTTTTGGCAGAGAATATAATTACAATTGCTAAATTAAATTATTCGTTTGGTTATAATGTACCTTTTAAAATTAATAGTGAACTGCATCGAGCCTAATTTTTCAACAAGGGCCGGCCCAAAATTTTGCCGGCCCGACACGAACCCGAAATATTTTTAAAAAGGTTTTACGGGCCCGAACCCTGCCCGGCCCGAATTTATATAAATATTAATTTTTATAATTACTCAAAATAAATGATATATGTTATATGGCGTCTAGTTTCTATAAATAAAATCTAATATTTTTATTTTACATTAAAAATTCAACATAAAATTGATAAATTTATATATATTAAATAAAATTTCTAAAGCCCGACCCGACACGAATTTTTAAAAAAATATTAGGCCCGGCCCAGTCCGAACCCGATTTCCTTTTAAAAAAATAGCCCGGCCCGAAGCCCTGCGGGTCGGGCTTACTTTTGCAAATCTCTAATGAAAATTAATAAAATATAATCATTTTTAAATTCTTATGTTTAATATTATCAAAAATGAGAAGAAAAAAAATTGAGAAATGCTCAAAAAAATAAAGATAAAAAATGACTTAAAGAGATTGAAAAGGTTAGAAATGTATGTTAAAGATTACAATGAAAAAATCATAAAAAGAATATTATATGTATGATGAAAAAAAAAGTAAAGAATTGTTAAAAAAATGATAAATTTATAAATTATTTTTAAAAATACAAAAGAATTATCAAAAATGAAAAGAAAAATAAGTTGAGAGAA
Source organism: Gordionus sp. m RMFG-2023 (assembly GCF_954871325.1). Classification (NCBI taxonomy): domain Eukaryota; kingdom Metazoa; phylum Nematomorpha; class Gordioida; order Chordodea; family Parachordodidae; genus Gordionus; species Gordionus sp. m RMFG-2023. The sequence continues at coordinate 22,726,168 of NC_088775.1, forward strand.
ATATTAAGAAAAATAAAAGTAAAGAAAATCGCGAAAAGTTAGAAATAAATTGAGAAAAGATCAGTAAGAAAAAAAACATAAAGAAATCGCAAAAATTTAGATATAAATTAAGAAGGAATAACAAAAATAAATAAAAACTTAAGAAAAATTGACAAAAAATTAAAAAAAATTACGATTTTCCTTTTATGAATGGGAATTTTCCTTTTTTGATTGACACTTTTCCTTTCCTTTTGGGAATTCCTTTTTCGATTGACACTTTTCCTTTTTTGATTAAACCTTTTTCTTTTTTGTTTGACACTTTTCCTTTTTTAATTGAAACTTTTCCTTTTTTGTTTGACACTTTTCCTTTTTTGATTGGACTTTTTCCTTTCTTTTTGGGAATTTTCCTTTTTTGATTGACACTTTTCCTTTTTTGTTTGGACCTTTTCCTTTTTTGATTGACCTTTTCCTTTTATGATTGACCCTTTTCCTTTTTTGATATAGACTTTTCCTTTTTTGAATGGGAAACCCTGTTAATTAAAAGTAAATAAAATATATTTAAAAAATGTGTGTTATAGAAAAATATATCACATTCATTCACTTATCATATTTTCTATTTTCATTTTATATACGAATTTCATATTCACTGAAAAATGCTCCATAAAATATCAAAAAAATATAGTAATGTAAAATTAGAAGTAATTCTTAAAATATTTTATTATATTCGTAATCAAAACGCATCTTATTTATGTAAATTCATATAATAAATATATTAATAAAAATAAACATTTTACATAAAAATCAAAAATAACAAATAATAAACAATTTAATACATAACATTTATAACCAATCTAATTAGTTTCGTTCGTATTCTTTTAAGATATCGATCTTGACTTGTAGTTTCTAACTTTTGTATAAGACTTCCTTCAACTTCTTGACTTGTATCGTTTTTCTCCCTCTCATTTAGTTTCAGTTCATCGTTATTGTCTACTATCTCTTCAGTTCTCTCTTATATTTTCGGTTCTTTTCCTCAATTGATCAGTATGACGTATAATCGTTTTACCCTCAATACTTTCTTCATATCGTAGTGATTCGAGTATGCTTCTAAAAGGCTTTTTCCCATTATTTTTCTTTATTATTGTAAATGCGCGACCACACTTTTTCGTCTGGAATTTTTGAATGTAGTATTCTAACTTCTCCTTTTTGATCCCCCGTTCGAATATTTAGTCTAACAATCCTCTAGGTTCAATTTTTAGTAGTATTTAGGAGGGATATTGTTCATTTTTTGCCCCTGGTGTATTTCGGTAATTGTAGAGAAAAAAAGAGCTAAACTGGTTTCTAAATTCCCCTCGTTTCTTTTATTCGTGCTCTGTTTAAAGGTTCGAATAAAACGTTCGGCCATGCCTTTCGTTTAAAGATGGTATGGACTTTCGTGCAATAATTGTATTCCGTTTCTTTCGCAAAAATCATTGAATTCTTCTTTACTGTTGAATTGTGGCCCGTTATCAGAAATGATTATCTTAGGAAATCAGAATCTGGCAGATATTTCTTAATATTTTTATCGTGCTTTCGGTTGTATTACCAGTCATGGGAACTATCTCTGGCCAGCGACTGCTATCATTACCAACCAATAATGATTTTGAAATGGTCCAGCATAATCAATATGTACTCGGTGCCATGCTTTTGGTGGTTTTTCCCAATTTTGAATTGATGTCATTTGAGGCATATCGTGTTGTTCCTGGCTTTCTCTACATTTTTCAACCCACGTTTCTATATCTTGGTTTATATTAGGCCACCGCAAGTATTGTCTAGCTCTCATCTTTATTTTGCATCATATCTAAAACGTTGTTTCGGTATTTTTGTGGTATTATCATTTTAGTTCTCCACAGTAAACAACCTCTCTCTCTGTTTTGATTTCCTCTCTTATTTGGCTATACTCTTTTAAACATGTATCATAGTTTATTGGTCATCCGTCTTTTGTATACCTGTATACTTTGGAGAGTACATCATTTTGCATTGTCTTTCTTTCAATTTTGTTTGCATCTAAAGGTGTTTATTCTCCCACCTGTATTTGATCTTTTCTAGAGGTAGGCGCGGGCCGTGAAATTGCGCGTGACCCACCGTGGAATGTGAAGAAATTTTAAATTATTAGGCATGACTGGGCCTTTTCCAAAATTTTCCCCGTGCGTGAGTGGGCGTGAACACAATTTCCATAAATCACGGAAATTTTAATTTTTAAAATTGTTTTTTATTAATATAAATTTGCAAATTTATAATTTTAAAAAATATATAATTTATTTATTATTTAATTTAATTTACTTTTTTTAAAAAAAAGATTAGTTTTTGAAAACAAAAAATCTTTCGCATTTTATAAACAACATCCGAGTGAACCTATTTTTACTTTTGCTAGCTTTTTCTTTTAAAATTTATATGTTCAAATTCAAATCAAATTTATCAACAAGCTTATTTACATGTATATAGTGATCTTCTTTCAAGTATTTTATTATTATATATGTCATATGGGGTTTCGGAATCCGTGGGGATTCGGAATCTCTCAATTTTAAATCATTTACTAATGGCGATTTTTGGATTTTAAAAATCTGATTTTACAGGAATTGTATTCCAGCATGTGTAGAGTATTTACCCTATAAATTTCAGCCAATTTCAGCTATAGACATTTTTGTTTTTTATAATTTATATGAAAAATCCATATAAAAATTAATATAAATTAGAAGTAGTTCTAAAGTTCATGGCAATATTGTTTGAAATTTACAGTTAGGGTACTCTACCCATGCTAGAATACATTTCCGGTTAAATCGGACTTTAAAATTTTTTAAATGACTCTCGGTAAAGGATTTAAAATCAAGATATTCCGAATCCCCACGGATTCCGAATCCCAATACGACATATATATTATTTTACAATGAAAATGTAATTCTTCGCATTAAATTACAAATTTTAGTATTTACAAATGTCATTGAAAGTTTTTACTTTTTATTATTTGTAATAAATGCTTTAATGTAATGTATGAGTAGTGAAGGAGTAGAATTTATAATATTATATTAATATATAATAAGTATTTCTTTATTAACAATTAAACTCAAAGATCTAGAGTACTATTAGACCCAACAAAATACAACAACCAATGAAAAATAATAAATCAATGGAAATATGGTAATACATAAATTTAAATATGTTTTATTTTCATTTATCTTTATTATTTATACTAATCATTTTCACTCAAATTATAATGATTCGAAATTAATATAACTCATTGTTTAAATTTTCTCATATTTACCAACAAATCTAACATACTCAATATAATTGTCATAAATAAAGTTGCATATTTGGATTATATATATATTTAAAAATGTAGTTAACAAATATTTTAAAAATTTCAAACATTACTCATATAATTTAAAATCTTGTTGTTTTATTATTTAAAGCTCCAGAAAACAGAAAAAGCAAGATATGGGATAATTTCTTAACAATTTATTATAAAGGTACCTTACAAAATTTTGTAAAATGTACAAGTTGCCAAAACGTGATGTCATATAAATGTAAAACAGGTACTGCCAGTTTATTAAGACATAAATGTGTCATAAAAAATACAAAAAAACATTCTGATCAGACGATATATAATATGTTTAAAAGACAAATGTCAGATAAATCAAAAGCAGTTTTACAAAAAAAATCAGTTATATTTTATATGTAAAGATCTACGACCTTTAAATGCTACAGAAAGGGAAGGATTTTATATTGGCCAAGAGTTAATCAATGTTGGTGTTACATATGGACAACAAAATATAAAAGATATACTTGTTAGTCGAAAAACTCTTATGAATACAGTAGCTCCGAAAATATATGAAGAAATTAAAATTAAGATAAAAAGCTTGATCAAAAACAATTACTTGTCCATAACCACCGACTTTTGGACAGATGAGTATAAAAATCGTAGTTTTTTTAACTATTACTGGGCATGTTATCAATAAGGATTTTGAATTAAAATCATTTGTTTTGGCTACAAGGTATTGGATGAAAAAAAAACAGGAGTCAATATCAAAATTATAGTAAATTCAATTTTGGAAGGATACACAGACATAGAAAATTATTTAAGTAAATGTATAGTGGTAACTGATAACGGGGCAAACCTAATATGTGCATTTAAAGATGATGAAAGGCTACCATGCATATGCCATATATTAAACAACATTATGCATTACATTTTTGATAATTGTTTACATGAAATAGCTGTAAATATAAATGGTGTGAAAAAAATATTACAGTATTTCAAACAATCAACAGCTAACAGCAAACTAGGCTACACTCTTAAACAAGATGTGATAACTAGATGGAACTCTGTATATATCATGATACAGAGTTTCTTAAAATCATATTCCGAAATTCAGGTGTACTTGCTTAGCAAGCAAGAATTAAATCGACTAGCCACTGTTGATATTACCATCTTACGGCAGTTAGAATTTTTTTTATCAATATTTAAAGAATGCTCGGAAAATCTGAGTGCCGATTCTCATCCCACAATAAATGAAGTTTATCTGTGGAGACAAAAATTATTACAGTTTTGTTAACCCTCTGAAGGGGATACAACAATAATAGAAGCCTTAAAAATCAGGACTGGATGTCTTTTAAAAGAAAGATTCATCATGCAGCCCCTACATAAAGTAGGCTTAATTTTGGATCCCAATTTCAAAAGCCTTAAGTTTTTATCAGAAGAAGAAAAAAACGATATATATAAAACTATCATAAAAATGCTAAATGTCATAAAATATGATATGAATAAGTCAATGCCGAAGCCAACTATTAGCTGTCATAATTCGTCCTACACTCACAATAATATTCTAAATGAAACATTTAGAGAATTTATAGATGATACTGATGAACTTCACCATCTATTTTTCTCAGATGAAATAAACTCATTAATGACTTGTGGTCTGTTTGTAATGTGAACTTTTTTCCATATATAAATTCTATGAATTTTGTAACCCTAAATATGATGGCGAGAGCTTCTCTTTCTATTTGGCTATAATTTTTCTCAGCTGCATTTAGTGTTCTTGAGGCGAATGCAATTGGTCTCTCCTTACCCCCTTCTATATGTGATATTACTGCCCCAATTCCTATGGCTAGGTTGCTAATATAATGGGTAATTTTGGATCATAATGTTGTAATATTGGAGTACTACTTATTCCTTCTTTGTTTATTTATACACGTCTTTGATTTCATCAGCCCATCCCCAAACTACTGCTTTTTAAATAATTTGTATAATGATTTGGCTTTGAAAAATTTGAAATTAATTTTGAATAGTATGTTGCTGATACTAGAAATGACTAATTGTTTTATGTTTGTTGGTTCTGGTGCTTTTTTATTACTACCTCAGTATTTTTTTCTGTAAAGGTAATCCCATTTTTTAAAATATTGTGTCCTAAGTACTCGATATTTTGTTTGAAAAATTTACATTTTTCTATCTTTAGCCTTATTCCATTTTTGTCTGAACATTTTAGTACCTTTTTTAAATTTGTTTCGTGTTTCTCTCTATTTTCCCGGGTTATTATAATAACATCTAAATAACTCCTTCAAACCCTTTTAATAAATTTTCGACTTCTAGTGAAAATATTGCTAGAGAAGACTATATAAAAAAGGTAGTATTGTATATTTAAATAATCCTCTTGTGTAATGATTACAGGATATTTTTGAGACTCTTCCCCCACTTTAATTTAAAAATAGGCATCTGAGAGATCCAATATTGAAAATTCCTCTTCTTTTCCCAAAATAAATCTAGGATTCTTGGTATTGGGTATGAATTAAAATTAATATTTTGATTTATAGTTGTTTTAAGATCCCCGCAAATTCGTAATGTTTATCTTTCTTTTGAACATATGAGTAATACATAAAGTGAATGATTAATTTTTCCTCTTATTTTTGCAATCTGTCTAAATCTTCTTCAACTTTTAATGTGTATGGTATGGGACGTCATTTACAGAAAATTGGTTTCTCGTCATATATATTTGTGCCTTAAAATCTTTCAAACAGCCCAATTCTTTGGTAAATAATTGAGGAAATTCATTTTGTATATTAATATTATTTATTTGCATGGCCCTTTCAGATATTTCAGACTTTTGGAAATTTAGATATCCAATATTTTCCAATTACATTTTATGTATATCCTTTTGTAATTATGAGAGGTAGCTCTAATGTTCGTCCTTTATATGGTACTTCTACTACAGTCTGACCTAATAGTTGTATATTGATTTCTGTATAGCTTTTAAGTTTTAGCATGCCATTTGTTAATTCAGGTTAAGTTTATTTTTCCAATGTATTTCGTTAATTATGCTTACCCCAGCTCCAGTATCTAATTCCATTCTGATATAGCTGTTTATTGATATTCATTTGATGTATTATTAATAAAATTAACTATTTCTTTTCTATAGACTCGAGCAATGTGCCCAATTTTGTTGCATTTATAACAAGTGGCATTCTTGAAAAGACAATTTTCCTTTCTATGGTTTCCGCGAAAGGATAGGCACGGATTTGGTTTTTGCAGGTATTATAATTATTATATGATTTTGATTGTTTATCATTATCATTATTAAATTTTTTAATTATATTTATATTATCATTATGTTCCTCTTCTCTAATCAATTTTAATTTTATCATTTTGTATTTATTATAGATGTTTCTATTGCAGTAGACATTTGAATAACCTTAATTATGTCTATATCATCCTCGGATATAATCTTTATAAAATTTTAGCATTTTTTATTCCGAATACAAATTTATCTCTTAATGCAGTATTTAGATATTCACAAAATTCACAATTCGTTGCTAATTTTCGAATATTTTATATATAGTTATTAATTTTTCATCATCTTTTTGATTATATTGATATAAATTATAACTCTTTACAATTATATAATGTTTGGAATGAAAAATTTTGATTAGAATATTATGTATTTCTAATATCTCTATGTTTCCCGGACTGGTGCACAATTCACGCCCACTCACGCTTACCACTAAAAAATTTTTGACCCGACCCGCCCGCTCACGAAAGGCAATATTTTGATTCACGCACGTCACGCCCGAAAATTCACGGTATTTTTAATTTCAAAATTGGTAACCTATAATTATACACTTTTTTGAATTTATTCTATTTATTTCTATAATTCCATAACAAAAAATAAATACAATTTATAAATCGAAATTTTTATTTAAAAAAAGAATAATATCCATGTTTTTTTATTTTAATTGAGTACACCTTTCCTCCAACAAGCGATTGGCTACAGAAAACAATCTTTCACTAGATGACGAACTTGCAGGGGCGGATAAAATTTTACTAGCTAATTTTTTCAAAAAAGGAAACGAATTTTCATGCTTCCAAAACTTCAAAATACTATCATTATTATTTGTCTTCTGAGCGATGAATCTTTTAAGTTCATTCTCGCAGCTTTCTTCGATAGATGGTGAGGGTTTATCAGTATCATCTAGAAATTCTCTAAATGTTTCATTTAGAATATTAGGTTTCTTGTGAGTGTAGGACGAATTATGACAGCTAATAGTTGGCTTCGGCATTGACTTATTCATATCATATTTTATGACATTTAGCATTTTTATGATAGTTTTATATATATCGTTTTTTTCTTCTTCTGATAAAAACTTAAGGCTTTTGAAATTGGGATCCAAAATTAAGCCTACTTTATGTAGGGGCTGCATGATGAATCTTTCTTTTAAAAGACATCCAGTCCTGATTTTTAAGGCTTCTATTATTGTTGTATCCCCTTCAGAGGGTTAACAAAACTGTAATAATTTTTGTCTCCACAGATAAACTTCATTTATTGTGGGATGAGAATCGGCACTCAGATTTTCCGAGCATTCTTTAAATATTGATAAAAAAAATTCTAACTGCCGTAAGATGGTAATATCAACAGTGGCTAGTCGATTTAATTCTTGCTTGCTAAGCAAGTACACCTGAATTTCGGAATATGATTTTAAGAAACTCTGTATCATGATATATACAGAGTTCCATCTAGTTATCACATCTTGTTTAAGAGTGTAGCCTAGTTTGCTGTTAGCTGTTGATTGTTTGAAATACTGTAATATTTTTTTCACACCATTTATATTTACAGCTATTTCATGTAAACAATTATCAAAAATGTAATGCATAATGTTGTTTAATATATGGCATATGCATGGTAGCCTTTCATCATCTTTAAATGCACATATTAGGTTTGCCCCGTTATCAGTTACCACTATACATTTACTTAAATAATTTTCTATGTCTGTGTATCCTTCCAAAATTGAATTTACTATAATTTTGATATTGACTCCTGTTTTTTTTTCATCCAATACCTTGTAGCCAAAACAAATGATTTTAATTCAAAATCCTTATTGATAACATGCCCAGTAATAGTTAAAAAAACTACGATTTTTATACTCATCTGTCCAAAAGTCGGTGGTTATGGACAAGTAATTGTTTTTGATCAAGCTTTTTATCTTAATTTTAATTTCTTCATATATTTTCGGAGCTACTGTATTCATAAGAGTTTTTCGACTAACAAGTATATCTTTTATATTTTGTTGTCCATATGTAACACCAACATTGATTAACTCTTGGCCAATATAAAATCCTTCCCTTTCTGTAGCATTTAAAGGTCGTAGATCTTTACATATAAAATATAACTGGATGATTTTTTTTGTAAAACTGCTTTTGATTTATCTGACATTTGTCTTTTAAACATATTATATATTGTCTGATCAGAATGTTTTTTTGTATTTTTTATGACACATTTATGTCTTAATAAACTGGCAGTACCTGTTTTACATTTATATGACATCACGTTTTGGCAACTTGTACATTTTACAAAATTTTGTAAGGTACCTTTATAATAAATTGTTAAGAAATTATCCCATATCTTGCTTTTTCTGTTTTCTGGAGCTTTAAATTCAATATCAATGTCTTTCCTTCTTATTTTAGTTAACATCTCTGATTTTGAAATCATGTCCATAAACAATTTTAAAAATCAAAATTTCCGTGATTTATGGAAATTTGTGTTCACGCACACTCACGCACGGGGGAAATTTTGGAAAGGCCCGTCACGCCTAATAATTTAAAATTTCTTCACATTCACTCACGCGTAATTTCACGGCCCGCGCCCACCTCTAGTAAGTATCACATCCTATTGTTAATAACTGATTTTTCTTGTGATGTTGTTAAACTTGATTGTGTGTTTTTAAATTCTTTAAATAAGTCGTATCAATCTTTGTAACAGATTTGAATCTGTTAGACTTTTTATTGACTGCGCATAGTAATGTATTATCAGAAGTAATTCTTGAATTATATTTTTATTTTATTCGTTATCAAATCGCATTTTTTTTTCTATGCAAATTTATATAATAAATATCAGAGACCTGCAGAGGTACCATTTGCAAGGCTCGGCCTGGATTTTTTTTCAAAAATTTTATTCGCCCGGCCCGACGTGGTTTTATATTTTCAGGCAGGGCCCAATTTTTTTTTTGATTTTTATAGCTAATAATGGCGATTCCAAATATTTGGTTTTAAAATATAAAGCCTGGCCTGCATATTTTTTAAAAAAATTTTCAGATCCAGTCCGGGTATTTTTTTCAAAAAAATTTCAGACCCGGCCCGGGTATATTTAAAAAAAATTAAAATACGACCCGGAACAATGAAAACCATTTTACAAAAAATACAATTTAATACATGACAAATATAATTGAATTTTTTTTAAAAAAACGAAGGCCGTATAAAAATATTTCTACAATAAATGTAGTCGACTAACTAATAGTTATAATCGAAAAATTCTACTAAAAACTTTAGCCATTAAATTAGAAGACTAAAATTTTTAATATTATTAATGTTTGTTATTTTATTAAGATTTTTGAAAACATAAGAAATCTACCTAATTTTTAATTAACAAAATATTAATTTTAAAAAATATTATATTTGGTGCCAGTCAGGCGCTAAAAATAAACAGATTCTAAATTAAAATTGTTATGTGTATCGTTTTTTAGATATAGTGTGGAGTCATTTTGTATGATAAGCATTTTATTTGTGATTAATATTTTTTGATTTTTTTTGAGCATTCATTCTATTAATATATTATAAAAATTGCTATTTTTAAATTAATTAAATTATTAATCAATTTTTTTTATTTTATATAAGATATTAGAGGTCTGCATTGGGCGGCTCGCCCATCTAAGTGGGCGAGTGAATGGACGTGTACAAAAATTTTTGAGAATGGGCAGGCGGGCGGGTTAAAAAAATTTTGAAACTATGGGCGGGCGGGTTAAGGAAATTTAAAATTTTTGTTCAAAAACAAACTAAAGAAAATCATAATTAATTATGATCAATAACAATATTTCTTTTTCCAATCGTTTTTTTAAGTGAAGAACATTACTAGTTTTTCGACATCTTTATCTAATTTTTCCCACCATATATAATGTCTCGTAATGGATTCATTGTTGTAATACCCAGATGTCCCGTATGCAATATCTGCAAAACTCTTTTTTAAAGTGAGTACGGAATGATTAATCTGCCATTCCAAAATAAAATACCGTCATTATTTTCTATTTCATCTATTCTTGTTCTAAAAGCTTGTAAATCTGGTGCTTGATTTTGTATATTTGTACCATTTCTTTTCTTGATAAAGTTAATGTGTCATAAGTAAGATTTCTTATACATTTCACTGTTTTATTTTCACTTGTTATTCTATCATCATTTTTCTCTATTGGGTTTAGCGATAAAGCATCTGCAATTATATTATTAGCGCCATTCTTGTACATTATATTATAATCATATGCAGATAATTTATAAACCCAACGTAATAATCTTTGGTTTGTTAATGAGCTTAAATCTCTATTATTACCATATATCTTTATTAAAGGTTTGTGGTCTGTTCAAATTTTAAATTTTCGTCCATACAAATAGTTTTGAGATTTTTCTACACCGTTTTGTATTGCTTTTGCTTCTTTGTCGATTGTAGAATAATTCTTTTCAGCGTCTGAGGTGTAAGCTATTGGAAATTCGTTACCATTATCATATTTTTGCATGAATACAGCTCCATATCCTTGGTTAGATGCATCTGTTTCTAATATTAACTCGATGTCTGGTTTATAAAACTGTATAGTATTTTGTTCTGTTACTATTCCGAATAGCATGAAACGATTACGAAAATAGCAAGGTATTTTATTTTGGAATGGCAGATTAATCTTCGTACTCACTTCAAAAAAGAGTTTTACATATATTGCATACGGGACATCTGGATCTCACTTGAGGAAGAGGATATAATTCAGACGGATATCCTACTTTGGTGGAAACGCCAAGAGATTTGTCAAAGCTATCAAGATTAGCAAGAAAAATATTGGCGATTCCTGCAAGTAGTGCTTCTTCTGAACGAGGATTTAGCATTGCTGAAGGTTTTTAGAACAAAGAACGTGTTTGAATCCTGAAAATGTCGATTCATTATTATTTCTGAATTATAATTACATATAATATCAATTTTATATTTATATTTATATCATAAATTTCTATTTGATCAAATAAATTGTCCATAATTTACATTGATTATTTGTACTTATATTAATTTCCTAAATTATAAACTTTTTGTAGAGGTGTAATGTTGAAATATTTTTATTAGATGCTTAAAAAAATTGAAAGAATGGCCATTATTAAATTTTATAAATGGACTTGGGTTAAAATTTTTTATAAATAATGGGCGGGCGGGTAAAATTTTTTAGACTAATGGGCGGGCGGGTAAAAAATTTTAGACAAATGGGCGGGGCGGGCGGGTATATTTTTTTTGAAAACATTGGGTGGGAGGGCTTTTGGTCCAAAAACCCGCCCAATGCAGACTTCTAGTAGATATATATATCAGAGACCTGCAGGCCCGGCCCTAAACTAGGCCAGTATTTTAAATTTTTTAAATATACCGGGGCCGGGCCTAAAAAAAATTTTTTTAAACATATCCGGGCCGGGCCTAAAAAATTTTTTTTAAAATATATCCGGGCCGGGCCTAAGATTGTTAAACCCGGGCCGGGCCTTAATATTTTTTATAAAAATTTTTACATTATGGTTATAAGATTATATTATATTATAGTTATGATTAATAAAATATTGAGTGATGGTTAACACTACCTAACACCCACAGATCGATCTAATTATTAATTTCCTGCAAATTTATTCAAAGTATTAATATATTTTTTTATAATTCATATCTAAATTTTTACAACATATTTTACCAAAACAATCAAATAAAGGAATATCTTAAATAAGCCCCAATATTCAAGTATTATTAAAATATTTTTTTATAATTCACATCTAAATTTTTAGAATATATATTACCAAAACAATCAAATAAAGGAATATCACTTCTTGAAGTTTGTAATACCTTTCAAAGCGAAAAAGGAGAAATAAAATTGATTTTACTTAATATAAAGCATTTTTTAATTGATAAATTTGTTTTATACCAGTATCATTTTATTTCTCTTTTTCTCTGTCCCAAATTCAAGCAATTACGTATGTAGTCAGGGACAGATCGCAAGATGAAGGAAAACTATATAAAAGATTATATTAAATTACAAGAGGCTCAGGAAGTAAATGAAATACCATCGACCAGTCAAATTACGACTGTTGTTAAACAAACTGAATCGTTTTATGACAAATGGGGCGATGGTAATTCTGGTAATATGTCAATACCCGATGATGAATATTATAATTACATAAATAAAAAAATAGATGAAACATTTAAGGTGGATAATTTGTTAGAGTGGTGGGCGGCTCATCAACTGCTTCAAGTGCAAGCTGTGAGCGGAATTTTTCCACTACTGGGAGAATTCTTGAAGAAAGAAGAAGTAATCTTCAACCTGAAAAGGTAGATATGCTTCTCTTTCTTCATGATAATTTGTGAATTTTTAATATCTTTCTTGAGTATAGGGTTTCGTCAATCATGCTGGTTTTTTACTTTGCAAACTGTCAAATATTTATTGCATTTATTATATTTACCTTGAGTCATGAAAGTTTTTAATCCAACATTTTTCATTATTTTTTTTTACAATATCATATAATACAATTATCTTCTTTTGTTAAAAATTTATATTATAAAATAAATTATATTAATATTGTGCAATTAGATTATATTTTCAAAATACTATTTATTATACATGCATTTTTTTAAATAGCGATTTATTTTTATTTTATAAATTAAATAGTAAATTAAATACAATATATTATATTCTCAAAATATTTTCCATTTTTATAAATTAAATATTAGTTTTATTTTATTTAAATGCAATATAAAATATAGTATATGCTCAAAATATTATTACCTTTTTATGAATATTAGTTTTATTTTTATAAATGCAATATAAAATATAGTATATGCCAAAATATCCATTTTTATAAATAACAGTTTTATAATTTTTATAAATTCAATATAATATTCTCAAAATATTAGCTTTTTACATGTATTTTTTAAATAATAAGCGATAATACTCGCTGAAAAATATGGTAAAATACCTCATAGGTGAATTTTTGTATATACCAGGTCGAATATAATTTTAAAAAATTCAGAGCCGGGCCTGAAATTTTTTTTTTAAAAAATCGGGCCTTAAATTTTTAAAACCGGGCCGGGCCGTGCAAATGGTACCTCGGCAGGTCTCTGATATATATTGATAAAAACAGGAAATAAAGCAGTCGTCGTTTTTCCAGATCTCTTTATCATTTGATTAATTTTCTTTGTAACATTTTTAGTTGAGGTGAAAGAAAAATACAAAGGTAAAAACCAATATGCTTTTATATTAAAACGTTTAATTATATAGAATAATTAATATTTTTAATTAAAATTCAATATTTGAACTTTTATTAATTACTAAAGTTTTGTTTTAAATTTATATTAATTCATAAATTTTGTTGTAAAAACTACAAAAATAACTAAAAAGAAATATAATAGAATAAAATTATAAGTAAATGCATGAAATTAGTCGACTAATTTAGACACTAAAGTTTTTAGCCGACTCCCTGTCGGAAGAAGTCGACTAATTAACAACACTATGGGCTAAAAATATTTTCAAAAAAATCTAAGCTGGGCTGAGCCGAAAAATTTTTTTAAAAAAATAATTGGGGCTGGGCCAGGCCTAAAAATATAAAATACAGGCCGGGCTAAAGATATTTTTAAAATCTGAGCTGGGCCTTGAAATGGTACCTCTCAGTCATTGAATTAATAATCAAAGGTCAATTCATAATATTGAGGTTTCACTAACAAGAATAATTCCTAAAACAAATTATTCGATTTGTTATTCAATTCATATTTTGCGAATGTGAATAACACAATTATTCGTGAATAATGAATAAAAATATTCGTCGTATAATACCAGCTTCATAAATTGATCAAATTATTTGTAAGTAACATACCCCTTGTGGAACTTTTTATTCTTCTGATTAATTTTCCAAATCATTTTTTTAAAATTTTAATATTCCCCTTTTGTATTTTTGAAAAATAAATTTTTCCTAATTGAATGGAGTATATTTTTGCAAATCGAATAATGAATTTATTATTTGTAAGAATACAACTAGAGAATAGGAAAATTTCGTTATGATACGCCCGACATAAAGGTTCCGGAAAACTGATCCTGCGCCAGAAGGACGGTCCGTTTTATAACCAAAAATATCAAAATCCCGATTTTTATTTATATATTAAAATGGCAAATTATATTTTAAAATTCGATCAGTACTGCAGGATTTGTCCTAAAAGCGGGTCCGCCTCAAAAAGTAAAAAGACCACAAGATGGACAGATTGTTCTCTCATACTCTAAATACAAATAAAGAATTATTCGATTTGGGTCATTCCATGTCAAAATACAATTATTTGATTCAAATACGAATTATGTAATTATTCTATTCATTATTTGGTAAGTAATACCATACCATATATTGATATTGTCTAATAATGCAATTCGATTATCATTTCCCAACCGACAAGATCCCTGCATTGTACCCATTCTTTCTTGTCCAGTTCCCTCCAAGAAAATTTTATCCTACCAATCTGATTTATTTTTTTCAAAGATTCAAGTCCAACCCGCACTCTTAATTTTAAAGACAAGTCCTGGTTAGATTTGGAAAAATTTCTATTTAATATAAAATATAGAGTGAAGAAAAAAAAAGATTTCTTACAGAAAAATTATAAACGCTAGAGGAAAATATAAAAAAAAATTGATTGTTTTTCGTGAAAAGAATATCTATCTAATAGAAGCATTATGAAAAAAATTATTCAAAATTTAGCCAAGTCCAGTTTGAATTATTTGAAAATCAAAATCTACCTGATCGAGTCCGAAAAAATTTCGGACAAATCAGGTCAATTGGCGTAGTGCTCTACTGTCACATTTCGATCTTTGCGCATATTTTATTACTTAATGAGGAAGATTGTTCGTTTATCAGCTGTGATATGTGGCTTGGCATATCAAGAGCTTGCTTCTTATGCCCCGATAATGGCGTCAATTTGTAGAGTTTATCTTTGATTTTCTGGGACAGGTTTTGAATCTCGAATAGGTTGGGGGCTGATTCATCGAAATAAAAACTTTCCGATAAATAGTGAGGAAGTTTTGAGTATATCCGGTCAAAATCAGGCCAATGATTGAAGGTTTGAGAAAAGGATTGGGTCTGAGTCTGAGGTAAATTTTGTGATGGATTTCTATGAATCTAGAATTACATAATTTAATTAGCACAATATAATCTATTATAAAAATAAATAATTCAATTTAGAATCAATGAAAATGCACTTTTTATTAAGCAAAAACTTGTAACATATATTTACTTATTCTAAGATATAACTTTTCAAAACCCATTAAGTCCATGAACAAAGAATAATTTTAATGCCAGTTTAAAAAATCATAAAAAGTAATTACAAAACAAAATTCATGAATAAAAAATTGCATACCCATAGAGCAAATAAGCTCATCAGCTGTTGTAGAAACATTGCTCCCACAAACCTTTGAACAGCAGAGTGAGAAGAAAGATGGAACTCAATCAAGGTTTCAAAACTTCTCAAAAAATGATGATATTGTACCATTGAAGTAAGATTCTTCTTTTCGTCCTCCATGTCACTGTCGAGGTATATTTAAATGATGTGAATCTTAGACTTTTAATTATTACAACTTATAAATCTTAATTTTAGATTATCTCAAAAAATAATAGTTTATATGTTTTCATTACTCTGGTCTGGTGGTCAACTCTTTCATCATCTTACTCCATTCCCTTCCAATAAATCATAAAAATCCTAAGGCCCCTTTCATTTAAACGTTATCATTGTAGCTTTGGTATTCCTATCGTCTTTTTGCCCTCTATTACTCATCCCGTTTACCAAGCTACCTATATAATTCAGCTCTCTTCTTTCCACGTGGCTAAATCATATCAATCTATTATTTACACCATGTTGCATATTTAATAATCATTATTATTAATCAATCAAAATAGTTTTATTGTAATAGATCCTTTAAAAACCCTTCATCGTCAATGGGCACTTTTTAAAACAAGTTTCTTTGTTGCCAAGGGAAATAAACAGTATATAGTAATATAAAAAATAAACTAAAATTTTTTTAATTCATACTTAAAAATTCTATAGAGCATTATTGACAACAGTCGGCAAGCGGCCAATCGACATGTTACCACGTTAGTCTCCCGTTCTTGAAAGCCAAAGTTTAAAGAATCGATTCCTCCTATATAAAATTTTGTACCATCATGGCCCAAATCGTTAGACGATGTTTTGGGGTATGAATGTCCCAAATTTTGTATAGGTACATCACTTCTATGCATAGCCAAGCAAATCATGTTATCTAAATGATTGCCAACCAATGTGACGAGAGATGTGGTGGCAACAGAAGGTGATATTTCTCGTGACATCAAAACGATCCAAGCCTTTATGATAGAAATGTAGAAGGATTTGTTTTAAATGTTTTGAAATAAATTGTTTATAATTTTAAATACTAAGATCTGACAAAACAAGAACTCTCATATGCATTTACCTTTTCAATAGATTCCAAAACCTCGCTGTCGTCTTCTATCAGAACTCTCTTGTAGAGCTGCATCATATAATGGGCAAATTTATCGATAGATATAAATTTTGAGTTGACATTGGATGCCAACGTAACATTTATCTAAATTTTTATTTATTTATTTCATATTTACAATTTGTATGTTAATCGAAATATAAAATTTGTTATAATTAATTTCACCTCTAACACCCCCCTCAATTTATATAAATACTAGAAGCCTAAATCGGCTTTCTATGGTCACTGAACTGAGAAAAACTTTAAAAAAAATATGTCCGATTGTTACGAATATATTGGTTCAAGATCCTACTTTGATTAAAAAAAATAGAAATAACTTTTATATCATAGATTTCAAGCTATATTAATTTTATGATACATTTTTATAAATTATAATTAGCAATTGGTATCATATTCAGTCAATGTAATACTTTTTTTTTTAAACTAATAGCCATTTTTTGAGCACGTTTTTTTTTAAATTTGTAAATCAGATTTTACTGAAATGTATTCCAACATGTTTAAAAAACCTACCATGTAATTTTTAGAAAATTTTTTCATGAACTTTTGAACTATAGAATTTATATTAGTTTTTCCATAAATTTTTTATATAAATTATAATTATTTATCAGTTTTCATTTTTTTCTAAAAATCAATTCTTCAGTACTATTTAGAATAATCATTCATTTGCATTATTATAACCTCATTTAAAACACACAAAAAAAATTTTTAAAATATGCTTTCCTGAAGATTTTAAAATTGGATACAGAAGCTATAATACATATCCAACGAATTATAAAATTTTGCGTAATTTTTTTCAAGGTTATATTTGTTTTTTCGTGATGTATTTTTAAAAGTTATTTGAAAACCTTTGATTTTATCACTATTCATTCAGTAATTTATGACTTAAGGTTATTTTGGGAAGGCGTGAGATATTTTTAATTTAATTATTCGATAGGAAAATTTGATAAGATTATTTTAATTTTCGCGTTTCAATTCTAAAAGGAATTTATAAAAAATTTATTGGAAATCAACGATTTAATAAACTTCTATGTAAATATAATTAGTAGGATACAGTGATGAAGCGTCGTTTACTTTACTACTATAGGGAAGCAATTGAAATTTTTTTTTATTTAAATCATTGTGAATTCGCATTTTTTAAATGATGTTTCAAATAATAAATGTTTTTCTCAGGGCAAATAATTAATTAATATAACTTCCTATATTTATTGATTAAAAAATTCATTCCACGGAATAAGAACTCCTGAATTCCAAGAAAGCATAGAGTTGGATCAATATTTTCATTATTTCTCTATTTGATTTGAATTTCGAATTATGCTGTTCGATGTGCATCGAATCGATTATATTTCAATACGTTTTTCGAAATGTTTTTAATCGAATCATCGACTGCAATATGAGAAGTTGCTTCTTCATGCCGTTTAACTGACTACATTTGAAAAATAATTCATATCTCCTTTATCATTCCACTCATTTTTTTTTTGGAATAAATATGACCAAAAATATAGATAATTATAAAAAATTCACATCCAGTGAGCCACTCATTTTTTCATATTAATCAAAAAAAAATTATTAATGCAAGTTTGTAAAATTGGGCTAGGTCTTCTTTTCTAAATATCTCCATCAAAATTTCTTTAATAATTTTTAGTAATACAATTACAATAATTAGACATTTTAAATTAATTATTGCTTTTAAAAAAGGAAGTAATTTTTCATTTAAAAAAAGAAGAGATAAAAATATAATATAAAAAATTTTCTACTTTTATTTATTAAAAAAATAGGCATTGCTTCCCCGAAGTTTATATTTTAAACGTAAAATTACACAATATTGAATGATTTTCCAAAAAAAAGCTTCCCTATGTTTATTTTTTTTAATGTAAGATGAGTAATTTTATTTGTATCATTCTTATATAAAGTATATGTTTGTCCGGTAGCAGTTGAAGGACTGATCACATCTAAAATTTGTCATTTATGGTATTCACAATTTGTCAATCAAAAAAGGATATGTATAAGAATTTAAGGGTCCTTAAAGATGCAAAAAACGAACACCTCTTTTTCTCTCTAAACATAGGCCATTCACTAATGATTGTCATAGATACATGTTATATATCCATTTATTTTTTCATACATTAAATTCGCATTAATATACAAGTGAAATGTTATATTTAATATTTGCGATTCTGTTAAGCTTGAATAAAATTTAACTTTAATTTAATCCTGAGAAATTGGATGAAATGAATGAAATTTTTGCGTTCCTAGTATTGTAAGTGTTTTATGGATCTCTATCCTAAAATTATTTGCTCTTTTTCATATATGTCTTCCATATAATATAGGGAAAAAAATCTATTTCTTAATAGAAAAAATTATAATATATATATTAATAAATTAGAAATCTTTATAATATTTTCCTTAGATTAGGTAAAAAATTCTTTAGGATCAGTTATTTGTTCTGAAAGAGGTGTTTGTAAACTAACCCTGGGCTAGAGGACTGCACGGGCTGTCCGTAACTTACCCGACCGGGTTCGGACATGAAAAAAGTTTTTTTCGGGTTCGGGTTGTAAGAGCTGTCCGACCCGAAACCCGACCCGGAAAATAAATAATAATATTAATATCCTAAATAGTCATTATAATTTATAATATTAATTATAAAATCATATCATTTTATATTTATCACATTTTATCCTTAAAATGTCAATCATAATAACATGTCATGTCATTATCAATTATTATTTTATAATTTACCTAACAACCGGATACCAAAATATTTTATCACTTAATTGTGTGTTTCCCCAGTGAAGTACAAGATAAGACAAGACAAACTATTTTAGGTACTAAAGATAAGTTTTATTCTTTCATTTATTATTTTATTATATACATTCTCCTATAAAACTTATAATGCTGTTTTTTTCCAAATACAAATTGGTCACAATTATTTTTAAAATAATCCTAATAACCTTATTTATTCGCTTTCTATAATTAGTAGTAGTAAAATTGTCCTTATCCATATTATTTTTACCATAATCTGTAAGTAGATCTTATCAGGGGCCCCTACAACGGGGGGGGGGGTCCGAAGCAACTGCTTCAGTAAATTTAAGTGGGGGTACTTTTTTTTAAATAAATTTTTTTTTTTACATCCATCATGATTATGTGATTTCTGGTTTATAAATGTAATAATAAGACCCCGCCCCACACCACTTAATATTTAATTTAAAATATTGACGGAAATTTTGGTCGATGTTTAGTAAATTTTATTTATATCTAGTAACCAAGCCTTCTGGGGGAACAGGCAACAAGAAGGCAATATGATGGCCCTTATTAAGCTTATTGCAGATTCTGAACCTATACTAAAAATGTATATAGAGCAAAATGAAGAAAGAAAAAAGGATAAAAAAGGGATTAAAAAAGAAATTATATTCAAACCTATTATCATATAACAAAATAACATAAACATTCTCATTGAATGAAACCATGAAAAATATGGTTATAAAAAAAATTCAAAATGGGATTACATTTAACAGGTGCTTTTCAATAATAGTTGATGGCACATACGATGTTTCGAAATCAGAAGCAATAGCTTTGATAGTATATGTTGAAAATAGTGAGACGCCGAAGCCTGTTGAAAGACTGATTGACATATATTGTAGGGGAAATACCACAGATCTCGATATAAAGCATAATATAATATCCAAACTTGGCTCGATGAATTTACCCCTTGAATATCTAGTTGGGCAAAGTTATGATGGCGCCTCAAACATGAGTGGAAGAATCAATGGTGTGCAAGCCTTGATTAGAGCAGAGGCGCCAAAGGCAGCTTTTATTTGGTGTTATTGTCATCGATAAATTTAATCGTTGTTCAATTATGCCAATCAATTAAAAAACTTCGAAATGTTCTAGGAATACTAGATGAGATTTATGTCTATTTTAATGGTGTAAAAAGATATGAGGTACTCAAAAAATTTCAGTGTAATGATCTGAAAAAATCGCAACGATTTCTACGCGTCAAGAATACCACTCGGTAATAGTTCCTTATTAATTTAAATTTTAAATATTTTTTTTATTTAGAAGCTGGCTATCGTCATATAAAGCTATTGTAAATTTTTTTCAACTTTATGATGCCTTGAGTTTAACAAATTTAAAGGATTCTGAAGATCCTGCCACTTCCACTATGGCTAGTGCTATAGTCTTTAGAATAGAAAAATTTGATTTTATCTTATCACTTAGTATTTTGGATAAAATATTGTTGATAACAAGTTTGGCTTGTACAAAATTGCAAACCATTTCGAAGGATATAGGGTATGCAATAAATCAAATTCTATTGGCAAAAGATTGCTTGATTAATTTGAGAAGTATAATATAAATTATTGTCTTAATTATTTTTTAATCTAATAGATAATAACACTGAATTTTTGGATGTTTTTTCAAAGGCGCAAGATTTTATGAAGGAGAGAAATCTACCTTTTGATTTTGAAAGTTCTAGACTTCAAACATTACAATCCAAAAAGGAGAGGTATATATACTTTCATCATTAAATATAGAAATTTTTTTTAGCTAAAATAGGTGTGTTTTATGCTGCACTCGATTTAATTATTATGCAGTTTAACGAAAGATTTAATGATGATTCAATGAAATTTTTACATCAAACATCATTTTTTACGCCAAAGGGAATGGCAGAAAAATCAATTATTAAAGAAGATATCGAGGATATCTGTGAATTTTACAATTTAAATTCAAGTCAAATTTTCGAAGAAATGTTGAAGTTTAGAAATATTTATAAGATGGCCAAAATGGGGAATGTAATTATTACTCATGACCTAGAGGTTCAAGAATCTAAAGATTTGTCAGATTCTGAGAATTGTAAATTTATTTAATTAAAATATTTTTACCAATACATTATTTAGCTTCTTCTGATGATGATGATAATTCAGGGACTTACGATTCAGATTGGAAAAACTATTCATTTATTTTACCTTATCGTTTACTTTTAAATTTTTCTGCTTTCCCTAATTTAAGAATTTTATATAAATATTTATTAACCATTCCCACAACCTCGTGTACTGCCGAAAGAGTCATGAGTAAAATTAAATTAATTAAAACAAGACTGCGCAGTACCATGAAAGATTTTTTTCTCAATAATTTAACCATATTATCAATGGAAAAATTTTTATTTAAACAATTAAATACTGATGAAATTATAAATTCTTTCGCTTTCTCTTCCCCTAATTTAACTAAATTATTAATTTAAAAATAATATTTATAAAGTTATATTTCTTGCATTTTATTTATATTATATATTAAAAATTGATGCAATAAAAATTATTTTTGAAATTTATGGGTGTCATAATTATCATTTTTTCGAAGGGGGGGGGATACTTTTCAAGGGGGTATTCTGCTTCATTCGCTCAAAAAGTGTAGGGGCCACTGGATCTTATTAGGATGCTATATTTTAAAATAAACATATAAAATTTCATATACAAACAATTATCAAATAAAATACCTCTTGTTTTAATCTTATCCCATTTTGCACTTATTAATAGAATTTCCTGAAGCGATAATTTATAGGTATGTCCTGTCACGTTATAGGATCTACTATCGTTATTATTTGATTCATGGGCAACCATATCTTTTCCTCAATTGTGGGATAAAAGAAGGACGGTGATGGTCCCTGGGGATGTAAAAAGGAAATATATATCTCCTCGGTATTTTCATTCTTTTTCAGTACTGTGGCTAACCACCAAAAATCGTCATAAACACATGTAACGAATCCTTTAATATCAGCAAAACACAAATTATCGGCAAAAGACAAATCGGCATTTGAGATATTATTAATTTGAAAGTCCTTTGCATATGAATATATTTTTGATTTAAGTTTACTTAAACTCAAAGGAAAAACAGCATGTATTTCCCGAGTCCCTGGAATGGGACGAGCTAAATTGAATCTTTCTCGTATTTCTTTCTTTGAAAGAAATCTCTTTTAAATTGTATTGTTCGTTGGTTATATATGTAAAATTTACTGATGGCATATTTTGTTTTGCAAACTGATATAAATCAACTGGTGTTAAAATGTGCCAGAACTGGTGCGCTGAAGTTGAACGTGCTGCTAATCTTTTTAATGTTCCACCAAGGCCATCACATGGACCTTTTACATGGGATGTAGCTGAAAAATGCCATTCAGCTGCTACACCAAAATCTGATTCATGATAACACAGAAGTTGATTTATATCAGTTTGCAAAACAAAATATGCCATCAGTAAATTTTACGTATATAACCAACGAACAATACAATTTAGAAGAGATTAAACTACGAGAAAGATCCAATTTAGCTCGTCCCATTCCAGGGACTCGGGAAATACATGCTGTTTTTCCTTTGAGTTTAAGTAAACTTAAATCAAAAATATATTCATATGCAAAGGACTTTCAAATTAATAATATCTCAAATGCCGATTTGTCTTTTGCCGATAATTTGTGTTTTGCTGATATTAAAGGATTCGTTACATGTGTTTATGACGATTTTTGGTGGTTAGCCACAGTACTGAAAAAGAATGAAAATACCGAGGAGATATATATTTCCTTTTTACATCCCCATGGACCATCACCATCCTTCTTTTATCCCACAATTGAGGAAAAGATATGGTTGCCCATGAATCAAATAATAACGATAGTAGATCCTATAACAGTGACAGGACATACCTATAAATTATCGCTTCAGGAAATTCTATTAATAAGTGCAAAATGGGATAAGATTTAAACAAGAGGTATTTTATTTTATAATTGTTTGTATATGAAATTTTATATGTTTATTTTAAAATATAGCGTCCTAATAACCATATCCGTATGGGCCGCTTCCTTATTTATTGCCCCAAGACATCATACTGGTTATATTTAATCGATTTTTTTGATTTTAATACCGATATAAAACATATTTTTATTAAATTAAATATATTATTAAAATTAATATAACGCCATCTATATTATCCTTTTTTATTTACAAAAATAATAAAAATTTTATTAAAATTAAAAAACAAAAATTGCTATCGAGATTTTTCATTAAATAGTTAAATATAAAGGTAATAAACATTTTTAGAGAGTATCAACACCAAAAAAAATCCCATCCCAGGAATGTTAATTTTTTATTTTTACCGGAAATACAAAAACATTAAAAAATTTTAATTTTTTTTAAATATTTTCCAATGTAAAATTTTAAGGGCTATAAAATGATATATCATTTGTAATTTTATCTTAAGTATTTTTTAAGAAAAACAAGATTTAAGAAATCACGCATTATGCGATTCTCTACTTTGAAGGCGTATATCTTTGGATTTGGTTGAGCTAGCACTCTAAAATTTAGAATTTACAAAAATATACAAAATAAATAACTATCATGCCAAGTTTCGTTTATTTTAAAGATGGTCGTCCGAAAATCGCGTTTTTTTTTCGATTTGACGTGGAATGACCCACATACTAAATTTTTCTAATGTTAAAATTTAATGTTGAAATACTAATTATTAAAGATTTAAATCATCTCTCAAATCTAGAATAAATTCTAATAGATATAGAGATTGAATCTGAAACTAGTTCTAAAATTCAATAGATTAATGATAAACTCTTAAATCTAGTATTGTATTGTTATTAGTATTTAAATAGTTGATTTTGAATAGTAGATTGATAGTTATTAATATTATACTAATTCCTTATTTATTTAAATGGGTTGAACTTATAAACAGGATAGAGGTTAAAGCTTTTGAGATTGAACTAGGTATTGTATAGTCATTTAAAGAAGTGGACCAAAAATATATAAATGAATAAACAAATAGGATAATTCCTATTTATAACATGTAGTTTTTCAATGAATGTTGATATTTATTTCAATCTAATTGATTAGTCATTTTAAATATTTTTTTTAGATTTTAGACACAGCCTAATTAAATAGACTAATATTAAAAAAATTGATGCCAAATTAAAAAAAATTGATGAAAAGATTAGGACCAATGAGTATGAAGAAAGGAAAATATCAATGGCAAATCTGATGTCTGGAAAAAGTTTTCATTTATATATGATGAAAACAAAGAAAAATTTAATTATGTGATTTGCATTATTTGCAAATTTATTTATGTATATAATTCAATTACAACAGGTTAGATATTTATACATAAAATATAATCTTATTAAATTATTTTAGGCACAAATCAACTAAAAAGGCATAAATGTGTATATACAATAGAGAGTAAAAATACTCAATTAACAATTGATAGCCTTTTTGGTACTGATCCCAAAAAACTCAAAAGTTGTACCAAATTAAAAAAAAAATGTACAAAGGTGCTTACTATGCTTTGTGGACGTGATTTGAGATCATTATATACAATTCATGGAGAAGGCTTTGTTGATTGTTGCCAATATTTTATCAAAATTGTTCAATATATGGAAATACTAATGTTAAAAGCATCATTCCAAATCCCACGACAATTTCTAGAAATTTAATAGGTACTGCTATGGTATACGCAATAAATTATTTCCGATATTAAATGCATATATGAAAAAGGGTCGATGTGCTGGTAATAAATTTATGAAATTATGGTTAAATTATTATTAATTTTTTATAGCCACCACAGACCTTTGGACTGGTGATTATAAGAAAGTATCCTATGTAACTCTTACAATTCATTTCTTAAATGATTCCTGGAAACTTAATAAAGTTGTATTATTTACATGCAAGTTTGAAGAAGAAAAAAAGACAGGTGAAAATATTAAAAAGGAAATTATAAGAAATTTCACCTTGTTAGGTATTGGTTTCATTAAAAATATTTAAAAAATCCATGTATTCTTTATATCAGGATACAGCAGGGCATACTTATCGGAAATTTCAATCAATACCGACCAAGGAGAAAATATGATTAAAGCTTTTGAAAATCATAAAAGATTAAATTGTTCTTCTCATTAATTAAATACAGTATTAAGGAATACTTTTGATAACAAAAATATTGAATCTCAAGGTTAGAGATATATCATTGTTATTGATTGTAAAAGTTTAGTAACTTATATGAAACAGAGTGGGTATGTTAAATTAACTTATTATTAAAATATATCATTAAATTTTAGATTAATTAATCAGCTCGATAAAACTCTCCATATGTGTGTTGAGACTAGATGGAATAGCAGGCTAAATATGATTGAATCGATTTTTAATCAATTTAATAAAATATTGGAGATCCTCAAATCCAGAGGAGAGTCGATTAGACTAGAAAATATTGATTTTGAAATGATGAGGGATCTTATCAAGTTTCTGACGCCTTTTGAAAGAGTGATGAACTTGAGAGTGATTTAGAACCCACTATTCACAAAGCTATATTGTGTTATCATAAAATATTGAGTTTTTTAGCGCATCCTAACTTAAACTTTCAGCTAAACCAGCTATCGCAAAGATGCCGGGAAATATTTATGAATAAATTTCAAATAGATATATTCCACCAAATTTCGACGTTTTTGTGCCCAAAATTTCGGAATATGAAAATGTTAACCCGAGAACATTATTAAGATTTGTGTCAACATATTAACACGTTGATGAATGCAGAGAAAATCAACAGAGATATTATTGGGCAAAAGTCTATAAATATCAACTCACCATCTGGTCCTGCTCAACTGATAGAGTAGTAAATAAAGGTTCATTAAATTAATAATAAAATTATTTATTAAAAAATAATAAAGTAAATATATATCTTTTAATATTATTATTATATTATGAATATTTTTTTTCTTAAGAAAATACCTAGGTAGATACGTTTTTGGATTTCTCTCTATGGGAGGCTGACAATGCGTTTTCTGATGCTAGCACCGAAGTTGACGAGCTTAAAAAATAGCTAGATTCTAAATTATGTATAGAAGATGATAATATTTTAAATTGGTGGAAAACAAACCATGAGTTTCCAAATTTTAGTATTTTACTCTTAAATTCCTAGCTATCCCTGCTTCGTCGGCTAGCAGTGAAAGAGCGTTTTCCCTTCAAAGAGAAAAGGACTTGTTTAAAGCCAGATAAACTGGACGTCTCTTTATTTATATATCATAATTATTCACTTCGTGATACTTTTGATAATGATATTAATATGTTAATATAAATATATATTAACTTTTATATCATTATCATCTATACTCGACATAAATGATGCTTTTATTGTATTTTATATAATCGCTATAATTTTTAAATTCGCTTGTATATTAATCTTTTTATAATATTTTTTACAAATTAAATAAAATACAACTTAATATATATCTTGAATAGATTATGGCCGTCAAATAAACTTTTATTTAAGGTGGCGATGAATAAATACACATATATTTTTTTGGCTATTATAATATTCAAACTCAAATTGCAAAATTTTATTCGGACTCGGGTCGGGTTAGACTAAAAAATGTGTGTTCAGGCTCGGACAAAGAATTTTTTAAATTCGGGCTCGGGTTGCGAAAAAATTACTTTGCAGTCATCTACCCTAGGCACTAAACGTTTTACCGTATCTCCGACTCCACAGGTCGATTTGATGTGAGATGTGGCCCAGAAATGCCACTCAGCTTTTATTCCTAAATCATCTTCATCGTGGCCAACATTGATCAAATTTGATTCATATATTGTGATGCTACTCTATCTGAAAAGTAGAAAAAATTTTTTGGTCGGCATTAAAATTTATCTGTTAAGTAACGAACAAAATACTTTTGGAATAAATGACCGGCAATTGTATTATGAATGAGAAATTAAGATATTATTAAGTGACTTGTAATAAATCACAAAAAGATGAATGGTGACTTGCGCTTTATTCCAGTGAAACCTCTGTGCTTAATCTTGAACCACAAAGGCATAATTTTCAGCATAATCTGCCTGAGCATATTCTCCTATATTTAAATTAATTTTAATTTTATAATGAGTGTAATAGTAAAATATTTAGCTTATCGAAAAGAGTTTCTATAAAATTAGAGATTAATAAAGTTATAGTTATAAAATTTGTACGATCTGTAGTTCCCCATTGCTTGTAGATAATAAATTTGATATCACTTGAATATAATATTTAAAAGATCCAGGGCATTGAGCACAATAACCAAAAAAGCAATTTGGTAATGCTGGATTATAAATTATTTTTGGCAGTATATTCTTATAAGTAATCTTAATTAAATCTCCATTTAAAGTAATTTTAGACAAATTCATCAGCATTAAATTTCCATCTGTGATATTGAATAAAATTATAATTGTTTGCACCTAGAAATAATGTTTTTCCACTCTCCAAATCCTGAATGTTATTGGCAGACCGACGAGTCAAAATAATATGCGTGCAGACGGGTTGAATTTCTAACGAGCAAGTTATTAATATTATGCAAAGAGAGATCTCTAGATTTTAACAGTTATTTTGTAAAATAATTTGCTCGTAAAATAATATGGCTAATAAAATATTCCTTTTTAATGCCGCTGTTATACAATTTTATCGAACTAATAAGTCATTCGCTATATAGCAAAGTTGATCTAAAAAAATGCAAAAATTTTTATGGATGGTGGGAAAAGGTGGGGGGGGGGGCAGAACAGAAAAATTTTATCTTATTTTTTATAAATGTATTAGTATTCACTTTCCTTAAGAATAATATTCTTTCAACCATAATCCGTAGTTTCGTATAGCGCTATCTATTTTCTTTCAAATTTTAGTATAAATGTATATTATGGAATTTGATATCGTATACATATTTATAAAAGGTTTCTAAATAAAAGGTTAAAATTTTTTGAAAACAAACTCCCTTTATTGCTTAAAAACATAAGTAAATAAATATAGGTAAACCGTCAATTAAGTGCCAAATTTTTTTATTTTTTGATATACTTTAGAGCTTTTTTTACCTACAATATCATATAATATAATTTATTTTACTATAAATAGTTTTTGAGATATAAGCATTTTAAAATTTTTAAAGATTCAGTGGCTCTTTTTTGCACCTATGAGCCCTGGTTCACTATCGAGCTAAAATAAAAGGTTTTCTCATTTTTTACTAAATAATTCTAGAAATTTTTAACCTTAAAAGGGGTAGGCCAAAAATGTACCTTTTATTGACTTTATTTTAATGTTTTACTAAAGGGTTACGAAATATTTAATTTGTAATTAAATTCCGGTGAAACTAAAAAAAAATTTTACATTGATAATCCAAGTTGGTAAAATATAAATTATAATTTTTACTTTGTATTTAGTAACTTTAACATTAGATTTATAAACTTAAAAGATTATTTTGTCAAAATTGCTAAACATTTTTTTTGGCCAGATAAATAAGTGAAAATATTTTTCAAAAAGGTGCAAATTGTCATAATAACTCCTATGCCCATAATCATCATTTTCATACTATCAATTTTTTCGATGAACAAAACAAAACAGATATAAGTAAAAAATGATACTGATAAATGATAATAGTCATGATTCTCTTTTATAATATTTCAATTATTTTTTTAAAAATTAACAATAAAAAATATTTTTTATAATTTCTATTTTAAAGCCTAATAACAGAATTTTTACTAGACTTTAAAAATTAATTTATTTTTTTTTGTCAATATTAAATAAGTAATTGGTTTAAATTTAAAAAATATTGTAATTCAAATTAGAAATATATTTCATTAAAAATATAATGTATATGGCAATATAAAAAAGAATAAAGAAATATCCTTGTTATAAAATTAGATGCGTACGTTTAATTCCTAATATCAAAAATGCGAGAATACATTTAAAAGTAATGTCTTATAACTCGAGACGACATCAGAGGGGCTTGGCCGAATATTGAGGTTAAAAGATTGGCTTGCACTATTTTGGCTCATCCTTAAGGTTTCAAGCAGAAAAAGCACTAACAAAAATAAAAAAATTATAAAGTAAAACCTCCTTAAACTCTAGACTCAAAAGAAGCGTGAAGGTAAGCATAGCGTTAAGCCTGACTTCCCCGGAAATGTGATACAGATAACGGAATACCATCGCGTCCATTAACCATTCAACGTAACTCTTCTCGTAATTCTTCTCTGCATCAAAGCTTAAACATTCTGGATTGCGTTCTATAATTTTTCGTATCAAAAGAATGAGATTCTTCTCTGCTAGCGATGTTGTAGAATCTTCTTGAAGGATCGTCATCGAATCGACACTAGATTCATCAGCAAAAATTCTTGGATTTAAATGGTGTATAATAGTGTTGGACATATCTTTTAGCTTGTGTTTTATTTTATGAAAATATAATTTTTTTATTGAAATAATCCACATTTGTTTATAATAATTTACACTTAAAATATTAGGCAAACATTTATATATAAAAATTCAAAATGCAAAAATTTTACAATAAAAAAATCTAAATTATAAGGGTGGGAATAAATGGACTGAATGGCAGTTAGATCTGCATATTTCTAGACATAATACTCCCAGTAGAGGACAATCTCTAGTTAGAAGAATAATTGTATAGATTAGTTGGCTAAACTTCGAAACGCCTAAAATATTCTGTTCTGTAGAAAGTCATATTTCTACCTTTCGTCACTTCTACACTAGGAAACTTTGGTATTGATGCAACATATCCCCTAAAAACATTATGGAAAAATACTCTTTACTATTATGGTGATCCCAAGGAAAACAATCATCTTAGTCATAGAATATCTATAGAAATATGTTGGTCTTATCCATCCATGGACCTGCTTTCATAATATCTGTTTTAATTTTAATTGTATTTCTACCTCTAAATGTTTTCTAGCTTATGTAAAAAATATTTATATAAATGTTTACCTTATAATTAAAATGAATGTAAACATTTTTTTTTTAAAAAATTGTTATTCCGTGTAGGAGGTTAGCCCCTATTGAAAAATTGTTGAATTTCGGTTTAAGTAAAAAAAATCCTACATATGGACTAAGACTTTTCTCCAAAGATATAATATTCCATATTCTTCAAATTAATAAGAAAAAATTATTTGTCTCATCTGTTAGATTTCACCCAAAAAAAGGATATCGGCTTTCTTTTTAAAGGTTGATCGATCTGATATTATCGATCTATTTATCATTTAAATAACTTATCGTGACATATTAAATATTTTTTTAACACTATCAATTATCATTTTTGAATCAGAACGAACTCTGAATCTAGACCTAAAGAACCCAGTTCCAAGCATAAAATAACACATCAAAAATTTCTTTAAAAAAAATCAGTAGTGTAATATATTGTAATATCTCAAATAAAAAATTTTGAGCCATTTGGTACCTAAAAAAATCTTAAAAATTAGGTAGGACAACGTCTCTAAAGTCTCGTCGATATTTTTTGCTACTTCCAATCTAATATCAATCTTTATTTAATTTTAAAACAGGTCATAAAGCATATATATATGAGGAAGATAGAAAGTGATTTAATTCCTTATTTAATAATTGGTATGGGGGTGTAAAAAATATATATTTGTTTTATCTTCATTTTTTTAAGAATTAAATAGGAATATTTGTTAGAGGAATTATATAATTTTAAAAAAGGGCACATACTACATATCTTTATCCCCCCCCCTTCCCCACCAATGTTTACCGCCGTATCAGAATTACAATATTTTATCGCTAAGTAATAAGCTGGATATCTTATAATATTTGTTTTTATTTTTTGATTTAATATGTGGCATAAATTTAAAACTAATCAGAGATCAATTGTAAAATAAAACTTCTTTCAATGATATATCACATGGTTTGTCACATAGGAATATCAATAAATCGGCTGATATGGACATTACATCATCGGATAAGTCCTTTAGTCCTTGTTGTAAAAGAGGCAAGATCAAGTTTATGCTAGAATGCCAATCAAACTTATTTGAAAGGATGTGTATAAAAGATTAATATATAATTTATTTTTTTAAATAATTGCGAAATAAACTATAAGAGAGTTTTAATAATCTGCTTCCCAACGTCTAATATTAAAAAAGTTTAATTTTAAATTTTTTTTAAGTAAAAGTGTATTAATAACCTAATTAATAAGTTTTTTCATTAAATATTGTAGAATAAACATTATTATAAAATTGGATAGTATTTAGCATAGCATATGGGCCATTCTATGAATCGATCAAAAAGGGAACATTTTCGGCCGATCCCTTTTAAAATTCTTAAAAATTTCTGGAATTATTTAGATAGGTAAATGAATGAGAAAGCCGTTTATTTTAGCTCGCTAGCACACCTGGTTCCCGAGATATAGAGGCTCAAAGGTGCAAAAAAGAGCCACTTAAGAATCTGTAAAATTTTTAAAATACTTATAAAAACTATTTATAGTAAAAAGGTATATAATATATCAAATTGTAGGTAAAAAAAATCTTTAAAGGGCTATCAAAAACTTTCGATTTACCTATTTTGCTTTTTATTTTGACACCTTTGCTAAATATATATACAATGTCAAAACTTTGGCGACATCGACTCTTCCAAAATATACTTAAAAATTTGAAAAAAATAGATGGCGCTAATGGTTAAAAATATTATTCCTAAGGAAAATAAAAATATTGATACGTTTATAAGAAATGTGATAAATTTACAGTTCTGCGCCCATCCCCCACCATCCTAACATTTTTTAGATCTCTACTTTGCTACTATAGCGAATGACTTATTGACTCAATAATGTATAACAGTTTCATTAAAAAAGAATATTTTATTAGACATATTATCTATTATATTTTATGAGCATATTATTTTACAAAATAAACTGTTTAAAACGATCTCTCTTTCTACATAATATTTTTAACTTGCCCGTTCAGATTAATTTTAAACAATCGTCTGTCAACCCATAACATTCAAGATTTGGAGAGTGCAAAAACATATATTCTAGGTGCAGATCAATTTATTCATACAATAGATGGACGTATCAAATGTTAAAATATCAAAATGTTGCAACCAATCTAACCTAAAAAGACATACTTATTATCGCAAGAATCTAAGAATAATTCTACCCTGGATGACCCAAAAAAATTTACCGATCAATTTTTGTTTCTATATTAAAAAATAGTGAAAACAATTCAAGTTCAAAAATGATTAATTTTAATTAATTTACGAGAGCCATATCTTAAATTTAAAGATTTTCATTCAAATATTGAAATTGGATTCTCTAAATTTTGTGATCTTCGTCCCGAGAATTGTGTATTTGTTGGCAACAAAGGTACACTATTCAATATGTGTTTGCTCCATTCATCAAAACCCAAAATTAATACTGATGAGTTTGCCCAAAATTACTTCTAATTTTCAGATGGAGCAGCAGCACAATATAAAAATCGCAAAAACTTAATCAATCTTTGCCACCATGTAAATGATTTCGAGATAAAAGCTGAGTGGCATTTCTGGGCCACATCTCAAGGCAATTCAGCTAGTGAAGGGGTCGGAGGTACAGTCAAACGTTTAGTAGCCAGGACTAGTTTACAAAGACCTGTTACAGAACAAAACTTGTCCTAGAGAGTTTTTTGCGTATTGTAAGGGAAATATTAAAGGTAGGGATGTACCGATATTTTTATCGGATCGGGCCGATATTTCACCCATTTTAAAATATCGGTTATAGGCCAATATTATAAAATTTCCCGATCCGATATAGAATGGCGTCTTTAACAAAAATAAAATGTTATAAATTTTTTTTAAAAAGTTATATCTAAAATCATTTATTAATAAAATCGAAATCCATTTTTATGTATATTTTTAATAATAATTAATTAATAAACATTCTGCCATATTGTTATTTTTTTTGCGCATTCTGTTTATAAGTGTGCGATAATCTCTTCAAAATCTATTTTTAGAAAGCTGGTGATATTGACAGTTACCAACGCCGTAGGCTGACCTCTGATAAGTTGGAAATTTTGGTATTTCTAAAAAGAAATCTTCGATATATTAAAGTTAAATGTTATTTTTAATATTTATTTCAAATTTCACAATATATATATGTTTATTACTCATTATGTATATAGATTATTGTTATTACTTATTAAATAAAAGTGATTTAACAATAAAAATATTTTATATACTTTTAGAATTGCAATTGAATTAAATATAAACTATAACTGATCATTGTAATATATTTAAATGACATAAGTTATGGTATAGTTAGACATGTGCGCCGACAGCATTATCGGCAGTAGCGTTTCTTTTTTTAAAACGATCGGCTGGCGGCGGCGTCAAATATTTTTCTAACTTAAATTTTTTAAATTAAAATTATAAATTCATTGGAAACACTTTTAAAATAAAATTTATCCCTTATTATGTTTATAACTATAATTTAATGATTTTATTAAGTTATAATTATCATGTATAAATATTATTTTATTTAGATTTATAGTACATATAATGATCTTTTAGAGTTCAGAGTGAGCCCAGGTATGGAAAATACACACTCGCTGGGTGTGCGTAGCTGAAACGCACAGGACCTTTCTAGATAATATTGGAAGTTTAGGAAGATCCAATGCTCTTATTTATCAAAAATCTAAGTCATCTTTTATCTCTAAATTATAAGGCGAAAATAATAAAAAAACACTCTTTTTCCAGAATAGTTAAATAGTTTTGTTATTCCAGATTATTGTTATGAATAGATAAATGTTTCGTAGCCAATGACTGAAGATAATCGAATTCTGAAGGACTTCCGTTGTTTAACATTCGGTTAATTCGTCGGTGTATAGCAACAGAGGTAGCGTGTTGATATAAAAATTGCACCGGAGTAATATTTTTTTCCTTTAAATATTCATTTACTATGTTTATAGATTGAAAACGAGGATCCAAAAATACTCCTAACACCTAAGTAAAACATAAAACAAAGAGAAATAATATAAAAAATAACTAATTTATGTATTTAAAATACTACCTGAAGATCGGTTATTGGAAATCTATGATCAAATTTAGTAAGTATATTTTGTTTAAGGGATGCTATGGGAGGACTATCATATTCTTTTACAATTAAATGATTCTTAATTTCACTCCGAAATGATAAGGATAAATTTATAACTCCTTTTTGGAAGGATAAAAATTCAAGAGATTTTTGAAGGTTTTAAGAAAATTTAAAAGTTCATGCACCAAGTCTCAATTAGTTAAATAATTTGAAATCCGGTTTCTCCATTCTATTTAGTAGAATATTTATTGAATTTTTGTTAATTTTAAATTTTATTTAGATATTTTTTTTATGTTTGATGTGATGATATTTTTTGAAAAAGATTTGATTGGATTACTAATTAAAAAATTCGCGAATATTTTAAAAATAATCAAAAAATTTACTCTGAAAGTGAAGAATTATTTTCATCTTCACCATCTTTATCAAGTGCTACTTGAAAGCATTTATTAGAAAAGACTTTATCTGCAATAACACTGGTTCTCTTATTATTTGTGCCAGTTTTTTTTAATATTAAGGATCAAAATGTTTCCATGCAAAAGAAGGTTTTGCTTACAAAGATATACTGTATTTTGTTACAGGGTATTGCAATGCTGCATTCATAATTGTTTTAGTCCTGCTATGTTTATATAAGTTATAATGGCAATAAAATAAAAATTATTATTTAAAATTTCCTTTTATGATAAAAAATAAATTTTATATGATGAGTTATAGATTGCATTAAGAAAATATTGTATTACTCCTTATATAATAATTGAAGGTTTCATACAAAATATTTGAAGCATCAATAATTAAAAGAATAAAATATATAAAAATATTTCAATACCTTTTCTGTAAATTACTAGCCTTATCTTATCTAGCACGATGGTCACTGATCTGCCCAGAGGGAAAGTGTATTATATGGATTATTAAAAATCAAATGTTTTTATAGCAAATATTTATTAATTTTAAAAAATAAAATTGCATTTTTTAATAATTCAAACAATATTTAATATTATTTTTCTTCTAATTACAATTCATAAATAATATATAAAATAAATATTATTTTTAAAAATAAAAAATATGTATCACGCCGCCAAATTTTTACATCGGCGATGCGCGTTGAGCACAGACACTTTTTGGCGGCGGCGTCAGCGTGGTCAAAAATCAACGGCAGCGGCGTATTTGACCGACGGCGCACATGTCTAGATATAGTTAAATTATAGATGTTATACTAATAAAAAGTATATTAAAAATTCAAACTATTGGTATCTTTACAGAATACAAAATTAGATATGATATAGGATCGGCAATCAGCCGATATCAATATATCGGATAGGATCGGCTTCCAAAAAGTGGTATCGGTACACTCCTAATTAAATATATAAGAATTATAATTTATTAATATATATTATAATTTTTACAGAATACAAAATTAGATATGATATCGGATCGGTTATCGGCCGATATCAATATATCGGATAGGATCGGCCTCCAAAAAGTGGTATCGGTACACCACTGATTAAAGGTATAAGATTTATAATTTATTAATATATAAATTTTTTTTATTTAGGATAGATTTTTCTTATATTATGGAAGACGAATATGAGAAAGAGCAAATAATTTTAGTAGAGAGATTCAATAAAGCGCGTACAATACTTGGAAAGCAAAAATTTCATACTTATTGTAAATATATAAATTTTGCATATTTTTTACTTTGTAATTAATGACCTTTTTGTAAAAATTCTTTCTTTTAAATTTATTTAATGACCTTTTATATTTTCCTAATTTTCGTAAATGTTAATTTAATTTAAGGACGAATTTGTTAAAAATTAACCTTAAATTGTATATATGTAAATAGTATTAAAATAATAATATATATGGTTGTAAAATTTTCAATATCTTCAGTAGTAATAGTAATTAAAAAAAATGAATTAAATAAAAGATTTCAAATATATTTTTTGGTTTTTCTTTACCTGCCTTCCCTGAAAATAACACTTATCATCCAATTTTTCAGGATAAAATTGAGGCCAAATTTTATATAAATTCAACAGAATCGCAAATATTAATTATAACATTTCGCAAATTTTAAATTATGGAATGAATATGATTATCTATCTATATTTCTATATTATTAATAAAAAATTATATGAAAGATAGTTATTATTGGAAATTTGATTTCAAGTGTCTAATGGGCATTTGTCCACACTGCCCCTCAGTTTTTAGTATATTTAATAGAAATTGGAAATTTTTTAGTATAAAAAGTGAAAATTGTTATTGGTAAGATAACAACAAAATTTTAACTATAAATTTGTAATTTCATAAAGCGCCATATATATTTTCCTAATTTTTGATAAATTAAGTGTCGATAGCGTTGCCAAGGTTTTGACATTGCATATATATTTATAAAAGGTGTCTAAATAAAAAGCAAAAAAAGTTTGGAAAACAAACTCCCTTTTTTGCTTAAAAACACAGGTAAAGCAATAAATGTATACCGGAAGTTAAAGGCTCAAATTGGCGCCAATCTTTATTGTTTTTTGAAAGCCCTTTAGAGATTATTTTTTTTACCTACAATTTGATATATTATATACTTTTTTACTATAAATAGTTTTTGAGATATAAGTATTTTAAAAATTTTACAGATTCCAAAGTGGCTCTTTTTTCCACCTTTGAGCCTCTATATCTCAGGAACCAGGTGTGCTAGCGAGCTAAAATAAACGGCTTTCTCATTTATGTACCTATCTAAATAATTACACATATTTTTAACAATTTTAAGGGGTAGGCCGAATCGTTGGAATGGCCCATATCCTATATCATCGACAATTAAATATATTATTTTATTTAATGAGAATATGTTAATTAATACATAAAAAAACCTGGCTTTGAAAAACCTGCGGCAAAAGATATTTCAAACCCAGAATGGCACCATGTCTGATTGCCCAAGGAAAAGCACTATCACATTTGCCCTTAACACCTGAAAGCATAAGAGCATATGTCTCGATAATTTTAGATAGCTTCCATTTTCCTTTGTCTACATCAATCTTTGATACAAGTGCAACACATAAACTTATGATTTGAGCAGACATCTCCCGTATAGGAGCAATCACCTATTAAAATAATTATTATTCGTGATTGTTAACAACCTGGATTCAAGATTTTAGTCAAAGAAATATGACGTAAAAGGTTTGATTCTCCTTTGTTGATATCTTGAGGTTTTACAAATATTTGTGGGGCTAACATGGTTATTAGCAACAGTAATACTAACCCTTGAACTGTAAGATGAAAAAAATTAACGGGATTGGTTGGGTGGGATATAGTTCACCCCCCTTTTAAAACCGTCATATATCTCACTTAATTTATATTACACATTGATATTTTAGACATTTATATCTTAAACTAACTATATCAAACAATTTTGACGATTTAAAATTGAATTATAAAAAAGATTTAAATACACCCTGTAAGACACTAAGTCAAAATTTCCTTAATATACCAATAAATTTATTGGGAAATGTATAGAGAAGGAAGGCTTTAGATGAAAAGAAAACCAGTATTACATCTGAGAGAGTTTTCCAGGGACTAGATATTTCATTATGTAAGGGTCCCTGCAAGTATTTCCTCTATAGACGTTTTCAGATATTTGATAGTCTTATGAACAAAATAAATAAACATTAATAACCTGTTCTCCAACGTAATCTCCAAATCTATCCCTTACGATTAGAGCAAACATCCTCACCAATATAGGTTCCAGTCTAAAATAATACCCATTGAAAGGTGCTTGATCTGAGTCAGCAATTTCCGCATAAAGAAAATGTCGTAGGAGAATGCAGCAAGCATGCCTAATCTCCCACTTAGCGTGAAAAATTTGGTCGTCGGCGAAAGAATGATCCACTAGAAACATAAATAATAGGTGAACAGGATCGTCATTGATTATTGTTTCTTTGAGATCACTAATAGCTTTGGAGCGGAAAGTATTCTTAGGCACGTTTTGAATGATATGATAGGGAAACTTTTGTTAAGTAAATTAAATTAAATAATCCTTAGGATGTAAAATTAAATGCAAGAGAAAAAGATAGAAGGGGTATGATTTCCGTGGTTATCATATATTAAAATATAATAAGACTTATTTTTATTTAAATATGTATTGAGATAAAAGGAATGATAAAGTTGCGTCCGTTCTGCTATATATCATATCCCGGTAGACAAAACTAAGGTTAGTTTCAAAAAAACGAGATCTTTCTCTGATTCGCGAGCCCTGGTTACAGTTATAAAGAGATTTCTATACCAATGTCTATTGCAACTAGCTACAGGCGCTACTCGAAAACAAATATTTTGAATATAATAATTTACGACCCTATAGAATATTTTAATAGATACACATATAAAATCAATAAGGTTAGACACTGTATATCATAACCTAAGATGTAAAGGCAATTGACTTTTTGGTGCGTGTAAATGCGCGATAGAAACACACCAATGATATAACATAAAAATTTTATACTAAGGAACTGAAGCATTTTGGAAACGAAAGAATAGGATTAAAAATGTTTAGTTCCCGTTAATTTCGAATTTTAATATTCAAAACATTCCATGAAGTCCACACATTTTACGAGAACTCTTAAAATCGTGTAAAACATTCTGGAACCTATGGAACATATAAGAGGTCTGCATTGGGCGGGGTTTCGGCCCGAACAATGGGAAAGCGGGTTAAGGAATTAAAATTTTTGTTCAAAAACAAACTAAAAAAATAATTGCTTAAATGATTTATAACAATATTTCTTTTTTTATTGTACCAATCGTTTTTTTTAAGTGAAGAACATTTACCTAACTATATTATGTAATAAACACAACAATAAATCTTTTTTCTTAGAATAAATAAATATTTTTGTCTATTAAAAATTTCCTTTTATGGGAATGTAATAAAACTTTTCTAGTGCTTCTTCCGAACGCGGATTTAGCATTGCTGGAAGATTTTTAGAACAAAGAAGAACGTGTTTGAATCCAGAAAATGTCGATTCATTATTATTTTTGCATTATAATTACATATAATATTAATTTTACATTTATATTTTTTTCATAAATATTCAATTTGATCAAATAAATTGTCCATAATTTACATTGATTATTTTTATACTTATATTAATTTCCTAAATTATAAACTTTTTGTAGAGGTGTAATGCTGAAATATTTTTATTAGATGCTTAAAAAAATGAAAGAATGACCATAATTAAATTTTATAAGCGGACTAGGGTTAAAATTTTTTATAAATAATGGGCGGGCGGGTAAATAATTTTAGACTAATGGGCGAGGGCGGGCGGATATATATTTTTTTGAAACTATGGGCGGGTTGGGCGGGCGGGTTAAATTTTTTTTAAATCATTGGATGGACGGGCTTTTGGTACAAAAACCCGCCCAATGCAGACCTCTAGAACATATTCCTGGTATTTTAAAAAATAATGTTCCCGCTATTCCCTTGTTTCTATATAATGGGACATTGTTTCCAAAACATTTCTGGAATGTTACAATTTAGACTAAGTATGTATATTATTATAAATAGTTGGTCATTAATATAAAAAAAATTATCCGTAAACTTTAAATTTAGATTCTTGCAATATATTCGCAGCTGATTCCGCTTGGTAGATCTCTAAATCTTCTTCCAATATAATTGAACTTATTTCGCATAATGAATGGTTTCCAACTTTTATGCCCAACCCCAATTGATTGTTTATTTTTTGTTTTTCCAATTTTATTCTTTCTTTTCGAGTTATAGTGTTCAACGTTTCTAAACAATTGTTTTTAAAAATACATAATTTATTTATATCAAGTGAAAGTCGTAATAACTGATTTTTAATACTTTCTTCCTTTTCAGCGATATTTTTTCCGGCATCTAGTATAGACAACTGCATAAATTGGTGCAAAATTTTGATATCAACATCGAAATCTCGTGGGAGTTTACTATCTTTATCTTGTAATATGTCTGAAAAAAAAAATATTAAAACATTACGAATCTATTAGTTTAACCATGGGCTCTCAGGATGTCAATCCAACTCTGTAATGATTGCAAATTAAGTATCAGATGTTCAACTGCTTTTCCCGCGGACACCCTGGACTCCCAATCATTATTCAACAACACTTTTTTAATCTATAAAATAAAAATTTTGCTAGTAAGATAAATTTAAATAATTGTTTTGCGAAAATCAGTGAACCTGGATTAGTACTGAGAGTACCATGATCTTCACTATTTTACATATGCAAATGAACTTTTTTATTGGTAAAACTAAAAAAAATTTAAAGCGAACATCAAATAGAAAGAATTAGTTGGACTGAAATTTTATTGATTTTGGGGATATGTCGAGGTATAATATAATTTGACTATTTAATTGAAACGTTTTCAATATAAAGGAAATATTCAAGAGGTGGCAGAAGATGTTTATAAAATTTGTTCGGTAAGGGGTTAAAGCCGAAAAGAACGTGACCTGCTTTCAGTATTTAATTTTAACTTCATTTTTGAAGTTTATATCTAGAAGGTTTAATTATTCCAAATTTTAAAAAATTAATATGCTTTCCATTATGTTAAGTTCTTAGAGGAGTTTGTTATATGTATGGTAGATTAAGTCAATTTCGCGGCGCCATTTAAGACAGAAAAAAAAGTACGATAATAACAACAAGCTAATAATTAGGAATAATGTTAGATTATCTATGAGGATTTCATAGAAAGGCGTCTCTCATTGATAGTTTATCATTAATATTGCCCATATTAATGAATAAATATGATTTTAACCCTTTAAAGTCTCACGATTTTTTTTGACATCATATAATACAATAATATATTTTAAATTTATAAAAGCCTATAGACTTAATTAACATCATATAATATAAATATAATAAAAAAAATTTCATATTTTATTAAAATTATTAACTCATAATGTTTTATTTTTAAATTTCATCAAATCATATTTTCATAATTTTATCTTTACCATAGTGAATTATATGATTTTATAAAGACAATATAACCAATTCTGTGGATAATATTTAATAATTCTAAAATTTTTATTCATTATTAAAGGTAAGCGTATAATATTATGAATAATTATTTTATTAAAAATGAATATGCTCTTTTTTATATCAACTTAAAGTGTATGATTACAAAATAAGGTATTGGGATTTTGGAATACCATTTATAAACAATTTTATATTTATAATGATTTTCTATAGTTATAATTAAATTTCAGCATAAAATGTACTCTAAATCCAAACAGACCACACCAATTTTGAATTTGACGTTAATAAGATCTATTTTTTTAAATGATTCTGTATAATTCATAGATGCCAAATAATTCTTTACTAGTCGAGGGAGATATTTCGGAATGGCGACATCGATGAATCAATGAAATAGATATTTTGTATACTCTTTACGATGAGCCTCCTTCAACTTCATAAATTCCTATATATAATAACCTTTAAGTCGAGATAGAACCAGAAAATATGTATTGATGAACTAATCATCCCGTTCAAAGGGCAGATTTCATTAAAACAATATATAAAATCGAAGCCTTATAAATGGAGTATCAAAGTTTTGCATTGGCCGGTATTTTTCTACAATAGCATTGGCAAAAAATTAAAAGAAATCGGTATATTTATGGTAGGGATTATTATAAGCGGATGAAAGATTGCAAGTTAAAATGAATAAAGACTTAAAAAGATAAGGTTGCGGGAGCAATGTATGTAGAGTTGATAAAAAAGAAAATATAATTAAAATAAGTATAACTTTACTTCAAAATTACAACTCTTTTTTTTGTAATCGTTTTTATTCAAATATATTCCGTCGAACAGTATATCAAGTACCAAGTTTTTTTTTAAAGTAAAAACTCATTCCTAATTACAAAACAAAGAACTACAATCTTTTTATATATCCATCCGCGATATTTATCAATATCAATAAATATGTAATAAACAATCAATATCTATATTAT
Organism: Gordionus sp. m RMFG-2023; assembly: GCF_954871325.1. NCBI lineage: Eukaryota > Metazoa > Nematomorpha > Gordioida > Chordodea > Parachordodidae > Gordionus > Gordionus sp. m RMFG-2023. The sequence continues at coordinate 22,769,022 of NC_088775.1, forward strand.
TTTTATAATTATCAACTATAAATTGATTGACATATATTTATAAATCAATAATAATTAGTTGATAAAAAAGAAAATATAATAAATGTCAAATGGTATGACAATAAATGTGTGCACGTCATCTCACCCTTTGTCGGTGTTCATCAGATAGTAAATGTAAAAAGATAGTCACTAAGTAGCAAAAAATATATTGAAGTGCCAAGACCAAATATATTAAAAATGTATAACGAAGGTATGGGAGGAGTGATTTACATAATATGCTTGTTGAATGCTATCGATTAGATATTAAAGGTAAAAGGTTCTTTCTGAGAATCATTTTCATCTCATTGATATGTATGTAGTATATTCATGGCTTTTGTATGGACGGTAAATATGCCATAAAAAAAATTCATGAAACTTATCAATTTAAAACACATATTGTTAAAGCATTGTTATCGGCAGGGAAAATTAGTAAAAGAAAATATGGGAGACCTTTGAATGTTGATAATAAAAAAAAAGTTCTTTTATAATGGATTCTATATCCGATATCATATATGACAACATTAGTCATTGGTCGGATGTTTGCGAAACGAGGTAAAGATGCAAGATATGCATACTCCAGAACAAAATGTGCAAAATGTAATATATTTTTGTTTTAATCAATATAGAAATGTTTTCAAGACTTTCATAATAAATAGATATTTGTATTTTTTTTGTATTACAATATCTGATGATGTCAAATTGCATCATCATTTTTTTTACGAAATTTTGGGCACCTATGGAGATAGAAATTTTTTTTTTTAATTATCAAAAAGTTAGGCATCAAAGGGTTAAAATAATAGTATTTGAAAAGGAATTTTTTGGCATGTAAGTAATTTTCAATTTTTAACAGCAACTTTTTTTTAATATTTATTATTATTAATATTATCATATATTTTTTTTGGATCTTTCATTCTTATCCTTTTTATTTGGTTAAATTTAACAGTAGTGAAGTTTAACTTTCTCTACTATAATTTAAGTCCCTTATGGATAGTTTCACATGATTAATTTTTTTTCAATCATTATTCTTTTGTATTTCCTCAATACATGTGAAAAAAGTTAAAAATATAGATGTAATTATATTAATATAAAAATTTATATTTATTTTATTTAACTAAAAGCTGCGAATTTGAGTGCTGTTTCAAAATGAGTAACCCTACTATTTTTGTTCAAAAATATGTAATTCACTCGTTTAACAACTCTGGTCTTGGTGTTTTTTTTTTTTAATATTTAGTATCCCCCATCACCCCTTCCCAGTTAACACGAAAAAAATATTTAAAAAATTTAAACAATAATAAATTTATATTTCAAAATTACATATTTAAATTTATAAATTACATTATAAACAAAATTTAAAATTTAATTTTCGTTAATATTTATTAAATATAATTGAAAAACACTACTCTCAAAAACGTAATACATAATTATCATTGCTATTTGTCAAAAACAATTTAACAACTCTGGGGGGTGAGTTAATCTTTTCTATTTTCTCAAGACTTTTGCTAAATTTTCAAAGATAACTTTGAGGGTTATGTGATAGTTTTTAGATAAAAATTTGATATAACTACTTTTGTAATTGGTAAAAAAAATAGTTATCACTCAACTATATCGAAATCAGTCATAATAAAGCAGTGATTCTTGCATTTTAGTAGAGTCGTTAAAAAGCCCGATACGGCTTGATTTTTTTAAAAAACCTTAAGATTATAATTAGGGATATACAGATATTTTTTATCGGATCGGATCGATATTTCACCCATTTTAATAATCGGTTATCAGCCAATATTATAAAATTTTCCGATCCGATATAAAATGGCGTCTTTAACAAAAATAAAATTTTAAAAAAAAGTTATATCTAAAATCTAATGCTGTAAACATTTCTAAAAAAATCGAACGCGTTTACGTTCAAGTTCACTTTATATAATTATAAATATAATATAATATAGCGAATAAAATGATATTTTTATTTATTAAAAATTTTTCATATTAAATTTTAATAACAATTGTTTTCAAAATATTTATCTGATAGATAGGAACAGTTGGCAGTTAACACGGCGTTATATTAAAAACGCGCTCTACAGGGGCTGATGAGGGGATTGTAGTATTATACTTAATAAACAGCTCTTTTAACGAGGAGAATTTTATTTTTATAAATAAAATCGAAATCCATTTTTATGTATATTTTTTTTAATAATAATAATTAATAAATAAACATTCTGCCATATTGTTATTTTTTTGCGCATTCTGTTTATAAAAGTGTGTTATAATCTCTTCAGAATCTGTTTTTAGTGAAGCTGGTGATATGACACTTACCATCGCAGCAGGCTGACCTCTGATAAATTGGAAATTTTGGCATTTCTAAAAAGAAATCGTCGATATATTAATGTTAAATATTATTTTTAATATTTATTTCAAATTTCATAATATATTTGTTTATTACTCAATATGTATATAGATTATTGTTATTACTTATTAAATAAAAGTGATTTAACAATAAAATCTTTTTTATATACTTTTAGAATTGCGATTGAATTGAATATAAACTATAACTGATCATTATATTATATTTAAATGACATAAGTTATGGGATAGTTAAATTATAGATGTTATACTAATAAAAAGTATATTAAAAATTAAAATTATTGTATCTTTACAGAATACAAAATTAGATATGAAATCGGATCGGTAATCGACCGATATCAATTTAATATCGGGAATATCGGATCGGCCTCCAAAAAGTGGTATAGGTATACCCCTAATTATAATAATATATGAATTTGGAGATCGTGCTCATAAGAAAGGTATGAAAATCTGTTTGCCAAATCTCGAGGCTTACATAATATAATTTTGGCTAAAATCTTAATCGAGCTGTTTTGAAAAATCAACCCAAATGCTTCAACAAAACTACATCTTGGAGAACAGAAAATAAGCTTAGGAGATTGGATCAAAGATTTTGTAATACAATAATGTAGGGCTACGCCGAAATTAAATATCGGATCAAATCGGGGCCGATATTTGGAGTTTTAAAATATATAGAATCTTGTTATAATGATTGTATATTTATATATTGTTTATTTTATATTCTTTTATCTAAATAAAAATGGTAGGATATAAAATTATTTTTTTATAAATAATAACTTGCCCATATATTATGTATAATTTAAATCTTAACAAAATTAATAGTTAATTTATGTTATTAAAAATATTTTGAATGATTGTATATATATTTTGAAAACAATGGAAATACTTAACATTAAAAATTTTAATCTTTAAAAAAGATTCGAAGATTTTGTAAGATTATTTATTTTTATAAATATGGAACAGAACACCCAAAGTTAATATTTACTTTGAAAAGAAAGAGAGTTCTATTTATTTTCAATCTTTTTGAAAAATAACTTGTCCATTTTTTTATTTATACTTTTTCAAGATAGCATCTGGGCCATTCCATGTCAAATCGATCAAAAAAGGCCCATTTTCGACCGACCCCTTTTAAAATTGTTAAAAATTTCTGGAATTATTTAGAAGGGGAAATAAAAGAGAAAGCCGTTTATTTTAGCTCGCTAGCACACCTGGTTCTTGAGATATAGGGACTTATAGGTACAAAAAAGAGCCAATTTGGAATCTGTAAAATTTTTAAAATGCTTATATCTCAAGAACTATTTATAGTAAAATATAATATAATATATCATATTGTAGGTAAATAAAATCTCTAAAGGACTATCAAAATAAAATAAAAATTGAAGCCAATTTGAGTCTTTAACTTCCGGTTTACCTATAATGCTTTACCTGTATTTTTAAGCAAAAAAGGGAGTTTGTTTTCGAAATTTTTTTATTGCTTTTTATTTAGACACCTTTTATAAATATATGTATGATGTCAAAATCTTGGCGACGCTATCGACTCTTCCAAAATATACATTTTTATCAAAAATCGTAAAAAAAAATAGATGGCGCTAATGTTTAAAAAAATATTATTTCTAAAAATGAAAATATTTATAAGTTTATAAGAAATGCTATAAAATTTTCCAGTTCTGCTCCCCCCCCCCACCATCCTTAAATTTTTTTACATATTTTAGATCTCTGCTTTACTACTATAACAGCGAATGACTTTTTGGCACGATAATGTATAACAGCTGCATTAAAAAAGAATTTATATTAGACATATTATCGATTATATTTTACGATAATAATATTTTAAAAAATTAAAAGTTTAAAACAATCTCTCTTTCTGTTTAATATTTTTTTTCCGATCAGATTAATTTTAAACAAGCCATATTCTAGGTTCAAATTAAATAAAATTTTATTCTATATAAAAGATGGATATACCAAATATTAAAATATCAAGATGTTGTAACCCATTTAATTTACAAAAACATGCATATTATAGCAAAAATCTAAGAAAGATTCAACCTTGGATGACCAAAAAAAATTTACCAATCAATTTAAATATGCTAATATGCTCTTCATGCCGACAAAAATTAGCAAAGCTTCCTTATAATGACAATGATATTGATTCTCCTCCTCATATAGTTAATCAAGAGGCAATTGAAAACATTAATATATCCCTACAATCAATTGGGGAATATCCCATTAAAATAAAACGCTTACGTGAAAAGAAATATCCAAAGAAAAAAATATCTAGCGTGAAAAAAGTTTTAGCGACTAAAATTATACCATTATCTTCATCAAATGATGAGAAATTCGATGAAATTCTCAATACCTTAAAAATCAATTTCCCACAGCTTTCGATAACAAACAAATATAGATTATTAACATTATTACCATCAAATTGGACAGTAAGAAGAATTATAGAAGAATTCAATATTTCATATCATATGGCGATAAAATCTAAAAATTTAATAAAAGAAAAGGGGTTTTTTTCAACACCTAATCCTAAACCCGGCAAAACAATAGATGCCGCCACCGTTGATATTGTCAAATCTTTTTATAACAATGATCAATATAGTAGATCGATGCCTGGGAAAAGGGGTTTTGTAACCATAATAAAGAACAGTGAAAAGATTCAAGTCCAAAAAAGATTAATTTTAATTAATTTACGAGAGCTATATCTTAAATTTAAAGATATTCATTCAAATATTAAAATTGGATTCTCTAAATTTTGTGATCTTCGTCCCGAGAATTGTGTATTTGTTGGCAGTAGTGGTACCCATTCAATATGTGTTTGCTCCATTCATCAAAACACAAAATTAATGCTGTTGAGTTTGCCCAAAATTACTTTAAATGAAGATTTAATTAAGATTACATATAAGGATATATTACCAAAAATAATTTGTAATCCAGCATTACCAAAATGTTTTTTTGGTGATTGTGCTCAATGCCCTGGATCTTCTAATTTAAAGGCCATGATAAGTGAAATATTATATTCAATTGATATCGAATATATTACCTACAAGCAATGGGTAACAACAGATCGTACAGATCTTTTAACTATCACTTCATCAACCTTTAATTTTTTAGAAACGCTTTTCGAAAAGCTAAATATTTTACTATTACACTCATTCATAACAAAGCAGCAAACAATATTCATGAATTCTCTTAAAATTAATTTAAAGGAAGGAGAATATATCGTGCAGGCAGATTTTGCTGAAAATTATGCCTTTGTGGTTCAAGATGAAGTACAGGGGTTTCACTGGAATAAATCTCAAGTTACCATTCATCCTTTTGTCATTTATTACAAGTCACTTAATAATTTAAATCATTTAAGTTTCGTAATAATATCTGAATCTCTCGTTCATAATACAATTGCGGTTCATATATTCCAAAAATATTTAGTTCAATACTTAACAAAGAAATTTCAATGCCTGCCAAAAAAATTCTTCTATTTTTCAGATGGAGCAGCAGCTCAATATAAAAATCGGAAAAATTTAATCAATCTTTGCCACCATGAATATTATTTCGAGATGAAAGCTGAGTGGCATTTCTGGGCTACATCTCATGGCAAATCAGCTTGTGACGGGGTCGGAGGTACCGTCAAGCCTTTAGTGGCTAGAGCAAGTTTACAAAGACCTACTTCAGAACAAATAACTTCTCCTAAAGAGTTTTTTGCCTATTGTAAGGAAAATATAAAAGGTATATGATTTATAATTTATTAATATATATATTATAATTTTTTTATTAAGGAATAGAGTTCTCCTATATTATGGAAGATGAATATGAGAAAGAACAAATAATTTTAAAAGAGAGATTCGACAAAGCCCGTACCATACCAGGGACGCAAAAATTTCATGCTTTTTATCCAATTTCTCAGGATAAAATTGAAACAAAATTTTATTCTAATTCAACAGAATCGCAAATATTAAATATAACATTTCACAAATTTTAAATTATGGAATGAATATGATTGTCTATCTCTATTTCTATATTTCTATATTATTAATATGAATGAATAATAAAAAAATTATACAAAAGATTTTATTATTGGAAATATATTACATTATTAAGTGTCTAATGGGCATTTACCCACACTGCCCCTCAATTTATTTAGTATATTTAATAGAAATTTAAAATATTTTTAGTATAAAAAGTGAAAATATCCGTTTATTGATAAGTTTGCAGCAAAATTTTAACCAAAATCCGTAATTTCATAAAGCGCCATCTATTATTTTTTTAAATTTTTGGAGTCGATAGCGTCGCCAAAGTTTTGACATCGTATATATATTTATAAAAGGTGTCTAAATAAAAAGCAATAAAAAAATTTCGAAAACAAACTCCCTTTTTTGCTTAAAAATACAGGTAAAGCATTATAGATAAACCGGAAGTTAAAGATTCAAATTGGCGCCAATTTTTATTATTTTTTGATAGCCTTTTAGAGATTATTTTTACCTACAATATGATATATTATATATCTTTTTACTATAAATAGTTCTTGAGATATAAGCTTTTTAAAAATTTTACAGATTCCAAAGTGGCTCTTTTTTGTACCTATGAGCCCCTATATCTCGAGAACCATGTGTGCTAGAGAGCTAAAATAAACGGCTTTCTCATTTATTTACCCTTCTAAATAATTCCAGAAATTTTTAACAATTTTAAAAGGGGTCGGTCGAATCGTGATCGATTTGACGTGGAATGGCCCATCTGCGTTATGGAAATTTATATAAAAAATAAAGAAAATTTTCAGGAGCCTAACCCAAAATAAATGTAGTTGAAATAAACAACGATTTATATATTTAATTTTTCACTTTTTATTATAAATTTATTTCAAGATAGCATCTGAGTTATGGAAATTTATATAAAAAATAAAGAAAATTTTAAGAAGCCTAACCTAAAATATATGTAGTTGAACATTAAATAAACAACTATTTATAATATTTGGGAGTGGCTAAATCAAAAAAAACACTACACTTTATGGATTATCACTTCTACCATCAATAATCTAGCTTAATATTTTTTTTGCCCAATCCAACCTATTAATTTTATGTGCCTGACCCAAATAAAAAAATGTTGCCCAGACCAGATCAAAACTTTATTCTAAAGGGCAATGCAGACATCTAATACATAGTCTATATCATATAAGTTTATTGCCAGTAAATCTTGAGGCTCTCATTTTAAAATATAATTTCCGAAAATATAACTATTATAATATTTATACCAACACAACACATATATATACTGTACATTATATATTTTTTTGATATTATATTAATTTTTTTTTAAAATAAAAAATGCAAATATTTGTATTTAAAATATTACTTTTAATATTTGTATATTTTAAAAAGTATTTATGTTTTATAATAAAAAGTATCTTGTATTTGTTATTACAATTTCAGATGATTACAAATGTAAATACTTTTTTTATCTTTTATTATAAAAAATAATTCCTGTCAATGAATGATTATAAAAAAGGAAATACATATATTGATTTCAATTGAATTTAAAAGTAAATCCATAACTTATTTTTTAAATATTACATTTGTAACCCAGGTTAGCTAAAAAAAAATATTTTATGTAGTTAGTTAATGCTATTTTATTTTTAAAATGAGTATATGAAAATGAAATCAAGGATATTTTCTTTGAGGAAGATAATGACATAAAGTATAGACTTAGAAAAATATATAGATTCCAGTTTCACTGAGTTATCTTAATCTTGAAAATATAATAAAATATTTATAATTTTTTTTAACAATGATGAGTCAGGAGTAATAAATTATTTAATTAAGACATGTAGCATATGTTAAATAAATAAAATTATAAAAATCCTTTTTTTTAAATATAATTCTATCTTTTCTGCATGGACAATATAATTTATTTAATTGTGCAATTATGCCAGTGGTAGTAAATTTCACACATCATCACTGAATTTTACTCAAATTTATTTATAAAACTGTACAATTAAGGATATTTGCCATAACATAATTTATGTGATATGCTTGTACAATAAATATATTATTTCTTTGTACTCCGACAGAAAAAAATATAATAACATGAATTTTTCATATGATAATTTAGAAAATGATATAATAAAAATTGATAGTAATGTTATAAAAAAAATCTTTGTGATTAAATACTCTTTTAAAAAATTTTTATATGTATTTGATATTTATATTTAAAATACATTTTATAAAATGTTTTATTTATATTCATTTTTATTTGAAAATTTTCCCAGATTATAAGCTAAAGAAAAGGCAGAGGCATTGGTGGTAAGAGGGAAATAGAAAACGAAATACTTGGAGGATTAAATAAGTAAATAAAGGAAATTAAAGCTATCAAATAATTCTTAAATATATAAGGATATAATAGAGATAAAGTATTGGTATATATTTAAAAGTTTTGATCTTATTTATTGAAATATGTGATGTTTTACTACTAAATGGATATGTGTCCAAGCAATTTCATAAATTTAAACATTGACTTGAGGATATTAATTAATTCATAATCATAATTACAAAATCTAAAAAAAATTTAAGTTCTCTCTTTAAATATATATTTTTTTTATAAATATGGTATGTTAATATTTATAATCAAAAATTTATCTAATCTTTTTTAATATTGATTTGAAAATAAAATGTTTAAAAAAATAAATAATGAAGTCTGTTATAACCTTCTAAAAAAATCTTTATTATGGTTAAACTATATTTTAATCTAGATAATCATTAAAAAACTGATATTATTTGTTTATATGATTTTAAACAAATTAATAGATTGTTTTGTATTTTCTTAAAATATGTTGCTATTAAAAAAATATTTATAATATATTTTCAATGTAAACTTGCGATAATATTCTTTTAATATCATTTGGATTTTGTTTAAAATAAATTCCTATTTGCCTAGCTGCAGAATCTCTTATAAAAACTGATGTTCCATTTTCTAGTAAGTTAAACAATTTGTCAATTCTAATAGATTAAATAATAAAACACAAATCAAATATTAAACTACATATTTGACATCTATCCTTTATCTGTTTTCTTAAATATTTCTGATATCATTTCTGGTAGAGGATTACCACATATGTTCGCGTAACTCCTTCAATTCTGGTTAATGATGCTTACTATTACTACCAAGTGAATGTATGGAAATATTTTAAATACCAATCTAATTTGCTAAATACCGACCAAAATATATTAAAATGTAATAAGACCCTTATTATTTAATATATTAATACAGAATCACGTGGTTGAGTCCGGCCTTCTATATATCATCCCCCCCAAGGATGGAACCACCAAGTTAGAATAAGAAAAAAAACATGATCATTCCCGGGATTCGAACCCTGAAACATAGGATAAGCAAGCCAAGCTCTTGCCTACTAGGTCATAGAGGCTTTCCAAAAATCACGATTTTTCAAATATATATTATAAATATATTTGGTAGTGCCTATCCAAATGAAAAATGAACAAAATTCAAATTTGATAGATGGTACCTTAAGGTACCAAGCATCATTAACCTTCAATTCTCATTCCAAAATTATATTTATATAGTGTGCTAAAATTTGACAATAACTAAAATGTGAAGGTATTCAATATTTTAAAGAATGCTAGACTCTAGCCGGTTCTAAATCATTAAATATTATGGCTGTATTTTACTCGTAGATGATTCTTCAAGATTAGTAACACTAAATATTGGCAAACATTATAATATTTTATCAAGAAATTTTGCCAATTTAATGGATCTGATTTATTAGCAAATCGCACCTTTTGGTTAAACTAATAACGGAATTCACTAAGGATGGCATACACTGGTTCCTATAAAAGATGCAGTTACGATTAATGCTATGAGAATTTGAGGGAACAATAAAAATTGCGACTACTGATCAGATCAAACAGTTAACTAAATACAAATTATTATGCAAAGCATTTTTTTATTCTTTTATTTTAAAATTTTTTCACACAAAAAAAATAATAATTCCAATTTAGAAAACATTTTTATAAATTTTAAAAAAAATATAAAAAAAATAATTTTATTTCTTTATGAAAAAAATAATTTTCGAAAAACGAAATTAAAAAAAATTAATTATAATTATTCACAACATCTCACCCTTTCATTTGGAATGAATTATGGGCTTAATTCCTAAATTTTCATCCTCAGGGTTTGCCAATAGGATGTCCTCTATCTTTTATATTTCTCTTAATGACGCTTCTGCCTTTGACGTTATAAGATGATTATTTACTACAGATCCTGTATAAAAAATCGTTCTAGGTTCCCCTGGTACCTGTCTCATGAAGTTGCTCGTATTAGGATTTGAAACAATTCCCTTTGCCATGAAACTCTGAACTCCCCATATCCTTTTTCTCGGTAACGATCCATAATTTGCCCGACAGTCTACTATTTTATGCCCCAGTCTACCACATAGAAAACGATATTGCTAAAGGTGTTCGTGATTGTTCTCTCATCATCGAATACTGAGTCAAATCATTTTCTTCTCCCATCATAATTGCGCTATAAGTAGGTAATGTGTATGAAGCCCCTCGTCCATTTATTGAAAATTGAGGCTTGGGTGTAACTATGCCTTGTTGCTGTTTAACCACCTATCTAACCAGGCATCAGCCAATGGACTCCCTAAATTAGCCTGATTCACTTGTATTATGGATTGTGGCGTGCGTATGTAGAAGGTCATCATAATTTTTATTATTTTTAGAAATTTTATTTAAACCCAAAATTTTCTTTAAAATTAAATTATTTTATTTAGAAATAAAAAACCAAAACTTTCTTTAAAATTAAATTATTTTATTTAGAAATAAAAAACCAAAACTTTCTTTAAAATTAAATTATTTTATTTAGAAATAAAAAACCAAAACTTTCTTTAAAATTAAATTATTTTATTTAGAAATAAAAAAATTTTTTTTTAATAAATGATTTTGTTAACCTTCCTTAAAATAAATTTTTTTTTATTTCTATCCTCTTTTCAATTTCTTTTCATAAAATCGCTTAAATAAATTTACTTCTATACCCCAATTAATAAATACCCTATTTTTTATTTTTATTTTTACTATATTTTTTCTTTTAAATCAAACTTAACCTCGATCCCAAAAATATTTTTAATTTTTCTATTTGTATTTTCTTTGATTTATGCATGATCCCAAAAATATTTCCAATTTTGCTATTTGGATTTTCTTTGATTTATGTGTGAACTCATTTATTTAAATCTTAACATTTACACTAACCTCAATTCCAAAAATATATTTCTCTCTATAACATACTTTCCTTTTTCCCCCTTTTTTTGTATAACCTTCTATTATTTAAAAATCATTAAATTTAACATATAAACTAAATTTATTTTAAACAACCCCCATATATTACTTTTTATTAATGAATTCCTTTTTATATTCCCTCGTATATTTTACAACTATACTGATTTTAACAAGTTTATTTTAAGATCCACTTATTAATTCTAATCGAATAAATTCGAAGTAAAGTAGTTTACTAAGAAAACCATTTACATTTGCAAAATAACCCTGAAAATATACATACCAATTCAATTTCAATAATCCCATATATATATATTTATTATTATTATTTTTACATTATTGACCTATCCCAACACCAAAAAGAAAATTTAACCCAGCGTATTTACCTATCAACTAAATTCATGACATTTTAACCGATCTCTATGGCGACGCACTTCCGTCATATCTTCCAATCTTATTTTACACAAATTATTACCAAAATTTTCTATAATTATCCCCTTTTCTCATTTTTTACCACTCCCATAAATCCTAATCCTGACCATTTGATTAACTATATTTATATATTTTCAATTTCTAACATTCTCGAAATAGGTTTCAACATATCTAAAAAAGTATTAGTTTTCCTTCCCAACATTTTTTTTGAAGGAGATTTACCATCCCTTCCTATACCCCATTATTATAATATAAATAAGCAATCCAAATTTCTTCTTTGCCTTCCTTGGCCTTTCTCAACTAACACTTAACAACTGCACCAATCTTTCTGCCTTTCCGTTAGAACTAGGGTGATACGATGGTGCCAGCATATGTTGCATATTATTTCTCAAACAAAAACTCCCGAAAATTTCACACACGAACCCCAGACCACCATCTGAAACCACCCACTTCGGAATGCCGAATCTAGACCATAATTTCTTCAAATGTTTAATAACAATTCCAGTAGTTAAACCATGTACCTCTTCAAATTCAATCCACTTTGAAAAAGCATCTACACTTAAAATAAATTTTTTATCATTACACTCAAAAAAATCCATTTGCACTCTTTCCCAAGCTCTATTTACTTTCGATCAAACACTTTTCTTATCCCGACACGGCATGTTTGCCCATGCATTACAGACTTCACAATTTTTTCCCACTTTCCCCATTCATTCCAAGCCACCAAACATATTCCCTTCCCCACTCTTTCATTCGCGAAATCCCTTGATGTCCCGCGTATAATATTTTCAGAACTTTGTCTCTCAGTTGACTCGGTATAACTGCTCTATTCTCACCCATAATGCAACCGTCTACCACAGTTAACTCAGTTTAATTACATTTGAAATTTGACCTCACCGACATCCCATGGCTCTTTCCCCATTATTTGCAATTTTAATAATTTCATTTTCTTATCTTTTAACGTATAATTTCTAATATCCTCCCATGTGGTGGGACCGCCCCTTAAACCACAAGTTAAAGTACAAATTAAGGCCGCTTCACCTTTCCTATCTTGACCTGACAGTTCCTCATCTGTCTCTTCACCAACTCCCAATCTCGACAAAATATCTGGTAAATGATTTTTTTTTCCTTGCCTATACCTTAATTCCAAATCATAACTTCCCACTAATAATAACCACCGTTGAAGTCTAGGTGATATCATCAATTCTCTATTGTCCTTCTTGAATAAATAAATCAACGGTTTATGATCCGTGTATACCACAAATTTCCTACCAATTAAATAATTTTGACATTTTTTAAGACCGAAAAACAGCTAATGCCTCTTGTTCAATCACCGAATACCGTGTTTCTACATTCCGAAATACTCTCGAAAAAACAATACAGGCCTCTCAATTCCATCCATTAAATGTAACAATGCTCCATCCACACCTTTATTGGATGCGTCGACCGCTAAAATTACTTCTAATTCATTATTAAAACATATCAAAATGGGTTCCTTTCCCACTTTCAATTTCAATGCTATAAACGCCAATTCTTGTTCATTTTTCCATTCAAAATGTACATTTTTATTTAATAATTCATATAATTTCAGCCAATTTAGCAAAATCCTCTATAAAACGATGATAATAATTTACCATACCCAAAAATGATTTTACCTCCGTTTTCGTAGTAGGTTTATTCATATTCGCAATACTCATTAAGTTTTTATCTAAGGACCTTATTTCGGTCCCATTTATTTTATGTCCCAAATATGTAACTTCAGTTACTCCTATAACACTCTTTTCACGACTTGCTTTTAAAGCCTTATCTCTGATTCTTATGAAAACTTCCTCCAATCTCTGATTGTGTTGCTCAACCGTTACTCCCGTCACTAAAACATCATCCATATAATAAAAAATTCCTTCCAAACCCTGAAAAACTACCGCCATAGTGCGCTGAAAAATCGAGGCTGTAATACTTAACCCAAACGGTAACCGACAAAAAGTAAATAATCCTTAAAACGTTGTTATTGTCAACAATCTCCTTGTACATTCTTTCATAGGTAATTGTAAATATGCACATGAAAAATCTATTTTATAAAAATATTTTGCCCCTCTTAAATTCGCTAAAATTTCCTCAATTCTTGGTAACGGGTATTTTATTTCAACTACCCATGGATTTAGAGTAACACGAAAATCCGCACAAATTCTCAACTTTCCATTGGCCTTCCGCACCGGAACCAATGGTGTTGCCCATTCACTATATCCAAAAGGGCAAATAATTCCATCTCGTAACCAATTATTTAATTCATTTTTCATTTCGGCCCTCCATTCGAAAGGTACTCTGCGAACTGCACAATACTGTGGTATATATCCCTCTTTTAAACGTATATCTACTTCATAATCCACCAAACATCCTAATTTTTCCTCAAAAATTTTTTCATATTTAACCCCTAAATTTATCACCGTATTTCATAATTTTTACAAATTTTCATGTGACCCTTTTTCCTTTAACAAATCTTCGTTTTCCATTTTTTTTTCTTACAAATTTCGCCGGGAATTTTAGTGATACAGACAATTTTTCCTGCTTCAAATTTGATTCTTTATACATTTCATCACATTTTATATAACTATTTTCTAACTTGGATTCTTCTTCAAATACCTTATTGTGAATTTCCAACTTAAAATCCTCAACATTAGCTTCCAAAACATTATCGATTTTCAAATCCAAAATTTTATCCATTTCATTAATATAATTTTCGTCACATTTAATATTTACAATTTCAGGAACACCCTGATTAGTTTCCCCACTTATTGCTTTTACATTTTCCGTAATTTCCAAAATATTATCTACTAAATTTTCAATTTTATCATATATCTGAACTTTATTTTCCACACAAACGATTTCTCCATCCCGTACATTTCGCTCATTACATTCTAATTTGATTTCTCCTTATTTCCTTTTCAATTTCTAAATTTTTATAATCATTCTCAGTTTTTGAAACAATAATTCCGAATTATGAATTTTTCTTATTTCCTGATTATTATTTATCAAATTTTCAATTCCAATATTTTCTGAAACCATATTTTTTACCAATTTATTTTCTATATTTCTAATATCTAACTCCTCTAAGGACATTTTCGGTATTTCAATATTTTCATTAACTTTGTTTTTTACTTGAAACATATCTCAAAAATTATTCTCTAACCCAAATTTTGATATCCAAGCCCACCCCATAATAACACCAATTTCTTCCTTAGTATCCAAAGATCCAAAAAATACACTGTGCTTTAATTAATACTGGTAAATTTACCCTTCCCAAAACTACAATTTCCGTTCCATTTAATTGTTTTACTATCATTTATTAGTTGCTTATTAGGCCATAATTTATAAAATTCCTTACATTCCATGACCGATATAGTAGCTCCTGTATCCAATAACATTGTAATTTCTTTATTTTCCACATTAATTTTCACACGCGGACATTCATCATAATTACTATTTTTTTTTTACTAAAATTGGTATATTACAAATTTGAACGTTTAACTTGGGCGGCTCATTTACCTTATTTTTCATAATAACTAAATCATTATTACTTACCTCTTTCTTTATTTTGAATCCCAATTCATTTTTAGAATTTAATGTATTTTTCGGTATTAATTCTTTCTTTGATTTAATGGGTTTTTCGATGTAATAACCCCAAATGTTGTTTTTTCACTATCATACAGTCATACTATAGGACAATCTCGCGCATAATGTCCAATATTTCTACATCGGAAACAAGTGATTACTTGAGCATTATTTCTTTATTTTTCGTTTCTTTAGGTATTACATTATTATATTCATTTTTAATATTCGTTCCTGGTAATCCATTTTTAACTAGTGGAAACGCTACCGTTGGAAACGCATTGATACCTGTTTGTTCTCTTCTAATGCATTTATCCAAGGTATGTCCTGTTCTTCCACAATTTGAACACCTTACCTTTTGTACATTTTCTTTTATTTTAACTGAAACATAACATTTTTCCGTATTGTGACCAGGGTTGCCATGTCTCCCCCCATCAGCGGGAGACGCCTGCAATTTTTTAGTTTACACGCAGACATCTTTCTCCCGCAAAAATCTACCGCAATTTTTTAATTTCTCCCGCATAGTATTTTAACGTTTTTAATATATAAATAATAATTTTGAGAGACATTAATTGATTATTTTTCATTTTTAAAATAAATTTTAAATATTTATTCAAAAAACATGTCAGTTTGAAAATATTTTTCTATCCTGTTTTATTTTTATCCAAGAATAAATATTTCATTCATATAAGTCAGTACAGTGGAGTAAATCTACATCGATTGCAATACAAAAATATTCTCAAAAATAGTAAATAATACAAATGCAACTACATTTGCGGAAATCGTATACATCTACCATGTAGTTCAACATTCAAGCTATATCATCACAATGTGGGTCGAATCTTTTTCTCATGATATTTAACGACTCCAATATAAGTGCAAACCTTAATTGTGCAGGACAAAAATGAGAAAGGCTATCACAAGTATTACCTTAATCCTAGAGATCAATTCTAGACGATTTGAAAGATGGGCATCCATTAGCAATTCTAACAGATGCATCTAATTAGGGAAATATTAAAACATTTCCCGCGATCCTTCTCTATTTCAATAAGAATAAGAACATTTCAATAAAACTGTTAAAAATTTTTCCTCGGATAGTGAAAATTCCAACAATGTAGCTAGCCACATAATGGTAAATATAGCTGATTTAGGGTTATCAATGATTTGCATGTCAGCTTTCTGCGCTTATAATGCCTCTGTGAATTTTGGCAAAAACCAAAGTTACCGAATTGAGGCAGCACAATAATGAATTAATACCAATTGGCTGTATATGCCATATACTACATAATTCTTACAAGAAGGCAATGAATGTACTATCTGTGGATGTCGAAATAATTGTGATGAAATGTTTTAACGAATTTAGTTCATCAACTAAAAGAGTTAATAAATTAAAAGAGTTGGTGAAGTGGTCTTACTTGGAATGGTGTGAGTTGTTGCGATATATACCTATCAGGTGGTTGTCATTAATACCTGCCATCGATATAATTTTAAAATTTTACAATCCCTTTGTTGTATTCGTGTATTTGAATACATACTTGTAATTTAAATATTTGTAATTTTTATTATAAATCGACGAGGGTTAAATATTAATTTGAATATGTAGTCAAGGAAATTATTTTTTTTATAGACTGGTAATTTTAATCATGTTTATGAATTCTTGTAATTTTCATTATTTTTTTATGAATTTTCATTATACTTGTAATTTTTAAATATTAAAAAGATGTTTATAAATGGAATAATTTTTAATAAAATCAGTACTTAGTTTTTTTTGTATTGAAGAAAATTAGAGTTGTTATTTTAAATTGAAGAAATTAAAGTTGTTACGGTCTCTACTACAACCTTCGACAAGTTGATTACACATATAAGGAATTATAACATTCGTAAGATTATTAACCGAAATTATTAAATATTTATATATTAATTTTATTTAATACTAGGTTCCTTATTTGCATTAAGTCTCTCCCACTAGCTTCGACAAATAAATTACAATCCTATATAAGCAGTGGTAACTAGGGATGTAAATTTCCCGGGAAACTATATTTCGGGGAAATTTCCTTTAGAAATTTAGGGAAAAAACGGGAAATAATGGGAAAATAGGGAAAAAACGGGAAACTATCTTTTTTATAATACTTTACAGGTCAATATTGATTTTTTTTATGTTTTATTGAAAATATATAGATTATAAACATATAATTAAACAAATATAAATTATTTTCAACTAATTTGCAATTACTTTACATGTTTTATTTGAAATATTATATATAGACTAAATAATATTTAAACAATTAATTTTGAATAGTTAATTATCTTCGTTTGAAGATGAAAATGATTCCAGATCAGAGCTTGAAATTCTGGAATCCAGCAATTTGTCATTTTCTGAAATTTCCTTTCCCATAAAATGTAGACTTATATAAACTAATTTGCGAACTTTGTCATTTTTTAATCTATTTCTAGATTTAGAATGAATATTTCCAAAGGAGGACCATATTCTTTCGGATGCTGCACTTGTTGGTGGTATTGATAAAATTTGTATGGCTAGGGTCGATATGTATTGATTGCAACATAGACCTAATAAAATATTGAATAACACAATTTTAAGATTAGAAAAAGAGTTAAGTTATTGTTTACAGAAATATAAAAGTATTTAACCTTTCCACCAACTCACTGGATCTGTAAATGATGCGCCTTGCCAAAGACTTGCTATATTAAAAAAAATCTTCCCTTGCACGATATTTGGATAGGTTTCCTACTACTCTTGCAATTTTTAAATCTAGATATCCAGAAAATCGGTTAATAATATCCAACCCCTTTGCAACTTCATTGTCTCTTAAATTAAATCCACAAAACCTTGGGTCAAATATATGAGCAGCATAATGAATGTCCCGACAACAAAAAATTTTTTGGCTTTTGATAAACTGCTCTATTTCTAAAATCTCGCTCTGCGACAATATATTTGATATTGTTTTATAAGCGTTAAATGTCTCCCTGATATGAATAAATGCTTGAGGGACATCAGATAAATTGGCTTTATCTCCTTCCACTATCTCTATTTGCGTAAATATGACTTTAATAAAATTATATAGTTGCATTAGATCATTTAAAAACCCATCATTATCAAGAAGAGTAAGTCTCTTATCTCGATCAGTAAATATATCAAGAATAGCCATTTCCTGTAAAATATCTTTATTTTTTAACAAGCTATTTATCATCAAAACTATACCTGCCCAACGAGTTGGGTTAGGCAACTTTAGGGAAACAATTTTATTATTATTTCTTAGTTGTTTTTCTTTTAACGTTGATAAAAGAATATTGTTAGATTTTAAATATTTTTAGCTTTTGTGACTAAAATTTGAATGGATAATATCTTATTTGCTATGTCCTTTACAAGTAGATTTAATCCATGAGCGGCACATCCAATGCATTCAATAGTTGGGTATTTCAGTTTTACAAGGGCCCTTGCTTTTTTCATATTGCTTGCATTGTCAGTTATTATGGTGTTGATTTTTAAAATTCCTACTTCTTCAATTACTTTAATAAATTTGTTTGATATATATTCACCAGTGTGCATGTTAGATCCTGTGTGAATCGATTTATAAAAAATGGGACAGGGGGGTTGCTAGAATAAAGTTGATAATGGATTTCCCTCTTATATTTGTTCATTCATCATAAATTAGAGTCAAATTTTTACTTTTGCTTAATTTTTCATTGACTATATGTTCAATCCTCTTAAACTCACTGTCTAAGATGACTGTAAATACATTAATTAATACTAAAAATTTTCAATTACTATAAATATTCTCTATTAACATAACTTAAAATTTCATATATTATTTATAAATTTCATTGGTATTTATTTATAATATAAATATACTTTTCAGACTAGCTATTTAATTTTAACAAGTATCTTCTAAAATTTTGCAAATGTAAATAGGGAAATTGACATAATTCAAAAACAAAACACAATTATAATTTATGATATGAACCACGAGGAAAAAATGATTTTATAAAAATAAAAATCGTATTTATTTTATCATAAGATAATTTTCAAAATTGAGAAACTGTTAATATTATAAAAATCATGTTGATTTAGGCAAAAAAACCTATTATAAAAATTGGGGAAACTATAGGGGAAATTTCCCTGTCTTACATCCCTAGTGGTAACACCCTTAAAAAATACTTATTAAATAGAGATTTTAAAAGCTGTCCTAAAATTCTGAAAAATCAGAAGAATATTTGGGATTCGTTTCACATGTAGGAAATCTACTTCATTCAGTTAATATTCAGTTGCAATCAGAATATTCCTTATTAAAAAAGATTCACAAAATCATGCTACAGCTCTGCTCATCTCTACAGTTAAAAATTGATAATAAATTTTATGGCGCTATTGCTAAAAATATTATATTAAAATGTTCAAATAATACTCTAATTAATACATTTTTAAATGATGCAATATTTTCATTAGACAATTTTAGAATATTTACAATCGAAATTTGATTTTAATAACTCTATTTACAAATGTATAAATATTATGACCTTGAAACAGAAACCATCAATTGATGGTTTTTATAATTTAATAAATATAATAAAAATGCCGAAAGACATTGTTGCCTTTTTTGAGGAGATTGTAATTCTCTCTATTTTTTATGATTCGCCAAAATACTTAAAGTTAGATGGTCTTAAAGCAGAGGAGAAATGGGTAGAATTTTTGCGTAATAACGATAAATCCCCATGCTTGGGAAAAATATGCGAGTATGTCTTCTCCTTACCTCATTCTAATGCCTCATCCGAGCGCATTTTTAGACTGATGAGGACTGCCTGGAAAAAGGAGGGAAATCGGATTGCTTTAAAAACATTAGAGGCCGAGCTAATGGTTAAACAAATACATAATATGTCATGCCAGGAATTTTATAAATGTCTCAATAACGATGGTAAACATTTAGTTCTATTATTTAAATCTCAAATAAAATATAATTAAGTTTTAGCAATGGCGCCATAAAATTTATTATCAATTATTAACTGTAAAGATGAACACATCTTCAGCATAATTTTATGAATCTTTATTAAGATTCTTCTGATTGCAACTACACATTAACAGCATGTATTAGATTTCATACATGTGAAAACATTCCTAAATATACCTCTGCCATTTATTATTGAAAAAAATTTTTTAAATGTTAGGACAGCTTTTATAATCTTTACTTAAGAAATATTTTTTTAAAGGTTTATAAAATTTTAAAATTCTATCGATGGCGGGTATTAGGAACATATCGCAACCAACATTGTGCTGACTTGATTCTGTAAATACACACTGTTTTTACCAAATTCACTGAGGCATAGAAAGCTAACATGCATTTATTGATAATCTCGAATCTGTTATATTTACCATTATATGGTTAGCTATGTCTTTGAATTTTTCACTATTTGAGAGGAAAAAATTTAATAGTTTTATTGAAACGACTTTAATTTTGTTGAAATAGCGGAGGATCAAGGGAGATATTTTAAAATTTCCCTTATTAGATGCATCATATGTATGCCGATCTTTCAAATCGTCAAGAATTGACCTCCTGGATTTAGGTCCTAAAACATCGATGATAGCCTTGCTCATTTTTGTTCTACAATTATAGTTTTTATATATATTAGAGTTCGTTAAATATTATGGGAAAAAGATTCTACTAACATTGTAATGATAAGTATCCCTGTGAATTATGTAATACAAGATAAGTAATTACAATTACCGAAACTGTAGTTGCATCTGTATTATTTCTTATTTTTGGAATATTTTATTATGTATTTAAACGTGATACGTGATAATTAAGCGCCTATCCCTATAATGTTATACACACACACGTAAATTTCCAATTGCGGTCGTTTTGCGGGACATTCGCATAAAATATATTTTTAAAAAATTAAAATCGTTTTTTTTTATATAAAATTTTTTCTTGTTTACATTCTTTTATATATAAAAAAGATCATTGGTTTTTTTTTAATTAATATATTTTAATTAATCAAGATGTTATTTTATTTAAAAATAGTTACAGACTTTGTATTATATAAACTAATTATAAAAAATAATAGGCGGATAATTAAGTTAATTAAAATCCCGGGCCCGCAAAAAAATTTATTTTAGCAATTTTTATATTTCTACCGCAATTTCCATATTTCTACCGCATAATACCAAATCTCTCCCGCAATTTAAAAATTTTGACCTGGCAACCCTGGGTTAGATCCCAAAGCAATCAGATTTGTAAGCGACGCTCTTGCCGATTAGGCCAAAGACGCTTTTCAAAATTTGCGATTTTTTAAATATATATTATATATTGTGACACTGTGACTGTGGCACGCCTTTCATATATAAAGATTTTTAATAGTGATGATTTTATATAGTACCCAAGATACCTCATCAGAAGATGTTAAAGATTTGGTAATTTATGTTACAGATGATTTTGTTTTAATAAATATTTCACATTGTATACTCAAGGTCAAGATGGCTCAGATTTAGATAAATTATAAATAAATGGAATTCTATCAAATTAAGAAATATAGCCTAGCCATTTCATCAGAGGGTTAGGATTTCGATTTCAACAGTATCAATGTTTAAATTATCAAATATATTATCTTACAATAAAGATCTTATTGAAGAATGGATCCATGTTATGAGAAGATGCAAATTTACTCAAAACTCTGTAGAACAATTTATTAAGGAGTGCTTTATGCCTTCTATTATCGAAAACCCTTAAGACAAAATCCAATCCCACAATCTAATAAATATTTGAATTTTATACGATTATATATCTTTTAATAAGGTAATTTTTATGCATAAGTATACATTTGCATTTATATGATTACTAGCTGTATAAGATCATCAAGATTGACAAAGAATTAGAATTTTCTTCTTAATTTGATGGTGGATGAATCAAAAATTCCCCTCTTATTAATGGACAAATTAGAAAATAAACAACTATTTATAATTCTAGGGAGTTGTTAAATTAAAAACCATGCTTTATGAATTATCACTTTTATGAAAAACATAGGTCTGTAATTGTTGATTAGAATATAAAAATTTATAATATCTTCAGTAGTAATAAAAAAAAAATAAAGATAAATTAAAGGAAAGATTTCAAATATATTTTTTACTTTTTCTTTACCTGCCTTCCCAGAAAATAACATGGTGGCAGATAATTATTACGCTACAAATTGAAATATGTATTAAAAAAAAAAATTTAGACATGATTATAAATACTGGAACATGGTGAAGCTAGAAGAAAGAGGATTATGGAAAATGATGCTAATATAATTCTAAAAACACGTAAGAGATGATTAAAATATAAAATTAAAAATAAATATAATAAAATTTTAATAATAAAATATTTAAAATATGAAAAAACCTATTTGGGACAATAAGAATAAAACAAAATCCATTGATGAATTAGAAAATTATTTAACAAACCATGAGAGTAAAGATGTTTTGAGTTTAACATTTAATTTAGCAGATGACTTATATTTGCTTATGGACACAATGTTACCGATATATGGAGCTTCAAGTTATGAAGAAGCAATATCTGTATTAAAATATTTTTGTGATTATAAAGAGGTAAAAGAGATAAATGGAAAAACTAGATCATATAATATATGTTATCCTAATAAAAATTTTAAAGATAATAAAAACTTGAATAAAATTGAATTATGTAAATTAATACCAAATGTTAAAAAAGAAATAAATTCTTATAAATTAAAAGAAATAAATCATATGATAATAATTGATGAAACAATAGTGATGAAAAACAATAATGAAATAAAAATTAGAGAAAATAATAAAATAAAAATTTTTATAATTTATAAAAAAATTTAAAAAAACTTTGGAAATAAAGAAAATTAAAACAAACATTAAGGTGATTAAATATCGTGATGTTGAAAAAGAGATTAAGAGTACGATATGGAGATCGTATGTTGTAAATGGAAGGAGAAAGAGAAATTTTTTTATAAAGAACAAGTTGAAGAGAAATTATGATATAAAAAAATTGTTTATTTGAAAAATAAAGGAGTAAAATTTAAAAATAAAAATAATAAATAAAAAATTATAATATAAAATGAGACAATTAAAAATATTCTATTATTCTATATTCCAAATTATGATATTCTTATGTATGATTCTGATAAATTATTTATTCCATTATC
Source organism: Gordionus sp. m RMFG-2023 (assembly GCF_954871325.1). NCBI lineage: Eukaryota > Metazoa > Nematomorpha > Gordioida > Chordodea > Parachordodidae > Gordionus > Gordionus sp. m RMFG-2023. The sequence goes on from NC_088775.1 coordinate 22,792,883, forward strand.
ATGTCAATTATTCCAAATTATGATTCTTATTCTTATGAATGATTCTGATAAATTATTTATTCCATTATCATGTCAATTATTCCAAATTATGATTATGATTCTTATTCTTATGAATGATTCTGATAAATTATTTATTCTATTATCATGTCAATTATTCCAAAATTATTTTATTTGAGATATATTGATCATAATATATATTTACAAACATTGATAACTAAATGATAATAAATTACGAGATGAACAAGCTAATGTGGGGATGATCATGCTACTAACAAACCAATGAAAAAGATATGACTGAGGTTAGACAACGAATAAAATATCAAATGAAAATTCTACTACAAAGAAATGGAAAAATTTAGAGGGGGAAGAAGTGAACAAGTTTAAGTTCAAGTTCAACAAAATTCGAAAATTCAAAGTCAGTTCAAAATTCATAAATTCAAAGTCAAGTTTAAAAGCGAGAATATGACCTACGACATAGAAAATGATTGTTATAAATAAATAAAAATTTTGTAAAAAAAATAATAATATATATATATAAAATTTTGAAAGAGAAATGGGATGATCAATACGAGCAGCAAATCTACTAGCAATGTTCAACCAACGACGTTCAACCAACGATGTTTCATAAAAGATGTTCGATATTCAAGAATCAAATGGTCAAACAAACAATATGAACAAGTGACATATGGAGAAATTGAGAGACGAATGACTGGAAGAAACTGAGGAAAAAAGAGATTTAAAAAAAGAGGGAAATGTTAATTAGAATATAAAAAAATATTTTTCTTTCTTTTTAAATTTATTTAAATGACCTTTTTTTCTTTTTGTGAAATATATTTTGTGCGACCTTTAAAAAAAGATATCGTATTCGTATATGTAAAACGTTAAAATAACTTTTCTTAAAGTAACTTTAAAACAAATTGTAAATTGTATATATGTAAATAGTATTAAAATAATACAGGGTTTCCTATCCAAAAAAGGAAAAGGTTCAATCAAAAAAGGAAAAAGTTCAATCAAAAAAGGAAAATTGTCAATCAAAAAAGGAAAAGTCCCAAAGGTTAAGGAAAAAGTCCAATCAAAAAAGGAAAAGTGTCAAACAAAAAAGGAAAAGGTTCAATCAAAAAAGGAAAAGTGTCAAACAAAAAAGGAAAACGTCCAATCAAAAAAGGAAAAGTGTCAATCGAAAAAGGAAAATTCCCAAAAGAAAAGGAAAAGGGTCAATCAAAAAAGGAAAATTCCCATTCAAAAAAGGAAAATCGTAATTCTTTTAAAAAAATATATAAACTTTTCAATTTTTCTTAAATTTATTTATTTTTGTCATTCCTTCTTATTTTATTTCTAACTTTTTGCGATTTCTTTATTTTATTTGTATCTTTTCTCACTATATCTTTTCTCAATTTTTTTTCTTCTCATTTTTGTGGTTTGACTGAAAGTCTTCATTCTTGGTCTGGATGGGTATGACTTGGTCTGAGGGTGGGGGGGGGGCAATATAGAGATTCGCAAAGAATACGCGAATTGGTTTGTAGATGTATCATATATGAAGGAAAAATTTATATTTATCGATGAGAGCGGGTTTTCAATATCATTGAGGCGATAATATGGATATTCCCAAATAAATAAAAAGGCAATTAATGTTCAAGGAATAAAGACAATAAATTACACTATCATTGCGGCTCTCACAATTGCAGGAATATTTTGATTCGAAGTTCTTGATGGCCCTTGCAATGCTATATATTTTAGCAACTTTATAAATGAAATATTAAATCATTTTGAAGAATCTAACATGATTAATATGATTTTTGTGATGGATAATGTTCCATTTCATCTCAATCATTCAATTAGGGAATCGATCGAAAGAAAAGGACATACATTGAAATATTTACCACCCTACAGTCCGTATCTTAATCCTTTTGAGAATGTGTTTTTTCAATGGAAGGATTTTGTCAGAAATAAAAATCCTAGTAACGAGGAAGAATTAATTCGTTATATAGAACATGGAGAAAGAGGAATATCTGAAGAAAATGCAAAAAATTATTTTAGAAATATGTAGACATATATGCCAAAATGTAGAAGGGGAGAAATTATTAATGATTAATATAAATTTTTGTTTCGTACTATATTAAATATATATCGTAATTGTAATTAAATAATTTCATATGTAAAAAATTATAATAAAAAAGTTGTCTGCCAAAAATTTAGTGAAAATTAAATATACTTAAAAGAATTATCAAAAATGAGAAGAAAAAAAATTGAGAAAAGATATAGTAAGAAAAGATACAAATAAAATAAAGAAATCGCAAAAAGTTAGAAATAAAATAAGAAGGAATGACAAAAATATTTAAATTTAAGAAAAATTGAAAAGTTTATATATTTTTAAAAAAAATTACGATTTTCCTTTTTTGATTGACCCTTTTCCTTTTCTTTTGGGAATTTTCCTTTTTCGATTGAAACTTTTCCTTTTTTGATTGGACATTTTCCTTTTTTGTTTGACACTTTTCCTTTTTTGATTGAACCTTTTCCTTTTTTGTTTGACCCTTTTCCTTTTTTGATTGGACTTTTCCTTAACCTTTGGGACTTTTCCTTTTTTGATTGAACCTTTTCCTTTTTTGATTGGGACTTTTCCTTTTTTGGATGGGAAACCCTGTAATATATATAGTTGTAAAATTTTCAATATCTTCAGTAGTAATAAAATTAAAAATAAAGATAAATTAAAGGAAAGGAAAGATTTCAAATAAATTTTTTACTTTTTCTTTACCTGCCTTAGATGATAATTGTTATTTTCATAGAAGGCAGGTAAAGAAAAAGTTAAAAATTTATTTGAAATCTTTTATTTAATTTATCTTTATTTTTATTACTATTACTACTCAAGATATTGGAAATTTTACAACTATATATATTATTATTTTAATACTATTTACATATATACAATTTATAATTTGTTTTAAGGTTACTTTAAGAAAAGTTACAATTTACAATTTATTTTAAGGTTACTTTAAGAAAAGTTGTTTTAACGTTTTACACATACAAATACGATATCTTTTTTAAAAGGTCGCACAAAATATATTTCACAAAAAGAAAAAAGGTCATTAAATAAATTTAAAAAGAAAGAAAATATAAATTTTTTTTATTCTAATCAACATTTCCCACTTTTTTTAAATCTCCTTTTTCCTCAGTTTCTTCCAGTCATTCGTCTATCAATTTCTCCATTAGTCACTTGTTCAGATTGTTTGTTTGACCATTTGATTCTTGATTATCAACATCTTTTATGAAACATCGTTGGTTGAACATCATTGTTGAAACGTCGTTGGTTGAACAGTGCTAGTAGATTTGCTGTTCGTATTGATCATCCCATTTCTCTTTCAAAATTATATATATATATATGTTAGCGGCAATGTGAAAATTCCGGCAATGTATACATTGCCGGAATTTTTTCAGCAATGTGAGGTAGTGGTAGGCAGGGTAATTTTGTTATTTCGGCAAAGTATACATTGCCGGGTTAAATCAGGCAATGTGTAATTTTTGTAATATTATATTATTAATAATTTTTTCGAAATAAAATATTTTTGGAATAATTGAAATGATAATGGAATAAATAATTTATCAGAATCATTCATAAGAATAAGAATCATAATTTGGAATATAGAATAATAGAATATTTGGAATTGTTTTATTTTATATTATAATTTTTTATTTATTATTTAATTATTTTTATTTTTAAATTTTACTCCTTTATTTTTCAATTTAAACACTTTTTTTATATCATAATTACTCTTCAACTTATTCTTTATAACAAAATTTCTCTTTCTCCTTCCATTTTCAACATATGATCTCCATTACGTACTCTTCTCTTAATCTCTCTTTCAACATCACGATATTTAATCACCTTAATATTTGTTTTAAATTTCTTTATAAATTTTTTATTAATTATAAAATTTTTTATTTTATTATTTTCTTCAATTTTTATTTCATTATTGTTTTTAATAACTATTATTTCTTCACTTGTTATCATATGATTTATTTCTTCTAATTTATAAGAATTTATTTCTTTTTTGACATTTGGTATTAATTTACATACAATTTTATTCAAGTTTTTATTATTATGATATTTATAATTATAATTTTCATGCTTTTTATTGTAATATGTACCTTCATAATTTTTACTATCTACTTTTCTATTTTCCTCGATTATATTTACAATTTTATTAATTATGTTTCCTTTTATCCACGTCCTTCCCAGAATTGCAATCTTGTCATTTTGGACTATAAAAGCATCTAAGTTTTGAGTTTTGTCTTCATATCTCACTTTTATTTTAACGATTCCTAGCACCTCTATTCTTTTCCCATCATAGCCAGTCAGTTTCGTATCCGATTTATTCAAGACTTTAATTCCTATCTTTCTAGCAATATTAATCGACAATAGTGAATACCGCGACCCGGTGTTGATCTGCATGACTATTAGTAAATCATTAAGGTATATCGTAACTTTGTAATCATCATTTTCCTTGTCATCATCATCCATTCTATTTACGTCAAATCTGTTGTTGTATGACTGATTATTGTTCTGATTATTATTGTATCTACGTATGTATCTCGATTCGTTCTGATGTCTATAATATCTATAATTATTTTCATTATATTTGTAATTATCATTATTATTAAATCTATAGTTATTGTAGTTATAATTATTTTTATTGTTAAATCTTGTAAAATTATTATAGGGTCCTGGCCCATTATACCCCCTATTATTATCATAAACTCTAGGATTATAATTGTTTCGATATCTTGGTTCATAATTATTTGTATGTCTCGAATCTTCATAATTATCGTATCTCGGTTTCCACTGATATCTGTGTACGTGCGACTTTATCCCTTTATCGTGCTCATCGTATTTCATCATCCTTAAATTTTTTTTACTATCTAAATAATCTTCTAATTAATCTATGAATTTTATTTTATCATTATTGTCTTATATAGGTTTATTCATATTTTAAATATTTCATCATTAAAATTTTATTATATTAATTTTTAATTTTATATTTTAATCACCTCTTACGTCTTTTTAGAATTATATAAACATCATTTTCCATAATCCTCTTTCGTCTAGCTTCGCCATGTTCCAGTATAATTTGTAGCGTAATAATTATCTGCCAAAGTGAACAAGTTCAAGTTTAAAATTCAAAGTCAAGTTCAAAAGCGAGATTATGACCTACGACATAGAAAATGATTGTTATAAATAAATAAAAAAATTTGTAAAAAAAAAATATATAATTTTGAAAGAGAAATGGGATGATCAATACGAACAGCAAATCTACTGGCAATGTTCAACCAACGACGTTCAACCAACGATGTTTCATAAAAGATGTTCGATAATCAAGAATCAAATGGTCAAACAAACAATCTGAACAAGTGACTAATGGAGAAATTGAGAGACGAATGACTGGCAGAAACTGAGGAAAAAAAAGATTTAAAAAAAGAAGGAAATGCTAATTAGAATATAAAAAATTTATATTTTCTTTCTTTTTAAATTTATTTAATGACTTTTTTTCTTTTTGTGAAATATATTTTGTGCGACCTTTAAAAAAAAGATATCGTGTTTGTATATGTAAAACGTTAAAATAACTCTTTTTAAAGTAACCTTAAAACAAATTGTAAATTGTAACTTGTCTTAAAATAACCTTAAAACAAATTGTATATTGTATATATGTAAATAGTATTAAAATAATAATATATATAGTTGTAAAATTTTCAATATCTTCAGTAGTAATAGTAATAAAAATAAAGATAAATTAAATAAAATAAAATAATTTTTTTACTTTTTCTTTACCTGCCTTCTATGAAAATTACATGGTGGCAGCGTACTTATTAATCATTAATTACATTACCTATGGAAACAATTATAAAAAGATTTTTTGACAATAATAAAAGGATTTTTCTTATACATTACATAAATCTAAGACTATAATTATGATACGATATGATAGAATGGATGACATGCAAGAAGCTTATGAACTCATAAACGGAAAGGAGTACTTTGATACGACTGGGAGCAGTCAGTGGCGTAGCCAGGATTTATCCATGGGGGGGGGGTTAAATTTTTTGGGGGAGCGAAGCCCCTAAACTCTACTTTTAAATTTTGGCAATATTATGTGCTTTATTAGTGTCTACACTATAGTAACAAGCATGAATAAAAAAAATATTAGTAACAATTTTGGCTAAATTTATGATTAATAAGCGACTAAACACTGAAAACATTATTCTAAAAATTTAATCTATGTTTAGTCAATTGTAAATTAATCCATATAGTTTAGAAAGAAAAAAATTTGCTCCCCGAACCTTACATTTTTTAAGATCACTCAATATACCTGATTGAGTGTTAAAAATAATTCTTTTTTAAATTTTAGATATAGATTTTATTTATTATTAAAATACTTTAGTATAAATAAAATCTCTTTATTTAACTATGCATTTATTTTAATGATAATATACAATAAAATAAATTTCAAAATATAGAAATTTTTATGTAGATTATTATATTAAAAATTTTTTGTAAATAACTATATTTAAAAAATATATAATTCAATAAAATATAAGTAATTCTTGTGTGGTATTTTAAAAAATATAATTTAACAATTATAATTAATACAAAATAATCTATAAATATTTCTTATTGCAAAAGCAATACTTTTATTAAAAATACATAAATATTATGACTAATAATTCATTATAATTAAGTTTTGCATATAAAAATTTTATGACTAAGAAAATATGATAATCATAGATTTGAATTTATAAAGAGAGGTCTACTTTTCTCTGAGATTTGGCTAATTCATCTAGAATCAAATTTTTATCTAGAATAATCCCTTATAAATATTTAAAAGGGCTAATCCATTTAAACAGTTTTCACCGGTGCTATTTCTTAAATAGGTTTTTAACCTTTTCAAAGTTGAAAAAGACCTTTCATTGGTGCAGGTACTAATCGGTAAAGTAGCTAAAATAAAAAGTAATGTTTTGATATTTGGCAGGGAATCTAAAGTGCAATTACACATGGAAAGAGCCTGCAAAGCATTTTTAGGTCTCAAAGAGTACTCTATTCTGTCGAGATTTTTATACCAAAATTAGACATCACAAAGTAACTTATCATACGATCCTGATAAATCATCAGAATAAAACTCTGAGATTTTCTTAATATCCTCTCGAGTTTCATGTGTAATCAACAATTCAGACTCAACCGGCAGAAGAAAATAAAAACTTTTTAAAATAAAATTATGACTAATAAATCTTTCTTTTAATTGATATAAAAATATGTCAATAAGGGGAATAAAAGATATTATAAAAGTGAATACCATTACCATCGTCATTTGAGGATTTTGTTATTTCTAAATCAAATTACATAAATTTTCTAAATCAATTTAAATATACCTTTATTTAGTAAAAATTTTCTTATATCCATGTGGGAATTAAATAAAAATTTTAAAAACTATCTAAATTTAGTTTAATAATTTAAATTTTATTATTAATCTTGAAATATCTAATTAAACAATAAAAATATATTTACAATATATATTTAATTGTTATTTAATATTTTCAGAGTTGTTAAGGAGCGGCGCTCCTGGAGCGCTGCTACATTTTCTCAAAAACAGCTGGAAAAATGAGGAGCAGGAGCGGGAGTAGCTTCTTTTAAGGTTGGAGCGGAAGAGCGCCGCTCCACCGCTCCTGATAATAATATCATTGCAGCGATTGTCCATCCTGCATTATCATTGCAGCGATTGTCCATCCTGCATTTAGATTGAATTGGGAATGGATAAAAAATCCAAAAAATAGGGAACTAAAAGGCAGATTAATTAATTTTTTAAGGAAACAAATACCCGACGGAAAAAGAGCTACTACTAGTTCACGGGAACCTTGCAATGATTTGGAAGATTTCTTTGGATTCCATGAAATTGATCACCATGAAGATAATATATTGGATAGATATTTTTTAAATAATGATAGCAAAATTACTATTTTTGAACAATTCCCTGAATTAAAAAATATTTATATTAAATACAATACCCCGCTTCCCTCTAGTGCTCCTGTGGAACGCCTATTTAGTATTGCAAAACAGGTCTTAGGGGAGAGGCGTGGGTGTTTGTTAGATTCTAATTTAGAATATTTATTACTTTTAAAAGCTAATAAAAGATTATAAATATTTTGATATATCATATAATATAAATAAAACGTTTTGATATATCATATAATATAAATAAAACGTTTTGATAAAAAAATATGATTTTGTTTCGTGTACCTTCTAAAAAAATGAAAATCAAAGGAGCGGTTATGGAGCGGCACTCCATTAGTTGGAGCGGGAGCGCTCCTTTTAATATGTAGTAGCGGGAGCGGGAGCGGGAGCTCGCTCCCTTTGAGAAGGTAGGAGCGGGAGCGGGAGCTCGCTACTTTTAAAAAGGAGCGTAAACAACTCTGAATATTTTATTAGTTCATAAAAATATATTTTAATATCGTATATATTATTTATTTTATTTCTAAATTGAAACAGTTTTTCAAATAAAATAAAAAAAAATTTAAAAAAAAAATTTTTTTTTGAGGGGTGATAGGGGGTTTCAACCCTAAACCCCCCCCCCCTTGTCTACACCACTGACTGGGAGATTATTTACACTTGAGGCTAAAAGATATCAAAGACACTAAATAAAATTTCAACATTAGTCGAATTGCATTTACATAAATATATATAATAAATTATAATTATAAATATTGATGTTACATAATAAAATATAATGAAACCTCTAGTTAACGTAAAAAATACTTTATTGAATGCCCTATTTTTAATAAAAATGTTGAGGTATTTTTAGAAAAATTCGATAATATATTTAAGGATCCGCAATATACCGATGTAGAAAAAGCATACGCATTTACGCAAAAGTTACCTGATGATCTTTACCTTAGACTAGAGGCAATATGCACTCCTACAGAATTTTGCAATCCATCGATAGTACTTGAGAAATTCAAACTAATACAGCCAGACAATTCGAATATAGCGTATCTAAAAGAATTTAGTGAAGTAGTACAAGAAAAAATGAAACATTCAGTAATTGGGTAACCAGAATATGTTTGTTAAGTAATAAATGCAAATTTAGTAATTATAGTAGAGCTATAGAGAGAATAAAAATATTTTCAACCAATAAAGATATCAGAGAATTTCACATGTAGAAAGTATAGATATTCATGAGATAATAAAAATAAATAAGGAGATTGAGGAAGAAGTAGCTTATGACAAAATACAGGGTTCCCATCCAAAAAAGGAAAAGTGTCAAACAAAAAAGGAAAAGGTCCAATCAAAAAAGGAAATGTCAATCGAAAAAGGAAAATTCCCAAAAGAAAAGAAAAAGGGTCAATCAAAAAAGGAAAATTCCCATTCAAAAAAGGAAAATCGTAATTTTTTTAAAAAAATATATAAACTTTTCAATTTTTCTTAAATTTATTTATTTTTGTCTTCCTTCTTATTTTATTTCTAACTTTTTGCGATTTCTTTATTTTATTTGTATCTTTTCTCCCTATATCTTTTCTCAATTTTTTTTCTTCTCATTTTTGTTGTTTGACTGAAAGTCTTCATTCTTGGTCTGGATGGGTATGACTTGGTCTGAAGGTGAGTGGGGGGGGGAGGGGGTGTAAAAATAAATTTTTTGATATGAGTATCAAATAAAAGCTAATAAAAATATTTTTTTATTGTAATAATAATAATCACGCATAGAGGGCGGGTCTAGGTCTTGGCAGGAATATTTTTATCACCAAGAAATCTCGATATGGGTATCAAATAAAATCTAATTTAAATATCTTTAGATTTAAATTATTCATTTTTGTCTTGATGGGTATGACTGTCATGCCCTCAACATACAGGGTTTCACATTCAAAAAAGGAAAAGGTCCAATCAAAAAAGGGAAAGTTTCAATCTTAAAAGGAAAATTTCCATTCAAATAGCAAAATCGTAATTTTTTTATAATTTTTCAATTTTTCTTAAATTTTATTTATTTTTTGTCATTCCTTCTTATTTTATTCCTACTTTTTGCTATTTCTTTACTTTATTTGTATCTTTTCTCAATTTATTTTTCTTACTATATCTTTTCTCTATTTCTTTTCTTCTCATTTTTGATAATTATTTTTTAAAATTATATTATTTTTTTTGGCAGACTATTTTTTACATACATATTTATAATTACAATTATTGTTGTTTGTCTGATTATTGTTACGATTATTATTGTATCTTGGTATGTATCTTGATTCGTTTTGATGTCTATAATCTCTATAATTATTTTCATTATATTTGTAATTATCATTATTATTATATCTATAGTTATTGTAGTTATTATTATAATTATTATAATTGTTAAATCTTATAAAATTATTATACGGTCTTGGCCCATTATACCCCCTATTATTATCATAAACTCTAGGATTATAATTATTCCGATATCCTGGCTCATAATTATTTGGATGCCTCGAATTAAAATTGTTTTGATATCGAGGATTAAAATTGTTTTGAAAACGAGGATTGAAATTATTCTCTTGATAATTATTTCTTTGATAACTGTCGTATCTAGGCCTCCATTGATATCTATGTACGTAATTCGTTTATGCATCCGTTATAATAAATAAGTTTGAACTGTAATACCAAACGATATGTAAATTAATAAAATATAATCATTTTAAAATTTTTATATTTTTAAAATTTTAATATATTCAAAACGCATTTATTCTTTTTTAGCAAGTAAATAATTATTTTGAAATTTAATTATCTTTTAAACTATTTTGATTTATGAAAAATTAAACGCAAATGAGGTAAATTTTATAATCTTTTTCACTTCCATTTGTTGAGTATATACTTTAAAAATAAATTTTTTTGTTTTAAAAAATAAAATTATGAAGATATGGTAAAAAGGGGAAAAAATATTAACAGTGAAACAAAAGCTCTAATAATTGATGTGTTAAAAAAAGATAGTATAAAAAATATAGCATCATGTTTTAAAGTAAGCTATAAGACAGTGACAAATATTAAATACTCTCATCTCAAAAATGGAATAAAATATAGCTTACCCAAAGGAGGTTCGCACGCAAGAAATTAAATAAAGAGCAGGAAGAATATATATTAAATTGTATAAATTTGGATTGCACTTTATCCTTAAAAAGATTATGTGAAATCATTAAAGAAAGATATGATGTGGAAATATCAAAAAATACGGTATCAAGGTTACTCTCAGGATTTAGGTACAGCTTTAAAAGAGTATCATTAGGTTCAGTTAGAGAAAATAACGAATCAAATATAGAGATTCGCAAAGAATACGTGTAGCATATATGAAGGAAAAATTTATATTTATCGATAAGAGCGGGTTTTCAATATCAATGAGGCGATTATATGGATATTCCCAAATAAATAAAAAGGCAATTAATGTTCAAGGAATAAAGACAATAAATTACACTATCATTGCGGTTCTCACAATTGCAGATATTTCGATTCGAAGTTCTTGATGGCCCTTGCAATGCTATATATTTTAGCAACTTTATAAATGAAATATTAAATCATTTTGAAGAATCTAACATGATTAATATGATTTTTGTGATGGATAATGTTCCATTTCATCTCAATCATTCAATTAGGAAATCGATCGAAAGAAAAGGACATACATTGAAATATTTACCACCCTACAGTCCATTTCTTAATCCTATTGAGAATGTGTTTTTTCAATGGAAGGATTTTGTCAGAAATAAAAATCCTAGTAACGAGGAAGAATTAATTCGTTATATAGAACATGGAGAAAGAAGAATATCTGAAGAAAATGCAAAAAATTATTTTAGAAATATGGAGACATATATCCCAAAATGTAGAAGGGGAGAAATTATAAATGATTATATAAATTTTTGTTTCGTACTATATTAAATATATATCGTAATTGTAATTAAATAATTTCATATGTAAAAAATTATAATAAAAAAGTTGTCTGCCAAAAATTTAGTGAAAATTAAATATACTTAAAAGAATTATCAAAAATGAGAAGAAAAAAAATTGAGAAAAGATACAAATAAAATAAAGAAATCGCCAAAAGTTAGAAATAAAATAAGAAGGAATGACAAAAATAAATAAATTTAAAAAAAATTGAAAAGTTTATATATTTTTTTAAAAAAATTACGATTTTCCTTTTTTGAATGAGATTTTTCCTTTTTTGATTGACACTTTTCCTTTTTTGATTGGACCTTTTCCTTTTTTGTTTGACACTTTTCCTTTTTGATTGAACCTTTTCCTTTTTTGTTTGACACTTTTCCTTTTTTGATTGGACTTTTTCCTTAACCTTTGGGACTTTTCCTTTTTTGATTGACAATTTTCCTTTTTTGATCGGACCTTTTCCTTTTTTGATTGAACTTTTTCCTTTTTTGTTTGACACTTTTCCTTTTTTTGATTGAACCTTTTCCTTTTTTGATTGGGACTTTTCCTTTTTTGGATGGGAACCCTGTAATTAATAAAATTGATAATATAAAAATAGAAGGAGACACAACCGAAATAAAACAAATAGAAATGCAGAAAGACAATCAGGGGATACGGATAGAAGAATGATAAAATACGATGGTCGAAATAGAGGGGTGGATGCATAAACGAATTACGTACATAGATATCAATGGAGGCCTAGATACGACAGTTATCAAAGAAATAATTATCAAGAGAATAATTTCAATCCTCGTTTTCAAAACAATTTTAATCCTCGATATCAAAACAATTTTAATTCGAGGCATCCAAATAATTATGAGCCAGGATATCGGAATAATTATAATCCTAGAGTTTATGATAATAATAGGGGGTATAATGGGCCAAGACCGTATAATAATTTTATAAGATTTAACAATTAAAATAATTATAATAATAACTACAATAACTATAGATATAATAATAATGATAATTACAAATATAATGAAAATAATTATAGAGATTATAGACATCAAAACGAATCAAGATACATACCAAGATACAATAATAATCGTAACAATAATCAGACAAACAACAATAGATATAGAGACAATAATAATAATCTATCCAGATATTCGAATAATATAAATATCGTCGATATAGAAGAAATAAAGGAGGAAAATAATTATAAAAAGGAACACAGTTTATTTAGCATTGATGTGAATAATATGGAAGATGATGACAGGGCAAATGATGCTTAGAAAGTTACGATATACCTTAACGATATACCGATAGACATGCAGATCGATACCGGGTCACAATTTTCGATATTGCCGATTAATATTGCTAGAAAGATAGGAATCAATGTCTTGAATAAATCGGATACGAAACTGATTGGCTCTGATGGGAAAAGAATTAAGGTACTAGGAATCGTTCAAATAAAAGTGAGATATGAAGATAAAACTCAAAACTTAGAAGCGTATGTAGTCGAAAGTAACAAGAGTGCACTTCTGGGAAGAACGTGGATAAAAGTTTTTGGAAACATACTTAATAAATTTGTGAATCTTATCGAGGAATGTGAAAAATTAATAAAAGAATGCAATTCAAAAATTAATAAAAAACCTATATATCGTAGTGATGTTAAATTACATTTGAAACAAGATGCTAATCCAAAAATTATACCACCAAGACGCGTTCCATATAAAAGACTTGATTTAATAACAAAAGAATTACAAAAATGGATTGATGACAAGATAATAGAACCGGTAGATGAAGTACGATGGGCAAGTCCACTCACTCCAGTTTATAAAAGTGGGGTCATTGAGACTATGTGCTGATTTTAAAAATACGATAAACCCTGTATTAGAGGACTCTAGATATCCGATACCACGTATTAATGATTTAATTTCAAAATTATCGAAAGGAAAAAAATTTACGAAAATTTACTTCAAAAACGCGTTTCTTCAAATACCAATACATAAAGAATCTAGAGATTTGCTTACAATATCAACGCACAAGGGTTATTATAGATTCACGAGATTACCTTTTGGTTTAAAAAAGTCAGCAGCAATTTTTCAATGTACCATGGATAAAATTTTCGGAGATATGAAAGATGTCATATTTTACTTAGATGATTTATTGGTGATAGTGATACAATACATCTGAACAACATAAAAAAAGTTTTTGACAAAATAACAAAATATGGATTGACACCAAACTTCAAAAAGATATGTTTATGAGGAAGGAGATAAGATTTTTGGGACATGATATAGATGAAAAAGGCATACATCTGAAGACAAAATCAAAGTCATTACATACATGCCAAAACCAACAACAAAAGAGGAGTTAGCAACATTTTAGGCATGGCCAGTTATTACAGAAAATTTGTATGTAACTATGCAGACTTAGCAGACCCGCTGTACAAGATTGTAAGCAAAGAAAAGTGGATATGGGAAGATATACATCAGAAAAGTTTTGATGATTTTAAAATGTTGATTAGTAGTCCGCCAACTTTAAATTTTTACAATCCCGAATTGCCTATAGGAATTGCTATTGACGCTTCGAAAAAAGGATTAGGTACAGTATTATTTCACATTGAAGGTGATGGTAAAGAAAAACCCATAGCATTTGCTTCGAGAACTTTATTAAAAGCCGAAACAAATTATACGAACATTGAAAGAGAGGCTCTATCTATAATATATGCTGTGAAAAAATTTCAAGAATATTTGATTGGAACAAAATTTACGATTATAAAAGATCACAAACCGCTAATATATTTGTTTTCAAAAACACTCAAAGAGAATACTTCAATTTCAATGCGTTTACAAAAGTGGAATTTAGCAATGGGAGCTTATGATTACACAATAATACATAGACCAACTTGGTGCCAGATTGTTTATCAAGATTACCATTGACAAATACAGAAAATGCGATAAAGAATATAGAAGATGAAATAATTGATGACAAATTATGGGACATCCCAATAAACTTCAATAGAATAGTTAAAGAAACAAATAAGGATAAAGAATTAATGGAAATAATTGATAATATTAGGAAAAACAACCCGATTAAAAATAAAACATACAAAAATATGGAGATTGAATTGAGCTTGGTGAAATATTGTCTTTTTAAGGAGAACAGAATAATAATACCGATGAACATGAGAAAGGAGATCTTACGTGAATTACACAAGGGACATCTAGGAGCAGGCAAAACGAAATTGTTAGCAAGAGATTACTTGTGGTGGCCTGGTATAAACACAGAAATAGATCAAGAGGTGAAAAATTGTGATACATGCAATAAATACGCGGATAACCCACATAACATACAAAACACATGGAGGAAGCAATTAAGATTTTTGAAAGAGTGAATATAGACTTTGCAAATATTGAAAATGACAACTTTATGGTATTTATTGATGCATATAGCAAATTTCTAATAATAACATGGATGAAAAACTTAACAAATGAATCTACGATAAAAGAATTAATGAGAATCGTTAGTTTATTTGGATTACCATACAAAATAGTTATGGACAATGGTGCTAATTTTACCAGCCATTTATTTAAAAAATTTTATGAAGATCATGGAATAAATCACATACTCACATCACAGCATCATCAACAATCAAATGGGGAATGTGAACGCTTAATAAGAACGATGAAAATGAGCATATAAAGAAACATGGAAAACAACTAGGAAATAGATGTGGACATAGCGTTGGAAAAATTTTTGTTCAATTATAGAAACACGCCTAATGAAATGATACAACAAAGATGATACCTAGCAAATTGATGTTTTCAAGAACAATGAGGACTAAATGGGATTTAATCAAACCAATGGAAGAAAAAGAAAATATATTTAGAGGAAAATATCGGTCAATAGAGATATAGATGTAGGAGAGAAAATTTGGTATAAAACGTTTAAAGAAAATATTTGGGACAAAGGAATGGTAATAAAAAAAGAAAAAAACTTAACGTACAGAATAGACAATGGACATGATATTATTAGGAGACATTTGGATCAAATAAAGAAGAGAGCATCGATAGATAATACTGAAAAAATTTTTAGAGGGGGAAGAAGTGAACAAGTTCAAGTTCAAAATTCAAAAAGTCAAGTTAAAAAGCGAGAATATGACCTACGACATAGAAAATGATTGTTATAAATAAATAAAAATTTTGTAAAAAAAATATATATAAAATTTTGAAAGAGAAATGGGATGATCAATACGAACAGCAAATCTACTAGCAATGTTCAACCAACGACGTTTCAACAATGAAGTTCAACCAACGATGTTTCATAAAAGATGTTCGATAATCAAGAATCAAATGGTCAAACAAACAATCTGAACAAGTGACTAATGGAGAAATTGATAGACGAATGACTGGAAGAAACTGAGGAAAAAGGAGATTTAAAAAAAGTGGGAAATGTTGATTAGAATAAAAAAAATTTATATTTTCTTTCTTTTTAAATTTATTTAATGATCCTTTTTTCTTTTTGTGAAATATATTTTGTGCGATCTTTAAAAAAGATATCGTATTTGTATATGTAAAACGTTAAAATAACTTTTCTTAAAGTAACCTTAAAACAAATTGTAAATTGTAACTTTTCTTAAAGTAACCTTAAAACAAATTGTAAATTGTATATATGTAAATAGTATTAAAATAATAATATATATATATAGTTGTAAAATTTTCAATATCTTGAGTAGTAATAGTAATAAAAATAAAGATAAATTAAATAAAAGATTTCAAATAAATTTTTAACTTTTTCTTTACCTGCCTTCTATGAAAATAACACTAATTTTGTCGGTAAATCCATGTAATTGTTATCATGGAACCAGACTTTGGTTTTGTTATTAAGAATGTGTCTTTTAAAATTGGCTTCAAAGAAATTTAAGATATACGAAATTATAAGTGAGAAGGATGAAAACCATCGCTTCTAGATGTAAAAAAATTGTTAAAGAATTGATAAATCCATTATTTCTTTATTAGATTCATATAACTCACAAAATATCATAATATATTTAACTTTTTCTCTAAAAATTTATAGAAATCTTGGCAGAATGAATACGGATAATCTATTCCTCTCATTTGACTATCGATTAAAGACAAGATATTTTTTTGATTGTAAAAAAATATTAGTGCCTTGTTTCTTGTGAGAATTTTAAAATTTATCATTTTTTTTGACAAAATGTAATGTTATTATATTAAAAAATTTAAGCCCGACACGGGTGTAGGATTGTAAAATCAATACCTATTGTAGCTTCAATACCGTATTGATATTATAATTGTAGATTAAATACCGTAGTGATATTGTATAATCCATACCATAATGAATTTGATGTTTTAATCACTTCAAATATATTGGCAGCCATTAAAATTTTAAAATATTTATTATATATATTTTTTTCATCGCTTTAAAAATATTGGTGGCCATTTTCGATTTGTAAAAAATTTAGTAAAAAATTTTTTCGTAATTTTTACTAATTATATATTAAGGTCAAATATTTAAATATATATTTTATATGAGATAGGAATAAATATTAACAAATATATATAGATTTAATAGTTTTAAATATATCTATATTATAATTTTCCGATGTCCTCACTCACTACGGCATCGTGACATCATGTCATCGCTACATCATGTTTTTTATTTATTGATTTATTTATTAATTTTTTTTTTCAATATCTATACAAACAGATGAGCCAATAACTTCAGTTAACTATGCAACTATAGGATGCCAAAGAAACCTTAAATATTCTTTTAATTTATTTTTACAAAATTTACAACCTATGCAAGTATTGGATGTCAAAGTAATACATTAAATATATCTTATTTACAAAATATTACAAATTATTCATATTATCATTAATATTTTATAAAGCTACCATTAAAAAAATTACATTTACCAATAAAATACCAACAGTCAAAACAACTACTACTCAAGAATCTGCTATTAGTGAAAATAATTATAAATGTAAAATTCAATATGATACATAATATTTCATTATATCAATTATATTACAATATTCAAAATTAATTTTCTTATTTAATTTATTTATAAATAGATCAATCGTCATTTAAATTTTAAGATATATTTATTTTTATAAAAGAATTTTATAAATTTATAAAATCAAAATATAATTATAACCTTGATCATAGTACAAAAAAGTATAAGAATCATTTATTTTTATTTCATGGATAACAAATAATGATGCAAACATTATTCAATAAGCATTATAAAAAATAAATTGTTAGAATTGTTGCAGTGAACACAATTTCAATATATATTTTTCGCCATAATGATTATAAAAATGATTTTCTATTCTTTTATATAATTTTTCCATGGAATTTATTTATTTTACAATTCTTGATATCCTATATAATTTTTATTTGTTTACTCCTCTATAAGTGTTCATTCAAAGTTTTATAATTGATATTATGAATTTAAACAAATTAAATGACTTTATTGATTGAATGAGAATCTATAAAATTTTGTCGATTCAAAAATATGTAAATTATATTTTAGATTTTATTCGTAAAAGTTGAGGTTCAGTCATAAATTATCAATACGGTATTGATTTTACAATATTGTAGAAATACCGTATTGATTTTAGATGGTATTGATTTTACAATACTACACCGGGCTTTGCAAATTACTAGCTTAAACACCTAGCACCAGTAGGCGAGACCGGGGCTATATTGTCCATAAAAAATTGAGAGGCTGTGAAGAGGAGGAGAAATAATTTATCAAAATAATTTTGATGTTATTTTATTCTTTATATAATTATCTACAGTAGAAATTAATATCTAATAAAAAAATATTATATATTTTTTTAAATTTAAATTTTAAAAAAATGAAAATTTTTGAGTCATGAAAAAGAGATGGGGGACGTATTATCCTTTTGTGGGGCATGTTTTAGACTATCATTTTCTAAGCATTTTATTCATTTTTTTCATAAAAAATCATAATAAACATATAATATTAACATACAACACATTTATTACATATAAAAAATGGATTAAAATCACAACATGATCCATGTGCCCATAAATGACAATTACGGCATTGGAGCAACCTTCATTATGGTGGTGAGTTTGATAGTTTTTGTGGCACACTAAACAAAATTGTTTTTTGCCAGCATTAATATTTAAACTTTTTTTATTATTGGTTTGATTTTTTTTCCAGATTATTAGCCCTAGATCTGGCTATTTTTTTGTAAGGTGAAGAGGTTAAAATGGCTGAAGTCATTTGATTACGTGTTGTTTTTTTAAATATTGTTGGATGGGGACTAATAATTTCTGGAGCAAAATCTTTTTCCACATAAGAAGATGATGGAACAGGACTATCACTGACAGATGGTTGCGAAATAATTTCAGATAAATTTAAATTCTCATTAGGATCATTATTATTATTATAATATAAAGGATTCGAATTTTCGTCATTAAAAATTAAAGTATTTAGGGGCCATATACCTGAGGATTCAAAGCCCTTTTGGATATTTAAAGCTGAGGTGGCTTTTGGAAGGACATCCTTTACTACTCCAAGGATATCATATATAGTAAAACTTTTCCCTGGATCCTTCCAGAACCATTGGACACGCCAATGCATCCTACAGGGCCATCTCTTAAATAATAATCATAAAATTTTTTCCTGGGATATATAAACATAGGTGGAATCGAATTTCCTAGAGCATTGACAATAATTGCAGGTCATAAGTGTACCACATTCTGATGTAGTAATTGCCCCAACCTGTTTTTCGTTTTTCCTGGCAATAACTTTATTAGGCCGTTGAACTGTTGTTAATCCTATGAAAATATTAAAGATTTGCTATCATATATATTTTAATTTACCAGTTTCATCCATATTATATATATCACATGGTATAAAGTTATTTTCCCTTGTGACAGTCAAATAATTATTAAAAAATAAATCTACCATGTTCATATTGAAATTGGTAGCCCTGGCTATACTTGTAGCCTCTGGTGTTCTCAAAGAAATAGTTGGATTTCTTTTAATAAATGCTCCAAACCAGTCTTCACCAGCTGATTGAGTTATTTCCCAAGATTTTGGTACTTGTAAACTATACCTCTTGGCCATTTGATAAGCTAGAAATATAACCTAAATTTAAACATAAGACATTAAATTATTTATATATTAAGGCAATCTAATTAAAATCCTAATTCTTAAATTTTATTCTGAATTTATTTTATAATTAATATAATAAAATATATCATACATAATTAAACCTCTAATGTATAGGTAAGAACCAAAATATGTTTTAATGCATGATATAATTTAATGCTAAATCAATGAATAACATTTTAAAATTAATATACATGGCAGCATCATTTTATTTTAAATATATATCATACACACCTGCCCCATAATAAGCGGTGTAGGGGGGTAGGGATGGGAGGATGGGGGGGGGAATAATTTTTTTGATATGGGTATCAAACGATAGCTAATCAAAAGATCTATTCAACTGGAGGTCAATCTCTGCCCCATAATAAGCGGTGTAGGGGGATAGGGATGGGGGGGGGGGGTGTAAAAATTTTTTTTTTTGATATGGGTATCAATCGATAGCTAATCAAAAGATCTATTCAACTGGAGGTCAATCTCTTCCCCATAATGGGCGGTATAGGGGGTGGGGGGGGGGGGTGTAAAAATAATTTTTTTGATATGGGTATTAAATAAAAGCTAATTTTTATATGGTTTGACTGAAAGTCTTTATTCTTGGTCTTGATGGGTATGACTTGGTCTGGGGGGGGGGGGTGTAAAAAATAATTTTTTTTGATATGGGTATCAATCGATAGCTAATCAAAAGATCTATTCAACTGGAGGTCAATCTCTGCCCCATAATGGGCGGTCTAAAGGGTAGGGGTGACGGGAGGTGTAAAAAATAATTTTTTTGATATGGGTATTAAATAAAATTAATTTTAATATGGTTTGACTGAAAGTCTTTAATCTTGGTCTTGATGGGTATGATTTGGTCTGAAAATTGGAAATATTATATTATGGAAAGATAATTATACTACAAACTCGATTGGCAACAGCATCAAAAATATTTTAACCAGACTACCTTCGTACATTTCATATTTAATAAATAGGAAAAAGCAAGAGAATGCTTATAAGAATAAAATTAAAAAGATAAAATTTTGCATTGGGGATCACGCACTGATCCCAATAAATAAAAATGATAGATCTAATCTATGCCCCAAAAATATTGAGGCCGAAATTATACAAATGGAGGGCGAGAAATTATGGGTTGGAACTAATTTGGGAAAAATTGATTCCCCATTTTTAAAAACGAACATTCATAAATCAATAAAATTTACCAATTTTACCATTCCTAATAAGACGATCTCCATAATAACAGCATCAAGAAGTACATCTTCTTATGGTAGTTTTGAATCAATTTGCAATTGCCAAAAAAGTTGCAACAATAAGAGGTGTAAATGTTTTAAAAATGGCATTAATTGTTCCACAAAATGTCACTTAAATATTATTTGTGTAAATAATAAATAATTGTTCATATATTTTAAATTAATTATCGAAATCAATAAAATATGTTGTTGATTATATGGCTTGAAAAAAAATATTATAATATAGATGATTTGCTTATAAAGAAGTGCAATAATTTATAACTGCAATAAGAAAAATTTATAATGTCATTTAAAATTTGTGAATCGATGGTTTCAAATATAGCCGAAATTTTGAGATTTAAAAATATTACAAATTAGATTAAGTTGCTAGCAAACAATTTTATCATTAGGCTACAATGAGTTTATAAATAGCAATGACTATATTTAACCCCCTGCTTATAATATTATTTAATAATGAAGTCTAAATGTATTTAACTTTTATTTAATACCCATGTTTATGTTCTGTTTAATTACTATTTATTAGATATCCATAAAAATTCACTATCTTATGGCCAGTTGAAATATAGTATGTTTAGACTAGGCCAGAAAATCAACTTTCACCTAACTCATCTAACTCAAAATCTATTATAGATGCTCTAATTTTTTTTAAAGATTAAGAATTGAGCTATACATTGATAATAATTTTTGGTTGATATATTACCTTTAAATGTTTTCTCAAGTTGAAGCAACTACTTTTGTTTGATGATAAAACCTCCCACATCTTACAGCAAATATATATATTGTGTTAATTTTTTTTATCAAGATTAAAATAATTTGTGAATTAAGGAAAAGGAAATTCCATATCATCAACATTTTCAAGGGATATTCCTTTGTCGATATGATCTGTACCAGAATTATTTTCATTATAATACTATACTGTCGACATTTAAAAAATTTTATTTTTTTGAAAAATATATTTTGCATATTTTTAAATGTAAATTTAAATTTTAAAATAAAATAAAATTAAAAGATTATGATTTTAGAATTAATTATAAAATTGTTATATTAATTTTTGCTATTTATTTAGTAACGAGCCACCGTTATCTCTCTTTTTAAAAAAATGTTGCACGCTAATGATATCGATACTAAAAAAATAGCTATGGAATATCGTGCTAATATAGAACACTGCATATTATATATTTCAAGTTCAGGATTGGAACCGAAAAAAGATTTAAAAAATTGTTTTATTTTCATTCTCTTTTATTTCTGTAAATTCTATCCAACTAGACATTTTGTTAATATGTTGACCCCCCCCCCAGACCAAGTCATACCTATCAAGACCAAGAATGAAGACTTTCAGTCAAACCATATTAAAATTAGCTTTTATTTGATACCCATATCAAAAAAATTATTTTTTACATCCCCCCCCAGACTACCCATTATAGGGTAGAAATTGACCTTCAGTTGAATAGATTTTAAGATTCGCTATCGATTGATATCCATATCAAAAAAAATTATTTTTTACACCCTCCCCCCAGACCGCTAATTATGGGGCAGAGATTGACCTTCGGTTGAATAGATCTTTTGATTAGCTATCGATTGATACCAATATCAAAAAAAATTATTTTTTACACCCCCCCCCCAGACCGCCTATTATGGGGTAGAAATTGACCTTCAGTTGATTAGATCTTTTGATTAGCTATCGATTGATACCAATGTCAAAAAAAATTTTTTTTTACACCTCCCCCCCCAGACCGCCCATTATGGGGCAGAGATTGACCTCCAGTTGAATAGATCTTTTTATTGGCTATCGATTGATATCCATATCAAAAAAAATATTTTTTACACCCCCCCCCCCCAGACCGCCTATTATGAGGTAGAAATTGACCTTCAGTTGAATAGTTCTATTGATTAGCTATCGATTGATACCCATATCAAAAATAATTATTTTTTACACCCCCCCTACCACCTCCAGACCGCCCATTATGGGGCAGAGATTGACCTTAGGTTGAATAGATCTTTTGATTAGCTATCGATTGATACCCTTAATTATTTTTTACACCTCCCCCTACCCCTACCCTTCTAGACCGCCCATTATGGGGCAGAGATTCACCTCCAGTTGAATAGATCTTTTGATTAGCTATCGATTGATACCCATATCAAAAAAAAATATTATTTACACACCCCCCCCCCCCACTTCCTCCAGGCCGCCCATTATGGGGCAGAGATTGACTTCCCTTTTGAATAGATCTTTTGATTAGCTATCGATTGATATCCATATCAAAAAAAAAATTTACACCCCCCCCCCCCCAGACCGCCTATTAAGGGGTAGAGATTGACCTTCAGTTGATTAGATCTTTTGATTAGCTATCGATTGATACCCTATACTAGACATATCTTATATCATAAGGCCAAAAAAACAACATTGAAAATTAAAAAACGCAACGAAACTCGTGGAAATCGCTTTTAAAATAAGATTCCTCTTTATCACGATTAAAACGTGATAATACCGTATAGTTCTTTATCCTTTAAAAAATTGAAATTTTAAAGGGATCCCTTTAAATCCCGTGAAGATCCCGGATAGTCATGATCCCTTTAAAAATTACGACATATATACTAATTTAAATATATAAATATACCTCCCATAACTTAAATTCGTATTCATGATTATAACTGTCAAAGGTATCTTATCTTTCAGCATTTGAAGAATACTTGCCTTTTGATTATCATTATTTTCTTTGTTAGTTTTTCTAATATATGTTCGAACCATTTTACAAAATCAGAACCAATATTTTAATGATTGATGTAAAAGGAAAAGACGCACCCCACTAATACCTTCCCCAGGTCCACAGGATCATTTAAAAATTAAATTTAGCATATTAAATTAACATAATGATTGTCAATATTTTTATATATGATAAAATGGAGATTTTTTTATCATTTAGAATTTGTATTAAGTCTGAACAACTTTTATAAAAAATGTTATTCGTGAAAATGTAAAATTTAAAAAAGTTACTTTGGGTATGTTGAAACTTAAATTTGCATTTAACATGAGCAATTTTGTCCGAAACAATTTTGGACCTACTTAAGCACCTTATTATAATACATGTTTGGCTTAAATTTCAAATCTTAAACTTTATTAATTTTTAAATTATTGAAGGAAATACCTACCCCGGGAACACACTATCCCCGGTCTCCCCTAATGCATTATTCTGAAAATACTTTAAGAGAGAATATTTGCAGTTGTTTCATTTCAGAATTATTACTAAGAAATTTGATGTAAAAATAATTAATGGCAAATCCAATAATTACTTTAAAAACAAGAACTTACTCATTAATTGAAAGATTAATCAATGTTTAAATTATTTAAGAAAATATAGATGATTAGAACATTGGAATTAATTTTCCTTTCTTTATTTAATTATTTATATGTAATAGTATAACATTTTTATATTATTTTCATTTAGATTTGCTCAATGGCAAAATGTTTATTAAAAACAGCAATTCCATGATTCTCATTTTTGATATTTTATTTGTTAATTTAGTAAATTTTTTATATTTGATGTTACAAGGTTTCCCATCTAAATCATAAAAAGTAAAAGTGCGATCAAAAAAGGAAAAGTCTTTCTAATCACTTCACCCTATTGTGTTGAAAACAACTCTATGTTTAATTCTTGTCACGCTCATCAAATTGGGTAAAAAGGGATATATGGAGGTTAATTTGACAAGAATCATCCACCAATTTTTGGGCAGTCTGCAGTTACCAGTGCACATAGAGACTAACTTCATGCTTAGCCGCTTATGAGCATTAAAATATCGTGAAAAGAGTCCATAAGTGCTTTAAAGTAAACTATTTTTTATTTGATAAGGTCTGAATAAGTTAAATTTAATTTTTGATTAAAGCTGGGTTTACAACTTAGTACATGTTAAAAATATGCTTTGTTTTATATTCACATTCTAAAGATTTAATATATAATTTGAATAATATTCATATATATAGTTTATCTTATATGTTCCTTCACAATAAATTCATACAAACAAAATGTTTACATTTAAATAACCATATCATTAATAGATAGTTGAAAAGAACCCATGCCAAGTTTAGTTGTTTTATTTTAGTATAGGTTTGGAGAAATTAATTTAAAGTTTATATCATATATAAAATTTATAAGGCTTTTCCTGTAATCAATTTATAATTGGTATAATATGATTGATTGAGTATAAATAAATTAAAATATATGTTAGTTATGATGATAGAGAATTTGGTTGAGACTCAAATAAAGTTAGAGTTTTCACTTTTTTTTTATCAGTTTTGATTTTAAGAGTTTTTTTTTTATTGAATTTTATTATTTAATTAAGAGAATTGCTTCATAATTAAATTAAGGCTAGTCACATTGCTTTTATTTTTATAGAGCAAGTGTGATTTATAGAACCTGTTTTTTTCCTTTTGTATGGATTAAGCCAAAGAAGAGCATCATAATCTATGTTTCTTAAGATATGGCCAAAAAGTTAACTTCTTTTTCTCAGCTATATTATATATGTTGGTATTAAAAAAATAAGCGGAATTACAGAGAATGTGTCGTTTCAGTGTTCGATTTAAAATGTAAACACGAATATATTTAATCAGATAATCTTATTTATTGAATTTTACAATTTATTATAAACAACTAAAATATATCTAATTATCAGAGTTGTTAACGCTCCTTTTTAAAAGTAGCGAGCTCCCGCTCCCGCTCCTACCTTCTCAAAAGGAGCGAGCTCCCGCTCCCGCTACTACATATTAAAAGGAGCCCTCCCGCTCCAACTAATGGAGTGCCGCTCCATAACTGCTCCTTTGATTTTCATTTTTTTAGAAGGTACACGAAACAAAATCATATTTTTTTATCAAAACGTTTTATTTATATTATATGATATTTCAAAATATTTATAATCTTTTATTAGGTTTTAAAAGTAATAAATTTTCTAAATTAGAATCTAACAAACACCCACGCCTCTCCCCTAAGACCTGTTTTGCAATACTAAATAGGCACTCCACAGGAGCACTAGAGGGAAGCGGGGTATTGTATTTTATATAAATATTTTTTAATTCAGGGAATTGTTCAAAAATAGTAATTTTGCTATCATTATTTAAAAAATATCTATCCAATATATTATCTTCATGGTGATCAATTTCATGGAATCCAAAGAAATCTTCCAAATCATTGCAAGGTTCCCGTGAACTAGTAGTAGCTCTTTTTCCGTCGGGTATTTGTTTCCTTAAAAAATTAATTAATCTGCCTTTTAGTTCCCTATTTTTTGGATTTTTTATCCATTCCCAATTCAATCTGAATGCAGGATGGACAATCGCTGCAATGATATTATTAACAGGAGCGGTGGAGCGGCGCTCTTCCGCTCCAACCTTAAAAGAAGCTACTCCCGCTCCTCATTTTTAAAAAGGAGGGGCGCTCCAGCTGTTTTTGAAAAAATGTAGCGGCGCTCCAGGAGCGCCGCTCCTTAACAACTCTGCTAATTATACATTTTTAAATCATATTTTTCTCCTCTTATTCAATATTATTTCATTCTGTGTATAACATTCTAAATTGTTATATATTATATATTTTTTATATATTATTTTAAATGTACAAAATAAATCATTCAAGTGCGAGCTATAAAGTTAATGGTAAATTATATAAAAACAAAAGTAACATAATGTTTTAAAATGAAATAATTAAAAATCAATCGTTAAAATTAATGGATAATTTAAAGTAAAAGTTAATTTTTATTTAATAAAAAGTCTAAAAAATTACTATTATTTTTACTATGTTAAAAAATTTAATATTATTAGGTAAGCAAATTTAATACTGCTTGTTTTTTAAAAAAAAAAATAAAGGAAATAAATCACCCACTCATAACGATCTATTTTGGCTGTAATTTTTTTAAAAATATAAATATTAAAAACCAAATATAAAATTGATTTTTTTAAAAATAAATAAATAGAATATCATAATTGTATAATTTTACTTTTAAAAATAAACTTTGCGGAAGCAAATAAAAAAATGCTTATATTTTTTTTATAAAAGAGGAAGAATATTTTATTATATTATATTTTTATCTCATCTTTTTTTTTAAATATTAAATTCTTTTTAAAAAAAATATCTATTAATTTAAAATGTCTAATAAGTGCAATTGTATTATTTAGAATATCATTTAGCTCAATAAATTTGGTGTAAAGTAATTGATTATTGAAAAAGAAAGACCAAAACCAATTTTCCAAAAAAAAAGAAATCAATACTAATTCATAAATATAAAAAATACATCTCACTGGATATGAATTTTCTAATTCTCTATATTGTTGGTCATGCCTATTATTCTCATAGTAAAAATTTGTTTGGAATGATAAATTATTTTTCCGGATATGAATAATTATTTGATGGCAATTTAACGGCATGAAGAATTAAACGCTTATTTGCAATCTATGATTGAATAAAAACTATTTGATAAAGATTGAATTGAAAATATGTAAGATTCGATACGCAAAATATCAATCAAAATTATACTCAAAGACAAAAACGAATTCCGATTATTTATAAATCTTAATTTTTGATGGTTAATTTAACAAAAGTAGAAAATATTATCTGTTGCTTCCCTAATAGTAAACTTCTCCATTGGATAAAAGTATATATCAATTGTATGAGGCATCAATTTGTCAAAGACTGATCATTTTTTGTTTGAGTTATATTTATATTCCATTTATCATAACCATGTAATAAGATTGGTAAAACTGTAACAATAAAAATTCTGAATCACGTTTTTAGTGATATCTATTTTGATATACATAGTTTGTAGTATTTTTTTGTATCTAACATAGGCGTAGCCAGGATTTCCCTAAGGAGGGGGAGGGGCAATTACAAAATTTGTGAGGCTTCGCCCCCAGACATCATTTTGGGCGGGCCTTTGGCCAGGTTTTCTTAGTCTATATATAGTCATATTTACAAGATAGGAGGTAATTTTAATAAAAGAAATAAGCTTAGAATAGAACATATATGACATATATTTTTATTAGTTTATATAAAATATAATAAATTACTTATATATATATGTCGTATTGGGATACGGAATCATGTGGGATTCGGAATTCCAACGTGGGGATTCGAGATCTTGAATCCCCACGTTTTATTTGGAATCTTTTTTTAAAATATTTTTAAAAAATATTCCGAATCCCCATGTATATATTTTTTTAAAACTTTTAAATTATATTTTTTTTTCTTCCTTTTTTTGCCGTCTGGCTGGCACCAGAAAATTCCATTTTTTAGAGATATTTTATTTTCTGTTTTTGTAAATTTATATAAAATAAAATCATAAATATTTTCACCTGAATATATATTTTTAAAAAATCCGAATTTTAAAAAATTATTTACAACTCATTTTGCATTTGCACAATAATGTTTTTCCATAGTTTGATTGTGACAGGGAAGCTCCTAAATATTTTTAGCAGTTTAAATAAAAAATTATTTTATTTTATGTACGTCAATTAATTTGAGGAGTATATGTGGTAACTATAAAAATAAATTAAATTACCTATGATTGATATATCTTTGTTGGGACTTAAAAATCATTTAATTTTATAGTTTTATATAGAGGCAATAAATTTTGTTGAAATTCTAGTACACGTTTCTACCCATATTTTATTTTGTTCAACTTCTAAATTTTTAGGACAGATATTAGTTCAATTTGTCCTATGAATATGTAATAACATGTGATCACCTAATATGAGTTATTTTGTCCAATTATTTGAGAATAAATTAAGTTTTGATGCCCACGATCATTAATATGAAATAAAAGAATGGTCCCTTATTAAAATTAGAAATACTATTCCCAATATTATTGATAGCATAACTATTTTTCCATGTAATTTTATAGCCAACATTTTTTGAACAAGGACTATTAGTAATAATATGGACGATTTGAAAGCACGAGTCTTTGTTTGAAACTTTTGCTATTTTAGTAGCGATGTATATAGCGTTCACATAATTTTCCTCATTGGTAAACAATAAAAAAAGTGACAGCTTATCTGTGAATATATAGATAAATATTTTTATTTAATATCCCCTCTTTCCCTAATAGTTAAAAATATAATCTATATTTCCTTATTATCAAGGAAAATCGCTATCGATATTTATTTATATTAAAATTATTTAGCTTTTAACTGACTTTTTAAATAAAAAAAAGATCGCCCTCGACTCAGCCTGGAAGATTTTTTTTACGTGAATATTGAGCATTTTTGGATATATTCTATCATGCATATATTGTTTCAATATTTTTAAATGTTGTATTAACAATTAACACTAGGATGATTATTGTCGTTATGATGAACCTTTAATATTGAATGAATTGGATATTATAATAACTGTTTTTTTTTACAAAATAAAGCGTTTTCTAAATATATAAATATGAAAATACTTATTTTAATTTTGACGGTATATTTTGAATAGATTTGTATTTGGGTGTTTTTAAATAAATTATATTCTGTATCTTGTTTGGGTAAAAAAAATTGAGGCATTAAAAAAAATTTTAAACTAAAATTAAAAATAAAACAATTGTATTAATATAAACTCACAAAGACAAAAATATTTTCAAAATGTAATAATTTAAAAATTTTATGAAAAAAATCCCGCCCAATACGATTCTTAATTCATATTAAAAATAAATTTATTGATAATTTATACATGGAAAAATAGTTATGCTACCAATAATACGGGAATTTTATTTCTAATATTTTAAAAAGGGCCCTTCTTTTATTACATATTTAAATGATCGTGGGTGTTAAAACTTAATTTATTCACAAATAATTGGACAAAATAACTTTATTAGGTGATCACGTGTTATTATCTATCCATAGGACAGATAGAACTAATATCTGTAAATTTAGAAGGGAAAGTATTAAAAATTGAACAAAATAAAATATGGGTACGAATGTGTGCTAAAAGAATTTCATAACCATTTATTGCGTCTAATCTTTTAAGTTCCCAACAAAGATATATCAATCATAGGTAATTTAAGTTATTTTTATAGTAACCACATATACTCCTCAAATTAATTGATGTACATATAATATATTAATTTTTTATTTAAACTTCTAAAAATATTTAGGAGCTTCCCTGTCACAATCAAACTATGGAAAGACATTATTGTGCAATTACAAAATGAGTTGTAAATAATTTTTTATAATTCGGATTTTTTAAAAATATATATTTAGGTGAAAATATTTATGATTTAATTTATATAAATTTACAAAAACAGAAAATAAAATATCTCTAAAAAATGAAATTTTCTGATGCCAGCCAGACGGCAAAAAAAAAATATTATTTAAAAGTTTTAAAAAAATATATGTCGTAATTTTTAAAGAGATCATGACTATACGGGATCTTCACGGGATTTAAAGGGATCCCTTTAAAATTTCAATTTTTTAAAGGATAAAGAACTATACGGTATTATCACTGAGCAGAGATTGACCTCCAGTTGAATAAATCTTTTGATTAGCTATCGAATGATACCCTATACTAGACATATCTTATATCATAAGGCCAAAAAAACAAAATTAAAAACGCAACGAAACTCGTGGAAAACGCTTTTAAAATAAGATTCCTCTTTATCATGATTAAAACGTGATAATCCCGTATTATCATTCCTTAATTATCAACCCTAATTTTTTAGTTATCCCTTTAAATCCCTTGAAGATCCCGGATAGTCATGATCCCTTTAAAAATTACGACATATACATGGGGATTCGGAATATTTAAATATATTTTTTTAAAAATATTTTAAAAAAATATTCCGAATAAAACGTGGGGATTCGTCCGAATCCCACATGATTCCGTATCTTAATACAACATATATATACATAATACATCAGGGGCGTCGCTAGCCTTTACAATCTCAGGGGGCTCAACTAAAAATTTTTTGGGGGGCTTCGCCCCCACTAAGTTTTATAGAATGGACTAATAAGGAAAAATTTATAGGCCTAACCAAATCAACAATTCTTGAAGAAGAGAATATAAACGACCAATCCAAATCATAAAACTATATGGTGGTTAGAGCTTCCTCTTAGATGACATGATGGAAGCTAGATAAGTAATCGAGAAAATTATTGTGAGATATTAAATTTCTAAAAGATTATCTTCCATTTTTAATCCTATATAAACTACTGGACAGTTGATCATTGCTGCTCATCTTAATTATGCAATCATATGCTCTCAGCAGCTGTAGTAATAATCTTAAATTACATAGCCACACAAAGAATAGATGCTGGTTAATTTGCAGCCATAGCCATGACATACACGATGTTAACTCATATCAAAATCTAGTATGTTAGATATATTGATAAAGCAAAAACACAATCTTGGAAGAAATTATGTTTGGAATAAATTATGCAAATATATTGAAGCCTTGAGTTATTTACAATTTAAGTGTGCCAAATTAGAAATAAATAATTTGGGAGCTAGAAATTAAGTACCATAGTGATATGATGAAAGCAATTAAGATCTTATATATTATTGTATTGTCAATGTATTCAAATATTTTTAATTAATATCTTATATATAAATTAATTTTTTACCTATTTTCTTTCCTTCTGTACTTACATTATTTACAATCATGTCATTCACAATACTTTCTTCATTATTCAATGAATCTAAATAAGATTAATTTTAAGTATTTCTTTTCAGTGTATTTATTTTTGTAAATATAATATATAAAAAGTAATATTCCATATTATATTCCATTTTTCAAAAATATATATAAATAAGCAAACTATTCTAAATTTATTTAGCATTTTTATTAAAATATAGTTTATTATTAAGATAAACAAATAAATATATAATTATCAAATTATGAAAGAATGATTGAGTAAACAATTTAGCCAATATTATCTTTATTAATGTAAAGAGAATAATAGTGTATGATTTTTTAAGATATTGACTATTTATATAGAAAATATTTACTGTTTTATTTAGCTAATATTTTGACATCACCTTATGTGATTATAATAGAAAAATTTTAAAAATTTTTTATATTTCTAGTGTCCTGCTCCTGAAAGGTGAAAATATATTGTAAAGCAATTTTTGCTTAACTTGAAAACTAAAGAAATCAATATTGTTTAATACTCTGGTGAAAAATGACTTAAATAGAAATTCTATAGAAATTAGGCAAATTTGGGAGGAAATAGGAAAAACATATAACTTCAATTATGATCAAGTGAAAAAGAAACCTTCCATTAAAATAGATAATTAACTAATAAATTTTTATTTTTTAAAACTTAAATGTCCAAAGTGTTTTGTTATTAATTTGTGAAAATTTTAAGGATTTTTTCAAAACATTTTGGACACAGACTTATGTATAAATTTATTTACCTATTTTCTTTCTTTTAACATTTTTGTTTTCAATATTTATATCTTTTAAAACTACAATTAATCGTCTTTCAACTAAATCAAAGTTTGATATTTAAAAACTGTATAAAATATACTTTGTTCATCACCAGCTTTATTATTGAATCCTCTTCTTTGGTCCTCAAGATTATTGCTACTTTTATCTTTAGTTTTTTTCATAAAGTCTTTAATGCTTAAATTTTTAAATCGCA
This sequence comes from Gordionus sp. m RMFG-2023, assembly GCF_954871325.1. Classification (NCBI taxonomy): domain Eukaryota; kingdom Metazoa; phylum Nematomorpha; class Gordioida; order Chordodea; family Parachordodidae; genus Gordionus; species Gordionus sp. m RMFG-2023. The sequence continues at coordinate 22,825,810 of NC_088775.1, forward strand.
AAGTCATTTTATTTAAATAGTGATTTTAAACTCGGCTTACAATATTAAATGTTTAATTTTCAATTAATAAATTTTTATATTTATTTAATTAGGGTTATATAATAATTTAATGCTAAATTGATATTTAAACATCATGCATGGTATTGATATTTTATTTTTAACAAAGAATTTGATTGCAAGCTGACATATTGAAAATATAATTTATATGTATTAATCTAATCTAATAAAATTTAGATAGTCTTATTAATTTTTAAATAATAAAATTAAATCTATATATTACTTAATAGAATTATAATAAACAGGGGACAATCAAAAAAAGTTCTTTTTAGTTTAAAAGGATATTAAGGAACCATTAAAAAAAAAAATTTTTTTTTTGCTTCAGGTGGCTATTCAAATTTTTCAGGGGGCTTGAGCCCCTGCGCCCCCCCCCTAGTGGCGCCACTGTAATACATTGATACAAAAGCATGGTAATAATTTATTCCAAACAAGTATAAGAAATTTCGGTAACTCACTGAATCACAGTAAAAAAAAATTTTTTTTTTTAAATATTATTTTTTTTAAATTTATTAAAAAAAATTTTTTTTACTGTTTGGTCTGGTAGGAAGAAATCGTATTTTAATTTTAACAATTTAGCTATAACTTGTCAAATTTTGTATTTCCATAATTTGAGCGATAAAATTTTAATAAAATTATAATAACTGAGAACAATATTATATATATGAGTAAATTAAATAAAATTTTATGTAATTTAATTGATACTCATATATATAATATTGTTCTCAGTTAATTACATTAAATTTTATTTAATTTTATGGGTCATTCAATTTCAACGATTTCGAACCCAACGATGCCCAAATTAAACAAGTGCTTACTTATAATTTATAAATCTAAAATAAAACTATTTCTTTATTGAAATATCAACCTTTCTTCACAAAAAAAAATTATTCTAATAAATTGATTAATTATTTAGTAATAGCCCTAACTTAATAGCTCATTTTGTTTTTATTGTAAAATTAAAGAATTATGAAAATTTTTACAAGTTTTTTTTAAATTTTTAAATATACTCCGTTTTTATTGTAAAATTAATGAATTATGATAAAATTTTCCCCGTGATTCAGTGAGTTACCAAAATTTCTTTATAAAAAGTAGACAAGTTGATATTTCTCTATTTATAGAATTGGTTACAAAATATTAGGTAAAATTTCACTTTTAAAGACATATTTGACAGTTATAGAATATATTACAGAAAATATTTTAATAAACTTTACTAATCCTTTTGATAATAAATATAAGCAACAATTTGCATTCAATTATTTAACGCTATCTATTTATTTTAAATAAAAAAAATGATAATAAAAATTAATCTTCATATTTTATTCACCCCACAATGGATGTACCTTATTAGATATTGATGCTACTGAAATAAAGAATTATTTTTTCCAATAACATTCTTTAAAAGATATTTTCTGATGTTCTTATCAATATTTTATAGTCTTCTGTAAAATATATTATTCACTATGGTAAAAATTATTTGATTGTCATATGATAATAGATAAAATTAGAAATACTGTAGTTCTACGACATATAATATTCCACTATTGTGCTTTTTTATTTAATTTATAATTTAATTTTAGCAATGGTTTTATAATTATATTTTACATTTATTAAGATAAATAAATTAAAGTTACTCACTTTATAAAAAATTATATTTGATATATATTATTTAGTAATTTTATGGATCTATTAATAATTATAATACACTTCACCTTTGTCTTAAGACTTATCTATACCTTATATTTCATTTCTTAAAAAAATTTTGGTTTCACTTTTTTATATAATGCTTTTTTTCCAAAAAAGTATGAATTATGATTAATAGTTTTAGTTTAAAAAATATCAACTTTTACATTCTTTCTTTCAAATTATTATTTAAGATATATGAATATGCATATATTTTGGGGGACAGGGAGTGGGAGGGGAGGGGGACTAAGGATGATATTATTAATGATATTTACAAAAAGTGATATATCTCTAAGGGGGAGAGGGGGAAATTTCCCCTTGCCCCCCCCCTAATATTCGTATTATGATATATTAAAAGTCAAAGATATTTGAAACATTTAGTTGTTTTATGACTTTTGAGTCAACTGGCAATGCTATCCATTTCACACTTGGGAATGGCGTAATAATGGTTTTGTTATAATTAATACTTAGTACGGCTCTAAAAATATTTGTGCTTATTCCATTATTTCTGTAACTGATTTCATAATGATAACTATATTATGTGTAGAAATAATTTTCTGAATTTGTTTGGTATTTTGTGAAGACAATGCTAAAGTTGCCGTATTGCTAATCGTATCAGACATTATATTCATAACTATATTGAATATGAATGTTGACTGTAAACACCTTAGAAGGAAGGGATAGAGTTTGTCCTATTTGAAATTTGGCAAACCTGTTATAATAGCCTTTTATTTAGTAATTTAATTGGGTAACTTTCTATACCTAATTATGATGTCTAGTTCTGCGTGTTTTACTTTATCAATGACCTTTACGAAGTCAATAAATGTAAATATTTACGATAGTTTGTAATGTAAATATGTATGATAGTTTGTCTCTGTAGAATTTTTGTAAAGTTCAAGGCCATTATATGTTCTAATTCTTTCGTTGACGGTACGCGTATATATTTTTACACTAAATAAGATTTTAAGAGTCTGTCCGGAATTTTTAAATCTTTTAAATTGATACACTAAAAAATATTAATTTTTCTATCATAGAAATTATTCAAGCTGAGTGATTCAAAAATGTATATGTGCATAATTTTTTTAATGTAACATGTATCTGTTGTGAATAATTATAATTAATTTTTTTTGATTTCGTTTTTCGAAAATTATTTTTTTCATAAAGAAATAATTACTATTTTTTTAATATTTTTTTTTAAATTTATAAAAAAGTTTTCGAAATTGGAATTAATATTTTTTTGAGCTCCGTGAAGTTGGCCGAAAATTTGGAAGCACTAACGATGAATCATATGTCATTTTTTAGTGCTTCGTTAGTGCTTATTAGTGCTTCAATCCGTATAGTAGCCGAATTTAAGGAAAAAAAGTTATAGGCAAAAATAAAAATTTGTGCCAACTTCACGCATTAATGTTAGCTCCGTGAAGTTGGCCGAACATTTGGAAGCACTAACGATGAATCATATATCATTTTTTAGTGCTTCGTTAGTGCTTATTAGTACTTCAATCCATATAGTAGCCGAATAAGGAAAAAAAGTTATAGGCAAAAATAAAAATTTGTGCCAACTTCACGCATAAAAGTTGACTGAAAGCACTAACGATGAAACTTATATCATTCTTTAGTGCTTAGTTAGTAGAGGTTAGTGCTTCAATCACTTTTGTAGCCGAATTTAAGAATAAAAAGTTACAGGCGAAAAAAACAAAAATAAACAAATATTGGCGATGTGCCAAAACAAAAACTAGAGTAGTACTAAACATCCGGTTTTCGTCATTATTTAGTGCTTAATTAATGTATTTAAATTCCGTTATTAATTTGGTTAACCGCCATATGGAAAAAAGTTATAAGCTAAAATAAAAATTATGACGTCACTATTTAAGCGTGAAATTGGCCGAACTTTTGGAAGCACTAACGATGAAACTTATATCATTCTTTAGTGCTTCGTTAGTAGAAGTTAATGCTTCAATCACTTTTGTAGCCAAATTTAAGAATAAATTATTAACGAAAAAACAAAAATAAACAAATATTGGCGACGTGCCAAAACAAAAACTAGAGTAGTACTAAACATCCGGTTTTTGCCATTATTTAGTGCTTAATTAATGTATTTAAATTCCGTTATTAATTTGGTTAATCGCCATATGGAAAAAAAGTTATAAGCTAAATAAAAATTATGACGTCACGATAAGTTGGCCGAACTTTTGGAAGCACTAACGATGAAACTTATATTATTCTTTAGTGCTTCGTTAGTAGAGGTTAGTGCTTCAATCACTTTTGTAGACGAATTTAAGAATAAAAAGATATTAATGAAAAAAACATAAATAAACAAATAATGGCGACGTGCCAAAACAAAAACTATAGTAGTAGTTAACATCCGGTTTTCGCCATTATTTAGAGCTCAATTAGTAAATTTGAATTCCGTAATTAATTTGGATAACCGTCGTATGAAAAAATCGTAATACGCTAAAGAAATATTTAGAGGTCAAATTTTGGCCAGAAAATTATAAAAGCACTAACGATGAAATTTATATCCTTCTTTATTAGTAGAGATTAGAGCTTGAATTACTTTTGTAGCCGAATTTAAGAATAAAAAGTTATTTGCAAAAAAAAACAAATATAGCTACGTGCCAAAAAAAACTATAGTAGTTATAAACATCCGGTTCGCCATTATTTAGTGCTTAATTAGCAAATTTGAATTCCGTAATTAATTTGGTTAACCTTCTTTATAAAAAATCGTAATACGCTAAAGAAATGTTTAAAGGTCAAATTATGGCCAGAAAATTATAGAAGCACTAACGATGAAATTTATATCCTTCTTTAGGGTTTCCTTAGTAGAGGTTAGTGCTTTAATTACTTTTGTAGCCGAATTTAAATATAAAAAGTTATTTATGAAAAAAACAAAAATAAACAAATAATGGCGACGTGCCAAAACAAAAACCATAGTAGTACTAAACATCCTGTTTTCGCCATTATTTAGTGCTTAATTAGCAAATTTGAATTCCGTAATTAATTTGGTTAACCGTCTTTATAAAAAATTGTAATACGCTAAAGAAATGTTTAGAGGTCAAATTTTGGCCAGAAAATTATGAAAGCACTAACGATAAAATTTATATCCTTCTTTATGGCTTCCTTGGTAGAGGCTAGTTCTTCAATTACTTTTGTAGCCGAATTTAAGAATAAAAAGTTATTTGCGAAAAAAACAAATAATGGCGACGTGCCAAAACAAAAACTATAGTAGTACTAAACACCCGGTTTTCGCCATTATTTAGAGCTCAATTAGTAAATTTGAATTCCGTAATTAATTTGGATAACCGTCGTATGAAAAAATCGTAATACGCTAAAGAAATATTTAGAGGTCAAATTTTGGCCAGAAAATTATAAAAGCACTAACGATGAAATTTATATCCTTCTTTATTAGTAGAGATTAGAGCTTGAATTACTTTTGTAGCCGAATTTAAGAATAAAAAGTTATTTGCAAAAAAAAACAAATATAGCTACGTGCCAAAAAAAACTATAGTAGTTATAAACATCCGGTTCGCCATTATTTAGTGCTTAATTAGCAAATTTGAATTCCGTAATTAATTTGGTTAACCTTCTTTATAAAAAATTGTAATACGCTAAAGAAGTGTTTATAAGTCAAATTATGGCCAGAAAATTATTAAAGCAATAACGATGAAATTTATATCCTTCTTTAGGGCTTCTTTAGTAGAGGTTAATTCTTCAATCACCTTTGTAGCCGAATTTAAGAATAAAAGTTATTTGGGAAAAAAACAAAAAAAAACAAATAATGGCGACGTGCCAAAACACAAACTATAGTAATACCAAACATTCGGTTTTCGCCATTATTAAGTGCTCAATTAGTAAATTTGAATTCTGTAATTAATTTGGTTAACCGTCTTTATAAAAAATTGTAATACACTAAGGATTATGAAAATGTATAAAATTATAAAATATGTAACAAAACCTAATTAAAAAAATAATAATTTATAAATTTATAATTATATAATTAAAAATAAAATTCTATAATTGAGTCCCCAAAAAGGAACCATAATTGTGTCTAAAAATTTCTATTTGAATTTTTTGTCGAACAAAAGTAATTCTCTGGGTTCATTTGTGAAAAGTCGTATTTTATTACCCAGATTTTTTAAAAAACATAAATGTTGAAGGCGAAAAATGCCCGTTAGTAGAAGTCACTACTGGAGTGAATATGAAGTTTTTAAAATTTTTGTATTTGTTTGTCTTTTTAATTTCTGCCTGTGTTATTAAATTGAAATTTTGAAAGGAATGATGAGACACACGTGTAGTCCCAATGAGTGATTTGCCGAGGGCCCAAGGTATGGTTGTCATACCATCAGGTCTTAAACCATCTACTTGAGATAAATTTGATGGTTCAAGATTGTTTGGAATGTGTGCAGCTGTTAGGCTTCTATTTATTATATGGTTTACAGCTGAGTGTTGATTTATTAATCACATGTGGGAAATTCTGAGGTTAATTTTTTATATTACTTATAAAAATTTTTGATTACTTGTAAATTTTTATAGTATGTAACACATTTCCATAATGTGAAACATTCTTATAGTTAAATAACTTTCCATAATTATTGTAAAAAACATTTTGATTTTGATATAATTTTTAAAAAAAAAATTTTAATAATAAAACTTTAATAAAGATAAAACGTCAAATTTATGAATCGAATATAATTTTATTATAATGTTTTGGTCTAAAATTTTCTTAGGCGTCGAGAAAGGTGTCAGAAAATTTGAAGGATTAATATGGCAGTAATTTATCGAATCAGGGTAACTCTCAGAATTCCTGCATAAGTATTAATGAACAGCATCGGGCCTAATTTTTCAAGCCCGGCCTGGTCCGAAATTTTTTTTAAAAAGGTTTGCCGGCCTGGCCCGAAACAGAAATTTTTTTAAAAAAATTCCCGAATTTATTTAAATATAGAAAATAATTTTTAAAATTATTCAAAATAAAAGATATATGTTATATATAATTGATAAATTTAGATATATTTAAAAAAATTTCTAGGCCCAACCCTACCCAGCCCTTTTTTTAAAAATATTAGGCCCGAACCCGATTTATTTTAAAAAAATTAGGCCTGAGCACGGTTCGACGGGCACTTCATAATATTGTGATATTAATATAACTAAAATTTATGATAGGAATAAATATATGCGTAATTTTTTCGAATAAAATAAAAATATGTAAAAAGAACAATTTGAATTAAGAATAAAAAATTTCTGAGAATGTTTTTAACCATATCATTCAATGACACTCAGAATAATAGATGCTGGAAAAAAAATGTAGTTGTTACAATAAAATAATAAAAATTATATAATTATTACACAAGAATCGGGTTCAATGGGCCCATTTACCCAGAATTGGAAATAATATTTTGTGACTTGGTTATAGCTATTCATGTATTTTGGGAACCTTAATATATATAAGCTTCTGAAAAATTATATTATTCAAATATGGCAGATGATCTACGGAAACAATTGATAGGTTAAGTGCAAAAAGACAATATGCATTTTTTAATTACTTGGGATTTTTAATCAAACTAATTTGGGTTTAAATTTTACAAAATAAGTACTAAATAATGGTAAAAATAAAATGTTTGTCGCTGAGAGATTTTTTGTTTATTTTGTTAATAACTTTTTTATTTTAAATTAGGCTATTAAACTGATTGAAGCACTAACCTCTACTAAGGAAGCTCTAAAGAATTATATAAATTTCATTGTTAGTGCTTTCATGATTTTCTGGCCAAAACTTGACCTCTAAACATTTCTTTAACTTATTATAATTTTTTATAAAGACGGTTAGCCAAATTAATTATGGAATTCAGATTTACTAATTGGGCACTAAATAATGGCAAAACCGGATGTTTAGTACTACTAAAGTTTTTGTTTTGGCACGTCGCCATTATTTATTATTTTTGTTTTTTTCACAAATAACTTTTTATTCTTAAATTCGGCTACAAAAATGATTGAAGCACTAACCTCTAGAAGGATATAAATTTCATCGTTTGTGCTTTCATAATTTTCTGGCCAAAATTTGACCTCTAAATATTTCTTTAACGTATTACAATTTTTTATAAAGACGGTTAAGCAAATTAATTATGGAATTCAAATTTATTAATTGAGCACTAAATAATGGCAAAACCGGATGTTAACTACTACTATAGTTTTTGTTTTGGCACGTCGCCATTATTTCTTTTTAATTTTAATTGCACTTATTGGATTAATTTATGTATGGAGAAGAAATAAATTAGTATATTAAAGAAAAAGATTATAATGAATGAAAAAATTGATGAAAGGAAAAAGATTATTGATGATATATCTAAATTTAAAAGTGAAATAATGGAAATGTGGAAAGTAAATATCATTAGAGATATTAAAAAAGAAATTAATATCGTTAGAGATAATGTGGAAGAAAATAAATTTGAAAAATTAATATTGGAAATAGATAAAATTTTAAAAAAAATAGAAGAAAAAAATAAAGGGGTCGGAAAAAGTAAAATGGAAATTAAAAATAATGAAATGGAAAAATTTTAAATAGAAGAAAGGGGAATTAAAGAAGTAATAATAAATGAATTGGAAAAATTAAAGTTGGAAATAGTAAGAAATGAAAAAGAAAAGGAAGAAATGAAAAGAAAGGAAATTGAGGAAATAAGAAAGATATTAAGGGAGGATATTGAACGTGAAAAAAGGGAAGAAGAGGAAATAGAAAATAAAAAGAAAGAAGAAATGGAGAAAGTTAGGCAAAAAAAATGGAAAAGGAAATTTTTAAATTGGAAGTAGAAAAAATGAGAATAAAAATAAAAGAAATGGAGGAGCAAATAAAAAAAAAAGAAAAATGAATCTGAACATATTTATGAAGTTAATAAAAGAGAAAATATTTATCTAAGAGAAGATGGCACAAATCGACAGATAATAAGGGTGCCAAATGGACCATGTTTTATTTGCGGAAAATATTGTTATATACCGAGATTGTAATGAAAGAATTATGCAGAAAACTCTACCAATTGTTTGTGGAGGATGTGGAAATACGGGTCACAATCAGGATTGCCAGTCAAAATTATTAAATTGCGGGAGAAATTTGGTATTATGAGGGAGAAATATGAAAATTGCGGTAGAAATAAATAAAATTGCTAAAATAAATTTTTTTGCGGGCCAGGGATTTCGAATTAACTTAATTATCCGCCTATTATTTTTTATAATTAGTTTATATAAATACAAAGTCTGTAACTATTTTTCAAAATAAAATAACATCTTGATTAATTAAAATATATTAATTTAAAAAAAACCATTGATCTTTTTTAAATATAAAAGAATTTAAACAAACATAAAATTTTATATAAAAAAAACGATTTTAATTTTTAAAAATATATTTTATGCGAATGTCCCGCAAAACGACCGCAATTGGAAATCTACAGTGTGTGTGTATAACATTATAGGGATAGGCGCTTAATTATCACGTATCACGTTTAAATACATAATAAGGTACTCCAAAAATAAGAAATAATACAAATGCAACTACAGTTGCGGCAATTGTAATCACTTATCTTGTAGTACAAAATTCACAGAGATACTTATCATCACAATGTTAGTAGAATCTTTTTCCCATAATATTTAACGAACTCTAATATATATAAAAACTCTACTTGTAGAACAAAAATGAGCAAGCCTATCATCAATGTTTTAGGACCTAAATCCAGGAGGTCAATTCTTGACGATTTGAAAGATGGGCATATATGATGCATCTAATAAGGGAAATATTAAAAAATTTCCTTGATCCTCCGCTATTTCAACAAAATTAAAGTCGTTTCAATAAAACTATTAAATTTTTTCCCCTCAAATAGTGAAAAATCCAAAGACATAGCTAACCATATAATGGTAAATATAGCAGATTCGAGATTATCAATAAATAGCATGTTCGCTTTCTGATCTGATTATGCCTCAGTGAATTTGGTAAAAACAGAATGTATTTACAGAATTGAGTCAGCACAATCTGCGATATGTTATAATACCCGCCATCGGAATTTTAAAATTTTATAAACCTTTAAAAAAATATTTCTTAAATAAAGATTATAAAAGCTGTCCTAATATTTAGAAAATTTTTTCAATAATGAATGGCAGAGGTATATTTAGGAATGATTTCAAATGTAGGAAATCTACTACATGCTGTTAATGTGTAGTTGCAATCAGAAGAATCTTAACAAAGATTCATAAAATTATGCTGCAGGTGTGTTCATCTTTACAGTTAAAAAATGACAATAAATTTTATGGCGCCATTACTAAAACTTAATTATATTTTATTTGAGATTTAAATAATAGAACTAAATGTTTACCCTCGTTATTTATATATTTATAAAATTCCTGGTATGACATATTATATATTTGTTTAACCATTAGCTCGGCCTCTAATGTTGTTAAAGCAATCCGATTTCCCTCCTTTTTCCAGGCAGTCCTCATCAGTCTAAAAATGCGCTTGGATGAGGTATTAGAATGAGGTAAGGAGAAGACATGCTCGCATATTTTTCCCAAGCCTGGGGATTTATCGTTATTACGCAAAAATTCTACTCATTTCTTCTCTGCTTTTAGGCCATCTAACTTTAAGTATTTTGGCGAATCATAAAAAAAAGAGAGAATTACAATCTCCTCAAAAAAGGCAACAATGTCTTTCGGCATTTTTAATATATTTATTAAATTATAAAAACCATAAATTGATGGTTTCTGTTTCAAGGTCATAATATTTATACATTTGTAAATAGAGTTATTAAAATCAAATTTTGATTGTAAATATTCTAAAATTGTCTTAATGAAAATATCTGCATCATTTAAAAATGTATTAATTAGAGTATTATTTGAACATTTTAATATAATATTTTTAGCAATAGCGCCATAAAATTTATTATCAATTTTTAACTGTAGAGATGAGCAAAGCTGTAGCATGATTTTGTGAATCTTTTTTAATAAGGAATATTCTTATTGCAACTGAATATTAACTGCATGAAGTAGATTTCCTACATGTGAAACGAATCCCAAATATGCTTCTGATTTTTCAAAATTTTAGGACAGCTTTTAAAATCTCTATTTGAGAAGTATTTTTTAAGGGTTTGTAAAATTTTTAAATTATATCGATGGCAGGTATTAATGACAACCACCTGATAGGTATATATCGCAACAACTCACACCATTCCAAATCAGACCACTTCACAAACTCTTTTAATTTATTAACTTTTTTAGTTGATGAACTAAATTCGTTAAAACATTTCATCACAATTATTTCGACATACACAGATAGTACATTCATTGCCTTCTTGTAAGAATTATGTAGTATATGGCATATACAACCAATTGGTATTAATTCATTATTGTGCTGCCTCAATTCCGTAACTTTGGTTTTTGCCAAAATTTACAGAGGCATTATCAGCGCAGAAAGCTGACATGCAATTCATTGATAACCTTGAATCAGCTATATTTACCATTATGTGGCTAGCTACATTGTTGGATTTTTCACTATCGGAGGAAAAAATTTTAACAGTTTTATTGAAATATTCTTATTGAAATAGCGAAGGATCGAGGGAAATGTTTTAACATTTCCCTTATTAGATGCATCTATTAGAATTGCAAATGAATGCTCATCTTTCAAATCATCTAGAATTGAACTCTAGGATTCAGGTAATACTTGTGATAGCCTTGCTCATTTTTGTTCTGCCACAATTAAGGTTTGCACTTATATTCGAGTCGTTAAATGCCATGAGAAAAAGATTCGACCCACATTGTGATGATATAGCTTGAATGTTGAACTACATGGTAGATGTATACGATTTCCGCAAATGTAGTTGCATTTGTATTATTTACTATTTTTGAGAATATTTTTGTATTGCAATCGATGTAGATTTACTCCACTGTACTGACTTATATGAATGAAATATTTATTCTTGGATAAAAATAAAACAGGATAGAAAAATATTTTCAAACTGACATGTTTTTCGAATAAATATTTAAAATTTATTTTAAAAATGAAAAATAATCAATTAATGTCTCTCAAAATTATTATTTATATATTAAAAACGTTAAAATATAAAAAAATAAATTCGGGAGAAATTAAAAAATTGTGGTAGATTTTTGCGGAATATTTCCAATCGCGGTAGTTTTGCGGGAGAGAGATGTCTGCGTGTAAACTAAAAAATTGCGGGAGTCTCACGCTGATTGGTGTAGACATGGCAACTCTGTTCTCACCCCAACAGAGATCTTCTTTTTTTTCTTAATCTTACTTGGTGGTTCCGTCCATGGGTAGATGATAATATCTATCTATTTAATACATCTATGATAATCTATTATAAAAATCCTTAAAAAACGTCAATCAAATTTAGCCAATAGTGTTCTTTTAAAACATATTTGTCCAATAAAAATGATTATAGCGTAATCGGTCCAATAGTAATCACCTTACCTAACTCAACATTCATTCAATTTCAATTTAGCCACCAGTTCTATTTATAAATCATATGGAAAACTCCAGAGTTGTTAAAGTATCTAGATACTTTAGATACTGTATCTAAAAGTTATCTGTATCTGTTTTTAGGTACTTTTTAAGATACATTTTAAGATACATTTTGATATACTTCTATTTAACGCTTTTTTATATTATAAATAAAAATACTTGAATGTAAAATGTATTTCATTTCATATGAGCATATAACTTAATATTAATATATATATTAAAAAATTATATATATATATATATATGTAAAATATTAAAACTTATATATAAAAAAGAATATATAAATATTAATTAAATATTATGTCCGAGTTATCAATAACAAGCAAATTCTGATATTACAATCCATCTCAAGGAATTTGCCATTTTTAATTGCAATGGAATTGGTATTTTATTTTATTTTATTCTATTATATTAATTTTTAAGATTATTATTGATGACGAAAATGACGAAATTCTTCCATGGTTAATTTATAGACCCTATTTTAAAATAATATCTCAAAATAAAGAAAACAAATCTCTGTTAGTAAAATGTTTGCCATGTCTACCAAAAAATATGCAAATTTCAGTTAGCATTACCTCAACTTGCAATATTGTAAAACATTTAAAGGTATAGATACTAAATAAATGTTTAGAATTTTAAATTCTAAGAGAAAACATCAAACACTCTTAATCCAAATAAAAAAGGGGAAGGAGAAAAAATCTATTAAAGAAAATATTGGACTAGGCTCCATCGTCCGTTCATTTATTTTCCAAGAGACCTCAGACTTTAACCCAAACCACTTTAGATGATTTAATAACTGATTTTATTATAGATAGCATTCAGCCATTTTCAATTGTTGAAAATCCTTCATTTATAAAAATGATCAAAACATTAGCTCCACAAAAAATATAATTTCCCGACAGACAGTGGTTTTTATTGAAATCTAATATTATTTATAATCATTTAATCATATATTATATTATTTTACTAATGATACATAATAATTATTTATATTAATGATATATAATAATTATTTATATTAATGATATATAATAATTATTTATATTAATCATATATAATAATTATTTATATTAATCATATATTATATTAATATCTAAAAATCATTATTTTAGTTATATTTTGATAAATGTGATATCGAGTCAATAAATTTTTTCATTTAATGAATTTTCACAATACAATCCTAATTTAGGTTTATTCAAACCTTATCTAAGAGTATAATAAAAAATGTATCTGTGCATAGATACATTTTAAGTATCTTTATCAAGATAACTTTTTAGAAGTTGTATCTGTATCTAGATAAATTTTTAGACGATTTATCTGTATCTAGATCCATTTAAAAAGTATCTCTGGAAAACTCTATGAAAATATTATTATATACGCAAATATATACCTAGATTTCAGAATAAACTTGCTGGAAGATTTAAAGATGGTATGCAAATATATACCTAGATTTCGGAATGAACATTTTTGATAATAGAAAAGTGTATAATTAGTTTTACAATGTAAATCACAACAGTCTCTGAAAATTTAAAAACAATTATTAGGCGTAGAGAATTAGATATTCAAAATTTTATCTTGCAATCAAGGTACATCTGAGAAAGTTGCTTGTAGACTGAATTGAATTTGTCCCTGAATTATTAAATTTATTTACAGTGTCACAGGCCCATATTTTATTCAGCCAAACTATAATGTAGAAAAAGATGCACAAGCTTTGCTCCCTACCATTGAAAGTATACCCATATTTTACTTTATTTATTATACTAAATTTAATATTTTAAGTGAAAATTCTATGCAATCTACAGTATAAATTTTTACCAATTGATTTTAGTAATTTTAATGATTTTAGGCCCGTATTTAATTCAGCCAACCTAAAATGCAATAGAAGAAGATGCAGAGGTCATGCTCATTTCTGCTGAAAGTATAAAATTATTTTACTTTATTTATTATATTTAATTTAATTTTTTAAGTGCGAATTCAATTCAGCTTGCAAATGATAATAAATCAGGAGAAGAAGAAGCTATTGAAGTTTTTTAATCCTTTAAATAAACATAATTAATAAATCTATTTTAGATGATGGTGATTTTCCAATAGATATAGCAATGCTCTAATTGATTTACATCAATATAGTTTTTATATGTATTTAATATGCAATAGAGATATATCATATTATTATGTGTTAATATTTTATAATTGTATTATCATTGTGTTATTATAATATTATATATTATTCAGTGCAAATATAAATGATCAATCTGTTTATGCAATATATAAATACTTAAAATAAATCATTTATTAATATATATGGAAGGCTTTAACACTAAAAATAAAAAATTTAAAGCCTATTATTTTGAAAGGGACACTTCAATAATGTATGTAAAAGAGTTATTATTTAAAATATAAATAATTAAAAAAACACTTCATTTACTATGAATGAATTTTTATAAGAAAGAAAGATGTGTTTACCATGCTTTTAAATTAAAATTACAAAAAATTAGTATTTATATTGAAAATATATTAATACTATGTTTAGGATTTAAAAATGATTCATATTATATTATGCACATTAGGCAATGAAAATTTATTGTGAAAAAATTAATAACATATTTATTGCTCTAGATTAAATAATTTTATATAAATCATAATATATTTAAAAAATTAATATTGATTATTATATTTAATTAAATATATACCATACCAAAATAAAAAAAATAAATATTTTATTGATAATATGTAAAGAAGATAGAGCTTATCTAATGGCCATATATATTAATATAATAAACAAAAAATTAGCATTTATAAATTGACAATATATAAATACCATGTTAATAATATTGGGAAAAATTAACATATATTTATTAATATACTAAATTTTTACTATTAATAATAGATATAATATTTATGACTTTTTTAGTGGAGTAATATATTATGGGAACATTTTTTTATTTTTTGCTATTCTGGGTTTCGCTTAGTGGCTTCCACCACTTAAAATGGGCATATCCAGTGCGGTTGACCACTAAATAGCATTGCTCTAAATAGCATAAATTGAGTATGTTTTAAAACGTCTTCAAAATAACATATTCAAAAAATGGCCGCCATATCTGAAGCGATAAAAAATTAAAAGTGCAAGTAATATATTAGTTTTTTAAAAAGTTTTGTATACTGGTTTAAATTTTAGAAATTTTCTTAGGCTTAAATTTTGATATTGAAAATGATCATAATATAATTTATAAAGACGTATTAATTAAATATATTTAGAGTTTTCACTAAGAAGTTTTGAATACTGATTTGATATTGAACTTAATGATCATAATATAATTTATAAAGATGTATTAATTAAATATAGTTAGAGTTTTCACTAAGAAGTTTTGAATACTGACTTTGACTAAGAAGTTTTGTATACTGGTTTAAATTTTAGAAATTTTCTTAGAGGCTTAAATTTTGATATTGAACTTAATGATCATAATATAATTTATAAAGATGTATTAATTAAATATAGTTAGAGTTTTCACTCAAAAGTTTTGAATACTGACTTTGACTAAGAAGTTTTGTATACTGGTTTAAATTTTAGAAATTTTCTTCTTAAATTTGATATTGAACTTAATGATCATAATATAATTTATAAAGATGTATTAATTAAATATAGTTAGAGTTTTCACTAAGAAGTTTTGGATACTGATTTAAATTTTAGAAATTATCTTAAAGGCTTAAATTTAAAAAAGAGTGATTTAGTTGATTATTGATATTGAACTTGACAACACAAATCACACCATTAAATTGGATTAATTTTATTTTCAATTAATAAATGATTATATTTAATTAATTAAGATTCTAAAATAACTTAATAATATTAAATCAATTAAGCTTAAACTATCAATACTATATTTGACATTATGAGCAGGGTTGCCAGGTCAAAATTTTCAAATTGTGGGAGAAATTAGGTATTTTGTGGGAGAAATATAAAAATTGTGGGAGAAATTGCTCCGCAAAGGCTCGGCCTGCGGCCGGGATTTAGAATTGACTTAGTTATCCACTTATTATTTTTTATAAATATAAAATCTAATCGATTTTCCAAAATAAAATAGGTAATTATTTTTCAAAATAAAATAGCTAACTTTTTTCAAAATAAAATAGCCAACTATTTTTCAAAATAAAATAGCCAACTATTTTTCAAAATAAAATAGCCAACTATTTTTCAAAATAAAATAGCCAACTATTTTTCAAAATAAAATAGCCAACTATTTTTCAAAATAAAATAGCCAACTATTTTTCAAAATAAAATAGCCAACTATTTTTCAAAATAAAATAGCCAACTATTTTTCAAAATAAAATAGCCATCTATTTTTCAAAATAAAATATCCAACTATTTTTCAAAATAAAATAGGTAACTCTTTAAAATAAAATAGCCAACTATTTTTCAAAATAAAATAGGTAACTCTTTAAAATAAAATAGGTAACTATTTTCCAAAATAAAATACGCAACTATTTTTCAAAATAGGTAATTACTGTACGACACAAAATTTCTTAGAGTACCATCTTTATTATTAAAATAACATATTGATTTATTATAATATATTAATTTTGTTTAAAAATAATAACCAACGATCTTTTTTAAATACAAAAGAATGTAAACAAGATAAAATTTTATAAAAAAATTGTAATTTTACAATGTAAAAAAATAAATGTATAAATAAGATTTTATAAAAAAACAAACAATTTTAAATTTACAATGTAAAAAATATTTATAATCAGTGCGGGGAAGTTGTTCTACAGTATTTAGTTAATACAATGGGGGAAGGGAATATGATATTTT
Source organism: Gordionus sp. m RMFG-2023 (assembly GCF_954871325.1). Classification (NCBI taxonomy): domain Eukaryota; kingdom Metazoa; phylum Nematomorpha; class Gordioida; order Chordodea; family Parachordodidae; genus Gordionus; species Gordionus sp. m RMFG-2023. Next base: position 22,842,861 of record NC_088775.1, read on the forward strand.
GAGGTATCAAAAATTTTCAATGCATAAATCAGTACAGGGCATTATATCAACATCTATTGCAAAACAAAAATATTCTTCAAAAATAAGAAATAATATAGATGCAACTACAGTTGCGGAAATGGTAAATACCTACATGCAGTACAACATTCAGAGAGTTACTCAACATCTCAATGTTGGTTGAATCTTTCCCCATAATATTTAACGACTAATATAAATGAAAAGTATACTTTGTAGAACACAAAATGAGCAAGGCTATAAACAATGATTTAGGATATATATCCAGAAGGTCAATTCTTGACGATTTGAAAGATGTGCAAACATATGCAATTCTAACAGATGCATCTAATAAGGAGATATCAAAACATTTCTTTTAATCCTCCCATTTTTCAACAAAATTAATGTCATTTCAATAAAACTATTAAAAAATTTTTCTCCAGATATGAAATATCCAAAGACATAGCTAACCATATATAATGGTAAATACGGCAGATTTGGCATTACCAATGAATTGCATGGCAGCTTTCTGATCTGATAATTCCTCAGTGAATTTGGCAAAACCCAGAGTGTATTTACAGAATTGAGTCAGCATAATGTTGGTTGACAGGTTCCTCCTAATACGCGCCATCGTAGAATTTTAAAATTTTACAAACCTTTAAAAAATAAATAGATTATAAAAGCTGTCCTAATATTTTGAAAAAAATTTTCAAAAATAAATGGCAGAAGTATATTTAGGAATTTTACATATAGGAAATCTACTATATGCTGTTAATATGCAGTTGCAATCAGAAGAATATAATTTAATAAAGGTTCACTAAATTATGCTGCAGAAATACCAAAGTAAGAATATTATTACTATTATCGTAATTATTAATAAGATTTAATATGATGTCATGTTTAAGGAGATTGTAATGCTTCTTTATTTTTATGATTTGCCAAAATATTCAAAATATTAATTTTACAATGTAAAAAATAAATTTATTTGATTTTATGCAAATGTATAAATAAGATTTTATAAAATATAGAAAGTCAAATATTTATAGTTAATTATATTTTATTTGAGATTTAAATAATGGAACTAAACGTTTACCGTCGTTATTAAGATATTTATAAAATTCCTGGCATGACATTTTATAATTTTGTTTAACCATTAACTCGGCCTCTAATGTTGTTAAAGCAATTCGATTTCTCTCCTTTCTCCAGGCAGTCCTCATCAGGCTAAAAATGCGCTCCGATGAGGCATTAGAATGAGGTAAGGAGAAAACATACTCGCAAATTTTTTCCAAGCATGGGGATTTATCGTTATTACGAAAAAATTCCACCCATTTCTCCTCTGCTTTTAGACCATCTAACTTTAAGTATTCTGGCGAATCATAAAAAATGGAAAAAATTACAATCTCTTCAAACAAGGCTTCAATGTCTATCGGTAATTTTAATATATTTATTAAATTACAGAAACCATCAAATGATGGTTTCTGTTCCAAGGTCATAATATTTATACACTTGTAAATAGAGTTATTAAAATCAAATTTTGATTGTAAATATTCCAAAATTGTCTTAATAAAAATATTTGCTTCATTTAAAAATACGTTAATTATAGTTATATTTGAACATTTTAATATGATATTTTTAGCAATAGCGCCATAAAATTTATTATCTATTTTTAACTGTAGAGATGAACAGAGCTGTAGCATAATTTTGTGAATCTTTATCAATAAAGAATCTTCTGATTGCAACTGAATATTAACTACATGAAGTAGATTTCCTACATGTGAAACTAATCCTAAATATGCTTCTGACATTTCATCTTCGAAAAAATTTTTCAAAATTTTGGACAGCTTTTAAAATCTTTATTTAAGAAGTATTTCTTTAAGGGTTCGTAAAATTTTAAAATTCTCTCGATGGCAGGTATTAATGATAACCACCTGATAGGTACATATCGCAACAACTCACACCATTCCAAATCAGACCACTCCACTAATTCTTTTAATTCAGTGACTCTTTTAGTTGATGAACTAAATTCGTTAAAACATTTCATCACAATTATTTCGACATCTACAGATAGTGCATTCATTGCCTTCTTGCAAGAATTATGCAGTATATGGCATATACAGCCAATTGGTATTAATTCATTATTGTGCTGCCTCAATTCGGTAAATACACTTTGATTTTTGCCAAAATTAACAGAGGCATTATCAGCGCAGAAAGCTGACATGCAACTCATTGATAACCCTGAATCAGCTATATTTAGCATTATGTGGTTAGCTATATCGTTGGATTTTTCACTATCGGATGAAAAAAATTTCAATAGTTTTATAGAAATGCCCTTATTCTTGTTGAAATAGCGAAGGATCAGGGGAAATGTTTTAATATTTCCCTTATTTGATGCGTCTGTTAAAATAGCATATGGATGCCCTTCTTTCAAATCGTCTAGAATTGACCTCTTGGATTCAGGTCCTAACACATTTGTGATAGCCTTGCTCATTTTTGTCCTACCACAAGTAAAGTTAGCACTTATTTTGGAGTCGTTAAATATTATGGGGAAGAGATTCGACCCACATTGTGATGACAGATAGCTCTGTGAATGTTGAACTACATGATATGAATATACAGTTTCCGCAATTGTAGTTGCATCTGTATTATTTATTATTTTTGGAGAATATTTTTGTATTGCAATAGACGTTGATAGACTCCCTTGTACTGACTTATGCTTTGACGATTTTTGGTGTCGCAAAATATCATATTCCCCCCCCCATTGTAGTAACTAAATAGTGTATATTCTACATTTAGCATGGCTACCTGTAAGCCTCATCAACCAAACATATTTTTGCTCCCATATCTTGTTATATTTACATATATATTTTCTTCTTTTATTGACTTTCTCGGATTCTATAATATATAAAATATAAAAAGATAATCAATTTTGTTAGGATATTTAAAGCAAAATTAATTATCAAAGTGCTATTTTATTAAAAAAATGATTTATATGAACTAAAAACATATCCTAATTTTATATGCTTATTTTCAAAAATTATAAGAAATAAATACTATTTTCAGAAAGATCTCCAGTTTCATTCGAATCGGATATAGACGGCGAATATTTTGGAGACATACGTTTTAAAGCTTTTATTCCTATATAATTATTTTCAAATGTAAATTAAGAATATTTGTCATTAATTTTAATACGATAGTTAAAAATATAGAATGCGCATAATTTTAAAAATTATTTCCTTACTAAATAAATTATTAATATTTGAATGCAAGTGGAACTTATCTAAGAAAATAAAAATAAAAAAAAATTTCCTAAATATTATACATATTTTATATTTTTATTTATATATACCATGATAGTTATCTTCTAGGTGAGATTTAGATTGTTTTGAGGTTAAAGCACTAGTTTCCAATACTGATGTTGTTTTTTGGACAATAAAATGTTATAATTAAATATATAAAAAGAAAAATTATTTTCAATATAAACTATTTATGTACTATTATATATTTATAATTATACATACTATATACATTAATTATACATACCACGAACACGATCACGAAGATGCTTAAGTTCCACCACCTCAGGAATCACTGGCACTGATTCCTTGAAGAAATTCTTAATTGATTTTTGTTTCATACCAGTTGAGGTTGTTGAGGTGCCAATACCAAATATGATGTTGCTTTTTGGACAATAAAACATATATATTTTAATTAAATATATAAAAATAAAAATTATTTTCAAAAATGCTTTTGTACTATTATTTATACACAGCTTATCGTCGATCTAGAATTGGGAATGGATTGGATGGATGGAGATTAGCGGAAAAATAAAATAAAAGAACTAGACATATTTTTCGAATAAATATTTAAAATTTATTTTAAAAATAATCAAATACTGTCTCTCAAAATTATTATTTATATATTAAAAACATTAAAATGCTAAAAAAAATTGTGGGAGAAATTAAAAAATTGTGGGAGATTTCTAATTGTGGGAGTTTTGTGGGAGTGAGATGTATGTGGGTAAACTAAAAAATTGTGGGAGACTCCCACTGATGGGGGGAGGCATGGCAACCCTGATTATGAGTGATCTTGATATTCCATTTTTACAATTGTTAACAGTAACAATATAATTTATATGTATTACTCTAATAATTATAATAGCACTGATTTAATATAGATTTATATATTCTTAATAAATTTTTAAAAATAATTCAAATATTTATAGATGATAGCCACTGTTGCCAATAATTTGGAATGTTACCTTAAGATTCAAAATATTAAATTTGAAGTAATATTGTTTTATATATTTTTTTACCTTTAAGAAAACTCAAAAAGGAAATCATTTAATAATTTATTTAGGGTACGAGTACCTTATAAAAAGTGCCAACAAAAAATTTATACACTTAAGTTGTCGTGATAATTGTTCTGGTAGAGCTAAGCTCTCATTAAAGGACATAATAATCACGATAGAACACACAGCGAAGTGTAAATGTAATAAAATAAATATTTAAGATATTTAAACATCTTTATTTTAAATAAGATAACACCCATCTTAGTCTTCCATCAACACTGATATCTTAAGTAAATAAAAATTTTAAAAATTCTTAATTTGACAATTTTCTACAATCTAGTTTTATCCAATGGTATTCCACATTTGGAACCACAAGTTTCTCCCATAGTGCCTGATATCTCAAGTAACTAAAAATTTTAAAAATTCTTAATTTGACAATTTTCTTTATAATCTAGTTTCATCTAATGGTATTCCACATTTGGAACCACAAGTTTCTCCCATAGTGCCTGACACAAATCTAGATTCCCCTCTTGACATAGCACAAGCCTTATTAGACTTAAATTCAAATATTTATGGTAAAAATAATTATAATAAATTGCATTAATATTATTTTTAATTAACTAGAGGCTCGTTTTGTCAAAAGCCAAAAGGGGAAAATGTTACTCTTCTTTCAGAACTATCTATATAGATTTCACTGTCAAAATAGGGACATTATAAAATATCGTTGTAGAGTAGCTGATTGTCATGCTAAATGCATATTTGATGGTGCTTATATTGCTTTGAGTATACATGATCAGCCTTTTGAAATAGGGACATTCGAGATGCTTAAAACTAAAGAAGCACTCGAAAACATTGTAGCTTAGAATCTCTTTGAGACACGCTTAAACATTTATCAACAAACTATGGATAAGAGATGTTTGGAGGATCCAGAAATAGAAAACTATTCTGAGGCGATACCATCATTTATATCTTTGAGGAGTCACATAGACAGACTCCTTATGAAATATCGGCCCCCTATGCCTCATTCGATTTTGGATATTGAGTTATCAGCAGAATATGCTATGACAACTCGCAATGAACGTTTTCTAATCCACGGAACAGGTAACTTATACGTTTTTGGTACTGATTCCATGTTGCGTTTGACCGAGGGTTCTAACATGATCTACATGGATGAAATTTTCATGTAGCTCCTTCCTTATTTTATCAACTTTATACCTTGCATGTTATGTATGAAGGTGTTATGATACCTATCATTCACGCTCTCCTTCCGGATAAGACAAAAGAAACATATATCCGGCTTTTTCAAATTATTACTAATTTTTGCGCCGAAAGCCAGATAACCTTTAATCCTCGATTTGGCCAAACAGACTTTAAGGCAGCTGCTATATCAGCTCTCAAGTTTGTATTTCCTAGCATGATTATAAAGGGTTAAATTTATGATTTATATTCTAATATAATTTTGTATAGGATGTTTTTTCCATTATTCGCAAGCGTTATGGCGAAGATGTCAATCTTTAGGGTTGGTAAGCTTGTATCTGAACCACTCCAATGTTCACAAAGTTGTTAGGCGCATGACAACTTTGCCTTTTTGTAAGGAGGAAGATATATCTAGGGTAAGGCAAAATTGTTATATTATGGCGTCTGAAAATCCCATGCTCATGGATTTTATGGAGTATATGGATACGACATGGCTAGGACTTAATGCCATATTTCCTCATAATCATCTAGAGGGGTTTCATCATGCCTTAAAGAGAAAAACGGCACACGCTCACCCAAATGTTTATATTCTTATAAAAACTTTAATAGGTCATCAACATTCTAACGACCTCAAAATTATCCAGATCAATAATGGATCTAGAGTGCGGCGAAGAAATAGAAAATATGAAAGAATCGATGAGCATATTACAAATTTAACACAAATATATGAAAGAACTTCTGATATTACAGAATTTTTAGATAAAATATCTTTTTTAGTAAATTTTAAATATTAAAACTATCAATAAATATCCGTTTTTAATTTTATTATAGTTTTATTTTATAATAATAAATTTGTAAATGTTGATTTTTTTTATATACATGCACAAATAAAATATATTATCAAAAAATAAAAGATTTATTAGTGAATTTTTTTAAAAATGTTTTTGCTAGGTTTAAGACAATAAGTTACGAAGATAACAATAACTTAGAAATTTATTAAAGAAGTTAAATAATTTCACACTCGATATTTTAACATTTGCCATTATAATTTGTATAAAAGCAACTTTCAACTAATCCTGGTACATATAATGCTCTATTGGTAATATTTTTATTTATTGAAATATATTTTAACAAAATAAATAAAAACTATATAATATATTTAACAGACTTAATCAAATATCATGAATATATGTTTTATTAACTAGATGCCCTTAACCATATTTTGTATATTAATTATTATTTTTTTATATTAACATTATTTAAATCAGATTAATCTAAGGTATAATGATATCTATTTGGTCACTCTAAATAATATTAATTTTTAAATAATTTAATAGGGTTGGACCTTCAGTTAATTTAATATGGAATTATAAACAAAACATCTTAAAAAATTAGTCCACTGAATGATTGAGATTAGGGCTTTTAGATTTATTATCAACCCCATTAGAGAGAAATCTAATGATGAAGATTGTATCAAAACAAGGATCTATTGAACCATTGAAAGAAAGTTTTTATCATAAAATTTTAAATAGGCACTATCACTTTTTTAAAAGTATTAGTAAAATCGGATGATAGTAATTTTATAAATTTTAATTAATGTAAATTTATTTTACTTCTTTTTCCGGTATTAATTTTAATTTTTCTTTTACTTTTCTCTTTGCAATTTTTTTTAAAACACAAAATATTTTGTAGCAAGGGGAAAAAATGAATGAAAACAACTATATTATTTATATTTTATTTTTTCTTTACTTTATATATATTTCTACAAACAATAAAATAATAATCAAATTTTTATTGCGAAAAAAAACTAACAAAATATTATTGATACAAATAGTTATCGCTCTAAAACAATTAAACAAAAAAAAATCGATAAAAGTATCGCTCTACAAAAAAAATAATTAACAAAAAAATAGATAAAAATAGTTATCGCTCTACAAACAAAAATATAAACTATATCATGAGTAAGAATATTTTTCTTTTTTAAAAGCTATAATTAATGTTCAATAATTGTAATTATAAATTTATTAAGATTATCAGAGTTGTATAAAAAGTATCTGTATCTATATACTACTTCAGAGGTATCTGTATCTGTTTATAGATAAATTTTGATATACTTTTATTTAACTTTTTATTTATCTAAAATATAAAAATAAGTGCTAATTTTACCTCATATGTATGAGCATATTATTTAAATAAATATATATTATAAAAATATTAAGACTAATATAATAAAAAAATATATATAATATTAAAACTTATTTATAAAAAAATATATATTATTTTTTTCCCATTTATATCTATAGATATCAGTTTAAGATTGTGAAGGATATTTTTATCATGCAAGGGAATTTATAAATCTTCGCTTAGCCATGACACCTAATAATTATAAACAATACCATTGGTGCACCAAATTATTTTAAGCAATTAATTTAGAATTTTGTAAAATAATTTTATGATATTCCGCTAACTTTTAATAAATAAATTAAAAATATTTTTAAATTTTAAATCTATTTTTTATTTCGATTGAAAAAAAATTATTAAAAAAATTGAAATCTAGCAATAACTATTATAATTAAGCACATTTTACTCAAAAACAAAGATGAATTCTACTTAATTTTATATTTTAATTTAATTTTATTATGGTTTTACTAATAAATAAAAATTAAAAATAATTTTCGATTGCTTCCCTAGTAGTAAACTTGATATACACCTAAATTATAATAACATCATATCAGTGGCGTAGCTAGGAATTTTCCTTAGAGGGGGTCCATACATATAGCTGGGGGGCTTCGCCTCCCAGATCCCCTTTAACGGGCCTTCGGCCCTTTTATCAAGGCCTTCGGCCGGGTTTATCTTACAAATAACCATATCTTCGTTAATATATAATAAATATATTTATTAAATACATCAATAATATGTTATTATAATTTAGTAGATTATTCTCAATGACTTTATAATAATACTATCCAGAATAATTTCAATAGTAATATAATATACTTCCACAAACATCAAAACCAGAAAAATATAATTGATATAAAATCACTTTTAAGTCTTTTGAACGTATAATCTAAAAATAATCTCCAAACTCGAAAACCACCCCCGTAGCTACGCCACTGCATCATATATGTAATATGTAGGTAAATTATATATGGTATATTTATTTATTATACATGTAATATACATATAAATAATATTTAAATATATTTACTTAACATATATATATTTAATTTTACTGTATATCGATATTATTTAAGATAATATGTACCTAAATTATAATAAGATCATATTTATAATATGTAGGTAAATTATATATGGTATATGAATTTATTATACTTGTAATATACATATAAATAATATTTGAATATATTTAATATTTTAAAATATTTATTTAACACATATATATATATATTTAATTTCACTTATATCGGTATTATTTAACTAACATATTGATTATATATTATAATAACATCATATTTATAATATGTAGGTAAATTATATATGGTATATGAATTTATTATACTTGTAATATACATATAAATAATATTTAAATATATTTAATATTTTAAAATATTTATTTAACATATATATATATATATATTTAATTTCACTTATATCGGTATTATTTAACTAACATATTGATTATATATTATAATAACATTATATTTATAATATGTAGGTAAATTATATATGGTATATTTATTAATTATATATGTATGTAATATTTAAGTTTATATTTAATATTTTATTATATTTATTTAATATAATATATATGTAATATTTATTACACATGTATATATTTTTTATCTATTAATCTTTCTAAACAAATATTTATAATATATGTTATTTATTATTTAAATTTTCTAGTGGTAACATAAAATGAGTATGTTTATGCTATTTTGATTAATGCGATTTAGACCTGAATCCATCCAGTGCAGTGAATTTGTATCCACTGTTTGGTAGTAAAATTTGCCCTACTATCAAGGCCCATTTAATTAAAGAAGGATGATGGTATCTGATCTACAAATTGACAGTAATTTACCCTACTGTCAAGGCCCGACAGTAATTTACATTGGTTAGAAAAATAAATAGTGTGCTTATTTGAGTATTTGTTTCAATAGATTAGTGAATTTTTGAATGATTATATAAATCCATAATTGTAACAAAATATTTGATGATAAATCTAGAAATAAAATTAATGAATGATTATGAAAAATTTAATTAGTTATTTTGTGAAAATTATGTGATGTATCATTGCACCTAATCATTAATAGTTTATCATATTAAAAACACAAAATTAAGTGGCTTCCACACCACCCAAAAGGAGGCATATCCAGTGCAGTGAATTTGCATCCACTGTTTGGCAGTAAAATTTACCCTATTGTCAGGGCCCATTTAATTAAAATACGAATGGCATGCTATTTTGACTTCTCCCTTAACACTCAATCCTAATTGCTATGTATACTTAATAAATTAAGACTGGGTTTTGACCCAATAGCAATTATTTTTGCTAATAATCTTCTAAATAGCCAATTGCAATGGGTGGAATACCACCATATAGTTTTTGTGGCACATCAAGTTGACCCCATGTTTCATTCAAATCTATGTTAGGAGGTCTTTGTTTAAAAGAGTATTTATGAAGTTAAGTGCATTTAAATGATTTTTTGTGATAAGAGAAGGTTTTATATGAAATTATGTATATTTAATAGTTCCTCATCACTTAATTATATAAAATACCATGATATATTTTTTAAAAATCATCTTTATTATTATTCTAAAACTGGAGATAGAATAAATATCCAAATTTTATTTTTATTATTTTAATAAATACTTCTTTAAATCTAAAAATTTTATATAATAAGAATTACTATTTATTTTAAAAATTTAAATATATTTTAATGTAATGAATAAAAATTATATTCTTTTTAATTTTTTTGTTTTTTGAACCAGTAATATAAGGATCTTTATATAAAACCATACAATCAGTTAAAAAACACTCTTAATTCCATTTACATAATACTTGAAAATGTTTTAAAGAATCCGAATAATATATTTTTATCATTAAGAAAAAAAAGGGAGATAGAATAATCTAATACTAGCTATAATTTATTTATTAGTTAATATCTAAGATTTTTATATGTAAATAGATTAATATATTCTTTAATAAACAATCAATCAAAAAAAATTATTTTTGGCAAAAATGGGGATAGAATAATCTCTAACTCAGGTGACAAAATTTTTAATGAGGGATGCCAGGTATAATATATTTACTAATGTGCCTGGGTCAGGACATTGTTTTAAAAAAACTAAAAATTTAAATTTAGCCTATTAAACTGTTTTTAATTAACTTTAAAATATATTGCATTTTCTTTCTTTTAATTATAATAAATGTCAGTTGCAAACAAAGTGATTACCTAAATACACTTTATTGTTTATTTATTCATTTAAAACAATAAATTAAATTTTTGGATTTGGACTTGGGCAAAATTTTTGAAACTTATGATGAGCTTGGGTTTGAATATTTTATTAAATATGGACTGGGCCTGCAAATTATTTTTATTGCTGACCTGGGCTGGAGGCTGATGAAAATCAAGTCCCGTGAAGGTCTTTAATTTCAATAACTGAATTATTTAATTTTCCATCTGACTTTATTTAAACTTAAAGAAATAATCAAACCACAAGATGCCTTATTTAAATCATTTGAAAAAATTCCTGAAAATTGATGGATTCAAGAAATTGTTGTACACAAAGAAATAAAGAAAGCCATTGTGAAGTGTATATATGGAGGAAATAGTAATCCATTTTTATTTTAGCATAAATAACAAAAAAAATAATGCCTGTTGTGACCTTTCCTTTTACATATATTTTAGGGATTTTTTAAGAACCTTTATCAAAAATATAAGTTACTAGCAGATAACCTATCAAGAATGAGGGGGAATCAGATTTTCTTTTTTATTCAATGATGGATGAATGATAAATTTTACCTTTATTTGATGATGAATAAATCATAAATTTTCCTATCTTATGAGATGTGATTCAGAAATTTATATATTTAGATGAGGAGTTATTCTAAAATTTTCCATTATTTTTTATAAATTATGTTTATGAAGTATATGGTTAGCATTTTAATTTATGTGCACAATAAAAAAATCTTTTAAACTAAATTTTTATTCATTTGTATTTGTAATTTATATTCTTGCAAGATGAGTTTTGTGTAAAAATAGGAAAATTTATTATTCACCCATCATTAAATAAATAAGAAAATTCTGATTCGCCGTCATTCTTGACGGGCTCTCAGCTAGTATATATGTATTAATATATATAAGGAGTGTCACAGTCACAGTGGTGGTACTTATCAAATTTGTATTTTGTTTATTTTCATTTGGACAAATTTATTTATAATATATATTTTAAAAAACGTGAATTTTGAAAAGCATCTGTGGCTTAATCAGCAAGAGCGTCGCTTACCAATCCTATGACTTTGAGTTTGAATCCCAGGAAATATCATTTTTTTTACTTGGTGGTTCCATCCTGGTGGGGGTTATTTATAGGAGGCCGGACTCGACCACGTGATTCCGTTATACGGATCTTATTATATTTAATAAATTTTGGTCGCTTATTAGCAAATTATGTTGTTATTTAGAAAATTGCTATACGTTGATTTGGTAGTATCTATACTTAACCTAATCCTTACAGGTTAAATGTTCATATTTCAAAAGTATAATTTTAAACTAATTTTATTTAGATAAATAAAATCTCAAAACCTGGAGAACATTGTACAAGGAGTGCACAATTTGTTGTTTATTACATGTGACAGGTTTTCACTTAAAAATCTCTTATAATATAACCTCCCACCAAAGCCTCCCCACATTGTTTGTCACTTTTATTTTATACTTTTGGTACTAAAAAAACTGAAAGAGTGTTATTATATGTTTTTGTTTTCCACTCAAAACAGTATTATTCTTTATTTTGTTTACCCTATGATATATATATCATTGGTTTTACCCGAATTATAAATTATAGACAAAGCTTGTTTTTATATTTTTGGTCCTAGCCAGTTTCAAGGATGGCCAATACATGAAAAATCTCATAAAAATACGTCGATGGATTTTTGTTTGTTGGTGAATCTTTGTATAAAGAACCTCTAAAAAATTATACGGGGAATATTAAATAATTTATGAATTTATTTCTTTTTGTCAAATTAAATATATCATGATCGTTTTTGGAATACGATTACAATTTTAGTTTCAATAATTCTCGATTTATTTGCATGAAATCCTGTTTGTACGAGGACAAAAATGCCCTCTAAGTCCTGTCCCCCAGTTCCATTCACCGACATTCCAGACCATCAAAAGCCGTCGACCCCTCCCCTTCCCCGATGGTTGAATAGTTAACGATCGTGACTCCAACCATTTTACAATCTAATAAATATTTGCAATTATATCTTTGTTACAACCTTTAAAAAAATTGAAATTGGGACAAGCAAAACTTGGGATGAGCATTAACTAAATTCCGATTGGGCCTGAAAATGTTGTCATTTGCAGACCTCTGATGGTAAATGCATGGGAAAATAAAAGTAGCAGATGCATATCATTTATAAATGGATTCTTTGGAAGTGGTAAATCCATTATTCTTTGCTGTTTCCGATGTCATCTTAACTAGAGGTCTGCAATGGGAAAGTTTTGGTGCACCTGTCTGCGTAAAAAATCTCGTTTAACTTGCCTGTCCAATGTTTAAAAATTGTTATATTGGTTGATTTGGTTATGTATTAAACTTATAAATTAAAAAATAATAATATCTAATAATTGAAGTCAGTTGCTCATCTTGACTGAAACATATTTCAAATTCACCTACCCATTGTTTTAAGATTATTTTTTAACCCTCCCACTCACCAACCCAATATCTTTCAGTTTATCCACAGAATAGGTGGGTTTAAGTTGGGAAAAACCTTCTAGTAAGAATAAATTTTTTAGGTTTTAAATTGCAGATGAATGTATAAAAATTCATTTAGGAATATTTTTTAATTGAGCTTATAAATACAATGTTTACAGATTTTATAAAATTAATATAATAAAAATTCATATGTTCCAATTATATATATTTATATTAAAGATAATAATTATATCCGAGACTTGTAGGTACCATTTGCACAGCCTGCCTTGGATTTTTTTTAAATATATTATATTCAGAGTTGTTAAGGAGCGGCGCTCCTAGAGCGCCGCTACATTTTCTCAAAAACCTGGAGCGCCCCTCCTTTTTAAAAATGAGGAGCGGGAGTAGCTTCTTTTAAGGTTGGAGCGGAAGAGCGCCGCTCCACCGCTCCTGATAATAATATCATTGCAGCGATTGTCCATCCTGCATTCAGATTGAATTGGGAATGGATAAAAAATCCAAAAAATAGGGAACTAAAAGGCAGATTAATTAATTTTTTAAGGAAACAAATACCCGACGGAAAAAGAGCTACTACTAGTTCACGGGAACCTTGCAATGATTTGGAAGATTTCTTTGGATTCCATGAAATTGATCACCATGAAGATAATATATTGGATAAATATTTTTTAAATAATGATAGCAAAATTACTATTTTTGAACAATTCCCTGAATTAAAAAATATTTATATAAAATACAATACCCCGCGTCCCTCTAGTGCTCCTGTGGAGCGCCTATTTAGTATTACAAAACAGGTCTTAGGGGAGAGGCGTGGTGGTTTGTTAGATTCTAATTTAGAAAATTTATTACTTTTAAAAGCTAATAAAAGATTATAGATATTTTGATATATCATATAATATAAATAAAACGTTTTGATAAAAAAATATGATTTTGTTTCGTGTACCTTCTAAAAAAAATGAAAATCAAAGGAGCGGTTATGGAGCGGCACTCCATTAGTTGGAGCGGGAGCGCTCCTTTTAATATGTAGTAGCGGGAGCTCGCTACTTTTAAAAAGGAGCGTTAACAACTCTGATTATATTTATTTTCAATTTTTATAGATAATAATGGCTATGCAAAATATATAGCCCGACCCGGACATCTTTAAGATTTTTAGGCCCAACTCGGGTATATTTAAAAAAAATATGGCCTAACCCCGGTACCTGTATCAAAATATATTTTCTTATAATAAAGATCATCTTAAAGAATAGATCCATATAATGAGAAGATACATACTATTCAAAACTTTATGGATAACAATTTACCAAGGAGTGCTTTGTGGCTCCCATTGTTAATAAAGAAAAACCCTTAAAAAAGGATTCATTTTCCACAATCTAATAAATATTTGCATTTTATATGATTACTAGGTGATAGCCCACAAGAATGACAAGGAATTAGTATTTCTCAAATCAGAAATAAGCCTATATGAGGTGTGAATCAGAAATTTACCTTATTTTGATGAGTTAATCCCAAAATTTTCATTATTCTTATATGTAAATGAATATATATACTTATTGCATTCAATATAAACAAATATTTGAAACATGTTTGAATATACTTTTCTAAATTTTATTAATTTCCTTATTTTCACAATTCTTATTATTTATGTACTCAATAAAAAATTTAATCTTGCTATATGAGGGTTTTGTATATTGTTAGCATGGTAGCAGATTTTGGATTTATTAGGAAAGAATCTTTTAAAATTGATTGAAAACCGATTATGCTAGGGAAGAGCTTCACAGAATGTTCATCATCAAGATTGTCGTAACACTTGTTAATGTAACGTTGTTAATTATAAATCTTCTTGATAAATAGTTTATTCATAATATATGATATGCAATTATAATCTTGTTGAATATATATGTATACATAATCTTGTTGAATATATATATATATATATATATAATAGTTCCGCGATACATAATAGAAAACATAAAACATTATTGATAGATTTGACTTAACTCCCAATCTTCAAGTCAGTTACAACACCTTCCCCTTTTACTAATCCCATCATTACCATTAAACAAAGATAAAACATCATGACTAATTCATCCAACATCCATATGCCCATTCAAATCATCCATCTGTCCTTGAACCAATTCATCGACATCATAGCACGTCATCATTCCAGCTTGAATAGTCATACCAAACATCATTTAATCATCACCTTTTCTTTCTTTCATTCTTATCCCATAAACTCTTAATCCTATCATCCCCATTTGACCATTCATCATATCATTTGCCCATAAAATTGTTATCTATATCCATCCATTTAATCATTCATTTCATACATTGACCATTTAAATATCATTGTTCTCTACATCTATCCATTTGACCATTCATCATCCATTTGTTCTTTACATCTATCCCTTTGACCATTCATCATCCATTTGTTCTTTACATCTATCCCTTGACCATTCATCTTCCATTTGTTCTTTACATCTATCCCTTTGACCATTCATCTTTCATTTGTTCTCTACATCTATCCATTTGTCCATTCATCATCCATTTGTATCATTCTCATTGTATCATTCCTCTTTCTAGTGTTGTTAAATAGTCGAGTTCTCCAGACTTCGACTCCGAGTCGAGTTTTGAGTCGATTAGTCGACTCATTTTTACAACTCGAGTTCTGAACTAACTCAAGTCGCGACTCGAGTTATGAACTTGAGTGAAGACTCGAGTTATGAATTTGAGTCGTGAACTCAACAGGTTAACTTAAATTTTATGAAACTCGATTACTTATATTAGTGTTGTTAATTGTTGGTTGTTTAATACCCAGACCTGGCATTAGGCTCTAAAATTGACTAAACCAGCTATGGCATGAACCCCGAGCACGGACACATATATTTTAATATTTCTTATTGAACTTATTAAAGTATATAAATATATGGTTATTAGAGGTATCAATCGATAGATAATTTAAAAAACCTATTGAAGAGGCAACAAGCCAAGCGCTCCCTCTTGATAATACTATATTTAATTGCGTCATTCAATACTATATTTCGATATAACCCTTCACTAGAAAGATTAAAAATCACTTAAACTTCAAATATGAGGTCTATTTTATCCCTAATACAAAATTAATAAAAATTTGTAGACTTAAATAAAAAATTAAATTTGTAGGCAAAATTGTCCTAAAAATATCTTAAATATGCTGAATTAAAAATTCCTATATTTTACCACAAAAAAAATTAAATTTGTAGGTAAAATTCTCCTAAAAATATCTTAAATAAAAATTTGTAGAAAAACAAAATTATAAAAAAAAATAACATTAAAAAAAAAATATATACCTTACAAATAAAAAAAATTTCTTTAAAAGAAATAAATATTGTTAATGGTGAAAAAAACAAGAAAATTTTACTTTTTTATAACTTTTTAAAATAGCCCAAAATTTATTTTAAAAAAGATAGATTTATTTTGGGAGAAAGAAACAAGGGGAGGGATTGGTTTTTATTTTCTAAAATATTAATTTTAAAAAATATACAAAGAATTGGTGGTGCCAGCTAGGCTCTAAATTCATTCAAAATTAAAATAAGAAACATAATAATAATATGTGTATTGTGATTTGATTTGTGACTAATAAATTGAATTTATTTAAATGTATTATCTTCCTTTAATCTTTTTTTTAATTGTAGAATTTTTAGATTAGGAATTCTTTATTTCCAAACAAAGGATATTAATTTTTGGAATTTCGATTAAGTTCATGTTAACAAAATTTCCGTTAAATAGAGTTTAAAATTCCTGAACCCCAACCGCCTTGGCTGTAACGCCGTGGTTCCCTCCATTTGCATCGACTGTGGCCATCCTATCGAATCGAAAGCTTACCATCTGTTGCACTGCAAGTTCTCCCATGGACGACAACCGCGTCATAAATCTATTAACAACATCCTCCTAGCTGCTCTTAAAAAAGTTAATATTCCATCCACCCTCGAACCAGTGGGCCTCTCAAATGAAAACGCCATACGCCCCGATGGCATATCTCTCATTCTCTGGACTAATGGTCTCCCCCTAGCTTGGGACTATACCTGTGTCGATTTTGCTGCCAAGTTCAACCTCTCATTTTCTGCCATAGAAAAAGGCCGAAATCCTAAAAAAAAACAAATATGCTTGCCTCACTAATACCGTGTTTATCCTAATCGTTACCAATACCCTAGGCATGTTCGGAAGTGATGCTCTCAATTTCATCAAAACTATTGGAAAAAAATGAGGCAGATCTCAGGGGACCCAGGATTTTACCTTCGCCAGCAGATTAACATTTCCCTGGAAATCTGCCGGTCCAATTTTTTAAGCATTCACTCTTCTCTATGGTGATTTGTACCCTTTTTTTTTTAAATTTTTTTTTTTTTATCTCATTTCTCTTTTATACATAGAAATTTTTTAAATTCATTTTTAATATATTATTAGTTTTTTTTATATATATATTTTTAATTATAATTCGTAAAAAATTTGTGAAATTTGTTATTTAAATAAAGTATCTCATCCATAAAAAAAAAATTGGCAATCTAGCAGATATTTTTTTCTTATTATTGTTAAAAATAAAATGTTAAGATCTAAACATGCCCATTAAGAGAAATACGATGTTCAAACATTTTATACGAGTAACCATATTTATTTTTTATCCCCGAAGTCAAACTTATATACACCATATTTAGGTAGAACTAGACTTATTTGATACCAATCCATCATATTATTTTGTGCCTATAATAATCCTAACCTACGTAGTAATTGCCATAGAGAGGTCTAATTATTCAATAGTTCTAATTAGCTATCGATTGATGCCTTTAATAATCATATATTTATATACCTTAATAAGGTCAAGGAAAAACAACTTAAAATATATTGGTTGTGCTTGTGGTTTGTGCTCATCGCTAGTTTAGTCGATTTTTAGACTTAAGCCACGTATCTGGGTTTTACACAATTAACCAATAAATAACACTTATATAAGCAATTGAGTTTCATAAAATATAATAAACTATTTATTGAGTTTACGACTCAAGTCGAGTCGCGACTTTAGTTCATGACTCAAGTTCATAACTCGAGTCGTAAAAATGAGTTGATTTTTTTGACTAAAAACTCAACTTAAGTCGTAGTTAAGCCGACTCGGCTGAGTCGTTTAATAACACTACCTCTTGCAATTGACCATTCCATCTTACCCCATTTCAACCTTCCCAATCACATTTCATTTGACACATCTACTATCTAATTATTTTCTTATATCATTGCCCATCTTGCCACATTTTCAACCTTCTCTATCATATTTCATTTGTATCATTCTCATTACTCATCATCCATTTACCAATTGACAATCTTCTTCCATCTATCCATTTGCCCATCTTGCCCCATTTTCACTATCTCTACTAATATTTCATTTTGTCCCATTTCACCATTATTAATTCCATCTCATTTGACGCTTTGATTCACCCCCATCCATCTGACAGCAGAATACATCTCTAAACTATTCATTTTTTCTTTAAAATTTTTTTTAAAACAAAACAACATTTTTACAATACCAATATCAATTATTTTATACATATAACATTGCTTTCAAAAATTCTAGATAAATATATAATCATTTACCTGCTACATTCATTCCAAAAAAATATTTAAAAACACCATATTCTAATCGGTTACCACCAAATAAATTGTCTAAGAATATATATATATTTTCAATCACTCATTAACATTAAATATATATTATCTTCCTTTTTTTTACATTACACATATTAGTATTATATTATATTTACAAGCATACATTCCTTCCATTTTCCCTCATTACCATCAACATCTACATAAGACAATTTAATTAACAAAAATTACAAAAAAAAAACAATCGAACAAATATCAATACAATTAATTTTCATCAATAATTCAAATTACAACTGTTCCAAAACCTCCAATTTCAATCAAAAATAAACTAAAATTACAATTAAACCCATCCACATAAAATAAACTAAAATTACATATAAACCCATCCACATATACTATACCCACATTATTAATACCATCCAATATAATAATCCACATTTAACATATCAAAATTACAAAACATAATTCTCTCTATACAATTATTAACTTTAAAATACAACTAAATTTAACCCCTACAAATCATTTATCTTTTAACTAACATCAAATATTATCCTTTACTAATTTCAACATTATTTCCATTTAAATATATACCATTACCATATTATAATTATGAAAACAACATATCATTTATAAAATTTACTCATTTATTCAAATTAACTCAAAATCAACCTTCAAAAATTCCTTCCAAATGTCGTAACACTTGGCTAACGTTGTTAATTATATTGATAAATCGTTTATTCGTAATATATGATATGCAATTATAATCTTGTTGAATATATCATATCATATTATACACTGGGAAGACATCCCACATTAAGTGGGCGCTCCACCACCCCATAGAGGGTGTCTCCAGTGCAGTGAATTTGCATTCACTGTTTGGCAGTAATAATTTACCCTACTGTCAGGGCCCGTTTAATTTAAGAGGAATTACGGTACCTCTCGTGAATAAGCAAAGTTCCATTAAATTGACAGTAATTTACCCTACTGTCAGAGCCCGTTTAATTTAAGAGAACTTACGGTATCTCTTGTGGATAAAACTAGCATCCACTGAGTTGATAAAGCTATATAATAGTAGGGTAAGAATTAGAAATTTATATTTAGTAAGAAAAAAAAGGTGTTATTAAATATATGTATATAAGAAAGAAATAAGTAATAATGATATAGGTAATAGAAGTTAGACTAAAAGGAAATAATTGGTAATTGGAGAAAAGATTTTAGATTAAATTGAGAAAAATTAAGATTTAGTATTTGTTAGGTAAAAGAAAAAGAAAGCAGACGATTTGATAAATTGATAGAAGAGAAGGGAAAATGCAGACAATTTAGTTTAAGGTTAGAAAATAACATGATGAATGTAATGTTATTAAGATTAAGGTAAATTAGTTGTAAGGTAATTAAAAAATAAGACTAAAAAAGGGGGGAAAAAAGAAGGTATAAATTATTATATTATAAAAATTAAATTAAAGGAATTGATATGGTTTTGAGAAATAGTGGTTAATAGATAATAGAGATAGGAAGAAAAGAATGATATAATAAAATTTAGTGGTAAATAAATTCATTAAGGGAGGGGAAATAATAAAGAAAGAGTTATATAAGGATTAGAGATTATATAGGTTAGGATAAGGATATTTAAATATTTGAATATACTTGGTTATCTTCTTAATTATTGGTTATGAAAGAAAAATATTATAAAAAATTGTGATGTAGGTACTGACAAAAATTGTGAGTATATTGAAAATAAATTTATAAGTTGAGTATCTTGTAGAGAAAATTTTCATTAATGTGTAATTGATAATATGAGATAAAAATGGATAAGGTAATCTAAAAAATAAAGAATGTATTAAGTGAAATAAAAATTTAGCCTAATCTTGAGAAATGAAGAGACATTGAAATTTGAATTATTTTTTTATTCACATAATTTATTTCATTTATATTCAGAAAGTTGAGGGAATATTGTTTATATCAATTCAACATCATCCATTTATCCGCAGACGACTTTTTTGGTATTGTCCCTCTAATTCTTATTTTTTTTAATAGGTGTTTTGTCGTATTGCTAAATCCAAAAAAATTGCCAATAGATTCCCAAAGATATGGTTAGTTAATTTAATAGATTCCCAAAGATATGGTTAGTTAATTTAATAGATTCCAAAAGATATTGTTAGTTAATTTAATAGATTCCCCAAAGATATTGTTAGTTAATTTAATAGATTCCCCAAGATATGGTTAGTTAATTTAATAAATTCCCAAAGATATGGTTAGTTAATTTAATAGATTCCCAAAGATATGGTTAGTTATGTTAATAGATTCCCAAAGATATTGTTAGTTAATTTAATAGATTCCCAAAGATATTGTTAGTTAATTTAATAGATTCCCAAAGATATTAGTTAATTGAAGTAACTATTGCTAAATCCAAAAAAATTGCCCATAGATTCCCAAAGATATTGCTAGTTAATTGAAGTAACTATTGCTAAAGCCAAAAAAATTGCCAATCAAAGATATTGTTAGTTAATTTAATAGATTCCCAAAGATATTGTTAGTAAATTGAAGTAACAAGGTTAGAGAGAAATCACAACAAATATCAAAGCTTATAAATTTAGAAATTAAAGTATATATTATTTAATTTACATATAATAATTTATATTTTTAAGAAAACTAAACAAAACAAAGATTGTATATTTTTTAAAGGATATGATTATGTGTTCCATAAATCTAGAAAGAAAGCAATCTATTTCACCTGTAGAAGAAAATGTGGAGGAAGAGCTAAACAAGTTTTCTAAAAACATTTAAAATGTTATGAGTTTATTTTATTTAATTTAGAATAAATCAAAGTTACAAATTTTATTTTATTTATTTTGAAATTTTACATCTATTATCAAACTAAAAAATCAGGCTTATATAACAATTTTCATATTAATATATAAAAAAATCAATCTACACAATTTATATAAAAAAAAATCAATTTATATAAACATTTAAAAAAAATCAATTTAAAGGTTAGTATTAATCGGTCATATCAACATTCCACCCTTTAAAAAAATGATCTCCACTCAGGTTTTTATTGCATTGAATCTTATCGTGCAGTCTTTCATAGTCTTGGAAAATGATATTTATTTTGGTTGTTCATATGATTGTTCAAGTCGGTCATAAGTCATTGTAGTCGTTGGCTTGATTCTATCACGTTGATTTGTTAATATCGTTCTGAGTACGCTGGCTCGTCATCAAGCTCAGTCATTATCATTGTCAATTTTACAAAATTGTTATTATCATCAATTGTAAAATTATCATTATTAAATAGGATTTCGGAATATATGAATAATTAGAGAATCGATCAAATTTGGATGTTAGAATAATAAAAGGATGATAAATCAACAAGGTTGTTTGATAATATTTTTAGCGTTTTTTTATTTCTTATATATTTTTTTTTAATAAAAGATGATAAGATGATATGTACGTCTGTACATCCACGTCTGTACATCCATCTCTCTCTTCAGAAATTTAAACTTTATGCCCTTATTTTTTAACTTAAAAAGTATTTTGAAATAATAATAATTCATAAGATTGTTTTTAGTAAAAAATAATTTTTTGAGCCTTAAATTTTTAGAAAAAGATCTCTTCATAACATCCTTGAGTATTATTTTAGAATGAAGATGTTTAGTTTTTATATGACTTCTCTTAGTGATACTTTTAATTGTCTTCAAATTTATAAGTCTCAAATTTTTTTTATCGCATTTAGTAAGAGTTTTTTTAATTTTATTATTTTCTTTAATCTTTGTTTCATTGTTTTCTTTAATGTTTATTTCCTTTTTTTTCTATAATCACTAATATTTCAAATTTTATTATATAATTTATCTCTTTTAGTTTATAAGAATCTCTTTCATTTTGAATATTTGGTTTTTTCAATTTTTTGTTACTAAGAGATTTATTTTTAATAGAACGATTTTCTTTTATTTCTGTAGGACATAAACATTTTAATGTACACAATGCTTCATCATAACTTAAATTTAACTCTCTTGGAAACACTGCTTACATGACTAAATATAATTTATCTGGTAAATTACCTATTAAGCTTAGAGTATTCTTACTATCATGAAATTTTAAATAATCTTCTAATTTGTCAATGGACTTTGTTTTATAATTATTATTGTCCCATATAGGTTTATTCATAATTTAAAGAGTTATGATTAAAATTTTTTAATTATTCTTTACTTTTTCAAATTAATCATTTCTTACGTGTTTTTAGAATGATATAAATATAACATTCCAGAACTTTTTTATCTAGTTGTCTATGTTCCAGTAGCTAAAATCTTATTGTCTGTGGATTTAGAATATTTTGTAAGTCATTATAGCCCAATTTTATTTAGTTCGTCTAATTTGATATATACCTCATGTAGTCTTCTTGTAAAGGAACCTGCTTTTTTCTATGTCCGAGATCTGAGTGTCCTTGAAGATGTCTTCAAATCTACTCAACAAAAGATCGCTATTGCCTGAGTATATTGGAAATTCAATATTTATATTAACATTATTATTGGGAACCTGTTTAATATTTATTTACGATTTCCTCGAATATGTAGCGGAACTGTCACCATAAAGTTTTCTAAAAATAGATGAAATGTTACGAGTTTATTTTATTCAATTTAAAATAAATCAAAGTTACAAATCTAATTTTATTTAATTTATTTTGAAATTTTACATCAAACTAAAAAATCAGGCTTATATAACAATTTTCATATTAATATATAAAAAAATCAATCTACACAATTTATATAAAAAAAAATCAATTATATAAACATAAAAAAAAATCAATTTAAAGGTTAGTATTAATCGGTCATATCAACACTTACTGTTACTGCCATAAAACATTTAGAAACTTGCAAACCAAAATAAATAATTTTGATTAATATTTAATCTTAAATTATTTCCTTAATTACTGAATTAATGCTTGTGTATTTATATTATAGTATCAAATGTGACCTAGACTGACGATTCATTCATTAAAATGCATCAGCGTCGTTGAATGCAAATCAGCTGTACCCGCCATTTTAGTAACCCATATGATAATTATTCTCATGTTAAAAACTACTATTAAATTGATAACTTGCTTCTATTACCTCGATGATCAGGTAATTCTTTAATAAAGTTTGCATCAGATATAGGAATAAATTAGGCTCTCGTTTAAAATTTTAATGATTACTGTAAGCAAATGGTGTCCCCAGCTGATTTGCATTGATGTACATTTTTAATGAATGAATCGTCAGTCTAGGTATTATTTATGTCATTGGGTGGACCCAAACTGATTTTTTTTGAATATATATAATAGTTCCGCGATACATATAAGAAAACATTATTGATTGATTGACTTAACTCCCAATCTTCACGTCAGTAACAACAAAGATAACAATCAAAATCAAATTTAAGATAATGGATACCAAGTTAAAATAAACGAGGACGTGCGCCACCCCCCGCTGGATCCGTTCGTCAGAATCTATGAAATGTGGGCTAAATAAAGGAGTTTTAATGCTACAGTATGTCTAGGAATTATAATTAAACAGGAAGTTTGGGTTAAAAATAATTTATTAAATGTTCATGAAATTTACTATTGAAGTCTACTTGATAATAGCCATGTTAGGGGGATTTTGGATATAATACAAATGGCATGTGAAGCTATTTTGCTTTCTCCCTTAACACCAAATCCTAATTACATTTACTTAATATGTTAAGACACTGGGTTATGACCCACCAATTATTTTTTATCTTCTAAATAGCCTATTGCAATGGGGTGGATACCACCAGTATTTGTGAGATAATAAGGTTTGCCACCATAATTGATTCGAATTTATGATGGCAGGCCTTTTTTTAAGAGTATTTAAATGATTCTTTGAGATGTAATGTAAATTTTATAAAGTGAGGATTGCATCTGGATGTGGAAAATTTGTTGAAAGATAAATATCAAAACTCACAAATCATTTTTTTTTATTCCATAATATATTTGGCCTTTTCTCTAAAAAATTATAGAAATCTTGAAGAATGAATACGGATTGACTATTCTGAATAATCATCGTCAAATGAAGGTAAAATTTATTATTTATCCATCAGTTAGTATTAAAAATAATAATATATAATCTAGCAACACATGATAATTACTATTGGCTTAACATTTGCATGAAAATTTTTATTGTATGAATAATTTTTAGAATACTATAGGTTAAATGTGATTTAGGTTGTGACACAGCTTTTACGTGATACGTGATATATAGCGCTTTTGCCCTCTAACGTTGAAGATTCAACAGAGCTACGCTAGGTTTTCCTCATTTCCATCTAATTGGAACAATTTAATTTTGGTATAAAAGTAAAAATATGAGGAGCCCTCCACACGTTTGTGGGCAAGCCGCACGTACTTGTAGGCACAACATTTCGAAAAATGTTGCTTAAACCTCTATAGGCTTTAATTTAAAAGGAGTGGGATAAAGAAAAAGCCTATACCCAAAAACTACAGTATAATTTAATTACTTTAAAGGTGGGTGATGGCTGATTTTAAGCTTAATTTCTTTAGTGTAAGTTATAATTACTATCAATATTGAGATATAATGTTCATAGAATCTGTAAATAAATATGATTAAAATAAAATAATATTTACCGTTCTATCACTTCAAATTCGTAAACTAGATTATAGATAGATACTACTAAGTCAAAGTATGAATCAATGATTTAAATCGTTTTACGATTTAATTGAATATTAGCTTTTATCAGAAAAAGGAAGGAGTTTTAAAATTTTTGGGGCATACTAAACAATTACCACAAAACTAAAAATCAAGATTATTTTAAATTAAGGGTAATCTTAAATTTGGCACAAGAACATCAATTGATAAATAACAGAAGCTAAAATTAAAAATAATACATTTCATTAATCAAAAAAATAAAAATTTTAAAATTGGGTTAACAGTTTTATTTGAGGATATTCATAATAGTATTCGTTTTAGAAAATGAATGATCCTCTTTCCGATTCACTGATATCGATTAGTTATTTTTTCAAAATAGTTTGCTGTAACTTTTCTAATTAAATATTAATATTTGATTTAAATCAAAAAAATCACAAATTTTACCAACCCCAAATTTCAAAGCAGATGCTAAGGTTTCAAAGGACCGATATTGGATATTTTTAAAAAATCATGTGCTGATTACATTTTTAATTTAAAATAGATTATGATAAATCTAAAACTTTTTCAGAATCTCTGCTGGAATAGGAGCCTCAATAAATTTCATAAATAAAATTCAGAACCAAAGCCTAAGATCACATAGGTTCAAGTTCCTGGTGAAAAGCGGAATATAAAATTTTCCCAGACAACATTAAATCTCAATATGTACATAAATAATGTTTTACAAAAGCCAAAATAAATATAATACTTGTTTAGAAAAATTTTATAATATTCTTAAAATTTAAGAAGATTGATTGGTTAATATAATATTGAAACATTTTAAAATAGAAAATGTAGTTATAAATCATCACCATAAATTATAAATATTATAACGAAAAGAAAATATTTTTGTCCAATAAAATATTTCAAAAAAATTTTTTTTCTGTAATCAATTATAAAAAAATTTGAGCATTCATTTATTGCTCGTATTCCCCTCCCCTTTGATAACGAGGTGGGAGATTAGCATCTCCATAATAATGGGAACTATTCGGTAGAGGTGGTTGGTATGGGACGCCTGATCTGTAGCCTTCCATCTCGTCTGGTAGATAATGGTAATGGTTGTTAACATAAGACGGTTCTTGGGGATAGTATTGGGATGACGGGGGTGGAGGTCTATTCTGATATCTAAAAATTTTTCAATTATATAAATATATTATGAAAAATAGCTAGAATGAAATAAAAGAACAAGAGATAAACATTAATTTCCCTAATCCTTTTAATGAAAACCTATTGACAATTTTATTAGAGATTAACTTATATTCGTAAGCCATTTGCTGCTGGGGATGAGGCCTAGAATGATACAGTGGCCCTTCTTCGTAATGCTGTTGTTGATGTGGCGGGATACTTTCGCCTTGATACATCCTATTCATCTTATAACCATCTGAAGACTCTATAGGATTTCTGTTAAAACTGGTATTCTCATTCATCCTATAAGAATAATAATTTTCGCTAGGGTTCATGGGATCCACGTTCCTTGGATTATATAATGGTAACGTGTGATTTGGAGGAGGCCTCGTACTCAAGTAGCTTTCAGGAGGAATATGGGGAGGGGGTGTTGGTTGAGTGTTGTAATACTCGTGGGCTTGCTCATAATGGTGGTGATAAGGTGGTGGTAACATGAGTTGTTGATTGTAGTAATCCTTATTATCTGCTTCTAAAGGATTTCTGTGAAAATATAATGCACTCATGGTTATTATTCATCATAAACCCTTGAAATAAATAAGTTATAATATCATTAGATTTCTATTGTTAGGCTTTAAAAAATGAAATATTGTCAACCGATTGTTTTAATACAACTGCTAAAAAAAATCAAAATCATTTAAGATTATCGTTAATGGCAGAGTAATGTAATATTACACAATTATAGATGTTAATTTATAATTTCGATTTAACACCAGATACTTTCCATTACACCATGTCCAAGCTCACTGAAATTAGCATGGATTTTCTCGTCGAATTTATGAAGGAAATTGGCTACTAATTTTAGTAATACATCTTAGCTAGGCAAATTTGGTCACAATAATTCCCAAATTGGGCTTGAAAATTCATAGCTAATATCAATGTGACAGGATATTAAAATTAAATTTGATATTTAAAGAAAATACTTTCATCAACTTGTTGCTCAATAATCGAGATGTGCCCGTTCAAAATTAGAATATTTCTTAAAAAAGTTACCCTTCTCCTTGAGTAGTTAAATTAGCAGTACTATCTTCGCCATTTGATAGGAGGAAAGAGGATGGTTCGAAAGTATCTTTCAAATCTTTGATATTCTTGGTGACGATGGTAAGCGATTCTGACCATTCCTTGAGCTTGGCGGAAATTTGGCTCCATTGATTGCTAGTTATAATTCTGTCTGTACAAAAATCCACAATGACACATTGGGTAGACTCATCGATACTGCATCTGACTAATTTGGTTCTTATAGCTAATTATTAAAAAAACAACAATATTTTTTCTTCAAGTGGAAAAAGGGAAAATAGAACAAAAACATGCATTAATATATATATATCATTTTTTTTAACGAAATTTTTAAAACCCTTAAAATTATTTATAGTTAATTTTTTAATTAAAAAATAAGAGTTAATCTTTTTAAAAATTTAATTTAATAGAAAATCCTCTCTTCGTTTTGTTAAATTACTAATATAAAATTTGCCCCCAAAACTCACCCTACTCCCAAACGAATAAAATATGTCATTATAAACTAATTTTATATTTAACAGAGACCTTGCAAAGGTACCATTTGCAAGGCCGATCCAGATTTTTTTAAATATATTACATTTATTCTTAATTTTTAAAGCCAATGGCGATTTAAAGTATTTTGGTTCTAAAATATTGAGCACAGCTAGGGTATTTTTTGTAAAAAAATTTTAAACCCAGCCCTGGTGTATATAAAACAATTAAAATATAGCACGGTAACCCAGGCCTGCAGGATATTAAAAATCAGTATAAATTAATAATTTTTTAAAAATATTGACTTTACTTTAGTATTATTATATTTTTTCAAAAAATGAAAAACTAAGGTTGTATTTTTAAAAATGTAACCGATGCAAAGTCCTTCAAAAGAGGGGCCTAAAAATACTTAAAAAATCACTGAAAATCCTGTTCTTTACAAAAATCCTGGATATGCAAGCAGTGAAAATGAAAAATTACCAAAAAATATTAAAAGATTATATTTTATATAATGATAATAGTATAAGTAGAATAAAAAAAAACAAGGAATTAGAGATATAAAAATATGTAGCATCACATAATATAGATATAAAAATTGTCATTGTAAATAACAAATATAGTCAAAATAACTACATCAAATAAATAAACCATCTATAATGAGATCTTCCGTTAATGTAGCATCTATATCCAATTCTAAATTAATTTTTTCGAAGGGAATATTTTGGCGTCCAGCTTCAGATGCAAGTTGTAAGAAGGTCAAAATTCTCATTTTGTACAAGTTCTCTTCGTGATTTAAACCTTCATTTATAAAAATTAGCATTAATTTTTTTTTATAAATTTATAAAATATGACCATCAGATAAGTTTTAATTTTCATATATTTTATAGAAGAGACTTTCAGAGGTATCATTATTTGCATGACCCAACCCGAATTTTTATTAATAATTTTCAGCCTAGGGCGGATTTTATATAAACAGGCCCGACCAAGTCTGGATTTTTTGTTGGCCAGTCTTGGATTTTTAAAAAATTTATTACATTTATTTTTAATTTTCATAGCTAATAATTGCGATTAAAAATATTCAATTTTAAAATATATGACCTTGCCCAGGTATTTTTCTTTAAAAAATTTAGAACCTGGCCCGGATATTTTAAAAAAAAATTTCGCCAACCTGGGAGGGCTTGCATGCAGGTCTCTGTTTTATAATGCTGTAAAGGTTATTTCAAAAAATAAACGCGCTACTCATTACACTTGAAAAAGGGAACACATTACCGTTATTTTGTGAAAAAAGTAACGCGTAATTCGTTATTTAAAAGTACCAAATATTATATATAGTTTCTATTATTTATTTTTTTCCCAGAGATAATAAAAATAAAATTATACAAAAAATGATATATTATAAGATAAGATTTTTTAAATAATTTTTAAAATTTTGATCAGATAAACAAGCGTTTAGTGCTAACACAGATTTAGCTAAGCTGTGCTAAAAACACGTTCATGGCGTAGAGTATGCGTGTATTATATTTAATAAATAAAAGTGTTAATTAAAATATTTTATTAAAAATATTTAAAGAACGAACTTTATTTTCGAAAATAATTATTAGATAATCATCACAAGTATTTTCACTCTGATCCTTGATGATTTTTTTTTATCTTTATCAGAAGTTAATTTGGTACGTGCTTTATTTTAAAAAAACCAAGTCTCATTTTTGTTTGTATTTGTCTTTGATATGAGGCATAATCACTTACAAAGTGTAAACCTAATGCTCTTAAATTTCTTTATTGGTGTAAAAAAAAGTTTCATACTGGGACCAGGGCAGAATCATCTTCATGTGAAGAAATAAATACTAGTGACATATATTCTTTATAATAAATTATAATATTATAGAATATAAATTAATATACTTTTATTAATTCAATATTAATTAAATTAATAATCTTGACTTTATAAAATTCAACAAAAAAATTGTAATAAATATGAAGAACTTTGGGATTAGATTAATCTGTATTAAATTCTCGGCTTAAATTTTTATAAAAAAAATATATCATAAATTAAAAAATATATTTTCCATATATTTCAAGAAAAAATTTAAAGTAACGGGTAACATTTTGTGTTACCGTTACTCAAAAAAATAAACGCGTTACTCACTATCTTTTGAAACAAGAGGCGAATGGTGCCTTTCCTTAAAGAATAACGCCGTTACTTTCATCGGCGTAACTTTACAGCACTAATATTATGTTATAGTAAATTAGTTTTGTGTAACATGTTAATCCGAGTAGTAATGAAATAATCAGATAATTTCTCAATTACCGGAAAAATATCTATGACTGCTAAAGCTCACATTTTATATAGTTCCTCTTGAATGATAAAAAAAATTCTATGGCCGCATTCAATGCTATGTTATAAATTGGATAATGTAGAATGTTTAAATTGTCAGATTTATTTCTAAATTTAGTCTTAAGTGGAAATAAATGTTTAGTTAATATTAGGTTTGTAATCTATGGTGTATGAATCAAATATTTCGTATTTTTGTGAAATTCTAACTATGTTTTTTTCTTATTTGGAGTGACAAATTCTCAAAACCTCCATGCACCAACTAAAGCAACGTAGATGAAGTTTATAAAAAAGGTCATTGCCATTTTTTTACATATATCAATTCTATAATTAGATATTCAATTATCGCATAAATGAAGATCTCGTCAACCAGAAAATTCGTAAGAGTATATCATAACCTAAGATTGATTAAAAATATTGAAGCAAACCTCACCCATATATACATATAATAAGCTTTTATAGGATTTGGTTGACGAATTTTTATTTTCCTTTGAATATCTTAGAACATTGAAGATTGAATAAGGACCATAATAAGTTGGCGCCATTATTAGTGTGACCAAAGAGTTATTGATTTATGATCAAAATAAGTTTTTTTATTTGGCCAATATTTTAATGTTTCAATTTACAGAAGTGCTTATAGCTGTGAAAATGTTTCCCGTATCAAAAGTTGCATTTATCCTCTTTAATAGTAAGTATGGACTGCCTGCTTAGATATCGCCTTCCTAGGATATCATATTAGTTATACTCAACGGATTTTTCTTTATTTTAATACCAATATAATACATATTTCTAATAAATATATTATTTTA
Source organism: Gordionus sp. m RMFG-2023 (assembly GCF_954871325.1). Lineage (NCBI taxonomy): Eukaryota > Metazoa > Nematomorpha > Gordioida > Chordodea > Parachordodidae > Gordionus > Gordionus sp. m RMFG-2023. The sequence continues at coordinate 22,874,349 of NC_088775.1, forward strand.
TAATGTTTTTAAAATATAACTTTATCTATATTTAATTTATAAAAATTTAGATAAAACTAAAAAACAAAAATGACCATCGATTTTTTCGATTAAACAGTTAAACATGAAGGTAATAAACATTCCTAGCAAATATCAACACTACGAATATTAAAGTCATTATTCGATTCAATTTGATTCCAAAATTTTCTAAAGCTTATAAATAGATTATTTGCAAAAAAAAACAGATGAGGTGTTTTAAAATGACACTTTTAAGGATTCTAAAACTAATTGCCATTAGCATATCAAAATTTATAGAAAATAACAAACGAAATAAAACCCAATGATTTCATAATGTTATCCAAATAATTTGCCAAAACACCCGATTTTAAGAATTAGAATTGCTTAAAAATAATAAATTATTTTCTATACGTTATTTCTTCTATCTAATATTCTAAAATTTGCATGATTATCATGTTATATATTAAATTATTTTCTATACGTTATTTCTTCTATCTAATATTCTAAAATTTGCATGATTATCATGTTATATATTAAATTATTTATTTTATTATTTTTGTAAAAAGTTTATTTTATTATATTGTGAATTTGCATATACAAAAAATGGGGATTTTATGAAAAAAATACAATAAAAAATTTAAATATTTGGCTAAATTACTACTTATATGTTAACGATAATCTAAAAATATCTGTCGAAAATACTATAATATGAACTAAATATACATTAGATCTTATTTTATAAACATCAAAATAGATCCGAATTCGACAACCAGTTTTTCAAGTATAAAGTCTTTCTAATGGTTTCTTCATTCAAATACATTTTATTCTTTATTATCATATTTGTCCACCTCCCACATGAAGCCAAAGATCCCTGAATGGATAATATATCAGTTGCCATTTTCGACAACATAAAAAAATGATCCCCATGCAGTCTCCGCCTTTCTAATGGACTATTAATAGAAACTATTCTTAATTCATTAAGATATGTTTCAACCTCACATATTAATGAGATGATATTTTATTTGAAAATTTTATCCAACTTTGTATTAATTATATATTTTCTTAAATTTTTTAAAGTTGATGTCTTTACGTTCAAAGAATTCCATTATAAATAATTTCGAATAATACGAATAAAAAATTAAATATTCGAGGTATACTTTTTCTCATTATTCATATTCATATTCGATTCAAATAATTCTGTTATTCGTATTCGTAAAATACGAATCTAATATCGAATAACAGATAATTCGTTTTAGGTATATGCTATTGCTATCAGTCTAAGACATTATTTTACTACACAACTATCAAGAGGCACGAAATAAATAATCAAAGCATCCAAAATTTATTATACAAAGTCGATGTTCCTTCACATCTGGAACCTCGAGATACTTCAGTTATAAATAATTTGCCAACTGATGGGAATGCTTTATGGAATATGGGAAAACACAGGTTCTGGGATTTTACAAGCATACATTTTTGCCCCCTCCAATAATAATCATGATTCAGGAATATTTAAGAAAAGAAAATCTCATAAATATTCGCATCTAGCAAAAAACAATATATTTATGTCCAATGTATAAGCAAACTGTTTATTCAGAAAAGAGTCCTAAAACAACAACTTTGAGAGACTTTTGAAAAGAATGATAAACATAGGATGGAAAATCCTATGAGGTTGGGAAATATGTATTGGATTTCTATTTTATTCAGAAAAGAGTCCTAAAACAACAACTTTGAGAGACTTTTTGATCAAATAAAAAATTAGTTTTGAAATCATACTCTTCAACTTTAAATAATTTAAATTTTTTAAATTGTTTTCATTAATTTTCTTAATATGGGCATATTTTTATAATCGTCATCTTTTTTTTATAAGTTACCTTTATGTTTTAAATTAACTGATTTCTAAAAAAACATGAATAATATCATTTTCAATTTATAAATTACCTTTATGTTTTAAATTAACTGATTTCTAAAAAAACATGAATAATATCATTTTCAATTTATAAATATCTAATATAGAATTAAAAGATCTTAACAGCCTTATAAGTTATATAATTAATTATGAGTTCATTCAAATAAAATGGCCAGTAAAATTACTTATTAGATTTTAAAAATTTGCATCATTATGAAAATTATATCATCTTAAAATTATATGTGTGATGCCCAAAAAAATATGTATATCTTAATAATCTTTACAAATTAAATATTAATTATAAAAATTGCATACCATTTTCTTCTATGAATGATTTATTTTCCTCATAAAATTTGACATAATCGGCCAGCTTTTGCTTCAAGAATATGTTGAATAACTAGAAAATAAATTATACACGAAAAGTAAATAAACTATTGGATGTAAAGAATCGAAGTCTGCATTGGGTGGGTTTTTAGTCCGCCCGCCTAAATCGTAGGGTAGGCGAGAGGGTTTAAATTTTTTTAAAGAACAGGTGGGCGAGCGGATTAAAAAAAATATTTAAATTTTGGCGAACAGGTTAAAAAATTTAAAACCTTAATTTGTTATTGATAATCATTTAAGTAATTAAAAAATATATGCTCTATGAAATTTTAACATTTTTATTACAAAAATTATGATAATCGAGGATGTGGATATCAAAATATTTGGATTTGATTTCCATGGAAGAATATAGCATCAACTTGTATGAAAATCTGATTTTACTCGTTTCCCAAAAAGCAAAAATAATTCAATTAAAGGTATTTAATTATAAATGCAATGTTTGAAATAGATAGCATCTACGTCATAATTAAACAAAAACAGATGGGAAGATGTGGCTGTTAGAGAGGATTTAGGCTACTTAATTTAGTTTAAGTTTACAATTTATAAACAATTAATTTAAATTACTTTTTTTTATTTATTATTAATGGTTTGTTTCACTTTTTATTCAAAATATCTCACTTGAGTAGGATATTTCAAACAAAGATCCTACTCTAGTGGGAACGATAAGAAAAATATTTATCAAAGCAATCAAGATAAGTTAAAAAAAATATTGGCAATTCCAGTAGCCAGTGCTTCATCTAAACAATGAATTAGCATTGCTGAAAGGTTTTTAGAATAAAAAAACCATAATCCAGAAAATGTCGATTCATTTTTTTTTTACATAAAAATTTTATTAGGTCAAATAAATTCCTTATCGATAATTTAAATTGAATATCTTTTTATGCTTAATATAGCAATTTCTTAAATTATAAAACATTTTTGTAGGAATGTTACACTGAAACTGAATCATTATTTAAATTAAATTTTTAAGAAAATTGAAGGAATAAACTTTTTAAATTTTATATGTAAATTCTTTTATAAGTAATGGGCAGGCAGATAAAATATTTTAAATGGGGCAGGTCAAGTTTTTCTTAAAATATTGGCCGGGCGGGCTTGTGGACTAAAACCTCCCCAATTGCAGACCTCTAGTAGATACACTTTAATCAGGACATTTATCTTGGCACGCATTTATATAAATTAACCCAAGGATGTTTTTTATACTTTTGTGGTGAAATTTCTTAAATTCCTAAGGTGGAGCAATTTTGCCTATTAAAGTATGTGCAAAAAACTCCCATTTTTGGCTGCCACAGATCAAATTATTAATAATGCAACCCTGAATAGTTTAAATAGTCTGTTAATTAAAAAAATGTGCACTCTTTACCTAAAAATATTTAAAATATTAAATAAAACTTAATAGGCTAGCTTAACCAAATTTTATAGATAAATTTTGTTTTCATTTGATTGTCCCTATTTTGGTCTGGACATAAACATTATATTATTACGTTAATAATTTGTAAATCTATACGATATAAAAATGATATTTGTTCTTATTAACATACATTTATAAAATTCACATTTAGTGAATTTAATTTATAATAAATTTTAAATGTTTAGAGCTTCCATAAATTTTAAAATTGTTTTAATAAATTTAAGAATCGAACTGTATTAAGTTAAGGTTAAAAATTTTTAGGCCTCATCATTTTAAATAACAATTTTCGGCATATCTTTAAGAACAACTTTTTTGAAAAAAAATATAAAGGTTTTTTTTGTATAATAGGGATAGAAGATGACTAAATGAATAAGCTAGGCATTATTTTTTTAATAAAATTAAATCTTTATTTCATTCCCAGCTTTATTAACCATTGCTAAATTCAATCTCTCAGATCTCTATTAGGTGGGACCTTAACCATAGAGATTACATTTATGAATTAATATTTATAAAATAGATCCTTACTTTATCAACCAAGTCATTGTGCAATGTGTTGATATTAGGGAGAGCCAATAAATGATCAAAAAGGTAGTTCTCGGGCTCCTTTATATGTAGTATAATGCACGATTTAAGGTCTTCTTTGTCAATCTCAACCTTTTCTTTGCTACTGGAACTCAGCTTAAGAAAATTTGTTAACAACTTTAGGCCCATGATTCTTCATTAAAAATGATATGCAAAAAAAAGGTATAAGAATAGCAAATAAAATAAGGGATATTATAATTAATGAACGCCTATAGGTAAAATCTTAAGAAAGTTCATTTTGGAAGTAATCAATAATATTATTTTTTAATTTAAACTTTTAATTTTCATCTCTTCTTATCTTAAAATTAATAATAATTTTTAATCTTAACTTTTTTTCCTAAAATAATAATTAATATTTTATTAAATATTATATTTAATTTGAATTAAAATATATTTAAAATAATTTGTATTTATAGTTGGTTTGGTGATTAGATGCCTAGCCTTAAACAAAGATAATTTTAGATCATGTTCATGATAACTGAGAGATTAGTACTATATATGATTTATTTAAAAATAATATGTTGAAGAAAATGGATTGAAAGACAAAATATTAGGATATATAATCATTAACTGTATTAATTTGATTTCTATTATTTTTTATAAGAATAAATCTATTTTTTTCATCTAATAATAATCAAATTTTAAAAATTTTTTTAAATGAAAACATTATATTATTTACGATTTTCCGCATGTATAAAATTTATCAACCAATAGCTTTATCAAATTTCGTTTTTCGTCATATTTGAGTCTCCAAAGAGTAAACCAATTTTTAAGCTAAAAAAAGTGTTTATATTTAAAAATATATATTATAAATATTTTAAATAACTAGACTAGATAAAGATTTTTTTATGAAATTAGAAAATTTAACATTTTTTAAAACAACATATAAATAATTTAATAACTAGATTTTCTTTATCAAGGTTATGCAAAGTTAAGGATAGATCTCTTACAGGATTTGATAAATATCCGAAAACCTGGTAAGTTAAAGTTGGCTTCATTTTTAGAAAGTATTTAATAAGTGAGAGCCAGCATATGTAGAATCACAAAAAAATAAAAAGCTTTTAAAAAAATATGAAATAGCGAACCGAGAGGGAGTGTCTAATGTTAGAACTGAATGATGGGTATGAGACAATAGTTAAGAATGAAATAGAAATATATAGAAGTTTTGAAATAATGGTTTATAGGAATGTTAACATTGAAATCATATTTAGACATTCCACATATTTGGCATATGAACCATAATGAATATTGGGTTAGCTTATGGTTAGATATATAATTGTTCAGTTTGTAAAAATAGTTTTTTTTAATTATAAAATGATTTATTTTTACATTATATAAAGTAATTAAAAATAACTTGCAAACTATGTATTAAAAAACATATGAAAAATTTTATAAATTTAAAAAAAATATATATACATTAAAAAAGGAAGTGAAAAGGAATCATCATTAAAAAGACAATGGAGAGAATGTCCTCTTTCACCTACTTGTGCTTGCATCTTTGACATTTATAGGGCTGCAATATTTTAACCCCCTGATTAGTGTTGCGTAATCGGCTAATTTTAGCCGACTACAAAATGGCTTAGCCGAGATTTTCGGTGAAAAATCGGCTAAAACTTAATTAGTCAAAAATTCTGCATCGGCTAATCGTCTGTAAGTGTTCCGTAAGATATGCCTGCATTGATTATTATTTATTTATTTTAGTAAAATAATTTATTTTATTTATATTTAATGTAAATATTTTATTATTATCAACAAATAAACATGATATGATTTAATATTTTTCATTTATATTATTATATTATAAAATGAAATGAAAATAAATTTATTTATTTGATGTTTTTTTAATAAAAAATAATATGCTGCTATTGTAATATTTTTGTTACAATTTATTAGTGATTTATTTTCACGCCTAAAATTAAGCAAAAAATATTTCATCATATTGAGTTGATAAGAATTTAAAATCAACTTTGTAAATAAATCTTTTTTTGAGGAATTCTTTTGTAAATTTTATTATATAGATAAACAATATTTTAGGTAAATTTTTTTATATAATTTTTGTAAAATTATCTATTGTACACATTAAAAAAGGTGTTTTTTCTAAATAATTTTATAAAAATATTTATTAAAAAATTTTTATGTTATTTTATATGATCTTTTTAAGGATAATATTTTAATGTGACAATTGTCATATTCGTTATTTTTTAACATTTTTGAAATTTTTGACACAAAAGGGTAAAAATATAAATTCTATGAAGATGTTCCTTGAAAAAATGACAATTATCATAATCGGTATTTTTAAACATTTTAGATTTATTTTGACGCTAATGGGCAAAAATAAATATTTTTAACATGTTAAATTAAAATTTCAATTAAGATGTACCATAGAAAAGTGACAATTGTCATAATCGTTATTTTTATAGTTTTTTGACGAAAATAGGTTAAAATAAGTATTGATAACATGTTTAAATAAAACTTCAATGAGGATGTACCCTAGATAAGTGACAATTGTCATAATCGTTATTTTATAAAGTTTTTTGAATTTTTTTGACGAAAATAGGTTAAAATAAGTATTGATAATGTTTAAATAAAACTTCAATGAGGATGTACCCTAGATAATTGACAATTGTCATAATCGTTATTTTTTAAGTTTTTAGAATTTTTTTGACGCAAATGGATTATAAAAAATAAATTGTAATCTATTTTTATCATATGTTTATAAAATTCAAAATCTTAACTTTAAGGGAGGGATGTTGATTGTATCATATTGATAAATAATATTCATATGGTTTGTAAGTTCTTTTCATAAAAATCTTGTCCTGAATTCAGACTCAGCACGATTTCGCGGTGAGCATGGATGCGAACCCGGCAAAATTTTAGCCCCGGGTTCGGTTTAAGTAAAAAATAAAAGGTGGGTTCGGTTCGGGTTTGGTTTATGGAAATATTTTTGAACCCGGGTTTGGTTCCGGGTTCAGCTCGGGTTTAAGAATTTTTGAATTGATATTAAAAAACTAGGCATAAATTTGGTTTAAAAATAAATTTTTTATTTTATTTATAGGCAAAATACATTTAAAAATACAAAACAGTCATATATCAATTTTAAAAATTTTATTTAGGCGGATTAGCATAATATCTTCCAGGAGTTGTTCACTCATCCTCGATATGTGGTGAGAGAATGAATTTCAAATGTGAAAATGATCTAGTTTCTATATAAATTTTGGGTTTTTTTGTTGATAGCATTTCTTGATATTTTGATTTTTCATTCATATAATTTAGATATTCTTTATTGTGATTTCTTTCCAGATGTCTTTCTAAATTAGACAAATGATTACCAGACATTTTTAATTTGCAATATGAGCATACTGATTTATTTTCTATGGTATCAAGAGTAAAATGCTTCTCAAATATGACTTTATCTTAAATCTATATAATAATGAGAAACTTTTATTAAACCTTGTAATAAAAGAGTTAAAGAGAATAAATTTTAAATAGCAATGATTTCATAGAATTAAAAAACAGATATATAAATTTAATTTCAATTATAATATACACTTCATTAATATATATTAAAAATTAATCTGAACAAAAAATAAATCAATATGATAGTAATCTTTGAGACTAAGTTATAAATTAAAAATAAATGGCGTGAATGTATTTAATTGCTTTAATTTTATTTAACACTCCAATAGGTATCTTTGAAAATAAATTTTAAAAAAAATTAAAAAATGGCGTAAATGAATTTAGTTGTTTAAAATTTATTATCACTTCAAAGGTATTATGATAATATTATAATATCTCAATTAAATTATTAATATTTGTATTTACAATTGTACAAATATCTTAATATATGATTTTAAACAATACACTGAACCCGCTTGAACCCGGGTTCATAAAAATTCCTGGGTTCAGTTCGGGGTTTTAAAAATTTTATAAATGGGGTTCAGGTTCGGTTCGGGTTCAGATTTTTTTATCAAAAACCCGGTTTTTGTATACGTGAATTCAAGGTTATACATTAATAGATGTACAAGCTATATTTTTAAAGACAAAATAGAAAATCTTAGAGATTATCAAAATAAAGAATATAAAAAAACATGGTTTATTATAATTGTTAAACATATTAAAAATTTTATATTACAAAATATTGAATAAATTTTATATTTCAAAATATTGGATAAATTTCATATTATAAAATATTAGTGCTGTAAAGTAACGCAAAAACGTAACGTCATTACCTTTTTTGAAGAAAAGGAACGCCATTCGTTACCTTCTTCTAGAGGTAAGTAACGGTGCAAAACGTTACTTTAAATTTTTTCTTAAAAAATATTATAAAAAGAAAAACATATTGTACTATTTTAATATAAATAATTCAAGCTGAATATTTAATTCATATCCAACACCATTCCTTCATTTTTATTTTAAATTCTCAGTTAATTTTCAGAATCAAAATTCAAAGTAAATGTTAATAATATTACTATTCTATTTTATAATTTATTTTAAGAATATTATGTCCATAGTACTTACTTCTTCAGATGAAGATGATTTAACCCTTCCCTGGCCCCAAGTTGAAACATATTTCAATTTATAAATTAAAATTATGTCCCAACACAAATATTACAACCTCAATGTCCAGCAGTTCAAAATTAAAAAAGCATATGAAGTTAAAAAGTGAATTAATATATAATTATTTTAAACATTACTTTAATAATAGAATATTAAATCATGGATATTATAAAATTACCATTAAAATAAGTATTCTTTCATAATATTTTGAAAAGCTTAATTATGAAATTAAAATATAAGCAAATGGATTATACTATAGTATAGGGCTGGGAACTAACATTAAAAACCCAAGATTAACAAAATATTGGTATTAGTTCAAAATACTATACTGTGTTTAAACAATATCTTCTATTTCCTGTTTTAGTATTGCTATTGGTTTAACTTTTAATAAATTTAAAGAATAAAATAGTGATTTAAAAAAAATTGTTTAAATATATATATGTATTTTTAAATAAATATATATGGAATAAAACTATGAAGTAGGGATGTTTTTTAATAATAATAAAATATAGAAAAGAATACAATAAAAAAACACCGTTAGACATTTTAGTGAATCTTGGTAGAAAGTTAAAATAGACCAGTCCAAAATTTTTGTTTTCTAAATTTGAATGATAAAAAATATTTCATCTAGAGGATAGAGAAATATTTTTTTACTATCATGAGTGTAAAAAAATGAGTAAATTTTAGTACAGTGGAAGAAGGTTGCGTACATGACGTGGATTGGGCCATGTTACTCAGTGGGTGTGTTGATTTAGGAGGCTAACGGGGTAGTATTTAGAATTTTTAAAAAAATATATTAAACCCATTTATTATTTTTATATTTTTGGTAAAAATAAATAATATTGAGGCCTAGCGGATAGAATATTATTTTTTTTACTTTTATAAAAAAAGGATTATGATTAAATTAAATTTTATAAAAGTATTGAAGCTAAAATATCTAATAGAAAATTTTTTATACCTGTCCAAACACTTATTTTATATAAAAATTAATAATTCTCAATTAATATTAAGAAAATGAAAGCTCACTTAGAATATGATCGTAAATATAATATATAAATAAAAAATTATTTATAGCCGAACTATATTTTTCAGCCGAGCGATATTTATATTTAGTAATAAATGATTGTCATTAGTCGAGAGACATTTTATTTATTATGTGGTTAGCCGAGCGACATTTAGTAATAAATAATTTATTATGTGGTTAGGCGAGCGACATTTCTCAGCCGAGCGATAAATAGACCCACCGGCAAAATTCTCAAAAATATAACTTAAAAATAAAAAATTGATAAAAAAAATATCATAAAAATAAAAAATTGATAAAAAAAATATCATAAAAAAATAACAAAAAATAAAAATAATATACCACCCGAGAGTGGCAGTAACCATTTATTTTATAGAGAAACTTTTAAAGAGAAAACAATTATAGAGAATGTCGTTTATAGAGAATCTCATTTATAGAGAATGATTTTGTAGAGAATCTCGTTTATAGAGAATGATTTTATAGAGATAGATTTTTTAGAGAATGATTTTATAGAGAATGATTTTATAGAGAATTTATTTTATAGAGAAACTTTTAAAGAGAAAACAATTATAGAGAATGTCGTTTATAGAGAATGATTTTATAGAGAATATCGTTTATAGAGAATGATTTTATAGAGAATTTATTTTATAGAGAAACTTTTAAAGAGAAAACAATTATATAGAATGTCGTTTATAGAGAATGATTTTATAGAGAATATTTTACAGAGAATTGTTTTACAGGGAATTATTTTACAGAGAATTGTTTTAGAGAGAATTATTTTATAGAGAAGGATTTTATGGAGAATAATTTTATAGAATTTTATAAAGAATGATTTTATAGAAAATGAATTAAGTATTATTTTAGAAATAAATTTTCTCAAAAAAACAAGCTAGATGCCGTCATATAAATTCTCGGAACCCTTGAATAAAAAAAGGGAAAAAATAATCTTAAAAAAATTTTCACGTCCCTGATTTGTATTGCTTATGAATAATTATGATAATATTTTTGAGTTTCCTGTTGTTTTTTTTTAAATACGCTAACAATTAGAAGTAGTAATGCTAAAGTTATGATAATGTTTCCTTCTTTATCAGTTTCTATTAGTGCTTTGCTTTAACTAGTAGAGTAGCCATTTAAAAAAAAACTATTAGCAACAAAGCTAGCCTTACGCCAATTGTTTTAGAAAATTTTGTCAATATTTAGTTGCTTTGTGCATTTTAATCTGCTTGGCCCGGCCCCGATTTTTTTAAAATATATTATATATTTTAAATTTGCCTAGATAATAATGGTGATTTAAAATATTTGGTTTTAAAATATATGGCTCGGCTTGAGTTTTTTAAAAAAAGCTTTTTTTGACCCGGCCGGTGTATTTAAAAAAATAAAATTTTGGGTTCGGCCCGGGTATATTTAAAAAAATTAAAATACGGCCCGGGTTTAAGGTCGGGCCTGTAGGTCTCTGATTTATAGTGCGCTTTTATAATTTCCCTTATAAATCTGATTTTACCAATTCCGAAGAGAATTTACCCTGGGAATTTCATACGATTGCGCTAAAAAATTTTTATATTTAATAATTTTATTTTGTTCTATTTTTTCATTTTAAATCATAAATTGAGCGCGTTTTATTAAATTTTAAATCTGATTTTGCCGAAAATACATTTTAATATGTGTAGAATACCCGCAATATAAATTTCAGAAGATCATATATTGAACCTCTGAAGAAATTTTAATTTACATTAATCTGAAATTTATAAGTAGTGTTAGTAGCCTAAAAATCAGCTAAACATAATTTGGCTTAACCGAAAAATCGACTCCGCCTATTATTTTTTATAATTTTTCAAAATAAAATAACATCTTGATTTATTAAAATATATTAATTTATATAAAAGAATGTAAACAAGATAAAATTTTATAAAAAAAACAAACGATTTTAATTTTACAATGTAAAAATATATTTTATGCGAATGTCCCGCAAAACATCCACAATTGGAAATCTAACTTGTATGTGTGTATAACATTATAGGAATAGGCGCTTAATTATCACGTATCGTGTTTAAATATATAATAAGGTAATGTTGTACTCATTTCAATGATAATTATTTTATTTATTATTGTTCAATCACATTATTATAATCATTGCAGGAGAGTGTATCTACATCCATTGCAAAACTAAAATATTCTCCAAAAATAAGAAATAATACAGATGCAACTACGGTTGCAGCAATTGTAATCACTTATCTTGTAGTACAACATTCACAGAGCTACTTATCATTACAATGTAGATAGAATCTTTCCTCATAATATTTAACGACTCCAAGATAAATGAAAACTTTATTTGTAGAACAAAAATGAGCAAGGATATCATCAATGTTTTAGAACCTGAATTCAGGAGGTCAATTATTGACTATTTGAAAGATGGGCATAGATATGCAATTCTAACAGATGCAACTAATAAGGGAAATATTAAAATATTTCTTTTGATCCTTCGCTATTTCAACAAAATTAAGGACTTTTCAAGAAAACTATTAATTTTTTTCCCCTCAAATAGTGAAAAATACAAAGACATAGCTAACCATATAATGGTAAATATAGGAGATTTGGGATTATCATTAAATTACATGTCAACTTTCTGATCTGATAATGCCTTAGTGAATTTGGGAAAAACCAGAGTGTATTTACAGAATTGAGTCAGCACAATGTTGGTTGCGATATGTTCCTAATACCCGCCATCTATAGAATTTTAAAATTTTATAAACCTTTGAATATTTCTTAAATAAAGATTATAAAAGCTGTCCTAACATTTTGAAAATTTTTTGCAGTAATGAATGGCAGAGGTTTATTTAGGAATGATTTTACATGTAGGAAATCTATTACATACTGTTAATGTGCAGTTGCAATCAGAAAAATCTTAACAAAGATTCACAAAATTATTCTACAGAAGTTAAAAATTGACAACAAATTTTATGGCGCCATTGCTAAAACTATTAAAATGTTCAAATATTTTAAAAATACCGATATACATTCATGTCTTGTTTGAGGATATTGTAATGCTCTCTATTTTTGATTTACAATGTAAAAAATATATTTATTTTATGCGAATGTATATATAAAAAAATATGGAAAATTAAATATAATGTTAATTATATATTATTTGAAATTTAAATAATGGAACTAAACGTTTACCGTCGTTATTAAGATATTTATAAAATTTCTGGCATGAAATATTATAAATTTGTTTAACCATTAGCTCGGCCTCTAATGTTGTTAAAGCAATCCTTTTTCCAGGCATTCATCAGGCTAGAAATGCGCTCGGATGAGGCATTAGAATGAGGTAAAGAAGACATACTCGCAATTTTTTTCCAAGCATGGGGATTTATTGTTATTATGAAAAACAGTTTCTCCTCTGCTTTTAGACAATCTTTAAGCATTCTGGTGAATCATAAAAAATAGAGAGAATTACAATCTCCTCAAACAAGACATCAATGTTCGATATTTTTAATATATTTATTAAATTACAAAAACCTTAATTTATGGTTTCTATTTCAAGGTCATAATATTTCTATATTTGTAAATAGAGTTATTAAAATCAAATTTTGATTGTAAATATTCTAAAATTGTCTTAATAAAAATATCTACTTCATTTAAATGTGTATTAATTAGAGTATTATTTGAACATTTTAATATAATATTTTTAGCAATAGCGCCATAAAATTTATTATCAATTTTTAACTCTAGAGATGAACAGAGCTGTAGGATAATTTTGTGAACCTTTATTAATAAAAAATATTTTGATTGCAACAGAATATTAACTGCATGAAGTAGATTTCCTACATGTGAAACTAATCCCAAATATGCTTCTGCCATTTCATACTCGAAAAAATTTTTCAAAATTTTTGGACAGCTTTTAAAATTTTTATTTAAGAAATATTTTTTTTAAGGGTTTGTAAAATTTTAAAATTCTTGATAGGTATATATCGCAACAACTCACACCATTCCAAGTCAGACCAATCCACCAACTCTTTGAATTCATTAACTCTTTTAGTTGATGAATTAAATTCGTTAAAATATCTCATCATAATTATTTCGACATCCACATGCTGCCTCAATTCGGTAAATACACTGGTTTTTGCCAAAATTTACAGAGGCATTATCAGCGCATAAAACTGACATGCAATTTATTGATAACCCTGAATCAGCTATATTTACATTATGTGGTTAGCTACATCTTTAGATTTTTCACTATCCGAAGAAAATAAGTTAACAGTTTTATCTGTCAGAATTGCATATGGTTGTCCATCTTTTTTCAAATCATCTAGAATTGACCTCTATGATTCAGATAGTAAAACACTTGTGATAGCCTTACTCATTTTTGTTCTATGGTTTGCATTTATATTGGAGTCGTTAAATATCATGGCAAAAAGATTCGACCCACATTGTGATGATATAGCTTTGTGAATGTTGAACTACATGATAGATGTATACGATTTTTGCAACTGTAGTTGCATCTGTATTATTTATTATTTTGGAGAATATTTTTGTATTGCAATCGATGTTGATATGCTCACCTGTCCTGATGAATGAAATGATGTTGATTTATTATTGGATAAAAATAAAACAGGATAGAAAGAAATTTATAAACTAGACATGTTTTTAGAATAAATATTTAAAAATATAAAAATGATCAATTATTGTCTCTCAAAATTATCATTTATATATTAAAAACGTTAAAAACTTTTTTTAAAAATTGCGGTAGATTTTTGCGGGAGATTTCCAATTTAGGTAGTTTTGCGAGAGAGAGATGTCTGCGTGTAAACTAAAAAATTGCGGGAGTCTCCCGCTGATGGGGGGAGACATGGCAACCCTGATCATGATACATAATCTGAATTAGCTGAAGAAGAAATGTTAGTTGAAGACAATAAACTAAATATTATTTAGGTAAATATGAAATTATCTCTTAAAAATTAGCTAAAAAAATAAGTTTATTAAATGGAAAAAGGATTTTCCTAATCAAAGAATAAAAACTCATCAACAAAATTTAGTTATTCATCTGCCAGGAGTAAAAATAAAGAAAAGAAGCTAATAATCCAGAAAAATGTTTTGATAACACCAAAAATGATTAAAGAGATTATTTATCATACCAATGAAAAAAATAAAATTTTATGTAAAAACTATACTGACCAATATGAAAGTTCTACTAAAGAAGTTGATGTAACACAATTCAAGACATTATTGGGAAATCTTTATTTAGCTGAAATTTTTAAATCTAACCATCAAAATAAAAAATATTTTTTTCCAAATATGTAAAATAAATTTATGTTTAGAACACATTAATGTTTTATGTAATAAATGTTTTGTATGTCAAATTTAACATATTTCAATGTTCTATATTTTTTGTTTGAATGTATTAGTGTAATTTTTTTTTCTATTGAAGACCCATATTATGAACATGATTATATGATAAATAAGTTATTTTTTTATTATTTGAAATTTAAAAAAAGTAAGCTTTTTTTAGAAAATTTTTGCACAAATTATAATTATCCTCATCAACTTTAATCTAAGCTTAAGAAATAAAAATAAATAAATATTTTATCAAGAAGGTTAGTTCTATCTTATATTCAAATATTAAATAAAAATAATGAATATAAGGAGATATATACATTTGAAATTGGGGTCTATTAAACCCCACCCGAGTACTAACGTCATTTTTTTCACCGGAGTATTGAAGGGTTAATATATTTTTTTTACGATAACCTTTGAAGGTTAAGAAAAACTTTATTTTAGTGTTAGAATTAGGGTTAGGAATCTTGCTTTTTATTACCACAATCATGCTTTTTACATTGGGTCGAAGAGCGTAAACAAAGTTAGACCAGGTTTTCCTAATTATATAGTCTAATGCAAATCATTGGTTACAGAGGGGGACATGGAGTGGTCAGTGGCGTCACTAGGGGAGAGCGCGCAGGGGCTCGAGCCCTCTAAAAATTTGAATAGCATACTGAAGCAAAAATTTTTTTTTTAATGGCTCTTTAATATCCCCTTGAACTAAAATTAAATTTGATTGCCCCCTGAATGATTTCTTTTATAATTCTATCGAGTAATATATAGATTTAATTTTATTATTTAAAAATTAATAAGCCTATCTAAATTTTTATTAAATGATTGTAATTATTAGATTAGACTAATACATATAAATTATATTTTCACTATGTCAGCTTGCAATCAAATTCTGTGTTATAATATAAATATCACTCACTAAATATTAATTTAGCATTAACAGTTGAAGCTTAATTGACTTTTATTATTTAAATTATTTATATAACCCCAATTAAATAAATAAAATCATTATTAATTGAAAATTGACAAATTTAATATTGTAATTAGCCGAGTTCAAAATCACTAATCAACTATATAATTCATTTTTAAATTTAATTACCATGCCTCTTCCTAAATATTTTTTAAAGATCGAAATAAGTATAAGAGATATCTTTATAAAAAGTAAATAGAATTATAGTTTATAATCCTCTATTAAATATCATTGGTTATAAAATATTTGGTAAAATGCCACTTTTACAGACATATTTGACAGTTATATAATATATTACAGTTATAATTTAATAAATTTTACTAATAAATGCTTTTGATAATAAATAAAAGAAACAATTTGCATTCAATTCTTTAACGCCATCTTTTTATTAAAATATTATTAAAAATTAAACATCTTATTATTCATATCATAAGTTTTAATAAATTAGATATATTTTTTTCTCTTTTTTACGTGTTTTTAGGAAAGCTATTTTGAAAAACAGTTTTGAGTTAAATTTTTAATACGAGTATATTTTTGATATTATTACAAACTACTATTATTTTAAGACATAATATACCAACTAGAGGTGGTGCGATAATAATACATAAAATCTTAATTGCTTTCATCATATCACTCTTGTTCTTATTTTATAGTTACAAAATGTCTCATTTATAATATGGCATCCTTGCCGTGTAAATAACTCAAGGCTCCAATATATTTGCATAATTTCTTCTAAATATTTTTAGTGTTTTTGTTTTATCAATTTATCATAAATTCTGATATAAGTTAACTTGAGTGTCATGACTATGACTGAAAATTAACCAGCATCTATTATTTGTGTGGCTATGTATTTCATCATCAGATTCTGAAAATCAAAATTCAATATTAGATGAATTAGAATTACCATGGCCCAAATATCAAAAATATTTCACTGTTTTAAAATCAATTCCGAGATATCCTTTTTTTTGACGTGGAAGAAGAGGGCAGATTGGAGGATGATAACATAGCTCAATTTTTTGAAACAATGGATAAAACATTAAATGTTTTTAATAAATTCCCCCTTTTAAAAGAATTGTTTATCAAGTATAACACCGCAATCCCTTCATCTGCCCCTGTTGAGCGAGTTTTTAGTATATCTAACGCTGTATTAACTGACAAGCGTTCATGCCTATCAGATAAAAATTTTGAAAAGCAATTATTATTAAAAATTAATAAGAAAATTTTTTTATAAATTTTTTTTTTATCGCTCTATTATATTGTATTTATAATTATATTATCAAAATAAAACTATTATTTTTTATCATGGCTAATATATTGTGTTGAAAAATATAAGGCATTTATTTAAATTAAATTTTAAAAAAAATTTATCATAAAATTTTGAACGTATGAACGCGTTCATGAACTTGAACGTATGAACGCGTTCATGAACTTGAACGCGTTCCTTTTTTTGAATTTGAACGTGAACGCGTTCGATTTTTGTCAATGAACGTTGAACGCGTTCGATTTTTTTAAAAATGTTTACAGCACTACATCATTCCTGTTCAGCACACACTTTAAATCTCATTGCAAGTGTTGACATTGAAGAGACACGTAACGATGCCCATTTTAAACCATTTCAAAAATTACACTTTCTAAATGTTAGCTATTGTGAAATAAACATGAGTAATCTTCAAACTGTGCATACATTTTTAAAACATGGGAAGATATCTGATTAAACCGGTTATAACAAGGTGGAACTCTTTTTGTAACTCCATTAAATTAATATATAGTCTTATTAAGGAAAATCGCCAAAAATTTGATGAATCCTGTGATAAATCTGAATTACAGAGATTTTCAGATAACGAGTCGTTCATGGATGAATATTGTATGATTATTAAGAAATATGATATGCATAAATATGATTTTATAGATTATGGAACCGATTACTACGGTTCTCAATTTGGGATATCTCACTCACACGATAACTATTATAATATTAAAACTAGGGGTGAACCGATATCACTTTTTGGAGGCCGATCTGATCCGATATTAAATTGATATCGGCCGATTACCGATCCTATATCATATCTAATTTTGTATTCTGTAAAGATACCAATGGTTTTAATTTGTAATATACTTTTTATTAATATAACATCTATAATTTAATTACATAACTTATATCATTTAAATATATTATAATAATCAGTTATAGTTTATATTCAACTCTATTGCTATTCTAAAAGTATATAAAATATTTTTCTTGTTAAATCACTTTTATATGACAAGTAACAACATTATATACATAATAAATAATAAACAAAAATATTATGAAATTTGAATAAATATTTAAAATAATATTTAACATTAAATATCGAAGATTTCTTTTTAGAAAAACCAAAATTTCAAATTTATCAGTCAGCCTGCGGTGATGGTAACTGTCAATATCACCTGCTTCACTAAAAAAAGATTCTGAAGAGATTATCGCACACTTTTATAAACAGAATGCGCAAAAAAATAACAATATGGCAGAATATTTATTAATTAATTATTTATATTAAAAAAATATGGATTTCGATTTTATTTTTAAAAATAATGATTTTAGATATAACTTTTTTTAAAAATTTTATAACATTTTATATTTGTTAAAGACGCCATTTCATATCGGATCGGCAAATTTTATAATATTAGCCGATAACCGATATTTTAAAATAGGTGAAATATCGGCTCCGATCCGATAAAAAATATCGGTACATCCCTAATTAAAACTTTAAAAATTGGCTTTAGATAATTTCAAGTTTTGTAAGCCGCTTATCAAACCTGGAAGGCATAGATAAAAGGTATACAGTTCAAATATTGCTTACAATATATATTTTGATTATCTTTTATTTTCAGTAGATTACACATCTATAAAGATGAATATATACTATCCGCAATAATTTACACACTATATTAAATGGATTGGCCCTGGATAAAATAGAGGTCAATAAAGGAAGAATGCTGGAACTTATTCCCAGTTTGAGAAAAGATCTTGATAATGAAAGAGCAAACTTAATTCATTTATCCAACACACACACACATCAGAATATTTTCTGATAAAGATTGTTAAGATGATCTATAAGCTTTTTTCAAAATAAAGTAGGGGTGTACCGATACCACTTTTTAGAGGCCGATCCGATATTCCCAATATTAAATTGATATCGGCCGATTACCGACCGATATCATATCTAATTTTGTATTCTGTAAAGATACCAATGGTTTTAATTTTTAATATACTTTTTATTAGTATAACAACTATAATTTAACTATACCATAACTTATATAATTTAAATATATTATAATTATCAATTAATTATAGTTTATATTCAATTCAAAAAAATATTTTTATTGTTCACTCTTATATAATAAGTAATACATTAATTTATATATATAATAAGTAATAAACAAATATGAAATTTGAAATAAATATTTAAAATAATATTTAACATTAATATATCGAGGATTTCTTTTTAGAAATACCAAATTTCCAATTTATCAGAGGTCAGCCTGCGGCGATGGTAACTGTCAATATCACCAGCTTCACTAAAAACTGATTCTGAAGAAATTATCGCACACTTTTATAAATAACAATATGGTAGAATGTTTATTAATATTATTAAAAAAATATACTTAAAAATGTATTTCGATTTTATTTATAAAAATAAACGATTTTAGATATAACCCTTTTAAAAATTTTATAACATTTTATTTTTGTTAAAGACGCCATTTTATATCGAATCGGATCGGAGAATTTTATAATATTGGCCGATAATTGATATTTTAGAATGGGTGAAATATCGGCCCGATCCGATAAAAAATATCGGTACATCCCTGAAATTTTAATAAATTCCCCGAATTAAAACTTTTATTTATTAAATATAATACAACTCTCACAGTAGGGAAAAAAAAATTTTTTATATATATAATATTTAGTTTTTTAAGTAACGAGTAACCCGTTAATTTTTTGAATAGTGTGTACCGCGCGTTCCTTTATAAAAAGGTAACGAGTAACGGTAACGCGTTTCTTTTTTGTAGTAACGTTTACAGCACTACAAAATATTAAATAAATTTAATATTACAAAATATTGAATAAATTTTATATTACAAAATCTTGAATAAATTTTATGTTACAAAATATTGAATAAATTTTATATTACAAAATATTGAATAAATTTTATATTACAAAATATTGAATAATTTTTATATTACAAAATATTGAATAAAATCTATATTACAAAATATTGAATAAATTTTATATTACAAAATATTGAATAAATAAAAAATATTATTATTTTGCCATGGCAAAATATCAATATTATTAAAATTATTATAAAATAAGTTTCTAATTTTTATTCTGATCAGAAGTATTTTTAATACTGCAACATGCTTTAATTATGTTTTCAAAAATAGGTAATTTAATAAAATTATCCGTTTTGAGGTTAAAACCCCTTGTTTCTCCTATTTTGCTTTATAGTAAATACCCCTAACTTATAAGGATGACATATGCCAGTTGCAATGTATCTAGATTGAATGAAGTATTTAGCATTAAAATGTATTTTAAAATTATAAAAATTAGTAATAAGATTATAATGTGTCTGATAAAAATAATATTTAATAAGTGTTTCAACTTTTATTAATATAAATATAAGGGTTAAATTTCAATATTAATTATAAAATTTAAAATTAATTTAATATATATGATAAGCTAATTTTAAAATTTTTTTTCTTTATTGAATAATAGATCATATATAATTTAACTAAAGAATATTTGTTCATTTTAAAAAATAATAATCTCTAATTTGTTATACGAAACGTTAAAAAAATTCACTCTGAAAGCCTTGTCGGAGCGGCGTCAAATCAGATGTTTTGACGTAAAATTGGATCCGTCTCCACTATGAATGCAGCCTTAATAAAATTTTAAATCTTCTTTATAAAAAAAATCTTAGAGGTGAAATCTTTTATAATTTTTGTAAAATTATCTTTTTTTTAAGTATATTAAGTTTTTCGAAATAATTTTTTTAAAATATTAAACTTTTTTACGTTTTATTTTATATGATTTTTTTAAGGATAATATTTTAATGTGGCAATTGACATAATCGTTATTTTTTAAGATTTTGAAATTTTAATTTAACATGTTAAAAGTACATTTTTGCCCATTAGTGTCAAAATAATCTATGTTTAAAAATACGATTATGATAATTTCCATTTTCCCAAGGAACATCTTCATTGAATTTATAATTTAACATCTTTACAATATAAATATTTTTACCTTTTTATGTCAAAAATCTTAAAAAATAACGAATATGACAATTATCACATTAAAATATTATCCTTAAAAGGATCATATAAAATAACATAAAAAATTTATTATAAATATTTTTAAAAAATTATTTCAAAAAAACTACCTCTTTTAATATACTTATAAAAATATATAATTTTACAAAAATGATAATAAAAAAAACTATAAAAGATTTCACCAAAAAGGTTGTTTATTTATTATAAAATTCACAAAAGAATTCCTCAAAAAAGATTTATTTACAAAGAAGATTTAAAATTCTAATCAAATCAAAATATGTTCAAAAATCTTTTTTAAGTTAGAAAAATATTTCTTGCTTAAAATTTTGAGCATGAAAATCACTAATAAATTGTAATAATATAAATAAAAATTAATAAATCATATGTTTATTTGTTGATAATAATAAAATAGTAACATTAAATATAAATAAAATAAATTATTTTATTAAAAATAAATGCATAATATGGAAAGCTGACGGACGATTAGACAATACAGAATTTTTGACTAATCAAATTTTAGCCAATATCACTGATTAGGCTTAGTAGGTTTCTTCACCTAAAATCTTGGCTAAGCCGTTTTGTAGTCAGCTAAAATTAGCCAATTAAGCAACACTAATCACCAGTTTCAGTAGAAAAAGCATTTTCGTCATTTGGAGTGCATTCCTAATTTTGAATTATTTTCCTTACGACATTTAAATTCAAATGAATATCGAAATATGGATAATCAGGGTTTTGAAATGAACCGAAAAACCGGAAAGAACCGTTATAATTTTGTGAACTGTAACCATTATAAAGAAAATATAAAAGAGCAAACTAAGTGTTATAAATATTTTTGAAGAGGTATAAACCAGTTCATAACGGTTTTTAAAAATAATTAATTTTAAAATTATTAACCTAATTTTAAAATGTTATTTTTCTTATGGGGAAATTTAAATTAGTGATTTCTTTTCAAATAAAATTTTTATACAATTAAATTGCCATTATCTTCAAATCAATCAATACGAAGTTTATTGTTTTTACTTTATATATTCAATTTAATAGAGATTAGGCAAATTACTAATTAATTAGATAAGAAATAATCTTCATGGTTAAATTTAAATTAAAAAGATTTTTCTCTAAGATTAATATATATATAGTTTATGATTAATTTTTTTTAAAAATCAAATTTATAAAAACCAGAATAAACCAAAAGGAACCATTATAAATTATAAATCGAACTGATATAACATTTCTTCAAAAAACCAAAATGGAAAAAACTTTTATAAAATTTTAAACTAAAAATTAAAATGAACCATTATACTTAACGATTCGAGACCCTCTGAAATGCTTGTTATTGTTAATTTATTATAGTAATCATATGGCTGTCTAAATAATTCTATATATTTGTAATAACTTTTAAAAATATATAAAAATGTCATTTTTAATTTTAAAAATTGATTATTATTATTTTACATTAAAAATATTATATGTTTCTCACATTGAGATTAGAATTATACAATTATTAGTTTTTTATACATTATGTCAAAAAGTAATGATAAATCAAGTAATTTAATTTTTTTATCAAATAATTAATATTATATCTTAGTATTTTTTAGTTTAGAAAGTTTAACTTTGGACTATAAGTATTTCATTAAATATTGATCAAATTTAGGAAATATAATGTATTAAAAATATTTAAATATTAGATATTTTTAAAAAATATAGATGATTTAAATCAAATTGATTTTTATTGGCTAACCCTAATAAACGGGCATAAAATACACGCCCCCTAAGCGCCCCTTATCAAAGAAGCCCAATTTAAATTATAATAATATAGAATCGTATTTAACTTTCTTCATAAGATGAGTTAGAAAATGTTTTTTTTATTTAAAAAAATGATAAAAGTAAAATTTAGGAAAAAATTTTTTTTACATGACTAAACTACATGCACTAATACGCGCCCCCTATTAAAGAAGCTTAATTCATAAAAAATTATAGCATATCATATTAAGCTCATTAAAATGAATCCAAAAATGTTAATATTAAGTTTATAAATTATTTATAACTTATTTAAGATTTTAAAAAAACAATTAATTTTTTCTTTTTTTGACTAAAACTATGCGCAATATACATTATTTTTAAAAAATGGATACAAAATCATGTATAGCATTTCAAGGAGATTCAGAAAATGGTATTATTCATTTTTTTTTAAAAATTTTAATTAAAAAAAAAATTATGACTAAACTGGGTTCCCATTCTAAATCGCTAAATATTGGGAACATGGCTTATATCTCCTATTTGGATGATATTTCTTCCATTTTAGGGATTTTTTTTAAATTTTCAATTTAAATACAAGTATTTAATCCCCTGGTATCTAATAATATTAATTTCAAATTTACTTTAAAAATTTTCTAGGAGATATAAGCCATGTTCCCAATTTTTAAGGATTTTTGTTTTAGCAATCCTATCCCCTAAACTGTGCCTCCTATCAAAGAAGCTTAATTCATAAAAAATTAAAGCAGGTGTGTTAGTCAAAAAAAATGTGTTTTTTCGAAAGCCCTTTAATCCCCTGGTATCTAATAATATTAATTTCAAATTTACTTTAAAAATTTTCTAGGAGATATAAGCCATGTTCCCAATTTTTAAGGATTTTTGTTTTAGCAATCCTATCCCCTAAACTGTGCCCCCTATCAAAGAAGCTTAATTCATAAAAAATTAAAGCAGGTGTGTTAGTCAAAAAAAATGTGTTTTTTCGAAAGCCCATTAAGTTATAAAAAGTTTTAAAATATAATATTAACATTTTTTCCATTTATTAAGCTATATATATTCTGTGTTCATTTTTTATAAATTAAGCTTCTTTAATAGGGGGCACAGTTTAGTCATGTAAAAAAATATTTTTTTATTAATTTTACTAAGTTACCATTTTTTAAAAAAATCAAAAAAACATTTTCTGACTCATCATATGAAGCTAAATACGATTCATTATTAATATAATTTAAATTGAGCTTCTTTGATAGGGGGTGCATATTTTAGTCATGCCCCTAATAAACAGTAATTTTAACTTTGGAAAATCATTATGGTGGTTTGAATACCTGGAAAGAAGATCATCAGATTATATTCAAAAAGGTGATTATTGGTATGGGCAAGAAAAATTGCAAATGCTCATCTCTGAAAAAATAGTGAGATGTGATTAGGGGAGATTGCTGAAATTGGATATATAAATGACATTTGATAAGAATAAATGAAAATATGGATATTAGAAGAAGTTTATGAACATTTTAAAATAGATGATAGGAGGCTTATTATAAAGAATAAAATAGTAAAATATATAGATACAAAATATCAGAATATATAATAAAAGTATCATTTCTAATAATTTATATATTAATACAATATATTATTACTATTTTTATGTCTGTTTCAACAAAGGTTAGGTAGTTATATGATTTGATGAGTTT
Organism: Gordionus sp. m RMFG-2023; assembly: GCF_954871325.1. Classification (NCBI taxonomy): domain Eukaryota; kingdom Metazoa; phylum Nematomorpha; class Gordioida; order Chordodea; family Parachordodidae; genus Gordionus; species Gordionus sp. m RMFG-2023. Next base: position 22,899,246 of record NC_088775.1, read on the forward strand.
TAGCAATGAACAATAAATATCATATTTAATATGTCGTTTCTCATCCATCATCCTAAAAAAGCAGAGCAAGCTATGTAATTAAAATATTGCATTTAGTGGAATATGACCAAAAATTATGCAAGAATACATATTTATTTAAAAAGATTAAACCTTTTAAACAAGACTGTATAATATTTTGTCAAATTTTGATGCTCAACTAAAATTTGGCAAAATCTTTTTATCTGTTCATCCTGATTTTCGTTAGTTTCTTTAAGAAGATAAACTATAGTGGTCAAAAAGTTTTCTAGGTCTATTTTTAAACAAAATTAGTCTATAATCTAAATTGCCCATACCTATTAAATTTATTTTTAGAGTTGCATCGTCAAGTTTGTCTAATAAATTATCTAATCCTTGCAAAGTCATTGTTAATTCTTTATCTTTTAGGGTGTTTAGACTAATATTCAATGAGAAGAAAAATTTATTGATATCTTCGTACTTTCATAATGATTATAAATAAACAGATTATATATATATTAAATTACTATTTCTTCGTTAGAGCATTTGGATTTAAAATAACTATTTTCATAATCAACCATTATAATTAAAAAAATTGAGAACGGATGAGATGAAATGAATATACCTTAATATACCATAAAAGTTAACATTGATATATGCTAATTGTCAAAAACCTATCAGATTTGACACTTTCGGGCATTAAGGATAGAAGGGCAAAGTTTTAACATTATTTAATATCATGTCATAAAAATATAGCTTATGGCTCGAAGAACGCATTTAAAAGTATCATAAAGATTTTTGTGAGAAACATCTACGAAGATTTTAATGACAGAATATCAAAATAAAAGCTATTCTAAAAGTGTATAGCTAGTTGGAGCCCCCCTTAGCAAGAATTTTTAAAAAAATATAACAGGGCTTCATATATTGCGAATTGAAAAGTATTCTATTTCAAATAGGTTATACTATATTCTATAATTGGTAAAAAAATTTAATTCAAATATTTATTTCATGTATATTGATATTTATCACGAAAATTTAATGTTTATTTTATTACATTTTTTAAACCCAAAAAACTGATGGTTATTAGAAAATATGATCAACAACCAAAAAAAATAAAATTTCTAGAGTGTATAAAATGTTAAGATATCCACTAGGCAGAATTTGCTGAATATTAATATTTTTGATACTTCTTGTGCTACAGGAAAAATGAAACTGCAGACCTTGATGACAAGATCATGTCATCGACTTCTAGCTGCTATAGCAGTAGCGTCACAAGAAGAGGGTGCGCAGGGGCTTGAGCCCCCTGAAAAATTTGAATAGCCACCTGAAGCAAAAATTTTTATTTAATGGCTCCTTAATATCCCCTTGAACTAAAAATAAATTTTTTTGATTGTCCCCTGAGCGATTTCTTTTATAATTCTATTAAGTAATATATAGATTTAATTTTATTATTTAAAGATTAATAAGACTATCTAAACTTTTATTAAATGAATACTATTTTAATTATTAGATTTTATTAATATATATAAATTATATTTTCACTATGTTAGCTTTTTAATCAAATTCTTTATTAAAATAGAATATCAATATCACTAACTAAATATATATTTAGCATTAATAGTTGAAGCATAGTTGACTTTTATAATTTAAATTATTATATAACTCCAGGAATCTAGGAAAATAATTCCCCGGAAAAAAAATCCCGGAAAAAAATTCCCGGAAAATAAATCCCCGGAAATTAATTCCCCGGAAAAAAAATCCCCAGAAAATAAATCACCGGATATTAATTCCCCGGAAAAAAATCCCCAGGAAAATAATTCCTAGGAAATAAAATACCCGGAAAATAATTCCCCGGAAAAATATTCCCCAGAAAATAATTCCCAGGTAAATAATTCTCCGGAAAAAAAATCCCCGGAATAAAATTCCCCTGGAAAATAATTCCCCGGAAAAAATTTCCCACTATATATTGAATTGCTAATGCATTGCTAAACTACATTGCTAAAAAGCAATCAATCATAAATCAATCAAAATTTTATTATGTATATTTTATTAATGATAATTTTTTAAACTTTTTTTAAAATATACTTAAATCATTTTTTTATTATAAATGAAGAATACTGATTAAATATCATATAGTATATAATTTTATTTTTATTTAATTATTAGTAAGAAATTTATTTTTCTAGCTTATTAAAACAAAAGTACATTTTATTCAATTTTAAAAATTAACAAATATATATCCGTAAGAGGGCGTTATATGTATTAATATGTATCATTTTAGGAAACCGGAATGATGATTGGATAGAACAATGGAAATTTTCTAAAGTAAATATTGCTGGCGTTATTTATCAAAATCTCTTCATTTTTGTTTTATACGTGTATATTTACGTGCTAAGCATTATCCTAAAAAAAATTTTGATTTGACCGATTGCCGAGTTCAAAACCGACCACTTATTAAATATTCGATTGATCAATTGCTATTAAGATAAATTGAAAAATGTTGATTTTTGTTTTATGTATCTATAATACGTATAAAACATAATTCCAAAAAATATTTTTAAAAATATCGTGATTTGACCCGAAAACCGACAGAATGACCAAATACTGCATTGCTGGCGTTATCCATGGAAAAATCTTCATTTTTGTATTATACGCGTATATATATACGTGCTAAGCATTATCCTAAAAAATATTTTGAAAATAATTTGAAATGACTGATTGCCGAGCTCAAAACCCCACTTACTAAATATTCGATTGATAAAATTTACTAGTAATATGATTTGAAAACTCCATTTTTTGTTTTATATATCTATAATTACGAGTAAAACATATACGAGTCGGTTATCCGCCAAACCACGATATTTTTAAAATATTTTTTAGGATTATGTTTTATATGTATTTATAGATATATAAAACAAAAATGAACAATTTTTAAATTATATTACTAGTAAATTTGAATCTAGGAAAATAATTCCCCGGAAAAAAAATCCCGTGACCCGGATCTGCTCTGCAGTATTTAATTAAATAGAAATGTTTTTTAAAGTCAAATTTCTTCGAGGATTTGAGATTTTAAATAATAAAACTAAAGTTAAATAAATCTAGTTCACCTTTACACACTTTCCTCAACTTTTAGGTATTTATTGAAAAATTATTTTTACACAAATTTTAATCATTATTTTAGAAATATGATAAAAGGCTTTCCAGAGTTTACTAACTCTTAAATAGCGCCCGTTTTTGTTTTTACAAGGATAAGCTATTAAATAATATAATTTTATAAATTTTGTGGCGAAATAGGAAATTAGCAATTCAATCTGATACCCTCTATTTGATAAAAATTAATTTACTGAAGTATTTACCTACTTTAAGAATTTAACTGACTGAATACAAAATCACTATAAAACTTGCAAACTTATATTTTTTACTGCCCAATTTTAATTAAATACTGCCAAAAGTAATGAAAAATGTTGACCACTTTAATCAAAATACATACAGAGGTGATTATCAGCAGTGAGTATTATATTTTTCTAATCTAACAATTATTATTTTGCTTATGAATTTTTTTCAAAAGTTACAGAAAAGAAATAATTATAATTTTATTAAATGATATATAGAATAATAAATTATATTATTCAAAAGAAACAATTCTAGAACGTATATGTTCTCCAATTGAAGAGAGAAAATTGGGCAAGTCCTTTCTCTCTTCTAAATAATCAATGCATACATTTTTTAAAATAGTTTGTTACGTTGCATAAATACGATTTTTTTTGGGAGTGTATGTCCCAATATTCCATTGGCCGATTTTTCCCATATCAACCGCTATTTCCATCCTTATTTTTTCGAGTAGTTCCCATATCTTCGGTTTTTTGTTGCCTACAATATGCTTAAATCGGTTATTCCATCCTTCACATACATTGTTTGTTCGATTTTCCCCAGCAATCGTAATATTGAACACATTCCATGTTTCAGGTGGGAACAATGGCTCTACCTTTGAGAGTTTTTCCCATGTCTCAATTCTCCATTCACATAATTTTTATCAAAATAAAACAATAATTCATTGTTTTCATCCGATACAATGGTTTTTAAATACTCCATACCTCGTTTGACATCGTGTATAGGTAAGAATGCTAATCCATCGATCATAGCTGCAAATAAGATAACATTGGATCATTCCGATATGATGATTCTAACCCCAATTCCTGATTAATACTTTTTTTGAAAATTTATAATCAGATACAATTTTTAAAAATTAAACATAAAAATTTCCATTATGTTATTTTTGTCCGGGATTCAAACTGATATTAGCATACAGAACAGAATAGTGTCATAATATTATTTTAAAGTTATATATATTTTAACAGTGGCGTGTTAGAAATAACCACCCCCTCTGCATGGTAAATATAATGTGGTTTAATTACCTGTTTAATATCTATTCAAGTCTAGATGAAAAGTAGATAAAGGAAATAACCTTTCTCTTTCTCAGTAAAAATTTGCTTTCACATTTTTCTTTTCAATTCTAAATTAACTCTTTCATAATTTTCATATATTTCTACGGGAATTTTTTTCCGGGTAATAATTTTCCAAGGATTTTTTTCCGGGGAATTATTTTCGGTGATTTTTTTCCGGGGAATTATTTTCCGCTTACCAGTAAATTTGATCAATCGAATATTTAGTAAGAAGTCGGTTTTGAGCTCGGCAATCAGTCAAATCAAATTATTTTCAAAATATTTTTTAGGATAATGCCTAGCACGTAAATATACACGTGTAAAACAAAAATTAAGAGATTTTGATTTATAACGCCAGCAATTCAGTATTTAGTCATTGGGTGAGCTACGAGTCGGTTATCCGCCAAATCACGATATTTTAAAAATATTTTTTAGGATTATGTTATATACGTATTTATAGATACATAAAAAAAATCAACATTTTTCAATTTATCTTAATAGCAAATTTGATCAATCGAATATTTAATAAGTGGTCGGTTTTGAACTCGGCAATCGGTCAAATCTAAATATTTTTTAGGATAATGCTTAGCACGTAAATATACACGTATAAAACAAAAATGAAGAGATTTTGATAAATAACGCCAGCAATATTTACTTTAGAAATTTCCATTGTTCTATCCAATCATCATTCCGGTTTCCTAAAATGATACATATTAAAACATATAACACCCTCTTACGGATATATATTTGTTAATTTTTAAAATTGAATAAAATGTACTTTTGTTTTAATAAGCTACTAAAATAAATTTCTTACTAATAATATTAAATAAAAATAAAATTATATACTATATGATATTTAATCAGTATTCTTCATTTATAATAAAAAAATGATTTAAGTATATTTTAAAAAAAGTTTATAAAATTATCATTAATAAAATATACATAATAAAATTTTGATTGATTTATGATTGATTGCTTTTTAGCAATGCAGTTTAGCAATGTGCATTAGCAATTCAATATATAGTGGGGAAATTTTTTCCGGGGAATTATTTTCCAGAGCAATTTTATTCCGGCGATTTTTTTTCCGGAGAATTATTTTGGGGAATTTTTTTTCGGGGATATTTTTTTTCCGGGGAATTATTTTCCTATGGATTTTTTTCCGGGGAATTAATTTCCGGGGATTTATTTCCGGGGATTTATTTTCCGGGGATTTTTTTTCCAGGGAATTAATTTCCGGGGATTTATTTTCAGGGAATTCTTCCAGAGGTGTCGCTAGCCTTTACAATCTCAGGGGGCTAAACTAAATAATTTTTATGGGTGCATAGCCCTCAATATTACCCCGGCCATCGGCAGGATTTTAGATTAATATATTAAACTTTTTTAAAATTTGCTAACTCTAAACAATTATTCTGTATTTCATATTTTGTAATTTTATATTTTGCATACAAAATAAACGGTATGACTAAAAACTGCATTGCTAAATTACACATTGCTAAAAAGCAATTAATCATAATCAATCAAAATTTGATTATATAATATAATTTTTAAAATAATTTTCATAAACATTTTTTTAATGTACATAAATCAATTTTTTATTAGGTAAAAAATTGAGATTAAATATTAAATAATTTATAATTCTATTTTTACGTAATATTGGGAAAAAAATATATTCACTAACTTATTACAACTTAAATTTTATTTTTCAATTGCAAACTTTAACAAATATATATCCATAAGAGGGCGTTAAATGCATAAATATGATAATATATTCTTAGGAAACTTGAATAATTATTGGATAGCGCTTTTTTCATATTTGGGTGTAAATACATGTGAAAAACCTAAAAAAAAATTTAAAAATATAGGTTTCTTTGACATTTAATTAATGAGTAGGTTTAGAATCGAAAAATAGTAGAAAATTTGTAAGGATCATATTGCTGGCGTTATTGATCAAAATCTTTTCATTTTTGTTTATACCTATATATTTAGGTGTTAAACATTATCCTAAAAAATATTTTGAAAATATTATGATTTGACCGAATGCCGAGCTCAAAACCGACCACTTACTAAATATTCGATCGACCAAATTTTGTATTAATATTAATGATCATTTTTGGTTTATTTATCTATAAATACGTGTAAAACCTTATCCCAAAAAATATTTTTAAAATATCCTGATTTGACCGATAACCGATTTGAAACCTAAATACTGCATTGCTGGCGTTATCCATGGAAAATTCTTCATTTTTGGTTTGTACGTGAACAATAACGTGTAAATCATTATCCTAACATATTTTTTAAAAATATTATGACTTGACCGAATGGCGAGCTCAAAACCGACCACTTACTAAATATTCGATCGACCAAATCTGGTAGTAATATTATTTGGAAAATGATCATTTTTGGTTTGTTTATCTATAAATAAGTGTAAAACATTATCCCAAAATATATTTTTAAAATATCGTGATTTGACCGATAACCTATTTGAAACCGAAATACAGCATTACTGGCGTTATCCATGGAAAATTCTTCATTTTTGGTTTATACCTGAACAATAACGTGTTAAGCATTATCCTAAATAATTTTTTGAAAATATTATGATTTGACCGAATGGCGAGCTCAAAACCGACCACCTTCTAAATATTAGATCAAATTTGATAGTAATATTAATTGAAAAGTTCATTTTTAGTTTGACGAAACGTTAAATCTAACCGAAGGCAATAATACGGTCGGATCGGACGAACTCTTAGACAATGAGGAACGCTCCCCTGCCCTGGAGGAACGTGTCTTACCTCCCCCGCAATAACATACTCTTTAATACTTGATAGCCTTTGTCACTAATACATTATATAGCAATCATAAATTGATATAGTACACATATTTTTGTAAATAAAACACCAAAATAGGGGATAATAGTCCGCCAAACCCAATTACTTAATTTTATAAGCGTCGACAAGCCCCTATATATGATCGATAGATCTATTTGCTAAGCATTGTAAAGTCGATAGACTTCCCTTGTCTTATGGTCGGAAACTTATTAAGGATACCCTCCTCGGGTGAGCAGAAATAAAGTTCCATGCATATAAATGCTAACACAAGGTTATAAAATTACTTATTATTAAACTTGAATTAATATCCTTTTTAACTCACCATGTATACCCTTAAAAATTTCCGACCATTTTGTAATAAGCCATGATTTATATCCAGTGTAAACTCCGCCATATTTTAGTTTACCAAATTGCAACCAATTGTATTATTTTGATAATTGTTTATAACAATCATCTTTACTTTAAAATTGTAGATATATAGTTTAAATAAAAACAATTAGAAGGGCCTAGCACAGCCTCAGCTTACTAAATTAAATATGACAGGAAATCAGACATTTTAAAAACAATATGATTTATAATTATATAATAATTTTAAATTTTAACGGCTAATATTTGAAATTATTATTTTTTTACGTATTTTCACTTTTCATTTATTTTAGCTTTAGGAAAATGCCAAAATATAATTTATTAAAAGTTTTTAGAATTTTAAATTTTCATGAAATTGAAAAATAACAAACATTTAGGTAATCTCGACGAAGGTGGAGGGAGGAATAAATTTTTGAAATATTGAAATTATTTTTTTTGGAACATTAAAAATTTATTATAATTAAGATTATTTATTAAGTGGTGGGGTTTGAGCTTGGCATTCGGCCAAATCTTAATATTTTCAAAATATTTTTCAGGATAATGTTTTACACGTATTTATAGATAAATAAACCAAGTGATCATTTTCCAAATAATATTAATACTAAATTTGGTCAATCGAATATTTAGTAGGTGGTCGGTTTTGAGCTCGCCATTCGGTCAAATCATAATATTTTCAAAAAATTATTTAGGATAATGCTTAACACGTTATTGTTCAGGTATAAACCAAAAATGAAGAATTTTCCATGGATAACGCCAGCAGTGCAGTATTTCGGTTTCAAATCGGTTATCGGTCAAATCATGATATTTTAAAAATATATTTTGGGATAATGTTTTATAGGCGCACAAATTGAGCGTTTGCGTTTTGCGGTACTTTTTTTAATAAAAAAAACGTAACCCTTGCTTTGTTTAAATTGAGGCGGCGTTTTTAAATTATTTATAATTTTGTAAATAAATGGAGTTTATTAGTATGGATCAGGAAACGATGTTAGCATTATATTTATTGACAAAACATAAAAGAAGGAGGAAAAACATCTCAAATATGACAATTATTCTCTAAGTTTATTACACTTAATTATCATATATTTCATAAAAGATATTTAATAGCTGGTATGTTCTTTTTACAATTATGTTGCATACATAGTTAAATCAGTATGCAGGGCAATTTAGAATGCTGCCAAAGATATTTACATGCTAAAGCCTTCAAGAAAGGATTGGGGAAGAGTACATTAAATTTATATATTCTAAAATTTAATATATAATTACTTAGATTTCCCAAGAGTTTCTGATCTATTCAGGGTTCCTCAAATGTATTGTTGCCTTGGATGAGAAACATATTTATATAAAATATCCTCCCAATAGTAGATCTCAATTTTTTTTTACAAACATAGATTCACAATAGTTTTGTTGGCCTTAACAGACATAAATAGATAATTTGCTACATAATATAATAATAAGCAATGAAGGAATAGGTGTGCAAACATTTTAGTACTTTATATTTTCTTTATATGTAAAAGATACAATGTCAAATCTGATTACTAGACCATTCTTTATTGGCATAGACAGAGAAAACAATTCATCAACAATTGAATCAAGAATTTTAAGAGATAAATTTAAAATTTTTTTAAATTTTAATCATTTTTTTATATATCATTGTTATAAATAATGAATTGTATCAAATATGTAATTGATTAATGTTATTATTTAGAATATTACCTAATAAATTTATATAATAAAATAGAATTGTGTTTAAATTTTTAAATCTATTCTGATCACCTTGTAATTTAAAATCCCTGAATTTATTTGACAAAAAATTTAATAAAAAACTGAAGTTAATGAGTTATTTATTAATTATATTATAATTTCTATATTATTCAAAGCACTTTCATTTTTATTAGAATTAAGTATTTATATTTTAATAAATCTAATTTTTCAATCTTTATTAATAAATTTGGACACTATTTTAAAAAATAAAAACTTTATAAATATTTATTTTAAATAGTAAAAGATATCTAAAAACAAATTTGGACATTAGAATAAAATTTTATTTAGGAATAAAAATAAATACAATAAAATCATATATATTTATAAATAATATCTATATATACACATAATTTAATCATTAATGCTTAAATATTTCAAGAGCAGTTTGACCATTTTCTATTGATTGTTCTATTGGTTGAATGTAATTATTCATTGTGATGGAATAGAATATTTTCATTACTTCGGATTTAAAAAGGTATTGGTTAGGTATACTAAAACCATCTAGCCCTTCTTCCATTGAAAGTAGAAATAATCTTGATAAAATATAAGTTTTTTAAGACAATTTTAATTTTACATGTTTGGAGATGGCTTCTATTTATAAAATTCAATAATTTTTCATTCAATTTTTGGCTTGGGGATGAAGTAACATTCTTAATACTCTTACTAGTATCAAAATTACTAGTGGTTAGCCTATCAGCAATTGTAGGCTCCATAAATTTTATATACTCTAACCATTTGTATGTTGTCTATCAATTCATATTTAAAAATATATCATATTTCTTACATTTTTGAAGGAATATCCATATTTTATCGAATCAAAATTTTTGTTTTGTAGAAAAAAGTTACAAAAAAAGCAAACCAGATTGCGTTTTTTAAAATTGGCGCAATTGGAAAAAGTAAAAGTGCGCAATTTAAACGAACTCATTTGAAATGCATTAGTTGCGTTTGCAGCGCAGCGTTTGAAACGCTCAATTTGTGCGCACTATTACACGTATTTATAGATAAATAAACCAAAAATGATCATTAATATTAATACCAAATTTGGTCGATCGAATATTTAGTAAGTGGTCGGTTTTGAGCTCGTCATTCGGTCAAATCATAATATTTTCAAAATATTTTTTAGGATAATGTTTAACACCTAAATATACACGTATAAACCAAAAATGAAGAGATTTTGATCAATAACGCCAGCAATATGTTCCTTACAAATTTTATATTATTTTTCGATTCTAAACCTACTCATTAATTAAATGTCAAAGAAACCTATATTTTTTAAAAAAATTTTAGTTTTTTTACATGTATTTACACCCAAATGTAAAAAAAGTGCTATGCAATAATTATTCTGGTTTCCTAAGAATATATTTTCATATTTATGCATTTAACGCCCTCTTATGGATATATATTTGTTAAATTTTGCAATTGAAAAATAAAATTTAAGTTGTAATAAGTTAGTAAATATATTTTTTTCACAATATTACGTTAAAATAGAATTATAAATTATTTGATATTTAATCTCAATTTTTTACATAATAAAAAATTGATTTATGTACATTAAAAAAAATTTTTATGAAATTATTTTTAAAAAGATATTATATAATCAAATTTTGATTGATTATGATTAATTGATTTAGCAATGCATTTTACTAATGCAGTTTAGCAAAGCAGTATTTAGTCATACCCCAAAATTAACTAACATATAAATAATTAAAACAATACAAGATATATCTAAAAATAATATTTTTTAATACAAAATCTATTTATTACAGTGTAAAATAATTTCGATGGTTGATATAAAAAAAAATTAGCGTTTAAAGAATTACAAGTGATAAAAAAGGTTAATCAATTCATACATAGGCCTCAATTGATAATGGTTTTTAAAAACCAAATAAGGCTATATAATTCTTAGCAACTTACATTGACAAAAAATGATGAAACTAATATAACTCTCTGTTACCATTTGAGACAATGTTTTATAGAATGGACTAATAAGAAAAAATTTATAGGCCTTACCAAATTAACAATTCTTGAAGAAGAGAATATAAACGACCAATCCAAATCATAAAACTATATGGTAGTTAGAGCTTTATCTTAGATGACATGATGGAAGCTAGATAAGTAATCGAGAAAATTATTGTGAGATATTAAATTTCTAAAAGATTATCTTTCATTTTTAATGATATATAAACAACTACACAGTTGACCATTATTGCATATCTAAAATATGCAATCATATGCTCTCAACAGCTGTAGTAATAATCCTAAATTACATAGCCACACATAATAGATGCTGGGTAATTTCCAGTCATAGCCATGACACTTACGATGGTAACCCATATCAGAATTTATTATGTTAGAATTGATGAAACAAAAACACTAAAAATCTTTAGAAGAAATTATGCAAATATATTGAGTTATTTACACGACAAGGATAACATATTAGAAATGAAATATTTTGTAACTATAAAACAAGAACCAGAGTGATATCATGAAAGCAATTAAAATTTTATATATTATTATCGCACCATCTCTAGTTGGTATATAAAATCTTAAAATAATAGTAGTTTGTAATAATATCTAAAATATATTCGTATTAAAAATTTAACTCAAAACTGTTTTTCAAGGGAGATGATAGACTTACGCCAAATGGCGTATTAGCAAGAAATAAAAGCTATATTTTTTTCTTATTTATACGCATTTCCCGGAAGAAAAATCGTCTGCGAGAAAATGGATGTTGTTGAATTGATATAAACAATATTCCCTCGTGAATAGTGTTGTTAATCGGCTTAGCCGAGTCGGCTCGAACAGAGCTGACCCAAATTTTGGGTCTTTTATCGACCTCGACCCGAGTCCAAGCCGAAAAAAACGATCTCGACCCAAAATATGGGTTGTTTTTTTCTACTCAGACTTAAAGTTTGGGTCGTTTTTTTCGACTCAGACTTAAAGCTTGGTTGTTTTTTTCGACTCAGACTTGAAGCTTGGTTGTTTTTTTCGACTCAGATTTTTTGTTTATTTTTTTAAAGCCAATGTATAAAAATATATTTTGCAAACATGTTAAATTAAAATTTCAGTGAAGATGTACCATAGGAAAGTGACAATTGTCTTAATCGTCATTTTTGAACATTTTTCAATTTTTTTTAGACAAATACAAATGGGTAGCAAACATGTTAAAATAAAATTTCATTGAAGATGTACCATAGGAAAGTGACAATTGTCATAATCGTCATTTTTGAATTTTTTTATGGCAAATGGGTAAAAATATATTTTGTGAACATGTTAAATTAAAATTTCATTGAAGATGTACCTTAGGAAAGTGACAATTGTCATAATCGTCATTTTTAAACTTTTTTGAATTTTTTTTAGACAAACGGGTAAAATTATATTTTGTAAACATGTTAAATTTCAGTGAAGATGTACCATAGGAAAGTGACATTTGTCATAATCGTCATTTTTGAACTTTTTTCAATTATTTTAAGGCAAATGGGTAAAAATATATTTTGTAAACATGTTAAATTAAAATTTCATTGAAGATGTACCTTAGGAAAGTGACAATTGTCATAATCGTCATTTTTGAACTTTTTTGAATTTTTTTATGACAAATGCGTAAAAATATATTTTGTAAACATGTTAAATTTAAATTTCAGTGAAGATGTACCATAGGAAAGTGACAATTGTCATAATCGTCATTTTCGAACTTTTTTGAATTTTTTTAAAGCAAATGGATAAAAAATTACGATTATGACAATTGTCACTTTCCTTTGGTACATCTTCACTGAAATTTAAATTTACATGTTTACAAAATATATTTTTACCCATTTGCCTTAAAAAAATTCAAAAAAGTTCAAAAATGACGATTATGACAATTGTCACTTTCCTATGGTACATCTTCACGGAAATTTAAATTTAACATGTTTATAAAGTATATTTTTACCCATTTGCCTTAAAAAAATTGAAAAAATTTTAAAAATGACGATTATGACAATTGTCACTTTCCTATGGTACATCTTCACTGAAATTTAAATTTAACATGTTTACAAAATATATTTTTACCCATTTGTCTAAAAAAATTCAAAAAAGTTCAAAAATGACGATTATGACAATTGTCACTTTCCTATGGTATATCTTCGCTGAAATTTTAATTTAACATGTTTGCAAAATATATTTTAACATATTTGCCTTAAAAAATAAACTTCAAGTCTGAGTCGAAAAAAACGACCCATATTTTGGGTCGAGGTCGTTTTTCGGCTTGAACTCGGGTCGAGGTCGAAAAAACGACCCGAACTTTGTGTCGGGGTCGCGATTCGCGGCGTTTTAACAACACTACTCATGAATAAAAAAATAATTCAAATTTCAATATCTCTTCATTTCTCAAGATTCAAGCTAACTTTTTATTTCACTTAATCCTTTCTTTATTTTTTAGATTACCTTATCAATTTTTATCTCATATTATCAATTACACATTAATGAAATTTTTCTCTACAAGATACTCAACTTATATATTTATTTTGAACATACTCACAATTTTTGTCAGTACTTACATCACAATTTTTTATACTCATTTTTCTTTCATAACCAATAATTAAGAAGATACCAAGTTTATTCAAATATTTAAATATTCTTATCCTAACCTATTTATAATCTCCAATCCTTATAAATAACTCTTTCTTTATTTTTTCATCTTCTTAATGAATTTATTTATCACTAAATTTTATTATCTCATTATTTTCTTCCTATCTCTATTATCTATTAACCACTACTTCTCAAAACCTTATCAATTCCTTTAATTTAATTTTTATTATTTTTATAATATAATAATTTATACCTTCTTCCCCCCCCCCTTTTTTAGTCTTATTTTTTAATTACCTTACAATTAATTAACCTTTAAACATTACATTCATCCAGCGTCTATATGACAGGATTTTTACTGTATGCAAACCCCTTTCAAAAACCTTTGCCTACCCCCCCCCCCTAAAAAATTTCATTGCCTTCGGCTATACTTTTCAAAGAATTTTAAAGGATAACTTAAATTAATCTATCTCTATTACCAACTATCGATATTTTGTGAATATAAGGGATTTATTTTCTAGTTAATAAATTCAATTAAATCCTCCATTATTTAAAATGAATTCATTATTATAACTTTATGAGCTTGCTGATATATCTAAACCTTTTAAATTAATTTAAAAGGATAGCAGAAAGTTTTATTTGGTAAACAATATGTATGATTGTTTGTAATATATAGATTTGGTCGAATTGTATTATAATAGTTGTATAATAAAGTATTAATTTTTAGCAAAAATTATGTCCTATTTCATCTCAAAATTCAATAGATAACCCACCCCCCCCCCCCCAAAAAAAAATTTTTTATTTTATTTTACCCCCATTAAAGCCGCCTACCCCTACCCCCACAAAAAAATAGGATGCAAACTGTTCCTACCCCTCCCGCTCATGTAGACGCTCATTCATCATGTTATTTTTTAACCTTAAACTAAATTGTCAGCTTTTCCCTTCTCTTCTATCAATTTATCAAATCGTCTGCTTTCTTTTTCTTTTACCTAACAAATACCAAATCTTAATTTTTCTCAATTTAATCTAAAAATCTTTTCTCAAATTACCAATTTTTTCCTTTTAGTCTACTTCTATTACCTATATCACTATTACTTATTTTTTTCTTATATACATATATTTAATAACACCTTTTTTTCTTACTAAATATAAATTTATAATTCTTACCTTACTATTAAAATATATCTTTATCAACTCAGTGGATACCAGCTTTATCCACAAGAGATACCGTAAGCTCTCTTAAATTAAACAGGCCCTGACAGTAGGGTAAATTACTGCCAATCTTTTTAGTGAATCTTTACTTATTCACGAGAGGTACCGTAATTCCTCTTAAATTAAACGGACCTGACAGTAGGGTAAATTACTGCCAAATAGTGAATGAATGTACTGCACTGGAGACGCCCTCTATGTAGTGGTGGAGTGCCCACTTAATTGTGGGATGCCTCCTCAGTGTATAATAGGATAGGATATGATGCATTTTCCGAATCGATAAAAGTTACGAAGTGGTCAAGAAAATGGATGTATAAATAATATCGTTAACGAAATTCAATTACCTCAAAATTTAAAATTCGTATTTAGAGTATTGGATTCACAAAAAAGTACAGACCTTATTGTTAATAGTAAATTATATATTCTAAGGTATGATGATATCTAATCTATTGCCAGCTTTTCAGTAATATATCATTTATTTTAATTTTGGCCACTCCAAGTAATTGTAGTTGTTAATTTTTTAGGATAATTTTTGATATATAAAATAAAAATAAGATGACAATGAATTAGGAAATTTAGAATGATTGAGAAAAGAAAATATATAAAGAAATACATTTTTAATTATATTGTATGTCTTATTTTAACGGTTACTTGGAAATATTAAAGTTCTTACCTTGTGATGACTTATTCTATAAAATTGACACACAACAATCCTTAGCAAGCTTCAAATACAAACTTAGGATTTACAGTATTGAATTCACAAAAAAGTAAATTGACTTTATTTATTGTTAATAGTAAATTATATATTCTAAGGTATGATATCTATTGCCATCTTTTCAGTAATGTTATATATCTTTAGTCACTCCAAGTAATTATAGTTGTTAATTTTTGATATATAAAATAAAAATAGATGGCAATGAATTAGGAAATTTACAATAATTGAGAAAATGATAAATTTAAAGAAATACATTTTAAATTATATTGTACGTCTTATTCTAAAGGTTACTTGGAAACATTAAAGTTCTTACCTTGTGATGACTTATTCTATAAAATTGACACACAACAATCTCTAGCAAGCTTCAAATTTATAAACAATTTATCATTTTTTTATATAAATTTTTTTATTGATTTTATTATGTTAAAATTTATAAATTATATCTTTTGATATTTTTTTTAAATAGAGTATAGAAAAATAAATTACTCTTAATGAGCTCCCATAATCTTCTTAATTAATTACCTAAATCAATATAATTTTAAAAACTTATGAACCATTTGGAAAATATTTATACCAATTTCTAACAGACTTCTTGAGATTTTTTTATGGTTCTTCATGGTTTCTAGAATTACTTCAAACTGGTCAAATTATGTATTTTGGCAAAATTTTTGTCATTAAAATATTCATTACAAATTTTAACATTTTATTAAAACTTATTTGGTGGCAATTTTTTTTATTTAAAAAAATGATATTCATGTTATATACTAAATTTTTAATATAGCCATTTTTGAGTTGATGATAAAAAAGATTAGTTCACATTTTAACAAAATTTCCAAATTTATTTTTAAAATGTGAAATTGTATAAGCAATACAAATCAAATTAATCTAAAGTAAGCATAATTGGTGTGATTATATGGTGCTTTAATGAAATGTATATAAAAAAGGTATGATTAAAAAAGATATCTTTATTCTATATATTTATTTATAATATGCTTAAAATAGGATAAATAAAAAGTAATATGCATAAAAACTAGACAAATACAATCAACTAATATACTTTTAGTAAAGATATCAACATTTGTAATTAATCTTCAAAATCAATAACATTAACAAAATGGGACCCAGATTGTAAAAATAAATGTTTTATATTTCAATCATCATATTTAAATAGCAGATACATTTGCCAGCAAATGAAGCTCCATAGTTGGCATACACCATATCGGGGTAATGAGAAATGTGGCCAGAGTTGTACATTTGCTCAAAATAAAAAGATCTTTGAAGATCGTAAAATTTGAAGATCTTTTATTTTTTAAAAATTTTGTGTAACTATCTTCAAAGATCATGATATTTTTTTTTTTACCCCTTTATTAAGAGCTCAGATGTTTTTCAATTTTATTAATATAATATTTCTTTTATGTTTTATACCTCTCCTCCTGCCTTGATGAAAATTGAAAAACATCTGGGCTTTTAATAAAGGGGTAAAAAAATAAATATCATGAAGATCTTTGAAGATCGTTACACAAAATTTTAAAAAAATAAAAGATCTTCAAATTTTACGATCTTCAAAGATCTTGCTCAAATTTTTGAGCTTGATCTCGCTCAAAAATCTTCAAAGAAGATCTTTTGTACAACTCTGAATGTGGCAACACTTTGCATCATTGCCCATTCAGCCTTCTTATTTACCTTTTCTATTATATACTGTTGTACATCATCTTCGCATGTATTTTGACCTTAAGCATTCTAATATATTTTTTTGCAGCATCAGCAAGACCATATGTGATCTATTCCTGTAATCTCCATATATCTAATTATTTTTTTAAAAAATTTAAATACGTTACTATTTCTAAATACCAATCATGCTTTAAAAAAAATAATGCTCTAATTAATATAGGATATAATCATTAAAATTTAAGGTAAAGAAATAAATAAAACCATATCCTATGAATATTAGTATAAAAAAATACAACTATAATCTATAAAATATGAACCTATATAATCAGCAAATTTTTTTATGATTTTTAAATTACCAGTAAAAACAATTCTCATCTGGTTCGATTGTTTTCATCCTTGATGGAACAGTTAGCACCCTTCCTATATTTTGTAGGACTTTCTTTTTTACTGTCACTAAATTTAAGTGAGAAGCATATTTTCTCCATATTGGTAGTTGGATTATAAGAATGTTTAAATGTATGTTGAATGATCTTAATGAATGTGTCATCTATGGCTTTAAATATTTAAAAAAAATTAAATTAATCATGATTTTTAAGAATTACAATTAACTGAAAATAATTACAATTTTTTAACTTTGAGTCTGAGTATCAAAGTCTACTAGGTCACTTGTAGATCCTTCAAAAGGTGTAAAGATTTTTTTATTATCTAATTAAAAAGGTTTATAAATTGGTCTATATCAACAATATACCTTTGGTAAGAACTATTGTGAACATCATATAAATTTTTAACTTTTTATTTATGATTTATCCTTTCTATATAATTTACTATTAACAATTAGTGTTGTTAATCGGCTCGAACAGAGCTCACCCAAATTTTGGGTCGTTTTTTTCGACTCCAACTCAAAGTTTTGGTCGTTTTTTACGACTTCGACCAGAGTTCAAGCCGAAAAAAACGACTTCGACCCAAAATATGGGTCGTTTTTTTCGACTCCGACCCAAGTCCAAGCCGAAAAAACGACCTCGACCCAAAATATGGGTCGTTTTTTACGACTCCGACTCAAAATTTGGGTCGTATTTTTCGACTCAAACTTGAAATTTGGGTCGTATTTTTCGACTTAAACTTGAAGTTTGGGTCATAT
The DNA here is from genome assembly GCF_954871325.1 of Gordionus sp. m RMFG-2023. Classification (NCBI taxonomy): domain Eukaryota; kingdom Metazoa; phylum Nematomorpha; class Gordioida; order Chordodea; family Parachordodidae; genus Gordionus; species Gordionus sp. m RMFG-2023. Next base: position 22,917,930 of record NC_088775.1, read on the forward strand.
TTTTCGACTCAAACTTGAAGTTTGGGTCGTATTTTTCGACTAAAACTTGAAGTTTGGGTCGTATTTTTTGACTCAAACTTGAAGTTTGGGTCGTTTTTCTGACTCAGACTCAAACATCGGGTCGTTTTATTCAATCCGACCCAAAATATGAATCTTTTTTTTTAAAGACGACTTAAAGTTAGGGTTGCTTTTTTTCACCCCTAACCGAATTATCTAGATCATTTTTTTCGACCAAAAGTCAAATAACATTTAGTATATATTAATATTATAGGCGGGAAAGTTATTTAAAGCTTCTTTAAATTATAATGCTCTGATTAACTATTCATCATAGTTATATTTTAAAATTTTTAAGTGATGTACCATAGAAAAGTGCCATTTGTCATAATAATTATTTTTGAACTTTTTTAAATGAAATAGATAAAAATATATATTGTAGACATGTTAAATCAAAATTTCAGTGATGATGTACCATAGATAAGTGGTAATTGTCATAATCGCTATTTTTGAACTTTTTTGAGTTTTTTTAAAGCAAATTGCTAAAAATATATATTCTAAACATGTTAAATTAAAAATTCAGTGAGGATGTATCATAGATAAGTGACAATTGTCATAATCGCTATTTTTTAACTTTTTCAAATTTTTTTAAAGGAAATATCTAAAAATATATATTCTAAACATGTTAAATTAAAAATTCAGTGAGGATGTATCATAGATAGGTGACAATTGTCATATACGCTATTTTTGAACTTTTTCAAATTTTTTTAAAGGAAATAGCTAAAAATATATATTCTAAACATGTTAAATTAAAAATTCAGTGAGGATGTATCATAGATAGGTGACAATTGTCATAATCGCTATTTTTGAACTTTTTTAAATTTTTTTAAAGGAAATATCTAAAAATATATATTCTAAACATGTTAAATTAAAAATTCAGTGAGGATGTATCATAGATAGGTGACAATTGTCATAATCAATATTTTTGAACTTTTTTCAATTTTTTTAAAGCAAATAGCTAAAAATATATATTCTAAACATGTTAAATTAAAAATTCAGTGAGGATGTATCATATATAGGTGACAATTGTCACAATCGCTATTTTTGAACTTTTTCAAATTTTTTTAAAGGAAATATCTAAAAATATATATTCTAAACATGTTAAATTTAAAATTCAGTGAGGATGTATCATATATAGGTGACAATTGTCATAATCGCTATTTTTGAAATTTTTTTAAAGGAAATATCTAAAAATATATATTCTAAACATGTTAAATTAAAAATTCAGTGATAATGTATCATAGATAGGTGACAATTGTCAAAATCGCTATTTTTGAACTTTTTCAAATTTTTTTAAAGGAAATAGCTAAAAATATATATTCTAAACATGTTAAATTAAAATTTCAGTGAGGATGTATCATAGATAGGTGACAATTGTCATAATCGCTATTTTTGAACTTTTTTAAAGGAAATATCTAAAAATATATATTCTAAACATGTTAAATTAAAAATTCAGTGAGGATGTATCATAGATAGGTGACAATTGTCATAATCGCTATTTTTGAACTTTTTCAAATTTTTTTAAAGGAAATAGCTAAAAATATATATTGTAAAGATGTTAAAATAAAATTTCAGTGAAGATGTACCATAGAAAAGTGACAATTGTCATAATCGCTATTTTTGAACTTTTTCAAATTTTTTTAAAGGAAATAGCTAAAAATATATATTCTAAACATGTTAAATTAAAATTTCAGTGAGGATGTATCATAGATAGGTGACAATTGTCATAATCGCTATTTTTAAACTTTTTCAAATTTTTTTAAAGGAAATATCTAAAAATATATATTCTAAACATGTTAAATTAAAAATTCAGTGAGGATGTATCATAGATAGGTGACAATTGTCATAATCGCTATTTTTGAACTTTTTCAAATTTTTTTAAAGGAAATAGCTAAAAATATATATTGTAAAGATGTTAAAATAAAATTTCAGTGAAGATGTACCATAGAAAAGTGACAATTGTCATAATCGCTCTTTTTGAACTTTTTTCAATTATTTTAAAGGAAATAGGAAAAAATATATATTCTAAAAATGTTAAATTAAAAATTCAGTGAGGATGTATCATAGATATGTGACAATTGTCATAATCGCTATTTTTGAACTTTTTCAAATTTTTTTAAAGGAAACATCTTAAAATATATATTCTAAACATATTAAATTTAAAATTCAGTGAGGATGTATCATATATAGATGACAATTGTCATAATCACTATTTTTGAACTTTTTCAATTATTTTAAAGGAAATAGGAAAAAATATATATTCTAAAAATGTTAAATTAAAAATTCAGTGAGGATGTATCATAGATATGTGACAATTGTCATAATCGCTATTTTTGAACTTTTTCAATTTTTTTAAAGGAGATAGCTAAAAATATATATTCTAAACATGTTAAAGTCACCTATCTATGATACATCCTCACTGAATTTTTAATTTAACATGTTTAGAATATATATTTTTAGATATTTCCTTTAAAAAAATTTGAAAAAGTTCAAAAATAGTGATTATGACAATTGTCACCTATATATGATACATCCTCACTGAATTTTAAATTTAACATGTTTAGAATATATATTTTAAGATGTTTCCTTTAAAAAAATTTAAAAAAGTTCAAAAATAGCGATTATGACAATTGTCACCTATATATGATACATCCTCACTGAATTTTTAATTTAACATGTTTAGAATATATATTTTTTGCTATTTCCTTTAAAAAAATTGAAAAAAGTTCAAAAATAGCGATTATGACAATTGTCACCTATCTATGATACATCCTCACTGAATTTTTAATTTAACATGTTTAGAATATATATTTTTAGCAATTTGCTTTAAAAAAACTCAAAAAAGTTCAAAAATAGCGATTATGACAATTACCACTTATCTATGGTACATCATCACTGAAATTTTGATTTAACATGTCTACAATATATATTTTTCTATTTCATTTAAAAAAGTTCAAAAATAATTATCATGACAAATGGCACTTTTCTATGGTACATCACTTAAAAATTTTAAAATATAACTATGATGAATAGTTAATCAGAGCATTATAATTTAAAGAAGCTTTAAGTAACTTTCCCGCCTATAATATTAATATATACTAAATGTTATTTGATTTTTGGTCGAAAAAAATGATCTAGATATTGGGTTAGGGGTAGTGTTGTTAAACGGCTCGTTTTGAGCCGATTTTTAAAAACGGCTAACTCAATATTTTAGCCAGAAAAAAATTATTTAAGACTCGAGATTTCGCTAAGAGATGTCCAAACCTTTGTTCCTTCTACAAACAAAATCTTCAGGCTTGCGTAATACTATCCTGGATGAAATACTGAGTTAGCCGTTTTTAAAAATAGGCTCAAAACGAGCCATTTAACAACACTAGTTAGGGGTGAAAAAAAGCAACCCTAACTTTAAGTCGTCTTTAAAAAGAAAGATCCATATTTTGGGTCGGATTGAATAAAACGACCCGATGTTTGAGTCTGAGTCAGAAAAACGACCCAAACTTTGAGTTGGAGTCGAAAAATACGACCCAAACTTCAAGTTTTAGTCGAAAAATACGACCCAAACTTCAAGTTTTAGCCGAAAAATACGACCCAAACTTCAAGTTTGAGTCGAAAAATATGACCCAAACTTCAAGTTTAAGTCGAAAAATACGACCCAAATTTCAAGTTTGAGTCGAAAAATACGACCCAAATTTTGAGTCGGAGTCGTAAAAAACGACCCATATTTTGGGTCGAGGTCGTTTTTTTCGGCTTGGACTTGGGTCGGAGTCGAAAAAAACGACCCATATTTTGGGTCGAAGTCGTTTTTTTCGGCTTGAACTCGGGTCGAAGTCGAAAAAAACGACCCAAACATTGAGTCGGAGTCGAATAAAACGACCCGAGGTTTGGGTCGGGGTCGCGACTCGCGGCGTTTTAACAACACTAATAAATAAAGTCAATGTACCTTTTTGTGAATCCGATACTGTAAATACTAATTTTAATTTCTGAGGTAATTGAATATATTTCTCGATATTATTTATACATCCATTTTCTTGACCATATTAGTAATTTTGTTTTCTAAAATTAAAACTAAATTATTTATATATAGTTAGATTGCTAACTTTGAATTATAGTGGGATTAATTCTTCTCTCAAGAAGAAGTTTGATATTGTTTGACACCGTTTTAATTTCCATTATTATGATTAAAAATAAAAATATGTTTACACTTTTGTATTTCCCGCACTTTAATGGACCAATCACAGAATTGGACGAAACTTTACGATAAAGTGTCCAAACGATCATAGGCACGGAAATCAAAATTTTGCATGAATAATTTTTAAATTTTTTTTTAGGAATATAACCTAAGTTAAATATTTTAAAAAAATGAATATTTTTGAAAACTAAATATATTTTAAAAAAATAAATAATATAGCATAATATTTCCCCGAAAAAATTCCTTCGGAGACTATTTGCACAAATTTAGTTTATAACTAATAAAATTTTGTCATGTCTTTTTCATTTTTCAAGTGAAAATGATCATCCATAAATATGATTAGTATGTGAATAGATGATTCTTAATTACAACAAAAATGAAGGAGAATAATATTTTGGGCTGGGGGAGGAAGGAGGGAGGGTAAAATTAAGGGCGGTGGCGTCACTAGGGAGGTCGCGCAGGGGCTCGAGCCCCCTGTAAAAATTGAATAGCCCCGTGAAGCAAAAAATTTTTTTTTTAATGGCTCCTTAATATCCCCTAATAAATTTTTTTGATTGCCCCAGATTTAATTTTATTTTTTAAAAATTAATAAGGCTATCTAAATTTTTAAAATTAATACTATTTTAATTTTTAAATTATATTAATACATATAAATTATATTTTCGCTATGTCAGCTTTTCAATCAAATTCTGTATTAAAAATTTAATATCAATATCACTAACTAAGTATATATTTAGCATTAACACTAGTTTAATTGACTTTTATTATTTAAATTATTATATATCCATAATTAAATAAATATAATAGTTTATTAATTGAAAATTAACAAATTTAATATTGTAATTAACCGAGTTCAAAATCACTAATCAACTATATTATTCATTTTTAAATTTAATTACTCCTAAAAATTTTTCAAGGACCAAATAATTATAAGAGATTTCTTTATACAAAGTAAGTAGACATATAGTTTATAATCCTCTATTATATATAATTATTAATAAAATATTATGTAAATTGCAACTTTTACAGGCATATTTGACAGTTATAGAATAAATAACAGTTAATATTTTAATAAATTTTACTAATAAATGCTTTGAAAATAAAGATAAGTAAGATTTACATTCAATTCTTTCACGCCATATATTTATTTATAATTATATATTATTAAAAATTAAACATCTTATGGATGTTATCCATATTAAATATCTTTTTTTTCCTTCTCTTTTTATTGTGTGTTTTTAGGAAAGTTCTACTTCTTTGAAAAACAGTTTTGAATTAAAATTTTTAATACGTTAATATTTTGATATTATTACAAACTACAATTATTTTAAGACTTAATATACCAACTAGAGGTGGTGCGACAATAATATATAAAATCTTAATTGCTTTCATCATTGATCCTTATTTTATAGTTTCAAAATGTTTCATTTCTAACATAGGTATAACTCAAGGCTTCAATATATTTGCATAATTATTTCTTCTAAAGATTTTTAGTGTTTTTGTTTTATCATTTTTTATAACATAATAAATTCTGATATGAGCTTACATCGTGAGTGGCATGGCTATGATTGCAAATTAATCAACATCTATTATTTGTGTGGCAATGTAATTTAAGATTATTACTCCTGCTGCTGAGAGCATATGATTGCATAGTTTTAATGAACAATAACTGTCTAGTCGTTTAAATAGCAATAAAAATGGAAGATAATCTTTTAGGAATTTAATATCTCACAGTAATTTTCTCGATTACTTAAACTTCCATCATGTCATCTAAGTGGAAGCTCTAACCACCATATAGTTTTATGATTTGAATTGTTTGTTTATATTCTCTTCTTCAAGAATTGTTGATTTGGTTAGGCCTATAAAATTTTCCTTATTAGTCCATTCTATTAAACATTGTCTAAAATGGTAACAGAGAATTATATTAGTTTCATGAACTTATGTCAATGTAAGTTGCTAAGAATTATATTATATTATGTGGTTTTTTAAAATCATTATTAATTGAGACATATGTATGAATCAAATAACCTGTTTTTTGCTTGTAATTCTTTAGACGCAAAATTTTTTATATCAGTAATCGAAAATATTTTATACTGTAATAAATAGATTTTGTATTAAAAAATATTATTTTTAGAAATGTCTTGCATTGTTTTAATTATTTATATGCTAGTTTATTATTATTTTGTATGCATAATAGAATAAATGACAAAGTATGAAATTCAGATCAGAGTTAGCAAATTTTAAAAATATTAATATAAAACCCGGCCGAAGGTAGGGCAAAAGAAGGGGGCCTACCCCCATAATTTTTTTTTTAGTTGAGCTCCTTGAGATTCTAAAGGCTAGCGACGCCCCTCTGCTATGGCATTTTATTTTGGATCTAGAAGAGCCTATTTACTTAGTTTTTGGATATATATCAGAGAAACATATATTTCTGAAAAGGATACATTATTAGATTTAATAATACTGCCAATTTTTTTTGGAATATATCAAAAAATTATTTATTACACAACAATTTCTGCAATATTTTTTAAAATAATAGATTTAGCTGAACTCAGGAGAATCGCGAATATTATTATATTACAACTTAGAAAACCAAAGATAATATTGACCAGGAGGAATTTCTCGAGATTTATGTAGTTGAAGGTTAAAACGAAGTAACATGATTTTGGAATTCATAAACCTCGACTTTCATGATAAAAAATATTTCCAATATAAACGTGGACTCAATTGATGATTATTATGAAGAGAAAACGAGAAATATATTTTTTATTATTAAAAAATGTTCATCCATTTACTATATATATATTTTTACAAAAAATAATATTTAACTAAAATAAAAATATAATCTTAAAATAAACTAAACTATAAGTTACGACTAAAATAAAGGTTACCATATGAAAACTAAAATAAAGGTTACAAATTGTAAAACTAAAATTATATTATTCAGAAATGTTACAATTTGTAAAACTAAAATTATATTATTCAACATTCTCCTTCTTCTAAAGAAGCCTTCACATAAGTTTAATTGTATTGTCATAGTTAGTTTGTTGTCCAAATGTTTTAACATTTTGACCATCAAGTTGTTTCATAAGTCATAGTAATCGTTGGCTTGTCCCAATCGTTGGTTTGTTTAAATCGTAAGCTTGATATCCTTATCGTAAGTTGTCCTTATAAATCCTGAATTTGTCATATAGCTTGCTTGTAATGCTCAGTCGTTATTATTATCAATTTTCAAAATTGTTATTATCATCAGTAAGTTGCGAATAATGAGAAATAATAGTTCATCAAGTTGGATATAAGAATTAATGAAGAATGATAAATCAAAAAGATTGTTATATAATATTTTCAGCGTTTTCATTTTTTGCCTTTTAGTGTAAGCGTTTTAATATTTAATTTACTTCATTTTAATATTTATTTTATTTTTATATTTTAAGTTATGTAGTCTTTTAAATAAACAGGTTTTTGTTTAATTCGCATTGGTCTAGAAATCGGTGTTATATCATTTTTATCAGTAATTTTTATATTTTTGTCCACACTGTTTTCCTTAAAAAAATCCTTAGAGTCATAATTAATAAGTGTGTTAAAACAGTTTCTAAATCTTAATTGATCTAAATGTCTCCATAAAATACCTTTATCTGTCTTAACTTGGAACATCATGTCACTTTCTTTGTGTGTGACCATGCCTTTGCACCATTTTTCATCACCTTGTACTTTGTACCAAACAAAATCTCATACGTTAAAGGTTCTATTTCGTGGTAAAGTAACGTTTATCTTGTTCTCCTTTTCCTCCAACGATAAGTCCCATTTAATTCTAATATCTCGATTGAACATTCTCTGAGATGGTGTAACTCCTGTAGTATCATTACGCATATTTCTGTAATTAAACAAAAATTTGTCAAGTGCGATGTCTAAGGCAATTTTAATTTCATATGTGTTTTGAACGTTCTTACCATGCGTTCTACCTGGCCATTGGATTGCTGGTGATAAGCAGATGTAAGCACATGTTTGATACCATAATTATTGCAAAATTTTTCAAAATCATTACTTGTAAAGTTAGTGCCGTTATCCGTAACTATAGTTTCAGGTATTCCATGTAGCGAAATAGTTTTAAAAAATTATTTTAAAGTAACATCAGTCGTAATATTTTTAACAGGAATAATAATTGGAAATTGGCTGTAGGCATCGACTATTATCAACCAATTTCTTGTGAAGAACGGACCCGCATAATCTATGTGTATCCTTTCAAACGGTTTGGTTACCCATGGTATTTGAATCTTTTTAGAATTATCATGATATATGTTACAATCGTCACAACTTTTCACTTCCATTTCTATGTCATTATTTATACCAGACCACCACATGTAATCTTTGGCTAAGGATTTGATTTTTCCTGCTCCCAAGTGACCTTCATGTAATGACTGTAGTACATTTTTTTTCATAGAAGACGGAATTATGATTCTGTTGCTCTTGTAAAGACAATCCTTAATAATACTTAATTCTAATTCAATGTTTTTATAAATATTGTTCATTATAGACCTGTTGTTCTTAATATCATTTATGACTGTTTTAATTCAATATCTTTCAAAGTTTTATCACGAATTTGATTAAAATTAATAGGTAAATCCCCATATTCATTTATTATAGTGATATTTTCAACAGCTTCACCATGACATTCTTGTGGTAATCTCGAGAGACAATCAGGAACAACATTATATTTACCTGTTTTATACTTTATATTAAAATCATATCCTCCTAATGTTATATTCCACTTCTGGAGTCTTAAGGACATGATACTATTATCCTTAAGACCCTTGGTAAAGACGTGAACTAGAGGTTTATGGTCAGTAATAATTGTAAATTTTGTGCCGATTAAATATTCCTGGAACCTCTTTATAGCGAACATAATAGCGAGAGCCTCACGCTCAATATTGATATAGTTCATTTCGGATTTTAATAAAGTTCTCGACGCGAAAGCTATTGGTTTTTCTTTGCCGACTTTTTCAGTATGAAATAATACAGCTCCTAAACCACATTTAGATGCGTCAGTGGCTATTCTTATAGGTAAATCAGGATTAAAATATATCAAGGCAGGAGGAAGACTAATCAACTTCTTAAGATCATTAAAAATAGTAGAGTGTTCTAAGTTCCAAGTCCATTTTTCTTTGTTGACGATTTTATATAGAGGATCGCTATTTCTGCAAAACTGTTCAAAAATTTTCTATAGTAGCCAGCCATTCCCAGGAATGTTGATAATTCAGCAGCTGATTTTGGTTCTGGCATATTAATTATTGCTTCAATTTTGTCGTGATTAGCATGAATCCCCTTGGTGTCAGTATCATGACCCAAGAACCTCACTTTGTTTATGAAGAACACACTTTTGTTGAAGTTAGGTATTAGCCCAAACGATGATATTCTATCAAACACTTTTTTTTATGTTATTAAGGTGAGCTTCATCGTTTTTCCCAGTTATAAGTACAACAATATAAAATATGACGTCATCCATGTCACCGAAGATTTGATTCATGATCTGTTGGAAGATTGCAGATGAGGTCTTAGCCCAAAAGGAAGTCTAGTAAATTGGTAATATCCCTTGTGCGTAGATATAGTTAAAATATCTTTGCAACTTTTATCAATTGGGACCTGTGAGAAAGCATTTTTAAAGTAAATTTTCGTAAATTTCTTTCCTTCTGAAAGTTTAGCCATTAGATCATTGATTCGTGGTAGAGGGTATCTGAAATCTTCTAGAGCTGGGTTTACAGTGTCCTTAAAATCAGCACAAATCCTAATGCTCCCATCTTGTAGACAGCGGTAACTTGCCCATCGGACATCATTCACCGGCTCAATAATTTTATCATGTATCCATTTTTTAAGTTCATTGCTTACAAGATCAATTTTTGAATAAGGAATACGTCTAGGCGGTATAATTTTAGGTTGGGCATCTCTTTTTAAATGTAACTTGACACTTGCGTTGTTGATTGGCCCATTAGTCAATTTGGATTCACACTCTTTAATCAATTTTTTTATTTCATCTTCATAATTAGTGTCAACATTTGCTATAAATTTATTTAAAATATTTTTGAAAGCGTTGATCCATGTACCTTCCAACAAGGCATTTTTTTCTTGATTCAACGACTACCGCTTGTAATTATTTTGAGATACCTTCATAAGTCACTTTAACTTGAGTAATGCCGATGATCTTGATTAAATTTCCGTCATAAGCTGTAAGTTGTAACTCGGATTTCTTAACATCTATAATACCAAGTTTTTTAGCCAGACCATGAGTTATAATAGTATGTTTGGAGCCTGTATCGACTTGCATACTCGTAACAATATCGTTCACTTTTATAGTAGTCATAAATGCATTATCTTTGTCATTAAGCATGTCCCCAGATAAGTTGTTAACATTGAAATTAATAATTTCTTCAATATTCATATTGTAATCGTTGTTGTTGTATTGTATTTGTTTTCTATTATTGTTGTCGCTACCTCTATAATTATTTGAATTGTTGTTATAAGATTGGTAAATGTTACGATTTCCGTCACCATATTGGATCTGTTTTCTTTGATTATTATCATGCCATGTATTATTTTTACCATAATTAGATTGATTATTATTGTTGTGGTGATAGTTGTTGTAGTTATAGTTATTTTAATTATCTTGGTATCTCGAATTATTATTACCGTAATTCCTTATCTAAAATTATTGTTATAATTCCTATCTCTATTCCTATTATTATCTCTATTATCATAATTATTTCTAAAATTATTATCAGGTCTAAAATAATTATTATTGTCATTTCTATTTCTATTGTTAAGGTTTTTATCTTAATCAGACTTTTTATCATTATTCATATAACTTATATTATCAATATCTGATTTATCATTAATACTATCTAATCTAATTCCTAGCTCCAATATTTCATTTAAGGTTAAATTAATATTTTTACAAAATTTATATTTTATTTTGTCCATTTAAGGTAGACGTATATAATTTTTCTTTTAATCTATTGTCGTCTGAAAAGTTACATTTTTTATGCAGTTTTGATACCCTTATGTACCATTGAATAAAATTCTCACTCGAATTTTGCTGTAATAGTTGAATTTGTTTATTAAAATATTTTTATTTTGTACAGGTAAAAGGTAAGTTAATTTCCTAATCACTATCTTAAGATCTTATATATCGGTATCAGAGCAAATTGATTTAATATTATCAAACATCATCAAATAAATTATTAAGTAAAGTATTTATTTTAATAGAGTCCGGTAATTTGCTGGTCGAAAAATAACTTAATATTCTGTCTAAGTAAATCTCAGTGAGTGGTCCAACCGATTTTGGAATTTTGTATATTAATTCTGGTTTAGTTTCCATTATTTATTAATGATTTTTATAATATTTCATGTAAGTAATAATAATGACACTTTATATTTTTATAAAAATACACCGGAGTCGAATAAACTCCGAATCGTTATAAACGTAAAATTTTCCATTAAGTTGTTCAAAATATTTAATCATTTCCTTGAGACTAACAAATTCAAAAATAACATCATCACTGCCGGGTTCTCTTGAATAATGTATGTCACAATCGTAAGTCAATTCAAAAGGTATATCGTAAATTGATATATCCCAAGGTATATTAATAAGTTTAAAGGAAAACATAGTGAGAATAATTTTAAAATGATTTTTACCCTTTTTTTTTCTTTTATAGAATTTATTTGTTTCGTTTTTTTTTATTATTCATATTTTTATATATACCATCTCACCATAAAAATATATGGAAGAAAAAAAAATTTTTTTTTTAAATTTAAAAAAAAATTGCATAGTGGCGAGTCTTTTTTGCCAACCTCACACCGAAGCAACATGAAAAGAAAACGAGAAATATATTTTTTATTATTAAAAAATGTTCATCCATTTACTATATATATATTCTTACAAAAAATAATATTTGACTAAGATAAAAATATAATCTTAAAATAAACAAAAATATGAGTTACGACTAAAATAAAGGTTACCATTTGAAAACTAAAATAAAGGTTATAAATTGTAAAACTAAAATTATATTATTCAAAAATGTTACAATTTGTAAAACTAAAATTATATTATTCAACATATTATAAAATACCAAATTTTATTCCACTTTTGGATTTAATTTTGACTCAAATCAATAAACGATTTGTGATTAATCAAATGGCTCTATCCAATTTAAAAATATTATATCTTATAACATCCTCTGATCTGAGGATATATCAAATCTTGATATTGAAATGTTTAATATTTAGTTGAATTTTATTCCAATTAATTTCAGAATTTTAATGGTATTAATGAAAGATTGATTTTTATAGATAATCCTCTAAGAAATACATAAGATGGATTGCATACTTTTAAAAATATTTATATGTTTTCAATTTTTATGAGACTAATTAGCACAATCACAAATGAGAGGATTTTTTTTTCATTACTATCAAATTAAGACATCTTAAGATAAATTGAATAGACTAACTTTATCTTGAAATCTTACCCCAAGCAATGAACAAATCATTAAAAAATTGGAAAAGCAAAGTATATTGAATAATCATTTATTGATGATTTGATTAATTTATAAGTTCAAATGCTCAATTTTATTTTATTGTGCTTTACATACCAGGTTATATAGCTATAATATTTTTTTAACCAAGATATATTCGCTTTTAATATTTTGAATTTTCCAATATTTTATTATTTGTGATCGAAATTATCATATATTTAGATATGATTGATTCTAATAAATTTTAAATAATTGGTTCTAATAAATTTTTAAGGCTTCGAAAAAATTATCTCAATATAAAGCAATTACCCCCTAACCCATTCCCCCTCAACTACTCGATATATCTCTGGAATATAGAGGGTGCACTTGCCAATCATAAAGGATTCGTTGATAACTAAAATATCTCTTATATGTCGTTATAGTTAGAAACTCCTAAGACTCAATTATACTGTGTAAATACTCATCTTTAAGATCTATCGCAGTAAATTTACAACCACTTTGTATTTTCTCTATAACAAATCGTCTATGGTATAAATAAAATGAAGTCATATGATAAAATAAGCGTAACTTTGAAATCAGCGCAAATTCGAATGTCGCTATTACTCTTGCGCACATTTACGATTGGCGTTGACCATTAGACCCTAGTTATAGTATCAAACTTTTCGATAATTCCTGCAGCTACTAGTAGGTCTAATTATAATTCGATTGCTTTGTAAAGTGGAAATGGTACCCTATGGGGCTGGAAAGGATTTTGGTATAGTTGTATAATTTGAATTTATTTGAACCAAAAAACAATAGATTCGCTTTAGATTGGCCTAACAGAACATCCTTAACAAAATTCCGCATTTGTATCATAAATTGATAAAGCATTCCTAAATTGAACGCTACTATCCTTGGTATGTCAAAAAGGGGAAGTCCATTAGTGTTCATTATTACCACAAAGTCCAATCTTAAAATAAACTTTGATTTCGCCTTCAACATCTATCATTATATGCGATCAATTAACAGCTGGCTAAATTTTTAGTCGTCCAATACTTTTCCATATATCAACTCCGATCAATGATGGCTGCGCACTGTATCGAAATTAAACTCAACTTCTAACACTTTATCTATGTAGTTATTTCTGATCTATTCTGTAAAATCTTCCAATATATTATGAACAGAATTACTTGATGATACTCTTATTTATTATAAGCATTCTTATTTACAATAAACTGGATAATGACCCATTATTTGCATGCCACAATTATGGCTGGATATCTCTCTTCTCGGTTATGACTAAATTCACTTTTAATAAATTTTACTTTATTATTATCTTTTCCAAAAGTATAATTATATTTGGCTTTATTATACCTATTTTCAAACATTTATTGTATTTGACTATATTATAGCATTATAAAACGTATTCGTTTTGAATAGATGTTTATAATACTATTATTATCATTGTCTTTTATTATTATTTCTCCTTGACAACTAGTGGCGTAGCTATGAATTTAAAGTAAAAAAGAAGATAAAAGAGAATACATCGGCTAGTAATGCAAAAGTGATCCATCTGAGCCAATTTAAAAACGGCCAACTCAATATTTTTACCAGGGAAATATTGCCTTAAGCTTTAAGATTTTGCTAATAGATATCCAAACGATTGTACTATTTATGAGCAAAATTTTAAGACGTGCATAATATTTTTTATGGTAAAACATTGAGTTAGATGTTTTTAAAAATCGACTTAAATGGGGCGATTTTGTATCACTACCCTTTATGCTAGGAATATATGTTGTAATCTATACAAAAGCAAATATATATGGAGATTATTATTTAAAGGCATAAAATGAATTATTTTAAAAGATGTTATTTTAGTTATAATTTAAAGTTGATAAAGAATGAGGTTGGTTGAAATAAGAAATCAATTTATTAACAAATTAAGATCGATTATTTTTAATACATATACTATTTACTTTAATTATAAACTTACACATGATATAAATTTCAAATGAATATTATATTATTATAATGCAAACATAATACTTATAATAATAAGAGGTTTAATAAACTATCTCAGCTTTATTTTTTCAATATCCGAAACGCCGTAATATGCATAGTAAAGACTTTGACCATTTTGTTGCATATTATTATAATGTTAGCGCTAAATTTATATTAATGTATAATTAATCTATGTTATTTTATTTTATTAAATTATTTTACTAATAAAGTAATAATATCTTATTATTATAATGAATATAATATTTATTTTAAATAATCGCTTTTTATTTGTAAATTGATTTCTATAATCATACACATTGTTTTCCAAATAAACTATCCCCTTATATAATTTTTATGCTACAATTAAAAATAATTCTTAATTTTTCCTTTTTTAAAAATAATTCTTAATTTTTTGCTTTTTTAAAAAAATTTAACATATTATAATTGGTGCTTGTTGTAGTTGTGTATTTTTTACATTAAAAATTTTTATATAATATTCACTGTCAATCAAATAATATAAATGTAATGTTAATCAATGAATAATTCTGAATAATGTAATGAAAAGATGAAAATCCTTTGTTCAAAGATTTGATGATGTTTAAAAAGACCTATTTATGACACGGTATTGCCTCATTGGGTGCGGTTGGATATTTAAATCACATAATTTCACACAGTTTTAATCAAATGAAATGGAATTTTAATGTCTAGAGATTCAAATATTCTTAACTCATTCCTTATCATGAATATAACTATTCAAGATTAATAAACAAATAAGAATATATATGCCTTATATTATTATTTATTTAAATTACAATTATAATATCGGAAAGGGTAAGTTCCACTCATTTAATTAAACTATAACTGGGTACAAGGTTTGTTGGTATCCTTGAGAAAAAAATCGGCATAATTTTATGAAGGGTGGGCCTTCATAAAATTTACGTTTACTCATTTTGGGCAGGTCTATGACCAACGTGCTAGATAAGATAAGATAAGATAAGATAAGATAAGATTTGGGAAAAAATCGTCTGCGGGAAAATGGCTGATGTTAAATCGTTTTATATATTTTCTTCAGTAGATACATTTAAAATATTTGCCTTTAAAATGCCACCTCCGAGAAATAATGGAATGCCATATCTTTATTTGAATGGAAAAAACATGAATATCTCCCAGTTAATTTTTTATATTTTATAGATATCTATCAATTCTACATATATTTCTACCACTCACAATTTCATCACAAAATCAATCAATACTCTACCTAATTTATTTCTCACTAAATAAATTAAAATCACTCATATATTGAAGATACTAATTACTTATAAATTTTGAATCAATCACAAAATTCAAGTTTCTCTTTCATATCTAATTTCATTTCATATATCTTTATTTAATTATCAATTTTTTTTAATTACATATACTTCTAATCTGCATTATTAATTCTCTAATTTGTTACTTTATAAACTCCATTCCTTTTTTACACAACAAAAACTCTTATTTTATTTTATTTCTTTAAACCTTTTTAAACAATAATTGATTTTATTTAACATAACTCTACTTTATATTTCAATTTTAATCTTTTTTACGAATATCAACTTAATCAATTTTATTTATATGTTCTAATATCCTAATTATCATTTAGACTGCCTCTTAATAACATTTGTAACCAGGGTGCATTTGCGTATCAGGTCAATTCAGCGAAACTTTTATCGCGAAACACTTTTTCGCGAAACTTTTATCGCGAAGGAATTTTATAGCGAAGGCAATATCGCGAAACCAATTCCGCGAATTTTTTTCCGCGAAACTTTTATAGTGAAGACAATATCGCGAACTTATTATCACGAATTTATTTCCGCGAAACCATGACCGCGAATACTTTATAGCGAATACATTATAGCGAAACTTTGATCGCGAACTCGTTATAGCGAATTTATTTCCGCGAAACCTTAACCGCGAATACTTTATAGCGAATATATTTTAGCGAAACTTTTATCGCGAACTCTTTATAGCGAATTTATTTTCGCGAAACTTTAACCGCGAATACTTTATAGCGAATACATTTTGGCGAAACTTTGATCGCGAACTCATTATCGCGAATTTATTTCCGCGAAACCTAAACCGCGAATACTTTAGAGCGAATACATTTTAGCGAAACTTTGATCGCCAACTCTTTATAGCGAAACTTTAATCGCGAACCATTTATAGCGAATTTTCTACCGCGAATGTATTTGCGCGAAATTATTATAACGAGCGCATGACCGCGAAAATTGTGAATTCATTTTAAGTGAAATCGATATATTCAATATCAATTTACCAACCGAAGTTTCTTAAATCATAAACGCTAATGTTTTAAGAATATTTTATTACGTATTGTTTATTTAATAAGCATGTAACCTCTATCTGATGTGATAGAAAATATATTAGTCTTCCTGGTCTCTATCACTCATGGTTGTAAGTATGGAGCGGACATTTTGGGTTAAGTTTTTAGCAGAATAAGTTAACCCTCCCCCCCCCCCAACATAAAATTTAAAAGTGTGCTTTATGTCATTTAAAGTAATACTTTATTTCTAATCTAGATAAAAAAATATACTGAAAGCTAAGAATTTTTTATTGATTTTCTCAGATTATTTTAATTATATAAAATTTTACTGATAATTAATGCCTCCTAATTACAGTTTTGAGATAATGCACATCGATATAACTTTGATATAATAGTAACTAATTCATTTGAATATTATGACCTTTCCTTTTTCTTCTATTCGCATTTTAATAAACAGAAATAACTGCAAAGTTATGATTAATCAAAAAAAAATTCAAAATATTCTAGATTACATAAATTTGTAATATTTATGAAGAATAAATTATGGAAATAAATCATTAGATCTTCAATTATTTTAGTTTTTTATTTTTGCTGATTTCACAAGTCAAACTAAACAATATAAAAAAAAATTAAAAAACGTAAAATAGTTTTCATCATTTTTTAAAATAATACCAGTTCAATTTAAATCATAGCGTATTTGTGAAAACATCGCTAAACGCTTCTACTCAATTTGTAAGCACTTTTACTCATTTTTTCTAATAAAATGGAATTAAAAAAATTAGGATTTTTTGAAAATAAATATAAAATGTTCCAAATCAAGAAAATAAAGATATTCCAATATCGGGAAATCAGGGCAAAATGGGTTAAGTGTTTATTTATTTACTTTTACATATTTTACCACGACAAGGAGGGGGGGGGGGTTGTTAAAAACATTTTCTAAATTTTGAGAGGAATATATAAATGAAGGATAATAAAAAATAATTATAAAAAGTGACTATATTTTAATTATATTAAATAGGTGTATTATTCAATTTTCTCATTCATTTTGTAAATTGCAAAAAATTTAAGGCCCGGCCATACCTCCCATATTCTAAGAGTGAGGTGGGATTTTTAATGACTAAAGGATAAAAAGCGGGAAAGCGCCACAACTGCAATCCTTTTATATATAAATATTGGTGAATAATTTTTTTCAAATTATAATTTACAAATTTAAATTTGAATTTGAATATAAAGTCAAAATATATAAAAATTAGGTCCAAATCTACATATTTATTGGAAGGAATTTATTTTATTTAAAAGTTTATTATATATGAAATAAATTTTAACTCTTCGCAATTCATGTCAAAATTCTGCTTTACCATTAATTCGGCCTCTAATAAATCAAATGAGACCGAAGAAAATTTTTTTCGCCTAATCATATTCATTAAACTCATTTCTGAGCCAGCATTTGAATGTAGAATTAAAAATAAATTTTTAGATATTTTTTAGGCTTATATTTACATTTTTATTTAATTCTTTCTAAATATTCTAACTTGATCGTATCATTCAAAATCAAAGGTTTAAGTTTATATCTATAATTACCATAATAGTTTGATAATTCTGAGTAACTTCTTTATATGCTTCAACTTGTGTATCACAGAGGAATAAACAAGATTTAGATATTTTAATATCAGCGCCATTAAATTTGGCGGCTGAATAGTTCTACGAACTAATTGTAAATTATATCATTATTTCTTGCTTTATTTGTACCAATTGAGTATTTAAACGAGTATAGTAGCTCGTAAAAGGAAAAAACTATTAGTAAAAAAATTTTGGCAAATCTATGATTTAAGCGACGGAAATAATTTATTCAAAATTTTATCGATGTTCCGTATTAATTATAATTTAATTCGTTTAAGAGACACTATAAAGAAAAAGTTTATTAGCAAAATAAGAAAAATTGCCTAATTTGGCATTATTGATAGAATGGAAAATAGCTGGTTTGCGCTAATATTTATTAATTCTTCAGTCATTTTTTTCACACACAAAAAGGTAATCGTACTATAAGAGAAATAAAATCTATATCTCCCATTAAAGCGTAAAACCAACCAAATTTCTGGAAGCATTTAATCTGGAACTTAAATCAATAATTGAAATTTATTACATTGATTCTTCAATTCATTAGATAGGTTTTCGACAAAATAAGATAAAATTGCCACGATTGGCAACATGCGAAAAAAACAAATATTTTTGGGTGAGCTCATACTATAGAAATGCCAGATTAGTACTTACTATTCCATCAATCAGTTTTTCTAGTCAATAAACAAAAACTAATTTTAATAAGAGAAATAGACAGTAGCAACCTTTAAGTATGAACAGGGTTGCCATGTCTCTCCCCATCAGCGGGACTCCCGCAATTTTTTAGTTTACACGCAAATATCTCTCTCCCGCAAAACTACGGCAATTGGAAATCTCCCGCAAAAATCTACCGCAATTTAATTTCTCCCGCGATTTAAAAAAAAAAGTATTTTAAACGTTTTTAATATGTAAATAATAATTTTGAGACATTAATTGATTATTTTTATATTTTTAAATTAAATTTTAAATATTTATTCGAAAAACATGTCTAGTTTGTAAATTTCTTTCTATCCTGTTTTATTTTTATCCAATAATAAATCAACATTATTTCATTAATATTAGTCAGTACAGGGGAGTATATCAACATCGATTGCAATACAAAAATATTCTCAAAATGAAACTATATTTGGGGAAATCGTATACATCTATTATGTAGTTCAACATTCACAAAGCTCTATATATATCATTACAATGTGGGTAGAATCTTTTTCTCATGATATTTAACGACTCCAATATAAGTGCAAACCTTACTTGTGGCAATAAAAATGAGCAAGGCTATCACAATGTTTTGGTTATGAATTCTAGAGGTCAATTCTAGACGATTTGAAAGATGGGCATCCATATGCAATTCTAACAAATGTATCTAATAATGGAAATATTAAAACATTTCCCTCGATCCTTTGCAATTTCAACAAGAATAAGAACATTTCAATAAAACTGTTAAAAAAAAGTCCTCAAATAGTGAAAAATCCAACGATGTAGCTAGCCACATAAGGGTAAATATAGCTGATTCAAGGTTATCAATGATTTGCATGCCAGCTTTCTGCGCTGATAATGCCTCTGTAAATTTTGGCCAAAACTAAAGTTACCGAATTGAGGCAGCACAAATGAATTATTACCAATTGGCTGTATATGCCATATATACTACATAGTTCTTGCAAGAAGGCAATGAATGTACTGTCTGTGGATGTCGAAATAATTGTGATGAAATATTTTAACGAATTTAGTTCAACTAAAAGAGTTAATGAATTAAAAGAGTTGGTGAAGTGGTCTGACTTGGAATGGTGTGAGTTGTTGCGATATATACCTATCAGGTGGTTGTCATTAATACCTGTCATCGATAGAATTTTAAAATTTTACAAACCCTTAAAAAAATACTTCTTAAATAAAGATTTTAAAGGCTGTCCTAGAATTTGAAAAAATTTTTCTAATATGAAATGGCAGAAGTATATTTGGGATTCTTTCCACATGTAGGAAATCTACTGCATGCAGTTAATATTCAGTTGCAATCAGAATATTCTTTATTAAAAATGATTCACAAAATTATGCTACAGCTCTGTTCATCTCTATATTTAAAAATTGAAAATAAATTTTATGGCGCTATTGCTAAAAATATTATATTAAAATGTTCAAATAATACTCTAATTAATACATATTTAAATAATGCAGATATTTTTATTCAGACAATTTTAGAATATTTACAATCAAAATTTGATTTTAATAACTCTATTTACAATTGTATAAATATTATGACCTTGGAACAGAAACCATCAATTAAGGTTTTTGTAATTTAATAAATATATTAAAAATACCGAAAGACATTGATGTCTTATTTGAAAAGATTTTAATTCTCTCTATTTTTTATGATTCGCCAAAACTTCTCCTTACCTCATTCTACTCATCCGAGCGCATTTTTAGCCTGAAGAGGACTGCCTGGAAAAAAGGAGAGAAATCGGATTTAACAACATTAGAGAAAGAGATAATGGTTAAATAATGTATAATATGTCATGCCAGAAATATTAAAATCTCAATAACGACGATAAACATTTAGTTCTATTATTTAAATCTCAAATAAAATATAATTATGTTTTAGCAAGGGCGCCATAAAATTTATTGTCAATTTTTAACTGTAAAGATGGACACATCTGCAGCATAATTTTGTGAATCTTTGTTAAGATTCTTCCGATTGCAACTGCACATTCTACATGTGAAATCATTCCTTAATATACCTCTGCCATTCATTATAAGAAATATTTTTTAAAGGTTTATAAAATTTTAAAATTCTATCGATGGCCGATATTAGGAACATATCGCAACCAACATTGTGTAGACTCGCTTCTGTAAATACACTCTGTTTTTTCCATAATTCACTGAGGCATTATCAGATCAGAGAGCTGACATGCAATTTATTGATCATCTCGAATCTGATATTATATGGTTAGCTATGTCTTTGGATTTTTCACTATTTGAGGGGAAAAAATTTAATAGTTTTATTGAAATGACCTTAATTTTGTTGAAATAGCGGAAGATCAAGGGAAATCCCTTTAGATGCATCTGTTAGAATTGCATATATATGCCCATCTTTCAAATCGTCAAAAATTGACCTCCTGGATTTAGGTCTTAAAACATTAATGATAGCCTTGCTCATTTGTTCTACAAGTATAATTTTCATTTATATTAGAGTCGTTAAATATTATGGAAAAAAGATTCTACCAACATTGTGATGATAAGTATCTCTGTGAATGTTGTACTACAAGATAAGTACAATTGCCGCAACTGTAGTTGCATCTGTATTATATCTTATTTTGGAGTACCTTATTATGTATTTAAACGTGATACTTGATAATTAAGCGCCTATCCCCTTAATGTTATACACACACACGGTAGATTTCCAATTGCGGTCGTTTTGAGGGACATTCGCTTAAAATATATTTTTAATTGTAAAATTAAAATCGTTTTTTATATTTAAAAAAGATCGTTGGTTTTTTTTATAAATTAATATAATTTAATAAATCAAGATTTTATTGTATTTTGAAAAATAGTTACCCACTTTGTATTTATATAACTAATTATAAAAAATAATAGGCGGATAATTAAATCAATTCAAAATCCCGGCCGAAGGCCGCCCGCAAAAAAATTTTTTTTAGCAATTTTTATATTTCTACTGCAATTTTCATGTTTCTCCCACATCTCCCTCAATTTGAAAATTTTGACCTGGCAACCCTGAGTATGAACCAAAAGTTATTAGAATTTCAAAAATTATCAAATTTAGATTGAACAAAGAATCTAAAGAAAGCAATTATAATAAAAAAAATTAAATGAAATTATCATTATTTATAAAATCAACTTTTTTCCTTATTTCAAAATATGAGGAAAAAGATAAAAGGCTAACTCGATATTTTATACAAAAGAAAATTAAGCTTGGAAACTTTTCCGACAGATGACATAACTTGCGGCATTGGAAAATGTTATATCAAAATGAGATGGATTGGTTATGGTAAAATCAATTAGGATAGCTAATTATTTTCATCAAGCCGCGAATAGGTTGAGCTATTAATAAAAAAAATTTAGAAAATAATTTTTAAAAAATATAACCAAAAAAAATGATGTATTTTAATTTTATTATTCATGACATGACATGAAGCCACCCAAGCTCATTTACATTGTTATCAAATCAAATGAGAATATAGTATATTAAAAAAAATTAACCAAATTCCAATATTTAAATAATTAATAACCTTAAGGAATTTTAAAGCTATATAACAAAATTAATACAACCAATTTTTTTCCAAATTTTTATAGCAAGGTCAATATCGTAACTTGAACTGCGAACTCATTAGAGGAGCATCATTGAAATTAGAGGGGGGATAGTTAGTTATGAAATAAAAGGGATGAAAGGTATTTTTTTTTAAAATTATTTATATTTGGCAGGAGGTTAAAAGTTTTGAGAGGGTTGATATCATTTATTTAAAAAATATTTTTTTTTTATTGAATATGTGAAGGAAAAAGTAGAGCATTGTCATAACATATCGTCTAAACCAATAGGTTTGTTTGTTAAATATATAACTGAAGTGTAAATTTTTAAAAGAATCACTGATTTGAACAAAGACTGGTTAAAAATAACCATGGGAAAAAATCTGACAAAAACACCCCGATATAAATTTATATGCTTTAATAAATAAAAGGAAAATGTAATCCTCGTTTTAAACTTTGCCCTTTAGTGTAATACTTGAGTATTATTTTAATAGTACTTTTCTAATAATGTTGCTCATCAAAAATGATCATATTTGTAAGGGGAAACAACTATATGACTCAAGGGCTAGGAATATGAATTTTAAAATAATTTTATAATGCATGACGAAAGGTAGTTATTTTTGAAATATTAATCGTGGGATTGATGTGGTAGATAAAGAATGTGTCACACACATATAAAAGAATTTGTAAATACCCTCATAAAATCTATATCTTGATGAATGAGTCTTATGTAACCAGCTAAATTTTATACCAAAGTATCCTATATTTTTGTCACAAAAAAATAATGAAAATATAAAAATTTTGAGACTATTATATAAAAACAAACAAAATTTTTATATTGTAGATAAGAATTTAAAAAATTAAACATTCAATGTTATATTAATAGCGATTCCTTTAAGATAATCTAATCTTGATCGATTTTCGAAGTCAGAAACAATTGTTACTATTCTCGCATGTAGATTTCGATATTTTTTTCTCGGGGTAGAGGGTGTTTCACCAGATTTATATTGAGCAATTTTTAATTCTGTCAACCCTTGTTGTTTTTTTAAGCCTAGGAAAAATTATATAGTTTATTAGTAAATCTTTATACTTTTTAAATCATTTTAAAATAATAGATATATAGATAACTTTAAATTTCCACATGTTTGGATGGTAACTTGTTAGGAGGGAACTGAAGCATCTATGCTACCCTTCAACCGCGTTGTTGGTTTTCGCTTCCCCGTTCAGTGTTGATTGGTAACAACTCCAGAGTTCAATATTAAACAAAGCAGGTAGTCTGCCTCTTCCAAACGTTTTACCAATATAAGCTTTTTCAAAAGTTTCAATTAGAGGCTGAAGTAACAATTGATTATTAGAATAAAATTCGGAGTTTATTAGTAATTCAAATGTTTCAACTACATTTAAGGGTGGCACAAACGCCAAACAAACCATCATTCTAAGTTGTATATTAAATTCTACATCTGTTTTATATTTATGCGATATTTCTGGATATTTTTTAATGCTTCGCCAAAAGGATTGACCAAAATGGAAATAGCAACATTTGTGTTGCGAATTGGGAAACACTTCATTGAAAGCTTTTACACTGGCCATTTCAAAATCCGTCATAATTTTTTCTGGAGTTGATATTAAGTTGTCACCTATAATAGTAAATATTCTTTTATAAGTTTCATAATCCTTTCTATTGGTCAATATATATATGAGAGGTAAATCATTATTATTTCTAATCCCATGAATTGTATAAATTTGCATAAATAAAGGTGGCGACGATTTAAATGTACCATCAGAAAACTAATGTTCGCATGAAGCTAAGAAGTCCAAATTTTTTCTTGTTCCAAATATGATAACACGGTCGGGAACCTGACACACATGATAAATAAATAAGCAATTATAATAAAGTGTTTCTTATCGGGCAGCTTATCGCAACAAAAATGAAGGATTAGTTATATTTGTTCAAAATATTTATAGAAAATCTTACCCGACCATCATCATGAAGTATGAAATCCTCATATTTATCTGTAATTGAATATTCATGCGGAATTACCAGCTCAATAAGGCTGCTAGGATTCGGAGGTGCAAAACTGTTTGAACTCCGCGTTCGGTGAATTATACGTTTCATAAGATTCGGTGATGGTAGTGCCATTGATATAGAATCACTTAATTGAGATACGTGTTTCGCCACAATAAAGTTTGGAGTTTCCATAGTATTATTCAAAGCTTCATTCTTAATTGAATTGATTATTTTCTTGGTTTCCATTTCGATTGGATTTTCTGGATGATTGTGTATTTCATTATTATCTTTTATCTTACCATTTTTTTTTGTAAGTCGTACGGGACATTTAAAAATATCCTGATTGATACATCTATAATAATTAGTATCTGAGACTACTTTATCCAGGCGGAACAAATAATTTTTAAAGGTTAAGATCTCCTTATTTTTGCTTGATAACATATTTTATAAGACTCCGAAATAAAGAGGAAAGAATGGCGAAAATATTTATAATTTATAACCAAAGGAATGGCACCAGCCAGACGGGAAATTTTTTTTTTTTAAATTTCGGCAATACTTTTTTTTTAAAATAGTTATAATTTATCAAATATGTCATTAATTATTTGTTAATTTTGTGTAGCTATTTTTTTTATTATATTTTAAAATTATTTAAGATTCAATAAGAAACCCATATCAAAATATTATATTTAAATTAATTGAAATTAATGCCGAGTTATTATACTAAAAATTTTATCACGCCCCCTCCCCCCCCCTTTAAATAAACAGAAAAGATAAAAAGATATCTATAAAGTAAATTGGGGAAATCCCTTATTTCACTTAGATGTAATTTATTTTTGAATTGCCATTCAAAATTGATATTCTAAACAGTAATGTTGTAGACTTTATTCATCTACACTGTTTAAGAATAGTGACTGCCAAAACCACGGTTGTGCATTTGACCGATCAAATATAGTTAAAATCAAATAAATATTATTTTATATTGAATATCATCATTTTCTTTAATATTTAATCAATTTTCTTTTTGTCTAAATCTTCAATCGATTTCTGTTTTAGTAAGATTATTGACACAAATCGACCAATTTCTTTCTAAAGAAGAAGTAGATCTAGAAATTGTTAGTAATGTCACTTCTCTTAATGGCCATGGTGGTCAAAGCTAATTCCACTGCTTGAGTTTGAAATCTGATTGTTTCTTATGGAAGTTACTGCTATCCCCATGATTTTCTATTAAACAAGCCGCTTTTATTTCTGAAATTTATGATATAGCTTGAAATATTTTGATCACCACCTTGTATGCCTAATTCTTTTATTATATTACATACTTCATTAAATTCACTGTGATTAAAATGCTCTCCTTAATATTAGGAACTCAATAAGCATTGTGATCACATTTCACATGTATTTATATCGTTTTTTCTTTTTCAAACATATTTTTATATTCAGATCTTATAGAATATATGACTACTTGACCAGGTCAAATATTCTCCCGTTCAATTGACCCGTCAAAATCTAGTTTTGACTGGTCATTTGACTGACTTGCTAAACCTGGCCAAAGATTGATAAATTAATAAATATTAAGTCATCAGACAATAAATAGGAATGCTACCCAGATATCAATTTCGCCAATAAATATCAAGATTTAACTAATAAACTCAATGATTAATATATTGATAAAGCTGAGTTCCTTGTGCGCGATTATTATAAAATAAGAACTTCGAAGGAAAGGATAGGATAGCGAAAAAAGTGTATTTCAATAACAAATTTCATAAACCAGTCTAAGTTAATTAATCATTGTAAAAAATTTTTAAGGTTATAAGAAAATTACAAACTATGTGAATTAAAAAAATATTATTCAAATAATATAATTATAAAAAAATGATTCAAAATAAATTAGTCATTATTAGCAATTACCGCGATATTAAATTCTCTATAATATCTTCGCGATATATGTTTCGCGAAATAATTGTCGCTACATTGTCTTCGCGATTTGGGTTTCGCGATTTGGGTTTCGCGATAATAATTTCGCTATAAAATTTTCGCGATTAAAGTTTCGCGGTAATGTATTCGCTTTAAAGGTTTCGCGATAAAGGTTTCGCTATAAAATTTTCGCGATTATTGATTCGCGATAAAAGTTTCGCGGTAATGTATTCGCTTAAAATGTTTCGCGATAAAAGTTTCGCTATAAAATTTTCGCGATTATTAATTCGCGATAAAAGTTTCGCGGTAATGTATTCGCATTAAAGGTTTCGCGATAAAAGTTTCGCTATAAAAAATTCGCGATATATGTTTCGCTATATTGTATTCGCGGTAATGTATTCGCTATAAAGGTTTCGCGATAAAGGTTTCGCTATAAAAAATTCGCGATATTTGTTTCGCGATATTGCATTCGCGGAATAGTATTCGCTATTATGGATTCGCGATAAAAGTTTCGCTATAAAATCCATTCGCGATAAACGACATTCGCGATAAAAGTTTCGCGAAAAAGTGTTTCGCGATAAAAGTTTCGCTGAATTGACATGGAACCGTGCATTTGACCGGTAAAATACGTTTCGGTCAATTGACCGATATTTGACCTGGTCAAATGGGGTCAAATTCAAATATATGTTTTTTTAAGTTAATATTAACTTTATTTTGAATATAATAGTAAAATGAATCTATAATATTAATTTTTTAAATTCATTGTCATTCAATAACTAACATGTAGCTATCTGTAGCAGAGTTTTGTTCTGATTCATATTCAATATTATCATTTTCTTTAATATTTTTAATCAATTTTCCTGATGTCTTAGATCTTCAATCGATTTCTATTTTCATAAGAATATTAACCCAAATCGACCTATTTCTTTTTAAGGGAGAAGTAGAACTAGGAATTGTTAGTCTCTTAATGGGCAGGGTGGAGAAAGTTTAATCTATTAACTAGGTCGGAATTGATTGTTTCTGGAAATTACTTTCCACATAATTTGCTATATTAAACATGCTGTTTTTGCTTCTGAAATTAATTATATCACTTAAAATATTTTGGTCATCACGACCTTGTAAAATAGCTAATTCTTGAATTATATCACATACTTGTGAGTTTTCCTCTTGATATTGTGGACACAAAAAATAAGCAAACATTGTGATCACATGTATTTACATCGTTTTTCCCTTTTTTAAACATATTTTTAATTTATTTTTCCTTTAAATTTTTTAGAGTATTTGACCGTATTTGACAGGTCAAATACTTCTAGGGTCAATTGACTGAATTTGACTGATCAATTGACCGACTTGCCAACCCTGTTTGTAACAATTTATTAAACACTCTTAACAAAAATGACACATAATATCTTCTGCTTTTTATTCTTAATTTTATTTAATATTATCTTCTGCTTTTTCTTGCTTCCCTTAAAAAAACAAAATTAATCAAAACTTAATTTCTTATTTATTTTTTTTACCTTTTAATAATAAAAGATATTTTAAAATGTCATTTAAAAATAATCTTAAAATTTACTCCTTCAATATACCTGGCTTATTAAGCAAAATTACAATTTTGAGGAAAATCATGGAAGAAAATAACATTAAAATTCTTATGACCTAAGAAACTATGATTAACAATGTTATCAAAAAATTACGTGGGTATACTTTTCTTTACTCCGGGATCACCTACTGGTAGAAATGGTGTATCATTCATCATCAGAGATGATTTTTCTAAATTCTACCAAAAATTTCAATCCTTTTATCGATAGACTAGCATCTATTATTCTAAAAAGTAAAGGTAAATTAATTAACCTAATAAATGTTTATACCCCTGCCAAACAAAATGAATACCCAAAATTCATTTCAAATCTTAAGAACTTCCTTAGTCACATCAATAAAAATTACGTTATCATCATTGTAGGAGACCTTAACATGAAATTAGGTAATGAAATCACTAATTCTCATATTGGTTTTGCTACTTTAAATCAAACAACTAACAATAATGCCTCTAAAATAATTGATATCTGTAAACTCTTTAATTTAAAAATCATCAACTCTTTTTATAAACAAAGTAATAATAAATATCACACATACTTCAAACCCAATTATCCATATAATTAGATTATTTCATCACAAGTATAAAAATGAGCTCTTAAATTGATTTTTTTTAAACAAATATACTCCTATAATCTCCAAAAAATATAATATCTCTAATCTTAATTTACCAACCCCAGCAAATAATTTTCTACATATTTGAATCAAATCAACAATAATGACTCATGATTAAACATTTTAAACTCGATTATCAAAACAGCAAATACCCATCTTAATATTAATTATCAATATCCTGATTGATTAAGTTCTAATACATTAGAATTAATAAAGTTACTTCCTAATAAAAGAAAAAAAAAGAAAGAAAAACAATTACACAAAAAAATTATTTTTTCCTCCTTTATAAGATTTATTATTTCTTAAATAGTGGATCCTGGCTTATCCACGAGAGGTACCGTTATTCCTCTTTAATTAAACGGACCCAGACAGTAGGGTAAAATTATGCAAATTCACTGCACTGGATACGCCCTCTATGGGGTGGTTGAGTACCTACTTAATTGTGGGATGTCTCACCAGTGTATGATAGGATAGGATGATGTTGATTTATATAAATGATATGGAAATTTTGGTCATTCGTAACAAATTGGTGCACGTCAAACCAAAATAAAAAATGGGTTAATGTGTGGGAAGGTTAAATAAGAAATTCATATTGTAAATAACACAACTCAAGGTAATTATTTTTTTTAAACAAATGCAACTTTTAATTTATAAAATTAAGTAGGAATTTTTACAAGGGATAAAATATAATTAGATATTGATAAAAGTAAATGACAAGAAATATACCTTTAAATATTGCTAAATGTATAAATTTAAAATTAGTTTGTAAATATAAATTAAAAAGACAAGGATTTCTGATTTTTTAAACTAAAAAGAGTTGAATTATTGTTATTTTGATAAAATAAAAATTTTTAAATTTAAGCAGGATTTCATATGTAATAGAGAGAGTTATTTTAATTATGGGAGGGTTATTTTAATAAATTTGAGTTTTTTTAAAGGGTTATTAATTTAAAATTTATTAAAATAAAATATAAAATTCAGAACTGGGGTATTTATTGGAATTATAAGGGTATAGAAGTAGAGAATTTATATTGAGTATTTAGTGTGGTAAAAGTGGAAAATTTGTTATAAGAATATATATAAGATAAAAGTTTGAATGTAAAATTTGATTATAATTATGGTGAAGATATAAATTTGTATGGGTGATATAAAATATATATAAAATTAGATTTTTGTTTTAAGATTATTTTTATATATACAATTGGAGCCTTTAAAAGGATGGACATATGTGTTGGTTCATTTTTAATCCATTTATAATTAATATTGATTTATGGTGAATATAATTTAATTTTAAATAGGTGATATATTATGAATGTAATCCATTTTTTATTATTAGTGTTGATATATTATTAATGTGATTTATTGTAAAAGTAATTCATTTTTGATATGTGTTGATATATTATTAATGTGATCTATTGTGAATGATGTGTTAATATTGGTTTAATTTGAATTAAACATATAAAATATTTAATTATGATTATTTATTGCAAATGCTATGCAAATGCTAGAAGTGATGCAATAAATCTTATCATTATAATTAGTGTTAATGATAGATGCAAAACTGGGCCGTAGCCAGGAATTTTCAGTTAGGAGGGTCAGCTGCTTACTTGAGGAGGCCACTATTTTTTAAAAATAAAACAAATAATTAAGCATTTATAGAAATTTTTTGCTATTTTTATTAAAACTATATATACAATTATTTAAATGCATGATGATATTTTTATATACATAATATTTAGGTTGGGGCTAAAGATTTTTTCTGGGGGCCAGGTTTGATAGCCAAAAAATTTTTTGGGGAGACTGCCCCACCGACCTCCCCACCCCGTGGCTACGGCATGCAAAATATGTGATTTTAAAGAGGTTTTAGTTCTTTTTATGTGTTTAAAATAATAAGACATCAATTAATTTTTCAATATTTCCTGTCCAACAATTATGTAACAATATACTTTTCCCTATCTTATATTTTTTTTTTGGAAGAAAATATTATCTTAAAATTGTATTTATTTAATCTACATATTTTTCATTGTTATTATACCACAAAATTATTTT
This sequence comes from Gordionus sp. m RMFG-2023, assembly GCF_954871325.1. Classification (NCBI taxonomy): domain Eukaryota; kingdom Metazoa; phylum Nematomorpha; class Gordioida; order Chordodea; family Parachordodidae; genus Gordionus; species Gordionus sp. m RMFG-2023. The sequence continues at coordinate 22,949,042 of NC_088775.1, forward strand.
TATGCTTTCCACTATCCATTGGTTATGTTAAAAATATTACAGTCCATCTTATTTATTTATTTTTTTCCCTTGTGATTATGCTACAAAATCATTTGTTTTATGTTTCACATTGTTCGATGATTAGATTAAAAATATTACTTTCTTTTAACTTATTTTTTTTGAAAATAAAATTTTTATTTGAAACAAAATATCTACTTGATTAACTATATATAATGAAATTGTATTTACATGTAATATATATTTTGATTATTAGTCTTTTATAAAAAATATATATCATATATATTTCATTAAAACCCTGATGTGTTGGCAGATAAGAAAATGGTTGACATATGGGAGTAATGGTAGCAAAGAGCTCTGACTCAAATAGAACGTTTGAATAGATTATGAGATGATGATATCAAATAAACTATAAATGTTGTGTCAATTATGGAATAATTCTGGATAGTGTATTGAAAAGATGAAAATCCTTTGTTCAAGGATTTGATGATGATGTATATGATTAATAAAATTGGAAATTTTGATCATTCGTAACAGTGCTAACTTAAAAAATTATAAAATAAGATTAAATCTGACTTAGTTTTTACAAAAATGAATATTATTTTCGTTAAAATTTTTTATTATTACTTTAAAAAATTACTATTATTTTTACAACAATAAAAATAATATTACTACATTAAAAATTTACTATTATTTCTACTACGTTAAATAAATTATTATTAAATTTATTACTTAAAAAATATACATGAGGGAGCAAATTTACTATTGCTTATTTTTTTAACAAATAAAAGGAAAAATCATGCTCATACGATATATTTTTGTTTATTGCGTTAAAAAATATAAACATTGGGGAATCAATTTTAGTAGTATTATAACTAGCATATTTTCGAAAGTAATTATATAACTAATGTTAAAGAATTGTTATATGTGTAAAATATTTAAATACGCTTAGGTATATGGTAAGGAATATTTATAAAATGTTTAAATTGAGTAATAAAGGTGAAATTAAGCATACAAATTTTAAGCTTAAATATAATTTAGCAAAAAGTCATATCCAAACATTAAAAAAAAAGTATAACTAGCGGCACGATACCAATATAAAATAGTTATTTTTAAAAAAATAAAGAGAAAATCATGCGAATGTATTGTGTAATTTTAAGTTTAAAAAATAGAGTTGGGGAAGCAAATAAAAAAGCCTATTTTTTAATATAAAAATTAAAATGATATTTTTATCTCTTCTTTTTTTAAATAAAAAATTGCTACTTTCCTAAAAGAATTAATTAATTTAAAATTTCTAATAATTACAATTGTAATAGCATTTAACTCAAGAAATTTTTATGCAAAGAAATTAATTATTCAAAAGACCAAAATCTATTTAAAAAAGAAATCAAAACTTGCATTAGTAATTTTTCTATCTATAATATGAAATATGTGGATGGTTCATATGTGAATTTTCTATATTCTTGGCTATGCCAAAAATGTTTTTCAACTACTTCCCTAGTAATAAACTTGACGCTTCGTCACTGATTATACATAGACCTGTGCGCCGATGTCTCAATCAACGGCGGCGGTTTTTTTAAATTTTTTTATCGGCGTTCGGCGACGCGCCGATTTCGCCGCCGTCTACTAAATTGTCGGTGGCGGCGGCGGCGCAATATTTATTTTAAATTTTTTTTAATGAATTTAATTTATAAATTAATGTATTACATTTTTTATAATTTCTTTGGGCGATCTTTTCTAATAAATTGTTAACATAGTTTAATTGATCTTAAATTATTTCCTGTCTCACTCCAATTTAAATTTATGTATTTTCTCATTCACAGAAATAGACTAAGGAATTGCATTTTTACTCAGATCAGAGTCACATCCAACACATAAGAAATATTCTATTGATTTTTATTATAATTAAAATAAATTTGGAATGCAAGCAAAATATAAAGTATGAAATGTAATAAGTCAGAGTTCAGATTTAGCAAAATTATAATTGTCATGAATAAACAGTATTTTATCAAGATTTGTGGGTCATAAAGAAGTCCTTTTAGCATTGAGTATTAATCCAGCAATGTATCTTTCGCTGTGCAGGCATACAATGAACCTTCCTAGCTAAATTAGCAAGCATAGGACGTTCCAGTCACTCTTTCTTCCAAAAGATTAATGTGTCCTCTTCTGGGATATTATTCTGAGCAAAATATGTCATTCTTGTTCTAGATTACTAATATTGTTATAATCGTTACTTGGAAGGGAATGTTTACGAGCTAATTTAGCTATATAGGAGCTTGATGCTTGAATTTCACTCTGCATTTCTATCATACTCTAAAAGTTTTAAATGTCGAATTAAAAATTGCAATGATATCGTAGAATTCGAATTTAAATATTCTGAAAAAACTTTAAGATTTTGAAATCTGGGATCAAGTAGAGTTGCTAATATCTAATGTTTAAAATATAATTTTATTAATAAAAATATAAAATAACTTGAAGTTCAGTAATGGGAAACCTATGGTCAAGCTTTTTTTTATCCATATTTTCTTTTAAGCATATAATATCTGAGCAATCAGATCTATTGATTTGTATATGAGATTCTATTTCACTGCGAAATAATAATCCTAAGTTTATTGTCGATCCTTTTTGGGAGGAAAGAAATTCCACCGACTCTCGGAATAGATTTAATACTGCGTAAAGCTCACCAATCATATCCCATTCATTATTAAAGAGTTTTAAAGATTGTTTTCCTATTTTATTTAGAACATTATTTATAGAATTTTGTTTACACCGCGAACACTTTCTATATATGCTATGCCAGCGGGTAGGGCAATTTAATTTTAAAGTTTTTGCATTAATTGGATTGGTTGGTGCAATGCCATTTCTATTATCCGATTCATCAGACATATCAAAATGGTCATCAAGGTATGGATCAGAATCCTTAATATCCAAGATATTACCTGTCTCATAAATTGACTGCAGACATTTACGATGTTCAGTCTCAATTTCACATTCCAAATCTACTCGACATCTAAGGGCTGAAATAATTTCTCTAATTTTTTTTAATGAGAATATCAATTTTGGTAACTTTTTTATGCCATCAACTGTAACCAAATTATGAAGTCCATGCCCTAAGCAGGGATTCGAACCGAACCCGGAGAAGTGAACCCGGGTTTTTAGAAAAAAACTCTGAACTCGAACCGAACCTGAACCCCATTTATAAAATTTTCAAAACCCCGAACCGAACCCAAGAATTTTATTTGAACCCGGGTTCAATCGGGTTCAGTGTATTATTTAAAATCATATATTAATATATGTAAATACAAATATTATATTCAAATTTCCAATTAAATGAAGTCTTAATAAATTTTAAACAACTTAATTCATTTATGCCATTTTTAAATTTATTCTCGATTCCTATTGGAGTGTTAAAAAATTTTAAACAATTGAATTAATTTACGCCATTTATTTTTCAATTTTTATCTTATTATTCTTAAAGATTATTAATTAGAAGAAAATGGTTAACAAATCAAAGTAAAAATTATTATATTGTTAATTTAAAAAATTCTAAACATCTAACTTAAAAATTGTTAAATGTAGGGCAGTTTTTGTGAACTTATTAAAATGATTTTAAAATTTATATATGCTAATCATTTATTTTTGGTTCAGTTTAATTTTTACAAGATATTAATGAAGTGCATATTATAAATGAAATTAAATTTATAAATATCTCTTTTTTAATTCTGAAATCATTGCTATTTAAAAAAATTGTTCTCTTTTTATGGATTTAAGATTAAAGATAAAGTCATATTTGATAAGCATTTTACCCTTAATACAATAGAAAAAAAGTCAATATGTTCATATTGCAAAGTAAAAATGTCTGGTAATCACTTGTCAAATTTAGAAAGACACCTGGAAAGAAATCACAACAATGAATATTTAAATTATTTAAATGAAAAAACCAAATATCAGGAATTGTTATTGGCAAAAAAACCTAAAATTAATATAGAAACCTTTTTTCCAAAAAAGCATATAAGTATAAATATATCATCTAATGATTTGATGAGTTCTATACTAGAACTTGTTACTGTAAATGGCCGGCCTTTATTAATTATTGAAGATTCGGGATTTCAAAGAATTATAAATCCACTCCTATCTGGGCTCAATTTAGTTATAAACAAAGAAAATTTATCCAGAACTATTAATAAAACAGCCCAATCAATTAGAGACAAAATATCGAGAGAGGTAGAAGGAAAATTAATAAGTTTAAAATTTGATGCAGTTCAACGACTAGATAGGTCAATTCTTGGTGTAAATATTCAATTTATATCAAAGTCCATTATAAATTTGAGGACTCTTGGAATTGTAGAGCTGAAAGAGAGATGTACAGGAGAATATATAAAAGAGAATATATTAAAAACTTTACTATTAATTAAAATTAATATTCAACAAATATACACAATTACTTCTGATAATGGTTGTAATTTTTTAAGAGCTATAAAGCTCCTGCAACCTGAAACTGATTATGATATAAGGAGTGAATCAGCAGATGAGGAAAATATGGATGTAAATGTATATAAATATGATATTGATGATATACAAAATACTTTTTTATCAACTATTTATCCTATCCGATTTATAGTGTACGGTGTGCAGCTCACACACTTCAGCTGGCACTTCAAGATGCTATAAAATTATCACCTATTGTGGAAACCATTGCAAAAGCTAGGAGCCTAAATTTAAAATTAAGACATCCCACTTACCAAAAGTTATTAAAAAATATGAAACTCCCTAAGCCTGTGTTAGATTGCCACAGATGGAATTCAACCCATGATATGTTAGAAAGGCTGATTTTACTAAAACCCAACATCGAAGATTTTTTTACAGAGCAATCTGATTTGAAATTTTAAAACCGCTAAAAATCGCAACCAAACAATTCCAATCTGAACAGTTAACACTGACAGATTTTTATGCAGCATGGTTAAGATGCTGCATCGAACTGGAAAAAAATCCAAACCATTTTGCTCAATTACTATATTCTTATCTTAAGAACAGAGAAGAAAGGTTTATAAAGAACGAAATTCTCTTAGCTGCCATATACCTGGACCCAAGATACAAGGTTAATTAAAAGCTTAGTAAATTAATTATTTTAGATTTATATTAAAATTGTTATTTTATGAAATATTTAAATATAAACAATATAAATCCTTAAATATTACAGGTATTACTTAGTGATGATGATAAGATTTGTGCGAAAAAACATCTTGTCAATTTATGGAGACGAATTAAAAGCTTAACAACGCCGATTTTATCTGATGATATTAGTTCCGATGAAGTTATTGAACAAGAAGATGATTTAGAGAAATTGATACAACTTAAAGAAAGGCAAAAGAAAATACTTAAAAGAGGGCCAACGATTGCTGAGAAAAGTATTGGAACAATAATTACTGGATTTAGCGATTATAAAAGATTAGATAAGAAGGAAAATATTTTGCATTTTTGGGAGTCTGCTAAGCTGGAACACCCTGAATTATATATTTTATCTAAAATCTTATTTGCTGTTCCTGCAACCCAAGTTAATTTTTCATATTTTCACATATAAATACATTTAACATAGGTTAGCGTTGAAAGATCTTTTTCACATTTGAAATTCATTCTTTCACCACATTGATCGAGGATGAGTGAACAACTCTTGGAAGATATTATGCTAATACGTCTAAATAAAATTTTTAAAATTGATACATGACTATATGCTTTGTATTTTTAACTATATTTGCCTATAAATAAAATAAAAAATTTATTTTTTATATCAAATTTATGTCTAGTTTTTTATTATGATTTAAATATAGAATTTTTTTTATCAACTCAAAAATTCTTGAACCCGAACCGAACCCGAACCAAACCCGGGTTCAAAAATATTTCCCTTAACCGAACCCGAACCGAACCCACCTTTTTTTATACCCCGAACCGAACCCGAACCGAACCCGGGCAAATATTTTGTCGGGTTCGCATCCCTGGCCCTAAGCATAAATAATGCTCATAATTACCTAATCTGACGCTTCTTTTGACATTGGCCCCAGCATCAGTTACCATTTGTATTATATTTGCTTTTAAATGGAACTCCTCTTCAATACTATCTCTCAGACAATATTGTTTCCCCAGTATGCTTTTGAGTCACTTTCTAGTTGCTAGGGTAAAATATTTTAAATTAAAATTTTCATCTAAATGATGAAGACTAAATGTAATATAATTCAACGCTTGAAATAATCGGTCCATAAATCAAAAGTTATAGAACAAAATTTTGGTCCAGAATCAATTAAATTTAAAACATGGGCCTTCATAGATAAATAAACATCGTCTAGCGCACCCCGACTAATGGTTGTCCTATTTGGCAATTCTGACGAGGAATCAATTATCTTATATTTTTATTTTTTAATAATCATTTTATATAAATTTTAAACCTTTAGAAAATCTGTCATTCCTTTATTGTTTATAGAATCAAATGGCAATAAATCTAAGCAGCACATCAAAACATAATTTCGCCCTATTAGATTTCATATTTATTTTAAACATTTAAAAGATATTTAAAAAACATCAAAATAATTAGAGCTGGAATGAAACAAATTATAAATTAGATTTAGTTTTAACTTTCAAAATAAAGTTTTACATAATTAATTTAATAAATTATATATTAAGTTACATTAAAAAGACATTTAAAAAACATAATAATTAGAGTTGGAATGAAACAAATTATGAATTTGATTTAGTAGTAACTTTCAAAATAAAGTTTTACATAATTAATTTAATAAATTATATATTAAGTTTATATATTAAAAAGATCTCAAAATAGAGCTGGCAATAAATAAGCTAAAAAATTTAGTTGTTTTGAACTTTCAAAATAAAGCTTTAATTTAACAAACCAGTTAAAAATTTTAAATGAATAATAATAAACTATAATACTAACATAAGAGCCATTTTTTATTTTTTATATTGTTGCTGCATCTTGCTGTTGGCTTTAAAAACATTTTTAGACTTTGAATGGATTTATTATTATTAATTTTTTCTGAGTTTGTGATAATTAATTAAGTGCCTAGATAGATTACTTGTACTTATATTTTTACTAAAACATTTTATTTGATAACTAAAATATAAAATATATATAAATATGTCTAAAAAAAATTACTGTGAAAATGAACTATGTTTATTCGAATCTTCCTCATCTTTTCGCCAATTTTAAACAAGGTTCACAATAAATATAATCAGGCATTATTCTGCTTTTCTTATTTTCATTCTTCAAAATAAGATTTCCAAAGTACCTCCAGACATAACTTGATTTATGATTTGTAGAGAGAGTTGTTATTTCATAATTGTATATAGGGTTGTTTAAAACGTGCAAGTCCATAAAAATAATTAATATTGTTTGTGGAAATAAAATATGATGTATGAATGAATGTAAATGATATACACTAGTCTAATATATATATAGCAAAAGAATACAATTCATATTTTAATTTTATTAATGTTAGTATTCAAATTAAAATAATTTATATGCTTTCTAAAAATTACACACGCCGCGCCGCCGCTATAATAAAAATTGTCGGCGAGCCGGCTCGCGCCCTGATCTCAATCGGCGGCTTTTCCGGCATGAATAAAAATACCTGTGTGAGCCTGCTGCGCACAGGTCTAATTATACACCATTTGTAGTTTTCGTTTAAAGAATTTATTTATACATATAAATCATATTGATTGTTTGTAAAGTTTTGTCTCTCCATATAATTAGTTGCGACCCGGAGTATAATAGGCGTTTTTAGTTCTACCATTGTTTTTTCTAGAGTATAAACGCATGAGCCCCAGAGAACTCCATTAAAAAATGGTTTTTATTTAACTATACTGAAATAGTTGGGGCCACGATTATTTTCAACCATCGGGGAGGGGGATAGATCGACGTAGTTCGATGGTCCGAGATTGTGGGAGATTAAGACTGGTAGACCGGACTTAGCGGGCATTTTGTTCATCGTACCCAACTCCCGTCGCGGGTAGAACCGGAAGAAGAAAACATGAGTTTATTAATCGTACTTTGGTTATAGATAAAAGCGAATTTTATTAGGTTAAAAAAAAGTGGTCGCCATAAAACAGATTTATCCCATATAAGTTTAAAATCATATTTTCACGAAACAAAAAAAATAAAAATACATTAAAAAAAAATCATAATTATTTATAATAATCGCGACTATATATTTTTTTGTTCTTATAAACTAAATGTTTTGTTTACAAAATAATCCATCGACGGATTTTTATAAAGATTATATATGTATTGGCCATCCTTAAAACTGGCTAGGACCAGTTTCGAGTGAATAAAATATAAAAACAAGCTTTGTTAATCATTTACAAATCGGGTAAAATAAAGAATAGTGCCCACAAATTGAACGTTGCAACGCATCGTTACAAAACGCAAACAATGCATTTTAATGCATTCGTTCAAATTGATAACATTTCCATTTTTCATTATTTTTTAAAAGACAAACTTGCTTGAGTTTTTCAAAACTTTTTAAATTTCGAAGTGATAAAATTCTTCTAAATTGTAAGAATAATTATTTTTAAAGATATAATAATATTTATAAGACATGGAACTATGAAATTACCAAAAGGTTTGCAGAAATGCTGGACGACCATAAAAAAATTTTCATTGTTATGGAACATTTATCAGTTATTGGTTCCAGGAATAAATAGATAAGAATAATATTGACATAATTAACTTGGCATAGGAATTCCCTGGTTTTGATAACAGTCCTCTTTATCTCAAGAAGAGATTGAGAAACTTGAAGGATCAACTGAATAAGGAGAAAATAGGAAAACCTACTTAATTAAATATTCATGTTCTGTACCAATCCTCCTGTTCTGATAATACTGCAAAGTCTATCCAATACTGATCCAAAATTTAGATTGATTTTATTTACCATCTATATTTGAATAAATCCCACAAAATATTTTACTATTCATAAAAAATTATAAGTGTATTTTGTTTTCTTTATTCTCAAAAACTTAATTTCCTTATTTAAAATATTTGAAATGTTAATTTTCTGTGAAACTCTCAACATCAAAAAAACCTAAAGTACTGAATGAATTTAATAGGTTATTAAATTTTGGAAAAAAAGCCATCTGGAATGCAGTAAAGCTAATTTTTATCTATAATTTATTTATATTTTATTTAGACTTTTTATGGGTAGCCTTTTAGAGGATACTGAAATCTTAAGTTAACCAAGTGCTGTTTAAAACTGAGGTTTTAAAATTTCTACACTACCTGAAGACAAATGGTACCTTACCATCACCTACAAATAAATATGCATTGACATATTTAATAGCAAGATTTAATTTGATGAATTTAAATATTCAAATAATATAAATTTTCGCTATATTTATTTATTTATTATAAAAATATATTATGTTTATGTATTTTATATTAATTTTTATATTGACATTATATTCTTTTAATAAAATTTTTATATATTTATATTTGTCTCTATTTTCATATTTAATATAAGTAAGATGATATATCAATTTAATTTTACTTAACATTTAAATTATATAAGTGTCCAAATTAACATTTAAATTAAGGGATATATCAATTAAATTTTTCTTTATTTAATTAATTTAGTTATATAATTTAATTACTATGGTTGATATTGAAAATCTACTTATAGAAGCAACAGATAAATCTTATTTAGGTATAGTTTTTACACTATAAAATAATTATATTATATGAAAATTTCAATTGTATCATGTTATAAGAGAATTTAATTACCTTAAGAGTGGATGATGGATGTTTTTAAGTTTAAATCTTTAATGTAAGCCTTAATAATTACTATCAATAATTGAGAATGTGTTCATATCAATTGAATTTTGAATTTTACTTATAAAAAATAAGAAATAAGCTAATCTTTACCGCAAATTGTTTGAGTAGGTACAAATTCCAGTGAATAGACAAAAATTAGTCAGTAATAAGTTTAGGACTATCCAGCCACGAACACCACACAACGAAGGTTTTTATTTTTTTATTTTGTTAAAACTCTACGAAGTGATAGACAGATTATATAGCGATAAAAGGTCTTTGATATTGATAAAGATATGAGAGAAAGGATCTATGAGGCAGAATTAGGAACCTGATCTCTAAGTTTTAGGAAATAAAAGTAATTTTTGACCAGGATTAACAAAAGGCATTAAGGCTTGATTGTTATATGATAGTCTACCCCTCACGGAAAAAACTCTACCAACAAACATAATTACAAACCTCGCCCCATTTTCGACTGGTTTCTCCATAAATGAAATAACAAGCAAAAAAACTATATTTCGGGGCTAGATAATACCACAGCAGAATATCCAAAAATTGCACCTACAACAATATCTCGCTACCTATTTGCCCTCTTTCAATAAAATATGGGAGAGCGGATCTACTGCAGTGGGATGGAACAAATCCAATCTATGTAACTACCCAAAAAAACAAAGACCACAGAAATTAAAGGGTTATTGAGCTATATAACCTTCACATCCTGTAGCATGAAAAAATTTTTTTATGGTTCACTCAAGAAAAAACCACAAACATATCATCTACACCTCATATTTTCCCCCAAAAAAATACCAATGTCTATACCAAATAAAAAAATATACTGGAGCCAAAATTAGCTCAGAAAAATAATCATGCAGAAAAGCAACAAAGACATCCTTTACTTCACATTTGTAGATTATAGCAGAGCTATTAATAAAGTTAACCATGCAACTTCGTTGTCATAAAAATGGGAAGATCCCAACATCTTCCAGATCCAGAAAACCACTAATACATACTGTTTGGATACTTCGAAATCAATGACGAAGAATATCCCATTCCTCCAGGGTAAAGAAAGAAGTAAAACAAGGCTAAACACTAGTTACTCCTAATTAAAATCATAAAAATAGAAACAAAAGAGAAACACTGGGAACGACCGATGTAGTATATGTAGGCTCAAATGAGACGTAATGTTTGGTAAAAAAAGAAAAAAGTTAAAGACCTTAAGTCATAGTTAACTAGCAATAAAAAAAACAGTTTTTCTCCTTATTTTTCCCAAAAACATGTAACCACTTCAAAAACTTATAGTTGGAGATAACAAGGTAAATGTAGTCGCCAAAGGTACTTAGGGGTCACACTTAATAATAAAAGTAGTTGCAAAGAAAAAGAAGAATTAGAATACAAAAGGCGAGGGGAAACTTTTAAACTTATATAAAAGTATAAGATAAGAGAGAAATCGATATTTTCTAGACTGAGGACACATCCACAATTCCTATATTAGTCTATTAAGGGGACGGACACGTTAGAGTGACCAAAACTGGGGGGGAGGGGGGGGGATAGAAATAGATGACTACAAACAATAAATGCCTCATAATAAAAAGAAGATATCTTTTACCCCAGAAACATTTCGAACTCAAATCTATGGAAAAGACAAAACATACCCAAAATTAAGTATAATATTAAAAAGAGCTGAAATTAATTCTAGCCCACATAAGAAACACAAATCATAAATTATTACTCAATGCCATGAACATAGCTTAACTCATATAATGGGAAGTAGTATAGGATGGAAGTACAACAACACCTAAGACATTGTATAGTATGTAATTAAAAGCATAGGACGAACCGATTTACTTTTAAAGTACATTAAATCAATGATAAGATAAATAAAAGCTAATGTCATTGAAGAAAGTAATTCACAGAAAAGGTGAAAGACAGAGTCAGGAGGTAAATTGAGAAATAAAAAGATTAAATAACCTGAATCCAGAAAAAACAAATTATGAGAGATTTAGGTAGTTCGATTTAATTTTTAGTAATTTCTTTATAGACTTTTTGTTTTTATTTAGGGTCAGTAACTGTTTCAAATTTAAGTTTAAATCCATTATGCCCTTCAAAGCTCTGTAGAACCATAACGTCTTATATTTGGAATATGTTTTCCCATTAAAGGAGTATAACCAATTGATGGCATCAATAACAAGGCTATTGTTACTATGGTTTCTCAAAATATGGGCAAAGAAAGTAAGGCGCTTCTTTTTTAAAGACACATGAACTTGGGTATGGTTAGACATCTTCCAAAGGTTTTCATTCGAGATAATACTAGGGTAGAAGATGCCATTTATTATTCTTAGACATTTATTTACGAACGTTTGTAATTTCCTAGTTTCGGTCTTGGTAATCTCCCATGTATCACCACCATAAAAGAGAAATCGGAATGAGAGTTGAGTAGAAAATACGGAGTCTAATAAAAACGGATATCTCCCTAGCTTTCCACAGTTTGAAAAATTTATAAAAAGCTGCTCTAGCATTTTGTATGCCGATTTTTAGTTCCTCTTTGCAATTACCTTTATTGTCAATGGTTACACTCAGATATTTAAAGGATTTCACCACCTTGACCAACTTTCTCTCAACCACCAAATTATTCAGAACACCTGAGACGAGGGCATTATCACTGTTTTATCAAAGTTTACATCCAAGCCAACCTTAAGACTAAAGGAATTCAGTATAAAGATCAAATTTTAGGTTTCTTCCAAACTTTTTGTTATCAATACTATGTCATCAGCATAACATATCACCCTATTTTCCAAGAAGCACGACTGATTGGACCTTAATTCTAAAAGATTCGCAGTACCCAGCGTATCTACTATGATTTTATTCATGATTAAATTAAACAATAGCGGGGAAAGAACATCTTTGTTTTACATCTTTCTTTGTCCTAAAAGATGGAGAAACCTTATTATTGATTTTAAAGGAGGCAAAAAGACTGCTATAATGTGTTTTAAGGATCCTTATGTTATTAGAGTCAATGCCGCATTCGGTTAAAATCTTCCATAGCGCATCATGGTTAACATTATCAAAAGTACGTTTAAAGTCGATAAAAATAAAGTAAAAAGGCAATTTATACTTCTCACATTTCTGCATTATAATATTTAAAGCTAATATTGGTTCGTTTATATTTCTACTTGGACGGTAAGCCCAAATGTATTTAGACTTAAGGTACACTGTAATGGAAAGAATGCGGTTTTTTAAAAGAACCATATAACCTTTTGATGCAATAGACATGAGTGCAATGGCTCTATAATTCTTGAATTTAGATGGATTTTGAATTTTCGGGAAGTTGCAAAAGATAGTCATATTCCAATCCGCTGGCATCATCTTAGTAAGCCATATCTTGTTAAACAAAGGCAGTAAAAACCGAGAGATCGCTAAGGGAGCTGCTTTCAGATGTTCTCCAGTAATGTTATCCGTACCCGGAGATTTATTATTCCTAAGCTTCCTAATAGCGGCCACAATTTCAGCCAATGAAAAGTTCGCGTCCGATTGTCCAACACTTTGACTTTGGGATTAAGGTAGGCTTCCTAGGATTAAAGACTCCCATATAGATATCCAGCCCAAACGCCATTAGTTCATCGGGGTCAGTAATCAACATTATTCAGCTTTATAGTTGGAAGTGTCTTGAACACTTTGGCTTTACAAAAGTATTTGAGTTTCTTGTAGGTGTAGAAAATTCTGTTCTCCCTCATATCCCGGTCTATCTCAAAAGCTTTTTTAGCAATAAAAATCTTTTTATCCCTCCTTAGGAGTCTATGAATTGAGGTCCATCTCTCCTTGTAGCTTGAGTTGAGCTATCATACGAATGGTGTCATCGGATAGCCATTCCTGTCTTGGTGGAGAATTGTTGATGTAAGGGAGATGGTTGCAGGCACCAAACAGATTAACATTTCTCAACAGACTGAGACTCCGATGAGGATAAGAAAGTTGCCTCCCTATCACTTAAGATTAGATTCAACTGTAGCTTGACTTCAGGACGTTGCAGGTGTATTACGTTCCTTTTCCAGGAAAGGTATCTAGGCTGGGATTGGAGAGAAGGACGCCGAGAGTTGCACCATAAATTCCTCACGGTAATACTAACTCTGAATAAGTTATGATCAGAAATATTAATATTAGGCATTGCTTTTACATCAATGAACCAGCTATGAATGTTCGAGATGATAAAATCGATTTGAGATTATTTCTTCTGAAGGTTAGGGTGTTATATTCGCGGTGGGAGAAGAAAGTATTTTCAACTTTGATGTTCATACTTCTACACATCTCCAACGCCTTCCAACTGTCATCACAGTTTAATTGAGAGAGAGCTGCATTCCCAATTACCCCGTCTCTAATAAAGGAGTCATCTTTTCCTATCCTAGTATTCAAGTCCACAGGGATTATCAAATTACGACTCCTAGGAAGAGAGTTAACAATATTTTCGAGGTCATCTAGGAAAGGGAGCCATTCATTTTTGCTTGGCGGGGCATAAACATTTATGAGAATTGTTCGTCTGAAGCAGGTGTTCAGGTATAACAGACCGCATCTCTCCGAAATGGGCACAAATTTATCCACTATTTACATAATCTTTTGCTGATAAAGAAGACAAACCCCGACCAATAATTCGAAGTTGTGCCAGAACTATGCATTACAAAGTTACTAAAATTAGCCATATGATTATCTTTAGAGTGGGTCACCTGAATCGCAATCACATCCATTTCTTTGTCGGCCATGAGTCTCAGAAAAATCGTTACTTACTCATTAAACCATTAATATTAAGCGAGGACATGAGAAAATTTCCTTTCAAACCAGTCGGGCGCTATCAAATATACATACAAATATTATATAATATTTGTAATTTACTATAAGTGATCATAATACAGATATTATACTTACTGTTCTGTTTAAAATGAAAAAAGAAAAAATTAACAAGGATGCCTATAGGCCTTAGCCCATCCTAGAAGAGAAAGAGTAGACACAGGGTAAGGTAATTCAAAAACAATGCTGAGACAAGTAGGAAGGTAAAGAAACACTAAGGCCAAGATAACAAATTTAAAATATATCTACGTACTGTGCGCTATGAAATAAAGAAGAGACAGACCTTGGGGCAGTGAGCCAACAGAAAGAGAGAAAAATAAAATAAAGAATAATAATATAGCGAGAGAAATTAGCAGATAAAACTTTCCAGGAATTCTCCGGTAAAGAGATTGTGGGTTTACCAGTTTTAAAGCAAGGATACCGCCTTATATACCATAAAAAACAAGAAAAGGAATAGTGTAAAGGAACCTCCCAGGAATGCCGATAAAAGGAAAACATATATTTCCTAAAGGAGAGTCTATAGAAAAAAAGATTAAGAAAGAGTTTTCAGGTAGCACTAATTAAATATAAATATAAAAAACTTACAAGTTGGAAGAGAAGTTGAGGCCATCTTGAAAACTTAAAACTAGAGAAAAACAAATAAAAAATGGAAAGATAAAGAAAAACAATTTAATAAAGAAAAATATAATTTAAAACTATATAGAGAAATATTTACCTCCATATCTCTGTGCACACTTGGAATCCGAGTTTTGAAAGAAAGTAAAATTCAGTTTGCGTACAAAAAATAAAAAGTAAAAACTTTACAAAATTAAGAGAAGACTATAAAAAAGGAAATAATTAATAAAAAATAAATAAGTAAAACAATAATAAGGGGGAAAATTCAGGGTGGGATAACCTAATCACATAGCAATAACCAAATTATAAATGATACTACGCTCTAAATAATAAAATACAAATATTAATAACAAGTTGTTTAAGTCATTCCCAAAAAATAAGAAAGAGAAAAATTTAAATGTTAAGAAAAAGATAGATCAACGGCGCCCAATATTAGAAAAAACTTTTATTTTAAGAAAGAATTAATATAGCACTCTGGCGCCTAGAAAATTAAAACATGAAATATTAAAAAAATAAAATTTAATTTATTAGTTATATTTTTAGCCAAAACAAAAATATAGGTCTGTGAAGTTGGCCCCACAATTTTTGATTTTCAATGGTTTATCAGTTGGTGTGATTAGTACCGATTTGTACCGTTTTCAGTTCGATTTATACCATCACCGTTTTCCAGCTATTGACCGTTGAAAACATGGTGCCAAAAATAAAAAACACTCAAAATTTATTTTTTTAAAAATTTTTTTAACATACAACGGTAGAGAATTTTTTTCTCTTCCTAATGATGCCTCAAATTAAGCTTTATCTTCATTATTTATTTCGGAAATCAAATTTTAAACCTTATATTATAGCGTGAAGTTAGCCCCCCCTACCGATATTCAAAATTTGAGATTTTTTAAATTTTTAAAACGGGATTGATTTGTACCGTTTCAAACTCGATTTGTACTATTACCGTTTTCCAGCTATTGACCGTTAAAGATATGGCGCCAAAAATAAAAAACACTCAAAATTTATTTTTTTGGTAGATAATTTTTTTCTCTTCCTAATGATGCCTCAAATTAAGCTTATATCTTCATTATTTATTTCGGAAATCAAATTTTAAACCTTATATTATAGCGTGAAGTTAGCCCCCCGATATTCAAAATTTGAGATTTTTTAAATTTTTAAAACGGGATTGATTTGTACCGATTTGTACCGTTTCAAACTCGATTGGTACTATTACCGTTTTCCAGCTATTGACCGTTAAAGATATGGCGCCAAAAATAAAAAACACTCAAAATTTATTGTTTTTTAAAATTTTTTAACGTACAACGGTAGAGAATTTTTTTCTCTTCCTAATGATGCCTAAAATTAAGCTTTATCTTCATTATTTATTTAAAAAAATAAATTTTGAGTGTTTTTTATTTTTGGCGCCATATCTTTAACGGTCAATAGCTGGAAAACTGTAATAGTACAAATCGAGTTTGAAACGGTACAAATCAATCCCGTTTTAAAAATTTAAAAAATCTCAAATTTTGAATATCGGGGGGGGGGGGGGTTAACTTCACGCTATAATATAAGGTTTAAAATTTGATTTCCTAAATAAATAATAAAGATAAAGCTTAATTTGAGGCATCATTAGGAAGAGAAAAGAATTCTCTACCGTTGTACGTTAAAAAAATTTTTTTAAAAAATTAATTTTGAGTGTTTTTTATTTTTGGCGCCATATCTTTAACGGTCAATAGCTGGAAAACGGTAATAGTACAAATCGAGTTTGAAACGGTACAAATCAATCCCGTTTTAAAAATTTAAAAATCTCAAATTTTGAATATCGGTAGGGGGGGGGTGCTAACTTCACGCTATAATATAAGGTTTTAAATTTGATTTCCGAAATAAATAATGAAGATAAAGCTTGGCATCATTAGGAAGAGAAAAAAATTCTCTACCGTTGTACGTTAAAAAATTTTTTAAAAAAATAAATTTTGAGTGTTTTTTATTTTTGGCGCCATATCTTTAACGGTCAATAGCTGGAAAACGGTAATAGTACAAATCGAGTTTGAAACGGTACAAATCAATTCCGTTTTAAAAATTTAAAAAATCTCAAATTTTGAATATCGGTAGGGGGGGGCTAACTTCACGCTATAATATAAGGTTTAAAATTTGATTTCCGAAATAAATAATGAAGATAAAGCTTAATTTGAGGCATCATTAGGAAGAGAAAAAAATTCTCTACCTTTGTACGCTAAAAACTTTTTTAAAATAAATTTTGAGTGTTTTTTATTTTTGGTGCCATATTTTCAACGGTCAATAGCTGGAAAACGGTGATGGTACAAATCGAACTGAAAACGGTACAAATCATTCTCTATCGAGCTATTCACTTTTTATTTTTAAGTTCAAAAGTTGGGGGGGGGGCTGTCGTGAAGTTGCCCCCCCCCATTTTGTTCTTTGAATATCTCAAAAACGGTGATGGTACAAATCGAACTGAAAACGGTATCGGGTACTAATCACACCAACTGATAAACCATTGAAAATCAAAAATTGTGGGGCCAACTTCACGGACCTCAAAAATATGGGTAGGTCTATAAGTCGTGATTAGGCCTATTCAAAAACGAATTCTAATCGAATAATTTACTATTTGAATTCGTACGAATAATAAAATCTACTATTTGTATTCGATTCGAATTATTCGAATATTTCGAACTAATTTTTTTAATAAAATAAATCATACTCAAATATATTGGCAAATTTTTTTATTACAAATTTGATTTTAAACAGAAAAAATTATAATAATATGTAATCAATAATCAGATCATAAATAATATATATTCAAGTTACAAACAAAATTAAAATGTATATTATTAATTTATTTTATAATTTAAGCCAATTTTTAAGGCAAAGAGTTTTTCTTTTATTTTCTTCCTTATATGACATGCGGTTTTTTGACAATAAATTAGTTCCAACTGAGAAAAGCCTTTCACAAGCAGTTGATGTTCCTTGTATTTATCTTCAACATTAAGCATAATTTCATCAGAAGCATTCTCCTCTAACATAATTAGGTTAGCTAACAATAATTATTGTAGATGTAATATATTTTTATATACCTCTGGTTTGTTTAATTTTTAATATAATTTATTATGAGATTCAAAATAAACTTTTCGTGAGATTCAAAAAATGTGGCAAATAAAAATTTAAATTTTCACTTCAGAAATTTTTAAATTTGTGCTAGAATCTTTATAAACACGAACATATCACCTGTCAGATTGGCTGGTCAACAAATAGAAATGACAAATGTTAGATTTATTAAACAATTTATTAAATATTACGAATAATTCGTTTTATTCGAATAATTCGTTTTATTCGAATAATTCGTTTTATTCGAATCGAATAAATGATTATTCGTATTCAGATAAAACAAATAATTTATTATTCGTATTCATAATTATTCGATTAGATTCGAATTATTCGAAACGAATCGAATTATTTTTGAATAGTAGTCGTGATACGAAACGGTATGACTAAATAATGTCTTGCTATACTGTGTTGCTAAACTGTCTTGCTAAAAAGCAATTAATCATAATCAATCATAATTTGATGATATAATATCTTATATAGGTTTATTATTCATCCTAGTATACTTACAAAGGCAATTATTATTAAAAACATATGGGCCTAATATATTATTTTTATCTAAGAAATAAATATATTTTTTTAAACTGGATTTGACACTACTCCAAGCACCACAATCATCAACATATGCATTGCGATATCCAATATTTTTTATATTATTAGTATTATTAATTATATAATATTTATTATTTTTGATACCTATTGGTATAGAATTTAAAATATTTTTAGGATCTAGTAAAAGCTGTATTACCTGTGTAGTCTCGATAAATGAATTTTTTAAGATGATATAAAAATTAATTAGGATAATGTCACGTTATTTTTCACGTATAAACCAAAAATGAAGAATTTTCCATGTATAACGCCAGCAAGACAGTATTTAGTCATTGGGCCGGTTTCAAATCGGTTTTCTCTCAAATCACGATATTTTCAAAATATTTTTTGGGATAATGATTTACACGTATATATAGATATTTAGACCAAAAATGAACATTTTCCAAATAATATTACTACCAAATTTGGTAGATCGAATATTTAGTAAGTGGTAGGTTTTGAGCTCGCCATTCGGTCAAATCATAATATTTTCAAATAATTATTTAGGATAATGCTTAACACGTTATTGTTCACGAATAAAGCAAAAATGAAGAATATTCTATGTATAACGCCAGCAAGACAGTATTTCGGTTTCAAATCGGTTATCGGTCAAATCAAGATATTTTTTAAATATTTTTTGGGATAATGATTTACACGTATATACAGATATTTAAACCAAAAATGAATATTTTCCAAATAATATTACTACCAAATTTGGTAGATCGAATATTTAGTAAGTCGTCGGTTTTGAGCTCGCCATTCGGTCAAATCTTAATATTTTCAAAATATTAATTAGGATAATGCTTTCCACGTTATTGTTCACATATAAACCAAAAATAAAGAATTTTCCATGTATAACGTCAGCAAGACAGTATTTAGTCATTGGGCCGGTTTCATATCGGTTTTCTGTCAAATCACGATATTTAAAAATATTTTTTGGGATAATGATTTGCACGTATTTATAGATAAATAAACTAAAAATGATTATATTCCAAATAATATTAACACCAAATTTGGTCGATCGAATATTTAGTAATTGGTCGGTTTTAAGCTCGACATTCGGTCAAATCATAATAATATCAAAAAATTAATTAGGATAATGCTTAACGCGTTATTGTTCACTTATTAACCAAAAATGAATAATTTTCTATGTATAACGACAGCAAGACAGTATTTCGGTTTCAAATCGGTTATCGGTCAAATCACGATATTTTTAAAATATTTTTTAGGATAATGATTTGCACGTATTTATAGATTAATTAACCAAAAATGAACATTTTCCAAATAATATTACTACCAAATTTGGTTGATCGAATATTTAGTAAGTGGTCGGGTTTGAGCTCGCCATTCGGTCAAATCTTAATATTTTTAAAAAATTAATTAGGATAATGCTTAACACGTTATTGTTCATGTATAAACCAAAAATGAAGAATTTTCCATGTATAACGCCAGCAAGACAGTATTTAGTCATTGGGCCGGTTTCAAATCGGTTTTCTGTCAAATCACGATATTTTTAAAATATTTTTTGGGGTAATGATTTACACGTATATATAGATATTTAATCCAAAAATGAACATTTTCCAAATAATATTACTACCAAATTTGGTAGATCGAATATTTAGTAAGTGGTCGTTTTTGAGCTCGCCATTCGGTCAAATCATAATATTTTCAAAAAATTATTTAGGATAATGCTTAACACGTTATTGTTCACATATAAACCAAATATAAAGAATTTTCCATGTATAACGCCAGCAAGACAGTATTTAGTCATTGGGCCGGTTTCAAATCGGTTTTCTGTCAAATCACGATATTTTTAAAATATTTTTTGGGATAATGATTTGCACGTATTAATAGATAAATAAACCAAAAATGATTATTTTCCAAATAATATTAACACCAAATTTGGTCGATCGAATATTTAGTAATTGGTCGGTTTTAAGCTCGACATTCGGTCAAATCATAATATATTCAAAATATTTTTTAGGATAATGTTTAACACCTAAATATACACGTATAAACCAAAAATGAAGAGATTTTTATCAATAACGCCAGCAATATGTTCCTTACAAATTTTCTATTATTTTTTTCTAAAACTACTCATTAATTAGATGTCAAAGAAACCCACATTTTTAATTTTTTTTTAGATTTTTTACATGTATTTACACCCAAATACAAAAAATGCGCTATCCAATATTTATTCTGGTTTCCTAAGAATATATTTTCATATTTATGTATTTAACGCCCTCTTATGGACATAAATTTGTAAAATTTTGTAATTGAAAAATAAAATTTAAGTTGTAATAAGCTAGTAAATATATATTTTTTTTTTCCAATAATATAAGTAAAAATAGAATTATAAATTATTTGATATTTAATATCAATTTTATAATTAATTAAAAATTGATTTATGTAAAATAAAAAAAATGTTTTTGAAATTTTTTTTTAAAAGAAATTATATCATCAAATTATGATTGATTATGATTAATTGCTTTTTAGCAAGACAGTTTAGCAAGTCAGTTTAGCAAGACAGTATTTAGTCATACCCGATACGAAAGGCTAAAAAATAATATTAAAAATAAAAAATAACAAAGAAATTGATTAATGAGAATTTTGATTGATTTATTGCTCGGGAAAAATATTACATAAAATAACATTACATTATAATATATTAAAAAATTGGAAATTTTAAGATCTTTTCACTTTTTTTATTAATTCTTTGTAATAGTTTGCGGTTTTATTTAATTTTATTATATTAATTTTTAAATTAAATTTTTGATTAAATTATATTTCGTTATGATTTTATATGAATGCAATTTTAAAAAAATGGAATTTTTAAGTTTTACTGAATTAGGAAGTAATTAACAAATATAAAATTATTTTTAACACCTTTTATAATATTTTTATTTTTCAATCAAAGTGTAAAGAAAAATACATGATATATGAAAACTGTAAAATCATGAGGCATCCGAAATTTAGTAATAAAAATATTAATGTACAATCAATGAGTTATTTTGGAAAATTTTTAGTCTCCTTGTCAATTATTTCTAATTTAGCGTCTTCGCTTTTGATTGGGATTTTAGCATCTTTATTTTCGTCTTTTTTAAATTCTTTTTTTTCTTCATCCCTGTTGGTTATTTGATTATTGATGAGGTTATTTAAAGCAAGTATGGATCGGATCATGGACGCCAAATAAATAAAGAGCTGGTCATTTGTTTTAACAACATTCGATTTAACAAACTCCGGCAAACCTATATCTGGTAGTAGGTTAAGGATGTCTTGTAGAAAATTTATTACCTGATGATTTACCATTACCTTCCGATACTTGCTTTATATAATAACTGATTGTCTTTAATTTTTCCTCAAGTCCATTCATTCCTAAATATTGGTAGGTTATTCTTTAGGATAAATTGCCTAGGGTTGTTTCTTTAATATCTCTTAGTAAATATTCAACACCAACTTCTTCAGTACTAATCTCACTAGGAACATGTTCAAATGTTTTTGTTGTAGGGGTACCATCATTATGTATTTCTTCAACCATTACATATGCTTCAGTTGGTAGGCCTAAATCTTTGGGTTTGGCAACTATAATGACCAAAACTGTATTATTGGAAATTTTTTTATTCAATTCGTTTATTTTAATAGAATTAGGATGAATTAGGTCTTGTATGATACCAGCCATATATTTTTTCTTTTCAATTCACCTTTTTAAACATTCCATACATCGATTCTAAAATACTCATGGTCTCAAAACCATACTGCGTTATCTTTTCTGCAAAACTATTGGTTACATCTAAAATATTTTTGCGCAAGGATCCTAATAAGACACCTATAATCCTTTTTTGATTGCTTATTTTAACAATTCTGTTAAAATGGTCAACAACACTTAATAACACTAAAGGATGAATAACAACTCTTTCTAAGTGGCTTTCTAAATTTATAGACATAAGTTCTTCAGAAATGAAAAATATTTTTTTGCTCGCGAAAACATTCATAGCGAAAAGGCTAACATTTTTAAGGTAATTTCAAATATTTTAATATTTTTGAACTCAGAATCATATTCTCTATCCAAAAATGCTTATGTATTTTTTTACGTTTACGGTTCGAAAAATTTTTTTTTTGTCGCCAAAACTATCAGAAGGAAAAGGCTAACATTTTAAACGTAATTTTAATTATTTTTATATCACTGAACTCAGAATTAAATTCTTAAAAATATTTGAAATTATGTTTAAAATGTTAGCCTTATTCCTGTGATAGTTTTCGCGACAAAAAAAAATACATCTAAGCATTTTTGAATAGAGATTTTAATTCTGAGTACAATGATATAAAAATTTTTGAAATTACGTTTAAAATGTTAGCCTTTTTCCTTTGAATGTTTTCGCGACAAAAAAAAATATTTTTGAACCGAAAACGTAAAAAAATACATCTAAGCGTATTTAGAGAGAGAATTTAATTCTGAGTTCAATGATATAAAAATATTTAAATTACGTTTAAAGTGTTAGCCTTTTTCCTCTGATAGTTTTGGCGACAAAAAAATATTTACCATTTGTCACAACGACAGGTTTGTCATTGTGCATCAAAACCTAAATATAAAAATAGAAAACAAATATATATATATAAAGGAAATTAATAATAATTAGGAATCACGAAATCATAAAATCAACTTTAATTCTTTATTCAAAATTATAATAGTAAAAATCATAAAAAAAATAAAATAAAATATAATTAAAAAAGTTAATAATTTAAAAAAACATCAAAGATTATTTGTATCGTAAAAATTTGCCTTTTTATACTCTTTTCAATCTTATAACTAATCATATTCAAATATAATCTTTTTATCACGCGTTATAACAATAAATCCACAAGAATTCTTTATGCAAAAAAGTACAACAAAATCCAAAAGAAATCTTTATGCAAATTAAATTTAACATTTACAGCACCATTTAATTTATATATTTTAATTATTCTTAATTCAGTACTTACAATATCTTTATACTTACTATCAATTTAATTTTGAAAAAAAACTTAAAAATTCAAATATTCCATTTTTTTAAAAATTGCATTCATATAAAATCATAACGAAATATAATTTAATCAAAAATTTAATTTAAAAATTAATATATAAAATGAAATTAAAACCGCAAATTATTACAAAGAAATTAATAAAAAAACTGAAAATCTGAACATTTCCAATTTTTTAATATATTATAATGTAATGATTAAATTTAATATTTTTTTCATAAAGAAAGCAATAAATCAACCAAAATTCTCATTAATCATTTTCTTTGTTATTTTTTATTTTCAATATTATTTTTTAGCCTTTCGTATCATGCAGCCTTCTTATAGACCTTGCGCAAAATTATACATAAAAAAAATAAATAATAATATTAATTTCCTGAAAAGGAAAATAATATTTGTTTATAATAGCCCCTAAAATTTTGTAAGAAAGTATTTAAATAAAATGTTAGTGTATTTGTTTAAATGGATTCTAATTATTTTATAATTGGGTGCTAATTTTATAAAAATAGGGTACTAGGCCAATTTTAAAAATTTTTTCTATTTTTTGAAAAAGGGGGTGTTTTAGCACACAAACACCTAACTAGTGAAGCACCTACATTAGGAACATGATGAAAATATTTAAATATAATATAGAATATAAACAGATCGATGGGTCTATTTATTGCTCGGCTAGGAAATATCGCTCGGCTAACCACATAATAAATCATTTTATTACTAAATATCACTCAGCTGAGAAATGTCGCTCGGCTAACCACATAATAAATCATTTATTACTAAATATCGCTCGGCTGAGAAATGTCGCTCGGCTAACCACATAATAAATCATTTATTACTAAATATCGCTCGGCTAAAAAATGTCGCTCGGCTAACCACATAATAAATCATTTATTACTAAATATCGCTTGGCTGAGAAATGTGGCTTGGCTAACCACATAATAAATCATTTATTTCTAAATATCGCTCGGCTAAAAAATGTCGCTCGGCTAACCACATAATAAATCATTTATTACTAAATATCGCTTGGCTGAGAAATGTGGCTTGGATAACCACATAATAAATCATTTATTTCTAAATATCGCTCGGCTAAAAAATGTCGCTCGGCTAACCACATAATAAATCATTTATTACTAAATATCGCTTGGCTGAGAAATGTCTTTCGAGACTAATGACATAATAAATCATTTATTACTAAATATGGCTCGGCTGAGATATATAGCTTCGATATAAATAAAGCTATAAATAATCCTTTATTTATATATTATATTTACAATAATATTCTAAGCTTTCATTTTCTTAATATTAATTGAGAAATACTAATTTTTATAAATAAAATAAGTGTTTGGACAGGTATAAAAAATTTTCTATTAGATATTTTAGCTTCAATACTTTTATAAAATTAAATATAATCATAATAAATTTTTTTTATAAAGGTAAAAGAAATAATAATCTATCCGCTAGATGGCGTCAATATTATTATATTTACCAAAAATATAAAAATAATGAATGCTTTTAATAAATTTTTCTTAATGAGATAAATTCTAAATACTAATACAAATATTAAAATTTCATTGAAATTTTATAATATTTTCAAAATTCCATAATAAATGTTAAATAACTTATTCATTTATGCCAATTTTAAAATTTTTTTAAATTTATTCTCAAAGATTCCTTTTTTTAAATTAAACGAAAATTATTTTTAAAAAAAGTTTGGACCCTGAACCTAAATTTTAAAATAGGTTTTTCCGCGAAATCAAGTTGTTTTTAAATAAAAAAAATAATAAAAATTGATTTCAGGAAATAAGGCTAATTTTCGGAATGAGATATATTATTTTCAGAAAAACTTAATAAAATATATCAATTAAAATAACAGAGATAAATAATTTTCAGAAACTTAAAATAAAATATATCAATTGAAATAACAGTGACAGATGCGTCAAACAAGTTTATTTCAAAATAAAATCATTAATGACATATCACCAATTTTTTTCGAATTCAGATTCAATGGAGGATGCTTTATTAAGGTTAATATTCATTTACTCTTCAGATTTTTTTTCACTATGTGATTTATAAATTTTATTATGGTTTCTATTTTTCATTCAAATAATATAGTTTGTTAAAGGGCTTTGAACCCTCCTAAAAAAGTGTTCGAGTTTAGGTTGCAAAAAATTTCTGAAGTTCGGATTCAGGTTAGGTGCCCAGAAAAATAAAGACTTGTAAAATTTAGTTAAAATAACATACATAATTTTATTTTAATTAATCTTATATTTAGTTTTAGAATTCACCATAAAAATATTTATCATTCGGAGTTTTGGTGATCATCATTTAAAAAAAATAGAACTATATATTACATTCTAGGGCGATAATTTAATAAAATTGGACATTGTTTACTCTATATCTTATAAATATAAACCTTTATCTACTATTTATGTATAAATAAGAAATAATTTAAGAATTTTAAAAAATCTGAGCTTTTTTCTAAATTTTAAGAGCGGGCAATAATGAATATTCTGATTAAAACGCTTATTTATAAACAGATTTTTATTACATTATCTTAAAATTATGACAATGTAAATATAGGCATCGGGGATGTTTGGGGTAATGTCGGATTAGATTGGTGAAATAATTGTGAATTGGTGTAGCCCTACTATTAAAAATTTTTTAAAATGGCATAAATAACTTAGAATTTATTAACATTTCATTAATTGGAAATTTGAAAATATTATAAAATCCCTTAAATTATTAATATTTGTATTTACAATTATACAAATATCTTAAAATATGATTTTAAACAATACACTCGATTGAACCCGGGTTCAAATAAAATTTCCCGATTCTTTTCGGGGTTTTTAAAATTTTTTAAACGGGCTTCAGGTT
Source organism: Gordionus sp. m RMFG-2023 (assembly GCF_954871325.1). Taxonomy (NCBI): domain Eukaryota; kingdom Metazoa; phylum Nematomorpha; class Gordioida; order Chordodea; family Parachordodidae; genus Gordionus; species Gordionus sp. m RMFG-2023. Next base: position 22,975,875 of record NC_088775.1, read on the forward strand.
TGGTTCATTAGATTTTATTCTAAAAACCCGGGTTTTACTATCTGGGTTCGGGTTCAATTCGAATCCCTGGATTTAGAGTTATCATCAATCTTTTTATTTACTCAAGATTCTAGAATAGAAATTATTTTTTTCTTTTTTTGCAGATTAAAAAGGGATCCAGCTATGGCCTTAAGAGAAAAAAAATAAATTAAGAGAGCCCCAACCAATGACGCTAAAGAAAATATCAAAAGATCTTATAAGTGAAAAAATAATACAAATGGCACAATTACCAATCTTAAAGAATTATATTCCACAGGAAATTGAATCTGACGGTAATTGCTTTTACCGAGCGATTTCAATGTCGTTATAATTATCATAAGTTACTTGATTCGGTACTGAGTATAAATGTTTGGGCTGAGCAAATGCATATATGTGCATTAAGTGCAACTCTTGCCGAACCAATTCATGTATTTTGCCCATGAAAATCATTAAAAGCTTTTAACGATATCCTTTATGGCAGGGGAGTAAGCCAGAGAAAGCCCCATATTTTAATCATGTGGACATCTACCATATGTCCAAATGATATATTTAATTTAAGAATCAATCACTTTGTATCTCTTATACCAAATAATTATAATAATATATTAACCATAAAACCCCAACCCAACAATACTATAAAAGATTTAACATTTTCGGTAGAAAATATTCTAAAAAAAACCATGTAGCAAAGATATCCGAATAAAATCTTTACCATTTTTTTCAAATAATATTATAGCCGAAGGAGGTCATCCAAACTAAGGGTTTTTTTAAACATTGTAAAATCCATAAATATTTTGCTTTCTCCTAATAATATTTTGTACGAAATACCTTTAGGTATAAAATATTATGTGTATTTTTTAATTTCTAATAAGAATTTTACAAATTATAAGAATAAAAAATTATATATAGATGATTGTGGACCATGGACGGGTTCAAAATCAAGCTCAAAAAAATTATATTATAATATATATAACGATAATGTTCAAGGTCCATATATTTTTAAAGATGGCTTATTTAGGCAGGACAGTCACCTAGGTGGTTCTAGAATTTAAAAAAAAATAGAACCTCAACCTTTAACCAAAAATATTATTGTTCTTTATAAATACTATAGTATAAAGAGAAGTAAAGAGTATAAACGCCGCATTTTAAAAATTAATTAAATTGAAAACCCTAATCATAATGTTAAAGATATATATTTAGTAGAATATGTAGGACAATGGCCCGGTCCCGCTTGCCATGGGATTTCCAAAAAGATTGTAAATCCTTATGTACGGACATCAAATCAGTTATTATCGAATATTAAAAATCAAATAAAGAACAATCAAACATGTCGCAATATTTATAATAATTATATATTACAAAAAGACCCTATTAAACCGAAAAATTGAAAACAAATTTATAACTTAAATTATAAGCTTAAAAAAGATAAAAGTACCTTTAAATTTCGCGGATAATATTTTACACATTACTAATGATCTACATATTTCACCATTTATCCAATCAATCATTCATATCTCTGTATATTAGGCGTTGATGAAGCATTTAATTTAGGTGATCTATACTCTGATAAAAAAATAAATTAATAAATTGTTTATTCTCAAATAACAACTGTCAATCTATGAATCACTTTTTAAAATCATAAAACTGGAAACAACGTCCTTTAAAAGAATTAATCGAAAAAAATTAAAGATATAACAATGTTACAAGAAAAAGAATTTGAAAGATCCTTCTCAGGAATAGGAGAATATTTTTTAAATAATGAGTATCATAACTATTTAATTCCCGAATCGATAGATTGTCATGATACATTAAATAATTTACTTAATAGTAAAAACAAAGATAAATTACATTCATTAGATAAAACTTTATCTGTTTTAAAACCAAAAGGCTCAAAAAAAACCACCAGCGACGTAGAATTAAAGCAGAAAGGACTCGAAAGAAAAAATAATATCAACTAAATTATATTTATCTAAGGGAATTAATGTTCTAGCTTTTTAGTTGTACAATGATAACGTTTTATCTTTACATGATTATTAAGTGAAGTATTATATGTATCATAACAATCTACTGATTCGGGTATTAGAAATTAGGATAATAATTATTTAATAAATATTCTTCTCACTCTCTGAGATTTATCTTTCAAATTCATTCTCTTAGATCATTGTAATATCTTTAATTTTGTCGTATAATTTCTTAGGGGTTTTAAGTAAATATATTATATATAGCGAAAAATTTTAATTCATTTTTACAATAGTTGCATAAATCACGTAAATTTTTTATTATGGCCATCCATTAAAATAAAAATTATGTTGTGTAATTTTTTAGACATAATAGCATTTACAATTTTTTTTATTGGAATATTTCTCGAATCGGGTTTACTCGCTTAGGGGTCCTACACTAATATGTTTAATGCTTTATTTCTTATCGTTAATTTATTTATTATTTCACTTCATTAATATATTTAAAATGCATTTATGAACTCACTACTTAATATTTTTTAAATTTCGTAATTATGAAAATATTTATTATAAATTTTAATTCCCTATTTTTTCTTGATTTTCGCATGCCCTTCGTCCATTAAAGTAACAGATATATTTCATCAATATACATAATTAGGTTTATAATATAGTGAAGTGAACTTGTTGTTTATTTTTTCCGACCTTCGCCTGCCACTTTCTTATATTTCTAGAATAACTAATATTATTTATTTCGTCAATATATAATTATATTATTTTAAATTTATATTTTAATCCTCTCTTCACCGATGCCGAATAAATTATATTTTATGTAAATAATCACATTATAAAAGCATTATTATCATATATATATATTGTAAAATTATGATTTATAATTATGCATCAATAAAAAGAATTACTCTCATTATTAATTACTCTGATAAATGGAAATGGTAAAATTTAAAAAAAGACTACTAATTAATTTACTAAAATATAGAAAAGAAAAAAATATTTCATCTAGAGGATAGAAAAATATTTTTTTACTATCATGAATGTAAAAAAATGAGTAAATTTTATTTTATAAATGTATGGAAGCTATAATATCTGAAACAGAATTATAGCTTCACTTACTATTTCACTTTTGATAGGGAGGAACAGTTTAAACTTAGTACAGTGAAAGGTTGATTTAGGCGTGGTAGTATTTCGAATTTAAAAAAATATATTAAACCCATTCATTATTTTTATATTTTTGGTAAAAATTAATAATATTGACGCCATCTAGCAGATAGAATATTATTTTTTTAACTTTTATAAAAAAAAGGATTATGATTAAATTAAATTTTATAAGTATTGACGCTAAAATATCTAATAGAAAATTAATACTTATCTTATTTATAAAAATATGTGGTTAGCCGAGCGACATTTAGTAATAAAATGATAGTGTGGTTAGCCGAGCGATATTTCTTAGCCGAGCGATATTTCTTAGCCGAGCGATAAATAGACCCACCGATTAAAACTTTATTTAAAATATAACATATAAAACAAGTTATACTTATATTTTTTTTGAATCCCACCCATCTGGGAAATAAATTTTTTAATGCGAAAAGAAATAAATTTGATGTCTGACCCAGAATTTTACTTCTTTTTATTTTTTTAATCCCATCTGGGAATTACATTTTTTTTACCTTAACATTTGATTTTTTATAAATATCAATAAAAAAACATTAAATAATAAATAAATATATCCCAAATTTATAAAAAGGGGGGTTTTATATTTGGCTAAGGCTGACTTTCTTCTATAACATTAATTCCTGATTTTTTATTCAAAATATAATAAACAAGTGAAAATAAAAATATAAATAAAAATTTAAAAGGAAAACAAGAAAGTTAAAGTTAAAGATAGCAAAATTTTAATTTAATTTTAATTTAATTTTATTTTTATATAATGCTTTCAAGCCAAAATAAAAAAAATATTCTTAAAGATATCCTAAAGGAGCATTTTTTAATAGATTCCTCTGAAAATTTAGCGACTTGCAGCATGTATGACAAAAAGATGAAGTCGATACCATGTATGGTAAATTATTTTATATATTTTTGAATATATTTTTCTAGCAAATCTTAAAAAGCACATAACCTCTCAGCACCCGACCATAATGAAAGCAATAGTGATTCGTCCTTCAATGCTAGAAATACCTCCAAAAAATTAAGATTAATAAATCTATTATAAAATATTTAAATGACACATTATAGAATCAATATTTATTTTTTAGGTTTTCGAATCTATAGTACGGCTGACTACAGTTAATAATATACCTATTAATATGGACAATTATGAGGGCTTCCGTATATTACTAGACCCCATATGTCATTCTTTTCAAATAAAAATAAATACTCGGTCAGTGGTTGTCAAAATAAAATATACCGCATCCGAAATTAGATTACAATTTATACACGAATTAAAAAACGATTTCTTTCAAAATTGATACAGCTACCAGATATAATAAATCAATATTAGGCATAAATGTTCAGTATATAAAAGAGGCCATATAGAAGTGCGAACACTTGGAATGATAGAACTTCTTAAAATTCGTACAAGTGCGAACCTAAAAGAAGAGATACATACAATTTTAAAAAAATACCAGCTTGCTATAAAACAAATATATAGCATTACCGTGGATAACGGCGCGAATATGATTAAAATGGTTAATATTATGGCAAAAGATCAAAATGATTTATCAAATGTTAATGAAAACAATTTCAGCGAAAATTTTGATACAAGTGTGAGCGGTCAAGATAATATATGTATTGATGAAAACATCTCAATTTCCTCTGATGAAGAAATACCAGAGGGTATTGACGACTATTATGACAATACGAACAATATATTAGACGACATGAGCAAAAGCTTTGGTCTAAGCTGTATTAGATGTTCAGCTCACACTATACAACTAGCTGTAAATAGCTTTATAAAAAAATATTTAAAATTGGAGTTAGTCAAAATTCGGAATATCATAAAATTAATTAAATCTCAAAAGTATAAAAATTTATTTTTAATGGATGTTTGTTAACTCACTCTAGATACTATTACTAGGTGGAATAGTACATATCTTATGTTAAAAAATCTTATAGATAACAAAAAATTTTATGTTAAAATGGGTGAGAGTTATACCCTTAAACTTTGATTAGTTTGGATTTATGGGATATAATTCAATTAGGCACTTCTGTACTAATGCCATTATACTTATTCACTCTGAAATTACAAAAAAAAACAATATTGTAATTGGTGATTATTTTGCCTCTTGGCTAGCAAAATGGAACTGGAAGAAATGGATAATCAGTTATCTAAAAATATGTTAGAATGTTTGAACATGAGAGAAAGTTTTCTCTATGATGCATTTCAAAGTGCTATTTATATGGATCCATATTCCATTATGAAAATGGGAAATATCCTTCGGAAGACGATAAAGTATTGGCCAGGGTAAATTAATATAATATTCATCTTTTTAGGAACATATATTTGCAACCTGGAAACAATTGCAAATTATTGACCCATATAAAGAAAGTCCAACCTTGATTTTGCCTCCTACAAAATATTATAAAAAAACCAATCTTGATCTATATATCGAGCGTGATTCCAAAAAAGCGCCTGTTTATTATGAAGAGGGGAATAGTGATATTAAACTTAAAATAAAGTCTCTCTTATACAACAAAAGATTACCACCCAACCAAGATATTTTGCAATATTGGCTTTCACGAAAACACCAAGATACATATTTATTTAAATTGTCTCAAGTAATTCTCGCCGCTCCTTGCGCTCAGGTCTCAGTTAAGAGAGCATTTAGTGCATTAGCACTAACTGTAACTTCTCTAAGGACAAGATTAGATAAAGATACACTTGATGATATTTTAATAATAAAACTAAATCGTACATTGTTAAATAATGTGATATTTTAAATTATTATTTATATAACCTATTTCATTATATAGTTATAATTTACAATGAAATTTTAATAAATAAAAATTCAATAAAATGACTGATTTGAATAGATTTTTTGTATGAATATTATAATCAGAGGGGGCATATTTTACTAGATTTATCCAAATGGTAATTTCTAAGATCAAAAATTGATTTAATATTTTTAAATGTTTTTGTCGTAAAAATATCATGTTTATTAAGTGCATCTTTCTAGTTGAACTTTATTCATGCTTCTAAACATTTAACATATACAATACTATTATCAGCTGCACAGAAATTTAAGTGTTTTCCAACAACATATTATATTAAACTAATTTAAAATAATGGAAATGAGTAATATGATAATTTAAAAAAATATATATACTAAAATAATTTCAAAAGAGACTTGAGAATTAGATAATTGTCTAGTTTAAAATTATATCAAAACATTTTTACTTATGTTTAATTTAAAACATAGGCGTAGCCAGGGGGGGGGGCAAGGGGAAATTCCCCCCTGCCCCTTTTCAGAAATTTATTACTTTTTAAATATCATTTTTAGCTAATAAAAAATATCCCCCTTAGTCCTCCCCCCACTACCTGACCCTCAAATATGTATGCATATATCTTAAAAAATAATTTGAAAGAAAGAATGTAAAAGTTGATATTTTTTTATAAAACTATTCATCATAATTTATAGATTTTTGGGAAAATAAATTTATAAATATATAAAATGAACCAAAAATGTTTTTTAATAAATGGAATATAAGCCAAAGATAAGTCTTAAGACAGAAGTGAAATGTATTATAATTATTAATAATAGATCCATAAAATTACTAAATAATATAATATATCAAATATAATTTTTTATAAAGTGAGTAATTTTAATTTATTTATCTTAAGAAAAGTAAAATATAATTATAAAACTATTGTTAAATTAAATCATAAATTAAAAAAATATTAATGCACAATACAAACAGTGGAATATTATATGTCGTAGATTTACAGTATATCTAATTATCAAATGACAATCAAGTAATTTTTACCAATATAGCGAATTATATATTTTACAGAAAACTATAAAATATTAAGACATTGTGGGATGAATAATATGAAGATTAAATTTTAATATCATTTTTATTTAAAATAAATAGATGGCGTTAAATAATTGAATGCAAATTGTTGCTATATTTTATATCAAGAGCATTAATTAGTAAATTTTGTTAAATTATTAACTGTAATATATTCTCTAACTGTCAAATATGTCTGTAAAAGTGGAATTTTGCCTAGTATTTTATAACTAATTCTATATAATAGAGTAAAATCAACTATATGTCTACTTACTTTTTATAAATAAATTTCATATAATTGTTTGGAATAAATTATTTCCACGCTCTTATATTAAGGTATATACAATACAAGTATTTTATTATAAACTAATAAAAATATATTTCATATTTGTTCCAGGCTTATTTTTTTATTAAAATTTGGAAAAATATTTTATGACTATATATAGACTAAAGTAACCCGGCCGAAGGCCCGGGGAAAGCGGGCCGAAGGCCCGCCCAAAATGGTGTCTGGGAGCCAAGCCCCCAGTAATTTTTTAATTTCTACCCCTTATGAAAATCCTGGCTACGCCTATGATTTAAAAATATATGAAATGAGTAATAAGACAATTGTCACCTTTATAGGCAGTAAGCTCATTACTACAAAAAATTAGAAAAAGCTTAAAAATATTAATGTTACTTTTCTATGGTACATCTTACTGAGGTACATATTACTGAAATTTTAATTTAATAGGTTTATAAAACATATTTTTACCTATTTACTTTTAACAAACTCAAAAGGTTCAAAAATAATGATTATGACAATTGTCACTTTTCTATGGTACATCTTCACTGAAATTTTTATTTAACATATTTACAAAACATATTTTTACTTATTTGCTTTAAAAATTTTTAAAAAGTTCAAAAATAACGATTATGACAATTGTCACTTTTCTATGGTACATCTTCACTGAAATTTTAATTTAACATATTTACAAAACATATTTTTACTTATTTACTTTAAAAAAACTCAAAAAAGTTCAAAATAACGATTATGACAATTGTCACTTCTATAGTTTACAGTAATTAATACATTTAAATTATGTCAAAAAATGTTTGAAATAATCATTTTTCCCTTTTAATTAAAACATATGTGAAATAAGTATTATGACAATTGTCACCTTTATATGCTTTACAATTACTGAAACTATCTTGAAATGCTCAACTAGCCAATTTTAATTAAAATTATTTTTAAAGGTTCTGAGATGAGTATGTTATTTTATAGTTTACATTAAATATAAAACATTAATTATGACAAAACACCAAATATTAAAAAATATGTAATCGTTAATTTCTCACATTTACAACTTATTCAAAATAATATTTTTCCAAGATCAAAAAAAAAGAAAAATATATTTCAAAAATTTTATTTTTAAATAGATCACAAAATATTTGTACAAAAAGTTTTAGGATCAATAATGTTTTATAATAAAGATTTTATCACTAAAGATTTTATATTATAAAATTCCAAAAATTTTTTCTCAAAATCATAGAAGATTTTTTTACAAAAAAATATTTTTTATTTTGCTCAAAAATCTTCTTTGAGCAAGCTCAAAGTTTTTTTTTAACGAAAAAATTTTCGCATTTTTTGATCTTCAAAAGAGCTACGATTTGTGAAGATTTTTGAATTTTGAGCAAATGTTAAACCCTGTTAAATTAAAAGGAAAAACATAAATAAAATAAATAAATAAGTAAAATAAAATAAAAAGATATATATGGCTGCCAGTAAAACTAAAAAGGGCTATTAGGGAAATAATACTTTATTACTATTATTCTAAGGAGACTAATAGTGATAATTGGAACATTATTTATTACAAATGTTTATATAAGCACTGAAAAAAATGTTTTTTAGACCAAAATTAATAAAAATTGATTTTAAAAAATATGAATATCGTTATCATTTTTAATCAACTACTTATTTATGTATAGTGAAGGACAATTTATGTCCAAAGACTCAACAAAAAATTATATAGCTCAGAAGATATGAATTAATTGACATCTTGAGTAGGTTTAAAGTTAAGGAGAAAAATATTGGACTAAATATATTTAATACTTAATTAAACTAAGAATAAATTAGAGAAAGTTGCTCTATGCTAAGAAATTTTTGTTTATTTATTTATTATAAAATGAATGATATTTACAATATTGACCTTAGTAGCCTTTAAAGAATATTTTTGATTACCTTTTAATTAATATAATTTTTAATTGAAATATAGTTAGGTTTTTATCAACCTATTTTAATTGAAATTCCTAGAGAGATTATTGTTAAACATAGTAGAGAAAAACACTTATAGTTTATTTTTACAATGAATTAATTTAACCAATAATTTTATTAGATAATTTTGAGTTATAATTTTTGTTTAATAATAAGATCTAAATTGGTCACTTCCAAGTAGAAGTCCAATGTGAGAGTAAAATTAATAAGGGTGTAAGAAAAAAAGAATACATAAGGAATTTTATAACGCTTAGGTTAGATGGGAGAAAAAAGGGAAACTTAACTTATTTTCAATTAACTTATTTAGGTTTTAAAGATGATAATGCTACATAGTTTGTACTATTGATTTAAGTTATAATAGGTTTAAATTACTAAGATTTTTAGGTTATTGTAATATGTTTTGAATTTAAATTGAATATAATATTAATTTTTCGTTTGTAAATTATATAACCTGAAGGATTGAATTCATGATATATATATACGTGATATTTTGTATTAAATTTACTTTTACTTACTTTTATTTAATAAAACACTTCATTGGCGACGATATTTTTAGAGAAGATTTATTTGATTTATTAAATTTAAAGTAAAAGACTCAATGGAAGTATCTCCTATTAAAGTTGAAGATTCAATGGAAGTAGTTCCTATTAAAGTTAAAGACTCAATGGAAGTAGTTCCTATTAAATTCCATATTCCAGAATTCGTCAAAGAAAAAGTAAATATTCAGGACTACTTATTTAACTTGGAGTTAATTTATAAAGTAAGAAATATTATAGATTTAAATACAAAAAAAGACCTGCTTTTAGCCTATATCGGAACAGACAATCTTATCAAAATTAAGAACTTTCACTTTCCAATAAATTTAGAGATGATAAATTATGATACTTTAATAAAAAGCTTAAATTTGGTGTTCAAGGATAGTTCGAGCATTTTCGTAAATAGGAAAAAATTTTTTACGCTAAGATGTAATGAGACGATTATTGACTTTTCAATTAGGGTTAAAACTCTCTGTTCTCTTTGTAATTTTAAACCGCCTTTTGATGAACTTTTAAGAGATATATTTATCCTAGGAGTAGGCTTACCTGAGTTGGACAAAGAACTTCGGTCAAAGTATATCGAAGGCAATATTACTTTTGAAGAGACCGTGCGTTTAGAGATCGCGCTGTCTTCGTTGGAAAATGAAATCCAGACTGAAGTTAATAAAATAATTAAAAATAAGCCAACACAGGGTTCGAAAAATAATTATTTTAGAAATAATAATTATACTAACGTCAATAGATTCAATAATAATAAACACTTTAGTAACAATTATATTCCTAATAATAATCATAGACCTAGTATCAAACCTAACTCTAATCAAAAGAAAGTGATATGCTTTCGTTGCGGTAAGGCAAACCACATAGCGAAAGATTGTAGAACCCATGCCATACAGATGATTCTGCCACGGACACCTCACCTGTCATTTTCAAATAAAGCTACCATCGATGCGAAGATAAATGGGTTGCAGCTAGCTATGGAGTTTGATACCGGCGCCGCGTGTAGTGTGATTGATGAGGTCACCTGGAATCGTATTGGCAGACCACAACTATCACCGGCTTATAAATTAGCGGGATATAATCATATCCAAATCGAAGTACTAGTTAAATGTACCGTAGAAGTCAAAGTAAAAAATATTTCGAAATTTTTACTTATTTGGGTAGTTAAAGGGGAGAATTCCCTTATTTTTGGGATGCCTTTCATTAGAGAATTTGATATAAAACTACCGGAAGAAGTTCGTATTAATAAAATAAATATGAATATGAATATTCACTCTTTAAATACGATTGTTTCAAAATTCCCTCAAGTTTTTAAAAAAAAATTAGATGAAATCAAACTGCAAAAGGCAGTCATCCGAATAGAACCGAACACGTTACCGATTGCATTACCAGCAAGAAGAGTTCCTTTTCCGTTGCGTCGAACCATTGAAGCTGAGTTGGACAGACATTTAGACGAAGGCGTTATCGAGAAGGTGGATCCAACAATAACTCCAATCACTTGGGCTACGCCAACGGTTAATATCTTAAAGAAATCCGGTGCCGTACGGATATGGGGAGATTTTCGTTTAACAATCAACAAATATGATAACTATTTACTACCAACTTTCGTCGACCTAACAAATAAGATCGCGGGTGGTAAAATATTTTCAACAATAGATTTAAGAAATGCATTTTTACAATTCGGAGTTAGTCCAGAATGTAGGGACCTTTTAGTAATTTCGACACATGTCGGTTATTACCGATACCAAAGAATTCCATTTGGTTTGACTAGCGCTCCGATAATATTCCAACGCTTTATGAAAAACCTATTAAAGGGAATTCCTATGGTTAGTGTATTTTTAGACGACATAATTATTGCAGGTGAGAATAATTCCGATCACATAGTTAATTTGGAAGAAGTATTAAGAAGATTTGAGAAGGCTGGACTGACCACGACGACCGATAAAATTAAAATCGGAGAAAAGTCAGTCACTTATTTAGGTCATGTTATTGACAGTTTCGGAATTCACCCTACAGAAGATAAGATTAGCGCTATAAAAAATTTTAAAACACCTTCCAATGTTAAAGAACTACGTTCATTTCTTGGAATAGTGAATTATCATGAGGCATTTATTAAAAATTTGCATTCTATTTGTGCGCCTTTACACCGACTAACGAGTAAAAATGCTGGTTGGTTTTGGTCAGCTAAAGAAAATGAAATATTTACTAAAGTTAAAAATATATTGTCAAAAGAAGATACAATAATTCCTTATTCAGCCGATATCCCTGTCGTGATTTCTTGTGACGCTTCCGAAGATGGTCTAGGAGCTGTTATTGCACACCGATTTCTTACTGGCCAGGAGAAACCGATTGCTTACTCATCGAGGACACTTTCGGCGGCTGAAAAGAATTATGCCACAATTGATCGGGAGGCATCGGCGATCATGTTCGCTATCGAGAAGTTTCATCAATATATTTTTGGAAGACATTTTATCTTGGTTATTGATCATAAACCATTATAATATATTTTAGGTGATAAAAGAGATCTTAACAAAATAACAAATAACTGTTTAATACGATGGGCGACGAAACTATTAAATTATGATTATGAGATAATATATAGACCAGGTAATCAAAATAAATGTGCCGATGTTCTGTCCCGTTTGGGGGTAGAGAAAGCAAAATTCAATGAAGTTACAAAAAAATTCGAAGAAGAAATCAGAGGATTAAAAATTAATTTAATAGAGGATTTATCTTTCACACGCAGTAAAGTCGTAAGTGAAACGAGCAATGATATAAACCTAAAAGAGATTATTAAATTAATAAAAAATCATTGGAATATTGATAATATAAATCATTATTCGGAGATTGTAAAAAAATATATTTCGATTAAAGATAATATTTCGAAGAAGGATTATTATTTTATAATGATAGAATTATTATTCCAGATATTTTAAAAAAGGAGGTTTTATATGTGATTCATCGATGACATCCTGGGATAGTGGGGATAAAATCATTGTGTAGATATTACGTGTTTTGGACAAATCTCGATACGGATGTTGAAGACTTTGTTAAATGTTGTAAGAGTTGTCAAGAAGGAAGGCCGGGAACTAAAGAAGTGCCATTATACAATTGGAACATTCCTACCCGACCTTGGGAACGATTACACATTGATTTGACAGGCCCCGTATCTGGAAAATATTGGTTAATTTGCGTAGACGCTTTTACCAAATGGGTGGAAGTTGCAATTTTAACACATATTAATTCGGCGAGTGTAATAAATAATCTGCGTAATTATTTCGCTAGATTTGGGTTACCTCGCTACATTGTCTCAGATAACGGTACTCAGTTTACTGGATCTGAATTCAAAACGTTTCTTTTTAAAAACAATATAAAACATTTTAGATCGGCCCCTTATAGCCCCAAATCGAATGGTTTGGCTGAACGATATATAAGGACGATAAAGACGCGTTTCTATGCTGGAAGGAGATGTGGGACTCCGGACCAGTTAAATTTAGCAAATGTTTTAATTGCTCACCGTAATACTCCCAATGCAACTACTGGTAAATCTCCTGCCGAGATGATGTTTGGAAGGTCGCTTAGGATGACATTGGATCAGTGGAAATTATCAACGAGAGAAAAGACGGAAAACGCTCTATGGAAACAAAAGTACTACAAAGATAGAAGTGTTGAACCTCGGGAGTTTGTAGAGCAGCAAAAAGTTTGGATAGCAAACGAAAGGACAGCAGGGTGGCATGAAGGAAAAGTGTTACAACGAAAAAGCGCAATATTGTACGATGTGGAATCAGAGGGGATCGTTAAAAACAAGCATGCAGATCAATTGAGGGATGCACATACACAAGAGAAGGAAATACCCGTTACGTTGACCGAAGAAGTGGAAAAGGCAGAACATGAGAATACAACTCTTGAAAAAAGAGTTTCGAAACCCCCATTACGTTATCACGATGAATTCAATTTATAGTGGGGAGAACTGTAATATAAATTGAATTTAAATTGAATATAATATTAACTTTTCGTTTGTAAATTATATAACCTGAAGGATTGAATTCATGATATATATATACGTGATATTTTGTATTAAATTTACTTTTACTTACTTTTATTTAATAAAACACTTCAGTTATATTGGTCACTTCCAGGTAAAAATTTAGTCCAGAATTAAGAATCATCTCTTGACCAATCATCTAATCTAAATTTACATACAACACTTCTTCATTTCAACAGACTTTTGTTCCATATAAAGATAGTAGTATATTAGTATCGATGATGAATAGCATATTCGAGATTTCTAAAACAAAAAATTGTATAATGAAGTTAATTTACTTAAGACAAATCCTTGTACATTTAATATTATTATGTACCACAACACTTTCATTATCATAATCAACTCCATTTTTTGGAAATCAAAATTTTTTTTCCTTTTAATGTTTTAAATTTAAATACTTCATATTGAAATTTTATTTATTTATGTAAAATATATAATTCGCTATATTGGTAAAAATTACTCGATTGTCATATGATAATTGATAAAATTAGATACTGTAAATCTACGACATATAATATTTCACTGTTTGTATTATGCTTTAATTTTTTTATATAATTTATGATTTAATTTTATCAATAGTTTTATAATTATATTTTACTTTTATTAAGATAAATAAATTAAAATTACTCACTTTATAAAATATTATATTATATATATTATATTATTTAGTAATTTTATGTATCTATTATTAATAATTATAATACATTTCACTTTTGTCTTAAGACTTATCTTTGGCTCATATTCCATTTCTTAAAAAACATTTTTGGTTCACTTTATATATATATATAAATCCTTTTTTCCAAAAATGTATAAATTATGATGAATAGTTTTATAAAAAAATATCAACTTTTATATTCTTTCTTTCAAATTATTGTTTAAGATATATGCATACATTTTTGCGGGTCAGGGAGGGGGGAGGAGGATTAAGGGGGATATTTTTTATTAGCTTAAAATGATATTCACAAAAAGTGATAAATTTCTAAAATAGGGGAAATCCCCCCCCCTCCCCACACTGGCTACGCCTATGTATGACATATATTACAAACCATATATAAGCAAAAAAAACAAACAAGTTTGTAAAGTATGATTTTGATCAATACTACATTCTTAGGCACCTTTTAATATAAACCATCAGTGGCTTGTGAATAATTTCATATAAAAAAACGGTTTTAATTTAGAAATAAAATAATATATACGATATCAAAATGAAATATATTTTAAAAAAAACAAATAAGAATTTTCAATTTTAAATGATCACATGGTTTAAAAATATATATTAAAAATTATTTGAAGTAAAATATTTACGATTTCAATTCTTGTGAGATATCTGATTCTTTAAAAGCCATCTCTATGTATCAAAAGATATCAATATCTATGTATTGAATAAAAAAAAATTTGATATTGTTACAACCAACAGCGCAAGAATAATTATAATAATTGATGCAATCATTTGGTTAGGGAGGCAGGGCTTAGCATTAAGAGCTCATAGAATATTTGTTGGCCCTTAACACTTAGATACTCTTCTCATAATGAAGGGAATTTCAAGAAATTGTGGAAACTTTTATGCAATAATAATGATAACATAAAGCTTTTTGAAAGCTCTGCTAAAAATGCCACCTACTTAGTCCAAATATTTAAAATGAAATAATAGCCATATGCAATAGGTTCATATTGAAAGAAATTTATACAAAAGTGAAAGCATCACCATTTTTTGGTGTTTTGGCGGATGAGACTTCGGATGTAGGTAACATAGAGCAATTATCCAGCGTTAAGGTTTATTGATATCGAATCTGATTTCAAAATAAAGGAACTCTTTTTTCAATTTATTGACTTACATGACCCTAAATCAAAGACGATTGCCAAAGAAATTAGCATCCCTACAAGACCTAGATTTAAATTTAAATCTAATGAAAGGCCAAGGATATGATGGAGCTCCCTCGATGAGTGGTCAAGTTAAAGGAGTGCAGTCAAGAATTAGAGAGCTCTATAGCACAGCTCTATATGTTCACTGTAGTTCACATTGCCTAAATTTGATGATATATGAGGCATGCAAAATTCGAGACATCCGGAACAGTTTACGTATAAATATTTTAATTTAATTGGAATTTATTAGATTTTATTATGTATTATAGATATCTTTTTATAATTCTAATCAAGTTTTTAAAATTTAGAAACTATATCGTAGGTTGGTGACTTACCCAAGAAGAAACAGCTTTTTATCCATACGTTTAATGATATTGATTCAAATAATCAAAAAAAAATTAAAAAGATTTTGTCCAACTAGATTTATTGAAAGACAACAATCAGTGAGGCTTTTCATCCAATTAATTTATTTTTGCAGCGCTCGAATCCTACATATCTAACAAAGAAAAAGATTCCGCAGATGCTGAAAATATTTTGCAGGCTATTACGAAGCCACAATTTTTAATATCAATTCAATTTTAGCAAAATGCTACAAAAAATTGATTTGGATTTAAGTGGGTTATGAATAGGTCAAAGGATATTGTTGAAATATTAAACAAATATCAGAGATAATGTATGATAAGTTACTTTATGATGTCGATATTTGGTATAAAAATCTTTATGGAATAGAATGCTCTTTGAGACCAAAAAATGCTTTGCATGCCCTTTCCATGTGTAATTGCACTTTAGATTCCCTGCCTATTTTTAATAAAAGTATCGCATTTGCAATTAGAATTATTTATATTTTAATTTATTTGTATTAATTAAAATTATTAAATTATATTTTTTTAAATACCGTACAAGAATTACTTATATTTTATTGAATTATATTTTTAAAAATATAGTTATTTACAATATATTTTTTATATAATAATCTGTATAAAATTTCTACATTTTGAAATTTATTTTATTGTATATTATCATTAAAATAAATGCATAGTTAATATTTATACTAAAGTATTTCAATAATAAATAAAATCCATAATGAAATTCTCTAAAATTTAATTATAATAATTATTTTTAACACTCAATAAGATATATTGAGTGATCATAAAAAAGATGGATTAATTTACAATTGACTAAACATTGATAAAATTTTTAAAATAATGCTAAAGCCGCTATCATAAATTTGGCCAAAATTCTATTACTAATATTTTTTTTCATTTATGCTGGCTATTATAGTGGTTAGACACTAATAAAGCTCATAATATTGCCTAAATTTAAAAATATAACCCCCCCCTCTCCCCATGGATAAATCTTGGCTTCGCCACTGTAAACCATAATAAAGTTTATACAAGCTATCTAATATCTAATTGAAATTTTATTTTATTTATTTCCCTTCTTCAAATGTAAAATTATGAAGACGCGTATGTTAATAAAATTTTTAATATCCAGTTTGATGAAAGCGAGGAATTAATAGTTAGGTATCTCGTACGTGTTAAAATAATTTGTTTAAATAAAACTTATATAATCTTTAAATTATTTGAATAACATAAATATGATTAGAGAATAAATTAGCAAGAAAAAAAAAATTAAAAAGGGATATAAGAATACCAAAAACTAACAAATAAAATGGACATAGTAAATAAGCGTTAAAAATGATATTTTGGAAAAATATTTATATATAAAATATGCGAATTAATAAGTTTTAAATTTTCTAAGCTGAAAAAAATAAATTCAAATAATAAAATGCTAATAAAAACAGAAAGTATAATAGAGTTAAAAGACAAATTTTTATGAAAAAATATTTTATATTACATTATTTAAAATGCCTAACTTGAATACATTTTTCTTTCTAATTAAATATAATTATTTGGTTGATTTATTGTCGGTATAATAGTTATTAAAATTTCTCTCTATGATCATTCAATACATATTTTATAAAATTGGATTGAGTATGGCTGGGGGTCGATTTTTTACATATATTCTCTAAAAAATATATATATAATCGATTTATTTTAGATTACGAATATGAATAAATTCCTTATTTATAAAATATTTTAAAAATAAACATATTTAATGCCAGCATTTATTTGATGGCTATATTTTTTAAAAAAAAGTAATGAAGATGAACATTAAATTTGGCAAATTATACTCAAATTCGTTCGTTTACCTGCCACAATCAATTATAAATGAAAGCTATTTTCCCAATCAGCAGTAAGATGTATCCACAATGCCATATTAGAAATGAAACATTTTATAAAATAAGAACCAGAGTGATATGATGAAAGCAATTAAGATTTTATATATTATTGTCGCACCACCGTTGGTATATTATATCTTAAAATAATAGTAGTTTGTAATAATATCATAAATATACTCTAAAAATTTAACTCAAAACTGTTTTTTAAAGAAGAAAAAAATAGCTTTCCTGGAACATGTAAAAAAAGAGAAGAAAAGATATCTAATTTATTACATCCATTGTGGGACGAATAATAAGATGTTTAATTTTAATAATATATTTAAATAAATAAATGGCGTTAAAGAATTGAATGCAAATTGTTACTTATATTTATTATCAAAAGCATTTATTAGCAAAATTTAAAATATTTTATGTAATATATTATATAATTGTCAAATACGTATGTAAAAGTGGCATTTTACCTATTATTTTATAACCAATCATATATGATAGAGGATTATAAACTATGTCTACTTTATTTTTATAAAGAAATCTCTTATACTTATTTGGATCTTGAAAATATTTTTAGGAAGAGGCATGGTAATTAAATTTAAAAATGAATAATATAGTTGATTAGTGATTTTGAACTCGGCTAATTACAATATTAAATTTATAAATTTTCAATTAATAAATCATTATATTTATTTAATTAGGGTTATATAATAATTTAAATAATAAAAGTCAATTGAGTCAACAGTTAATTCTAAATTAATATTTAGTGAAGGATATGAATTTTATTGCAAGCTGACATAGTGAAAATATAACTTATATGTATTAATCTAATCTAATAATTAAAATCTTATTCATTTATTAAAATTTAGATAGTCTTATTAATTTTTAAATAATAAAATTAAATCTTTATATTACTTAATAGTTTTATAAAAGGAATCGTTTACAATCAAAAAAAATTATTTTTAGTTCAAGGGGAAAAAAATTATTTTTTGCATCAGGGGACTACTCAAATTTTTCAGTAGCTCGAGAAGGGGAGGACTAGGAGACGAATCCCACTTGGGAGATTTCTAAAAGAGGCCTCATAATTAGGGGAAACTTCATCCCCCTACACCCCTTGCGTGCTTACGACCAAAATAATCTTCCCATATATTTTATATATTAGGATTAATTTTATATCATAATTATTATTTCTTGGAATATATTTACTAAATTTTAATTGTTTTATATATGTTTTTATTTATATGGAAGGCTTGAGAAAAGAAATAAGTTAATAAATCATTTATATAACAAAAAAATGAAATATTTAAAAGAATTAAATAAAAGCTATGGTATATTTTTATAATAAACGAAATATAATAATATATAAATATTATATATTTTTAAAAAAGAAGTAAAATATGTCAACTGGATAATGCATTGGTCTGCTGATAGTGAGCTTGATCCAATAATAATATATCGTTGCGCAAGGATCAAACTCGATAGTATTTGACTAAATCTCGCATCTGCCACAAAAGGTTTGGTCTGATAGCTGTGCCATTAAAAGATTCTCCAATTATATTATTTAATTGTAGCCTTTGTTTAGAGAAACAAGAACTTAATAAATCAAAAAGTCCTTTACCCGAATTAGCTATTTTAAGTATTGCAATCTCTATAATTTCTCCATTATAATGTACCTTAAACAAGTAGCTTGATTATAAATGCTTCTGAGTGCTTTTCATCTGTATACTGAATCTTTTATCTCTTAATTGTTCCTTAATTCGCTATCTAAGCGTGTATAAATTGCATCAATAACTTTGCCAACCGTCATCTTCGATAATAAGATATTTAAGAAACCTCTTCCCTTGGAATGTAACTTACCTGAGAGTTTAAGTTTTGCCTTCCTGTTTGCTTCCTTGAATGGCCTTATTTAAATGATCATTCAGGATTGGTTCCTAATTAGATAGGTGATGTATTAGTTCTATTAAATTTCCATGATTCAAATTTATATCTTCAAAATTTAATAAGGTTTCATTACAAACAGAACCTCTATATGGCATATTTTGACGCCTTAATAGCTTAACAATTTTAAATATCTGTTATATTATATGAGTATTAGTTGGCTATAAGTTAATTATTAACTGAATCTTGTATGCTGTTGTCACTGGATACCTTAAGAAAGTATTCCACTGCTTGGATTTGAACAACAATTGAATTTTTTGAATTTCAACAACAGAATATATATATATTTAAAATGTGCATCTTTTAAAAAATGAATTTTTATAACCAGCAAAAGTACAAATTGAGCAGTAAATAGCTTTAATTTCATGATTAATTATAGCAACTGAAAGCCAATTTCGTGATACTTTATCTTTAATCACTACTCTATAATACAAATGCGATGTATTTAGTCTCAAGTTCATGGGTTGGATTGAATGTTTCTGTAAAAAGGCAAGTTTTTTTGGAATTGTTGCATTTCAATTTAAATAAAATAAATTTGACTAAATAGGTGAGAACTTTTTCTTTAAATTTTGTACTTCAAGCCAGATATTCGATTAGAATTCATAGATGTAGGTTTGTAATGTAGATAAAGATGATGGTATTTGTAATGTAGATAAAGGTAAATGTATTTGTAATATAGATAAAGATGAAGTTTCCTTAAAGTTAGGGATAGAATAGGAATGCTATTATCTTTTGAAGGAAATGATATTATAATGCAAAGGTAAAGAAGAATCTGGAGTCTCTGAATATTGTTGAGGAATTGTAGTAGAGGTTATATCTCTTATTGTTTAATATGCTAATTTGTGGTTTGTGTATGAGAAAAATCAGATGTTATATTAGAACATGACACAAAAGGTGAAGATTACTGTAATAAACATAAAGATGGATGATTTATTTTAGATTATGTGGACTTTTTATGGTAATTAGATCGTCAGGCAACGTTATATATCACCTTTTTTTGGAACATAAAGGAGTCTGAAGAAGATTTAAGAAATGAAGCTGTTTTTGATAAGTATAAGTTTATTATATTGAAAAAGAAATCTTTTCTGTTTTGGATTTTCACCAGCTATGGTAGCGTTATTAAACGGCTCATTTTGAGTCGATTTTTAAAAACGGCTAACTAAATATTTTAGACAGAAAAATGTTGCCATAAGCCTCGAGCTTTCGTTAATAGATGTCCAAACCTTTGTGTCATCGATGATAAAAATCTTTAGACTTGCATAATATTTTTTCTGAATAAAATTTGAGTTAGCCATTTTTAAAATAGGCTCAAATCGAAACGTTTAACAACACTAATGTTAAGTTCTTTAAGAGATTTATCATGAATTTTTCTGCCCACTTTTGTATTTCCTTTTTTTTTACTACTATATATTGCATGCATGATAATATAAAAAAAATAGTTTTTAATTTAAAATTTTTATTTAATAAAATTATCAAGGTTATCTATAGGTTTTTTTTATCTATGTCAGATAAAATGTTGATGTTATGTTTGAATAATATGATCAATAATAATCATTATATTTAGTAAAGTTTCACTCTAGCCGAGAAAGATCCTTAAACCATAGGCGTAGCCATGGGGGGGGGGAAAATCCCCCCTTCAGAAATTTATCACTTTTTGTGAATATCATTTTAAGCTAATAAAAAATATCCCCCTTAGTCCTTTCCCCACTCCCTGACCCACAAAAATATATGCATATATCTTAAACAATAATTTGAAAGAAAGAATGTAAAATTTTAATATTTTTTTATAAAACTGTTCATCATAATTTATACATTTTTGGAAAAAAGTATTTATATATAAAAAAAGTGAACCAAAAATGCTTTTTAATACAAGCTAAAGATAAGTCTTAAGACAAAAGTGAAATGTATTATAATTATTAATAATAGATCCATAAAATTACTAAATAATATAATATTAGTAGAAAGCCCGTCAAAAATGACGGGCAATGAGATTTTTATTCATTTTTTTACGATAGGTCATGCCAGGTCCAAGCTCACAATATTAGGAAGAATCCAAGATCTTATAATTATAAAAAAGTTTATCAAGCCCAGCTCCACCCTTAATAATTTGTAAAAGATATTCCCAAATCAGGTGCAAGCTAATATTAATTTTGAGGTTCCAAGCCCAATCGTATCCAATTTTGAAAATTTTTTCCCACCTTGGAGATAGTTTTTTAATTGATTTATCATCACATGAAGGGGAAATATCTGATTTACCAATTAGTCTAAGATGTAAAAAAACCATGTGAATTCCGTATTAAGGGAAACTGGGAAGGCCTGGGCAAACCACTTATTAGAGAATCATGACAAATAAAATAAAAATAACCGACTCTTATACTTTTAGGTATATTATGATAAATTAAAATTATATATAAAAAAATTGTTGTTTATTATATAGGGTTATTGTAGCTTTTCGGATAAATTTAATGTATGTCTTGCATTTCCCAAATTATTTGTCTATATTTTTATGTTAAGTAAAAAAAAATGCTATCTATTTAAATTACAAAAATGCCATTAAACACTAATGAAACTTATATGCAAATTATTTATATATTTTTTAAGAAAAATTTTTTATTGACATATAAATTTAGGCTAATTTTTTTAAAAAATAATGAGGAATAATTATTATTTTGTGTATTGATAAAATTAAGAGCATCCTTGTTGACATTTTAATTTTTGATGGAAAAAGCGACAAAATAAATCTGGGCGGTCGTCTGGAGAGGAAATAATTAATTTAATATTTCATATCATTTAGGGTTGTAGATGAAAGTAATGACGGATTACCAAAGCACTGTACAAAACATATTACGTCCTGAAAGATGATGCATATGCCTATGTCTTAAGATCAGGGTTGCCAGGTTAAAATTTTTAAATTGCGGGAGAAATTTGGTATTATGCGGGAGAAATATGAAAATTGCGGTAGAAATATATAAATTGCTAAAATAAATTTTTTTTACGGGCGCGGGATTGTGAATTGACTTAATTAACCGCCTATTATTTTTTATAATTAGTTTATATAAATACAAATTCGGTAACTATTTTTCAAAATAAAATAACATCTTGATTAATTAAAATATATTAATTTTAAAAAAACCAAAGATCTTTTTTAAATATAAAAGAATGTAAACAAGATAAAATTTTATATAAAAAAAAAGATTTTGATTTTTTTTAAATAATTTTTATGCGAATGTCCCGCAAAACGACCGCAATTGGAAATCTACCGTGTGTGTATAACATTATAGGGTAAGGCGCTTAATTATCACGTATCACTTTTAAATACATAATAAGGTACTCCAAAAATAAGAAATAATACAGATGCAACTACAGTTGCGGCAATTGTAACACTTATCTTGTAGTACAAAATTCACAGAGATACTTATCATCACAATGTTAGTAGAATCTTTTTCCCTTAATATTTAACGAACTCGAATATAAATAAAAACTATTACTTGCAGAACAAAAATGAGCAAGGCTATCATCAATGTTTTAAGACCTAAATCCAGAAAGTCAATTCTTGACGATTTGAAAGATGGGCATACATATGCAATTCTAACAGATGCATCTAATAAGGGAAATATTAAAATATCTCACTTGATCCTCCGCTATTTCAACAAAATTATAGTCGTTTCAATAAAACTATTAAATTTTTTTCCCCTCAAATAGTGAAAAATCCAAAGACATAGCTAACCATATAATGGTAAATATAGCAGATTCGAGATTATCAATAAATAGCATGTTAACTTTCTGATCTGATAATGCCTCACCGAATTTGGTAAAAACAGTGTGTATTTACAGAATTGAGTCAGCACAATATTGGTTGCGATATGTTCCTAATACCCGCCATCGATAGAATTTAAAATTTTATAAACCTTTAAAAAAATATTTCTTAAATAAAGATTATAAAAGCTGTCTTAACATTTTGAAAATTTTTTTCAAATAAATGGCAGAGGTATATTTAAAAATGATTTCACATGTATGAAATCTACTACATGCTGTTAATGAGTAGTTGCAATCAGAAGAATCTTAATAAAGATTCACAAAATTATGCTGAAGATGTGTTCATCTTTACAGTTAATAATTGACAATAAATTTTATAGCCCCATTGCTAAAACTTAATTATATTTTATTTGAGATTTAAATAATAGAACTAAATGTTTACCGTCGTTATTGAGATATTTATAAAATTCCTCGCATGACATATTATATATTTGTTTAACCATTAGCTCGGCCTCTAATGTTGTTAAAGCAATCGTATTTCTCTCCTTTTTCCAGGCAGTCCTCATCAGTCTTAAAATGCGCTCGGATGAGGCATTAGAATGAGGTAAGGAGAAGACATACTTTCATATTTTTTCCAAGCATGGAGATTTATCGTTATTACGAAAAAATTCTACCCATTTCTCCTCTGCTTTTAGACCATCTTACTTTAAGTATTTTGGCGAATCAAGAATAGAGAGAATTACAATCTCCTCTTCGGCATTTTTAATATATTTATTGAATTATAAAAACCATCAATTGATGGTTTCTGTCTCAAGGCCATAATATTTATATATTTGTAAATAGAGTTATTAAATTCAGATTTTGATTGTAAATATTCTAAAATTGTCTTAATAAAATATCTGCATCCTTTAAAAATGTATTAATTAGAGTATTATTTGAACATTTTAATATAATATTTTTAGCAATAGCGCCATAAAATTTAATTTTTAACTGTAGAGATGAACAGAGCTGTAGCATGATTTTGTGAATCTTTTATAATAAAGAATATTCTGATTGCAACTTAATATTAACTGCATGAAGTAGATTTCCTACATGTGAAACAAATCCCAAATATGCTTCTGATTTTTCAAAATTTTAGGACAGCTTTTAAAATCACTATTTAAGAAGTAATTTTTTAAGGGTTTGTAAAATTTTAAAATTATATCGATGGCAGGTATTAATGACAACCACCTGATAGGTATATATCGCAACAACTCACACCATTCCAAGTCAGACCACTTCAACAACTCTTTTAATTCATTAACTCTTTTAGTTTATGAACTAAATTCGTTAAAACATTTCATCACAATTATTTCGACATCCACAGATAGTACATTCATTGCCTTCTTGTAAGAATTATGTAGTATATGGCATATACAGCCAATTGGTATTAATCCATATTGTGCTGCCTCAATTCGGTAACTTTGGTTTTTGCCAAAATTTACAGAGGCATTATCAGCGCAGAAAGCTGACATGCAAATCATTGATAATCCTGAATCAGCTATATTTGCCATCATGTGGCTAGACTATTGTTGAATTTTTCACTATCCGAGCAAAAAATTTTAACAGTTATTGAAATGTTCTTATTCTTATTGAAATAGCGAAGGATCGAGGGAAATGTTTTAATATTTCCCTTATTAGATGCATCTGTTAGAATTGCAAATGGATGCCCATCTTTCAAATCGTCTAGAATTTATCTCTAGGATTCAGGTAATATTTGAGATAGCCTTGCTCATTTTTCTGCCACAATTAAGGTTTGTACTTATATTGGAGTCGTTAAATATCATGAGAAAAAGATTCGACCAGTGTTGTTAAACGCTACTTTTAAAAGTAGCGCGCTATCGCTACCGCTATCGTTTTCAAATGAGTAGCGCGCTATTAGCTACTTTTTACGCTACTTTGATTTAAAAAAAAAAATTTTTTTTTACGTAACTTTATTTCCACAAATAAAATATTGATATAAAAACATGACTATAATTTGTTACTTATATATATATAATTTATTTATTATTGCACTTTAATAATAATAACATTTCGGTACTGTCATCCCCAAGTCTAGAGCGACGATCAGAAAGTATAAGCTTTGCCATACTAAATAATCGTTCAACACTAGCACTTGAGGGTAACGCAGTATTAAATTTAATAAACAAACTTTTTATATGAAAAAAATTATCAAAAATATTTAAATTAGTATTTTTAGATTTAAAAAAAGCATCTAGAGGTTCAATAATATTATTATTATTTATTTCAAAAAAATCGTCTATGGAAGGCTGCGGTTTCGATCTTGCTATAGTATCTTGGTTAGGCATGCCATTTTTTAACGTTACCATCAGCATATCAAATTGCCCTTTAGATTCAGTCAAATTAATGTATGGCCAATTTAACTAGAAACTAGGATGAACGATAGCAGCTATAACATTATCATCATCATACAGATCTGGAAATCTAATTTATATAAAGCGATTGTATTTATTATAAAAAAAAGAAGAATACCATTTTAATTTTTAAAATTTAAATTTATCTGAGATTTAGATTCATTTATAAAAAAAATATTAAAATAGCAATAAATTATGGTAAATAAAAATTTTTAAAATATAATTATTATACACAAGGTAATTAATAATATATTAATTTTGAATTTTATATTAATTAATAATTACTATATATTAATATTATAGATTGTGTTGTAAATTAAGCCAATTTAAATTATGGCTAATCAAGCAATAAATCATTCATTTTATATAATTGTATAATAGTAAATAAAAATAAAGTTTTGACCTTTTCTCAATGCCTTTTAGCATAGACTCTACCAGTGGTTGTCAAAATTTTAGATTATTGATTCTTTTGAGCTTGGTAATTAATATACTCAGTGTGGGCACATAATATCCCATGCTCATATTATCTTGCCCTTCTAAGATTTTAAGTGAGGCAGCAACATATTGCATAACCTAAAAAATAAAAATGGTTAAATATAATATAATATTATTTATTAATTAAAAATACTTCAGTATAAAAGTATGCTCCTCCACATTAAAATACTATATTCCCATTTGATCCAATATATAATTCATTTCCATTTTTTTCTCATCTAGAAACAATGGTAAAAGTTTCATAGCATTGTAAACACTATTCCATCTTGTAGTGTTTGGTGTCAATAAATAACGTCCTAATTTTTTTTTGAAAATATCAGACGTCTTTGATGACTTATTTTGTTTATTCCAAAGAGCTTGGCATTTAGAAAATTTAGATCTTGATACTCTTTTAAAATCCTCATTTAATAATGCTTCTTCAGCATCCACTGTCGCAACTAAATTTAGGTTGTGGCAGGAACAACGATGATGGCTAGGTAACATAGAAGACTTTATTGTAGATCCGAAATATTATCAATTTTATTTTATATTGGTGAAAAATTAAATATAAAATAATTTAAAACCAAGGATGTCATGAACATCAATTATCTCAAACTCCATTTCATCATCCTCTTCTTGTTCTCCATCTTCAATATTTTTGTCAGGAATATTACTAGTATTGTTATTATTATTATCTTCCCCAAATATTCTATATTATTTATATCATATTATAAAAAAATTATAATAAATTTAAAACCTGAAGGCCTTCAGGAAATTAGACCCATTATCCGTAATCATCTTACAAACCTTGTTTTAAATTTTGTAAGACCTATGGATTTCTGCAATAATATTGGCTAGAATGTCATAAGTCTGACAGCCAATTATTCTCTTTAGAGCTAACGCTACAGATTTTCGTTTAAGATTTTTAGGATCAATCCAATGTGCAGTTACTCCTAAATAAGCTCTAAAAATATGACATATTATAAATCAGAAAATAAACATTTTTACCGTCTATTGTGAGTCCAGCAATCTGCCGTTGTACAGACGTAGGAGACATCTGATAGATTTAATATTAAAGATTCTTTAATTTCCTTAAAGCTCTCCAAAATTCTTGCCATCAATGTCTGCCGGCAAAATATCTTAGTCCGTGGAGAAAAAGTGTTTATCATCTTTATAAAATAATCATTATCCACCAAGGATAATGGTTGAACTGTATCTATTATAAAGTTCATAATGACTTTGTCAGCCAATTTTTGGGATACACCAGGTGTTGATGAATCCAAATTGGTTAATTTTGTTTGTATTAAATTTGATTTGGAAGTGGGTTTATCTTCTTCCATTACCCCAAAACTTTTGAGATATTTTTCAATCTCTTTATAATTTGAAGTGTGCACAGTCTAGAATTATAAAATACTTAGAATAAAAATTATGTAGGAGATAAGTACATAAAAATGATTAAAATAACTATTTTAAAATGTTTTAAATAATTTAGATAAAATTTATAAATATATAAAAAAAATGATTGGTTTTTTATTTTAATTTATTTTAAAAATTAAAGATTAGCCTACACATTGATATTAAATTTGTTTAATATATTACCTTTAAATGTTTTTTCAAATTAAAGCTGCTCGTATGATTTGAAGAGATAATTTTGCGGCACATCTTGCACCGAAACCGATATCCAATATTAATTTTTTCTTCAAGGTTAAAGTATTTCTTGAATTTTGGGAAAGGATCATCTATATTTTGCTCATTTTCCAAAGAAATTTCAATATCTTCAACAATCTCACACATAACAAGTTTTATAATGCTTAATATAAAATGTAAAATGAAATATAAAATATAAAATAAGATAAAAGCAAGGACATACCAATAACGGAATTTCAAAAATATATAATTTAATGAATGCGCGAAATATAAATTAAATACAGATTGCTATTTAACAACTGTTTATATCTAATATATAACAATAATGTATATTTTATAAATATAAATTTAAATTTAAAAATTAAATTTAATAAAAGATATAATTTTAGATTTTATAAAAAATATATTTTAATAATTTTTAGATGTATTTATTATGTAAAATTGAAAGTAGCGAAGTAGCACCTACTTTCTAAATTAGTAGCGAGCTACCGCTATCGCTATTTTTTAAAAAAAGTAGTGCGCTATAGCTACCGCTACTGAAAAAAGTAGCGCGCTACTGGATTCGACCCACATTGTGAAGATATAGCTCTGTGAATGTTGAACTACATGGTAAATGATACGATTTCCGCAAATGTAGTTGCATCTGTATTATTTAATATTTTTGAGAATATTTAAGTATTGCAATCGATGTAGATTTACTCCCCTGTACTGACTTATAAAGATTTATTCTTGGATAAAAATAAAACAGGATAGAAAGAAATTTTCAAACTAGACATGTTTTTTGAATAAATATTTAAAATTTATTTTAAAAATGAAAAATAATCAATTAATGTCTCTCAAAATTATTATTTATATATTAAAAACGTTAAAATACTAAAAAAAAATTGCGGGAGAAATTAAAAAATTGAGGTAGTTTTGCGGGAGAGAGATGTCTGCGTGTAAACTAAAAAATTGCGGGATTCTTCCGCTGATGGGGGGAGACATGGCAACCCTGCTTAGGATACTGGTAAAAGAAGAACGCAAAATGATATTTCTGTCAATGTCAGCATTGGTATCCCCTTCTAAAATAGAATCATGAACGACAATGTTAACTCAACCATAAAAAGGTAGTAAGAATTATTATAAAGACCACGACAGAACTACTGCATATTTTTCCATTAATAAAGTTGATGAAATTGGCCGTGCAGCACATTCAAGTTTGAACATTCCTCTAAATATTCATGAAAGTTTCTCAGAGAATCGGATAAAATAATATTTATATTAACTCCTAGTGAAGTGAATGATAGTACCGAATTAAATGTTATTAAAAAATAAAATAAACATAGATATAAAACATAAGATAAAAAAAACAAAATAAACTTCTAAAGGAGTTCATTTCAAGCGTAGTTCTTTATTATTTTGTCTACCAGTAACTCTAGAACGGGAATGGTGTTTGTTTAATCGTCATTATTTTCTTTGCTTATCTTTAATAGATTCATCATGTTTTGTAGTAATGTGAGGGATTAAGGTTGGGTTAGCCTAGACAAATAAAGAAATCAGGCAAAAATACAAATAAACTATTGTTGAAATTAAACATACATGAAAATAATGTTAACCAGTAGATGGGTCAATAATAACCAAGCCCAGAGATATTAAATTTATAATTAATGAAGGGGAAATCTCTGATTTACCAATTAGTCTACGGGTAAAATATATTTATTTATAAAAATATTAACATATGACTAACATTTAACATCAAAAATCCCAATCTAGGTTCAAACCCACAATATTTGGAAAAAATTTCCAAGCATCCAAGATCTTAATAATTTAAAAAGATTTTCTCAAGCCTATTTCAATCCCTAATAATTTTGAAAATCAAGCCAATATTAATTTTGATAAATATTTTTTAAGCCCCATAATAATTTTGAAAAAATTTTCCCAAGCCTAGAGATATTAAATTTATAATTAATGAATGAGAAAAAAGCATGGGCAAACCACTTATTAGAGAATCATGACAAAATAAGGTCTGCCCTAATATTATTATAAGAAATAAAAAATATTACCTCGTATTATTGGAGATAACTCCAAGAATAAAGTTATGGAGAAAAAATATCTGACGTACAAGTTAAATTGAATTTCTATATAATTAATAATTTGTAATATTTTGTAAATAATGTATTACTTTGACAGGCCTCCTACAGTTGCATAGAAAACTTAAGTTATAGGAAATATAACTTTTAATAAAGTGAGTAATTTTAATTTATTTAACTTAATAAAAGTCAGAGACCTGCAGAGGTACCATTTGCAAGGCCCGGCCCTGATTAAAAAGTTTCGGCCCGGACCGGATATTTTTTTTCAAAAATTTCTTACGGCCCGGCCCCGATATTTTTAAAAAAAATTTTTGGGGCCCAGCTCGAACTGAATTTTTTTTAAAAAAATTAGGCCCGGTTCGGAATTTTTTAAAATTATATCGACCTAGTATATACAAAATATTCATCTATTTCGTATTTTATCATATTTTTCGGCGAGTATTATCATTTAATAAGCAAGTATATTCGCTAATGTTGTTAAACGGCTCGTTTTGAACCGATTTTTAAAAACGGCTAACTCGATATTTTCACCAGAAAAATATTGACTAAGCCTCGAAATTTCGATACTATATGTCTAGACCTTTGCTCCTTCTATGAGCAAAATTTTCAGGCTTGCATAATATTTTTATGGATAAAAAACTGAGTTAGCCCTTTTTTAAAAATCGGCTCAAAACGAGCCGTTTTACAACACTACACATATATTTTTTTTATTATAAACAGATATTTAGTATATTACAAATTGATACTATAAAAAATTTGTGTAAATATATTGTGAGAATATACTATATTCATTGTATTTATAAAAAAAATAAAACTGATATTTTAATAAATAAAAAATATAACATATATTATATAATAATCTATTTAATATTTTGCGTATTTATTCCATTGCAGGAAAACTATAATTATATTATGTAATAGATACTATGAATGTTAGCTCGTGTTAACTTTCACCAAACATTATAAATAATCATAACTATATATAATCTTTATAACCATATCTAATTGACGTATATAAAATTTCATGTTGTTTTTGAGGCCCGGTCCGGGTTTTTTTAAATAATTTTTTTAGGCCCGGCCCGGGTATATTTTAAAATTTTAAAATACGGCCCGGCCCTGGTCTCTGATAAAAGTAAAATATAATAATAAAACTATTGATAAAATTAAATCATAAAAATAAAAAAATTAAAGCACAATACAAAAAGTGGAATATTATATGTCGTAGATTTACAGTATATCTAATTTTATCAATTATCATATGACAATCAAGTAATTTTTACCAATATAGCGAATTATATATTTTACAGAAAACTAAATAATATTGATAAGGACATCCGAAAATATCTTTTAAAGACATTGTGGGATAAATAATATGAAGATTAATTTTTAATATCATTTTTTATTTAATATAAATAGATGGCATTATATAATTGAATGCAAATTGTTGCTATATTTATTATCAAGAGCATTGATTAGTAAAATTTGTTAAAATACTAACTGTAATATATTCTCTAACTATTAAATATGTCTGTGAAAGTGGAATTTTACCTAAAATTTTGTAACTAAATCTGTATAATAGAGGAATATCAACCTATATGTCTACTTACTTTTTATAAATGAATTTCTTATACTTGTTTGGAATAAATTATTACTATGCTTTTATATTAATGTATATACAAGTAATTTATTATATTTTATATAAACTAATAAAAATATATTTCATATTTGTTCTAGGCGTATTTTTTTTATTAAAATTAACCTCCTATCTTGTAAAAATATTTTATGACTATATATAGATTAAGGTAACCCGGCCGAAGGCCGAGCGAAAGCGAGCCGAAGGCCCGCACAAAATATGATCTGGGGGCGAAGCTCCCAGTAATTTTTTAATTCCCCCCCCCCCTTATAAAAATCCTGGTTACGCCTATGCTTAAACATTTACAATGGATTATGTTTGTGAAATAAATTCATTTTCGTTGGGAGGGTGGGGAGGGGGGGGGGGTTATTATAAATTTTCTTAATACTACTACTAGGTTCTAGGTTAGAATAGTTAATATATTTTAACTTAAGATAAATAAATAAAATGAATATAAAAAAACTTTTTTTTATATTAAAAATTCATCTTATATTATATAAATAATATATAAACATACATATTTTATATTTAATATTAATATAGTTATTTTTATGGTTGGTTTTGCTTGTGTTGTTTATTCTTTTCATTTCGGTCCATTTTCATTAAATGTTTATATTTTAATAATAATAATTTTGTGATTTCTTTATATAAACTATAAATATTGCATAAATTAAATTTAATATTTACTTGCGGCTATTATTTTAAGACAATTAATTAATGATTTTATTTTTAAATGAATGAATGTTTTTTTATAGTGCTTATAATTCTAATAGATAATTAATTTGATATTTAATAATTATAAATTTATAACATTTTTAAAAAAATTTGCTAAAACATATTTAGATTTTATTAAAAAAATTATAATTTCTTTATTAGAGGGGCTCCCAATAGTGTTGTTAAATGGTTGGTTTTTTTCGACCAAGATCAGTCGAAGTCGTAAAAATTAGCCCAACCCTGAGCCAGGGTCGAAAAATCGACCATGACCCAGCCCGACCCATTGGGCCTGTTGAGCCGACCCGGTGTAGCGTGATTAATTAACTCCCCTTATCACATACCTCTGAGTTAAGTAATAACTATGATAGATTAACTCCCCCTTTGATAAATAGTGTTAAGGAGGGAGTTAATTAGTAACAAAGATATTAATTACAATGTAAATTGATAGGGAGAGTTATATGATCATGCAGTTTTTTTTTAATATTGCTGAAATTCTTGTAAATTTGATTTTCGAATTTAAATTTTGAATCGTATTTTAATTTTTTTATCTACTTGGTGAAATTAGACATCCTTTTTAAAAAGTAACTTGTTCACGTAAAAAGTAAAATATTTTATTATTTTAATATAAAAATATTAAATAGTGAATCACGATGTTATCAATGATATTTATAATTACCTAAAATTCAAAACCTACCCAAATTCCTATGTCGGCGATCATGGCTTAAAAAGAAACCTTAGAGTCAAATGTGCCAAGTTTTTCTTAGAGAATGACAAATTTTACCATAACCTTCATAATGGTCAAGTTATCTCACTCTATAGCGAAAAACAAAAACTTCTACTATCACCATGGAGGATGTGAGACAAATCTCACAGGAATGTCATTATCAGGTCACTTTGGAATCAACAAGACATATGATAAACTAGTTGAAAGGTATATTTACTACTCAATTTAAAATTCACTTTCAATTAACAGAATATTGTTTTAAAATATTGCTTAAATTTAGCCTGATATCACCCAAAAAGCTTGTCACACTTTTAAAATGTACTTTAACATAATCAGGTATATATTGCTCTTATAAGCTAGGATACAGTACTCAATTTAAAATTCTCTTTCAATTAATAGAATATTGTTTTAAAATATTGCTTAAATTTAGCCTGATATCACCCAAAAAGCTTGTCACACTTTTAAAATGTACTTTAACATAATCAGGTAGTAAATATTGCTAAGTTTTAACCTGATATGACCCAAAAAGCTTGCACCACTTTTAGAAAGAATTTATAACTAAAAACTTATACATCAAGCAGTACCAATATACTCAGCTCTTTCAATTTATAGGAAAAAATTTTTAAATTTAACCTTTAACAAATTTCTTTTACCATGGTTAAAACTTTAAAAAACAATATAGCATTTCATATATGTCTTTTAGATATTGGTGGCAAGGAATGCGGCAAGATGTCATTGACTTTGTAAAATCATGCGACCTATGTCAAAGATACAATTCCCGATTTGACAAAACAAGTTTGGAAATGCAGTCTATTCCTATTCCATCTAAGGTATGGACACAAATAGGGGTAGACCTATGTTCATTGCCAGAGAGCATTGATGGGTTCAAATATATTGTTGTTGCTGTTGATTATTTTTCAAAATATATCGAAGCGCAGCCTATAAAGGATAAGACAGCCCATTCAGTGACCCTCTTTTTATACTCACTGTTATGCAGGCATGGCCGAGTCAAGGTTGATGAAATTTTTATAATATATTAATATTTATCATATTTATAGGTCCAAATTAATGATCAGGGGCGCGAGTTTGTAAACCAAGTGAGCAATGAATATCACAAACTCGTGGGAACCCAGCAGAGAGTGACAAGTGCTTACCATCCTCAGGCTAATGGCATGGTAGAGCGAGCCAATCGTACTCTTCAAAATTCCCTTTTGAAGTGTACAAAAGGCAATCAGAAAGATTGGCCTGGAGTTTTACCTGGTATTGTATTTGCCTACAATACATCAAGGCTTGAATCCTCAAAATTTACGCCATAGGAGATGATGTATGGCAGGAAAGCTTTACTGCCCTGTGAGGTATGATATATATATTATTATTTGTATAAAATTATTATACATAATAAATTTTTATTATTTAAGGATGATAGAAAACCAGAAACAGATCTTGACGATCTTTCTGATACAGATTATGACTGCAATTTCCAAAGAAGGGCAGACAATATGAAAGGCATATTCAAGACTGCAACAAAAAATATTATAAAGGCTCAGCTTAAGCAGCAACGAGATTATAAAACTCGTAATGCTACTAAGAATGCACTTTATCACATAAATGATAAAGTGCTTGTATGGAATAATCGTCGGGCTGACAGGAAAGGAGGGAAAATGTTGCAGCCTTGGGTAGGTCCTTATACAATTGTTAAAATTGTTAATAGTAAATTTATTATTTTTAACAAAATATTTATACATATTTAGGCAATGTAGAATTATCCTCTTCAATAGGAAAAATTTTACAAACTAAGGCTAATATAAGTAATTTAAAGCACTATATAGAGGGTAACAAAGGTATTATTTTTTAAATATATGAATATAACTTTTTTTTAATGGTAAAGATACAGTCAAAAATATTGCACATTGTGAAACTATAGAGGGTGTTCAAGATCAAGGTAATATCAGTTTATTTATAAAATAATATTGAACAAATAATTAAGTTTGTAGGCTTCTTAAAACTATAGTTGGAGAAAGAGAAGGTAAACAAATGCATTTGGGAAAAAGGAAAATATATTTTTAATTATAGAAGAAGCATTATTTGAAGAAATGTCCTGTGGAATAAAAGATTCAGGAGAAAGTTTTATTTTTTAAAAATTGGAAAAATTATATTTTTGATAAATCTAAAATTCTAGGATTGGAATTTAGAAAAGAGGATACTAAAATAAAATGTGTCAAGAGAAAGGGTATAATATATAAAATTATTTAATATATTTTTTTGGATATAGATACTTTTGGTGAAGATCCAATAATAGCTATTAAAAGTATAATGAGAGAGGAAGGATATATAGGTGTACAAGATCAGGGTAGTAATATTTTTTAAAAATATGTTATTATTTAATTATCCAATTTAGATGACCAAATTATTGTGGAAGCAATAATACCAAAGAAAATTGGTGAACTTTTTCTGCCCACAACAAGGAACTGGAAGGTATAACACTCTAAACGGTTCAATTTCAAAGTAATTGGACGTTATCCCAAGATAAAATGTGGTATATTAAAAGAGATTTTCACAACCGATCATATTGTGGGTGATGGGAACTGTTTTTTTAGGTTAGAATCTATATATAATATTTAAATTATTTACCATGTTTAGAGGTGTATAAGTCAAGAGATATCAAATAGCCAGGAAAATTATAATTACCTTAGGGAGGAATGCATTCTTTTTATGAGGAGCGAAGATTTCAAATTGGAAATGGGAAAATTTATAGGATATCCTGTAGAGGAATACCTAGTTAACAGAAATGTTATGGGAAACGGTGTCTGGGCAACAGAGGTAGAAATATTATCCATGGCCACATTGTTACAGACAAATATATTAATCTATACCCAATATAAATGGGCTTATTATTCGCCCATGAAATTTTTTAATAATATTAAAATATTTAAAGAAAATATTTATTTATGCAATATAAATAACAATCATTTTGTTAGAATTATATCAATTTGATTATCTGTTCTAATATTTTTATTCCATTATATTTATTGCAATTTAGTTGAAAGATGATAATCGGTAAGTATCTTTTTGTTAAATGTTATTGTATTCATATTTTTATTAATTAGTATATTTTATAAAAAGTACAATAGTTTGACATCCTTTTTTTAAGTTTAAATTATATTTATTGCATTTTATATTTTTTTATATTAATTCCAATTTAGTTGAAAGATGATAATTGGTAAGTATCTTTTTGTTAAATGTCATTGTACTCTATATTTTTATTAATAGTTTTTTTTATAGTACAATAGTTTGACATCCTTTTTATAAGTTGAAATCTATTCAATTGCAAATTTAAATTATATTTATTGCATTTTATATTTTTTTTAATACTTCATCTTTTTCTTAAATGTTATCAATTGCGAATTTATACAATATATTTATTGCATTATATTTTTTATTAATAGTTTTTTTTATAAAAAACAATAAGCCATCTTTTTGATGAGTTAAGTCCTATTCAATTGCTAATTTATATTATATAGCTTTTTATATTTTTTATTAATAGATATTTTTATAAAAAGTACGATATTGAATCATTTGATGAATGATATGTAATTTATGTTTAAATATGAATAAATTAACCTACCATGTGCATATAGATTTCAATCAAACTTTTTTAAAATTAAGCTATGACGTTTTCTACCTTAAATTATTTATAGGTATATCAGAAATTAAAATATTATCTATCTCATAAATTTTAATATTAGAAAATTTTAATTATTTATCACTCATAAGAGTCAATATGCTAAACATATAAACTTTAAGCATCACCTGTCAGTCATAAGTGTTAATATTGCAATATAAAGTCATAAAAGTCAGTATTACTAAATAATAGAATTTTTTTAACATTACATGTCAGTCATTAATGTCAATATTATTAAATAATAGAAATTTTTAACATTATGTGTCAGTCATAAATGTCAGTATTACTAAATAATCATAAATGTCAGTATTACTAAATAATCATAAATGTCAGTATTACTAAATAATAGAAACTTTTAACATATCATGTCAGTCATAAATGTCAGTATTACTAAATAATAGAAACTTTTAACATATCATGTCAGTCATAAATGTCA
This sequence comes from Gordionus sp. m RMFG-2023, assembly GCF_954871325.1. NCBI lineage: Eukaryota > Metazoa > Nematomorpha > Gordioida > Chordodea > Parachordodidae > Gordionus > Gordionus sp. m RMFG-2023. The sequence continues at coordinate 23,013,285 of NC_088775.1, forward strand.
GTATTACTAAATAATAAAAACTTCTAACATTACATGTCAATCATAAATGTCAGTATTATTAAATTATATAATGATATTTTAATAAAATATTATTATAACGTCAATCATAAATGTCAGTATTCCTAAAGGGAGTTTAAATTAAGTTAAAATATCACACTAAATTTTATAATGTTATTTTATTATAACGTCAATCATAAATGTCAGTATTACTAAAGGGAGTTAATTTAAATTTAAGTTAAAATATCACGTTACACCGGGTTGGCTTACTGGGTCGACTTGCTGGATTGGCCTGCTGGGTCGACTTGTTGGGTTGGCTTGGATCGGCCTGCTGGGTAGACTTGCTGGGTCGGCCTGCTGGGTTGGCTTGCTAGGTCAATAAATTAGTTTGTTTTAATCCGGGTTCATTTATTTTGATATTAGAAAGATGTTCAAAAATCTTTGGTTCTAGTAATAAATAGGCACTGCCATTATATATTACTCCACGAGGAAAATATAAATGTGAAAATTTTTAAAAAATTTATCTTAACCCTAGTTAAAATTTTTGATACTAGAAATATGTTTTTAAACCTTTGGGTTTTGTAATAAATTGGCACTGCTGTTATATTTTACTCCACTAGGAAAAAATTGCGAATTATTTTTAAGACGTTTTTTTAAACCTAGTTAAATGTTTATGTTATTAAGAGGATGTTCTAAAACCTTTAGGTTTAGTAATAAATTTGCACTGCTATTATATTTTTCTCCACGTAGAAAATAATTGTGAATTGTTTTAAGACGTTGTTTTAAACTTAGTTAAATGTTTATGATATTAGGAAGATGTTCTAAAACCTTTGGGTCAAGTAATAAATTTGCACCGTCATTATATTTCACTCCACAAGAAAAAAAAAATTGTGAAAATTTTGTAAAAATTTATCTTAAGACTAGTTAAAATTTTTGAAATTAGAAAGATGTTCTTAAATCCCTGGGTCTTATAGTAAATTCGCATTGCTGTTATATTTAACTCCACAAGGAAAAAATTTATATTTTTTTAAGACCTTGTTTAAACCTAGTTAAATGTTTATGATATTAGGAAGATGTTCTAAAACCTTTGGATCTAGTAATAAATTTTCTTTGCCATTATATTTTACTCCACAAGGATAAATTCTGAAAATTTTTTAAAAATTTACTTAAGCCTAGTTAATAGTTTTTGATACTAGAAGGATGTTCTTAAATCTTTGGATCTTGTAATAAATTGGCACTGCTGTTATATTTTAACCCATGAGGAAAATAAAATTGTGAATTTTTTTTAAGACGTTGTTATAAACCTAGTTAAATGTTTGTGATATTAGAAAGATTGTTTAAAACCTTTGTGAATTTGACTTTCATTATATTCTTCTCCACGAGGAACTAAATTATTAATTTTTTAAAAAAATTTGTTTTTAACTTAGTTTAAAGTGTCTGATACTAAAAAAAGTGTTCAAAAATTTTTGTGTTTAGTAATAAATTAGCACTGTTATTATATTTTAGTCCACGAGGAAAAAAAATTACGAAAATTTATTAAAAATTTGCTTTAAATTTTTAGTTAAAAGTTAAAGAAAGGAGAATGACGTCCTTGGAGAAGAAGTAAAAATATTATTTTATCTCTTTTTATTTCTCTTTTTCATAAGGTATATATAACATTTTTACAAATTAAAATTAGAATATAATATTAAAAAGATTAAGTTATAAATATAAAAGTATCACTAAAATAAAAATATAAAGTTAAATGAATGCGCGTTACATAATAAACATATACTATTTAATAACCAAAATATATAATATTAATTTCTATAATATAACATTCTCCCTCTTCTAAAAAGCCTTCCCATAATTTCATCTAAGAAGTCATAGAGAGTTCGTTGTCCAAGTGGTTTATCGTTTTGGTCATCAAGTTGTTTCATAAGTCATTGTAATCGTTGGCTTGTCCCAATCGTTGGTTTGTTTAAATCGTAAGCTTGATATCCTTATCGTAAGTTGTCTCCATAAATCATGATTTTGTTATATAGCTTGCTTGGTAGTACTCAGTTGTTATTATTATCATATTTCAAAATTGTTATTATCAGTAAGTTGCGAATAATAAGAAATAATAGTTCATCAAGTTGGATATAAGAAAAATGAAGAATGATAAATCAATAAGATTGTTGTTATATAAAATATTCAGCGTTTTAAGTTTTCGCGTTTTAGTGTTCAATTAATTTTTTGCGTTTTAGTCTCCAATTTATTTTTTCGCGTTTTAGTGTTAAATTTATTTTTATTTATAAATTAATATTTTCAATCCTGAGGTTAACATATGCAAATAAAATATTATTCACATTTCCCTCTCTTTAAAAAAAAATTTAAATATCACACCCTAGTTTTAATTCAATAAGTATTTTTTTTAAATAATAATTCTTCATAAGATAATTTTTAGAAAATGATCTCCTCATCACATCATTTAAATATATTTTTCTAAAATGAAGATGTTTAGTTTTTACATAACCTTTTGTCTTCAAAGCTTTTAATTTCAAAAACTTTTTATCATATTAAGTATTACTTATAAGAGTTATATTAATTTTATAATTTAATCAATCATATGATTTTCATCTTTTAAATCTTTTAATTCATATGTTTCAATTACATTTTGATATAGACTTAAAATTATAGTTTTATCTTCTTGTTTAGGATTTTGAATGGTTTAACTTTGTAATATTTTTAATTATATTTAAAATTCATTTTAAGGTAATTCAGTTGATTTACACAATTGGTCATAATTCAAGAAATCAAAAATATGAAAAATATCAATAGGCATCTTCACTAAGAAATTCAAAATATCAATAGGCATTTCACTAAGAAATTCAAAATATCAATAGGCATTTCACTAAGAAATTCAAAATATCAATAGGCATTTCACTAAGAAATTCAAAATATCAATAGGCATTTCACTAAGAATTTCAAAATATCAATAGGCATTTCACTAAGAAATTCAAAATAACAATAGGCATTTCACTAAGAAATTCAACTGTTAATTCATTATTAAGTAGATAATTTTTAAGGCTTTTTATGTATTCAAATATGTCCATTATGATTGATTTACATTTAAGTTGTTTTAATAAGTAAATTTACAACATGCCTTTATCTCGGCATAAAATTTTAATTTATAATAACTTTTCTTCTTACGTGGATTTAGAATTATTAGTAAATCATCATTGGTCTCACTATATAGAATTCATAACCTAATGTCCAACTTCCATATTGGTTCTTTCTAGGTTGTAACATTAAATTAGGTGTTGGTCATCATATTACAGTCCACCACCCAGAGCCAGGACACCATGAAGAAGCTTTTGGCGTGAAAGAACATGCTAGAGTTTGATTCTTGGTCATCTCAATAGATTAGGCATTGGACATCTCAATAGATTAGGCATTGGACATCTCAATAGATTAGGCATTGGTCATCTCAAGAGATTAGGCATTGGACATCTCAATAGAATAGGCATTGGTCATCTCAATAGATTAGGCATTGGACATCAAGAGATTAGGCATTGGTCATCTCAAGAGATTAGGCATTGGACATCTCAATAGATTAGGCATTGGTCATCTCAAGAGATTAGGCATTGGACATCTCAATAGATTAGGCATTGGACATCAGTAGATTAGGCATTGGTCATCTCAAGAGATTATGCATTGGACATCTCAATAGATTAGTCATTGGTCATTTCAATAGATTAGGCATTGGACATCAATAGATTAAGCATTGGTCATCTCAATAGATTAGGTAGTCATCTCATTCAAGTCCACCACCCAGAGCCGGGCACCATGAAGAAAGAATGAATGACGTCCTTGGAGAAATAAAAATATTATTTTATCTCTCTTTTTCATAAGGTATATATAACATTTTTACAAATTAAAATTAGAATATAATATTAAAAAGGTTAAGTTATAAAAATAAAAGTATCACTAAAATAAAAATATAAAGTTAAATGAATGCGCGTTACATAATAAACATATACTATTTAATAACCAAAATATATAATATTAATTTATTAATTTCTATAATATAACAAAAGTTTTTGATAATAGAAAGAGGTTCTAAAACTTTTGGGTCCAGTAATAAATTGGCATTGCCATTATATTTTACCAAACGATGAAAAAATTTATGAAATTTTTTTAAATTTTGTTGCCTACTTAAGTATTTTATAGTAAATAGATGTTCAAAACTTCTGGGTCTAGTAATAAATTGGCACTAGCATTTTATTTTACTCCACGAGGAAAAATAAATCACGAAAATTTTTTAAAATTATGTTTTAAGCTTAATTAAAGGTTTTTGATATTAATAAATGTCCAAAAACCTTTGGCTCTAATAATAAATTGGCACTGCCATTATATTTTACCCACGAGAAAAAATAAATTATCACGAGAAAAAATAAATTATCACGAGAAAAAATAAATTATTTAATTTTTTTAAAATTTATTTTAAGCCTAGTTAAATGTTTTTGTTATTATAAAGATGTTCTAAAACATAGTTCACAAATAAATTTCTATTGCTAATATTTTTAACGCCCGTGTAAAATGTAAAAACAAAATTATATATTTATGTTTTGAGCAAGGTTCATATAGTAAATCCACACTGCTATTCCATTTCATTCCACGAGGAAGGTTAAAATATGAATATTTTTAAAAACTTTGTTATGAGACTAGTTAAAAGTTTTTGATACTAGAAATTTTTTTTAAAACCTTTGATTTCCTAGAGAGATTCCCATTGACATTATTTATTATAATTCCTTTCGTTAGAATTTAGAAATATTAAAAAAATATATATTTATGTTTTGAGCCCAATAGTAAGTTTGGGTGTAGTAATAAGTTGTCACTCTCATTCTTTAATCCACGAGATAATTAAAAATTTGAAAAATTTTAAGAACTTTGTTTTGTGACTAATAAAATGTTTTTGATTTAGAAAAAAGCTCCAAAGCCCTAGTGTTTAGTATAAATTAATTTAATATTGCTATTATTTTTTATTATTTTTTTTAACTTGAATTTAGTTAAAATCTTGGTATTAGAAATGAGTGGTATACCATTTGAAACTTTTTAGGGGATTGGTAGTGGAAAAGAAAAGACTGGGGAAGTTGACCAGTCATCCCATTTTAAAATTTAAGACACTTGGATATATAAATTTATCCTAAAATAGATCTTAAATCGTCCAACTATATACTAAAAAATTTTGAAATATTTAACTCTTACAAATTTTTAATATCAAATTTGGAAAATGTATGTGAGACCAATAATTTTAGCAAAATTTGAACTAACGTAATTTGTGATTTTTACAAAAATTTATAATGAATTTTACAAACATATATGATGTCAATAAAAGTTCGACAATAGTTTCCAAAAGAAAAATAAGGAAAAGTTCTTGATATTTTGTTTGGGGAGATTGTTATTCCCCATATATTTTTATATTCTCCAGAATATTCCAAAATAAATGGTCTAAAAGCATTGGAGAAATGGGTAAGATTTTTTAGAAATAACGATAAATCCCCAAAAAGATGTACTGTACCTATTTTAATTTTACTTTAATTTGTCCTCTTTTTTTATGTATCCCTATCATGTACCTTTCTGAATTCATTGAGCTTGATTATAAACAACTTATTATCATAAAAATATGATCAATTTTTCTTTTCTTATGTTATTTCTTAAAATGTACGAAGCCTTAAATAGTACTTTCTTTCAATTAACAATCCACCAATTATCATAAATTTTTTGAAATGATTTAAAAAACGCATATCTGTGGTTTGCCCATTCCTTGATATATGTTTCATTAAAAAAAATTAAATCAGTTATTGAAATATTAATTAAATCAAAATCATTAAAATATTTGTTAACCGAAAGAAAAATAAAATATTTTTCCATTAATAAAAGTAAAAGCAATATTTAAAACGAATATAATAAAAATGAATAAAAAATCCAAGTAGATGCTTTGAGAGATATGTTATAGACATTGCATGAAATGAGTTGATCTTATGATCTCTAGAAGAAATGGATGGAGATAAAATATCCAATCCTTGGATAATAAAAAAAATTTTCTAGTCAAAGTTGTTTAACCTTAGCCTTGTTTATAAATAAAAATAGCCAAAACTAATTAATAAAAAATTATACATGGATAATTAGCCGAAATCCTTAGCCAATGCCTAATTAGCTCAGCTGATTTTTAGGCTAAGCCTAATTAGAATAGTTTTTGGACAATTATGCAACACAAGATCAGACCACAACAACAAAACATTTATAAAATTTGAAAATAAAATTTAAATCATGGATTTTCCTTTAAAAATAATGAAAATAAGGATTACGTTAAATGACACACAATATATTGTCAACAGATGCTCTTCGTTAGATTTTAAAAATGGGAAAATAATAAGGTCATTTAGGTATGTAATTTACGATATTTTAAACTTTTTTCCCAAAATCTGCTCACAACTAATTATAATAATCTCGATTATTTTTTATTAATATATTTTGCAATTGAATTGTGAAAGAACGTTTAGTAAATTTAAAATAGGCTTGGGGGAAATATGAGATACAATAATTTGTAGACAGTTTTTATTGATATCCTTAGTTTGTTGATGCAAATTCAACGAGAAAAATTTTCTTTATTTACGTTAAAGTTCAGTTCTAAATTAATGAGATTTAATAGTTTTAAAAATTTTATCACTTTTAATTTATTTATTTAAATTCTATTTGATTTTATACAATCAATCTTATTAAAGGTTTATTTAATATGATTTGTATTATTTAGATTTTATAGTGCTATATGTAATAATTTTAAATATGAAATCAATGATTTTAATTGTGCAATTTAATGTTGTTAAACTGCTAAGCCGAGTCGATTTAGCTTAGACTCGAGCCTAGTTTCTAGTCGAAATAAAGACCCGACTCGAGTCGACTCTCGAGGCCATTTTATATACAAAAATACAAATGTTTTAAATTATATAAAAGAAATCATATAGTTTACAAACCTGCAGAGGTACGATTAGCATTAAAAAATAAATCATCCTCTTTTTAATTAATCTCTTAACCTTATCCCTATACTTTTTTAGACATCCTCTTTTTAAATCCCTTATTAAAATTGTTGCAAACGAAATTATAGCTTTGCATTTCCCTAATAAGCCTAAAATAAACTCAGGTAAAACATTAATGAAGTTTTGATCTCTTAAATATCATTTTAAGCCACTAAAAAATTTCTAAACCATTCCTTCCCCCGCAACCTCTTCTCTCAAAAATATTTATAATTTATTAAAAAAATTTGAAATTTTTGAAATAACGACCATAATTTAAAATTTTTAGGAAAAAGCATTTATATAAAAGATAAAACCAAAAATATTCATCGTCCACTCGCTGGTTCGGCTCAATTTTTTAAATTTATTTATAAGTAAATTATAACTTTTTATATCTTCTTATCTTATCTATCACATTGGTCATAGATCTGCCGAAAGTAAGCGAATGTGAATTATAAGGAGGCCCACCCTCCCTATAATTTTGCTGATTTTATTTCTCAGGGATACCAACACTTGTAATACAGATGTATATTTATCAAAATGAGTGGAATTACGCCCTATCCAATTTGTAGTTCTAGAGTGAGGTATAGTTATGAGTATGAAGGAGAAAAAGGTAAGAAAATAAAAACTAAATCTTCTAAATACAAAATAGCTATTAATTATTTAGTTTTAAAAAAATTTCATTTTAGATATTGTATTTTAAACATTTAGTAAATATTATGTAATCAGTAAAATACATATGACTTAATAGATTATCCTTACGTTATATATTCTTAACTTCACTTTGTAATCGGAAAAAATTATATTTCGCTTCTCATAGTTTATTTCTAACATCAAATTTATATACCTTTATCATACTATTTGGGTCTATAAGGTAAGGTACCTAGTCATGATGAATATTAATCTTATACGGATCTATAAAATAACATTATCATAAAAAATAAAATTATATCGGTAAGATATAGTTAATTTAGAAAACTAGAAAACATTAATTTAGAAATTAACAGTCAAGAGAGTAATAGATATCTTTTCTTAAAATATTTTCCTTTCAGGGTCATGGTTCATTTAAAAAACTAGATATCATTTATTTGAAAACTAACATTCAATAGAGTATTATAGAGATATTTTCTTAAAAAATAAATTTTTATTTTCAAAATAATAAAACTTTTTCTTACCATCTGGATGGAGCCCTAAAATTTGATTTTTTAGATTATTTTCTTTATTTACATGATACGTGATATATAGCGCATTGCCCTCTACCATTGAATACACAACAGAGCTACGCTAGGTTTTCCTCATTTCCATCTAATTGGAATTGATTAATTTGGGGGAAAAGAAAAATATGAGGAGCCCTCCACACGTTTGTGGGCAAGCCGCACGTACTTGTACGCACAACATTTCTAAAAAATGTTGTTAAAACGTCTATAGGCTTTAAGGAAAAGAGCGGGACCAAAAAAGAGCCTATACCCAAGAACTGCATTCAAATTTAATTACTTTAAAGGTGGGAGGTGGATAATTTATTTTAAAAAGTTTTACTGTATTAATGTTAGTTTATTTATTTTTTGATGGAAATTAAAGAAGGATACTTTCAAAAAGGAATAAATCCACATAAAAATCAAAATAGAAAAGTAAGGAAAAGATGTGTGAACGAAAGATCCCCAGGAACATTTTCATCTGAAATATCTATCTTTGATGCGAAAGAGTTTTCTGATTGACTTTTTGCAATTATTAAGCTTTATAAATTGTTTCATGTTTACATCCAGCTCCATCACATCTTTTATAGCTTTATAATACCATAACGATTTATATTTAGTATACTGTTTCCCTTTGTGTGTGTATAACCAGACAATAGCATCATGTGCGAGGTTGTGATCGGAATTCCTTATTATATGGGCTAGGAACTGTATCCGACGTTTTTTAATGTAATATTTATCGGAGTGTGACTAGATTTTCTCCAGAGGTTAGAGTTAGAGATGACTTTAGGGTAAAAAATACCATTAATCGTTCTCAGGCAGTTATTTATAAAAGATTGGATACGTCTTAAGTCAGTCTTGTTAGCTTCCCATATGTCACCTCCGTAAAATAAAATGGGGATGATCGTTGAGTTGAATAGCCTCAATCTCGTAAAACCCGATATTTCCTTAGACTTCCAAATTTTCATGTACATATAGAACGCCCTTTTCGCTTTTTGCGTTCTAATCTTCATTTCCTCCTTGCATTCACCTTTGTTGTTGAGTGTCACACCCAGGTATTTGATTTTGTCTACTTTTTTGATTATGTTTTCACCTACCAAAAGATTTTGGAGTGGTGGTGTATTAGGCGAGGAAAGGATAACAGTTTTTTTGAAATTTATCTTTAGACCAACTCTAAGGCTTAGGGTTTTAATAAGATAAATCAGTCTTTCAGTCTCTTCAATGTTTTTTGATATTACGACAATATCGTCGGCGTATGAAACGATCCTATTAGCAAACTGAAAGTTTTCGTTTAACCCAAAGTCTGCCAAGTCAGCTGCGGCATTTACCTCTTTTATGACTTTATTTATTATGATGCTGAAAAGAAGCGGTGATAGAGTGCAACCCTGTTTTACTCCTTTTTTTATTTTGAAATAGGGTGATATTTTATCATTTGTTTTAAAGCATGACATTAATTTGGAATAATGGTTCTTTAAGATGGAGATAATGTTTGGTTCGATGCCGCACTCTGATAGTGTTTCATAAGGTGTTATGGTTTACATTATCAAAGGCCCTGCTAAAATCAATGAAAGTGTAATAAGAAGGGATCTTATATTTCCAGCACTTTTGCATAATTATTTTTAGTGATAAAATAGGTTCTAAAATATTTTTATTAGGCCGAAATGCGCAGATATATTTAGGGAGAAGGTGGGGCGTTGATATTAACATTCTATTTTTGATAAGTGTCATAAAGACTTTTGAGACACAGGAGGTGAGAGCTAATGCCCGATAGTCCGCAAATTTCTTTAATTCCTTGATTTTCGGGAAGTTGCACAGAAAGGATTTATTCCATTCTACCGGAGTTTTCCCACTTTCCCAAATTTTATTAAAGAGAGCTAGGAGGAGAGAAGAGATTGTGTTCGGAAATATTCAGCCGTGATGTTGTCTAGACCCGGAGCTCTATTGTTCCGTAATTTCTTTACAATATTTGAAATTTCATTAGAAGAAAAACCAGCCGGGGATACGATTGTGTGAGTATTCATTGTGGTTAGAGGAGTTGCCTTACGGGAGTCGAAGACCGACATATAATGATCAAGCCAAAGTGCCATTTGCTCGTCTTGGTCTATTATGATTTTCCCCTAAGACGATCATAGTGAGTTTCGTGAAGCAACGAGGTTTGCAGAAATACTTCAATTTTTTATACGCATCATAATTCTGTTCTCTTTTATGTCTTTATTAATGTCTGCCGCTTTTTTTGCTATAAAAATTCTCCTATCTTCCCATATAACCTTTGAATTTCTTTCCACAAATGGCTGTTTGAGCCGTTCTTTGTTCTTAGTTGATATATTTTTTCAAGGGTCTCACCAGACATCCATTCTTTCCTAGACACAATATTTACATTTGGTAATCTTTCATAAGATTCCGCCAGTTCCTTTTTGAAAAGTGCCCAACAATCTTCAACATTTCCATTTTTGGTAACATTAATAAAGTTTACTTTTTTCGAAATAAGTGACTGTTCAAAGAGTGTTTTATTTCCCTGCAATAGAAACTTATTTAGTTTACGTGAAAAATTTATGTTAGGAGAGTTTATGTTGGTAGCCATTGAGTTAGGAATGCTATTATTATGATATCCCCAAATGTTTTTTATTTTGATATTTGCAGTAACCATCTTATGATCTGATATGTTGATCCTGGTAGATGCTCTAGCATCTTCAAACCAACTGTGAATATTAGAGATAAAAAAGTCAATTTGAGATTTCTGCCTACCTCTCACAAAGGTATACTTGTTAATTTCGCGATGACAAAAAAAGGTGTTTGCGACCTTGAAATTTTTATTATTACAATAATCTAGGAATTTTGTACTATCTACATCATTTGATTGTTGGATGGCAGCCTGCCCGATAACCCCTCTACTGATATATTCACTGTCTTAACCAATTTTCATGTTAAGATCCCCCAGGATTATTATGTTATATCTATTAGAGAGTGAGTTTAATATATTTATCATTACGTCTAAAAAGTTGTCCTCATATTCCTATTTGGTGGAGCGTAGAAGTTCGCAATAATAGTAGGTCTAAACTTGGTGTTTAGATATAGAAGTTCGCACCTCTCCGACACGGGTACAAATTTTATTATATATTTATGTAAACGCTTCTTTGTCAGGAAGGCGATTCCGGCCCAACCATTTAAAGTGGTCCCCGAGCAAAACATTTTATATTCACTAAAATTCTCCATACTATTACCTGGGCAGTGAGTTTCCTGGATACCTATTATATCTACTCCTTCTGCTTCCAGCAATCTTAAAAGAACCGCCAACTTGTTTTTTATTCCATTAATATTTAATGAAGCCATTAGTAGCGTGCCTGCGAATAGTTCCTCCATAACAGTGTACTCGCTTGAATCCAAAATGTGTATTGGCGCAATAGGAATTTAAAAGGACAGTAATATTAAAAAAAATATAATAAACGAAAAGAAGGTAATGAACCCTTAAATAATTGCCTATTTAAAGTAGATTTATAGGAAAATTTTTTATTATTTTCTTTATTTGTTATAAAATATCTATAAATAATCAAAAAGGGTGTAACAAAATGCCAGAAAAATATCTTAAAAGAAAAAAAATATTTTGAAAAAAATAGTAAACAATATTTAAAAAAGGCCATAATAGGCTCATTATTATTTTTGTCAGGTCTCCCTGTGCAATTGATAATTTTTTTTAAATTATAAAATGATGTGAAGTTTTATTTTGTTCCTCTGTTTACATTTTCGTTCGAATAAAGAAAATTTCCTTTGTAGCCCGATATATAAACCAACATAATTTTATTTTAAAATATAATATTTTTATTACTTTTATTAAAATAAAATTTTTATTACTTTTATTAAAATAAAATTTTTATTACTTTTATTAAAATAAATTTTTTTTTTAATTTTAAAAAATTGATTACTTTTATAAATTATGGATCAGGATGACATTATTTTCACCCCATCAGACAGTTTATCATTCTTGGATGATTCCACAAATTTCTTTGAATCTTCACTATTGATGTCAATCTCAATTTGGTGAAGATCTTCAGGTAAATTTATATTTCTGTTAATTATGCTCTAAAATCATATAAATGATATATTTTTAAAGATATTAGATGAAAGTTTGATCCCGTTGAAATCTAGCAATGATCTTTGCAAAAAAATATTTGTGGAAACACCGAAGAAAGGGCATAGGAAATGCTCCCTGTGTAATAGAACATATAGCATAAGTACATCCACAAGTAATTTTTATTTTAATATATAAAAGACGCAAAATTATTCCGAAAATTTGTAACGAACGATGATTATAATTAATATATTTTTTTTTACCTTGTTTAACCTTCGTTTTTAAGTAATAAGAATAGTATTGTTAAATAGCTGAGCTAAGCCAACTTAGCCCTAAACTCAGTCAGTTTTTGAGTCGAAAAATCGACTCAGACTCAAGTCGGCTCCGGAGTTGGCTCAAGCCGACTTTTGAGCAGAAATTTATTTATTTGTGAATAAGAATTTTAATATTATAATTATGTAGAAATAGAGTGCCATCTCTATTTTGAGGGAAAAAATTAAAAATTTGTTCCATAACTTTTAGATGGCACTATACCCTTGGCCCGAACCCTATTTTTTAATAAATAATTTCAATTAGGGCCTAATATATTTTTTTCGAACAGGGTCGGGCTTAAATTTTTACCTTGCGATATTACATTTTGTCAAATTGATATATTTAATTCTTGTTTGAAGCCAGGCGCTATTATTCTTTATAGAATATATTTTTTATTTTAAATATGGATATAACAAAATTTTAGAGAATATTTCATCATATATTTTTATTATTTAAAATATCAAAATGTAGATATTTTATACATTATAATATTAAAAATTTTACTGTATAAAAACTCTAAAAAAATGTAATTTAACAATTACATAAAATATAAGTGATTCTTATGCAAATAATGATAAAAATAAGACGATATTTTCAAATATAAATATACACAGTAGAGGTCTGCATTGGTCGGGTTTCCTGCCCGCCCGCCCACGCCCGCCCATCTAAGAGGGCGGGCGGGTAAATTTTTTTTAAGAACGGGCAGGCGGGCGGGTTAAAAAAATTTTTTAACAATGGGCGGGTGGGCGGGCGGGTTAAGAAATTTAAACAATAGACGGGCGGGCGGGTTTAAAAAATTAAAAATTTTTATTTTAATTAATAAAAAATTGTTCTTACGAACTTAAAAAATAAAAAGCCTTTTTCTGGTATAACTTTTTATAAAATAAATCAACTTTTTTCTTCAATTAAAAAACTTTTTCTACAAATAAAAACAAACTTTTTTCTATAAACAAATTAAAATCTCCTTTTATGGTAATGAAATAAAACTTTTTTCTTAAAATATATAATTTTTTAGATTTTGAAAATTAAAATTTCCTTTTTTGGGAATAATGAAATTACTCCATTGTGTTATTTTATTTTAGTAATAATTGTTTATCTTTATAATGCCCTTTTTATTTTTATTTTTATTTTCTTATATAATATATAAATTTTATTTTTTATAACATAATTTTAACAAAATAATATTTTTTAATTTAATTTTAAAATATGAATAAAGAATTGATTGCTAAGAAAATAAAAAATAATTTTTATAAATTAAAAAACAATGAAGATAATAATAATAAACTTAAATCGTCTATATGGAAACAATTTAAAATTATTTTTGATGAAAATGACAAAAAGCTAGATTGGATTCGCTGCAATGATTGCAAGTCCATCTTTTAATATAATAGCAAAAGTGGCACCTCCTTCTTCCTTCGGCATCAATGTTCATCTGCAAATTATGAAGATTTGATAGATAATAAAAAAATAACTGGATATTTTGAAAAAGACAATTCTCAATTAAACAAAACGATAAAATCTGGTCTAATAGCGAATTTTGTAGAATATTCCGCTAGAGACATTAGGTATTTTAATTTAATAAATTATTCTTTTATCTTTTTTAGGCCATTCTAAGCAGTTCAAGGACCTGGATTTATAAATATTTTACAAAGATTTGCCGACTTAGGGGCAACATATGGTAAATTGGATGTTAATAAGATCATTTCTTGTGCTACAACAGTTAGCCGCAACGTATCCAAAGTTACTGAGGATCTTAAGGAAATATTATTTCCTAAAATTGTAGAAATGATAAAAAGTTCCATTTGCTCATGTACTACTGATATGTGGTGTGAAGAATTTACCAAAACCGATTACATATCTCTATCAATCCATTATATACAAAATTGGAAATTAGAAAAAAAATTTCTTTTTATTTCAAAATTTCAAGATGAAAAAAAGACGGGAGAAAATATTCTTAAAGAATTATTAAAAATTGGTGTTCCCCGAGAATATTTTTCCAAGCTCATCTTTGTTACGGATCAAGGAGCAAATATTAAAAAAGCTTTGGAAGGAGAAATTTTTTATTAAATAAAATTTAATTATTAGGTAGATATTATAATAATTTCTTAGAGATTTTGTATACACCTAAAGAAAAAACATTCATATTTAAAGAACTATATTTTCCTTTTATTTTTTCAAATATTAGCTTTAATAGACTAAACTGTTCAGCATACTTCGTAATACCTTCCAGTCAACTTTTATTTTAGAAAATGCTCCCGAGATTAATAATATTTTGTTAACTGCAAAATCATTGACGACTTATTTCAAACAAAGTGGCAACGTAAAATATCTAAGCAAGACGTTACTACAAAATATTGATATAAGATGGAATACAAAGCATAATATGCTACAAAGCATTTATATAATGTATGATGAGATTTTTTTATTCTTACAATCTCGTGATATGACTGAAAAAATGGGATCTATGGGAAAGGAAGATTTAAAAACACTGATAGATTATTTGGAACCATATAAAGATGCAACTAATGCTCTTGAGGGTGATTGCAGGCCTACACTACAGAACGTTCTTATATGGTATGAAAATTAATATTTTGGGATTTATGCCCATTTTTTCTTTATTTATAAAAAAATTAGGTATAATCTTCTACATGAGCATAATGAAATAAATATGAATTTAATGGAGAGAAAAACAAAATGCGAAAAAGAAATAGATATAATAAAGAAAAGAGCTAAAAATTTTATAATTTAAAAATTTAAAATTCATATGCTCCATAAAGTTTCAACATTTTTAATACCAAAGTTCCGACAAATGAAGATGTTGTCGTCGGAAGAAATTAATGAAGTAAAAAAACATATTAAAAACTTGTTAGATTTTATTTGCATAGAAGAATGTAACATCAACGTAGATGAAGATTTGATTTTACCCATTTCCCCAAAAGCAAAGAGAATCCAATTAAAAGGTATTAATAAATTATAAATTCGTTTAGCTACTTATCAAATGTAATATTTGAAATAAATAGCATCCACATCCACATCAAAATTAAACCCCAACAGATGGGAGGATGAGGTGGTTACTGAGGATAGTACCGTACATAATGACATAACAAAATATTTAAATCTTAAAGTAACCATTTTTGATAAGTATAATTTAGCATAATTTTAAGATGCATATATTACAATTAATATAAATTTTAATTACTTTTATAAATTTATTATTATTGGTTCACTTTTATTTAAAGATTTCAATTGAGGAAGAGAATATACTTCAAAAGGATGTCCTACTTTGGTGGAAACGACAAGAAAAAAAATTTGCCAAAGCTAAGATTAGCAAAAAAAATATTAGCAATTCCTGCAACTAGTGCTACTTCTGAAAGAGGATTTAGCATTGCCGGAAGGTTTTTAGAACTAAGAAGAACGTGTTTGAATCCCGAAAATGTGGATTCATTATTAGTTTTGCATTATAATTACTTATAATATTTATTTTATATTTATATTTTATAAATATTTTATTTGATAAAATAAATTATCCATAATTTAAATTGAATATTTTTTAAGCTTAATATAGTAATTTCCTAAATTATAAAACTTATAGAGATGTAATGTTGAAACTATTTTCATTAGATGCTTAAAATAGCGGACTTGGGTAAAAAAATTTTTATAAATAATGGGCTGCGGGTAAAAAATTTCTGACTAATGGGCGGGCGGGTAAAATTTTTTAGATTAATGGGCGGGCGGGTATATTTTTTTTGAAAACTATGGGCGGGCGGGTTAAAATTTTTTTAAACATTGAGTGGGAGGGCATATTATCCAAAAACCCGCCCAATGCAGACCTCTAATACACAGTACTTTGTATTTGACCGGTCAAATACGAAAATTCAAATAAATGTTTTTTTAAAGTCAATATTAACTTTATTTTTAATATAATAGTAGAATGAATCGAATATTTTAGTCACCACCACCTTCGGGGACCTAAAAATAATACATTATGATAACATGTATTTATACAATTTTTCTCTTTTTAAACATATTTTAAATATTTTTTTCTTCAGATTTTTTTAGAGTGTTTGACCAGGTCAATTGACTGAATTTGACTTTTCAATTGCCCGACTTGCCAACCCTGATTAATTGCATAAATTTTAAGAGTTAATACAAAAATTATATAAATGTTATAATTAAGAATTCATTTTATGAAAAAATTTGATTATTAGGTTACTTTTCTTTGAGATTTGGATAATTCATTTAGAATCAAATTTTTATCTATAATCATCTCCTTATAAATATTTAATAGGGTTACATTTAAATGTTTTTTACCGGTGGTATCTCTAAAATAAGTTTTTAACCTTTTTAAAGTTGAAAAAGATCTTTCATTAGTGCAGATACGAATTGGTAAGGAAGCTAAAATAATTAATAAAGTTTTGATATTTTAGGCAGGGAATCTAAAGTGCAATTACTCATGGAAAGAGCTTGCATAACATTTTTTGGTTTTAAAGAATACTCTATTCTGTCAAGATTTTTTTTACCAAAATTCGAAATCACAAAGTAACTATCATATGTGAGACTACTGCATCAGCGTAAAAGATTTTCATACTATCATCTCGTGTTTCAAATGTAATCAACAGTTAGACTCGACCGGCAAAAGAAAAAAAAGCCTTTTAAAAAAATTATGAATAATATTCTTTTCTTTAATTGAAATAAAAATTTATAAATAAGGGGAATAAAAATGTTTATTTTATAAAAATCCTCAATCGCAGATGCATCAATATTTGAGCGATTGGATTGTCTAGAAACTAATTTAGGTTAAAAAATTTTAAACCCAAACATATTAGCAATCTCCTTTACTTTCTCATATATTTCATGAAATTTTTCATCCATATTCTCTGAATTTGTTAATATTTCAACGTTCCCTTCATAACCTCTAAATCCAAATCAATTTTTTGTAGCATTTTGCTAAAATCACATGTATAATTAAATAAAAAATAAACACATTGAATTGATATTAAAAATTGTGGCTTAATAATAGCATGCAAAAGATTCACAGCATATGCTGATCTCTTTCCTTGCTTGATATATAAAGTTCCAGTGCTGCATGCTGCAAATACAACATAATATAGTCAATAAAAAGTTTCACCGACTCATGAACAGGCCCATGTCTCTCCCTATCAGCATGAGACTCCCACAATTTATTAGTTTACACGCAGATATCTCACTCCCGCAAAACTACCGCAATTGGAAATCTCCTGCAAAAATCTACCGCAATTTTTTAATTTCTCTCGCACAATTTTGTTTAGCATTTTAACGTTTTTAATATATAAATAATTAAGACAGTAATTGATTATTTTAAATTTCTTTCTATCCTGTTTTATTTTCATCCAATAGTAAATCAACATCATTCATTTCATTCATATTTTATCATTTTCAGTGTGTTTGTGTAAAATATTATAGGGCTTGGCGCTTAATTATCACGTTTAGGTTAAATTAAATAAATAGAATCTAGTTTGGCAAAATCTTTTTAGTTTCTATTTTTGATTTTTAGTCAATGTCATGATACGTTTGAATAAACGTGGTGTGAAATAGTTCCAAACCAAAGATATTGTTTCTAAATTTTGTAAAATAAATTAATTAGCATTATTAAAGATAATATATATTAAACTTACATAAAAATATTAAAAACTAATAAATTCTAATTAAATTAAAATATGTTCACATAAACTGTTCCTGATGTCCCTTATTTCACACGCCTTAGATATAATTGAATTTAGACAATGTGAACTACATTGAACACAGAGGGCTGTGCTGTAAAGCTCTATTATCTTTGACATCACACCTTTAACATGACCACTCAACGAGGGAGTCCATCATATCCTTAGCCTCTAATCAAGTTCAAATTTAACCCTAAGCCTTGAAGTGATGATATAATTTCTTCCCTATCGTCTCCGATTTAGTATAATGCAATGAAATAAATTAAATAAACAGTTCCTTCATTTTAAAATCTCCTGACACCAGATCAATAAAACGAATGGCTATAGATAGTTGCTCTATATTGGCCACTTCAGAAGTCTCATCAGCAAAAACACTAAAAAATGTCAACTACCCCCCCCCCCCTTCCCCCATGCCTAATCAGCAAAAACACTGAAAAATATCAACCCCCCCCCCACCCCCCCCATGCCTAAGCCACTAGTGTTATATTATGATATTTATTATATATAAATGCATTCTTTACCTAATCAATTTGTATATAAAAAATATTAAAGTAAAACAGGTGAAGCAGCACTAAAAGCAAAATTAATCTTAGATGTTTTTGTGTTTTTATTATTTTCTTAAAATTAAGTTACTTTAGAAACTAAAGTATTATTCATAAAATTATCCAAAACAAAGTATTTAGAGTGGAAGAATTTTAAATATATTTATACTTATTAAAAATAAGAATAGCTACCTAAGATTCTAGAGTCCACTCAAGTGGCTCAGCGAGAGGATTTTCCAACATGAGGCAAAATGGAAATAATTATAAGGTAAAATAACTTAACTTTGATATGATAGAAATATAAATAGTCAGCTCAAAAGGCTTTATATGAAAAATAAACAATAAAACCATCTTTTAAAATGTTAAAAAAATTAAAGAATATTTAATATTAATAAAACCACCTTTAAAATGTTTATATAAAATTCTTAAAAAAAATAATTTAATATTTATATCAAATTCAATGAAAAAATAAAGAAATAAAATCATAAAAAATATAAAATAAAAAAAATCTTTGAGCAATCTTCTCAAATTTTTTTTAAACAATTGAAAGATTGTAGTGGGACCTAAAATAATATTTCATGAAAACGGAGAACATTGAGTTAATGAAGGATTATTTATCAAAGTATCATTAGCTTGGAAGAAAAAAATGGTTTATATTTTAATTTCTATATTAAAAAATAAATTATTATGTAAAAAAAAATTTAAAAGCAAAAAAAATATATATGAGGCAGCTTGGCATGGTACACAAATTCTAGATTATTATTTTATTATATTCTTTCTAAATAGTAAATAAATATATAAACTTTGGCTCAAAATTAGACTCGAGAAGTTCCAGTGCCGGCTTGATCCAACTCCTGAGTGGGCTTGAGCCTGAACCAATTTTTACGACTCCGACTCAAGGTCTGAGCAGTAAAAACTCACTTTTTAACAACACTAACTAAGATTTTAGTTTTTTTGCAATTTCAAAAAATTTTAGTATTTTATTGTGTCATAATTAACATTTATTTCAAATAGGGTGTTAATTTTTAAAATATTTTTTATTTCAAAATGCACAGGAATATCATAATACATTACTAATAAGCAGAGTTGTTAACGCTCCTTTTTAAAAGTAGCTAGCTCCCGCTCCCGCTTCTACCTTCTCAAGAGGAGCTAGCTCCCGCTCCCGCTACTACATTTTTAAAAGGAGCTAGCTCCCGCTTCAAGTAATGGAGTGCCACTCCATAACCGCTCCTTTGGTTTTCATTTTTTTAGAAGGTATACGAAACAAAATCATATTTTTTTATCAAAAAGTTTTATCAAAATATTTATAACCTTTTATTAGCATTTAAAGGTAATAAATTTTCTAAATTAGAATCTAACAAACATCCATGCCTCTCCCCTAAGACCTCTTTTGCAATACTAAATAGGCGCTCCTCGGGAGCACTAGAGGGAAGCGAGGTATTATATTTTAAAAAGATATTTCTTAATTAAGGGAATTTCTCAAAAATAGTAATTTTGGTAATCATTATTTAAAAAATATTTGTCCAATATATTATCTTTCTGATGGTCAATTTCATCGAATCCAAAAAATCTTCTAAATCATTTTGTTAAAAGAAAGATTTTTTACTTTTAGATACTTTTTTAGATTGAAGCTGCTCACTTTTGAAAATTAAATAGTTTTTAAACACAAAAGACATTTTGCCTTAAATTTGTTTGATCATTTGGATTAAAATCTTTTAGAAGTTTAAAATATTTTTTGTATGATGGAAATGGAAATTCGATTTCTTCATTTATGATCTCTAAATCCATAATATCTAAAATTATTTTTTGTTATATATCTATAAAATGAATATTGACTTACAAGATTTTAAAAAAAAAAATTTTCAATATAAAAAGGAAAAACTTGATGTTTAATATTTAAAATGATTAGATGATAAATCAATATAAAACTCGGCTAAACATTTAATAATGGATAAATTTAAATTAAATAAAATTTTATTTTTATTGAATTTTAATTAACAAATATTATTAATATTTATAAAATAATTTTATTTATACATTAAATTTAAAGGAGCGGTGGAGCGGCGCTCTTCCATTCCAGCTATAAAAGGAGCTAGCTCTCGCTCCCACTCCTCAATTTTAGAAAGGAGTGGTGCTCCAGGTGTTTTTAAAAAATGTAGCGGCGCTCCTTAACAACTCTGCTAATAAGATATTACAAAAAAAATTAATGATTATTTGAGCAAAAATAATGAAGTTTTAATGTCAAAAGTTTATTTATATTTTTAGCCAATTTGCGAAAACATATTGTATCTCTACACCCACAATCCTTACTCTCAGAATCTGTTAAAGTACCAGATACATTGTATGGTTCGAGGAAATTATCCGCTGATGAAAATCTTTATTGCAACAAATTAGTACTTAGATATTTGATAAAAAATAATATAGCATTTCATACGATAGACAGTCAATCTTTTAAAGACATATTTAAATATTTGAATGAGAATGTGAAAATATGGTGCAGGCAAACTGCCACCAAGCACCTAGAAACAATATATAATTGTGCCAATAATAATATAATAAAAATTTTGAATCAAGAACATTGTCAATTGTCATTAACCACAGATATCTGGTCATTCGTTATTATATTGCGTTGACCGTCCACTTTATAAATAGTGAATGGAAGATCAAAAATTTTTTACATGATATAATAGAGTTCCCGCATCTTCACGCCGGAATAGATATATTTGAGTTAATAATATCAACTCTCAAAGAATTCCAAATCGAAAAAAAAATATCATCTATAACACATGATAATGCAGCAAACGTAAGAGTAGCTGCCGATTTGTTAGTACATTATTTCAAAAATAATGGTTGTTAGTACATTATTTCAAAAATAATGGTAACGTCAATGCGAGTAATAACAGATGCTTAGCTCACATCATTAATATAATCGTTCAAGTTGGCTTAGATTGCATGACCACATATCTTGCAAAAATACACATTTTAATTAGCAAAATGCATAAAAGTCCAAAATTTATGAAGGAATATATGGTTTTAAGTGGAGGTCACTTGATATAGCCACCAGATGGAACAGTATGTATTTATTGATAACTACTGTTAATAAAGTAATATTTCATTATTTGATCTGTTTATAATCATATTTCAATATAGAATATTGATGCCATCATTAATATAAGTAAGAGATGTTTACCCAATAAAGATCATTTGAACCAAGAGGAGGCAAAGTTATTGATTGAGCTGGAGTCCTTTTTATATCCATTCTATAAAATAACGTGCGAAGTAAGTTCGGCGTCAACATCTACAATTGGGATGTCACCACTGGATAATATTGTGAATTCGTTATCGCTTGCGGAATCACATAAAAATAGCATAATAAAAAATGCTGCAAAAATGAAGGAAAAATGTTATATTTATGTCGAATATTTAACCACATTTGCAAAATACATGCTCATTTCTTGATCCAAGAATCAAAAAAATTTTTTTTACCAATTTTCCTAAATAACCTTGGCTATAAATTTAAAAGAAAATATGATGACTACAATACATCGAAATCAATATATGAATTCGAAAAAGAGGAAAATAAAGAATCAAATTTAATGTTTGTTAGTATTTTGAACGAGCTAAGAAGATAAATATAAATACTTAATTTAGAATACTCATTATTAAACCTCCTAAATAACATTTTTAAAACTTAATTGGAGAAACTAAATTTAAATATTATGCTTACATTTAACAAAATTTATAACAGTTATTGGAGTTAATATAAATATTTATTTAAAAAAATAGAGTCCTAAGAATTTATAAATTAATAAAACATATCGTTGCAAAATAGGCATTTTTAAAATAGGTTTGTTACAAGGTTTTACAGTGGATTCGACGATATAATAATTAGTTAATTTAAATATTTTATAATCTAATATTATACCAAATCTAGCTACAGAAGAAATCGAATATGTGGTCTAGAAACTTGAAACATTTTCCAAAGCTCTCGACAATGGCCAAAGATTACTTATCCCAACAATCTACGTCCTAGCCAGCGAACTTATTTTTTCTAGGGCCGGCGCCACTATTACTAAGAAAAAGAATCGAATGTCAGTGACAACTTTTAAATTCGTGGGATGTTAACATTTTAAATTTGCGTGAAGAATATTTTATGTAATTTGTTAGTCAATTTATGAATATAAATTTTTATTTTTTATTTATGAAAATAATAAAGATATTGATAATGTGGCGTATTATATATTTTGTATTTTCAAATTTTTTGCTTATAAAATGTAAAAGAGCCTATTTACGATAAATAAATAATTCTAAAGCTATCTTATAAATTAAAGATTGTTATTATAATTTCCAAAAAGAAAGAGAGAGAGTTTCATAAATAAAAATAATTTAATTCCTAATTAGTAGCATCTCTTAAGATCTAAATGTTTCAAAATTTTGTCTATGATAATATTTTTAAGCACGAATATTATGCCTTTGGATAAGCCATTCACAGAATTACCAAAGGAAAAAAAATCAACTTAAGATTATAATCTATAATGAAGCAGTGGTAGATAGTATTTATGGGGTAAGGCCTGTAGTAATAGGAATTTATTATGATTTATGATTACATATTATAGATATTGATAATATGTTTTATATTGATTATAATATAGATATTTATGAATATAATAATTTGTATCAATACCTAACAGATATAAGGGGAACATTGTTATTTTTATAATGTAACTTCATATGAATGAATAATGGACGCCCGAGAATTTCATGTATGGAATTTAAATACACTAATATTACAAATGAATGGAACATATAAATTGGCGTATTATGGCAGAATCAACTCGTGATTTAAATAATATTTAAATATAATAAATGTTTGTAAAACTCACAAATTATAAAAAATAGTTTAAAATTATTTCCAAGATCTTATACCAAATAATTATAAACTTCGGTTTCAAATTTTCCAAATTTGATGTAAAATATGCATAGTAATTACTAATTATATAATACAAAATATTTTTAGCATATTTAAAAATTAGGGAAAATTCATTTATCCGAATGCCGTAAATTTAAAAATGGGATCCTTGCTGAACTTGTCCCGTCTTTTCTTATTAACTACCAATCTCCTAAATAGTTTCAAATGGTATACTACTCATATCTTATACCAAAAATTTTAAACTCAACCAGTGGCCCCTACACTTTTTGAGCGAATGAAGCAAAATACCCCCATCTTGAAAAGTATCCCCCCCCCTTCGAAAAAATGATAATTATGACACCCATAAATTTCAAAAAAAATTTTTATTGCATCAATTTTTAATATATAATATAAATAAAAAGCAAAAAATATAACTTTATAAATATTATTTTTAAATTAATAATTTAGATAAATTAGGGGAAGAGAAAGCGAAAGAATTTATAATTTCATCAGTATTTAATTGTTTAAATAAAAATTTTCCCATTGATAATATGGTTAAAATATTGAGAAAAGAATCTTTCATGGTACTGCGCAGTCTTGTTTTAATTAATTTAATTTTACTCATGACTCTTTCGGCAGTACACGAGGTTGTGGGAATGGTTAATAAATATTTATATAAAATTCTTAAATTAGGGAAAGCAGAAAAATTTAAAAGTAAACGATAAGGTAAAATAAATGAATAGTTTTTCCAATCTGAATCGTAAGTCCCTGAATTATCATCATCATCAGAAGAAGCTATGTATTAGTAAAAATATTTTAATTAAATATTACAATTCTCAGAATCTGACAAATCTTTAGATTCTTGAACCTCTAGGTCATGAGTAATAATTACATTCCCCATTTTGGCCATCTTATAAATATTTCTAAACTTCAACATTTCTTTGAAAGTTTGACTTGAATTTAAATTGTAAATTCACAGATATCCTCGATATCTTCTTTAATAATTGATTTTTCTGCCATTCCCTTTGGCGTAAAAAATGATGTTTGATGTAAAAATTTCATTGAATCATCATTAAATCTTTCGTTAAACTGCATAATAATTAAATCGAGTGCAGCATAAAACACACCTATTTTAAAGCTAAAAAAAAATTTCTATATTAAATGATGAAAGTATATATATACCTCTCCTTTTTGGATTGTAATGTTTGAAGTCTAGAACTTTCAAAATTAAAAGGTAGATTTCGCTCCTTCATAAAATCTTGCGCCTTTGAAAAAACATCCAAAAATTCAGTGTTATTATCTATTAGATTAAAAAATAATTAAGACAATAATTTATATTATACTTCTCAAATTAATCAAGCAATCTTTTGCCAATTGAATTTGATTTATTGCATACCCTATATCCTTCAAAATGGTTTGCAATTTTGTACAAGCCAAACTTGTTATCAACAATATTTTATCCAAAACACAAAGTGATAAGATAAAATCAAATTTTTCTATTCTAAAGACTATAGCACTAGCCATAGTGGAAGTGGCAGGATCTTCAGAATCCTTTAAATTTGTTAAAGCTGCCCTCAAGGCATCATAAAGTTGAAAAAAATATACAATAGCTTTATATGACGATAGCCAACTTCTAAATAAAAAAAACATTTAAAATTTAAATAAATAAGGAACTATTAGCGAGTGGTATTCTTGACGCGTAAAAATCGTTGCGATTTTTTCAGATCATTACACTGAAATTTTTTGAGTACCTCATATCTTTTTACACCATTAAAATATACATAAATCTCATCTAGTATTCCTAGAACATTTCGAAGTTCTTTAATTGATTGGCATAATTGAACAACGATTAAATTTAATCGATGACAATAACACCAAATAAAAGCTGCCTTTGGCGCCTCTGCTCTAATCAAAGCTTGCACGCCATTGATTCTTCCACTCATGTTTGAGGCGCCATCATAACTTTGCCCAACTATATATTCAAGGGGTAAATTCATCGAGCCAAGTTTGGATTGGTATTTCCCGTACAATATATGTCAATCAGTCTTTCAACAGGCTTCGGCGTCTCACTATTTTCAACATATCTTACTATCAAAGCTATTACTTCTGATTTCAAAACATCGTATGTGCCATAAACTATGATTGAAAAGCACCTGGTAAATGTAATCTCATTTTGAATTTTTTTTATAACTTTATTTTTCATGGTTTCATTGAGAATGTTTATGTTTATGATAATAGGTTTGAATATAATTTCGTTTTAATCCCTTATTTTTTTTATCCTGTTTTCTTTCTTCATTTTGCTGTATATACATTTTTAGTATAAGTTCAGAATCTGCAATAAGCTTAATAAGGGCCATCATATTGTTTTCTTGTTGCCTGTTCCCCCAGAAGGCTTGGTTACGAGATATTAAATAAAATTTACTAAGCATCGACCAAAATTTCCGTCAATATATTAAATTAAGTATTAAGTGGTGGGGGGGGGGGGTCTTATTATTACATTTATAAACCAGAAATCACATGATCATGATGGATGTAAAAAAAAATTTTTTTTTTAAATTTTAGTACCCCCACTCAAATTTAGTGAAGCAGTTGCTTCGGACCCCCCTCCCCCGTTGTAGGGGCCCCTGAACTCAACCCAAGTTAAAAAGAATTAAATAATAGCAGTGTCAAAATTTTACTAGACATTAAGGTTTAGAATAATTTTCTAATATCAAAAACTTTTTGCCGGGCTCAAAAGTATGTAATATTTCATTTCTAAATTTTTACGCTTGAGTTAAAGAGTAATGAAATTAGAAATTACTTATTGAACCTAAAAGTTTTAAAACATCTTTCCAATATCAAAATTATCTAAATAAACTTAAAACAAAGATCTAAAATAAAATTTTTCCTCGTGGAATAAATAATGGCATTGACACCATATTAATGCTCCAAAGGTTTAAGAAAATATAATAGAAACTTTTTATTGGGTTCTAAACATAAATAAATTTTTTTATCATTTTACATTTCACACATAAGTTTAGAAAAATGGGACTATAAATTTATTTATAAACATAAAAGTTTTGAACATCTTTCCAATATTAAGAACTATTAACTAGGATAAAAACAAAGTTTTATAAAATTTTCATTATTATTTCCTCGTGCACTAAATTATAATAATAGTGCTAATTTCTTACTAAACCCAGAGGTTTTAGAACATTTTTTAGTATCAAAATTTTAACTAGGCTTAAAACAAAATTTTAAATTTTTTATATAATTTTGTTCCTCGTAGTAAAATATAGTGGAGTTCCAATTTATTATACCCAAAAGTTTTAGAACATCTCTCTAGTATAAAGAACTTCTAACTACGCTTAAAATAAATTTGTAAAAAATTTTAATATTTATTTATTCCTCGTAGAGTAAAATATAATGGCAGTGTTAATTCATTACTAGACCCAAAGGTTTTTGAACATCTTTCTAATACATAAATATTTAAAGGTTTAAAACAACGTTTTAAAAAAAAATCATAATTTTTTACCTTGTGGTAAAATATAGTGGAAGTGCCAATTTATTACTAGACCCAAAAGTTTTAGAACATCTCTTTAGTATAAAAAACTTTAAACTACGCTTAAAATAAATTTTTAAAAACTTTAACATAGTTTTTATAACTTGGAGTAAAATATAATGGCAGTGCCAATTTATTACTAGACTCAGAGGTATTAGAACATCTTTTTATTATCAAAAACGGTTAACTTAACTTAAAACAACGTTTTAAAAAATTTCCTTCTTTCCTCGAGGAATACAATAAAATGGTGCCAATTTATTATTAGACGTAGATATTTTAGAACACGTTTTTACTATAAAGATAAAAAACTTTTAACAAGGCTTAAAACAACATTTAAAAAAAATCATAAATTTTTTTCCTCGTGGAGTAAAATATAATGATAGTGCCAATTTATTACTAGACCCTAAAGTTTTAGGATATCTTTCCAGTATCAAAAACTTTTAACTAGGCTTAAACAAAATTTAAAAAATTTTTCTTAATTATTTTTCCTCGTAGGGTAAAATATAATGGCCATGCCAATTTATTACTAACCCAAAAGTTTTAGGGCATCTTTTTAATATCAAAAACCTCAAACTAGGCTTAATTTTTTTTAAAAAATTTTGACATTTATTGATTCCTTGTGGAGTATAATATAAAGGCAGTGCCCATTTATTACTAGTCCCAAAGGTTTTAGAACATCATTCTAGTATAATAAACCTTTATAACTAGGTTTAAGACAAAGTTTTAAAACATTTTACTTATTATAAGGGCAGTGCCAATTTATTACTATAACCAAAGATTTTAGAACATCTTTCTAAAATTAAAAACTTTAAATTCGGATTAAAAAAAATAGTTTAATTTTCTACATCAAGCTAATCCAGCAAGTCAACCCTATAAGCCAATCCAGCAGGCAGACCCAGCAGGCCTACCCAGCAAACCAATCCAGCAGGATGGCCTAGCAAGCGAACTCAGCAGACCCTACAAGCCAACCCAGCAGGTCGACCCAGCAAACGAACCCAGCATGCCGACCCAGCAGACCTAGCAGGCCGACCCAGCAAGCCGACCCAGCAAGCCAACCTAGTAAGCTGACCCACCAAGTCGACCAGATGGGTTGGCTCATGAAACCCATTGGGTCGGGTCGGGTCTGATCCATGGCCAAATCGGTTGGCTTGGGTTTAGGGTCGTTTTTTTAGGCTCAAACCTTGCTGGGTTTTCGGCCAAGCCGACCCGACCCGACAATTTAACAACACTAGCTCCCAAGTTATAAAATCTCAAAGCCCCGTATTAGAGTTTCCCACTAAGCTTACTGCCAGTCCACCCCAGAGCTCGAGCCCCTGCCCCCCCCCCCTATTATGCTTCTGGAATATTGTAATAAATGAATTATGATTATATAATGCTTCTGATATTTAATGCATTATTATAATTGCCGAGAAAGAAAAATAATCATAAATTCTTAACTGTTTAACTTTTTTTGTAGATCATATTATTCAGATTATGATTTTAAATTGTTATAAAAAGTAAAGTTTTAACATTTTACATAATTATTGTTATATTTCATATTTTAGAAATAAAAGATTTAACATTACGCATTAATTGATACAATTATTGACATTTTATCAATTATATATTGAATATAATCTCTATTCTTAAAAATATAACTTCAATAAAATTTAATATAATGCCTATAATTATTTTATATTTTATTCATAATAATTCTCCTTTAGTAGTGGAACAATAATGGAACATATAATCTATATATTCCACATAAAATATATAATTTAATATTTAATATTAGCTATTAGTTTTCAATTAATTTAAAATTATGGAATTTTTTATGTTATATCAAGACAATATGCCACATAAGGAAGAAATTACATTATTTACAATATTTTATCAAAATAAATTGGCATTTTTGGAATTTAAATATTTAATACAAATAAGACAAATTTTATATGAATGACAAATTGGCCGCTTATTTATCAAGTTTAATGATAAGAAGAAGTATAGATTATTTTCAAATTATATAATAAATATAAATTGATCATACATAATAAACAGGTCTTATAGGTTCATGATCAATATGAAATAATTTAAAAATATGCTTAATAGTGAACCAATATTAATAAAGGATTGTTATATTAAATTGGAGAGGCTAGAAACGTTTTATTTCTCCAATCCTTCTCCATCTATTCTTCAACATTCTTTTATTGACCAAACTGTCAATGACGCCTTAATAAAGAAGTTTCTAGACTCTCAAAAAGATTTTATTGGAGAAAGTCAACAATTTAAAGCTTTCATTAACAATAAACAAATAGATAAAGATGAATCACATAAAAATCAAACAAATTTAAAGAATAAAGAAAAATTACAAAAACTTCATATATGTCACATATGTTTTAAAAGTTATAACCTAAATTGTGATCTGAGAGATCATGTTTTTTTTGCACATACTGCACATCCAACCCTCCAAGAAACTTTAAAAGTTAATATTGTTGGTACAGAAGCACCAATTAAAAGCCAAGATGATTTTATTGAAGATTATCAGACACTTGTTAGAAAAAGTGTCAGGAAACGCCATAAAAATAGAAAATATGCTGATTATGATATAGAAGATTTTGATATATCACATAATAATAATATATTATCCAATATAATTATTAAAAAAGAACCTATATTTTATTCACACAATGATAACCCATGTATTGAGACACACTTTGACCAATTGTTTGATTTGAAGTCCATCAATGTAAATCAAGAAAATCATAATACATTTTCTCAAAATATATCATCACAAATAAA
This sequence comes from Gordionus sp. m RMFG-2023, assembly GCF_954871325.1. Taxonomy (NCBI): domain Eukaryota; kingdom Metazoa; phylum Nematomorpha; class Gordioida; order Chordodea; family Parachordodidae; genus Gordionus; species Gordionus sp. m RMFG-2023. Next base: position 23,043,362 of record NC_088775.1, read on the forward strand.
CAATGATATGAATGATAATATTACACTCATTATTCCAAAAATAGAAGCAGAAAATGATGTAGAAAATCAAAACACAAGCAATAATAACAAAGTTTGCAATATATGTGGCAAGGTATTTGCTAAGAGATTATTGTTACGCAGACATTTTGATAGTGTACATCTAAGACTAAGGCCTCATTTATGCTTTGAATGTGGGGAAAAGTTTGCCTCTAAGGACACCCTAGCACAGCACATACGTACAATTCATGAGAAATCAAGGCCATTCCTATGTACCTTATGCCCAGGGATTGGTAAAGCATTTACTCGCAAACAATGCCTAACAACTCACATTAGAGTAGCCCACAGAGACCTTATTTTGAACCAAAACAATCCAGATATAGAAGTGATAATAATTGACAAATTTTCTGAGGATCCCTTGATATCTCAAGATTTCCTTACTAATAATAATGATGAAGGAAAGATGGATGACATAGATTTTGTTACTGGTATTATAAATGAGCCATTTAAAATGAATGAAGATATAAACAAGAATCAAATCAAACAAGAACACTTGTCTATGTCCATTGGTAAAAAGAAGGGAGCCAAAATTCGACTCAAATATTATAGGTTTTTGAAAAAAATAATAAAAAAATTGATCATAATTTATTATGGCTATAATTTTATTTGAGCTGTAAAATAATAAAAATGGTCAATATTTATATTATCAATAAATTATATTTTGGGCTGCATTTATAAATTTTTATGCAATTAAAATGGGCAGTGTTTTAGTTATAAAAAAAATCCATGTTTTTGTCAGTATTTCTAGAATGTTAAGCAGTAACAAAGTAAATAAAGTTGGGTTGTAAAGTAAAAGTGTCCAGTATATTTTGAAAGTTGTTTAGAATTTTAAAAATATCTCTTATTTTACGTGATATGTAATATTAAGCACACTAGCCCTAAAATGTCATATATATAACAGAGCAACGCTTGGTTCTCTCATAAGAGCCCATCTAACTGGGATAAAAGAATGGGAAATAAATAAATAAGAGGACCATCCATGTTTTTTGGGCAGGCCGCAGTTACCTGTGCGCGCAAGAGGCAAAGCCCCTTACTTAAACACCCATGGGAAAATAAAAGAGAGGTAAAAAAGCCCATGCCCGATTAAAATAAAATTTGATTATGGAAAGTTAATATTGGCTATATTCATTTTATTTGAAATAATATAACTCGGCTTAAATAAATATAATAACATAATGTTAGGATAATATATTAAAAATAAGGTTTAAAAACTTATGTTGAGCAACAATAAATCGAATAACCATCCAATGAGTGTACAGTATTAGGTTTAGGAATATAAAGGTTACGTAGTAAATTTTGGAATGGGCTTGAAAATGGTAAAAGAGGAAAAGGAAATTATTGAAACCTCTCAAAGGGATGAAATGATTACATAAGAAAACTAATGATCTATAAGGTAGTTGGTTTTCATTTTAAAAGATTATTAATTGAACTTTTATTATTATTCAAATGTGTAAATTGAGTTAGACTTATATTCAAATTAAGAATGTCGAATACAGTATTATTTAGCCAGTACATTTTATAATTACAATACCTTTTGTTTTTATAAATTGATAGCCAGTCAAGGGCTTCATAGGCCAAATTATTTCCGGCGTTTCTTAGAATATGTGCAAATAACTGAATTCTTCTTTTCTTCAGTTGTACTGCGACTGATAAATTATCAATCTTAGGCTTAGAGGGTACTCACTTTATATTATATAGAATTTTTATTAACTATTAAATATACAGCAATTTTATATGAAGATTAATATAACAAAATATCAAAAAATAAATCAGTAAATTTAACACAATAAAATATAAAATAGAGGTGGATTATTTATTGAAATTTTTAGCACATTAATTATCTTATAAACATAGTAACTTAATATAAAAACTCATTTTCTTCAATTATTATATCTTCCTTATCTTCAAAAAAACATGTTTTCATAATAGGTAATGCTCATTTTAAAAATAAAAACAGTTTTTAAATGAAAAATGTTAATTCATATCAAAAATTTAATATTTAAATGATATTCTTTATTATTTAAAATATACTGGGACTGCTAAGAAATCTGAATTCACCCCTTTCAAATCAATTGAACTTAATTCACAGTCTCAATGTTTTTAAATTCTAAAATTATGTTTTATCTGTAAATAAATTTGTAGATAGGTGTGTATAAGATATAATAAATAATGTTTTATTTTATTAAGTTATAGCCCTTAAAAGTAATAATATGTATAGCCCCATATTATTCTTTTTAAATTATGATCAGAATCACTTTTCTAATTTAACTTTAATACAAATAAGTATAAATTTATATGCTAGCGCAAATATATATTCATATTTAATTTTTTGTATAACTTTTTTTGATACTAAAAACAAATTAAATATCACTTAATAAAATAATATTGAAATATATAATTATTAATAATTAAGATTATAATATTGGATATTTTTTTTATAAAGATTAGAGCCTCGAGTTTATTTATTTAAGTTCTTTTTAATGAAAACAATGGAATAAACAGATGACAAATACACAAAAGTTTTGGGTAATTTTCTTGTTGGTTTATTATTATGCTTTACTTCTATCCAGAGTTGTTATGCTACTTTTAAAAGTATTGCGCTACCACTATCGGTATTCGTCAAAAAAAGTAGCGCACTATTACTTACGCTACTTTTTATTAAAAAAAATTTAGAAACAAATTTGTTTTATTTTTTGTTTATAATGTTATTGTATAGTTAATATATAAAAATCAACATTTATAAATATTAAAATATAGTTAGTTTTGATTATAAAAAAATTTATGTAATAAAAATAAATATTTATGGTTATTTGTTGCATTTTGTTTTTACCTAGTGTTATGTGTCCAACTATCTGCCGTGATACATATATATGATATCTCTGATAACTTTATTAGAACATCTTTCATCACTATAAAGCTATCTGCTATTTTATTCATTAGTGTCTGGTGACATAAAATTGTTGTACCAAGGGATAGAGTTTTAATCATCATGGTAAATGATGGATTATCAACCAAGGACATTGGCTGAACTGTATCAATTATAAAATCAACAATAACTTTATCAGCCAATTTCTGAGAAATCTTGGCATTTGTATTATTAATTAATTTGGTTTGAATTGAATTAGTCTTTTTGGATGTAGAGTCACATATACCAAAATTATTTAGATGTTTATCCATTTCCTTAAAACTATTGGCATGAACAGTCTTATATTATAAATACTATTAGAATGTAAAAATGACAATTTACCTTTTGGTGTTTCTTGAGGTTATAACTAGATTATTTGAGGAAATATTTTTTTTACATTTTAAACAAATAAATTTGAAGCCAGTTTTGGTTTATATATATATTTTAAAATATTTTTCAAATCTAGGGAATGGGAAATTTGTATTATAGCTATTAAGAACATTTTCTTCCCTAGTATCTTCCATTTTATTAATATCATTGTCTAAATCACTTTCAACGATTTGGATATCCATAGGCGATGACATTTTAAATTATTAACACGTGATTTAGGTTTATAATACAAATGAAAATATAAATTACAAATTGAAAATATATTTCAATTTCAAAATTAAATAATAAAAATTATAATTAATTATTATATTATATTTAAATTTTTATGTTTGTTCTTAAATTCATTATATTTTTTGAAAGTAGCTATGTAGCGTGCTACTTAGCTACTTTCAAAAAAAGTAGCCCGCTAAAAAATTAAATAATTGCACAAAAAGTAGCCGCTATTTTTGGTTAGCCTCAAACGCCGCCGTTTAAGAAAATCACGCCGGCGCGCCGCCGATTATCATGTCGGCAGCGCACGGCCGGTGCAGAAATTTCTTTCATATTTTATACTTTATTCTAATAATTAATCAACATCACTCTTGTAATTTTTTAATGTCAATCAGGATTTTGATGAATAAAATCATAATTATATTGACGTCATTATAGAATTCAATCAATCAAAAATCTAAAATTCCAAAAGTTACCATAATTTTACATATTTTAAAAATGGATGTATCTACATTTAATAATTCTATAAATAATTTTAGTATTCTAACTGGATAATAAAAAATCCATAGTCTGGAAATTTTTTGCAAAAAAATTAGAGAAATTATTACTGCTCTAAGATATAAAACTGCAGAGGTTGAATTTGAATTCGAGGAAGATCAAAAAAATGTCTAAGTACAATAGATTTAACATCAGACATGTTAGATCTTGACAGCATTGATCCATACCCGGGTACCCGTTTCAAATTGGCAATTCCAATGATAATAATAACAATAATTCCACGTATATGAAAACCTTAAAATTAAATGTCCCAAGCCAAACACGTTGGCATAGTATTTTAATTATGCTAGAAAGCATATCTGGATTAAATAAGAATTTAATTAATAATGTTTTGAAAAGAATTGGGAAGCACTTTCTCAAATTATGAATCTGATCTGGTAGAAGAACTATTAGCATTTCTTTCAAAATTTAAAAAAACTGTCGAATTTCTCAAAAAGGCATACTTTTAACTTAGCGTTACTTTTTAGAAGTGAAATTGAAACACATTTAATAGTAAATGATAGTGATAGTTCTGAAATTATTTCACTTAAGGAAAATATACTAAAAAAAACTTGCGTTACGATTTCCAGTTTGTAATCTGCAAGTAATATTATATAAGTATATTCTTTTATTTTTTATTTAAAATTATCTAGGTATTGGCTTCTCTTTTAGATCCAAGATTTTAAAAATTGACAATTGTGTCAAAGTATTTAATAGAGCAAAATTGCTCAGCTTCAGAATTTATAAAAACCATCTTAAACTTATAGATAATGGATAATCAGGTAGTAAATATAATTAATGAGGATGAAGATGAATTATTAAATTCAAGTTATTTGACAAAATTGGCAAATAAACATTCAACAAATATAAATTATGGTTCCAAGTTAGGTGACTTAGAACAATAATGCCACAGTTTTCTTGGAAAACGACATTCACAAGATATGGACGTTCTAAATTTTTGGAGAGAAAAGTGAACTTCCCAATCTTTCCAGGCTCAACAAAAATTTCTTTGCATTCCGGCGAGTAGCACACCTAGTGAAAGAGTTTTCTCTACCCCTGGATTGACGTTATATTCAAGGAGATCATCATTATGTCCCGAAAATTTAAATAAAATAATTTTTATACATTTATAAAATTACGAAATCGATTTTGGATATAATAAGTTTTCTATTAAATGAATATAAAAATATGCCAAGATATCTGTAGAATAGTGTATATTTATTTGTGTTTTTTAAAAAAATTAATAAGCAATTAAAAAAATTTATGTTATAAATATTTATAACTGCGCCGATTTTATTGACGGCGGCTAAAAATCGGCGCGCCGCCAGCCGTCGATTAGATTTTTGAAAATTGCGCTGGCCACCGGTTTTGTCGGCGCACAGGTCTAGCTTACCAAAAAGATAGCGCTCTACAAGTAGCTCGCTACTTTAACAACTCTGCTTTTATCATTAAGAAACATAAAAAAAATTTTTATTAGTGGTGCCTTCCTTTACTTTTTTATGGTAGTTATGGAAAATTTAACACGTGAATAGGAAAGTTATTTTAAAAATAAAATAAAAATTCATATAAAATATATGTATCTGAAAATATTGACCCATCCTGATCCAATGCTGATATGTAATATCAGTGCCACCCTACTTTTTGTATATATTTTGTGCCAAACACACGAGAATTAATTTTTCAACAAAAAGGTAGGTCTTTTTTGAATAGCTCTATAGCATTTTTATATAATTCATATATATACTTGATTTTTTAGTATTCCATAATTAATTCAGAAATCTTAAAATAATCCTCAATGTTGCATCATAGTTCAGTCTGAATTACTCAAATTTTTTTTCTGTTAGGATTTTAAAAAAAACTTCCCAAATTAATTTAAAATATCTACCAAATGATCTTTCTACTGCCCATTTTGATTATTATTACTCCCCATTTCTTATTAAAAGCTGCCTGAATAATTTGTCGCATATTTTAATTTTAATGACTATCTTTTACATTGCCATTATATGACATGTAATTTCTTTTATTTAAAATAGATGTCACTTTTGTGGAAAAATTTTTAATCAAGAGGCACATCTAAGTAGACACATTAAATCAGTTCACCAGCGTCTCAAGCCTTATAAATGTTATTTGTGCCCAAAGATACCACCCAATCCTGCATTAGCTTATGATGAGCAATTGACAGGTTTGATTTAGATGAAAATGAATTTTTAAAAATATTAATAGATATTTTTTTTAAAATTTAATAATAAACTTTTTGCAATATTTTATTAAATTTTTTAAATAAATATGTTTTGGGAAATGATTTCATTGATTTGTATTGCCATCCATCAAGATCATCCAGATATCTTATATATATATCTACACCTATTATGGTAAATGGGTCAGACAGAAAAACCAGATATCCTATATAAATATCTACACCTATTATGGTAAATGGTTCAGACAGAAAAACCCTAAAAATCTTTTTTTGTTTACTAATTCATGCTGATCTCTTATCCTAATTGGAATTTTATGATAAATATTTTTAAAAGTAACAAATTTGAGTATAATCCAAAATATATTATTTAGCAATTATTATTAATTTTATACTTTAGCAGTGGTTTCCCTTTTTACCTTTAATCCAGGGATGCGAACCTGGCAAAATTTTTGCCCGGGTTTGGTTCAGTTTAAGGTTAAAAAAAGGTCGGTTCGGGTTCAGTTCAAGGAAATATTTTAGAACCCGGGTTTGGTTCCGGGTTCAGCTAGGGTTTAAGAATTTTTGAATTAATAAAAAAAATTAAAGACCTGCAGAGATAGCATTTGCACGGCTGATTAAAAAAAATTTTGCCCGTCTCGGATTTTTTTTCAAAAATTTTTACGGCCCGGGCTTAAAAATTTTAGGCCCGGCCCGGATATTTAAAAAAAAATTTTGGGGGGCCCGGCCTGGATTTTTTTAAAAAAAATTTTTTAAATCCGGCTCGGAATTTTTTAAAATTATATTCGACCTGGTTTAGTATTTTATCATATTTTTCGACGAGTATTATCATTTAATAAGCAATTAGCTAATGTGGTTAAATCGCTCGTTTTGAGCCGATTTTTAAAAACGGCTAACTCAATATTTTCGCAATATTGACTAAGCCTCGAAATTTCGATACTATATGCTTAGACCTTTGCTCCTTCCATGAGCAAAATTTTCAGGCTTGCATATATTTTTCAGACGTTGAATTTATGGGATCAAGGCTTTCAACGTGGGGATTTATAAATAAAATTTTTATACCTTTTTATCTATATAAATTTTATCATATTAAAAAAATACTTCCATTATGTTTTTGTAATATTTTTATTCAAAAACATGAAAAAGTAAATTTTTAACATTTCATATATAAATATATTAAAAAGTTTTTATAAAATACTAGAAATTTAGTGGCAAAATTACTTGCATAGTTATGGGTAATTTAAATTCTGATTTAGGAAATATTTTGTTTGTATTGAACAATGACTGACACACCTGTTAGTAATATTTAAACACCAAGCCAAATCAAAAACGTGTAGAAAAATAATGTTATGTCTTAAACCTTGAATCGTGGATGCTCAGAATTTTTGTTGGTGATAATATAGAAATAATCTTTAATCAACTTTGATGTATGAGCCTTTTCAGCTTCTATAGAAAGAATGTTTTTCCCTTTCCTAGGTTAATTCAAATTTCGATACTTTTACCGTGAATATCGTTTATCACGAATTGATGGCGAATTCACATTAGCGAATACTATTCTGCGTAGACATTATCGCGAATATTTAAAGCGAAACTTTTATCGCGAATCAATTATCGCGAAAATTTTATAACGAAGTCATTCCATCGAAACCCAAATCGTGAAGACAATATAGCAAAAACTATCATATCAGATAAAGGTTGCATGGTTAATTAATTGACAATAACTAATAAAATATCCTTAAAACGTATTTGGGTCATTCCATGTCAAATGAGCAAAAAAATGAGATTTTCGACCGACCCCTTTCGATTTTTTTAAAATTTGGTAATCAAAGAAAGGTTAGTGTAGTTAAGAAATAGCCAAAATTTTAGCCTCATAGCATTTATATTTTTGGAGATATTAGGGTTCAAAATAGCAAAAATGACGTATTTTTTCTACCTTCATTCAATTAAGCATATCTTAAAAACTACATAATTGTAAATAACTAGTGCTGTAAACATTTTTAAAAAAATCGAACGCGTTCAACGTTCATTGACAAAAATCGAACGCGTTCACTTTCACGTTCAAATTCAAAAAAAGGAACGCGTTCAAGTTCATGAACGCGTTCATACGTTCAAAATTTTATGATAAATTTTTTTTTAAATTTAATTTGATATAAATAAATGCCTTATATTTTTCAACACAATATATTAGCCATGATAAAAAATAATAGTTTTATTTTGATAATATAATTATAAATGCAATATAATAGAGCGATAAAAAAATAAATTTATAAAAAAAAATTCTTATTAATTTTTAATAATAATTGCTTTTCAAAATTTTCATCTGATAGGCATGAACGCTTGTCAGTTAATACAGCGTTAGCTATACTAAAAACTCGCTCAACAGGGGCAGATGAAGGGATTGCGGTGTTATACTTGATAAATAATTTTTTTAAAAGGGGGAATTTATTAAAAACATTTAATGTTTTATCCATTGTTTCAAAAAATTGAGCTATGTTATCATCTTCCAATCTGCCCTCTTCTTCCTCGTCAAAAAAAAAGGATATCTCGGAATTGATTTTAAAACAGTGAAATATTTTTGATATTTGGGCCATGGTAATTCTAATTCATCTAATATTGAATTTTGATTTTCAGAATCTGATGATGAAATATTTATATCCATGCAAATGCTAATCTATTAAATTAAAATATAAAATATTCAAATTAATAAACTTTAATCTTATCTTCTCTAGCAATAGCACTATGGTACGTTAATTGCAATATGAAAGAGGAAAAAGTAAAAACAGCTGATTAAAAAATATAAGACTTTTTTGTTAAAAAATTGGATTAAATATTAATTTTTCAAATAAATAAAAATATAAGACTTTTTTGTTAAAAAATGCGGATTAATATTAATTTTTCAAATAAATAAAAATAAAAAGTGTTTTTAAAATTGAACGAACGTAAAATTGAACGCGTTAATCAAAGAAAAGGAACGCGTTCATCAAAGAAAAGGAACGCGTTCACGTTCAAAGTTCGTCAAAAAAAAGGGAACGCCGTTCATCACCTTTTTCAAAAAAACGAACTTCGTTTACGAACGTACAACACTATAAATAACAAATTTAATATCAAAATTACGTACAAAGATTCTACTTTCAGATAAAAAAAAATTTTTTAAATTTTTTCCCAATTTCCGGTCATTTTATGCAAGGATTAAAAATTATTTTTTGGAATAAAAATTTAGTGGACATTACTTAACTCTTCCTTTATATTTCTAAAAAAATTTGGTCTGGGACGCGGCCATCTTCATTTTCAAAATCGATTAAAATGTTTAGAAAACTGTATAAATATTTTCCCGGAAGCGTCTTTGTATAAAATTATATATTAATCAGTTTTTAATAGTTTTTCTTGAACTATTTGATATAATTTAAAGGATTATTCATCTTGTAAGTGAAAATAACAATAAATGGGGCTTTCATTCAATTATAGAAATTATCTATCGGTAAAAGAAATTCAATTTATTACTTTATTTATAATTTACTATAAATTTTTTTGCCCATATAACATATATTAAATGAATATTAATAAAATATGTCCAACCAAGTTTCGAGTTCTTGAATATATGAAATCTTGTGCATTTCATATATGACGCCAAAAATAATATCAAAATTTTCGCTACTCAATATTTTAATTTGATATTTTTAAAATATTACAAATATGAATTTATTATTATTATGAAATTATTATATACGAAATAAAAGTATCATCATAAAATAATCCAAAACAATATAAATATTGGATCAGATTTTCTAAAATCGGCATACCCTTACTCAGGCGCGTACGCAGGAATTTGGCCTGGGGGGGGGGGGGGGATAATAAATTTTTTAAGAAATATTATTGTTATTTAAAAATATCAAGCATAAATTTATTAGGACTAATAACTATTTCTAATACATAATTTTAAACTAAATGAATTATAAAAAAATTATATATATAAACCGGCACATAAAAAACTATAAAATAAATGTGAATTAAAAAATATAAAGTGAATATAACCACCATATGAATCACTTAAATGACCCAAAATAGAAATTTGAATTTTTTCAGCCTTTAAAATTTATATATAAAGTAAAATAATTTAATTTTGAAAATATAAATATTAATACACAAAAGTTTCTTAGGAATAATTGTATTTTATATTATATTTACAATGTAAAATCCAATCTTCGTTGGGATTGAGCTAATTTTTCAATTACTCATCCTTGCTTGGCATCAAATGCTTATAAATATTTAAAAGATCCAAACCATTCAATCCACTTTCAGAAGTTGTACTTCTTAGGTATGTTTTCAGAGAACTGCAGGCCCGGTTCCCGGGTCGGATCGTATTTTAATTTTTTAAATACACCCGGGCAGGGCCCGAAATTTTTTTAAAAAAACAGCCGGGCCAGGCTTGATTTTTTTAAAAAAAAAATATCCGGGCTCGGCTATATATTTTAAAACCAAATATTTGAAATTAGCTATAAAAATCTAAAATAAATATAATTTCTTTTAAAAAAAAAGGCCGGGCCGAAAAAAAATCCAGCCCGTGCCCTGCAAATTGTATCTTTGCAGGGCTCTGTTATTCTTCTTAAAAAAGAGAATGTTCTCTCATTAGTTTACTAATGGGAAGAGTTGCTAATATATATAATCATTTTAATACATTGGAAATAAAATCTAAAATGTGTTTGAAATTATACAAAGCATCCATAACATTTTTTGGGACTATATCTTAGTTAATCTTTTAAACATAGTTATTCAGCTAATAAGGTATCAAACAAATATTATCTTTTTCTATCACATCTGAAAAAGATTGGGTTTGTGGAAGTAATATCTGCAGATTGGTAAGTGCTGCATGATGAATTAAAAACCATTCATTTATTTGGATTATAGTTTTATAATACTTTTCTACTGATCTTATACTAATGTTTTGACGATGAGCTTGCCTTGCTGCAAATCGAGTGAGACAAATATTAAACACGTATAGCTCTCCTTTTGACTCAACGATAACATATAAAATTGAAATTCTTCATCAACATTAGCCTTAATTTCCTTGAGTTCTAATAAAATGCTCTTATTCCTTAATCAAGTCAATGTCATGTTTTTGAAAAGTATTACATATAATAGTTGTATAATTAATACATTCTAATGAGAAAAAAAAATTGAAATAAGTATTGAATCCAATAATTTCCTTGCTTCTGAGGAAATATTTCTTTCAGGCCATTGTGATATTTCAGTAATAGCATTAATAATTGGTTCTTCTAACTCCATAAAAGCTGTTACTGCTTGATGGCGGAGACTCCATCTCGTTGGACAAGCTTGCACTTTCTTTCTCCCTGTTGGATAAGGAGTTTCAGAAAAATTATTATTTGACTAGAAATATGGAAATGGTAGATAAATAATAAGCCACTAGAAATTTGAAAATAATAGGTAAATATTACGCCAATGAAAACTTGAAATCGAAATTAATTGATACTTAATAGATGAATGTGATAAATAAATGTAATTAAATATATATTTAATATGAGATAGGAAGAAATATTAACAAATATAAATTAATATAAACATTAATATTTTTGAAAATCCGGCATCTGCATTTTTTGGCTTTGGGCCCCCCCCACTGCGTACGCCAATGCCCTTACTTGTAAATAAGAATAACAATAAATGAGTGTTTCAATCAAAATAAATTTATAAGGTAAATGTGATAATTGACCAGGGTCAACACATAAACATGATCAAATAGAAATATTGTTTCGTTCTAAGCACATCAAATTTATAACATACAAATAATGGCTATCCGTAGATAGAACCACTCTTGAAACAATAACCAAGCCAGTATATCTAATTATCAATGCCTTTTTGAAAAAATGGAATCTTTATTACCCATTCTTTTATTTCAACGCAACAATCGTTGTATTAAAACAATCTAAAATTGAACATATAAGAAGGCCAATATTTAATTTTATGTGATTTTTCAGAAAACTATAGCTTTATACTTAAGGATGAAGTACAAAGTTATCATTGGAATAGGGTTCAATCCACTGTTTACCCACCCTTTTGTTATATATTATAAAGATAATTTTGCCTATATTTGTTGCCTAAATTATGTAATGATATTCGAATCATTGCAATACAATAGCAGTGCATTATTTCCAAAAAACATTGGTAAATTTTTTATTTTTCCGATGGATCCGCTTCCAGTATAAAAATCTTAAAAAATTTAATATTTACTATGATGAGATGGATTTAGGGGTACAGGCAGAATGACATTTTTCTGCTACAGCACACGGGAAAAGTGTTTGTGATGGGATTGGTGGCACTGTTAAAAGGTTAGCCTCTAGAGCTAGTTTACAAAGGCCTTACTCAAAGCAAATAACCACATCATATGAATTGTACGAGTTTGCTAAAGAAAATATTTATTTATGGCATATATTTTGAATATATGACCCAAAAAAATTATGAATCCGAAGAACTATTACTCAGGGCAAGATTTTCAAAAACTAGACCTATACCTGGATGAACACAAAAAATTTACACCGTGATTCCAACAGGTCTACATCAATTCAAAAGTAAAATGTATTTTAATATAATAGAAAGCACTATAGAATTTATCATATAATAATGAAAGTATAATTTTTGGAGAAATATCAGGATACATACGTGTGTTTATGATTCTAATTAGTGAGAAAAATCAAAAGCAGGAAGAAATATATATATAAAGTTTTTACACCCATCCGGGCCTTCTAATTCCTTTACATTTCCAAGTATAGACGACACTCTTTACTTTCCAAAATGTCATATCTTAACATTAGTTTCACCGTTAACTGCTACTGGCCGTAGTTATACATTGTTGTCACAAGAAAGTAAATGCGCTACCGAAAAATTAGAATCTTTTAAAAGTGAGTTATATATTAGATTTTTAAATTTATATTATATCAATTATTTTTAATATGGGCCATATATGAAATGCATCTGATTCATATATTCAAGAACTATAAACTTGGTTGAATATATTTTATTAATATTCATTAAATATATGTTATATGGGCAAAATTTTTTATAATAAATTATAAATAAAGTAATAAATTGAATTTATTTTATCAATAGACAATTCCATAATTGAATGAAAGCACCATTTATTGTTATTTTCACTTACAAGATGAATAATCCTTTAAATTATATCAAATAATTCAAGAAAAACCATTAAAAACTGATTATATAATTTTTACAAACGCCCCCTTTCGGGAAAATATTTATACAATTTTCTAAACATTTTTATCGATTTTGAGAATGAAGATGGCCGCGTCCTAGACCAATTTTTTTTTATAAATTTAAATAAAGAGTTTAGTAATGTCTAATAAAAATTTTAAAAAAATTGAAGGTATTTCCAAAAAATCGTTTTTAGTCCTTGCATATTAATTAAGATGACCGGAAATTATCTGAAAGTAGAATCTTTGTACGTAATTTTGATATTTACAATTATGTAGTTTTTAAGATATGCTTAATTGAATGAAGGCAGATAATGGTAAAAATACGTCATTTTTGCCACTTTGAACCCTAATATCTCCAAAAATATAAATGTTACGAGGTTAAAGTTTTGGCTATTTCTTAACTACACTAACATTTCTTTACTTACCAAATTTTATAAAATTAGAAGGGGATCGGCCGAATCGTTGTTATTTGTCATGGAATGACCATGATTTAAGAAACTTTTGGGTAAATTGATATTGAATGTTTTCCCTTAATTAAATAATTTGCAACTTATTTAATGTTTCGCAATAATGATTTCGCTCATATATTGGCGGCAGAAAATTCGCTATAAAGGATTCGCGATTAAAGTTTAACTGCTACTAGTTTGCGATAAAGAGTTCCTAATGTATTCGCAGTTAAGGTTTAGCGGAAATAAATTCGCTATATTGTCTTCGCTATAAATGTTTCGCTGAATTGATCTGAAACGAAAAAATAACCTGTAAACTATTGTCAAACAACACTTTAATCCTGTTTTTCTTGGCCAAAGCAATATTTAGTGTAATAGTGTATTTTATTTTCCAAAAGTTTTTTCAAATATAAATATATGGTATGAAATAATTAATTGTGGTTCAACAAGCTGCTCATTTGTGAAAGAGTCTAAATCCTTAATCAAACTAATTAGCAATGAGAGCCATAAAACAACAATCTCAAGTGCTCTTTATAAAAAATCAGCTTTAAAATATTATGAATTTAATTATTTAAAGATTCAAGGTCGTCACCAGAGGAGGTTGACTATTATTAACAAAATTTTATATTTTCTTGTTATCATATATGCAGTTTACATGTTATTCTAATTACTTTATATAATTTCGATATTAAATTACTAAAAAGTATTAAATATTAAAAAATAAATAAAAAAATATATATTAATAAGAAAAAATATAATGATATGATTTTTTATAGCTACTTTTAAACATTACAAATAAATTGAATTTTTGTTTTTTTTATGTTAGGAAATTATGTTCAAAAATATAATTATCTATAAAATCTTAAAATTAAAACGATGATAATATTGGATTGTTTTTCCAAATTATCTGGCGGATCCTGTTTTCTAAAACATAAATATTAGCCCCGACTCATTCTGATACTTAATATCGAAACCACAGCTTTTGTTAAAATTAATTGATTATGAAAATACTATTATACATTAATAAAGCAAATATTATATTATCAAAATATATTACATGATAATTAGACAAAAAAATAATTAATTAAAATGCATCAAATTATAAGCGATTTATCATAATTTCATTTGTTAAATAAATGACTATAAAACGTTTGAAATCCAAAACAGTAAAACCTAATTAATCAATAGATTCCCAAAAATTATTTTTTTAAATTAGGATCATCTGCCAATATATCCATCAGAGACCATTATGAGCGTGATCCCTCTACTGGCCATTGGATAAAATCTTTCTCTCGCAAAGAGTTCCTTATAAAACATATACGGAGTGTGCACCAAGGCTATAGAGCATATTCATGTGACCTATGTGGGATGAAATACTGCGATAAGCGTGACATGGAAAATCACAAGAAAAAAGCTCATTCAATTGATTCCAAGCATTTGAGACTTCAAAATCTAGGCAATGATACACAGACTCCCATTCCTAGAGCTTGTCCTTACCCTGCTTGTTCTAACATTGTGTTTACGAGCAAGATACACTTGTCTAAACATGTCAAAACCTTTCATTCCTCATCTTCCAACATTAAATCCTACAATTTGGGCTTAGATGAAGGAAACAAAATGGCCACTCCCATAGATAAGTCCTCTGCTTTAACAAATCGTGGGATGGATGATATGAACGTGAACAATTACTATGGTAGTCTCATGAATCAAGATGAGACAACCCCATTCGAAGATTCCGCTTCTTTCTTAGGTTCTCTATAAGATTTATTTGAATATTCTATTTAACTTAGGCTTGGCTCAAACAGAGCGATATGAAATTGATCTAACCTGTCACATATATTAAATATATGGCCAAAATTTACAATTCAGATTTATTGCAAAATATTTTGCAAAATGATAGTTATTTTACTTAATTAGTTGAGCCAGGCCTATTTTGATATTATTCAGTTAAATATTAAATTTGGATAGGTTATAACGTTATTATCTTATTAAGTATGTCTTGTATTGAACTATTTGTCTTCTTGCACTTCAATCAGAAGATATACCAAATTCCCTCCCCCTCAACATACACTCCCCGATTCCCCTTCAACTCAAAATGAGTTCTATCAGTCAGCTGGACAGTATCCCCTATCCATCTTCACAACTTACTGATGGAATGTTAGTCACCGACAACTCACTCGTTTCCCCAAATTCGCTTTGTTTTGCCTGTGACACTTGTGACAAGCTTTTTACCAATAGGGCCTCACTAGTGAGACATTTCAAATCAGTCCACGAAAATCACAGGGCCTATGCCTGCAGAATCTGTGGCCGATCCTTCAATCAAAGACCTCACCTTGAAAGACATTTGGCATCCCTTATCCATGCAGATGTCTTAAAATACGCTTGCGATTATTGTGGGAGAAGGTAGTCATATCTTATGTTTTTTTTCTCACTTTCTTTTCCATTCCATTCTCTTTTTCTTTCTTTTTATCCTTCCCTCCTATTCTGGACTAAGTCTTTCCTGCCTTCTAAAATTAAATAAGTTAATCAGATGCTTCAACTAGGGAAGAAATTGACTTCCTTATACGCTAGATACTCACTATGCCTATTAAAAATTATTTGATTTGATTTAAAATTTATTAATAACAAATGGTTTGATTCAAAACATTAATCGATTTGACAAATAATAGATTTAAAATATTTTTTAGTTGCGAAAAATTTAATAAGTATTCAAATTGTTTTATAATTTTAATATTATCTGCAAGCTTTCTTCAATTAATATTTTTTAAAATTATTTATTCGAAATTTCACTAATCAAATCGGAATACTTCTACCTTTTCCTTTCCACTTACTTTTAATCAAATCCTAAAGGGATGACCAATGTACTCAGTCTTTTGTTTCCCTTAAATTTATTCAAATTTTTTTGACCCCTCCCCTTCCTCACCCCAAAGATTTGCCTTGAAGTCAAGATTGGAGAAACATTTATTTGATTTAAACTATCACAGGGATCCTAACTATGTTAGGGTTCCAAAATACGTTTGTTATATTTGTACACCACCTCAAGCCTTAGCGATAGGCGATGAACTAGATTTTGTGCCTGATGATAGCCCATTTTCAGCATTGTTGGCCGATTTGAAGTAACACTACATTTTACTATTTTATATTATTAATACTAGAGTATACTGATTGATACAGGTTTTTTTCAGCACTTGAAATTAGAACCTGCATGGAACTCCTCTCTAGAAATAACACCCTCTCCTGCCTGGCCCTAATAAACTAACATTTTTATGAAGTAAAAAATTAGTAATTGCAATTTTCTTATAACAGAGAAATTCTAATTAGGTAATTTCACTCCAGATCGATAACTTTTGTCCCAACTTTTTGATTTAAATAAAATTTCCATACTGAAAGAACATCATTATAGTGCGCACATATTGAACGTTGCAACGCAGTTTTTCAAAACGCAAACAATGCATTTTAAATGCATTCGTTCAAATTGAGAACATTTCCATTTTTCATTTTAAATTATTTTTTAAAAGACAAACTTGCTTGCGTTTTTCAAAACTTTTTAAATTTTGAAGTGATAAAATTTTTATATGTAAGAAAAATCATTTTTAAATGATATAATAATATTTTTAGGACATGAAACGATGAAATTACCAAAAGGTTTGCAGAAAGCTGGGCGACCATAAAAAAATTTTATTGTCATGGAACATTTATCAGTTATTGGTTCCAGGTATAAATATATAAGAATATTAAATATAATGATACAATTAGCTTGGTATTGGAATTCCCTGGTTTTGATAACAGTCATCTTTATCTCAAGAAGAGATTGAGAAACTTCAAGGATCAACTGAATAAAGAGAAAATAGCAAAACCTACTTAATTAAATATTCATGTTATATATTTTATTGGTAAGTTGATAAATAACAACTTGGAAAATAAAGAGTAGGGCTCTGATCCTCAAATTCTGTTCTGGTAATACTACAAAGCATATCCAATACTGATCCAAAATTTATATTGATTTTATTTACCATCTATATTTGAATAAATCCCACAAAATATTTTACTATTCATAAAAAATTATAAGTGTATTTTGTTTTCTATATTCTCAAAAAGTTAATTCCCTGATTAAAATATTTGAAATGTTAATTTTCATGTGGAACTCTCAACAACAAAAAAAACCTAAATTACTGAATGAATTTAATAAGTTATTAAATTTTGTAAGAAAATCCATCTGGGATGCAGTAAAGCTAATTTTTATCTATAATTTTTTATATTTTATTTAGACTTTTTATGGATAGCCTTGTAGAGGATGCTGAAATCTTAAGTTTAGACATCCAAGTGCTGTTTAAAAATGAGGTTTTAAAATTTCTACACTATCTGAAGACAAATGGTACCTTACACACCTACAATTGAATCTGCATTGACATATTTAATAACATTATATAAATTATTTATTTATTATAAAAATATATTATGTTTATGTGTTTTATATTAATTTTTATATTGACATTATATTTTTTTAATAAAATTTTTATATATTTATATTTGTCTCTATTTTCATATTTAATATAAGTTAAATGATATATTAATTTAATTTTTCTTAACATTCAAATTATATTAGTGTCCAAATTAACATTTAAATTAAGGGATATATCAATTCTTAATATTCAATTAATTTAATTATATCATTTAATTACTATGGTTGATATTGAAAATCTATTTATAGAAGCAACAGATAAATCTTATTTAGGTATAGTTTTTACACTATAAAATAATTAAATTATATGTATATATGAAAATTTCATTTGTATCATGTTGTAAGAAATAGAATTAATATTATTTTAAGTTTGAGGTTCATTCCCCATACTTTAAAATAGCTCAATGGGCTACATCTAGAATAGTGTTCAAATTAACATGCAATAGAAATTAAGGGATATATCAATTAAATTTTTCTTAATATTCAATTTATTTATATCGTTTATTAATAACATCATTGTCATAAAAATTAAATATGTAACATAATTTAATATAAAATATTTTTATAAATAAATTTAATAATTTATAAAATTTTAAAATTTGTCTTTAAGAATTTTTTATTCCATTGAAGTAGAATTATTTTCCCTGCTAGGCAAGAAAGGTTTTATAGTGATTCTTTGTTTTAATGTTTTAAATTTAAATTCTTCATATTGAAATAATAAAACTTAACGCATCAATTTAAACATGGCTGTGTTTACGTTTTTTTATATGCGTTTTGAAACGCTGCGTTGCAACGTTCAATTTGTTGGCACTATTAGAAGACATCGAATCCAAAGTTTTAATCTCATAGAATTAACATTTCTTCAAATATCAATGAAAGTGTCCAAAATATATTTTTCGAAAAATACTATTTAAAAAAATAAAGATAAGTTAAAAAAAATAAAATAATGATTAGAAATAAAAATTAGGTGTTATTTTAGAATTCTCTTATAAGCCCTTTAGTAAATATTAAAGAATTTTTTAAAATGATGGTGTTGCGGTCTTTATTTATGTTATAAATTTTAAACTTGAACCTAAATGGCTCCAGGCGTTTTACTTTCCGAATTTCATTGAATTTAATATTTTATTATTCACTTTCATTATATCTATAATACAAATATTGATAAAAACATTTAAATGATATTAGAAAATTTAATTACATATATGCTAAAAATATATTAAATGCTTTTTAGTGTTTATAAATTTTTGCCAAGAAGACGAAAACATGATATTCTAATTTTTTTAAATAGATGTAGATCTTAGTGAAATTTGTTCTAAATATTACAAATATTAAAGAACCCAATATATTTACAAGTGTTCTAAACCTATGCGGTTAGATGGACTGCTACATTAAAAAAAATAGTTTTAATAAATGTTTGTTTTTATTTTATATTAGAATCATTACATGTACCTTAGTTTCTATTCATATTTTTACCTAAATCCCAAGGGGTCATGCGAAAATCATATTTTTTTGATTGATTGTACACGGAATGATTCAACCTTCTAAAGTTGGCGAATAAACTGATTATAACCTATTTCGGGATTATTTTATAAAGCGAAATAATTATTTTATTTATCTAACCTCTTTACCATCTCCCTTTTCAGAAAAAAGAAAGCCCAACAAGGTATACTCTTGACTAACAATGATTTTGATCACAAAAACTTTGAAGATTTCAATGGACAAAACGTTAAATATAATTTTGACAATGACATAGATTACTTAGATGAAAGTTCCCCCAAATCTAGAAGGGGAACCGGAGAGGACAAGCTTTTAGCATCCCTCACCTCCAAGCTCATTTCCGACACCTTGCAGATTCAAGGATTGGACCTATTGATCGAAAATATAAATAATTCACCACCCGACGATCAACTGTTAATCAACCATTCAGGTGGCTCTGATCAGCTCATCGATCATCACCTAATTCAAAGTGACCAGTCGGATCCATCATCGGATCAGCTCTTGATGATGGATCAATCTCCTAACAATAATAATCAGCAGTTAATGGTTCAATTGGATCAATCTGAAGAGCGGCAGATAGAGCAAGGTTTGTAAGTTTTAAGATAATATTTTTTTAAATTTAATTTCTTGAATTGAAACTAGTTATATATATCTCTACTCTATTTTAGACGAAGAAGAATTAGCTGGATATGACCAAGAGATGGCGCTTATGAAACGTCAACGATTCGATATGTCGGGTGCTTTTAATAACAGAGTAAGTTTGAGAAAATCAAGAGATGATTCTGAGCCAATGAAACTTTCATCAGAGATGGATGATAATGAAGCCACAACTACCGGTTTGTTTTATTTTTAATAACATTTTCGAATACCTGCTGAGTTGCTCAATTACAGAACATAGCTGTCTTATATGATTAAATGTTGTAATCACGTTTTTAATATTAACTATTGAGAAAGCTCTAAAATGTTAGTATAATTTTGTTTGCTATTTAATATCAAGATGACCCTACCAAATCATCATTCATAAAGGATCCTCAGGTGAGAGAACGGCTCCTAAAAATACGTCAATCATCTATAGTTAGGTTCGGACGCAAAAAAGATTTGGTGAAGCACTTGAAAGAGGTCCATTATGGGCACGTCAATCATTTGGTAGGAAACGTTAGTCAAATTAACAACGGAATTCGCTCAAATGTTGGGGAACTATATTTGGAAACATCTAATAATGACGACCAACAACTCGGTAATATTTTAAAAATTATTTCTGCAATCTTTCTAAATTTATAAATTTAAGTTTACATTTTGATATACGTCTATGATTGAAGAAATATGCTAAACCCTGATGATTGAGCTGTACTACATTTTTTTTTTTGCTGGTACCATTATCACTTATTATGTTTAATTTTTTTAGTAAGTAAATTAATTAAAATGAGCAGTAGTTAATTTTATTATAAAAAGATTAATGTTTTGGGAGTATTTGTTAAATATTGAGCTATAAAAAAAATGTTCAGTCTATTAAGAATTATATAAAGTTTTATTTATTAACAAAAAGTCCTATTATGTAAAATAAATAAATCATAAGCTAAAAGAAATCCTTAATTTTTTAGAAACATATGTATTTTATTATTTAAAATTCAATACGAGTTTGATCAAACTGCAAATGCTGCAGGTATAAATTATTTACATACTCTATTGATTTATCTGTGGATTTCTCTCCTTATAATATAAACACGTCTTTAAAATTGAATTAGTTTTTTAAATGTCTCTAGAACACTCCATTAATTCAAGTTATCTTATGAATTTATATTTTCACCTTTGAGTATTAATTTCTATAAAGGATGGTTCTACGTTATAATCAATATCATCCCACCTCCCTATCTTGATTAAATTTATAAACATAATTAACGTAACTAAGAATTCGCCAAATTTTAGTTTTAGCCCCCTAACTTTTATATTTTTGTAGTTAGTCGAGCTCAAACTGAAACTGGGCCACTACCCGAAACACATCTATAAAATATATTTATTCAAGGGGCCATACGTAATTTTCTGAAATAAATAAAAATAAAAATGGATAGTTGCTATATCGATCATGGAATTACGTTATCATTATAGTAATGCTTAAACATAATTAACAGAAATGAGAGAAATATGAAAAATCTAAATTCCAACCAAAAATTTTGATTGAAATTTCATTAATACAATTTTTTTTTAAATCACATAGACTTTTCTTCCAACCCTCATAATAATATGGAAGAAGATGCTAGCCAATCAGGCAACAATGGAAGTGTCTTGGCCCAACTAGTTCAAGAATCTCGCTTCCAAGAACAATATGGAACTACTGATCAACACTCTGACATAAGGTTTGATTTTAGGGACATGGCAACATTATAAATAATTATCTTAATTCACTTTTTTTATAATATAATAATCCCTATCTAATTACCAAATCAAATATATTTTTACAAATAAATGGGTAAATATCGATATACCATAATTAACAGTAATTTACCTGCTACCGCCACCATATTGTATCAACCCACTGCTTCATCCACCACAGTCGATGAAAATGGCAGGTCCAACACTGCTAATCAATCAATGATCTTGTATCCATCATCTGTAGCCGATCAATTTGGGGATAGGAGGTGGTACATTATGAATTCACGATAAAAATATTAGTTTTTTTTATAAAGTTCACATGAGCAAATTTAGCTTACATAATATATAAATATTTAAGTTCAAAGGATGTAGATATATTGTACAAAATATTTAATTTTTTTATAAAATGGCCGAAATATTATTATGATATGAACACTTTAGAAAAAACAACATAATATAGGTTTTAAAAAATTTACCATTTTTAATATACTGTTTTATTTTACGGGTTAAATTCCAAATCAGATGGTTTCAAATAAATATGAAGTAATATCTAATTTTCAGAAAAGGATACTTTTATATGTATTGCATTTTTTTTATTAGTGTATTTTTTAAAAATATCTTTTTCTTCTATAATAATTATTTATTAAAAATTTCTATCATAATATTTAAAATACTATAATATTAAGACACTAATAATAAAAATACAATTTTATAATCGTGTTCAGCAAAAGGAACCATATGCCCAGAGTTGTTAACCCTCCTTTTTAAAAGAAGTTAGATCCCGCTCCTAACTTTTCAAAAGGAATTAGCTCCCACTACTAAATTTTTAATAGGAGCTAGTTCCAGCTCTTAGTGATGGAGTGCCACTCCATAGACGCTCTTTGATTTTCATTTTTTTAGTGTACACAAAACAATTCATTTTTTTTTATCAAAAAAGTATTTATATTATGATATATCAAAATATTTATAATCTTTTATTAGCTTTTAAAAGTAATAAATTTTCTAAATTTGAATCTAACAAACATCCACGCCTATCCCCTAAAACCTGTTTAGCAATACTAAACAGGCTCTCAACAGGAGCACTGAGGGAAGTGGAGTATTGTATTTTATAAAAATATTTTTATTCAGGAAATTTATTAAAAAATAGTAATTTTGATATCATTATTTAAAAAATATTTATCTAATATATTATCTTCTTGATGATCAATTTCATGGAATTTAAAAAAATCTTACAAATCATTGAAGGGTTCGCATGAACTAGTAGCTATTTTTTGCATTTGGAATTTGTTTTCTTAAAAAATTAATTAATTTGTATTTTAGTTCCATATTTTATGCATTTTTAATCCATTCCCAATTTAATTTGAATGTAGGATGGATAATAGCCGCAATGATATTTTCATCATTATAAACATTTGAAAATCTTTTATAAAGTTATTTAAATAGATAATTTATTTTTTATTTTAATTTCTACTTCTAAGATGTCTGGATCCATAATATCAAAAACTATTTTTTATCATAAATGAATATTAATATGACTTACAAGATTTTCCAAGAAATTTTCAATATAAAAAGAAAAAAAAACTTGGGTTTTTAGTATTTTAACTGTTTAAATGAAAAACCAATATAAAACTCGGCTCAACCTTATAAATAGATTTATTATTATTTAAAAAATAATTAATTTTTACATTAGATTTAAAAGAAGTATAGTGGCCCTCCTCCGCTCCAGCCCTAAAAGGAGATAGCTCCCACTCCTGATTTCTAAAAGGAAGGGCGCTCCAGGTGTTTTTGAAATATTGTAGCGGCTCTCCAGAAGTGCCGCTCCTGTGGCCAAGCTCCTTAACAACTCTTGCCGAATTTTGGTGTCAAGATTTTTTTAAATCTTATAAGTTAATGGGGAAATGACTAGTTGTCATGATTTATTGCTGTGTGGTGCTGATGCCCTTGACTGTATATATAATGGCCGTGCCTACCTTTTGAATCAACTGATTTGCATTTTATATAAACATGTGGCTGTAGGATATCCTAACCTAGACGTAAACTAATGGCCTCTCAATTGTTTGTCTGATAAGAGATTACCAAGGATTTGACTAGGGAGTTATTCTAACCATTCATGACCATGAAGTCTGTCAGCTGATTAAAAGAGTTAAAAGCTTTAATTTTGTAATGTATTTTTTATGTTAAATGAGTGTTAAAAGGTATATTAGCCTCCCATTTGTTAGTTGCGTCAACTAGTAAACGATCGGTGGACATGTGAAGTCTGAAATCATTGTAGTTTGTTAATCTGGTTGATAAAAATGACAATAAAGATAATTGATGCTGGGAAAAAGTTTGAACCAAACAATTTAAAGGTAACTGGGCGAATGACCTAATGGGTTTAATTTAATGTTTAAAATTTTTTCCATTTTGAATTTGTCCAGAATTTTTGATATAAATTCTTTGTTTTTAAAAATGATGATGAACGGAAAATATGCAAAAATTTTGGTATGTATAGGCATTTAAGTATTAAAAAATGAGCTTTGATGTGCTGGTAAATTGCATAGGATGTGTTGAAAATGTCATAAAGAATTCTTCAGCCTTAATGGTATTAGCTAACTGGGACCCTAATAGGTTTAAACTGTCAGGAGCGATGATATTGTAACTGGAGGCTTGTTGTTTAGAATGATAATTCAGTTTTATTTATATTTAATGTGAGGCCGCTAGCTTGGGAATTGGTTTCCAGATATCTACATTAGCCGAAGTCACAGATGGTTCCATTATCTAAATACCACTGATTATGGTCTAGGTTGAAATACTGTCTTATTTGGAAAATGGGATCATGGATTCCAAAGCAAAATAGAAGAGGTCCTAATGGATCCCTTTGTATGCCTTCTTGGGACAGAATAAGAAAAAATCCATATATCAAAGGTAGTGTTGCGTAATCGGCTAATTTTAGCCGACTAAAAACGGCTTAGCCGAGATTTTAGGTGGAAAAATCGGCTAAGCCTAATTAGGTATAGCCTAAAAATTGGCTAAAAAAATTAGTCAAAATTCTGCATCGATGCTTAGCATTAATTATTATTTATTTATTTTAGTAAAATAATTTATTTTATTTATATTTAATGTAAATATTTTATTATTATCAACAAATAAACATGATATGATTTAATATTTTTTATTTATATTATTATATTTTGAAATGAAAATAAATTTATTTATTTGATGTTTTTTTAATAAAAAAAAATAATATGCTGCTATATTGTAAAAATGTAATATTCTTTAAATATAATTTATTAGTGATTTTCACAATCTTCTTTGTAAATACATCTTTTATTGAGGAATTATATTGTAAATTTTATTAGATAAATAAACAATCTTTTAGGTGAAATCTTTTATCATTTTTTTAAAATTATCTATTTATTATTAAATGAGATGGATTTTATGAAACTTTTTTGATGTTATTTTATATGATCTTTTTAAGGATAATATTTTAATGTGACAATTGTCATAATCGTTCTTTTATAAGTTTTTTGAATTTTTTTGAAGAAAGTATGTTAAAATAAGTATTAATAACATGTGTAAATACAAATTTAGTGAAGATGTACCAATGAAAAGTGACAATTGTCATAATGGTTAATTTTAAAGTTTTTTTGAATTTTTTTGACGAAAATTTGTTAAAATAAGTATTAATAACATGTGTAAATATAAATTTAGTGAAGATGTACCATAGAAAAGTGACAATTGTCATAATCGTTATTTTTAAAGTTTTTCGAATTTTTTTGACGAAAATATGTTAAAATAAGTATTAATAACATGTGTAAATATAAATTTAGTGAAGATGTACCATAGAAAAGTGACAATTGTCATAATCGTTATTTTTAAAGTTTTTTGACTTAAATATGTTAAAATAAGTATTAATAACATGTGTAAATATAAATTTAGTGAAGATGTACCAATGAAAAGTAAAAATTGACATAATCGCTATTTTTAAAGCTTTTTGAATTTTTTTGATGAAAATATGTTAAAATAAGTATTAATAACATGTGTAAATATAAATTTAGTGAAGATAGTGACATTTGTCATAATCGTTAATTTTAAAGTTTTTTGATTTTTTTTGAAAAAAATATGTTAAAATAATTATTAATAACATGTGTAAATATAAATTTAGTGAAGATGTACCAATGAAAAGTGACATTTGTCATAATTATTATTTTTAAAGTTTTTTGAATTTTTTTGAAGAAAATATGTTAAAATAAATATTAAAAATGTTTAAATATTTAGTGAAGATGTACCATAGAAAAGTGACAATTGTCATAATCGTTATCTTTAAAGTTTTTTGAATTTTTTTGACGAAAATATGTTAAAATAAGTATTAATAACATGTGTAAATATAAATTTAGTGAAGATGTACCAATGAAAAGTGACAATTGTCATAATCGTTATTTTTAAAATTTTTTGAATTTTATTGACAAAGATATTTTAAAATAAGTATTGATAACATGTTTAAATAAAAATTTAGTAAAGATGTACTCTAGATAAGCCACAATTGTCATAATCGTTATTTTTAAAGTTTCTTGATTTTTTTTGACGAAAATAGTTAACTTGCATCGATATTGATTTTAAAATAGAAAAAAAAGTTTACCCAAATTTTAAACAAGATTGTCTGATGAAAATTGGTAAAAAAAATAATAATTTCTAACTTAGGATTAGATATTATGATATAAATTTTGCATATTAATTTCTGACCCGATGAACAAATGTAATAAAATGCCAATTTGCTCTTGTTTTTGGGGAAGAATCTATTATTACCATATGTTTTTCTATGGCATATACTCAGGCAATTTTAATTTTACAATCTATATTTTTACCCATTTACATCAAAGAAATTTTAAAAATAACGATTATGACAATTGTCACTTTTCTATAGTACATCTTCACTAAATTTTTATTTAAACATGTTATTATTTCGTCAACAAAAATCAAAAAATTTAAAAAATAATGATTATGACAATTGTCGCTTATCTAGAGTACATCTTCACTAAATTTATATTTACACATGTTATTAATACTTATTTTAACATATTTTCGTCAAAAAACTTTAAAAATAACGATTATGACAATTGTCACTTTTCATTGTCTTCACTAAATTTATATTTACACATGTTATTAATACTTATTTTAACATATTTTCGTCAAAAAATTTAAAAAACTTTAAAAATAACCATTATGACAATGTCAATTTTCTATGGTACATCTTCACTAAATTTTATTTAAACATGTTATCAATACTTATTTTAACATATTTTCTTCAAAAAAATTCAAAAACTTATAAAATAACGATTATGACAATTGTCACTTTTCTATGGTACATCTTCACTAAATTTATATTTACACATGTTATTAATACTTATTTTAACAAATTTTCTTCAAAAAAATTCCAAAAACTTATAAAATAACGATTATGATAATTGTCACTTTTCTATGGTACATCTTCACTAAATTTTTATTTAAACATGTTTTTACTACTTATTTTAACATATTTTTTTCAAAAAACTTTAAAAATAACGATTATGACAAATGTCACTTTTCATTGGTACATCTTCACTAAATTTATATTTACACATGTTATTAATACTTATTTTAACCTATTTTCTTCAAAAAAATTCAAAAAACTTATAAAATAACGATTATGACAAATGTCACTTTTCATTGGTACATCTTCACTAAATTTATATTTACACATGTTATTAATACTTATTTTAACCTATTTTCTTCAAAAAAAATCAAAAAACGTATAAAATAACGATTATGACAATTGTCACTTTTCTATGGTACATCTTCACTAAATTTTTATTTAAACATGTTTTTAATATTTATTTTAACATATTTTCTTCAAAAAAATTCAAAAAACTTTAAAAATAACGATTATGACAATTGTCAATTTTCTATGGTATATCTTCACTAAATTTTTATTTAAACATGTTATTAATACTTATTTTAACATATTGTCGTCAAAAAAAATCAAAAAACTTTAAAAATAGCGATTATGACAATTGTCACTTTTCTTTGGTACATCTTCACTAAATTTATATTTACACATGTTATTAATACTTATTTTAACCTATTTTCTTCAAAAAAATTCAAAAAACTTATAAAATAGCGATTATGACAATTGTCACATTAAAATATTATCCTTAAAAAGATCATATAAAATCATCAAAAAAGTTTCATAAAATCCACCTCATTTAATAAAAAATAGATAATTTTAAAAAAATGATAAAAAAATTATAAAAAGATTTCACCTAAAAGATTGTTTATTTATCTAATAAAATTTACAATATAATTCCTCAATAAAAGATGTATTTATAAAGAAGATTGTGAAAATCACTAATAAATTATATTAAAAAGAATATTACAATTTTACAATATAGCAGCATATTATTTTTTTTATTAAAATAACATCAAATAAATAAATTTATTTTCATTTCAAAATATAATAATATAAATAAAAAATATTAAATCATATCATGTTTATTTGTTGATAATAATAAAATATTTACATTAAATATAAATATAATTAATTATTTTACTAAAATAAATAAATAATAATTAATACTAAGCATCGATGCAGAATTTTGACTAATTTAATTTTAGCAGATTTATATAGGCTTAGCCGATTTTTAGACTTAACCTAATTAGGCTTAGCCGATTTTTAGTTTTAGCCGATTTTTAGGCTTAGCCTTATTAGGCTTAGGCGTAGTTTTTAGCCGATTACGCAACACTAATCAAAGGCATTTGAAAGTCATAAGAGGATTTAATAAATCAAGAGTAGCAGGGAAAAGTTTCATAGAAGAATTTTTAAAAATGGATGCGATATTGCCTATTAAAATTATTAAGAGACGACATATCGGCCCAATCCGATAAAAATTTCGGTGAATCCCTAATAAATATATTAGTTTTGTTTTTATAAAAAATAATTATTTCATATATTTTTTTAAAAAATTTACCATATACTGTATTTAACAATATGTTTTTAATATGGTTACATGAAAATAAATTAGTAGGAAAGAGACAACCATGTTATATCATTCATCTGGAAATATGGGAGGTGGAGGGAACTCGAGTAGTTTTATAATGTCTAATCTTGCAGCTTTGAATAATTCGCTTGGGGCGGCAACTCATAGAGCTCATTTGGACACTTTGCAACAACGAATGTTAATGGCTAATGGTTATACCTTTATTTTTATTAGTTTTGTTAATTTAATGTTACCAAGAGTTGAGATATATTTTAAATAATTTTTTATGACCTTTACTAGCTCCTGAGTTGATTAATGATTATCTACCTTTTTTTTCAATAGAATCAATGTTAGACTTTTCCCATTTGAATCAGTACTTTATTTTGGCACCTAAAAATAACGTTACTAAATAATTTTTCTTTGCTGCCATCCTTATTATTTTCATGAGCTATTAGTTGTATTAAATTTTTCATTTTTTTATAAATGGCTTATAAATAGTGCGTAAATGCATCTATTTATCTATTCAATAATATATCATGTCATTACCATCTCTTTAATTGAATTGAAACATTTTTATATTTTAACCTCCAGCTTCGCCTGACTCCCCTCACCCTTCGACTTCAACTACTGCTCCCCTCTCCGCTGATTTACTCTTGCTTCCCATATACGAATGCAAACCCTGTCGGCGATCTTTTGCCTCTAGGGTCAATTTGAAGAGACACGAGGAGCGTATTCACGGTGATCCAAAACCGGTTCATTTGTGCGAGTTTTGTGGGAAGGTAATTTTCTAGAAATAAAAGGGTCGAAGAATAATGAAAATAACGAAATATTCGCCAAATCTTTGAAAAAGTTAAGATGGATATGTAATAGGAATATTCTAACTTTTAATTTTAGGTAATTTAGGCAGGTACCCTTGTAAAGGTACCTAGGTAGAAATCTAAAGTCCTTCGTTCAATTGAAATTTAATATTAAGGTGAAGAAAGAGATATAGAAATTTTTTTTATAAATTTAATTAGTGGCAAGGTTATAGATTTCCATAAAGAATTTTGTGACAACTTTAAAATATGTTACAAAGTTCTATAGTAGTCATTTATTAAAAAAACTAATACGATTATTCGATACGTTAAAACAAATTTAATAATTTGCTATTCGTACCGTTACTAATCAAGCAAATATTATTTCTTAATTGCCCATATTAACTTAGGTATTTGGATATGCTAGAACACTTAAGGATCATATTGGAATAGCCCACCCCACCTCATCGCCTATGGATGAAAACCTGGAACGACCTGATTATTAGTCAATATGTCCTCTACTTTTAATTTAAAATATTGAATATATTAAATATATATATACAACTTGAGAGTAAATTTATTATTTTTATTTCAAATATAAATAAAATAATATTATTAATTTGCGAATATTTATTTCTTATATATAAGTTAGATGAGTCAACTCACAACTTTTTCTCTTATATTACATTCGGCGATGTCCATCCTTTCATGATTTCTTTTAGTAAAAACACGTGGTATCCATAAATCATTGAATTTCTCTTTTAAAATCATTATACATTCTTAAGGTAATTAATTATTCATTTTCTCCTAAGGCCCTTGTATAATGGAAAAATAATAATAAATCCGCATTTTCTGGATTTATACACGTTCTTTGTTCTAAAAATCTTCCATCAATGCTAAAATTTCGTTCAGAAGAAGCACTATTTGCTGGAATTGCCAATATCTTTCTAGCTAATCTTGATAACATTGTTAAAAAATTTCTTTTCGTTTCCACCAACGTAGGATATCCTTTTGAAGTATAAAAGTATAATATCTTCTTCAAGTGAGATCTTTAGATAAAAATGAAACCATTAATAAATAAATGAAAAAGTAATTTAAAAAATTAATTTAATTTCTATAAATTGTGAACTAAACAAAGGTAACCTATAATCTTACTAAATTATACAAATCAAACTTAATGATTGTTATGTTACTAGATACGATGTTCACTAGGGTTGTTAAAAAGCCTGATTTTTAAAAACGGCCCGATTAAGATTTTGGCCAAAATTATATATATAAGCCTCAAGATAGAGGTTTGAGCCTTTGCCATCCTGAACAAAATCTCTAGGCTTACATAATATTATTTTTGCTAAAATCTTAATCGGGCCATTTTAAAAAATAGACCCTAATTCGGTTTTTAACAACATTAGTGCTCACCTCTATAACCTCACCTTTTGTGTTTTAATTTTGGCATGGATGCTTTTATTTCAAACATTGCATTTTATAAGTAAAAATGAATTTTTTTAAATTTAATGCTATGCTAATTTTTTAAGTTCGAAAGGATATTCGATTTTTTTATCATCAAAGATTTTTTGCTCAAAATTTTGGGCGTTCAAATGCGCATTTAAAGATTTTTGTTATATTAAAAATACATTTAACAAAAAAATAGAAGTTATCTTTAATTTAAAAAATTATTCATTAAAAATAAAAGTAATTACAAAATCATTTTTAACTTTTTAAAAAAATAAAAGAAAATAAATCGTTTAAGTTAATAGATACTTAGATGAAAATAAAACAGATTTTAACGCTTGAAAAATAAAAGAAATAACAAAATATCTTAAGGATATATAAAATTTAAAGACAAACGTTTTAACATTCATTATCTACTCTGACGTGAAGGTCGCGAGTTCGAGACTAGTCCTAGTCATAATAAAAATGTCAGCACTTTTAGATATTGGATAATTTCATTTATTAAATTTTTTCAATTTATTATAAGCAAATATGTAAAATGAATCTAATTGCGGCGAATCATTTAATGATTAAAAACACTATATTAAAATAATAAGTTACATTTTTGATCTATTATAATATTTATTTCAAATTGTTACTATAAAAAATAAATAATTAAACTACGTTTTTAATGAATAAGAACATCGCATTTCTTTATATATGTATATTAAATAAAATTGAAGTTATTTTTAAGTTTCTAATTATAAAAGTAATCAAAAATAATTTTTAACGTGGTAATCGTGCTTCGTGATTATAAGCGCATCGCCCATTTTGCTAAAAAAAATATCCAAGCTACGCTTGTACTCTCAAAGAAATTGGGGGTAACCTAAGAAAGGATTTGTTAAATATAAAAATAAAAGAAGTTGAAAGAAAATATTTTTTTTTTATACAAATGTATATTTTTTTAACTCAAATACTTTTGCCTTAAAATTGTTTCTTACTTTAAAATAATTTAGTTTTTGTAAAAATATTTTTTTTAAGGTTATACAAATGTATATTTTTTTTACTCAAATTCATTTGCCTTAAAATTGTTTCTTACTTAAAATAATTTAGTTTTTGTAAAAATGTTTCTTTTACTTTAAAATAATATAATTTTAAATGCTAAATTTTTATTTTTAGTTAAAAAATTAAATAGATTTGTACCGAGATGTCAATTATATTTATTTTTTGTATTTGATTTTCATTAGATGTACCATATATAAATTGATAATAGTCGACGATTTTGTAATTGAAAGAGATTGAATGATTTGAAAATAAATTTTTAAAATATAAAGACAAAAAAATAAAATTGAACTTTGAAATTTAAATTAATATTTTACTTAAAGATCTATAAGAATTTTTACATGCCTTCCATAATTTAATAGGATCACATTCGCAAATTTTGGGCAGGACGCAATTACATGCGGGGGCATAGGGCAGAGCCCCTTGCCTAAACGCCTTCTGGAGAATAAGAAGGTAGAAGCAGGCCCGTTCCAGATAAAATAAAGTTTTGATTTATGGAGGGGGTAGTGGCTATTTTAATTAAGTTAACTTAGTAATATAATATATATTAAAAGTGTAAGTAAATAAGATAGCTCCGAGAAGTTGGCAGAACTACTTGAGGTGCAATTGACAAAAATTATGCCATTATTTAGAGTCTTAATTGCACTTCTATCCGGACATCGGCAGAATGAACCGTTGGTGAGTTATGAGCAAAATAAGGAAAGTGTGAAATTTTGATGCTGGCAGAACGACTTGAGGTGCAATTAACAAAAGTTACGCCATTATTTAGAGTCTTAATTGCACCTAGTTGCACTTCTATCCGGACATCAGCAGAAAGAACCGTTCGTGAGTTATGAGCAAAATAAGAAAGTGTTGGCATTTTGCCAAACCGAAAATAAAAGAGATCCTTTTTTGAAACTTAACAATAATGTAGTATATGATTTACTCTTTAATATTCTCAAACCCGGATATCCGTATGTATAGCCGTAACCGAGCTATACCTATTTAAAAAACGTGAAGTTGGCAGAACGACTTGAGGTGCAATTAAAAAAAATTATGCCATTATTTAGAGCCTTAATTGCACTTCTATCCGGACATCAGCAGAATAAACCGTTCGTGAGTTATGAGCAAAATAAGAAAGTGTTGGCACTTTGCCAAAACCGAAAATAAATTAGATTACCTTTTGAAACTTGGCAATTAATTAGTTTACAATTTGTGCTTTAATATAATAAAAACGGGATATCCGTATCATTAACCGCAAGCGAATAATATTTATTTATCTGAGGAAAATGAAGTAGGCGGAATTATTTATAAAAAGTGAGGTGCAATTAGAGATACTTATGCCAATGTGTAGCCCTTTAATAGAACATTAAGAATCTATAAACGGCTTAGCAGAATTTACGGCTAGTGAGTTATGAGCAAAATAAGAAAGTGTTGGCACTTTGCCAAAACCGAAAATAATTAAGAATAACTTTCGAAACTTGGCAATTATTTAGTATTCAATTTGTGCTTTAATATTCTAAAAACGGGATATTTATTTATTTGAGAAGCGGAAATGAGCGGAACTCTTAGTAAATGTGAGGTGCCATTAGCGATACTTATGCCAGTGTGTAGCCCTATAATTAAACATTAAGAATCTTTAAACGGCATATCAGCAGAATAAACGTCTAGTGAGTTATAAGCAAAATAAGAAAGTGTTGGCACTTTGCCAAAACCGAAAAAAATTAAGAATAACTTTCGAAACTTGGCAATTATTTAGTATTCAATTTGTGCTTTAATATTCTCAAAACGGGATATCCGTATCACTAATAGTAACCGAGTTATATTTATTTATTTGAGAAGCGGAAATGGCAGAACGACTTGAGGTGCAATTGACAAAAATTATGCCATTATTTAGAGTCTTAATTGCACTTCTGTCCGGACATCAGCAGAATGAACCGTTCGTGAGTTATGAGCAAAATAAGGAAAGTGTGAAATTTTGATGCTGGCAGAACGACTTGAGGTGCAATTAACAAAAGTTACGCCATTATTTAGAGTCTTAATTGCACCTAATTGCACTTCTATCCGGACATCAGCAGAAAGAACCGTTCGTGAGTTATGAGCAAAATAAGAAAGTGTTGGCATTTTGCCAAAACCGAAAATAAAAGAGATCCTTTTTTGAAACTTAACAATAATGTAGTATAAGATTTACTTTTTAATATTCTCAAACCCGGATATCCGTATGTATAACCGTAACCGAGCTATACCTATTTAAAAAACGTGAAGTTGGCAGAACGACTTGAGGTGCAATTAAAAAAAATTATGCCATTATTTAGAGCCTTAATTGCACCTAATTGCACTTCTATCCGGACATCAGCAGAATGAACCGTTCGTGAGTTATGAGCAAAATAAGAAAGTGTTGGCACTTTGCCAAAACCGAAAATAAATTAGATTACCTTTTGAAACTTGGCAATTAATTAGTTTACAATTTGTGCTTTAATATTCTAAAAACGGGATATCCGTATCATTAACCGCAAGCGAATAATATTTATTTATCTGAGGAAAATGAAGTTGGCGGAATTATTTATAAAAAGTGAGGTGCAATTAGAGATACTTATGCCAGTGTGTAGCCCTTTAATAGAACATTAAGAATCTATAAACGGCTTATCAGCAGAATTAACGGCTAGTGAGTTATGAGCAAAATAAGAAAGTGTTGGCACTTTGCCAAAACCGAAAATATTAAGAATAACTTTCGAAACTTGGCAATTATTTAGTATTCAATTTGTGCTTTAATATTCTCAAAACGGGATATCCGTATCACTAATAGTAACCGAGTTATATTTATTTAATTGAGAAGCGGAAATAAGCGGAATTCTTTGTAAATGTGAGGTGCAATTAGCGATTCTTATGCCAGTGTGTAGCCCTTTAATTGAACATTAAGAATCTTTAAACGGCATATCAGCAGAATTAACGGCTAGTGAGTTATGAGCAAAATAAGAAAGTGTTGGCACTTTGCCAAAACCGAAAATAAATTAGATTACCTTTTGAAACTTGGCAATTAATTAGTTTACAATTTGTGCTTTAATATTCTAAAAACGGGATATCCGTATCATTAACCGCAAGCGAATAATATTTATTTATCTGAGGAAAATGAAGTTGGCGGAATTAATTATAAAAAGTGAGGTGCAATTAGAGATACTTATTCCAGTGTGTAGCCCTTTAATAGAACATTAAGAATCTATAAACGGCTTATCAGCAGAATTAACGGCTAGTGAGTTATGAGCAAAATAAGAAAGTGTTGGCACTTTGCCAAAACCGAAAATATTAAGAATAACTTTCGAAACTTGGCAATTATTTAGTATTCAATTTGTGCTTTAATACTCTCAAAACGGGATATCCGTATCATTAACCGTAACCGAGTTATATTTATTTATTTGAGAAGCGGAAATAAGCGGAATTCTTTGTAAATGTGAGGTGCAATTAGCGATACTTATGCCAGTGTGTAGCCATTCAATTGAACATTAAGAATCTTTAAACGGCATATCAGCAGAATTAACGGCTAGTGAGTTATGAGCAAATAAGGAAAGTGTTGGCACTTTGCCAAAACCGAAAATAAATTAGATTACCTTTTGAAACTTGGCAATTAATTAGTTTACAATTTGTGCTTTAATATTCTAAAAACGGGATATCCGTATTATTAACCGCAAGCGAATAATATTTATTTATCTGAGGAAAATGAAGTAGGCGGAATTATTTATAAAAAGTGAGGTGCAATTAGAGATACTTATGCCAATGTGTGGCCCTTTAATAGAACATTAAGAATCTATAAACGGCTTATCAGCAGAATTAACGGCTAGTGAGTTATGAGCAAAATAGGAAAGTTTTATAACTTTACCAAAACCGAAATAATTAAGAATAACTTTCGAAACTTGGCAATTATTTAGTATTCAATTTGTGCTTTAATATTCTTAAAACGGGATATCCGTATCACTAATAGTAACCGAGTTATATTTATTTATTTGAGAAGCGGAAATAAGCGGAATTCTTTGTAAATGTGAGGTGCAATTAGCGATTCTTATGCCAGTGTGTAGCTTTTTAATTGAACATTAAGAATCTTTAAACGGCATATCAGCAGAAATAACGGCTAGTGAGTTATGAGCAAAATAAGAAAGTGTTGGCACTTTGCCAAAACCGAAAATAATTAAGAATAACTTTCGAAACTTGGCAACTATTTAGTATTCAATTTGTGCTTTAATACTCTCAAAACGGGATATCCGTATCATTAACCGTAACCGAGTTATATTTATTTATTTGAGAAGCGGAAATGAGCGGAACTCTTAGTAAATGTGAGGTGCAATTAGCGATTCTTATGCCAGTGTGTAGCCCTTTAATAGAACATTAAGAATCTATAAACGGCTTATCAGCAGAATTAACGGCTAGTGAGTTATGAACAAAATAAGAAAGTGTTGGCACTTTGCCAAAACCGAAAAAAATTAAGAATAAATTTCGAAACTTGGCAACTATTTAGTATTCAATTTGTGCTTTAATATTCTCAAAACGGGATATCCGTATCACTAATAGTAACCGAGTTATATTTATTTATTTGAGAAGCGGAAATGAGCGGAACTCTTAATAAATGTGAGGTGCAATTAGCGATTCTTATGCCAGTGTGTAGCCCTTTAATAGAACATTAAGAATCTATAAACGGCTTATCAGCAGAATTAACGGCTAGTGAGTTATGAACAAAATAAGAAAGTGTTGGCACTTTGCCAAAACCGAAAAAAATTAAGAATAAATTTCGAAACTTGGCAACTATTTAGTATTCAAATTGTGATTTAATATTCTCAAAACGGGATATCCGTATCACTAATAGTACCCGAGTTATATTTATTTATTTGAGAAGCGGAAATGAGCGGAACTCTTAGTAAATGTGAGGTGCAATTAGCGATTCTTATGCCAGTGTGTAGCCCTTTAATTGAACATTAAGAATCTTTAAACGGCATATCAGCAGAATAAACGGCTAGTGAGTTATGAGCAAATAATAAAGTGTTGGCACTTTGTCAAAACCGAAAAAAATTAAGAATAACTTTCGAAACTTGGCAATTATTTAGTATTCAATTTGTGCTTTAATTTTCTCAAAACGGGATATCCGTATATCTAATAGTAACCGAGTTAAACCTCAAATTTTGAAATGAATAGTTAAAATTTCTATTATTCATCTGTCCTCCGTTAGAAATAATGTTTAGCAGCCAAAATTAAAATATTAATAGCTAAATAAAAAATGGCGTCACCACTAAGACAAAATCAAGAATAACGACATACATCTTTTGCCATTATTTTGTGATTAATTATTAAATTTTTGACAATCTAGGCAACGACACATATATTTTATTATTTATCTCTGATACCAGTAATATAAAATTTAAATGGGTACATTGGCCTTTATGACTTTTGTACTAGTCGCTTTATTATTTAAATCGCCAAAAATTTCATAGGTAAGATATAATATATATTTACATAATGCGAACAATGTAGATTATATTAATTACAATAATAAAGAATAATTTGTTATAATTGCGGTATATATATTTATTTAGTCAGACATGATGTCGTTTTAATTACAATTTATGTAAATT
Source organism: Gordionus sp. m RMFG-2023 (assembly GCF_954871325.1). NCBI lineage: Eukaryota > Metazoa > Nematomorpha > Gordioida > Chordodea > Parachordodidae > Gordionus > Gordionus sp. m RMFG-2023. The sequence goes on from NC_088775.1 coordinate 23,081,523, forward strand.
TAAGCGTTTAAGTTACGCTATTACTAAATATCACCCAGGCTATCTAAGATTATATATTATTTATATGAATTTGTATGAGATATATAGCGTTTGAATTTCACTAAAGTGTTTTAGGTTTAAGCACATGATTGAATCCCTCGAGCTAGTTAGTTATTAGTGTTAGGCCATCTACATGATACCTAAATTAAATATTGAAAAATATTAATGATTATAAATATTTCAAGTTTTTATACCTTTTCCATATAGTATGAGCGAATAATGCAGTTACACTTAGCCACGTGAGGAATAGATTATGAGTTTCAATAGAAGCATCTTAAATACTTTAGATTAAAATATTTAAAAAATTAACCTTTCACTATATTTGGAAATAAAATCTAAGAACAGATATAGCAGTCGCGTCCTATTGCCGGAAGCACCAAAATTTTTGACATTGAGAAAAAGTTGAATATATATCTCCCTTGTATAACTGGGATCATTACATTTTCATACATTATTTACAATGTGTAGAGCTGAACATATAATCTAGGAACTATACAGAAATTTCCGTCCATACATATTGTTGAAGCGGATGACATCAATTTTAGCGTTACCAAAAATCAATATTCTACTATTTTCAGTTGGGAATATTTGAGATCTTGAGGTTTTTGTATAAATGGGGTTCAAATTATATCATGAATATGGGGCAGGAAGGCCTATATTTTTTTCAGGAGCCTATCAATGATGACCCCCTAATTGATATAAATGGGGGAATTGCTTTGGGATAATTTTCAATATAGAGTTTCTAAACATCTTATTTAAATACTTTTGGGATATATATTCATTCGCGTTTCAATTGGTTTTGAGAAATAGGTTTTTCTATAGACTATTTTGTTTTTAAGAGCTCAAAATAAATAACATTAGGGTTTGTTCATGTATACCTGATGAATTATAAGTGTGATCATATTTACATTTTGCGATTTCCTGAAACAGTAAAAATATCCAACCTTTCATAATGAAATCATTATTCAGAAAAGGAAAAAACATAGGTAATATATTATATTCGCTATATATATATTTATTATAAGCGCGGGGATGTAGCGTATTAATTAGTAATTGCTGTTGGGTCCTTTCGGTTTAAGTACACTTGGGTATTTCATAGGAAATCTGTGGAATTGATTCAAACTTCATCCAATCGCCAGGTTGTTGTTGTAGGTACGGGCAGGCCCGAGATCAGGGAAAAGATCATAACGTTATCTAATATCCCTGAGAAAGCTATCTATAAAGATTATAAATTATTTTAACTATATAATACTTGGTTCTCAGTTATTCAATTCGATGTACAGATATTGTGTAATATCCCTGGTTATTCAATTCGATTTACAGATATTGTGTAATATCCCTGAGAAAGCTATCTATAAAGATTATAAATTATTTTAACTATATAATACTTGGTTCTCAGTTATTCAATTCGATGTACAGATATTGTGTAATATCCCTTAGAAAGCTATCTATAAAGATTATAAATTATTTTAACTATATAATACTTGGTTCTCAGTTATTCAATTCGATGTACAGATATTGTGTAATATCCCTGGTTATTCAATTCGATTTAGGGATATTGTGTAATATCCCTGAGAAAGGTATCTATAAAGATTATAAATTATTTTAACTATATAATACTTGGTTCTCAGTTATTCAATTCGATGTACAGATATTGTGTAATATCCCTGGTTATTCAATTCGATTTACAGATATTGTGTAATATCCCTGAGAAAGCTATCTATAAAGATTATAAATTATTTTAACTATATAATACTTGGTTCTCAGTTATTCAATTCGATGTACAGATATTGTCTAATATCCCTGGTTATTCAATTCGATTTATAGAAAGCTATCTATAAAGATTATAAATTATTTTAACTATATAATACTTGGTTCTTAAATTCTCATTCCGTGTTTAAAATCATCTAGGAAGCTTACGTTTTCATTTTCAGTTTTGTTTTCCATTTATCATAATGTATTTTTTTGTATTTTCTTATTAATTTTTTTCTTTTTTTGTTTATTTCTATATTTTTTTTTTCCTTTTTTTCATATTTTTCTTTTTTTGATTTATCATTTATTTCTATCATTTTTTCTATTTTCATTTGTTTTTTTTATCATTTTTTTTCTTTTTGTGTTTTTTTCTTTTTTGTTTTATTTATTTTTTAATATGTTCTGAGGGCAAATGTGCTAGGTGTAAATGAGAGATCGGCTATAAAAAAATTTAATTGCTTCCAAAAAATTATTTAATTACATTTTAATGGAATAGGAAGTTAGATTTGGTATTGTTGCAGCTTGAAAATTTAAAATAAATTGATTTATTATGAATAATTTATTTACCCTCAGTTGTCAGCAAACAGGCCTTGACCCTATCTGAGGGCGAATCTGCAAGGTGTGATGATGTTTTGGCGATTTTAAATTTGGCGAATTAGTGGTTTTATTTTCGTATTTTTTATAATTTTTTTATCTTTTTTGTTTTATTTTTTTTTGTTTTATTTTTTTTGCTTTTTTATTTTTTTTTTTGCTTTTTTTTTGATTTTTTGCTTTTTTTTTGCTTTTTTTTTTGATTTTTTTTTTGCTTTATTTTTTGCTTTTTTGTAAACAGTGTTCAGTTCAGAGGTGTTAAGGATTAAAAAAATTTATATTATATATAGATAATTTATGTGTGAATTATTGTTTTAAAATGTTGAATAATTATCGTTATAATAGACCGCTTATTGAGATAAAAATGAACTAAGTGCTAAGTCAGATTTAGTTCGAAACTGATGTGTTAAACAAATCAAACCATGAAATATTGAATTCGAAACCAGTAATCTATATTCCTTAGAAGTCATATGAATACGCAGGCAAAACTATCATTAAATGGGATTACAATTATACCAATTATTATATCTAAAATATACACAAACTATATTTACCCATTATAATCAATTTTTCCTATGATAAATTATTTATATATTATTGGTTACAAAAACAGATGATAACTTTAAATAAATATTGCTCATACAAATAGATTTCATATACCTTAGTAAAAATAAATTGACCGTATTATTAAACATCTAGGAATATTTTCATATACATATATATAATAGATTTAAAATAAAAATCAGGGCATGTGCCATAGTGCAAGTATTATGAAAAGCCAGGATAATAACCATACTTCCAAAAAGCTGCATGAAAGGGTACATTTTGGAGGTAAATTACAAAAAATTGAACTGATGATCCCTTAACTTTATTGGAGATTGTCTCTAGACCTCCAGAAAATTTTATTGATCTAAAGTCATATAGTGTATATTTATAAAATATTATGACAACATACTCCTAGGATTTTTATTAGATAAAAATCTCGATGTATCAAATTAATAAATATATTACCCTATTTATATAAAAAGTAATATTTAATTAGAGAATTTTACGTTGCTAAACTTAAGAATGTTAATAGAATCTTTCCTTATTGAATAATGAATTTTGTTATATTAAGATTTGTCCTGACTGAATGCTAATAAATATTTTAAAAATGTAATCTCTGGAGACTTTAATATATTAAATGAACATGATGATGAAAGAATAATTGATTATAAGATATATCTAGCAATCTTCATTGCTGAATAGTAAGTATTAAAAATAAAGCTATATTTAAATGTTCATATGAAAAGAAGAAATATATTTCTATAACCTCGTATTTTATGTAATTTTTTAAAGATCTGTCCTTGATCCAGATAATGCAATCACATTATTATTATGAACAAACTACAGCCATCTAATGCTGGAAGTTATTAAATTAATTTTAAAATTAGATGATTTAAATTCGTAATTGTTGCTTATGCATGACAATTGATAAAATTAACCGTTAGATTAAATATTAGAGATTTTTACTGTCGCAGAGACATCTCGCATCTCTTATATAATTAAGGAGATAGAAAAAATATGTACCACAAGAAATAGAAATATTACAAATTTTTAAATATAGCAATGAAATTTTATTCAGGATAAAGGTGTCGATGAATTTGTATTAATAAAAAATGGGAAGGGTTGGCAGATAATTAATCCATAAAAAACCTAAGTGCATTGCTCTTAAATATTACGTTTAATTAAAGGTACCAAGATTAAATTAATTTGTTTAAAATATAAATCTTACCACAAATCATAGATATAATCATCAATACATGTCCTATTAATAGTTAATAACAAGCAGAAGCAATTGCCTGCTGTAGCAAATCATATAAAATGTTTTTTGATAATTTAGGAAATAATATATTCAAAGATAGAATATTATTTTTCGCAAAATTGTGATTTAATACTAAAATTGTTTGATAAACCTAAGGAGTAATGATTTATTTATATTGTCTTATGAATCAACAATATTATAGAATTATATTATAAACATACTTATACTGTACCGATTTTTTAAATGTAACGACTGGAGAATTTCTTATAAATCATATTCTTACCAATGTGATGTTTATAAAGATTGAATATTTAATTCAAGATGCATAATCTCAGATAACATTGTGTAGATTACTTAAAATGCTGTATCCCATATCCCTAATACATAAGTTATAAATAAAAATAGTAGGTGTGGTGGAAGTTCAAAATTAAATAAATTAACGGGATATCTAGTTGTTTAATTTTTTATATCTCCTGCTTCTTCACAAATAGGTCATTAAATATGTTATTCCAGAAGGTTAAATTTAACATGATAAATATATTAGTAATGAATGCCAACAATGGATGATATGTTATGAATGATTCATATGGTATATAAAATAGCATGACATATAACATCATCTTGGCAATCATTATTTTTATATATAATTAATTTTGAGAGATCATTATATATTTCCCATGTTCCATCTAACCGCTTGGAATAACATATATAATGACCAATCCCTGAAGAAACAGCAGGAGGTATAAATACTATAAGAGCTCTTAAAAAATATAATGTATCTCCTAAATTTATAAATCTAGGGAAATTATTTAATTTAGAACTTTGACAGCCTGTAGTGTCATTTATAACATGTTCATGAAATTGGTACTTATGGACTAAAGATAAAGGGTCCGGCATTTTACAGGATTTACAGTATGTTAAAAGAGGTAAAGCATCTTGGATTGCAATATCCAAACTTTCAAAACCTGTATTATTTATTATATTTAAATTTATTGGTAAACATATTATTTCTAAGAAATTTTCCGGTCGTAAACATTCTTTATTATTACATTTAAAAATATCGGTTACACTATATATATCTTTATAGCATTTTTCTATAATATAATATATTGTTGATTCGCAAGACAATCTATAGATACCATTACTAATCTTAGTTTTATCGAATAATTTTAATAATAAATCACACCTTATCTTATATGTATTAATATTGGCCCCATGCGAAACAAAATATTCTATAAACTCTTTAAATATACTATTTTCTAAATTGTCAAAAAAAGCTTTATATAATTTGCTATCGCAGTAGGCTACTGCTACTGCTTGTGATAAACTATCAATAGGGCATGTATTACTGATTATATATCTATTAGATCCAAGTTTTAAAGGTCTCTTTATTGTGGTAAGATTCCCATTTTTCAACATACTTAATTTAATCTTGGTCCCTTCAATTACATGTAATATTTCAGGGCAATGTGCTCCATAATATTAAGTACGTTTCTTTTTTATAGATGGTTGATCTACTAAACCTTTCCAATTTTCAATTAATTGATATTCATCATCAGACACTTTTCCCTCATTTAAACTACTAAATTTAGAAATTTGTGAATTGTCTGTTTCTTGTGGTATAATAATTTCTACAGTATCCTTTTCCTTAATTATATTAGAGATTCGGGACGCTTCAGCTATAGTAAGCAATCCTCTTATCTCATCAAAATGTTTACAGAAAAATTTATCAATAGTAATAGGTAACATTACGGATTTAAATGTTCTATTTTTCAAATTATTAAAATAACTTTCAACATTTGATGTAGAAGATGTAACTTGTCCATAATTATAATGTGGTTGCATAATACTAGACCATAAAGGATAGGTCTTTAAAAAATTACATAAGTTTATAGTTATTTCTGGGTTATAGAAATAATTTTCATCTTTATATGATATGATACATTTAGATATGGCTTTATTTTTAATACTTTCTATCCAGTAATTTATATTACTAGATACATTTAAGTCAATGGATATTTCCTCCTCGAGTTCATCTAATATATTAATGTCTATATCTTCTATTCCAGAGATTATATTTTTTAGCATTCAGCGTAATGTCAGGACAAGTTTCGATCCCACAAAATTCACTATTACATACAATGAGGATGGATTCTATTAATATTTCCGCCTCTTTAAAGGAAGCGGATTTTATTAGCATTGCAACGGAACGTATATAAAATTCTCTAAATAAACGAGGTTTTTTATATAAACTAGGCCATCTACTTATTAGTTTGATACAATGAGCATAATCTATTCTAATAAATATCCTAGGGGTCAGCAATTTTTGACCTAATATTATATTAAATGAATATTCAATATATGACTTAAGATCAATAAAATTTGCTAGCGATCTGGCAACAGCCCCCAATAAAGCTAATGAATGATCAGTTACAACAATTTTAGGTATTTTAGCACCTCTATGCACCCATACATTCAGCCAGTGTGAAATGTGGTTAATATCATGGGCTTCTGATAACATCTGAACTACAGGTATTTGCCCAGATTTTACTTTCAAATCGATTACTCCTATGTATAGAAAAATATGCCCAGATGTTTGATCATAAGGTCGACTTAATTTTTTTACTAAGGTCCATGTAGCATCTATTTGTAGTATGGATACGTTAGTATCTTGGCAATATTTATTAAAAGTTATCATTTGTTCTGGTAACCAGTAGTGCATAAAAAATTTGTCACAGGATATATTGATTATACTGGGTAAATATGGTTGAGTATATTTTAGATATAATAACTGATTGATTACACTATCCGATTTAATGTTATATTTATTAGAAATGGATTGTTTGCATTTACGTAGGACCTCCAAGGAATATAAAGTTATGGGTTCTAATTCACCATATTTCATTGTTTCATTTGCTTTTTTCACACGCCAGTTTAAAGCTAAATCAGTTTGTAATTCTTTAGCCACTTCTTCCCTTTTTGTCCCACTAAGCGGTCTTTTATAATTACTATCATGCTGTTTTAATTTAAAATTAAATATTTCACATATAAATTTTATATATATATTATTTAAAGTATTTAATTTTTTAATCAATAACACTGCTGAACACTGTTTACAAAAAGCTTTAATTTTTAACAAATATATAGAATTAAACGATACATAATGATTTTTAAAAACCCATAAACAGGGTATTTTTATTTGATTCGAAATATTCCTTTCGAAAATGTGGGTCCATCCCCTTTTTAACCTGCTAGGTTGATCGGGATTTGGATATATGAGATTCCAATCTTCACTTGTCAATGAAATCTCAAATATATCCTTCTTTTTTTCCCCTCATCTTCAATATCACTACCAGTGGAAGATAAACTTGAGAATTTATCCTATGGATAATAAAATAAATTTAAATATCATTATTAAAATATTACGATGTTTTTGTGTTCAGATTAGTGATCTGCATCGGGCCTAATTTTCAAAGCCCGACCCGGCAATTTTTTTAGTTTAGCCGGCGAACCCGAAATTTTTTTAAAAAAATTTACCGACCCGGCTAGGATTTATTTAAATATACATATTAGTTTTTATAATTACTCAAAATAAAAGACATATGTTATATGTCGTTTTGTTTCAATAAATAAAATCAAATATTTTCATTAAATCAATATAAAATTGATAAATTAAGATGTGTTTTAAAAAAATTCCAAGATCCGACCCGACCCGGCTCGAATTATTTTTAAAAATATTAGACCCGGCCCAAACCTGATTATTTTAAATAGAATTAGACCTTGCAGATCTCTAGTTCCGATATTATAATATAGACGTGTCATTTTACAAAAAATATAAATCATCTAGTAAAATATAAAGTGAAAAATATTTTATACCCCTCAGTATTTAAATTTTTTTATGATTTTTAGGTAAATCAAAATGTTTTAACACTCCAAAACTAGATGGTTTTAAAATATGAATAGTTTAAAAAAATAAAATTGACATTATATTAAATAAAAAAAATACTCTTATTTTAGTGAAAATAATTTATGAACCAACTTGCCCCAAACCAGGGGCTTTAAAATAAATGTTATTTTAATTATTTTTACAAACAAAATATTTTTTAATTTTATCGTCAACATGTGTCATTAAATATTTTCATATAAAATTGACTTAAATATACTATCTATATAAAAAAGATTTAACAAAATATAACAGAAGTTAAATAAATTTAAAAATTTTTTAATCATTTTTTCCTAAATACTTGTTTTATGTTATATAAAAATATAAAGAATAATCCCACATAGCCCTGAATTTACTAGCGCTAGTTAATATAATTTATATATTCTAATGAAATATTAAAATATATATAACCAGGAACGATAACCCGAAACCTCCTTAACCCCAATATTCTGTTGAACCCAAACAAGGGTTCGGGCTTAAACTTTTTTAAAAAAAGATATAAACTTTCATTTTATTTATTTTAAATTTATATGTTAAAAATTATAAAATAAACATGCAATGAGATTTTTAACTAAACTCAAACCCAAGAACCCATTTTTTTAGCAGGAGGGTTCACATCCCTGTATATAACTTTAAAATTTTCTGATGTGCGATAAGATGGTCTTAAGTTTCATATAATGTCAATAATATTTTTTTGAGGTTAGGTAAACCCCGGGGCTTGTTGAACAAAATTTTCACTTTTACAAAAAATAAAATTTAAAAATAATGATTCGCCAAACGTATTGGTTCTAGCTCGATATCCGGCCTACTTTTGCAAAATCTATTTAATATATTTTTCACTAAAATTTATAATAACTGAGGGAGGGACATAGTAAGAAATTATTCCAATTTATTAAAAAATACCTAGATTTAGATATTTAAGACGAGAAATTATTAAATATATTATGAATAATAAATTTAATGTTTAAATTTCAGGCATCTTCGTTATATGCAGTGAATTAAAATGAAAGTAAAAAAAGTGAAGTCACAATGACTTTTTCCAAAAGATATAGATATAAATAATGATATATTTACCTCTTTCTGGATATATAAATCATCTAATGAGTTATTTCTATTTTGCTTAGCATAAATGTATAGTGATTTTGGACTCATCAAATTCTCTAGTTCATTGCTAAGGGTCTTCCAAATTTCAGCTGACGAACAATGGAGTCCAATGTATATTTCTTCTTTGTATTTCTGGAATAAGGCTTTTATTAATTTTAATGGCACGGCAGGTTGTTTACCTGGTGCCATTATAACCTAAATAATAAATATAATATATATATTATATTATTACTTGGAAGTCAGCTCCGTGAAGTTGGTAGAACGTTGTTTATATTTTAATTATAAAAAAATTTTAAAATAATTTTAATACTGACTGAATTCACCACATGTGCTTAAAAATCATTATAAAATGGAGGGGGGGGGGTTATTTTAAAATGATTTTGTTGGAAAGATCTAATTATATCATTGAAAGTTTATATTTTAATTATAAAAAATTTTTAAAAGATTTTAATACTGACTGAATTCACCACATGTGGTTAAAAATCATTATAAGATGGAGGGGGGGTATTTTAAAATGATTTTGTTGGAAAGATCTAATTATATCATACGGTAAATTTAAAATAAAATAAACAACAACAAAACTAAGATCACTTCAAAAAGTCTTACATTTTACAGTGTTATAGTTATGATTTAATGAAACATGTTGATTATGTGTTTTGGTATACAGTGAAACGAGTGTTATAAAAAGGGGTAAATAAATATAATAAAATTATATTTTAATTTAATACAAATTGAAAGTAATTAATTAATAAGATTAATAGTTGAAAAGAAATGTGTTGGAAATTTAATTAAAAATAAAAAAATATAGACTATAACACATTATAACTTATAGTAAAAGAACATTTACTAATTTTTTAAATTTTTCATAAATATGTAAAAAAATATTTATTAATTTTTTACATTTCTTAAATAAATTTTTTTTTTTAATGCATCTAAAATTTATATATAAAAAAAACCTCCCTGAAAAAACCCTGGGAAAAAAAATTCAGAATAAAAAAACCCCATAGAAAATAAACCCCCGGAAAAAACTAAATTTTTTTTTCAATTTATATTTTTTCTACCCATTTTTGTTTTAACATTTTAAATCTTTATTTTTCTGATGTTTTCTCAATTTTTTTCTAAAAAAATTTATATGATTCATAATAACTAATTTTTAAGATACGGGAAACGCCATTACTATAAGAGCAAAATAATTCTGGATATTTAAATTATTTCCATTTTTAAAATATAAAAACTGAACCGGTTTAACTTTTTTTTATAAAAGTTCTTTTTACTCCTTCAAAAAATAAATATATAGGTTCGGTTACGGTTCAGATATTTATAAAGGTTCGTTCAATCCGGGTCCCTGATTTTTATAAACCTTATTTTAATTTTATACATAATAATCGGAAAAAACTTGAAAAATAAAATTATTTAATAAATGTTGTAACATTTTGAGAATAATTAAGAATTGGGAGATTAAAACAGTTGTCAAATAAAGAAAGGTTAGAACTAAAATGATACTAAATCTTTATTAAATAATAAGATAAAAACATAATCAAAATAAATTAATATAAATTAAAATTAAAAATTAAAGATTAAAAAAAATTAAGTTCGTAAAATCATAATTTAATCATTTATTCCAAATTATAACATTATCAAATTAATAAAATTATAAAAGTAAAAATAATAAAAAAATTAATAAAAATAAAAATAAAATACAAAAAAGTTAATAATTATAAAAGATCATCGAATGGTAAAATTTGGAGTTTTTATACTCTTTTCAATCTTCTTTATAAATAATATTCATAATTTCATTATTCTAATATAACATTTTTATCACGCGTTATAATAATAAATCCAAAAAAACTCTTAATGCAAATTAAATATCAAGTACATATTACAACAAATGTAAATGCCATTCTTATTTTTCTATAGAAAGGTGCTAATCGGAAGAACGAAATATAAAAATTAACAACCTAATAAGAAAAACTCACTAGCCGTTAATTCTGCTGATATGCCGTTTAAAGATTCTTAATGTTCAATTAAAGGGCTACACACTGGCATAAGAATCGCTAATTGCACCTCACATTTACTAAGAGTTCCGCTCATTTCCGCTTCTCAAATAAATAAATATAACTCGGTTACGGTTAATGATACGGATATCCCGTTTTGAGAATATTAAAGCACAAATTGAATACTAAATAATTGCCAAGTTTCGAAAGTTATTCATAATTTTTTTCGGTTTTGGCAAAGTGCCAACACTTTCTTATTTTGCTCATAACTCACTAGCCGTTTATTCTGCTGATATGCCATTTAAAGATTCTTAATGTTCAATTAAAGGGCTACACACTGTCTTAAGAATCGCTAATTGCACCTCACATTTACTAAGAGTTCCGCTCATTTCCGCTTCTCAAATAAATAAATATAACTCGGTTACGGTTAATGATACGGATATCCCGTTTTGAGAGTATTAAAGCACAAATTGAATACTAAATAGTTGCCAAGTTTCGAAAGTTATTCTTAATTATTTTCGGTTTTGGCAAAGTGCCAACACTTTCTTATTTTGCTCATAACTCACTAGCCGTTAATTCTGCTGATATGCCGTTTAAAGATTCTTAATGTTCAATTAAAGGGCTACACACTGGCATAAGAATCACTAATTGCACCTCACATTTACAAAGAATTCCTCTTATTTCCGCTTCTCAAATAAATAAATATAACTCGGTTACTATTAGTGATACGGATATCCCGTTTTGAGAATATTAAAGCACAAATTGAATACTAAATAATTGCCAAGTTTCGAAAGTTATTCTTAATTTTTTTCGGTTTTGGCAAAGTGCCAACACTTTCTTATTTTGCTCATAACTCACTAGCCGTTTATTCTGCTGATATGCCGTTTAAAGATTCTTAATGTTCAATTAAAGGGCTACACACTGGCATAAGAATCGCTAATTGCACCTCACATTTACTAAGAGTTCCGCTCATTTCCGCTTCTCAAATAAATAAATATCCCGTTTTGAGAATATTAAAGCACAAATTGAATACTAAATAATTGCCAAGTTTCGAAAGTTATTCTTAATTATTTTCGGTTTTGGCAAAGTGCCAACACTTCCTTATTTTGCTCATAACTCACTAGCCGTTAATTCTGCTGATAAGCCGTTTATAGATTCTTAATGTTCTATTAAAGGGCTACACATTGGCATAAGTATCTCTAATTGCACCTCACTTTTTATAAATAATTCCGCCTACTTCATTTTCCTCAGACAAATAAATATTATTCGCTTGCGATTAATGATACGGATATCCCGTTTTTAGAATATTAAAGCACAAATTGTAAACTAATTAATTGCCAAGTTTCAAAAGTTAATCTAATTTATTTTCGGTTTTGGCAAAGTGCCAACACTTTCTTATTTTGCTCATAACTCACGAACGGTTCATTCTGCTGATGTCCGGATAGAAGTGCAATTAGGTGCAATTAAGACTCTAAATAATGGCGTAACTTTTGTTAATTGCACCTCAAGTCGTTCTGCCAGCATCAAAATTTCACACTTTCCTTATTTTGCTCATAACTCACGAACGGTTCATTCTGCTGATGTCCGGATAGAAGTGCAATTAGGTGCAATTAAGACTCTAAATAATGGCATAATTTTTGTCAATTGCACTTCAAGTCGTTCTGCCAACTTCACGGAGCTAAATAAGATGTTTACCTTGTGAGGAATAAAAGTGGGGCCTAAGTTTAGAAAATTTTTTATGGAGTTTTTATTTATAAACTGTTTTATGTTTATGTGTAACTAAAGACGTCTCTTATTGATTTATTCAGTCAATACGATTTGTGTTTACCGTATGTTTTCACATTGTAGGACTGCAACCATGTTAGAGCTTCGCAGCGTCTAAATTAGTTGTGGGGGTAGAAGCAGTTTGCTTTCAAATTTTATTCATTTTAGTTTGATACGCTAATTTTATTGAGGACTTACGAATTAAACTTTTAGATGTAATAGGTCAAAAGATATTCTTGTTAAAATTTATTAATATTGATATATATATATTGATAAAAATCAATCTCTATAGTTGCATAGGATACATCCATAGGGTATAGTTGAATTGCTGGATTTAAGCATATATTTAAAAGCGTCTAACTTAATATTTTAATCCAGAAAAATATTGCCTAAGTCTCGAGATTTCGCTAATAGATATTAAAAAATTTTGTGCCATCTATGAACAAAATTTTTAGGTTTATGTAATATTTTTGATTAAATAAGTTAACCGTTTCAATAATTTAGTTTCAGCACTGGATCCCTAAAAAATATTTATAATTTAGGAAATTGCTATATTAAGCATAAAAAAGTGTTCAATTTAATTAATATCTGGCTATAGAATCTATTTGATCTAATAAAATATTGATGTTATAATCAAAAAATTATTAATTGACACTAAAACCTTCGAGTAATGTTAATTATTCGTTCAAAAGAAACACTGGTTGCTTGAATTGCTAATATTTATCTAGCCTTCATAACTTTGATAAGTCCTTTTCCTGTCGTTCCCATCAAAGTATTTCTGTTTAAGGTTCATCCTCTATTCAAAAGAGATATTAAAATAAAAAGTTAAACCATTGATGATAAATAAAAAACGTAATTTAAATTAAATTAATTGTTTATAAATTGTAAACCTAAATAAAGTAAATAGCCTAAAATCTAGGTAAATTATATAAAAACTCGTTACTTTAAGATTTAAATATTTTGTTAAATCACTATCTTCTCATATGCTTTTTAATTTTGACCTCTATGCTACTTTAATTGAATGAAGAAACGGGTAAAATCAGAGTTTCATCAACATTGATCATATCAAATCCAACATGTTTTAATTTTTTCTGACGAGAAAATCCTCATTTATCGATACTTTGGTATCAAAAATATTGAAATTTCAGGGAACATATTTTTTAAATATTAACTTGGATGATTTTAAATAATAAATGAAAGTTGTAAATCTTTTAACCCACCAGAACCTAAAAATCCATATAATATTTTACATAATCCGCCTACCCACAGGCCCGTTTTTTTAAAAATTTCCCCCCACTAGTCCGTTCACCCACACTATTATAGTTTCGGGGCAAAGCCATTCTTTCCTATGTACTTGATAATGATTTCTACTGTTTTGTTTTTCGTGGTATCAAAAAATTCATATTAAAGGGGGCTCTTTAGTGTATTTCAACCCCTGCACCCCCCCCCCCTTATCTTCTCCCACTAATGACATTATTGCTACTACGCTCTACGTACAATCTAAAACAATGAATATGTAGGTAACTTTATATGTTTTAAAAATTTAAATATACTTTTATTCTATATTTCTTTTTACTATATACATATATGTTATATCTAAAAAAATTTCTAAAATAGACGAAGAATATATTTTAAAGTTTAATAAATTTTAAATTTAAAAATTAAATTTTTCATATTTTCACAAATCGAATTATTAATTGCGATTCCACCATTCCCATGTAATTATAACGTTTTAAAATATAAATACTAATATAATTTAAGGGCATTAAATAAATTGGACTCTAATAAGATTGATTCTAAAAATAACGAAGATAAAAAAAGAATGCAATTGACTAAGGATGATAAAAGTAAAAGAAAACGTGATTCATCTCATTCTTCCACTTCATCCTCAGGGTAATTTATTATTATTTTTTACTTATTAATATCTCTCCATTCCTAGATCTTCAGGCTCAAGCTCATCTGGGACATCTAGTGGCAGTGGCTCATCTTCAAGTTATTTGCATACTATATTATAAACCTAATGAAAAAATATATATAATATATATATATTAATTCAAAAATATAAGCATCAAGGAGTACTCCTTCACCACAACATAAGAGAAAACCTAACACATCACAACAAGACAGGCGTTTGCCAAGGCAAGAGAATTCCAATCGATTGAATAATATACATCACAATGCAAATGATAGAAATTTTTCTGAAAGAAATAGAGGCCATGATAGAGAAGATGATACAAGAAGAAGGGATAGGGAGCTAACACGTAGGTCTGTTGCCCAAGATGCAAGAAGGAGAGACGAAATACATAAAACTGATACTTATAGAAGGAGAGATGAGCCAAGCAATAGACCTCAAGAATTTAGAAAAAGAGAAGATCATAAAATTGAACACAAAAAACCAGAGGATACAAGTAAAGTAGAAGATTCCAGAAAAAAGGAACCTATATCAAAACAAGGAGAAAGCAAAAGGAAAGATGATCAGAAATTTATGGAGGAAATAAATAGAAAAAAACGTTTAGAGTCTGAAAGACTCAATGAATCAAAACTTCAGAATAAAAAGCCAGATATTAAAGAAAATCAGGATATTGCTGTCCCTGTTAAAAAGGAAATAAATAAATCAGATGATAAAGTAAATGTTACCACTGCAACTAAAATGAAAAGACACCACCATTCTAAATCATCAACAAGGTATGATCTTACCTAATAATTTTTCATAACATCTAATATTAGTTTAAGCATTATAATATTTAATTCATGAATAAATCTAAAATTTTTTCATCTAATTTCAAAAAATGTTACCATTTTTGATAATATTCTTTTCTAAATAATCATAAGATTTATTTATTTCTTTAATATATTAAAACTATCAGTATTTAAGATAATATTCTCAATATAGTAATATTTTTTTAATGGATATATCAGTAAATTAATTTTTACTCAGCATTTTTATTGATTTGTCACTATGCATATTTTTCTCTATGATTTAATGATTTTGTACTAGTAAAATAAATTTATTATTTTTTCTGTATTTATGAATACTTATCTAGCTGCCTAATTTTAGAGTCCATAGGCTGCAGTACTTAAAATTTTGATCAGACTGGAAAAAATTTACAATTAAACTAATTTATGTCATTTCTTTATAAAACATCAGTGGAAATTATTTTATTATTAGGACCCTATACTTCATTGGTTTTGCTATGTCATACTGATTTCCAATATTATGTCAGAATTATAGGATTTTATATAAATATATATTAGAAGCCTGAAAACAAAGAATATGATTTACACTTTTAATCTTGTTATCATGTTCAATGCATATTAAAAGCTCATATTTTTAGCACTTATAAATTTTTTAAGATAAATATATTAATCAGAGACCTGAGCCTTAGCTCCTGAAACTTATATTTTAAAACCGAATATTTTAAATAAGAACACCCTCACCTAAGCTTAAAGGTTCTACAAACAATACCACTGTATCTAGCTCTTCAAATATCAATGAATCTACTGTTAAGCCAGTTTCTAGAGTGCCTTTCAAGAAACCAGTTGTCTTGCCATCCAAGATTCATGTGGGAAGATTGACTAGACATGTAACAAGGGATCATCTAAAGGAAATATTTGGAACCTATGGAAGAATCAAAACCATTGATATGCCCATGGACAGAAATCATTTTGTTTATTCTAGGTTGACACATTTTTACATAATATTTATTACATTTTACTTACAAATCAATATTTTTACTTTATTAAAAATTTATATAATTAAATAATAAAAGGCTTTATTTTTTTTGTGGGAATAGAGCTTAACGTAGTTTACTCTAAATATTCAATTGATCACTTTATTTATTAACTGATACAGGTATTTTTACAAAAGATTGCTAAGAGTTTAAATTATTTTATAGAAATTTTGAGACATTTGAAAAATTAAACTTGATCATTAATTTTCTCATCATTTTTTAATAAAATTAGAAAGTTATAAAATGATTAAAATTGGTAGATTTTATTTTCCATATATTAATTTTTTTTGTATTTTATACCAAATTACCAACATTTAATATTATAATTATATTGTCAGTATTTTATTATTACATGTTAAAGTAATAATTTTCAATAAATAGATTTTTTTATTCAGTAATACTTAGACCTGTGCGCGACTAAATATCGGTGGCCGGCGCAATTTTTAAAAAATCTCATCAATGGCCGGCGGCGCGCCGATTTTTAGCCGCCGTCAATAAAATTGGCGCATATATAAATTTTTATAAGATAAATTTTTTTAATTGCTTATTAATTTAAGAAAAAAAACAAATAAATATACACTATTCTACATATATCTCGCATATTTTTTAATATTCATTTAATAGAAAACTTATTATATCCATAATCAATTTCGTAATTTTATAATTATCATGTATAAAAATTATTTTATTAAAATTTTTGGGACATAATGATGATATCCTTAAATTTAACAATCCAGCGGTAGAGAAAACTCTTTCACTAGGTGTGCTAGTCGCCAGAATGCAAATAATTATTTTGGCGAGCCTGGAAAGATTGGGAAGTCCACTCTTCTTTTCTCTTCATAATTTTATAACGTCCATATCTTGTGAATGTCGTTTTCCAAGAAATCTGTGTCATTCTTGTTCTAATTTACCTAACTTAGAATCATAATTTATATTTGTTAAATGTTTATTTGCCAATTTTGTCAAATAACTTGAATTTAATAATTCATCCTCATTAGCTATATTTACTACCTAATTATCATCATTCTCTATAAGTTTAAGTTTTATTATAAATTCTGAAGCTGAGCAATTTTGCTCTATTAAATACTTTGACACAATTGTCAATTTTTAAAATCTTGGATCTAAAAGAGAAGCCAATACCTAGATAATTTTAAATAAAAAATAAAAGAATATACTTATATAATATTACTTGCAGATTACAAACCGGAAATCGTAACGCAAGTTTTTTTTAGCATATTTCCCTTAAGTGAAATAATTTCAGAACTATCACTATCATTTACTATTAAATGTGTTTCAATTTCACTTCTAAAAAGTAACGCCAAGTTTAAAGTAGGCCCTTTTTGTACTGAAAGAAATTCGACAGTTTTAAATTTTGAAAGAAATGCTAATAGTTCTTCTACCAGATCAGATTCATAATTTGAGAAAGTGCTTCACAATTCTTTTCAAAACATTATTAATTAAATTCCTATTTAATCCAGATATGCTTTATAGCATAATTAATATACTATGCCAACGTGTTGGGATATTTAAATTTAAAGTTTTCATATGCGTGGAATTATTGTTATTATTATCATTGGAATTGCCAATTTGAAAACGGGTATCCGGGTATGGATCAATGCTGTCAAGATCTAACATGTCTGATGTTAAATCTATTGTACTTAAGCATTTTCTTTGATATTTCTCTAATTCAAATTCAACCTCTGCAGTTTTATATCTTAGAGCAGTAATAATTTCTCTAATTCTTTTGCCAAAAAATTTCGAGACTATGGATTTTTTATTATCCAGAGTTAAAATACTAAAATTATTAAAGTAGATGCATCCATTTTAAAAATATGTAAAATTATGGTAACTTTTGGAATTTTAGATTTTTGATTGATTGAATTTTATAATGAAGTCAATATAATTAAGATTTTAAAATAGTAAAAAATAAAAATTCATCAAAATCCTGCTGACATTAAAAAAATTACAAGAGTGATGTTGTTCAAATATTAAAATAAAAAGGTAGAAATAAATTTCTATGCCGGCCGTGCGCCGCCTATATGAAAATCGAAGGCGCGCTGGCGTGATTTTTCTAAACGGCGGCGTTTTCGACGTAACCAAAAAAGGTCGGCCAATGGCCGGCTGGTGCACAGGTCTAGTAATACTTTGTAAATTTTTCCAGTATTATAATGATTTGTTAGTGAATATTTTCTCCATTCATGCTTGATATTTTCATGCTCTACTGGTCATTAGATGACTTATAATTTAAAAAATAATTAATTTTGATGTTTTCCCAATATATCAATCAAAAATACAATTCTTGGCCGACCCATTTCTATATTGATGAAAATTTTTATATAATCTAATATTCTTGTAATCTCTATTTGGGCAAAATTTAAACTTCCTAGTTTTTATACTTTTAAAGATATTTACAGTCAACGCATGAATAATTGCCTATTTTTGCTAATGATTGATTAAAAATTACTCGAATAAATTAAAATAAAGAATACACTTTTTATCTTCAGAAAATATAATTAAAAAATTATTTTAGAAATTTCTAAACCTCATATTCCCAGAATAAAATAAATCAATTTTTATGAATTAGATAAACATTACTATTACCATTCTATATGAGTATTAAAAAAGAATGGAGCCAATACGATTTCATGGATAAAATTGATAAAAACCATTAGAAATGGAAAATTTATACTATAGATAGAGAACGTTTAATTTTTTAGGCCTTATAATCTTGATAGCATATTTTACAATACTTCTCTAAGAAGTTCCTATTCAGCAGAAGAACTACTTTTATACTATGTATACTATACTTTTTTATGTATTTATTTTATATTTCTATATTTATTGCAATATATATTTTTATAAAATAAATTATATATGCAACGTCATTTTTTGTATAAATATTGATTAAATTTTTAACTTTACACGATATTTATTCCTGCACATGTATTATAATAAATCTTCAAATAATATTAATTAAATTCTTTATTCATAAATAAAATATAACAAAATATTATGCTAGATGCTGTAATCCCTTTAATATTTCTAACCATCAATATGTAATAAAAATTTAAGAAAATCTAATAATCAAAAACTAAAACTGTTAGCATAGATGCTGATATTATTGAATCAATCAAAACAACAATTAACGAACTCAGCAAATCTCCCATCAAAAAAAGAAGGCTATTGGAAAAATAATATCCAAAATTTGATAAAATAATAAGAGCCATTGAAACAAGCTTAGATATTGAGGAGACAGTATTGAATTCAAAAGATAAGATTATTGGTACATCTTAAAGATAAATTCATACAATTATCGTAAATAAATGGAAAATTGTGTCCTCAATGTCAGATAGCTGGTCTATTTGGGATTCAAAAGAAGTTTCAAGTATTTTGTATGGCAAGAAGAGCAAAAATACTTAGTTTGGAAAAGGATCAGCCACAAATCCGAAACCTGGAAGAATTATTGATTAAAGTATAACACTATAAAATCTTTGAATTACGGCCAAGATATTTCTTATCTTATCTAGCATATTGGTCATGGACCTGCCCAAAATGAGCGAACGTTTAATTACTATAGAGGCTCTATCCTCCATAATAATTATGCCAATTTTTTCCTCAAGGATACCAACAAACCTTGTAACCCAGATATAATTAATAAAGTGTGGAACTCACCCAATCCAATAATAATATTATCATAAGGAATAGTTATGAGTATTTTTGAGAAAGCAAGAACTGAAAAAAAAGAAAAAATAGTGGTACTGTATCATCCAATACAAATTATATTATAAAAATTATTTTTTTTATTGTTGGTCCTTGAGCAAGGATCTTATTTAATAGGAGTATTTTATTTCATTCAGTTAATTTATGATTTGTTCCCAATTATTTAGTTTGAAGATATAAAAATTATATCTGGTTTTTATAATTATTTAGTTAAAAATACCTATCTATTTAACCTATTTGTACCTTAATTCTCATAGTGTAATGGTAAAAAAGACTGGAGAAAAGTGAAAATACAGAAAAGGTTAATAAAGAAATATATATTCTGTTCAAACAAACGACATTTTATATTTCATTAGGTTTTTTAAAATTTGTAAATCTAAAACCAAAAAATTGTATATTAGTGGGTTGTGCCAAAATTTTATAATAAAGATAATTGGTGTAAATTTTCCATTTTTAACAAAAAACCATGAATATCCTCTTAAAGCTTACAAACACTTTTTACCCAAAGTTTTATATATCCACGTAACCATTCCACTTATTTTAGAAATTGTGAGAACTCTTCAGGGCTGGATTACTTTATAAAGCGACTTAAAGAAATATTCTATTATAACTATGTAACTTTATAACTTATAAACAATGATTATTTGTTGATAGGAAAACATTGAAAATAATAGTCAAGCCAGATTATGAATTTTCAAAATTTTTATTGAAAAAATGGAAACTTTTATACCACATTCCTCTCCATCTAGTCAACATCCAACCTTCAAAAATTTTATTAAATCAGTTTAGGAGACGATGAATTTTTAATTGTATGTGATTTTGTAGAGAATTATAGCTCTATTATTCATAATGCAGCACAAAGTTATTACTGGATCAATGCACATGCAACAATTCATCAGTTTGTTATATATAATAAAGATATCACGCTATCGTTTGTTATGATATCGGATTGCTTACAGCATAATACAATTGCATTGCACTTAGTTCTAACTTGCTTTGTAAATTTCATTAATAATAAATTCAACGCGATACCCCCAAATTTTTTTAATTTTCTGATGGGACGGCTCAATGCAAAAACGGAAAAACTTTTCAAATTATGTCATCACGCAAAAGAGTTTGGCATTTCAGCAGAATGATAATGTTCAACTAACATACCCAATGAAGCTGTAATGCAAAACAATTTTACCCTTTTTCGTTATCAGGATTTTAAATTTTATTGGAATAAAAAGTCTAGAAATTTTTAAAAATAATATTTTAATTTTTTACTTATATCTTCTGAAGATAAAAAGTATATTCTTTATTTTAATACTAGATTTCTTATATTTAATAGCATAATTTAATGAATATAGACACTTCGCAAAAAGGCAATTTTTCATGCATTGACCATGAATATCTCAAAAGTATAAACACTAGGAGACTATAATTTTTCCCAAGTATGGATTACAAGAAACTTAGTTTATATAAGAATTTTCAGTGGTCTGCTGAACTGTGATCAGTTTGGCATGGAATGACCTTATATTATTCAAACTAATCTAGTTTTTAATTAAAAAATTGAGTTGAGTATTTTTGTCTAATGTTACTTGAAGACACATGAAAATTCATCATGAAGATCTTAAGTAAGTTTAAGTTGTACATATCAAAAATTATGGGGAAATCTTAGTCTAAGCCTTAATAGTTTTTAAGTATATTTTCTAAAAAAATATTTTATAATTAAATTTGCAATAGTATAGAATAATGGAGTGTAAAGTTTGAAAATTAATTTATAATTTTTTTTAGGGTTCATTTCATGTCTAACTAGCACAATTCGTTGGAAATATCAAATGTCTAAGTGTTAAAATCACTTTTATAAGATTTACTAAGAAACGATTTAATTACAAATTATGAAATATTAAAATAACGTTTAAAAACATTTATATATATTTTTGGCATGGTGATCCATTTTACTACAGGCTTAGCTTACCCATTAATGGTTAACGGTGCATATATACAACACCACCTCCTATATATCATTTTTAAACATAGTAGTTTTTATTTTTAAAAATAATAAAAAAGGTTTTTATATAGTTTAGACATTGTACTAAAGCCCGTCCGGGCCGGGCCTAACTTTGCAAATCTCTAATAATAAGTAAGCCTATCAAACGATCTATATAATATTTTTTCCTGATAGTAATGCTGGAAAATCTTATTATTTATGTTTAAAAGTGAAAAAAAGTTTTAAAAAATAATAATTATAACAAAACACGTTATTTTATAAAGGAGAGCCATCTATTTTTGAAAAAAATATTTATTTTTTGATTTTTTAAATCGTAATAACTAAAAAACCCATGGCTGTCCCAAGTTTAAATTTTTTTTATGAATAGATATAAGGTTAGAGAATAAGAAAATATTAAATTCAAAAAAATTTGGAAAGCGAAACACCTGGAATTTTTATGTATTAAATTTATAACGTAAATAAAAACCGCAACAATATTATTTCAAAAAAATCTTTGATATTTAATAAAAGGCCTTTAATAGAGTTACAAAATGACATATAACTTATATTTTTGAAATCATTATTTTTTAACTTATCTCAGTTTCAAAAAATCGTATTTTTCGAAAAAAGGTCATTTTTAGCACTTTTGACCATTGATATCTCTGGAACTATGAGTACTAGGAAGCTAAAATTTTGGATTCGATGCTTTCAAATGATATTCTCTTAGCATACAAAATTTTATCGAAATTAAAAAGGTCGGGCCGAAAAGTTATCGATTTGGTATGGAATTACCCAGCTATAAACTATTTATAAAGTCGTTCGAGAGCCGTTATTAATGATGTATTTTTAATTATATGTCTTAAAAAATATATAAAAAAATCGCCAGAATTTTTTTTAGGGAAATCTGGAGAAAGCGTAAAGTAATAAATAGCGTGTTTTGGCGTAAATTAAATTAATATATCGGGAGGTCTGACAATCTTACTGAGCTGCTTTTGTAGAATTATTTCCTCATGGCCTAGGTTAATCCAAATTTAGAAATAAGGTTGGACTATTTTGATAATTATGTTTTAAAATGTAAAAATAGTCACCTGATTTAAATATATTTTTATTTTCACGCTCACTAAGAGTTATTTAAAATAATAACAAATTATTAGATATCCAAGTGAGGTAACGTTACACCTTTGAACCCTATTATCTCAGCCAGAATTTCTAACCCTTTTTTTAAAAAAAAAGCTAGCTCCCATTACTAAGTTAAACGGAACATATTTGCTTTTTACAGTATAAATTTTTTGAAATTTGAATCTGACAAGTAGCCTTCCCTCTCGCCTAAAACCTTTTTAGGAATACTAAACAAGTGCTCAATAAAAACACTATAGAGAAGTGGGGTATTGAATTTCATGAAAATATTTTTAAATTCCCGATTATCATTGATTGAATCTTAAAAATTTTTAAATCATTGTAGGGTTTCTTCATTGTAATTGAGGTATTTTTGTGTTAGTAATTTCTTATTAAATTAATTTCTCTATTTCTATCTATGCCTATCCAATTCAATTTGAATGCAGAATGATTTATAAACAGGTGAAATATGCAATAAAGTATTCAAAAATATATCTTTTATTTTTATAAATTTATAAACCTTTTGTTAATGCATGTAAGAGACTCTACTAGAGGAGGCACGACTCTAAATCTGCAAAATAATAAGTCTAGAGAGAATTGGAGTTTAAAAATCTTCACCTTCAAATATAACTTATAATTTATTTATTACCAAGAATAACGGTTATATTAATATTTGTATAAATTTTTTATTTTACATTCCTGAGAATTAGTGCATATAAGTCATTCGCATAAATTATCAAGATCTTAGTGTTTTTCAAAATATTTTATTTAAGAATACCATAGATTCTTTGTATGAATTCCCTCTTATCCCCATTTTATTAATTATATTATTAGCCGTTATTGTGGATATATTTTGTTTATTTCATAAAAACTAACATTTTTGAAATGAGCTTGGATATAATTTTAAATCTTATTCTAAAACTTTCTCTGTATCAACGGTGGCCACTAATTTGATATTGAGGCGGGCACAGAGTGAATGTTGTAGCAGAGCTTTCTGCACTGTTAGTCAGTATATGATCTATATTCACAAGTTCAAATTATATTAACGTTCCACCTCTTTTAGAAGAGATAAATATTTCTTGTAAATTTTATTTCATCCATTTCAATATCTTCTGAATCATCTTCCATGATTTTAACTTTTATAATGGCAAGAGTAAAAAAAGTATAAAAATTTAGGTTGACATTCAATATAATTAAATAGTTTCATAAATTTAAATATATATATATAAATTTTATTGTATTCAACAAATATATCAATTAAAATGATTTTTGAAAAAAAAAATTTATGCTATGAAATTAAAAGGGTACACTCCCCCACTCCATCCCACAAAGGTGCTAGCAGTATAGTTCCAGGTATTTTTAGAAAAATATAGTGGACATAGGTAGTGGTAATAAACAGCTCGATTCAACCTGATTTTAAAAATTACTAACTGGTCAATATTTTTCTTGCATAAATATCGAGTTGGTCTTAGAAAAATTGGCTCAAATCGAACCTTTAACACTAGCCTCGAGCGCCGAGAAACCCTCTTTAACAACACTTATCTCAGCTAAAATACAAGCTACACTAGTTTAAATTTCTCCTTTGTTATAACATCAACTATCAGGATAAAAATGGGAGTCTTGGGAAGGCTAGCTATTTTACAGATGACCCCCCTCCCCCCACCAAATACATTGAAATAAAAATTGATCTTGATTAATATAAAATAATTACATGTGATAATATTTGTGTTAAATTTTTTATGCTTTAGAGGTTTTGCCTACATTGATTATGAATCATCGGAAGAGGCTGCTAAAGCTCAAAAGTTTATGAACGGAGGTATATTTATTTAATTTTAAAATTTATTATGAGCCGCAGGTTATTATTTTTAGAAGGAAATAGACTAATTAGCAGCTTTAAAATATTTAAAACCTTAACCCATAACACTTAACCCCCTTCATTGTGGTTTTGGCTGAGGCGAGCTGGGGGTTATAATTTATTTTTTGTCTGGCCTGTCTTTAAAATCCAATAATATATGTGAAATTAACCAATAATTATGATAGGTTTATGATTTTCTTAAGCAATAATAACACATAATGTAGGAAAAAGAAATTATTCCAGTGATTCGATCCACCATCATTAAAATGGACGAAACTTGGCCTGTTAGTTATGTATATGTCGTAATTTTTAAAGGGATCATGACTATCTAGGATCTTCACGGGATTTAAAGGGATCCCTTTAAAATTTCAATTTTTTAAAGGATAAAGAACTATACGGTATTATCACTGGGGCAGAGATTGACCTCCAGATGAATAAATCTTTTGATTAGCTATCGAATGATACCCTATACTAGACAATCTTATATCATAAGGCCAAAAAAACAAAATTGAAAATTAAAAACGCAACGAAACTCGTGGAAAACGCTTTTAAAATAAGATTCCTCTTTATCACGATTAAAAAGTGATAATCCCGTATTATCATTCCTTAATTATCAACCCTGTGAAGATCCCGGATAGTCATGATCCCTTTAAAAATTACGACATATATGTTAAATTTTAGAGCACTAGCTCAACCAGATTCAAAGATATACATCTTTAAAGTCGTTATCGCACAATGCGTGATTTCATAAAATCTAGTATTTTAAAAAAATACTTAAGATAGAATTACAAATTATAAATTTTATAGCCCTTAAAATTTTACATTGAAAAATCTTCTTCGATATTTCCTAATGTAAAATTTTAAGGTATATAGAATGATATATTGAAATAAAACAAGATTTAATGTAATCACACATTTCGCTATTTTGGACTTTGAAGGCGTATGTGGGTCTTCCGAAAATCTCTTTTTTTGGTTGATTTGACGTTAAATGACCCATTATGAATGAATGATCATTTTAGCAGGTGATTTAATCATTCAAGTTATATGTGCAAAATAAAACATTATTTTAACAAAATTCGTCTTAAGAATAATTTTTCTATTAAGCACACTAGTATCTCTAAATTTTGCACTGCTCAGCTCATTTGCCCAGCCCTAATAAAACAATTTTAGATTTTACCAGCCCTATACAATAGCAAGAATAAAAATTGATTGTAATATTTAAAACATCAAAAAGCTCAAATTAGTTCACATACCTTTTTAGAAGTGCATTCAGGTTTGGGTGATAAAATAAATGGTTCAGGTTCATTTTAAATTCCTATTAGAAATCTTTAAATAATTATAATTTTGGTTGAAACTGTTATTTCTATCTATTAACTCTTATTACAAGTTGTTTACAATATTTAATTTTATTTAGGACAAATTGACGGTCAAGAGGTTATTGTAGCATTTGTTATTCCTATGACCCCCCGCCGATCATCTAAAAGAGAAGAAAAAATGAGAACTGAAAGAGACAAAGAAAAGAAGGAAGATATTAAAGAAAGAAAAGAAGATATTAAGGAAAAAAAGGAGGAGAAGGATATTAAAGAAAATAAAGATAAAAAAGAGGTAACAAAAAAGGATAAGAATAGCACAGTAAACAAAGAAAAAACCACCACTAAATCAGAACACCCTATTGCCGCAATTAGTAATCTTAATTCTCTTAAGGAATTTGCTGAAAATAAAACTAAAACAAGGGCCAGTGGGGATACCACTTCACATCATGGCGAAAATCTTGCTAAGGCCACCATTAGCAAAGAATCTGTGGTGACTGTTAAAAAGCAGATTGATGAGAGTGGCACAAAGAAAGAAATGGTGACTAGCAATCTAGTTAAAAAGTAAAACTTATTATTCTACTTAGCTAAACTCTAAAAAAATTTATAACTATTATTGGTGTTGTATAATTAATGGTGGCCTGTGTTTTAATCTAATTTTAGTCAACTTACAAATCCTCCAACACCAGGCCTACAAATATAAGTCATGTCTTTTGCTTTAAAAAACTATATATCGTTAATTTTTTGTGTATTGTTAATTACTAAAATTGTTTTTTATTTTCTAAATATTATCAAATCTAGACCCACTCACCATTCACTAGCTGTTAGTCATAGGCACCCTCATCCACCCTCTTCTCAAACTCAGGAGTTTGATAAAAAACCACATCTTACATCTACCTCGGTCAAAAAGATTAAGGATGCTACAATTGCGTCAAATATAAAAAATGTAAAGGACGATGCTTCAAAGTCTCGCAAGATACCCGTAAATGATATAAATGAAGCCAACAAAAGAAAGAGGGTTGCCTCAAGTTCTTCCAGCTCAGGGTCTTCTGGTTCGAGCTCTGATACAGAAAGTATAATAATATTAAGTGACATTTAAGATACTACATTCAGAAATCGATCCACATAGATCCATGAAGATTTGCGATTTTTTTTAGATCGAGTCTTTATATAATTTAGAACAAGTTATTCATCCTGACACATAAAATATTTTTGTTCAAGTTTTTCTGGCTTGGCTTATAATTATTTTTTTAAATTGAAAACGGTATATATTTATCTAATTCGAGCTTTATAAAAATGAAAATAATTCCCATCTTACCTTTATCACAAGTTGCTTGGCCAGGCTCCAAAAGTATTTTTCCCAAATCACTCCCAAATTTTATGTTGCATCCTCTATTACAAATCCTGCAATATTTAATATATACTTTTATTACAACAGATAGTTCCTCTACTTCTGGATCAGATAACACTACTTCAGCCTCAGATTCAGAAAAGCCAAATGATAGAAAGAAGAAACAAACTCTAGTGTCTAAAAAGCTAACGATTGATATTAATAAAGGCAGGAAAGATGCTACAGGGGGCGGGAGTGCTGGCAAGAGATGAATAGATGGAGATAGCATCTTTTTATTTTTCGGGGGATCAAATATTTTAAATTATTATTATATATTCAATTTAACGTGTAGTTTTTCTTTAATATAATTTAAATTTTCTAATAAAATTTCAAGATAGAACATTAGATGCCTTCTTACCTTATTAATTGGAATGGACGAACTTTTTGGATCTCTAAAGGTTAATGCTGAAATAAAGATATGTATCTAATATATTTTATATAGGATCTAAACATATTATTTATAAACTTACTATCTGTTTATGTATCGTTATTTAAATTGTTGTTTCTGACGTGCAAGATCTTGGTACTTTTTCAAACAATTTCTAAAGTAAAAAAATATATTATGTTTTATTTTAACACCTAGCCACCCTTACATTTAGTATAATAGACTCAACATGATATTATATTAAAAATAATATAATAAATTAAAGCATTTAAATTATGTTTCTCCAATTCTAATTATAGCAAATTTTAATAGAAACTTGATAATGAAACAACCTAAAAATTAAAATTTTTAACATGGAGTAACATCTAGCTAATCTCATTTTTGATATTAAAATAACATTATAGGTAGCGGACTGGTCAGTCCTGCCATACCATCATCAATAAAATATAGGCCCTAGAAGATAAAATAAATATTTTGACTTGAGATATCCCCAGTTTCATTTAAGAAAAAATTGGCCACCAGCTGGGCCAAACTTTCATTTTTTTTTTCTATTGGGCTTCAGCTGGGCTCAGGCAGACAAATGCATTATTCACGTCTCTAAGAGGGTATTTGTAATTATTTTAAAAAATAAATAAGAATTTATCATAAAATTATCATATTTAATATTTATAATAATGTGCTTCTATCACAAATGATGTTAATAAACAATAAAACATACTGACATGTATAAATGAAAAATATTCTTTATGAATTTCTCGAGGCAATACTCTACAAAAATCTAAGCCTTCTATCTAACTGAGAAATCTGGTGTACAATCGACTTAAATTTAAGCTGCAAAATTGGTGAATGAACTAAAGGGGTGAGTATGAGGATGTATATTGTAATTAGTGGCAAAGTTATATCTTCTGGGGCAGAATTATTAGATATAACGAAATTATCGGTGGCCAACGCCATTTTCAAAAATCTAATCGACGGTCAGCAGCCCACCGACTAAAAGGCGCCGTCAACAGAAGTGGCATAAATCGGCGTTGTTATAAATTTTTATAACATATTTGCCTAAATGCTTAATTTTTTTAAAAATAAAATATACTACAGATATCTCAGCATATTTTTTAATCTTTATTCAAGAGAAAACTCATCAAGCCAAAATCGATTTCGTAATTTTAAAATATCATGTATGAAAATTATTTTATTTAAATTTTCAGGACATAATGATGATCTCCTATAATTCAACGTCAACCAAGCCAAATAATTTTTTTGGTGAAAAAATAGGAAGTTCACTCTTTTTTTCTCCAAAAATTTACAACATCTTGTAAATGTCGTTTTCCAAGAAGAATATGGTATACTTGTTCTAAGTCACCTAACATGGAATCATAATTTGTTGAATGTTTATTTGCCAATTTTGGCAAATAACTTGAATTTAATAATTCATCTTGATCCTCAATAGCTATATTTACAACTTGAATCATTCTCTATATTTTTAAGATGTTTTATTATAAATTACTAAGTTGAGCAATTTTGCTCTAATATATACTTTGACACAATTGTCAATTTTATAAATCTTGGATCTAAAAGATAAGCCAATACCTAGATAATTTGTCAAATAAAAAAATACTTATATATTATTACTTGCAAATCACAAACCGGAAATGTAGCGTAAGTTTTTTTTAGCATATTTAACTTCAGTACAATAATTACCACACTATCATTTACTATTAAATGTGTTTTAATTTTACTTTTATAATGTAATGCCAAATTTAACGTAGGCCCTTTTTGTACTGAAAGAAATTCGACAGTTTCTTTAAATTTTGAAAGAAATACTAATAGTTCTTCTAACAGATCAGATTGATAATTTGAGAAAGATGTTTCACAATTCTTTTCAAAACATTCTTATTGAATCCTGATATGCTTTCTAGCATAATTAATATACTATGCCAGCATGTTTAGACATTTAATTTTAAGGTTTTCATATGCATGGAAATAATGATATTATCATTGGAATTGCCAATTTGAAAACAGATATCTGGGTATGGATTAGTGCTATCATGTCTGATATTAGATCTATTGTACCTAGGAATTTTTTTTGATCTGCCTCGAATTCAAATTCAACCTTTGCAATTTTATATTTTGAGCAGTAATAATTTTAATTTTTTTGATGAGAATTTTAACAAAAGGTACCATTTTAATACCATCTACTGTAACCAGATTGTGTGAACCATGACCCAGACATAAGTGGTGTTCATATTCACCTCGAACACCCTTTCTAACATTAGGTTCAGCATCTATGACCATTTTTTTAAATGTACCTGTGTGTTTTTGAATTAAAGTAAATCATTTCAAAATTATTTATTTAATGAAGTGTAAATGTATTATAGTTTCTTCTTCTATATTGATCTGTACACATATCGAATATAATTAAGCAAAATTTTGGCCCTGAGTTAATTTGTTCTTACACATGTGCTTTCATTGAGTAAACATCATTAAGTGCAGTACGACTTAGTGTTGTCCTTTCTGGCAAATCAGAATTATAATTGATAACTTGATATTTCTAAAATAAGTATTTTTAAATTTATAATAAAAAAATCACTATCACTATATATTTTATTTATATTAGACAACAATCAGGGACAATTTATCAGGAAGAAATAAATTTGTTAAAAATTTATTCTGAGTTGTAAAGCTACCCATCCAATAATATTTAAAATCATGTCTATGTCTAATCATTGTTGGCATGGCTATGAAATTCAAATAGTAAGCCTTTCTCAGCAGCCAATGCTACTTCAATAGAATAAAAAAGACATAGAGGTAGATCTTAAAAGGTTCTTGTTTAATAATCATGGGAGTTTTAATTAATGTATAATATTATAAATAATATATCATTTTTTTTATATATGTGATACCTTCAAAAAATCTTTCATTCCTATATTATCAATTGATTGAAAAGTTAATAAGTCAGCACAACATAATAACACAGTTTCTTGCTAGAAGTTATTTTTAGAGGTTTTACAATTTTTCTGGCATTTTGGTTTGGATATAAAATATTTTTTTAAATCCTACGATTTTGATGAAGTATCTTCTTTAATATTAGATTCAGAAGTCAAGTGTTATTTTAAACAAATTTCCTGCGCTAATTTTGAAAAAAAAGTTTTAATTTTAGATAATATTTTACAAAACATTATTAAAGATTTTAGTATATGAAAAGATAATATTCTAAAAAATATACTATGAAAAGGCTTATTAGAATCATCATCATCTTCAATCGCCTTTTTAAGCAACAATTACCGTAAAATTTATCAGAATCTATGTAAATTGTTTTATTATCTCTTTAAGTGTAAGAAACCAAAAAACTTCTTCACAAATGATTTTCTATTTTTATTATTTACTGTTATAATATTAAATTATTTATAGATTTTTTAAATGTAGATGCATCCATTTTAAAAATATGTAGAAAATAAGAATTTATAACATCCAGATTGACATTAAAGAAATTATCACAGTGACAAATGATTAGAATAAAAAGTTATAAATAAGAAAAAAAATTCTAGGCTCGCAGGCGTGATTTTCATAAATGGTGGCGTTTTCTGCGTAACCAAAAAAGTCAGAGGCCAGCTCACAGGTCTAGATATACATCTAAAAATAATTTTTCAACTTAAACAATAAAATATAAACCATATTAGAGTATACTAGACATAGACATTACTCGTTTAAGAAAATATTAAATTATTTTTAAATTTTACTCCTTTATTTTTCAATTTATACACTTTTTTTATATCATAATTTCTCTTCAACTTGTTCTTTATAAAAAAATTTCTCCTTCCATCTACAACATCCGATCTCCATATCGTACTCCTAATCTCTCTTTCAACATCACGATATTTAATCACCTTTGTTTTAATTTTCTTTTACAAAGTTTTTTTAAATTTTTTATTAATTATAAAATTTTTTATTTTATTATTTTCTTCAATTTTTATTTCATTATTGTTTTTAATAACTATTATTTCTTCAATTGTTATCAAATGATTTATTTCTTCTAATTTATAAGAATTTATTTCTTTTTTAATATTTAATTTACACAATTTAAGTTTTTATTATTATGACATTTATAATTTTCATGCTTTTTATTGTAATATGTACCTTCATAATTTTTATTATCTACTTCTCTATTTTCCTCGATTATATTTACAATTTTATTAAGTATGTTCCCAAAAACTTTTATCCATGTCCTTCCCAGAATTGCAATATTGCCATTTTGGACGCATCTAAATTTTGAGTTTTGTCTTCTTTATTTTAACGATTCCTAGCAGCTCTATTCTTCTCCCATCATAGCCAGTCAGTTTTGTATCCGATTTATTCAAGACTTTGATTTCTATCTTTCTAGCAATATTAATCGGCAATATAGAAAATCGTGACCCGGTATTTATCTGCATCTCTACCGGTATATCGTTAAGGTATATCGTAACTTTGTAAGCATCATTTGCCCTGTCATCATCCATTCTATTTACGTCAAATCTGTTCTTGTATGACTGATTTTTGTTCTGATTATTATTGTATCTAGGTATGTATCTCGATTCGTTCTGATGTCTATAATATCTATAATTATTTTCATTATATTTGTAATTATCATTATTATTATATCTATAGTTATCGTAGTTATAATTATTTTTATTGTTATTTCTATATCTTGGTTCATAATTATTTGTATGTCTCGAATCTTCATAATTATCGTATCTCGGTTTCCACTGATATCTATGTACGTGAGACTTCATCCCTTTATCGTGCTCATCGTATTTCATCATCCTTAAATTTTTTACTAAATAATCATCTAATTAATCAATTAATTTTGTTTTATCAATATTGTCTTATTTTAAATATTTCAACATTAAAATTTTATTAAATTTTATATTTTAATCATCTCTTACGTTTTTTTAGAATAATATTAAAATCATTTTCCATAATCCTCTTTCGTCTAGCTTCACCATGTTTCAGTATAATTTGTAGCGTCTTAATTCTCTGCCACCATGATATTTCTAGGAAGGCAGGTGATCAAAAAAAGTAAAATATTTATTTAATTTAACATTTTAAATTTATATTACTCTTTTTTACAAAAATATATTACACTTTATATAAATTTTCAATAATGAGTTTTTGTAACTATTCACAAAATAAAAATAAGGTTTGTTAAAGTTTTTAAAAGACAATTTGTAAAAGATATTTTGAATATCATATAATATAAAAACCTTTAAAAAATATAAATATAATATGTCATATTCAACAATTTCCATACATTTTTAATAAATATTTTTGATTATCACATGATAAAATAATAGTTTATGGGTTATAAACAGATGGAGCTATATAATAATAAACAATGGGACCAAAGAAGCTATTTTTACATAAAAATACTTTAAAATGAATTCTTTAATATTTTGATCAAAAATTAAAATCAAGTCTGGAGCTGCCTTAATTTTTATACTGGGGAAAATCTCAAACCAAAATATATACCTTAATCTATATTTTCACTTAGGGACACCATACCAATTCTACAGGCTTATAATATGAGTAGCTATTGTAATAGTAAAAATAGTGAAAGTCTTATAGTCTCTTATTTAAATTTATGCTTATTTTAAATAATTATTGATGATGGTTTTTTTCATTAAATATTTTTATTATTGCAAAATCATTATATTTTACATTTTATAATACAGGTATAATGAGAGCATTTTGTCATTCTGAAGATATATATTGAGAGATTGAAAGTTAATAGGGTTTCTAAAAAAATTTAAAGGAATGTCTGTAAGTTTAATTTTCTGATTTGTCTTATTTTATTTAGGCTTTTTTAAAAATAATTATAATATATTTTTTATATGCATATCTTTATTACAATAAAATGTTTATATCAATATTTTTGTATATTTGTGTCCCATGATAATTGATTAATAAAAATTATTGAGTTGCTTCGTTATTACTTCTTCATACGCTTATTTCTATATTAGAATCGTTATGTATAAATAGTAGGTAAACGTTACATTGGGCTAAAAATTGAGCTTATTGTAGAACCTTATCACTTTTTTACTTTTATAAAAAATTATTGAAAATATATTTGTTTAGTATTATTTAGATTTAAAATATGAATAAATCAATTTTTACATTATAGATAAATTATTATATATTTTTTTTTATTATCTATGAGATATTTCTTGAGTCACCATTAGGTTAGATCTTCTTAAATCCTAAATATAAATACTCGGTAATTTATTGAACATGATCTTGAATAGTCATATATACACTTTTGCATTGCTTTGGTTTTTTAAATATTAAATCTAACAAATGAACGGTGTTAGGAAGTTCTATGTTCTAATTCAGGTCGAAATATCAAATTCATCAGTTTAAATAAAATTTTTCCATGCCCCAAATTAAAAAAAATTTTTTGTATTATATTATTTTTAAATATTTGTTTAAAAAACATGTATGGTTTGTAAATTTATAATCATCATTCATTCATATTTTATCACTTCATGTGTGTTTGTTTATGACATTTTATAGGGGCTTAATCACTAGTTCTTATAAAATTGGCCGATTATTTTTGTATGTATTTTTTAGAATTTTGTCTTGATTTTAACTATTATTTATTATTTTTTTAAAAGTAATTTTCATCATTTTTTTTAATATAGACAAATCAATTTTTTATAAATTGAGATTAAATATCAAATAATTTATAATTCTATTTTTACTTAATATTAATGGGAAAAAATATATTTACTATCTTATTACAACTTAAATTTTATTTTATTATTTAAAATTTACCAAATATATCCATAAGAGGGAGTTAAATGCATGGGTTAGCATTTATTTTATATTTTGCTGTAAATACATATGGAAAACCTAAAAATGATAGGTTTCTTTGATATTTAATTTATGAGTAGGTTTAGAATCGTAGAACAATAAAAAACTTGAATCATAATATTTTCAAAATATTTAAGATAATGTTTAACATGTAAATGTACACATATGAACCAAAAATAAAGAATTTTCCATGGATAACTCCAGCAATGCAATATTTAATCATTGGATTTGTTTCAAATCATCGGTCAAATGATATTTTTTGGGATAATGTTTATAGATATATAAAACAAAAAGGAACATTTTTCAATTAAATTTGGTCAATCGAATATTTATTAATTGTTCGGGTTTGAGCTCGCCAATCGATCAAATCATAATATTTTAATTTTTTAGGATAATGCTTGAATGAAAATATACACGTTTGAACCCAAAATAAAGAATTTTCCAAGGATAACGCCAGCAATACAGTATTTAGTCATTGGGTCGGTTTCAAATCGGTTAGCGGTCAAATCACGATATTTTTTATAGATATATAATACAAGTAGTAACATTTTTCAATCATTACTAGCAAATATGGTCAATCGAATATTTAGTAAGTGGTCGGTTTTGAGCTCGGCAATTGGTCAAATTTTAAAGCAAAAATTAAGAGATTTTGATAAAAAAACGGCAGCAATATGTGCCTTAGAAATTTTATCATGTTACAATTCTAAACCTACTAATAAATTAAATATAATATCGATTTTTTTTAATTTTTAGCAAATATATTTATACCCAAACCAAATATATAATGCGCTAACCAATCTTATTTCCTAAGATGATATTTTCATATTTATGTATTTAACGCCCTCTTATGGATATATATTTTTTTAAATCAAAAATAAAATTATAGTTGTAATTAGCTAAAATATATTTTTTTTCCCATTAATATTTAATAAAATAGAATTATAAATTATTTGATATCTAATCTCGATTTTTTTTTGATAAAAAAAAATCAATATTGATTGATTATTAGTAATTGTTTTTTGGCAATGCAGTATTTAGTCATGTCGTAGTAAAATAAAAGGAAGAAACAAATTAGTATAATTAAAAACAAAATTAATAAAACATTTTAAGATTTTAAAGTTTTATTCATAACCATTAACTATAAATACTAATTATTAAATAAAAGTAAAAAAATATGAGAGAAGAATTAAAAAAAAAGTTAATAAAAAAAGAAATTATATGCGAAAAATAAAAAGTGAATAACTTCAATTGTTAATCACTTAAAATATGAAATATCTACAATTATCACGCGTTTTCATCTCATTTAAATAGCTAGAGCGTAATAATTTTAATAAAAATTATTTTTGTTTGAATATTATCATAATTTGAAAAATGCATTTTTTGTAACTAAATAATACAAGTCATACCCATTTAAAACAGTTAATTTTTTGATTGAAGTGACACAACCAAATTTAAAAAAATCTAGAACCAAACCCTTTTTATAAAACTCGGCACATAATAATTAGTTGCTAATATCTTATATCCAATGCAAGCGCATTGTTTTTCCTCTTTTAGAATTGCGTTAAAGACACTTACCTAAAAATATCCTGCCATCACTAACCTATTTCATATGCTCCCTATGCAACAGGTAAAATAAACATTTTTTCAAAAGCTTAGGACAATTTTTATATTGTAACTAAATTCCTCGAGCAGGTAAATGAGAAGAGATAATGGTAGGTAGATACAGGCGTTCAGCCAGCCAGAGTATTCAAGCTTATTCAAAAATACAATAATTTATAAAATATTTTTGAATAAATAATAATGTTATCTCATTTGAATTTTAGACTATGTTAAATTTTATAAATCCTTATTAAATTTTTTAAAGATAGTAGAAAGGGGTGTGACCTACTGAATATTCTTCTATGAAAGGTAATATTAATTAAAATTCTATTTAAGCATTTTAAAGTCAATTTTGATTAAATCTTTTTCATAGAAAGATGTTATAAGGGCAGCAGCATATTTTTTATTATGAAAACCTCGAAATTGTATTTCAGGTGTTTTACGCTAAATTTTTTATTTCAATGATTTAAAAATTTAACTACAAAATATAAATACCTTAACCTCATGCCTTTTATTGCATAGGTGCTATTTAACATTAAGTACTAGGTCTTGTCTATTTACCAATACCATGGTGTAAATGGATAATTTCGGAGTATGATCAAATAAAAAATACAATTGTTGGAATTAGTGCTGGGAAGTAACGCTATTTGTTACCTTCATCTAAAGGCAACGAGTAACGGTAACGCGTTTCTTTTTTGAGTAACGGTAACGCAAAACGTTACTTTATATTTTTCCTTAAAAAATATCAATATAAAGAAAAACATACTTTATTGTATTATAAAATTACTTTTATTTATTTTTTAATTCTTAACATTAATAATTTAAGCCGAGTTTTAATTTATATCAACCACTTCCAACATTTTTTTTTAAAATTATCAGTCGAAATTAATATTCAATCAAAATTCAAAGTAAATATAATGATATTAATTAATTTATAATTTATTTTAAAAGAATATTATGTCCGTACTTACTTCTTCAGATGAAGAAGATTTAACCCTTCTCGCCCAAATTCGAATTATATTTTAGACCAATTAAGAAAATTAATGGTACCAAGTCTACACTTTGTAAATGTAAATTACGTCCCAACGCAAATATTTCAACGTCAATGTCAAGTAGCTCAAACTTAAAAAAACATTTGATGGTAAAGAATGAATTAATATATAATTATTTTCAACATATAAAAACTTAATCATGAAATGATTTTAAAAAAATTTATTTAAATTTCATTATAGATTTTATTATTAAAATACTATATATATAGCTTCTTATTATTTAACCATGTATTCGAGAGCAACATTGCTTATAATTTATATTTTGATTAGCATATTTTCAATAGATTCAAACACATCTATGATGATGAATATATACTATCGGCAATAATTCACCCACTATTTAAATTGGATTGGCCCTAGATAAAATTAGAGGTCAATAAAGGAAGAATGCTGGAACTTATTTCAGTTTGAGAAAAGATATTGATAAAAATAGAACAAGCTTGATTCCTTTATCCAACACACACTATAATATTTTTAGATAAAGATAAATTTCGTTTTGATGAAGAAATGAATGAAGATGATCTTTCAAGCTTTTTTCAAAATAAAGATATTTCCTTAAATATTTTTAATAAATTCCCCGAATTGAAATTTTTGTTTATTAAATATAACACCACTCTCCCATTCTCTGCGCCAATTGAACGTGCGTTTAGCACGGCGAAAGTTGTGTTGAGTACTAAGCGTTCATGTTTATCTGATCAAAATTTTGAAAATCAATTGTTAAAAATAAGTAAAAAATTGTTACATAAAGTTGTTATCTTAGGGTATATTATTTTTTTATAATTTTATTCATATTATAATTATCATAGTTGTTAATCGCTACTTTTAAAAGTAGCGCGCTATCGCTATTTGTCAAAAAAATTAGCGCGCTATTAGCTACTATTTTTAAAAAGTAACTTTTTATAAAAAAAATTTAAAAACAATTTTTTTTTATTTTGCATATAATGTAATTGTATAGTAAATAATATATAAAAATCAACATTTATAAATATTAAAATATAGTTAATTTTGATTATAAAAAAATTTATGTAATAAATTTTAAATATTTATGGTAATTTGTTGAATTTTATTAATAAAATCATTTCAATATTATCATCCCCAAGTCTAGAGCGACGATCAGAAAGTATCAGTTTTGCTTTACTAAATAATCTCTCGACACTAGCACTTGAGGGCAAGGCAGTATTTAATCTTATATACATTTTTTTAACATAAGAAAGATTATCAATAATACTCATTTCAGTATTTTTTGACTTAAAAAAGGAATCGAGTGGATTTTCCATTATACGCTCTTCTATTTCAAAAAAATTATTGTCGGATGTCTTAGATGTTGTAATAGGGCCATCTTTGTTTGGGTTCAGACTATTGAGCCTAGCCATGAGCCTATCACGTTGATTTATAGCATCATGGGAATTGTTGTATGGCCAGTTAAGTTTAAACTTTGGATGAATCATTGCTGCCAAGACATTATCAATCATCACTGTAAAGGTTGGGAATCTAAAAGTTGCAAAAATAGAGTATTTAAAATATATCTTAATCATAACATTTTATAAATATTTTAGCTCTTAAAACATAAATTATTCAGTCAAAATCAAAACAATATAAATTTTATTTACCTTCTCTCAATGCCTTTTAACAGGGAGTCTACTAGTACTAGAGACTGGCATAAGATTAGATTATTATATCTCTTTAGTTTGGTGGTTAGGATACTTAATGTGGGAACATAATAGTGCGCACAAATTGAGCAGTAGCGTTTTGCCGTACCTTTTTAATTAAAATAACATAACGCTTGCTGTGTTTAAATTGAAGCGGCGGTTTTAAATTATTTTTATTTTGTAAAAAAAAATGGAGTTAATAACTTTGGATAATGAAAAGTTAATGGCGTTATATATATTATTACAACAAAAAAATAAGAGGAAGTTCAGGGAAAAACTTAAGAAATATTTATTAAAAGAAATTTATTCTCTGAGTATGTTACACTGAAAGGTGATTTAACAACATCTCAGTTCTTTAATTATATATGATTAATGATGATATCAATCCCAAAATAACTAATTTCAATAAAGTGGATGCAGAGGACAGGCTATTTTTGACATTAAGGTAATGAAAATATTTTAATTATTATAATAATTAGTAATGAAGGAATAGCTGGAGATGTTGATGATACAAGTATATTAAATATTTTAGTAACTTATATTTTCTTGATATATAAAAGATACAATGCCCAACCTGACCACAAGACCATTCCCAATAAGCAGAGAAAATAACTCATCAACATTACAATCTAGAGATTTAAGACATAAATTTAAAAATTATTTAAATTTATAATTATTTTGTATTGTTTATTTTATCAAATAATATAATGATTATAGTTAGTATTGTTAAAAAGTCGAGTTCTTGCGACTCGAGTCGTAGTCGTAAAAACGGCTCCGACTCATGTAGTCGGCGGGTCTGCTTAATTTTTTTGTTTTTTTATAAAATCTGGTAAATTAAATTTTGGGAAAATGATTAATGTGAACAAAATTATAATAAGAATATGTTGTTTTAGTTTTTCGTATTTTTTTGGCATAAATGGGTTAAAATAAATATTGCTAAGGCTAACATGTTTAAATAAAATTTTATTGAAGATTTACCATAGATAAATGACAATTGAATCGTTGTTTTTAAAGTTTTTCGAATTTTTTTGACGTAAATGGGCTAAAATAAGCATTGCTAACATGTTTAAATAAAATTTTAGTGAAGATGTACCATAGATAAGTGACACTTGTCATAATCGTTGTTTTTAAAGTTTTTTCGAATTTTTTTGAGGTAAATGGGCTAAAATAAGCATTGCTAACATGTTTAAATAAAATTTTAGTGAAGATGTACCATAGATAAGTGACAATTGTCATAATCGTTGTTTTTAAAGTTTTTCGAATTTTTTTGAGGTAAATGGGCTAAAATAAGCATTGCTAACATGTTTAAATAAAATTTTAGTGAAAATGTACCACAGATAAGTGACAATTGTCATAATCGTTGTTTTTAAAGTTTTTCGAATTTTTTTGACGTAAATGGGCTAAAATAAGCATTGCTAACATGTTTAAATAAAATTTTAGTGAAGATGTACCACAGATAAGTGACAATTGTCATAATCATTGTTTTTAAAGTTTTTCTTTTTTTGAGGTAAATGGGCTAAAATAAGCATTGCTAACATGTTTTAATAAAATTTTAGTGAAGATGTACCATAGATAAATGACAATTGTCATAATCATTGTTTTTAAAGTTTTTCGATTTTTTTTGACGTAAATGGGTTAAAATAAGCATTGCTAACATGTTTAAATAAAATTTTAGAGAAGATGTACCATAGATAAGTGACAATTGTCATAATCGTTGTTTTTAAAGTTTTTCGAATTTTTTTGAGGCAAATGGGCTAAAATAATCATTGTTAACATGTTTAAATAAAATTTTAGTGAAGATGTATCATAGATAAGTGACAATTGTCATAATCGTTGTTTTTAAAGTTGTTCGAATTTTTTTGAGGTAAATGGGCTAAAATAAGCATTGCTAACATGTTTAAATAAAATTTTAGTGAAGATGTACCACAGATAAGTGACAATTGTCATACTCGTTGTTTTTAAAGTTTTTCGAATTTTTTTGAGGTAAATAAGCTAAAGTAAGCATTGCTAACATGCTTAAATAAAATTTTAGAGAAGATGTACCTTAGATAAGTGACAAATGTCATAATCGTTGTTTTTAAAGTTTTTCGATTTTTTATGACGTAAATGGGCTAAAATAAGCATTGCTAACATGTTTAAATAAAATTTTAGTGTAGATGCACCCTAGATACAGGGTTTCCCATAAATAAGAAAATCATAATAGTTTTTTAATTTTTTGTCAATTTTTCTAAAACTTTTATTTATTTTTTTAATTTATTTCTAAATTTTTGCGATTTCTTTTTCGAAATCTAAATTATTATAATTATCAAAATAAAATATATCATATTGATAAATTTTAGCAAAATTATGTAAGAAAAACTCATCTTCAATTAAATATACATATAGTTTACCTCTATCCCTGTAATATCTTGTTGGGACTGTGATGATTATACAACTGAATATAAATAACTCGAATTAAAATCCATGGAAATATACTTAAAAAAAATTAATTTTATTTAGCCTGTCTTGCCTATTATATAATAAAAATTTTCTAATGCGTTTTAAAAATAAGAATTTAAAAATGATTATATTTTATTAATTTAAATATCGTTTGGTATTACAGTTAAGGTAAACCAAACGATTAATTTATAATTTAGCAAATGTTATAGTCTGCCAAAAACATTAAATATAATTTCAACAAATAATTATCAAAAATGAGAAGAAAAAATAGATAAATGCTAAAAAAATAAAGATTAAAAATGACCAGATTGAAAAGGTTAAAATGTATGCAAAAGATTAAAATGTATGCAAAAGATTAAAATGTATGCCAAAGATTAAAATGTATAAATCACAAAAAGAATATTATATCTGTATGTATGATGAAAAAAAATGTAAATTGTTAAAAAAATGGAACTAGATTTATAAATTGAAGAAAAATAAATTGAGAGAAGATATAGTATGAAAAATAAAAGTAAAGAAAATCGCAAAAGGTTAGAAATAAATTGAGAAAAGATACAATAAGAAAAAAAACGTTAAGAAATCGCAAAAATTTAGAAATAAATTAAAAGGAATAACTAAAATAAATAAAAGTTAAATAAAAATTGACAAAAATTAAAAAAATATTATGATTTTCTTAGTACATCTTCACTAAAATTTTATTTATACATGTTAACAATCCTTATTTTAGCCCATTTACGTCAAAAAAATTCGAAAAACTTTAAAAACAACGATTAAGACAATTGTCACTTGTCTGTGGTACATCTTCCCTAAAATTTTATTTAAACATGTTAGCAATGCTTATTTTAGCCCATTTACGTCAAAAAAATTCGAAAAACTTTAAAAACAACGATTATGACAATTGTCACTTATCTGTGGTACATCTTCACTAAAATCTTATTTAAACATGTTAGCAATGCTTATTTTAGCCCATTTACGTCAAAAAAATTTTAAAAACAACGATTATGACAATTGTCACTTATCTGTGGTACATCTTCACTAAAATTTTATTTAAACATGTTAGCAATGCTTATTTTAGCCCATTTACGTCAAAAAAATGCAAAAAATTTAAAAACAACGATTATGACAATTGTCACTTGTCTGTGGTACATCTTCACTAAAATTTTATTTAAACATGTTAGCAATGCTTATTTTAGCCCATTTACGTCAAAAAAATTCGAAAAACTTTAAAAACAACGATTATGACAATTGTCACTTATCTATGGTACATCTTCACTAAAATTTTATTTAAACATGTTAGCAATGCTTATATTAGCCCATTTACGTCAAAAAAATTCGAAAAACTTTAAAAACAACGATTATGACAATTGTCACTTATTTGTGGTACATCTTCACTAAAATTTTATTTAAACATGTTAGCAATGCTTATTTTAGCCCATTTACGTCAAAAAAAATTCGAAAAACTTTAAAA
Source organism: Gordionus sp. m RMFG-2023 (assembly GCF_954871325.1). NCBI lineage: Eukaryota > Metazoa > Nematomorpha > Gordioida > Chordodea > Parachordodidae > Gordionus > Gordionus sp. m RMFG-2023. The sequence continues at coordinate 23,125,043 of NC_088775.1, forward strand.
ACAACGATTATGACAATTGTCACTTATCTGTGGTACATCTTCACTAAAATTTTATTTAAACATGTTAGCAATGCTTATTTTAGCCCATTTACGTCAAAAAAAATCGAAAAACTTTAAAAACAACGATTATGACAATTGACACTTATCTGTGGTACATCTTCACTAAAATTTTATTTAAACATGTTAGCAATGCTTATTTTAGCCTATTTACGTCAAAAAAATTTAAAAAACTTTAAAAATAACTATTGACAATTGTCATTTATCTAGGGTACATCTACATTAAATTTTACCTGTTAAAGAAACATATTTTTGCCATTAGCGTCACAAAAAAATCTTATATGTTCAAAAATACCTACCTATTATGATAATTATTATTTTTCCAGGGAACATCTTCATTGAATTTATAATATAATATCTTTACAATATAAATTATATTATAACCCTTTTGTGTCTAAAAATTTCAAAAATCTTAAAAAATAAGCATCTGACAATTGTCGCTTTAAAAAAAAGTTTGACATAAATATTAATAAAAAAATAATTTAGAAAAACCACCTCTTTTAATATACTTAAAATATAGATATATTTAGAAAAAAAATTATTTAGAAAAAGAAAAACCAGCTCTTTTATATATTCTTAAAATATAGATATATTTATAAAAAAATTATTTAGAAAAACCACCTCTTATAATAAAATAAACTTAAAATATAGATATATTTATAAAAATAATATAAAAAAACTATAGAAGATTTGACCTAAAAGATTATTTATTTATGATAAAATTAATAAAAGTATTTCTTAAAAAAGATTTAAAAATTTATAAAAAAATCAACAAAATATGTTTCAAAATATTTTTGTATTTCAAAAATTATTTTTTGCTTAAAATTTTTAGCTCGAAAATATGAATTTTTTTTTATTTAAAAAAAATCAAATAAATCCATTTCTATTATAAGATCAAAACATATTTGAAATAAAATTTTAAAAAATTTTGTTTGATAATAATAAAATATTAACATTAAATATAAATAAAATAAATTATTTCACTAAAAATAAATAAATAAAATTCTACATTATTATTTAAAATATCTCAATAACATAAAAATAAATTTTGGCTCTAAATTTAAATTAAACTCAAGCTAACCTCTGAGTCGACTAAGTGAGCCGACTAAGCGAGCCGACTAAGGGTGAATTCACAGTAGAAAGCGACAGCGACACGACAAAATACAAATATATGTAATTACCAATGACTATTCATAGTGAGCTTTTGCGACGCGACACGACAATCCCGCCACATTTGTCGCATTAAACTTAAAAATCAAGTTACAAATCATCTTGTTTTTTTCCATACGACATTAACTACAATATGGCCGAAATACAAAATTTGCAAGTAAATTTTTGATTATTCTTTTTTGAGGGAACATAAAAAGTTGAAATGTTTAAAAAGTGGGTCAGGGGCTGATCACAGTCCCACCTGGAAATTTTAAACTTTTTTGATTCTCACTATAGAATCTGGGAAACAATACATCAACCTGAAAAAAATAAAACCTCTTATACCTAATATTGGTGAAGCAAACATTGCTAGAGCAATGTTTGAACAGATGAGTGGAAATTTCCAATATGAAGATGGTAAATATACTAATTTTTGTTAAAATTTTTATTATTATATAGCTGTTGAAATTGAATGTGTAGAGACTAGTCAGAGTCAATCTACAGATGTTAGGAATGATGGTGATTATATTTTATATAAATAATAATATTATATATTTAGCATCACCATCAACTAGTGAATCTTATGTACCTGGCAAAAAGTTAATTAAAAAGAGAGATATTGATCAAGGTAATTTGCATTTGTAAATATATTATTATTTTAAACTAGATTTATTTGTTCAAGTTCTTGAAATTGAAAGAATAAAAGAAAGCAGAAAATCAACAAATTTTTGGATCAATGTGATGCTTGAGCAGACCCTGGCAAAAAGATCAGAAAGGGGAAAGAAGAAGCTTATTAAAATTATTTTTGATATTCTCTTCAACTTTGACACTGATGAAGAAGAATGAAAAATATTATATATTGTTATTATTTCATTGGAGGCTTTTATATTATTTTAATTATATTTATGACATATATAATAAATAAACTTTCTTTATTTCTCTAAAAATATTCAGAAAAGGCATCTCTAATATCTTTAGAAACTTTTGAGGTTTTTTTTTATAGATTGAGGATTACATAAATAATTATTTTGTTTATGATCTTGTATATCCTTAGGGTATAGATTTATGTTTTATATTATTTTAATCATATTAAGACACATATAATAAATAAAACTTTCTTTTTATTATATCATTACAAATCAATATAAAAAAATAGAATAATATTTATAAAATATAAGCTATAATTGCCAAGGTAATTTATTTCTATAAAAATATTCTGAAAATGCATCTCTAATATCTTTAGAAACTTTTGAGGGGTTTTTTATGGATTGAGGATTCCAGAAATAATTATTTTGTTTATGATCTTGAGTATCCTTAGGGCGAAGATATATAAAGTTGTTATTGAAACCATATTTTTATAAAATTAAAAAAATGCTTGTCGCTACTACTATGAATGCTATGTCGCTTACGACAAATCAGCTGCTCTGTCGCCTAATGTCGTGTGGTGATTGTCGTGTCGCTGTCGCTCTCTACTGTGAATTCACCCTAATGCGGCTCATTTAGTCGACTCGAGTCTGAGCCGTTTTATAGACTAGAAACTAGGCTCTAGTCGTAGCTAAGTCGACTCGGCTTAGCCGTTTAACAACACTAATTATAGTATATGACTGATTAAATATATATTTATAATAAAATGTTTAAATTTTGAAATCTTTATTCTGAAAACCTCATAATTTAAAATCTAAGAATATATTTCACAAAAAATATATTAAAAAACTGACTAATTAATGAATTATTTATTAAAGATATTATAATATCTATATCATTAGAAGCCTTTAAGTATTAAGATCATTCTCAATAAGCAGACAATTTCTTCAACAATTGAAAAAGAGATTTAAGAAATATTTAAACTCTTGATTATTTTTTATATTTAATTGTTATATTTATTGTTAATTTTTTCAAAAATGTAATTGAATATTGTATACTACTCAATAAATAAATATATATAATTTTGAAATCTTTATTCTGAAAATAAAAACATATATATATACACAAATAATTCACTAAATTAAATCAAAATACATATAATTTCAAAACATATATATGGAACTAATTTATTCTATAATACTAGTTAAAATATCTAAAGCAGTTTCATTATTATTTTGTATTGGTTGATTTGTTTGTGGTTCATTCATTGATAATTTACAAAAGTATTTGTATACATTGGATTTAAATAATAATTGAGTAGTATAGTTGAATTTGTTAAGACCTTCCTCCATAGATAATAGGAACAATCTATATAAAATATAAAATTTTTAAGATAATTATAAATTTTACTTATTTGAAGATGGAGGAGCTTTTATTAAGTCTAATAATTCGTCCTCTAACTTTTTACTAGAAGATTTAGCCACACTTCTGATACTCTCACCAGTATCAAAATTGCTAGTTGTAGATCTGTCTATAATTGTAGGCTCCATGAATTTTATATATTCATTCCATTTGTAGTTCATCTTGGTTCCATCAGCTCCTTACCTTCTGCCCAGCTTAATTCTATTAAGCTGGTCACGAAAGTTCTTGAGCTTTCTCCTCAGACAAAGGGCTGAGGTATCAGACTCAAAGAATTCATCTGCTAGCCTTAAATAAATGAAAATGTAAGCATACTTATTTATATTAATACCTGGATCCTATCCCTCTCAGGTGTTCCATGACAAGCATGGTTTTTTTGTGATCTTTATGGCCTTGGAAGCATATCATTTCATCTGAGAAACTTTTTTGTTATCGCATCATCCCAAGGCCTATATATAAAATATTAGTTTACATTTATAAGTATATTAGTTTACATGTAAAAATATATATAAAAAATGTTAGTTTACTTACATATAAGTAATGGTCTCCATTTTTTGAAAATTATTTTTAAAAAAAGCGCTCAGAAAAAGCAAACCAAATTACGTTTTTTTATAATGGGTGCAATTGGTAAACGGCAAAGCGTTCAATTTAAACGAATGCATTTGAAATGCATTATTGGCGTTTGCAACGCAGCGTTTGAAACGCTCAATTTGTGTGCACTATTACTCGCCCAAAAGGGAGTATTGCTACAGCGAGAGCTAATAGAATTGATAATTGGCAGTTTCCAACTGAAAAAGAATTATAAAAGATGGAGCGTGGATATTTTATCGAGAAGTAGGCAACAGTAAATGGTGTATAATTATATGCTACTAAATGGCATGATAATAGATCTGTAATTATTCTAAGTACGTATATAGGTAGTTACCCTTTTGGAGATTGTGAACGGTTTGATAGAAAGGAAAGACGGAAAATTAAAATTCCATGTTCAGCAGCTATAAAAGTTTACAATACAATATGGGAGGTGTAGATTTAATGGATTCATTGATTGCTTTATATCGAATTCACATAAGATCATGTAAATGGTATCACCGTATAGTATTCCATATATTTGATGCTCATAAATCTTAATGTATAGGCGAGATTTTGTAGCTTTAAAGTTACTGGTAAAAGAACAGCATTATTAAAAATTTCAATAGCAGGTAATATGTAAATATAACAAAAATATGAACGCTAGCGTAAAAAAATGAATATCAATTTACACCAAATATAAAGAAAAATAAATTGGTTACGAAAGTGATTTGTGTCAAATATGGCGTATCATTATGTTTTACTACAAAAACTATTATTTTAATATTTCATGAAAATTAATATAAATTTGTTTTATTACATTATTTATCAAATAATAAAATTATATGTCTTTATTTTGTAATAGGTTTAAAATTAAAAAAATATGATGCTTTTTACACGCATTGTATGTTTAAATACACACACTGAATTTTTTTTACGGTTAAAATTTTTTTATTTTTATAAATTATTTTAGCTTAGGGCCCTTTTAAGAGAAATAATTTTTTTAAAAAATTATATCATTTATTGATATAACGCAAAATGGAGGGTTAATTCCGCTGGTGTCTGGTTTAAAGATCAATTAAAACTTTAATATTGGCATAGGTTTTGTTGATCCTCAAATCGTTTCTCCAACTTCACAGACACAACACTATCCTGGAATAAACCCTCTGGAATATATATGCAGATGATATTGTGTTACTTGTTGAAACAAAGGATTAATTGTTAGAATGCCTATCAAGAAGATGAATATCCTAAAAAAGCATGAACTAAAAGTCATTAAAGAAAAAACCTATCAGTCTAAACCGGATAATTTCATGGCGATGAGACTGAAATTTATTTTTTGACATCAGATTTTTCGTAATTTGGATTAAATTTTTATTATTTACTATATATAAGTCAATTTTGTGTTATTAGTAATATTTTATCTATGAATATGTGATCAAATTTGATTATAATTATAGGACTGGTCCAGATTATAGTTTTTGGGAATGGCTGCACCATTCCTTAGTGATCAGCAAGCCCCCCCCATGGGGTCAATTTACTTTGATCTTAGGTGAGCCTAATTTTTGAAAAATTTGAACCGGGCTTTTTCAGTCTAGGTTTATTGATATTTAGCCCCAATAAAGATCTCTAATTTGCGTGGTGAGGTATATTTGTATTCCTAAATTGTGAAAAGGGGATTCTGCAGGATTTATTAAGACAGTCTCCAACTAAAGGGAAGAATTCGGATGATAATGAAACGTGTGAATATGTGGTGAGATAAATCATCTGTGCTAGAATCATTGGAAGTACCAGAAAGTTAGAATCTGGGGTGATAATAGAAAAGTTGAGACACAAATTGAGTAGGTTAGATTTGCTGACGAGAGAATGGGAATGAGACATAGGGACCAGTTACAAAAGGTGGTGGGACAAGAGATCGAGGGTGCGAAACGTTGAAGTAATACATAATATATATTTAGAAGGGATGAAGGAATGTTAACTATTGTATCTGTCAATTTCTAATTGACGTTTATTGAATATAATTATACAGATCACCTTATATTCTGACAGTAGGGTAAATTACTGCCAAACAGTGAATGCAAATTCACTGCACTGGAGACGCCCTCTATGGGGTGGAGGAGTGTCCACTTAATTGTGGGATGTCTCCCCAGTGTATGAAATGATATGGTAAGAATAAAATAATCTCAAGATACTGAAATTAATAAATTATTTCAAATTTGGATATTAATATGTATACAAATAAATATATATAAGTTAAACAAGAGTTTGATGAAATATTGGGATTATATATGACGGATAAATATTAATAAAAAGAATATGACATAAACAAAAAATTGCAAGGCTGAGCTGGGCAATTTGCTAGTCTGAAGAATTAAGAATAAACTCATAAAAAGACGAAACAAACGACTCCTCATATCGACTGAAAGCCATATTTTTTACCTTTTATTATGGGGAGGTTGAGGTAACAATCTTCAGAATAAAACATTCTTAGACAATAACCAAAGACTGGCTATTAATAGGTTAGACTCAAGATCTGCACAATCTATATTAACGGGGTAAAGGAGACCTTCAACCTTAAGCAGACAAAAATGGGGAAACTTACGGAACTAAGGAGCCAGCGTTACTAACATGTTAGTGATTGAGTTCAAATTCTGAGCAGTAAGAACAATTATGGGAAGCAAATATTTTTTTTATTATTATGCGTAGTCATTCTTTTATTTATTATTATTACGCAATTATTATATAATTTACTTTATCAACATTATTTTATTATATTTTGATGATATACAATAGATAAAAATTGTAAAAATTAATCATTTGCAAAATTCTTGCTAAAATAAAAAAATTATTGTGTTGAATTATTTTAATATATCTCGAAAAAGATAAAAAGTTTATCAGAATTAAAAAGTTGATAATAATAAAAATGTAGAAATTTTTTCCAAATTATTTAACCAAACCTGAGCTATCCCTTTTATTATAGTTAGGATTTCATCAGGCATGAATCATTGGTTTTCTACATTCTTGGTCCTTCAAGTTAGCATATGCATCCTGGATAAAGATGTCTTATCCAAATATAGCTTTTGTTATGTAAATAATCAGGTTAAGGTATTTCTTCTATAATATCATTCATGTAATCACTTTTTGCACTATCATACCCTTCTATAAAATAAGATAAATTCTATTATTTATAAAAGATAATAAACTTTCCAAGATCTACCCTCCCCCTTTTATTGCAGATTGTGTGAAATTAATATTTTGTCATCGCAGAGAGACACCTAAAATTTTGAAAATTATAAATATTTATAAAAATTTAAAACTACTTCAAATGTTTTGCTTAAATTTTAGCTTGACAGGGCCATTCAGGCTTCAATTTGTGCTCCGCACCTGTGCAAAATAAATTAATTGCCTCTGTTTTCTGACTTTTCCTGATTTTCTTAGTTGCTGGTGGTTTATGTAAGGCATTGTGCAATATACCGCTTTTATTTGATTCCATTATATTGTAGAAATATGGTAATCATAAAATTTTATTAAAGGATCTTTCGCCGATGTTTTACCATTTATCAATAACCTTAGCCTTTTCTTTAAGTATTAATTTTAAATTTATTCCAAAAATGATTAATAACAATTTAGACATAAAATATTAATTATTTATCACCTTGAATTAAGATCAGGTGTTAATTGTTATGTGTATCGTGTTTTAGGTATAGCGTGGAGTCATTTAGTTATATAAGCATTTTATTTTTGATTAATATTTTTTGATTTTTTTTGCGCATTCATTCTTTTAATTTTTATTTGTGATTAATATTTTTTTTGTTTTTTGTGCGCATACATTCTTTTAATATATTATAAAAAAATTATTATATTTATTTCATAGTAGGTGTAGTATATATAGATAAAAAAAAAGGAAATAAAAACAGTTGTCATTTTTTTTAGATTTTTTTATCGTCTTTTATTTTTTTGAAAATAAAATTTGGGGTTTCGTTCAAAAGAGGAAAAAATTATATTTTTGTTCAAAAGAAAAGAAGAAAGAAAAAATTATTACAAGTAAGAAAAAAAATTATTATATTTATTTCATTAAAAAAAAGTGAACCCCAAAATAAAAGAAAGTAACCGATTTCCATTTTTTTCACTACCATACTTGGTAGGAAACATTATATTAATAAGAAAAGGAAAGTTGTAATTTCAATTGTAAATTCAAAAATGATTTTTAAATTATTTAATGCTAATCTTTTCAAATATCGCTGCTTCACACTTATCAGCTAAAAATAGTGTTTTTTTAACCGATATTTCTCAATTAACCGATTTGAATTTAAAAAATTTTTTTAATATGCCATTGTGGATTTTAACAAAATAGTCTTTTTTTGCTTTTAAAAGTATGCACTTAAGCGGTTTGACTGTATAACATTAACATAAATGAATGGCAAGAATCGGAAATTGAAAGCTGTAATTGTAAGCAATAAAGCAATTGAAAAATAAATCAAGGATGTTAGGATGGATAAATTTATCAAGAGAATTCCACACATATTAAGGAAAATGCAGAATTCCATTGTACACTATCCTATATGGTTCTATAACTTATTTTTATAGAACGATTTTTTGGTCATTTATAAAATTTTAGATAGAATTTATTTAACTCTGTTTTATTTGCCTATATTACTCTTGAGATTCTAGATGAGTTAGAAACCTTAGAAAAATTAATCTGGAAGTTATATATTGAAAATATCGTAAAAATTTTTTAAAAATTCGCAGAAAATTCACTTTTTCCTCAAAGTAAAAAATATCAGAAAATAAATTTACGATAAGGTAAATTTGTTTTTAAAATAATATCCTTAAATTAAGAGTCCTTATTTCTATGGAAAATATTTATAAAAAATGTATCTTTTGGCCTATTTAGGCATATTTAATCTCTAAAGAACAAAAAGTTATAGGCATTTTTCTTTTACTAGGCATATTATAGCCCGGGTATCCCCACTATGATTACTTATTTTGATCATGAGACTTGCAGAGGTCGGAATTTTAGGTAAAAATATTTTATTTCCAAACCTGCCCCTGAAGTATTTTGGCCAGATCCAAATTTTTTTTTTCTGATCTTTTTATCACTCTTTTTTTAAATTTTCGTTATTTTGATCATTTGGACTATTTTACAAGTTTGTTTAAAAGGGAAATTAAAAATATGAGTAGTAAATGAATATTAAACGCTCATTTTATAAGATTTTCCAACTGATTAATTGCTATATATATTTTTAAAATTAACCGATCCTGATCCTTATGATATTTGAATCCTTTTATCAGGATGGGATTTTAAAAATCATACCAACAGGCCAAGTGTCTGTTTTAAACATTGATATAATTTTATGCGAATATATTGTATATCTATTTTTGAAAAAAACATACTTCGTATAAGATTAATAATCATAACTTATTTAAAACGAAACATTTTAAATACGTTTTTTTAAAGGTTTAAAGGGTTATTATAATACCAAATATAAATAAACTTCTTATATACAATTATATAGTTTAAATAATTTGTTAATAAGATAATTGAAAAGTTTAGAATCCCATTATTCTTGCATTGTTTGTCGAATCAATAGTTCCGGATCTCACGCTATCACCATTAACTATTCTAGAATAACGTGGTGGTGGTAAAGGAGGTGGTGGAGGTGGGCCTTCTATTTCCACATTAAGAAATCTATTGATTGTGTAGGGGTTGTTTAGGTTATCATTATTACTAAAATAATTTGTAAACGCATTATCAATCCTTTCCAAATTTATGTAGAAGGGATGTCTCAAAAACATATTTTTTTTTATTATAATTTTTTTAAATTAACATGAATGAATAAAAAACGGTTTTGAATCTTAAATAAATTTTAAGGCTTGCAGGATATTATGCGAAACATGATGAATACGTCAGGGAAATCGTATCAATGATTACATAAAACTATTTTTTTAACATTTAAAATTATATTATTTTGATTTAAGTCCACATTCACATTATAAGTACCGATTAACCGTCCGTAGAACTTAAGAATAAATATCAGGGTTTCGAACCGTTAAGCATAACGGTTCGGTTTGTTTCGGTTTTTAATTTAAAATTTTATAAAGGTTTTGTTCCATTTCGGTTTTTTAAAAAAAATTCATATCGGTTCGGTTCGGTTTATAATTTATAACGGTTCTTTTCGGTTTGTTCCGGTTTTTATAAATTTGATTTAAAAAAAATTAATCATTAACCATGTATATATTAATTTTAGAGAAAAATCTTTTTAATTTATAATTTCTTATTTAATTTAACCATGATAATCTAATAGATATTTTTATTAAACTTAGTAAATATAAATTAGACAAATTAATTTTTTTTATTTCATATATAAATAAGATAAAAACAAACATGCGTAAATACAATGATGAATAAAATAAAATGTATAATATTTATGTTTAAAAAGAGAATTAGAACGGATAACTATTTTCTAATATTTCAGGATTTAATTTAGTTCTCTGCGCAGAGAGTATAAACTTAAGGCTAGAAAATGATCTTTCTACGGATACCTGTGTAGCTGGAACTGCTAGCACAGTTATAGCTAACTTATAAAGTTCTGACATACTATTCTTTACATTTTCCCAATAATTCAAAAAATTAGTATCTTTTTCTAATCTCTCTATATTATCAAATGCCCGAATTATATATTCTATTTCAATTTTCTATGCCCTGAGAATTATTCTTATTAGGACTTTCATGCGACTTTAATAAATCTCCAAAATCATAATCTAAATTATCTTTCGAATGCGAACACGTAGGCATAGTATTTAGAATTTCAATATTCTGATTATTTAGACTTTGTATCAAGTTCCAAGTTTTACAAAGATGTTTTCTGGCGATCTCTCTTTTTTCAAATGTTAAAAATATTATTTTAATAATAAATAATTTATAATGACTTAAATGAATATTAGAATTGTGAATTTAAAAAAACAATATGATTATAAATAAAAAATTATTATATCAATAAAATATTGCTGACCATTTTATTTATTGTCATTTAAATTCCATGATCCAAGTTTTTATAATGAGATAAAAAATAAACCATATAATATAAAAATGAATGTAAAAAGTTTAAAAAAACAATATGATTATAAATAAAAAATTATTATATCATTACCACCCCCTTCACTGTCGTTTCTCAAAAGGCAGATTACCCAGACACCATGCTATCAATTCAATCATCAACAGAACCTTGAAATTCTCAAATATTCCCTCCACCCTGGAACCATCCGGCCTCAGCCCTGACAATCAAACTAGACCAGATGGTATGACGCTAGTCCCTTGGAACCAAGGTCTACCTCTCGCCTGGGATTATACTGGATCGTTTTGCTAGACCTTTATCTTCCAACTCTATCACGAAAGCCGAAAACACAAAAACAAACAAATATAGCAACCTTAATAATGTTTTGTTCCAATAGTATCTGATACCTGTGGATCATTTGGACCCCAAGATCTAAAATTATTCAAAACAATAGGGCAAAGGTTACGCTTAATCACATGTGATCCAAAAGAAGGCTTCTACCTTCGACAGAGAATATCAACTGAAATCTGCCGTTCTAACTTTATATCCATACATGGGTCTATAAACCCCGTTGATCATACCTAATTAAATGTTTAATTATTATTTTATTTAATATAGTTTTTATATAAATTTTATTTTACAAATAGTTTACATGTTATTTTAAATATATATAATTTTTTAAAAATAAAAGAAATTAAAATATTGCTGACCATTTTATTTATTGTCATTTAAATTCATAGATCCAAGTTTTTATAATGAGATAAAAAATAAACCATATAATATAAAAATGAATGTAAAAAGTACTTGATTTCTATTAGATGTTAGTTATTAATAGTAGAATTATTTAATTTTTCTAAATTATTAGCAAGTAATTATTATAAAATCTTATTAATAACTTATATATATAAACTTGTTAATTTCTTATATAATATACAGATAATTTGCCTAATCTCTAATAAAATAAGTATTTAAAGAAAAAAACAATAAACTTGGTATTGATTGATATATAATGTTGATAATATAAAAATATTTTTGAAAAGAAATCACCAATTTAAAAAATGCCCCCGGAAAATTAAAATTTCAAATTTAGGTTAATAATTTAAAATTAATTATTTTTTAAAACCGTTTTGAACCGGTTTAAACCAATTCAAAATATTTATAACGGTTCGGTTAGCTCTTTTTATATTTTCTTTATATCGGTTCGGTTAAGGTTACGGTTCAGAAAATCATAACGATTCATTCCGGTTTGGGGGTTCGGTTCGAAACCCTTATGCAGCGCAATATTTACAAACTTACCAGCATTTGAGCCCTCAAAACAATATTCAGAAAATCATTGAAAAATGTTAAAAGAACTTGATAAAGAATGCGATTAAAAAGCTTTCTAAAATTTTATGCATTATCTATAACTTTTATTGTGCATGAAATTTATTTTCATTATATCTTTTCCAGAATCCACCTATTCAGTCATAGCGAGAAACAAACAATCTTATAAAAAAAAATAAAACAATATCCTTTAAAATTCATATTTATCTTATAGCCAATTTGTTATTTATGTTTATGCTTGCGTGTTATAATTAGCACTTTGAATTTTATATGGCTTTTTATTTATTTTAATTTTAAAAAACTTCTTTCAGGGTTTGTCACGTTAACTGTTATTGTTAGTAGATTCAAACTATTTTTGTATTTAGGCAAATTTACATTTTTTTATGATAAAGTATATCCAATATATCATTGTCAGTCAATGTAACTATAAAATCTTTAGATTCCTGTGCGAAAAAGTGTTTTGAAAAATAAGAATATTTCATAAGCCCGATGAAGACTGTAGGTAGCTATGAAGTAATTAGAACAGAGACCTTCATGTACCGGTGAGCGGCTCATAGGCCAATATTATATTTTTTAATTGGGTTTTTGAAAAAAAAATTTAATAGGCTTGTCCCGGGCTTAAGTCTAAATTATTTTTATTTATATTTAGCTTATTTAAAACAGTTGTTAACTATAAAATTTTTCAATTCTTGTCCTCTATATAATAAATTCAGTATTGCAAACAAAATTATTGCCTAAATACACTTAAATATTGTTTATTTTTCACTAAATACAATCAATTAAATCTTTAGATTAGGCAGGTTAGAATTAGTAGAATATAAATACTATATAAGATGGCCAAGGTTGTATATATTTAAAATCCTCTCTATTAATAATATTAATATGTCTTTTTATACCTCGTCTTTTAGTCTTCAGGTATTTTTCTTCGGTTTTATTCTATCCCACACTTTTTGTACGATTAGCAAATTCACATAAAAAGGCATGTATTTAAATTTTTTTTGTATTTAATAATATTTGGGCATATATAGAAATCTTGTTGGGACACGTTAAAATCAAAATATAATTTTTTTAATTAAATTTTGAATATCCTCTTATTCATAATATATACTATTACATTTTATAGATTTCATTTCTAGTTGATCCGACAATTACCCTAATCCTAATATCCGACTGTCCCAGCTTATCGTTACTGGGGCACGTTTCTATGCTCAAAATATGTTCACACACATATTCTTAGTTATCGAAGAACAGCTGGAAATTAATCAGTATACTATGAAGTTTGAACCTGCCACTTTCGTCTAGGCATCTATCGTCACATTAGGGTGGATATGAAACAGACAATATTGACATAAATGGTGAGAAGTATCGGCAGTTGAAAGCTATAAATATTGGGTTCCATTTCATAAAGCAATGGGACAATTTAAAACGACATAAATCAAGGATAATTGAGGCGGAGATCAGGAGTGCTCCTTGTCAAAATATTCCACTCAGATTACAGAGGAAAGAATACAGTTGCATAGTACTTCCATCTATTTTATATAGTTTGGAAACATGGCCAAGCAAAAAATCAGACGAGAGAAGTTTACAGAGAATAAATTTGGGATGCTGTTCTGAGGATGCTAGCTGGGGCATCAAAAAATAAATAAATAGGTAATACAAATATATTAGGAAGTTTGAAGCATTGGTTTGAGGGTAGTATCAATTAAAAAAATTATGCGGTGAAAAGGCGTATAAACTTTATAGAAAACACGTATCTACAAGTGACGGGTAAACGAAAGAGAGGAAGGCAGATGCCCAAGTTAAAGAAATATCGCAAAACATAAATTGTATAAAATGGATTGCATAAATAATATAAAGTGAAAAGAGATAATGGGTATTTACCACCTAAAAAAGGGAAGACTAAAGAATAATATTTTGCAAAATATTATATACTACAATAAATTGGAAATCAACATTTGACATGTATTAAAGATGGCTGAACAATTGGAAGAATGATTTCTAAAATCTAAGCAAGGTTTCGGGCATTATTAGTGCCCGATGAATGCTTTAACCAGTATAATATTTACTTAGTATAAAAGGGGAAAACATTAGCAATAAAATTTTCGCAATCTTAATATTATAATGCGATCATTAATTCTGAATTTAATAATATATAGCAATATATAATTTTAATTTGTTTGATAAATTAGATAGTTTATAGAAATAAATTTATTAGCAAAATAAAAAAAAATAGGCGAAATTCAGCATCATGCTAATATAAAAATATAGAAATTAATATCTGTTAGGCTAATATTTCGGTTCCATGTCAATTCAGCGAAACTATTATCGCGAAACACTTTTTCACGAAACTATTATCGCGAATGTCGTTTATCGCGAATGAATTTTGTTGCGAAACTTTTATCGCGAATCTACATTAGCGAACACTTTTCCGCGAAGACAATATAGCGAAACAAATATCGCGAAATTTTTATAGCAAAACTCTTATCGCGAAACCTTTAAAGCGAAATTTTTTTTGCGAAAATAATCGCGAAACTTAAATCACGAAACTTAAATCGCGAAACTTAAATCGCGAAGACAATGCGAAAACTATTTCGCGAAATATATCGCGGCCTATTATTATTTATTTATTTTCATTAAAATAATTTATTTTATTTATATTTAATGCAATGACATTCTAGGGTATATCTTCACTGAAGTTTTATTTAAACATACTAGCAAAACTTATTTTAAACCCATTTTGGTCAAAAAAATTCAAAAAACTTTAAAAATAACGATTATGACAATTGTCACTTTTCAATTGTACATCTTCATGAAATTTTAATTTAGCATGTTTACACTCTATATTTTTACCCATTTGCAAGAAAAAAATTCAAAAAACTTTATAAACAACAATTATGACAATTGTAACTTATCTGTGGTACATCTTCACTGAAATTTTATTTTAACATGTAAGCAATTTATATTTTTGCCCATTTAAATCAAAAAAATGTAAAAAAAACTTTAAAAATAGCGATTATGACAATTGTCGCTTTTATATGGTACATCCTAATTGAAATTCTAATTTAACATGTTAAAAATACATATTTTTGCCCATTAGCGTCAAAAAAAATCTAATATGTTTAAAAATACAGATTATGATAATTGCCATTTTTCCAAGGAACATCTTCATTGAATTTATAATTTAACATCTTTACAATATAAATGATATTTTTACCCTTTTAGTCAAAAAATTTTAAAAATTTTAAAACTTAACGAATATGACAATTGTCACATTAAAATATTATCCTTATCATATAAAATAACATAAATAAGTTAAATATAAATATTTTTAAAAAAATTATTTATAAAACCCACCTCTTTTAATATACTTAAAAATAGATAATTTTACAAAAATAATAAAAAAAACTATAAAAGATTTCACCTAAAATATTTTGTTTATTTATGATAAAATTCACAAAAGAACTCAAGAAAGATATATTTACAAAGAAGATTCAAAATTTTTATCAAAATATGTTCAAAAATCTTTTTGAACTTCGAAATATTTTTTACTTAACTAATAAATTGTAACAAAAATAATATTACAATAGTAGCATATCATTTTTTATTAAAAAAACAAGAAATAATAAATAATATGTTGTTTCCCTTTAAATAAATGCATTCGCAATATATTTATTGTTTTGCTGTAATGCGCTCGCGATACTGACTTCGCGCACATACTCGCGGTAAAAAATTCGCTGTAAAGTGTTCGCGTAAAATGTTTCGCTAAAATGTATTCGCTCAAATAAATTCGCGGTTAAGTTTTGCGGAAATAAATTTGCGACAATGGCTTCGCTAAATTGTCTTCGCTATAAATGTTTCACGGAGATAAATTAGCAGAATTGGTTTTGCGATTTTACCTTCGCTATAAAAACTTTTTGCGATAAACGACATTCGCGATAGAAGTTTCGAGAAAAAGTATTTCGCGATAAAAGTTTCGCTGAATTGACCTGATACGAATATTTCACTTGACTAGTATTTTATACCAGTTTTGAGAACCACAAAAAAAAATCAAATCATAAACACAATTAAAAAGCTTAGAATGAGCCAAGTTTTAACGTTGTGCCGTATTACACTGATATAATTAATATACAACACTACAATGAAATAATAGGTACTCAACAAACTTTATTATTGTTATATTATAGGAATTAATAAATTAAAATATTATATATTTTGGTTAATAAATAGTATATGTTTATAATGTAACGCGCATTCATTTAATTAATAACTTATTCAAATTATATTTTTATTTTATTACCTTTTATTTTTATATGTTAACCTTTTTAATATTATATTCTAATTTTAGTTTGTAAATGTTATATATATGATATGAAAAAGAGAAATAAAATGAGATAAAATAATATATTTACTTTTTCTCCAACGACGTTCTTTCACGCCAAAAGCTTCTTTTCGTATGGTGCCCTGGCTCTGGGTTGTGGACTGGAATATGATGATCAACACCTAACCTAATGTGACAACCTAGAAAGAACTGATATGGAAGTTGGACGTTAGCCTATGAATTCTATATAGTGAAACCAATGATGATTTACTAATAATTCTAAACCACGTAAGAAGAAAAGTTATTATAAATTAAAATTATATGCCGAGATTATGGTATAAATTAACTTATTAAAATAATTTAAATGTAAATCAATCATAATGGACATATTTGAATACATAAAAAGCCTTAAAAAATATTTACTTAATAATGAATTAACAGTTGAATTTCTTAGTGAAATGCCTATTGATATTTTTCATATTTTTGATTTCTTGAATCATGACCAATTGTGGAAATTAACTGAATTACCTAAAGATGAATTCTTAGGTACAATTAAAAAAAATTACAAAGATAAACCATTAAAGAAAATAAAACTATAATTTTAAATAATTGAAACATATAAATTTAAAGATATAAATCATATAATTGATTTAAAAAATTATAAAATTAATATAACTCTTATAAGTAGACATGTGCGCCGCCGGTCAAATGCGCCGCCGCCGGTGATTCTGACCACGCCGACGCCGCACGCCAAAAAGTGTCGGTGCTCAACACGCCGCCGCCGATGTAAAAATATGGCAGCGTGATACATATTTTTCATTATTAATTTATTTTATATGTTATTTATGAATTGTAATTAGAAGAAAAATATTAATTATTTTTTGAATTATTTAAAAATGCGATTTTAATTAATAAATATTATTTGCTATAGATTTCCATATTCGCTCACTTTGGGCAGGTTTGTGACCAACTTGCTAGATAAAATAAGATTAGGACATTAAATTTGAAAAGGTAATTCTATATTTTATTCTTTTAATTTTTTTTCTATCATAATAGGAAATTTTAATAATGATTTTTATTTTGTTGCCATTATAACATATATAAAAAAAACCAGGACTAAAACAATTATAATGGATGCAGCATTGCAATACTTTGTAACAAAATATAGTATATCCTTGCAAGCAAAGCCTTCTTTTGCTTGGAAACATTTTGGATCTTTAATATTAAAAATTGACACAAATAATAAGAGTACCAATGTTACTACAGATAAAGTCTTTTGTAATATATTTGCAAATAGCACTTGATAAAGATGGTGAGGATGAAAATAATTATAGAGTAAATTTTTTGATTATTTTAAAAATATTTGTAATTTTTTTAATTAGTTATCCAATCAAATCTTTTTCAAAAAATATCAGCACATCAAATATAATAAAACATTTACTTGACAAACATGATTTATCATGTAAAGAAGAAATACCTAAACAAAATTTAAAGTTATTTTTCAAACCCATAAGATACAACTGATCCTAAAATGGATTCTGGTAAAGAATTATGTTCTCATGTGTTGCAAGGATTTAATGCCATTCTCTTCTATAAATAATATTGGAATGCAAGATTTTCTAAAGGTTATTTGTAAAATCATTATAATTTTTTATAGGGCAAGGGCAATCTTAATTTTTATTATAACTATTAATATATTTAATTATTTTATAACATCCCACATTTAGAATTTTTTACGACATAATATTTTTATTATTAACTTTTTATTATTAACTTTTTATTATTAACTTTTTATTATTAACTTTTTATTATTAACTTTTTATTATTAACTTTTTATTATTAACTTTTTATTATATGGAAATATAGCATTATTTCAGATGCCAAAGAATTATCATATAGAACTACATTTAGCCGGAGTGGATTAGATGATGTGTATTTATAAATGAAAGCATACATATGCCAACATAATACAGGTCCTAAATTTTGTGCTATAACTTTTGATATGTGGACCGACAAATATAGACGGCGAAATTATATCACCTTTACATTTCACGAAATAGATAATAATTTTACCATTGTATTTTATAAATTGGCGACACATCATGTCACTCAAAAACATACCGCTGAAACTATTCTTTCCGAAAAAGAAAAAGTTGAAAATGAATTTGATTTAGGGTCCAAGAAAAGTCAAATGGTTACGGATGCAGGACCCTATATAAAGAAAAGTGTTCGTCTAGGAGAATATGACCATCATTTATGTTTGGGGAATGGATTACATAATCTAGTGACAGTCGATGGAATAAAAAAAAAGTTAATAAAATAGAAAATCTCATTAAAAAGTGAGAGAAGTTATAGTTGCCTTAAGATTCAAAACAGTGGATTTTGAAAAAATAAACGATATAGAAAATAGAAAATAGAAAATGTTTTGAATCGATATCATATATATCGGATATTTTAGATTTGGATGATAATGATTCTTTTTATGAAGATCGTTTGGGTTTTGTGATGATAGTGTAAATCAAAATCATATGAGAAAAAACAAAAAACCTTAAAATTAAATGAGCCCGTTGGTATAGTTGGTGCATGAACTTTTAAATTTTCTTAAAACCTCCAAAAAAAACTGTTGAATTTTTATCTGTCCAAAAAGGAGTAACTATAAATTTTGCCTTATTATTTCGTAGTGAAATTAATATAATGGTCCTCCCATAGCATCCCTTAAACAAAATAGTGCTTACTAAATTTGATCATAGATTTCCAATAACCGATCTTCAGGTACTATTTTAAAATACATAAATTATTTTTATATATTATTTCTCTTTCTTTTATTAATTTACTTAGGTGTTAGGAGCACTTTTGGATCCTCGTTTTCAATCAATAAACATAGTAAATGAATATTTAAAGGAAAAAATATTACTCCGGTTGAATTTTTATGTCAACACGCTACCTCTCTACGGCCTTACACGGACGAATTAAACGAATATGAAACGACGGAAGTTGCTTCAAAACTCGATTATCTTAAGTCATTGGCTACGAAACATTCATTTATTCAAAACAATAACCTGGAACAACAACACTATTTAACTAGTTTAGAAAAAGAGTGTTATTCATTATTTTCGCCTTATAATTTGGAGATAAAAGATGTCTTCGATTTTTGGAAGATAAGAGCATTGGATCTTCCTAAACTCAATATTAGGTAGAAATGTGCTGTGCATTCCAGCTACGAGCACACCCAGCGAGCGTGTATTTGCTGGGCTCACTCTGAACTCTAAAAGATCATTATTATGTCCTTTAAATCTTAATAAAATAATATTTATTCATGATAATTATAACTTAATAATATCATTAAATTATAGTTATTAATATTTATGGAAGCCACGGTTTAAAAGGTATAGGTAAAAATAAACTTTATTTTAAAATATTTATTATGATATTTTACATTAATATTTTACAGTTTATATACAATTTCTTTAATTAGTTTTATAAGTATTCACAAAATAAGTGAAATAAAAAATTATATAAAATTAACGTTTTTTAGTATGTCACTATTCAATACTAAAATATCTTACAAAAAATAAGATTTTACAAAAAACTAATTTTTAAATACTTTGAATATTACTCAAGGTAAGAAATATAAAATTTATCTAAAAAATTATATAACTTTATTTTTTGAATAATAAAATATAATCAGTTGCATATTAACATCTCCCCCTTTTTCAATTGACTTCGTTCGTTCCTCCGTTGTTTGTCTCCTCTAAAGCTTCACTATTTATTTGTTGATCTGTCTTGAATTCGTCTGTGCATTGTATCATCGCTCTTTAGATATCGTCGGTTGAACTGTTGTTTGCCTTTAACCTTCACATTTCCATTTATCTGCTTTCAAAATTTATTTTTATCAAATATTTTATTTATTTATAATAATCATGTTTTTCTAGATCGTAAGTCATAAATTTTGAACTTGAACTTTTGTTTGACTTTGAATTTCTTCACCTCTTCCCCCTCTAAAAATCCGTGTAATATTATTGTTTGGTATTGTGTTTGTTGTTCTTTTCTTTATTTGATCAAGATGTCTCCTAATAATGTTATGTCCATTATCTATTCTATATGTCAAGTTTCCTTCTTTTTGTACTACTACTCCTTTGTCCCAAATATTTTCTTTAAACATTTTGTACCAAATATTGTCTCCTATTCCTATTTCTCTATTCTTGCATATTTTTCTTCTTAAAACATTCTCGTTATCTTCCGTAGGTTTGATTAATTCCCATTTCGTCCTGATATTTCTTGAAAACATTACTTTACTGGGTATCATATTTGTTGTATCATTCGGCGTATTTCTATAATTAAACAAAAAATTTTCTAAAGCTATGTCCAAATCTATGTTCGTGTTATTTTCCATATTTCTTTTAAGACTCATTTTCATAGTTTTTATCATCCGTTCACATTGCCCATTCGATTGTTGATGATGAGGTGCTGTAAGTATGTGTTTCATGCCATGATCTTCACAAAACTTTTTAAATAATTGACTAGTAAAATTCGTACCATTATCCGTCACGATTTTATGTGGTATTCCGAATAAGCTTATTATTCTCATCAATTCTTTTACTGTTGATTCCGTCGTAATGTTTTTCATTCGTTTTAAAATCGGAAATTTGCTATATGCATCCACAAATACCATAAAATTGTTGTTTTCAAATTGTGCAAAATCTATATGTACACGTTCAAAAATCTTTGTTACTGGTTCCCAATTGTGAGGATTGTCCGAAAATCTATTACATGAGTCACAATTTTTTACCTCCAGATCTATCTCCGTGTTTATACCAGGCCACCACAAATAATCTCTCTAACATTTTTGTTTTGCCTGCACCCAGATGTCATGCAGTTCGTGTAAAATCTCTTTTCTCATGTTCAGTGGTATTATTACTCTGTTTGTTTTCTTATAAACAATGTTTTATCAAACTCAATTCCATTTCCATGTTTCTGTATGTTTTGTTTTTTATTGGTTCATTATTTCTAATATTATCAATTATCTCCATTAATTCTTTATCATTCTTTGTTTCTTTAACTAATTGATTGAAGTTTATTGGTATATCCCATAATTTATCATCAACTTTTTCAACTACAACATTCTTTATCATGTTTTCTTTATTTTCCTGTGGTAATCTCGATAAGCAATCTGGCACTAAATTTCTTTTCCCCGGTCTATGTACTATTGTATAGTCATACGCTCCCATTGCCAAGTTCCATTTTTGTAAACGCATCGATATTGTAGTGTTTTCTTTGAGTGTCTTTGAAAAAATGTATATTAGAGGCTTGTGGTCGGTTATTATTACGAATTTGGTCCCTATTAAATATTCCTGAAATTTTTTTACCGCAAATATTACAGACAACGCTTCCCTTTCGATATTTGTATAATTTGTTTCAGCTTTTAACAAAGTTCTTGATGCGAACGCAATAGGTTTTTCTTTACCATCTCCTTCGATGTGAAATAAGACTGCTCCTAGTCCTTTTTTCAATGCGTCCGTCGCAATTGCAATTGGTAGATCAGGGTTGTAAAAATTTAAAGTTGGCGGACTACTAATCAACGTTTTCAAATCATCAAAACTCTTTTGGTGCGCATCTTCCCATATCCATTTTTCCTTGTTAACCATTTTATAAAGAGGATCAGCTAAGTCAGCAAAGTTGCACAAAAATTTCCTGTAATAACTGGCCATGCCTAAAAATGTCGCTAGTTCTTCTTTTGTTGTCGGTTTTGGCATGTTTGAAATAGCATCTATTTTGTTTTCGTTCGGGTGAATGCCAGTTTCATCTATATCGTGTCCTAAAAATCTGATCTCTTTTTTCATAAACACGCTTTTTTCGAAATTTGGTGTGAGCCCATATTTAGTTATTCTGTCGAAGACTTTTTTTATATTATTAATATGTATTTCATCATTATCACCAGTTATCAGTAAGTCATTTATGTAGAAATCACGTCCTTCATATCCCCAAATATTCGATCCATGGTACTTTGAAATATCGCAGATGAAGTTTTTAAACCAAAAGGTAGTCTTGTGAATTGATAATACCCTTTGTGTGTTGAAATGGTCAAAATGTTTCGGCTATTCTTGTCGATCGGAATTTGCAAGAAGGCCTCTTTGAAATAAATTTTGGTGAACTTTTTTCCTTTTGATAATTTTGCAATTAGATCGTTTATCCGTGGAATTGGGTATTTAAAGTCCTCCAAAGCAGGATTTACCATGCTTTTGAAATCCGCGCATAACCTGAGCGATCCATCACTTTTGTAAACAAGAGTAAGTGGACTTGCCCAGCGTACCTCCTCTACTGGTTCTATTATCTTGTTGTCGAGCCATTTCTGTAACTCTCTTGTTGTTAAATCAATTCTTTTGTATGGAATTCTTCTTAGTGGTATTATTTTGGGTGTGGCGTTTTCTTTTAGATATAACTTGACGTTGCTTCTACAGATCGGTTTTTTGTTGATTTTTGACTTGCATTTTTTTATCAAATTTTCTATCGTATCATTATGATTTTCTTCGATCTGATTTACAAATTTATCCAATATATTTCCAAAAACTCTTATCCAGGTCCTTCCTAGAAGTGAATCTTGTCACTTTGAACCACATACGCGTTTAATTTATGAGTTTTCTTTTCAAATCTTGCATTGACTTGTGTATTTCCCAATACTTCTATTCTCTTGCCATCATAGCCCGTGAGTTTTATGTCCGATTTATTTAAGATTTGGATTCCTATCTTTCTTGCAATATTAATCGGCAATATTGTGTATCTTGAACCAGTGTCTATCTGCATCATCGTAGGGACATCATTTATGTATACTGTTACTTTATATGAATCATTTGCTTTATTGTCCTCGTCCAAGTTCTTTGCACCCAAATTAAATAAATTGTGTTCTTTTTTTATTATTTTATCATTATTATCTTCTTTTATCTCCTCTATATCGACAATGTTTACGTTGTTAGAGTATCTGAGTTGAGCTCTGATTTCTATTGTTATATGATTGGTTGTAATTTTGATTATTGTTGTAACGAGGTGTGTATCGTGATTCATTTTGATGTCTATTAAATCTATTATTATAATCATTGTAGTATCGATTATCATTATTATAATAATTATTTCTATTATAGAATCTTGAATTAGAGTTGTTTCGATATCTATAGTTGTTTTGGTATCGCGGATTAAAATTTTGTTGTCTTGGGTAATAACTGTTTTGATATCTTGGGTTTTAGTTATTCCCCTGATAATTGTTCCATTGATGGTTGCTCCCCTGATAATTGTAAATCTTGGTGTCCATTGATATCTATTTGTATAATTCATTTGTGCGTTAGACCCTTTGTTATGATCATCATATTTAACCATGCGCCTATCCATTTTATCATCCCTGCGTAGCTCCATTGTCACTTTCTATTTTTATATTTTCTGTTTTATTAATTATATTTACAACAACTTCTTGTTCCTCAAACTCCATTCCTAATTTTAATATTTCTGATATTGTTAACCCTTCTGAATTTGCATTCTTTGTTAATGGTCGACACTCTTATTTTTTCTATCGCTCTATCAAAATTAGCATATTTACATTTAGTATATTAATTGCTTACCCATTCACCTATTACTTGTTCAGCTGCATTGAATTCTTTTATGTGAGAGTCCACTGATTTTTCCGGATGTAAAAGCTTGAACCTTTCGATAACAATTGCCGGGTTAGTGAATTCTGCCACCGTACAAATAGCTTCTAATTTTAGATATTCCTCTTCTGGAAGTCTCTGTGTGAAAGCATACGCCTTTTCAGCCTCAGTATACTGTGGATCTTTTAGTATTGCATCAAATCGTTTTAAGAAATATTCTACGTTATTACAATATATAGGGCATTCAAGTATAGAATTTTTCAATGGTTTCATTTTATTATAATCTTATAATATTTTAATATTTAATTATTTATAATTTATATGAAATTCATAATATATATCATACTACAATTATTTAATATTTTTGATACATCTTCGCTTTTAAAATAAATCTTTTTCCATCGCTGTCTATATATTCCTTGTTGTTGATGCTCCTGTAAACGTGTTGCATGTCGTCAAAATTTTCGTAATATACATGTTGTGTCTTAAGTAAACGTAATTGTTAGTAGCTTCATCGTAAATTCGTTTAATAGTGTATTTCGAAGGTAACTTTATGACTAAGAGGTAGTTATTAACTGCCACCATAATATTTATGGAAGGCACGGTATAAAAGGTATAGGTAAAAATAAACTTTATTTCAAAATATTTATTATGATATTTTACATTAATATTTTACAGTTTATATACAATTTCTTTAATTAGTTTTATAAGTATTCACAAAATAAGTGAAATAAAAAATTATATAAAATTAACGTTTTTTAGTATGTTGTTACTATTCAATACTAAAATATCTTACAAAAAATAAGATTTTACAAAAAACTAATTTTTAAATACTTTGAATATTACTCAAGGTAAGAAATATAAAATTTATCTAAAAAATTATATAACTTTATTTTTTGAATAATAAAATATAATCAGTCATATTAACAGTTATAAACATAATAAAGTATAAATTTTATTTTAAAAGTGTTTCCAATGAATTTATAAATATAATTAAAAAAATTTAAGTTAGAAAAATATTAGACGCCGCCGCGCCGCCGCCGATTTTTGTGGCGGCGTCTAGATTGATTCGCCGCCGCCAGCCGATCATTTTAAAAAAAGAAACGCCGCCGCCGAAAATGCTGTCAGCGCACATGTCTACTTATAAGTAATACTTAATGTGATAAATAGTTTTCGAAATTTAAAGCTTTGAAGACAAGAGGTTATGTAAAAACTAAACATCTTCATTTTAGAAAAATATTTTAAAATGTTATGAGGAGATCATTTTCTAAAATTCACCTTGTGAAGAATTATTATTTTAAATACACATTTTTGAATTAAAATAGGGTTGAAATTTAAATTTTTTTGGAAGAGAGGGAAATGTACATAATATTTATTTGCATAAATATTAATATATAAATAAAAATAAATTTAAATAAAACGCGAAAAAATAAATGACTCTAAAACGCGAAAAAATAAATTGGACACTAAAACGCGAAAAATTAAAAGGCTGAAAATTTTATATAACAATCTTATTGATTTATCATTCTTCACTTATTTTTATATCCAACTTGATGAATTATTATTTCTAATTATTCGTGACTTACTGATGATAATAACAATTTTGAAAATTGATAATAATAACGACTGAGTACTACCAAGCTAGCTACATGGCCACGCTTTATAAGGATAACTCACGATAAGGATATCAAGCTTACGATTAAAACAAACCAACCAGTGGCGTAGCTACGGGGGTGGTTTACGGATTTGGACCCCTCCCAGAGCAATATTTTTTTTTAGATTATACGTTCAAAAGACTTAAAAGTGACTTTATATCAAATAAATACCATTAATATTTATATTTTTTTGGTTTTGATGTTTGTGGAAGGATATTATATTACTATTGAAATTATTCTGGATAGTATTATTATAAAGTCATTGAGAGTAATCTACTAAATTATAATAACATATTATTCATGCATTTATTTATTATATATTGTCGAAGATGTGGTTATGATTTTTAAGATAAACCCGGCCGAAGGACGGGCAAAAGGGCCGAAGGCCCGTTAAAGAGGGTCTGGGGGCGAAGCCCCCAGGATTTTATATGTATGGACCCCCTCTAAGAAAAATTCCTAGCTACGCCACTGAAACCAACGTGCAAACTCGATTTAAACAAACCAACGTGCAAACTCGATTTAAGCAAACCAACGTACAAACACAATAAACGATTTGGACAAGCCAACGATTAAGATGACTTATGCGACAACTTGCTCTCTAGAACTGCTTAGATAAACTTATGGAAAGGCTTTTTTAGAAGAGGGAGATTGTTATATTATAGGAATTAATAAATTAAAATATTATATATTTTGTTTAATAAATAGTATATGTTTATAATGTAACGCGCATTCATTTAATTAATAACTTATTCAAATTATATTTTTCCTTTTATTTTTATTAACCTTTTTAATATTATATTCTAATTTTAGTTTGTAAAAATATTATATATATGATATGAAAAAGAGAAATAAAATGAGATAAAATAATATTTTTACTTATTCTCCAAGGACGTTCTTTCACACCAATCACTTTTTTCTTCAATTATTAAAATAATATCGCAAAAAAATCAAATACAAAATTTACAACCAAAAAAAATATCAATTGATAATTTACAATTTCGCTTCCCTTTTATAGGGAAGCGAATAATAATTTAAAAAAATAATTAAAAATTAACAGTCTAAAAATATCTTCTTTTACCATTATAAAGCACCTACTCATGCCTCAAATTTAAATTATAAGATATAAATACATTTATAAAGCGCCTACTCATGCCTCAAATTTAAATTATAAGATATAAATACATTTTTAATTATAAATTATCGCATCATAATGACTTTGATAATCAGCTTTTATAAATCTAAAAATAACATGTTAACGCGATTAAAATAAAATTGAATAAAAACCATCATGACTTACTAAAAGCAATTTTACAAATATCTAAAAATATATAATCAACGCTTTTAAAATAAAATTAGATAAAAATCATCATGACTTAACTAAAAACAAACTTTTACAAATCTAAAAATATAATTCAATATTTTTATTCAATTACGACAGCAAACTAAAACACTATTTCTAAATACCACACCATTAAATAGTACTAGTGTGCATTTTATTGTTTTAATCTCTTTGGCAGATGATTTAAAGATGTAATAAATTATTACTAAATAAGAAAAACTGTTGCCAAAGTTGGAATCATGTCAGAATGGATAATATAAAAGTTATAAATATCTAGTTTTAATTAATAATGAATATTTATCAAATCCATGCCAGCCACATAAGGTGACTGAATTATAAGATAAATAAAAACTATGATATGACACCTTAGAGATGAAGTCATCTTAATTTTTTAAGTATTAAATCTGAAACTCATATAAATAAGTAGTGCGAATTAGTACACTTTAGTACTATAACCTGTTTGGTAGAGTTAAAATAAATGAAAAATTGTGGCAAGATTGGCATCATGCTAGAAAAATTATAGAGCATTGAAAATCTGGGAGGCCAATTAGTAATGCCTGATTGGCATTTACTAATTCATCAATCAGTTTTACCAGTTAATAAGCAGTATAAACAGAAACTAGTTAGAAGCTAAGTAAAAACTATAACAGCAAGTATAAACTAAGTCTTAAATATCTGATTTTAAATTACGATTCAAAAATTAATAACACCTAAATGCATTTTTCCTTTTTCCCGATTCTAAATATTTTTGAATTTTTGATTCTTCAATTTTAATAAATATTATTTGTTCTTTTCGGTATTTTTAAGATGTAGAAGTAAAATAGTTAAATTCTCATTATATTTTGAAGTTATACAAAGATTTAATATAAATTTCAATTTCATATTAAGAAAGTGTCCTAAGCATGGTTTGCCAAAATTTTAAAAGCACGAATGCTAAATTTTAGGTCAATATATAATACCCAACTATTATACATTTTATTTTAATACTTGAATCCGTTTATAATGTCATTAGTAAAGCATAGCGTGGCCAAGATTGAAAAGAAATAGGGATTTATTTTTAAATTTTGAATTATAGCCATATTCAAAAAAATTATTAACTTTTGTTTATTGTACATTGTATACATTTTTAGGATATACCACTATGAGTAACATAAGAAAATTTAAAAAATTGGTATCATGATTTAGGATAGAGCTAAAAATATAGAAGTACATAAAACAGGACAATTCCCTAATCAATTAATGAGTGGAATGAACATAAATCAATTTCGAGTTTTTATTGATCAAACAACAAATTAGCTTCAAAATTTTACGCTTGTATTTTTAAAATATTTATAGATTCCTGGCCTAGCCAGATCTAGATGACTCTTTTTAACTTCTTTTTATTAATGTTTTTCTTAAAAAAAATATTTTTAATATGTATTTTAAATTATATTTCTTATATGTTTTTTATTACATAGTTTGCAAGTTATTTTTAATTACTTTATATAATATAAAAATAAATCATTTTTAATAAATAAAAAGTTTCAAATTGTAGAAGTAAGCGAATATATAAAAAATTATTATTCTCATTATAAAAAAAAACTCTTATTTTAAAATGAGACTCTATATCTCAAACTTCACGTCTAAGGCCAGATATCATAGTTTTTATATGGCTTATCGGTTACCTTTTTGTTGGCGAAATTAACTGTAAAATTAATTATCATTAATGCAAACTAGATCTTATAACTTTTATATTATCCATTCTGGCTTGATTTCCATTTTAGCAATTTTTTTCTTATTTTGGTGATAATTTATTTCCTCTTTAAGTCATCTACCAAGTAGAACAAAGCAACTAATGAATATAACACAACCTAGTTTAGAAAATAATGTTCTCTAAATGAAAAATTATTCATAATTAATGTAATATATAATTATATATATATAATAATTTCCGTCGCTGCTATATTAGATTTCCCCAAAATTAAATTGAATCACACTTCAATTAATCTTTTTGATGTTTTAGATTTCGTGTTAAACATTACACAAAACATAGGAAATGCTGATGTTGAATTAATACTTGAATTCACTTCATCAATTTGAATGAAATAAAAGCAACTTTTAGTCTTATCAATATAAAAGTATTATGGACAAAAATTGATCTATTTATATTTTCCTTGAGGAAGTAGGGTTCCCTCCCATGTTTACGCTACTGATTAAAAAAGATTTATATAAAAGAAGAAAAAAAATTAATATTGGTGAAGAGGCCCTTGTGGATAAAATATCAATATTTATTAATCATAATTTTATGATATTAAAAAAAAATATATAAAATGTGTTTAAGCTTAATGTATATTCATTGGAAAGTTAATTCGGTGTGTAAGCCATTATTTTAATCATAAAAATAATTCTAATACACTATATTAAAAAATGAGACTTTATCAAAATAAATTTGTTATCTATATATGTAAGACTAAATTTTTTAAATATTTACTCATCCTCTGGCTTTTTATAATTTTATTTTTAACAAATACTTTATATAATAATATTATTTGGTATCCAAATCTGGGACTAGCTAATATTGGGATTCAGTATAATTGATATCGGCCAATAAAGTGGTACATATTTCTTATAATATCAGACCATTAAATTTGAATAGAAAAATTTCAAAAAGATAGAAAGGAATGGATGTAATAATTCAATTGTTCTCTTTTATAATTTGAGAAAGTTTTATGAGCGATTTATTGTGTCTATATATATTTTAATAATGATTGAGTAAATTTAGAATTTCTGGGACTTTCTAAATTATAGAAGTTACTCTATTTAAATATTTTTTTGTCATTATTATATTAGTGATAAGATTCAGCTCCACGATATTTACCAATGGCTCTACAATATAGTAATATTGAACTTAAACTTTAATTTATAAATTTATATTAAATAATTTAAAATAAATTATAAATAATAAATTTTAGTTAAATCAACACGAACGCTAATTACATTGTGTATTGTAGTCAAGACCGTATCATATATTAATATATGATATAGTGAATAGTAAAAAGATGAAGAAAGGAAAAGATCTTCGAACGATTTTTTTTACACATTAGTTCATAAAATTTGAATATTTTTAGTTTGGTTGATTAAATGGTTGTATGTGAATTAAATTTAAAGCTAGAAATTGATTGTAAATTATTATATGATTTATTTTTAACTACAACTATACAAACAGCAAATATATTAGGCCGTAACTAGGAATTATTTCATAATATAATTATTAGCGTCTAAGGATACTTCCTAATTTATTTTCACGCTATAAAAACTTATTCTGGGTTTTTGATGTTGTATGACCTACGGAATATTTTTAAAAGAGATACAAGGTTCTAGAAATTCGCGGTGATCTAAACTTTACTTGATTCTCCATTAAGATCAAATAACTTTATATACTCTATATTTTTATTTACCAAATAACAAAAATTTAATCCATTATAATTTTTTTAAAGATACAAAAGGTCAATAAAAAGCACTGTAATGTTTTTAATTACTTAAAAAAACTAACTTTTTTTATAAAAAATGAATATTTTTTGGGATACTTTTAAAATTTGAATAGATGAACGACAAAAAACTATAATAACATGTTTTTTAAAACATAAAAACATAACTGAAGGAAAAAGTGCAATTGAAATATAGAGTTAGACATAATCGAAGAACACACATAATTTAATAATAGAATGTTTATAAAAAAAACATTATTTTCTATTAGTTATTTATATATTTTTTAAAATGAAGAATTAACGATCAGCGTGGGCCTAATATTTTATTAACGACCCGCTCGATAACTATGACATCAATTTTTTTTATGACTATCAACGTCTAGCGTCTACAGGTAAGAGAAAAAAAAATAGAGGCAACACCCCTTAGTCAGGGGGATCGCTAGTCTTTACAATCTAAGGGGGCTCAACTGAAAAATTTTTATACTTTTGCCTGGCCTCAGCGGGGTTTTATATTAATATATTATGTTTTTAAAATTTGCTAACTCTGAACAATTGTTCTGAATTTCATATTTTGTCATTTATTATATTATGCATACAAAATAAACTAGCAAATAAATAATTAAAAAACAATCAAGACATTATTTCTACAAATAATATTTTTTAATAAAAAATCTATTTATTACAGTATAAATTATTTTTGATGGCTGATATAAAAAATTTTGCATCTAAAGAATTACAAGTTATAAAAAAGGTTAATTAATTCATTTATATGTCTCAAATAAAAATGGAATATAATATAATTGTTAGCAACTTACATTGACAAAAGGTCATGAAACTAATATAACTCTCTGTTACCATTTTAGACAATGTTTTATAGAATGGACTAATAAGGAAAAATTTATAGGCCTAACCATAACAATTCTTGAAGAAAAGAATATAAACAAATCCAAATCATAAAACTATATGGTGGTTAGAGCTTCCTCTTAGATGACATGATGGATGCTTATAATCGAAAAAATTATTGTGAAATATTAAATTTCTAAATGATTATCTTCCATTTTTAATGATATATAAAGGACTAGACAATTATTGCGCATTTAAATTATGCAATCATATGCTCTCAGCTGCAGGAGTAATAATCTTAAATTACATTGCCATATAAATAATAGATGTTGGTTAATTTGCAGTCATAGCCACTACTCGATGTCAATTATTATCAGATTTTATTATGTTATTTAAATTGATAAAACAAAAACACTAAAAATCTTTAGAAGAAATAATTATGTTATATTGATGCCTTGAGTTATTTAGAGTGATATGATGAAAGCAATTAAGATTTTATATGTCGCACCACCTCTAGTTGGTATATTATGCCTTAAAATAATATTAGTTTGTAATAATATAAAATATTAACGTACTAAAAATTTAAATCAAAAATGTTTCTCAAATATAAAATATTAACGTACTAAAAATTTAAATCAAAAATGTTTCTCAAAGAAGAAAAAATAGCTCTAAAAACACATAATAAAAAGAGAAGGAAAAAAAATATTTAATAAGAATAACATCCATTGTGAGATGAATACAATGACATATAATTATATGTCATTGGATGAATAAGATGTTTAATTATTAATTATATATTTTTATAAAAATAAATAGATGGCGTTAAAGAATTAAATGCAAATTGTTACCTATATTTATTTTCAAAAGCATTATTAGTAAAATTTATTAAAATATCTGTTATTTATTCTATAACTGTCAAATATGCCTGTAAAAGTTGCAATTTACATAATATTTTATTAATAATTATATATAATAGAGGATTATAAACTATATGTCTACTTACTTTGTATAAAGAAATCTCTTATAATTATTTGGTCCTTGAAAAATTTTTAGGAGTAATTAAATTTAAAAATGAATAATATAGTTGATTAGTGATTTTGAACTCGGTTAATTACAATATTAAATTTGTTAATTTTCAATTAATAAGCTATTATATTTATTTAATTATGGATATATAATAATTTAAATAATAAAAGTCAATTAAACTAGTGTTAATGCTAAATATATACTTAGTTAGTGATATTGATATTAAATTTTTAATACAGAATTTGATTGAAAAGCTGACATAGCGAAAATATAATTTATATGTATTAATATAATTTAAAAATTAAAATAGTATTAATTTTAAAAATTTAGATAGCCTTATTAATTTTTAAATAATAAAATTAAATCTGGGGCAATCAAAAAAATTTATTATAGTTCAAGGGGATATTAAGGAGCCATTAAAAAAAAAATTTTTGCTTCAGGGGGCTATTCAATTTTTACAGGGGGCTCGAGCCCCTGCGCGACCTCCCTAGTGACGCCACCGCCCTTAATTTTACCCTCCCTCCTTCCTCCCCCAGCCCAAAATATTATTCCCCTTCATTTTTGTTGTAATTAAGAATCATCTATTCACATACTAATCATATTTATGGATGATCATTTTCACTTGAAAAATGAAAAAGACATGACAAAATTTTATTAGATATAAACTAAATTTGTGCAAATAGTCTCCGAAGGAATTTTTTCGGGGAAATATTATGCTATATTATTTATTTTTTTAAAATATATTTAGTTTTCAAAAATATTCATTTTTTAAAAATATTTAACTTAGGTTATATTCCTAAAAAAAAATTAAAAATTATTCATGCAAAATTTTGATTTCCGTGCCTATGATCGTATGGACACTTCATCGTAAAGTTTCGTCCAATTCTGTGATTGGTCCATTAAAGTGCGGGAAATACAAAAGTGTAAACATATTTTTATTTTTAATCATAATAATGGAAATTAAAAGGGTGTCAAACAATATCAAACTTCTTCTTGAGAGAAGAATTAATCCCACTATAATTCAAAGTTAGCAATCTAACTATATATAAATAATTTAGTTTTAATTTTAGAAAACAAAATTACTAATAAAAAATCCAAAAGAGGACGTGATATTTTATGTTTTAATGATTTAGAATATACCATCCATACCATCCATAGAGTAATAAATGCCACATCGTATTACAGGTGTAGACAAAGGAGTTGCTTAGGACGGGGTATTTTACAATCAGGTAGGTTCACAGAGACGCAGGATAATACCATAGAACAGTGTAAATCACATATTGGTAAATATTTTTATAAATAAATCACTAAATCAATTTATTTTTAGGCAATATGTTTACTCCATGTCAACCCTTAGTAACACAGAACATGCAACCTGTTAATGCCATATCAAGTTTCACAAATTAAAATTTCTATAATCAATTTAATTTTAGGCAATATATGTGCCCCATCTCAACTCTCTGTAGCAAACTACCAAACAACTATAACTAGTTTCATCAATTATTTTATTTTTATAAACAGTTTATTTTTAGGCAATATGTTTACTCCATGTCAACCCTTAGTAACACAGAACATGGAACCTGCTAATGCCATATCAAGTTTCACAAATTAAAATTTCTATAATCAATTTAATTTTAGGCAATATATGTGCCCCATCTCAACTCTCTGTAGCAAACTACCAAACAACTATAACTAGTTTCATCAATTATTTTATTTTTATAAACAGTTTATTTTTAAGCAATAATTAATATATAATTCAAATTTATTTGATAATATATAATTTTTATTATTGTATTTTACATTGTAAATAATTTATATTTGTTTTATACATGCTAAATAAATATTAGTTGTTTATATTTTTGTATTCGATTTATACATTTGAAATAATTAACATATGTCATATACATTATAAATTTGAATAATAAAAGCTTCTTAATTTGCTGTAAAAATTGTATCCTAGGTTGTTCTTTTGATATTGTGTAAGAGCTAAGATAAAAAGATAAATTTTTGCCATTTGAAACCTGCTAAATATTCTATATTTGAATAATAATATATATTAAATTTTACCATTTTAAACCTATTAATCTTCTTAATTTTCTGTAGAAATTATATCCTAGGTTTTTCTTTTGATATTGTGTAAGAGCCAAGATAAATTTTTACCATTTGAAACCTGCTAAATATTCTATATTTGAATAATATATATTAAATTTTACCATTCCAAAAGAATTATTAACATTTAACATAAGATTATACTAAAAATTTAATTTTTACCATTTCAAACCTATTAATCTCCATTTTGAACGAATTGGACGAGTTAGACGAAAAATACGATGAAGTGTCTTACGATCAAAGGCACCCCTACCAAAATTTTATATGTGCTCAATCACGCGAAATAGATTTTTTGCTAAAGATACTTCTAAATTCATCACAATCACAGCTTGACTTACTTAGTGTTATTAAAAAGCCCGATTTGGCTCGATTTAAAAAAACGGCCAGATTAAGATATCAACCAAAATAATATTGTGTATCCTTAGTAATTTTGTTCATAGATGGTAAAAGTTTTGGCCTACTACCTGTTAAATCGTGAGGCTTACACGATATTAATTTGGCTATGATCGTAATTCGGCCCTTTTAAAAAATCAATCCATATCGTGCTCTTTAACAATACGAGCCCACTATAACCCGCGCCACATAGATTTTCACGACCCGCATCCACCTCTTCTATTACTATAATTTATTATTTGTGTTGTTCAGTGGCGTCGCTAGGAGGGGGCGTGCAGTGGCTCGAGCCCCCTAAAAAATTTGAATAGCCCCCTGAAGCAAAAATTATTTTATTTATGACTCCTTAATATCTTGAACTAAAAATAAATTTTTTTAATTTACCCTTGATTGAGTAATATATATATATTTAATTTTATTATTTAAAAATTAATAAAACTATCTAAATTTTTATTAAATGAATACTATTTTAATTATTAGATTAGATTATACATATAAATTATATGTTCACTCTGTCAGCTTGCAATCAAATTCTGTGTTAAAAATATATCAATATCAATAACTAAATATTAATTTAGCATTAACAGTTGAAGCTTAATAGACTTTAATTATTTAAATTATTATATAACTTTAATTAAATAAATATAATCATTTATATTGTAATTAGCCGAGTTCAAAATCACTAATCAACTACATTTTGATTTTTAATTTTAATTATCATGTCTCTTCCTAAAATTATTTTTAAGGTCCAAATCCAAATGAGTATAAGATATTTATTTATAAAAAGTAAGTAGATAAATAGTTTATAATCCTTTATAATATATAATTATTTATAAAATGATATTTAAAATTTTAATAATAATGGTTTTGATATATAAGTAACAATCTGCATACAAATATTTAACGCCATTTATTTATTAAATATATTATTATTATTAAACTTCTAATTATTTATCCCACAATGGATATAATAAATTAGATATCTTTTCTTCTCTTTATTACGTGTTTTTAGGAAAGCTATTTTTTTCTTCTTTAAAAAACAGTTTTGAGTTAAATTTTTAATTCGAATATATTTTTGATATTATTACAATCTATTATTATTTTAGGATATAATAAACCAACTAGAGATGGTGCGACAATAATAAAATCTTAATTACTTTCATCATATCACTCGGTTCTTATTTTATAGTTAAAAATGTTTCATTTCTAATATGGCATCCTTGCCGTGTAAATAACTCAAAACTTCAATATATTTGCATAATTTCTTCTAAAGATTTTAAATGGTTTTGTTTTATCAATTTATCTAACATAATAAATTCTGATATGGGTTAACATTGTGAGTGTCATGACGTTTTGTCAATGTAACATGCTAGAATTATATAGCCTTATGTGGTTTTTAAAAACCATTATCAATTGAGGCATATGTATGAATTAATTAACCTTTTTTATCAATTGTAATTATTTACGCAAAATTTTTTATATCAGCAATCGAAAATATTATACTGTAATAAATAGATTTTGTATTAAAAAATATTATTTTTAGAAATTTATTGTATTGTTTTAATTTATATGCTAGTTTATTTTGTATGCAAAATATTATAAATGACAAAATAATTCAGAATAATTGTCTAAAGTTAGCATATTTTAAAAATGTATAATATATTTATATAAAACCCGGCCGAAGGCCAGACAAAAGCAGGCTTAAGGCCCACAAGTTGGGGGGTATGGGGGCGAAGCCCCCATAAAAATATTTTTAGCTGAACCCCTGAGATTGTAAAGGCTAGCGACGCCCCTGGTGTTGTTATTTTTTTTTGAAAAAAGACAGTTTTATATTCTTAGAAATAAACTATAATAACCTTCAATTCACTTAAGCGCACCATTATAAATTGTCAAATAAAATTATTAAAAATTTTTTAAATAAAAAAATAAATAAACATGATAATCCACCGGAATTTTTACAGGTGATTTAATCGAGTAGTGTTGTTAAAAGCCCGATTTGGGTCGATTTTTCAAGATGGCCTGTTAAGATTTTATCTAAAAAAATATTATAAAGCATCATAATTTGGTAAATAGATGCTCAAGCATTTCTGAAAGCTATGAGCAAAATCTAGGCTTACATAATGTCATTTTGGTTATAATCTTAACCCTTCACTACATAGGTGAAAAAAACTCCCGCGGTTACATAGGTGGGGTCTATTTTACCCCAAATTTTAAATAGCTATATCTCAGAAAATAATAAAATTTAAGAACTAAAATTTTATATACTTATTGTAAAAATATTAGAGATAATAAATATAAAATTTCTAGATTTACATTTATTTCTAAATAAAGTTATGATATATTTACTAAAGCTGCTCAAAAAATCTTTTTTTTGGAACTTTTCTTAATCATATGATATGACCAAAAATAAATGAATGGAAGCAAATTTGATTATATATTTTATTAATTCAATATTTTATAGTAATAATTAAATAAATTTTATAATAAAACATCAGATATTAAAAGAAATATTTGAAATTAAAGTTCATGTATTTTTTTTTAAAAAACATTCACGACATGTTACATACATATGATCTTTGCATATAAATTTTGAACAATTTGAACAAATAAATAAGGATTTCTTGTCCCTAACCCTTGGACAAGAGGAGCACCTTCCTTTTTGTTTGGTTGAAATAGGTTTTAATTCCTCTATATTTAGCATGTTCCCAATATTATCCCTTAGTAGTTTATTAACATGTGGGTTTTCATATCTATTACTCATTAATAGAGTTATTAGCTCCATTGCTAATAATTTTATAAACTTTGATCTATTAATCTCCTTTAAATTATTGGATTTATAAATTATTAAAGAATTTATGCAAGATATATTCAACAAATTATAAAAAATTGTCATAGGCCATTTATTTGTTATTCTGGATATTGAATAATTTGAGCATAGCTGATCCACAACATCAACACAAGCTTTGGTGAGATTGTAAAATGTGATAATTTCTGGTTTTTTCAAATCCCCAGTTGATGTATCAATATTGTTATCATATGAAGGGTAGAAAGCATCATGCTTATACTTTTTTGGTACATATAATGTCATATTATCTTAGCAGGCAAATAAACTTGAACAAATATCTTTCTTTTTAAAATTAAATGATGTTGGAAACTGCTATTTATTTTTTCTTAAAGTTCCTACTATTGTTAATGAATGGGAATTTAATAAATGTATAGCAAGTTCATAACTGGTAAACCAGTTATCTGTCGTGACATTCCTATTACTCTTAGAAATGGGCTGAATTAACCTTTCAACCACATCAAAAGGCTTATTTCTCAATTTATAAGGTCCTTCAGGCTGATTGCCAGCATATAATTTTATTTTCAAAGTATAAAATGTCACTAGAATAATTCAAATTATCCACCGAAAAAATAAATAATATAAAATTTTCAAATTTAAAGTCATATATATCAATCAAAAAATAGATATAATTATATTTCTTTCAATTATATTTATTAACCTGACATACATAAATATAATTAGTAACAAAAAAAAAATTGGATTTTAAAAAAAAATTACATCATTACATAGGTGGGGTATATTTTACCCCAAGCTCAACAAATAGCATATATCTCAAAAACTATCAAATCAATAATCATGAAATTTGGAAGTTGCATTCCTTGTTACAAAATATTAAACTAATGAAAAAAATCAGGTTGGAATATCTTCTAGCTTTTGTATTACAAAGATTATAAAAGTTGTGGGGTCCTATTTACCCCACCTTTGTAGTGAAGGGTTAATAGGGAGCTTTTTTAAAATCGATCCAAATCGGGTTTTTAACAACACTATCCTAAAAATAAGATATTACGCAAGCCTGAAAATTTTGATCCTAGAAAGAATAAAGGTCTAGACATGTAATCGATATCTCAAGGCTGAGGAAATATTTTTCTGGCTAAAATATTGAGTTAGCCTTTAAAAAATTGGCTCAAAATGAGTCTTTTAACAACACTATGATATGTTCCTCTCATGTGATTTTTTATATATAAGGCCATATCAAACTTATAAAAATATCTTATATTGACTAATAGAGATAAAATTCAAAATTCAATATTTATTTTTAAATAATTTCTGATATTTTCCTGAAGTTTATTGATCAATGCTTTAGATTGTAAAAAGTATGTTTGATATTAAGGTAAAATTAAAAGGTAAATTATATTTTAATTTTACAAGGGGATTTGGGTCCGCTGTCTCGAATATTAAATAGTATCAAAAAGAGAAATAAGCTAAAATGGCGACCAATATAGCCCCTAAAGGTTGAAGCGAGAGATTTTAAAATATAAATGTAAAATTAAAACATGGCCGCCAATAAATTTCAATCGGTTATTACAAATGAGACAGATTTTATAATTTAAATTAATATTAAATTAATAACGAATTATTAGAAATTTGTAATTTAATAAAGTAAATAATACAATTTAAATATTTATTAATTAATTGATATATAAAAAATTTAATATAATGTAATCAATATATTTAAATTTAATATAATAGTTAATATTATTAACATAGTTAGTATATATATATTGAATATAATTATTTATTTACCATATATAAAATTTTATAAATATTTATAATATATTTAAATATTTAATTCATTGATATAAAAAATAATTAAATATATGATTGTTTGTAGTATTTAATATAATGTAATCAATATATTTAAATTTAATATAATAGTTAATATTATTAACATAGTTAGTGTAATATATTTTATATATTAATTTAATTATATATTGAATATAATTTCATCATATATAAAATTTAATTATAATTATTTATAATATATTTAGATATATAAATATATATTGGTTTATATAATATATTGCTTTATAATTAATTGGTATATGTTAATTACTTAACTTACTAAGAAATCCCTAAATAAATTTTTTATCGTTGGATTTATACTTATTTATATAATCATCAGATTTCCTCACATCTTTTAATTTTTTTGAGATTCTATTAGTATATATAAGTTACCTAACTTAGTAGGAAATCCCTGAATAAATTTTTTATTGTTGGATTTATACTTATTTATATAATCATCAGATTTCCTCACATCTTTTAATTTTTTTGAGATTCTATTAGTATATATATTTACCTAACTTAGTAGGAAATCCCTGAATAAATTTTTTATCGTTGGATTTATACTTATTTATATAATCATCAGATTTCCTCACATCTTTTAATTTTTTTGAGATTCTATTAGTATATATAAGTTACCTAACTTAGTAATAAATCCCAGAATAAATTTTTTATTGTTGGATTTATACTTATTTATATAATCATCAGATTTCCTCACATCTTTTAATTTTTTTGAGATTCTATTAGTATATATAAGTTACCTAACTTAGTAGGAAATCCCTGAATAAATTTTTTATCGTTGGATTTATACTTATTTATATAATCATCAGATTTCCTCACATCTTTTAATTTTTTTGAGATTCTATTAGTATATATATTTACCTAACTTAGTAGGAAATCCCTGAATAAATTTTTTATCGTTGGATTTATACTTATTTATATAATCATCAGATATCCTCACATCTTTTAATTTTTTTGAGATTCTATTAGTATATATATTTACCTAACTTAGTAGGAAATCCCTGAATAAATTTTTTATCGTTGGATTTATACTTATTTATATAATCATCAGATTTCCTCACATCTTTTAATTTTTTTGAGATTCTATTAGTATATATATTTACCTAACTTAGTTGGAAATCCCTGAATAAATTTTTTATCGTTGGATTTATACTTATTTATATAATCATCAGATTTCCTCACATCTTTTAATTTTTTTGAGATTCTATTAGTATATATAAGTTACCTAACTTAGTAGGAAATCCCTGAATAAATTTTTTATCGTTGGATTTATACTTATTTATATAATCATCAGATTTCCTCACATCTTTTAATTTTTTTGGTATATATAAGTTACCTAACTTAGTAGGAAATCCCTGAATAAATTTTTTATCGTTGGATTTATACTTATTTATATAATCATCAGATTTCCTCACATCTTTTAATTTTTTTGAGATTCTATTAGTATATATAAGTTACCTAACTTAGTAGGAAATCCCTGAATAAATTTTTTATCGTTGGATTTATACTTATTTATATAATCATCAGATTTCCTCACATCTTTTAATTTTTTTGAGATTCTATTAGTATATATAAGTTACCTAACTTATTAGGAAATCCCTGAATAAATTTTTTATCGTTGGATTATACTTATTTATATAATCATCAGATTTCCTCACATCTTTTAATTTTTTTGAGATTCTATTAGTATATATATAAGTTACCTAGCTTAGTAGGGAATCCCTTAATAAATTTTTTATCGTTGGATTAATACTTATTGCAATGTTACACATTTATTAGCAAAGGATATATTTTTATTTTATTAAATAATATTAATTTCACAAATAAATATATAATCTTATAATACATTATTAATAAGGGTATCATTTAGTATAAATATACGAATAACGTTAAATACAGAAAAAAATAGGATAAAAAATGCGCATAAATGCAATACAAAACGTTAATAAATAAATAAAAAATCACAAAAATTGTGGATAAATACAATATAAAATTAGGCTATAAATGTAAGAACGACCATAAATATTGTAATTGGCGTATACCACTTCTGTATGACCAGACTAAAATATAAATACTTAGACTAATAGCTGTTATTTTATTGACAACATGAAAATTATTGAACAATTAATATAATTACATGACGGAGGAAAAATCGTGAAAAAAGAATATATGGCAAAAGTAGACATTGTAGTTTTAAAAAAACTTAAATGTGATTAGATTTTTTTGAATATAAATATCTTGATATTTTTTCTAAATATTCCATAGGAGTATATATATATACCCACAATAAAGAAATATATTTTCCCTAATTTTATCGTCTATTTTGTAATATATTTTTCTTCTCTCTGTAACTTTCCTTCCATCATCTAATTGTAATAATTTAAGATCCATGTCCTGTTCTATAATTTTTATAGTGTCAATAAAAAGATAAATGTTAGGATGAGAGTAAGGAAAATATTCTTTCAAAGATTTATGGTAACCTTCGACACGATTATTTGTCCTTTCACCCCTAACATCAAATGTATTCCACATTTGGTAGTTAATCTTGCATTACTATTAATCTAAGTATTTTTAAAATAATCTAAAAAGTTGTATATAGAATACAACCCAAAAGAATCAGCTTGTATTTTTAGTCCATTCATAATATATGGCACATCTCGCTCTAATAAAAACGGAATAGCCATAATTATACGGAAAATTTTTTTTACATCATTATTTTGTATATTTATCATGGTCAGACCACATTGCTGAATGAGCCTAACGATACATTGACAAAAATGGAAAAACCTAAAGTTAAACAATAATTTTTTAATAAATTAAACATATTTATATAAGTATATTTGTATTTATTAGGCAATAATATATAAACACATACAATTAAGGTATGGTTAATTAAAATATTAATAGTATAAAATTGATAAAATAATTTAGGGGAGGAATTAAAAGTTCCATCCAAAAAATTTTTTTCAGCCAAACAAAGGCGTGAAAGAAGAGATCTTGTAGAAAATATTAACAATTTTTTATCATCACAACTATGAACTAAAAAATTAGTTCCAGTCATGGTAATTATGTGCTCTTGGGTTAATATAATATCACCATTTGAAAAGGGAAGGGGGGGGGGTCGTGTTAATTGAATAACACGTCTCATAATGGATTTAACTGATAAAAAGGTAGGTAACCTTTTGGGGTTTTGCATACAGAAAGGATCGAGT
This sequence comes from Gordionus sp. m RMFG-2023, assembly GCF_954871325.1. Taxonomy (NCBI): domain Eukaryota; kingdom Metazoa; phylum Nematomorpha; class Gordioida; order Chordodea; family Parachordodidae; genus Gordionus; species Gordionus sp. m RMFG-2023. The sequence goes on from NC_088775.1 coordinate 23,168,115, forward strand.
TTTCTGTCTCTCATAACCTTTCTGTATGTCTTTCTAATACTAATATTTTTATTTAACAAAAGTTCTGTTTTAAGCATATTGTTCGTGATGAGTGTATTATATATTTCTTCATCATTATGATCAATATGCTTTTGTGTCATTATAAAATGAGTATTTAAAATCCCCCTCCCTTTACAATGTTTTGTATGGCATTTATAATATATTAATTTATCATTAATATACAAATACTATATAGTAAATGTATTAATCATATTATATATACATGGAATTGATGCATAATTGTTTTCACTGACAACAGCTTCTTGGGTTAGAATAGGAATAACATCTTGAATAGCTTTATAATTGATATAGTAAATGTATTAATCATATTATATATACATGGAATTGATGCATAATTGATTTCACTGACAACAGCTTCTTGGGTTAGAATAGGAATATCATCTTGAATAGCTTTATAATTGATATAGTAAATGTATTAATCATATTATATTTACATGGAATTGATGCATAATTGATTTCACTGACAACAGCTTCTTGGGTTAGAATAGGAATATCATCTTGAATAGCTTTATAATTGAAGTAAATGTATTAATCATATTATATTTACATGGAATTGATGCATAATTGTTTTCACTGAGCTTCTTGGCTGAGAATAGGAATATCATCTTGAATAACTTTATAATTGATATGGTAAATATATTGTATTTTACATGGTGAATAATTTGTAATATTTTGTAAATAAGTTATAATTAATGTATTACTTTGACACCCAATATTTGCATATGAAATGGAAGCTTTAATAAAGAGGTAAATAATGTTAAAGGATGATATAAATAGGTTTTACTTTGGCATCCTACAGAAAAATAATTTTTTTGAAGGCAGATTGCATCTATAATATATTAATATAAAATTTATCTATAATTAATATACTCGTGCACTCTTTGGACATAGTAAATAAATTATTCTTAACAATCCAGCGTCCAAGGTATGGTTTATTTGTGCATGTAAAATAAGCAGTAAAGCTATTATAGACTTTTACCTTTATACTACCTACAGGGGCGGACTGGCGACGCTACGGCCTCGTGGGCATTTTTTTTATAGCGGCCTCATTTATATGGGGTCTTATTCCCCATACTTCCATTTTCCCTTAAATGGCTTCTTATTTTTTGAAAATAAGTTCAAACTTTTTACATTTTTAGTAAAAAAAAGAATAGTATTATACAATAATCATATATTTTATTTAAAAAAATGCACATTTAAAATCATATTCATTACCTATAATTCATCTAAAATATATATTTTATATTAGATTTACAACGATATTGCACTATAAAATCAAATCATACATCACATGTTAAATATAAAAAAAAATGCATACTCAATATATTAAATCAATTAATTATAAATATAAATTATTGCAGTCATATAATATTACAGAGAATAAAATTAATGCCCTTTTATAAAATCAGGCACCGATCATATTGTAAATAATATTAATAAGATTCTAATAAAAGAATAAAGAAAATATATAAATTTACGTTAATAAATCTCTCATTAACTTTGAACCTTTGCGCAAATATACAGGAATATCTTCTAGTTCAATCTATGCTAATAGTTCTCGTTCAACTTAAAACGCTTCTTATTTTTCTTAGTCAATATTAGCTCTCAGCTTATTTTTATAATTTTTAATTTACTAAATGCTTTTTTGCAATTATTCTGCGTAGATGATAAAGTTAAAATGTATTCATAAGCCAAAAATAAATTAGTGTCACTTGTATGCTTATTGTATCTTTTAAGAATTTCATACACGCATATTAAACACTTGGTATATTTATTATCACACTCTGATTTATTATCATATTGTAATATTCCATCTTCTTCATTTGACTCCTCACTTGTACATGCGATATCATCGTCCGTTTCTTTTAATTCTGCTACCAAATCTTGGAATACACTGAATGAACATAATTCGTTATAAAATTTATCACTCAATATATATGTCAATTGTGCCAGTTTTTCGAAGGCTTTTTCAGAAATACCCCTTTACTATTTATTTTATCAAAATGTCTTGGATACAAATATAGCACATTCAAGATAAGCTCTCAATTCGCAGAAAGTAGTTCCGGATAGGACTAAATAGTTCGAACCTATAAAGGTCAATCGATTCTTGAGGACGTTCATCTTGACATTTGTCACTATATGTTCTCTTAGCTTGTCTTATTCGATCTTTTTACAGAGTATTTTTCAGATACTCTCCGAGAGCTATAAATATGAAAATGTTTCATTTAAATTAGTAGCCTTTTTATTGCTTTTTTTTGAATCGATGTAATAATCGATGATACAGAAGATTTAGCATCTTCTTTCATTTTCCATGCTGACAAAGTACCTAATTTTTTAGTTTGAAGATATGACAGTGGCCCCATTATTTTAAAAATTTCCAAATATATTATAGCTGTGCTTAGAGTCATAAATTTACATAAATTATCTAGTTTTTATCTCAAATTATTTATTCTATTATAAATTGAAGTGCCTTTATCGTTATTGGGAGCAAGCTCTCTTTATATCCATCTAAGGGCTTTTTCACGTGCCCACCACCTTATCTCACCTATTTTTTAGCAGCCTTCTCAACTTATTTTGGCCAGATGAATTATTCTGTTTTACCCAAGCATCCATCCTTTTATCTGATTCACCGATCTAGATTTTATTTGATTTCAATGAATTAAGAACAAGAAATGTTGGCTATATTATTTCTACAATAAATCAATGTATAAAAATATAATATAATAAATGAACCAAAACTTAGCTTTCGATCTACTCAAACGGAAGCGTTTTTACTTCATTTGAAAAAAAAACAAAGAAAAGAACGTGATAATGATGTGTAGCGTCAAGCGACGTTATTGATATATTATTTAAAATATAGTAAACGACATGACAATTCTCAAGGAATGTGATATTTAAATCATAGAGATATCATTAAAAATAAATAAATGATAAGAGAAAATAATGTGAACATATTAATTTTATTCTAATCGGCCTTAAAGATCGGCGCGGCCTCGTGGGCAAAATGCCCCCCGGTTCTTATGACCAGTCCGCCCCTGACTTCCTATTTATATATACTCAAAGTAGTATGCTGGGTTGATTATTGAAAAATGGTATTTAGCTTGTAAATTCAATTTCACATTTTTTCACCTTTTCGTAAAGCGACAAAACGTATAAAGTTAATAATAATTCGAGACTACGGAAACGTTTGCACAATTTAGCACGTGCTGCTGGTGCATTTTTTAAATATGATGTACTTAAAATGGTTCGAATGTATTACTAGAGAAGTTAGGCGATTGATATATATTTTTTATTGTAGTTACATTGATTCAAAAAATCCAGCTTATCTATTCATCAAGATACCTAAAATCCTGCCCTGCCAAGATTAAAAATTTGTAAGACGATATTATATTTGAAAATATAAACTCCTATGGCTTCACTAAAAGATGAAACCCAACATTCGACTTCAAATTTAAAAACTATTATCCAAAATTCTTATAGATTTTTACTTGGTAGTATAGCTGGTGCTGTAGGAGCCACAGCTGTTTATCCTTTTGATATGATAAAAACTAGGTTACAAAATCAAAAGCAAATAATAAATTTTAATGGCAAAGATGATATATTTAAAGATTCAAAACTCCACAAAACACCTTATACTGACCTTATTAATAATATTGGCAAAAATCTTAACAAAGATATAAAAATAACAAGGAATAATATATCTATAGAAAAAAGTAAAACTTATTACAAGAATTCATTTGATTGCTTGGTGAAGATAATAAAATATGAAAAAGTTAGAGGACTTTACAGAGGCATAGGCCCTGTACTGATTGGAGTTGCTCCAGAAAAAGCTATCAAATTAACGGTTTTTTAATATTATATTTATGACATTTTTAAAGTTTATTTTATATTTTACTTTAATGGTTTGATATTAAATTAGTTACTTACATTTAATAACACTAGCTGATAACTCATCAAGAATGACAGGGAATAATACATTTATCCTTTACTTAAGATGGATAAATCAGAATTTTGCCCTTTCAGAAATCAACTTATCTTATATGAGTTGTAAATAAGAAATTATATAATATTTTAATGAAAGCTTATTTTGAGATGTTTTAATATTATTATATTTGTTAGTGAAATATATATTTAATAGCTTTATTATACTTGTATTTTCAATATATCTATATTAATAATTTAATTTATAATAAAGTTGTCTTTAAGTGCCCTATTAAAAATATTTTCTACATTTGTAGTTGAAAAAATGTAATCTTGCTAGATGAGGGTTTAGTATGGCAAAGGTATACAAAACCCTCATCTAGCAAGATTATAATTGAGAAAGTATACAAAGCCCTCAGATAACAGGATTATATTTAGGCCTTAAATTATAAATACAAATATAGAAAATATTTTAATTGGGCACTTAAAGACAATTTTATTCAAAATAATCAATTTAATTTGAAATTATGTAATAGATATATTGAAAATATACAAATATGATCTAATTATTTGTATAATGAAGGTACTAAATATGTATTTCATTAACATATATAAAAATAATAGAACATCTCAAAATATCCTTACATCAAAATAAAAGTAAATTTCTTATTCACAACTCATAAGATAAGTTTTAGGGATGTACCGATATTTTTTATCGGATTGGGCCAATATTTCACCCATTTTAAAATATCAATTATTGGCCAATATCAGAAAATTTTTTGATCCGATATAAAATGGCCTCTTTAACAAAAATAAAATGTAAAATGTTAATCTAAAATCATATATTTATATAAATAAAATTTTTATGTATATTTTTTTAATAATAATAATTAATTAATAAACATTCTGACATATTGTTATTTTTTTGCGCATTCTGTTTATAAAAGTGTGCTATAATCTCTTCAGAATTCTGTATTTAGTGAAGCTCGTGATATTATCATTAGTGTTGTTAAACGGCCAAGGACTTAGCTGCGACTCGAGTTAAGTTTTTAGTCTAAAAAACGACTTTGACTTGAGTCGACTAAATGAGCCGCATTGGTTGGCTAGCTTATTCAGCTCATTTAGTCGGCAGGTGTAGTTGGCTTGTGTATTTGACTCGTTGGTCTGCTCAATTTTTTTGTTTTTTTTATAAAATCTGGTAAATTGCTAAATTTTGGGAAACTGATTAATGTGAACAAAATTATAATAAGAATATGTTGTTTTTAAAGTTTTTAGATTTTTTTGACATAAATGGGCTAAAATACGTATTGCTAACATGTTTAAATAAAATTTTAGTGAAGATGTACCCTAGATAAGTTAGTGACAATTGTCATAATCGTTGTTTTTAAAGTTTTCGAATATTTTTGACGTAATTGGCCTAAAATAAGTATTGCTAACATGTTTAAATAAAATTTTAGTGAAGATGCACCCTAGATAAGTGACAATCGTCATAATCGTTGTTTTTAAAGTTTTTCGAATTTTTTTGACGTAAATGGGCTAAAATAAGCATTGCTAACATGTTAAAATAAATTTTAGTGAAGATGTACCCTAGATAAGTGACAATTGTCATAATCGTTGTTTTTAAAGTTTTTCGAATTTTTTTGACGTAAATGGGCTAAAATAAGCATTGCTAACATGTTTAAATAAAATCTTAGTGAGGATGTACCCTAGATAAGTGACAATTGTCATAATCGTTGTTTTTAAAGTTTTACGAATTTTTTTGACGTAAATGGGCTAAAATAAGCATTGCTAACATGTTTAAATAAAATTTTAGTGAAGATGTACCCTAGATAAGTGACAATTGTCATAATCGTTGTTTTTAAAGTTTTTCAAATTTTTTTGTCGTAAATGGGCTAAAATAAGCATTACTAACATGTTTAAATAAAATTTTACTGAAGATGTTCCATAGATAAGCGACAATTGTCATAATCGTTATTTTTGAAGTTTTTTAAAGCAAGTGGGCTAAATAAGCATCGCTAACATGTTTAAATAAAATTTTAGTGAAGATGTACTCTAGATACAGGGTTTTCCATTCAAAAAAAGAAGATCGTAATTTTTTTAAATTTTTTGTCAATTTTTCTTAAACTTTTATTTATTTTAGTTATTCCTTTTTAATTTATTTCTAAATTTTTGCGATTTCTTTACGTTTGTTTTCTTACTATATCTTTTCTCAATTTATTTCTAACTTTTTGCTATTTTCTTTACTTTTATTTTTTTTACTATATCTTCTCTCAATTTATTTTTCTTCAATTTATAAATTTAGGTCCATTTTTTTAACAATTCTTTACGTTACAGATACAATATTCTTTTAATGATTTTTTCATTGTAATCTCTTACAAACATTTTTAACCTTTTCAATCTCGTCATTTTTAATCTTTATTTTTTTTGACCTCTTCTCAATTTTCTTCTTCTCATTTTTGATAAAAAAATTGTAAAATTATATTTAATGTTTTTGGCAGACAATATAATTACAATTGCTAAATTATAAATTAATCGTTTGGTTTACCTTAACTGTAATACCAAACGATATTTAAATTAATAAAATATAATCATTTTTAAATTCTTATTTTTTTACACATTAGAAAATTATTATTATTTAAAACAATAGAAGAGGAAGACAGACTAAATAAAATTAATTTTTTAAAAATATTTTCATGGATTTTAATTCGAGTTATTTTTGTACATTATTATAATATAAAGTGTAGGTTATATAAATAAAGATTATATATAGTAAAAAAAATGCGTCCTTAATTTTTTTTTTTAAATTTATAAATTAGTTTGATCAAAGTCAGATATAAAATAGATGTTTTAACTAAATGGTCTTTAATAAACAAAATTATATGTTCTAGGATTTTGTAATGAACTAAACTAGCAAAAATAATTATAAAAAATGAGAAGAAAAAATAGATAAACGCACAAAAAAATAAAGATTAAAAATGACCAGATTAAAAAGGTTAAAAATGTTGCAAAAGATTAAAATGTATTAATCATAAAGAGAATATTATATCTGTATGCAGGGATGCGAACCCGACAAAATTTTTGCCCGGGTTCGGTTCGGGTTCGGTTCGGGGTATAAAAAAAGGTGGGTTCGGTTCGGGTTCGGTTCAGGGAAATATTTTTGAACCCGGGTTTGGTTCGGGTTCGGTTCAGGGAAATATTTTTGAACCCGGGTTTGGTTCGGGTTCGGTTCGGGTTCAAGAATTTTTGAGTTGATAAAAAAAATTCTATATTTAAATCATAATTAAAAACTAGACATAAATTTGATATAAAAAATAAATTTTTTATTTTATTTATAGGCAAATATAGTTAAAAATACAAAGCATATAGTCATGTATCAATTTTAAAAATTTTATTTAGACGTATTAGCATAATATCTTCCAAGAGTTGTTCACTCATCCTCGATCTATGTGGTGAAAGAATGAATTTCAAATGTGAAAAAGATCTTTCAACGCTAACCTATGTTAAATGTATTTATATGTGAAAATATGAAAAATTAACTTGGGTTGCAGGAACAGCAAATAAGATTTTAGATAAAATATATAATTCAGGGTGTTCCAGCTTAGCAGACTCCCAAAAATGCAAAATATTTTCCTTCTTATCTAATCTTTTATAATCGCTAAATCCAGTAATTATTGTTCCAATACTTTTCTCAGCAATCGTTGGCCCTCTTTTAAGTATTTTCTCCTGCCTTTCTTTAAGTTGTATCAATTTCTCTAAATCATCTTCTTGTTCAATAACTTCATCGGAACTAATATCATCAGATAAAATCGGCGTGTTAAGCTTTTAATTCGTCTCCATAAATTGACAAGATGTTTTTTCGCACAAATCTTATCATCATCACTAAGTAATACCTGTAATATTTAAGGATTTATATTTAAATATTTCATAAAATAACAATTTTAATATATCTAAAATAATTAATTTACTAAGCTTTTAATTAACCTTGTATCTTGGGTCCAGGTATATGGCAGCTAAGAGAATTTCGTTCTTTATAAACCTTTCTTCTCTGTTCTTAAGACAAGAATATAGTAATTGAGCAAAATGGTTTGGATTTTTTTCCAGTTCGATGCAGCATCTTAACCATGCTGCATAAAAATCTGTCAGTGTTAACTGTTCAGATTGGAATTGTTTGGTTGCGATTTTTAGCGGTTTTAAAATTTCAACAATCGTTATTATCTCTTTCCAATCTTCAGTCAATAAATAATCAGATTGCTCTGTAAAAAATCTTCGATATTGGGTTTTAGTAAAATCAGCCTTTCTAACATATCATGCGTTGAATGCCATCTGTGGCAATCTAACACAGGCTTAGGGAGTTTCATATTTTTTAATAACTTTTGGTAAGTGGGATGTCTTAATTTTAAATGTAGGCTCCTAGCTTTTGCAATGGTTTCCACAAGCCAGCTGAAGTGTGTGAGCTGCACACCGTACACTATAAATCGGATAGGATATAATAGTTGATAAAAAAGTATTTTGTAAATCATCATATCATATTTATATACATTTACATCCATATTTTCCTCATCTGCTGATTCACTCCTTATATCATAATCAGTTTCAGGTTGCAGGAGCTTTATAGCTCTTAAAAAATTACAACCATTATCAGAAGTAATTGTGTATATTTGTTGAATATTAATTTTAAATTTTAGTAAAGTTTTTAATATATTCTTTTTTATATATTCTCCTGTACATCTCTCTTTCAGCTCTACAATTCCAAGAGTCCTCAAATTTATAATGGACTTTGATATAAATTGAATATTTACACCAAGAATTGACCTATCTAGTCGTTGAACTGCATCAACTTTTAAACTTATTAATTTTCCTTCTACCTCTCTCGATATTTTGTCTCTAATTGATTGGACTGTTTTATTAATAGTTCTGGATAAATTTTCTTTGTTTATAACTAAATTGAGCCCAGATAGGAGTGGATTTATAATTCTTTGAAATCCCGAATCTTCAATAATTGATAAAGGCCGGCCATTTACAGTAACAAGTTCTAGTATAGAACTCATCAAATCATTAGATGATATATTTATACTTATATCCTTTTTTGGAAAAAAGGTTTCTATATTAATTTTAGGTTTTTTTGCCAATAACAATTCCTGATATTTGGTTTTTTCATTTAAATAATTTAAATATTCATTGTTGTGATTTCTTTCCAGGTGTCTTTCTAAATTTGACAAGTGATTACCAGACATTTTTACTTTGCAATTTGAACATATTGATTTTTTTTCTATTGTATTAAGGGTAAAATGCTTATCAAATATGACTTTATCTTTAATCTTAAATCTATAAAAAGAGAACAATTTTTTTAAATAGCAATGATTTCAGAATTAAAAAAGAGATATTTATAAATTTAATTTCATTTATAATATGCACTTCATTAATATCTTGTAAAAATTAAACTGAACCAAAAATAAATGATTAGCATATATAAATTTTAAAATCATTTTCAAAAACTGCCCTACATTTAACAATTTTTAAGTTAGATGTTTAGAATTTTTTAATTAACAATATAATAATTTTTTAATTAATAATCTTTAAGAATAATAAGATAAAAATTTAAAAATAAATGGCGTAAATTAATTCAATTGTTTAAAATTTTTTAACACTCCAATAGGAATCGAGAATAAATTTAAAAATGGCATAAATGAATTAAGTTGTTTAAAATTTATTAAGACTTCATTTAATTGGAAATTTGAAAATATAATATTTGTATTTACATATATTAATATATGATTTTAAATAATACACTGAACCCGATTGAACCCGGGTTCAAATAAAATTCTTGGGTTCGGTTCGGGGTTTTGAAAATTTTATAAATGGGGTTCAGGTTCGGTTCGGGTTCAGAGTTTTATATTTTTAATTTTTTGTCAATTTTTCTTAAACTTTTATTTATTTTAGTTATTCCTTTTTAATTTATTTCTAAATTATTGCGATTTCTTTACGTTTTTTTTCTAACTGTATCTTTTCTCAATTTATTTCTAACCTTTTGCGATTTTCTTTACTTTTATTTTTTCTTACTATATCTTCTCTCAATTTATTTCTTTAATTTATCAATTTAGGTCCATTTTTTTAACAATTTTCTTTTTTTTTCATCAGGGTACATCTTCACTAAAATTTTATTTAAACATGTTAGCAATGCTTATATTAGCCCATTTACGTCAAAAAAACTTTAAAAACAACTACTATGACAATTGTCACTTATCTAGGGTACATCTTCACTAAAATTATATTTAAACATGTTAGCAATGCTTATTTTAGCCCATTTACTTCAAAAAAATTTGAAAAACTTTAAAAACAACGATTATGACAATTGTCACTTATCTAGGGTACATTTTCACTAAAATTTTATTTAAACATGTTAGCAATGCTTATTTTAGCCCATTTACGTCAAAAAAATTCGAAAAACTTTAAAAACAACGATTATGACAATTGTCACTTATCTAGGGTACATCTTCACTAAAATTTTATTATTTTAGCTCATTTACGACAAAAATATTCGAAAGACTTTAAAAACAACGATTATGACAATTGTCACTTATCTAGTGTACATCTTCACTAAAATTTTATTTAAACATGTTAGCAATGCTTATTTTAGTCCATTTACTTCAAAAAAATTCGAAAAACTTTAAAAACAACGATTATGACAATTGTCACTTATCGAGGGTACATCTTCACTAAAATTTTATTTAAACATGTTAGCAATACATATTTTAGCCCATTTATGCCAAAAAAATTCGAAAAACTTTAAAAACAACGATTATGACAATTGTCACTTATCGAGGGTACATCTTCACTAAAATTTTATTTAAACATGTTAGTAGTGTTGCGTAATCGGCTAATTTTAGCCGACTAAAAACGGCTTAGCCGAGATTTTAGGTGGAAAAATCGGCTAAGCCTAATTAGGTATAGCCTAAAAATAGGCTAAGCCTAAAAATCGGCTAAACCTAATTAGGCTAAGCCTAAAAATCGGCTAAGCCTAAAAATTGGCTAAGCCTAAAAATCGGCTAAGCCTAAAAATTGGCTAAAATAAATTATTCAAAATTCTGCATCGATGCTTAGCATTAATTATTATTTATTTATTTTAGTAAAATAATTTATTTTATTTATATTTAATGTAAATATTTTATTATTATCAACAAATAAACATGATAGGATTTAATATTTTTTATTTATATTATTATATTTTGAAATGAAAATAAATTTATTTATTTGATGTTTTTTTAATAAAAAAAAATAATATGCTGCTATATTGTAAAAATGTAATATTCTTTAAATATAATTTATTAGTGATTTTCACAATCTTCTTTGTAAATACATCTTTTATTGAGGAATTATATTGTAAATTTTATTAGATAAATAGACAATCTTTTAGGTGAAATCTTTTATCATTTTTTTAAAATTATCTATTTATTATTAAATGAGGTGGATTTTATGAAACTTTTTTGATGTTATTTTATATGATCTTTTTAAGGATAATATTTTAATGTGACAATTGTCATAATCGTTCTTTTATAAGTTTTTTGAATTTTTTTGAAGAAAGTATGTTAAAATAAGTATTAATAACATGTGTAAATACAAATTTAGTGAAGATGTACCAATGAAAAGTGACAATTGTCATAATGGTTAATTTTAAAGTTTTTTGAATTTTTTTGACGAAAATTTGTTAAAATAATTATTAATAACATGTGTAAATATAAATTTAGTGAAGATGTACCATAGAAAAGTGACAATTGTCATAATCGTTATTTTTAAAGTTTTTCGAATTTTTTTGACGAAAATATGTTAAAATAAGAATTAATAACATGTGTAAATATAAATTTAGTGAAGATGTACCAATGAAAAGTGACAATTGTCATAATAGTTAATTTTAAAGTTTTTTGAATTTTTTTGACGAAAATTTGTTAAAATAAGTATTAATAACATGTGTAAATATAAATTTAGTGAAGATGTACCATAGAAAAGTGACAATTGTCATAATCGTTATTTTTAAAGTTTTTCGAATTTTTTTGACGAAAATATTTTAAATAAGAATTAATAACATGTGTAAATATAAATTTAGTGAAGATGTACCAATGAAAAGTGACAATTGTCATAATGGTTAATTTTAAAGTTTTTTGAATTTTTTTGACGAAAATTTGTTAAAATAAGTATTAATAACATGTGTAAATATAAATTTAGTGAAGATGTACCATAGAAAAGTGACAATTGTCATAATCGTTATTTTTAAAGTTTTTCGAATTTTTTTGACGAAAATATGTTAAAATAAGAATTAATAACATGTGTAAATATAAATTTAGTGAAGATGTACCAATGAAAAGTGACAATTGTCATAATGGTTAATTTTAAAGTTTTTTGAATTTTTTTGACGAAAATTTGTTAAAATAAGTAATAATAACATGTGTAAATATAAATTTAGTGAAGATGTACCATAGAAAAGTGACAATTGTCATAATCGTTATTTTTAAAGTTTTTCGAATTTTTTTGACGAAAATATGTTAAAATAAGAATTAATATCATGTGTAAATATAAATTTAGTGAAGATGTACCAATGAAAAGTGACAATTGTCATAATAGTTAATTTTAAAGTTTTTTGAATTTTTTTGACGAAAATTTGTTAAAATAAGTATTAATAACATGTGTAAATATAAATTTAGTGAAGATGTACCATAGAAAAGTGACAATTGTCATAATCGTTATTTTTAAAGTTTTTCGAATTTTTTTGACGAAAATATGTTAAAATAAGAATTAATAACATGTGTAAATATAAATTTAGTGAAGATGTACCAATGAAAAGTGACAATTGTCATAATGGTTAATTTTAAAGTTTTTTGACGAAAATTTGTTAAAATAAGTATTAATAACATGTGTAAATATAAATTTAGTGAAAATGTACCATAGAAAAGTGACAATTGTCATAATCGTTATTTTTAAAGTTTTTTGAATTTTTTTGACGAAAATCTGTTAAAATAAGTATTAATAACATGTGTAAATATAAATTTAGTGAAGATGTACCAATGAAAAGTGACAATTGTCATAATCGCTATTTTTAAAGTTTTTTGAGTATTAATAACATGTGTAAATATAAATTTAGTGAAGATGTACCATAGAAAAGTGACAATTGACATAATCGTTATTTTTAAAGTTTTTTGACGAAAATATGTTAAAATAAGTATTAATAACATGTGTAAATATAAATTTAGTGAAGATGTACCAATTAAAAGTGAAAATTGTCATAATCGCTATTTTTAAAGTTTTAAATATAAATTTAGTGAAGATAGTGACATTTGTCATAATCGTTAATTTTAAAGTTTTTTGATTTTTTTTGAAGAAAATATGTTAAAATAAGTATTAATAACATGTGTAAATATAAATTTAGTGAAGATGTACCAATGAAAAGTGACATTTGTCATAATTGTTATTTTTAAAGTTTTTTGAATTTTTTTGAAGAAAATATGTTAAAATAAATATTAAAAACCTGTTTAAATAAAAATTTAGTGAAGATGTACTATAGAAAAGTGACAATTGTCATAATCGTTATCTTTAAAGTTTTTTGAATTTTTTTGACGAAAATATGTTAAAATAAGTATTAATAACATGTGTAAATATAAATTTAGTGAAGATGTACCAATGAAAAGTGACATTTGTCATAATTGTTATTTTTAAAGTTTTTTGAATTTTATTGACAAAGATATTTTAAAATAAGTATTGATAACATGTTTAAATAAAAATTTAGTGAAGATGTACTCTAGATAAGCCACAATTGTCATAATCGTTATTTTTAAAGTTTTTTGATTTTTTTTGACGAAAATAGTTAACTTGCATCGATATTGATTTTAAAATAGAAAAAAAAGTTTACCCAAATTTTAAACAAGATTGTCTGATGAAAATTGGTAAAAAAAATAATAATTTCTAAATTAGGATTAGATATTATGATATAAATTTTGCATATTAATTTCTGACCCGATGAACAAATGTAATAAAATGCCAATTTGCTCCTGTTTTTGGGGAAGAATCTATTATTACCATATGTGTTTCTATGGCATATACTCAGGCAATTTTAAATTTACAATCTATATTTTTACCCATTTACATCAAAGAAATTTTAAAAATAACGATTATGACAATTGTCACTTTTCTATAGTACATCTTCACTAAATTTTTATTTACACATGTTATTATTTCGTCAACAAAAATCAAAAAATTTAAAAAATAATGATTATGTAAATTGTCGCTTATCTAGAGTACATCTTCACTAAATTTATATTTACACATGTTATTAATTTAATACTTATTTTAACATATTTTCGTCAAAAAAATTCAAAAAACTTTAAAAATAACGATTATGACAATTGTCACTTTTCATTGTCTTCACTAAATTTATATTTACACATGTTATTAATACTTATTTTAACATATTTTCGTCAAAAAACTTTAAAAATACCCATTATGACAATGTCAATTTTCTATGGTACATCTTCACTAAATTTTATTTAAACATGTTATCAATACTTATTTTAACATATTTTCTTCAAAAAAATTCAAAAAACTTATAAAATAACGATTATGACAATTGTCACTTTTCTATGGTACATCTTCACTAAATTTATATTTACACATGTTATTAATACTTATTTTAACAAATTTTCTTCAAAAAAATTCCAAAAACTTATAAAATAACGATTATGATAATTGTCACTTTTCTATGGTACATCTTCACTAAATTTTCATTTAAACATGTTTTTACTACTTATTTTAACCTATTTTCTTCAAAAAATTCAAAAAACGTATAAAATAACGATTATGACAATTGTCACTTTTCTATGGTACATCTTCACTAAATTTTTATTTAAACATGTTTTTAATACATATTTTAGCATATTTTCTTCAAAAAAATTCAAAAAACGTATAAAATAACGATTATGACAATTGTCACTTTTCTATGGTACATCTTCACTAAATTTTTATTTAAACATGTTTTTAATACTTATTTTAACATATTTTCTTCAAAAAAATTCAAAAAACTTTAAAAATAACTATTATGACAATTGTCAATTTTCTATGGTACATCTTCACTAAATTTTTATTTAAACATGTTATTAATACTTATTTTAACATATTTTCGTCAAAAAAAATCAAAAAACTTTAAAAATAGCGATTATGACAATTGTCACTTTTCTTTGGTACATCTTCACTAAATTTATATTTACACATGTTATTAATACTTTTTTTAACAAATTTTCTTCAAAAAAATTCCAAAAACTTATAAAATAACGATTATGATAATTGTCACTTTTCTATGGTACATCTTCACTAAATTTTTATTTAAACATGTTTTTACTACTTATTTTAACCTATTTTCTTCAAAAAAATTCAAAAAACGTATAAAATAACGATTATGACAATTATCACTTTTCTATGGTACATCTTCACTAAATTTTTATTTAAACATGTTTTTAATACTTATTTTAACATATTTTCTTCAAAAAAATTCAAAAAACGTATAAAATAACGATTATGACAATTGTCACTTTTCTATGGTACATCTTCACTAAATTTATATTTACACATGTTATTAATACTTATAACAAATTTTCTTCAAAAAAATTCCAAAAACTTATAAAATAACGATTATGACAATTGTCACTTTTCTTTGGTACATCTTCACTAAATTTTTATTTAAACATGTTTTTACTACTTATTTTAACCTATTTTCTTCAAAAAAATTCAAAAAACGTATAAAATAACGATTATGACAATTGTCACTTTTCTATGGTACATCTTCACTAAATTTTTATTTAAACATGTTTTTAATACTTATTTTAACATATTTTCTTCAAAAAAATTCAAAAAACGTATAAAATAACGATTATGACAATTGTCACTTTTCTATGGTACATCTTCACTAAATTTTTATTTAAACATGTTATTAATACTTATTTTAACATATTGTCGTCAAAAAAAATCAAAAAACTTTTAAAATAGCGATTATGACAATTGTCACTTTTCTTTGGTACATCTTCACTAAATTTATATTTACACATGTTATTAATACTTTTTTTAACCTATTTTCTTCAAAAAAACTTATAAAATAACGATTATGACAATTGTCACATTAAAATATTATCCTTAAAAAGATCATATAAAATCATCAAAAAAGTTTCATAAAATCCACCTCATTTAATAAAAAATAGATAATTTTAAATGATAAAAAAATTATAAAAGATTTCACCTAAAAGATTGTTTATTTATCTAATAAAATTTACAATATAATTCCTCAATAAAAGATGTATTTATAAAGAAGATTGTAAAAATCACTAATAAATTATATTAAAAAGAATATTACAATTTTACAATATAGCAGCATATTATTTTTTTTATTAAAATAACATCAAATAAATAAATTTATTTTCATTTCAAAATATAATAATATACAGTGAAACGATACACATGTTTAAATATACTATAAAAGGGGGTAAACAAAATAAGATTTTATTTTTAATAGAATAAAGATTGAAATTAAATATGGACAAGCAATTAATTAAGAAGATTTATAGTTGATTAATCATTATAAAAAAAATGTGTTAAAATTTAATTCAAAATAAAAAATTAAAATACTTACATATTAATTATTTTTAATTTTTCTTAAATAATAAAAAAAAATGTTTAATATAGAATCTTTATTATCCAATAGTAATACTAATTTTTCCAATTTAAATGAAAACTCCCAATCTTCGTCGAGAATTCAAAGACCAAAAAGAATACACAAATATTGGAATAAAGAAAAATTAGATATATTTACCAAAATGTTATCAATGCCGGAAGAACAACAAATGTTTGATAAATTTTAAATATAATTTTTATGTATTAATTATTTTATCGAAATTATTATAAAAGTTTATAGTGTTATCATATTTTTATCGAAATAAATGGATATACAAAATAGATTACATTTAAGAAATTCTAAAATATTTTCAAATATTAAAAAGACTTTTTACAAAAAATGATTTAGAATTTTAAATGAAATTTAATCAAATATCTTACTTGAGCATTCTCAAAGAAAATAAGAAAAAAATTCATTTTTCATCACAAATTATATATATGTAACACATTTCTTTTTATAATGATTAATCAACTATTAATCTTCTTAATTAATTGCTTGTCCATATTTAATTTCAATCTTTATTCTATTAAAAATAAAATCTTATTTTGTTTACCCCCTTTTATAGTATATTTAAACATGTGTATCGTTTCACTGTAAATAAAAAATATTAAATCATATCATGTTTATTTGTTGATAATAATAAAATATTTACATTAAATATAAATAAAATAAATTTATTTTACTAAAATAAATAAATAATAATTAATACTAAGCATCGATGCAGAATTTTGACTAATTTAATTTTAGCAGATATATATAGGCTTAGCCAATTTTTAGGCTTAACCTAATTAGGCTTAGCCGATTTTTAGTTTTAGCCCATTTTTAGGCTTACCTAATTAGGCTTAGCCTAATTAGGCTTAGCCGATTTTTAAGCTTAGCCTAATTAGGCTTAGCCGATTTTTAGGCTTAGCCTAATTAGGCTTAGCCGATTTTTAGGCTTAGCCTTATTAGGCTTAGGCGTAGTTTTTAGCCGATTACGCAACATTACATGTTAGCAATGCTTATTTTAGTCCATTTACTTCAAAAAAATTCGAAAAACTTTAAAAACAACGATTATGACAATTGTCACTTATCGAGGGTACATCTTCACTAAAATTTTATTTAAACATGTTAGCAATACTTATTTTAGCCGATTTATGCCAAAAAAATTCGAAAAACTTTAAAAACAACATATTCTTATTGTAATTTTGTTCACATTAATCTATTTCCCATAATTTAGCAATTTACCAGATTTTATAAAATAACAAAAAAATTGTGCAAACCCAACAGTCGAATACACGAGCCGACTAAGTGAGTCGGCTCCTTGATCGGCTTGAGTCGGAGCCGTTTTTTACGACTCGAGTCGCAAGTCGTAAGAACTCGACTTTTTAACAATAGTTATCATCCGCCACAGGGCTCTGATAAATTGGAAATTTTGGTATTTCTAAAAGGAAATCTTCGATATATTTATGTTAAATATTATGTTAAATATTTATTTCAAATTTCATATAAATTTGTTTATTACTTATTATGTATATAGGTTAATGTATTACTTATTATTTAACAATAAAATTTTATATACTTTTAGAATTTCAATTGAATTGGATATAAACTATAACTGATCATTATAATATATTTAATTGACATAAGTTATGGTATAGTTAAATTATAGATGTTATACTAATAAAAAGTATATTAAAAATTAAAACCATTGATATCTTTACAGAATACAAAATTATATATGATATTGGATGGGTAATCGGCCGATATCAATTTAATATTGAAAATATCGGATTGGCCTCCAAAAAGTGGTATCGGTACACCCCTAATAAGTTGATTTCTGAAATCCATAATCAAATAAAGCACAAAATTCTGATTTACCCATCGTCAAATAAAGGACAAGTTATTCCCCATTATTCTTGACTGGTTATCAGCTAGTATGTAATCCCCCACTAAAAACTCCATATTAGTAAGAAATTGTCTTTAAAAATAATAAGTGGGTCATTCCACGTCAAATCGAACAAAAAAACGCGATTTTCGGACGACCATCTTTAAAATAAACGAAACTTGGCATGATAGTTATTTATTTTGTATATTTTTGTAAATTCTAAATTTTAGAGTGCTAGCTCAACCAAATCCAAAGATATACGCCTTCAAAGTAGAGAATCGCATAATGCTTGATTTCTTAAATCTTGCTTAAAAAATACTTAAGATAGAATTACAAATAATATATCACTTAATAGCCCTTAAAATTTTACATTGGAAAATATTAAAAAATTTTAAGTGTTTTTGTATTTCCGGTAAAAATAAAAATTTAACATTCCTGGAAAGGGATATTTTTTTGGTGTTGATACTCTCTAAAAATGTTTATTACCTTTATATTAAACTATTTAATGAAAAATCTCGATAGCCATTTTTGTTTTTTTTATTATTTTTATAAATAAAAAAGGATAATATAGATGGCGTTATATTAATTTTAATAATAATATATTTAATTTAATAAAAATATGTTTTATATCGGTATTAAAATCAAAAGAAATCGATTAAGTATAACCAGTATGATGTCCTGGGGCAATAAATGAGGAAGCGGCCCATATAAAGATACTTTAAAATTATATTCAAGCTATTATAAAAATATATCTATTTATCGCAATCCATTTTGCGCTTAAATAGAAATTCTTGAGGCCGTAATTTGTATATATTTCACACTTCTGGATCTACTATCGTTATTATTTGAAATTAAAGATTTTATCATCTTATTTTATTTTTCATTCCTTTCTTTCTATTAAATTTTTATATCGATAAATAGGAAATTTAATTATCAATCATGATTGAAAAGATGATAAAATCTTTAATTTCAAATAATAACGATAGTAGATCCAGAAGTGTGAAATATATACAAATTACGGCCTCAAGAATTTCTATTTAAGCGCAAAATGGATTGCGATAAATAGATATATTTTTATAATAGCTTGAATATAATTTTAAAGTATCTTTATATGGGCCGCTTCCTCATTTATTGCCCCAGGACATCATACTGGTTATACTTAATCGATTTCTTTTGATTTTAATACCGATATAAAACATATTTTTATTAAATTAAATATATTATTATTAAAATTAATATAACGCCATCTATATTATCCTTTTTTATATATAAAATATATAAAAAAACAAAAATGGCTATCGAGATTTTTCATTAAATAGTTTAATCTAAAGGTAATAAACATTTTTAGAGAGTATCAACACCAAAAAAATATCCCTTCCCAGGAATGTTAAATTTTTATTTTTACCGGAAATACAAAAACACTTAAAATTTTTTAATATTTTCCAATGTAAAATTTTAAGGGCTATAAAGTGATATATTATTTGTAATTCTATCTTAAGTATTTTTTAAGAAAAACAAGATTTAAGAAATCAAGCATTACGCGATTCTCTACTTTGAAGGCGTATATCTTTCGATCTGGTTGAGCTGGGACTCTAAAATTTGGATTTTATTAACATTTACAACATAAATAACTAACATGCCAAGTTTCATTCATTTTTGAGATGGTCGGCCGAATCACTGGTCGATTTGTCATGGAATTACCCAAGTAGGACCAAATGGTTATCCAATACACTCACCTATTATAGGCCTGGGCCAGGTATTTTTTTAAAAAATTTTTTTAGACCTAGCCCAAGTATATTAAAAAAAATTCTTAGACCTGCCCCGAGTATATTAAAAAATTTAGAATATGGACCAGCCTGTGTACCCAGCCTTAGCTTGGGGCCAGGCCTGCAGGTCTCTGAAATATATTGAACATACATATGTATTGCCCTACATAACCTTCATCTAGCAAGATTAAATTATTAGGTTATAAATTATAAATGTATTAAATGCATTTTAAAATAATTTTACATTATCCACTCCACATAAAGACATTTTTAGATATTATGTATATTAACATTAGTGGTCTGCAATACCAGGCCTTAACCTTTATATCTGAGAATTTTTTTGGGCCAGGCTGGGCAAAGAAATGAAGTAGACAGACCATGCAAATTTTTTTTTGTATATATATATATACTTGATGAATAAAAGTGTTTTTAATTTAACCACTCCCCTAGATCTTAAATAGTTATTTATTTAAGTTCAACAACATATTTTGGTTTAGGCCTTGCATTTAAAAAAAATTTTAAAATTGGGCTAGGCCAGACAACTTTAGTAAAAAAAATTAAAACTGGTTTGGGCTGAGCAAGAATTTGGCTTGCTGGGAATTAACTAAATTCTCACTGGGCCGGGCATGAGAATTTTGTCATTTGCCAACCACTGATTCACATATATGTTGCAATTATGTGTTCATATTGAAGGTACTATAAATAAATTCTTCATTAATATATCCTATAAAAATAATATTAAAATAAATAAGCTCTAATCAAAACAAAGATAAATTTCTGATTCACACCTCATAAAATAGGTTAATTTATGATTTATCTAATCAAATAATAAAGAGGACATTTCTGACCCATCATCAAATAAAGAAGAAATTTATTATTCTCCATCATTCTTGACAGGTTATCTGCTTATATAAATATAACTATTTTTATATATAAAAAATACTATTATAATAAGACCTCTATAAAAAGATGATAGATATTAGGGCTGTCAGATGCTTCAAATAAGTTGAGAGCCCAGTCCTTATTTTTTATTTCATACTGAACAGCAAAAATGTGATTTACTCTAATTTCTAAAATAATATTAAAAAAAATCAAAATTATAATAAATAATTTTGATTATTTTCTACTGAAACTATATCAATGAATTTTTTTTTGTTATGAAATTTATATCAGAAAGTTTACAATCTTCTAAATAATTTATGCTTATTTATGAGCACATATATTCTGGAACCTTCAGAAAATGAAAAATATCTATGTAATGATAGCCCCTTATATGTTGCTGATGGAGAGTAAAGTATATATTAAAATAAAGCATTATTGTATTTAAATAAAATATGTTAGCAAAGTATATATTTTGTACCTTCAACTATGCAAATGTTAGTAATGGATAAATCAAAGTTTTTATTTAATGTAAGCTAAATGATTGAAATACGTTTATTTCATAATAATTTCTATTCAGATTTTAAAATTTTAAAATGGTTAGCTGAATTGAAAGACTCTTAATTTAAATATCTTTATTAAGATCCATTAATATTATCACTATAAAGTTAAATGTTAAAAAAGTTGTGATAAAAGCAAAATATAATTTAAAATTTTTATGAATAATCACAATATGCATAGTAGCTCAAGCTCAAAGCATTGCTTTTGAAATGGAGGTTCCGGGTTTGATACTAATAGATGGCAAAAAAATTAACATTACCCTATAATAGTTTCCTTAAATTTATTAGGTTAAGATGATACGAAAACGATCATGTTTATATTATGGACATTATATATATTAGATTATAAAATACCTTTTATTTTAAGAATGATATATACAAAATTGTTTAGAAATTTTCTTATTACAGTGCCATGAATAACCTCTTTCAAGCATAGGCAATAATTTATTTGCCACTTCTTAAACTAATAAAATATTCATATTTCTTTATTAAAATTAATGTATAAAAAATAACATAAAATTATGTTTATATAATTGAGAAAACTTAGATTTTATATATTGATTTTCCTAGATTTTTTTGTTGATCATTTTGGATTCAATAGAAAATATTTAAACCCTTGGAAATCTTTCATCTGTATGGTTGATATCAAATGGCTCTATTAGTTGACCTTGAAAAACCTATTTTAGCGTTTGCTATAGCCACCAAATTTATAATTATTGGGTTCTTTTGTTCATATAATATATAAGATGCACACTTTTTATACAAGTATTTAAAATATAAATTATATTTTAGACCCATTTTAACTAGTTGGGGAATACCCCGAAAGGAGCTAGTTGATCAGATTATGCATTTCTCTTTAGATTACTGCATTCACATTAGACCCCTGCGAATTTTTTTTGGCCCGGTCCTTATCCAATATACTTATTAATTTTATTTTTAAGCTCGAACACGACTTGAAATTTTTTATTTTTCTTATATCTTTACACTTTTTTATGAAGCAAAATATTACTAATTGCTTTGTACAGAGCCATACCATGTCAAATCGACAAAAATAGACGCATTTTCAGCCGACCCCTTTTAAAATTGTTAAAAATTTCTGGAATTATTTAGATAGGTAAAAAAAAATGAGAAAGCCATTTATTTTAGCAGCATACCGGGTCAGCGAGATGCAGGGCCTTTAGAGAAATTCTAATTGTTATTTTATTTTGAAAAGAAAAACATCATTTTTTATATTACTTTTTTAAAATATTTTTATAAGCCTGTTTGACCCGACGCAAATTTTTGAAATTTTTTGGACTTGAGTCCAATTTCTGCTTTGTTCCTGATTGCATCAACTTGGACACCTTATTTTACCTATTTTCAAAAATAATAGTTTAAAAATTAAAAGAATTTTTTTTAATGCGGTTGAAATAAAAATAAATTATTATAATATAACTATCTATCCTTTATTTATTATCACTTTTAAAATTAATTTTTTTTAAGGTGAACGATTTTGTGAAGGACAAGTTTATCTTGCATTACCGAAAAAGGTTGCCCCTATGGAGCGAAATAGTATCTGGCGGATGCGTAAGTTATTCCTGTTTAAGAATGAAGAAAGAGGGAAAAAATAAATAAAAGAAGCTGCCAAGAAAAAATAAGAAATAATAAACAATACAAATTATTAGGGGTGTGCCGATCCATATATTTTTCACCGATCCGATTCGTTATTTTCTAATATTGACTAAAAAATGATCCGATACCTAGCCGATATTTATATTGATTTTTCACCACCCCACTTTGAACCAAATGTAATTAAGAAATCAATATTTTTCATGCAAAAAATCGAATTATGCATTTAATTTAATTTTTTTATTTCTACAATTTGCAAAATTATCTTTGTCTTTTGTAAAATATTTCTATAATTCAGATACCATATTTAAAAAAAATTCTTTTATTTTAAAGTATTTCTTTATTTGAACGTTGGTCATAGACTTGCCCAAGGGTGAGCGTACGTGAATTATATAAAGGCCCATCCTTCATATAATTATGCCGATTTTTTTTCTCAAGGATACCAACAAACCTTATAACCCAGATATGAGGTTATATGAAGGTGGAACTACATCCGAGCCATATATATGTTTAGTAATGAGTATAGCAAAGAAAGAAGTAGAATATAAGAATAAAAAAGAAAGGCCCTTCCTTCCAAAAAACTTATGTAATTATTTTAATTTAATAAATTTAAGAAATTTGTAAATATTAAATTATAAATAATAAAATTGGCGTTATTATTTAAAAAGATTTAAAATAAAACTTTGGGTGTTCCTTTCTATTTTTATAAAAAAAACTTTTAAAACTATATAAATCTATTTAAAAAATTAATAAAATTTAAGGGTGTTGTGCATTTGCATAGTTTAAAAAAAAATATTTAGAAAATGTAAAATAAATATACATAAAATAACAAAAAAAAAAGAAAAGTAAAAGGATCGGATCGGGTTTTTACAGGCATTGGCCCGATCCGATATTATTGGAAAACGTTAAATATCGGTGCCGATCCGATATTTCGGCACAGCCCTACAAATTATTCATTTAGAGTTTGAACCAAAAACAAAATTTGTTTAAAAATAAATTAACTATACAATTAGACATAACAAATAAAAGTTTCCTCTTGGATATATCAATGGCTTCTGCGTTAAATGTTAAAGAACGCCCAATAGAATTGCTAATTTATTTATGATGGTGTAAAACATACCCTGGCTTTTGGAGACTATAGGGCCTAACAATGCTTGCTATTAATTGGAATGAAAAGATAGTTTGCGAAGCAGCTCAAAATATTTATTTATTTGGTGGCTTTTTTTGCTTTAAAACAAAGTCTGAGTCAGAATTGGGAGGAGAAAATTTTAAACAGGAAAATCTCATATATTAAAGTTTGAGATTTTTTTAAATATTTTTTTGTTTTTGGATCAAGGCCACTTATATACATAACGGATAATTTCATTTTAAAATAAATAAAAGGCCGGAGCCTCTCAGGTAATTTTTACAAACCCGATGGAGATAGTGAAAATACGATTACAAATCTCTAATTTAAATGCCCTCGAAAGCGAACATGCAACTACCTCATCGACCTCTAAATCCAAAGTTCCAAGCAAAACGGCCTTTGGTATCGTGAAAGAGTTGGGCTTTCGTCGGTTATACACGGTTTTTTTTTAATTTTTAAGCTTGGTTGATTACAGTTGGTAGAATTAATCGGAATATCTTTCCGATTATGACCATAATAGTTGGATTGACAGGTTTGTATAGATCCCTATTGTATATCAACTTTAGTTTGATAATCTCTTAACTAATTTAATGAGAAATAGCTAGATTTAACTCCGAATTTGAAAAAGGAATGAAAAAAATAAAAAGAAATAATTGCTACAACAAAATTTCAATATTCTTAAAGTATGGAGCAAGCTAAAAGTAGTGAAAGTCAATGGTCCGGATTCTAAACTCTCCAAAAACTGGAATTTTTTTTAAAAAAAAGTAGTCATTGGAATTCGTATCGAGTTTAGAAACAATATTTTTCTGTTTATTGAGTAGTATGAACTTGGACCGTTAACCTTCGCTGGCTAAAAGACTTAGACTCAACATAAATATTGTAACCGATCTCTCTATCATTGACTATAGATAAAACCTTAAGAAATTTAACTTTTTTATGAACCGTATATTAATCGTAGGTTTTAAGCATTATAAAAGATCCACCTAATTAAATTGATATATTAATATATTCCAAGGGGTTTACAAAAAACGTTGCGTTTTGAAATTTTTATAATGAAAATAATGCCTGTTTTTTTAAAAAGATTTAATACAAGCGTACTTTGAAATATTTATTTATATACAATTATAGAATTACCAAAATATATATTAGATAAGCCCCTATATCTATTATTGTATAGCCAGAGTTTGAAATAAAAGTTTCTAAGATTTTTAAACATTTTTTTGATCAAATTTTTAATCATCATGAAAGATTTTCACTACAGATTTGCTCATAAAAAATTTTTTATAAATGGAATTATAGGTAAAATTTGATCAAAAATCCTGTTTGAGCTCTCAAAAAAAATCTTCATTTTTATAAATCTTTGTTGATTTTTTATTTTGAGGAGCATTTTAAACTATCTATAACATTTAATAATCTCATTCTCCACGGATCGAACGCTAACTTTAATTTTTCTTGCGAAATTAAGGACCATATTTCATGAATTTATTAATCAAGTTCTAAAGAGTATAGTCGATATTTATAAGCTAAAGTTTTTTAATTCGTTTCACACTAATATGGTAGCTATGGATCAGAGGCCTTTATGAATCCCGTATTTTGAAGTCGCCTTAAAGCTCATTGAACTGCACGAATATATTTCACCTCTTCCTAGGGTATTCAATTTAGCAATTAAACTTGGTACGTTCTGATTTTTTTTCCTCATGGCATAATTAAATCAGCACAAGATCTTTTTTAAGAACATTTTTAATATACAAAATTTTCGTTTAACATTTTTGCGGGGATCCGAACGGTAACGAATATCGGTTCGGTTTATTCAGATTAAAGGTTTATGGTTCAGGTTCTATTCTATTTGTGAAATATAAAAATATCAGTTCGGTGGGAACCTTTAAAAACCGGTTTGAACCT
Source organism: Gordionus sp. m RMFG-2023 (assembly GCF_954871325.1). NCBI lineage: Eukaryota > Metazoa > Nematomorpha > Gordioida > Chordodea > Parachordodidae > Gordionus > Gordionus sp. m RMFG-2023. The sequence continues at coordinate 23,194,507 of NC_088775.1, forward strand.
TTTCGTGCAATCGTGTTAGAATTATATAAAGAGAATAGAGGTGTGTCAATCCCCAAATGCTTCAACGATCTGATATTTTCCGATATGAATATAAAACCAATGTGACTAACGATCCGTTGTTTATATTGAATTTTATTTACCATCTATCTTTTAATCCTTTCCATAAATACCCAACAAACTTTCACTGATTAAGTGTGTTTTTAAAATATCATTAACCTTTATGGTTGAATGTAGTGCTGTTTTACGCCTTGATTTACCTGATTTTTAAAAATGGCTAATTTTAGCAAAATATTATTACATATGCCTCGAAATTTCACTAATCGTTGTCCAAACCTTTGTACCATCCAAAATCTCATTTTTCTTGGCTAAAATCTTGAGTTTGCCATTATAAAAAATTGACAGAATGGAGCCGTCCAACATTAATAGAATGTGACTTGTTAAAAAATTTTAAATCATTTTCTTGTAGTTTGTATTGTATAACATTACTTTTAAAATGATTGGAGATTTTTTAAACTTTACAAATAAATTGAATTTTAGCTATTTTTATGAATGTATTATTATTAGTACTGTAAACATTTCTAAAAAAAATCGAACTCGTTCGCGTTCAACGTTCATTGACAAAAATCGAACGCCAAGTTCATGTTCAAAAAAATAGAACGCGTTCACGTCCATAAAACTGTTCAAAATTTTATGATAAATTTTTTTTAAATTTAATTTAATATAAATAAACTTATATTTTTTTTTTACAATATATTTTGGCCATTTAAAAAATAATATAGTTTTATTTTGATAATATAATTATAAATAAAATATAATATAGCGAATAAAAAGATATTTTTATTAATAAAAAAATTTTCTTATTAAATTTTAATAACAATTGTTAAAATATTTATCTGATAGACAGGAACACTTGGCAGTTAATACGGCATTAGCTATACTAAAAACGCGCTCTACAGGGGCAGATGAGGGGATGCGGTATTATACTTAATAAACAGCTCTTTTAAAGTGGAGAATTAATTAAAAAAATATTGTTTTGTTATTTGCAAAAAATTGAGATAAGTTATCCTCCTGACAAAAAAAAAGGATATCTCTAAATTAACAGTTCTCTAGGGTTTTCATAACATTTTTTTTCAATGACGCTATAAGTTTATTTTTAATAGGTTTCTGTGGAAGTTTTATCCATTGCCATTGAAGCTTGAATGCTTGATGTATAATTGCAGAAAGAATATATTGATCCTTATATATATGTTCAAATCTTTAAAAAAATAAAATATATGTAAAGGTTTAATACCTTTTATTAATCCCATTTAATACGGCGTCCATCAATGGTTGACCATATTTGAGGCCACTAATTTTTTTAATTTTAAAATAACTATCGTTATTGTTGGGGTCAAATATCCCAAATGTATTTCTTCAAATTTAATGATTTAACTTAGTTATATCATATAAAATCAAATAATTAATATTAAAGTCAAATGTCGTTTCAAATTAGAACCTGAAGATTTTGACAATATAATACTTTTTGGCCACATTTTACACTTGGTAAGCATTAGATTAGTTCCTTCAATATAGGATGTTAATGTAAAACATTATGGTAATGATAAATCATGAGGATTAAATAATAATATCCATGCTTATGCTAATAAATTAAATTAAAATATAAACAATAATATTCAAATTAATAAACTATGTGTTAAAAAAATTGAAATGTGAAAAGGAAATACACAGCCGATTAAAAAATATAAATAATACTTTTTTTAAAAAAATTTCGAAATATTAAATTTTTCAAATAAATAAAAATAAAAATATTTTTAAAATTGAACTAACGTTAAATTCGAACGCGTTCGTCACGTTCAAATTTCGTCAAAAAATAAAAGGAACGCCGTTCTTCATTTTTTTCAAAATAACGAACTTCGTTTACAACACTAATTATTATTATTATTATGCTATGTATTAAATAAAAAATATTATATAATTATATATACAATCATAAATAACCAGAAACAATGAAAATATCAGACTAGATGAAATATATTATCTTATATCTTATAAAAACACTAAATATCGGCTCCGGTCCGATATTTAATATTGGTACAGCTCTAAAAGAGAAGCCTATTTTTTAATAATTAATATTCGTTAAGAAAATTGAGCCATATGCAATTAAAATATTTTCAAGATTCTATTCTTTCAAATTATCTCTATAAGAAGAATGAATAATTTATATGTCTGAAAATTCTATACGCTAAATTGGGTAGTTGGACACCGTCAAATACCAATATATAAAAATACCTAAAAGTAGTTACTGATACTTATCAATCAAACAATTATTAATAATCATCTTAAAAAGAGAATATTAAAAGGTTCAAATCGGTTCACTGACCTTTTTAGAAATTCGGTTCAGGTTTGAGTGACAAATATTTTAATAGTTCAGGTTCGGTTTAGCTCGATAAATAATAACTTAATACTTGTTTAACGGTTCAGCTTTACTTTAGTTCCATGCATTCTAATAAAAGGCATTTAATAATATAATAAGATTTGTTTGATAACCGAAATATTTAGTGTTATAATTTATGATTATGCAAGTTTTGAAAGAAGGCGAGCGTCCGGAAAGTTCAACCTTATAGGAATTCATCTAGTCATTTTTTTTGAAAAATAATTAAAGGTCTTAGAGTTCTTTTTTGTCAAATGTTAACATTTTTGATCCTAATTTTAAAACTGGGTTAAACAAATTCTAACAAAAATTTCAGGATATAAAGCTTTATAGTTATTTAATAAAATACGAAATTTCTATAAAACAAGCATTTTAAATTTATAAAGATTTAAAACGCAGCCACCTGGTATTTATATATTCCTTAATTTAAATATTACTTTTCACAAGTTTTAATAGGTAATCTACGAAAATCATCCCCAAAATGAGTTATAACTAGTGTTGCGTAATCGGCTAAAACTACGCCTAAACCTAATTAGGCTAAGTCTAAAAATCGGCTAAGCCTAATCAGGTTAAGCCTAAAAATCGTCTAACTTAGCCTAAAAATTGGCTAAAATTAAATTAGTCAAAATTCTGCACCGATGCTTAGCATTAATTATTATTTATTTATTTTAGTAAAATAATTTATTTTATTTATATTTAATGTAAATATTTTATTATTATTATCAACAAATAAACATATGATTTAATATTTTTTATTTATATTATTATATTTTGAAATGAAAATAAATTTATTTATTTGATATTTTTTTAATAAAAAAAATAATACGCTGCTATATTGTAAAAATGTAATATACTTTTTAATATAATTTATTAGTGATCACAATCTTCTTTGTAAATACATCTTTTATTGAGGAATTATATTGTAAATTTTATTAGATAAATAAACAATCTTTTAGGTGAAACCTTTTATCATTTTTTTTATCATTTTTTTTAAATTATCTATTTTTTATTAATTGAAGGTGGATTTTATGAAACTTTTTTGATGTTATTTTATATGATCTTTTTAAGGATAATATTTTAATGTGACAATTGTCATAATCGTTATTTTATAAGTTTTTTGAATTTTTTTGAAGAAAATATGTTAAAATAAGTATTAATAACATGTGTAAATATAAATTTAGTGAAGATGTACTAATGAAAAGTGACAATTGTCATAATCGTTATTTTAAAATTTTTTGAATTTTTTTTACGACAATATGTTAAAATAAGTATTAATAACATGTTTAAATAAAAATTTAGTGAAGATGTACCATAGAAAATTGACAATTGTCATAATCGTTATAAGTTTTTTGAAGAAAATATGTTAAAATAAGTATTGATAACATGTTTAAATAAAAATTTAGTGAAGATGTATCAATGATTAGTGACAATTGTCATAATCGTTATTTTTAAAGTTTTTTGAATTTTTTTGACGAAAATATGTTAAAATAAGTATTAAAAACATGTTTAAATAAAAATTTAGTGAAGATGTACCATAGAAAAGTGTCGTTATTTTATAAGTTTTTTGAATTTTTTTGAAGAAAATATGTTAAAATAAGTATTAATAAGATGTTTAAATAAAAATTTAGTGAAGATGTATTAATGAAGAGTGACAATTGTCATAATCGTTAATTTTTAAGTTTTTAGAATTTTTTTTAACGAAAATATGTTAAAATAAGTATTAATAACATGTGTAAATATAAATTTAGTGAAGATGTACCATAGAAAAGTGACAATTGTCATAATCATTATTTTTAAAGTTTTTTGAATTTTTTTGACGAAAATATGTTAAAATAAGTATTAATAACATGTGTAAATATAAATTTAGTGAAGATGCACCATAGAAAAGTGACGATTGTCATAATCGTTATTTTTAAAGTTTTTTGAATTTTTTTGACGACAATATGTTAAAATAAATATTAATAACATGTGTAAATATAAATTTAGTGAAGATGTACCAATGAAAAGTGACAATAGTCATAATCGTTATTTTTAAATATTTTTGAATTTTTTTGAAGAAAAAATGTAGTGAAGATGTACTAATGAAAAGTGACAATTGTCATAATCGTTATTTTTAAAGTTTTTTGAATTTTTTTGACGAAAATATGTTAAAATAAGTATTAATAAGATGTTTAAATAAAAATTTAGTGAAGATGTACCAATGAAAAGTGACAATTGTCATAATCGTTATTTTTAAAGTTTTTTGAATTTTTTTGACGAAAATATGTTAAAATAAGTATTAATAACATATGTAAATATAAATTTAGTGAAGATGTACCATAGAAAAGTGACGATTGTCATAATCGTTATTTTTAAAGTTTTTTGAATTTTTTTGACGAGACAATATGTTAAAATAAATATTAATAACATGTGTAAATATAAATTTAGTGAAGATGTACCAATGAAAAGTGACAATAGTCATAATCGTTATTTTTAAATATTTTTGATTTTTTTGAAGAAAATATGTTAAAATAAGTATTGATAACATGTTTAAATAATAGTGAAGATGTACCGTAGAAAAGTGACAATTGTCATAATCGTTATTTTTAAAGTTTTTTGAATTTTTTTGACGAAAATATGTTAAAATAATAAGATGTTTAAATAAAAATTTAGTGAAGATGTACTAATGAAAAGTGACAATTGTCATAATCGTTATTTTTAAAATTTTTTGAATTTTTTTGACAAAAATATCTTAAAATAAGTATTAATAACATGTGTAAATTTAAATTTAGTGAAGATGTACCAATGAAAAGTGACAATTGTCATAATCGTTATTTTTAAAGTTTTTTGAATTTTTTGACGACAATATGTTAAAATAAATATTAATAACATGTGTAAATATAAATTTAGTGAAGATGTACCAATGAAAAGTGACAATAGTCATAATCGTTATTTTTAAATATTTTTGAATATTTTTGAAGAAAATATGTTAAAATAAGTATTGATAACATATTTAAATAAAATTTAGTGAAGATGTACCGTAGAAAGTGACAATTGTCATAATCGTTTTAAGTTTTTTGAATTTTATTGACAAAAATATTTTAAAATAAGTATTGATAACATGTTTAAATAAAAATTTAGTGAAGATGTACTCTAGATAAGCGACAATTGTCATAATCGTTATTTTTAAAGTTTTTTGATTTTTTTTGACGAAAATATGTTAAAATGAGTAATAATAACATGTTTAAATAAAAATTTAGTGAAGATGTACCATAGAAAAGTGACAAATTTTTATAATTTAAAAATTAGCGTCATTCAAATAACACCTCTACTGCTATCTCATAAATAAATTATTTACAAAACCACATTTAAAAATTCATAAACAACACTTAATATGAATAAAAATCACCTTTAAAAATTATAATAAATAAAATTTATTAATATTTACATCAAATTTTATGAAAAAATAGGGAAAAAAATGTCGAGTTAATTATTGATCAATCAAATTATCTTTAGCTTAAAAAAAATAAATATTTGTAATTTAATTTTTTAATTTATAAAATTAATTATAGCATTAATTTTAACCCATTTGCTTCAAAAAACATAAAAATAACGATTATGACAATTGTCGCTTATCTAGAGTACATATTCACTAAATTTTTATTTAAACATGTTATCAATACTTTTTAACATATTTTCTTCAAAATCTTTAAAAATAACGATTATGACAATTGTCACTTTTCATTGGTACATCTTCACTAAATTTATATTTACACATGTTATTAAAACTTATTTTAACATATTTTCCTCAAAAAAATTCAAAAAACTTTAAAAATAACGATTATGACAATTGTCAATTTTCTATGGTACATCTTCACTAAATTTTATTTAAACTATCAATACTTATTTAACATATTTTCTTCAAAAAAATTTAAAAAACTTTAAAAATAACGATTATGACAATTGTCACTTTTCTAATGTACATCTTCACTAAATTTTTATTTAAACATCTTATTAATACTTATTTTAACATATTTTCTTCAAAAAACTTATAAAATAACGATTATGACAATTCTCACATTAAAATATTATCTTAAATAGATCATATAAAATAACATCAAAAAAGTTTCATAAAATCCACCTTCATTTAATAAAAAATAGATAATTTAAAAAAAATGATAAAAAAAATTATAAAAGATTTCACCTAAAAAATTGTTTATTTATCTAATAAAATTTACAATATAATTCCTCAATAAAAGATGTATTTACAAAGAAGATTGTGAAATTCACTAATAAATTATATTAGAAAGAATATTACATTTTTACAATATAGCAGCGTATTATTTTTTTTATTAAAAAAACATCAAATAAATAAATTTATTTTATTTGTTGATAATAATAAAATATAGGGCTATGCCGATCCACATATTTTTTACCGATCCGATCCGATATTGGTTCAAAACCGATCCGATATTTATATTAATTTTTTACCACCTCTCTTTGAACCAAATGTAATTAATAAATCAATATTTTTTATGCATAAAAGAATTATGCATAATTTAATTTTTTTATTTCAACAATAATTTTAAAAAAAATATATTATAATATATTAGATTTTTTTTAATAAATATAAGAGCCTCTAGATTTTCAGGCAATAGGCTTCTACGATGAGGACTATCAATATCCCCTGCCGTACTGAAGGCAGACTCAGATGGGACACTTGTTGCTGGAGGAGCCAAAAATTTACGTGCAAGTGTTGATAAAGTTGGAAATTTTACAGCATTAACTCTCCAATATTCAAGTGGATTCACTGGGGATATAATATTAATATCATCAATGTTATTCGAGTTTTCTAAATAAATAACACAAATATAAAATTAGCATTTATAAAATAGTGGGTTTCATACAAACCCAATCTTTTGTTGATTTTGAAAAATCACCCAAACAAATGGGTCAATCATAGCCCAACCAAGCAATATTTAAATTAATATGAAAAATATATTGTCATACTTTCTATATATGGTGTTATTTTTTTAAAAAATTAAAAATAAATAAAACTTTGGGTGTTCCTTTCTATTTTTATAAAAAAACTTGTAAAATCTATTTAAAAAAATAAATAACATTTGCATTGTTTAAAAAAAAATTATTTATAAAATATTATTAATGTAAAATAGAAACTCGAAAAAATTTATTTTTTTTTAAAATATTTTAAAAAAATTTTTTTTATTAAAAAATAATAATTCAAAGTTTCATTACTCAAAAGTTTTATAAGAATTGCATTTTTAGTAAAAGGATCGGATCGGGTTTTTTACAGGTATCGGGCCGATCCGATATTTTTGAAAAACGCCAAATATCGGAACCGATCCGATCCGATATTTAATATCGGCACAGCCCTAATAAAATATTTACATTAAATATAAATAAAATAAATTAATTTACTAAAATAAATAAATAATAATTAATCGATGCAGAATTTTGACTAATTTAATTTTCCGATTTTTAAGCTTATCTAATTATGCTTAGCCGATTTTTTCACCTAAAATCTCGGCTAAGCCATTTTATAGTTAGCTAAATTTAGCCGATTACGCAACACTAGTTATAACATAAGGAAGTATTAATAACTGGCTTTAAAAATTTATCAATTTTCATATATCTAATAAAATTACATCTGATGAGTACTATGGTGTTCTATATCTATATCCAATTTTTTGCAAAATACAATATTTTACACAAATCAATATAGACTAATATATTATTCCATATCAAAATATTAAAATATAATTAAGAATAATCTTTTATTTTCATTATCCACATTTTTATCTACTATTTAAAATATAAGAAATATTTATCTAAAAATGCTCTCCAGAAAAATATTGAAAGATGGATATAGAAGACTATAATACTCAGCGCTAATATTTTTTGAATTGAAATTAGTCAACCTTGACGCAAGAATAAAATTTTTAGAATACGGGATCAATAAAATAAACATTTATTTGTATTCTATATACATAAGGGTGCCCACGCATGTCTCATGCGTGATTTACCGTTTAGTGCCATCTACTTCCCAACTTATGCCCATTTGAAAATTTATTTCTGTTCTATTGGAGAGATCTCAAACGTGCGCAAAGGCCATGCTTCTAAATCAACAAAACTTGCTAACGAATCGAAGGATCTAGATATTTTGAATACCAAAAATGGTCAACTTGATAACGACAAAACTCTCGCAGACCATAAAAACGAAACACCATTAAACCTCCTATGTAAATTATTCGAAATAATTTTAACTAATATATTTTTTTTGAGTTTATTATTAAAAACGAATTTAAAGCAAAGGTTATTTAAAAAACATTTAACTGTTATAAAATATCGGCCATTTATATACAAATTAAAAAATAAATAAACAACTGAATAAAAAAAGAATTAAATTAAAAAAAAACAATTAAGAGATCGGCTTACTTGCATTGCTATATGGAGCCATGAATTGAAATGCAATTACTTTGATATATAGCCATTATAATGGCTTGAAATAGAAAACTTACTTTTCTACCTAATAATGTGATAAATTTAAGGAATAAATCATCATTCCTATTTTTTTTAAAATTGCATTTCTATTATCATTTATATTTTTTTTATCGCCTCTTTTATCTTTAAAAAATTCAAAGACGAGGATGAAGAACAAATTTGCAGTGCGCCAAAGGCCCACAACCACGTAGGCATGTTATGGGCCGCAACTTTGGCCGGGATACCTGCGGCTGCCTTGGTTACCCCCGCGGATGTCGTCAAAACACGTTTGCAAGTCGAAAGGAAGGTTAATTTATTGCAAAATTTAGAAGTAGGTTTCAAAGGAATCTCAAACGGAAATAATAATTTCGGAGTAATAAACACTTTTGCCAGCATCGTCAAGAACGAAGGCTTTGGAGCCCTCTGGAAAGGAACTTTTGGTGAGTGATTCAAATTGTATATTTTTTCAAAAACTATTCATACCTTCAATTTTCTTTTCCCTGACCCTGGATATATCGCATATAGTTTCTTTCCTTTTATTTACATATTATACCCATGAAATATCATTAGTATCTTCTTAAAATAATTGCAAACGACCTTTAAAAATCATTTGTGAGCAATATAAATCCCTCTTTTTTAGCGAAGCCGAAATAATCCTTTATAATTTTCTGAATCAAAATCTAACCGTTATAACAAGTATTAAAAACGAACCAAAACGTTATTTATAAGACGGTTTTTAAATTTATATTTATTTATATATTTTAATTGATTAGCATAAAGTGATTCTTTCTAAAGATTGTTAGTATAACTTTTTTCATATCTAAAAAATTGAAAAAACTATTTAAATTAAGTCGACTTAATGATTAGGATCAATTTAAAAAAATATATAAAATATAATTCGCATATTTTTCCTTGTGGATTATAAAATATTATTTTTAAATTTATTTCTCCTAATTATAAATTTTGATGATTATTTAATCTCCATACTTTTTTTTAACTTTTTTTTTAATACTATGCTTTTTTATTATTATCTATCAAATAAAATTATATGAAAATTAACATATCAAATATAAAATAAAATAAAACCTTATTCTATATAAACGGAGGTGGGACTACAAGTTCCCAAAAAACAAGAATAATTATATTTTAAACTTACTAAGTTATTTTAGCCTTTGTTGATTTATTTTATAAGCAAACAAAATATGGGTATTCGTGGGAAATAGATGTTATCACATCAGAGATCTTCATGGGTGGGTCGGCCCACAGGCACCCGCACAAGTCCATACCCGATATTACATGTTTTAGCGGGCCTGGTGGGTTGGGCCTAATTTTTTAATTTTTTTAAATGGGCTTGCCTGGGATTGGGTGCTTATTAAATTAGTTGCTAATTAAAAAAATATATTACACTTTTTTTCTTCTAATAATAATTAATTTTAATATTGTTTTTATTTTTTATTAAATAGAATAATTATAAAATTTTGGATATGGGCTTCGGATTTTTTTTGAAACTTATCAATGGCCTGGAATTTTTTTTAAAATATTAAATGTGGGCCGGGCCTGGGCTTACATTTTTTTACTGCGAGCCTGGGCCGGGCTTGATCAAAGAATTAACGCCCAGAAGGTCTCGTATCACAAACATTTCATTTATCAATTAATGATTGTAGAAAATTCAGAGTAAGTTTTAATTATGAATGAAGCCCAACCCTTGTGTAAAAAAAATTTGTAATCTAACTAGGATGATGATTTTAAAGTTTAGAAACTGAAATTCTACCTATCTCTTTTTAGAAAGGTTGATAGGATAGAAATTATTTTGCTAGGAATCACTCAGGATAATGATCTTTATAAAAATTTATAAGGAGACGAATGGAAATGAAATAAGGTACATTAGAGCACTTGAATTTATATTTTGATAAAATACTTACAAACTGAGTAAATGTGCCATAATCGAGCAAAATTAATTATCCCTTTGGCTACCTTCAAGTCACCCACCTCGATAAAAGCTACTAAAAAATTTATTAATAAAGTGTATTTATTGCATAATGATATATCTAGATTCACGGTTTTTTTTATCAAAAAATGAAAAGAAGATGTCGAGAAAGCATCCATAAAAATTAATTCAATATTCAAATGATGAATGTAAATTGGCAATATACCTACACGATCTTCTAATTCATATGTAATCATAGAATATGATTTTGAGAGTTTTCTAAAGTCCCAAGAAATTTCCAATAAAAAATTTTGAAGAACTAGAGGCTAGGCATATTAGATCAATAATTAATTCAATTCTTTGTCAATATGGAAAGACTAGGAAAAATGCTGATATTTTAAATTATTCAGAAAGTGTAAAAATGAGAGCCTGCTAACTTTCAACTACTCAAACAAGTGTCAGTGGAGAGGGCATTCTTCAGTTGAAAGTTTATATTTTCCGCGCAAAGAACAAAATTTAATCCGCATATATTAAAATATTATTTATAATAAAGGATGAGAACACGTATTACCTTTTAAAATAGGCTTTAAATGTAAAACTATGATTAAAAAGAGAAAAAGAATGGAAATTTAAAAAATATCGAAGGAAGTAGCAAAGAGAATCTAAGAGAAAGTTGGATTAAGTATGCACAAATTATTCGATTGAAGAGATAATAATTACTGTAGTAAAAGCTTTGTCGTAAAGAGATTCTTTGGGCTGATCAGTATTTTCGTAGATCCGTCTCCCTATTTTTTTTTAAAAAGCTTTGAGATTTGCTATCAAGCAAGTTATGGGAAGGAATACATAAGACCGATCGATATAACATTATTTAATGATTTAACGAGATTAGGCAATTGTTCGGGCATCGACCTTATGCTTGGATGGGACATTTGGATAAATGCAGATAAAACCAGAAGCTGGGCCCTTTACCAAGGAATTGAGGACATTCCATTTGGATGATTCCTATTAGTTCTAAAGATTCTGCTTGGTGAGCTAGAGAGGATGCCGTGGATTTAAGTGCTGTGCTCGTAAAATAAGGACGTTACATTTGGTATGCCGCGGGAAACGGACTCTGAAAAATCGGCAGTGGAGGCAATTCCCCTTGCTGTCAACACTGGTTTCACAGTGTTTGCATTGGCAAGGCAAAACGAAATCTCAATTTACCCATAGTTCAATAGCAACTTTATTCTTCTGTGCAGAAAAGCTAATCGAGATTCTTGGGTCATGTGGTTTAGTGAGATCGTCATCATATAAATTATTTCAGCCATGTGACGGAGCGTTTTTAAGGGGAGTATCCCAATCTTTCCGTAAACACGAGGAAGGTATTTAAGTTTTAAAAAAATCCAGGCGGCAAAATGAGACAGAATTTTTATATATTAGGCAAAAAATTTAATTGAAATTTTTAGAAGATATAAATATTGCATATCTACAATTAATTATACAAATCTATTATTTTAATATAGTTTTAATATATGTTATCTTATAAATAATTTTAATAAATAATAAGAAAAAGAAAAAGAAAAGCTAAATTAAATATAAAATAAATTGGTAGATCAGGTATGTATTAATAATTAAATTTAAAGGGCGATTCACACTAGTTTTGCCGGCCCGGCCCGATTTTATTTAAATATAGAAATTAATTTTTATAATTACTCAAAATATACGATATAGGTTATATGTAGGCCTACAAAAAAACGAATCGAATCGAATAATACTATTATTAGTTTTCGATTCGAAAATTCGAATCGAATAATTGCGCTATTCGTATTCGTACGAATAATAAAATCATTATTCGTTTCGATTCAAATTTTTTTAAAGCTTATAAAATATTTGCAAAAAAATTTTTACAGATGTTTAAAGATGACACTTTTAAGGATTCTCTAAACTAATTGTCATTTTTACATATAAAATATAACAAAATTTTAGAAAGTATTTCATTATAGATTTTATTTATTAAAAATACTTTAGTAGCATAAATTTCCTTTATTTAATAATGTATTGATTTTTATTATTAATATTTTATTAGAGGTGAAGGGATTATGACAAAATAAAATTTTTTAAATTATAATCTATATAAAATATCTACATTTTAAATATTTGCATATAAAATATAACAAAATTTTAGAAAGTATTTCATTATAGATTTTATTTATTAAAAATACTTTAGTAGCATAAATTTCTTTTATTTAATCATATATTTATTTTTATTATTAATATCATTTTATTAGAGGTGAAGGTGATTATGACAAAATAAAATTTTTAAAATTATAATCTATTTAAAATATCTACATTTTAAATATTTGCATTAAAATATAACAAAATTTTAGAAAGTATTTCATTATAGATTTTATTTATTAAAAATACTTTAGTAGCATAAATTTCCTTTATTTAATCATGTATTTATTTTTATTATTAATAACATTTTATTAATTAGAGGTGAAGGTGATTATGACAAAATATTTTTAAAATTATAATCTATTTAAAATATCTATATTTTAAATATTTGCATATAAAATATAACAAAATTTTAGAAAGTATTTCATTATAGATTTTATTTAATATATAAAAATACTTTAGTAGCATAAATTTCCTTTATTTAATTATTAATGTAATTTTTAGAGGTGATTATGACAATGTAATAGAGGATGACGATATTATAATGCACTATCTGAATTAGATTGCCCATAAAATTTGCCAAAAATAAGGTTACTAAATGGGAAAAGGATTTTCCTAATCAAATAATAAGAACTAGTCAAAAAAATTTAGTTATTTATCTGCCAGGAGCTCGAGAATATGGGAAAGAGGCACACTCTATAAAAATGTTTTGACTTGTTCATAACATAGATTAAAGAGAAACAATCAAAATAAAATAATTATATTTTACTTTGAAACTTTTCCTTTTCTTCCATTAAACTTCAGCAAATATAACTTGTTATGATTTGATATTTGATAATAGGAAATAAAATAAAACGAAATGATATCCACTAGGAAAATTTAATTACTTCTTTTTATTATACTTGCAATGAAATATTTGCGAATAATTACGAATATTTATATATAAATAATTTCGAATAATACGAATAATACGAATAATTTTCCTCATTATTCATATTCGATTCGAAATTTCGAATCGAATATCAAATAACAAATAATTCGTTTTAGGCCTAGTTATATGGCATCCACTTTCTATAAATAAAATCACATATTTTTATTTTACATAAAAAATTAACATAAAATTGATAAATTTAGATATATTTGAAAAATTTCTAAAGCCCAACCACACTCGGCCCGAATTTTCTTAAAAAATATTAGGCCCAGCCCGAAATCGGGCCGTGTACGGGCTGGGCCTACTTTTGCAGATCTCTAATTCACACAATTATCTAAATTTAATGTTTCTTTTTAAAGGAAATTTGATTAAATCTTTTTAAAATAATATTCAACAATGAAAAATACTAATTATACAATATATATTTTTTAAAATTTTATTAATAATTTAAAAATAATAAAAACATTTCAAATTTTGCTAAATCATTTAAATAAATATAAATTTATGCTAATCATTTAAATAAATATAAATTTATGCTATTAATTAAAAATAATATACAAATTATGATAATCATCTAAGATAAATAAATATACATTTAACCGTTTTAAACCGGTTCAAATATTTTTATGATGTTTCGGTTCACTCTTTTTAGAATTTTGTTACTAATCGGCGAATTCCTACTATATAGGCTTATTTTTTCCGATTCGGTTCGACATGTTTATTATCCTTAATTTGTTAATTTTTTTTTTATAAAAAATATACTTATTTAAAAAAAAAACTTTTTTCTTCTTATTATACACTTCCAAAGTTTTCGTTAGCTCATCTAATTTTGTTCATCAAACATCTTAGGACAGCTTAAACCTGTGCGCAGCCCGCTCACAATGCGGCCAGTTATTTTTGCCACGTTGAATTTACCGATTGAGTTAAACGTCACCAACAGGCTCGCCGTTAGTGCAGAGTGGGAAATTTAAAAAAATGCTATTTAATTATATAGATTATATTTTTATTTGAATATTAAAATTAATATGAATTTCATTGATATGTCTATATCCTTTCCATTTCCTGTCATTTATTCGCCTAATATATTTTAATAGACTCGAACGGTTTAAAACACCCTGTTTATAATTATGGAATAACTGCTCTCTAATTATATAAAAAAAGCCAATGCTCTCTCTAATAATAATAAAACCAGTCATATTTGGAGATACTTCGGTAAAATAATTTTGAAGAAAGAAAACAAGAAAAGCATTCTAATTTTATGATAATATTTTTTGTGGATCTTACTTAAACTAGCAATAAAACATGATTTATTTTCATAGTAGTTTGTTTAAAATTTTAATTATTATACAAATTAAATTCGAAGACTTTTTGCCGAATATTTTAATACAAAATTAAGCTTCCAATTGACAATGATATATAAAGGGAGAAAAGGAGAATTGTAGACGAAGCACATCAAGCTTATGTATTACGAAAATAGATCGAAAGCATTTCTTCCTTGATAAAGATTCAAATAGCATTAACAATTTAGAGCAGGAATAATATATTTTACTTGCTCAACATATGTACCAGAAAAAAGATACGTTATGCTCCTGGGAAAAGATAGAAATGTTCTTTGCGTGCCTAACGAAGGATCTTTTCTATCGCTGGATTAATACATATAATAAAAGGACATCTCTATATGTTATATTTTACACTAATCTTGATAAAAACATTTATTCACGATAATTATCATTTAGCGAAATTTAATTTTTAATTTATTAATATATTTCCTAAATATTTTGTTATTATTTGAAATTTATATGATAATATTAAAGATAGTGTTTGAATATAAATTTGTTTAATAATATTATTATAAATCATAAAATATTATTGTAGCCACTGAGTAAAAAGTTATTTTATCATAAATCTATTTTAGGAGAATGAGAAAAAATACCTTATTATATACAGAGTTGGACCCCGAAAAAATTAAGAATTTTAATATAAATCCTTAATATATTATACAAATTACATTTGAATAAATTATTATAATTTATTAAAAATTTTAAAATAACCCACCGCGCCATCAATTTATTAGGCGGTGGCAAATTTGGCGCTTCGACTACTGCAGATAAAAAAATAAAATAAATAGCCACCGCTGATTTATATCTCGGCGCACAGGACTAGAAACAACTGCATCAAAAATAGATTAAAGCTAACGAAAAGTTTAGAAAAACAACCTCAAATGATATTTTTTTAATAGCCAGAGTATGTAGATCTTCCCCTCAATTCGGTGTTACTTTATTCACCTACGAGTTCCTGCAAAATACGTTCGACATCAAATATTAGAGGAAGAAGAGAGAAGGAGCAAATCCCAGGAGCATATTTCATGCTTTAACTTTTAAAGTTCTTATTTTTTTTAACAAAAATTTTGAATATTTTTTTAGAATAATTTAGCCATTGTTTATTATCTAAGGATATTGCTACATTTTTAAATCTGCTCAATTCAATATATCAAAAAAAAATTATACAAGATAAAATTTTAATATTTGTTTATTAGATTCTTTCTCGCCATTCTATTCCTTTCCAATAATTTTATTATCAGCTTGATATTGATGATGTCGTTTCTATCTGTTTTCAACTCCTAATTACGATTCAAAAATTTCTTTAAGATTTTCTTACCCCTATCAATACTTATTAATATTCATTAGAGAATGAATTCTTAATTAACGAATTTCGATAAATAAGTTGTTTGTAATTTATAACATCCTCCCCAATTCAATTTTTTTAAAATTGTATATTACAACATACTATATAATTTATTTTAACTATATTATAAATTGAGAATTTGGGGAAAATTATAATAGTAAGCCATGCTAATTATGTTTTTCAGGGTACACAAACCCATTATTTTAAGTACATATGCGTATATATATATATATATTGATGCCCAAATTAATTGGATTGTACATATATATTTTTAAATGAACTTAAAAAATTTAAAACACCATTTCTTCCATCCTAAGGGGCCAATGATTCTTAAAATAATCATTTTTTTAAAATAATTATAATATAACATTTAAAATAATTATAATATAACATTTAAAAAAATAATTATAATATAAAAATTCTTAAAATAATCATTTTTTAAAAAAATAATTTTAAATAAAAATTCTTGAAACAATAAATTTTTTAATATAATTACAATATAAAGTGCTGTATAATAATATTTTTTTATACCCTATAAAAACTTATATAACTAGGATTCCTTTTTTAATACCTCTAATAATTTTATATGTCTACGAAGTAAAAAGAATTCCTCCATATAGTACTTTTTTAAAAAAAAAATTATATATTACTGTACTAGTCAATCAAAATTTCTAGAAAAATATAACTTTAATAAAAATCTTACAAATTTTAATTTAAAAAATTCTTATATGCTCATAATATTTTCTTACCAAAATCATTATTTTTTCATAACCTTTTTTTTAAAAAATAGAAATTTATTGGCTTGTAGATATAATGTTAAATTTTAAACATAAATTATTATACAGTCAAAAGATCAATTTTCTTTTATAAGATATAATAATTCATTGCCAATGGTTTCGTCTTTTTTTCTAAAAAATTATTTATTTGTAAAATATATGATTATGTTAAAAATTTTATGTCAATTTGCCCAATTGTGCACCACTTACATATTACAATTAGAATGTTTCAAATTATATATCAAAATTAATATAGTTATATTTTTATATATTTTATAGATCACCAGTTCTTTCTGAATGAAAGTTATTATAAATTATATATACATTTAATTTTTTAAAATGCAAATTCAAAAATAATATTTAATGATTGTAATTTTAAATTATATGCAAATTGTTAATCCTCATTCATTCCATGAAATTCTAATATAAAATATTTTTAACTAGGGTGTGTTTCATAGATTTGGGTTAAGGTTAGATTTATAAAAAAAATCTAATGCATTCAACGTTCACCTTCAAAAGAGGAACAATCATTTAATTAGATATAAATAAATACCTTGAAATTAATATTTTTATTTGATACTACAATATAATAGAGTGAATAAAAAAAAATTTTCTAATATATTAAAACTTTTATCATATAATTTATTATTTATAAAATATCAAATTTATAGTATACGTGTTCAACAATTAAAATGTGAAACACTTGATAAAGACTTAAAGATAATAGCCATTAGATTATAATTTTAAAGAATTTACACTAAAAATAAACACCTCAAGCACTGCGCTTGCCCTCTCACTGTTTCACAGAGAGCAAGACACTTTGATTCTCCTCAGGCAATAATATTTGGGATGCGATTACGATTAGGAATGGGTAAACTGTAATCAAATTTAAAATGTATGAGTTATTATAATAATATAGGAAAACAATTTCAACAAGTCTCACTCTTTGTGAAATAGAATGGGATTTTCTAAAGAATATTTAAAAATCATTGATTAATATTGTATTATCATTATTATTTTGGTACCTTTTATTTGGCCATTAACTAAAAAATATATCGTCACTTGAGAATTCGATTATTTCATCTTCACTTTTTGTAATTTTACGGAAGCACAATTTTAATAATTAAGCTTCTATTGTTTTCAATAGGAACCTTAATCTTATATTGGCTATAATTTAAATTATTTTATAAATATTTCAAATTTTTTTGCGTAAATAGAATAGTATAATTATAAATTGATTTGTCTAAAAAAGTTATTTTTGACAAAAAGTTGATATACAATAATCTAATTCTCAGGCGAAGATATCTGTAATATAAAATCAAATAGGTATGGGGCAAGCTGAAGTTAAGTTGGTGAATTATTTGTGGTTTTAATAAATTAATGGGTAAGTAGTGGAAATGAATTATTTATTTCCACATAATATATATTTGGGTTAATAATATAAAATACTTAAAATGTATGAGTTTTATGGGAAAACTATTTCATATTTTACTTTTTCTGAAATAGATTATCATTATTTTTGGCCATAATAAAAATTATATTTATAACATAATCAAATAGATATGGGGGGAATTTAATAAAGTTAAATTTTTTAAATAACTATTTATTTGTTTCATTTTTTTTCTCATTCTAGGGTATGATAAAAATTTTGTGTTTTAAATTTAAATGAGGTCGCATTTGCATTTTGGTAATGCTGTAAAATTAAATTTCTAAAAATTGCGAAAAAAAATATATATATTGAACTAGAGCTAATAAAAATTATGGGTGGGTATTTTATTTATGAGAAAATATATATAGTGTATATATTTCATTTTGTGTTTAAATTATAATTATATATGACAATAGTATAATAAACACTTTATACCCTATTTTGTATTTGAAATATATTTTTTTTAATAAAGGGAATTTTGTGAGGTAGAGAAATTTATATAATGTAAAGTTATTAATTTGTTCTCGCAAAGCAACAATAAATTTTAAGTTCTTAAGTTACTTTTTTACAAATTTAAGTTTATTACTTTCAAGATATATTATATTCCCTATTTAAAAGTTCTGCTATTATTTGAATATTTCATTTAACATTCATTAAACATGATTATTGTCAAATAGTGCCTATATTACTCTATGGAGGGGACATATGGGAAATAAACAAAAAATAGACGACTCAATCTTTTATCAATAATTGCCTACGAACAATAAAAGATATCTTTTATCCAAGAATCATCTCAAACTCAAATCTTTGGAAAAATTTAAATCATACGCAATAAACATAACATTAAAGCCGATTTCAGTTCCTAGCCCACATAATAAGAAACTGATCATAATCAAGTACATGATGCCATAACATGGCTTTATACATACAAAGAGAAACAGTACTATGGTACTACAAAACTATACAGGATGTGATGAAATTAAATACCGATATGAAACAATTTATAAAATCAACTCCAAGATATCTATCAAAAAACTATTTCTCATCAAAGAGGTATTTCAAATGAAAACTCACAACCTAAAATTTTCGCTCAATCAAGAACAAAAAGTATTATTACCAATACATCTCTAGTAGATTTTACTTGCCTAGACAAATTACTATAAAGATTTAGAATTCAATAGATGCGATTTATGTTCTTGATTTTCATACAATCAAATAGAGGAATCTTCTCAAAACCCATCTGTAATCAATTAGTACTGACACATTAAACTTAAAATTATCCACCACCACCCCCCCCCCACCCTTAAAGTAATTAAATTATGAGTTCTCAGGTATAGGCTCTTTTTTTAACCCGTTATTTTGATTAAGCCTATAGACGTTTAAGCAACATTTTTCGAAATATTGCCCGAACAAGTACATACGGCTTGCCCACAAACATGTGGCCTCTTATTTTTTACTTATACACCCAAATTAAATTAATTCCAATTTAGATGGAAATGAGGGAAACCTAGCATAGCTCTGTTGAACTTTCAACGCTAAGGGGCAAAAGCGCTATATATCACGATCACTATTGTCAAATTTAGTAAACATTTTTATATATTTTGTCCTTTACTATAAATTTATATATCATTCAATTTATATTAATAACTTTGTTTTAAATCAATTTAACTAACGTGTAACATTATAAACTAACACCATGATAAATAATTTTTTGATATATATAACAAATTTCTATATTTAATAGTGCAGTTTTAAAAATGTAGTTTTTAAATAATAAAAAATAAAATGCAGTTTTAGAAATCATTAAAATGAATCAATTTTTTCCCGTAGTATCGCCCGAGTTTGATTTATTAAATATGATTTTCTCTATATATAAAATTAATTGTTTAATGTTTTTTTTTAATATACCAGTCGCTATATTTTGAAATGTTTTACATAGAGTGTGCGTTGCAAAGTTGTTCATTTTCAGCAATCAAACTGGTATCATTAATTAGTGAAACATATCTTCGAAAAATTAATCATTATAAAAAGATACTACCTAAAAATTTGAAAACAAAATATAGTTGCATATTTTGGAAATCGTTTTTTTTATTTTAAATAAAAATAAATTTTTATCCTTATTCCTATCTTAAATTAATAAATATAATTTATAATAGTTTACGTTCAATACTTTATACTTGGGTTTGTTAATAAATGTAAGTCAAAGAACAATTAAATTGGTAGATTGAAAATAAAATTAAACATGAAATCTATATGTAATAACCAGCAGGGGCGTCGCTAGCCTTTACAATCTCAGGGGGCTCAACTAGAAAAAATTTTATGGGGGGCGAAACCCCCATGCCCCTCAAAGGGCCGGGTAAAATTTTTTATATTGAATTATATTTCTTAAAATTTGCTAACTCAACAATTATTCTGAATATCAAATTTTGTCATTTATTATATTATGTATACAAAATAAACTTGCATATAAATAATTAAACAGTATAAGATATTTCTAAAATACAGTATAAAATATTTTCGATTGCTGATATAAAAAAATTTTGCGTCTAAAGAATTACAAGTGATGAAAAAGGTTAATTAATTCATACGTATGCCTCAATTGATAATGGTTTTTAAATTCTTAACAACTTACATTGACAAAAGGTCATGAAACTAATATAATTCTCTGTTACCATTTTAGACAATGTTTTATAGAATGGAGGTAAACTGATAAAATATTCTCTTATATTTAGTCAGGGGCGGACTGGCGACGCTACGGCCTCGTGGGCATTTTTTTTATAGCGGCCTCATTTATATGGGGTCTTCTTCCCCATACTTCCATTTTGTGGGCCTTCGGCCCGCTTTTGCCCGGTCTTCGACCGGGTTCCCTTAAATGGCTTCTTATTTTTTGAAAATAAGTTCAAACTTTTTACATTTTTAGTAAAAAAAAGAATAGTATTATACAATAATCATATATTTTATTTAAAAAAAATGCACATTTAAAATCATATTCATTACCTATATAAAATAATATTCATCTAAAATATATATTTTATATTAGATTTACAACGATATTGCACTATAAAATCAAATCACACATCACATGTTAAATATAAAAAAAAATGCATACTCAATATATTAAATCAATTAATTATAAATATAAAATTATTGCAGTCATATAATATTACAGAGAATAAAATTGGTGCCCTTTTATAAAATCAGGCACCGATCATATTGTAAATAATATTAATAAGATTCTAATAAAAGAATAAAGAAAATATATAAATTTACGTTAATAAATCTCTCATTAACTTTGAACCTTTGCCCAAATATACAGGAATATCTTCTAGTTCAATCTATGCTAATAGTTCTCGTTCAACTTACATCATTAAAAACGCTTCTTATTTTTCTTAGTCAATATTAGCTCTCAGCTTATTTTTTAATTTACTAAATGCTTTTTCGCAATTAATCTGCTTAAATGATAAAGTTAAAATGTATTCATAAGCCAAAAATAAATTAGTGTCACTTGTATGCTTATTGTATCTTTTAAGATTTCATACACGCATATTAAACACTTGGTATATTTATTATCACACTCTGATTTATTATCATATTGTAATATTCCATCTTCTTCATTTGACTCCTCACTTGTACATGCGATATCATCGTCCGTTTCTTTTAATTCTGCTACCAAATCTTTGAATACACTGAATGAACATAATTCGTTATAAAATTTACCATTCAATATATATGTCAATTGTGCCAGTTTTTCGAAGGCTTTTTCAGAAATACCTTTACTATTTATTTCATCAAAATGTCTTGGATACAAATATAGCACATTCAAGATAAGCTCTGAATTCGCAGAAAGTAGTTCCGGATAGGACTAAATAGTTCGAACCTATAAAGGTCAATCGATTCTTGAGGACGTTCATCTTGACATTTGTCACTATATATTCTCTTCGCTCATCTTATTCGATCTTTTTACAGAGCATTTTTCAGATACTCTCCGAGAGCTATAAATATGAAAATGTTTCATTTAAATTAGCAGCCATTTTATTGCTTTTTTTTGAATCGATGATACAGAAGATTTAGCATCTTCTTTCATTTTCCATGCTGACAAAGTACCTAATTTTTTAGTTTGAAGATATGACAGTGGCCCCATTATTTTAAAAATTTCCAAATATATTATAGCTGTACTTAGAGTCATAAATTTAGATAAATTATCTAGTTTTTATCTCAAATTATTTATTCTATTATAAATTGAAGTGCCTTTATCGTTATTGGGAGCAAGCTCTCTTTATATCCATCTAAGGGCTTTTTCACGTGCCCACCACCTTATCTCACCTATTTTTTAGCAGCCTTCTTAACTTATTTTGGCCAGATGAATTATTCTGTTTTACCCAAGCATCCATCCTTTTATCTGATTCACCGATCTAAATTTTATTTGATTTCAATGAATTAAGAACAAGAAATGTTGGCTATATTATTTCTACAATAAATCAATGTATAAAAATATAATATAATAAATGAACCAAAACTTAGCTTTCACTCTACTCAAACGGAAGCGTTTTTACTTCATTTGAAAAAAACAAAGAAAAGAACGTGGTAATGATGTGTAGCGTCAAGCGACGTTATTGATATATTATTTAAAATATAGTAAGACATGACAATTCTCAAGGAATGTGATATTTAAATCATAGAGATATCATTAAAAATAAATAAATGATAAGAGAAAATAATGTGAACATAATAATTTTATTCTAATCGGGCTCTATTTTGATATTTTCCTCTGATCGGCCTCAAAGATCGGCATTTTCTCGTGGCCTCGTGGGCAAAATGCCCACCGGTTCTTATGGCCAGTCCGCCCCTGGGGTCAGACTTATACATTTGCTTAAAATAGAAAGATCTTTGAAGATCGTAAAATTTGAAGATCTTTTATTTTTAAAAAATTTTGAGCAGCTATCAAAGATCTTGATCTTCATATTTTATAATGTTATAGTAAATTATTATTTTTTAAAGTAAATGGGTTAGTAAGCATGTTAAATTAAAATAAAAATTCAATAAAGATGTACCGACAATTTTCATAATCGTTATTTTTTTAAAACTTTTTTTGACAATATATGGGTAAAAATTTATATTTAAAAAAAAATTTATATTAAAATTTCAATGACGATGTAATGTAACACAGAAAAGTGACAATTTATAATCGTTATTTTAACTTATTTGATTTATTGTGTCGCAAATAGGTTAAAATTTATATTATTAAGATGTAAAATAAAATTTCAATGAAGATGTACCATAGAAAAGTGACAACTGTCATAATCGTTTTTTTTTGAATTTTTTTAAAGCAAATGGGTAAAAATAGATATTGTTAACATGTTACATTAAAATTTCAGTGAAGATGTACCACAGAAAAGTGGCAATTGTCATATTCGTTATTTTCGAACTTTTTTAAGACAAATGGGTAATAATAGATATTGTTAACATGTTAAATTAAAATTTCAGTGAAGATGTACCACAGGAAAGTGATAATTGTCATAATCGTTATTTTTGAATTTTTTAAAGCAGATTGGGTAAAAATATATATTGTAAACAGGTTAAATTAAAATTTCAGTGAGGATGTACCACAGGAAAGTGACAATTCATAATCGTCATTTTTGAACTTTTTTGTTTTTTGAGGATAATAGGTTAAAATTTATATTATTAAGATGTAAAATTAAAATTTCAATAAAAATGTACCATAGAAGAGTGACAATTGTCATAATCGTTATTATATTTTTTGAACTTTTTAGATATAACATAGAAAACTTTGATTATTTCAAAATTATTAATATATATATACTGTTATCCAGGTTTATTGTCAGATAGGTGCTACCCCGTCTAATTTTAAAAATTAGCGTCCCTACTAAATTTTTTTAATAAAAAATATTTGTACAGCGTGTTTCCTAAATTTTTGATTTTAATGGCTTTATTATTAGATTACAAAATATTAAAAACGATGCTTTTAACATCTATAATTTTAATTTTTAATATTAAGTAAAAGTCGTGCTTTTAATATTTACAACGACATAAAATAGGAGGCCTTTCCGGGTAATATGCCATAGGTCAAATTTAAGTCAAATATTTTATATATATGGGTTGTTAAATTCTTTGTTTTTTTCAAAATAATAAACCAGATCCTACTCATTCAAATGGGTCGATTAAGTTTTTTTTATTCTGAAAATACTGTATATTTTTTAATTTTTTTCTATCAGCTCGAATCGCGAAATGCAGTTATAATTATGAATATTTATTATAAACTTAGGGAAATAGTTAAATATTAACATCGAAATAATTATCTTATATTCTATTTAGTATCTCTCCTTTTAAAATTCAACCCATACTTCTTTAAAAATATATCCTCCCTATATATTAAACTTTTACGCAAATTTCACACACCTCTTTTGTATCTCCCCTTTTAAAATTCATCTCTTTAGTATTTCTTCTTTTAAAATTTAACCTATACTTAATTTATTCCAATATATTAATTTTTATTCAAATTTCAAACACCTCTTTTGTATCTCTCCTTTTAAAATTAATCTTAATATATTTAACTTTTACGTAATTTAAAACACCTCTTTTGTATCTCTCCTTTTAAAATTCATCTCTTTAGTATTTCTCCTTTTATAATTTAACCTATATTTTTTTAATTTATTCCAATATATTAATTTTTTATTCAAATTTCAAACACCTCTTGTATCTCTCCTTTTAAAATTAATCTTAATATATTTAACTTTTACGCTAATTTCAAACACCTCTTTAATCTCCCTTTCAAAAATATAAAATATTTTCAGAATAAAAAAAACTAGATCGACTCAATTGAATAAGTTAGGTCAGGTTTATTATTTCGTCAAAACCAAGAATTTGACTATCCATAAATATATTTAAAAAATCTGGACTCGTAATCTAAATTTGACCTATGCCTTATAGCTCGCAAAGACTTGCTATTTAATGTCGTTGTAAATTGTAAAAGCACGATTTTTGCTTAAATAACGCTCAGATTATAGGAGTTAGAAGCCCCACTTTTAAATATTTTATAATCTAAAGCCATCAAAGATTTAAGAAACATGCTGAGCCAATATTTTTTATTAATAAAAAATTGGATTGGTGACGGTAATTTTTTAAAATTAGATGGGGTAGAACCGATCTGACAACAAACTTGGTTAACAATATATATTTTCAATAATTTTGAAATAATAAATAATTTTCAAAATATCTTTATTTTATCCTTGTTTAAATTTTAAAAAAGTATAATAATATTACATATGACAATTGTCAGTTTTCTATGTTATATCTAAAAAAAAGTTCAAAAATTACGATTATGACAATTGTCACTTTCCTATGGTACATCTTCACTGAAATTTTAATTTAACATGTTATCAATATTTATTTTTACCCATTTGCCTTAAAAAATTGAAAAAATTTTAAAAATAACGATCATGACAATTGTCACTTTCTTGTAGTACATCATCACTGAAATTTTAATTTAACATGTTAACAATATCTATTTTTACCCATTTGTCTTAAAAAAAATTCAAAAAGTTTAAAAATAACGATTATGGCAATTGTCGCTTTCCTGTGGTACATCTTCACTGAAATTTTAATTTAACATATTAACAATATCTATTTTTACCCATTTGTCTTAAAAAAGTTCAAAAATAACGATTATGACAATTGTCACTTTCTTGTAGTACATCATCAGTGAAATTTTAATTTAACATGTTAAAAATATCTATATTTTTACCCATTTGTTTTAAAAAAGTTCAAAAATAACGATTATAACAATTTTTACCTTCCTGTGGCACATCTCAGTGGCGTCGCTAGTGGAGGGGGGGCACAGGGGCTCGAGCCCCCTGAAAAATTTGAATAGCCCCCTGAAGCAAAAAAGATTTTTTTAATGGCTACTTAATATCCTCTTGAACTAAAAATAAATTTTTTTGATTGCCCACTGAATGGTTTCTTTTATAATTCCATTAAGTAATATATAGATATAATTAATTTTATTATTTAGAAATTAATAAGACTATTTAAATTTTTATTAAATGAATATTATTTTAATTATTAGATTAGATTAATACATATAAATTATATTTTCACTATGTCAGCTTGCAATCAAAATCTGTATTAAAAATATAATATCAATAACTCATTAAATATTAATTTAGCTTTAACAGTTGAAGTTTAATTGACTTATTATTAGAATTATTAGTTAACTCTAATTAAATAAATATAATCATATATTATTTGAAAATTAACAAATTTAATATTGTAATTAGCCGAGTTCAAAATGACTAATCAACTGTATATATATTTTGAAATTTTATTATCATACCTTAAAAATATTTTCAAGGTCTAAATAAGTTAGAGATTTCTTTATAAAATGTAGACATATAGTTTATAATCCTCTACTATATACAGTTGTTTATAAAATATTAGATATAATACCACTTTTATAGACGTATTTGACAGTTATATAATATATTACAGTTAATATTATAATAAATTTTACTAATAAATGGTTTTGATAATAAATATAATAACCAATTGCATTCAAGTATTTAACGCCATCTATTTATCTTTAAAATTAAACATTATATTATTCATCCTGCAATAAATAAATTTGATATCTCTTCTCTTTTTTTACGTGTTTTTAGGAAAACTATTTTTTTCTTTTTCGAAAAACAGTCTTGAGTTAAATTTTTAATACAAGTATATTTTTGATATTATTACAAACTACTATTATTTTAAGATAACCAAGGTGGTGCGACAATATATAAAATCTTAATTGTTTCGTCCTTATTTTATAGTTAGAAAATGTTTCATTTTTAATATGGCATTGCCATGTAAATAACTCCAGCCTTCAATATATTTACATAATTATTTCTTCCAAAGATTTTTAATGTTTTTATTTTATCAATTTATCCAACATATTCTGATATTAGTTTCGTGGGTGTCATGGCTATTACTGCAAATTAACCAGCATCTATTATTTGTGTTGCTATGTAATTTAAGATTATTACTATAACGGCTGAGAGCATATAATTGCATATTTTAGATAAACAATAATTGTCAACTGTGTAGTCGTTTATATACAATTTAAAATGGAAGATAATCTTTTAGAAATTTGATATCTCACAATAATTTTCTCGATTACTTATCTAGCTTCCATAATGTCATCTGAGAGGAAGCTCTAACCACCATTTAGTTTTATGATTTGGATTGGTCGTTTATACTCTCTCCTACAAAAATTGTTGATTTGGTTTAGGCAGCCTATAAATCTTTCCTTATTAGTCCATTCTATAAAACATTGTCTTAAATGGTTACAGAGAATTATACTAGTTTGATAACCTTTTGTCAATGTAAGTTGCTAAGAATTATATTATTGCATTATGTGATTTTTTATATGCCAGTTTATTTTGTATGCATAATATAATAAATGACAAAATATGAAAATCAGAATAATTGTTCAGAGTTAACAAATTTTAAAAAAGTATAATATATTAATATAATACCCGACCGAAGACCCGTAATTTGGGAAATATGGGGGCGAAGCCCCCCATAAATTTTTTTTAGTTGAGCCCCTGAGATTGTGAAGGCTAGCGACGCCCCTGGTACATCCTCACTGAAATTTTAATTTAACATGTTAACATTATCTATTTTTAAACAATAATGATTATGACAATTTTCACTTTTCTATGGTAGATCTTCATTGAAATTATATTTTTAGATCTTAATATAAATTTTAACCCATTTGCGACATAATAAATCAAATAAGTTAAAAAATAACGATTATGACTATTGTCACTTTTCTATGTTACATTTACATTACATCTTCATTGAAATTTTCATATGAAATTTTTTAAAATATAAATTTTCAATATATGTCAAAAAAAGTTTTAAAAACATAACGAACATGAAAATTGTCGGTACATCTATATTGAATTTTTATTTTAATTTAACATGCTTAACTCCAAAAAATATAAAAATAATAATTTACTATAACATTATAAGATATGAAGATCTGAACATCTTTAAAGATCGTTGTTAAAATTTTTTTAAATAAAAGATCTTCAAAGATCTACTTCAAATTTTACGATTTTCAAAAAATCTTGCTCGAATTTTTGAGCGAGATCTTGCTCAAAAATCTTCAAAAAAGATCTTTTGTACAAAATGGAATAATAAGGAAAAATTTATAGACCTAACCTAATATAACACTCTGTTACCATTTTAGACAATGTTTTATAGAATGGAATAATAAGGAAAATTTTATAGAACTAACCAAATGAACAATATTTGAAGAAGAGAATATAAACGACCAATCCAAATCATAAAACTATATTATGGATAGAGCTTCCTCTTAGATGACATGATGGAAGCTAGTTAAGTAATCAAGAAATTATTGTGAGATATTAATCTAAAAGATTATCTTCCATTTTTAATGGTATATAAACAACTACAAAATATGCAATCATATGTTCTCAGGCTGTAGTAATAATCTTAAATTACATAGCCGCACAAATAATAGATGCTGATTAATAAGCAATAGCCATGACACGCACGATGTTAACTCATATCAGAATTTATTATGTTAGATAAATTGATAAAACAAAAATACTAAAATCTTTAGAAGAAATTCTGCAAATATATTGAAGCCTTGAGTTATTTACATGGCAAGGATGTCATATTAGAAATAAAACATTTTGTAACTATAAAATAAGAACCAAAGTGATATGATGAAAGCAATTAAGATTTTATATATTATTGTCGCACCACCTTTGGTATATTATATCTTAAAATAATAATAGTAGTTTATAATAATATCAAAAATATACTCTAAAAATTTAACTCAAAACTGTTTTTCAAAGAATAAAAAAATAGCTTTCCTAAAAACATGTAAAAAAGAAAAGAAAAGATATTTTATTTATTACAGCCATTGTGGGATGAATAATAAGACGTTGTTTTAAATAATATTTTAAATAAATAGATGGCGTTTATTTGAATGCAAATGGTTCTTATATTTATTATCAAAGGAATTTATTAGTAAAATTTATTAAAATATTAACTGTAATATATTATATAACTGTCAAATACGTCTGTAAAAGTGGCATTTTATCAAATATTTTATAACCAATTATATATAATAGAGGATTATAAACTATATGTCTACTTACTTTTAATAAATAAATCTCTTATACTTATTTGGATTTGGACCTAAAATAATTTTAGGAAGAGGCATGGTAATTAAATTTAAAAATCAATAATATAGTTGATTAGCGATTTTGAACTCGGCTATTTAAAATATAAAATTGTTAATTTTCAATTAATAAATAATTCTATTTATTTAATTAGGGTTATATAATATTTTAAATAATAAAGATCAATTAAGCTTCAACTCGTAATGCTAAATTTATTAATGAGTGATATTTATATATTTTTAACACAGAATTTGTATGCAAACTGATATAGTGAAAATATAATTTATATGTATTAATCTAATCTAAGTATTCATTTAATAAAAATTTAGATAGTCTTATTAATTTTTAAATAATAAAATTAAATCAATATATTACTCAATTAATTATAAAAGAAATCGTTCAGGGGGCAAAAAAAATTTATTTTTAGTTCAACGGGATATTAAGGAGCCATTATAAAAAATAATTTTGCTTCAGGGGGCTATTCAAATTTTTCAGGGTCTAGCCCCTGCGCCCCCTAGTGACGCCACTGATATCCAGAGTTTGAAGATTTTCTTTGCCAAAAATTTTTAAAAAATCTTTGAAGATAGTAAAATTGAAGATTTGTGACTTTATCATGAAAGAATTTTATTCATAAAAGTCACAAAAAATTTATATTAAAATTTTAGCTAAAATTTGTTCAAAAATCCTGTTTAAGCATTCTCAAAAAAATTTTCAATCTAGTTTTAATCTCTTTTGAACTATTTTATTGAAATGAACCATAAGTTTGCTTTTAATAATTACAATAAATATTACCAGCGCAAATAATTATGATAGTTTAATCCTCTCCTGAAACTACAAACATAATAAAAATTTTCCTGTAACCATACTCTCTACCAAACCCTCACTATCTGAAATATTGTTAAGGTTGATGGATATATTATTATCAGTGGCTTTTACCACCGTTGGAAGTATAAAAGAACTTAGCAATATAAAGATGGTATAAGGTTTATTTTTAAAGGGCTCACTATATGGAGGTTCTTCTTATAAGTTAGTGATTAGTTCGAAAGAGTTCATTAAGGTGTGTTCATTTAAGTAGTTACTAATGGCCTTTTTTCTCATTGAAAGAATTTATGTATATTCTTCATAAAGTTTTCACATTTAAAAATCTCTTAAAAAGAGGGTGTTAAGGAGGTATTCATTATAAAGATCGGTATAAAAGAATCAAAAATGAGAAGATAAAAAATTGAGAAAAATAAGAAAAATAAAGATTAAAAATAGCTAAAAATAAAAATTCAAGAAAAATTAACAATTATATAATTTTTTTGTAAAATAAATAAAAAAAATAACGATTTTCCTTTTGAATTTTCCTTTTTGATTGACACTTTTCTTAAGCTGTTGGGACTTTTCCCTTTTTAATTAACGCTTTTCCTTTTTGACTGAACCTTTTCTGTTTTTGATTGACACTTTTCCGTTTTTGATCGAACCTTTTCTAAGCCTATGAGTCTTTTCCTTTTCTGATTGACAGTTTTCCTTTTTTGATTAGACCTTTTCCTTTTGTTTGACGCTTTCTTTTTTGATCGGACTTTTTCCTAAGCCTTTAGGATTTTTCCTTTTTTGATTGACTCTTTTCTTTTTATGATTGACACATTTCCATTCTTGAATGGAAACTCCTATATTTGGAAAGTTTTATTTGTACTCATTACAATATATATGTATTAGATAATATATGTTAAAACAAAACAAAAAAGTAAATATATATTTTAAATAAAAGATTAAAATAAACGACTAATAAAAATACTATTAAAAACGACGATGGATAATAGGCCACATGAAGCCGTGAATTGATAAAAAATTTGAATGGCAAATTACTATAAATTACAATATATATAGATTCTTTAATATAGCCCTAAATTTTATAATTAAAAAGGATCGATTGAATCAAAATTTTGTATTTTTAAATGTCATGTTTTGCTTTAAATATTTTCATTCATTTGTGACGGACTTTAAATTTATAATGATAAATAATTTTATATTAAAAAAAAGAATTTTTTATAGGAAATAATTTAAGGATAAACATTAATTAAAATTTACACGCATAAAGCAAAATGAGGAATAAGAAAATGTTATTATTTCATCAAAAAAAACGAATTATATGAAGTACAAGCAAAATATAAATTTGATTTAAATCTTGATATTTATTCAACCATAGATTTATATTAATTTTATATAATCATGCCAACACTACCATCTAAGCTATATGTCGCATTGTGAAATAGGCATTGGGATTCTGAATATCTAGATTTTACTGAGCGCGATTTTTAAATTGAAAAATTTAATTTGACAGGAAAGGTTATTTAACATAAATAGAGTATTCACACTGTGAATTTCAGCAGTTTTGATAAGAACTTTGAAAATTATTCTTAATTTGTCGCTTTTTATATCTTTTTCATATAAATTAAAAAAAATTGCAAAGATGTTTATGGCGAAAATTGCCTGAAATTTATATGTATTCTGCATATGCTGGAAAGCGTTTCCGGTAAAATCGGACTTTTCAAATTTACTAATCACCCTGAGTAAATGATATAAAATTCAGAAATTCCGAACCCCCATAGATTTCATTCTATATCCCAATCATATATTCCTTTTCATTTCCTAAATATATTTTACCTGATGACTAATTAGAGATATTTCAATATAGTTTGAACATATCCTCCTTTAAAGCCCTTAATATTATTCTGAAATATCATTAATTCAGATTTACGATTATAAAAATTATATTTATTGTATATATAATATAACTTATTTAGAATATATTCTCTTACCTACCGCTACTCGAGCCCATTTCCCTTCCATTTAAATAACGCTACCTGTACCCGGCAAAATGAAAACACGTTGAAATCCTTGGGAAAATTATTATTTAAGCAAAATATTTATTTTATGGGAAAAAGGTTCCTACCCATAGCATGAGTAAATTAACACTTAATCAGTCATCTAAATTTGCCTTTGAAAAATAAAATAGCAATAAGATCAATTTTGCTTTATAAATATCACAAATATTTTATGACAGTATGCTTACCATAAATCCAACACATTTTAAATGCTATTTTTTAGGAGTCTGGAATTGGACAAAAGGGAATTCTGGATTCGATTTTTAATATTTTTAGAAATTGGTTCGGATTCCTAAAATTTTAAAAAGTGAGTTATAGTTCCGGTTTCTAAATTTAATGCGGTTCCGAGAGTTTTAGCTTCTGGTACTGGTACCGATTCAAAACTGTTAAATAAAGCAAATAAAAAAATTGAAAATATTAGGAAATTAAATAAACATCTCACATTGAATTACACAACATTTTATGCAATATAATGTAAATTACATAGACAGTTGGAATTGGGTACAGTGTTCCTGAAAATTTTAAAATGATTTCGAAGTTCCACCTCTATAATTACTCAAAAATTCCATTAATTGATAATTGCAATTATTTACAAAATTTTTGTATAATTAATTCCTCTTTTTATAAAATTAAGAATTAAAGAAGTGTTTGATTTAAAATCATAAAAAATAACGAGAAATTTTATTAAATAATATTTTATGATTATTACAATTTTTTTATACTTGAATATAATTAAATCGTTCAATGTAAAATGTAATAAGACATTGTATATATATTACTATAAAAATTACATTTATACATTTGATGTTAAGAAATGTCATATTCCGTTTACAAAATGGAATATTATTCATGATGTCTAACATTAGCATGGGTGAGAGGTGGGGGTGGAGGGGAACAAGGGGAAATTCCTCTCCCTCCCCTTTAAAAATGTGTCATTTTTTGTGAATATCATTTTAAGCTAATAAAAAATATCATCTTTAACCCCCTCCTCACTCCCTGTCCTTCAAAAATGTATGCATATATCTTAAACAATAACTAGAAAGAAAGAATTTAAGTCAATAATTTAAATCGGTTACCATCTCTTTGGTAACCAATATCGTACTTTTTAAATAATAAGTTGTTTTTATTAAAATTAACCTCCCTATTTTGTAAAAATATTTTCTAGTTATATATAGGCTAAGGAAACTCGGCAGAAGCCCGGACAAAGGGGGGGTAGAAGACCCGCCAAAAAGGTCAATCCCCCCACCTTGGGATAATCCTGGATATGCTTATGGTGTCTAAATATAAATAGACATTATGAGTATTAACATTTGAAACTTTTTCTACCCTAATTAACAATATTTATATTCTTGGCATAACTTTGAAAAAATTCTGGTAAAGTTTGTACAATATTTGCTTTTAATAATTCAGTAAAAAAAATGTGTTAATATTTAAGGATGTTTTTTTTTAAAGTAACAAGATTATTATAAACAAAAATATAATATTTAAACATAACTTTATGATTATAGGAAATTACTGGTTGTTTGATTGTGGTCCCTCAATTTAATGACAGAGTGCACAACCAGCGCTTGTGGTTTTATAGTTTTAAGTTATTTAAAAAAAAATGAACTGAATATTGACAATTTATTTGGAGCAATATCGTCAGAGTTCAAGGTAAGTTAAAGAATTTAAAACTTTTCCGTCAAAAATATGAAAGAAATATAATTAAATTTGAAATAAAATATGAATGAATGACTGCAATTTTTAAGCGGTTTTCATAAAAAAATAAATTATAAATGTAATTGTGAATTATAGCTGCTAATTTAAAATTGCATGCCTGAAATATAATTAATTTTGATTACTTACTCCTTTTTTTAAAGTGTAATTAATTAGTTATTGAAAAAAGGAATTGTACTTATGGAATTAATATATAATTAATTACGGCCCAACCTTGCAAGCATAACTTATGCCATATATTTTCTTAATAAGAACCAACTCATTTCAATAATTCGTTCACAAAGATTTATATTAGAGATCTGCAAAAGTAAGTCAGGCCCATAACCCAGCCCGAACAAGTTAATTTTTTTAAAAAAATCATGTTCAAGCTGGGTTGGGCCTAATATTTTTAAAAATTTTGGGGCAAGACAGGTATTAAAGTTTTTTTTAAAATATATCTAAACATCTAATTTGCATATTCTCTTTTGAATAGATGTACTATAAATATTGAGTGTATAAGTATTTTTCTTTTGAACATTTTTAAAATATGCCTTAGAATGTCTCTTTCTTTTATTAAAATAACAATAGAAATTACAAGAATAAAATAAATCTTATAAATTATACATTTTTATAATAATTTATAATCATAGTAAATATTATCAGTAAAATAAAAATAGAGATATATAATATATTAATAAAGTTAAAAAATTATTGTATTATTTTTATTTTTTTGTAGTTTGTATATTTGTAGTTGGGGGTGCAATCAGTTTCCCTTTGTCTTTACCTCTCAATTTCATACCTGTTGGCATTTAGGTTATAAAAATATTTATAAATATATTTTCTTGATACCACTGAATATAATGTTTAAAAGATAAATCTCAAAATATAAATGATAAAATTTAGCCAAATTTATATAAATATATATGTGGTATGTTTAATCAGAATATAGAAAACCTATAACATATATAATAATAACTTAAAATTCTTTCCATCTTAGAAATGATTTGTTGGTTGGGTATAGCTTTTCCACTTTCATATTCATTGACTATTTGAGGTTTTTCACAAATTTTCTACAAAAAATAAGTAATCACTAAAAAAAACTAATATAAAACAACAAAAAATGACAATAATAAAGTATAAAAACTCAAATTAGGAAAAAACAATAATATGATAAAGATATTTTGATTGATGAACATCTCTTACTAGTTTATATTAATGACAAAGAGATAAGAAAACATCATTTTTATTACAGTTGCCAAATCCTTTTGGGTCATATTCATTTCAACTCTCCTTTTAGATATTATCTTTCCTAACTCAAGAGGAACCTTTTCATGTTGCAAATTTTCTGTGTCTTGTTCAAGTTTAAGGGTATTTTTATCAACACTTTTTTGTTTGTTGGTGCCAGCTGCATCTATAATTAGTATTTAAATATATAATTAAAAACTTTTATTGATTTAAAAAATATTAATTCATCACTCCATAAGACATAGAGTGGCCTTATGATAAAATTGTATCCTATCCCACCCCACTCCTAGTGTTAGAGGGACATGATAATGTATATTAAATATGTAGGCTTAAAATAGTTAGGAAGAAATTTATCATATGAATGTTAAAAAATAAAATGATAATAAATATTTTACATTTCTTGGCAGTATCGACAGGAACCCCTTTTCGTTGAGCTTCTTTAATTGCCTATTTTATTGCAGATTATAAATTTCAGATATTAAAAATATTATAACTTTTTGAGACTTTAATTCATTTCCTTGTTGAGGTTTCCTCAATACTACAACATCATCCCAGCCAATATTTGATTGCAAATAAGACATTTCGATTTGAAAAATATGACGAAATTTGGAACAGTACACAGAAGATCTTAATTTTATTGTTATATACATAAATTTGATAGATTAGCTGTCAACATAAGTTCAACATAAGTACTACTATGATTAATAGGAAACATTTTACAATATTTCATCATTATTCTATTCTTTAACGTGGTCAATAATAAATTAATTTGTATTAACTATGTTTAACATATAAAATGTG
Source organism: Gordionus sp. m RMFG-2023 (assembly GCF_954871325.1). Taxonomy (NCBI): domain Eukaryota; kingdom Metazoa; phylum Nematomorpha; class Gordioida; order Chordodea; family Parachordodidae; genus Gordionus; species Gordionus sp. m RMFG-2023. Next base: position 23,231,141 of record NC_088775.1, read on the forward strand.
CTAAATATATAAGACTTATTAATGAATTATTCACAATAAAAATGACTGATAAGTTTGAGACTGAGTGATAAAAGAATAATAATTATAATAAACATCAGAAAAATATTTTTCAAAGTCTATTTTTTTTCTCCAGTGTAATTACTATATTCTAGCGGCCATTATTGACTCGAATTTTACAAAACTCATCAAAACACAAACAAGGTCATTTCAAACTTTATTTTCATTAAAAATTACTTTAATTTTTTTTATAAAATCTACTTTTATTATCTCGCGACTTTTATAAAAAGTTCGTAACAATTGAATAGAGAAGCGCTAAAAATAGATGCTGGGTAGAAAACAAATTTAATCATTTTTCTAACGAAATTAAATTACAATTTTACAAAATGGGTCATTATTTTTATAATAGGACCAGTGGCGTCGCTAGGGAGGGCGCGCAGGGGCTCGAGCCCCCTGAAAAATTTGAATAGCCCCCTGAAGCAAAAATTTTTTTTTAATGGCTCCTTAATACCCCCTTGAAATAATTTTTTTTGATTGCCCACTGAATGATTTCTTTTATAATTCTATTGAGTAATATATAGATTTAATTTTATAATTTAAAAATTAATAAGAATTAAATAAATATTAATTGAAAATTAACAAATTAAATATTGTAATTAGCCGAGTTCAAAATCACTAATCAACTATATTATTGATATTTAAATTTAATTACCATACCTCATCTTAAAATTATTTTCAAGGTCCAAATCCAAATAAGTATAAGGCTGCATTCATAGTGGAGACGGATCCGTTTTTACATCTGTTACGTCAAAAGTCAAACTCATTAAAAATGATATAAATGTTCATAGACTATAAAAAAATTGTAAGTAACGTTATAACTCTCTATAAGATTTGCCGGATCAAAAATTCAAAATGTTTTGACTTCAAAATTTGCCGGGTCCGTTTTTAAGACGGAAGGTATCGGAACGGACGCACTATGAACATATATATCATTTTTAATGAGATTGACTTTTGACGGAACGGATGTAAAAATCGGATCCGTCTCCACTATGAATGCAGCCTAAGAGATTTATTTATAAAAATAAGTAAACATCTATATATATAATCCTCAAAAAATGTTAATCAAATTTAGCCAATAGTTTTCTTTTAAATATTATTTGCCCAATCAAAATAATTATAGCAAATTTGATCAATGGTAATCAACGTGAAAACTAAATCATTCATTCACAAATCACTTACATAAAAACCATACCACATCACTCTATAACCATACATATCATTACAAAAAAAAACCATAATTTCATCTACTATTACATCTTACAGATATTTCTTATTAATATATATAATATATAATTTAATACACAAGTTTTTTTATATGTTACAAAATAATGAAAAGAAAACAAAACAAGGTAAAATTTTTTTTTACAATTTTGATTAAAGATAATATATATAATATATAATTTAATACACATATATAAAAAGTTTTTTCATATATACAAAATAATGGAAAGAAAACAAAACAAGGTAAAAAATTTTTTTACAATTTTGATTAAAGAAAACAAAACAGGGTAAATTTTTTTTTACAATTTTGATTTATTTTGTTTACAAAATAATTTAGCTAAGAAAGCCAACCTCAATTAACATAAATCTAGAAAAAAATCAAAATTTAGAAAATATATAATTACCTAGCTTTATCATCTGAAACCAGTAATCAGGGGCATTAATTAATAAATGTGGATCCACTTTTTTAGGTTGTTATATTTTTACAAAATAATTTAGCTAAAATCAAAATAGATCAGAATTTTCCTATTTTATGAGGTATGATTTGTAATGTATATAAATTAAAATTTTAAAATTGGTTTGGTCCAACACCAAGTATTATTTTTTCAGTTTCTTTATAATTATATTATTTTTTATAAATCAGAATACGCTATCTACATCAATGTACAACAACCAAGTATAATTTTTTTTTGTAATTATTATATCAATAAAAATAAACCAAGTATAATTTTTTTTTGTAATTATTATATCAATAAAAATAAACCACGTTAAAATTTTTAATTACCTTATAAGATAGGAAATTTTCTCTAAAATCAAAATGAATCAGAATTTTCATATTTTATGAGGTATGATTTGTAATATATATAAATTAAAATTTTTTACTTGGGTACAATATCTAAATATTCAGGGGCCTTAATTAATAAATGTGGATCTACTTTTTTTAGGTTGTTTTATTTTTACAAAATAATTTAGCTAAAATCAAAATGGATCAGAATTTTCCTATTTTATGATGTATGATTTGTAATGTATATAAATTAAAATTTAAAATTGGTTTGGTCCAACACCAAGTATTATTTTTTCAGTTTCTTTATAATTATATTATTTTTTATAAATCAGAATACGCTATCTACATCAATGTCCAACAACCAAGTATAATATTTTTTTGTAATTATTATATCAATAAAAACAAACCAGGTTAAAATTTTTAATTTCCTTGATAGGAAATTTTCTCTAAAATCAAAATGAATCAGAATTTTCATATTTTATGAGGTATGATTTGTAATGTATATAAATTAAAATTTTTTATTTGGTTTGGTACAATATCTAAGTATTCAGGAGCCTTAATTAATAAATGTGGATCCACTTTTTTTAGGTTGTTTTATTTTTACAAAATAATTTAGCTAAAATCAAAATGGATCAGAATTTTCCTATTTTATGAGGTATGATTTGTAATGTATATAAATTAAAATTTTAAAATTGGTTTGGTCCAACACCAAGTATTATTTTTTCAGTTTCTTTATAATTATATTATTTTTTATAAATCAGAATACGCTATCTACATCAATGTCCAACAACCGAGTATAATTTTTTTTTGTAATTATTATATCAATTAAAACAAAACAGGTTAAAAATTTTAATTACCTTATAAGATAGGAAATTTTCTCTAAAATCAAAATGAATCAGAATTTTCATATTTTATGAGGTATTAAAATTTTTTACTTGGTTTGGTACAATATCTAAGTATAATTTTTTTAGTGATCCTATATCAATAAAAACAAATCAAGTTAAAAATTTTAATTTATGTCAACAAATAAATTTATTTAAATTAGATTTTACGAATCATATTGCCGAAATGTGCCATTCAACAGACTCTTAATCTACCCAAATCAATAAAAACAAACGAAGTTAAAAAATTTAATTTATGTTATCAAATAGATTTTTTTTAAATTAGATTCCACGAATCATATTACCAAAATGTACTATTCATTCAACAGAATCTTAATCTACCCAAATCAATAATAACAAACGAAGTTAAAAATTTTAATTTATGTTAACAAATAAATTTTTTTAAATTAGACACTACCAAAATCTACTATTCAACAAAATCTTAATCTACCCAAATTAATAAAAACAAACCAAGTTAAAAATTTTAATATTTGTTGTATAACAAATATTTTAATAAATATAAATTTCTGAATCACATCTCATAAGATAGATAGAAAAATTTTTGATTAATCCATCATCAGGGGTTATTCAAAATTTATTATTTATTTATGAAGTATATGGTTATTAATTTTAATTTATATCCACAATAAAAAATATATTTCATCAACTAATAAAGGAGAAAATTCTTATTATATTATCACCTTGACGGGCAAAATATAAGATAAAATAAGTATGTGCTACATAATCGTAAATCAGCGTCTACATGGCCGGGGGGGGGGGGTAGGAGACAAATGCCTCCAAAATATATTAGCATTTTTGGGGGTAGGTATTGATTTTAAGCGGTTGATATTAATTTTTTGGGGGTAGGCATTATTTTTTTGGGGGTAGGTATTGATTTTTGGTGGGTAATTTTTGATTTGAATTATAATCTTTTTTTAATCCATTAATTAATACGATTATGATGGTTATCGTTTGATTTTCTGAAAAATGTCAACTAAAGTAAAGATATTTGTCAATTAATAAATAATATAAATTTTCTTTGTCAACGATTTATCATTTTATTAAGTTAATATTTACACATTTCCTATTTGGTACTTTTCTTAGAGGTTAATATATTTATATTATGTTTTTTAATAAATTTCTAGATTTTAGCAGGATAAATTTTAGGTAATTTTTTGAGTCATGCATAAAAACATATATCAGCAAGCAAAGAATAATAAAAAACATAATATGTAAAAAATTATATTATAATAATTATTTCTTTCTAGATGCCAAGTAACAGAACCTTATTTAAGGTAAAGTGTAATTACCTTAACTGTAAAACTTCTAAAATAAGAAGTGACAAGATACATGAACATTATAAACATAAACATCTTCATGTCAAGCCAACTGATATGAAATTTACAAAGGTAGCCATCAAAAGAGATAATAATAATTGGGTATCCTTAAATTGTGATATTCCATATAATATCACAAATGGAGTTAAAACCCAGTTGCAAAATAAGACAATAACATCTTACTTCCAAAAAGTAATATTTTTTATTTATTATTGTAACTAAAGACAATAAATATTATTGAAAATATACCTTAAATTTGTGAATTAATAGAAACTGATTTTTATTTAAAATTATACTAGAATAAAATTAATATTAAAGTAGTCAGGGTATAATATATTTTATTATTAAATATTTTTTTAACTGTTTATCTCACTATTTTTATATCTATATATACTTTATAAAGTTCAATTTAACAATATGTTTAATAGGTTAATAATAAAAATTTAAAACCAAAGTATTAAAAAAACTTATTAAGTTAATATAATGTAGTAAAATAATAAAAGTAAGGTAATGTTAATTTCTAGGAATTTTTAAATTTAAATCTTTTCATCTTTAATTGAATTAAGATTTCAAAGTTCTATTACTTTTTTTTATAATATGAATTGGATTCAACTATTTTCAAAATGTTATCTGCGTATTTCATCCATTTACATTATGTGTTATATTAGGTATGTTTATAATATTATCATTGTTTTATTTAGCTATTAGAATTTCTTTATATAATATACTTTCAACATGAATTTCACAATGTTATTTATACTAATTTTTCTATTTATAAGTTTACTATTGTTTTTACAGTCATTATAATATTCTTTTATGATTTCCTCATGTGTTCGCAGTTTTATATTAATCTGCATCTATCATGCCTATGAATCTTTCAAGTATATTTTCAAAATTTAACATGATCTTCCCAACAAAGACATTTTATTAATGTTTATGATTAACGCGTTCAAAATTTGTGAATTCCCTTTGTATTCTACATTCACTGCTGTACCTATCACTTGTATCATCTTGCCATTGTAACCTGATAACTTTATGTTGGACTTCATAATATTTTTAATGCCTGTTTTCTCAATCATATATTCTTGTAGAATTAAAACTTTATTAAAAACTTAATTATAATGTAGTTAAAAAAAAAATTACCATTTGGCTAAAATTATTAAAAATATAGTTTTTCATAAGGAAAGAAATTAAACTCCTCTTTATTTATAGAAAATCTCAGTTATTGAAGATTCACAAATTGTATTATCTCCTCATCCAATCCCCAGTTCCAGTGAAGCGCTTACTTTGCATGATGAGGTATTTAATCTAAATACGAATTATATGATAAATTTGGAAGGAAAATAAATTATGATTATGAGGTTATTCAAATATTTCCAACATTTATTAAAAACTTAATTATAATGTAGTTAAGAAAAAAATTACCATTTGGCTAAAATTTTATTAAAAATATAGTTTTTCATAAGGAAAGTAATTAAACTCCTCTTTATTTATAGAAAATCTCAGTTATTGAAGATTCACAAATTGTATTATCTCCTCATCCAATCCCCAGTTCCAGTGAAGCGTTTACTTTGCATGATGAGGTATTTAATGAATTATATGATAAATTTAGAAGGAAATAAATTATGATTATGAGGTTATTCAAATATTTCCAACATTTATTAAAAACTTAATTATAATGTAGTTAAGAAATAAATTACCATTTGGCTAAAATTTTATTAAAAATATAGTTTTTTATAAGGAAATAAATTACTCCTCTTTATTTATAGAAAATTTCAGTTATTGAAGATTCACAAATTGTATTATCTCCTCATCCAATCCCCAGTTCCAGTGAGGCGCTTACTTTGCATGATGAGGTATTTAATTTAAATACGAATTATATGATAACTTTTGAAGGAAATATATTATGATTATGAGGTTATTCAAATATTTCCAACATTTATTAAAAACTTAATTATAATGTTGTTAAGAAAAAAATTACCATTTGGTTAAAATTTTATTAAAAATATAGTTTTTTATTAGGAAAGAAATTAAACTCCTCTTTATTTATAGAAAATCTCAGTTATTGAAGAGTCACAAATTGTATTATCTCCTCATCCAATCCCCAGTTCTAGTGATGCGCTTACTTTGCATGAGGTATTTTATTTAAATAAAATTTATATAATAACTTTTGAAGGGAATAAAATGAGGATATTCAAAGTCCAAGTCTTATTCAGCTATACAAAAAGAAGGAACCAAATGACCCATTTCACTTCAAATTATTTAGGATGACAAATATTTTGATTAATTTCATAATTTCTGTAGGCCCTTGTCAGCCATGTACAAATAAATTTCAATATCCTGTTACTCTCAAGAGGTTTTAAATAATATTTAATTTTCATTAATTTTTACCCATCCATTATTTCTATACCAGTTTTTATTATTTTTACTTTTTAAACAGGAGCATGAATATAACCTATTATAGAAAGGTTAATATAGATGGTTCCCTCAACCCCAGAAATTGGCTATCTTATAGCACTATTTTAGACAAAGTCTTTTCTCTATATTGTATTATGTTTGTGGCCCTAAGTCCAATACTTTTTGGACTCAATTTAGGGTAAATAATTGGAAAAACATAAAGCGTGACTTAGAGAGACACGAAGCATATTCTCTTCATAAAGATTGTGAATATGCAAACATGACTTGGCTTGCAAATAAACGCATTCAAGATCATTTGCTATCAAATAAGCTTGATATAATCATGGAAAATCGCAATATAGTTCATAATATTATCGATGCCATTATGTACCTTATAAAATGTAATATAGCCTTTTGGGGTTCTAATTCGAATGAAGGTAATTTTATGTGTCTCATAAAATTAATGGCAAAAACGGTTCCAACTTTACGTGCATACATGGATAACAACGAAAAATTGCGGAGAAAAAAATCAGATAAAATTTCGAGACCTTATATAAATTTATTGTCATATGGCCACGTGAAAAAAATAACTGAAATTATTAAGATAAAAATAACAAAAAGCATTATTCAAAAAATTAAAGAGAATCGTGCTTATAGCATCATATTAGATGGAACATATGATGTGTCTAAAAAAGAATGCATAGCTTTGCTTGTACGGTATATAGAAGATGATCTGCATCCACATCCTGTAGAAAGGATCATACATGTTTTACAACATCAGAAACCACTGGGGAAAATATAAAGAAACATGTTTTTTCTAAGTTTAATGATCTTGGTCTTCCTCTTGATTATTTGGTTGGACAAAGTATGGATGGTGCAGGGAATATGAGAGGAGTATACAAAGGAATGCAGGCTTTAATATTGAAAGAGGCTCCAAAAGCCATCTATATTTGGTGCCATGCACATCGGCTAAATTTAGTAGTTGCTCATGTTTGTGGATGCAAAATTGAAATGAAAAAGGCAATGGGAATATTAGATGAGTTATATAATTTTATGAATGGAGTTAGACGTCAAGGTGTGTTTGTTAAATATCAAATGAGAAAGTCCAAGAAATCTCTTAAAAGAATTAAAAACACAACAAGGTAAATAAAAAATTTTAATGAAAGTTATATATTTTCAGAAATTGGTCATCATCCTACAAATCTGTAGAAATCTTTTTAGATGTTTATGAACATATTTTAGCATCATTAGTTGAATTAAAAGATTCTAATGACCCAAGCACCTCTTCCATTGCCGATGGATTATTATCAAGAATTAAAGATGAAAATTTTATATTAAGTCTATTTATTTTGAAAGAAATATTGAAATGTACACATGAGGCTTGTATTGAAATGCAGGCAGTTGGTAATGATTTGGCTTTGGTAACCAAATTAATACAACATACAAAAAATAAATTACAAAAACTAAAAGGTTAATATTAGTTACTATTTCTATAAATAATTTTAAAATATAGCTAACGGAGACAATATATTTTTAAAATTACATTCCTTATCTAATAGTTTTTTGAAAAAGAATAATGTAATAACGATTTGTATAATATGAAATCAATATTCAAATTGGATCAATCAGAATTCAATAATTACGTTGAACAAAAAAAAACAAGTTGAATAAATTAAAAAAATTTAAATTATTATTTATTATTATAGATATAGAACGGAAATATTTTTCCCTGTGCTAAATGCAATAATTAATCACCTAAATGATCGATTTAATTATGATTGTTTTAATTTTTTATCACAGATATCTTTTACTCCCGCTGGAATTATGGATAATGAAAAAATAGAAGGATGGCAAATATCCGAAATTTGTAATAATTATCAATTGGATGTCCAAAACATTGTTGATGAATATAATGATTTTCGCTCTTTATATTTGGAGTCTCAATCAATCATTTTTTGCGAAGATCTTTTAAAAGTTAAAAACAATGACGCTTTATATATTGATGAAAGTAATTTATTGATGTAATTGTATATAATTAAAGGTATTGCAAACGATCAAATTACCAAAGAAAATATCAACAGCGAAATCATGACCAAAATAAAAAAATGGATAAAATTTTCTTTTATATTACCATACCGACTTTTAAATCAATTAAATTCTTATTCTAATTTAAATTTATTATATAAATATTTATTAACCCTTCCTACAACTTCCTGTTCAGCCGAAAGAGCCATGAGTAAAGTAAAAATTAACAAAACTCGAATGCGGAATAAAATTTCGGACCCATTTTTGGAAAATTTACTGTTAATATCCAGCGATATTGATGTTTTTGAAAAATTTACAATTGATGATATTATAACACAATTTGCATTAACATCTATAAGGTTATCCAAATTATTAATAAAATAATTAATGTATCTTTTTCACAGCGAATATATAGGCTTTTAAATAATGTATATTTAATTTAACATTTTATAATTTCAATGCAAAATATACTATAATTCATTTTATTTTAATATTTTATATAATAGCTCTATTTACAATACTTGTTTTTAATTATGTGGAATCAAGCTAAATATACCTCTTTAAATTTATTCGTCTTATATTTTTTACAATATTTTAGATCTTTTTTATAGAAATATTAATATGTTATCTCATTTAATTCACTTATATACATTTTATGAAAATAAAGTGAATACCAAATTATGAAAAGATTGCATTATTTAAATAAAGGTTCATTATCACCTACAAATTTTTAAATTTTTTTTTCCCTAAATAGGCTTGATTGATTGTAAATAGAATTATGTTGTAAGGTTATAAATGGTGGCAGATAAGATTTTTTAAATAAAATCACTATACCATCGTAGGTCTGTAAATTTCGCGGCCGAAGGCCGCAGGATTTTTTTTAGGTGGGTATGGGTAGATTTTGGAGGGGTTTGCCTCCATCAAATTTTCTGGCATGTAGACGCTGATCGTAATTACCCATGGAATATTTTATAAAAAATTATTATAAGCCTGGCATATGTTTACATCGAGCCGGCGTAGGATTGTGAAATCAATACCCATTGTAACTTCAATACCGTATTGATATTATCATTATAGATTCAATACCGTAGTGATATATTGCTATTGTAGAATCAATACCGTTTTGCATCGCTTCAAATATATTGGCGGCCATTAAAATTGTAAAATATTTATTTATTATAAATTTTTTCATCGCTTTATAAATATTGGCGGCCATTTTCGATTTGTAAAAAATTTATTTAAAATAGATTTAATAGTTTTAAATATATTTAAATGATAAATATGATTTTCTATTCTTTTATATAATTTATCAGGGAATTTATTTATTTTACAATTCTTGATATCCTATTTATATTTGTTTACTCATTATTTGTAATTTGTGAAGTGCTATATAATTGTTGATTCAAAGTTTTATAAATGATATTATGAATTCAAATAAATTAGATGGACCTCATTGATTGAGTTTTTAAAATTTTGTGATTCATATATAAATGTCGAATCAAAGATTTATAAATTATATTTTAGATTTTATTCGTAAAAGTTGAGGTTCGGACATAAATTATCAATACGGTATTAATTTTACAATATTATAGAATCAATAACGTATTAATTTTTGATGGTTGATTTTACAATACTACACCGGGTCTGCAGGTCTCTGAATAATTACAAAATATTAAATTATATGTATAATTTTTAGCAGGCCTCAAATTAATTTTATTTATTTTAGATAAATATTTCTGCACAACAATCATTAGTACAAGAACATTATTGTGGATTACTCAACACTAAGTGCCATTATTGCGATTCTCTAAATTTTTTATTGCAAAACCCCACAGATGGCAAATTTAAGAATTGCTGTCATAAGGGTAAAGTTAAGATACCATCAATCCGATATATTCCTTTTTTACAAGACCTTTTATCTAATCCTAACAATGAATTTCATTCAAACTTTTTGAAATATATAAGATCTTATAATAGTTCACTTGCGTACGCATCCATGGGAGCACAGATTTCTAATAGTTTAAACCCGGGCCCATATTGTTTTAGAGTTCATGGGCAAATTTATCACCGAACATCTCATTTATATCCTTCCACTGGGATGCCTCCTAAATTTGCACAACTATATGTCCTTGAGACAACCCAGGCTGTTAATGACAGGTTACACATGAAAGAAAATTCTGGTTGCAATGAGGATCTCTTGAAAAGATTAGATATTTTAATAAGACAGAATAACCCATTTTCTATTAGTTTTAAAACCTTGGGAGAAATTGAGAAGGAAAAAAAAATTGGGCCATTCAAGAAAATCGTCCAGTTCAAAAAATCAATATGATTTTTCGTGCAGATCGCTCAAGTGACAAGCGAAGATATAACATTCCTAATATAGATGAAGTAGCTATGATTTTTACAAATGATGATGGTGAACCCCCATTTAAACGGGATATTAAGGTCTATCCTCGAGTTGATGGTAGTGATCTGATAAATATAAATATATTAAGCCCTAATCTTGATCCAATGGTATATCCTCTATTATTTCCTTTTGGTGACCCTGGTTGGAAACCAGATTTAAAGGGTGAAGATACAGGGCGTACAAGGGCAAATATCTCACTACTACAGTTTAAAATATTTAGATTAGCAATTCGTGAAAATGAATTCAACCCAATCCTTTTTGCTGGGAAATTATCACAACAATATATTGTTGATTCCTATTTACAGGTCGAGGCGAATAATTTAAATTTTATTAGACAAAATCAGCCAAAATTTCGAGTAGATAAATATTCTGGATTAATGGACTACTTGGAAACAAGGTCAAACAATATAATTCCCGGTAAAGCAGTAATATTACCATCATCTTTTCAAGGTTCTCAAAGAAATATGCGAGAACGCTATCACGATGCAATGGCCATTGTGCTCAAATTTGGCAAACCTGATTTGTTTATTACTTTTACATGCAATCCTAATTGGCGTGAAATTAAGGAAAATCTATTTCCCGGGCAAAGTCCTACAGATAGACCAGATTTAATAGCCCGTGTTTTTAAATTAAAATTAAATGAATTATTGTTCGATATAAATAAAAAAAAATTATTTGGTAAATCTATGGCTTTTATATATACAATCGAGTTCCAAAAAAGAGGTTTGCCTCATGCCCATATACTTATTATTTTAAACGATGATAGCAAAATTGAAACATCTCAAGCTATAGATAAATTTGTTTGTGCCGAAATGCCAGATAAAATTCTCGAACCTAAACTTTTTCAGATTGTTACCCATTTTATGATACATGGTCCTTGCGGGATATTTAACCCCAAATCGCCTTGCATGGAAAATGGCATATGTACCAAAAAATTTCCTAAGGATTTTCAAATGGAAACAAGACCAAATATTGATGGGTATCCATATTATAAAAGGCGAGATAATGGTATTACAATTCTTTCCGGTAAACCTACGGATAATCGTTATGTTATTTCATATAATCGATATCTAATGTTAAAATTCAATGCTCATATTAACGTGGAAATTTGTACATCTATTAAATCGGTAATATATATCTTTAAGTATATTTATAAGGGCTGTGACTGTACTAATGTTGACATTAATGTTGCTTCAAATATAAATATTCATGACGAAATTAAATCACATTTAAATGCGCGATATGTGAGTGCATGTGAATCAATGTGGAGATTAGAAAATAATCTGCATGACCGCTCGCACGCTGTTATTCGCTTAGGAATTCATTTACCTTTACAACAGCCAGTATATTTCACTGATGGACATGAAAGAGATGCTTTATTGAGATCAGAAAATAAACATACTACTTTAACGGCATGGTTTGAGTTAAATAAGACAGATCTAAATGCTATACAATATCTTTATGGGGAAATACCTTATCATTATGTGTTTACAAATTACCATTGGAAACTAAGAAAAAAACGATTAAATGTAATTTCGAGAATGTAATTTCGAGAATGTATTCCGTTCATCCTAATTCTAGTGAACGATTCTTCCTTCGATTATTATTACTTCATGTTTGCGGGGCTACAAGTTTTGATTATTTAAAAACTATTAATGGAATTCTACTGAGTACTTTTAAAGAGGCAGCTATTAAAAGAAATTTGTTATCAGATGATAAAGAGTGGGAATCATGCTTAGAAGAGGGATCAATATATCAAATGCCGTCACAACTTCAAAGTACTTTTGCCTTTATCTGCATTTTTTGTCAGCCTGAAAATCCTGCATATCTATGGAATAGGTTCAGATTTATGATGATTGAAAATTATTTGCGTCAATATTGAGAAGTAATTGCAATAAACATGGATTTAATGGACATTGAAAACGTTTATCTTGATCATGGTTTATGCTGTCAAAGTTTTGATCTTCCTTCATCTACAAAAATCCCCCCAAAACAACATTATGATGCCCATGTTGAAGCTGCCGATTCAATCGAGCGTATATCTAAATTAAACCGATTACAAAAATATACTTTTGATTTAATTATACAAGCGATTGAATTAGAAAATATTCCAGAAAGATATTTCTTCATGGATGGCCCTGGAGGTTCAGGTAAAAAGCATCTTTACAATACCTTAATGTGTTATACAAGAGCAAAAAATCAAATTGTATTGCCTTTTGCAACCACCTGCATATCCTCTATTCTTTTAAAAGGGGGAAGAATCATCCATAGCGGATTTAAATTACCTGTGCCTATCTTTGAAACTTCTACATCCATATGAATTTACATAGTTCGCTAGCTCTAGATATTAAAAATAGCAAATTGATTATTATTGATGAGGCCACAATGATGACTAAACACGCTTTGCGATGCATTGACCGATTACTTAAAGACATTATGAAAAATTCCCAACCATTTGGCGGAAAAGTTATTTTATTAGGTGGTGATTTTAGACAGACTTCATCAGTAGTGCCTAAAGGCTCCAAAGTCGATATTATAGAGTCCTGTATAAAAAGTTCAGATTTATGGAGTCTTTTAAAATAATACATTTGATTGATAATATGCGTATTCCATCAGAGCAAGTTGATTACAATGCTTGGTTACTTAAAATTGAAGATGGGCTATCAAGCAGCAATTCTGATCTTCCTACAAATAGTTTTGAAATCCCACCTTATTTGCTTGAAAATGATTCATTAATAAAATGTGTGTATGGTAATTCTATAGAAATTGCTGATATAAATAGTCTTTCTACTAAAATAATATTAACCACCAAAAATAAAATTGCACTTACCCTCAACAACTATATCATTAATATAATTTCAGGCCCTATCAAACATTATTATAGTGCAGATTCCATTGAAAGCGATAATAGATATAATGAATTTTCCAATAGAATTTTTGCATTCACAAACTCCATCCGGTATGCCACCTTACAAGCTAACATTTAAGGTTGGTACAATTGTTATGCTAATACGCAACTTGAGCCCAAAGAAAGGACTTTGTAATGGTACCCGTTTAATCATACGACATTTACATATTAATTTTATCGACGCTGAGGTATTGACAGGCACTAATAAGGGTTATCGAGTTTTTCTCCCATGAATAGATCTAGCTCCAAGTGACTCTCAGTTACCATTTACTTTAAAAAGACGACAGTTTCCTATAATTCCCGCTTTTGTGATTACAATAAATAAAAGTCAAGGACAAACTTTTGATCATGTAGGCTTATTCCTCCCTGAGCCCGTCTTTGCCCATGGACAACTATATGTGGCGCTTACTAGATGTAAATCTCAAAATAATATGAAAATTATGATTTTGCCATCAGAATTACAAGGAAAAATTTTAAAAAATGATAAAACATTCACACAAAATATCGTATATAATGAAATCTTAAATTCAATTGAAATTTAAAAAGTCACTAACTTTGTTATTCACCATCAAATCACCAACTTTACATCATCTTCAAAAACGAAACCACATTGAGCAAAGAAAAGAGAACTTCTTCACCATCTCTAAACCATCTTCCTCACCAACAACAGTAAATTCTATTTTATAATTTCAATTTACACGTTTTTTTTCAGGTTATTTACGGCAAACTACGAGCAAGGAAATTACAACATCATCTTCAAAAACGAAACCACATTGAGCAAAGAAAAGAGAACTTCTTCACCATCGCTAAACCATCTTCCTCACCAACAACAGTAAATTCTATTTTATAATTTCAATTTACACATTTTTTTTCAGGTTATTTACGGCAAACTACGAGCAAGGAAATTACAACATCATCTTCAAAAACGAAACCACATAGAGCAAAGAAGAGAGAACTTCTTCACCATCGCTAAACCATCTTCCTCACCAACAACAGTAAATTCTATTTTATAATTTCAATTTACACGTTTTATTTCAGGTTATTTACGGCAAACTACGAGCAAGGAAATTACAACATCATCTTCAAAAACGAAACCAAATTGAGCAAAGAAAAGAGAACTTCTTCACCATCGCTAAACCATCTTCCTCACCAACAACAGTAAATTCTAATTTATAATTTCAATTTACACGTTTTTTTTTCAGGTTATTTACGGCAAACTACGAGCAAGGAAATTACAACATCATCTTCAAAAACGAAACCCTATTGAGCAAAGAAAAGAGAACTTCTTCACCATCGCTAAACCATCTTCCTCACCAACAACAGTAAATTCTATTTTATAATTTCAATTTACACGTTTTATTTCAGGTTATTTACGGCAAACTACGAGCAAGGAAATTACAACATCATCTTCAAAAACGAAACCACATTGAGCAAAGAAAAGAGAACTTCTTCACCATCGCTAAACCATCTTCCTCACCAACAACAGTAAATTCTATTTTATAATTTCAATTTACACATTTTTTTTCAGGTTATTTACGGCAAACTACGAGCAAGGAAATTACAACATCATCTTCAAAAACGAAACCACATAGAGCAAAAAAAGAGAACTTCTTCACCATCGCTAAACCATCTTCCTCACCAACAACAGTAAATTCTATTTTATAATTTCAATTTACACGTTTTATTTCAGGTTATTTACGGCAAACTACGAGCAAGGAAATTACAACATCATCTTCAAAAACGAAACCACATTGAGCAAAGAAAAGAGAACTTCTTCACCATCGCTAAACCATCTTCCTCACCAACAACAGTAAATTCTATTTTATAATTTCAATTTACACGTTTTATTTCAGGTTATTTACGGCAAACTACGAGCAAGGAAATTACAACATCCTCTTCAAAAACGAAACCACATTGAGCAAATGAAAGAGAACTTCTTCACCATCGCTAAACCATCTTCCTCACCAACAACAGTAAATTCTATTTTATAATTTCAATTTACACGTTTTTTTTTCAGGTTATTTACGGCAAACTACGAGCAAGGAAATTACAACATCATCTTCAAAAACGAAACCACATTGAGCAAAGAAAAGAGAATTTCTTCACCATCGCTAAACCATCTTCCTCACCAACAACAGTAAATTCTACTTTATAATTTCAATTTACACGTTTTATTTCAGGATATTTACGGCAAACTACGAGCCATGGCAAAACATTAACAAATAAAAGTCAAGATACGGTGATATACCCGACTAATGCTTAAAATTCTTACATCCCTCTCAATTTTGATATTTTAAATCTCCTTTTTTTAGGTAAAATTTTTTATATTATAAAATTTATTATATTATATTTTTTATATGGCTACAAATGCATATGTGTTGTAACCCGATAATCATCAACTCTTGAAGTATAAATATTTATTATATTTTCTTATAATTCATATCTTTGTCTCTTTTTTCTATTTCTTCCTTCTTTTTTCATTCTTTTTTTCATTTCTTTGCTCCCCTAAAATCCATCTCCTACCTTCACGTGGTGGGGAGTGAACAGCAATTCTGACTAACAGGAGCTCTGGTAAATAATGTTAGTATTTAGGGTGCTAATAAGAGATATTGTTTCATTTTTGTAATTTTAAATATAAAATTCTAAATCACATCTCAAATTATAATTCCCCATCATTCTTGACGGGTGATCAGTGTGATGCTAATATGAGATATTTTTTCATTTTTACTCATTTTTGTAATTTAAAATATAAATTTCGAGATCACATTTCATAAAATAGGAAAATTTCTGATTCATCCATCATCAAATAAAGGTAAAATATATTATTCATCAATCATTGAATAAAAAAGACAATTCATCACTCTTAGTCTTAATGGGTTGGAATTGGCCTGAAGGAGGAGGGGTAAAAAGAATTATCGTAAAAGAACGAATAAAATTCTCATCCCCGTCATTTTTGACGGGTTATCAACTAGTATAGTTTATAATCCTCTACTAGATATAATTGGTTATAAAAGATTAGGTTAAATACCACTTTTACAGATGTATTTGACAGTTATATAATATATTACAGTCAATATTTTAATTAATCTTACTAATAAATGATTTTGATAATAAATATAAGTAATAATTTACTTTTAAATATTTAACGCCATCTATTTATTTAGAAATATTTATAAAATTTAACATCTTATTATTTATTCCAGAATGAATGTAATAAATTAGATAGCTTTTCTTCTCTTTTTTACGTGTTTTTAGGAAAGCTATTTATTTTTTTATTTGAAAAACAGTTTTGATTTAAATTTTTAATACTAGTATATTTTTGATATTATTACAAACTACTACTATTTTAAGATATAATATACCAACCAGAGGTGGTGCGACAATAATATATAAAATCTTTAATTTCTTTTATCACATCATATCACTCTGGTTCTTATTTTATAGTTACAAAATGTTTCATTTCTAATATGGCATCCCTGCCTTGTAAATAACTTAAGGCTTCAATACATTTGCATAATTTCATCTAAAAATTTTTAGTGTTTTTGTTTTATCAATTTATCTAGCATAATAAATTCTGATATAAGTTAATATAGTGAGTGTCATGGCTATGACTGCGAATTAACCAGCATCTATTATTTGTGTGGCTATGTAATTTAAGATTATTATTACAGCTGCTGAGAGCATATGAATGCATATTTTATAAGCAATAGTTGTCAACTGTGTAGTTGTTTATATATCACTAAAAATGGAAGATAATCTTTTAGAAATTTAACATCTCACAATTTTTTTCTCAATTACTTATCAAGTTTCCATCATGTCATTTAAGAGGAAGCTCTAACCACTATACAGTTTTATGATATGGATTGGTCGTTTATATTCTCTTCTCCAAGAATTGTTGATTTGGTTAGGCCTATAAATTTTTCCTTGTTAGTCCATTCTATAAAACTTGTCAAAAATGGTAACAGAGTGTTATATTAGTTTCTTGACCTTTTGTCAATGTAAGTTGCTAATTTTGTAGTTTTTAAAACACATTATCAATTGAGGCATATGTATGAATTAATTAATCTTTTTTATCATTAGTAATTCGTTAGACGCAAAATTTTTTTATATCAGCAATTGAAAATATTTTATACTGTAATAAATAGATTTTGTTTTAAAAATAATATTTTTAGAAATGTCTTATATTGTTTTGATTATTTATATGCTAGTTTATTTTGTATGCAGCGTCTACATGACAGGATTTTCACTGGATGCAAACCCCTTTCAAAAACCTTTACCTACCCCCACCCCCCTAAAATAATTCCCTATCTTCGGCGGCGATATTTCCCCATTATTATTTTCACCATTTTAATTATAATGATATTCTTTCAGAGAATTTATAAAGGATAACTTAAATTAATCTATCTCTACTACCAACTATCGATATTTTGTGAATAGCATAAAGTTTTATTTGGAAAACAATGTGTATGATTGTATGCAATATATAGATATGGTCGATGAATTGTATTATAATAGTTCTATAATTAAATTATTAATTTTTACGGCAATAAATTTTGTCCTATTTCATCTCAAAATTCAATAGATAACACCCCAAAAAATTTATCCTACCCCCATTAAAGCCGCCTACCCTCTACCCCCTCAAAAAATAGGATACAAACTGTTCCTACCCCTCCCGCTCATAGACGCTGTTTGTATGCATAATATAATAAATGACAAAATATGAAATTCAGAATAATTATTCAGAGTTAGCAAATTTTTAAAAAGTATAATATATTAATATAAAACCCGGCCGAAGGCCCGCAAATTTATAGTATGGGGGGGGGGGCAAAGCCTCCCATAAAATTTTTCAGTTGAGCCCCCTAAGATTGTAAAGGCTAGCGACGCTCCTGAATAGGACTACCTAAACCAATGCACTGTTAAACTTAAGACAAATTTATTTTTATGTATCTAAAAAAAGTTAAAATATAATCTTCTTTTGATCTATAAAAATTTTAATGGCTAAGTTAAATATAAATTAACACGATGACTATATCTAAATAAAAATGCAAAAATAAATTTAACCAAAAATAGGAATAAAAAATAATAAAAATTTTTTGAATCTATGAACATTCTCCCTCTACTAAAATGCTGTCTTGAGAGCATATAATCCAAGTTGTTTATTGTTTTTGCTATTCTTGTTGTATCATAAGTCATATTCGTTATAATTGGCTTGTCTATATCGTATAATCTTATATGTTGGTTTTTCCAAATCGTTTTTGAGCTTTTACGATGTATACAAATCGTTTTGAGCTTGTACGTTGGTTTGTTTAAATCGTTTAGTTATCCTTGTAAGTTGTTTTCATCAATCGTTAATAAGCTAGTTAAATCGCCTGTGATACTCAGTTGTTATTGTTACCAATTTTCAAAATTGTTATTATCATCAATCAGTTATTGATAGAAATTGATCGAATTGGATATTAGAATAAATGAATTACCAGAATAATATATGGAATAGATTTTAACTGAATCGAATAAATTGAATTATATAATATATTGGAATAAACCAACAAGATTATTATATCATATTTTTAATGTTTAATTTAAATTCGCGTTTTGTGTTATATTTTATTATTACTTTATATTAAGTTTAGTTACATAATCTCTTAAGTAAAAAGGTTTTTGTTTTGTTATGTGGTTCGTTTTTTTAAATGTTAAATTGTGAATTCATTCATTTATGGTGATTGTTTACTTTTAGCGTTACAAAGCTTATTATATATATATATTTGATGTTACTTTAATTTCAACAATAAATTTCTTTATTTTTCTTTCCTTTTAAATTTTACAACTAAAACATCAAACAGAAAAAAAAAGAATAATCAATTTTTATAATAATTACAAGGCTTTTATAATCTTTTATCGAAAAAAATAAATTATCTATAAATATTTATTTATATTATTATTTATTGATCGAATAACAACACTTCGTAATATACATATAACGTCAATATCCATCTTTTATTTATTTATTTATTTACTTATTTCTTAATATTATAACAATTCATATTATTATTTATCGATCGAATAACAGTACTTCGTAATATATCTTCTATTATTTACTCACTTATTTTTTAATACTATAACAATTTACCTAAATACCTCGACACGCTCCCATCGAAAAAAATCCTCTGAGGAGCTAGTTTTATAGAATTCTTCAATTCTCCTACCTTCTCTCCGCATCCTCCTCCCAGAGGCTTCATATTTCGGAATCATTTATTATCACCTCCCACCAACTCCCTGACTCTCCTTCCAAGCCTCCCACGTCGCCAAGAGCAGCCTCGAGCTCCCTCAACTCCTCGGTTTCCCTCAATTTTTGATTCTCTCCCATTATGGCTGCCTTCGTGTCCTCGTGGACTGCCTCCCATATCGTTGGAATGTTTCCCACCACCACAGCACTTGAGGCTTTACCCCCCACCGTCAAATCCACCATCAGCCATACTTGTCGATTTCCACTAGCCACTCTTAGATGGGGTTCCTGTTTTTGCTTACCATCTACTCCTCACTTGTTCACGGAATTTCAGCTATCGGCCGCGACTGAGACTCCGCTGCTCTTCCTATATTCTTTATCAGCTCCCTTTTTCCATGGATTTCCTCTATCGACCGGGATTGGGATTCCGCTGCTATTCTTATATTTCGTCTTAGCTCCGTCCGCACATTGTTCTCCCTCCTTTCCTGATTCCAAGGACATGGGTACTGAATATATCCTTGCTCCTGACATCTATAACATCGTCTCCATTCTTGCGGTCTTTCCGGTGTCCCATACGGGCTTCCCAAGCCTCTTCCCCTGATCCTTCGCGGCTGGACCGTCAACTGCACCTTAAAATTTCCCCATATCCAGTTTCGATTCATTCCCGGACCTGTATGCGGATCCATTCAACTTAAGAATCTAGAATATATCATTTGTTTTATTTTTCCTACTCATAAATATATTTACTGCTGATGAGGCACGAATTATTCTATCCCATACCAAAGTAATCCAACAATTTTTATTAAACAAAACTTATTTTTATAAAATCCTTACCAATTTAATTTAATTTTTTTTTAAAAAAAAATTTTCTTTCCCGCTTTTTACTTTCTGTTTTGGCTCACACTTCCTTCATAAGCTTATGCCATTTATCGGTTACACACCCTAGTAATTAATTATCTTTCCATCAAATATTTAATTAATCTCCTCCCTTCCCAAAAACCCATTTTTACGTGTTCTCTTTGTTCTTCAATTTATTTTTCTTCCTTTATGCTATTACCTACCCAACTCTCGTCCTATGGAAAACACTTTCCTTATTATTATTTTTTTTAATGGTACAGACCATTCCATCCCTCAAACGGCCCTCTTATTTCCTTTTAAGGAATTCTTATATGTTTTGACACCCATTTCTCATCTCCTGGCTCGATTTCTCTTCGCAACTGATCCTGCTGTCTAATCCCTTCTCTCCCATCTCCAAACCGTGTCCTACTCATTTTCCGTCCCATATTTTCAACTATCACTCCCGATTCCCATTTTCTGTTACTCCTAAAAATCTTGGCCCTCACTGTTTGTCTTTTC
The DNA here is from genome assembly GCF_954871325.1 of Gordionus sp. m RMFG-2023. Taxonomy (NCBI): domain Eukaryota; kingdom Metazoa; phylum Nematomorpha; class Gordioida; order Chordodea; family Parachordodidae; genus Gordionus; species Gordionus sp. m RMFG-2023. The sequence continues at coordinate 23,252,737 of NC_088775.1, forward strand.
TTGAATTCCTATAATTCATTTTCCCCAGTTCCAACCTCGACATCTCCTCTCTTTAAAAGGTCTAATAAAATTATGGTTCTTCCCCCTAAAAATTTTCCCGATGGAGATTGTTCCTCTCCCTTTCGACTATTGTTATAATACGCTACTGCTATCCAAATCTTTCCTCCCCCATATTTCGATTTCCGTAACCAATTATTTACCACCACCACCATTCTCTCAGCTTGCCCATTAGAATCAGGAAAGGAGGTGCTAAAACATATTTCACACCGGTTTCCGCGCAAAATTTTTCAAATTATCTACTCACAAAAGCCGGACCTCCGTCCGACACAATCGTCCGCGCTACCGCACTGACTCATAAATTCTTCAATGTCTTTACTACTATTTGCGTATAACCTCCTTACTGCCTCGTACTCTACCCATTTTTAATACACATCCCCACGAGTACATATATTTGACCTCGAAGTCGATGTGGATACGTTCCCACGGCTGCCTAGCCTTTGTCCACACACTTTTCTTGTCTCTGTGCGGCATCGTGGCCAGGGTTGCCAGGTCAAAATTTCCAAATTGCGGGAAAAATTTGGTATTTTGCGGGAGAAATATGAAAATTGCCGTAGAAATAAAAAATTTGATAAAAAAGGCCCGCAAAATCTCAGCCGGGCCGGGATTGTGAATTGACTTAATTATACGCCTATTATTTTTTATAATTAGTTTATATAAATATAAATTCGGTAACTATTTTTCAAAATAAAATAACATCTTGATTTATTAAAATATATTAATTTATAAAAAATAACCAACGATCCTTTTTAAATATAAAAGAATGTAAACAAGATAAAATTTTATAAAAAAACAAACGATTTTAATTTTACAATGTAAAAAATATATTTTATGCGAATGTCCTGCAAAACATCCGCAATTGGAAATCTACCTTTTGTGTGTATAACATTATAGGGATAGGCGCTTAATTACCACGTATCACGTTTAAATACATAATAAGGTAATATTGTACTCATTTCAATGATAATTATTTTATTTATTATTGTTCAATCACATTATTATAATCAGTGCAGGAGAGTGTATCTACATCCATTGCAAAACAAAAATATTCTCCAAAAATAAGAAATAATACAGATGCAACTACGGTTGCAGCAATTGTAATCACTTATCTTGTAGTACAACATTCTCAGAGCTACTTATCATTACATGTAGGTAGAATCTTTCCCCATAATATTTAACGACTCCAAGATAAATGAAAACGTTACTTGTGGAACAAAAATGAGCAAGGATATCATCAATGTTTTAGAAACTGAATTCAGGAGGCCAATTCTTGATGATTTGAAAGATGGGCATACATATACAATATTCTAACAGATGCATCTAATAAGGAAATATTAAAATATTTCTTTTGATCCTTCGCTATTTCAACAAAATTAAGGACGTTCCAAGAAAACTATTAAATTTCTTCCCCTCAAATAGTGAAAAATCCAAAGACATAGCTAACCTTATAATGGTAAATATAGCAGATTCGGGATTATCAATAAATCACATGTCAACTTTCTGATCTGATAATGCCTCAGTGAATTTGGAAAAAACCAGAGTGTATTTACAGAATTGAGTCAGCACAATGTTGGTTGCGATATGTTCCTAATACCCGCCATCTATAGAATTTTAAAATTTTATAAACCTTTTTAAATAAAGATCATAAAAGCTGTCCTAACTTTTTGAAATTTTTTTTCAGTAATGAATGGCAGAGGTATATTTGATTTCACATGTAGGAAATCTACTACATACTGTTAATGTGCAGTTGCAATCAGAAGAATCTTAACAAAGATTCACAAAATTAGCTGCAGATGTGTTAATCTTTACAGTTAAAAATTGACAATAAATTTTATGGCGCCATTCCTAAAACTATATTAAAATGTTCAAATATTTTAAAAATACCGATAGACATTGATGTCTTGTTTGTGTATATTGTAATGCTCTCTATTTTTGATATACAAAGTAAAAAATATATTTATTTTATGCGAATGTATAAATAAAAAAATATGGAAAATTAAATATAATTTTATTATATTTTATTTGAGATTTAAATAATTGAACTAAACGTTTACCGTCGTTATTGAGATATTTATAAAATTTCTGGCATGACATATTATAAATTTGTTTAACCATCAGCTCGGCCTCTAATATTGTTAAAGCAATCCGTTTTCCAGGCAGTCCTCATCAGGCTAAAAATGTGCTCGGATGAGGCATTAGAATGAGGTATGGAGAAGACATACTCGCAATTTTTTTCCAAGCATGGGGATTTATTGTTATTACGAAAAAATTCTACCCGTTTCTCCTCTGCTTTTAGACAATCTAACTTTAAATATTCTGGCGAATCATAAAAAATAGAGAGAATTACAATCTCCTCAAACAAGACATCAATGTATTTCGGTATTTTTATATACTTATTAAATTACAAAAACCATCAATTGACGGTTTCTATTCCAAGGTCATAATATTTAATTTGTAAATAGAGTTATTAAAATTAAATTTTGATTGTAAATATTCTAAAATTATCTTAATAAAATTATCTGCTTCATTTAAAAATGTATTAATTAGAATATTATTTGAACATTTTAATATAATATTTTTAGAAATAGCGCCATAAAATTTATTATCAATTTTTAACTGTAGAGATGAACAGAGCTGTAGCATGATTTTGTGAATCTTATTTATAAAGAATATTCTGATTGCAACTGATGAAGTAGATCTTCTACATGTGAAACGAAGCCCAAATATGCTTCTGCCATTTCATACTCGAAAAAATTTTTCAAAATTTTAGGACAGCTTTTAAAATCTTTTAAGAAGTATTTTTTTAAGGGTTTGTAAAATTTTAAAATTCTATCGATGGCAGGTATTAATGACAATCACCTGATAGGTATATATCGCAATAACTCACACATTCCAAGTTAGACCACTCCACCAACTCTTTTAATTCATTAACTCTTTTAGTTGATGAATTAAATTCGTTAAAACATCTCATCATAATTATTTCGACATCCACAGATAGTACATTCATTGCCTTCTTGCAAGAATCTTGTAGTATATGGCATATAAAGTCAATTGGTATTAATTCATTATTGTGTTGCCTCAATTCGGTAAATACACTTTGGTTTTTGCCAAAATACTGAGGCATTATCAGCGCAGAAAGCTGACATGCAATTCATTGATAACCCTTAATCAGCTATATTTACATTATGTGGTTAGCTACATCGTTGGATTTTTCACTATCCGAGGGAAAAAATTTAACAGTTTTACTGAAATGTTCTTATTCTTGTTGAAATAGCGAAAGATCAAGGGAAATGTTTTAATATTTCCCTTATTAAATGCATCTGTCAGAATTGCATATGGATACCCATCTTTTAAATCGTCTAGAATTGACCTCTAGGATTCAGGTACTAAAACACTTGTGATAGCCTTGCTCATTTTTGTTCTACCACAAGTAAGGTTTAATTTATATTGGAGTCGTTAAATATCATGGGAAAAAGATTCGACCCACATTGTGATGATATAGCTCTGTGAATGTTGAACTACATTATAGGTGTATACGATTTCCGCAACTGTAGTTGCATCTGTATTATTTATTATTTTTGGAGAATATTTTTGTATTGCAATCGATGTTGATATACTCCCCTGTACTACCTTATATGAATGAAATGATGTTGATTTATTATTGGATAAAAATAAAACAGGATAGAAAGAAATTTACAAACTAGACATGTTTTTCGAATAAATATTTAAAATTTATTTTTAAAATATAAAAAAAATTCAATTACTGTCTCTCAAAATTATTATTTATATATTAAAAATGTTAAAATACTAAAAAAAAAATTGCGGGAGAAATTAAAAAATTGCAGTAGATTTTTGCGGGAGATTTCCAATTGCGGTAGTTTTGCGGGAGAGAGATGTCTGCGTGTAAACTAAAAAATTGCGGGAGTCTCCCACTGATGGGGGGAAACATGGCAACCCTGATTGTGGCCCACAGGTTACACATCTCACAGCTTCGGTTTATATCCTCAATCTCTTATTTATTTCAGGCTACCACTCATATTCTCGGCCCCATTGTTTCATTTTTTTCAACCCCCTGATGTCCAGCATGAATCATTGTCAGCACCTTATCCCTCAATTTGAATGGTACTATACCTCGACTTCTCCATACCACACTGTCATCCACTTGATCTGCATCAGGCCTAATTTTTCAAGCCCGGCCCGAAATTTTTTTTAGAAAAGTTTTGCCGGCCCGAAACCGAAATTTTTTTAAAAAGTTTTGTCGGCCCGGCCCGAATTTATTTAAATATAGAAATTAATCTTTATAATTACTCAAAATTAAAGACATATGTTATATGTCATTTAGTTTCAATAAATAAAATCAAATATTTTTATTTTACATAAAATATTCAATATAAAATTGATAAATCCTTACTTTACAGATCTCTAACCTCCGGCGCTCCAATGTCTTCACCCCTTTATGCACGCCTTAATTCGGGACAATTTATGATCTTCTAGAGTTGCCCTTTTAGTTCCTCCCATGTTATCGGTCCTCCTTTGGTTATTTTGACCCTCGTTCTAATTAATCCTTGCTCCTTTCTTTCCTCTATATCCTTATGAACCCTCTCTTTTCCATCTTCTCCAGCTCCACATCTAGAAATAATATCTGGGAAATAATTCTCTCTTCCCCTTCGATATTTCAACTGTACATTAAAACTTCCCACCAGTAACAGCTATATTTGTAATCTTGGTGACAACATCAGCTCCTATCTTTCCTATACAAATGCACCAGTGGCTTGTGATCGGTATAAATCACAAATCTTACTCACGACATTCCGTCAGTCCAAATATAACAGCTAATGCCTCCTTTTCATTCATTAAATACCTCGTTTCCGCTGCTCTGAATATTCTCGAGAAAAACAAAATCGGTCTTTCTATTCGATCTATGCAATTTAATAACGCTCCACCTACTCCTTTAATCGATGCATCTACCGCCAACACCACCTCCAACTCGTTGTTAAAGCACATAAGAATGGGTTCCCTTCCAATTCTAGCTTTTAACTCTTCAAACGCATTCTCCTGTTCATCCTTCCATCAATTTTTTTCCCTTTCTTTAGCAGAGTTTACAATGGCGCTGCTTTCTGAGCAAATGCCTCTATGATAGTAATTCACCATTCCCAAAAAAGCTTGAACCTCTATTTTATTACCCGGCCTCAACATATTCGCAATTCCCGCTATATTTTTGTCCAACGGTCTCACCTTTTCTCCCGTTATTCTATATCCCAAATATACGACCTCCGTCACTCCTAACACACTTTTTTCGGCACTTGCTAGCAAACTCTTTTCTCTAATTCTTGGGGAAACCTCTTCCAATCTTTGTTCGTGTTGTACCGGAGTTTTACCCAGCACCAATACATCATCCATATAATAGAATACACTTTCCATTCCTTGAAAAACCGCTGCCATAGTTCGAAATATAGAAGAGGATACGCTTAGTACAAAAAATAATCTACAAAACGCAAACAACCCCTTTGGAGTAGTAATGGTTAACAATTTCCTTACTTCCGGTTTCACACGCAATTGTAGGCATACATTGGAGAAATCAACCTTTGAAAAATATATACTTCCCTTTAAATTTGCCAATATTTATTCAATTCTTGGTAACAGATATTTAACCTCCACTACCCAGGGATTTGACGTTACCTTAAAATCAGCGCATAGACAGAGTTGACCATTAGCTTTCTTCACAGGAACTAGCGGCGTCGCCCATTTACTATATTCCACAGGACATACGATGCCTTTCTACCCATTGATCTAATTCGATTTCCATTTCCTTCCTCCATTCAAACGGTACTCGCCGCAAAGCACAAAATTTCGGTACATCTCTTCTTTAATTGGATATCCACTTCATAATCTTTCAGACAGCCCAACTCTTCATCAAAAATTTCTTGATAACTATCTACCAATTTCCGTACTCCCTCTTACATCCGGATCAATTCCATTTTTACTCCATTATTCCGAAATTCCATTTCTTCCCCCTGATTCTCCTTTTTCATTTCTTACCACTATATTTCCCTTACGGCGTTGCCACTCAATGTCCCCTTTCTCCGTTCCATCTACCCTTGCTCTATCAGTGGTATTCCGGGTATCTACCTGCCATTTCTTTCTTTCTTCCTCACCCATAATCATAATCCCCAATCCCTACTTCTCCCTTGCAAAATCTTCCCACTTCTCCCCTATCATTACTCTCCTCCATTTCTTTCCTATATTTTTTCGCCCCTTTCTCCTCTCCAATATTTATCGCCCCTCTCTTTCCCCTATGATTATCCTTAGAATTACACGCCCCTATCTCCCCCTTAGAACTATTCAACCCTAATTTCCCCTTAGAATTATACGCCTTTATTTCTCCCCCCCCCGAATTATATGATATTTCTCCCTTGGAATTATCCGCTCCATTATCCTTAGAATTGCACGCCCCTATCCCCCCCCCCTTTGGAACTATTCGCCCCCAATTTTCTCTTAGAATTATACAATATTTCCCCCTTGGAATTATCCGCTCCAATTTCCCTTATAAAATTATTCATTTCGATTCCCCTTCCCCAATCTCTGCCCATCTCTCCACTAGAATTAATTCTCCTTATTCCCTCACCCCTAAGCCTTAACCCCCTACCTTTATTGTCTCCCCTAATTTCCCCCCTTCTTTTTTCAACTCCCTCCCGCTCCCAATTGATTATAAATTTCGGGCATTATTTTCACATCCTCGTAAGTCCCACTTTCATATATATCCTCACTAACCATTGGCACAAACACTCCCCACCATGAAAATACTCCCAAAAAGCTATACCATGGACCAATTCGGGTGATCCAGTCCCATCCCAATACCGCTTCTACTCTCCTATTAATAATCCATAGGTCTAATACCTATACGCCTCCTTCCCTCATTGCCTCTATTTTAACTCTTCCCATTACTGCGATTTGCGATTCATCCCCATTTGCTATCATTTCATGCCAAATACTTCTATATCTCTCATAACTCATCACTGAAATAGCCACCCTCGTGTCAAATAGCATAGGTACCCTATTTCCATTGAAGTCTATCATCACTCTTGGACAAAGATCATGTATTACCTCTTCTTGTATCATCTTTATATTTCCATTTCCATTTATTTAACTCCGAGAATATACCCTGCTTGTCTCCAATAACCGACTCGCCTGGACCCTTGTCTTATGTTTTATACCGTCATATAGTCTTAGCACAATTCCTTGCCAGATGTCCCATTTATCCACATCTAAAACATTCCGAGGTTTGTTCCTCAACTTCCTCCAACGGAGATATTCATCTCCTCTCAATTCTTGCACTTTAAATAGTTCGCACAGTTGAAATATTTTGTCCAATTCCTTTTTGTGGGAAACCTCCTCGTGTATTATAATTCCCAGTATTACATTCCTCCTTATCATGATTAAATCTTCCGCAACCACATCATGATTTCTCTTGTTTTCCTGGACAATATGGGGCAATATGACCAAATTTCCCACATTCGAAACACTCGCCTCCCGACAATCTCTGACCATATGTCATTGTCTTCCACAATTGTAACAATTCATCCTTCCCCTCACTCTAGAATCAAAGCTTGGTCTTATTTCCCCTCTCCTTCCCTGAAAATTCTCTCTCGGTTTCCTATATGATCCCAACATCTGATCAAGACAAAATATGAAATTCAGAATAATTGTTTAGAGTTAGCTAATTTTCAAAAAGGTTTTATATATTAAAATAAAACCAGCCGAAGGCCGGGTTAAAGCGGCCAAAGGCCCACAAATTAGGGGTATGGGGGCGAAGCCCCCCCATAAATATTTTTTAGTTGAGCCCCTGAGATTGTAAAGGCTAGCGACGTCCCTGCTAAGTATTTATTTAATAAAAATTTAGATAGACCTATTAATTTTTAAATAATAAAATTAAATCTATATATTACTTATAGAATTATAAAAGAAATCGTTAAGGGGGCAATCAAAAAAAATTATTTTTAGTTCAAAGGAATATTAAGGAGCCATTAAATAAATTTTCTTGCTTCAGGAGGCTGTTCAAATTTTCAGGGGGCTCGAGTCTCTGCGCGCCCCTCCCTAGTGACGCCACTGCGTCGTATACGGGGGTTATATAACTTAAAGACGTAAATTTGACATCTTATCGGAAATAGGTTTATTTTATTTTTTTAAATCGTGGATGTATATATGCATTGTTAGATTATTTACTATATTAATAATACCTTACAAATAGTTCAAATATTTATTTTAAAAATTATAGTTAATAAACAAGCATCAAAACATTGAAATTTGTAAAATACTGGGAGATTCAATATAATATTTTTGGAGCGTTAGTAATATTATTAATATGGATATGTAGTTCGATTTGGGGCAAGAGAATGAGAAGGAGTCGCAGCGTAAAAATAAAAGGGCAGACTTTAACCACTGAGGGGCATAATGGGGAGGAAGATATGATGGGTAGTAACATGGTTACTGGTTAAGGAGTTAATTAAGGGGTGGGGATAGTGATGTAAGCAGATATGTATAGGGTTCTGATAAGCAAAATATTTATAATAATCAGGCGTTGAGACCGTATAGAGAGCCAAGTGAGAACTATCGGGGAAGGAGAATATAAATAAGACAGAATTTTGAGTCTCGAAGGAGGGGAGTAGTAAGTCGTTATAATTGCGGCAAACCAAGTCATATCCTCCAAGATGACGAAATGTTGTGGAAAATTTGGAACACTTATTGTTCCAAACCAGAAAAATTAAGATGTGCAGGATGTGGCCCTTTTGGTCATAGTAAGTGTTATGTTATTTTGATTTTTAATATGTATTTTAATGTTTATATATCATAGTTTAAGGCGTTATTTTTATATTATATTTTATTCAATTGTGACTTGATTATTGGACATGTTATTATGTTTATTTTGAGTTTAAAAGTTAATTGTTTAAAAAGAAAATAAAATATATAAAAAGGACAATTTTTATATAAAGTTAGATTGAAATTTCTTAAATAAACTAAATATTGTTAATGTGTCATTAATTCTATATAAAAACCGTTCCCATATATTATTATCGACCACAAACCCCAACGTATTGCGATCATCCCACGATTGCAACAATAAGGAAGAATGTAATAAGAATAATTACAACAAAAGTGGTTTTCCACAGTGAGGGCTGAGTCAGAATGCTTTAAATGTGTGGACTATTGAGCAAAATGGAAGGAATTAGTGTACCTAATGTTAAGGAAACGGGGGAGCAAAATATGGAATGTTTTAGATGCAGAAATGATGGACATGTGGCGATGGACTGTGAGAATTATGTGAATTAATGATGGCAAAAAAACTTCAATACAGGTAGAGGCTAGGCGGTTGAGAGTGACAAAGGGAAGGCTGTCTCAGGGAAAAATAAAAGAGGGATGCGTAAATGTAAATATGCTACAAGAAGAGGTAGTACATGATCCTTGTCCTAGAGTGATGATAAATTTAAATGGGAGTATAATTCCCATGTTGTTTGATATGGGAGCAGCTATTACAGTAATTGGATATAATAGATATCAGAGTATTGGCCGGGGGAAATAATAGAGAATGAGGGGTTAAGAATAAGACAATTTGATGTGACCCTGTTGGCTGCCATGGGTAGGGTGGAAATTGTAGCGACATTGGGGAAGAGGGTTTTATGGATCATCCACTATAATATGGAAGCTGTGTTGGGGTGGGACTGGATCACTAGAATTGGTCCATGATATACTTTTAAGTTTTTTGTGGTGGGGTGTATTTGTATCAATAACTATTGATGAATATACAGTTTTGACATTTGAAAGTGAGAATGTGATGTCGGAAGTTGAGACCATGTGGAATTCTTAACTAAGGGGGAATAAATCTAGGAGCGAAATAAGGGAAAATAATTCTAAGAGTGAAGGGGAAATAATTCTAAGAGGGCAATAAAGAGAAATAATTTTGGAGCGAAATAAGGGGAATAATTCTAGAAGCAAAATGAGGAGAAACAATTCTAGGGGAAATAATTCCAAAAGCAAAATGAGAAGAAATAATTCTAGGAGCGAGAGGGGGAAATAATTTTAGGATAGAAATAAGGGGAAACAATTATAAGAGCGAAATGAGGTTAATAATTCTAAGAGCGAAATAGGGGAAAAGAATTCTAAGAGTGAAATAGGGGAAAGAATTATAAGAGTGAAATAGGAGGGAAAAATTCTAGGAGCAAAATAAGGGAAAATAGTTCTGGGGGAAAAATATAAAGACAACGACAAAGTTGTTAATGATAAAATAACAATAATAGAAATATTATTGATAATAGTCATAAGATTTAGATTATAGAAATCAAAGTAGATATTATAATTCTATTAATAATTATATGCCTCGATTTTCAAATAATCAGAGACCATTTCAAAATAGTTTTCCTAGACCATTTCAAAATAGTTTTCCTAGATATAATATTAGAAATGAGAATAGTAATAATTATAATAGATTTAATCGTTTTAACTATAATCATAATTTTAGAAACAATTTTAGACAAAATTATGATAATAGATATAACAGCAACATTTACAATAGAAATTATAATTTTAACAACAATAATTTTAGAAGCTATTACAACAATAAGAATAACTATCGATCGTGTCAGAATTACAATCATAGGCAATATGATAATAGTTCGAATAACTATGATAGAAACAACACATGGTGTGATAATAATCAGAGAAAACAGATACAAACCAAAACGACATAATAATAATTGCAATATATCGAAGAAATTTAGAAGACAAAGTCGATACCACCATGACAACAATGATTTTTATTTTAATGTTAATGTTAACAACTTGACTAATTTACAATGATGATAACAGTGCTTTTATGATACCTCTGAAATCAAACAACTACTTAAATTATACCTCGTGACATAGCTAATAAAATGGGCATATCAGAAATTAAAAAAATCTAAACTAAAATTAACAACTTATGATGGCAATCAAATCAAAACAATTGATACAACTCTAATTAAAGTAATTATGACGTCATCACAAAAAAAGACCGTGATTGTTGAATCTAGAAAAAAAACACTCTTGTGATGTTTGTGGTGGATATACGCCTTTAAAAATATTTTAAACAAATTTGTGGGAAAAATAGATGTAAACTATGATGACGAAATCAAAAAGCTTATTAAAAACTGTGAATCCAAAATGAATAACAGACCAATCATCAAAGCAAATATCATGCTAATTTAAGGAAAGACGCCCAACCCAAGACTATACACCAAGGCGAATACCTTAAGCAAACATTGATGTTGTGGATAAAGAACTTAATAGATGGAAACAAGAAAAAATCATCGAGCCGGTAAAAGATGCTCGACGGGAAAGTCCTATAACCATTGTTTACAAGGAAGATGGGAGTATTAGGCTTTGCGTCGATTTTAAAGACACAATCAATCCAGCTCTAGAAGATTTTAGATATCACTTCCATGAATAAATGACCTAATAGCTAAACTTTCGGGGGGAAAGAAATTTACCAAGATCGATATTAAAATCTTGCAGATTCCTATTTATAAAAGCTGCAGAAATATTTTGACAATATCCCCACACAAGGGCTACTATCAATTTACCAGACTTCCTTTTGAGTTAAAAACTTCATCTGCAATTTTTCAACAAACATGGATCAAATGTTTTCGATGATAGATAAAATTAAAGCAATAATAAGCATGCCAGAACCAAAATCAGCAGCTGAACTATCAACATTTCTGAGAATGGCTGGCTACTACACTTCACGGATATTGCCGCTCCTTTATACAAGATTGTCAACAAAGAAAAATGGGTATGGAACTTAGAACACTCTAGAAGTTATAATGATTGATTTAAAGACGTTGTTTAGTCTTCCTCTAACATTGACTTATTTTAATCCCGAATTCCCAATTGGAATTACTACTGACGCATTTAAATGTGGTTTGGGAGCTTTATTATTTCACACTGAAAAAGATGGCAATAAATACCAATAGCTTTTGCATCAAGAACTTTAATAAAATCTGAAATAAACTACATTAACATTGAGCGTGAGGCTCTTGCCATAATGTTGTCATTAAGAGGTTCCAGGAGTACTTAATTGGAACTTAATATACAAGAATCACTTAACATAAGCCCCTAGTCCATTTTTACAAAAGGTTTAAAAGACAATAGCACAATGTCTTTTTTATATCTGGCTTCAACACTTTTATATTCGTTACAACTTAACTCTCTTTTATTGTCAATACTTACTCTCAATTATTTATGTTAATTTTTTTTTTACTTGACCAAATCTTTCTTTTTTTCTTTTTTTCCAAAAACAATAATTTTTATTTTTTCCAAAAAAAACAATTAATTCCAATTAATCATATTTTTATAATAAAACAATATATTATATATACATCATAATAATAATATCTAAAAAAACAACAATAATCCTAATATTATAAAAAAAATTTACAAAGCTGATACATTTTTAAAATCGATAATTTTTCTACATTGGTTAAATTAATATTATTTATCACACTTTCACCACATGTTCACCCACTATTTCTTTCTTTCACCCCCCTTCCTCCGGCTCCAACACAAATTCCAACTCCGAATCTGACATTCAAAACTCCAACAGTCCAGGAATTCATGTGAAAGATACTCTGCATTCCACAGATCCATCGTGTTTATTTCTCCGGACTCGCCATTCGCTGTTATCGCCGAACCTTCATTGATTGCTGTCTCTCCCAAGCTTCTCCTTCCGGTCTCTGCGTTCTCCCTTACACCATGATTGTCATTCAACGTCTCCTCTTATCTTCAATTAGTATCGTTTTCCCCACCCGCCTCGCTGGCCCATATCGTCGGTGCCCACTCAGGCACCTACACCGCTGCCCTTGGATCACTTACCGGCCCTTGTATCCATACGTCGCGCCTCATGTAGCCACTATTCCTTGTCGCACTCGTATCCAGGGGACAGTTACTTCTCAGGTGATCAATCCTGCCACATCGGAAGTACCGGCGTCTTTTCACCGCTGGTTGGTGGCTACGAGATTCCCTACCACTTCTTCTCATCCAGGAGTCCGGGATCTGTCGGGGTCTTATAACTAGCTGTATCTCGAAATCTTCAAATATCCGAATCCGCTGCATATTTATTCTAAAAATATAGGTAACGCACTCTAATTAATTCTACTTCTCACAAAATACTCTTTTATTTCCCTTAAACATCAATTCTGTTATTTTTTTTTACCTAACTATTTTCCACATAACTTATTGTTGATTTAATAATATTCAAATTATATTTTACAAAACTCATATCTCCTTTTAATATTCAAAAATTTTATAAAAAAAGTGTTATATTTTACAAAACTTATCTCCTTTTAATTTAATATTATTCAAAAATTTTATATTAAAAAAATTTTATATTTTACAAAACTTACCCCTTTTTATTTTCCCTTTAAGAATGTTCCTTCGTGAATTCTAATCAACAAAAAAAAATGTCTTTTTAAAAAAAAACTTCTCTATCCTCCTTCTATACTTTTCTTGGCCCAAACTATCGTGTCATCCCTTATTCCAATCTAATTTTAACTTAACATTTCTCTTTTTCCCAACAATCCTCTCAATATCTAATTAATTATTATTCAATATAACTTTTCTCCTTTTCCAAACCCCAAATTTTCGAAATATCATCCTCATTTTTTTCAAAATTATATTTTATCTTACTTATTCACGTTACCCTAACTTTAATTCTCCCCTTTTCCTTCTTAACTTGGATGATTTATCGCTCTTCTCCCATTCTTTTACTAATAACTTTTATTTTGACACTATTTTATTTAATCTAAATTTTATCTTGTCAACATTTTTATTTTTCAAACATTTTTATTTTTAATTAAATTTCCTTTCTCCTGTCGCGAACATCTCCCAACTTATTCAACTAAACTTAACTTTGCTCTTCAACAAAATATTTTATTTTAAATTAATCTACAACCTACGATTATTAAATTATCAACCTTATTAACCACTTATTTGGCCTCAGATTAAGCTAAACTTTTACGCAACCGCATATGCATCAATTGCAATAATTATTTATTATTAAGAATCTTCCCCGAAGCAATTGAACCATCTATCCTTCTCCCTCGCCTTCATTTAAGATAACCCCCTTAAGATGAGCAAGTGAATAATATTCTCCCTTCCAACACGACTATATATAATATTATTTTTTCTTTTAAATATACCCCATGACCTTAACCATAATACATGTATATATATATTTTTGCTTTTCCCCTTTTTTATCACTCCCTTCCGCCTCGTATCCTTTGATAATTGCTCCTTTATCCTCCCTTGAAATTCCCCTCAAGGTTTCGGGCTCGATCCGTCTATGGAGTTGATCCCTATGTCTAACTCCCTGTCTTCCGTCGGAAAATTCGACTTTATTTACCTTGCTTCCCATATTTCCCACAATCACCCCGGGCTCCCATTTCTTTTTACTTCAAAATATTCTTGCCCATACGGCTTGCCCCACCATAAATTCCGCTTTATTTTCCATCTCTACCCGTTCCTTTGCCGGACTCAGAGAATCCAACCAAATACGAGTTCTCCGTCCTAAAAACCTCTCTGCCGGTGACGGCTCCTCCCCTTTTTTATGTTGTTATAATAAGCCATTGCTACCCATATCTCTCCACCCCCATCCTTCCATTTTTTCAACCAATTCTTGACTACCGCTACCATCCTCTCCGCTTGTCCATTTGAACTCGGATGGTAAGGCGGCGCTAAAATGTGTTTCGCTCCAGTTTCTGCACAAAAGACTTTAAATTGTCTATTTATAAACGCTGGACCCCCATCCGACACTACTGTCCTTGCGACCCAAAATTTAGCCCATAAATTTTTCAATACTTTTACTACGACTTGAGTGGTTAATCCTTTCACTTCCTCATACTCTACCCATTTCAAAAAAGCATCTACCACCAATATATATATTTTATTTTTGAAGTCAAAGAAATCCAAGTGGATGGGTCCCAAAGCTGGGTCGCTTTCGGCCATACACTTTCTCTGTCCCTTCGAGGCATCGGAGCCCATGAATTACATCTAACACAAGCTTGACTGATATTTTCAATGTCTTTGTTCATTCCTGGCCACCAAACATATTCCCGTCCCCACTGTTTCATCCTTTCCATTCCTTGATGTCCCGCATGAATCATCGCCATTACTGCTTCCCTTAGCTTGGACGGTATAATACTCCTATTTTCTCGCACCAAACATTCATCTATTATCGCTAATTCCTTTTGTATATATTTATAGGTCTTGTCTTCATCCCACGGTTTTCGTCCCTTAAGGCACGCCTTGACCCTTCTCAGTTCCCTATCCTTCACACCCTTTTAATCTCTTCCCATGTTACCAGCCCGTCTCTGAATACTCCAGCCATAGTCCGAATCAGTCCTTGCTCATTTTCATCTTCCCTTGCCTCTTGTTCTTTCTCCCTGAAATCTTCCCCCGCTCCGCATCTGGATAAAATGTCCGGTAAATAATTTTTTCTCCCTCGTCGATATTTCACTTGGACGTCAAAACTGTCCACGAGCAATAACCATCTCTGCAGCCTAGGCGACAGCATTAGTTCCTTGTTATCCTTTTTGAATAAATGCACTAACGGTTTATGATCCGTGTAAACAACAAACCGGCGTCCAATCAGATATTCACGGCACTTTGTTAACCCGAAAATAACGGCCAATGCTTCTTGCTCAATCACTGAATACCTTGTCTCGGCTGCCCTAAATATTCTTGAGAAAAATAACACAGGCCTTTCAATTTCACCAATATAATGCAACAACGCTCCTCCTACCCCTTTATTAGAGGAATCCACCGCTAATATGAGCTTCAATTCATTATTAAAACATACCAACACCGCTTCTTTTCCTATTCTAAATTTCAATTCTTTGAAGGACTCCTCCTGCTCATCTGTTCAATCAAACCTTCCCCCTTTCTTTAACAATTGATATAAGGGCGATGCTTTTGCGAAAAGCCTTCCACGAACCGATGACAATAATTTACCATCCCCAAAAAGGCCTGTACCTCTGTTTTATTATTAGGTCAGGTCATATTATTAATTCCTGTCATATTTCTGTCCACAGGTCGCACCTCCTTTTCCTTGATCTTATGCCCCAGATAAGTCACTTCGGTAACCCCAACACACTTTTCTCCGCGCTGGCTCTTAATTCTTTCTCCTTGATTCTTCTAAACACTTCTTCCAATCTCCATTCATGTTGCTCGGGATTTCTTCCCCTCACCAAGACATCATCCATATAGTAGAAAACTCCCTCCATTCCCTGGAAAACAGCAGCCATCGTCCGCTGAAAAATAGGAGCTGAAATACTAAGTCCGAATGGTAATCTACAGAATGCGAACAATTCCTTAGGCGTAGTATAATAATTTCTTTATCTCCGGTTTTACACGTAACTGCAGATATTAGAAAAATCCACTTTTGAAAAATAGACGCTTCCCTCTAAATTAGCCAATATTTCCTCAATTCTTGGCAACGGATATTTGACCTCCACGACCCATGGATTTAACGTGACTCTAAAATCGGTACATAAACGGAGTTTTCCATTGGCTTTCTTCACAGGCATCAGTGGAGTTGCCCACTCACTGTATTCCACAGGACAAACAAATCCCTCTTTGTACCCATTGATCCAATTCCACTTCCTTTCTCCATTCAAACGGTATCCGTCGTGACGCACAGAACTTTGGGACACAGCCATCTGAGGCATCCTAAGTCTTCGTTGAAAATTTCTTGATAACTTTGTACCAATCTTCGAACTCCTTCTTGCCCTTGGGTCATAGACAATTTTCTTCCCTCCTCCTCATAAGTTATCAATTCTTCTTCACTGGGCGATCGATTTTCTGACATCTTCACAGGCACCACTCTCAGATTTTCTTGCTGCCGTTCTACCTCCCCTTTCCCCTTTCCCAATTCCTCCTTCCTCCTTCCTTCTCCTAGTATCATGATCCGCCTTAACAGGTCCAACGTGCCCCTGGTAATTTTTGTCCTTTAACTTTATTCTCCTGTATTTCTCTTCTAGAATTCATTTCCCCTACTTCACTCTTATAATTGCCTCTCCCTGTTTTGTTTCTCGAATTATCTTCCCTGGTTTCTCACCACGAATTATCTTCCCTTGGTTCGCTTCTCAAATTATCGCTCCTTGTTTCGCTCCTTGTTTCGCTCCTAAAATTGGTTTTCCTTACTTCGCACTTTAAATTACCGCTCCTTGAATTATTTTTACTCAGTGCGTTCCTTACATTATCGCTCCATGTTTCGCTCCTTGAATTATCGCTCCTTGAATTATCGCTCCTTGTTTCGCTCCTAGAATTGTTTCTCCTTATTTCGCTCCTAGAATTGTTTCTCCTTATTTCGCTCCTTAAATTTTCGCTCCTTAAATTATCGATACATGAATTATTTTGACTCGTTTCGCTCCGTGATTTATCGCTCCTTGAATTATTGGTCCTTAAATTATCGCTACTTGAATTATTGCTCCTTAAATTATTGCTCCTTGTATTATCTCCCCTTGTTTCGCATCTAGAATTATTTTCTCTGATTCCTTCATTAAACATGGTCTCTATTCTCGGAAACACATTCTCTCTCAAGGTCATAACGGCATATTCCTCACTCGTTATTGGTTCGAATATACCCCATTATAAAAATACCCCAAAAAAGTATACCATGGACCAATCCTAGTTATTTAATCCCATCCCAACACCGCTTCTATATTCCGATTGATAACCCATAACTAATATTTTAATTCTTTCCTCCAATGTTGCTATAATCTCCACCCTACCCATCGCAGCCAACAGGGTCCTATCGAATTGTCTTATTCTTAACCCCTCATTCTCTATCATTTCCCCAGGCCAAATACTCTTATATCCATTATATCCAATTAGAAATGGCTGCTCCAGTATCAAACAACATGGGTACCATTCTCCCACCTAAATTTATCATCACTCTCGGACAAGGATCATATACTCAACCCTCTTGTAGCATATTTACCTGGTCAAACTCCTCCTTTGCCCCTTTCAACCGCCGCGCCCCGACCTGTCTTGCCAATTTTTCGCCATCATTTAGTCACAAATTTTTACAGTTTATCGCCACATATTCCTCCCTTCGGCACCGAAAACATTCCATATTCTTCTCCTCCCCTTTCTTGATATTTACTACCCAAACTCCTTCCACTTTCTCCCGCTCAATCGTCCTCATATTCGAAGCACTGGGAGCCATTTCTCTATTGGGAAAACCGCTTTTATTGTTGTAATTGCTAGCATTGCATTCCTCTTTATTATGCCCAAATCGACCACAACCCCCCACATCTTAATCTCTCTTGCTTACCTGGGCAATAAGGAGCTATACGTCCCAACTTCCCACACCCAAAACATTTTGCCTCATTTCAGTCTCTGAGCATATGATCTGGTTTACCACATTAATAACAACTCATTGTTCCTCTTTCTCGTGGCACAAAATTTTGTCTTATTTCTAATCTTCTTCCCCGAGAATTATCTCTGGGCTCTCTACATGGTCGTAACTTGATTATTTTCGAAATTTTGTTTATCAGGACCATATAAATTTCTACGTACATCACTATCCGTCTACCCTTTAATTAATTCCTGAACAGGTAACTAAGTTACTTTACCCATCACATCCTCCTCCCCATTATGTCCCTCAATGTTCAACGTTTGTCCTTTTATTCTTACGCTGCGACTCCTCCTCATTCTCCTGCCCCAAACTAGACTTACCCAAATTATAGTATAACCTGCGCTCCAAAAATATTATATTGTATCTCCCAGTATTTAATAAATTTTAAACTTTTCATTCCAGCGTTATAAAAAATTTATTAATAATTTCAAAATAAAAATCTTGGCTATTTGCAGTGTCAACAAGTAAGATACGATAAGCAACGTAAATAAGCCAATGATGCACATATACATGCACTACTAGGTTAATATTTGACAAAATCCGTGTAATTTATTTTGTAACAGGTTTATAATCGTAAAAATTTGGGCAGCACTTCCGAGTAACTGGCTTATCTAGTAATTTTTTGAGCGAATTTCTATCAGGCTTATATTCGTAAAAATTTGGGCATCACTTCCGTGTAACTGGCTTATTTAGTAAATTTTTGAGCGAATTTCTAACAAGTTTACATTTGTAAAAATTTGGGCAGCACTTCCGTGTAACTGGCTTATTTAGTAAATTTTTGAGCGAATTTCTAACAAGTTTATATTCGTAAAAATTTGGGCAGCACTTCCGTGTACTTGATTTATTTAGTAAAAATTTAATTTCTTTATATTCGCCAAAAATTTGAGCAGAACTACCTTGTATTAGACCTTTGTGAAACAATGTAACAACAACTTAAACGTCCGAAACACTCGGGTAACCTAAACCTAATAACTTCCGAAACACTCGGGTATCCCAATGTAACCTAATAACTTCCGAAACACTCGGGTATCCTAATGTAACCTAATAACTTCCGAAACACTCGGGTATCCTAATGTAACCTAATAACTTCCGAAACACTCGGGTATCTTAATGTAGGCTGATAACTTCCGAAACACTAGGGTATCCTAATGTAACCTAATAACTTCCGAAACACTAGGGTATCCTAATGTAAGCTGATAACGCGAAGGTCGCGAGTTTCTGGCCACCACACTTTTATATCTGGCTACAACACTTTTATATTCGTTACAACTTAATTCTCTTTTATTGTCAATACTTACTCTCAATTATTTATGTTAATTTTTTTTTTACTTGAACAAATTTTTCTTTTTTTCCAAAAACAATAATTTTTATTCTTTTTTTCCAAAAACAATAATTTTTGTTCTTTTTTTCCAAAAACAATAATTTTTATTCTTTTTTTTATTTTTTCCAAAAAAAACAATTAATTCCAATTAATCTTAAATTCCTTTATTTTCAATTTTCAATTAAAAAAACGAAAATATAATATTTTAATATATTTAAAAATGTTTGAAAAATATATGATAATACTATAAAAAAAAAAGAACGGAGATGGTGTGACGCAGGGAAACAAAAATGAAAAAGGGACGTAAGTGTTGTCTAGGATAGCTCTTTGGCTAGAAGACTACCATTGAAACTGATATAATTAGCTTTGAGAATCGCTATGGATAATCGTTGAAGAAGAAAAAAACCCTCTCGAGGTTCTTCTGAGAGTTTGCTGATTTGTGATCCTAAGTTTTTGAAAAATGCTAAGGCGAGTTTGCCGAAGGTGCCAATAGTGGTTGATATGATTGGGATGAAGCAATGATCGTTCATTATTTCTGTGTATTTAGAGGTTTTAAGTTGTTCCTTCTGGTCAAGGATGTTGATGGCGTGGTTGGATGGGGCCAAGGGGTCAATACAGGAATAGTCCCATACCAAAAGTTGGCCTCTCCTCCATGGGATTTGAGATATCCCGTCAGGACGTTTACCATCAGATCTAAAAAGACCCTGTGGTTCTAGAGTGGAAGGAATTTGGGCGGATTTCAGTGCATGTTGGATGATTGTATTACATTGCTTGTGTCTGATGAATCGTCCATTGCAGGAGCGACAATGTAAACTATGTCTACCCTTAGTGTCAACTGGCGAGTTGCACCCTGAGCAGATGTGAGGGTGAGTGATGGAACAATTTAGACGAATGCCGATGGCGTGGATAAATTCATTGTTGGATAGTTGAAGCTGAAGATTGGTAGATGGGATGGCCTCAAGAAACTCATGTCCCGTACCATTGAGCAGGGAAGAGAATAGGGTGCGGTCGGTAGATTGCATGCTAGATAAGAGAGTTTCAACGCAGCGAGCAACCACTGGTGCATCCCAGTCTTTCTGTCTATGGATCGTGGGGGTATGAGAATCAGCATTGATCCGTGTTTTCCAAATATTCATAGCCACGATTAAGGAAAGGTCTTCTTTAGAATTATGGGCGGTGGTTATTGGCTTTGTCAAGAGACTACTCGATATGAAAGTAGTTATTGCTAAGTCATGTGGAGATCTGATGCCGAGACCACCAAATTTGGTTTGAAGAGTTGCTTGGGCCCAAGCGGTTTTGTTGAATCTGATATTTACTATTTTTTCGGTTAAGTCCTTTATTCCTTTTTCGTAAGTTAGGAGAGGAATAGGATATTTAAAAATTGGTGTTGACCGAAGTGCGTAAAGAATCCTTGGTATAAAAAAGAAATTTTTTAGCAAAAAAAAGGACTTGTGTGATGGAAGAAGTGTAAAGATGTCCTCCAATTTAAGGAGTATGTCGAGTGTGGAATGAAGAAAGGTGCTTATTGCCTCGTGTCCTCCTACAGGCGATCCTAGATGTGTTAATTCAACGCTTGATGTGAATTTGAAATCGTGAGTGTTGGGAGAATTAGAATTTATATGTGAGAATTCAGATTTGCTCTGGTTAAGCGAAAGTCCAATGGCTGTGCCCATTTCTTTAATTATGTAGACTGCCTTAGCGATTTCACTACAGGGACTACACAAGATTCCATCATCAATATATTTTTATAATAAAACAATATATTATATATATATCATAATAATGATATCTAAAAAAACAACAATAATCCTAATATTATAAAAAAAAATTTACGAAGCTAATACATTTTAAAAATCGATAATTTTTCTACATTAGTTAAATATCACACTTTCACCATAGTCTTTGCTGTTACAAAGGTGGAACACAACTTTAGTAGGTTATAATTTTTATATAAAGTATGAAGCGATAAATATAATTATGTTCCTGATTGCCTCTCGAGATTACCACAAAAAAACAATGATGAAGTTGTTGAAAATATTATAATTACAGATGATTTAGGGGATATACCTATTAACTTTAACAAAATATGTGACGACCTTTAAAGATATAGAAATATCGCAAGTCATAAATGATATAAAGAATAACGAACCTATAAATAAAATATATAAAAAATTGAATTGGAACTAAGTATTATTAAAGATTACCTTTACAAAAACAACAAAATTCAGTGCCTACATGAGCGGGGGGGGGGGGGTAGGAGGTAGGCGGCTATAATGGGGGTAGGATAAAAAATATTTTTTGAGGGGGGGGGGAGGGTTATTTATTAAATTTTGAGATGAAATAGGACAAAATTTATTGCTGTAAAAATTGATACTTTTATTATAAACCTATTATAATACAATTCATCGACAAATCTATATATTGCATACAATCATAGACATTATTTTTCAAATAAAACTTTCTGCTATTCGTTTAAATGTAATTTAAAAGGTTTAGTAATTAAAAGGGGAAATAAATAATAGGAGTAGGCATAGGTTTTTGAAGGGGTTTAGCCTCCAGTGAAAATCCTGTCATGTAGACGCTGTTCCCATCAAATATGTAAAAAAACATGCTGCATGCAAACATTAGATGTAGGTCATTTTGGCAAATCCTTAGCCAAAGATTATATTCGGTGGTCCAATATGATAACATAGAGATATAGATAAAAGTAAAAAGTTGTGATGATTGTAATACATATCTGACAATTCTAAAAATATACAAAACCATTTGAAAGAATTCATATAAATTATGCTGGTCCGTTTTTAACAAAAAATAAGTTGATAATAGTCAATACCTATAGTAAATTATTGATCCTGTCAAAAACATTACAATAGAAATCACATTAAAAGGAATTTTTAAAATCATTTCGTTATTTGGTATACCAGAAACTATAATCACTGATAATGGTACTAACTTCACAAGTCATATTTTCGAGAAATCTTGCAAAAATTATGGCATAAAACATTTGCTGTAAGCATACTACCAGCAGTCTAATAGCCATAGATTTGATGATGAGAACGTCAAGATGCACATGAAAAACATAAAGATGATTTAGATACTTTGCTTGATAGATTCTTATTCAATTATAGAGACACACCAAATTCTACAAAAGGAGTTGCACCTTACAAAAGAATGTTTAATCGAGATATTAAATTCGATGGAACTTATTAAAACCTTTAGAGGAAAGAGATGGTAAAGAAAACATAGTATTACCTCAAATTAGAACTATAAACGATGGAGATTTTATTTGGGACAAAATACAAGGTGATGATAAATGGGACAAAAGAGTTAACACTCATAAAGAGAGCGATATGATGTTTAAAAAAACAGATAAGGGTATTTTAAGAAAACACTTAGATCAAATAAGAAAGGGAATATGTGATAATAAGATGTCGTATAATTTGGCTCAGAACAATTATACCTATACTGAGATTTATTTTAAGGGGGGAAGATTTGACACAAATAAAAATATTGTAAATAAAAACATATTAACACCAATATCTAGACCTATTAAAATACAACTAAAAATCTTCTTAATTTCGAGAGGGTTTTTCTTTATTAAAGCCTATATTATATTTAAATATAGGTTTATCTTCTATTTTTTTTTCTTTCTTTGAATTTTTTTTTCAGTTGTTAGTTTTCTTATATCAAATAATATACTAAGTTTTTGTCAAAACTAACAATTTTGAAAATTCACAATTTAACATTAAAAAAACGACCCACATAATACGCCCCCACTAATTGAAAACCAAGCTTCGCACTTCAACCTCACATTCGGCCTCTTCACAAAACTATTACCACATTCTTATCGTTGTTCTTTAGGTCCTTGAGTCTTCCCTCTTTGTTCGACGATATAGTTGATTTCCTGTAAAAATCATGTCTTGGTTCGACTTGGCTTCATTAATCATTTACATATCCCATTAACCATTTTGTCCCATTAAACCCCTCCCCCCTTTTCATTATTAATATCAATCGCCCAGGTATTGAGTTAGCATATCTTTGGTTTAATTATTCCCTTAGACCTTCCTCGGATATATTAGGCACTATATTTAGATAAATATCATACTGAGACCTTTACCCTGACAAAATTTTTGACAATGTACCATTATCATTACATATATTTTTATGAATATCCTCTCAATTGCCCACTCCTATTATTAATCCCGATCGTAATATCTCAGGTCTCACCCTCTGCGGAGTTGTTCTTCAAGCCAAATACCTACTCTTCCATATGGAAACTCCACTCTGCTCAATTTACATCCCATATTTCTACAATCATTCCGGACTCCCATTTTTTGTTACCCACAAGCACTCTCGTTCATACTGTGTCCTACCATAATTTCAGGTTCATCTTTTGTCTCGGTCAGCCCCTTTCTTTGCACTGCTGATCTAAGAGAGTCCGACCAAATCCTAATTCTCCTTCCCAAAAACTTCTCCGCTGGCGATTGCTCCTCCACTTTTTTTACTGTAGTTGTAATACGCCACTGCCACCCACATCTCTCCACCTCCATCTTTTGATTTCCTCAGCCAATTCTTGACCACAAATACCATCCTCCTCGTTTGCCCATTCTAACACGGGTGATACGGGGGGCGCCAAAATATGTTCTGCCGGTTACCTTCATCCGATACTATTGTTGTAGCGACTCTGAATTTAGCCCATAGATTTTTAATGGTTTTTATCACTATTTGAACTTCTTCACACTCCATCTACTTTAAGTAAGCGTTCACCACGAGTATATATATTTGCTTTCAAAGTCAAAGAAATCCACATGCCAGCGCTCCCAAGGCTGAGTTGTGTCGCCCACACACTTTCCTTTTCTTTTCAAGGCATCGTAGCCTAGAAATTACATCTTACACATGCTCGGCTTATATTTTCAATATCTTTATTCATTCCTGGCTACCACACATATTCCCGTCCTGATTGTTTCATTCTCTCCATGCCCTGATGTCCGATATGAATCATTTCCATCCCTGCTTCCCTTAATTTAAACGATATAACACTCCGACTTCCTCGCACCATACATTCATCTATTATCGCCAACTCCTTCTCTATATATTTGAACGTTTTATCTCTATCTTGCCACGTTTTCAGTCCCTTTAGGCACCCTTTGATTCGTCTCAATTTCCGATCTTTTAAAATCACTCTTTTAATTTCCTCCCATGTCATTGGCCCACCTCTGAAAATTTTGGCCATTGTTCTAATCAGTGCATACTCGTTTTTCTCGTCTCGCTCTTCCCGTTCTTTCTCCCTGAAATACTCCCCAGCTCCACATATAGATAAAATATTCGATTATTTTCTTTCCTTCGGCGATATTTCACTTGTACGTCAAAACTGCTCACTAGCAATAGCCATCTTTGTAACCGGGGCGATAGCATTAATTCCTTGTTGTTTTTTTATGAAGAGATGTACTAGCGGTTTATGGTCCGTGACAATGTCAAACCTACATCTAATTAGATATTCTCGGCATTTTGTTAATCCAAAAATGACGGCTAGCGCTTCTTGCTCAATCACTGAATACCTGGTCTCTGCTGCTCTAAATATATTTGAGAAAAATAACACCGGCCTCTCTAATCCATCAATACAATGCAACAAAGCTCCTCCTAATTAGACGAGCCTACAGCCAATAATACCTCCAATTCATTATTACAAAATAGGCTCTTTTCCAATTCTTCATTGCAACTCTTTAAAGGCCGCCTCTTGTCAAAATGTTTTAACCTAAAGATCTCAAATGCATCTATACAGACTTTATAGTGTCAAGGGCACCCTATGGCCATATTTTATAAAACTAATTCTATTCAAATCTCTCTCCTTTCTTCGGCAATCGATATAATAGCGCTGCTATCTGAGCAAATCCCTCCACGAACCGATGGTAATAGTTGGCCATTCCTTAATGTTAGACTTCTGCTTTACTATTAGGTCACATCATATTGGTAATTCCTGTCATATTCTTGTCCAAGGGTCTCACGGGCTTTCCCGTAATTATGGGCTCAAGATATGTCACCTCATCACTCCCAACACACTTTTCTCCACACTTGCCCGCAATCCTTTTTCTTTTATTCTCCAAAATGCTGTTCAGGAGTTCTTCCAGTCACCAACACATCGTCCATATAGTAGAAAACCCCCTT
The DNA here is from genome assembly GCF_954871325.1 of Gordionus sp. m RMFG-2023. Classification (NCBI taxonomy): domain Eukaryota; kingdom Metazoa; phylum Nematomorpha; class Gordioida; order Chordodea; family Parachordodidae; genus Gordionus; species Gordionus sp. m RMFG-2023. The sequence continues at coordinate 23,278,725 of NC_088775.1, forward strand.
CATTCCTTGAAAAATATAGCCATTGTTTGTTGAAAAATAGGAACTGATACACTAAGTCTATATGGCAATTTACAAAATGCTAACAATCCCTTAGGCGTAGTAATAGTTAATAATTTATTTACCTCCAGTTTTACAGGCTGCAGATATGCATTCGAAGAATCAACCTTTGAAAAATAAATATTTCCCTTCAGATTAGCCAATATTTCTTCAATTCGCGGCAACGGATATTTGACCTCCACAACTCATGGATTTAGCGTGATAAAAATCTGAGCATAGACCGAGCCAGCCATTGTCTTTCTTCAGAGGCACCAGCGGGGTCGCCCATTTACTGTATTCTACGGGAAAAATGCCTTTTTATAACCATTGAACCATTTCCATTTCTACTTCCTTTCTCCAATCAAACAGTATCCGTCGTAAAGCACAAAATTTTGGAACAAAACAATCTTTCAATTTAATATCCACTTCATAATCTCTGAGGTACCCCAAATCTTTGTTAAAATTTCCTAATAATTTTGTACCAATCTCCGAACTCCTTCTTGCACTTTGGTCATCTCCAATTTTCCTTCATCTTTATTAAGTAGCAACTCCTCTTCACTGTTCAACGTCTTAGCACTCATCACCCCTCTATTTTCTGGATGCTGCTATACATCCTTTTCCCTTTCTCCTCCTTTTCCTTAACATCATGATAATCTTAAGTCCAACTTCCCCCAGGCAGTATTTATCATCGTCTACTTTAATATATAAACTATCAAATTTTTTCTCTATCAATAACATTTCGTCTAGGCTAAGATTTTCATTCTTATTAAGTTTATATTTTATGTTATCGTTCCTACTGGATGTTCTTAGCTTTTCTTTAATACGGTCGTTATTAATGAAACCTCAATCTTGTCTAATCACGAAACGATTCATCTTTTCCCTGATTGGTTGAATTAAATTTTATAATATGGTCATATTTGTAAATAGTACTATGTACCTTAATTTTAAAATTAAACTATCATAATCCCTAAATTCTGAATCAGAGCATAAAGTTTTAAGTTTAGAATATATATCATCTGATGTGTTATTAAAAAGTAAAACAACCTTATCTGCATCGGATAATGTTGTATTATTTTAAAAAAATTGTGTGATTCTTTCAATATACAAGTCACCTACTATATTCCTTGGGAAATTTTATTAAGAAATTATCATTTAAAGATGATAAAGTTAATTTATTTTTATCCTCCATTTATTTATAAAAAGTAATACATAAGGAGCAAAATGTTGTTAATTTTTTTAAATTTTAACAAAAGCGTGTAGGATTTGTAAAAATTTGTCATCCAATCAAAATAAAATGTGTTATCTAATAGTTTATAATATTTAAGCATCTCCTACAATTTTTCAAAACAAAGAAATAGGATCCCGAAATTTGGTAGTCTATAATATTCAATATCCTGAGTTTCACAAGAATCAAAAAGTACGTGACATTCAATGTTGCAAGAATTATTAAAGTTTCAAAAATGAACATCATAAATTGTAAAAAAATTTCAAAATATTTTGTATACAAATCTATTGGTAATATTTTTTACCTTTTGTTAAAACCCATCATGTTAATATTTTTAGATTATATTTTTATATTCACACAAGACGAGACGTTGCACCATGAGACGATATATTAAGGCCATTTTATTTTAAATACTGGATCATGTTATTTACCTTTTATATAAATTAAGTTATTTTATTTTGTTTTAGATTTTTTATTTTAATAAATTTATTCCTATCACTAAAAATACTAACCAAATATAAGAATAAAAAATAATAAAATAAATCTGAATCTAGTAACAGTCACAATTCTACTTAGACTGACTAATTATTTTAAATATGTATCAAATTAAAATATTAGTTGGTGACATGGCAGTTTACTTCCCTATATAAATAATTACAATCAAATTTATGATAAATTTTTAAAAATATTCAAAGGCATTTTGTAAAGAATTTTTTAAGTGGGAAACCAAAATGGCAACACCATCTGATTTATATAAACGACTTATCAAATTATGTAATATATAAGGCTGGGTGATTGAATTTTTTGTAATTTGATTAAAATATTAGACGGATTCATAATGCATCTTTATAATATATATATATAAATCATCTATTTCAATTAGCGTCTATGGCCTAGTCAGGAACTCCAGATATCACCTATCGAATAGATAGTTCGAAGCCAAGAGGGTTCGGATTTATTTTTGAAGCTAACTAAATGGTTGTGCGTAATAAGGTATGATAGAAAGAATATCGGAAGATATCCCATATCCCATTAATGGTCAAGATATTTCTGCTGGATAAAAATAATATGCATATAAAAATACAAGCGTAAGGTTATATATTTGCCTTTTATCAAATTTCATTAATAACCTTACGATCATAGAATACCGGGGATATCTCTAAAAATTGTGTGAAGCCAAAATTGTTGATCAACTCTTTTATATTATTCCTTGAAATTTGCCAAAACGGTGAACATTCGATCTAACAAGTCTATGGCAGAAACTACTACTAAAGGTGACATGGAGGCAATGAAAGCTTCTTTTAACGAGAGACTGCGTAACACGGCCAACGAAATAGGCAGCATCAACGCCAAATTAGAGGCCACCACACAGCAGTTAACGGAGTTAACGAATATTCTTCAAATTCTGAGGGAATCTAAAACACCACTTGGTAATAAGAGCAATACAGTAGGCCTGGAAACTTCGCAAGATGACAGCTTTCTAATTGAGAAGACCGATGTTCCCACCACTAGCAAGGGACCAATACTTATGATGCTAACCCGATGATCGACCTCACAAAAGACTCAACCGAATTCGTGCTGCCCGAGGAAGAAATTAGAACGCTAAACATAATGGCAGAAACCAGCAAAGCTAAGTTAATCAAGACGGCCAAACATTTCGCCAACGCTATTTGCCTTGCCGAAAGTGCCACCGGATACCAACTAAAAGGGGTGACGTATATGAATTTCCGTCGCTAAAAATTGTCATTAAAGAGATGAGTAAGTTCTCCTCAATAGACTACCTTCAGGATATAGACATGAAAACGCAAACCTACGCAAAATCCTGCGCCTGGGAGTGGGATCAAATTAGATATGAAGCACAAAGCAATCTGTGCAAATTCGTCGGAGGGCTCCCGCTGTTATTGGGTCAACAGCCCTTTCGTACCGCCCCAACTTCCGCAGGTGGCCGTAAGCTGGGGGTCGCAAGTGGGAGGACGAACGAATCAGTGCCTCAACGACGATCCAGAAAGGAGGCTTCCTTTAAGTGAGGGGGAAGGCCCACAAACCGTAAATGACTTTATTCTTATTCTCCTTCCCTCGGCTTTGGAGTTCGGGATTGCAGAGGCATTAGAACCCTGGGCGAAAGCTTACATCTCGGCGATTGGTAAACAAGAAATTCCCCACTGGATCCGAGATGTAACGCGCCAGAGGTTTTCGCTGGAGGGGCGCCAGAGGAAACAGAGCCGCCAGATGAAGACGAGATAGAGAGGGAGCCCAGCGAAACATAGAGTACATAGCTGTCTGTCACCGAACAATTCGATCGTAGAGGGGAGCCAATCATCATAGCAGACATATTCTCAGATAGGATTTCCTCCTATGCGGGCGCTGTCTTGCCTCCGTCTGCGCCGAAGGTCGACATTGCAACGATTGAACGGTTCCACAGGCTCCTAAGACTCATAGGAATTGATACTATTGACGGCACCGAACTAATTTCCTAGCGAGACTCGATCTCTCGACGATCTCATTTAGGGCCCATCCTCTAAAATCCCAGTTTCGAGATGAAATTCGACAATCAAGCAATAGCGGACCATGAAGGAAACTTTAGGAACCGTTTTATACGGTTAGCAAGCAAATATCTGCCTATTGTTAATCAATTAGTAGAATAAGGGGTTATCGAGCAGACTGATACCACTTTCTATTCGCCGCTTTTCCTTATTCCAAAGCAGGACAGATCCCCGAGGGTTATCTCGGATTTTTCTAACGTCTCCAAGAACTTTATCAAGTAACCCCTTCAGCCATTCCAATGATTGCCCCCATTCTGGCAAGCATGCTAAAGGCTACCAAGATTAATTTAAAATCAGCCTTCTACTCCATCCCTCTGGCACAAAGCCGCAGACAATTCTTCGGATTCGCTACCGCTACGGCCAAATTTCTATACAAGATCTTACCAATGGGAGCCGGGTTCTCTCCTTACGCCCTCCAAAACATCGTCTTAGATCTTTGTGCAAAGTTGGTGAAAGACACATTATTCGGTGTATCTCGACGATGTAATAATATTCCATGGCAATAATCACATCGTATTCCAGGACACAATATCCTTCCTAAACCTGGCCGTAGCATGGGGGCTCACCGTAAACCACACGAAATCCATTACGATCCCAACGGGGCAAATATACTATATGGGATTCAACATAGATTTCGAGCCCAAAACAGCCGCTGTCGATCAAGACAACAAAACCCTACTCAAATTCTGCTAGCTTATCCTGTATAAGCATACCTTACAGGCCACGGCAATTGAGAGAGACATCGCCCTGGAAGTACTTGGCATCTTAAACCACTACACGTATTTTATCACGGGCCTCTTTAGGGTTTTCGCCCCCTATTACCAAACGATGCTGAACACCGAGGAAGCACCCCCAATCGACTTTATAATAGCCTACCCAAAAGCAGTAGCAAAGATTGCGGCCTTTATGATGCCCTTCCCCTTTGTGTTCCCGATCAACCCCATCATCCACATAGATGCATCGTCCACGCACATCGATATTGCCGAAAGATTAGCCGAAAGTTGTTCTTTCACTTTCGAGGAAGCCAAGCATGCCTCAGAGATCCCCGAACTACCAACTCCCCACATTAACCAAAAGGAATTACTAGCAATATGAGTGGGATGTAAATACGGTATTAACAAATACGATGAGGTTCCTTCCCTAGTGACAGAGAGCCAAGTGGCTTATAAAATCATCAAGAAAGGAGGTTTCAGATCCGGCATGCGAAATCCTAGTCACCAAGTAATGCTTTCAATAGGCTCCCATAAGATCGTGCATCTAGCCCGCAACCTCACTTGCATAGCTTCGGAAAACATGGCCGATCTTTCTAACAGGGAATGGATCCTCGATGAAGGAGCCCACAGCACCCTTCACGATATTGATGTGGAGGGACTACCCCCAATCGATCAAGCACTGTCTTGAATGAGAACCTCGACACCGATCAGGATCGACGAAAAAATAGACGGGCCGAATATCTCAAACATGAACGATATGTTAGAAGACTTCGACCCAGCGATCTTTGATGAGACGCTCAACCTAACGGAAACAAACAACACGGTCGGGTTCGAGAAACTCCAACGAGGAACTTCCTACAGGCCCCGAGGAACGCGCATTGCCACCCCCGCAATGATATTAATAATAATAACCTGTTTATTATAAGCCCGTTGGCATTTTTCTTATATTATATACTTTGAAATTGATAAATTAGTCATTATACATCAATTATAAATACGCAATAAAAATTATATAAAATCTTTACACATATAAATTCGCTGATAACCTTGTTAATATCCGACCTGCTGGGTATGTTACATTCGATAGGATGTGCATAGCCCACAGCTGAAAACCTTTGGATATCCTCCCAGAGGAGCAGAAATAAAGTTCTATGCATATAAATAGGCAAGCGTAAGGTTATTTGCATTTTATCAAATTTCAATAATAACCTTACGATCATTGCTCATCGGGAATACCCCTAAAAATTGTCTGAAGCCAAAATATTTGATCAACTCTTTTATATTATTCCTTGAAATTTGTCAAAATACACAGCCATGATAACTTTAAATAACCGCAGTGGCGTAGAGAAGGGGGGGGGGGTGGAGTTAAACCCACCCCCCTCCATAACCTCTAAAAAAAATTTTTTTTTTTTCTTATTGCGAATAATTTTATTTAAAAAAAGGTTTCAATTTATAAATAAAATTATATACGATATGAAAATGAAATATATTTAAAAAAACCAATAAGAATTTTCAATTTTAAATGATAATATGGTTTAAAAATATGTATTAAAATTATATGTAAAATATTATATAACAATAAAAATATATTGTAAATTTTTTCTCGCATAGTTGAGATATTTATAAATTAAACTAATTAGATAGTTTTAAAAATTTTAATTAGTTTTTTATAATTTTTAAATAAAAAGAAAATCATAAATATAATGAGAAAGTAAAGGTGATCGCTAATATGTTTATTATTAAAAATTTTAAACCTAGAGTAGTTTCTAGATAGTCCAATCGCTTAAATATTGATGCATCTACGATTGAGGATTTTTATAAAATAAATATTTTTACTCCCCTTATTGATTGATTTTTATTTCTATTAAAGGAAAGTATATTAGTCACAATTTTATTTTAAACAGCTTTTATTTTCTTTTGCCGGTTGAGTCTGAATACACCTGAAACGCGAGAGGATATTAAGAAAATCTTAAAGTTTTATTTTGATGAATTAACAGGATCGTATGATAAGTTATTTTATGATGTCGAATTTTGTTATAAAAATTTTGACAGAATAGAGTACTCTTTGAGACCAAAATATACTTTGCAGGCCCTTTCCATGTATAATTGCACTTTAGATTCCCTGCCTAATATCAAAACATTGCTCTTTATTTTAGCTATCATTTTCAACTTTGAAAAGGTTAAAAATCTATTTAAGAAATAGCACCAGTGAAAGCCGTTTAAATGGATTCGCAATATTAGATATTTAAAAGGAGATTATTCTAGATAAAAATTTGATTCTAGATGAATTAGTCAAATCTCAGAGAAAAGTAGACCTCTCTTTATAAATTGAAATTATAAAATTGCTATATTATTATAATATGATCTTAGTCATAAAATTTTTATATTCAAAACGTAATTATAATGAATTCTTAGTCATAATTGTCCTAGTATGTTAAAAACATATGTTTTCATTAGACGTCAATCAGATGGATTGTATACATCTGATTGGAGGAAAAAATTATTATTATTTAATGTAAAAAAAATAATTATTATTATAATATATATTTTTTTTGGAAATATATATTTTTTTAATTATTCATTATTATTAAAGTTTTGAAATTTAGAAAGAAGAAATAATAATTATAAGAATATATTTTTGTTTTATAAAAAATTGATTTCTTTGTTTTTTTTGATGATGAAAAATAAATTATATATTCCTTCTACGATACTTGTTACTATACGTCAAAAGTGATATATTCTTTCTACCATACTTGTTACTATATGTCAAAAATAATATTTATATATTATACTATTTTTAAAAAAAGTATTGCATTTGCACTAAGAATTAGTGATTTGCATCGGGCCTAATTTTTCAAGCCCGGCCCTGCCCGAAATTATTTTAAAAAAGTTTTGCCGGCCCGAACCCCAAATTTTTTTAAAAAGTTTTGTCCTTTCTATCTTTCTTTGGCCCGAATTTATTTAAATATAGAAATTCATTTTTATAATTACTCAAAATAAAAGATATATGTTATATGGCGTCTACTTTCTATAAATAAAATCAAATATTTTTATTTTTCATAAAAAACATAAAATTGATATATTTAGATATATTTGAAAAAGTTTATAAGGCTCGACCCAACCCGGCCCAAATTTTTTTTAAAAATATTAGGCCCTACCCTGCCCGAACCTGATTTTCATACTTTTGCGGATCTCTAATAAGAATTATTTATGTTTTATTAATATAATTTGTATTAATTATAATTTTAAATTAAATTTTTTTAAATACAGTACAAGAATTACTCATATTTTATTGTAATTCTATTTTTTTTAGATATAGTTATTTAGAATAAATCTTTAATATAATCTGTATAAAATTTATACATTTTGAAATTTATTTTATTGTATAAATAATAAATATAATCTATAATGAAATTCTCTGCAAAATTTTGTTATATGCAAAAATTTAATTAAAATAATTATTTTTAAAATAGAATAAGATATATTGTGTGATCATAAAAAATGGGAGGTTTGGGTGCGATTTTATTCTTCTTTCTACACCGAATGAATTGAATTAATTTGCAATTGACTAAACATTGATAACATTTTCAGAATAACGCTTTCAGTCGTGTATTAATCATAAATTTGGCCAAAATTTTGTTACTAATATTTTTTTCATTTATGCTGGCTACTATAGTGGTTAGACACCGATAAAGCACAAAATATTGGCTGGAAAATTTTTAAAATTTTTTTTGGGAGCTTCGCCCCCAAACCACATTTTAACCCCCTCCCCCCATGGATCAATCCTGGCTACGCCACTGAATAATTACCATATTAATTGTTGGCTTATCAACAATTTTTTATATTGTTTATACTCGCATTGATCGTCTTTGGATTTAATTTTATAGATATATATAAAGTGAATAATGGCCTGGCACGGCCTCAGAGTCCTTCAGTACCTTGTGTACTGGAGGGCCCTGAAAATGTTTGGTTAATGCCCAAACATGATATTCTAAAAAAATTAGCCGAAAAAAATAATTCTTAATGGAAAATCTAGCCCAATGCATATCTGCACAGTTAACCATGAGAGGTTAAAAAGAATACCATAAGATCAAAAAACAACAGAAATCTTTATTCATTTTTTGTAATTTATAAAACAATAAAATGTTTATATATTATGAAAATCCTTGAAACATGTAATATGAAATGCGCATGTTTAGCACAAATATGGAGTGGAATGACAATATCTGCATCTACGTATTTTTCCATCTATAATTTTGAATAAATATGTCCAGATAAATTAGTAGGGTTTTCATTCTGCAATGCAAACTGGCTTTGCCCTCCATTTAAACATTTTTCAATTTTTACTGGTGTTCGAAGGATGTAGTTAGTAACTTCTCACCCTAAATGCAAGTAAACACTTTTTCTCATCTCTATTCATAAATTTCCAGATTTTCCACGAATTGAATATTGATAGCCACCATTTTCCTCTCTTGTTCTATATGCAATATGAGATTATCACACAGACCGATTCCACCCATAGTTTGTTATAAGCAGTGATAATATTTGGATGAGGAGTTTTTATTTTAGAAAATAATATCTTGGAATACCATGAAACATTAGATAGCGATAAGATGGTATGACATGTCAATGCAAAGGTCACCACAGAATTATCATTCCAACGAACTATACATATTTCTTTTGATATCCTCTTTTATTTTTTGCTACAGCCTTCATAGATTCTGGGCAATGCTCTATTCTATTATCCCTCACAGTTCTAGGGGTTTTAAATATGACAAAAGTATAAATGAGGCAAAAAAATTGTCAAAATATATTTTATGGTAATTAGGTTTTTGTAATGCCGTTAATAATTTTATGATTACATTTCCACTTAATCAATATTCATATTTATTATCGCCTTTTCCTTGATATATATCAAATGAAAATACATAGCCGAAGGAGCCAATATCCAAGATTTATATCTGAATCTAATTGGTTTTCCTTTCATCAAAATTTTGCAAGAATGTCTTCCTTAATATCTGTATATCTATTGATAAATGAGAACATTTCGAATTATTTAAAAATTTATAAAATCTATCATGTATATCTTTAGTATTGTCTGTCAAATAAATTTTATATTTTAAATTTCTAAATTGTAATTGGGTTATTGTATTCCGGATTATTGGAATAGAAATAACACTATCATTAGACAATACATCCTTTCTTGTGGGAGCGAAGGATATCCAGTAAATAATAGAATTCCAATTTCTTTCAATCTTTCTATCTTTCTTTTCTTTCTTTTTTTATCTTAATATCTGGGATGGTTATACATATATTAGGCATATTCATTTCATAAATGTTAATTTGATCGACAATTAGGGAATATATGTCTTCGTCGAAAATTAAAGAAAATATATCTGGTGTTTACTATACAAATTATTAAGTTTTATTATGTCTTCCTCTTCCCCATTAAAAGGACTAGTCGAATATAACCCATCTGTTTTTCTCCATGTAGAAGATGGTTATGGAATATCGTCATCAAATTATAAATCTCTAATTCACACCAGCAGTATCTGAAGGCAAAACTTCGTCATTTATTAAGTCATTTTCGTCTAAATCTTCTTCATCACTAATTGGAGAGGGGTTTGGTAGAATTATAATTATATCTCTTTCCTCAATTGTATGCTCTTCAAAAAGTTGAGTAAGGGCTTAACGTATTAGGCAGGGGAGACACTAACCTTTACAATCTCAGAAGGTCAAAAATTAGCAAAATTATTATTTTTTTTTAGCTAACATTTTCAAAATGACTTTTTTGTTGTGCTGTAAAAATTTCTAGAAAAATCGAACGCTTTCGCGTTCAACGTTCATTGTCAAAAATCGAACGTGTTCACGTTCAAGTTCACTTTCAAAAAAAAAGGAACTCGTTCACAACACAATATATTAGCCATTTTAAAAAATAGTATAGTTTTATTTTTATAATATAATTATAAATACAATATAATATAGCGATTAAAAAGATATTTTTTATAAAACATTTTTCTTATTAAATTTTAATAACAATTGTTTTTTCAAAATTTTCATCTGATAGGCACGCTTGGCAGTTAATCGGCATTAACTATACTAAAAACGCGCTCTACAGGGGCATCTGAGGGGATTGCGGTATTATACATAATAAACAACTTTTTTAACGTGAGAAATTTATTAAAAACTGTCATCTCGGGACTAATTTTTGTAAATAATTCTATGTATATTTATACAAAACGCCCATCAAAAGTTAACATTTTATGATTGGTTTAAAAAGAAGAATATTTTATTATTAAAATCTTTGACGCCAATCAATTTTTTTAAAGATTTCTCATTATTTAAAAAAAATCATTATTGAATTTCTGCAAAAAATTATTAAATTTCTGAAAAAGATTATGAAAAATTTTGATTAATTTTTTATCTTGGTAAAAATTTTACTTTTTATGATGAAAGTTTTTTCCATTCTTATTTTAAAATAAATATATATATTTTTATAAAAAAATCATTTCTGTTGAAATTCAATGTTCAATATTTTTAGAGTTTTGTTTATTAAATAAAGGAAATTAAATTGCATCATTAATATTTGTTCTTTTTGTTAAAAACAATTATTGTTTTGTCCTTTGCTTCAAAAAATTGAGATAAGTTATCCTCCTCCAATCCATCCTTTACTTACTAGACAAAAAAAGTGATATCTCGAAATTAACAGTTCTTGCATTATTATTTCTATGGTTTTCAATGCATTTTCCCAATAGCACTATAAGTTTATTTTTTATAGGTTCGTTCCATGGAAGTTTTATCCATGGCCATTGAAGTTTGAATATTGGATGTATAATGCAGGATCTTCATATATATATGTTCAAATCTCAAAAAATTAAAATATAATATGTAATTAATTTGATAGTGATAGGTTTAATACCTTTTATTAATCCCATTTAATAGTTCTTCTATCAATGGTTGACCATATTTTAGACTCCTAATTTTTTTTAATTTTAATTATTGTTGGCGTCAAGTAGTACAAATGCATTATTTTTTCAAATTTAATGATTTTACTTAGTTCTTGAAGGTTTTGAAACTTATATAATTTTTGGGCACATTTTACATTTGGTAAGTATTGAATTAGTTCCTTCAATATAGGATGGTACTATAAAATATTTATCATATTTGGGCCATGGTGTTAATTCATCTGATTTTAAATTTTCAGAATCAGATGATGATATAATAATATCCATGCTTATGCTAATCTATTAAATTAAAATTTAAACAATAGTATCAAATTAATAAACTATAATAATGATGTGTCAAAAAAATTGAAATGTGAAGGAAAAACATTTGATTTTAAAACATAAGACTTTTTTCTTAAAAAATTGGGATTAATATTAAATTTTTCAAATAATTAAAAATAAAAAGTGTTTTTAAAATTGAACAAATGTTAAATTCGAGGCGTTCGTCATAAAAAAGGAACGCTTTCACGTTCAAAGTTCGTTAAAAATAAAAGGAACGCCGTTCACCATTTTTTTCAAAAAAATGAACTGAACACGTTCGTTTACAACCCTACTTTTTAGATATAAAAAAAATTTCCAAAATTTTTAGGAGACTAGAGCCTTTACACCCCCCCCCCTTCTTCCCCCTAGTGACGCTACTTTAGAATATACTTCTGCATATATGCACCAGTCAACTTTATGTGATCACCTATCTAAATTTTAATTATATATTAAAAAATGATTGATAAATATTGATATTATCTCTAAAAAAAATATAAACACTAGTTTTCATCGAAATAATTTCATACTATGTTCGTGAGATCACTTAGAAGACTTTGTGTTTTGGACTAGTGTTGTTATACGCTCATTCTGAGCCGATTTTTCAAACCTAACCCTCAAGATTTCGATAATATATGTCTAAACCTTTGTTCCTTCTATGAGCAAAATCTTCAGGCTTGCGTAATATTTTTCTGGATAAAATATTGAGTTAGACGTTTTTAAAAATCGGCTCAAAACGAGCCCTTTAACAATACTGTTTTGGACCTCAAAAATTCGCCATATTTGATAACTTAGAGGCATAAAATAATATTTTTTTCATATTTTTTTATCTGGACTATATAAAAACGTTTTTTATTTTTTAATATAAAAACTACTATGTTAAGAATGATATATAGGAGGTCTCGTATATAGGATCCGTTAACCAGTAATGGGTATATTATGTTGTTTTAACCCGACTTTCTTCGATTTTTTTTAAAATTTGTATGATGGTAGTATATACACTAACTAGTAAAAATATAAAATTTTGATTCACAACTCAGCTTACTTCCTGAGATATGGCCATCTTTAGAAACACGCCAAAATACACTATATTTAATTTTAATCTAAAAAATTAGGCCAAAAACATAATTTAAATTTTATTTAAAGCTCTAGCTTTAATATGATATAAAATTTATTTTATTGAAAATACCAAAAACCATAAATAGGAAACCAGATATAGCTATAAAAAAACTGCTTTTTTTCTCTCAATTTTTTTTTACAGATAGACATTATACTCCCTAATATTTGTACAAAATCTTAGAGTGGGACGATTACTGGACCAAAAGTTATTGCACCATTCATATTGGTCATTTGGCCAAAATCGTATATAAATATCATTTATAATTAAAATATGTAGTAATTTTTGTAAATTTCTAAATAAAAAGAAAATTTAAAATTTAGAAATTTAGAAATTTAGAAATAAATAGATGAGTAGGCATTGAAGATCTCTGGATTAGGCTTTGTTGAGAGTGTTGAGAGTTCCTTGGCTATAGTTTTTTTTATATTTATTTTAAAGTAAAGTTTTTTTTTATAATTTAAATTAATATATTAATTATTTTGTATAAAAATCAGACGATATTAGTGAATTGATGTTTAATTATATTTGATGCAATGAGAAAATTATAATTTTTCGTAGAAAAATCATACGATATAAATTAATGATGATGTTTAAATATGATAATGTAAGGAGAAAATTGTATTTTTGTAAAAAGCCAGAAATGGAAATTAATTTTTATTTATGAACACAATGTTTGAAGTATTATAGAATGCAATAAGAAATTATATATATACTGACGAAATGTATTTTTGACATATATTTATTATATACATTTTAAATTTTAATAAAGCAATTCATTCGATATAGTTAATTATTTGTGTAACTAAATTAATTTCTTAACTTAATTAATTTCTAAATATAATTAGTTTCTCAATTTGATACTACGAATTTCAAGTGACCTAATATTTTGTAAATTCGGACCTGGTCGGCCATAAATTTTGAAATAAAATTAATATAATATAAAATTTGCAGGAAACAAGGCTAATATTTTTTATTTGTTTGTAGTATGAACATAAACTCGATTCTGTTTAGTGTAATGCAAAACTCTATTAGTAATTTCTATATCTAAGTAAATTCGGAGCGGGGACATATAATTTTTATTTCGGGTCAGGCTTTTTGGGACAAATAATTTTTTTTTTATCTATATAAAAATATCCGGCTGGGCTTAAAAAATTGGCTTCGATGCAAATCCCTAGTGGACATTGTGTCGTATTTAACATGTATTCTTAGCTAATTTTAGAAAAAGAATTGTAAAAATATTTATAAATTTATTTAGCTAATTATTATGATACATAAAAATCAATGGGAAATTATTTATTAAATAATATTATACATTTAATATTTTAATGAATTTGAACAAAATTTGACTTTCATCTTTTCTTTCATCAAAATATCCCGGGAATTCGTTTGTCTATTAAAAATCTATTTTCTGAATTGTATGCTTATATATTCAACGTTACTGATGAATATATAAAGTGATATTAATTCTCCCATAATTGCATAAATCTATAGGTTTTAGTATATGTTTATCATAAGGACGTTACAGGCTTGTAGCAGCTAACTTCTCAGTAATTCTCTCAAATATCGCAAGAAGTTTTGCCATGTGCAGTTGTATAAAATACAATTCTGATTTGATCCCACTTGTAGATGTTATAAAGTTTTTTTTTTATACTGTGTAACATCTCCATCACATAAGTACTAAATTATTGAAATTTTTCAGGCAAAGACTACAAATTTTTTGATGAATTAATATGCAAGAATTTAGTATCATCCACTTAATAACCCATCTAAGATCATAGTTAATTGTGATTTTAACCGAAAGGGGTTGTAGCACATTACTGGAATTGAAATAACATTTTTCTCTTTAGAAACATTTTAATTAATTTGGTGAGAAATAAAAGATGTTTATTAATTATATAAAAATGTGACATTTGGTGAAATTTATAAATAAAGGCTAATTAATAATTTTCGTAGAAAAAATATGATGTAAAATTTTCAAATAAAAATGATGACTTTTTCTCTTGGAATAATTTTCAAAATTACTTTTATGTCTTATTATTTTGTTTTATTATTTTAAGAAGATTAAACTTTGAGAGATTTATTTGTTATAATCAGAGTTGTTAATCGCTACTTTTAAAAGTAGCGCGTTACCGCTATCGCTATTTGTCGAAAATATTAGCGCGCTACCGCTATCGCTATTTGTCAAAAAAAGTAGCGCGCCATTAGCTACTACTTTTTAAGCTACTTTTTATAAAAAAAATTTTGGAAACAAATTTGTTTTATTTTTTGCTTATAATGTTATTGTAAAATAAATATATAAAAATCAACATTTATAAATATTAAAATAAAGTTAGTTTTGATTATAAAAATATTTATATAATAAAAATGGTAATTTGTTGCATTTTATAAGTTTTTACCTTGTGTTATGTGTCCAACTATTTGCTGTATCTCTGATAACTCTACTATTAGAGCATCTTTCATCACTTTAAAGTTATCTGCTATTTTATTCATTAGTGTTTGGCGACATAAAATTGTTGTACCAGGGGATGGAGTTTTAATCATCATTGTAAATGATGGGATTATCAACCAAGGACATTGGCTGAACTGAATCAATTATAAAATCAACAATAACATTATCAGCCAATTTCCGACATATATTGGCATTTGTATTATTAATTAATTTGGTTTAAAATGAATTAGTCTTTTTGGATGTAGAGTCGATTTAGATGTTTCTCCCTTTCCTTAAAACTATTGGCATGAACAGTCTTATAAAATAAATACTATTAGAATGTAAAAATGACAATTTACCTTTTGGTGTTTCTTGAGGTTATAACTGTGATTTGAGGAAATATTTTTTTACATTTTAAACAAATAAATTTAAAGCCAGTTTTGGTTTTTATATTTATTTTAAAAATTTTTTCAAATCTAGGGAATGGGAAATTTGTGTTATAGCTATTACGAACATTTTCTTCCCTGGTATCTTCCATTTCATTAATATCATTGTCTGAATCACTTTCAACAATTTGAATATCCATAGGTGATGACATTTTAAATTATTAACACGTGATTTAGGTTCATAATACAAATGAAAATATAAATTACAAATTGAAATTATATTTCAATTTCAAAATTAAATAATAAATCAGAAAAATTATAATTAATTATGATATTATATTTAAATTTTCATGTTTATACTTATACCTTCATTATATTTTTTAAAAGTAGCTAAGTAGCGCAAAAAAAGTAGCGCGCTAAAAAATTAAATAATTACAATAAAAGTAGCCGCTATTAGCTATAGCTACCAAAAAGATAGCGCGCTAAGTAACGCGCTACAAGTAGCTCGCTACTTTAACAACTCTGGTTATAATAAACCGAAATTTTCTAATTAGGGGAGACTGGGTTTAGGTAAACCCCGGGGCTTGGAAAGCCACTTAATCTCATTTTAAAATTAAATACACCAGAAGGTTAAAATTTTTTCTTAATATAGTTTTTATAAGTTTACATCTATAGACAAAAAATCTTTTGAAATATTTAATTATTAAAAATTATATTTAAGAAATAAAATTTTGATAAAATTTTTAAAAGATTTTTACATGAAAGAATTTTAATTTTTATTAAAATATATAATCATTTATATTTAATAAATTTTATAGCAAAGTTTAAACACTCTTCTATAATTTGGTAAAGTTTTATGAGAATATTTATTATACCTAGATATTATTTCAATCATAATTTGTCAATTTAGAGCTAGCGGGTCGGGGTTTGCTAAACCATACACGTCAATTATGGCAGTTAATAATGAAAAAAATTCCTAAACCTTGAAAAGGCAATTTCATGACTTTTTTATGAGTGGTATTTAGGATGTATGCTAAGAAATCATAATCTCTCCTTAAGATCTTTATTTTTTTATATCTAAAATGTTTATTAAATTAACCAAGATTAAGTTTCAATTTTTATATATAATTAGCTTCAATTTATAAGTATTATGATATTTTGAACTAAAACAATAAAATTATTCTATACATATCATTATTGATAAATAAAAATGCATTTAAATTTATTATGGCCTAAAAAACCAATGGTTTAGGGATCCCCTTGAAGTGGTTTGCCTCACCCCGCTATTGGGGCTTGTTGGACAAAATTTTGACTTTTACAAAAAATTATATTAAAAAAAATTGATTTTATTCTTAAATTTTTTTATAAGGCACCTTTATAGAGTATTGTTTTAGGTATCTAATCATATATTATTTTTTATATTTTCTAAAATTACCAGGTGATATAGCCAATTTTGTAAAAATTGGTTCGACTAACCCCAGTCTCCCCTAATATTTAAAACGAAAATATATTTCTGACAATCATAAATATTTAATTATCCAGTAAAATAATAAATTGCATCGTTCGCCAAGTCAAAAATTTCAAATTTAAAAGAATTTTTTTTGCTAGGCGAAGGTTCATCCTTGGGTGGGATGAAAAAATTATTGGGCGTTGACTTACTCCTTATTATCATAGTTGTTACTTTATTAGTCTTTACAAAATTATCATTTATTTCTTACATTGATTCCAAATTAAGGCATTTTTGCGTTTTGATAATAATATAGTACAATTTGTTAAACGTTTTTTTACATTTTTTAATATTAAAAAAATGCAAAATAGTCGTGGTTATTTATGCAAAAATATAAAATTAAAACTTAATTTTGAATATCTCAAAAAATAATTAAGCTTAAAACATAATTTTAATTTTGCTCTAGAATATATCTCTAATATGATATAAAATTTAACTACCAACATAAATATTTATTTTAAAAAAAATCGAAGGGGTTCAGGTTGAGAATTGAGTTGATTTAATATGGAATACAATACATACTATTGTCGTAGATTTACATTATATTTAATTTTATCTAATATCATATGACAATTGCCGAAGATTAATATTTGTCAATCGAAGACCGATTCTAAAGACGGAAGTAATAAAAAAAGAAGCTACTTGATTGTAAATAAGAAAATGCCATGACATCACCAGAATCTAAAATGTAGAAGAACTAAAATATAATTATTTTTTTACTTGTTAGTCACCTTTTTATTATTTATTTTCTTTTTTAAAAAAAATTGGAATTCATTATTATCACCATTCTATTATTCGATTTGAGAATACCAAATCATTACCAACACCTTAGGCATGTTCGGAAATGAGGTTCTTAGTTTTTATTAAAACCATGAAAGTTCAGGTAACCACGGCGAAGGATTCTATCTTAGTCAGCAAATTATTCTTGAAATCTGCCGGTCCGCTATCCTAAGCATTCACTCCTCTCTAAGGTGATAGGCACCATTTTATTTTTTTTAGTTCTTTTTAATGTTCTCAATAAAAAAAATTTATATATTTTTTCATATAATTTTAATATAGGCTTATTTTTAAAAAAAAATATATCTAATTTTCTAAATTGCCGTTTTTTAAATAATATTATGCACAAATTAAAAGAAAAAAATTAGTAATAACTCGATAACATCTTTTATTAATTATATATGTTGGCATCAATGTGTTATTTTCCTGCAGTATATTATTTTATCAATAAATCATTTTTTGAGCGTCTTTATAAAAATTTCAAGATCAAATTTTACAGAAAATATATACCTTCATATTTGGATTACCTACCTTTGAATTTCAGACAATTTTGAAATATATGACTTAAAGCTTAACAGCAAAATTGCCTACAATTCATATGATATATATTCTAGACATGCCGGACCATATTTCTGATAAAATCATAATTTTAAAATTGAAAAAATCCCCTCAAAAAATTATTTAAAGTAAAATAACATATTGCTGAAAAAAACACATTGACGCTAACATTATATAAATATTTTTTGACATATTTTAATTTTAAATTTAGAAATAAAAAGTAATCTTTCCTTTTTCTAGTGTTTTTTTCAGAACGGGTAACTCAACATTTTAGCCAGAAAAATATTGCTCAAACCTTGAGATTTTGACAATATATGTCTAAACCTTTGTTCCTTCTATGAGCAAAATCTTCAGACTTGCGTAATATTTTTCTGGATAAAATATTGAGTTAGCCGTTTTTAAAAATCGGCTCAAAACGAGCCGTTTAACAAACACTACCTTTTTCGACATTTATTAGTTAAAAATTAATTTCACTTGTTTCATATTATTAATACTGAAATGATCTCTTTTTTATTCATTTGCAAATATAAATAAATGATTATCATATATTCACTACACTTATTTTAAAACAAATTAATAAGTGAAACGAAATTAGGATAATTATTTACAAATTTAAAATTTAACAAAATTTAATCCGTTAGTTGGTGTTTTATATTTAATATTGATTTTCTAATATTTGAGGAAAAATAAAAGGAGAATGTAAATTAGTGCTTCTTAAAAATAGCAACAATTTCGTTTAGCAAATGAAATTTTGTTAAAATAAACATAATTCAATTTTCACCAACTGAGATTTGACAAAAAATCCACAAACATTTTCTTATAAAATTTTTATTTAATATTTAAAATCATTATTTTATCTCTCAAAACATTTTGCAAATTTGAAAAAATATACTCATGACAAAGGCGTAGCCGGGGGGGGGGGGGGGTGTCTTTCGTAAATTTAAATATTATCGTAAATATCATTTTATGCTAGTAAAAATTTCCCCTACACACAACCTGCACCCCCTCTCCTACATAAATGTATACAATATATTACAATAAAGACGAATTTGAAAGAAAAATAGTAAAGGTTATCTAAAATAACAGTTATAATATTTAAAAAAATTTAAAAAGCATTTTTATAATAAAAAAGGTGAAACCCAAAATTATTTTTATAAAAATCTAATATGGCCAAAGGCATACAATATGTGGACTTAAAGAACTCCAATAAAATTTACAGGGAAAACCCCCGCATAATAGTGCCCTCCTCTCCTTATAACAAAATCCTGGTTACGCTATGAAGTTTAAAATGAAGCTTTATACATTTGAAGTATATAGTAATATTATATATTTATCTTTGTGTATATTGTTTTTCGCAGGGGTTCGAACCAAACCCGAACCCGGAAAAGAAAACCCAGGTTTTTGGGGGAAAAATTTGAACCCGAACCGAACCTGAGAATTTTATTTGAGCTCGGGTTCAGTGCATTGTTTAAATTAATATAAGATATTTGTATGGTTCTAAATACAAATATTAATAATTTACTTGACATTTTAGAATATTTTTAGATTTTCATTTAAGTGAAGTGTTAATAAATTTTAAACAACTAAATTCATTTACGCCATTTTAAAATTTTTTTAAATTTATTCTCAAAGATTCCTATTGGATTGTTAATAAATTTTAAACAATTAAATTCATTTACGCCATTTATTTTTTATTTTTAACTTAATCTCAAAGATTATTAATTAGAGGAAAATGAAAGTGAACAAGTCAAAGTAAAAATTATTATATTGGATATTGTTAATTTAAAAAATTACGTCTAAATAAATTTTTTAAAATATATACAGACTATGCTTTGTATTCTTAACTATATTTTGCCTATAAATAAAATAAAAAATTTATTTTTTATACTAAATTTATGTCTAGTATTTTAATTATGATTTAAATATAGGATATTTTTTTTATCAATTCAAAAATTCTTAAACCCGAGCTGAATCCGGAACCAAACCCGGGTTCAAAAATATTTCCCTAAACCGAACCCGAACCAAACCAACCTATTTTTTTAACCTTAAACCGAACCCGGGAAAAATTTTGCCGAGTTCGCATCCCTGGTGTTACGGCTATATGTTAACATAAGGGGAAATTTTTATATTAACTTTCTTTTGGTTAATAATAATATATATATACTAAATTGATTTAATATAATTTATTTTCTTGTTAAAATAATATTCAAATGTTTTTCTTTTTTATATACTGTAAGTAATGTATTTTTAGTAGTAATAGAAATCTTTCATTTTTTTATTTAGTATCCAAATTAATCATCATAATTTATTATTCAAATTCAAATTCATATCAAATAATAAAATAATAAAATAATAAAAATAAACATTTTACAAAAAAATAACAAAAACAACAATTTAATACATATCATTTATACCCAATCTATCTGGCTTCGATCGTATCCTTTTGTGATATCGATCTTGACTTGTATCTCTTCCTCAATCTCTTTAGTTTCATCGTTATTTTTTATTGCATCCTCTTTGTTTACTATCTCTTCGGTTTTCTCTACTTCAGTTCTCTCTTCTAAATCGTATTCTTCAATCAATATATTTTCGGTTCTTTTCCTTAATTGGTCAATATGACGTATAATCGTATTACCCGCTATACTTACTTCATAACGTTGTGATCCGAGTATGCCTTTAATAATTGCTTCTTCCCATTTTATTTCTTTATTATTGTAAAGGCGCGACCAAACTTTTTCATTTATATGGAATTTTTGATTGTGGTATTCTAACTTCTCCTTTTTGTTCCCCCGTTCGAATATTTGATCTAACAATCCTCTGGGTTTAAATTTTAGTAGTATTTCACCAGGACTTTGTTCAGTTTCTGTCCCTGGTTTATTTCTGTAATTGTAGAGAGAAATAGCTAGACTGGTTTCTAAATCCCTCTCGTTTCTTTTATTCATACCCTGTTTAAAAGTTCGAACTAAACGTTCAGCCATGCCGTTTGTCTGAGAATAGTAAGGACTTCCGTGCACTAATTGAATCCCGTTTTTTCACAAAAATCATTGAAATCTTTGCTGCTGAATTGGGGTCCGTTATCAGAAACGATTATCTTGGGAAATTCGAATCTTGCAAAAATATTTCTTAATATTTTTATCTTGCTTTCGGTTGTAGTGCTAGTCATGGGAACTATTTCTGGCCAGCGACTGCTAGCATCTATCACTACCAACCATAATGATTTTGAAATGGTTCAGCATAATCAATATGTACTCGGTGCCATGTTTTGGTGGTTTTGGCCAATTTTAAATTGCTGTCTTTTGAGGCATATCGTGTTGTTCCTGACATTCTCTACATTTTTCTACCCATGTTTCTATATCTTGGTTTAAATTAGGCCACCACGCGTATTACCATGCTCCCATCTTCATTTTTACCATTCCGATATGTCCTTGATGTATCATGTCCAACACATTGTTTCAGTATTGTTGTGGTATTATCATTTTAGTTCTCCATAATAAACAACCTGTTCCCTCCTTAGGCTATGATCCTTTAAACATGCATCATAGCTTATTGGCCATCAATCTATTGTATATCTGTATACTTTAGAAAGTATATCATCTCGCATTGTTTCTCTTTCAATTTCACTTGCATTTAAAGGTGTTTCTCCCACCTGTATTTGATATAGCGTTTCTTCTTTTGAAATTGGAGTTCCCTTTATAGGTAATCTAGATAGCATGTCAGCATTTGCTATTTGTTTACTACTTTTGACTTCTATTTCATATTGGTAACCTTCTAATAATAAAGCCCATCTTTGTATTCTGGCAGTAGATGTTATTGGTATATCTTTTCTTGGATGAAATAAACTCATTGATGGCTTGTGGTCTGTTTGTAATGTGAACTTTTTTCCATATATAAATTCTTTGAATTTTGTAAAACCAATTATGATGGCAAGAGCTTCTCTTTCTATTTGGCTATAATTTTTTCAGCTGCATTTAGCGTTCTTAAGGCGAATGAAATCGGTCTCTCCTTACCCCCTTCTATATGTGATATTACTGCCCCAATTCTTATGGCTGATGCATCTGTTGCTAATATAATGGGTAATTTTGGATCATAATGTTGTAATATTGGAGTACTACTTATTTCTTGCTTTATTTTTTTACACGCGTCTTTGCATTCATTAGTCCATCTCCAAACAACTGCTTTTTCTAATAATTTGTATAATTGTTTGGCTTTGCCTGCTAAATTTGAAATAAATTATGTTACTGACCCTCGAAATGATTGTAATTGTTTCAAATTTGTTGGTTCTGGTGATTTTTTTTACTGCCTCAGTATTTCATCGGTAGTTGTTATTCCGTTTTTTGAAATTTAGTGTCCTAAGTATTCGACATTTTGTTTGAAAAATTTACATTTTTCTATTTTTAGCTTGATTCCATTTTCGTCTAGACATTTTCGTACCTTTTTTAAATTTGTTTCGTGTTTCTCTCTATTTTTTCCGGTTACTATAATATCATCTAAATAACAAGCTACTCCTTCAAAACCTTTTAATAAATTCTCGATGGCTCGTTGAAATATTGCTGGAGAAGACGATATACCAAAAGGTACTTATATATTTAAATAATCTTCTGTGCGTATTGATTACAAGATATTTTTGAGACTCTTCCCCATTTTAATTTGAAAATTGGCATCTGAGAGATCCAATATTGAAAATTCCTCTCCTTTTCCCAAATTGGCTAATAAATCTTGGATTCTTGGTATTGGATATGATCAATTAATATTTTGATTTATAGTTCTTTTAAAATCCCCGTAAATTCTTAATGTTTTCTCTTTCTTTCGAACAATTACTATGGGTGATGCATAAAGTAAATGATTAATTTTCTCTATTACTCCTATTTTTTGCAATCTATCTAAATCTTCTTCAACTTTATCTTTTAACGCGTATGGTACGGGACGTGATTTACAGAAAATTGGTTTCTCATTTTTCATATATATTTGTGCCTTAAAATCTTTCAAGTAGCCTAATTCTTTGGTAAATAAATGAGGAAATTCATTTTGTATATTAATATTATTTATTTGTTTGGTCCTTTCAGGTAATTCAGTCCTTTCAGGTAATTCAGTCCTTTCAGGTAATTCAGTCATTTTGGGAAATTTAGTTATCCAATTTCTTCCAATAAGATTTTTGGTATATCCATTTGTAATTATGAGAGGTAGTTCTAATGTTCGCCCTTTATATTGTACTTTTACTACAGTCTGATCTAATAGTTGTATATTGATTCCTGTATAGCTTTTAAGTTTTAGCAAGCAATTTGTTAATTCAGGACGATTAAGTTTATTTTCCCAATCTATTTCATTAATTATGCTTACACCAGCTCCAGTATCTAATTCCATTTTGATATCGCTGTTGTTTATTTTGACATCCACCAAAATTCTGGATTATATTCGTTTGTTTTATTATTAATAAAATTCACAATTTCTTTTCTACAGATTGGAGCAATGTGCCCAATTTTGTTGTATAACAAGTAAAGACAAATTTCCCTTCTATGGTTTCCGCCACTGGTGTGGCATGAATTTGGTTTTTTGTAGCTAGCATTATAATTATTATATGATTTTGATTGTTTATC
This sequence comes from Gordionus sp. m RMFG-2023, assembly GCF_954871325.1. Classification (NCBI taxonomy): domain Eukaryota; kingdom Metazoa; phylum Nematomorpha; class Gordioida; order Chordodea; family Parachordodidae; genus Gordionus; species Gordionus sp. m RMFG-2023. The sequence goes on from NC_088775.1 coordinate 23,302,871, forward strand.
ATTATCATTATTAACTTTTTTAATTTTATTTATATTATCATTATGTTCCTCTTCTATATGATCGATTTTAGTTTCATCATTTTGTATTAATTTTGTATTTTTTATCGCTGTTTCTATTGCAGTAGCTATCTGTATAGCTTTATATATGTCTATATTGTCTTCGGATAATAATCTTTGTAAAAATTTTGGATATTTAATTCCGAATATAAATTTATCTCTTAATGCAGTATTTAAATATTCCCCAAAATCACAAGTCGTTGCTAATTTTCGTAGATTTTATATATAGTTTATTAGTTTTTCATCATTTTGTTGATTATATTGATAAAATTTATATCTCTCTACTATTATATTAGGTTTGGGATGAAAATGTTTGATTAAAATATTATGTATTTCTAATACCTCCTTGTTTCCCGGACTATCAGGTTCACATAAATTTACCAGTATTTCGTAAGTATCACACTCTATTGTTGTTAATAACAGAGATTTGTGATGATGTTAAACTTGGTTGTGTGTTTAAAAATTCTTAAAATAAGTTGTACCAATCTTTGTAACACATGTTTGAATCCGTTAGACTTTTTATAGACTGCGCCATTTTTGTAATGTATTTTTAGTAGTAATAGAATTCTTTCATTTTTTTATTGAGTATCTAAAATAATCATCACAATTTATTATTCAAATTCATATCAAATTATATAATAATAAAAATAAACATTTTACAAAAAATAACAAAAAGAACAATTTAATACTTATCATATACAATTAAATTTTACCAAAAAAATATATATAATGATAAATTGTGATAATAATAATTATTTTATTACTTAAATAAATATCTTTAATTCTTGTCTAACTCGATACTTAAAATTCCTTCAAGGTTAAATAACATAATAAGTTTGACTAAAACCTATCTATCACTATCAATATTAAATATAAAATTTTTCCGAGTTACATGCTTGTTATTCAAATTTGGACAATTCAATTTGTACTGTTATTACAATTCAAATTATTCAAATTATATTTTATTTTAGTTAAAATTTTATTTTATATGTTAACCTTTTTAATATTATAGTCTAATTTTAATTTGTAAAAAATGTTATATATACCTTACGAAAAGAGAAAGATATCAGTTAGTAAAATATATTTTTTATATTCTCCTTAAAATTTGTTTTTCTCTTCATGGTGCTCCGTTGGCAAAAAAAACTCGCCACCAGGTAAATTTTTTTTAGAAATTTTTCTTTTTAAAAAAAAAATATTTTCTCTTCGAAATGTGAATATGAATAATAAAAAAATTATAAAACGAAACAAATAAATTCTATATAAAGAAGGAAAAAAAAGGTAAAAATCATTTTAAAGTTATTTCTATTATGTTTTCATTCAAACTCATTAATATTCCCTGGGAAATTTCTATTTATGATATACTGTTTGAATTAACTTATAATTGCGATGTACATTATTCAAGGATACTTGGTAGTGATGACGTCATGTTTGAATTTGTGAGCCTTAAAGAAATGGTCAACTATTTTGAACTAATTATGGGAAGTTTTAAGTATATAATGACTCGGAGTTTATTCAACTCCATTGTATTTTTGTAAAAATATGAAGTGTTATAATTTCTAAATATGTATACGAAATATTAATAAAATATGGATCAGAATTAATATATAAAATTCCTAAATTGGTTGGACCACTTACTGAGATTTACTTAGACAGAATATTAAGTTATTTTTTGATTAGCACATTACCGGACTCTATTAAAATAAATACTTTGCTTAATAATTTATCAGACGAAGTCTTTGACAATATTAAATCAATTTGCTCCGATACCGACATATTAGATCTTAAAATAGTGTCTAAAAAGTTAACTTACATTTTACCTGTACAAGATAAAAACATTTTAATAAACAAATTTAACTTATCATAGCAGAACTCGAGTGAGAATTTCATGCAATGGTACATAAGAGTATCGAAACTGCATAAAAAATGTAATTTTTCGGACGACAGTAGATTAAAAGAAAAATTACGTGCATCTACCTAAAATGACAAAATAAAATATAAATTTTGTAAAAATATTAAGTTAACCTTAAATGAAATGGTAGAGCTAGGAATTAAATTAGATAGTATCAATGATAAATCAGATGTTGATAATATAAGTTATATGAATAACGATAAAAAGTCTGATAAATATGCAAACTTTAACAAAGAAATAGAAATGACAATAATAATTATTTTAGACCTGATAATAATTTTAGAAATAATTTTAGAAATAATTATGATAATAGAAATAGAGATAGGAATTACAACAATAATTTTAGATACAATGGTAGGAATTACGTAATAATAATTCGAGATACCACGATAATTATAACAACTATAACTACAATAACTATCTACAACAATAACAATCAATCTAATTATGGTAGAAATAATACAGGGCATGATAATAATCAAAGAAAACAGATCCAATACGGTGACGGAAATCGTAACAATTACCAATCTTATTACAACAATTCAAATAATTATAGAGGTAGTTACAATAATCAGAGAAAGCAAATACAATATAACAACAACTCAAATAATTATAGAGGTAGCGACAACAATAATAGAAAGCAAATACAATACAACAATGATTACAATATGAATATTGAAGAAATTATTGAAGAGAAAGTCGACTTTACAAAGAACAAAGATGATAACGATTTCAATGTTAACAACTTATCTGGTGACATGCTCAATGACAAAGATAATTCATTTATGACTACTTTAAAAGTGAATGATATTGTTACATGTATGCAAGTCGACACAGGCTCAAAACATGCGATTATACCTCATGGTCTGGCTAAAAAACTTGGTATTAGAGATGTTAAGAAATCCGAGTTACAACTTACCGCTTATGGAAATTTAATCAAGATCATCGGCATCACTCAAGTTAAAGTGACTTATGAAGGTATCTCAAAGTATTTACAAGCGGTAGTCGTCGAATCAAGTAAAAATGCCTTGTTGGGACGTACATGGATCAATGCTTTCAAAAATATTTTAAATAAATTTATAGCAAATGTTGACACTAATTACGAAGATGGAATAAAAAAATTGATTAAAGAGTGTGAATCCAAATTGACTAATGGGCCAATCAACAAAACAAGTGTCAAGTTACATTTAAGAAGAGATGCCCAACCTAAAATTATACCGCCTAGACGTATTCCTTATTCAAAAATTGATCTTGTTAGCAATGAACTTAAAAAATGGATACATGATAAAGTCTACAAAGATGATGGGAGCATTAGGCTTTGTGCTGATTCTAAGGACACTGTAAACCCAGCTCTAGAAGATTTCAGATACCCTCTACCACGAATCAATGATCTAATAGCTAAACTTTCAGAAGGAAAGAAATTTACGAAGATTGACTTTAAAAATGCTTTCTTACAGATCCCAATTGATAAAAGTTGCAGAAATATTTTAACCATATCTACGCACAAGGGATATTACCAATTTACTAGACTTCCTTTTGGGCTTAAGACCTCATCTGCAATTTTTCAACAGATCATGGATCAAATCTTCGGTGACATGGATGACGTCATATTTTATATTGATGATTTACTTATAACTGGAAAAAACGATGAAGCCCACTTTAACAACATAAAATAATTGTTTGATAGAATATCATCGTTTGGGCTAATACCTAACTTCAATAAAAGTGTGTTCTTTAAAAACAAAGTGAGGTTCCTGGGTCATGATATTGACGCCAAAGGGATTCATGCTAATCATGACAAAATTGAAGCAATAATTAATATGCCAGAACCAAAATCAGCTGCTGAATTATCAACATTTCTGGGAATGGCTGGCTACTATAGAAAATTTTTTAACAATTTTGCAGAAATAGCTCCTCTGTATAAGATTGTCAACAAAGAAAAATGGGCTTGGAACCTAGAACACTTTAAAAGTTTTAATGATATTAAGAAGTTGATTAGTCTTCCACCTGCTTTGACATATTTTAACCCTGAATTACCTATAGGGATAGTCACTGACGCATCGAAATGTAGCTTAGGAGCTGTATTATTTCATACTGAAAAAGATGGTAAAGAAAAACCTATAGCTTTCGCGTCAAGAACTTTATTAAAATTCGAAATGAACTATACCAATATTGAGCGTGAGGCTCTCGCTATTATGTTCGCTATAAGGAGGTTCCAGGAATACTTAAACGGCACGAAATTTAAAATTATTACTGACCATAAACCTCTAGTTCACATCTTTACCAAGGGTTTTAAGGATAATAGCACTATGTCCTTGAGACTCCAGAAGTGGAATATAACATTAGGAGGATATGATTTTAATATAAAGTATAAAGCCGGTAAATATAATGTTGTTCATGATTGTCTCTCGAGATTACCACAAGAATGTCATGATGAAGCTGTTGAAAATATCACTATATTAAATGAATAGGGGATTTACCTATTAATTTTAATCAAATTCGTGACGAAACTTTGAAAGATATTGAATTAAACCAAGTCATAAATGATATTAAGAACAACAGGCCTATAATGAATAATATTTATAAAAACATTGATTTAGAATTGAGTATTATTAAGGATTGTCTTTACAAAACAACAGAATCATAATTCCGTCTTCTATGAGAAAAAATATACTACAGTCATTACATGAAGGTCACTTGGGAGCAGGAAAAATCAAATTATTAGCCAAAGATTACATGTGGTGGCCTGGTATAAACAATGACATAGTTATGGAAGTGAAAAGTTGTGACGATTGTAACATATATCATGATAATCCTATAAAGATACAAAAACCATGGGTTTCGGCAACCAAACCGTTTGAAAGGATACACATAGATTATGCGGGTCCGTTTTTCACAAAAAATTGGTTGATAATAGTCGATGCCTACAGCAAATTTCCAATTATTATTCCTGTTAAAAATATTACTACTGATGTTACTTTAAAAGAAATTTTTAAAACTATTTCGCTATATGAAATACTTGAAACTATAGTTACTGATAAAGGCACTAACTTTACGAGTAACGATTTGAAAAATTTGCAACAATTATGGTATAAAACATGTGCTCACATCTGCTTATCACCAGCAATCCAATGGCCAGGGAGAACACATGGTGAGAACGTTCAAAACACATATGAAAAGGAATATTAAAATTGACCTAGATATCGCACTTGGCAAATTTTTATTTAATTACAGAAACGCGTAATGATACTACAGGAGTTACACCCTCTCAGAGAATGTTTAATCGAGATATTAGAATTAAATGGGACTTATTAAAACCGTTGGAGGAGAAGGAGAATAAAATAAACGTTACTTTACCACGAAATAGAACCTTTAACGTAGGAGATTTTGTTTGATACAAAGTACAAGGTGATGATAAATGGTGCAAAGGTAGATCACACTTAAAGATAGTGACATGATGTTCCAAATTAAGACAGAGAAAGGTATTATGAGGAGACATTTAGATCAAATAAGAATTAGAAACTGTTTTAACACACTTATTAATTATGACTCTAAGGATTCTTTTAAAGTGGGAAGTGTGGACAAAAATATAAAAATTACTGATAATAACGATATAACACATATTTCTAGACCTGTGCGAATTAAACAAAAACCTGTTTATTTAAAAGACTACATAACTTAAAATATAAAATCAATATTAAAATGCGTATAGTAAATTAAATATTAAAACGCTTACACTAAAACGCAAAAAAAATCAAAACGCTGAAAATATTATATAACAATCTTATTGATTTATCATTCTCCTTTTATTCTTATATCCAATTTGATGAATTATTATTTCTCATTATTCGTAACTTACTGATGATAATAACAACAACTAAGCATTACAAAGTCACGATTTATAAGGACAACTTACGATTTATAAGGACAACTTACGATAAGGAAATCAGCTTGCGATTTAAACAAACCAACGTGCAAAATCGATTTAAACAAACCAACGATTGGGACAAGCCAACGATATGATGACTTGTGAAACAACTTGATGAACAAACTAACTACGATAACATTATTAAAATTATGTGAAGACTTTTTAAAAGAAGGAGAATGTTATATATTCAAATTTGGACAATTCAATTTATATTTGTACTGTTATTACAATTCAATTTATTCAAATTATATTTTTATTTTAGTTATAATTTTATTTTATATGTTAACCTTTTTAATATTATAGTCTAATTTTAATTTGTAAAAAATGTTATATATACCTTACGAAAAGAGAAAGATATCAGTTAATAAAATATATTTTTTATACTCTCCTTAAAATTGTTTTTCTCTTCAATGCTAAATATATTTATTATTTTTATATGTACATATTTGTTTTAAACCCGTTTTCAAATAAATAAATTTTTTTAAAAAAATACTATTATATAAAAAATATTTTTAAATATAAGATAATTCTTTTAAAAATGATTTTTAAAAAGAATATCTTAGAAAAATCTTAAGAATATTTATGTTTTTTTCATCCTAACTAAATAATTTAGCTATTTTGTTTGATGCTAATAGTGTTGTTAAACGGCTCGTTTTGAGCCGACTTTTAAAAACGGCTAACTCAATATTTTATAAAGAAAAATATTACGCAAGTCTGAAGATTTTTCTCATAGCGAAATTTCGAGCCATAGGCAATATTTTCTGGCTAGAATACCGTTTTTAAAAATTGGCTAAAAGCGAGGTGTTTAAGAACACTAGATGCTAAGATTAAATGTATATTTTAAAGATTCCAAAACAAAATATTTAGACTTTAACTAACACCAATATGAATGATCATTCTTCTTTTACTTCTCCTCAGTGAAAGACTTCTTGAGCAAATGAAATCAAAATTTTAGATTTTGCTCATTCAATACATTAGAGTATAAAAAATATATGTATATATAGATAACTTACTAATAGAGTGAAACTCGTTGACAAAATATTTCCCTCTTTTTATATCGAATTAATCAATTTTTATATCATATTCATTTTATAATATAAATATGTTAATGTCCACAATTTCTTAATAGCATTCATATATAGTATTTGGTGATTCTACATAAATCGAATATTTATATATAGTAGGGAAGACCTGGGATCTGATGAGCCCGAGATTCTTGCGAGCTTTGGGATTTTCTTCTAGAGTACCTCCATTGGTTAATTTTTTAACCCAATGCATATAACCTCAATATTCATAAGCGACTATAATTCTTTTAATAACGGATCACATATAAAATTTTTATAACATAATATATAATTTATCCCCTCAAGAGTAACTTTTTTAAATGCACTGCAATTTATCAAAAAAATAATAATAAAAATTTCAGTTAATTAATAACTCTCTTATATAAATGATTAACCTATTCTGCATAAAATTATTCCTTATTTGAACGAACAAAAGATATGATTAAACTATCATATAATTAAATTTTAAAGCTATTGAGGGGCTGGGGCTATTACTTCGAGGTTCATACGAGGTTTTTGAGTCATTAGTTATTTTTATTTTTATTATTGAAATTTAAATATGGTAATTATATTCGAAAAAAAAAGAAACAACTAACAAATGATAAAATCATGTATATATTTAATGAAAATCCATCCTTGCTAGTCGTTATGGAGAAAACACATTTATTTTAAATTGTTTACATCAAGTCAAATATTCAAGAAAGAGCAAGTAATTATATTATCCATTGTCTAATAAATGATTCTAAAATGTTTGTGGTTTATCCCATTTAAAATCTTTTTTAGGGCACATGAATCTTGTGCATTTTTAATCCATTCTATTCAGAGGTTCGAACCGAACCGCAAAACAGGAATGAACCGTTATGATTTTCTGAACCTTAACCTTAACCGAACCGTTATGAAGAAAATATTAAAAGAGCGAACCGAACCGTTATAAATATTTTGAACCGGTTTAAACCGGTTCAAAACGGTTTTAAAAATAATTAATTTTAAATTATTAACCTAAATTTAAAATTTTAATTTTCCTGAAGTATATCAAAAACTTAATTCGTTAAAATTAGATATAGCAACTAGATATGATAGGTCCATATTGGGGATCAATATTCAATTTATAAATAACGGAAAAATAAAATTAAGGACTCTATGCATGAAAGTGATTAAAGAACGACACACATCAGAATATCTTAAAAAAATTATTCTAGATGTTCTAAAAGAATATGAAATAAAAATTGAGCAGATTTACACAATAACCACCGATAATGCAGCAAATATGATTAAGTTAATTAAGCTATTAATACTACACGATGAAGAAGATGATGAAGATGATGACCTTAACGATTATTTAATTAATGATGATTTAAATAATAATGATATAGATAATGACGATTTAAATAATAATGATATAATTCATGATGAAAATAAATAACTTTTTAATATTGAAAATATTAATCTTGCACCAAATGCCAGATCCATATTAATAGGTATTAGATGTGCTTCACATACATTTCAATTAGCAATTAATGATTGTATTAAAAATTCAAATGAAATTGTCATTATAAATAAAGCAAGAAACATCTGCAAAAAAATAAGAAATCAGACAACAATGGCTATTCTCTCAAATTAAATTTGATCTATTTAATGTTGGAGAGATTACTATAGTTAAAAAGCTTTTGCCAAGAAATATCGCTTCAAAGCGATCGCGAAAAATGTTTATCAGAGAATGAATGGAAAATAATTAGTGTCATATTAAAAGCTTTAAATCCAGCTTATGTTTTGACAAAATATTTACAAAGTGAACAATTGACAATGGGCGATTTTTATGCTGCGTAGATCAAATGTCTCATGCAAACGAGTAAAGTAGACACTCCATTTGCCAGACTTTTAGTTTCTACGATGAAAGCACGAGAAATAAATTTCAAAAATGAAGTTTTTTTCTCTGCTATTTATCTCGACCCTAGATATAATGTATTTTTAACTTTTGAAGAAAGAGAGATCGCCAGAAAACATCTTTGTAAAACTTGGAACTTGATACAAAATCTAAATAATCAGAATATTAAATTCTAAATACTATGCCTACGTGTTCGTATTCGAAGGATAATTTAGATGATGATTTTGAAGATTTATTAAAGTCGCATGAAAGTCTTAATAAGAATAATTCTCAGGGCATCGAAAATTATAATAAATGTAGAGAAATAGAATATATAATTCGGTCATTTGATAATATAGAGAGATTAGAAAAAGATACTAATCTTTTGAATTATTGGGAAAATGTAAAGAATAGTATGCTAGAACTTTATAAGTTAGCTATAACTGTGCTAGCAGTTCCAGCTACGCAGGTCTCCGTAGAAAGAGCATTTTCATGCCTTAAGTTTATACTTTCTGCCCAGAGAACTAAATTAAATCCTGAAATATTAGAAAATATTTTAGTTATCAGTTCAAATTCTCTTTTTAAACCTAAATAGTATAGTATACATATTATTTTATTCATTATTGTATTTACGCATGTTTGTTTTTATCTTATTTATTTATAAAATAAAAAAAAACTAATTTGTCTAATTTATATTTCCTAAATTTAATAAAAATATCTATTAGATTATCATGGATAAATTAAATAAGAAATTATAAACTAAAAAGATTTTTCTCTAAAATTAATATATACATGGTTAATGATTAATTTTTTTTTAAATTAAATTTATAAAAACCGGAACAAACCGAAAAGAACCGTTATAAATTATAAACCGAACCGATATGATTTTTTTTTAAAAACCGAAATGGAACAAAACCTTTATAAAATTTTAAACTAAAAACCGGAACGAACCGAACCGTTAAACTAAATAGTTCGAAACCCTGATTCTATTTGTTTAAATTGTCAATAAATTTCACTATTTTTTTATATTTATTTTCTATTATGGCATATTTTTACAAAAAAGTATTGCAATAATATATATATTGTTTTAATATTTAAAAATGATCAATATTATGCAGTTCAATAGCAGGGAAAGCTCTCCCGGCAGTAGCTCATACTTTCCCGAATTTTTTTTCGGAAAAATTAATACTGAAAGAAACTATATTTTTTACAAAATTATTTATATTTATAGCATAAAAGTAAATAAGTGGAATAAAATGAGATATTATTTATTTAATATTATCAAGTTGTTTATTTTTATTGAGGTTTATCTTTAGGGCTCGCATCTTCCCCGGCCTAACTTGTATATCATTTGGTTGCATATAAAATTTTAGGGCATTGATACATTTGTAGCTTTTTATGCACATAGTTTCCTTTTTTTTAAGGAATATAGTGAAAGGAACATATTTTGTGAAAAGTTATTTTATAATTATATATAAAATAACTTGTATGATTATTCTGCAAATATTTTCTTTATATTAAAATAATTTTATAATCATATTTTTAGTTTATATAATTATTGCCTTTTTACAATAAATAATGTATTAGGGAATATTTTTTTATAATATCATTTAAGGAAAAAATGTACAATGAAGATAGGTACAAATTATATTCTATGATAACTTTAAATAATTTTCGATATGGATATAATTAACTTATGATGAATTTTTTATAGATAGAATATTTTGGAATCAAATTGACAATATGCTTATTATTTAAACATGTTTTATTGTTTCCACACCAAAAATTAGGCTTGGCATCCATTAAAGACCCATAAATTCGAGGTTTGTCTTCCATATGTTTTCCCTTCGACACATACATCTTTTGAAATTTCTGAATACAGAGAAATTTTGGCCACAGATCCAGTAAGGGGGCATATTTGTAGCTGATCATTGCCAGAACTGGAGCAAGTCACTAACTCGTAACTAGTAGGAATTGGATCAGGATTAACCGATTCCATTGTACCACAATACATCATTCGGTAGAGAGGGCCATGTCGAAGATTTTTTATAACTATTTTTCGAATAATAATCTGTGGTTATATCATTGCCTGTTTGGATATATGTATCTGTATTATACGTATCGTTAACATGTAAGTGATTTGGAGAAGAGTCATCATTTTTATCTTTCCAGCTAATTTAGTATTGAAAATAACTAAAGGATGGGTTGTAAAGCGGCATTATACCTAAAGTCTTAACCTTAAATCTGGCAGTGCAACCTTGAAAGACCGACACCTTGCTACCTATCATACCATATGTAGAGTCCATTTTACAAGGAAAGATTGATAATTGTTTTTCGACTAGTAAATCAACTACAGGTATACCGAAATCGCATTCCTTGTGAGTGAAATCATAGCTAGCTCAAATGATCGAAATTTCACCATGCTGGGCCAAGTTGCCTAGGTCATAATATTTGTAAAAATTAATATTTTTCTGTTCATTTCAAAAAAAATATAATAGCATTTAAAAAAAATTATAAATATTAAAAGCGAGAAAATCTTAATTTTTAGGGTTAAATAATATTTGTTGCCTACTTTAATAAAGATTTTTATAAAATTATTTGATGAGCAGCAAAAATAGCAATTTTAAAAATATTTGGTTTGTTGAACTTTTTTGAAGTTTTTATTTATCTTTATATCCGTTTTATGGTTAAAAAATTTTTTTAAATATTTAATTGTTGAAATTAAAAAAAATATTTATGTACTTCAATTCATGTTACATAAATTTCCTTACCTATTTCATATATATTAAAGATCGCCTTGATTCTCATTGTAACTAGTTCATATTTTAATTTATTGTTTTTTGGCACTTATAAAAAAAAATGGTAATCAAAGATATTTTATCAAATTTGCATCATAGCATATCACCAACTTTTTATATTATTTTCACGTTACTTTATGCCAAATTAACACTACAAATTAACATAATTTATTTTAAAATCCTGATTTTTTAAAATACATATTAAGATTCTTAAACCACTTTTATAATAAATGCGACAAAACAAAAATAGTCTTGCTTGAGCATCTTTTCATGCATTCAATCTCAGATTTGAATTTGTTACCATTCCCATTATCACCGGTATAAATAAATTGTTGACACCTTTTAGTTGCTGGGTTGTAAAAATATCGGATGTGAATTGAACTTCCGTTACCAGGGTCGGGAGGTAATATGCAGACACTTTCTTATATTAGGCATTTTAATGATATAATTTTATTACAAATATTATATAATAGAGCATACACCAACTCTTTCGGGAGTTTATATTTATATTTAGCAAGAGATTGATATTTTATTGAGAGATTTGCAGAAGAAAAACGAGCTAGAGAAATATTGTAAAATTAAAGCTTATAATTTTTATATTATATTAGTAAAGTACCTTATTAATATCAGTTAGAAAAGGCTAATAATATATAGTATATCAATCTATGACGTAGTATTTTTCGTCTCTCTCTCACTTATTTTGTTAAAAAGATAAAATGTTCTTCATTGAAGTACTAATGGGTAAACTTGCCAAAATATATAATTTTTATATAATAGGAAAATAGTCTAAAATGTGTTTGAAATTATGCGAAGCATCTATAAAATATTTTGAGATATTATCAACCATATTTAACGTTTTATACCATAGTTTGTATAGCTAGTAATAAAAAATGGGATACTTTAATATCCTCACAATAAAAAACTGTCAAGTATTTAATTTTTTGTCTTCAAGATTTGAAATAGATTAGGAAGGATTCTGCGATAATAATGTCTGCGAATTTGATGTGCTGCTAGATTAATTAAAACCTTTTATTCATTTCAGTTATAAAAGGTATCACGTCAATTTGGCGCGGAAAATTCGGCACACGGCAATTCGGCGCGGCGACATTCAGCGCGTATCTATTACAGTTGCAATTTATTATATGTTACTTAGTATAAAAAAATAAGGATGATTAAATAGAAATCATTTTGAATGTTGGTCCTATTAATTATTTCTTCATATTTATTTTTACAAAAATCTCAATTTTATTTACTAAATGTGAAATATCCAAAAAGATTAACAACCAAATATATACCTATTTCTTGGGTGACCAATTTACCACATAAGGTATGTTGACCAATGTTATGTAAGCCGAGATTTTGGGCATAGAAGAAAGAAAGAAAAAGAAAGGTTTGGACCTCTATCTCGAATCTTACATATTATTTTGGCTAGAATTTAAATCGACCGTTTTAAAAATAGACCCAGCCATGATCCAAATAAAATCAAATTTAGACTGACTTATTTTTTAGATTTATTAAAAATCCTTAAATTCTATTAATCCTTTTTAAAAAAATATTATGCTTAGGCTAATTTTTTTTATTATATAAATCAAAAATTAAATGTGTAATATCAAAAAAAATTAACAATCAATATTTATACCTATTTCTTTGGTTGACCAATTTGCCACATAAGATATGTTGATTTAGCCAATGTTATGTAAGCCGAGATTTTGGGCATATTACTTATCAGGGGGGTATATTATTTTTTGAAACTTTTATAATTTTATTTATTTTTTTTATTGTCTAGGCATGAAAAGGGGATTTAAGATTTAACATTATAGTACTTATCAGGGGGGTATTTTAGGACTATTTTTAAAAACTGTTGATTAAGATTGTAGCCAAAATAATATATAAGATTAGAGATAGAGGTCAAATCTTTCTTTTTCTTTCTTCCTTCTATGCGCAAAATCTCCAGGCTTACATAATATTGGCTACTAATCATCATACCTTATAATGTGGTAAATTGGTCCATTAAAGAAATAGGTATTGTTAATTTTTCTCGATATTACACATTTAGTAAATAAAATTGAGTTTTTATAAAAATAAATATGAAGAAATAAATAATAATACCAACATTCAAAATGACTTCTATTTAATCATCCTTATATTTTTATACTAAGTAATTTATAATAAATTGCAACTGTAATAGATACGCGCCGAATTGACGCTTCGCCGAATTGTCGCTGCGCCGAATTGACGTGGAACCGTTATAAAAATATCCAAAAGGAAGATAGAGATTTATTTTATAGTAGCCATGCTGCGAGTCTAAGTAAACAAATATTAAATTCATAGAGCTCTGCCTTTGACTCAACAATGACATATAATTTATGAAATTCGTCATCTACATTTGCCCTAATTTCCTTAAGAATCCTTTTCAGCCATCTCATCGTCTCAATCAAATAAATCGATTTCATTTTTGAAATATTTCACTTTAGTTTTGCAGTAAAATTAATGATAAATTGTTTAGTGGGATTATAATCAATAATAATTCATAGAACACATCAGTTATTTATTCCTGCTGTGAATGTGGTAAATAATGAGGTAGAAACAGAAATAATATTTTTGAAAAATATTTTAACCGACATCTGAATTATTTGACTTTAGAGGGGAGGAAGTGGAGGGGGGGGGAGGATTTTCCCCCTGCCCCAACCGAAACCTACGTGCCTGTCACATCTCATATAGTGTGAGAAGAAATATGTTATTAATCGTCATATAAAAATATTCTATTAAATTAAGGAGAATTAGATATGTCAAAAATCCTTAATAAATGTAAAATTTCAATAAAGAAAGATGATTAGTTTATATTAATTTATATTATTATAAAAGAGTTATTTGAAAATAGAAACTTTTTTGTTAAATTTTAATATATATATATAAATATAATTAAATTATAAAATATTTAAATTTATTTACCTAAAACATCACAAAGTGAGGCACATTCTTCGAGCGTTGAAAATCTATTGGCATTCCCAGAGCAACCAGAATATATAAAACCTTCGCATCTTGAAGTTATAGGACTAAAAAAATATTTGGTCTCATAGTGGGAACAATTACCAATTTCCACGGGCAAAAGGCATGGAAAGTAAGAGTCTTTATATTTTTAAATTTATTATAATCTAAACCGGTCATCATTTCATTTCATTTTTTCCTTCCTTCCTTCCTTCCTTCCTTCCTTCCTTCCTTCCTTCCTTCCTTCCTTCCTTCCTTCCTTCCTTCCTTCCTTCCTTCCTTCCTTACTTCTTTCCTATCTTCCTCTAACCATAACCTGTTCGACAAGTCCTTTCACAGTGATCATTGTATAAAAAATTATTGGCATTCCCATTGCAACCGGTATAGTAAAACCCTAAACATTTTCCTTTAGAACTATCGAAAAAATAACGAGTTAAATTTTGAATACAGTTCCCTATTGATAATGGCAGATTACAAATGTATGGCAGCTTGGCTTAGATATAAAAAGAAATCCAAATATAAATTATTGCATATTTTAATTAGCTTTTGAAAAATTAAAAATATTGAATTATTTAATGCTTATATCCAGTAGCGTCACTGGGGGAAAGGGGGGGGGGTCGAGCCTTCTGAAAATTTGAAGAGCCCCTCTCAAAATTTTGAATTTTTTTATACCACTAAAAAAAGAATAATGATAGCTAAAATAAGATAATTATAGATTATGTTATTTAAAAAAGGGTAATTTTCAATAATGTTAGCTAAAAAAAGAAGGTAATTTTAGATTATATTTGCTATAAAAAAAGAAGATAATTTTGGATATTGTTAACTTAAAAAAAGTATTTAAAATTTTGAGCTCCCTGAGATTGTAACGGATAGTGACGCCCATGCTTATACCGATTCAATCTTAACCTAACATCTGACCCTATTTTAAAAAATATACATCTAAATTGGCGAATCCTTTTGTTTTTAAAATAAATATATTTAAAATGCAAAACAAATGAAAGCACAAAAATATTTTTGATAAAACCCCAAAGATGATCTATACCAGTTTCTGTTTCTGAATAGAAATTTTTGTCAGGCTCGGCGTACAAAGTGCGTTTTATATTGTAAGTAGAATGTGGGAACGTGTTAAAAATTTCGAAATAAGTAACCAAAAATCCAGCTTTACAACCATCATCGACCCAAACGTAATTATATGCATGCCCGTATGATTCTCCTACAGAATAATATTATAAGATAAATACAAATCTTTTTTGTAATTATAGTTTAGTTTCAAGTTCTATTGTTACAATACGAGTCAAATCTAATCCGAACAAATTTGGGTCGATTTTTCAACAGTTTAATCGAGGAAATTTTTGATCGAATCGTACTCAGACCTATACTTAAAATATAATTTTGGATCGGATTCATATCTTCAAAAATAAACTCGGATTGGATTATTCAAAAATAAATTTTTATAAGACAAGTCGGACGTGAAATAATAGGTCAATGCAGGATTCTAGTTCAGAGATAAGAAATTTAAAAATAATGGGAGAAAATTAATTGTAATTATAGTTATAGAATTCAATGTATGCTTAGGTTAGTTAAAATAAATATAAGACTTTATAGAGATTATTTGAATGCTTGTTATATTACCGTCGGAAAATTATCATATTGACTAGTAAGTTCACAATAGTATTTTTAAAAGTTACTTCTAAAAATTAACTATTAAAGTTAATAGCTATATTATTGAAAAGGTAAATAATTGTTTATAATTACATTATTTTAAAAACAATTTCTTTATAGAATATTTATTTAACCAATCATTTTTAATATAATTTATTTATTATTCAAATAATTTTGCCATTTAAAAATTTTAATCAAAGTTATTTTAAATGAAAATAAACTTAAAATAGGAAATAATTACACTGAAAAATATATATCATAATATAATATTTATATTCATAAAAGATATGTCTGTTTTTTTTAGAAATAAGTTTTTCTAAACTAAACAACCGTTCGACAGGAGCGCTTGATGTAAGTGAGACATATTTAATAAGTAGTTATTTAAAATTTCGGAAATCATTATATAAAGATAATAAATGCAATTGTATTGAATATATTAGTTAGCAAAAAATTAACTAGAAAATATGTTACTTTTGCCCATAAAATGTAACTAGTTATATTTGCCAAACATAACTAGTTGCCGTTATATTGCAAGATAACTCAAAAATGTAATAAGTTACAGTATATTTTAACAAAATTTGTAAGCACATTAGAAAAATTTATTTAAGGCTTGGGTTCGAGTGGTAAGTGAAAATAGTTTTTAAAATTTCAAATATATTTTCCTAATGAATATCCTGGACAATAAACTAATATTTGCTAATTTAATTTTATATTTGTTATTTATTTTCTGCTAACTTTCGTGTATATATTTAATAGAAGAACTTACCAAATACACATTTATTTTTCGAAAATTCTTCCAACAAAGCAATGTTAGTTATATTCCCCGGAGCCTGACATTGATTTCGTCCTTTAAGACTTTGGCAGGCTAACTATAATATATTAAAATTATTATTTAATAAAAAATATCAGATATTTCACTAATGAAGATAAGGTGAAATTATCACCAAATTCTTCCATGGGCTCTAAAAATAATCACTATAAAGAAATTTATTGTTTCAAGTAGTTAAAAGCTAGGTAGTTGCTGTAGTATTAGTATGCTAAATGTTTTAATATACTTTTATCATAAGGGTTAATTAAGTTTATTTAAATATTGTGATAAAAAAATAACTTCTGCCGTTTCTTCGCGATTATCAGTCCCTACAGGACTTGATGTCTGGTTATAATCTGGCAGGAAAACAGTGAAAATAGCTTGACACCCATTTGACACCCATATATTTTGATCCCTATATCCAAACGTCTTTTGATATTGGCATTTATTAGAATCCGCCTCTATTTTACTATCAATTCTAGTATCATTATTATAATTGAGTTCCTTATAGTTAGGTTCAAAATCGTATGCCATTTGCCGTTGTAATTGAATTCCATGAATGGGCTTACCTATATTACATTCTCTATATTCCGACCAGCCACTGCCACAGAATGTCACATATTCCCTAAGCAAGACGGGCTCTTTAGTTCTAAAATGTTCATTTCCTTCGTTATTTACGCCTAGAATAGTGTGAAATTCATTTAATGTGAAATGGTTATTGACTTCATTTAAGTATTTATGAGGCCATAGTTGAGTGTAATTGGATGTATTTGGTGGCGATGTAGTTATACTACTGTTAATGGAGTTTACCAATGAATATTGTTCTGTGCTATTAAGCACACTCCATCGACCGTATACCCCCGCAATAGCCGTGAATGTTCTATGCGGAATGTATCTAGAAGTGTAAATGTTAGGCTTATGTATATCTCGATAGATTCCCTTACCTTTTATTGTCGTTCTGCTTTTGATTGTTGTACTTGAAATCTCTTGTAATTTATAAATTTCAGATGAAAAAGTTGTATATTGAATATTATTTTGGTGATGTTGCCTTTCAAGTATACTACGCGGTCTATGATTTTCATTAATTAAATTGTCTCTTCCTTGATAATGATATTTACTATTCTGTGGTATATAACGAGTATACGGAGAATCAGAGGCCAAAAATCCTAATGAGCTCATGATTTTAATTCGAATCTGAAATATACCAGCGCATCCTTTGTCCACCCAAATGTAGGAAGCGGATTTAATAGGCACAGGAAGGGCTTCAGGATTATGAACCTTTTTTATCAATGTCTCATAAATGACTTCGTCTTCAGGGTCAACACTTCTAATGTTAATACCATAGGTTTTGTTAAATTTGCAAGGAAATTTATTCTCATCTATTGATTTAAGTAGCTTAAACTTTTCCACAACTATCATTTTAGAATTGCCAACGTTTTTATTCTTTTCATGATTTCTAAATCTGAAATCTCTTCCATAATTTTTATAGTAATGTCTATAAAGATTTGTGGCAAAACCATCGGAATCATATGGTTCCAAAACTTTGAAAGTTGAATTTTCCACTTTTGGGGAAACCCCAAAATTAACACCCAATGGACATTCCCAGTATGTTTTGGTAGCCGGTGGACTAGCGCAAAACATAAAATCATCAAAGAGTCTTCTTTCCGGATATGTTCCTAAAAGCTTTCCAGCCAAAAGAGAATGTAGATAGTTGTATTGTTCTTCTTCCTGTTTAAATTTGACCTCGAATGTGGCCTTACACCCTTTGTTGACCCATATTCTGTTATTGACATATCCGTAAGAGCGTCTTTTGCGAGAACATTCAGCGAAGGATAGTTGTTTAAGCAAGCGAATAGAGGAAAGATTTCGAAAAAATTCGCATTCATTTAGAGCGCCGGCACTTTCACAAGTAGCACTCTTGTATTCGTTTGAAAAAGTTTGTGATATAGGAATCCTAGGACTTGTAAGCAATGATTGGATTGAATCAGCATTTTCTGAAAATTTATTAATAAAACCGAAAGGAGATTCATGGTTGGGTGTTTGATAGTACACATCGAAAACAGCGGAACAGTCTTTATTAACCCATACTATACTTCGGTCTTGAATTGAGCCATAAGTTTGATTGACTTTGCATTCATTCCGATTCATTTGTTTTCTTTACCATATATATGTATATACATATGTGTGTGTTGTGAATAATAAGTAATTAAATCACTGGCATAATAGACCAAAATCAAAGGAGGGCACAGGAATGCAAACATTTTTTTACTATTAAAGAGAATCTAAAAATGAAATTTTTCTTATCCAAATTAAAATATAGTGAATCAGTAAAAAATTTAAAGAATCCAATTTATTTAAATAAACACTATAAGTAAATAAACTTTCTTTAAAAATATTGTCTAAAGATATAAGTATTTTATCAATAGGAATGTTATTCAAATAAACTAAGATCTTTGCCCCCCCCCTAAGCCCATATAGCTTTCTACTGAATAAAATATTGTAAAAAGTATTATGAGATTTATTTTATTCTTTAATAAACAAAACTTTTTTACAAACCTAAAATATATAAATTTAATAGGACCTCCAACCAAACATTCTGAATATTTTCCGAAGTAACTTTTGCATTGGATTTGTTTGTGTCGTAAGGTGTTGTATATTTTTACCTTTGATTGAGTGTAAACTAATTTAAAATATAGTTATAAGAATAAATAAATTTTAGTTTTTGTTAAATATTATCAATTATTTAATACAAGAAAAAATATAAACGAGTGGTCTCTATTTGGTCTTTTTTTAAATAATATTTTCACATTTAGGAGTCGCTACCTGTATAATTATACTTCAGTTGTAATTAAACATTTGTTAAATATCGAATCATTTATAATATATAAATATTTACCAAAGTAAATGTTCAATAGTAAGCTGATAAGGATCCAGATCATTTCATTTGCATTCATTATTAGATCATTTAACAATTATTTTTAATTATACTATTTGTGTCTCGATAGCTCATAATTGTAAATTCTTTAAAAACTCCATATATCTATAATATTATAAGAATTGTTGTGGAGAATAAAGATTCCATTTCCTCACATCTTATAGTGAATAATCTTAAAAATTAATAAAGTATATTTCAATTCTGACAAATAATTTTTTAAAATTCATATTTAAAAAAACAGTAAAATAATTTTTATCTTTATTATTATATGTATTATTTATAAGAATAAAACATAAGTAATTTTTTTTTATTCAAAATACAAATGAAAAGGCCAAAATGATAGAGAAGGAAAAAAAAAAAATCATAGTTAAATATATAGTATTAAATTTTATATGATAGATTTATTTTTTCAATTAACTAAATATTTTCCTAAATATAATTTTGAATTAGTAAAATTCCCCCCCCCTCCGCCCCCCAATAATTGAATGAGTACGATATGTTATTAAAAAAATTTTAAAAAAGTACAAGTAAAAGTTAATAAATTTTATAATTGTGATTTTTGAGAAATGCACTTTTTTATAAAAAAATACTAAAATTTATATATTTAATAATGTATTCTAGCCAAAAACCTTCAAAGAAGGGATTGAAAAATAGGAAATATATTGCGAAAAAAACACCTAAAATTTTCCTCCTCCCTACAAAAATCCTGCATATACATAAGCTTTCTATATTTCGAAGTATTTTTTTACTTATATAAAGTATAAATTTGCTTCTAAAAATTGTTAATTTTAGAATATATATAATGAACCAAATTGATTCTTTGGTATTTGTATCCAGGACAAGATCACATAAATAATCCATTAATAATGTTATGTATAATTTATGTTACATGATCTAGTATTTTTTTAAGATATAATATTTTATATTAAAAATATGGTGTAAGAAACAAATAAAATATTTTACAATCCTACGTTTTTTTTAAGACGAGAAAGAGGTCAATTCAACATGTATTAAAAAAGGATAGAAATACATATACTACGAGAGTATAAAATTGAATACTGTATGGGTGTTTTAATAGTTTATCAATGAATTTTAAATGTAAATAATTACGAATCAAAAACGTAATAGCAACCATTAATTTTTTTTAATTTTAAAACCTTAATCATTCTTTAGATGGATAAATAATTTTTATTTTATATAATCGCCTAAAAACTTGCAAAAAGAACTAAAATTAGGTTAATATCATACTTTTTATTTTTAAATATTTTTTTTGTCAAATAATTAGTTTTTTTAAAAAAAATATATAATAGTATTAAATGATACTAATAATAAATATAATAATGACAAGGTATAATATTTTTAAAAAATAATATAAATCCCCTGTGTTAGATACTTATCTCCTACTTCAGCCCATATTCACTTTTGGACTTACCTTAACCTAGTCTAAAAGATTGATTTCATAAAAAAATTAGTCCCAGGATAGGAATCTGAATCTAAACTTTGGGGTATTTAAGAGAGTTTCAACTGTACATTTGACATCCTTATCCTTCCTCAAATAATTTTATTTATTTATTAATGAGAATAAATGTTATCTGAACCATAAAGTTTCTGATAAAAGTTAGAAAAACAAAAAAAAATGTATTCAACTGTTTTATTTTGTAACCTTTTCCCCTATATAATTTCCATTTCTAAAATCATTTTAGTCAGGTGCATAACCAGCCCCCCCCCCTCCCCTTTAGTAAAAATTTCTGAAAAAATATAAAAGGTTTTAATAAATTATGAATTTAGTATTCTAGTTCAAATAGGTTATATTTTATTTTAAATATTAGCAAAAAGTTAAAATTAATTTAAATATTTATTCCTTGTTAATGGGTTAGATGTATGCTTGGAAACAGAAGGACGAAGAAGGACGCAGGTTCAATCCTGGTAAAGAGCATAAAAACTTTCAAGTTTTTCTTCGATGACTGATGTGTAAAGACATATGGTAAGATGTATTTCGTAGCTTAGAGATGACGCCCTGGTCACCGACAGACCTGGACAGCCGGGTGCTAAGGATACCTGTCCAATAAACAAAATGAAGGAAACAAATAGAAATATAAATATGAAAGCTAGGACGTTCCCTCTAAGCGACGCGTAGGGTGTAGACCTCCATCCTGTGAAAAGTAAAGTAAAGGTCAAAGCAAAGAAGACAAGATTAGCAAGTTTGAATATTGGGACGCTTAAAGGTAAGACGAGAGAATTGGTATCAATGTCAAGAGAAAAGCTGATATAGCGTGCATACAAGAGACGAAATGGAAAGGTCAGAAGACTTTAATATTGGAGATGGGTATAAATTGTACAATAATGGAATTGTTAGCAATAGGAACGGTGTTGGTATCATCCTCAGTCAAGATCTAACCTCCTCAGTAGTAGAAGTCAACAGCATCTCTGATAGACTAATGAAGATAAAACTCTGCATTGGTCAATCAATACTACACATCCTTTCAATATATGCTCCTCAAACGGGTTGTAAGGAAGAATAGAAAGATGACTTTAGAGCTATCCTTGATGAAGCTGTAATGGAAATCCCTAAGGTGACCTAGTCATAATTGGTGGTGACTTAAATGCGCATGTGGTAGAAGCAAGAGATAGCTACAAAAGGCATCATGGTGGTTTTGGATATGGAGAAAGAAATGATGAAGGAGAGCACGTACTGAAATTGCGCAAGCCTTCGACCTTGCCTTAACCAACACCTACTATAGGAAAAAAGATAGTCATTTAATAACATACGAAAGTGGTACAAGGAAAACACAGATAGATAACATGCTAATCTCTCACAGAAGATTAAAAGATGTAATAGACTGCAAAGTCATCCCAGGAGAAGATATCGCCGCACAACACAAGCTACTAGTCATGGATTTACCCATCTCAAATAAATCCACTCAAAACAAGATAAAACTGGAACCATGTATCAAATGGGGCAAAAAACAATGACAGATGCCTTTGCAATCAATGCAAATATTGAAACTATAGATTCCTCACAAGTCAGTGAAAAAATGTGGACAGACCTTTCATCCAGATTAATAGACACTGCCAAATCGACACTAGGCTTGGCAAGGGGAGGCAACAAATCATACAAAGAACTATGGTGGTGGAATGAAGAGGTACAAACCACTATAAAGGAGAAAAAAGCCCTATATAAAATATGGTACAAATCCAAAAAACCCAGATGACAAGACTAATTACACAAAATCCAAGAGAATAGCTACAAAGGCTGTGGCTAGGGCCAAATCTATGGCATACGATGACATGTACGAAGATCTACATACTAAGGAAGGGCAAAATAAAATATACTGATTAGCCAAACAGCGAGAAAAGAACTCTAGGGATATAAACGTAGCTCTAAAAGTAATCAAAAATAAAGATGGGAAATTAATAATAAAGGAAAAATAAATAATGAATAGATGGAAAGAATATATTCAGGAGCTTCTCAGCTTTAATCCCCACATACTACATCTAGACGAACACTCTCCATGTCAAAACCTTGTACAACCTTTAACAGAACAAGAAATAATCACATGCCTCAAGCATATAAAAAACAACAAAGCTAGGGGTCCAGACGATATTCCAATAGAAAGCCTTAAAGCACTAGGAGATGATGGAATACATCTCCTCGCAAATCTGTACAATAAAATACTTGGAAATGAAGAGGTTCCCCAAAAATGGAGGCAAAGCTATCTAGTTCCTATCTTCAAAAATAAAGGGGATCCACACAATTGTCAAAATTTCAGGGGCATAAAACTAATGTCACACTGTCTAAAACTATACGAAAAAATAATAGAAAAAATTAAGAGATATAATCGAATAGGAGAGACTCAGTATGGCTTTATGCCTGGAAGATCAACAACCGATGCTAATACGCAATTAGGCAAATGAGTGAAAAATACAGGGAAAAGAACAAAAAGCTACACATGGTCTTTCTCGATCTAGAAAAGGCCTTCGATAGAATCCCAAGAAAAACTAACTGGTGGGCGCTACGCCACAAAAAGGTTCCCGAAAAATATATAAGAATAATACAGGATATGTATATGGGCCATACAACAATGGTCCATAGCACAACAGGTACTTCAGCGGGCTTCACAATAGCCGAAGGAATTTATCAAGGGTCGGCTCTCAGCCCACTTCTCTTCATTACAGTAATAGATGTATTAGGACAGTCTATACCTCAAAGAGTCCCGTGGAATATGATATTTGCAGATGATATTGTGATACTTGCCGAATCTAAGGATGAAATGAAAGAAAGGAGTGTATGGTAGAGTATTGATATAAATGAATGGCAGATATCGGCAATTGAAAGCTGCAAATATTTGGGCTCCACCATACAAACAAACGGCACAATAGAAAAAGAGATAAAGAGTAAGATTAATCAAGGGTGGTTAAAGTCGAGATCTTTATCTGGAGTGCTATTTGACAAAAGAATCCCACACATATTAAAGGGAAAGATTTACAGTTCCATAGTACAACCAACTATTCTATATAGTTCGGAAACATGGCCAACCAAAGAATCAGACGAGAGAAGTCTACAAACTATGGAGATGAGAATGCTGAGGATGATTGCTGGGGTAACAAGAAAGGATAAAGTGCGCAGTAAAAGTATACTAAATAGTTTAAAGGTAGTGCCCATTAAGACTAAGTTAAAACAGACTTAGGTGGTATGGGCACACAATGAGAAGGCCTATGAACTACATAGGAAATAAGGTTGAGAGTTTGGAAGTGATGGGCAAACGTAAAAGAGGAAGGCCAAAACTTCAATGGGGCCATAAAGTTAGAGCCAATATAAAGAAGTATGAATTAGATAAAAGAGATAGTATGAATAATATAAAGTGGAGAGAGATTTTGAAGGAGCTTACCACCAGAAAAGGTGAAAGCTAAAGAGAAAAAAAAAATTCCTTGTATAATATTTTATCTCGCAAAAATTTATAGTTTATTTAAATATATTCCTTGTATATTTGCTCTATCTCATGAAAAAGTCTATTTTATTTCATTTTTTAAACCTCAAACACTGCTGATATAAGAAAGTTTTTCAACCAAAAAAATTGGTATTTAAGTTATCTCTACTAATAACAATGATTAGGCAAAATTTCTAGATTGTATAAAATGTTCAGATATCCAAATTGACAGAATTTACAGAATAGAAACTTTTCTTAGACTTCTTGTGCTACAGGAAGAAAAATTTGCAAAAAGCATGCCCGACAAGATGGAGTGGAGCCTTTGACATCAAACCGTTACAGCATTTTTGGATCTAGAAAAGCCTATTTTGAGTGTTCTTGTGGAGAAATATCAGAATGGTCTCAACCAGATTTTTTTATATAAAGCTGATACATTAGATTCAATATGACTGCCGATTTTTTTTGCATTAGAATTTTATGATAAAATATTTAATTACACAACAATTTTATGCAATATTTTTCAAAAAAAGATATGGATTTGGCCTAAGTAAGAATCACGAATATTATTATATTACAACTTAGAAGATATTATGTGATTATTGAGGCGAAAGCGAAATTATATGAATTTGAGATTAGGAAGCATATAATTGCACTATGCAAACAAATCCTGCCAATATTAACATGGAATCAATTGAGGACTATACTATAAAATTACCGTTTTATTCCATTTTTGGTTACATTTTTGACTCAAATCAATGAACGCGTGATTCATCAAATGGCTCCATCCAATTTACAAATATTAACTCTTTTTATCTGAGGATAGATTAAATCTTGATGTTGAAAAATAAAAATATTTAGCTAAATTTTATTCAGAGAATATAAATGTATCGGAAAACCAATTATTTGCAGAATTAAATTTTGGCATGATAAATTAATTTTAGTAGATAATTTTTTAAGAAACGCAGTGGAGATATTGGCTAATATTTTGAAGTTTTTCTAGCATATTTAAAATTACTGTATATTTTGGCAACATTATAGTCAAGGCACAAATGAGTGAACCTTACAGAGAATAAAACCCTATCTAAAAATTACTCTTAAAATTGATTTAATGAACTAGCTTTACTTTACTTAATATACATGGAGATCAATCCCCAACACAGAACAAATTATTGAAAAATTGATTACTGTGATATATATACCGGTGTAATATCTATTTTTAATATTTTGTATTTTCTAATATTTTACTATTTGTGTTCGAAATATTCATTTTTTAAAATAGATGGGTTCTTTTATATGATGATTAATTCTAATAAATTTTTATTCCTCCAAAATAAATCATTTAAATATAAAAAATATTAAAATTCCCCTCCCCCTACCCCCCGTTGAAAATTCCTGGCTGCTAATTTTTTACCCAAAAACGAATTTATTAAATCAAAATAGTGGATCTAAATATTAGTTAAACTATTATTTTTTTTAAATAATTTTGATCTCCATTCCCGAAGTAAAATCATACATCACAAAAAAGTTAAATTAAAATATGGCATACCTTCAAATTATACTTCAACCAAGGCAAAAAAAAGTTAGAATCTTTTTCCAAATTATCTGATCCTTTTTAAACCCTTCATGTTATTTTACCCAACTATTATCAATTTATGATTTATAATTAAAAATGTTTAATTGTATTAAATAGGGCGTTGTAAACGGTTCAGTTTCATTTCGTCTTAATTTAAAATTTTAAAATGGTTCTATTTGGTTTTAGTTATTCTTGAACAAATTATTTCATTTTAGTTCTATTTGATTTAGAAATTTCCATCAATTCTTAGGTTCGTTTCGATTTGAAAATTTAAATAGGTTCTTTTAGGTTCGTTCCGGTTTATAAGTATATAATCAAATTTTAAATAATAAACCTGATTTAAATGATATTTCGTATCAAAATATCATCTTATATAAATTCAAAATTTTATTGACAGTTTTATAATCTAACCTTAATATCAAACCTAAATCTTTTTTTACATTTTGAAATAAGCTAATGGTGACATAGGCGTAGCAAGATTTTTGGTACGTGGTAAGGGGGCGTTATTAGGTAAGTTTTCTCCATAAATCTTATTCGTCTTTAGTCCCATTCTGCTGATTACCTCTTTATAAACGTTGATCTTGAGGTCAACCCTAACTTAATAAGCTTTCAACCTTGAGTTGCTCTTCTCGATAAAGTGACTTATAATTTTATTGTACTCCATTAGGCTCCAAAATAGTAATACCATTTAATTGTGCTGCTGGCTGTGGTAAAAATGATAGACAATAAAGGCTAGCACTTACTACATTTCAAATATTCCCATCATGCCAGCCTCGCCACAAATCAGTCAACAAAAAACTTATATACCATTTACCCTAAGCCAGTTAAACTCCATAATGATCGTTTAAAAAGACCAGACGGTATTGCTTTAATATTTAATAGGCTTCACCCATTATGGGGTTACACTTATATAGATTTCTCAGCGAAATCAAACAATTCACACATTGAGCTGGCTCATGCCAAAAACCTTTAAATAAAAATATACAGACCTTCAAAATAAAATTTTCATACCCATGGTGATCTACACCTTTAAATGTTAGGGGATGAGGTCTTTTAATTAATTAAAAAATAACTGCACACAAGATTATACAAATGGGTTTATATATCTACGATAGAGGATTTGTTTATAGATCCTAAGCATCCACTCTTCCCTTGAATGGTCCCACTTTTATTTAAAATTTATTATCATTTTTCAGTTTCTTTATTTATAATACTTTTTTAGTCATCTTTAATAACCCCTTTTTTAGGAATTTTTTTAGTTATTATATTTAAATTATTTTTATATACAATTTATATAATAATATTTTATATACAATATTATTATTTTATATCTGATATATTATGAACTAAATCTTTTTAAATTGAACTCATTTAAAAAGTATTTACTTATCTTTTAAAACATATAACAATTTTTTTTACAATATTTAACTTTTATTTCCATCATAAAATAATAGTGTTGTAAACGTTACTTCAAAAAAGAAAAACGCTACTCATTAAGTCAAAAAAAGGAACGCGTTACCGTTACTCGTACTCGTCTACTTGTAAAAGAAGGAACGGGAATTGCTGGCTATTCAGAAAGTAAAGCGTCACTCGTTACTTAAAAAATTAAGAAAGAAAAATTTTAATAAAAGAAAGGTTATATTCAACGTTATTTGAATAACATATTTGTTATACAATTATATATTTATACTTAATATTATATAAAAGGTCAGCTAGATTGAATAATTATAGAAAAATATATATAAGAATTGAGAAATAAAAGTTACCATATTTTTGACCATATATTCCAGATATAAAATTGACGACGAAATAAAAAAAAAGACATGGTGTTCGGTCAAGTTAAATATTAAATAATATTATTATTTAGTGTATATATGCTATTTTAAAATAAATAAAATGATTTGATACTATTAAAAAAAAAAATTGTATAGAAATTTTTTTTAAAAAAAATAAATAAATATATTTTTAGAAATTATGTGATATTTCAAAAATTACATTAAACGAATATCGTAAAGAGGAAACTTCTTTAGATGATTATTTGGATTATATTAAATATATTGAATGTAAATAATATTCCTCAAACAGAGGCAACTTTGAAAAAAATATTCATAGCACATGGAGGAATAAATATAATATTAGATATAAATAAAAAATTACTATTTCCAAGGAAAATTGATGATGTGATATGTGCAAATTTATATAATATTGCAAAACAACTTTTTAAAACGAAAGAACTGTCTTGACATTAAGAATTAATTTTATCAAATTAAGTCGCGGGCCAAAAGAATCAGTAATGCGTTATTTAAAAAATATAAAGGAACTAGTTCATAGATGTGAATTTGAAGATAATATTAACGAATTCGTGATCAATTAATCGCTGGATTAAAGATGTCGCAAATTGATAAAAAAAAACTACAGTTAAGATACCCAGATACTAAAGACGAAGAGCAACCGTTAAGCTTAAACAAGGGTATAGAAATGTTTTTAGCGTAGAAATAAATAATACTAAAATGGTAACCAAAAAAACGATTAAACATAATGATAATAATAAACGATAATCAAAATGATGATATATAATGATAATGATAATCGGCAGTATAATGATATTGATAATCGGCAGTATAATGATGATAGGCAGTTATCAAAATGATAATAAAACATACGTAAAAAGAAAACCAGTTTAAGGTTATAATAACTACCACACGAATAATAATAATACAAGAAAATCGTGCTAATTTTATAATCGTTTTCATGCTATTCGGAATTGTCCAGGATAAGGAAAAACGTGCAGCAAATGTAAAAGATTATCATTGGGGATGAATAATAAGATGTGTAATTTTTAATAATATTTATAAATAAATAGATGGCGCTAAAGAATTGAATGCAAATTGTTACTTATATTTATTATCAAAAGCATTTAATAGTAAAATTTATTAAAATATTAATTGTAATATATTCTATAACTGTCAAATATGTCTGTAAAAGTGACATTTTATCTAATATTTTGTAACCAATTCTATATAATAGAGAAATACCAACTATATGTCTATTTACTTTTTATAAAGAAATTTCTTATACTTGTTTGGAATAAATAGTTAAACGTTTTTGTATTAATGTAAATATATGTAATTTATTATATTTTATATAAACTTATAAAAATATATTTCCTATATGTTCCAGGCTTATATTGATATAATCTCTTAATCAATTTCTTATATTTTAATTAAAAGTAATATTTTTTATTAAAATCGGCCCCCCCAAAATGGGGTCTGGGGGCGAAACTCCCAGAATTTTTTTAATTTTTTCCCCTTAGGAAAATCTTGGCTACGATTATGAGCGATTCCTTCATTAAATGTAATTAGAAGTGTCCACACATCTAAGACAATTAATCGAAGTGCAATTCATAAAATGGCGTGACAGCTGACACCTATGTATGGATATGAGCGTCTACATGAGCACTGGGTGACAAGAGTAAGGAAAGGCCTATAAGGGTGGCAGATTAGAAATAGAATAAACTTATTGGGGGAGGGGATCTATTAAATTTTAGGTGAAATAGATAAAAATATATTTCTGTAAAATTATTACTTTTATTATAGACCTGTTATTCTTCTTCTTCTCAGTTTAATAACAATTTCCAGGTTTACCCAGGTTGGCTAGTTTTCCCTCTAATTTTTCTTCCATTTTTGACGGTCCAGAGCATTACTATTTGTAAGATTCATCCTGCTAATATTCGCCGATATCATTTTTATCCATGTCATCTTGGGCCTTCCCCTAGGTCTTGATCCTCCTACTCCCAACAAAGTGCATCTCTTTACCCAGTCATCTTTTGTCTTACGTTCCACATGCCCAAGCCATCATAGTCTATTTTTCGCATTAGCAATCCAAACATTTCTATGACCATTCTTTTTCACAATTTCCTGTAGCTTTTTTCTCTCTCAGAGATATCCTATACATTCATCTAATCATCCTCATCTCTGTTCTTTCCAATTTGGCTTTGTGGACCGCTTTCATTGTCCATGTCGCTGCCATACACAACTCCTCACACAGCTTACGTAAACTTTCCACTTTAACTTCAAGAGTTTATTTGTTAGAAAATACGAAATCTTGTTGAACTTCTTCCATGCGTGTCTGGCCCTTGCAACAACCGCAGAAGCTGCGCCACCATATCACCCATATATCAAAACTTTTCCAGTCCTTTATTGCAGTCATGCTTCATTTTCACGAATCGTGGGGGTACTTTGGGCTGTACCCCGCCCATGCTTTGTTGTAATTATTAGGAAATTTTGGAGCAAGGTTTTTACAATTCCCTTTCTTACATTAACTTCTTTAGGTTTTTGCACACCATCGAGGAGGCGGTGATCCTTTTCTAGATCTAGACCACAGGGAATCTTTTAAACCTCCATTAGCCGTAAAAGACGTTCCCACTTTTCCGACACGATGAGGCTGAAGGTAAGATTTTATGAGAGATTATAGACCTATTATAATACACTAATATTCTTAAAGAGAAATCTATGTATTTAGTGTTTGCAACGGTCCGGTCCCTTTTTTCTAAAATGAAATCGGACTGATAAACCATTAAGTCAAGTGAGACCGGACCGTAGGACCATCGGTCCAGTCCGGTCTCATCTAAAAAAAAATTTTTATTAAGCTACATAAGTTTTATTCTGCATTAAATTTATTAAAAATTAAAAGTGTTAAATTACCAATATTTTCAAATCATTTTTATTATATTGTACAATACAAATGCCTAATATTTCAAAAGAATATTAAAATACAAATTTATTGAATTTAAATCAATTTGATTTACATATTTAATTAGTTTTTTGATATATATATTAGAGGCCTGCATTTGGCGGGTTTTTGGACCATAGGCCCGCCCATTAATCTAAAATTGCTTACCTGCCCGCCCATTAGTCTAAAATTTTTTACCCGCCCACCCATTTATAAAAAATTTTTAACCCAAGCCCGCTATTATAAAATTTAACTATAGCCAATCTTTCAATTTTTTAAGAATCTAATAAAAAATCTCAGTTCTCTTTTATGTTAATAGATTTATACATATATATTTTTTTTTAAATTTATTTTTAATATATGCTTATTTGTTTTTTAATATATATTTTTAATTATTGAGTTTATATATCCTATTAAAAAAGCACTACAAAAATTTTTTATGAAATTACTATATTAAGCATAAAAAATGGATAATTTATTTGATCAAATAAAATATTTATGAAAATAATATAAATATAAAATAGATATTATATGTAATTAATAATGCAAAAATAATAATGAATCGATATTTTCTGGATTCAAACACGTTCTTCTTTGTTCTAAAAACCTTCCAGCAATGCTAAATCTTTGTTCAGAAGAGGCAGTAGTTGCAGGAATTGGCCATATTTTTCTTGCTAATCTTGATAGTTTTGGCAAATCTCTTACTTATCGTTTCCAGCAAATTAGTTTTAAATATACAAAAAAGTTTATTCATTTTAAGGAAAAATTTTTATGATAACAAAAAAGGACATTTTAATTTTTAATATCCAAAAAAGTTCATAGGAACAATTTTTTATTAATATTAACTTAAAATGATTTAAATTTTTTTTAACTCGCCCGCTCATTGTTTAAATTTCTTTACCCGCCTGCCCGATTGCCCGTTCTTAAAAAAATTTATGCCCATATAATGCGATAGATATTTGGTTATAAAATAAATTATATACAAATAAATATTTGAATTATCTTCTAAAAAATCAAAAATTATTCCATTCTTTATCCATGATTCAAGTGTCATTATAAATTGAACCATCTTTGGATTCATTCTATTTGGTTTTTTTGTTATTTTATCATTTTTACATGGACATTAACTAAAAAGCAATTCATAGTATAGTAAACTTTTATCTTCTTTAATCGGTCTTTTGGACCGTCTCGTGGGACAGTCTGATGAAACCGACTAGAACCGGACCGTCGGTCCGACTGGACCATTGCAAACACTATATATATTACATACAATCATAGACATTATTTTCCAAAGATGTTAAAGTAGCTCGCTACAAGTAGCGTGCTACTATAGTGCGCTATTTTGGTAGCTATAGCTAATATCGTGATTTTTTTTTCAATTACTTATTTTTTTAGCGCGCTCCTTTTTTTAAAAGTAACTAAGTATCGTGCCACTTAGCTACCTTTCAAAAATATAATGAATATACCTATAAATATGAAAATTTAAATATAATATTGTAATATATTATTTATTGAAATTTATATTTTCAATTTGTAATTTATATTTTTAATTTGTTTTATAAACCTAAATCCTTATGTTTAAATTTTATAAAATGTCATCGCAAATGGATATCCAATTAGATGTAAGTTAGTCAGATAATTATGATATTAATGAAATGGAAGGTATTCTGGAAGAAAATGTTCTTGATAATAATACAAATTTTCCATTTCCAAAATTTGAAAACATTTTTAAATTAATGTAAAATAAAAGGTGGCTACAAATTTATTTGTTCAAACTGTAAAAAAATATATGCTCAAATAAATTTACTATCTGTAACCTCAAAAAACACCTAATGTAATTGACATTTTTAAATTCTAATAGTATTTTTATTTTGTAAAAAGTTCAAGCCAACAGTTTTAAAGAGATAGAAAAACATCTTAATAATTTTGGTATAGAAGAGATTACATTCAAAAAGACCAAATCAAGCTAAATTGATTAATAATATTTCAGAAACTGCCTGATTATTGTCGATTTATAATTGATACAGTTCACCCATGATTATAACTCTATCTACTGGTACAACAATTCTTTGTCGCCAGGCACTAATGATTGAGATAGAAAAGATCCCTGTTAGAACTATAAAAATGACATCCATTGATAATTTTTTCGAAATAAAGAATAATAATATAACAGAAAATTCTCTAGATGCTTTTTTAAAATCTAAAAATAATAATTTTTTTTATATTTAAAATATGTATATGTCGTAATTTTTAAAGGGATCATGACTATCCGGCGGGATCTTCACGGGATTTAAAGGGATAACTAAAAAATTGGGGTTGATAATTAAGGAATGATAATACGGGATTATCACGTTTTAATCGTGATAAAGAGGAATCTTATTTTAAAAGCGTTTTCCACGAGTTTCGTTGCGTTTTTAATTTTCAATTTTGTTTTTTTGGCCTTATGATATAAGATATGTCTAGATAGCTAATCAAAAGATTTATTCATCTGGAGGTCAGCCTCAGTGATAATACCGTATAGTTCTTTATCCTTTAAAAAAATGAAATTTTAAAGGGATCCCTTTAAATCCCGGATAGTCACGATCCCTTTAAAAATTACGACATATATAAAATTAAATACTGCCTTGCACTCAAGTGCTAGTGTTGAGAGATTATTTAGTAAGGCAAAACTTATACTATCTGATCGTCGCTCTAAACTTGGGGATGATAGTATAGAAATGATTTTATTATTAGCAACAAAATAAATAAAAAATGAATATTACCATAAAGCTATTTTTTTACATATATTATAGTCTTTTAAAAATTTTTATAATCAAAATATTTAAATATTTATACATGATGATCTTATGTATTATATACTATACTTTCATTATAAGCAAAAAATATAAAAATTTAAAAGTAGGTTTTAACAACGTTGTTTCCAAATAAAACTTTCTGCTATCCTTTTAAATGTAATTAGAAAGGGTTAGACATACTCAGCAAACTCATATTCATGTCAAACAATATATTATAATAATTCATTCATTGTGTTGTTATTAATAATTCATCTAAAAAATAACTCTTTTACAAATACAATATTTTGATAATAGTAGTAGAGCATTAATAGTGTAAGTTATTCTTTAATTATAAATATACCATTATAATTAAAAAGGTGTATCAATAATGTGGAAATATCACCGCCAAAGGTGGAGAAAATATTTCAGGGGGTAGGTCTATAGGTTTTTGAGGAGGGTTTGCATCCATGAAAATCATGTCATCTAGATAGTGATGGGTAATTTTAATTATAAATCGTCAATTTAGTACTATATGTGCATTATTTGCTTTAAATTTGAAAAACTTTGTACAATTTTAGCTTAATAAATACAATATGAGAAATAAAATCGTTCTTATCATTCAATTAATTCAAAACTGAATTAATGCCAAATAATTTAAACATGAATCTGGAGTCATTAAATTAAGCTCGTAACTGTTAAACTAAATAGATCATTGAATAAATATGAAATGGATTCGAAATAATATTATAAAGTGATTTATTTAATATAGTAAAATATATTTATATGTTTTTCTATTTTGTCTATTATAATAAATTGTAGCTTAAAAGCAAATTAACAAAATCAATTTATATTTATATTAATACATTACAGTTCTCCCCACTATAAATTGAATTCATCATAATTCTAGAGTTGTATTTCCATTATGTTCTGCAATGTCCAAATCCTCAGTCATTGTTATGGGTATTTCCTTAGCTTGTACATGAGCATCCCTCAGTTGGTAGGCATGCTTGTTTTTTACAATACCCTCAGACTCAACATCATACAATATCGCACTATTCCGTTGAACCACTGCCCCTTCATATCCCGCAGTTCTTTTTCTACCCAAACCTTTTGCTTCTCTTCAAATTCACGGGACTCAACGTTCCTATCTTTATAATATTTTTGTTTCCATAACGCATTTTTAGTCCTTTCTCTCGTAGATAATTTCCATTGATCTAACCTGAGCGGCCTTCCAAACATCATTTCGTCAGGGGTGCCGGTAGTTGCATTTGGAGTATTTCGGTGAGTCATTAAAACATTCACTAAATTTAACTGGTCCGGAGTCCCACCTCTCCTTCCAGCATAGAAACGCGTCTTTATCATTCGTATATAACGCTCAGCCAAACCATTCGATTTGGGGATATAAGGGGCCGATCTAAAATGTTTTATATTGTTTTTAAAAAGAAACGTTTTGAATTCAGATCCAGTAAACTGAATACCGTTATCTGAGACAATGTAACGAGGTAAACCAAATCTAGCGAAATAATTACGCAGATTATTTATTACACTCGTCGAAATATATGTTAAAATTGCAAACCCATTTGGTGAAAGCGTATACGCAAATTAACCAATACTTTCCAGATGCGGGGCCTGTCAAATCAATTTATATTCGTTCCCAAGGTCGGGTAGGAATGTTGCAATTGTATAACGGCACTTCTCTAACTCCCGGTCTTCCTTCCTGACAACTCTTGCAGCTTTTAACAAACTCTTCAACATCACGATCAAGATTAGTCCAAAAAACATAGTATCTACATAATGATTTCATCCCCACTATCCCAGGATATTCAAAACTCTTTCTTTAAATTATCGGGAATAATATTTCTATTATTATAAAATAATAATCCTTCTTCGAATGAAATATTATCTTTAATTAATATAAAAAAAATTTTAAATCTCCGAATAATTGTTTATATTATCAATATGCCCATGATTTCTAATTAATTTAATGATCTCTTTCAGATTGCTATCATTGATCGTTTTACTTGAACTTTACTTCGAGTGAACGATAAATCTTCTATTAAATTTATTTTTACCTCTCTAATTTCATCTTCGAATTTTTTTAACTTCATTAATTTTTTCTCTCTCTACCCCCAAACGGGACAGAGCGTCGGCGCATCTGTTTTATTACCCGAATTATCTCATAGTCGTAATTTAGAAGCTTCGTCGCCCACCGTATTAAACGGTTATTTGTTATTTTATTTAGGTCTCTTTTATCACCTAAGATATATTTTAAAGGTCTATGATCTGTAATCAAAATAAAAGGTGATGCTAACATGATCGCCGAAGCCTCCTGATCAATGGTGGCGTAATTCTTTTCAGCCGCCGAAAGTGTCTCGATGCGTAAGCAATCGGTTTCTCCTGGCCAGTAAGAAATCGGTGTGCAATAACAGCTCCTTGACCATCTTCGGAAGCGTTACAAGAAATCACGACATGAATATAGGCTTAATAAAGAATTATTGTATCTTCTTTTGATAATTTTTTTTAACTCTATTAAATATTTCATTTTCTTTATCTGGCCAAAACCAACTCACATTTTTACTCGTTAGTCGGTGTAAAAGTGCACAAATAGAATGTAAATTTTTTATAAACGATTCGTGGTAATTTACCATTCCCAGAAATGAACGTAATTCTTTAACATTAGACGGTGTTTTACAATTTTTTATAGCATTATTCTTATCTTCTGTCGGGTATTTCCGAATTCGTCAATAACATGACCCTGACTTTTCTCCAATTTTAATTTAATCGGTCGTTGTTGTCTGTCCATCCTTATCAAATCTTCTTAATACTTCTTATAGATTAACTATATGATCCAAATTATTCTCACCTGCAATAATTACATCGTCTAAAATACTCTAACCATAGGAATTCCCTTTAATAGGTTTTGCATAAAGCGTTGAAATATTATCGGACACTAGTCAACCCAAAAAGGATTCTTTGGTATCGGTAATAACCGGCATAAGTCGAAATTACTAAAAGCTCCCTACATTCTGGACTAACTCCGAATTGTAAAAATGCATCTCTTAAATCTATCGTTGAAACTATTTTACCACCCGCAATCCTATTTGTCAAGTTGACGAAAGTTGGTAGTAAATCGTTATCTATCGCTAAATATTTGTTGATTGTTAAACGAAAGTATCTGTATATCCGAACGGCACCGGATTTCTTAAATATTAACCGTTAACGTAGCCCAAGTAATTGGATTTATTGTTGAATTCACCTTCTCTATAACGCCTTCGTCTAAAAGTCTGTCCAACTCAGCTTCAACGGTTCGACGCAACGGAAATGGAATTCTTCTAGAAGGTAGCGCAATTGACACTGTGTTTGGTTGTATCTTGATGACGGCTTCCTGTAATTTTATTTGCTAATTTTTTTTTTTAAACTTGGAGAAATTTTGAAACAATAGTATATAAACTGGAATCTTTTATATTTATATTATTAATTCGAACTTCTTCAGAAAGTTTTATATCAAATTCTCTAAGAAAGGGCATTCCAAAAATAAGGGAATTCTTAGACTACCCAAATAGGTAAAAATTTTGAAATATTCTTTACTTCGACTTCCACTAAACATTTACCTAATACTTCGATCTTGATATGATTATATCCTACTAATTTATAAGCAGATGATAATGGTGGTATGCCTATGCGACTCCAGGTAGCCTCATCTATCACACTACAAGCAGCGCCAGTATCAAATTCCATAGTAAGCTGCAGCCCATTCATCTTCGCATCGATTGTAGCTTTATTAGCAAAAGACAGGCGAGGTGTCTGTGGTAAAATCTTTTGTATAACATGCGTTCTACACTCTTTCGCTATGTGGTTTGTTTTTCCGCACTTAAAGCATATTACTTTTTTTTGGCTGAAATTAGGTTTAATTGATTTATAATTATTATGGATGAATTTATTAGCATAATTATTATTATTATTATTGAATTTATTAACGTCATTATAATTATTCCTAAAATAAGTATTTTTGGAACCTTGAATAGGCTTATTTTTAATTATTTTATTAACTTCTGTCAGGGTTTCCTTCTTCAATGAAGACAGCGATAGCTAGACGCACAGTATCTTCAAAAGTAATATTTCCTTCAGCATATTTTGACCGAAGGTCTTTGTCCAGCTCAGGTAACCCTTCTCCTAAGATGAATATATCTCTTAGAGTTCATCAACCGGTGATTTAAAATTACATAGAGCAAATGCTTTTTAATATGATTGAAAGATCGATAATATTGACGCTGTGCCGTATCTTAATGACCTTCCTAACGAATTGAACTGTCCTTTTCAGGAATTAATTTATTTTACTTTTATTTTTCTTTAAACAAATTGACACCGAAACTTTAATTAGTTTATTTATTTTTTTCTTAAACAAAAATTATATTTTTAACAAAATTATAAAAATTAAAATTACAATTTCAATAAAATTAAAAATTATTCCAAAAATTAAATAATAAAAAATTAAATTTTTTCAACAAAAAAAAATATTCTCGACTCACCATGAGTCTTCTCTTTCTTAAAACAAATAATTCCGCATATATTATAATATTAATCCGCGCTAACAAAAATATAAAATCATTTTATGACAAAAAAAATAAACAACAACAATAATATTATGACAGTTTCAATGCCTCTTTTTAAAGTATAAAAAATATTGCGATATAAAAAAATATTCGAAAAATCTGTAAATATTTTTTCTAAATTGTCAAGTAAAATTGGGTAATTTAAGTTATCTAGGTTATTAGGGAAGTAAAAATTTTTAATTTTAATTAAATTATCAGTGCCTATTAGTGTTGTCAATTAGTCGAGTTCTTTCGACTACTATTAGTCGTAGTCATGGAAATATAGTCGACTAAAACAACTAATATAGTCGACTAAAACGACTAACATAGTCGACTAAAATGACTAATTTAGTCGACTAAAACGACTAATTTAGTCGACTAAAACGACTAATATAGTCGACTAAAACAACTAATTTAGTCGACTAAAACGACTAATTTAGTCGACTAAGTTGATTTTTTTAGTTAGCAGCATATATAGGTAAAGGTAAAAATATATATCGTAAACATATTAAGTTAAAATTTCAGTGAAGATGTACCATACAAAAGTGACAATTGTCATAATCGTTATTTTTGAACTTTTTTGAATTTTTTCA
This sequence comes from Gordionus sp. m RMFG-2023, assembly GCF_954871325.1. Taxonomy (NCBI): domain Eukaryota; kingdom Metazoa; phylum Nematomorpha; class Gordioida; order Chordodea; family Parachordodidae; genus Gordionus; species Gordionus sp. m RMFG-2023. The sequence goes on from NC_088775.1 coordinate 23,342,075, forward strand.
AAGCAAATAGGTAAAAATATATATTGTAAAGATGTTAAAATAAAATTTCAGTGAAGATGTACAATAGAAAGGTGACAATTGTCATAATCGTTATTTTTGAACTTTTTTGAATTTTTTTAAAGTAAATAGGTAAAAATATATATTGTAAAGATATTAAAATAAAATTTCAGTGAAGATGTACCATAGAAAGGTGACAATTGTCATAATCGTTATTTTTGAACTTTTTTGAATTTTTTTAAAGTAAATAGGTAAAAATATATATTGTAAAGATGTTAAAATAAAATTTCAGTGAAGATGTACCATAGATAGGTGACAATTGTCATAATCGTTATTTGTGAACTTTTTTGAATTTTTTTAAAGTAAATAGGTAAAAATATATATTGTAAAGATGTTAAAATAAAATTTCAGTGAAGATGTACCATAGAAAGGTGACAATTGTCATAATCGTTATTTTTGGACTTTTTTGAATTTTTTTAAAGTAAATAGGTAAAAATATATATTGTAAAGATGTTAAAATAAAATTTCAGTGAAGATGTATCATAGAAAGGTGACAATTGTCATAATCGTTATTTTTAAACTTTTGTCATAATCGTTATTTGTGAACTTTTTTGAATTTTTTTAAAGTAAATAGGTAAGAATATATATTGTATTGATGTTAAAATAAAACTTAAATGAATATGTACCATAGAAGAATGATAATCATAATCGTTATTTAAAATATTTTCGAATTTTTAAATGTGCTAACGGATCTTTGAAAAATTTTAACAATAGGAAGGCTAACAAACTTTTAACTTTTATTTTTCATTTAAAATTCATTAGATAAACATTAAAAAATATATGCTTATAAAAAAAATTTAAATACCAGATTATCGATAACTGTTTCGGATGTTATCGTCGGAAAAATTAATGAGTTAATAAAAATACTTGTAGGATTTGATTGCAATTATCGGGTCGAAGCATTTCGTCCTATAATTGATAAAATTATAAACATCAGAACTGTTTTTTTTCGGCGAAAAGAGAACTTATTTTGGATGTGTAATATTTACTTCCTACATTTTGATGAAAAAAATAGTAAAGGTATTTCTGAAAAGGCCTTGGAAAAACTTACACAATTGGCAATATCATCATTTAAATCGAATATTTTTTAATGCTTACTAAATTATGAAATTTTTAGTAAGGGTGAAACTAAATTATTTATTTTTTATTAGATGCTTAAAAAATTTGAAGAATGGGCATATTTAAATTTATATGGGGGGCGAGCGTGGTTTAAATTTTTTTATATGGTCAGGGCAAGACGAAAAGTCTATAAAAATTATTTAAATTTTTATTTCACATTTTTTTACACATGATTAAATATCGCTTCAATAACTAAAAATTCTGCATTCTTTATGATAAAAAAAATTTAAAGGAAGACGCATTTAATTTAATTCAATTTATTAATAAATAAACGTACACATAATATAAAAATATTTTTATTAAAATACGCGGAAATATATATATTTAAAAAATGTTAATATAATATCATTATAAAAGTTCTATGTCCCAGCAATCAATAGATAAACATTGCTTCAAAGTGATGGATGAAAGGCGGTTACGTTTTTTAGTCATGCCACCGCTTTGCTAAAGATTCTTTCGCGGCAACACTCGTAGTTTGCTGAGCCAAAAAGTCTCTGGCCATTAAAGACAAAGTTGGATATATTGAGCTGTTTTTTTGCCACCAATCGAGTACATTGGTTGTCGGACTAGCTACTTCCTCTTTTAAATATGTATCTATTTCATCTGTGGCATGTTGTGGAATTTCATAATTAGCCCTAAATAATAAAGACAATATATATATAACTATGTAATCCTATTTACCTTCTAAGTTTATTATGTATATGCACAGAATAAGGCATGGCTTCCATATCGGGCTCATTGTATTCGTACGCTGACGATCCTGACATTGTACTTTTATATTTAATATATAACGTTTCGAAATTTTTAAAATAATCAGGATTATTTATAAATTTAGGCAAAAAAATTTTCTTTATTTTTGGGTCTAACAAACACGATATATAATTTGAAAGAGTATTTATGTGTTTCATATATATCTTTGATTTTTTTAAAATAACACTAGCAGCATTTTTTAATGTTTCGTTTTCATGATTTTCACTAACATCTTCTAGTGTTTTGACAATTTCATCTATAAATAAAACTGCCGAACCAATTGTAGAATTTGTATCTGAGGATATTTCTTGAGTAATATTGAAGAATGGTTTAAAAAATATTTCAATATCTTTTAAAAATTTGGCCTCTTCATTATTTATAATAATTTGATTATCAGGAAGGCTGCCTTTCTTGCCTAAATCATTTACCACATTAATATTCTTTAAATATAAAATTAAATTTAAAAATGGTGTATGTTATTACTTTGTTAATTATGGAAATCATTAAGAATTTGGAATTCCATCTTGTGACGACATCAAGTGGTATACGAGTCCCATCTGATAATTCCATATATTCCTTCATAAATTTGGGGGAATTATGCAACTTTTTAACGAATTTTTTTTTTCCAATTTTTCATTCAGATATTCATTCCTGAGCTCACTATTATATTTAATATATGAGCCAGGCATCTAATGCTATATAGAGAATAACCGTATTTATCTATATAAAATTTTGTCATAATAGACACAGAGGAGAGGAAATTTTTTGCATTATCGATAGTAATGGACATTATTTTTTCTTGTATGCCAAAAGATTGGAGAGAGGATAAAAGATTATTTGATATTTCCTCGCCCGTATGTGGATGAGGTAAATCTATTAGATCAAGTAGGAAATTGACAAATTTCCAATTTTTGTCAATATAATGTATTGTTATAGAACAATAAGATATTGAGTTTATTCCGGTCCATATGTCCGTTGTAAGGCAGATTTTACTATTGACCTGTTTAAGGTCTTTAATAATTTTATTTTTAGATTTTTTATATAAATCTTTAACATAGCAGGCAGCCGTTTTCCTGCACCATATTCTCTCATTTTTAAATATAAAAAAGAAAATATCTCTGAAATATGGAGATTCTATTTTATTAAATGAGATGTTACATTTTATAATATATCTCATAATTAATTTATTCAATTTCGTATTTTCATGAGATACTAAATTTCTTATCCCCACTAATGAATGTCTTTTTTTGTTTTTGTTTTCCATTTTTAAATGCGAATGTGATTTAGAAATGTGCCTTTTTAAATTTGCTAAAAATATATTATAATCGTATATTAAATTTTAATAATACATACTTGAGGCTGTATTTAAACTATAATGTGTATTGCAGTATATACATTTTCGGCGAGATTTTGTCGGAGTCATCTTGAATACATTAGAAATATTTAACTTACTAGATGTAGATATATCTGAAATCTGTGATAAGTCACATATAATAGCATCTTGGCTAGTCAAAGGCTCTATCTATATATTATTTATACATAAAAAATATATTTTATCATTTGTGATTTATTGTTATTATAAAAAAAAGGATATATTATATTATATATTTTTAAATTGTTAAAATTTTATACTATCGAAATATATTACATCTGAATCTGTGTCAAACCCACGAATATTGATTCCTTCATTGTTTATGATTTCATAATTATTTTCTACTGCAATGTGAAAACTATCGGCCTTTTGATTCTATAAAATATTATGTATAGTTAATGTTGTTAATGTACTTATTGAGTTAATTTTTGGGCGAATAATCGACCCAAAATGACGTAAGAATTGATGCATACTTATAATGGATCGAGATCGATAGAATTAAAGATTCAAGTAAGAATTGAATAAATAGATTAGAAAAATGAGTATGACCATGGTCCACAATTTATTTCAAATGAATTTATTAAATGGTGTAAAAACAAAAACGTAAAACATTTAAAAAATACACAGTATCATCCAAGGAAATTTTAAGTATTTTTATATCAATGAACTCAGAATTAAAATCACAATCCAAAAAATCTAAGCATTTTTGGATAGAGAATTTAATTCTTAGTTCAATGATATAAAAATAATTAAAATTACGTTTAAAATGTGACGGGTAAATTCTCTCTTTATTTCAATAGTTGCTGATATAATATGTTATCAAAAGTTTATAGCAAATAATAAATTTTTTTATATGGTAAAATTAATAAAGGTAAAAAAATATAAAAATATAATTTGCGAAAGAGGGTAAGGGATAAAAGAATAGAAACTAGGAAAGAGAAGGGAGAGAGAGAGCATAGACATAGGAGATTATTCAATGGAAGAGATGAAACTTAGGTAGTTAGAGCGAATGATGGCGGTAGCAAGTCTTTGTCGTAAGAAAAGGGACTCTTTAGGCTGATCGGTTTTTTCCCGAATCCGTTTGCCTAATTCTTTAAAAAAACTTAGAGCTTTGCTACCGAAGGTGGTAAGAGTAGAGCAGGCGATAGGTATGAATAAGAAAGAGGGGTCTATGGAACTATATTTGATAGTTTTACGAGTTTCTGCTAGAGCGAGGGCATCGACGTTGTGGTTGGATGGTGCATTTGGGTCAATGCAGGTGAAGTCCCAGACTAGTATCTGGCCCCTTGACCAAGGAATCAAGGACATTCCATCAGGACGTTTTCCGTCGGATCTAAAGATGCCGGTCGGTTCAAGTCTTGATGGAATTCCTGCGGATTTGAGAGCGCGCAATATGATGTCATTGCAATTGGTGTGCCGTGGAAAACGGCCTCGGCAAAAGCGGCAATGGAGGCAATGTCTGCCCTTGCGATCGACGCTGGTTTCGCAATGTTTGCATTGGTACGGTAGAACAATTTCGCAATTGAGCCGTAATCCAATGGCAAATCTTAGCTCGTCAGCGGTCAGCAACAAGTCGAGTTTGTTGGAGGGTATAGTTTCCAGAAACTCGTAACCCGATCCTTGGTTTAATTGGTGAAAGACTGTGAGATCGTCGTCATGAAGGCTCGATTTTAGGTAAGCGACGGAGCCTTCGTTGAGTGGAGTATCCCAGTCTCTCTGTAAACAGGAGGAGGGTCGAGGAGTGTTTGGGACAACGGAATTGTCCCAAATGGTCTGGGCTTCAGCTAATAATGGGTCAGGAAAGTGAGAAAGCTGGCTAATGTGTGAGTCAGATGAGAGGCGGGAGGCGATGAATCCACTGATGGAAAGAGTTAGAGGTGAGCGTAAGCCGATGCCCCCGAGCTTGCATGGAAGTGATGCTTGTAGTCATGAATTATGGTTGAAGCGAAGATTAAGGATCTCTTCGGCAAGAGATTTGACGGAAGTTTCAAATGATTTTAGTGAGTCGGGAAATTTAAAGATTGAGGTGGATCGAAGAGCGTAAAGAATTTTAGGAATGTAGTAAAAGTTTTTGAGGAGAAAAAAAGCTTGATGGCGAGGGAGAAATTTAGAGATGTTTATGAAATGAAGTAAGCTAGATGATGCGTTAGTGAAGAAGTGATTAATGGATTGCAAGCCACCGACAGGTGAGCCGAGATGAGTGAGGGATGATAGCTCGGTTGTAAGGAAGTTATGGGTGAATGGGATGGAACAATGAAGTGGACAGATCTCGGTTTTTTGTTCGTTAAGTGAAAGTCCAATTGCGGCGGAATGTGTATTAATGATGGCGAGGGCCTTGGCGACCTCGTGAGGGGAGCCGCAGAATATTCCGTCGTCGATATACCAAGTGTGGAGTGGAAGATTGCAGTTGGTAGAAATGTTTTTGACCATTTCGTTGATTCCAATGCAGAAAAGTATCGAGCCTAGAGGATCGCCTTGATGGATCCCTTCAGATGATGAAAGTAAGTAGTTGTTGAATTGGAGATGAGATGGCTTGGAATAGCAGGAGTGGAAAAATTGGGAGAAGGTGGGAAATGAATGGTATATTTGTGGAAGAAAGTGGGAACGGCGGATGGAGTTGAAGGCGTTAGAGAAATCAATTTTGACGAGGATTTCGTCACTAGGGTTGGTTTGGAGATGGATGCGAGTAGCGTGTGTGGCTATTTCGCAACCGCCCTGGATGCCAATACCGAGTTGATGGGGTGCTAAAATTAAGGCTGCGTTGTCCTTAATTTTGGAAGCTATAAGTTTAGCAACGAGACGACGGAATACGGTCCCGATTGCTATCGGTCGGATGTCCTTGTTCGGCTTTTCGAGTGCGATTAATTTAGCGCCGAACAGGAGTGGCCTGATGGATTCGGGAACAGGTCCATGCGCTATTTTGTTGCAGAATGTTGTTAGATTCTGTAAAATAGGGACCTGGCTGACTATGAGGAGGGATGTAAGGTCCTAGAGGAAGATGGGGCGAAGCCCATCGTACCCGGGCGAGGAGTCGTGATGAAAGGATAGGATACTTTTGCGCACCTCGACGGGGGTAAAATTAGTGGGAAATATGTTGGGCGGAGGAGGAGGATGTATGAGGTCACCTCCAGAAGGGTGCTTAAGTTTAAGTTTGTTGTAGCTCTCCTCATTACTGGTTGCAATTGAGTCGTCAGATGCTAGTAAGCGGAGAGCAGATTTGATGTTTAGATTGTTTATTTTATTAGAAATTATCTTAGCCTTTAATTGGAGGCTGGAAAGTTTTTTAGAATTATGAGGAGAAAAAGTGGATGTGAGGGTGAGGGGGTGTATGGTTGCGTCTTTAATTTGTTGGGTTAAAGATTTGTGAATCTCAGGATTGGGAGGTTGGAGAGTCGTGAAAGAAAATGAAAAGAGTTTGAGCTAATGATCTAGAGAGGAAAAGTTATTTAATAGTGAATGAAGACAGGTAGAGAGAGCTTTGGCTACTTGTATTTTAGAGCCTTTGGGAATTCTAGAAATAATGGGAGGTTTGTCGGATTTTAGAAAGTTAATGATGTCGACGTGAGTGGTAGGTGGGAGGGAAATGAATGTGTCTGATGTGGTTGGTATGTGGGCGTTATTGGATGAGGTGGAAGTATAACTGTGAGTAGAAAAAATGGAGAGGGGATTTTGGAAGGGAGGGGAAGGACGCTTTTCAGACTCAGGACAAGCAATGCCTTTGGATTTGTGCTTGGTGAAAAGGCCGGATTTGGTGATTTTTATGTTTTTGGAACACGTGGGGCAGCGCTCCATTGTGTGACTAAAGGAGAGGCTATGAATTGAGTAAAAGAACTTATCAGTGAGAGAAATGTCAAATTATTTTGTACAATGAATGCAGATGTGATGGAGAGTAAGGAGAAATGATCTATAGAGAATAATGAGATTGTAAAAACAAGATTTTTCCATATGGAAGGAGATGGGCATAAGAATTTTAGGGAATAGTTGGTATGTGATGTTGATTATTTGTTTTGTGAAATATAATGGTTAGGGAAAATAAAGGTTAAAAGACTGAGGAATATATATTTTTAAAGAAAAGAAATTATAGTTGGGTGTATTTTTAGGTATGAGTAAATTTAAAGATGTATAAAGGGATTTGAGTTTTCAAGTGTAAAAGAAAAATGTTAAAAAAGAATTGAGTAAAATTAAAGATGTATAGGAAGATTTGAATTTTGGAGTGTTGAAGAAAAAAAAAAAATTTTTGAAAAAGTTTTAAAAAAGAGGAAAAAATTACAATAAAGAAGTGTTAAAAAGAAAATAATAATTTATTGTTCAAAAAGAAATGTATGCAAGTAAGTAGAGAATTTGTAATGTGTAATATATATATAAGGAAAATGTGAATGTTGAATTTTTGGAAAGTTAATGTTGATGTGTTAATAATTAAATTTAAAAAGTAAGTTTAAGAGAAAAAAATAAAAAATAAAATATGTAATGTATAAATGTGCAGGAAACTTCAGTTGTATTTGTTCAAAAAGAAATATATGCAAGTAAGTAGAGAATTTGTAATATGTAATATATATATAAGGAAAATGTGTAATTTAAATGTTGAATTTTTGGAAAGTTAATGTTGATGTGTTAATAATTAAGTTTAAAAAGTAAGTTTAAGAGAAAAAAATAAAAAATAAAATGTGTAATGTATAAATGTGCAGGAAACTTCTGTTGTATTTGTTCAAAAAGAAATATATGCAAGTAAGTAGAGAATTTGTAATGTGTAATATATATATATAAGAAAAATGTGTAAATTAAATGTTAAATTTTTGGAAAGTTAATGTTGATGTGTTAATAATTAAGTTTAAAAAGTAAGTTTTAAGAGAAAAAAATGAAAAATAAAATATGTAATGTATAAATGTGCAGGAAACTTCTGTTGTATAAAAGAAGAATGGCAGTGCTTCAATTCCTATTTTTAAGCAAGTCATGGAATAAAATCATGGATATAACATTTGCTAATTGATGAACTAAAAGCATTATTGGTGTTGTAAATATTGTAAATGTTGGTGTTGGTATTTATGTAGGATGTTCAATTGGGAAAAATCTCATTGTATTCATTAATAGGTTGAATATTAGAATTAATTAGATCCATAAAATTGGAATATAATTTTGTGAGTGTTCTTTGGTTTATTGAATTTTTATTGATATAGAGGAGTTAAAAAAAAAAGATCTTCTCAGATATGTGGTCTATAAGTTGAGTTATAATAGACACTTCAATTAGGGGAGGATTGGGCTGATTTTTGTTGCCAATTTGGGGAGACAGCAATAAGAAGTTTAAGAAGTTCACTCAGTATATTATAACTTCCTTATATGTATCGATTACTTAGGCAAGGCAGGCATTGAGCAATGAATAGAGATCTAGATTAGGATAGATTGTTGCAATGTGTTGTTTCTGATAAATCTGCATTGGGTTAATTACTTTGACATCTGGGTAGTTGGGTTATTATTGCAAGGGATCTCGATTATAATTAAATGTAGTGAATTATGTTGCTGATATGGGGTTGTTGGTATATTTAACAATTATAGTTAGGTTGTTATGGAGTTCAGGGGCGGACTGGCCATAAGACCCGGTGGGCATTTTGCTCACGAGGCTGCGAGAAAATGTCGATTTTTGAGGCCGGTCAGAGGAAAATATCAAAATAGAGGCCGATTAGAAAAAATTATTATTATGTTCACATTATTTTCTCTTATCATTTATTTATTTTTAATGATATCTCTATGATTTGAATATCACATTCCTTGAGAATTGTCATTTCGTTTACTATATTTTAATGCATAATATATCAATAACGTCGCTTGTCGCTACACATTATTACGACGTTCTTTTCTTTGTTTTTTTCAAATGAAGTGAAAACGCTTCTGTTTGAGTAGAGTGAAAGCTAAGTTTTGATTAATTTATTATATTATATTTTATACATTGATTAATTGGAAATAATATAGCCAACATTTCTTGTTCTAAATTCATTGAAATCAAATAAAATCCAGGTCGGTGAATCAGATAAAAGGATGGATGCTTGGGTAAAGCAGAATAATTCATCTGGCCAAAATAAGTTGAGAAGGCTGCTAAAAATAGGTGAGATAAGGTGGTGGGCACGTGAAAAAGCCCTTAGATGGATATATGGTAAAGAAAGCTTTCTCCCAATAACGATAACTTCAATTTATAATAGATAATAAATAATTTGAGACAAAAACTAGATAATTTATGTAAATTTATGATTCTAAGTATAGCTATAATATATTTGGAAATTTTCAAAATAATGGGGCCACTGTCATATCTTCAAACTAAAAAATTAGGTAATTTGTCAGCATGGAAAATGTAAGAAGATGCTAAATCTTTTGTATCATCGATTCAAAATAAAGCAATAAAATGGCTGCTAATTTAAATGAAACATTTTCATATTTATAGCTCCCGGAGAGTATCTGAGTACAAAATGCTTTGTAAAAAGGTCGAATAAGACGAGCGAAGAGAATATATAGTGAATGCCAAGATGAACGTCCTCAAGAATCGATTGACCTTTATAGGTTCGAACTATTTCGTCCTATCCGGAACTACTTTCTGCGAATTGAGAGCTTATCTTGAATGTGCAATATTTGCATCCGAAATAAATAGTATAGGTATATCTGAAAAGGCCTTGGAAAAACTGGCACAATTGGCATATATATTGAGTGTTAAATTTCATAACGAATTATGTTCATTTGCCAGTTTATTCGAAGATTTGGTAGCAGAATTAAAAGAAACGGACGATAATATCGCATGTACAAGTGAGGATTCAAATGAAGATGGAATATTACAATATGATAATAAATCAGTGTGATAATAAATGTACCAAGTGTTTAATATGCGTGTATGAAATTCTTAAAAGATACAATATGCATACAAGTGACACTAATTTATTTTTGGCTTATGAATACATTTTAACTTTATCATTTACGCAGGTTAATTGCGAGAAAGCATTTAGTAAATTAAAAATTATAAAAATAAGCTGAGAGCTAATATCGACCAAGAAAAATTAAAAGTGTTTTTAATGATGTAAGTTGAACGAGAACTATTAGCATAGATTGAACTAGAAGATATTCCTGTATATTTGCGCAAAGGTTCAAAGTTAATGAGAGATTTATTAGCGTAAAAATTATATATTTTCTTTATTCTTTTATTAGAATCTTATTAATATTATTTACAATATGATCGGTGCCTGATTTTATAAAAGTGCAGCAATTTTATTATCTCTAATATTGTATAACTGCAATAATTTTATATTTATAATTAATTCCTTTAATATATTGAGTATCCATTTTTTTTATATTTAACATGTGATGTATGATTTAATTTTATAGTGCAATATCGTCTAATATAAAATATATATTTTCGATGAATATTATTTTATATAGGTAATGAATATGATTTTAGATGTGCATTTTTTTAAAATAAAATATATAATTATCGTATAATACTTTTCTTATTTTTACTAAAAATGTAAAACGTTTGAACTTATTTTCAAAAAATAAGAAACCATTTAAGGAAACTCGGTCGAAGACCGGGCAAAAGCGGGCCGAAGGCCCGCAAAATGGGGGTATGGGGGTGTCGCCCCCATATAAATGTGGCCGCTATGAAAAAATGCCCACGAGGCCGTAGCGTCGCCAGTCCGCCCCTGATGGAGTTGAGCTCTTCAATTAGGGTGGGATTGGGCTTGATCAAGAGGTGGAATAGTCTGATCTTTCAAATTTGAGATGCCAAGATATGTTGATGATTTAACTTGATCAAGAGAATGAATTAACATAATATCTTCTAATCTAATATTTGATCTTGACTTTTAGTAGTGGTGGTCATGTACAAATGTTTGAAAATTTAGGGGAGAGAGTTATTGATTAGGGTAGTGAAAGAACTTTGAATACATATTTTTGTCCATTAGCGTCAAAAAAATTTTCTTTACTTCTGCCACTGCCATGAAGATGATAATCCAATAAATTTAATAATAGGTTGATATTTATTCAATTTTATATAATATTTCCGTCGGCTAGGGTTAGCTCTTTAAATATTCACAAAGATATGGCTCCTATGACAATGATATTCTGATGAATTCGCAGATTCCAAGCGAAAATTAAAAATAACATTATAATAAGTCTAATATTTTTTATATAATAATTTTATATACAAATTTGTTTTTATTATTAGTCAATATTTTATACATATCACAATTAGTATATTTAATTTAAAAAAATTATTCTACTTATATTTTATGTGAATTTTCTATAAGGCGAGACCTTTTTAAAGCAAATTTCAAAAATAATTATACAACTTAAATTTAAAAATATCTTTTTAAAAAAATTTACCATTTAAATTTGTTAATTACTACGTAATCCAGTGCTTACAGTATCTTTATACTTACTATCAATTTAGTTTTGAAAAAAAACTTAAAAATTCCATTTTTTAAAAAATTGTATTCAACGAAATATAATTTAATCAAAAATTTAATTTCTAAATTAACCCTTTAAAGCTCAACTTTTTAAAATAAAACTTAAAAAAAATTTTTATAAAAAATCTTCATTAATATACACTAAGGATGTAAAATTTTATTTCGACTTTTTTTTTCATAGTTTACAGGTAAAAAAAAAATCACGATACAATTTGACATCATTGAGCCAATTGCATGTATAAAAAAATATATATGTATTTATTATGAAATGTTTTTAAACAATTTCTATTCTGGTTAGAGTATCAATAAATTTCACATTTTTCACACTTAGTCCTTGAATGTACGCTAACACATAGTTTACACCTTTTTCGAGTTTTGGACGCTTCTGGCCAATGCCCCATATTAATGATATTACCTTAAATAACCTAGAACCTTTTTGTAATTTAGGAGTTTCATTTAAAGGTCTCCCTATTTTTCTTTTACTAATTTTACCTGCCATTAATAAAGCAGTAACTGTATGAATATTAGCACCTTCATGCATGAATATTATCAAGTTCTATGTGGAGTGCATTTGTGGGCGAATCTATTACTATATTATCAATAATTAAAATTATCCTCACCATCATCAATATCTGTTAACGAAATATTACCTTCAATTATAATTATTTTTAATTCAATGTTAATAAAATAACTTATTAAATTCTCAATGATTTAATTTGGGATCATAATTTTAAAAATATATTTAATTGTTTATATTTTTAATAATAATTTTAAAAATAAATAACTTAAACTATTTTTATTCTTATAATTTGTTAACGCCTAGCTGGCACCTAAAGGGAATGAGGGGAATAATTTTATTTTTTGGCATATAAAATTCATTGTTTAGTTTTTTTTTAAAATTATATTTTTTACCAAAACGGGGGTGGGGAGAGGGGGTATTTTTATTTTAATTTAAGATTAATAAAATTCATTGTTTTTTTTAAATTATATTTCTTACCAAAACGTGGGGAAGGGGGGGGGGAGAGGGGGTATTTTTATTTTAATTTAAGAAAAAATTTACCATTTACTTTCAAAAATATTAATGGTTATTTATTATATTTATAATAATAATAATATAAGGAAAGTTACAATATTTATGTTATAAAATCAAAAAAAATAATGATTAACGAAAGAAAAAAAAGAATATTATATACTATATCTATATTTCGCAAGAAACAATTTATGATATTTATATTAATATTTAAACCAGCAGTCACTTAACCAAAGGAGTATTTGACCTGGTCAAATACGGTCAAATTGATCACAATTTTTGTTTATTTTTTGGGTCAACAATATCAAGAGGGGAATCTCACTAGTAGTGAATTTAATGAAGTATGTGATATAATTCTAGAATTAGCTATTTTACAAGATAGTGATGACCAAAATATTTTAAGTGATATAATTAATTTCAAAAGCAAAAACAGCATGTTTAATATAGCGAATTAGGAAAGTAGTAATTTCCAAAAATAATCAATTCCGACCTCAAGTTAATAGATTAAACTTTGCCCACCACATTAAGAAATTAATGATTCCTAGTTCTACTTCTTATTTTGAAGGAAATAGGTTGATTTGGGTTAATATTCTTATAAAAATAGTAATCGATTGAAGATCTAAGACATCAGGAAAATTGATTAAAAAATATTAAAGAAAATAATAATATTGAATATGAATCAGAACAAGAATCTGCTACGGATAGCTAAATGTTAGTTATTTAATGACAATGAATTTAAAAATTTAATAATATAGATATTAACTTAAAAAAACATATTTGAATTTGACCATATTTTACCGGTAAAATATCGGTCAATTGACCGAAACTTATTTGACAGGTCAAATGCACAACCCTGATTTAAGCCGCTAAAAAAAATATTTTGCAAATTATAGGTGCTGAACTAGGAGGGAAAAGGGAGGTTTCGAAGAAACATTTTTAGGATTTCGAATTGGATTTTTTGTTTAAGAGATAAGGACTCGTTTTTGATCCCTGTCCTTAATGCAATTCTTCTACCCAATTGATTTAAGAACTTTAGGGAATGGGGACCGGGGTCTCCCAGAACGCTAAAAATTAGGGGAATAAATATAAAAGAATTGGGGAGGAATCTATATTTATTAAACTTATCGAGTTCTTGGAGTTCCAGGGGTGCGGTATTTCCGTTAGCCGGATAGGAGGTAACACGCGAGACATCCCAAACAAGTCTTTTGCCGCCGTGATCCGGCTTGGTTAAAGAAACAAGACGAGCGCCAAAAAGAATTAGACGAATACAAAGAGGAACTTCTCATAAAAGGATATTATTGCAAAGTTTAGTTAATCATTTCATCAAAGGGTCAATAAAACCATTATCATAGCACTGAATTAAATCAGCAAAAAAACCGGGTCTAAAACCATCTAACCCACCTGTTTTCCCTTTTTTAAAGGACTTCAAGCACTTAAGTACTTCATCACAGGTATGATTGGTTTGGGAAATTAGCTTCAATTTATAAGTAATATCATATTTTGAACAATAAATTTATTCAATACATATCATTATTAATAAATAAAAATGCATTTCAATATTTTATGGCCTAATAGCCTCTTGAAGTGGTTTGCCTCACCCTGCTATCGGAACTTGTTGAACAAAATTATCACTTTTACAAAAATTAAAATTTAAAAAAAAATCTTAAGATTTTTTATAAGGCACCTTTATAGAATATAGATTTAGGTATCTAATCATAAGAGCTGCCAATTTTGTAAAAATTGGTTCGAATAACTCCAGTCTCTCCTATATAGATAAGAGTTTAAAATAAAGGGACCAATTGTTTTGACTATAAAAGAGTCGACTTGAGTTAATCAACTAATTCGAATAACGTCTAGAGACTCTGAGTCGGGTGAACTGTCTTTTTAACAACACAATGTCTATTGTTGCTAAATAGTTGACCGAGGCCGGCAAAACGACTCATATTCAAACCGATTAATTAGTCATGAGTCGGCTGAAGCCCGACCCGTGCGCTATTTTTGAATAAAATATTTTTATCATTTCTCTAAATTGGTATCATATTAAATAACTTCTGAACCGGCTTGAACACAGGCCGAAAACACTAATTAGGTATAATAATTTAAATTAAATATATAAAAAAATAATAAAACTTACATCATCTTCATTCTTCTGTTGAGAATCCATATTAGTATTAGTATTTTCTAACTCCAAATCTCTAAATAAGGTCTTCTTTTTTTTATAAAACATTGGGTTTATTAGTTTTAAATATAAAATTAATATAAATTACTTCATCTTCTACTATCTCTTGAGAATCCATCATAGTAATGGCATATACAAAAACTTACTGGTGCCATCAAGGCGCTATAATCATTGAAATTTAAAATAATAAATATAATATAAATAATACATTTTAATGAAATAATTTAAAGAACCAAAAAATCTTGCTAGATTATTATTACAAATTTTAAATAACATTGGGAAAGAGATACGTAAGAGGGATTTATATTTTCTAAAATAATAAATTAAAGAAATGTACAAAAAAATAATGGTGCTAGGCCTTAAAAAATCGATAAACTTACTTTAAAATTTAAATGGTTATGTAATTAAAAAGTGTGCTCTCATCTCATAACCACATCTGATCTTATGTTGTGATTTAATCTTGACGTGGATGCTACCTATTTCAAACAGTTTAAAATTTAATAATTAAATTTTCTTTTCTTTTGGGCCATAGGTGAAATCATATTTTTATTCACATCGATTTATATTCATCCATGTAAATAAAATCTAAGAAGTTTTTAAATCTCATAAGCTTTTCCCACATATAACATCCACAACAATTATTTGTACTTTGGACAAATGTTAAAATTGAAGCATATATTTTTTAATGTTACCTGATAAATTTTAAATAAAAATTAAAAAATTTTTAACCGGTCCGCTCGTAATTTTTGATATTATTTAGCTAGCTAGCCCAATAAGATAAAGTGGTGTAACTAAAAGTCTGCTCGTTTCAGCTAAAAAGTTGAAAAATAGACAATTGTTACTTTTCTATGGTACATCTTCACTAAAATTTTATTTTAACATCTTTACAATATATATTTTTACCTATTTGTTTTAAAAAAATTCAAAAAAGTTCACAAATAACGATTATGACAATTATCAGGTACATCTTCACTGAAATTTTATTTTAACATCTTTATAATATATATTTTTACCTATTTACTTTAAAAAAATTCAAAAAAGTCCAAAAATAACGATTATGACAATTATCACGTTTCTATGGTACATCTTCACTGAAATTTTATTTTAACATCTTTACAATATATATTTTTACCTATTTGCTTCGAAAAAATTCAAAAAAGTTCACAAATAACGATTATGACAAAAGTTCAAAAATAACGATTATGACAATTGTCACCTTTCTATGATACATCTTCACTGAAATTTTATTTTAACATGTTTACAATATATATTTTTACCTATTTGTTTTAAAAAAATTCAAAAAAGTTCACAAATAACGATTATGACAATTGTCACTTTTCTATGGTACATCTTCACTGAAATTTTATTTTAACATCTTTACAATATATATTTTTACCTATTTGCTTTGAAAAAATTCAAAAAAGTTCAAAAATAACGATTATGATAATTGTCACTTTTCTATGGTACATCTTCACTGAAATTTTATTTCAACATCTTTACAATATATATTTTTACCTATTTGCTTTGAAAAAATTCAAAAAAGTTCACAAATAATGATTATGACAATTGTCACTTACTTTTCTATGGTAAATCTTCACTGAAATTTTATTTTAACATCTTTACAATATAAATTTTTACCTATTTACTTTAAAAAAATTCAAAAATAACGATTATGACAATTGTCACTCTTCTATGATACATCTTCACTGAAATTTTATTTTAACACTTTTACAATAAATATATTTTTACCTATTTACTTTTCAAAAATAACGATTATGACAATTAATATTTTTCTATGATGGTACATCTTCACTGAAATTTTATTTTTACATCTTTACAACATATATTTTTACCTAAAAAATTTAAAAAATGTTCAAAAATAACGATTATGTTATGTTTAATGACATAATTTAGTCGACGTTATTAGTTCTTTTAGTCGACGTTATTAGTTCTTTTAGTCGACTGAATTAGTTCTTTAAGTCAACTTAATTATTTCTTTTAGGCGACTTGTCGACTATATTAGTCGTTTTAGTCGACTAAATTAGTCGACTAATAGACTAATTTAGTTGCTAAAGTTTTTAGTCGAATTTTTCGACTAAAACTATTAGTTAGTCGTGTGTTAGTCGACTAAATTTAGTCGATTAACAACACTAGCTAAAGACCATCTTAAGGATTAATGGCATATGCAAAACTCCATTATTTACAATATATAGGAGGCTACGACAATACTAATTGGTTGTAGTGATAATAATGATAATGAGAGCACTTGAAATTTTATTTTTAGAAAAAGAAAATCACATTATCATCAGATAGAAAGGAGGATCAAAAAATGCCTATTGCATCTTTAATAGAAAGGTTCTCAGAAGTTAAAATAATAAATAAAGATACAAATATTTTAAAATTCTGGGAAGAAAATTCTTCAATATATCCAAAATTATATATCTTATCTAGAATCGTCATGGCTGTACCGATGTAACGTTTTAAAAATACTCCATTTTTTTATATACTCCTAGCTTATTTGTGGAGTATTTTCAGATTATATTGTTCGATTATAATGTATTTACATATCAGAGTATATTTAGATCAATGTAATTTTTATGATATTTTATTGAAAAAATGTTCATTTCAATCAAGAAACATTATTTTTGAAAAATATTTTTGTCAATCAAGAAACATTATTTTTAGCTACTACAATTTAAAGATTTACATCCTGAAAGTAAGGCTGCATTCATAGTGGAGACGGATCTGATTTTTACATCCGTTCCGTCAAAAGTCAATCTCATTAAAAATGATATATATGTTCATAGTGCGTCCGTTCCGATACCTTCCGTCTTAAAAACGGATCCGGCAAATTTTGAAGTCAAAACATTTTGACTTTTTGATCCGGCAAATCTTATAGAGCGTTATAACGTTACTTACAATTTTTTTTATAGTCTATGAACATTTATATCATTTTTAATGAGTTTGACTTTTGACGGAACGGATGTAAAAACGGATCCGTCTCCACTATGAATGCAGCCTAATATATTTTCATTAGTCACATTTTTATTTTTAGATTCCCAACCCATTATTTCATCATTAAAAGATACACAAGTGTTTTAAATAACTCTTAATTGCCAAACTACATTTATATTTATGTCGATGAGTATAACTACTGCAATGTAAAGATTTACATCATGAAAGTAATATATTTTCATTAATCACATTTTTATTCACTATACACAAAAATAAAATTGTAAAACCTTTCACTGCATAACCATATTTTATATCTGAAATTAAGTCATATCAAATTCGGTATCTTTATTTTAAACAGCGAAATTCTTAGGGATAATAATTTTGTGACATGTCCTAGTTTTATTGTAATTTTTATAATATGAAAACATTTTTTTTATCTAAAATGTCAATCAAGAAGATTGGAATTATAGATTGAAAAAAGATTTTATCATTATTAATTTTTTCCATGAAATTTTCTTAAAAAATATTTTTTTATGATTTGGATTTTAAAAAAATAAAAGTTTGAATTTTAAAGACTCCAAATATTATTAAGATTTGTTCATTAAGACTTTTTATTAAAGATTTAAAATATTATTAAGATCTTTTTATCAAGTTTTTTTTATTCTATATATATTGTTTTATAATTAGGTATTTTAACATTACATTATGCAATTATAACCATATTAACCAAATTGAAATATTCACAAGAAGTTAAATAATATATACTTAATTTCTTTTTCTCTTTTAGGTTATTTTGCAATTGATATGAAAACATTAATCTAAATATCGATAGTAGATTTTAAACTTAAAATCAGCAACCTCCCACCCTTAAACTAATTAAATTATCTTGTAATTCTCGGGTATAGGGTTTTGTTTTGTCCAACTTCTTTTGTTATTAGCCTATAGACGTTTAAATAACAGTTTTCGAACTGTTGTGCGTACAAGTACGTGCGGCTTGCCCACAAACGTGTGAAGGGCTACTCATTGATCGCATAATTAATTTTAATTAACATTTATATTGCATATATTATTTATATCGCATATAGCATATATTATTTATATCGCATATATTATTAATTGATTTTTTTGATCTTTATATTTACAAATTAAATAAAGGATTTTAATAAATTATTCTGAAAATTGTTTCTAACTTTGAGCAGTAACGTGATAATAGATAGTGCAAGATTTATATGTTAATCTTTGATATTTTCGAATTAAACCTTAAATAAATATATAAATTTTTAACAGTTAATATTAAATCTAAAGATTATAAGGCAAAATTACCTTAAATATCATAGGATATAGAAAAAATAATACTTATTATTCATACGTCAGTTATAAATGCCAATATCACTAAATTTATTATATTTAATATTTATATATCAGTCATAAACGTCAATATCACTAAAAAATATAATATTTAATATAAGCACGTCAGTCATAAATGTCAATATCACTAAATATTGGAGTATATTTTGATCAGAGTATTTTTAAAACATTACACCGACGACACAAGTACAATAATTTATGTATTAAAAATAACTATCTATTTTAGGTAAGGGTAGAACGTGAATTTTCATCTTTGAAATATATATATTGTCTAATTAAGGTGGAAATCTTAAGGATGATATTTTAGAAGATATTATGATTGTGCGATTGAATAAAACATTTAAAATATAAATTATTTCATTTGTAAATTATGAATGTGTATATATTTAACAGGGACTCGAACCGTTATTTATAACGGTTCAGTTTGGTTACGGTTCAGTATGTAAAAAATTATAGTGGTTACGTTTTGGTTACGGTTCTTAAGAAGAAATTTTTAAAGGTTCGGTTCTGCTAATTATAAAGGTTTATAAAGGTTCATTACGGTAATTTTTTTTTTATTGAAGCAACACTATCTTTTAATTTATTTTTATTATAAGCATTTATTAATTCTATATAAAAAAAATATATAAGATTCAAAATAACTCATTTTTAAATATTTTATTTGAACGTATAAGTAATATATTTTCTAATATAAATGGATTCCTTTTTGTTCGTTGTGACGATAACACAAATTTTAGCCCCGAAAAAGCCCTTTCTGCAGAAACTTGTGATGCGGGAACCCGGGAACCGCCAGTACTATAAGAGCAAGTTTATATAATTCTGGATATTCAACTCATTTCCATTTCTAAAATATAAAAACTGAACCGGTTTGAACCGGTTTAACCGTTATTTATAAAGGTTCTTTTTACTCCTTCAAAAAATTATTATATCGGCTCGGTTACGGTTATGGTTCAGATATTTATAACGGTTTATAATGGACGGTTCGTTACGGTTCACTCCGGATCCCTAATATTTAAGTATAATAATAAATGAATGAAAAAAAATCTTATTTTGAGTCATTATTTTTATGTTCCCTGAACTCGGACCCGAACCCGGGTCCTTTTTAAATTTTATTCCTGTACCCGAACCCTTTTTTTTGTCGAAGGGTTCACATCCCTGTATTTAAGCATTGGGACATTTTACGCTAAATTTTTTGATAAATTTTGTGGACAATTATTTCGACGGTAAGTTAAATTAATTTCAGATTTTGTGCACAGCACCAAAAACTATATTGACTAACGTTTTAGAAGATGCATTATCTGAAAAAAATTGCTTTCATAAAAATCTATTGTAAATTCCCTTTATATTTCTATTTAATGAATTAAAAGAAAACCATATATCGATCATAATAGTCATTTAAATGATATCGTGTTAAATTTTATTATATTATTTTGTGTATTCTATTGAAAATATATTTAAAAAAAATTTTTTTTCACCCAAAACGAATTCAAACCTTTTTGAAAACTTTACACTCTTATTTTCCCGGAAGAGGGGGGGGGGGTAACAGACGAATATAAATATAGCTTTTTTAAGGTCAATAATATTGTATCAAAAATTTAAGGAATTAATTTAAATTAATGTAACCGAACTCTTTGACTTTGCCTTGACTCTATAAATGATAAATAATTCATTATAGAATTTCTTATAAATAATGGGTCTTAATCACTATTTCATTTATCTTGGGGGGGGGGGTATTCATTTTCGAATTACAATATATATTATTTCGTATTTTAATATTTAAAACAAATAATAATATATTTTTAAATTATCAAAATTTTCAAATTTAAAAATAGAGTTAGGTCCAAAAATTAAAAAACAAATTAAGCTAAAATAATTAAACTAAAACAATTTTTTGCTCTAAAAATTTTCTGATTTTTTCTACGAATTATAAATTCCTAATTGTAACTTTTTATTGCTATTTGACAATCAATAATTATTTATTTGTATTTGAACGAATCTAATAATTCTATTCCATGAATTTTATTTCCATTGTTTAAAAAATAATTTTGGTTTTACACTTTAGAATGAAAAAAATACAATTGTACTTATTTCAAATTTGTCAAGGGAGGGTTTCACTGTTCCCTCCTTGGCTAAATAAGAAACAACAAATTCAAAATGGCCAAAATTTAAAAAATAACTTTATAAAGGAAATATTATTATTCGGAAAATATTCAAATATTTTTTCTTACTGTGCGACTAATATCCATGATTATTAGATAAAATTAATACAAATTAGAGTTCTGTATATACCGGCCAGCGGGCCTGGTAAGAGTTTTTAAAAATTATTATAATATTTATGAGAGGGGTGGAGGGGGGAAGTTAAGATTCCTCTGCCCAAGAGACCAATTTTTTGTGAAATTTAGCAAGCTGAAAGATGGTGTAAAAGGTAAAGTATTTGGAAAAATATATAAAACAATTTCTAATCAAATATTTAAAAAAAGGATGTAATAAAATAATAATTTTTTTAGACTCCGCCAAATTCGTCTCAATGTTTTGCAATTATTTTTTGGTATGAGACAATCTTTTAGAAAAGGTAAGTGAAGACCTGAGTCTGACATCCCTGTTTTTGTAAAAATCGTTGAAATCGAGCCGGAAACTCAGGTAAAACAGATGCATGTAGTCCTCGTTGATAACGCAAGTGGATAAATCTTGATTATCCGGTGGTTCAGATTTGTTATCGACCAGCGAAGCATGATGCGAATGGGATTGGGACAGAGAAATCCCAGGTTTGTCCACAAGCATGAAAAGAAAATCTTTCATGAGATCCTTTAAAAAAATATGGTAATTTTATTTGATATTATCATTTTGAAAAAATGCATATCCCCGAAAAATCAATCCTTCGTGGCTTTTATCAGGCCCCCTTATTATATTTTCCAGCGAGCCTGGGTTTTAAAAAAATTTAATGAGCTTGGGAATAAAAAAATTTCATTTAAATTTAGCTTATTTTAAGGATATTCCAATTAATTTCATTAGTAATATTTATCCATAACCATATTCTACTGTTGGTATTTGTTCAAAAAAATTGCTACTTTTAAAAATAATTTTTTTCTATATTTCAGCATTGCACAAAAAATGATAGCCTAAATATATTGAAATATTATTTATTTTCATTGAATACAAAATAAATTCAATTCTTGGATATTAAGACCAGCACAAAAGAATTTTAGAAAAAAGAATAATAAATTTGTAAATATAAATATTTAAAAAAAAACCTTTAACAGAAAAATTAGAGAAAAAAATTAATCCATAGTTAAAATTTCGAAGTTAAATAATCAATTTCCCAGCAAAATTGTTATAAACCTGAAAAGATATTTTGAGCAAATGAATTTTATCCCTATAAAGCTGGACTCTTTCGATAAATGTGACCAACGGAGTTGCATTATTGCTGGTTTTGTTCCGAGCTTTTTTTTCCGATTTATTTAAAAAAATATATTATATTTTTATAAGAGGTTTTTAATCTAAATTTAATTATTTAAAGGTTATGCCTAAATTTTTTTTGTTTTTGTTTTTATGCATTAAGATATAACTCTCCTAAAATTGATCACAGTTTTCAATTATTTTAAACTCTTATTTTTACAAAATAAACTAACATAACCTCATTCTATTTTTCATAAGTTTAGGTGAATAAATAAAATTATTAAAATTATTGAAAAAATAAAATTTTCTGACCTTTGTTGATTTGAGTATAACCAGAGCTTGTTTGGAAAAAACAGGATTTTTTATCGTTCTTAGACGGATACATGCTTTCGAAAGGGGTCGAGGTAAAATTTATTAAGTTGTTGGAAGAATTGTCAACGGTGTCGGTACTGTAGATAGGTGAAAATATAGCGACCTTTCATCGTTTAAAAAATAAATAAAAGGAATTAGAGACATGCTTGGGAGCCAATATGAAAAATGGAAAGGGCAAGGTTTTAGAAAATTTTAATTTATTATGTAATTACAAATATAATTATGATGGCCATTCACAAATGTTTGTTTTTCTTTCTTTAATTCCCGTTTGTTTCACTTACCAATATAAAAATTAAAAAATGATTTCAATAAGTAAATGTAGAGAATGAAAACCAGGTGTACCAACATAGTTATTAAATGTAAACATTCAATGATAAACACAAATGATTCTACTATAAATGAATTGTAACAAAATTGCCATATTTTTTTAACATCATCTGCAGGATATCGATGTTTCAATTTTTGGCAATAGGATCAAACTTCCGTATCTTTTTTGCCAGCCAAAAAATTTTGATGTTCCAGCTACTGCATACTAGGTAAATTGATTTCAAGATGAGCATCCTTATGTCCCGCAAATTTGAATATAATTATTTTTATAAATCGATAACTATCTTCAAAGATCATAAAATTGAAGATTTTTTAAAGATCAATTTTTTTTTTAAATTATTTGAAGAGCATTTTAAACTTTGATCCTTATTATTTATGGGTTCATTCTGCTCTAAAAACACTGGGTAAAAAATTATAAAACACATCATTTAATTTTTAAATATTCGAGAAAAAAAATATAATATATAACAAACTTTTTTCATGTTATTCCTATCTTGGGATATATGAAAAGCTAGACCCTTCGCCGACAATGGTAATGCTATGAGGGTGTGGATAGAAGCATGAAGCGTTAGGAATTGAAACACCAAATCGTACAGGCCTAAGAGATGAGCGTATAAGAGCTTGATTTATATATATATTTATAAAATGGATTAAGTGAATACTAAATATAATCAACCTATCTCCAGATGGCTGAAATACTCCCGTAAATCTAAATAAAGTGCTGATTACAGTATAAAACCCGATCATAATATTTTTCGCGCTTTTTACGCTTTGATTTAGAAAATTATATAATTTTAAAGATGTTTTTTTATTTAAGTTTTATGCCTCTAGCTTTTAACTGAAGCCATGAGAAATCTTATAAGAATAGCAAAGTCGCGCGAAAATTATACAATACTACAAAAATATAAAATTTGTTTATAATTTTACATCAAATTTTTTCAAAATCTACATTATAATTTTAATGTAGCAAGTAGCTTAAAATATAAAATAGAGCCATCAAAGATAGATATGAAAGAGAATTTTGAAGGTGACAACAACAAAATTTTCCTTAAAAAATAATTGATAAATTTCCTTTTCTACAAACTTAGAAAATATTTTAAACTAAATAAAAAATAATAATAATAATACAATTTAAATATAGATGCATAAAATGTAGGATAATATCGTCCAATAAATCAGATGGACAAGATGCCGTCACAGTGATGTTATATTTTGGTTTGATAAATAAATTATAAATTAACTCATTGATTCATATCCGTCTGAGACATATTTTCAAAAACCATTTCTATGTCATTATCATTTGAACCCATATAAAATTTCGTGTGTCTTCTCATTTTCTCTACTAAACATTGCATTTTTTTGTAATTTCATAATATGGGCCTTTTGTTATGTCCTTTCCTTATAACATTTACAAATAGCATTATTTATTTCTTCCTAATAACATCCTGCAGTACAAAAATGTCCTATAAGTTATAACATAATAAATCTTAAATTTAATCTAATTAATGAATTTTAAAAATAGATTAACTTTACTTTTATTTATATAATATTTTGTTATAAACATTGCCATAAATTAGTTTTCGATTTTTTTAAAATTAATGGATGAACAATTATACCCTGAGGAATTTTAAATCGGGCTAATTCTTTAGGATACCCGGTTGGAAATATCAATAGCAATAATTTTAGTTTAAAAAATTTGATTTTATTTGAATCAAGGAATTCCACAACAGAATTCAAATATTGGCCAACATACTTTCTTAAAAAAATACAGATATCGATAATTAGAATAACTTAAAAAAATTTCTATAGAAATATATGTTAGTGGCAATGTATTATATTTCAAACTTTAAATGATTTTTGGAGCGTGTTTTTTTATATCTAATCATTTGATTTTACCGGAAATGTATTCCATCATGTTTGGAATACGTACCCTATGAATTTCAGACTATTTTGTCATGAATTTTTGAACTTAATATAATTTATATTAGTTTTTTCATAGATTTTTTTAATATAAATTATAAATTATTCAAAATTATTTACAATTCATAAGATAGTTATTCTAAACAAGCTGGGATGTATTTCTAGTAAAAACAGATAAGTTGAATAACACATAGCCGCCAACATATATCGTATGCATATATTATTGGCTCTGTATTTTTTTAAAAAAAGAAATAGTAACATGATTTATCAATATATAATAAGTCCGTAATTCTTGAATTGGAATGTGAGCTATTTTTATTTGATTTAAACGAAAAAAAAATTGATTTTTTTAAATATCATTGCCGAGATATCTAAGCAGAATAAATTAGGGAATCAAACGTACGATTTTAGCGTTTCACTGTCGGTTGAGGGAACTTCAGGAAAGAAGCTACTGGTTTTTAAGGATGATAGTTAAAAAATAAATTAAATATCTGAAATTTTGTATCTTAGACAATAATATTTCTAGAAATTTGCAGATCCAATAGAATTTTTATTCGTGGATCTATGCCAACCACTTTTTTACCTCCACAATATATTTTTGGGTCATTTTATAGATTTTTAATTATTTCTATACTTTTGCCATATAATTAATATATTATGTTATTTTATAAATCATGTTATTTTTAATTTCTTAAAATTATTAAAATTTATCGGCATCTGATGATTTTTTTTTTATTATTGAAAAATAACCTTTAGAAAAATAAATAATTATATCAAATAATTCATATTAAGGTTAATACTATCACATGTAAACATCCTTTCTATACCATATAACAAATTTGGAAAAATGATATTATAAATTGCTTGAGGTCAAAAAGATCTTTCCTTGCATTAATGCAACACTTGTTATTAATTAGTTAACAAAAATTTTGGTGTAAGAACTGGAACAGAAAAACGCTCTTATATGGAGTCTAGGATTTGATATTAAATGATAAAACTCAAAGTAATTCCCTGTTATTATAAAAATGATATTATTTTTTGTATAAATTAGTATAATCAATATACACCGATTATATTTTTAGTTATCTTATTTGGTGTCTCGTATTTTATTTTCACCATATTTTGTACCTATTTGCCTCATATTATATTCAACATATTGGTATTTGTAAAGAAAAATACCTTCTTTATACTTGTTATTAAAAATGCTTTAACTTGTTTATCATATCTTATTTATAAATATCAGAGAATTATTATCACATATTATTCTTTTCGTGTTTGATTAATAACTTAAATGGAATAAATAACCTAAGAAATGACGCTTAATCTGCTCGAGGGCCAACACGTTACCAGGCATGCTCACCCCCCCCCCCATTTTTCATGACATAGTGGTTTGAATAAAAACCTGTGTTGATTAAATGCTTATAAATTTTTTAAACTTTAAAATTTGGCGCGAGTAAAAATCCTCTTGTCAATTGGTTCAAATAGGTCCCGTGACAAGATATAATCTTATCGAGGTCGTTGGAATTGCCGTTTAATTCTTTGATGAAGGTGTGCCAAGAGCATTCCATCACCTTTAGTTGTAATTTTTTTTATATTAAATTAAAGGTAAGGAAATGTTCCTAAAAACGAACAATGAGGAAAATTATTTTATCCTGTCCAAATAACTGTTTATAGATTATGTTTCTTATATTGTTTAACCCGAATTAGTATTCTTTTTGTAAGTAATTGCGGTCTGTTTTAGTTGTGGTTAACAATTTAACATGATTTTGAGAAGAAAAAAAATGTGATAAATATATACCAGTTTTTATTCAACTAGGGTAAACAATACCAATAAAGTTTTTTAAATGGAAAAAGGATATCATTAAAAAATTCTAAAAATTAGACAAAAGAGGCAAATAAAGTTTTCTTTTAATGGGGTAAAATAAGTATATAAAATGGGGTAAAAGGATATGAATAATGATTTTTTACAAAATGGGGTAAAATATTTGATTGTACTATAAAATATTTTTAGTTTATCGATTTTAGATGATGCTTAGCGAAGAAACTCGAAGTTAGCTGTGATTCATAAGGAATATTGTAGGCACAATTTAAGCATGTTTTCGCATTTCTTTAGTTCTATATCATTTTTTTTCTTTCTTTTATCTTCTTTCAATTTTTGCCATCAATCATTGGTGGTTTATATGATGTTCTTCGCAATTTATTCTTTTTTATATATAGCTTAGAATTCTGCAGGCCTCGTAGTTCAATTCCTGCCATTTATAATATGTACATCGCTGCAGTCTTTGGGCAACTAAAAATCGGGGCTGGGACCAGATCGACATTAAAGTTTTCGGCCATTGGGACTCGGGCCGAGAAAACCCGATTTGCAGGGACTCTAATATAATGAAGCCTATATATAAAAAGTCATCTCATAAATGAAAGAATTGGAGCTAACATTAACCCTTCAGTAACTCATACTAAAAAATGGCGGAAATATTCATGTTGGGTCAGACCCAAGTCCCTTAAAAAATGGCTTATATTTTAAAAACAAAAAAAATTTTGGATATATATTCAGAGATAAATTTAATAAAGCTACTGAAGATTTGAGTTCATAGAAAAAACATTTCAAGTAATATTAATTTTAACATGCCTAAAGTCCCAAAGACCCTTGGAGAGTACAGAAGGGTAAAGGGAACAGCTAGGTCTCAGCCTAAGTGATAAATCTATGTTATGACAATGTAGTGTAGACAAATAAATAGGAACAAGTATGCAAAAATTTCAGAGGTGGTTAAAAAGATTTTTTTTAAGATATTATATTACCTCGAAATTGAAATAATACTGAATCTGTTGGATGAAATGCGACATGGTAGCTACCATTATGTGGCAAGAATGAAATAGTGATCCGATTTCTATAAAAATGGATATATTATGTGTTTGTATAAAAAATTACTTTTGGAATAAATTTGTTCGAGATAGTCCATCTTATTGCTACCGTTAAATCGCCCCCTCGATTTAAATAAGAAGTTGGGGTAATTTTTCTGACGCTTCCAGCATTTAAGGAGGGTATGACACAGCCATTTAGTACGCCAAATCACCAAGAAAAGGGCTTGATAATTGTGAAGATGAGCTTTCGTTAAAACCTTTTTTTCGAGGGCAAAAAGTAATCAACTAAGTTTTATTTTTTTTTCTATGCCTACACTCTGGCCATTTAATTTATTTAATTTATTATAATTTTATACTATTTTTAACATCCTTTTGTAAAATATACCAAGTTTAGAGAGATCCAGTGCCAGACTCGGATTTTCCATATTTGGATCGGACGAATTATTATTATATTTAATATATTTATTTAAAAAAAATGAAGATATAATAAATAAATTACAAAATTTTTTTAAATATTCTTTTGTTTAAAAATTTATGTGTAAAATTAATAAACAAAGTTTTCACAAAGCATATTACTATTTTTTTGATTTATATTTATGGATCATATGATATAATACATAAAATTTGTAAGTCGAGCAAAGCTAATTCATGCAGGGGAGGAGGGGGCTTAAGTATAATTGGCACTAATGAAATGTGGAAAAATTTGCAAAAACGTGATTTTTAAAAAAATTAATAAAATATTGAATAATGTCGATGAATTATATTTATTCCACTGTTGAAGATATACTAAAAAATTTGAATATTTTTTTTATTGAATTAAAATTATATTCTGCGTATAAGAGAGCTATCCAAGGAACCCGTTAACATTTTTTTTAAATATTAATGTTTTATTTCACTTTTTAATAATTTGCATTTTATATATTGTTTTGATTTTGAATAATTTTAAAAATAATAAAGAATAAAAAATTTTAAAAAGACTAAATAATAAAGATTAAAATGACATCATCAATAGTAAAATTCTATAACAAATATTTATTTATTAAAATACAAAAAAAATTACCACTGATAAAGGACCTTCTTCTATAACGTACTTGAGACAAAACATTTCCCAGATTGGAACCTTGTTATTATCTTTTTTAGGCTTCATAAAAATGATATAAAAAATATTATCACAAAATTCAGAAAAGAGAAATGAGTTAATTTTGACTCTAGAGCTGTACCGATCCAATATTTTCCAATATTAAAAAAACCAATCTGGTTCCGATATTTATATTGATTTTTATTTACTATCTATCTTTGAACTAGGCCAATTAAAAAAAAATTATAATATTCGATTCGAATTATTACCGAATACGAATAATAAATTATTTGTTTTATGATCGGATCGGTCCCGATATTTGGTGTTTTTCAAAAATATCGGATCGGCCCGATACCTGTAAAAAACCCGATCCGATCCTTTTACTAAAAATGCAATTCTTATAAAACTTTTGAGTAATGAAACTTTGAATTATTATTTTTTAATAAAAAAATTTTTTTTTAAATATTTTAAAAAAAAATAAATTTTTTCGAGTTTCTATTTTACATTAATAATATTTTATAAATAATTTTTTTTTAAACAATGCAAATGTTATTTATTTTTTTAAATAGATTTTACAAGTTTTTTTATAAAAATAGAAAGGAACACCCAAAGTTTTATTTATTTTTAATTTTTTAAAAAAATAACACCAATTTTATTATTTATACTTTAAATAAAAATTATTTTAAATATGGTTTCTGAATTATGGAAATATTTTGATAAAGATGAAGGTAATTTTGCAAAATGCGTCATCTGCGGAATTCTAATTTCACGGGGAGGAATACTGAAAAATTCGTTCAATACAACTAACATTAGGAAACATCTGAAGCGTTGCCATCAAAAGGAATTCGAAGAGCTAACACAAAAAGAACGAGAAATATTAGAAAAAACAAATCAAATTTTTAAAAAAAGAGCCCTGAAAGTCAGCCAACAATATCAGCCATTCTTAATAAAACTAATATTTGGAAACATTCTGATCCTAAATCAATAATAATTTCTAAATTTATAGGGGAAATGATAGCGTGTGACCACCAGCCGATTTCTATCTTGGAGGATATAGGCTTTAAAAGGCTTTTACATCATTTATGTTCAAATTACAAAATTCCCAATAGAAAGTATTTTTCGCAAGGAGTTATTCCGGATATATATGAAAAACTCTCCGAAAAAATTCGTAAAGAAATTTTGGTTGACGATTCTTTTTTATCCTTTACGGTAGATATATGGACTAGAAATTCAGGTGGCGATTCTCACATCTCATTAACATGCCACTATATAAACCAAAATTTTCAACAAATTAATAGAGTTCTAAATGTTAAAACATTTAATGAGTCGCATACAGCAATAAATATTGCTCATAATTTTGTGCACATATAAAATGTACCTAATATATTAAAGGCTAGGTTAGATAAGTTCTATCTAGTCAATCAAAGCGTCATTCACTATGCTATATTATAATTTTAATATCCTCAAGTAAAACTCGTTTGGCACCAAAAAAATGATACTAAATAATAGATTTTTATTTTTTATATTAAAAATTCCCAGTTTAAAAGTCAAAACATTTAAAAAATTATATACAATATATAAGAAAAAACATTTTTAAAAAAATAATATCAAATAATTATATTTAAGGAATCGTTATTTTTAAAGGCTTTTAAACAAAGAATTTCGTTATATTAAAATATATAATAAAATGACATAAAATAATAAACACAATATTTCTATCCCTTAAAAATAAACTACCAATCTTGGTTAAGAATAT
This sequence comes from Gordionus sp. m RMFG-2023, assembly GCF_954871325.1. Taxonomy (NCBI): domain Eukaryota; kingdom Metazoa; phylum Nematomorpha; class Gordioida; order Chordodea; family Parachordodidae; genus Gordionus; species Gordionus sp. m RMFG-2023. Next base: position 23,373,054 of record NC_088775.1, read on the forward strand.
ATTTATATCAAATATTATAAACCCGATAAATCCTTAAAAATTAAAAGGTAATATATTTATATTTTACTTTAGAGGCAACAACAGTTATGCGATTCAGAATATCGGAACTTTCGTATTTAGAATTACTATTTTTAATGGCATCCTCAAGAATTTGTGCCATTTTGTGACCGAAAAATGTGTGCTTCAAATCGTGGCCTTGATCTTAAAAAATAGGAAAAAATACAAACAAAACTTTTAATATTTTCTAAAACATTTTTTTTACAATACTTGCATCTCTATCTACACCTTGCAAGCTTTCCAGCCCGGTGACCAGCTGACTAGTAAAATCCCCTCTGGCTAACATCACGTGATCCCGGATGGCAGCGATGTGACTTACTAATCGAAGACGAGACATCACATGATTTACCAAGTCGCGAGAATTATTTTCGTAGCAGTGGGACAACAAGTTTATAAAAGGACGAGATAAAGCTTCATTTATAACATCAAAAAATACAATGGCAAAAATAATGACATTTTACATAATTTATTCCTATTTTAAAATTTAAGATTTAAAATCAGAGACCTGCAGGCTCGGCCCTAAGCCCGGGTACCAGGGCTGGGAATTTTTTTAATATAAATTTATACAACATGAATTATTATATTCGTCAATTAGATATGGTTATAGTTAGTGTTGTTAAACGGCTCGTTTTGAGCCGATTTTTAAAAACGACATACTCAAAATTTTAGCCAGAAAAATAATGCCTAAACCCAGAGATTTCGATAATACATGTATAGACCTTTGTTCCTTCAATGAGCAAAATCTTCAGGCTTGCGTAATATTTTTCTGGATGAAGTATTGAGTTAGCCGTTTTTAAAAATCGGCTCATAACGAGCCATTTAACAACACTAGTTATAGTGATTATATATAGTTATGATTAATATAATGTTGGGTGAAAGTTAACACTAGCTAACATAGTATCAATTACATAATATAATTATAGTTTTCCTGCCATGGAATAAATATGCAAAGGATTAAATAAATTATTATATAATATATGTTATATTTTTTATTAATTAAAATATCATTTTTTTTATAAATACAATTAATATAGTATATTTTCAAAATATTATTTACACAAATTTTTTATAGTATCAATTTGTAATATACTAAATATCTGTTTAGAATAAAAAAAATAAAATGGCTCGTTTTGAGCCGATTTTAAAAAACGGCTAACTCAGTTTTTTATCCAGAAAAATAAAATATTATGCAAGCCTGAAAATTTTGCTCATAGAAGGAGCAAAGGTCTAGACATATAGTATCGAAATTTCGAGGCTTAGTCAATACTTTTCTGGCGAAAATATTGTGTTAGCTTTTTAAAAATCGGCTCAGAACGAGCCGTTTAACAACATTAGCTAATATGCTTGCTTATTAAATTATAATATTCGCCAAAAAATATGATAAAATACCAAATAGATGAATTTTTTGAATATACCAGGTCGAATATACTTTTAAAAAATTCCGAGCCGGACCTAAAAAAATTTTTTTTTAAAAATCCAGGCCGGGCCTCAAAAAATTTTAGAAAAAAAAATCTGGGCTGGGCTGAAAATTTTTTAATCCGGGCCGGGCCATACAAATCTGTTTAAAATTAAATAATATATAGTAATAATTCACATTATTTAAAACTACAAATTTAAAGTTTGATAATATCCTTTGTAATAAATTTCATATTTGTTACTTTGCATAGGAATGGAGGTGGGAGGGGGGGGGGGCTTTATTATTTATTTTAAATTAAAATTCTAATGAGTTATTGTAAAAAATTGTAAGTAAACAAAGAATATATTTAAAGTTTTTAGAAATCCTAAAGATTATAAAGCAATTTAAATCTTAGGTATGTATTAGTTTTTGAAAAGAGCCTATTATATTATATGAATGTTTAATTCGTTTGCTTCTTTTTTAAAAAAAATATGAACTTAAACTCAAAAGATTGAAATTTAAAATTACCCCCCAACTCCGTATCCAAGAAATTGTATCTGGTGAATGCGTTTTGGTCGTTAACCTGAGACTTAAAAATATGGTGAAAATAGGGGGAGAGATTGGAAATATGTGAAGAATGGTAGGGAATATCGGAAAAATTGTCCACTTGGAAGTAAAGTTTATTGAGTAGATTTTCTTGGGGCGTTTCATTATTCTTCTCTCGTTTAACCTTACAAACTTCTTTCAGAAAATATAGGGATTTGCCGGCAGAGAACATCTAAATATATTCAATATTATTAAATATTTTTGATTGCTAAAAATGAAACGAAATTATTGGATAATGAAAAAAAAAAATTTGAAATATGAGAATAAAAGATAATTTATTAGTAGTATTACCAAAATTATCTGTTTGAGAGTGGTATTCCCAAAAATTATCTACTTGAGATAGTCCTTTTTTAATTTCTTTCTTTCTTATTTCTCTCTCTCTTTCCAATTATATTGGGATATAGTAGTATATTAAAAAATCATAGGATAATAACTTTGTAAATTTGATCGTTGGAAATTAACTTGGGTAGCATAGTATAATTGATCACGTATTTTTGATTCCAGGCGTCTTGTTTCATCAAATCCATACTTTCGTCTATAGGAAACTAATAATCACCATTTTTTTAAATATATAGGCTTTTACCTCGTAAAAATACTTTTAATTTAATGTATACATTTAGAAATATTAATTAAGAAAGGCACGTCCGTTATAATTAGGCTGCAATTTTATATGCGATTTTGCGCCTTAATAACAAAATCAGTTGATCAAATTTATAATAGAAATGTTAGATAGTGTCATACATTTGTTTCATAAAAATCAGAGCTTGATACGGGCATTAGCTATAAAAATCAAAAATAAATATAATATATTTTAAAAAATCCGGGCCGTACCTGAAAATTTTTTTTTAAAAAGCCGCGGGCCTGAAAATTTTTTTTGTTCTCGTTCAGTGAAATATCTTGGAACCCGGTTTAGATTTTGTCATTTAGAAAAATAAGGACTTTTAAAATTTGGTAAAAATAACAGAAATATTAGTTTTTTTTAAATTTATTTTACTATATTTATCATTTATACCATAAAAATAATTTTATCATTATAATTAGAATAAAATACAAATTAAAAATTAGTATTCTATTTGTTTAAAATTTATAAGAGAATTATAATATCTTCCAAAATAATTGTTTAAATTAAAAGATTTTATGCCTAACTTTGACAGTACATTGCAAATTTATGTACTCAACATTGGTATTTGAATATAATTGCTTAAATTAAAACAAGCTTTTCTAAACGATTCTTAAGTTTGGAATACACTCCATTTGATGAAAATACCAGGGATGTGAACCCGAACCCCTTTAAAAAGTGGAGGATCCAAGGGTTCAGGGTGCTTAAAATTTTTAACTTAAAATTATTTTTTTTAAATTAATGTAAAAATATAATTTTTAAAAAATAATATAAAATTTTTATAATTTTATTAATTTTTAAAAAAATAATATAAAATTTTTCTAAGTAAAATGTTTATAATTTTTTTCGTGGAATCTCCCTAAAAAATAGTCACTTTAAAACTATAATTGATAAAGCAAGGGATGTTGTAAAATATTTAAGAACTCCCACAATTGCTAGAATATTAAAATCCATGAAAAGGTAAATGGCAATTTTAGATTGCACAACACGTTGGTCCTCTATATGTATGATGCTAGAGCGATTATTAAGTTTGAAAGATTTCTGTAATAATTTTATCATAGGAGCATGTGAAATCATTTTGTCAGAAGATGATTGGAATCAAGTAAAAGAGCTTACTAGTGTGCTGGTTCCTTTAAAAATAACAACATTAAGAGTGCAAGCAGAACAATTGTGTTTATCGGATTTTTATGGCATATGGTTAAGATGTCGATTAGAGTTAGGGAGATTAACAAGTTCTTTTTCAAATGAAGTATTAGAAAATACGAAAATAAGAGAGCAACAATATTTACAAAATAGTGTTGTATATGCTTCTATATATTTAGACCCGCGATATCAGGTTTTATTAAGTAGTGAGCAAAAACAAATGGCTATAGACCATCTTGAAGATTTATGGCATACCCAAAACTCTATTATTTACAATACATTGGTGGTTACAACAATATCTACTGGTTGTAGCGATAACAATGATAATGATAACGATATTGATGATCTGGAAATTTTACTATTAGATAGAGAAAAAAAAATTAAATTATCATCTGATAGAAAGGAGCAAAAAATATCTATTGTATTTTTAATAGAAAAGTTCTCGGAAGTTATGAGAATAAATAGAGATGCAAACATTTTAAAATTCTGGGAGGAAAATTCTTCAATATATCCAAAATTATATACCTTTTATAGAATCGTCATGGCTGTACCGGCGACACAAGTACAATAATTTATGTATAATAAAAATGACTATCTATTTTAGGTAAGTGTAGAATGTGGATTTTCATCGTTGACTAATTTACGTGGAAATCTGAAGGATGATATTTTAGAAGATTTCATGATTGTGCGAATATTTAAAATATAAATTATCTCATTTCGAATTATAAATGTGTATATATTGAAGTATAATAAAAAATGAATGAAAAAAAGTCTTATTTTGAGTCATTATTTTTATGTTTCCTCTGAACCCGGACCCGAACCCTGGACCCGGGTCCTTTTAAATTTATTACCGGACCCTTTTTTTTGTCGAAGGGTTCACATCCCTGGAAAATACTCCCTACCGAAGCTGTTGATTGTTTTGCTAGGAATTAAATGGTCAGGCTACATTCATATTTTTATTATTTCATCTGAAAACATAATTTTATTAAACGATGTTGATTTTCAGAATGGTGGGTTATAAAAACAATCATATAATAATATTTAAAAACCAATCTAATTTAGATATGACTAATATTTTTTTAAATTTTATCAGGTAACCAAACATATTAAAAATGATTAGATTGCAATTGGTGTAATATTTTGTTATAAACAATTGATTTATCCTCAGGAAAAAGGTTAATTAAACCATATTTATCATAATATAAATTAAAAACTAGTCGCTATCAGAAAATTAAATTAAGAGTATTAAGAAATATTTTAATTTGCCTAATGCACACCCAATTGGGAAATAAGAGTGGCTAAAATAAAAAATAATAAAGCCACCATTACTTTATTAGTCAAAAAAAATAAAATTTTAAATTTGGTTTAACAGTTTTATTTGAGTAAAAAATGACTTTCTGACTCACTGATATTGACTAGTTAAATTTTTTTAAACCGTTTGCCCAAAATAACAAATTTTTGATTGACAGTCGGCAATTCATTCGACAAAAATCAAATAAGCTCATGACTTATCAATATATATTTTTTCAATAATTTCCTGAACGGATCCACTAAGCATTAACCTTTTTACTTACAAAGAAATATTATACTAAGGTAAAAAAAATTATGATGTATATTTTTCAATCCAAATCTGTAAATTCTCCTAATGATATATTAGTATTTGGTTTAAATCGCGATTTAGATCAAAAAAATCGATAAATCACAAATTTTGCCATACCAAATAGATATTGTTTAAATATATATTTGTTAATACACTTATATTTGAATCAAATATTTATACGACATTCATACGTAATATTAAAGTGTCATTCTTGAGTAAAATTGTACTCGTAAGGATACAATAAAGCTGCGTTTAATTTTCTCTTCGCATCAAGTTAGAAATTTCTGCAAGAGATTGAGTTTGGGATTATATTTTCATAGAGTACAACGGACATTTTTAGCGACTGTGTAGTGTGTGCTATGTCGCCAAGAGGCTAGATTAAAGGATGGGGGGGGATAAATTATAATGCATTTTTTTATGTTTGATGGATTGCAGAAATGATTACATTTCTTATATGCTTAACGAGTTTAAGAAGAACTGACACCGCCATTTTGGCCAATATCGAAAGTTCTACCACCAACATGATATTGGCTCGGCGATTATATGTTTGATAAAATAGGCATCTATGGTTGCGAATTCTCATTTTTATGCCTAATCTTTGGTCTTTCGAACTAGAACTTTTTATTCATTCTATATATAAGTATAGGATAAAGTTAGTTTTTAAAAAAATATAATTTAATATTTGATTGTATGTTCTAGTTTTAAAATACCATTCCCTTTTGGGATTTGGATAGCCTACATGTAATTATATTTGAATTATTTCAACTTTCCAGTGATTTAATTAGTATTAGTTGGAAGCCTGTTAAAAATTGAGTTATCATTTTTCCCGTTTTTCCATACCAGTGCATTTGGTGTTTTTTTTATATTACTCGCTTTCATTGTTATATTAACTTCTTTAAATTAACTGTACATTCGATAGAAAAAAAAACTAGGTCTGTGGAATGAAATGGATATAGATTAATATTTTAATCTCGTGGGATATATTGATATCCGAATTAACTGAGTATACAATTATGATTTTTGGCAACATTTAAGTTGAGTCATAAATTTGGTGGCTAGATAATATGGAAAAACTTAAGATAATGAGTTTATCCATATTATCTCGAACTCATTACAAAATAAACCAGTCTTTATGGACCAAACATAAACATGTGTCTAAAAAATAGCTATTACTATAACTACAAAATAGAGCACAATATACTTATATGTGTATTAGGTGAAATTCTTAAGAGTCCATAAAAGGGCATCTCTCATATAATATATTTTTTAATAAACCTCTCTAAACCTATCAACCAATTTTCCCTTTGTTATCCAATTGCAAAGGCATTCGGCTAACGGCTGAGAACATTTGTCTAAGAGTGAATTAGCCGTAGCACCAGTTCCCTTAATATCGCCTTGAAAAGTAAATTCCTTCAAAACATCGAGTATTTGGCAACCTTTTTTACCTAGAAATATACTTTTTATAAATCTAAAATTTAAATTTTTTTGAGAGACTACAAATTAAAATTTTTGTGATATTTCTCCTATCTTTAAATTAATTCAATCTATATTATGCTCAAACCTTTACAATTCATAATGATGGCCATCAAAAATTGCAGCCTATGTTTCATGTCCGTACACATGACCCATAATCTTTGAACAGTTATCAATGGATCCGTTATAGTTGAATTTTGGGGTAAATCAGTAGCGATTTCCTTATTCCTCTCTTTCGTTGAATCTGTTAGAAATTTCTGCGAATCTTTATCTACCTATATTTAAATTATAATATTATTTATAAAAAAAATTATACATTATATTTAAAAAAGTGACTGTTTGTCAAGCTTTTAATTTTAAAAACAAATCCTTCTAAATTGCATAGTTCCTTCTTTTCTTTCTCCTGATCGAATTCACGAGAACTTTATCCCATGTATTTATATCATTAAATGGTATATATATAACTATTCTTACTTATAATTAAAATTAATCCAAAAAAAATATTTAAGTAAATATTTCTTAATTACGGCTTCCTTGATAACCGATATGAGTTTGTAGTAATGGATTAGTTCATCTTTAAGGCTGGAGGATAGAACCTTTTATATAGAAGAAATCAAATTTTTCATTAATACTATTACTTTTTTTTATACTTTTTGTTTATTTATATTCATCTTCTTTTTTTCTTTACTTCTCTCCATATTTTATTCCCTTCTTTCTTTCTTTTTTCATTCAGCTTAAAAAGGCTTGATTTTCCTTTAAAAACGCATAACAATTTAATCAAGTATAATGAGCCATTCCTTAACTCATTCCAAATGTTGAGCAACCACGATAAATAGAGATAAAGCATTAAGTCACCTCTATAAAAAAATATTATTTTCTCCCATTTAAATAAATTTAAATCTCATCTACCCTCTATAAAAAAAATAACCCCCAAAAAGCCTGGCATAAGGGTTTTAAATTTAAAAAAGACAAAAAATACTATTAAGTGGGATCAATTGGTGTGGAGCAAAATAAAGCTAAATATAAAGAAAACTTAACAATGTGCTCAACTAACATATTTTTTGTTTAAGTAAAACATTGTAACTTGCAAAATCAGTCCTTTTTCTAACACGTTATTTTCATTTATAAAGTTTTGTATTTTGAAGTATAACCAACCACATTCGGCAATCTTTTTGACTTGTTCGAGAGTGGCAGGGTGAAGGAGAAAAAACTTAATACATTATTATATAATATCAATAAAATATCTATAAATAAAATAGCTGATAAAAGCAGTGACGTTACTAGTCTTTTCAACTTGGGGATAGAACCCATATTTTTTTAATTTGGAAGGTTATTCAAATGTTTCTAGGGCTCAAGTGGCCTTGGACCATCCCCTTTTTTAACGATGCCATTATTTAAGAAAGTAAATATTAAAAGATTGAGTGTAATGAGGAAAAATTTAAAAGATTAAAACAAATATTTTTTTAAAAAAGGTATATACAGTATTTCCATGTTTCGTGTCTGGGTTATCAACTATTTCTATATTCCATTCCAATGGTTTGCCCCGTATTTTAATATGTTGTCCATCAATGTCAATCATAACATACATCAAGTCTTTAAGCAAGAGAGATTCCACAAAATGCAATACTAGAAATGAATCTGAACATCCCTTCTCATCTAAACAATTAAATATTTTTTATATATTCAAAAATAAATAAAACAATTTTTTTACATTTTTATATTTTTTTACAAAATAAAATATATAATTTTTTTAATAAAAACTTGTGGTATTTTGATGCAATTATTGAGCAAAAGAATGAGCATATATAATTAATAAGTATATAGGAATATTCTTATATATAAAGATTAGCATTTCCCCTGATCTATATCAAGATTAACTCTTATCTTTGTGGCATAGCCCTAAGCTAACCACTAAGGTGGTACATATGAATGGAATCAGGTTTAAGCCTGAACCGCATAGTTAGGAAAAAACTAACAAAAACTTATTGGCCTCACCCTATCTATTAGATTTTACCTAATGCAGTGGGTTTATTAATTTAACATAATGTTGTGAAGAACGCCATTCGTTAGCTTTATCTAAAGGTAACTGTGATGAAATCAATTTTTAATAAATTTAACAACTTTTTACCTTTTGTACCACAGTATATATATATTTTACAAAACAAACAATTAATCGTTGTACACAATTAATAATATATATTTTTTAAATTCATCATATATTTAATTGTCTTTGAGGCTAATTGTTTCTATTATATCTATTCTCTCCTTTGGGCTCTCGATTTGAAACGGTATAAATTGTTTTCTTATCCGTTTTGGATAACGGCTGCTTGTACTTTCGTTCTCTACCACCGTTTGCTCATTACTGTTGATTTTCATCTTATCATTTATGAGGGTGTCTTTGTTTATTGAGTCTTGTATTGGGTCCATGTCTTTGGTCACCAATTCGTTATTTGTGGTGTAGTTTGAATCGTTTCTTCTTCTCTTCCCTCCTCTCTATTTTTTAAATCGGAGTTGTCGAACCTATGTTTTAACTGATTAATATGTTTTCTCCATACCCCTAATTTAGTTTCAACTAAAAACGTCATTGGTCCTGTTCTTTTAACGATGATACCTGGTATCCAATTATCTTTTTTAAAATCTTTTGCATATATTTTTTCATTTATATTAAAAAAAACCTGGTAACTGAGGTATATATGGATGAGGATAAATTGGTTTTATTAATTGTAAAGGTCCTATGGGTTGAAATTTGAGCATAATTGAACTTGGTGATTGTTTTGTGGTTATGTGGCGTATTTCGATAATTAAACAAAAAATCTTGTATTTTATTATAATCATTATGTTTTTTTTAAAAAATTTTAAAAGTTTGTACTAATCACTCCGCTTCTCCTTTGGTTCATGGGTGGTATGGGACACTATATACATTTTTAATTGATAATTGTTTGCAAAATAAACTAAATTCTCTACTTTGAAATGGGGGTCCATTATCCGTAACAATCGTATTGGGGTAACCGAAAATAGCAAAAAGTCTTAACAACAATTTTCTTACTTCAGTAAATATATTCATCGTCATTTTTTGTATTTCAGGCCATTTACTAAAACTATCTATTATTACTAGATATATATCTCCGTTAATTGGTCCGGCAAAATCTAAATGAATTCTTCCCCATGGTTTATTTGCGGAGGGCCATTTCCCTATGATCGTTTTATTGCCAGGATTATTTGTTTGACATAATTCACAATTCTTACCGTGTAATTCGATATCTTCGTTAATATTCGGCCACCAAACGTTCTCTTGTGCCAATAATTTTGTTTTAGTATAACCCTGATGCCCCATATGTAAAAAAGACAAAATATTTACTTGTAATTTTTTTGGAATTATGGTTCTTAATCCCCATAATATACACCCTGCCTCCATCGTGAGTTCATTTCGGCGCTGGAAAAACGGTTTTAGATTTTCCTCTATTATCTTTGGCCATCCAGTTGTAAGGTAACGTGAAACTTTTGATAATACCGGGTCATTTCTTGTGTGTGCTTTTATATCTAACGCTGAAATAAATTGTGGAGCATCCGATACTATTAAATTAATATCTAACTCTTCCCAAGCAGATGGTTTACCGTCAATTGGAAACCGGAAAAGCATATCCGCATTACTATTTTTTTTTCGTCCCTCGAAGTTGCAATTCATAATCATAATTTGCTAGTAGTAATAACCATCTTACTAATCTTGATGACATATCTGTTATTCTTTTATGTGGATTAAGTAACGATATTAGGGGTTTATGGCCAGTAATGATAATGAAATGTCTGCCAATTAAATATTGTTTAAATTTAATTAATCCAAATATAATTGCTAAAGCCTCACGCTCTATCTGACTGTAATTTCGTTCGGCAGCATTTAATGTTCGAGACGCGTATCCAATCGGTTTTTCTGTTAATGATATGAGATATAACTGATCCTATTCCATGTTGAGACGCATCAGCAACTAGAATTATCGGTCGGTTTTTCCGGATTATAATGTGTTAAAATTGGTGCTTCTGATATTAATTTTTGAAATTTATTAATCACCATTGTTTCATTATTTTTCCATTTCCATGGCACATCTGTCCTTAAAAGCCTATATAATGGAGCAACAATAGTCGAAAAATTGTTTATAAATTTTTGATAATAATTTATTATACCGATAAAAGCTTGTAATTCTTTGACGTTTTTTGGTAATGGTGCGTCTAAAATTGCATTGACATTCTTATTTGTTGTCGTAATTCCCTCTTCGCTAACGGTATGACCTAAGAATTCAATCTTTTCTTTTAAAAAATCACATTTTTTTAGATTTAATTTCATACCGTTTATTTTTAACGTCTTTAATACATTTATCAAATTTTTCTTATGACTCTCAATTGATTCCCCCGTAATTATTATATCGTCCAAATATACCGCTACTCCAGGTAATCCCTTTAATAATGAATCCATTGCTTGTTGAAAAATCGCTGGCACTGAGGTTACCCCAAACGGAAGTCGTGTGAAACGATACAATCCACTAGGCGTGTTGATTACTAACAGCTTTTTTGCCTCCTCATCTAGCTCTATTTGAAAATACGCTTCGGATAAATCTAATACTGTATATTTACACCCATTATCTAGTGTGGCTAATAATGGGTAAAGGATATTTATCTATCAAAATATTTGCATTAACAGTTTGTCTGAAATCACCGCAAATTCGTAAAGATCCATCTTTCTTCAATACGGGTACAATAGAAGAAGCGATATTCGAGTATTTTAGTCTTTCTAAAACTCCCATGGATTCCAGTCGTTGTAATTCCGTTTCCAGTTTTGCCTTCCGCGCAAATGGTATCGGTCTACTTTTCATACCTTGAAACTGTGGGTTGGATTTTACCGCTAAACTGGCCTTAAAACCTCTTAGTAAACCTAATTTTTTAGTGAACAATAAGGAAAATTTATGTACAATATTATCCTCCCAAACCTCATTAACTATATTACATTGATTTATTTTTATTAATTTTAATTTGTTTATTAAATTTCTACCTATCAAGTTAATCCCATTGTTTACAATAATAAATTCATGATATATAACTTTATTCATATAATTAACGGGTAATATACACTTACCTTTATTAATCATTACATTATTATAAGATTTTAAAATAATATCCGTTTTTGTTACTGGTATTTTTAAACGGTAAACGTCTTCTATATTCAAAATGGAGACTGCCGATCCTGTGTCAATTAAAAATTTAATATAAATTTTATCTATCAATAATTTCACCTCAAATTTTTCTCGAGACTCCTCTGGAAATTCCCAATCCTCAAAACTTTCTCCCTCATTTTCAGGAACATCTATCTTTCGAATATATTCTTTCTTCCCACGATTCCTTCTGCATACTTTTTGTAAATGTCCTTTTATCCCACAATTATGGCAGATGGCATTCAAATTAGAGCACTTCGGTTTTATGTGATCTCCTAATCCACAACAATAGCAAATAATTTTTGATACTGATTTGTACTTGTCATACTGCTCCCTTGTTACTGTTTTTGAGATTTTATTTATCTCCTTCCCTGCAGATAATTTTTCATACGACATCATTTCTGTAGTCTCCATTGCGGTCGCGATTTGTATTGCACTTTCCCATGTCAAGTCCTGCGTGTTAATTAATTTCATTAATATTTTTCCATTAATTCCTGACACTAATTTGTCCCGCAATACTGTATTATACATATCTTTAAATTCACACGTCTTTGCCTTTATCTTTAATTTATTAATATACTCTACGATGGTTTCATCTTTTTCTTGTTCCATTTTAAAGAAATAATATCTTTCTAATATGAAGTTGGTCTTCTTCATATAATAATTTTTTAAAAGTTTAATTATGTCATCATATGATATTTCCTCTAATGTCTTTGGCAAACACAAATTAAATAATTTAGAATAAACCTCTAATCCAATATTCGCTAATAAAAATGATTTTTTATCTTCTATTTTTGCGATTTTAAATATGAATTCCATTTTTGATAAATAAACTTCCATATTGCACTCCTTTATATTATATTTCTCCATTTGAAACGACTGCGCCATTGTGATGAAATCAATTTTTATTATAAATTTAACAACTTTTTACCTTTTGTACCACAGTATATATATTTTACAAAACAAACAATTAATCGTCGTACACAATTAATAATATATATATTTTAAATTCATCATATATTTAATTGCCTTTGAGGCTAATTGTTTCTATTACAGTAACGAGTAACGGTAACGCGTTTCTTTTTTCGAATAACGGTAGCGCAAAACGTTACTTTACTCGTTACTTTTTATTTTTTCTTAAAAAATATCAATAAAAAGAAAAACATATTTTATTGTATTATAAAATTACTTTTATTTATTTTTTTATTCTTAATATTAATATTAATAATTTAAGCCGAGTTTAAATTCATATCAACCACTTCAAACATTTTTTTAAAATTCTCGTTGTTAAATTATCAGTCGAAATTAATATTCAATCAAAATTCAAAAAGTAAATATAATATTATTAATTAATTTATAATTTATTTTAAAAGAATATTATGTCCATAGTACTTACTTCTTCAGATGAAGAAGATTTAACCCTTCTCTGGCCCCAATTTGAATTATATTTTAAACCAATTAAGAAAATTAATGGTACCAAGTCTACACTTTGTAAATGTAAATTATGTCCCAACGCAAATATTTCAACGTCAATGACAAGTAGCTAAAACTTAAAAAAACATTTGAAGGTAAAGAATGAATTAATATTGATTCCTTTATCCAACACACACACTAGAATATTTTCAGATAATGTTTTTTTTGATCAGGAAATGAATGAAGATCTCTGTGAAGATGATCTTTCAAGCAATAAAGATATTTCCTTAAATATTTTTATAAATTCCCCGAATTGAAATTTTTGATTATTAAATATAACACCACTCTCCCATCCTCTGCGCCAATTGAACGTGTGTTTAGCACGGCGAAAGCGCTTATTTATCTGATCAAAATTTTGAAAATCAATTGTTGTTAAAAATAAATAAAAAATTGTTACATAAAGATGTTATCTTATGGTATATTATTTTTGTATACTTTTATTCATATTATAATTATACTAGTAGATAGTCCTTCAAAAATGACAAGGAATGAAAATTTTCTTCTTACTTTTATGCTAGATGTTACCTGTTATTTGAAAACAATATCCAATTTTTATTCTTTTTACTCCCTCCCCCCTTCAGGCTAGGTTCAATCCATTAAAACTAAGTGTAAATACTATGGTTTGAAATTTAAAGCATTTACTTGATAATACCAATATTATTTGTTAAATATTACTGATTACTTATACCTAATATTTAATATTAAGAAAAATTCCCAGGAAAAGTCCAAAGCTTATTAATTATGAAAAATTCTTCCAAGCCCAATGAAAGATCATAATAATTTTGGTAGTTGAGAACTGAAATAAAATATTTAAATAATCCTAATGAATTTAAAAATACAATCAAAATTCAGATTTTCATGGGCCTTGGTTTTTTGATCAGGTCAAGCCCTATTTGTTTTGGGCCAATGTCTGACCTATAATTAATAATAATAAAATTCTCAAGCGTCCAAGCTCATGATAATTTTGAAAAATTTTCCCCAAGCCCAGCCCAGTATAATTTATAAAAATATTTTCCAAGCCCAGCCCAACACATAATAATTTTATAAAAAAATTTTCTCAAACCTGGCCAACCGATAGTAATTTTCAAAATTTTTTTCCAAGCCTGGAGATAGGTAAATCTCTAAAAACCATATCTATTTTTTAGTCTATTTTAACCCAGCTCACCCCAACCAAGGCCAACCCATTAAGACTAAGAGTGAATACTATTTTTTTGAATAAAAATATATTTAAATTGGATTTTAAGTGAGGGCCATATAAATATTCTGTGTTAAATATTACACCTATGCCTAATATTAAAAAAAATTCCCGAGCCAGGTCCTCGCATTTGGTTTTCTCAAACCCGCAAAAGACCATAATAATTTTGATAGTTGAGGACTGAAATAAAATTATAAAAGGTCACAATGCTTTTAAAAATACAATCAGAATATAACAGTTGCATGGGCCTTGGTTTGTTTTCAAAAGAAATTTCCAGGCCAATTTCTAGCCCATATATAAAATTAAAAAATTTACAGGAATCTTAGACTATAATAATTATGAAATGTTTCTCAAGCTATGTACAAGTCCATATTAATGGTGAAAAATATTTCCAAAAAATAATTTATTTTGATCCAGAAAAATAGGTCTGATGTAAGGGGTTATAAGAATTAAATCTGTCTGATTTCAAAATTATCATCGAATGAAGAGTAAATATCTGATTTACCTATGATTCTACTGGTGAACTCCTGGTATTTATATGAAATTCATGAATACATATTAAAGTACCATGCTGAAAATATGTTCATCCTAATTAAATTTTAAACAAACCAAATGATTTATTACTTAGTTACAAAATATAAAAATAAATTTAAGAAATTGTTATTAAATTACAATAGAAAAAATAAAAAGATATGTCTAAGTTAACAAATAATAGGAGGTAAACTTCAATCATAGTCAAATTATATATAAGTAAAACAGAAAGGTTATACATTTAATCAAAAATGTTATAATAAGTTATGAATAACATACATTCTACAATTATGAAGTTATGAGTAAATATACAAAATTTTCCTATCTTATGAGGTGTTATTTAAAAATTTATATTTATTTTGGGTTTATTCTAAAATTTTCCATTATTTTTATAAAATATGTTAATGATATATTAAGTAATTTTATTTATGTTATTTATTTGTATTTGTAATTTATAATCTAAAAATTTATTCTTGCTAGATAAGAGTTTTATGTTACCAAGGTGTGCTTTGTCCCTTCCATATTTCTCTTATCTTTTTTAAAACCCCAATATAATAGTATAAAATCTAAAATTATACATAAATTCAAGAATTAAAATAGTATTTAAATAAATCGCTTATTACTATTGAATGGGTACTTGCCATTTAAAGTTCTACCTTATTCCTATTGAATCGGTACTTGATGCATTTAATGTTCTATTTACCCCTAAATATTCAGGAATATGTATAATATTAGGTGTGTGTTCAGTGCATTTCAATGCACAGGCAAAATTTTAAAAAATGTCAACTATTAATTAATTTATGAAAGTTGCATGGGACATGGTTTTTTGATCAGGCCTGGCTATGACTGCAAAAAAAATTTCAGACCAATCTATAACCCATATTTAAAATTCAAATATCTTAAAGCACTTCTATTTTAAATTTTATCCAATATGATTTCCATCACATTTTTAAATTTTGATATTTCTAATACATGCTCAAGGTATACATTGCAACAATTTTACCTCTTTTTCTCTTAAATTTTAATATTTATATAAAATTTATTAATAAAGTAAATTTAATACCATGCACACAAACTAAATAATTACCCTTCAACCCCATCAGCTAGTATGGTAATAATAATAAACGGCAGAATTTTAAAAATATCAGCTATTAATTAATATATATGTAATTAATATTTTAAATTTAATTATATTCAAAAGGTGCATGCGTAAAGCAAACGCCTTTAAAACTTTAATATATATATAATTAATATTTTAAATTTATTTATATTCAAGTTGGTGCATGCGTAAAGCATATTGCCTTTGAAACGGGAGGCTTGTGTTCGATTCTCGTAGAGAGCAAAAAATTAACATTACACTATATAGTCTCCTTAAATTTAAAATATATTAGGGAGATACGAAAACGATCGTGTTTTGATTATGGAGATAAAATTAACAACACTATATAGTCTCCTTAAATTTAAAATGCATTAGGGAGATACAAAAACGATCGTGTTATGATTATGGAGATTATATATATTAGATATCAAAATTTTATTATAAAAAGATCTTATCTTATATGTTCTTTTGTATAGTTTTATTTTATTATATATTGTCGGAAAAAAATAAATATTTTTTTGCATTATATATAACATTTAATTTTTTTTAAGTAACGAGTAGCCCGTTACTTTTTTAAAAAGTCGGTAACGCGCGTTCCTTTTGTAAAATGGTAACGAGTAACGCGTTCCATTTTTCGATGTAACGAGTAACGGTAACGCGTTTCTTTTTTGTAGTAACGTTTACAGCACTAATTTAACATGCTCATTTTCTTGCTCATAATCGCTTAAAATACTATAAGTTTTAATTTTAAAAAATTATTTTATATATTTTGTCACACTACGAATATTTTTGATTTTGAGTTAAGAATTATGATTACTGAACTAAATCATTTTGAAATTTATACTCTTTAAATATCAGGTATTGAAATAAATATTTTTGATGACAGATTCGTTATATCAAAATGGAGCCTAAACAATTATTTATTTATTGCTGGATTGTTATAAATTTTTAAAAAGAATATGGTGATTATTATATTTTATATAAATTATATCGTTCATACTTTTCTTCAATATAGAATTTTTTCCAAAATTTTGTTATTAAATTATTAATTTTTATAATAAATATAATAATTAGTTAATTGAATGGGTTCCTATCCTCTTAAAGGATATTTAAAATCAGAATTACCCTCATGACCAACATGTTTCATGAATTATTAATAAAATTTAAGGTAGAAAATTCCAAAAATCTTTATCACTACTAATTTATGCAGGCACCTATAAGTTTATCATGTAAAACATTTTTAAATAAATGGATAAGAGAAAAAATAGATTTTTTTTTAAAAAAATCAGCTATATGTTTAATTTATATGAATGATAGAAAGAAAGTAGTGTGGTTAAATTTGGGTTGGGTCGAATTAGCATGATTTTTGATAAAAAATATACGAATATTTCAATATTCACATAGAAATAATTATCTTTAATAATATTAGATTCTATTTTTTTTAAATAATCTGACATTGTATAATTTTTACTTTACACTAGCAACTCGAACCACGAACTCGAGTTGTGATCGGGAACCCAAATTAAAAACTAGAGAAATAGTAGTTCAATATTCACATAGAAATAATTACCGCATTAAAAAAAGAAAATATTAGATTCCCTTTTTTTATAAAATGTTCTTATCTTGAGGTAAAAATATTGTATAATTTTTACTTTACACTAGAAAATCTAAAAAATAGAGGAAGAATAATTTAATATAATAATTAACGTCGAATTCGAAATAATTATCTCATAGGGATTTATAGATTTTAGATATTTATAATTCATATATCATCAAAAAAATGCGGGTAATAATGTTTATTTAATAAATAATTTCGGGATCTGGTCTAAAGTCGTAAAAATTGGCTAAGGCTCAAGCCGACTAGATGAGGCTCACGAGTTGGCATTAGTCAGCTCAGGAGTTGGTTCTAGTCGTCCCAATAGTTGGCTCAAGTTTAAAGAAATGTATTTATTTATTATTTAACACTAATTCGCTAATGGATATTACGACTATTAGAGAACTGCAAGGGTTGTCCATAGCTCGACAAGACCTAACATTTAAAAGAATATTATTCAGGTTGGGGCTCGGGTCGGGTGGTAAAAGCTGTCCAATCCGAAACCTGACCCGAAAAAAATATTTATATAAATATCCTAAATAAAATTCATCATTTTAATTCATAATGTCAATTATAAAACCTTATCATATTTTATTTATCACATTTTCTCCTTCAAATGTCAATCAGAATATCATGTCATTTTCATTTATTATTTTATAATTTACATAACAACCATATACCAAATTAATTTATGTGAATATATTTTAGTATACTGCAGCATAGTTAACGATATTATTATATATTTTACTTTCATCATATTCTATAAAGTTCCTCACATTTTCATATCAAAAAAATTATTTCAATGGATGTCAAATTTAAAAAATAGTAAAAAGATTAAGAGCAATGAAGTAAGGGAAAATGCCAATGGCAAATCTGAGGTCTGGAAAAGGCTTTCATTTATATATGATGAAAACAAAGAACTTAATCATGTAAGTTGCAATTTTTGCAAATATATGCTAACAACATTCATAAAATATATGATATTATTAAATTATTTTAGGCATGAATCAACTAAAAAGGCATAAATGCGTATTTACAATAGAGAGTAAAAAGACTCAATTAACAATTGATAGTTTTTTTTGGTACTGGTCCCAAAAAGTCAAAAGTTGTGCCAAACAGTGTCCCCTACACTTTTTGAGGAAGCAGAATACCCCCCTGAAAAGTACCCCCCATTTTGACACCCATAAATTTTTAATACATTAACAACACCAGTGATCAAATAGTGGTAAAATGTAAAAATATATATACTTTAAAAATATTCTTTTTAAATTAATAATTTATAAATTAGGGGAAGAGAAAGTGAAAGAATTTAGAATTTCATCGATATTTAATTGTTTAAATAAAAAAAATTTCCAGATAAAATGGTTAAATTATTGAGAAATGGATCTTTCATGTTTAAATTAATTTAATTTTACTCATGACCCTTTCGGCAGTACTTGAGGTAGTAGGAATGGTTAATAAATATATCTATTCTCTCCTTCATAAAATCTTATGTCTTCTTTGAAAAAACATCCAAAAATTCAGTGTTATTATCTATTAGGAATAAAAATAAATTAAAGACAACAATTTAAATTATACTTCTCAAATTTTTCAGGCAATCTTTTGCCAATTGAATTTGATTTATTGCAAACCCTATCCTTGGAAATGGTTTGCAATTTTGTACAAGCCAAACTTGTTATCAGCAATATATTATCCAAAACACAAAGTGATAAAATAAAATAAAATTTTTCTATTCTAAAGACTATAGCACTAGCCATAGTGGAAGAGGCAGGATCTTCAGAATCCTTTAAATTTGTTAAAGCTGCCCTAAAGGCATCATAAAATAGAAAAAAATTTACAATAGCTTTATAAGACGATAGCCAGCTTCTATAAATATAAAATAAACATTTTAAATCTAAACAAATAAGATAATATTACAGAGTGCCATTCTTGATGCGTAAAAATTGTTGCGATTTTGTCAGAACATTACTCTGACATGATTTGAGCAGCTCATATCTTTTAACACCATTAAAATAAATATTTGTCTAATATTCCTAAAACATTACGCAGTTCTTTTATTGATTGACATAATTGAACAATGATTAAATTTAATCGCTGACAATATCACCAAAAAAAGCTGCCTTTGGGGTCTCCTCTCAAATCACCTGCACTCCATTGATTCTTCCACTCATGTTTGAGGCGCCATCATAGCTTTGCCCAATTTAAGGTGTAAATTCATGTAGCCAAGTTTGGATATTATATTCTTTTTACTATCGAGACCAGTTGTATTTCCCGTACAATATATGTCTATCAGTCTTTCAACGGGATTCGGCGTCTCACTATTTTCAAAGATAATAGATTTGAATATAAAACGTTTTTAATCCCTTATTTTTTTTCTCCCTTCTTCTTTCTTCGTTTTATTGTATATACATTTTGAGTACGTTCAGAATCTGCAATGAATTTAATAAGGCATTACTTTGCTATTTGTCCAATTTTGAGTAATATTCTTAAAAGCTACTATTTCAAAGCTTTTCTTTATATCGTTAAAATTAAGCCCACCATGTCTTTTTCTAATGTGATCTGTCCATTTATCATCACTTATATTATGCGATGTGCAATTTTTAATTAAGCATTTGTATTTTTTTAAGTTAATATTTTTGGGCATATTTTGAAATTGGAAAAATAATTTATGACAAGAAATCTCGGATAACAACCTAATTTACTAAACATCGATCAAAATTCTCGTCAATACATATTAAATTAAATAATAAGTTGGGGGTGGGGTCTTATTATTACATTCATAACCCAGGAATCACTTAGTTATGGATGGATGTAGCAAAACAATAAAATAATTTAAATTTAAAAAAATATTTTAAAAAGTACCCCCACTCAAATTTTTAGAAGCAGTTGCTTGGGACCCCCCCCCCTTCCGTTGTAAGGCCACTGCTGCCAAATTAAAAAAAGAGTGTATAAAGGTGCTCACCATTTTTGTGGACGTGATTTGAGATCATTTGATGTAATTCATGGGGAAGTGTTGATTTTTGCCAATATTTTGCCAAAATTGGCTCAATATATGGAAATATTGATGTTAAAAGCTTCATTCCAAATCCCACGATAATTTCTAGAAATTTAATAGATACTGTTGATGGTATACGCAATTTAAACGCATATATGAAAAAGGGTCGATGTGCTGTTAACAAATATATGAAAATATGGTAAAATTATTTATAATTTTTAGATTCGATTGTATTTGAACTTTTTTATAATATATTTTACAAATTAAATAAAAATGCAACTTAATATATATCTTGATTAGATTATGGCCATTGAATAAACGTTTATTTAAGGTGACGATGAATATATACATATTTTTTAGTTATTATAATATTCAAACTCAAATTGTAAAATTTAATTCGGAGTCGGGTCGGGTTGGACTAAAAATGTGTGCTCGGGCTCGGATCGGGCTGCGATAAAATTAGTTTGCAGACCTCTAACGACGATGATTAATTGCTTAATAAATAGGTAAAAATTGACTTCCGATCAAATAATTTAGCAGTATTGGCTATCCAAAAAAATTCAATAACCTAAATTACACACCCTCTAGCTAGTATTTCTTGCTCCTTACTCGAAGTAACGGTGAAGAGATCCTTCAGTACACTCACTAGAATTAAGTAACCCGATTATGAACTAAATTTTACAATTGTTTTAGACGATATTTTAATCATCAAACTTAATAAAAATTTGTTAAACAAATCTTTTGAGGTTTGACATTTATTTTTACTTATCATATTTTTATGTGGTGATAAAATATTTGAGTGCAGGGTAAGAAAAAAAACTTAAATAAAATATTTAAAAAAACAAAATAATTATCCCCACCATAAAAACTAAAATAATTTTTTTTAACATAAAATTTTAAAAATGAAATAAAAATATAATAATTTTTTTAATTATTATTTGCTATATAGTGGCGTGGCACCATATATAAAATAAAAAACATAAATAAATAAAATCCAGAGTATTTTTGTTTATTTTCATATTTAAAATTTTTTTAAAAAAATGAAATATATTAAAAATTAATGTTAAGGGATATGTTTTAAGTGCAATACAAATAGAAAAATAAATATATTTTGATCTTTTGTATAAATAAAATAAATATATATTAAATAAAGAATTCACAAGTCATTTTCGAAACTATAATATAAGAAAGGTAAATTTAATAGAAAATAAAACAATGAAAAAAATAAGTTAAAAAATTAATCATAATTTGACCTTAAGTTTTACCCAAAAAGAAATTGTGTATTTTTTAACTCTTCCAGTTTATAGATAAAAATTAATTTTATAAAAAAACATCGATCATAAAATAAATAATTTTTTTATAAATTGCAAATGTGTTATTTTAATTATTTTTGCAAAATATTTTTATCTGGATAGGTTTTAATTTAATCGTCAACATGTTTCATTAAATCATCACAACACTAAATGTTGATTTTTATGTTTTATATAATATGCATTTACATTATAAGATAAATAAACAAATTTATTTCTAAATTTTAGGGTTTAACAATTCTGCACCAGTCTCCCTTAAGTAGATTTTTATATTGAGATAATCTAGGTTTTATATTAATGGATTCGTCCATGATTATAGTTATTCCAAACCTAGCTCACATAAACAAGATAAGAACATTTTATTTTTTAAAAAAGGAATCTAATATATTCCTTTTTTTAATACGATGAATATTTCTATGAACTCGTCCTCTAGTTTTTAATTAGGTTCCCAATCACAACTCTAGTTCGTGACTCGAGATGGTAGAGTAAAACATATATAAAAAATTTGCAGATCAAGTTAACAACATTTTATTAAAAAAAGGGAATCTAATTATTAATATGTTAATTATATGTGATATTGAACTACTCATCCTCTAAATTGGGTGCATGATCACTGAGTTGCTAGTGTAAAGTAAAATTATAAAATATTTTCAGATAAACAATTTTTTAAAAAAAGAATCTAATATTATTAAAGATAATTTTCATGCTAATATTGAAATATTTGTACTCTATGTATATAAATATGATTTAGCAAAATAATCACAATAGAATATTATAAGTTGGTTTTAGTAGGTTGGTGCTCGGGTCAAGGCTCAGGGGTCAATGCTTGGGTGTATAGATTTACCAAATTGACCCATAGGTTGGGTTGGTTCTGGTTCATTTTTCAACCAAAAACCAGGATTGAAGTCATGTAAAATCAATCATTTAACCATACTAATAGAAAGTAATAATAAAAAACTATAAAGTAAAATAAAAATATGCCTTATTAGTATAACAAATTGAAATAAATTATAAGTAAAAAAGAAACACCTTATTAACAAATTTAAAAATCCAATCATAACCTTATATAATTGACCATATTATATTATATAAAATGTTGGCTTTGATTGATTAATGAAACATCTACATTCTAAATCATAAAACCAAGTAGAAAATATTTTTTAGAGAAATTAAGCAATAAAATTTTTAAGTCAATACAATCAGATCCTTTACATATAAATTTAGTGTTTTCTTATAATAATAAAAAATTAGTAATAAAATAGTGTGTAAATTATTAATTGAGTTTTGCCAATCCAATCTAATATTTACCCCAAACTGTTGAGATAAATATTTACTAATAATTTGTGGATTGACACACCTCTAATTATTATAAAAATGGAGTTCTATAATATATAGAAATATCATTATAATAAATTTTACCAGTATACCCTTCACTTGATTTTCCAGTTAAACTGAATTTATAATTAATGTTAAAAGTTGAAAATTTGTTAATACTTATTCTCAAAGGGCAATAATAGTTCATGGGTAGAGTAAGGTTTAGGATGAATTTGTAGTTTTTTAAGTAACAAATAGCTCGATTCATCTTTGGCATTAAAGTTTAAATATTTTCCAAAGTTAACCTATTAACATTGAATAATGAAAAAATTATGCATATATTTACATAATTCATGTGTTCCTTGGAGCTACTTAAAGAGTTTAAAAAATAAAGTATATTATAGAATTCAGTATATGGTATCTAAAATTTATATAGTCATAATTTTAAAGACTAAATATTAACTTGAGTTTTTAAATTAAGAATGATTTCAGATAAGGTTAATAAATCTTCAATTTGATTATTATAAAATACTAAGTATATAAATAGATATTAAAATAAAATTATAATTTACATTTCTTTTTTAACTTTTCTTCAATCTCAAAGTCATCTAAATTTGGTGCAGGTGTCATTGAGCTTGTAAAATAAAAGATTATGATAAAGATGCTGAAAATTTACCTTTTTAGCATCTTTAAACAAATTTCCATATTTTGGTTACTTAATTCTGGAAAAAGAATCAATTAAATAAAAGATTCATTAACTTTATTACCCTTGTGAGTTAGATTAAAGGAAAGCTCATTTAAAAGTGAAGATAAATCCATTTTTTTTTTAAATTCAAATTTATGAGCGAATGTTTCTATATAACACAAATCTCAACATATGTGCTTAATGCTAAAACAAAGACATACTTAGAGACGGATTTGAAATTCATAATAAATAATATATTCATGAATATTTTTATATGTAGAATACTTTTTTCTATAGTTAAGACTTCTACTTAATTTTATTTAAAATGTGCGAACATAAATAAGAAATTAGATTCAAATTTATTATATGACGAATAACAGTGGCATAGCAAGGAGGGGGGGAGGTGTGCAGGGGCTCGAGCCCCTGAAAAATTTGAATAGCCCCCTGAAGATAAAAAAAGATTTTTTAATGGAATCTTAATCCCTTGAACTAAAAATAAATTTTTTTGATTGCCCTCTGAACGATTTCTTTTATAATTCTATTAAGCAATTTATAGATTTAATTTTATTATTTAAAAATTAATAAGACTGCCTAAATATTTATTAAATGAATGCTATTTTACATATTAGATTAGATTAACACATATAAATTATATTTTCACTATGTCAGCTTGCAATCAAATTTTGTGTGTCATTGGTTAAAAATAGAATATCAATATCACTAACTAAATATTAATTTAGCATTAACAGTTGAAGCTTAATTGACTATTATTATTTAAAATATTATATAACCCTAATTTAATAAATATAGTCATTTATTAATTGAAAACTAAAAAATTTAATATTGTAATTAGCCTAATGACTAATCAACTATATATATATATATATTTTTTTATCATACCTATTCTTAAAAATATTTTCAAGGTCCAAATAAGTATAAGAGATTTCTTTATAAAAAGTAAGTATGGACATATAGTTTATAGTCCTCTATTATATACAGTTGTTTATAAAATATTAGATAAAACGCCACTTTTATAGACGTATTTGTCAGTTATATAATATATTACAGTTAATATTATAGTGGATTTTACTGCTTTTGATAATAAATCTATTATAATAATCCTCAAAAAACGTCAATCAAATTTAGCCAATAGTGTTCTTTTAAAAAAAAATTGTCTAATAAAAATGATTATAGGGTAATCGGCATAATAGTAATCATGTAACAACTTTAACATTCATTCAATTTTATAACACATTTTACCATCTTCACTTCTTAAGGTTTTTTTTATAGTTTATATAGTTAACCTACAGGAAACGTTAATATATTAGAATATTCAAGTCTTTTAAAATCGGCTTCAAAGAAATTTAAACTTCAAACTGGGTAGAATAAAGGAGAGTTTTAATGTCACAATATGTCTCTAGGAATTTAGGGGTAAAACAATTTTGTTATCAAAACTATTTTTAAAGTATACTTTGATAAAAATTTTGAATATTTTAATTTTTTTTAAAACTTAAATGTGTCCTAAGTGTTGTTATAAATTTGTGAAAATTTTAAGGATAAATTTTAGTTAATTATTATTCAATAAATTTTTTGGTTTTAAAGAAAAGTTATTGGGAGAATAGAATAATATTTCTCAAAATTATAAAAATAAAATTTGGTATCTATTCTATCTCCAGTTTGCGAATAATAATAAAAATGATTATTTTAGAAAGGAAATATTAAATATACACATGAATTTCATATAAAACCTACACTTATAAAAAATTATTTAAATTTAAGACATTCATAAATACTCTTTTAAACAAAGACCTCCTATCATAGATTTAAATCAAATATGAGGTCAACCTGATTGCGTCATAAAAACTCTGTGGTGGTATCTACTGGCTATTTAGAAGATTATTGGCAAGGGTCAAAATTCAGGGTCTTAATTTATTAGGTATACATAGCAATTAAGATTGATTGTTAAGGGAGAAGTATTGATATTTTCTCATAACTTCATAATTGTAGAATGTATGTTATTCATAACTTATAACATTTTTGATGAAATGTATAACATTTTTGATGAAATGTATAACATTTTTGATGAAATGTATAACATTTTTGATAAAATGTATAACATTTTTGATGAAATGTATAACATTTTTGATAAAACGTATAACATTTTTGATGAAATGTATAACATTTTGTTTTACTTATATATAATTTGACTATGATTGTAGTTAACCTCTTATTATTTGATAACTTAAAATCTTTTTATTTTTTCTAGTAATTTAATATCAATTTCTTAAATTTAAATTTATAATTTGTAACTAAATAATAAATCATTAGGAAAGATGGTGGTTTGTTTAAAATTTAAATTAGGATGAACATATTTTCAGCATGAAATAATGTGTATTCATGAATTTCATATAATGATAGGTAAATAAGAAATTTCCCTTTCATTTGATGATAATTTTGAAAAATTTTCTCAATTAATATATACATATATTAGACAGATTTAATTCTTATAAACCCCTTACTATTTTTCAGGATCCAAGGAAAAAATTAATTATTCTGAGTTTTCCTGGGCTTGATAAATATTTTTCACAATTAATTTGGACTTGGACGTAGCTTGCTAAACATTTTTCAAAAATTTTTTAATTTAAAAAATGGGCTAGAAATTAGCCTGAAAATTTATTTTGAAGACATGGTCAGACCTGATCAAAAACCAAGGCCCATGCAACTTTCATATTCTGATTGTATTTTTAAATGCATTGTGACTTTTTATATATTTTATTTCAGTTCTCAACTACCAAAATAACTATGATCTTTGGCAGGTTTGAGAAAATTTTCCAAAGTGCGTGGACCTGGCTTGGGATATTTTTTAATATTAGGCATAGGTGTAATATTTAACACAGAATATTTATATGGCCCTCAGGTAAAAGCTAATTTAAATATTATTTTTATTCAAAAAAATAGTCTTCACTCTTAGTCTAAATGGGTTGGCCTTGGTCTGAAGTGGGGGTGAGCTGGGTTAAGATAGAATAAAAAATAGATATGGTTTTTAGAGATTTACCTATCTCCAGGTTTGGGAAAAATTTTTAAAAATTACTATGCATTGGCCAGGCTTGAAAAATTTTTTTATAAAATTATTATGAGTTGGACTGGGCTTGGAAAATATTTTTATTATATTGGGCTGGCTTGGGGAAAATTATGAGCTTGGACGTTTGATAATTTTTTTATTATTAACTATGGGACAGACATTGGCTTAAAACCAGAGTTGTACAAATAAAAAAATTTGAGCAAGATCTTTGAAGATCGTAAAATTTGAAGATCTTTTACTTTTAAAAAATTTTAAGCAATCTTCAAAGATCGAGATCTTTTGAAAATCTTTTGAAGATCTTTTATTTAAAAATATTTTAGATCAAACGATCTTCAAAGATCTTCATATTTTATAATGTTTTATTTTTTTTGATATTATTTTTTGAAGTAAATGGATTAGTAAGCATGTTAAATTAAAATAAATAATAAAGATGTACCGACAATTTTCATAATCGTTATTTTTTTAAACTTTTTTCGACATATATGGGTAAAAAAAATTTATATTAAAAAAAATTTATATTATAATTTCAATGAAGATGTAATGTAAGTAATCTAAAAAAGTGGAAATTGTAATAATCGTTATTTTTAACTTATTTGATTTATTATATCGTAAATTAAATAGGTTATAATTATTAATATTAAGATGTAAAAATAAAATTTCAATGAAGATGTACCATAGAAAAGTGACAATTGTTATAATCGTTATTTTTGAAATTTTTTTTAAAGCATAGATATTGTTAACATGTTAAATTAAAATTTCAGTGAAGATGAACCACAGGAAAGTGACAATTATCATAATCGTTATTATTGAACTTTTTTAAATTTTTTTAAAGCAAATGGGTAAAAATAGATATTGTTAACATGTTAAAGTAAAATTTCAGTGAAGATGAACCACAGGAAAGTGACAATTATCATAATCGTTATAATTGAACTTTTTTAATTTTTTTTAAAGCAAATGGGTAAAAATAGATATTGTTAACATGTTAAATTAAAATTTCAGTGAAGATATACTACAGGGAAGTGACAATTGTCATAATCGTTATTTTTGAACTTTTTTGAATTTTTTTAAAGCAAATGGATAAAAGAAGATATTGTTAACATGTTAAATTAAAATTTCAGTGAAGATGTACTACAGGAAAGTGACAATTGTCATAATCGTTATTTTTGAACTTTTTTGAATTTTTTTAAAGCAAATGGATAAAAGAAGATATTCTTAACATGTTAAATTAAAATTTCAGTGAAGATGTACTACAGGAAAGTGACAATTGTCATAATCGTTATTTTTGAACTTTTTTGAATTTTTTTAAAGCAAATGGATAAAAGAAGATATTGTTAACATGTTAAATTAAAATTTCAGTGAAGATGTACTACAGGAAAGTGACAATTGTCATAATCGTTATTTTTGAACTTTTTTGAATTAAATTAAAATTTCAGTTAAGATATACTACAGGAAAGTGACAATTGTCATAATCGTTATTTTTGAACTTTTTTGAATTTTTTTAAAGCATTTGGGTAAAAATAGATATTGTTAACATGTTAAATTAAAATTTCAGTGAAGATATACTATAGGGAAGTGACAATTGTCATAATCGTTATTTTTGAACTTTTTTGAATTTTTTTAAAGCAAATGGGTAAAAGAAGATATTGTTAACATGTTAAATTAAAATTTCAGTGAAGATGTACTACAGGAAAGTGACAATTGTCATAATCGTTATTTTTGAACTTTTTTGAATTTTTTTAAAGCAAATGGATAAAAGAAGATATTGTTAACATGTTAAATTAAAATTTCAATGAAGATGTACTACAGGAAAGTGACAATTGTCATAATCGTTATTTTTGAACTTTTTTGAATTTTTTTAAAGCAAATGGGTAAAAATAGATATTGTTAACATGTTAAATTAAAATTTCAGTGAAGATGTACTACAGGAAAGTGACAATTATCATAATCGTTATTATTGAAATTTTTAAATTTTTTTAAAGCAAATGAGTAAAAATAGATATTATTAATATGTTAAATTAAAATTTCAGTGAAGATGTACCACAAATAATCTTTATTTTTGAATTTTTATATATAAAATTGAAAACTGATAATTGCCATATGTAATATTTTTAAACTCTTTTTATTAAACAAGGTTAGAATAAAGATATTTTGAAAATTATTTATTATTTCAAAAATATTAAAAAAATATATTGTTAACCAGGTTTGTTGTTAGTAAGGTCCTATCCCATTTAATTTTAAAAAATAACCGATCTAATTTTTTTAAATAAAAAATATTGGCTCATCATGTTTCTTAAATTTTTGATGGCTTTTAGATTGTAAAATATTAAAAAGTGGTGCCTTCTAACTTCTATAATTTGAGAGTTATTTAAGTAAAGTCGTGCTTTTACAATGTACAACGACATTAAACAGCAAGAACTTAAATTTATATTACGAGCCAAATATATTTATGGATTGTCAAATTCTTGGTTTTTTAGTTTTGACGAAATAATAAACCTGACCTAAATTATTCAATTGGATAGATTTAGTTTTTTTTATACTGAAAATATTTTATATTTTTTTTATTTTACTCTATCAATTCGAGTCGCGAAAGGCAGTTTTAAATATGAATATTTATTGTAAACCTAGCATATAAATATTTTTCCTTTTAAAATTCAACCCATACTTTTTGATCCTTCACTACAAAAGTGGAAAAAAATCCCTTAACTACAAAGGTGGGGTCTATTTTATCCCAAATTTTGATTAGCTATATCTCAGAACATATTAAAATTTGAGATCTACAAATACAATTTTGAAAATGTATTCAAATATTATTGGAAATAATAAATACAAAATCTTAGATTAATAGTTACTTCTAAAAACAGTTATGTAAATTTTACTAAAGTTACTGAAATAAAATTTTTTTTCTGAGACCTTTCTTTAATTATATTTTGATCACCAAGATCTCCCTTATTAGATGCATTGAATATGTATGCCCATTTTTCGTCAAAAATAGACCTCCTGGATTTAGGTCCTAAAATATTGATGATAGTCTTGCTCATTTTTGTTCTACAAGTATAGTTTTCATTTATATTAGAGTCGTTAAATATTATGGGAACCAACATTGTAATGATAAGTATCTCTGTGAATGTACAAGATAAGTGATTACAATTGCCGAAACTGTTGTTTCATCTGTATTATTTCTTATTTTTGGAGTACCTTATTATGTATTTAAACGTGATACGTGATAATTAAGCGCTTATCCCTATAATGTTATACACAAACACATGGTAGATTTCCAATTGCGGTCGTTTTGCGGGACATTCGCATAAAATATATTTTTGTTGAATAATATAAATTATTATTTGTTATTCAAATCTTAGTTTTACTTTAAGATTATATTTTCATTTTAGTTTTACTTTAAGTCAACTTTTTATATTTATTAAAATCTTAGTTTTACTTTAAGATTATATTTTCATTTTAGTTTTACTTTAAGTTAACCTTTTTATATTTATTCAAATATTATTTCTGTAAAAAAGATATAAATACGTTATAAAAGAGTGAAATAAAACAGATAAAAAAATAATAGTTTACTTTTCTTCAAATTGTAAAATTATAATCGTTTTTTTTAATAAAATTTTATCTTGTTTACATTCTTTTATATTTAAAAAAGATCGTTGGTTTTTTTTATAAATTAATATATTTTAATAAATCAAGATGTTATATTATTTTGAAAAATAGTTACCTCTTTGTATTTATATAAACTAAATAAAAAATAATAGGCGGATAATTAAGTCAATTCAAAAGCAAAAATTTTTTTTTAGCAATTTTTATCTACCGCAATTTTCATATTTCTCCCGCATAATACCAAATTTCTCCCGCAATTTGAAAATTTTGACCTGGCAAACCTGCTCACGATGTAAACTAATATCAGAATATATTATGTTGGATAAATTGATAAAATAAAACACTAAAAATCTTTGGAGGAAATAATTATGCAAATATAAAAGCCTAGAGTTATTTACACGGAAAGGATGCCATATTAGAAATGAAATATTTTCTAACTATAAAATAGGACCAGAATGATATGATGAAACAATTAAGATTATATATATTGTCGCATCACCTCTAGTTGGTATATTATATCTTAAAAAAATAGTAGTTTGTATTAATATCAAAAATATACTTGTATTAAAATTTAACTCAAAACAGTTTTTTGAAAAAGAAAAAAAAATAGCTTTCCTAAAAAACACGTAAAAAAAGAGAAGAAAAGATATCAAATTTATACATCTATTGTAGAATGAATAATAACATTTTAATATTTTAAATTATTATAACTAAGTAGATGGCGTTAAATACCTAGTGTGCAAATTATTGCACAATACTAGTAGATAGTCCGTCAAAAATGATGGGGAATGAGAATTTTCTTCTTATATTTATGCTAGATGTTACCGGTTATTTGAAAATTATATCGAATTCTATTCTTTTTACCCCCTCCCCCCCTTCAGGCCAGGTTCAATCCATTAAAACTAAGACTAAATACTATGGTTTGAGTAAGAATAAATTTAAAGCTTTTACTTGATAATACAAATATGTTAAATTTACTTATCATTTATACATAATATTTAATATTAAAAAAAATTCCCAGGTAAAGTACAAAGCCATAATAATTTTTAAAAATTCATCCAAGCCCAATGAAAGATCATAATAATTTTGGTAGTTGAGAACTGAAATAAAACATTTAAAAAATCATAATGAATTTAAAAATACAATAAAAATCAGATTTTTATGGTCCTTGGTTTTTTGATCAGGCCGAGCCCAGGCCTGCAGAATAACTTGTTTTAGGCAGAGTTGTACATTTGCTCAAAATAAAAAGATCTTCAAAGATCTAGATCTTGATCTTTGAAGATCGTAAAATTTGAAGATCTTTTACTTTTAAAAAATTTTGAGCAACGATCATCAAAGATCGAGATCTTTTGAAGATCTTTTATTTTAAAAAATTTTGTGCAACGATCTTCAAAGATCGAGATCTTTTGAAGATCTTTTATTTAAAAATATTTTAGATTAACTATCTTCAAAGATCTTCATATTTTATAAAGTTTTATTTTTATATTATTTTTTGGTAAATGGATTAGTAAGCATGTTAAATTAAAATAAAAATTTAATAAAGATGTACCGACAATTTTTATAATCGTTATTTTTTTAAACTTTTTTCGACATATATGGGTAAAAAAAAATTTATATAAAAAAAATTTATATTATAATTTCAATGAAGATGTAATGTAAGTAACATAAAAAAGTGGAAATTGTAATAATCGTTATTTTTAACTTATTTGATTTATTATATCGTAAATTAAATAGGTTATAATTATTAATATTAAGATGTAAAAATAAAATTTCAATGAAGATGTACCATAGAAAAGTGACAATTGTTATAATCGTTATTTTTGAAAATTTTTTTAAAGCATAGATATTATATTGTTAACATGTTAAATTAAAATTTCAGTGAAGATGAACCACAGGAAAGTGACAATTATCATAATCGTTATTATTGAACTTTTTTAAATTTTTTTAAAGCAAATGGGTAAAAATAGATATTGTTAACATGTTAAAGTAAAATTTCAGTGAAGATGAACCACAGGAAAGTGACAATTATCATAATCGTTATAATTGAACTTTTATAATTTTTTTTAAAGCAAATGGGTAAAAATAGATATTGTTAACATGTTAAATTAAAATTTCAGTGAAGATATACTACAGGGAAGTGACAATTGTCATAATCGTTATTTTTGAACTTTTTTGAATTTTTTTAAAGCAAATGGATAAAAGAAGATATTGTTAACATGTTAAATTAAAATTTCAGAGAAGATGTACTACAGGAAAGTGACAATTGTCATAATCGTTATTTTTGAACTATTTTGAATTTTTTTAAAGCAAATAGGTAAAAATAGATATTGTTAACATGTTAAATTAAAATTTCAGTGAAGATGTACTACAGGAAAGTGACAATTATCATAATCGTTATTATTTAAATTTTTTAAATTTTTTTAATGCAAATGAGTAAAAATAGATATTATTAATATGTTAAATTAAAATTTCAGTGAAGATGTACCACAAATAATCTTTATTTTTGATTTTTTTATATATAAAATTGAAAACTGATAATTGTCATATGTAATATTTTTAAACTCTTTTTATTAAACAAGGTTAGAATAAAGATATTTTGAAAATTATTTATTATTTCAAAATTATTAAAAAAATATATTGTTAACCAGGTTTGTTGTTAGTAAGGTCCTATCCCATTTAATTTTAAAAAATAACCGATCTAATTTTTTTTTAATAAAAAATATTGGCTCATCATGTTTCTTAAATTATGGCTTTTAGATCGTAAAATATTAAAAAGTGGTGCCTTCTAACTTCTATAATTTGAGCGTTATTTAAGTAAAGTCGTGCTTTTACAATGTACAACGACATTAAACAGCAAGAACTTAAATTTATATTATGAGCCAAATATATTTATGGATTCTCAAATACTTGGTTTTTTAGTTTTGACGAAATAATAAACCTGACCTAACTTATTCAATTGGATAGATTTAGTTTTTTTTATACTGAAAATATTTTATATTTTTTTATTTTACTCTATCAATTCGAGTCGCGAAAGGCAGTTTTAAATATGAATATTTATTGTAAACCTAGCATATAAATATTTTTCCTTTTAAAATTCAACCCATACTTTTTGATCCTTCACTACAAAAGTGGAAAAAAATCCCTTAACTACAAAGGTGGGGTCTATTTTATCCCAAATTTTGATTAGCTATATCTCAGAACATATTAAAATTTGAGATCTACAAATACAATTTTGAAAATGTATTCAAATATTATTGGAAATAATAAATACAAAATCTTAGATTAATAGTTACTTCTAAAAACAGTTATGTAAATTTTACTAAAGTTACTGAAATAAAATTTTTTTTCTGAGACCTTTCTTTAATTATATTTTGATCACCAAGAAGTATTTAAAAAATGCAAATTTTATTAAATGAATGTCGAATATAGATAATTATATAAATTTTATAAAAAGATATCAAATATTAAAAAAAATACTAATCATCAAATATCATGTAAATTTTTGTACTAACATTCACGCCAAAATGTATGCATATGATCTTTACAAATGAATTTTTAACAATTTAAACAAATAAATGTTGTTTTTACCTCCTTCACTCTTGGACAATCTTTACATACTCCCTTTTTATTAGTTGGAATATGTTTTTCATCAGTTATATTGAGAACATCCCCAATGTTGTTACGTAATAATCTACATATACTAGGGTTCTCAGAACTGCTGATCATATATGGAGTTATCAGTTCCATTGCTAATAATTTTATAAATTTTTATATTCGATAAATTATTAGCTTTATGAACTATCAGTACATTTATCATTGATATATTTACTATAGTATAAAAAAAGGCCAATGGCCGTCTATTGGATTCCTGGATATATAATATATGGGGATAGTTGATCAACTGTATCAACTCCAGTTTTTGTTAAATTATAAAAAGTTATAATTTCTGGTTTTTTAAACTTATCAGTTGATGCATCAATTTTGTTATGAGTGTGTTATAAGCAACACTATATTCTTATACTTTTTTATGTATGAAACTAACAGTTCTATTTTCTCTAAATGCAAATAAACTAAATTTATATCTCTAATAATCACCTGACTCACAATCTATATAAAATGTTATAAATATTAAATAGACAATTCTTCCAGAACTTGATATTAAATTTTCCATGTGCATCTTTTATAGTATTTAGCTCCATAATAAAATAAATAGTATTAAATTTTAAAATTTTGGGTTACAACACAACATTGAAATATAAATTTAAGTTAAGAACCTTTCTATAAATTTAGGTAGCTGACATATAAATGCAATATATAAAAAATTTAGAAATGGTTGGTTCAGTTTAGATTCTCTTTAATAACGGCTAATATATATTTAACAAATCGTTTCAGGTTTGGTTTAGCTGAGTTAATAATCAAGCTAAACCTTGGATATGAACTAAAAAGATTTCACCAAAAAACCATTGTTAAAACAAATAAAGTCATCGAAAAAACAAGAAATAAACTGAATTGTATTGTTAAAATGTTAATTTTGATGTATTTGTCAAATCCCGCATAAATATTTTCAACTCTATAATTGTCCCATACATAATATTTCTTTATAAAATCAAGATCTACAAAATAATTCTCTACAAAATAATTCCCTACATTCATTTTAAAATCATTCTCTATAAACGACATTCTCTATAAAACCATTCTCTATAATTGTTTTCTTCTCTATAAATGTTTCTCTATATAATACATTCTCTATAATGGTTTCTCTATAAAGACGTGGAACCCCATTATTATTATTAAAAATATAATTCTTTTTATAATAAAATAAAAATAAAAACTTCACCCTTCGCCTTCTATTTTTATTTGAAAAAAAATTAGTTTTAAAATTTTGGGTTATATTGATCGGGGATTTCTTAACATGTGATGTGTTAGTGAAATGGGGGATTTATTAAAAAAAATTTTAAGATTATATAAAAATCTCTCTAAAAATCTTTCTTTTTTATTCGTTATTCAGAGTCAGATAAAATATAACATTATATATATTTTTTTAAAATATATAATTCTTTTTATTAATAAAAACTTCTAACGTTTCCTCGCCTTCTATTTTTTTTCCTTAAAAAAATTTTAAAATACCCCTTTTATTATAAATCATAATCATAATTTTCTTTTTCATTTTATTTTTTCTTTCAGATTCAGATATATAAAATTTTTTCTTTATTAAATAAAATTTTTTTAATTAATATTATGAAAAAAAATTCTCTTATATCTAACTTCTTTTTATTTTACCAAGACAATATTTTTGCAACATGCAGCTCATGCCATAAAAAGCTCAAATCAATTCCATGTAAGATATTTTAAATATATTTTATTTTTGTTATTGGTTTTTTTACAACATCTTTATATTTTGGTGATCTAAATTTTGCTTCACAATTAGGTATATTATCTAAATTTTTTAAGCTAATTCTTTTTAAGAGACTTTGGCCTATTTAAAAATTGAATTAAAGGATAATTAAGAAGAATATTATAAATTTTTTTCTAATTTTAAAGTCATTCAACATACTACAAAACCTATATGTATCAAATGATTTATTCCGGAATTAAAATAAGTTCGATACCAATTATATATACCCCACCAATTGTTTTCTTTTTATATTAGGCCTACCTAGTTTAAAAATGACTTAATAACCTACTAATTATATGCATTTTACAGCGAATCTTAAAAGACATATTTTCAGTCAACATCCTAATATTGCATCTAATTTAAATTCAGATGAAGTTAACAATTTAGATATATCAACATCAAGTTCGCAGTCAAACGAGAAGACATCTCAAACAATTAAAATTGTCATGAGCAAATCGAAAGTATTTTTTATTACATACATTATTAAACAATAAAACACTACAATTATTAATATTGTTGGTAAATCGCAGAGTTGTTAAAATATACTTTTAAATGGATCTAGGTAGAGAAATAAATATTAGTCTAAAAAGTTATAGATACAAATACAATTTTAAAAATGTATCTAGTACAGATACAATTTAAACAATTATCAAGATTGTTGTATCGATTATGTTTTTAAAAAAATGATTTTTATTTGTAATTCTTTTGTAAATCTAATTATATATGCTTTTTATATAATTATCTAATTTAACTATTACAATTATCCAATTCAATTGATCTTAATAATTAGAGACCTGCAAAAGTTTACTGGCCCCGCACAAGCAGTATTCGGGCCGTGTACGGGAATAATTTTAAAAAAAAATGGGAATCAAGCCAGAGGACCTAATATTTTTTTAAACTGGGTGGAGTCGGACCATATAATTTTTTTAAATACACCTAAATTTATCAATTTTATAATGAATTTTTTATGTAATATTAAATTATTTGATTTTTATGTTTGAATTTTATTTATAGAAACTAGACGCCATATAACATATGTCTTATATTTTTAGTAATTATAAAAATTAATTTCAATATTTAAATAAATTTATACCGGGCCGGTCCTGCAAAATCTTTTTCAAAATATTTCGGGCCGAGATTGAGATACTATACATTATGCAGATCACTATTAATGATATACTGAAATTTTTAAAGGATTTTAGCATGACAGAATATTAATTTTTATTGTTCTTCATGGCAATTTGTAGGTTTATCCTGGTAAGCCAGCTTTTTTCCCTCTGATTTTATATTAAATTAAGATTTATAGCAAATTTTAAACACTCTTCTATAATTTGGGAAAGTTATGAGTATTTATTATATCTACTATTATTTCGATCATGATTTCTTAATTTTTATGGGGCTTGATAAACCATAAACATCAATTATGGCACTTAATAAGTTTTAATATTTTATATATATATTTTTTATTATAGTAGTTTTAATATTTTTTAATATATATCAGACACCTGCAGAGATACCATTTGCACGGCCCCGTCAGGATTTTTTTAAAAAAAAATTTTTGGGCCCTGCTCGGAATTTTTTAAAATCATATTCGACCTGACATATACAAAAATTAACCTATTCGGTATTTTATCATATTTTTCGGCGAGTATTATCATTTAATAGGCATATTAGCTAATGTTGTTAAACGGCTCGTTTTGTGCCATTTTTAAAAACGGCTAACTCAATATTTTCGCCAGAAATATATTGACTATGCCTCGAAATTTTGAAACTATATGTCCAGACCTCTGCTCCTTCTTTGAACAAAATTTTCAGGTTTGCATAATATTTTTCTGAATAAAAAACTGATTAGCCGTTTTTAAAATCGGCTCAAAACGAGCCATTTAATGAAATAAAATAAATTTTGCATTAAATATTATAAAAAAGTGTATCAAAATGTATCTTAGAATGAATTTCAAAACAGATACAGATACTTTCTAAATAATATCTAAATACAGGTATCTCATTTTTATATCTAGATATTTTAACAACTCTGGTAAATCGTATATTTTAATTTTTTAAATGCTATTTGACTCAGATTTACGTTCAGATAAAAAATTATCTGATTGATAACAAAATAAAATTAAAAGGTATTTTTTAATCTGATTTGATATGAAAGTTGAATTTTGCAGGACTTTAATTATTAATCTTATCTTAAATCTAAATAATTTTTAAAAAAAATTTAGGTTTACGAATCGGTTGTGGGATTAATTGCTATTAACAACTTGCCAATCAATTTAGTTACATATGAATCATTCAAGCTATTATTAGATCCAATAGTCCAATCATTGAATATGACTTTAAACAAACACATCGTAAATGATAAAATGAAATATGCGGCATCAGAAATAAGATGCCTAATAATGCAACAAGTAAAAAATAAGCTCATTTCTTTGAAGATAGATACAGCCACAAGATTTCAAAAATCAGTGTTGGGGGTTAATGCCCAATTTATTATAGATGATAAGATTGAAATACGAACTTTAGGCATGTTAGAAATTGTAAAGGCGCACACGGCGTCTAATTTAAAGGAAGAAATAGAAAATTTATCAAAAAAGTATAATATATGTTTGACCCAAATATACAGTATCACTGTTGACAATGGTGCCAATATGATAAAAACCGTGGAAATGATAGCTGAAGAACAGCTAATTACTCATATCGATCTTTCTGAAGATGCATTCTCAGAATATTTGTTACAAAATAGAGATAATGAGTCCTCGCAGGAATATAACGACTCTTCACAACCAAATAACGATTATAATAATATAGAGATCACCCAGGAAAATAACAGTGATATTTCAAATATACATGATAATGATTCCTCTGGGGAGTATATAATAAATAATCTAAATCAAGATGATAACATACATTTTCAACATGATAATCAAGAACAAATAAATGATGATATGGAAAATTTATTAAATGATCTAAGAAAATCATTTGGGCTAATTTGTGTGCGATGTTGTGCCCATACTATTCAATTAGGAGTTAATGATTATATAAAAAAATTTCTAAAGGAGGATTTAGATGATATAAGATCTATTCTAAAAATATGCAAATCACAAAAATATAAAAGTTTATATTCATTAGAAAAAATTAACAAACCAGTTCTGGACACTGTTACTAGGTGGAATAGCATCTTATAGAATGCTAAAAAATCTAAAGGATAATAAAATATTTTACTTAAAATGGGCCATATATATTTAGAAACTTTTATAAATTCAAGACTCTGGGATAGAATTGACGCATATCTCACCATCTTATCTCCTGTTAATTTATGTACCATTAAACTGCAAGAAAAATCTTGTACAATCGGAGATTTTTTTAAATTATGGCTTGAATGCAAATTAGATTTAGAGGAAATAAATAATGAATCCTCAAATAATTTGATTAAATGTCTGGATTATCGTCAAAAATATCTTTTTGATAATAATGTTTTTAGAAGTTACATGGTGGCCAGGGTAAATTTATAATATTTAACTTTAAATTAAATAAATTTATTTTATTTTAGGAACATCTGATGTCTACGTGGAGACAAATACAAATTTTTAATAAGCCAAAAGATAATCCAGCTCTGAGTGGCCTTTAATCCCTGTAAGTTGTAAAAAAAACCTGATTAGATGTATATTTGGAGCGAGAAAGCGCTAATGCTCCAATATACCAAAATATTGAAATCCTTGATATGAACACCAAAATTAATGCTTTAATATATGGTCAAAAATTGCCATCTGATCAAAATATTTTGCAATATTGGCAATCCAAAATATTTCAGGATCCGGAATTATATGCCCTATCGCGAGTAGTTCTAGCCGCTCCTTGCTCTCAAGTATCTGTTGAGAGATCATTCAGTGCTCTGGGATTGGTCCTTACACCGCTACGAACAAGATTAGAGAAATCTATATTAAATGATATTTTATTAATTAAACTTAATAAAAGTTTATTAAATAACGTTATATTTTGATTTTTATTATATTTATATAAAATTTTTATTTGTATATATTATATCATGTATTATTTAATTATATATAATCATTTTACTAATTAAAATATGACGAACAAAATAAAATTGTTATTCAAACTCTTGAAGTACTGAAAAAAATCAAAATTCACAAATACTTGTTTTAAGTGCTGAATTTTTAAAATTGAGGTCTTTATAGTCCCTCCTTTCTTTTGATGAAAGATAAATTTGTTTTATTAAATCATGTTTTTGGGAATTTTATATAAATATAAGTGCTAAACTGCTAGATTTTCAAAAAGGGCTAAATTTAATAAAGAAAAATACTAAATATATTTGAGGGGAATTAAATATTTTTAACTTACCTAAACCTCGACATTTCGCTGATAAAAGTCCAAACTTTTGTGCCATCTATGACCACAATCTTAAGGCTTACATGACGAGGTAACGTTTGAAGTTTTTATTAATAAAAAAAATATTTTTAAAAAAAATATATTTTAATATTATATTTTATCTGACTCTGATGAATAAAAAAGAAAGATTTTTAGAGAGATTTTTATATAATCTAAAAATTTTTTTTTAATAAATCCCCCATTTCACTAACACATGTTAAGAAATCCCCCATCAATATAACCCAAAATTTTAAAACTAATTTTTTTTCAAATAAAATATAAGGCGAAGGGTGAAGTTTTTATTTTTATTATAAAAAGAATTATATATAAAATTTTTTTTAATAATAATAATGGGGTTCCTCCACGTCTTTATAGAGAAACCATTATAGAGAATGTATTTTATAAAGAAACATTTATAGAGAAGAAAACAATTATAGAGAATGCATTTATAGAGAATGGTTTTATAGAGAATGTCGCTTATAGAGAATGATTTTAAAATGAATGTATAGAATTATTTTGTAGAGAATTATTTTGTAGATCTTGATTTATTCCAACTAATAAAAAGGGAGTATGTAAAGATTGTCCAAAGTGAAGGAGGTAAAAACAACATTTATTTGTTTAAATTGTTAAAAATTCATTTGTAAAGATCATAGCATACATTTTGTCGTGAATGTTAGTACAAAAATTTACATGATATTTGATGATTAGTATTTTTTTTTAATATTTGATATCCTTTTATAAAATTTATATAATTATCTATATTCGACATTCATTTAATAAAATTTGCATTTTTTAAATACTTCTTGGTGATCAAAATATAATTAAAGAAAGGTCTCAGAAAAAATTTTATTTCAGTAACTTTAGTAAAATTTGCATAACTGTTTTTAGAAGTAACTATTAATCTATTTATTATTTCCAATAATATTTGAATATATATTCAAAATTGTATTTGTAGATCTCAAATTTTAATATGTTCTGAGATATAGCTAATCAA
This sequence comes from Gordionus sp. m RMFG-2023, assembly GCF_954871325.1. Lineage (NCBI taxonomy): Eukaryota > Metazoa > Nematomorpha > Gordioida > Chordodea > Parachordodidae > Gordionus > Gordionus sp. m RMFG-2023. The sequence goes on from NC_088775.1 coordinate 23,414,808, forward strand.
AATTTGGGATAAAATAGACCCCACCTTTGTAGTTAAGGGATTTTTTTCCACTTTTGTAGTGAAGGATCAAAAAGTATGGGTTGAATTTTAAAAGGAAAAATATTTATATGCTAGGTTTACAATAAATATTCATATTTAAAACTGCCTTTCGCGACTCGAATTGATAGAGTAAAATAAAAAAATATAAAATATTTTCAGTATAAAAAAAACTAAATCTATCCAATTGAATAAGTTAGGTCAGGTTTATTATTTCGTCAAAACTAAAAAACCAAGTATTTGAGAATCCATAAATATATTTGGCTCATAATATAAATTTAAGTTCTTGCTGTTTAATGTCGTTGTACATTGTAAAAGCACGACTTTACTTAAATAACGCTCAAATTATAGAAGTTAGAAGGCACCACTTTTTAATATTTTACGATCTAAAAGCCATAATTTAAGAAACATGATGAGCCAATATTTTTTATTAAAAAAAAATTAGATCGGTTATTTTTTAAAATTAAATGGGATAGGACCTTACTAACAACAAACCTGGTTAACAATATATTTTTTTAATAATTTTGAAATAATAAATAATTTTCAAAATATCTTTATTCTAACCTTGTTTAATAAAAAGAGTTTAAAAATATTACATATGACAATTATCAGTTTTCAATTTTATATATAAAAAAATCAAAAATAAAGATTATTTGTGGTACATCTTCACTGAAATTTTAATTTAACATATTAATAATATCTATTTTTACTCATTTGCATTAAAAAAATTTAAAAAATTTAAATAATAACGATTATGATAATTGTCACTTTCCTGTAGTACATCTTCACTGAAATTTTAATTTAACATGTTAACAATATCTATTTTTACCTATTTTCTTTAAAAAAATTCAAAATAGTTCAAAAATAACGATTATGACAATTGTCACTTTCCTGTAGTACATCTTCTCTGAAATTTTAATTTAACATGTTAACAATATCTTCTTTTATCCATTTGCTTTAAAAAAATTCAAAAAAGTTCAAAAATAACGATTATGACAATTGTCACTTCCCTGTAGTATATCTTCACTGAAATTTTAATTTAACATGTTAACAATATCTATTTTTACCCATTTGCTTTAAAAAAAATTAAAAAAGTTCAATTATAACGATTATGATAATTGTCACTTTCCTGTGGTTCATCTTCACTGAAATTTTACTTTAACATGTTAACAATATCTATTTTTACCCATTTGCTTTAAAAAAATTTAAAAAAGTTCAATAATAACGATTATGATAATTGTCACTTTCCTGTGGTTCATCTTCACTGAAATTTTAATTTAACATGTTAACAATATAATATCTATGCTTTAAAAAAATTTTCAAAAATAACGATTATAACAATTGTCACTTTTCTATGGTACATCTTCATTGAAATTTTATTTTTACATCTTAATATTAATAATTATAACCTATTTAATTTACGATATAATAAATCAAATAAGTTAAAAATAACGATTATTACAATTTCCACTTTTTTATGTTACTTACATTACATCTTCATTGAAATTATAATATAAATTTTTTTTATATAAATTTTTTTTTACCCATATATGTCGAAAAAAGTTTAAAAAAATAACGATTATAAAAATTGTCGGTACATCTTTATTAAATTTTTATTTTAATTTAACATGCTTACTAATCCATTTACCAAAAAATAATATAAAAATAAAACTTTATAAAATATGAAGATCTTTGAAGATAGTTAATCTAAAATATTTTTAAATAAAAGATCTTCAAAAGATCTCGATCTTTGAAGATCGTTGCACAAAATTTTTTAAAATAAAAGATCTTCAAAAGATCTCGATCTTTGATGATCGTTGCTCAAAATTTTTTAAAAGTAAAAGATCTTCAAATTTTACGATCTTCAAAGATCAAGATCTAGATCTTTGAAGATCTTTTTATTTTGAGCAAATGTACAACTCTGCCTAAAACAAGTTATTCTGCAGGCCTGGGCTCGGCCTGATCAAAAAACCAAGGACCATAAAAATCTGATTTTTATTGTATTTTTAAATTCATTATGATTTTTTAAATGTTTTATTTCAGTTCTCAACTACCAAAATTATTATGATCTTTCATTGGGCTTGGATGAATTTTTAAAAATTATTATGGCTTTGTACTTTACCTGGGAATTTTTTTTAATATTAAATATTATGTATAAATGATAAGTAAATTTAACATATTTGTATTATCAAGTAAAAGCTTTAAATTTATTCTTACTCAAACCATAGTATTTAGTCTTAGTTTTAATGGATTGAACCTGGCCTGAAGGGGGGGAGGGGGTAAAAAGAATAGAATTCGATATAATTTTCAAATAACCGGTAACATCTAGCATAAATATAAGAAGAAAATTCTCATTCCCCATCATTTTTGACGGACTATCTACTAGTATTGTGCAATAATTTGCACACTAGGTATTTAACGCCATCTACTTAGTTATAATAATTTAAAATATTAAAATGTTATTATTCATTCTACAATAGATGTATAAATTTGATATCTTTTCTTCTCTTTTTTTACGTGTTTTTTAGGAAAGCTATTTTTTTTTCTTTTTCAAAAAACTGTTTTGAGTTAAATTTTAATACAAGTATATTTTTGATATTAATACAAACTACTATTTTTTTAAGATATAATATACCAACTAGAGGTGATGCGACAATATATATAATCTTAATTGTTTCATCATATCATTCTGGTCCTATTTTATAGTTAGAAAATATTTCATTTCTAATATGGCATCCTTTCCGTGTAAATAACTCTAGGCTTTTATATTTGCATAATTATTTCCTCCAAAGATTTTTAGTGTTTTATTTTATCAATTTATCCAACATAATATATTCTGATATTAGTTTACATCGTGAGCAGGTTTGCCAGGTCAAAATTTTCAAATTGCGGGAGAAATTTGGTATTATGCGGGAGAAATATGAAAATTGCGGTAGATAAAAATTGCTAAAAAAAAATTTTTGCTTTTGAATTGACTTAATTATCCGCCTATTATTTTTTATTTAGTTTATATAAATACAAAGAGGTAACTATTTTTCAAAATAATATAACATCTTGATTTATTAAAATATATTAATTTATAAAAAAAACCAACGATCTTTTTTAAATATAAAAGAATGTAAACAAGATAAAATTTTATTAAAAAAAACGATTATAATTTTACAATTTGAAGAAAAGTAAACTATTATTTTTTTATCTGTTTTATTTCACTCTTTTATAACGTATTTATATCTTTTTTACAGAAATAATATTTGAATAAATATAAAAAGGTTAACTTAAAGTAAAACTAAAATGAAAATATAATCTTAAAGTAAAACTAAGATTTTAATAAATATAAAAAGTTGACTTAAAGTAAAACTAAAATGAAAATATAATCTTAAAATAAAACTAAGATTTGAATAACAAATAATAATTTATATTATTCAACAAAAATATATTTTATGCGAATGTCCCGCAAAACGACCGCAATTGGAAATCTACCATGTGTTTGTGTATAACATTATAGGGATAAGCGCTTAATTATCACGTATCACGTTTAAATACATAATAAGGTACTCCAAAAATAAGAAATAATACAGATGAAACAACAGTTTCGGCAATTGTAATCACTTATCTTGTACATTCACAGAGATACTTATCATTACAATGTTGGTTCCCATAATATTTAACGACTCTAATATAAATGAAAACTATACTTGTAGAACAAAAATGAGCAAGACTATCATCAATGTTTTAGGACCTAAATCCAGGAGGTCTATTTTTGACGAAAAATGGGCATACATATTCAATGCATCTAATAAGGGAGATATTAAAATATTTCCCTTGATCCTTCACTATTTCATCAAAATTAAAATCGTTTCATTAAAACTATTAAATTTTTTCCTCTCAAATAGTAAAAAATCCAAAGACATAACCCATATAATGGTAAATATAGCAGATTCGAGATTATAAATATATTGCATGTCAGCTTTCTGATCTGATAATGCCATTTGGTAAAAACAGAGTGTATTTACAGAATTTAGTCAGCACAATGTTGGTTGCGATATGTTCCTAATATACGCCATCCATAGAATTTTAAAATATTATAAACCTTTAAAAAAATATTTCTTAAATAAAGATTATAAAAGCTGTCCTAATATTTTGATAATTTTTCAATAATGAATGGTAGAGGTATATTTAGGAATGATTTCACATGTAGGAAATATACTACATGCTGTTAATGTGTAGTTGCATTCAGAAGAATCTTAACAAAGATTCTCAAAATTATGCTGCAGATGTGTTCATCTTAACAGTTAAAAATTGACAATAAATTTTATGGCGCCATTGCTAAAAATTAATTATATTTTATTTGAGATTTAAATAATAGAACTAAATGTTTACCGTCGTTATTGAGATATTTATAAAATTCCTGGCATGACATATTATATATGTTTAACCATTAGCTCGGCCTCTAATGTTGTTAAAGTAATCCGATTTCTCTCCTTTTTCCAGGCAGTCCACATGAGGCTAAAAATGCGCTCGGATGAGGCATTAGAACGAGGTAAGGAGAAGACATACTCGCATATTTTTCCCAAGCATGGGGATTTATCGTTATTACGAAAAAATTCTACCCATTTCTCCTCTGCTTTTAGACCATCTAACTTTAAGTATTTTGGCGAATCATAAAAAATAGAGAGAATTACAAACTCTCAAACAAGAAATCAATGTCTTTCTGTATTTTTAATATATTTATTAATTATAAAAACCATCAATTGATGGTTTCTGTTATAAGGTCATAATCTTTATACATTTGTATATAGAGTTTTTAAAATCAAATTTTGATTGTAAATATTCTAAAATTGTCTTAATAAAAATATTTGCTTCATTTAAAAATGTATTAATTAGAGTATTAGAACATTTTAATATAATATTTTTAGCAATAGCGCCATAAAATTTATTATCAATTATCTGTAGAGATGAACAGAGCTGTAGCATGATTTTGTGAATTTTTTTTATAAAGAATATTCTGATTGCAACTGCTTCTGCCATTTCATACTCGAAAAAATTTTTCAAAATCTTTATTTAAGAAAAGTATTTTTTTAAGGGTTTGTAAAATTTTAAAATTCCATCGATGGCAGGTATTAATGACAACCACCTGATAGGAATATATCGCAACAACTCACACCATTCCAAGTCAGACCACTTCACCAACTCTTTTAATTCTTTAACTCTTTTAATTCTTTAACTCTTTTAGTTGATGACTAAATTCGTTAAAACATTTCATCACAATTATTTCGACATCCACAGATAGTACATTTATTTCCTTCTTGCAAGAATTATGTAGTATATGGCATATACAGCCAATTGGTATTAATTCATTATTGTGCTGCCTCATTTCGGTAACTTTGATTTTTGCCAAAATTTACAGAGGCATTATCAGCGCAGAAAGCTGACATGCAAATCATTGGTAACCCTGAATCAGCTATATTTACCATTATGTAGCCAGCTACATCGTTGGATATTTTACTATCCGAGGAAAAAATTTTAACAGTTTTATGGAAATGTTCTTATTCTTGTTGAAATAGCGAAGGATCTATTAGATGCATCCTTTAGAATTGAATATGGATGCCCATCTTTCAAATCGTCTAGAATTGACCTCTAGAATTCAGGTACTAACAAGTAAGGTTTACACTTATATTGGAGCCATTAAATATCATGAAAAAAAGATTCGACCCACAATGTGATGATATAGTTCTGTGAATGTTTACATGATAGTTGTATACGATTTCCGCAAATGTAGTTGCATCTGTATTATTTATTATTTGAGAATATTTTTGTATTGCAATCGATATTGATATACTTCCCTGTACTGACTTATATGAATGAAATGATGTTGATTTATTATTGGATAAAAATAAAACAAGATAGAAAGAAATTTAGAAACTAGACATGTTTTTCGAATAAATATTTAAAATTGTTTAAAAAATATAAAAATCATCAATTAATGTCTCTCAAAATTATTATTTATATATTAAAAATGTTAAAATACTAAAAAAAAATTGCGAGAGAAATTAAAAAATTGCGATAGATTTTTGCGGGAGATTTTCAATTGCTGTAGTTTTGCGGGAGAGATATGACTGCGTGAAACTAAAAAATTGCTGGAGTCGCCCGATGATGGGGGGAGACATGGCAACCCTGATCGTGAGTGTCATGGCTATTACTGCAAATTAACCAGCATCTATTATTTGTGTTGCTATGTATTTTAAGTTCATTACTACAGCTGCTAAGAGCATATGATAGCATATTTTAGATAAACAATAATGGTCATTGTGTAGTCGTTTATATATCATTTAAAATTAAAGATAATCTTTTAGAAATTTTAATATCTCACGATAATTTTCTCGCTTACTTATCTAGCTTCCATCATGTCATCTAGAAGGAAGCTCTAACCACTATATAGTTTTATGATTTGAATTGGTCGTTTATACTCTCTTCTTGAAGAATTGTTGATTTGGTATAGGCCTATAAATTTTTCCTTATTAGTCCATTCTATAAAACATTGTCTAAAATGGTAACAGAGAGTTATATTAGTTTCATGACCTTTTGTCAATGTAACTTGATAAGAATTATATTATTGCATATGTGGTTTTTAAAAACTATTATCAATTGAGGATATGTATGAATTAATAAATCTTTTTTATCACTTGTAATTCTTTAGACGCAAAATTTTTTTATATCAGCAATCGAAAATATTTTATAATGTAATAAATAGATTTTGCATTAGAATATATTATTTTTAGAAATGTTTTGTAATGTTTTAAGTATTGATATGCCAGTTTATTTTGTATGCATAGTATAATAAATGAAATAAATATGAAAATCAGAATAATTGTTCAGAGTTAACAAATTTTATAAAGTATAATATATTATTATAAAACCCGGCCGAAGGCTGGGGAAAAGCGGCCGAAGTCCCGCAATTTGGGGGCGCCCCACATAAAAAAATTTTTAGTTGAGCCCCCTGAGATTGTAAAGGCTAGCGACGCCCCTTACAATACATTTAAATTATTAATATCATTCATAAATTTTTATAAATCATATATTTTAGTAAATATTTGATTTACTGTTGAAACTGTTTAAATGTGAGACGTTGTAGAAAATACACAATTTTTTTCTAATTTATATGATATTTCTTAATATTATGATGCCCTAAATATTAATTTTGAGGTTCCAAGCCCAGTCGTATCCAACATAATTTTAAAAATTTTATCCCACCTCGGAGATAGTTAAATTTTTACTTGATTTATCATCACATGAAGGGGAAATATCTGATTTACCAATTAGTTTAAGATGTAAAAAAAAACATGTATATTCCGTATTAAGGGAAACTGGGAAGGCCTGGGCAAATTGTAGCTTTTCGGATAAATTTAATGTATGTCTTGCATTTCCCAAATTATTTTTCTATAATTTTATGTTAAGTAAAAAAAAATGCTATCTATTTAAATTACAAAAATGCCATTAAACACTAATGAAACTTATATGCAAATTATATATATATATTTTTTAAGAAAATATTTTTTATTGACATATAAATTTAGGCTAATTTTTTTTTAAAATAATGAGGAATAATTATTATGTTGTGTATTTGATAAAATTAAGAGCAAATCCTTGTTGACATTTTTATTTTTGATGAAAAAAACGACAAATAAATCTGGAAGGTCGCCTGGAGAGGAAATAATTAATGTACAATTTCATATCATTTAGGGTTGTAGATGAAAGTAATGACGGATTACCAAAGCAGTGTACAAAACACATTACGTCCTGATAAAGATGATATGCCTATGCCTTGGGATTAAAAGAAAAAGCAAAACGATATATCTGTCAATGTCAGCATTGGTAGCCCCCTCTAAAATAGAATCATGAACGACAATGTTAACTCAACCATAAAGGTAGTAAGAATTGTTATAAAGGCCATGACAGAACTACTGCATATTTTTCCATTAATAAAGTTGATTAAAATGGCCGTACTGCACATTCAAGTATGAACATTCCCTAAATAATCATGAAAGTTTCTCAGAGAATCGGATAAAGTAATATTTATAATAACTCCTAGTGAAGTGAATGATAGTACGGAATTGAATTCTTATATTTGTTAAAAAATAGGCAGAGGTGGCATAGGGATTGTGGTAGCGGTGATAGAAATATCATTTGGAGGCAACTGGGTGAAAATAAAATAAACATATAAATATAAAACATAAGATAAAAAAACAAAATAAACCTCTAGATGAGTTAATTTCAAGCGTAGTTCTTTATTATTTTGGCTACCAGTAACTCTAGAACGGGCAAGGCGTTTGTTTATTCGTCATTATTTTCTTTGCTTATCTTTAATAGATTCATCATGTTTTGTAGCGATGTGAGGGATTAAGGTTGGGTTAGCCTAGACAAATAAAGAAATCAGGCAAAAATATAAATAAACATTATTATTGAAATAAAACGAACATTAAAATACTGTAAACCAGTAGATGGATCAATAATAGATGCATATATCTAGTAGTTGGAGGGATATCATCAAAAAAAATTTTTTTTGGGGGGGCAAGCCTATTATGATATTCTAAATGTTTATTTTGCATTTGTTCATTATTATCGGCTGATATTTCAATATTTGAACAATTATAAAGAGGAAATAAGATGGGGATAGTTTTCTAAAGTAAAAAAAAATAAATTCTCAGTTAATTTTATAAGATAGGAATAAAATAAAATACCATTCGGAGAGATCAATTGGCAAACTTAAAAAAAATAGGATCCTTGTGAATAAGTATAGAATAATTTAAATAATATATAAATACCGTAATATGTACTTTTTTTGGAATAAATATAAAATCATAAAAATAGAAAACCCCGTTTAGTATTTTTCTTGAAAGAATAAAAAGGAGTATTGTTAAAAAAGGTAGGAACCTTAAGAATGAATATATAACTTTAATTGAATAAAAATAAAAATAAATATTGTAATATATAATGATTTTTTAGAATAGATATAAAATCATATATATAATTATTTATAATATAATGTACTATGTATATTTTTTTGAGCATTATACAAAATAATCAGCAGAAATAATAGAGCAATGGTGGATCCGACAAAATGGTTAGCTTTTAAAAAAGTAGGATCCTTAAAAATTGTTATATTAATTTAGTTAAATTTTAAAAAATGTACTTTGTATAATTTTCAGTTAGACAAAATATTCATCATAGATAAAAGGGCATAATGTGCTGCCCGACAAAATGAAAAGCTTTAAAAATACGAAAAAATTTCCAAGCATCTAAGATTTTAATAATTTAAAAAGATTTTTTCAAGCCCATTTCAATCCCTAATAATTTTTGAAAAGCAAACCAATATTAATTTTGAGAAATATTTTTAGCCCAGTCAAACCCATTATAATTTTGAAAAAATTTTCCCAAGCCTAGAGATATTAAATTTATAATTAATGAATGAGAAATCTCTGATTTACCAATTAATCTATAAGTTAACTCAATTAAATTGAATTTTTATATAAAATATTAATAATTTGTAATATTTAGTGAATAATGTATTACTTTGACAATAGGTTTTAATATGGCCTCCTACAGTTACATTAATTTTGGAAAAATTTCCCAAGCCTAAAGTTATTAAATTTAATTAATGAATGAGAAATCTCTGATTTACCAATTAATCTATGAGTTAACTCCTAGTTATATATGCAAAAAAAAACTTGTGAATTGGTAATAAGGGAAACTGAGAAAGCTTGGACAAAGCACTTATTAGAGAATCATGACAAAATAAGGTCTGCCCTAATATTATTATAAGAAATAAAAAATATTACCTCGTATTATTGGAGATAACTCCAAAATTGTTTTTTTTTACATCTTAAACTAATTGGTAAATCAGATATTTCCCCTTCAGGTGATGATAAATCAATTAAAAATTTAACTATCTCCGAGGTGGGAAAAAATTTTCAAAATTATATTGGATACGACTGGGCTTTGAACCTCAAAAATAATGCACCTGACATGGGAATATCTTTTACAAATTATTAAAGGTTGAGCTGGGCTTGATAAACTTTTATAATTATCATGACATCTATCGTAAAAAAATGAATAAAAATCTCATTCCCCGTCATTTTTGATGGGCTTTCTAAATAATTTGTAATATTTAGTAAATAATGTATTACTTTGACAATTGGTTTTAATATGGCCTCCTACAGTTGCATAGAAAACTTAAGTTATAGGATCATCTGTTTGTATAATATATATAAATAAAATCAACAAATAAAAAAAATAAAAAAAATAAAAATACGTACCGATGACATGACGTAGCGATGACATGACGTAGCGATGACATGACATCACGATGACGTAACGAGGACATCGGAAAATTATAATATAGATGATACATTGTAGTATTTCTAAATGATCCGATTTAGGTCGATTTTTAAAAACGACCGGATTGAGATTTTAGCTAAAATAATATTATGTAGGTTTCTAGAATACCAACTAGTGGTGGTGAGACAATAATATATAAAATCTTAATTGTTTTCATCATATCACACTGGTCCTTATTTTATAGTTACAAATTTCATTTATAATATAACATCCTTGCCATGTAAATAACTCGAGGTTTCAATATATAGGCATAATTATTTCTCTAAAGATTTTTAGTGTTTCTGTTTTATCAATTTATATAACATAATAAATTCTGATAAGAGTTTACATAGTGAGTGTCATGGCTATGACTCAAATTAACCAGCACCTATTTATGTGTCTATGTAATTTAAGATTTCCCACTCATGCTGCTGAGAGCATTTGATTGCATAATTTAGTTGAGCAATAATGATTAACTGTCTAGTCGTTTATACATCATTAAAAATGAAAGATAATCTTTTAGAAATAATATCACAATAATATTTTAGATTACTTATCTAGCTTCATAATGTCATCTAAGTCTAACCACCATATAGTCGATCTCGAAAATGATAGATATTGCCTCAAGGTAGCACCTATCAAATTTGTATTTTGCCTATTTTTCATTTGGATATACCAAATTTATTTATAATATATATTTGAAAAATCGTGATTATTATAATGCTTCTATGGCTTAATCGGCAAGAGCGTCGTTTACCAATCTGATGGTTCTGGGTTTGAATCCAAACAAAGATCATGTCTTATTTCTTATTCCAACTTGGTGATTTCGTCCTTTGGGGATGATATATAGGAGGCCGGACTCGACCACGTGATTCCGTTATAATATATGTTAAATAATAAGGTTAGTGTGAATTAGTTGGTTTTACACGACCCTGGTTTTTTGTTGAAAAAATGAATCAGAAACCTAACCAATGCACCAACTTCAAACCAACTTATAATATTTTTCTCAACTATATTTTTATGCATAAAGGACGAATATTTTAATATTGGCATATAATAAATAATATTAGATTCCCTTTTTAAAAAAATTGTTCTCTTCTTATCTGAAAATTAAAAATTAGCTTTCATATTAATTAAATAATTGATATCGAATTCGAAATAATTAACTTCTAAGACCAGGAAAAATTTATAATAGGAATTTATTGATTTTTAGATATTTATAATTTATATGTCATCAGAAAATGAGGGTAATATATGTTTATTTAATTAATAACTTTTGGGATCCGCCCTAAAGTTGTAAATATTGGCTAAGGCTCAGACCGGTTAGATAGGTAGGCTCAATAGTTTACATTAGTCACCTCAGGAGTTGGCTCTAGTTGTCTCAATAGTTGGCTAGACTTTGACTTTGAGCCGAAATGTATTTATTTGTTGTTTAACTCTAATTCGCTAATGGATATTACAAAAAAAATAATTTCTTAATGTGTAGCCTAAAATTGCCTTCCCATCAAAATATAGTAACCTCATTACAAAATAAATGAATTATGACTTTTATATATTTTATTTTAGTTACCAAAATTATTATGATCTTCTCAACATTATTATGTGCATGAACCTGGCTTGGGAATTTTTTTAATATTATATTAAGCATAATATTTAACATGGAATATTTATATGGGTCCCAGGTAAAAGTTAAAATATATTTTTACTTAAAAAATAGTATTCACTCTTAGTCTTAGGTTGGCCTTGGTCTGAAGTAGGATTGAGCGGAATTAAAAAGATTAGAAAATAGATATGGTTTTAGAGATTTACCTATCTCCAGGCTTGAGAAAAAAATTTGAAAATTATTATGGATTGGCCAGGTTAGAGAAAAAATTTGTTAAAATTATTATGGGTGGGGGGTGGGGTTGGGCATAAAAAATATTTTTATAAATTATATTGGACTGGGCTTGGGGAAAAATTTTTCAAAACTATTATCAACTTGGACGCTTGGAAATTTTTTATTATTACCTATGAGTCACTCAGGCATTGACCTAAAACAAATTTTTTTCTAAGCCAAAACCAAGGCCCATGAAAATCTGATTTTGATTGTATTTTTAAATTCATAATGATTTTTAATATTTTATTCCAGTTCTCAACTACCAAAATTATTATGATCTTAGGTTGGGCTTGGGGAAATTTTTTCAAAATTATTTTTTTAATATTAAATATTAGGCATAAATAGGGGATCAGTAATATTTTAACAAATAATATTGATATGGGTATCAAGTAAAAGCTTTAAATTTATTTACTCAAAACATAGTATTTACATTTAGTTTTAATGAATTGGACCTAGCCTAAAGGGGAGGAAGGGGTTATAAAGAATAAAAATTGGATATTATTTTCAGTTAACAGGTAACAACTATCATAAAAGTAAGGAGTTCTCATTCTCCGTCATTTTTGATGGGATATCTACTAGTAATTATATATGAATAAATAAAATAATTTAAATAAAATTATTACGACTTTTGATAGTTTTGAGGAAATTTTTACGGGTCATTAAATTAAAAAAGATAAAATATAGTGTAATCACTCATGATATTCTTTTAAACAAAACGATTGTGTATTTTTATGTTATATTATAGGAATTAATAAATTAATATTATATATTTTGGTTATTAAATAGAATATGTTTATTATGTAACGCACATTTATTTAACTTATTCAAATTATATTTTTATTTTAGTTACAATTTTATTTTTATATGTTAACCTTTTTAATATTATAGTCTAATTTTAGTTATATAAATAGTCGATTAAAAAAGAGAAAAGTTAATTAATAAAATATTTTTTACTTACTCTCACCATAATCGTTATTCTCTTCATGGTGTTCCGTTGGCAAAAAAAAACTCGCCACCACGTAAATTTTTTTTCCCTTCGCAATGTAAATATGAATAATAAAAAATTATAAAACTAAACAAATATATTCTATATAAAGAAGGAAAAAAAAGGTAAAAATCATTTTAAAGTTATTTCCATTATGTTTTCTTTCAAACTCGTTAACATTCCCTGGGAAATCTCTGTTTATGATATACTATTTGAATTAACTTATAATTGTGATGTGCACTACTCAAGGATACTGGGTAGTGATGACGTCTTGTTTGAATTCGTTAACCTTTAGGAAATGATCAATTGTTTTGAACTACTTAAAGGGAATTTACGTATATAAGGATTCGGAGTTTATACAACTTCATTGTATTATTGTTAAAATATGATATGTTATAATTTCTAATATATACGAATTATTAATAAAATATGGATATAAAACCAGAATTAATATATAATATTCCAAAATTGGTTGGACCACTTACTGAGATTTACTTAGACAGAATATTAAGTTAATAATTTTTCGACCAGCACATTATCGGACTCTATTAAAATAAATACTTTGCTTAATAATTTATCAGACGAGGTCTTTGACAATATTAAATCAATTTGTTCCGATACCGACAAATTAGATCTTAAAATAGTGACTAAAAAGTTAACTTAACTTACCTATTACCTGTACAAGATAAAAACATTTTGATAAACAAATTTAACTTATTACAGCGGAACTCGAGTGAGAATTTCATGCAATGGTACATAAGAGTATCGAAACTACATAAAAAATGTAATTTTTCGGACGACAGTAGATTAAAAGAAAAATTACGTACATCTACCTTAGGTGACAAAATAATATATTAATTTTGTAAAAATATTAATTTTGTAAAAATATTAATTTTGTAAAAATATAATTTAACCTTAAATGAAATGGTAGAGCTAGGAATTAAATTAGATAGTATTAATGATAAATCAGATGTTGATAACATAAGTTATATGAATAACGATAAAAATTCTGATAAAGATAAAAACTTTAACAATAGTAGTAGAAATGACAATAATAATTATTTTAGATCTGATAATAATTTTAGAAATAATTATGATAATAGAAATAGAGATAGGAATTACAACAATAATTTTAGATATAATGATAGGAATTACGGTAATAATAATTCGAGATACCACGATAATTATAACAACTATAACTACAATAACTATCGCTACAACAATAATAATCAATCTAATTATGGTAGAAATAATACATGGCATGATAATAATCAAAGAAAACAGATCCAATACGGTGACGGAAATCGTAACAATTACCAATCTTATTACAACAATTCAAATAATTATAGAGGTAGTTACAATAATCAGAGAAAGCAAATACAATATAACAACAACTCAAATAATTATAGAGATAGCGACAACAATAATAGAAAGCAAATACAATACAACAACAATGATTACAATATGAATATTGAATAAATTATTGAAGAGAAAGTCGACTCTAAAAAGAACAAAGATGATAACGATTTTAATGTTAACAACTTATCTGGTGACATGCTCAATGACAAAGATAATTCATTTATGACTACTTTAAAAGTGAACGATATTGTTACATGTATGCAAGTCGACACAGGCTCAAAACATGCGATTATACCTCATGGTCTGGCTAAAAAACTTGGTATTAGAGATGTTAAGAAATCCGAGTTACAACTTACCGCTTACGGAAATTTAATCAAGATCATCGGCATCACTCAAGTTAAAGTGACTTATGAAGGTATCTCAAAGTATTTACAAGCGGTAGTCGTCGAATCAAGTAAAAATGCCTTGTTGGGACGTACATAGATCAATGCTTTCAAAAAAATTTTAAATAAATTTATAGCAAATGTTGACACTAATTACGAAGATGGAATAAAAAAAATTGATTAAAGAGTGTGAATCCAAATTGACTAATGGGCCAATCAACAAAACAAGTGTCAAGTTACATTTAAGAAGACCAACCTTAAATTATATAGACGTATTCCTTATTCAAAAATTGATCTTGTTAGCAATGAACTTAAAAAATGGATACATGATAAAATTATTGAGCCGGTGAATGATGTCCGATGAGCAAGTCCTGTTACCGCTGTCTACAAAGATGATGCGAGTATTAGGCTTTGTGCTGATTTTAAGGACACTGTAAACCCAGCTCTAGGAGATTTCAGATACCCTCTACCACGAATCAATGATCTAATAGCTAAACTTTCAGAAGGAAAGAAATTTACGAAGATTGACTTTAAAAATGCTTTCTTACAGATCCCAATTGATAAAAGTTGCAGAAATATTTTAACCATATCTACGCACAAGGGATATTACCAATTTACTAGACTTCCTTTTGGGCTTAAAACCTCATCTGCAATTTTTCAACAGATCATGGATCAAATCTTCGGTGACATGGATGACGTCATATTTTATATTGATGATTTACTTATAACTAGAAAAAACGATGAAGCCCACCTTAACAACATAAAAAAGTGTTTGATAGAATATCATTGTTTGGGCTAATACCTAACTTCAATAAAAGTGTTTTCTTTAAAAACAAAATGAGATTCCTGGGTCATGATATTGACGCTAAGGGGATTCATGCTAATCACGACAAAATTGAAGCAATAATAAATATGCCAGAACCAAAATCAGCTGCTGAATTATCAACATTTCTGGGAATGGCTGGCTACTATAGAAAATTTTTGAACAATTTTGCAGAAATAGCCGATCCTCTCTATAAGATTGTCAACAAATAAAAATGGGCTTGAAACCTAGAACCCTCTAAAAGTTCTAATGATCTTAAGAAGTTGATTAGTCTTCCACCTGATTTGACATATTTTTACCCTGAATTACCTATAGGGATAGCCACTGACGCATCGAAATGGGGTTTAGGAGCTGTATTATTTCATACTGAAAAAGATGGTAAAGAAAAACCTATAGCTTTCGCGTCAAGAACTTTATTAAAATCCAAAATGAACTATACCAATATTGAGCGTGAGGCTCTCGCTATTATGTTCGCTATAAGGAGGTTCCAGGAATACTTAATCGGCACGAAATTTACAATTATTACTGACCATAAACCTCTAGTTCACATCTTTACCAAGGGTCTTAAGGATAATAGCACCATGTCCTTAAGACTCCATAAGTGGAATATAACATTAGGAGGATAAGATTTTAATATAAAGTATAAAGCCGGTAAATATAATGCTGTTCCTGATTGTCTCTCGAGATTACCACAAGAATGTCAGGATGAATCTGTTGAAAATATCACTATAATAAATGAATATGGGGATTTACCTATTAATTTTAATCAAATTCGTGATGAAACTTTGAAAGATATGGAATTAAAACAAGTCATGAATAATATTAAAAACAACAGGCCTATAATGAATAATATTTATAAAAACATTGATTTGGAATTAAGTATAATTAAGGAGTGTCTTTACAAAAGCAACAGAATCATAATTCCGTCTTCTATGATAAAAAATATACTACAGTCATTACATGAAGGTCACTTGGGAGCAGGAAAAATCAAATCCTTAGCCAAAGATTACATGTGGTGGCCTGGTATAAACAATGACATAGTAATGGAAGTGAAAAGTTGTGACGATTGTAACATATATCATGATAATCCTATAAAGATACAAAAATAATGGGTTTCGGCAACCAAATCTATGTGTATGCCTGTTAAAAATATTACGACTGATGTTACTTTAAAAGAAATTTTTAAAACTATTTCGCTATATGGAATACCTGAAACCATAGTTACTGATAACGGCACTAACTTTACGAGTAACGATTTTGAAAAATTTTGTGTGCTCACATCTGCTTATGACCAGCAATCCAATGGCCAGGTAGAACGCATGGTGAGAACGTTCAAAACACATATGAAAAGGAATATTAAAATTGACCTAGATATCGCACTTGGCAAGTTTTTATTTAATTACAGAAATACGCGTAATGATACTACAGGAGTTACACCATCTCAGAGAATGTTTAATCGAGATATTATAATTAAATGGGACTTATTAAAACCGTTGGAGGAGAAGGAGAATAAAATAAACGTTACTTTACCACGAAATAGAACCTTTAACGTAGGAGTTTTGTTTGGTACAAAGTACAAGGTGATGATAAATGGTGCAAAGGTATGATCACACATAAAGAAAGTGACATGATGTTTCAAATTAAGATAGAGAGAGGTATTTTGAGGAGACATTTAGATCAAATAAGAATTAGAAACTGTTTTAACACACTTATTAATTATGACTCTAAGAATTCTTTTAAGGAGGGAAGTGTGGACAAAAAATATAAAAATTACTGATAATAACGATATAACACCTATTTCTAGACCTGTGCGAATTAAACAAAAACCTGTTTATTTAAAAGAGTACATAACTTAAAATATAAAATCAGTATTAAAATGCGTAAAGTAAATTAAATATTAAAACGCTTACACTAAAACGCAAAAAATTAAAACGCTGACAATATTATACACAATCTTATTGATTTATCATTCTTCGTTTATTCTTATATCCAATTTGATGAATTATTATTTCTCATTATTCGTAACTCACTGATGATAATAACAATTTTGAAAAATGATAATAATAACAACTGAGTTTGACAAGCAAACTATATGACAAAGTCACGATTATAAGGACAACTTGCGATAAGTATATCAAGCTTACGATTTAAACAAACCAACGATTGGGACAAGCCAACGATTTCAATGACTTATGAAACAACTTGATGACCAAAACGATAAACCACTTGGACAACAAACTCTCTATGACTTCTTAGATGAAATTATGGGAAGGTTTTTTAGAAGAGTGAGAATGTTATATTATAGGAATTATTAAATTAATATTATATATTTTGGTTATTTAATAGTATATGTTTATCATGTAACGCGCATTTATTACTTATTCAAATTATATTTTTATTTTAGTTACAATTTAATTTTTATATGTTAACCTTATTAATATTATAGTCTAATTTTAGTTTGTAAAAAATATATAAATAGTCGATTAAAAAAGAGAAAAGTTAGTTAATAAAATATTTTTTACTTACTCTCACCATAATCGTTATTCTCTTCATTTTATAAAGATAATTAGAAATATTAAAACAAATTGGGCAGATCTATGTACAAATGATTTTCTGAAATTTTATTTAATTCTTCTAAATTTATAATTGTTTAGCAATTTAAATTATATTATTCAATTGCTCACCATAACAAGTATAGTATTGTCTTAAATAATAGGGATATCTTATCTAACATATCTTGGTATTTTTATACCAATATAATGAGGTTCAAGAGAGACCGGAGTTCTCCTCTGAATTTTCCTTAAATATTAATTAACCATAAAGATATGTAAATGAAAAAATATAAAATATTTTAAAAAATATGCTTAGTCTATTTTTTATGGATAAAAATAACCACGGTCTCCTGTATTAGATTTTTATATTGAAACAATATAAGTTTTATATGATTAGATTCATTTCTGCTTACAGATATTCCACACCTAGCCCCCCATAATAACAAATTAAATTTTCAGAAAATTTATAAAAATTATTAAATTAAATTGAAATGTGATGTGAGGTCTAACTAAATATAAATTTCATTTTTTTAAATTTTTTGATTTTTGAATACTTTTTATTATTATTTATAAAAAAACAAGGAGAAGTTGGTGCCAGCTAAAAATAATTTACAATAAGAAAGTTTCATAAAAGTATATTTAAACATTACACCATAATCTTTAATTCGAAATTGTATATTTCCTTTATTGTCCAAACAAGTGGAATAATAAGAATTTCCAACAAAAATTGTATTTCACAAATATAAATTAAGAACAAAAAATACATTATCTATCTTTTATTCAAAATCAATTAATAAAATGTCCATAAATGTCAATTATGTATCAACAGATACAACAGAAAGGGAAAAAAAATTATTATTAAAGTAAAGGGTAGATGGGGGAGGGGGTGGTATTGAATAAATCAAAGTTTAACTAAATCCTTTTTTATAATTTAAGTAAAATAATATATAAAAATAAATTAAATAATTATAATATAGATTTTTTTTTAGACAAAAAGATAGGCCCATTTTTATAAAATAATTACTTCCCATGTCAAAATTTCCTCTCCCCCCCTCTTTACTTTAATAATAATTTTATTTTCCTATTGTATGATTATTTTTAGCTACCACCTTGTTTTTTTATAAATAATAGTAAGAAGTATATAAAAATAAAAAAAATAATACAATATTTTTATAATTAGACTTCACATCACATTTCAATTTAATTTAATTTATAAATTTTCTCAAAATAAATTTTTAGATAATGAGTATATGTAAGATACAAGTCTGTTTGGATTAGATTTGGTATCACAATTACAGTCAACACAATATTCAGAACCATCGTTTTACCATTCTTCTACATCGTTAGATATAAAGGGGAATTTTGTTGAGATCCCACCAAGATGCATAAAAAAATGTATTCATTGTTCAAAAAAGTACAGAAGTAGAACTTACACAAGTAAAATTTTATTCCTATAAATTATATTTTTTCTAAATTTTAATTTTAGCTAATTTAAAAGACACTTGGGATTATTGCATCCTAATTTAATATCAGAAACATCTACTGTCACAACCCCTGATGTGATGCCGGAAATAAGAAAACCCTTAATTCATGAAAATTTAAAATTAAATATGCTGATATTAAGATATCTTATCTTTATTATTTCTTTTAGAACAATAGAACATGACAGTTTCAAGGAAATGATACATTAATGAAATAAAGGCTTTAAAATATGGACTAAACAAACAATGGAAAAAATTAGAAACAATATATGAATCAGCCAAACAAATAATCATTGTAAAATTAAATTATGTGTAAATTAGCAATCACTACAGATTGCTGGTCTAGTCCAAGTAGGGAATGGACATTAACGAATATATTGCTAACCATTGTTTCTTTTGAGCCTGAACAGCAAATTTCAGATTTGCTAATTAATTGTTTTGATGAGTTTGAAATTACGGCAAAGATATTAGTAATTACTCATGACAATGCAAAAAAATGTGTTTAGCGGTGTTAATATTTTGAAAGAGGAGTTCAAACTTTTATACAAAACAGACTTGTACAACCATTGTTGTCTAGCCCAAGTAATAAATTTAATTGTATAAGTAGGACTAGGGTTTTTATCAAATAAATTGGAAATAATTCATAACCTAGTCAACAAGCTTCTTACCTCGCCAAAATTAATAGAAGAGTGATCTCATGCTTATTCGACCCAGCCAAGCAATTTAACCACATTAAATAAGGGTCTTATTATATTTTAATAAATTTTGCTCGGTATTTAGCAAATTAGGTTGGTATTTATAAACTATACGTTGACTTGGCAGTATCTATTAGTAACCTATATAGTCTTATGATTTAGTCGTTTACATTATCCTCTTTAAGATTATTGATTTGGTTACCTTATTAGCCAATTCTATAAAACATTGAATAGTAGCACAACGTTATATTAGTTTAATGACTTTTTGTCAATGTAGGTTGCTAAGAATTATATCGCCCTGTGTGGTTTTTGAAAATTATAAATTGAGGTAAACCTTTTTTTATCACTTGTAATTCTTTAGACAAAATTTTTTTTTCATATTCTCAATCGAAAATATTTAATACAGTAATAAATGGATAAATTTTGTATTAAAAAATATTATATTTAGAAATGTCTTGCATTGTTCTACTTTTATTATTTGTACATAATAAATAACAAAGGATGAAATTCAGAATAATTGGTCAGAGTTTGCAAATTTCAATTAAAAAAGTATAATATATTAATATAAACTCGGCCGAATGCCGGAAAGCGAGCTGAAAGCCCGCAAAATGTGAAGTATGGGTAGGCGAAGCCCTCCATAAAATTTTTTTTAGTTGAACCCCCTGAGATTGTAAAGGCTAGTGATGTCCCTTCATTTTAATGTAGCAATGTTTTATGCATTCTTATAATCATAATTCTCTAAAAGTAATTTATTATTCTTAAGTTGCCGCTAAGTCAGTGGCGTCACTAGTGGGATGGGTGCAGGGGCTCGATCCTCCTGAAAAATTTGAATAGCCCCCTGAAGCAAAAATTTTTTTTAATAGTTAATTAATATCCTCTTGAACTAAAAATAAATTTTTTGATTGCCCACTGAATGATTTCTTTTATAATTCTATTGAGTAATATATAGATTTAATTTTATAATTTAAAAATTAATAAGTCTATCTAAATTATTCTTAAATGACTATTTTAATTATTAAATTAGATTAATATATATAAATAATTTTTTCACTATGTCAGCTTGCAATCAAATTCTGTGTTAAAAATAGAATATTAATATCACTCACTAAATATTAATTTAGCATTAACAGTTGAAGTTTTATTGACTTTTATTATTTAACTTATTATATTACCCTAATTAAATAAATATTAATTGAAAATTAACAAATTTAATATTGTAATTAGCCGAATTCAAAATTACTAATCAACTATATTATTGATATTTATATTTAATTACCATGCCTCTTCCTAAAATTATTTTCAAGGTCCAAATCCAAATAATTATAAGAGATTTATTTATAAAAAGTAAGTAAACATATAGTTTATAATTCTCTATTAGATATAATTGGCTATAAAATATTAGGTTAATTAAATACCACTTTTACAGACGTATTTGATATTATAATATATTACAGTTAATATTTTAATAAATTTTACTAATAAATGCTTTTGATAAAAAATATAGGCAATAATTTGCTATGCTTTCAAATATTTAAAGCCATCTATTTATTTAGAAATAATATAAAAAATTTAACATCTTATTATTTATCCCAGAATGGATATAATAAATAATTAGATAACTTTTCTTCTCTTTTTTACGTGTTTTTAGGAAAGATATTTTTTTCTTATTTGAAAAATAGTTTTGAGTTAAATTTTTAATACTAGTATATTTTTGATATTACATTACAAACTACTATTACTTTAAGATATAATTTACCAACTTCCTGAGGTTCAAAATTTAGAATACCTACCAAATAATTTTTCCACTCTATTTTCGATAAATATTACTACACATTTCTATTAAAAACTGGATGAATAATTTGTCTTATTTAATATGAATATAGAATATTTGGTGGGAAAATTCTGAAGATGAGATACAGAATGATAGTCAACCTGTATTGAAAGAGGAGGAAATAGGTGATGATGCCATTGATATAGTCTCACCCCAAACAAAGATAGCCCAATTACAACCATGAAGACTTCCGCTAATAATTTTTTTGAAATAAAAGATAGTATAATAGAAAATCCATTCGACGCCTTCTTTAAATCAAAAAATACTCAAATGAGTATTTTTGATAATCTATCTTATATTAAAAATATGTATATAAGATTAAATACTCCCTTGCCCTCAAGTGCTAGTGTCGAGAGATTATTTAGTAAGGCAAAACTTATACTTTCTGATCGTCGCTCTAGACTTGGGGATGATAATATTGAAATGATTTTATTATTAAAATGCAACAAATACCATAAATATTTATTTTTATCATATTAATTTTTTTTTATCAAAACTAACTATATTTTAATATTTATAAATGTTGATTTTTATATTTATACAATACAATAACATTATAAGCAAAAAATAAAACAAATTTGTTTGTAAATTTTTTTTATAAAAATGTAGCTTAAAAAGTGGCTAATCTACTTTTAAAAAATAGTAGCTAATAGCGTGCTACTTTTTTTGACAAATAGCGATAGCACGCTACTTTTAAAAGTAGCGTTTAACAACTCTGATGCTACTATTAAAATGACTGAGGTCTGCATAGTTCCATCACCTATACAACACAGGGTTTAGTTTAGGTATTAAGATACAAAAATAAATTTGGGGGAAAAATTGACGAAAATTTTTGTATGTCTATAAATATAGAGTATGTGATATGATTTAAAATATTACTTAATGCAGTGTATACACTAAAAATTTTAAAACATTTTATACATTTTCTTTTTGCTTTTTTTGGTGTTAATTGAAAAACCTTTATATTAATACAAATACAACTATTATTTTGAGATGTGCCTGAGGTTGTATTAGATATATCTGATATTTAGCTTATATTTAACTCTTCTTCGGCCATAAAATCTGGCTTAAGTCCGTCTACATGTATTTTCAATATATAAATAAATACGGAATAATATATAATTTTACCTTCAATCACGGTCTACTATATCATCAGGCTTAAGGTAAATGTCGTCCTCTTCACTTTGGTTACAAATACTCAAATTATCAGACTCTGCATTTACAGAGTCGAATAGAATAAGAAATTGATATATGCAGTCATATAAAAAATAAAATTCTAATAAAAGAATTTATACAAAATTATTAATAAAAGTAAGAAAAAATGTTTAAATTTAAATTATAATAAAATATGATCACATTTTGTGATTTTATATATTTATTATTTAAATTCGTATATTTTTTAAAATTATTCTTTTCGAAAATAAATAACCAATCCCTTCTCCGTCTCTCCCTCTCCCCCATTGTTATTTAAAATTTATTACATAAAAAAATATAAGCTTATTTTTTTTGAAATATTATATCTTATTTTAAGTTTGATTTTGCGCCTAGCTGGCACCACAAATTTTTTGTATATTTTTCCGTTTTCCTTTAATTTTTTTATATACTATGTAGTTTTTAAATCAATAAATTATATAAGTAAAATAGTAAAAAGGAGAATTGTTAGTTAATGTTATAATAAGAATATTCAATCATGGAGAAAGAAAGAAAGAATTTAAAATGAAATTATAAATAATTTTTATAGGCTCTTCGTCTGCCCCCCCCCACCCCATTATTTCTAGAAAAATTTTAAATCACGCTCTGCCCTCATAAAATTTAAACGCCTATTATTTCAATTTTTTAAGTAATTAATAAAAAAAATGATTCAGTTCACCTCTACAAAAAGTTTTATAATTGAGTAAGAATAAGAAAATATTGTATTTAAATTATGATTAAAATATTTTAAATTATTATTTATTGATATCATTTGTAATTATCATGCAAAAATAATAATGAACCATATTCTCTGGGTTCAAACATGTTCCTATTTGCTTTTAATACCTTCCTGTAATAGAATTACTATTGCCAATATTTTTTTAACCAATTTTGAACCATAATATAATTATGTAATTCAATAATATTGAAAGAATATAGTGAAGGTCAACGGTCCGGTCCTATCGGTCTTAGAACGGGACCGGACCGATTGTCAAACCGATCTTTTTGTTGAGGACCGTGGTCCGGACCGGTCTTTTATTAATATTTAAGTTTACTTTACTATTCAATTAATATATTTTTTTGTATATTTTATTTTATGATATTTTTCTAGAGGAGTTATTTAAAATTTTGTTAATTTTTTTTTTACAATATGAAAACCATAAGTTTTTCCAAGAAACATTTTACTTATAGTCCTAATAAAAAACATAGAATATGTGTTCAGTGTAATACCAAATTTAACATATTGTCAGCAACAAGTAACAAAATAATTGTTTATAATTTTTTAAGCAATAAATTAATCAAAATAAGCAGTATTATTATTAAACTATTTTGGTTATTATTTATATATCTATTTTTTCTAAAGAAACTGTCTGAATAATTCATTCAAAATAATTTAACCTTATTCTTAATAAAATAATTAGGTACCTTAAGCAGACATTTGATAAAACATAAAATTTATACTTCTAATAATGAAAATGAAAATATCTCAAAAACACAATCTACTCTTAATTTAAACATGCCCTCCACAAGTACAAAATCACTTTCTTCAATACCATTGGATAAATTCCAAACAGATCATATGAACCAACTCATTATAAGATGGGTAATAATGGACTCTCTGCCAATGAAGACTTTTGAAAGTTCAGGTCTTCATAATTTAATCAAATATTTAAACTCAACTGCTACAATTTGGTCAAAAAACAAAGTTGAAAATTTTTATACAGCTAATTTTGAGAAACTAAGAAATTCTCTAAAAGATATTTTAAATAAAAATAATTCTTTAATAAGCTTTACCACAGATATGTTGAGCAATATAAATAAAATTTCATTTATAGCCATTACTGCACATTATATTGATTCTTCTTTTACATTAAAAAATATTTTACTTGATATAAATCATATCCATTTCCTCATACTTCTGAAGAAATATCCTTAGCTATAAAAGAAGTAATTGATGTATATCAATTGGAGGAGAATATACTGGCCTGTACTACAGATAATGCCAATAACATCCTAAAAAGCATAGATATTTTGCAGAATATTTATAAGGAACAAAAATTTAAAGGCTTTAGATGCTGTGCCCATATTCTAAATCTAATATCTCAGGAAGGTTTATCATATATTACAACTATCCTAGAAAATTGTAGAGACATCCTTTTCTATAAATAAATCACCCAAAATAAATCAAGCATATGTACAAATATGTGAAAATAAGGGTATTACAAAATTTAAAATCCCTTCTGATATCCCTATTAGATGGAATAGCTCCTATTTAATGATGAATACAATTTATGAGGTATTTACATTTTTATTTAATTATTTTTAAAAAATATTTAATTTTTAGAACATGGATGCTATAGAAGAAGTACTTTTTTTGAATTACAAACAATTTAAAGGGGTTTTCTTTACTGAGTGTGAAAAAGAAGACCTTAAAGAGGCTGTAGATTTTCTAAGACCCTTCTATAAAACCACACTTGATTTATCAGGATCCAAATATCGTACAGTTGGGATTTCCATGTTATACATGGAGAATATAAATAATGAAATTTTTAATAATATAAAAAAGGATAATAACAATACAAGAAAAGAAATTCTTAATAAAATGCTGGTTAAAATGCAGAAATACCTCAAAGAATTATTTTGCTATGAATCATATGTCTCAACATTATTGGATCCGAGATTAAAACAAGTTTACATGCCTAATACTCTTAATAGAATTGAGTATATGACCAAATTTTCAAAATATTTAAGGAAAATAAAAAATAAAAAAAATACAGGAATAACGGATTCTCAGGTATATTTTTAATATTTATTTATTAAATCCTAATTTTCAAACATTTGTGCCAGGAGGAAATCAATGAATTTAGTTTTTTAGAAAGAATTTTATCCCAAAAAAGAAATTCAGAAGGGGATTATATATCGGCAGAAATCATTGAAGAAAATATATCAGAACTTCACACCTATTTGAATGAACCTCTTGTTTCATTAAAGGATGACATATTAGTATGGTGGAATACCAATAGTGAAAGGTCTTTTATATTTTTTAAATAGTCAATATAGTTTATTATATAGATTTCCAGTCCTCTCATTAGCAGCTATAAATTTTTTAGCAATTCAAGCAACATCTGTCTCCTGTGAACAAATATTTTTGAAAGCAGGAGATCTTGTCACTTAAAAAAGGAATAGGATTTCAAACAAAACAATACAAGCTTTGATGTGTATGGGCTCTTGGTTAAAGAATGGAATAGATCTACCGCCTCCATTAAGTCCCTCTTCTAATTCCTTCCAGAAGTTTTACAAACAAAGACATTAGCATTTATTTAAATTAAATATTTGTATTAATTATTATATTATTCATAATTAATTTTATATTGTTTATATAATACTCTTATATTTAATAAAATGATAAAACAAATTAAATTAGGTTAAAAAAAATATGTTTTATTTAGGACCACGGTCTGGATCGATCTTTTTTATGGACCGTGGTCCGGTCCGGTCCGAGGGTATCGGTCCAGTCCGGACCAAAGACCGGACCGTGACCTTCACTAAAAGAATATAGCTTTACAATTTTGAACTTTTTTGAGATAGAACATTGCATAATAAATATTATAGAATTTATATAGAATTTTATTATATATCAATAACGGTGGTGTTGTATGGACAATAAAAAATGTTTTATTTATTATAAATTTATCTAAAACTAAAAATGATAATAAAAATAAATATAAAATAAGGTATATAATATATGTATTATAAAAAAAACAATTTAAACGAAACACATGGTTAAAGGCTAACATGTTTAAAATAAAAGCAATTTAAGTTAAACAAATTTAAAAAATCAAACTCGATTAACATTCCCCTTCTTCTGAAAAACCTTCCCATAATCCATCTGAGCTGTCATAGAAAGCTTGTCGTCTAAATGATTTATCATTTTGATTGTCAAGTTGTTGCATAAGTCCTTAATCGTTGGCTTGTTTAAATCGTAAGCTTGATATCCTTATCTTAAGTCATAAATCGTGATTTTGTCATGTAGATTGCTTATAGTACTCAGTGGTTATTATTATCAATTTTTTAAAATTGTTATTATCATTATTATTATTAAATAGGATGTTGGATTATATGAATAATCAGAGAATTGATCAAATGTGGATGTTAGAATAATAAAAGGAATCAACAAGATTGTTAGATAATATTTTTAGCGTTTTTTATTTTTTTATATGATTTTTAGCGTTTTTTTTGCGTTTTTGTAATTAATTTAATTTTTCGTGTTTTAATATTTAATTTATTTTTACATATTTTAATATTTTAAGTTATATAATCTTTTAGATAAACAGGTTTTTGTCTACTTCGTGTCAGTCTAAGAGTCGGTGTTACAATATTTTTGTCCCCACTTCCGTCCTTCTTAGGAGAGTCGTGGTATGCAAATGTGCTAAAGCATTCTCTCTTTCTTAATTGGTCCAGGTGTTTCCTTGTAATATCTTTTTCTGTATAAACTTTAGGCCTGTTGTTCTAAATATCATTTATGACTTGTTTTAATTCAATATCTTTCAAAGTTTCATCATGCATTTGATTGAAATTGATAGGTAAATCCCCATAGTCGTTTATTATAGTGATATTTATAACAACTTCATCATGACATTCTTGTGGCAATCTCGAGAGACAATCAGGAACAACATTATATTTACCGGATTTATACAATAAGTGGTTTGCCCAGGCCTTCCCAGTTTCCCTTAATACGGAATTCACATGTTTTTTTTTACATCTTAGACTAATTGGTAAATCAGATATTTCCCCTTGATAAATCAATTAAAAATTTAACTATCTCCAAGGTGGGAAAAAATTTTCAAAATTATATTGGATATGACTGGGCTTGGAACCTCAAAATTAATATTAGCTAGCACCTGACTTGGGAATATCTTTTACAAATTATTAAGGGTTGAACTGGGCTTGATCAACTTTTTTATAATTATAAGATCTTGGATGCTTCCTAATATTGTGAGCTTGGACCTGGCATGACATCTATCGTAAAAAAATGAATAAAAATGTCATTCCCCGTCATTTTTGACGGACTTTCTATTAGTATTAGTAATAAGGAGGAAAAAAGAGAGGGGGGGGCTTTAAAAAGTATTGAGGTTAAAACGGAACATTTTGTGCAATGAGACTGCCTATGAAGCTAATATAATTTGCCTTGTGTATCGCTATGGCAAGTCTTTGTCTTAAGAAGAAGCCTTCGCGGGGTTCATCGGTTAGTTGACGAATGTGAGAGCCAAGTTCCTTGAAAAAAGATAAGGCATATTTCCCAAAAGTTGTAAGGGTTGTGGAAATGGGAATGAAAATATATTCTTGAGAGATTTCAGAATATTTCTCTATTTTGAGTGACTCCTTTTTCTCAAGAATATTAAATGTTTGGTTTGATGGAGCAAGTGGATCAATATATGAGTAGTCCCAGACAAAGAATTGACCGCGCTTCCAAAGAATTTGAGAAATCCCGTCAGGCCGTTTCCCATCATATCCGAAAAGACCGGAAGGTTCAATAGAGGGGATTTGAGCAGATCTCAGAGCTCTAAGGATGATTGAATTGCATTAACGATTCGACTTTTACACGAGCAACAGTGAAGACTATGCAGAACTGCAACCTGAACATGTGTGGGGTTGGGTACAGGGTTGCCATGTCTCCCACTATCAGCGGGAGACTCCCGCAATTTTTTAGTTTACATGCAGACATCTCTCTCCCGCAAAACTATCCCAAATGGAAATCTCCCATTTTTTTTAGTATTTTAACATTTTTAATATATAAATAATATTTTTGAGAGACATTAATTGATGATTTTTATATTTTTAAAATAATTTTAAATATTTATTCGAAAAACATGTCTAGTTTGTAAATTTCTTTCTATCCTGTTTTATTTTTATCCAATAATAAATCAACATCATTTCATTCATATAAGTCAGTACAGAGGAGTATATCAACATCGATTGCAATACAAAAATATTCTCAAATAACAAATAATACAGATGCAACTACATTTGCGGAAATCGTATACATCTATCATGTAGTTCAACATTCACAGAGCTATATCATCACAATGTGGGTCGAATCTTTTTCTCATGATATTTAACGACTCCAATATAAGTGCAAACCTTACTTGTGGCAGAACAAAAATGAGCAGGCTATCACAAGTGTTTTAGTACCTAAATCCTAGAGGTCAATTCTAGACGATTTGAAAGATGAGCATCCATATAAAATTCTAACATAATCAACTAATAAGGGAAATATTAAAACATTTCCCTCGATCCTTCGCTATTTCAACTAGAATAAGAACATTTCAATAAAACTGTTAAAATTTTTCCCTCGGATAGTGAAAAATTCAACGATGTAGCTAACCACATAATGGTAAATATAGCTGATTCAGGGTTATCATCAATGATTTGCATGTCAGCTTTCTGCACTGATAATGCCTCTGCAAATTTTAGCAAAAACCAAAGTTACCGAATTGAGGTAGCACAATAATGAATTAATACCAATTGGCTGTATATGCCATATACTATATAATTCTTGCAAGAAGGCAATAAATGCACTATCAATGGATGTCGAAATAATTGTGATGAAATTTTTTAACGAATTTAGTTATCAACTAAAAGATTTAAGGAATTAAAAGAGTTGGTGAAGTGGTCTGACTTGGAATGGTGTGAATTGTTGCATATACCTATTAGGTGGTTGTCATTAATACCTGCCATCGATAGAATTTTAAAATTTTACAAACCCTTAAAAAAATACTTCTTAAATAAAGATTTTAAAAGCTGTCCTAAAATTTTGAAAAATTTTTTAGAGTATGAAATGGCAGAAGCATATTTGGGATTCGTTTCACATGTAGGAAATCTACTTCATGCAGTTAATATTCAGTTGCAATCAGAATATTCTTTATAAAAAATATTCACAAAATCATGCTACAGCGTTGTTCATATCTACAGTTAAAAATTGATAATAAATTTTATGGCGCCACTGCTAAAAATATTATATCATAATGTTCAAATAATACTCTAATTAATACATTTTTAAATGAAGCAGATATTTTTATTAAGACAATTTTAGAATATTTACAATCAAAATTTGATTTTAATAACTCTATTTACAAATGTATAAATATTATGACCTTGGAACAGAAACCATCAATTGATGGTTTTTATAATTAATAAAATATTTAAAATACCGAAAGACATTGATTTCTTGTTTGAGGAGTTTGTAATTCTCTCTATTTTATATGATTCGCCAAAATACTTAAAGTTAGATGGTCTAAAAGCAGAGGAGAAATGGGTAGAATTTTTTCGTAATAACGATAAATCCCCATGCTTGGAAAATATATACTAGTATGCCTTCTCCTCACCTCATTCTAATGCTTCATCCGAGCGCATTTTTACACTGATGAGGACTGCCTGGAAAGGAGAGAAATCGGATTGATTTAACAACATTAGAGGCCGAGCTAATGATTAAACAAATATATAATATGTCATGCCAGGAATTTTATAAATATCTCAATAACGATGGTAAACATTTAGTTCTATTATTTAAATCTCAAATAAAATATAATTAATTTTTAGCAATGGTGCCATAAAATTTTTTGTTAATTTTTAACTGTAAAGAAGAACACATCTGCAGCATAATTTTGTGAATCTTTGTTAAGATTCTTCTGATTGCAACTACACATCAACAGCATGTAGTATATTTCCTACATGTGAAATCATTCCTAAATATACCTCTGCCATTCATTATTGAAAAAATTTTTCAAAATATTAGGACAGCTTTTATAATCTTTATTTAAGAAATATTTTTTTAAAGGTTTATAATATTTTAAAATTCTATGGATGACGTATATTAGGAACATATCGCAACCAACATTGTGCTGACTCAATTCTGTAAATACACTCTGTTTTTACCAAATTCACTGAGGCATTATCAGATCAGCTGACATGCAATTTATGATAATCTCGAATCTGCTATATTTACTATTAGCTATGTCTTTGAATTTTTCGCTATTTGAGGGGAAAAAAATTTAATATTTTTATTGAAACGACCTTAATTTTGATGAAAATGCATCTGTTAGAATTGCATATGTATGCCCATTTTTCAAATCGTCAAGAATTGACCTCCTAGATTTAGGTCCTAAAACATTGATGATAGCCTTGCTCATTTTTGTTCTACAAGTATACTTTTCATTTATATTAGAGTCGTTAAATATTATGGGAAAAAGATTCTACCAACATTGTGATGATAAGTATCTCTGTGAATGTTGTACTACAAGATAAGTGATTACAATTGCCGCTACTGTAGTTTCATCTGTATTATTACTTATTTTTGGAGTACCTTATTATGTATTTAAACGTGATACGTGATAATTAAACGCCCATCTCTATAATGTTATACACACACACACTGTAGATTTCCATTTGCGGTCGTTTTGCGGGACATTCGCATAAAATATATTTTTAATTGTAAAATTAAAATTGTTTTTTTTATAAAATTTTATCTTGTTTACGTATTTAAAAAAGATCGTTGGTTTTTTTTATAAATTAATATATTTTAATAAATCAAGATGTTATTTTATTTTAAAAAATAGTTACCGACTTTGTATTTATATAAACTATAAAAAATAATAGGCGCCCGCAAAAAATTTTTTTTAGCAATTTTTATATTTCTACCGCAATTTTTATATTTTTCCCGCATAATACCAAATTTCTCCCGCAATTTAAAAATTTTGACCTGGCAACCCTGGTTGGGTAGACAATTTAATCGCATGCGTCAGATAATTGCATTCTGGAAAGGAGTGATTCAACGCAAAATGCAATAATAGGCCTGTCCCAGTCCTTCTGCTTATTCGATTCAGGAAGAGGGTGATCCGCAATAATTTGAGTCTTCCATTCGATGATTGCATCATTATAAGACGAGTCGGGTTTTAAAAAATTAGAATTTACTATATTTTTAGTTAAAAGACAATTGGATATGAAGGCTGTTAAGGCGAGATCAGACGGAGATCTGAAACCGAGACCTCCCATCTTAGTGGGTAAAGAGCCTTGTGTCCCTGCTATTAGAGGTGGGCGCGGGCCGTGAAATTAGGCGTGAGTGTGAATAAATTTTAAATTCTGAGGCGTGTCTGGGAGTGACGGACTTCCCAAAATTTTCCGCGGGCGTGATCGGACGTGAACATAAATTTCCCCTGAATCACGGAAATTTTAATTTTTAAAATTGTTTTTTATAAGTATAAATTTGTAATTTTATAATTATAAATTTCAATTATATAATAATATTATATATTTTCTGATTTAATTTAGTTCTTTTTTAAAAAAGAATAATTTATGAAAACTAAAAATCTTCCGCATTTTATAAACAACATCCGGTATCATTTTGTTAGTTCTATTTTTTTTTTATGTTTAAGTGTTTTTTATCGCGAGACTTTATGCTAAGTCAGTTACATTTTATTTGTAAAGATCTTATCTTTAAATGCAACAGAAAGTGAAGGATTTTACAATCTAGGCCAAGAGATAAATGTTGGTGTTACATATGAATAACAAAATATAAAAGTTGTGAACCGGAAAACTCTCATGAATACTATAAGTCCAAAAATATACCATGAAATAAAATTTAAGATTAAAAGCATGATCATTGTCCATAATCACTGATATTTGGACGAATGACTATAAAAATCTAAGTTTTTAACCATTATAGGACATATTATCATTAAGGATTTTAATTAAAAACATTTGTTTTGGCCACAAGGGTAATGGATGAAAAAAACGTAAAAATTAAAGGTGCAGTCAATTCAATTTTAGGAGAATATACAGAAGTAGAAAATTACTTAAATAAATGTATAGTTGTGAGTGATAACGGAGCAAATCTTATAAGTGCATTCAAAGATGACGAAACGCTAGCATGTATATGTCATATACTAAATAATATTTGTTGTATATGCAAATACATTTTGAGAAATTAGAATGTTAATTTTTGGAAGTTATTATTCATAAATAAACTGAAAACGAATATAATATTTTTTGGGGGGAATTATTTTTTGTAAATGAACTTAAAAATTAACATAATATTATTTTATATATTTTCATATATTCAAATTAATTGTAAAACAATTATTATATATATCGCGTTAAAAAGTGAAATAAGATACATAATATTATTATTAAATTTTTTAAATATAATTTGGATTCTTTATCGAATAAAGTGATTTTCTATAGTCGTAAAGTTTTTTTTATTCTTTGTTATATTATATATTGTTTATCCTAATTTATTTAAATATATTTTATTCTTTCTTTATTTAGATTCCAATATAATAATAATTCTAATTAAGAGTTTTAGTTAACATCGATAATAATTTAATCAACTCCTATACTAATTTCAACTCAAGCTTGCAGCCACCTGCAACAATATTATGCATTATATTTTTGACAATTGTTTAACTGAAATAGCCTTAAATATAAATGGGGTAAATAAAAATAGTACAATATTACAATCTATAGCTAATAGCAAACTAAGCCACATCAACAAGATGTAATAGAAAATAACGAGATGGAACTCTGTATGATACAGAGTTTCTTAAAATCATATTCTGAAATACAGGTGTACTTGTTTAGCAAGCAAGAATTAAATAGATTAGCCACAATTGATATCAGCAGCATACGCGAGTTAGTTATATTTTTATCAATATTTAAAGAATGCTTGGATAATCTGAGAGCAGATTCTCGTCCCACAAAAAGTTTGTTGGAAACAAAAATTAATAAAATTTTGTTAACCTTCTGAACGTGATACAATAATAATCAAAACCTTAAAATACAGAACAAGATTTAATTTAAAATATTATTATGCAGCCACTATAGTAGGCTTAATTCTAGATCCGAATTTCAAAAGACTTAAGTTTTTAATAAAAGAAGAAAATGATATATATATAACAATCTTTAAAATGCTAAATGATATAAAATTAGATGATATGCATAAGTCGATGCCAACTACCATTTATAACTTTCCTAACTTATCCTAGATACATAAAAACCCGTATATTCTAAATGATCAATACCAACTATCACTTTCCTAATTCAATCTACACTCATAAAAGACCGTATATTTCTAGATGATTCTGATGAAGCATCAACATCACCGATGAAAACTGTGAGGATGAACTTAAAAGATTCATATAAGATAAATAACAAGACAATATTTTGAAGTTTTGGAAGCGATATCGGACATCGAAAAAGCTGGATCCTTCACAAGAAGACTACCAGACTAAGAAGGTATCAAGCTCAAATCGATATGTTCACCTACCGACTTCATCAATTCATAAATATTGATTAAAAAATTCAGGTTATTACACCCAAGGAAATCTACAAGTTCGAACTTATTATTATTTAACGCAGCTAGACAAAGTAAAAATGAAAGTTACATCAATTGAGTAAGTAGATTATGCATTTTAAAAAATGAGTGTTTTCTAGATGATAGTAGAGTTATTGAAAAAATAAAAATTTCGTCAATTAGAAAAAATATTAGGCAGAAAATTACGTTAAAAGATAACATTACATTAGCAGAAGTTCTTACTTTAAGAGATGATTTTGAGGAGTTAGAATTAAAAGAAAATATCTAATTAAAGTATAGGTATTGTATTATTAACATTTGTTTTCAAATATGTTTTACCATTATTAAGAGATATAATATTCGTTGACCTTTATTTAATCTGGTCTAAATGTCTTTTTATAATTTTGTTTCTAGTATTCATTTCATATAATAAATTCCCATCTTTACGCGTTACCGTATTTGTGTCCAAATGTTTTCCTTGAAAGTTTTATAACAAACTTTGTCACCCCTAACGTTATTTCTATTTGACGATATATTTCTATTAAATTCATTCACTTTATCTTCTTGTTTAAATCCCATCTGGTTCTTATAGTTCTGGAAAACATCGCTTGGTATCTTGTTGGTTTTTGCGTTTGGTGTGTTACGATAATTAAATAAGAACTTTTCTAATGCTATATCTAAGTCTATTTTATTTTTACTTTCCATATTCCTTTTCATGCTCATTATCATTGATCTTATCATTCGCTCACACTGACCATTGGACTGTTGGTGGTGAGGTGAGTATGTGTTCAATTCTTTGATCTTGGCAAAATTTCTTGAATAAGCTACTAGTAAAGTTAGTTCCATAATCACTGACTATTTTTTCAGGTATACCAAATAAGCTGATTATTTTCATCAATTCTTTAATTGTTAATTCAGTTGTTATGTTTCTCATTCTTCTAATAATAGGGAATTTGCTAAATGCGTCAACACATTCCAAAAAATTGCTATCTTCAAATTGCGCAAAGTCTATGTGCACGCGTTAGAATATTTTTGTTATTGTTTCCCATGGGTTTTGTATATTATGAGGATTGTCTGCATATTTATTACATGCATCACAATTTTTTACCTCCCGATCTATTTCTGCATTTAAACCAGGCCACCACGAATAATCTCTCGCAATGATTTCGTTTTCCATTACCTAGATGTCCTTTATGCAACTCTTGCAACATCTCTTTTCTCATATTTTATGGTATTATAATCCTATTTTCTTTTAAAAGACAATCTTTAATTAGTTCTAACTCCATATTTTTATATGTTTTATCTTTATCTGTTCATGATTCTTTATATTGTTAATTACTTCCATTAATTCTTTATCAATACTAGTTTCTTTAACTATTCTATTAAAAATTATCGGTATGTCCCAAAATTTGTCATCAATTATTTCACCATATCTTTTGTACCATCTCTTCTGTATTCGTTTGTGGTATTAATTATTGTATAGTATTATCATAATCTTCCTCAATAAGATTCACAAATTTATCTAAAATAATTCTAAAAACTGTTATTCAGCTCCTTCCCAAAAGTGTAATCTTGTCACTTTGGACCACATAAGCATTTAAGATTTGTGTTTTGTCCTCGAATGCCTTGACTTGGACAGTACCTAATACTTTTATCATTTTTCCATCGTATCCAGTTAATGTTGTATCTGATTTATCTAAGATTTTTTATTCCAATCTTTCTTGCAATATGTATCGGCAGGATTCTGAATCTAGAACTGGTACCTATTTGCATCAGTATTGGCACGTCATTCAAATATACTGTAACTTTATATGCATCATTAGCTATGTATCATTATCGGCATCCATATTGTTTATGTCCAAATTAAATAAATTATATTGTTTTTTCTCGAATTTATCATTACCATCTTCTTTTATCTCTTCTATATTTACAGTGTTTACTTTGTTTGTGTATCGTGATTGATTATTATCTTAGTTATGATATCTACAATTGCATACTTGATTTCTTCCTTGATTTCCAATATTATGATTATTGTTATGTCTTTGAATAAATCTTGAATTTTTATAATGTCTGTTATATCTGTAATTTTAATCATTATTAAATCTATGGTTATTATAGTTATTGTTATTATAACTAGTTCTATTATCAAATCTTGAAAAATTATTGTGTGAACCTGAGTAGCGTGCCCTGACGTTGTTGTAATAACTCGAATTATAGTTCTGATATCTAGGGTTGTAACTATTTCCTTGATATTTTTCTTTGAAAGTCATGGCCTCTTGTTTTCATCGTTGTCTGTTATCGTAATTAGATTGTAAATTTTGTCTTTCGTCATGGTCAGCATATCTCAGCCTCTGTTTGTTTTCCTATGTTTTCCTACCTCTTTGCCTTTCTAAATGTTTCACGGTTGTTTCATTTTCTGTTTTTTCGTTTAAAGAAATATTGTCAATGATAACATTAAAAATTGAAATTATGATTGCCAAAGATAATTTTTCAATTTCTTATTCAGAAATATAATAAAAGGCAGGAAAAATATCTAGGTTCAGTTCTCTAAAACAATATTGCTCCATAGTTTTATTCTATATATATATTTATTTAAAATACATATTTATTTAAACAAAGTTTTTTATAACTATTTTATTCTTTTAATCTATAACAATTTGAAGTTTAACCAATAACATACTAAAATAAGAAATAGAAGATATTGTTTGAACCAAATATAATTAAACCAATACCAATATTTTGTTAATCTTGAGTTTTTAATGTTGGTTCCCAGCCATAATTTAATTGCTTATATTTTAATGTCATGATTAAGCTTCAAAAATATCATGAATGAATACTTCTTTTCTTTTATAATACCCATGAATTAATATTCTATTATTAATGTTTAAAATAATAATATATCAATTCATCTTTTTACCTTCATAGTTTGAACTGCTGGACATTGAGGTTGAAATGAAATATTTGCGTTGGGACATAATTAACATTTACAAAGTGTAGCCTCAAATTGGGGCCAGGGAAGGGTTAAATCATCTTCATCTGAAGAAGTAAGTACTATGAACATAATATTCTCAAAATAAATTATAAAATAGAATAATGATATTATTATTAACATTTACTTTGAATTTTGATTGAATATTAATTAGATTAACATTCGACTGAAAATTTAACAACGAGAATTTAAAATAAAGATAAAGGAATGGTGGATGATATGAATTAAAAACTCGGCTTAAATTATTTATATTAAACAATAAATAAAGATAATTTTATTCTACAATAAAATATGTTTTTCTTTTTTAAATATTTTTTAAGAAAAAATTTTAAATATCCAGTAACGTTTTGCGTTACCGTTACTCAAAAAAAAAGAAACGCGCCCTCTAAAAAAGGTAACGAATGGCATTCCTTTTCTTTAAAAAAGGTAACGACGTTACATTTTTGACCTTACTTTACAGCACTATATATAACTATTTTATTTGCACCATAAATGGGGGCACATGGGTGCGGCTACCAATGTGAATGAATTTTTCGAAAAATTATCAAATAATTTTTAAAATTAGAGTCGTTTCCTCAAAAATAGGCACTAGATATATATCTAATATATTAGGTGAAATGAAAACTACTACTAAAAAAAAATTCAAATCTAATTCAGTTGATAATGTAGCATTGATTCCAACTTTAGCCTATTTTCAAGTTATAGGAAATGGTTCTAGAGGTTCTCCTAAAAGTATACATCTATTTACTAATTCCTACAGGTATTAAATAGTGAATCAATTTTTTATGATATTTGATTAAGATATCTATTTAATATTGGTGAAGGAGCTCAAAGATTAATTATTGAACATAAATGCAAATTGTCAAAATTATCAGGAATATTTATAACCCACTCTTCTTGGGATAACATGGGAGGATTACCTGGAATTTTACTGTGTTTGAGAGATATAGGCATTAATAAAGTTGTATTGCATGGTCCTCCCAAAGTTGAAAATCTTTTTATCATGACAAAAGGATTTATGGAAACTACAAATATAGAAATCGGTATCTAAAAACAATAATATTACAATCTTTAAATATTGCAGAGAAATATGATTATCACAAACATTATTATGATGATGGATGCCTAAAAATTGAATACATTCCAATATTTAATGATAATCCTAATTCTCTTATAAAAACTATTGATTATTCTTCATCTGACAATTCACAATCAGAGACTGAAATATCCAGTGGTAATTATAATACTATTAAGTATTTATTTTGCATTTTCTAAAATGATAATCCACAAAATGAATATATTATTTATCACTACTCTTTATTTTAGAAATGAAGTCAAATGCCCCTAAGAGAATGTCCACCAAACCCACTGACAGAGACACTGTCATAGCTTACATTGGGCAAGTAATAATATTTTTATCATACATGCTATTAATATATAAAATATATCGATATTCTATCTTGAAACTTTTTTATGATATTATTTTATAAAATAGCAGTGATGGAGGGATTTAAAATTTCTTTTAACCAATAGTCAAAAATGATTATTAACCCTCAGAAATTAAATAAAAAATATTAAAAGTTGTTATGGAAACTATCTCACCTCATGACTTTTTAAATATATTCTTTTTATCACATAATAAATAGAGAACACTAAAAAAATATTAGTGATAAATTATATTATATACTCCTTTTTTTATAAACTTTACATATAATGATGATTTTATATCATTTTTGGAATATCTAATTGTTATTGGATGATGATGATATTTTATCAAAATTCCTGTTATCATAAAAAAAAATGTAACGATATATCTCTGTACTTTACTTTATTGTATACCAAATATATATATATAAATTAAATAATATAATTTGAAGCTTCATACCAAGCCAGGAATGTTAGATATTGTCAAGTGTTTGAAATGCAAAGTTCCTGCCAACAGTTATTTATTGGGTAATTTGAAAAATGGTTTGGATGTCGTATTGGAAGATGGAACCATTGTAAATCACATTAAATCTTATTTATCTTCGATTACAAAAAAGAATGAGGGCAAATTAAATAATACAATTTGTACCAGAGACTCTGACTTTGTATATGATAGATTGTACTGTTAAAACTTTCATATATTATGTTAATCACTACCAATCTTATAAAGAAAAGTAGGTTCTTTTTTTGCCATCCATTGTAAAATGAAAATTATAAGTTTAAAAATAAATAAATAGTGCATTTTATTAAATTACTTTTTAATAAGTACACGATCACCATTCCTTTATTAAAGTATATTGGCCAATATGGTTTCTGCTGCCAGCACTTATTTTTATAAAAAGGATCTGTATTTAAATACTATATTAGAGGTATCTATATCTGTTTTTAGATGTACATTTTGATAAACTTTTATTTAACACATTTTTATATTAAAAATGAAAATATTAGAATGCAAAATTTATTCCATTTTCTATGAGCATAAATATATAAAAAAATACAGGGTTTTGGACCCGTCAAAATTTTCTACTGAGTTCAGTCCAGCCCTGGGTTCATTCGAAATTTTAAAAAGTTGGGCAGGTTCAATAGGCCAAACCCAGGTCCCGGTTTGGTCCAGATTCATAATTTTTTAAGAAAATATATCAATATTATATAAGAAAAATATATTTTAACAAAATTTTATTCATTTCATTTTTTTTAAAAAAACCTTTAAAAAAAATTATCTAAATCTTAACAGAATTAAGGGTTAATTTAAATTTTGAAAATTGGTTCTCATTAAAATATCTTAAGTGTCTTCTTACAGTCGTGCTCGATTATCAGATAGTATAAACTTTAGACGGAAAAGGCATCTTTTAACACTCACCTAAATATAAAATACTAATAAATGTTGGATTATTATAGTATACATATCAGTTATGACTTATTTTTATTACAGTAATTCAAGATTTTTATCTAATATTTTTATCAGGGACGGGAACCCAAACCCTGAACCCTCGATATTTCGCTGAACCCAAACCCTTTTTTAAAATTTAGGGTTCAGGGTTCAAACCTATTTTTTTAATTTTTTAAAAATTTATATTTTTTATTTAAAACTTTCATTTTCCTTTTTTAAAATTATGTTAAAAAAGATATAAAAAAACATGTAATTTACGATTTATATTTATAAAAGATTTCCAGAGTTCATATTTAAAAAAAATTTTTTTTTTATATTTAAGAGTCGGCCATTTTTCGTAAAAAATTTTAAATCAATTAAAATAAATTAAAAAAAAAATGATAATTATTTTAACTAATTTTAATAAGTCATTATTTTCGGGTTCAGAGATTTTTCACTGAACCCAAACCCGAACCCATTTTTTTAGAAGGAAGGTTCCCGTCCCTGATTTGTATATCCATACAGAGTTCCTATACTTTTTTCAACAAGTGTTTGACATAATTGATATCTACTTTGTTGTTTTTCTTTGGTTCCTAAATTTTTTTATTCATCATCATTTGTAGATGAATCAGATGCACTAACTGGATAAATATTATCAACGTTCAAAAGAGTAAATCTATTCACAAAATAATTAAATACCGTTATCTTTTCATCATCTATCCAGATTATTGAAAATTTTGGGTCCAGAAGAAGTACAAAGTATAAAACTTCATTAAATTTATAGCCCTTAAACAAAATAAGTGGATTACTTTAAAATGGCTAGAATGCGTTCCAAGTCGAGACAGCATTTAATCCATTAACAATATAAGTCAGGTAGGGTCAATTGTTCTGTTTGAAATGATTTAGTGGCGATTTCTATTACATTTAAAATTGTAATAATAATAAGTATATCATCCCATTTGTTTGTAATAGCCTAAAATTTTTATGCATGCTCCAGGAAAATCGAGATAATTAATTTATTTAAGGAATTAAATTATTCATAAGGTATAAAAAAAGATTCCTGAACGCGATTCTGGACTCGGGTTTAGAAAAAATGGGTTCGGGTCTAGGTTCATAATTCTAAATATTTCCGGGTTTAGTTTGGGTAGAGCACTGGGTTCGGGTTTGGTCCAGAACCCTGGAAAAATATGTCAATATTTATTTTTTCCCCATTTAAATCTATAGATATCAGTTCAAGATTATGAAGGATATTTTTAAGGAATAGAAATCCTTGCTTAGGATGCCCATTAATTATTAAAAAAACAATACCATTTAAGATTATTTTAAGGAAATAAATTTATTTCGAATTTTTTAAAATAATTTTATAAATTCTCCCCTGACTTTTAATGAATAAATTACAAGTTCAATGTAAACATTTTTTTATAAATGCTTGCTTTAAAGGAGAATTTGCTCGAAAGAATTATAAAATAGGAGTATTGACATTTTTTTTATTATTATCTCGTTTACATATTTTGTGCTCTAAATAAGAGACGGCGAACCCTGTATGTAAATATGATAAAATTGTATCTGCATTCAGATAAACTTTAAAAATATGTCTGTATCAAGATACCTATAAAAAATATCTTTTAAAAATTCCTGAAATTATACACTCACTAGATTATTTTTCAATCAATAAAATTATTCAATTTGAAAAAACACTCTTTAAGACCGAAAATATTTTGAAAAATGGGAAATGGGTTCTATCCAGCCAAATCGAATAAGACCTGGTCGGTCTTGGCTTCAGCCTAGGTCCAGTTTAAATATAAATTATTAGTAAATTAGATTGTTTAAACTATCGATCAAATAGAACGTTGTTTTTTATTTTTTGTAAATTTTTTTATATTATTTCTAAAAGTTTTAAAAAATCTGAAAAACGCGGTAATCAAGTTAACAGTTATTTCTTAATACCATAGACGTAAAAACAAAAATCAATTTTGGAAGTAACCTAATATTTTTTATTTTTATAAAA
The DNA here is from genome assembly GCF_954871325.1 of Gordionus sp. m RMFG-2023. NCBI lineage: Eukaryota > Metazoa > Nematomorpha > Gordioida > Chordodea > Parachordodidae > Gordionus > Gordionus sp. m RMFG-2023. The sequence continues at coordinate 23,457,592 of NC_088775.1, forward strand.
AATCAATCATAAATTACTAAAATTCTTGACCCAGTATGAACATAAATTCAAAAGAAAAATCAGCTGAATATTCATATATTTAAATATTTTCAGGTCCAGTTTGAGTAGAGACTTGTGTAAAAAGAGTCCCCGGTTCAGGTTAGGTCCAGGACACTGGTTTTTTTTAAAAATTTTCTCTTGATTAAATTTCCAGTATATTAAAATGTCAGAAATTTCTAAAATATATAAAATAATGCATGTAAGACAATGCATGGTAGTATCAATCCATAAGTACATTAATAATCATAAAGAAAACTTTGAACGGAATGAAAAAAATCCCAGTCTAATAAATATCCAAATTTATAAAAACATCTATGTCTTTAAAATGGTAAAAATTTATTTACAAATTACGATTAAATTTCAATCGATGATTAAACATGGCATAGTTTATATTTAATCATATCACAACTAATAAATAAATAGCTAAAGTCATCAAACATAATAGACACGCTAACTTACATCACCAGTGTTAAAGAAATTATAAGTTATTCTTTGGTTTGGTTCTTTCTTGGTCTTATCATTTGTAACCAGTTGTAATAAGTGAAGAAAACAAATAATTAAATCCACTAAAAGGAAAATATAAGCTTTTAATAATAAAGAACTTTTTTTACTATTAGATAAATAATTGATTTACACATGATTCATAAATACCAAATTTATTTGTTTTATATTACAGGTAAAATCTGCTGACGTTAAAGGAATAGATCAACCAGGTTTCAAATTCGCTATCGTTGACTGCCCTTCCAGGGATTACTTAAACAACCTTGTAAGTAACGCATCTTTCATCGAGTACCATCGGGACGATGATCAAGCGATCATTTCTAATCAAAATGGTGTAAATTTTTATTTTCGTTTTTAAAATAATTTTGTTTTAGAATAAATATATTTTATAAAGGTAAGGTAAAAATAAATAGGGTACACGATTATCATTATTTTTATTATAGAATAGTGGGCACAAGAACATCAGTGTTGCATATCGTAGATTCATGCAAAACCCAAATGACGTTTTTTATACTGTTAGATTTGAAATCTTTTTTATTAAAAACATTTTTTTTATCATATTGTGGCACATTGAAGCACTTCCAAAAACGTCTCTATTTCAATAAAATATATTCATTTTTGTATATATGGTAATTCAGCAATTTGTATAATTTTCATTTTTGAGATATTTCGATAACTGATTTTATTATCCTTGTCAAATCATTCATGAAAAAATTATTAAGAGCCATACACATAAGATATAAAATATTTATTAGAAACATATTTTTTATCAAATCATTTTTTTCAAAAATGTTTTTTGTCTCTCCTGAACAATTTTAAAAGATCTTTTCTGAGGTTTTGCAATGTGACCAACGATATGCCCACCATATTTAAAATTTTAATTTACCCATCTTTAAAAAATCCATTTTTGATCCTGCTAGCTTTTTGAGTGGCCTTGGGTATCTTATTCACCTTCAGAAAACGGGTATACCTAGAGATCTGCAAGAGTAGGCCCGGCTTGAACCCAGCCCCGGGTCTATTTTTTAGTAAAAGTTCGGGCAGTATCGGGTCTAATATATATTTTTTTTAAAATCCTGGTCGGTTTGGGCCTTGATTTTTTTAAAATATATCTAAATCTATTATTATATCAAAAAGGGCACCAATATTTTTTATTTAAAATATAAATATTTAATTTTATTTATAGAAACTAAACGCCATATAACATTTATCTTTTATTTTAAGCATAATTTGATTCAACTTTTAAATTTTTTCAAAAACTTATATATCTTTTATTTTGGGTATGATAATTTAAAAAAAAATTAATTTCTATATTTAATTCGGGCCAGGTGGACAAATAAAAAAAATAAGGTTCGGGCCGACAATGCTTTTTTTAAAAATGTCGGGCCAGACCGAGCTTGAAAAATTAGACCTGATGCAGATCACTATAAACCCTACATATTATTCAAAATATGCCGGTAAAATATTTTATTTCTTGTACTTGCAGTATTTCTATTTATTGATTTTTTTATATTTATTTTTATAGTGACTTGTTTTAAATTTCCTAAAAACTAAATTAAAACATTTCAAATATTGTTAAATAAATATTCCAAAGACCAAATTATAATAATTTTTTTAATTTATCCTTTAAAGCGTAACAATATGGTTTCTTTTAGAAAATATTTTGCATACATTTTATATAATTTTCTTTATTTCTTTTGATAAAAACCTCTTAGCCAAAAATTGTATTTAAGTTTTATAATTTTGCCAAATAACTTTATTGTTTCCTTATTCAAATTGAATATTTTAACATTTGGTATCTTATTATTTTACCTTAACTTATATTATATTTCATTAGGGATTTACCGATATTTTTTATCAAATCGGATCGGCCCGATATTTCACCCATTTTAAAATATCGGTTATGTGCCAATATTATAAAATTTTCCGATCCGATATAAAAGGGCGTCTTTAACAAAAATAAAATGTTATAAAATTTTAAAAAAAAGTTGTCTAAAATCATTTATTTTTATAAATAAAATCGAAATCCGTTTTTATATATATTCTTTTAATAATAATAATTAATTAATAAACATTCTGCCATTATTTTTTTGCGCATTCTGTTTATAAAAGTGTGCGATAATCTCTTCAGAATCTGTTTTTAGTGAAGCTGGTGATATTGACAGTTCCATCGCTGCAGGCTGACCTCTGGTAAATTGGAAATTTTGGTATTTCTAAGAAGAAATTTTCGATATACTAATGTTAAATATTATTTTAAATATTTATTTCAAATTTCATAATATATTTGTTTATTACTTATTATATATATAGCTTATTACTTATTATATAAAAGTGATTTAACAATAAAAATATTTTATATACTTTTAAAATTGCAATTGAATTGAATATAAACTATAAACTATTGTTAAATGACTCGTTTTGGGCCGATTTTTAAAAACGGCTAACTCAATATTTTAGTCAGAAAAAATATTGCCTGAGCTTCGAAATTTCGATAATATATGTCTAGATCATTGTTCCTTCTATGAACAAAATCTTCAGGCTTACGTAATATACACGGAAGTGCTGCCAAAAATTTTGCAAATATAATGATATTTATCAAAAATTGTAGGAAGTGCTGCCCAAATATTTTTAAACATAAATCTGTTACAAGAAATTTACAAGAATTTTGTCATCAATTGACCTATTAAGTGTGCATGTATATGTGCATCATTGGCTTATTTACGTTACTTATAATATCTTACTTGTTGACATTACAGATAACCAAGATTTTTATTTTGAAATTGATCATAAATTTTTTATAACGCCATGATGAAAAGTAAAATTTGTTAAATACTGGGAGGTTCAGTATAATATTTTTGGAGCGTTGGTTATACTATTAATATGGATATGTAGTTTAGTTTGGGGCAGGAGAATGAGAAGGAGTTGCAGCGTTAAAATTAAAGGACAAACTTTGACCATTGAGGGACATAATGTAGAGGAGGATATTGGGTAAGGTTACTTGGTTACCGGTTCAGGAGTTAATTAAAGGGTGGACGGATAGCAATATAAATAGTAATGTATATGGCTCTGAGAAACAAAATTTTGGAAATAATCAAGTGTTGCGCCCGTATAGAGAGCCCAGAGAAAATTCTCGGGGAAGAGGGGTAATTAGTTGTTATAATTGCGGTAAACTGGGTCATATGCTCAGAGATTGCCGGGAGGCGAAGTGTTTCGGTTGTGGAAAATTAGGACATTTAGCCCCTTATTGTCCGGGTAGACAAGAGAGATTAAGTTGTGCTGGTTGTGGTAGGTTTGGGCATAATAAGGAGGAATGTAATACGAACAATTACAATATTACAATAACAAAGGGGGTTTCCCACAGAGAGGTATGAGTCCAAATGCTTTAAATGTGAGGACTATTGAGCGGGAGAGAGGGGAAGAGGGGCGAACAAATAATATCGGAGAGTTAGGGGAGAAAAATATGGAATGTTTTAGATGCCGAAAGGGTGGGCATGTGGCGAGGGATTGTGAGAATTTGTGACTATATGATAGTGAAAAAATTGCAGTACAGGTCGGGGTGATATGGTTAGGGGGTACGGAGGAGGGATTTAATCAGCGAACCAAATAAAGAGGGGTGCGTAAATATGTTACAAGAGGGGATAGTCCATGATCCTTGTCCTAGAGTAATGATAAATTTGGGGGGAAGAAGGGTTCCCATGTTATTTGATACAGGAGCTGCCATTTCGGTAATTGGTTATAATGGATATCAAATATTTGGCCTGGGGAAAGGATAGAGAATGAGGGGTTGAGAATAAGGCAGTTTGATGGAACCTTGTTGGCAGCCATGGGTAGGGATAGTGGCGACATCGGAGGAAAGGGTGGAAATATTAGATTTATGGATTGTTAATCGGAATATAGAAGCTGTGATGGGTTGGGATTGGATCACTAGAATTGGTCCATGGTATAGTTTTTGGGGAGTATTTTCATGGTGGGGAATATTTGTACCAATAACGAGTGAGGAATATGCTGTTATGGCCTTGAGAGAGAATGTGTTGCCTGGAATTGAGATTATGTTGAATGAGGGAAACCGCGAAAGTCTTACAAGGAGCGAAACAAGGAGAAATAACTCTAGGAGCGTTAATTCAAAGAGCGACAATGCAAGGAGCGAAACAAGTCAAAATAATTCAAGGAGCGAACTAAGGAAAAATAATTCCAGGAGCGATAATTCAAGGAGCGGAATAAGTGAAAATAATTCAAGGATCAAAATAAAGGAAAGTAATGATATAACAGAAGTAAAAGAGAATAACTCCAAGGGCGAAATAGGGAAGAAGAATCATAAAGGCAAAATGGAGGAAAAAAGTTCCGGGGGAGAAGCCGGAGCAGGTAGAAATTACCCGGGGTACGTTGGAGTCAATGAAAGGGGTCGTGATATTACGAGGAAGGAGGAGGAAGGAAAGGTGAAGGTAAGGAAGGAGGAATCACAGAAAGAAAATCTAGAAGTGATGAATACCACCATCAGGAAAATCGAGAAATGACGAAGGAAACTATGTCCAGTGAAGAAAAGGGGGGAATTAAAGAAGACGAGGGGAGAAAATTGGCTATGACCAGAGTGCAAGAAGGAGTACGGAGATTAGTACAAAGTTATCAGGAAATTTTCAATGAAGACTTAGGATGTCTCAGAGATTATGAAGTAGACATTAAATTAAAGGATGGTTGCGTTCCAAAGTTTTGTGCGTTATGGAGGATACCGTTTGAATGGAGAAAGGAAGTGGAATTGGAGTTAAATCAATGGGTACGAAAAGGTATTGTATGTCAGGTGGAGTACAGTGAATGGGCGACTCCGTTAGTGCCTGTGAAAAAAAGCCAACGGGAAACTTCGCTTATGTGTAGATTATCGAGTTACAGTAAATCCGTGGGTAGTGGAGGTTAAATATCCCTTGCCAAAAATTGAAGAAATACTGGCTAATCTAAAAGGAAGTGTTTATTTTTCAAAAGTGGATTTCTCGAATGCATATCTGCAATTACGAGTAAGGCCGGAGGTAAGGAAGTTATTAACGATTACTACTCCGAAAGGATTTTTTGCGTTTTGTAGATTACCATTCGGACTTAATGTTTCAGCTCCCATATTTCAGCGTACGATGGCTGCGGTTTTCCAGGGAATGGAGGGAGTTTTCTACTATATGGATGATGTCTTGGTGACGGGGAAAAATCCCGAGCAACATGAACAGAGATTGGAGGAAGTATTTTGAAGGATCAAGGAGAATGGATTGAGAGCCAGCGGGGAAAAGAGCATGTTGGGGGTGACCGAAGTGACTTATCTGGGGCTCACAGGAAAGGAGGTGCGGTAGGTGGATAGAAATATGACTGGAATTAATAATATGATAATACCCAGGCATTTTTGGGGATGGTAAATTATTATCATCGGTTCGTGGAAGGATTTTCTCAAATAGCAGCGCCCTTATATCAATTATTAAAGAAAGGGAGAAAATTTGAGTGGACAAATGAACAAGAGGAGTCCTTCGAAGAATTAAAAGGTCAAATAGGAAAGGTACCCGTTTTAGTGTGCTTCAATAATGAATTGGAAGTGATATTGGCCGTAGATGCATCCAATAAAGGTGTGGGAGGAGCGCTGTTGCATTCTATTGATGGGGTAAAAAGGCCGGTGTTATTTTTCTCAAGAATTTTTAGAGCGGCAGAGACCAGGTATTTCAGTGATTGAGCAAGAAGCATTGACCGTTATTTTCGGGTTAACGAAGTGCCGTGAATATCTGATCGGGTGCAGATTTATTTTTACACCGATCACAAGCCGTTGGTGCATCTATTCCGGAAGGATAACAAGGAACTAATGCTATCGCCTAGGCTGCAAAGATGGTTATTGCTAGTAGGCAGTTGATGTCCAAGTGAAATATCGACGAGGGAGGGAAAATTATTTACCAGACATTTTATCCAGATGCGGACCTGGGGAAGATGTGGAGGAGAAAGAACAAGAACGGGCGGAAGAAATTGAACAAGGACTGATTCCTATGGCAGGAGTGTCTAGAGGCGGGCCGGTAACATGGGAAGAGATTAAAAGAGTGACTTTGAAAGATAAGGAATTGAGACGGATCAAAGCGTGCCTTAAGGGACAGAAAACGTGGTGGGTGGGAGACCGGACCTATAAATATGTACAAAAGGAGTTAGCGATAATAGATGAGTGTTTTGTGCGAGGAAATAGGAGTGTTATACCAATCAAACTAAGAGAAGCAGTAAAGGCGATAAGAATGTACAGGAATGAACCTAGTCATTGAAAATATCAGTCGAACCTGTGTTAGATGTAATTCTTGGGCTCCGATGCCCCGAAAAGATAAAGAAAGTGTGTGGCCGAAGACAGCGCAGCCTTGGGAGCGCATCCATTTGGATTTCTTTGACTTCGAAAATAAAATATATATATTAGTGGTAGATGCTTTTTCGAAATGGGTGGAATATCAGGAAGTAAGAGGATTAACAACACAGATTGTGATAAAAGTATTAAAAAATTTATGGGCCAAATTTGGGGTTGCTATGACAGTGGTAACGGACGGGGGCCCTGCCTTCATTAGTAGACAATTCGAAATCTTTTGTGCAGAAACTGGAGCGAAACACATTTTATCGCCGCCGTATCATCCGAGTTCTAATGGACAAGCGGAAAGGATGGTAGCGGTGGTCAAGAACTGGTTGAGAAAGTGAAAGAATGGAGGCGGAGAGTTGTGGGTGGCCGTGACGTACTATAACAACAGTAGAAAAGGAGAGAAGCCCTCCAGCGGAGAAGTTTTAGGACGGAGAACTAGAATTTGGTTGGATTCGCTGAAACAGACAAGACAGGGAAAGAAGATGTCTGAGGCCGGGAATGAAGCGGAATTTAAGGTAGGGCAGGCAATATGGGCTAGGATATTTGGAAGTAATAAGAAATGGGAATCTGGGGTGATCGTGGAGAGCATGGGACAATTAAATCGAGTGAAATTCATTGACGGAAGAGAGGGAGTACGGCATAGGGATCAATTGAAGAGGGGCGTGGAACCTGGGAGGTTACGATCGGGAGTATGAATAGGGGGATATACTTGATCAAAAAGTAATGGTAAAGAAACATTCATTTTAGTATGGTGCGCAATATATCCAGGAAAAATTGAAGGGGACTGTTAAACCAGAGGTGGGGTAGGCTCAATACTAAGGTGATTGATAATAATAGTAAAAATAGCGGGGTGATTGATAATAATAATAATAAGGGAATCAACCATATAATGGTTGATGGGACAAAATAGTTAATGGATTGTACAAATGGTAAATGAAGCCAGTTCGAACTGAGATAATTTCTACGGGAAATCGACAATAGCGACACATAAATGGAGGAAACTCAAGAAACTAACAACCGTATAAATTCGTGAAAACACCATAAAGCGACGAGAATTATGCCGGGTGAAAGGTGAAATGCGAAGTTGGGTTTTCAATTAGTGGGGGCGTGTTATGTGTATCTTGTTAGCGAGGAGTCACTTTGTATAATAAATGGGTTATTTGTGATTAATATTTTTTTTTGATTTTTTTTGCGCATTCATTCTTTCAATTTTTATTTGTGATTTATATTTTTTAATTTTTTTGCGCATTCATATTTATGATATATTATAAAAAATTGCTATTTTTAAAATTAGAAAGAATTATTATTATTTGTTTATTATTATGCATTAATTAAATAGATATATATATAGAGAGAGAAAAAAGAAATAAATTATTATTATTACGTTTTTTTATATTTTTTTTAAATTCAGTCATTCATTTCTGGTTTCTTGTAAAAAAGGGAAAATAGATAGAACAAAAGTATCAAGTATGAACATATTTGACTTTGAAAAACATTAATTATAAACAGTATAATTTTTACATTAATATTTAGTATTAACATTTAAAATATATTTAGTGTTTTGACATTTAAAGTATTTAATATTTGACTTTTAAAATAGTGGTGGCCAAGACGAGTCTCGAACTTGCGACCTTCGCTTTAATCATTTAATATATTTAAATGACATAAGTTATGCTATAGTTTAATTATAGATGTAATACTAATAAAAAGTATATTAAAAATTAATTGGTATCTTTACAGAATACAAAATTAGATATGATATCGGATCGTGGCCGATATCAATTTAATATCGTGTATGTCGGATCGGATCGGCCTCCAAAAAGTGGTATCGGTACATCCCTATATTTCATTATTCATACTTATTAATTATAATTTTATTATATATGTATCTTAATCTTGATGCAATAAAAAAAGAGAATTACAAAAAAAGTAACAGTTAGGAAAACTTTATGCCCTAAAGAATAGCTTTTTAAAATTTATTTTAAAAATATTTTTATTATAATTATCCTATGTGCGATTATGAATTATGCAATAGAGCTCTTAATTATGTTGTATACTAAATAAAACGCTTAATTTTTTATGTTGTGTACTAACTAAATAAAATATCTAAAAAATTTAGTTTTTGGAGTACTCAATGAGTTCAACATTTCCAGTAGCCTGAATGGGAAATATTATATTTTTATTTCACTTTTTTATTTTATATGATCCTTAAAAAATAAAAAAATAGTTATATGATATAAAATGATATATTTATGTAATATTTACATAAAAATAATTACGAATATTTGAAAAAAATTAGCAAATAATTTTAATATTTACTAAAAAAAATACGATTTTCAAAAAAATTTCAAATTATTTATTATTTGACAGAATTTTAATTTGTTATGTATTCGTAAATTTTGAATCGAATAATTTTTTCTAGACATAATTGTTCGAAGATAAAGTTCAAACAAAAGTATATTTTATTAATTTATTCCCATACAAGATATGATAGGTTCGGATTTTGCAAACACTAATGATTTTAGCTTTATAACTATCCATGGAAAATAAACATAGTTTATTTTGCCTATTATTTTACCAGGTAATTTTTATTATGGATTATTATTTTGGAGCAGTATTTAGAAACAACTTCATAAAAGTTTATGGTTTAAAACACTTTCTTAATTAGGCCAAAAAGATATCCGAATGATGGATTATAAGAATTTTAGTATTCTACATATTTTACTTCCACAATTGCGATTCTTAGCTTTTTGAATACCAATTGTACCTTTGTTTTAATATTTGTGAAGATCAATATTACTTGTTATACGGGGAATAGTATTTTAGATATCTTATATTATCAGTAGGCCTAAAAAAACGAATTAAATCGAATGTTACTATTATTCGTATTCGATTATAATGTTCGAATCGAATAAATGTGGCCATCACACGCCGTTAAGTATGAGAGCCCCAGTGTTGCGCTAGGCGTTTATAGTAGTATACCAGCTTTCATTATAATGCTGTTAAACGCGTTTATTAACTACTTCGCTTAACTCTTAAATAAATTAAGCAAATGATATCTTAATTCCTAAAAAAAATAAATGTAATTTTGTTTACCTATTCGCACAATCCACCAACAGATTCCCTGGATTCAATCGATAAACTATTGAAAATCATGGTTCATTTTACTCCCGTGGATATAATGTTAACTCAGGAATACGTGGGATGGATGCAAAAGTTTTTAGACATAATTTAATTTTTAAACATAATACTCTAATTCAAAATAACTAGAAATAAAACTTTTTTTTATGGAGTTCTTTTCGATAATATATAATTTATTCACCTATTCAAGAAGACGACCGTTTGTGTCAAGGAGTTTACTTCCCAATTGTGTTTAAAGATAATAGGTATAAAATTAATTCTCCACCATTTCAAATTTTTACCGCTAGAATCGATGCCATTAATACTAACCTAGACTTACGAGTTATTTATTAAAAATTTACATACATCGAAGTCAGCTGTGGTCATCATCTGTAGTAAACGCCATTGAAATACCTTTCACATTTCGTCTAAATGCATTTAAATGGCGGATTTCAATGCATATGGACACTTTCATTTTAATGAGTAAATCTTTAGTATTAGTAACGTTAATTACTATTTTTTAATTTGAAAAATGAAAATTACTATACTAATAGATATTTTCCCTTTTATAGTGTTGTTTAATAGGACTATATTGCCATAAATTACATCGAAATCTCTTGAACTCGGTGGGGCAAGACCTTGATTTTAAAATTTTAATTAGGGCTGGGTAAGACTCGGACTTCTACATTAATGTTAAACGAATATATTTTCCTATTGCTTTTATAAAATGTGAATAGATTTCCAATAATTTTACTTTTTTTAGAATCATTTTTCATTATAAAATTAAAATTTAATCAGTATAAATATTATAATTTAACAAAATTCAAGATTGATTAGTATTTTATAGTGTTATAAACGAACGCGTTCGAGAATGAAGTTCGTTTTTTTGAAAAAAATGATGAACGGCGTTCCTTTTATTCTTGATGAACGTTGAACGCGTTACTTTTTTATGACGAACGCGTTACTTTTTTATGACGAACGCGTTCTAGTTTAACATTCGTTCAATTTTATAAACAATTTTATTTTTATTTATTTGAAAAATTTAATATTAATCCAAATAAAAAGCTTATATTTTTTAATCAACTGTTTTTCCTTTTTCACATTTCAATTTTTTTAACACGCCATTATTATTTAATTTGAATATTATTGTTTATATTTTAATTTAATAGATTAGCATTGGATATTATTATTTCATCATCTGATTCTGAATAAATGGCTCAAATATGATATATTTTACAGTAACATCCTATATTGAAGGAACTAATTCAATTCTTACCAAATGTAAAATGTGCCCAAAAAGTATTATATCAATTTTGAAATCTTCAAGTTCCAATTATTTTATATAATATAACTAAGTAATATCATTAAATTTGAAGAAAAAATGCATTTGGGCTATTTGACCCCATAACGTTAGTTATTTTAAAATTAAAAAAAATTAGTGGCCTAAAATATGGTCAACCATTGATAGACGCAGTATTAAATGGGATTAATAAAAGATATTAAACCTATCACTATCAAATTAATTGCATATATTTTATTTTTTTTAAAGATTTGAACATATACATGAAGACCAATATGTTTTTCTGCAATTATACATCCAGTATTCAAGCTTCAATGGCCATGGATAAAACTTCCACAGAACGAACCTATAATAAACTTATAGCGTTATTGAAAAAATGCATATATGCAATAACTGTTAATTTCGAGATATCCTTTTTTTGACGAGGAAGTAGAGGATGGATTGGAGGAGGATAACTTATCTCAATTTTTTGAAGCAAAGGACAAAACAATAAATGTGTTTAATTAATTCCACACGTTAAAAGGTTGTTTATTAAGTATAATACCGCAATCCCCTCATTTACCCTGTAGAGCACGTTTTTAGTATAGCTAATGCCGTATTAACTGCCAAGCGTTCCTGTCTATCAGATAAAAATTTTAAAAAACAATTTTTATTAAAAATTAGTGAGAAAAATTTTTATTAAAAATTAGTGAGAAAAATTTTTATAAATAAAAATATCATTTTATTTGCTATATTATATTATGTTGTAATTATATTATCAAAATGAAACTATATTTCTTTTAATATGGCTAATGTATTGTGTTAATATAAGATATTTATTTATATTAAATTAAATTTTAAAAAAATTTTTGAACGAACATGAACACGTGTCTTTTTTTTGAAAGTGAACGTGAACGCGTTCGATTTGTGTCAATGAACGTACGCCTTCTATTTTTTTAGCATCACTAGTATTTCATGATTTGTGAAAAAAAAATTTAATTATATAAAATAAAATTTGTTCAGTAAAAATCTTATTCCAACATTGGGTCAATTATTTTACTGAAACCATTCATTGAGCAGGTATATTAGGAAATGGGCTAGGTTTATGATTAGACAATAATAGTTTAGGGTTAGTTTATTTTATATTAAAAAAATAGGTGTATACTTTTGTTTTTATTGCAAATGTGATGTTAGCCCTTCACCCACTACCCCCTTATAAATATGTGGGTAAAGACCTGATGAGAGCTAATGAATATTTTACTAATAATATAATTAGAATAATGGGGGGGGGGGCTATGCTATGCTTATAGGTTCCGTTACAAATTGACTGTAATAACTTGATTATTGGACGACCTTTTTTAAAATGAAACTTGGAATGTTGGTTAAATGGATTGTATATTTAGACAAATCAAAATTTTAATGCTCTAGTTCAAATATATCCCAAGTTATGGGCTTCAAAATTCGATGAGAGCCTTTTCCTTTTTTAAACAATTCAAAAAAGATTTGATTATATAACAAATTTTATATCATTTTAAAAGCTTTCAAAATATTAATGGAGAAAATAAAAATATAAATTTTATTTAGTTTTTTATAATGAATTAAAAAATCAATTATAAAGGATGTCTTAAAACGATGAAACTCATCAAATTTAAATTAAGTAAAAATGTTATTGGGAAAATAAAGATTTGAATTTTGTTTTGCTTTTATAATTTTTAGGAATTTAAAAAATTATTATAGATGGCGCTATAGTTGAAAATAATTATAATATATTTTTAAGATCGTCCTCTATAATTATATTAATTCCTAAAATTTAAGAAGAGCTAAATAAAATTTAAATCCTTATTTTCTCTATTAATATTTTTACTTAAATATTTGAATATATTGTCAATAAAGACATTTCATGAGTTTTATCGTTTTAAATGGGGCACTTTTCAAAATAATTTATTTTTGTTTTACGGAAATACAACGACACGGAAGATATTTATAATATAATTTTTTCATTTTCTTGAGGCGAATTTTATACTAAATGATATAAAATTTGTTACTTTGGGCCAAAAATATTTGAGTATTATGAGATTCGTTAAAAGAGGAAAAGGATCTTATTGATGGCCCATAACTCCGGTTATATTAAAGCTATAGTAAAATGTTTATTTGCATAAAATATAAAATCTAACCTTCATACCAAGTTTCATCCATTTATAAAATGGTCGTCCTAATCACTGGGTGATTTGTCATGGAATTACCCTTACTGAGAAATTAATTATAAAATAATGTTATAGATAAATTTTGATGAAAATTTTAGACCAAACTGTATATGATATTTATTAAAAGAAGACTGACAATTCCACGAGCATGATTCACCAGAATCGCTCACTTGCAGTAGTAACTGAAGATGCTGGAATATTTTTCTTGATTGAAAAAATAGACATATTTTTATTGTTATATTTACACTTCCCATTCAAGCTAATTATTACTTAATATTTACCTACATTGAATTTAAAAATTTCTTGTCACACTTAGGCTAAGGCATGCCAGAGCGTTCACGAGCATAATATTAAAAGATAACAAACCTAAAATTGAGAAAAAAAATATTTTTTTAAAAAATTTATATATTCCAAGTATTTACACATCAGAGATTTATCACCTACTTAATAGTCGTATTTAAAATCACTGAATAATTTATAACATAATTTTTGTTAATTATTCCTAAACACTCAATTTGCCCTAAGTCTTATAGTTATAATAAAAAATGATCAAGTAAAAAATTTTTTAAAATGCCTTTTTTAAAAGATTTGGCCCTGAAACATCGCATATGGTTTTAAACGAATCCAACAATGGGGATTTGTCATTCTTAGATACATTTCGATTCCAGGCCAAATTAAACACTGTGCATGCTGGAATATTTCCTTTTAACGAACAATTGAAACACGAATATACACCGCAACAAAGTTAGCATTCAACTGTGTTTTTTATAATTACTAGTTAAAAACATCACTCTTTTTGGGGGGATGGGGTCGGGGGCACTGGGGTATAAGGAAAATAGGACACATTCTTTCTTTCTCCTGATATTTAATAGGGGCAGCCTAATATTGAGGTGAATGGGAACTAGAAATAAAAATCAAAATACTACCCATTATTTTTTTATGAAAAAAAATAAGTTAAAAAAAATGCTTGATTGTTGGAAAGCATGTGAACGCAGACTCGCATCCATACCCTGAACATTCATTATTTTTGCTAAACCCAGACCCGAACCCTTTTTAAAAGTCACGGTTTCTAGGTTTCAAAAAAATATTAAAAAATTTTTTTTTTACCTCAAAAATAAATTAATAAAAATTTTTTTTGTTTTTCTACTTATTTTTCAAAATTTCTGGTTTTTATACTTCCATTTTATAGATAATATTTGATTATAAATGATATTTTATGCTAATAATGTAAAAGGAATTTGCTTATCTTGTTTTACTTTATATCAATCTTAGAAGTGAAATATCCTGGATTTTGTATTATACTTAATAATATTTTATTATAAATGATATTAACGCTATGATTTTTTGGGCAATAAATTAAACAAAATGGGTAGTGTTTTAGTTATAAAAAAATTTGTGTTTTTGGCAGTATTTATAAAATATGGAGCAGTAACAAATTTAAATAAAGTTGAGTTATAATATAAACTAAAATTACCCATTACTTATTTGAAAGTTATTTAATATTTTATAAAAATGTATCTTTTTAATGGAGTATAAAAAATAATTAAATAAATAAAAAAATGTTGTTATTTTGAGCCAATATTTCTTTATCTTCTCCGAACCCGGACCTTAGAACCGAACCTTTTTAAAAAAAAATTTATTCTTGAACCCTGATCCTTATTTTTTACTGAAGGGTTCACATCCCTGATAGAAAGAAACAA
This sequence comes from Gordionus sp. m RMFG-2023, assembly GCF_954871325.1. Lineage (NCBI taxonomy): Eukaryota > Metazoa > Nematomorpha > Gordioida > Chordodea > Parachordodidae > Gordionus > Gordionus sp. m RMFG-2023. Next base: position 23,472,778 of record NC_088775.1, read on the forward strand.
ATCCCAATATTAACTGATTGATTTTTTTAAATTTAAAACTTTAGATGTCGTCAAACTATTCGACCAACACTTCCCTCCACAATTAAATATCTGTCACGGGACCACTATGTCGAAATACGTGTTAAGACCAATTGAAAAATGTGGCTTTGACATATCCGAATGCGTTCGCGATCTGTCCGCAAAAAAGACCCCTGGCGCCAGAGATCTTCTTAAAAAAATATCCAACGGCTGTGATATAAGGGAAATAATTGGAAATGATGATCATGGAAACTCATTGGCTTCACCAACTATTCTTAACGGGGTAGAAAGAGAGGCTATTAATAACGATGATGATAAGAATAAGATTCACGCCGAATTAATCTACGCACAAGCCATCAGTCATATGAAGAAGCAAATCGAAGGTTTCTTCATTATTTTAAAAAAGGCACTTTCGATTTTTAATATATTTTTATCGTTTTTCAGGAAGATTTCAAAATTTTCTGAGGTTTGTTTTATGCTTTAACATTCGCAATTAATGAATAACTTCAGCAATAACAGTATAATAGCTTTTTATGGTTATAATTTGTTCACTTATCTCACATTTTTTTAAACCTCCTCATTAAATTTTTTCCCCTATTAATAGGAATACTGTATTACCCATATACCTGTGTGCCCAAGTCTCAATCGGCAGCTACGGTTTTTTAAAATTTTTACTGGCGTTTATTAGCACCCCGATTTGCCACAGTCTAATGAATTGGCGATGGATTTGGCGACATTACATATTTTAAATATTATTTTTATTTGTAATTAGTATTATTTGTGCACTCTTATTTCTAAGATTGTTAATATATTAATTCTTAAATCATTTCCTTTTCCATTCCTAGATAAATTTATGTATTTCTCATTTTCCGGAATAAACTAAAGAATTTTCTTTTTACTCAGGGTCAACTATAACGTCTGTAATATTCTATTGATTTATATTAAGACAAATTTATATATAAATTTGGAATTGCAAACAAAATATAAATAAATTTGAAATCAAATTTATTTAAATTATAATTGCCATCTTTAAAGATTTGTGGGACATAAAGAGGTTCTTTTAGCATAGAGTATTAATCCAGCGATGGAAAAGATCATTTTAAGTATACTGGTAGCAGGTTTACAAAGTACTTTCCTAACTAAATTAGCAAATTAGGAATATCATGGATACTTTCTAGCATAATTAATATGCTGTTCCAGTGAGTACGATATTCAAATTTTAAAATTTCATATTCAATTTGGTGTATTGCCGAAAAACCAATTCATATTTTATTGAACTTAATATTCAGATTTAAAAAATATTATTTATTAGCATTTTAGAAATTTAACATGCTGTGCCGGTGCCATAAAAAATAGGTGGTCAGCCGAGCGGCGTAGCTCATTTTAATTGGTGACTATCCGGCATAGAGAAAATTGCTTGCGTGAGCTAGCGGCGCACAGGTTTAATTTCAGTCACGTATTACGACACTAGTTATTCTGAAACTTGACCCCCCCCCCTTGGATTTTAGGTGGGTACCTTATGAATATTTAGTGATTTGATTTATTTTAAAGATTCAGATATGGAACCAAACGCGAAATTATTAATGGATTATCCTCAATTCGTATTTTTGGGTACAGGTTCAGCCGTACCCAATAAGACTCGCAATGTTAGTTGTATATGGGTAGGTTTGGATCTGAACACATCTATCCTCATGGATTGTGGGGAAGGAAGTGCCGGTCAAATTATTAGGTTTTTTGGTAGCCTATCATCTTCTCAACCTCCTTTAAGGTACACAAAAATATAAATTAGTAAATAAAAATAAGATACATTAAATTAAAATGTTACCATATATTTTTTGATTTCGAATGTTAATTTGTAGTTATGAATTATTCAAAGGAATAATCTTTCACTATCAATTTTTTAGATTAAAAATATTTTTTTGGTGTTTTCTAGCCCTATTATAATATTTAGTAAAAAAAATATATAATATATTAATTAAAAACAAAAGTTTAAACAAAGCATATTCATTATTCGATTAAAGGATATAATGTAAAAAAGAAGGGGTAAATAATGTTTAAACAAATATCTATTGTTTATTTGTAAAATATATTTAAAACAAAAATTAATTTATAAAAAAAATTTAAATTTAATAAACACTGAGGCGGATAAGGTTTTCTGCAAGTTAGACTTTCGAAATGCCTTCATTAGCATTCATGGGAGCTCATTTTTACTCTCTTTCTTACATTTCCCCAAATATTGGAATTTCCTTAATTTCTGTTACGGATTTCCCTCGTTACTCAAATTCCGGGAATTTTCCATATCCTCTGAAGAAGGGATTCAGCAAGGTAATCCCTTAGGTCCATACTCTTTACTATAGGTATTCAGGATTTTATCAAAAATAAAAGCCTGACTTCAAACTAGATGTTAATTTATAATATCTCGACGATGGCTCTTTTGGCGGATCTTTACCCAATGTTATGTCGGCCATCGAATACGTTGAAATGGAAACTTCGAAAATTGGTCTTTTCTTAAATAGAAAAAAATATCTTACTTCAACAATGAGGATTTTACTCCCCCAGATTTTAAAATCATTCCGCACAAGGAACTTTGTTAGGTTCTCCTATCGGCTTTTCAACTTCCTTTTGTCAAAATTTTTTTGACAATCTGATTCAATCTCTTTTAAATTCGCTAAGGAATCTTCCTCATCTTCCCAATTATTAGTTTTTTTTCTCACCAAAAAATGTTCTTTCTTACCTAAATTCTTGCACATCTTTAAATCTTCCCCGACTTTCCAATATAATTCCCTCTTTAAATCCTTCGAATTAAAATTTAAACATTTTATCGAATCCCTTTTAGTCCTAAAGTTTTTGATTTTAATTGGTCATTTGCCTCTGCCTGCTTAGCAGGGAGGCTTGGATTTTCATCCCCCAATTTTATGGCAATTGCTCCTTTCTTCTCGTATATCCTTTAACGACTCTATTTCCTCGCTAATCGAGTTGAACGATCATCCACTTTTAACTTCGGCCAAACAATCTTGGATTACTCTAACTCTCCAAAGATCTGAACACCCCGTTTCTAGCCATTTAAAGAGCTTTCTAGTTCCCATGCTTCAATGTGCATTTGAAAAATTTTGTTTGTGTCTCGATCTAACTAACCTTCAACTACTCATAAACGTAAAAAAAATCCTAAAGGCCATGAATGTCTAGATGCGATTCCGAGTGGATAAAAGGAAATGTGACTTAAACCATGAGTTATTGGTCTTAGGCTAGGTTGTCTTATCCCGTCCGTTGACATCTGTGCTGCCTCTATTAAACAAGTTGATCCATTTTCTGGACATTGTTTCTCTTGTCTTAAAGTCATTGGCCGTTTTTTGCGACATGACAATCTAACTAAGTTGATCGGCAAATCTTTGATTTTGGCCGGTTTCTCCAATAGTTTGGAACCGTTAGGTCTCCTAAATTAGGATGGGTCCCGATGGCATGTCTTTAACGTCTTGACTCGGCGGAAAAAGACTTGTCTGGGATATGTCTTACGTTGTTAAAATGCTGAGTTGGCTCAAGCCGGCTCAGGAGCTGGCTCGAGTTTAATTTTGAGCCAAAATTTATATATTTAAATATTTTAAAAGAATATATTAAATATCTAAAATTTATGTACTATGCCAGCCTAGTTCTCTCATATATGTTTTCAATAATATTTTTATTAATTTTGTTTTTAAATTTTTTTTTAAACAATAATTTATATTATATTTTTCTTCTTCTCCGTTTTATGGCCATTTCCAGGTTTACCCAGTTAGGCCAGTTTTTCCTCTGATTTTTTTTTCCATTTTTGACGGTCCTGAGCATCAATATTTGTAAGATTCATGCTTCTCATATGCGCCCATATCACATTTGTCCACGTATTGTCACATTTCTATGCTATATTTTTACCCATTTGCATTAAAAAACTTTAAAAATAACGATTATGACGTCAATTTTTATGCTTCATCTAATTTTCATTTAACATGTTTCTACGTCAAAAACTTTAAAAATAACGATCAAGACAATTGTCATTTATCTAAGCCAACTCCTGAGCCGGCTTGAGCCTGAGTCAATTTTTGACTCAAAAACTAGATGATTTAGGGTTAAGCCAGCTTGGCTCAGCCGTTTAACAACACTAATCTCAAATAAATAAATTTCGGCTTGAGCCAACTCCTTAACCAGCTTAGCTTAAACCGAATTTTCGGCTCAAAAACGGGCTTAGGGCTAAGCCGGCTTGGCTCAGCTATTTAACAACACTAAATGTGTGATGTGTTATCTCATTTCACACTAATAGAAACTCAGACCTCTTGGAACTCCAAGAAATCAAAAAATGCAATGAATATAAATCCCTTTTAAATAATTTTACTTTTATCCCTCTAATTTTTAGTGTTTGGAAACCCGGTCCCCAATCCCTAAAATTTTTAAATCAATTGGGTAAAAAAATTTCAATAAGGACGGGGGTTAAAAACGAGTCCTTTCCCTTCAAACAAAAAATTTAATTTGAAATCATAAGGGAATTACAAGTTTTTCGATACACTCCCTTTTCCCTCTTAGACACACATGGCATTCCTTTTTTTTATATTTTATTTTTTTCCCCCTTTACTATTGATTGTTATATATATATTTTTTTTATACAAAAATATTTTCTTTATAAACAATTAAATTAAGGATTATTGTTATTTTTATAAATTAAATTAATTAACATTTTAAAACTCCAAATATTTTTTGCAAAAACTCTTTTGGGATTTTTTATAAACAAAATATAATATTTTTTATGAAATTTTAAATATTATTTTTAGAATTATTTTTCTTTAAATTTATATCAATTTATTTCGATAAAAATATGATATATATATCAGAGACCTGCAGAGATACCATTTGCATGTCCAGGCCCGGATTTTTTTAAAATATATTTTATTTATTTTTAATTTCTATTAATGGCGATTTAAAATATACGGCCGTACTTTTTTGGAAAAAATTTTGAGACCCAGGCCTGTATTTTTATAAAGAAAAATTCAGACCCACCGCTGCCCGGGTATATTTAAATAAATCAAAATACGGTCCGGGCCTGCAGGTCTCTGGTTATATTCTATTTTATAATAATTTCGATGTAATTGGTATATTAAAATTTTTTATAAAATCAAAATATTATAAACCCATTCCACATGTTCTTCGACTTCGAAGATGATACCTATTTAGAAAATAAAACAGTAAAAATGTAAAATATTAATATAAATTAATTATTAGAGATTACCTAATTAATCGACTGTCCACGATAACCCAACTCCAGAAATTGTTGCATATAATTGTAAAAGTTCGTAAAATCATATGGAATGAGTCCACTAAAGAGCTCAATAATATTGGTAATAATTTCATCTCGTGAATTAAGTCAAGGAGTGATTACTCTGAATTTATTTGAATACACCAAAAAAAATTTCTTTGGGTTTAAGCTAGGGCGGTAGATATTTAATCCTATCTTTGTAGTTGATTAAATGTGATTTATGAATAGATGCATTATCCATTACAATAAATGCATGAGTTGGCAAAATTAAATAAGCTTTCACATGGAATCTCGGAATAATACACCATTATAAGCTCCCTCTTTAATTTTAGAATGAATTACCCCTCCCATTCTAATTGTTCAAAGAATACTAACATTTTTACCCTACGAGGATGGGATGCACGTTGATTCATCTAAATAATTTTTTTTTGTAATATTTAAAACACAATAAATTTGACGAATATTTATAGCCCCAGACTTATTTCTTATGTCAGGCTCTTTTTTTCTATCAGCCAATATTTTTTATATATTTTCTTATAGTTGCCTTATTTTTGGGACTTGTCTTTTATCGTAAACATTATTTGTCATTAATAAGAGCATGATATTTCTTTCACTAATATGAATTTTTTTTCTTACCTCCTCTATTTTGAATAGTGTATTCCTTTTTAAAGGATCTTCATTTATTTCTGGAAATGTATCTTGCTAAATTTATGAATGACGCTGTAGACATTCCAATATATTTAGCGATCTCTTTAACCTTCATTTGTTGTTTTTCCGGTAGAGACAACGTTTTACTAACGATTTTTTCTTTTTTCCTGGTCTTGAAATAGTAGACGAGGATTATGAGTTTGCCTTTAAGTTAAAATTGACAGAAATGGATAATATAATAGTCAGAGACCTGCAGGCCCGGCCCTAAACTCGGCCCGGCCCTAAGCCCTAAGCCCGGCCGTATTTAAAATTTTTTAAATATACCCGGGCCGGGCCTAAAAAAAATTTTTTTAAACATATCCGGGCCGGGCCTAAAAAAATTTTTTTTAAATATATCCGAGCCGGCCGGGCCTTAATATTTTTTATAAAAATTTTTACATTATGAGTTAATGGTTATAAGATTATATTATATTATAGTTATGATTAATATAATATTGGGTGATGGTTAACACTACCTAACACCCACAGATCGATCTAATTATTAATTTCCTGCAAATTTATTCAAAGTATTAATATATTTTTTTATAATTCATATCTAAATTTTTAGAATATATTTTACCAAAACAATCAAATAAAGGAATATCACTTCTTGAAGTTTGTAATACCTTTCAAAGCGAAAAAGGAGAAATAAAATTGATTTTACTTAATATAAAGCATTTTTTAATTGAAAAATTTGTTTTACACAAGTATCATTTTATTTCTCTTTTTCTCTGTCCCAAATTCAAGCAATTACGTATATAGTCAGGGACAGATCGCAAGATGACGGAAAACTATATAAAAGATTATATTAAATTACAAGAGGCTCAGGAAGTAAATGAAATACCATCGACCAGTCAAATTACGACTGTTGTTAAACAAACTGAATCGTTTTATGATAAATGGGGCGATGGTAATTCTGGTAATATGTCAATACCCGATGATGAATATTATAATTACATAAATAAAAAAATAGATGAAACATTTAAGGTGGATAATTTGTTAGAGTGGTGGACGGCTCATCAAAGCGAATTCCCAATTTTAGCAAAATTGGCAATTCCTGCTTCAAGTGCAAGCTGTGAGCGGAATTTTTCCACTCCGAGAATTCTTGAAGAAATAAGAAGTAATCTTCAACCTGAAAAGGTAGATATGCTTCTCTTTCTTCATGATAATTTGTGAATTTTTAATATCTTTCTTGAGTATAGGGTTTCGTCAATCATACTGGTTTTTTACTTTGTAAACTGTCAAATATTTATTGCATTTATTATATTTACCTTGAGTCATGAAAGTTTTTAATCCTAAATTTTTCATTATTTTTTTTTACAATATTATATAATACAATTATCTTCTTTTGTTAAAAATTTATATTATAAAATAAATTATATTAATATTGTGCAATTAGATTTTATTTTCAAAGTACTATTTATTATACATGCATTTTTTAAATAGCGATTTATTTTTATTTTATAAATTAAATAGTAAATTAAATACAATATATTATATTCTCAAAATATTTTCCATTTTTAAAATTAAATATTAGTTTTATTATTTTTAAATGCAATATAAAATATATATATGCTCAAAATATTATTACCATTTTTATGAATATTAGTTTTATTTTTATAAATGCAATATAAAATATAGTATATGCTCAAAATATCCATTTTTATAAATAACAGTTTTATAATTTTTATAAATTCAATATAATATTCTCAAAATATTAGCCTTTTACATGTATTTTTTAAATAATAAGCGATAATACTCGCTGAAAAATATGTTGAATACCTCATAGGTGAATTTTTGTATATACCAGGTCGAATATAATTTTAAAAAATTCCGAGCCGGGCCTGAAATTTTTAAATCCGGGCATGGCCGTAAAAAATTTTTTTAAAAAATATCCAGGTCGGGCCTTAAATTTTTAAATCCGGGCCGGGCCGTAAAAATTTTTTTTAAAAAATATCCGGACCGGGCAGGGCCGTGCAAATGGTACCTCTGCCGGTCTCTGATAATAGTAAACATTATATGTAAATTCAAATTAGGCAGTTAATTAAAATTTTAATTTTTTTAAAGAAATTTATATAATTTTAATTATATTCTTTAATCGAATAATAAATATGCTTGGTTTAATTTTTTTTATAATATATTACATATTTTACACTGTTTATAATAATATAGTAGAAATGGTATTCACTTTCAATTACCCACCAGGTACTCTGACGAAAACGTTAATCGTATGTTAAGAACTCTCAAGTGTGTTTTCGTGTCCCATTTACACGCCGATCACCATTTAGGCCTGGTTCAAATTATCAAGTTTAAGATAACTTTTATTTAATGATTAGCACGCCAAAGAAATATTCCTAAATATGACATTTTGAAATGCTTATATTTGTCTTTTTTCTTACTATGGATTTTTTAAAATCAAGCTAATAGTTACCGTCTCTCAAATGAATAAAAACATTTTTAAAAAAATGTAAATATTATCAAAATAATTTTAAGACATTTAGAAATAGAATATTATTTCTGTTATAAATCTTTTGCCACTGGTTTCATAAAAAATCTAAATTTTTAATATTTTCTTTAAAGTGAAAGACGTCAAGCTTTTCGAGACACGGATGTCAACTATAAGTCCGATCTAAGTTTGAGTTCAGAATTGGGAAAAGATATTCCTAAGCTTATGGTCGTAGCACCGAAGGGCTTGATGAACTTCCTTAGACCCTACAGCAATAAACACCAACACATATTGACCGATATCAAGTTATACGATTTTATATTATGGAGTATATTGTGTGACAACAAAATATCTTCTTTGAACTATTGATTTGAGCATCAATTATTTAAATAACTGGTCTTTAATAGCAGTGATCTCGGATTCTTTTTCCTTCATTATTTGATGATGAATTAGAATAACCAGAAATTAAATATATTATTTTTTCTGCATCCAAAAATTTAAAAACTATTTTTTAAATAGATTCATGCCCTCGCATAACTTCCAACCCGATATGGTTGATGAATACCTTCACGCTCTTATCTGTTCCCACCTAAATCTAAAACAAGTTTTCATAGAAATAGAATTCTAGTTAAGGGTCAGATGATTAAAGATTCGCCTCATAAAATTAACCTAAGCCTTTTATATATAATTTAAGTTTAAAATTATAGTTTACAGGGTTGAAATGATATACTTTAAGTTTGAATTTTATATTTAGTTGATTGCAATGCAATTTTTAAATTAGATATATAAATATTAAGGACCCTGACGAAAAGGTTTTTTTTGAATATTCAAAAAAATTAATTTAATTATTTATTCTTGAAAAGTTTCTAACTATACCAGTCTACCATTACAAAAGTCCATACGGCTTAAGCTTCACGACAAATGACCAAATCTCGGTGGATAAAACGGATAAGACTTTCCAAAATTCATCTATAACAACCACAAATTCGAAGAAAATAGTGTATTCAGGTGATACCATCCCTTGCGAAAATTTGATAAATTACGGCGAAAATGCTGACTTATTGATTCACGAAGCGACCATGGAAAATAGTCTGACTACCGAAGCCTTTACAAAGAGGCATAGGTTTTCTTTCTTTTATTTTTCATTTTGTAAAAAATATTGGACTAATCTTGAACACTGAAACCAAATTTTTAAAAAAAGTTCGGGTTTGGGTTAATAAAATTTTGAGGGTCCTGGTTCACATCGTTTATAGCTATTTCATATTATTCTCCTTTTTATTTTTTAAAAAATATTTTACATATTATAATTATATGAATGTGAAATAACTAAATTTTTAAATTCCAATCTATATAAAATTATATTACAAGTTTATAATATTTAAAAATATACATTAAATGAAATTTCCTCCTACTTAATTTAATATTTCTACATTTTTATTTTTATTACACTAATTGAAATTATGTCTAAATTACAGAGATTTTAAAAAAGGTTCATCAAATAACTTTAAATTAATACATAAGAACCTAGAATTTCGATATTCATGGATAAGAAAGATAAACAAAATAGTTCTAAATGCAATTTGTATTATATACAATACAAAATTTAATAAAAGACATGGAGTACATGATGTGAAAAATATTCAACAAGGCAAAAATACATATTCATTAAAAAATTAGGCATTATAAAATATATCAAACAATAATTTATGTGATGATAATTCTGTAAATATTCCAAGCGACATTCATCTATACAAATTCATTTTCTATTCTCATTTTTTTTTAACACAACATAAAATGTAAAACAAAATCTTTATAGTGTTGAATATCATAGGTCTGCTAAGAGACACATTTTAATCATTCCCAATAATACAGCATTATTTTAATATAGAAACCGTGGTTTCAGATAAACTTCTAAAAATATTTTATCGAACTTAAAGAATTAAATTCAAGGATTTTTAATCTATGCTTGTGCCAGGGATCCAAACCGCTAAAACCGGTATTTTTTATCAAACCTAAACCGCTAAAAAAAATCTAGCCAAACCTAAAACATCTAAACCTCTGAATCAGTTCGAGTCTCATAATTTTATGCTTATAAAATAATGTGTAAGTTATTACTAGTATATTGCAAAAATTTTAATTTATATTTGAATTGTTTTAAAGATTATTATAAATACATTTGATTGATAAGTGTCATTCATAATTTTTATAAAATTTAGTTTATTGCTATTTTACATTTTTTAAATATTTCAGGCTTATAAATTATAATGCCTAGAGAAAAATTAAATACAATATATAAATTATTTTATTTACATATATTATAAATGACATTACCCAAATTAGTGTGGAAAGATGTTTTTCAACAATTAAATTTATATTATCTCCTTATAGATGTAATTTGGGTGAGACGAATTTTGAAAATATATTAATTGTGCAGCTTAATAAAAAAAATTATTTATTTGTTATATTTATAAATTAAATATTAGTTTATAATATGCAATTAATAAAAATGAAGGTTTTATGTATGTGTTTTTTATTTTAATTATGAAATAAAAAAAATTCTTCCCTATACATAATTCGAAATGTAGGTTTGAGTATAAAAGTGTTCGAACCGGGTTTTAGAGGTTCGAACTGAACTGATATTTTTTGCGAACCGAGCCTGAACCTTAAACCATTATTTTTACCTGAACCTGTATTCGTTTAATGTAGAACCTTGATTTTCAAACAAAAATTAATTTATAGTATTAAATCTTCTAAAAAAAATATGAATAAAATTTATTTTATGTGCGATTATTACAATATTTTGTGTGCATATTCCTTGCGTAAAAATTTAGTTAAATAATTTTTGAAATTATGGTTAAATACTCCAGCTTTTTTTAAGGAATCTGCTAAATCTATTGGTTAATTTTAAATATCTAAAACAATCACTATAATTATAAACAAGTCAACGAACTTATAAAAGAGTAACATAATTGATTTCAATATTTTGGGGGGATCAAGAAAATTTTTCTTCTGGATATTTTATTAACAACATATTTGTTGAAAATTAGTACCATATCACAGGCTATTGATACCGGTCACAAAATGAAGGCAAAATTTATCCTGTTGACTCATTTTAGTCAAAGATATTCCAAAATGCCCCTTTACGGTACATCGAGCGAAGTTCAGGATAGCACCGATGGATCAGTTGTCAACCAAGAACGACAACTTAAAAACGTGGGAATAGCCTTCGATAATATGAAGGTTTGTAATATAATTTAAAGACCTTTTTTAAAAAGAATTAAATTATTAAATAAGAAATTGACCAACCATTTTCCCAAATATAATCGATTTGGCCTTCCTCCATACCTAAATTCTTATTTCAGCTAACAACTCTTATCTATTATAGATACATTCAGGCCCGGTACAATTTAACCCGGACCTATTAACCTTTTTTTAACCCATACAGGAGATCTGCAGGTCCTTTTATTTTTGCTAAATTTTTATTTAAAAAAATATTTTACAGGTAAAATTTAACGAACTGTCTATCTTACCCCATTTGATCCCACCTTTGAAAGTTTTATTCGCTGATGATATGTTGGAAATGGAAGAGAGGACATCTAAACTGGTTCATAGAAAAAAAATGTCTTGGGTCTAAAAATTTATTGAATATCAAAATGAATTATTGTAAATATTGATAAATTGTACGAAAAATATTATATTAATCGATATAAAATATAAAGTGCTTTATAAAAATAATTTTAAATATATTTTTTTATGAACTATTTTAAATTAGTTAGAGATGAAGTTGCTGGTATTTTTAGTTGAAATTAGCTCCTATGTCATAAAATTTCTGAAATCGGATAAGTTATTTTTATAATTAGTAGCCATTTTAGGTTATTCATATTTTATTAGATATCTGAAATAGCTTAGTCGAATTAATGAAGGATCATTTTAAATAAATATTTATTTATTTTGAATTTTTAAATTTAATTATAAAAAATATTGTAATGTAAGAGATTAAAATTTAGAAAGGCCATGGAAAAAATTTCTATTATTTCATGGTTGGAATAAAGGATTCTATAGAAGGAACATATAGTGAACCCTAGAATTATTTTTCTATATTATTTTAACCATAATAAATATCAGTTGTTTTTTCTGTAAAATTGAAAAATGAATAAAATATATAATTTATTTTATATTATCAAATATATAGCGATCATATTTATTGATATTGGGGAAATGTAAAGTTTTGCGCATTTATAAGGAATGCTTTTTTTAAAAAAGGTAATAATTTTAGAGCGTAAATTAGAACAAAAAAAGAGAATAAATTTATTTTTGGAACTTATGGACATGAACATAATAAAGATAAATGACATTAACTATAGAATATTTAAGTTGACAGGTTATTATTGGATATGACTACAGCTTTGCATCTCCTATTTTCCAAGAAATTATGTTTTTTATATTTACAACTTTTTAGGGTTATGATTCGATATAAACTCAAACAACGGTAATAAATAATAATTAGTGGTAATCTATTTTTGATGTCTAAAAAATAATAATCTCTTAAAGAATATTTAACGGGTTTGACAAATCATATAATAAGGACACCACAATAGAACTACTTATAAAAATTATTCAAATATTTTAATATATTAATATAAATTAAGAAATTCTAATATTTAATACACTTTTGCAGGAAAGGGAAATATAAAACAAAAAATTATTGAATAGAAAACATATTTTAGGTAAAACGGTATAGTGTATTATCTTTATATTTTTTAGGTAAAAAAAGCGAAAAAATGAATATTATTTTTTTGGTAGATTATAAAGTTGGGATAAAGAATACGATTTATATTGTGAAATTTAATAAAATATTTCAATATATATGAATAATTAAAGCAAAAGTTGCTAATGGATTTAATATACAGGTGGTGGGTATTGGGTCTGAATGGGAGGGGGAGGGAAAGGTGACGCCATTTGATTGAAAGGCGGGTGGCTCAACCCTGAACCGGCCTCGGATCCTATCGTACCACTTTCTTGGGCGTTATAAGGAGGCGCGAAAGCTTGGGAAGCACCTATTTTGTATCGCCGGTAGGAAAGGAATGTTAAGCAAGCCTGATTTGTAAATAGAGATATTTTAAAAAAATCCATGATTTCTTATTAATATTTGAAGTTTTGTGATATAAATTAGCTATCGTAAAAAAGTGGAAGTGCCTTTAGGACAATAAATTAACGCAATATCGGATGGCAGAGCAGGTATACCGTTGGTAAATTATTGTAGAATTTATAAACGCAATCATGTCTGTGTCTGTTAGGTTGAATATAGGAATAGAAAATACTTCCCCTTATGCCAGATTTAATTACGATGACCTTTTCAAATATTAGTCAAATGTTTCAATATAATACTGTTTATTATAAGAAAATAGTATAGCAAATATTTTTTTAATGGAAAAGGAGATTCTTTCTTATCAAGGGTTAGCCTGGTATAACTTTGCACTGTTACTCTAGTCAAAAAAAAAGAATATTCTAATGTATTTAAGGCTGATAATACACTTTGTCGGATAGCATAGAGCAATTTATTGACTAACCCAAATGTTGCTTTTTAGCCATACCATTACCTCGTCCAAGTTAGTTTGAGAGAAATAAAAGAAATGAATTCAATTCTATAACAATTTTTTAAAGTTTAACAATTAGAATGATAAAAAAAAGAATTGTGTTAGTGTATAAGAATAAACGAAAATACCATCATATATCACATTTCGAGATAGTTTTTGTTCGATTTTACCGTGTCAACAAATAATATGTTACAGTTATATAATTATATGCGAACGAGAAATATTAATATATATCGATTTTATATTTAAAAAAATATGAAATTGCCCCCCCCCCCCCATCTTATATTTTAAGAAAACGCATGAATAAATTAATAAAATGTATTCATGAAACAACGGCTCGAATTTTAATTATTATCTTGGTTTAGAATCAATATTTCTAAATTCATTTCGCAAAATATTTTCCAAAAAAATGAAAAATTATGAACCCAAGATCGGTTTATGATTCAGGTCCGTAAGAAATAAAAACATTAATTCGGTTTGAATCTTTAAAAACCAGTTCAAACCTTTTATCATTTAGAATTATATAAAGAGAAAAGCAATCTTTAAAATTTTATAACTCTTCCCAAAATAAAATTGAGAATTCTCTTATATCATATAGGTTAAAGAAGAAAAAAAATTCTGTAGTTGGGAACATTTCTATGCGCTAACTAGGGAAGCTTGCGCCAAATATTAAATACAAAAATATCAAATAAGTGCTGATTAGTAGACGGACGTCTAACCTAATATTTTATCCAGAAAAATATTATGCAGGCCTGAATTCACACCTTTATTAGCGAAATTTCAAATCTTAGGCAATCTTTTTGGCTAAAATATTGAGTTAGCCATCTTAAAAAATCGGTTCAAATAGAACGGTTTAATGATACTAACTGATGCTTATCAAAAAATTGATTATTAATCATCTTTAATGTTAGGATATCATAAGGTTAAAATCGGTTCACACACCTTTTTAGAGATTTGGATTAAATTTTTTTAACAGGTTCAGATTCTATAAATAACGGTTAATACCAGTTTAAGGTGGGTTCGGATTCCTATAAACGATATATAGAAGAAAAATTTCAAGTTTTTGACATTTTAAAATTTTTTTTTATTTAGGTGCAATAATTCTTTAAATCTTATCTTACCTAATATGCGTAATATGTAAATGTTTTAAAAAAAACCTTTAAAAGTATTTTCCTATGGAAAAATTTGCGAAAAGGTTATATCTAGCAACATAGCATTATATGGATTTTATTTATTTATAGAATTTTATTCAAATAATTTACTATCATTTTTAACTTGATCAGTTTAGTAATTCCGCTAATTCCATTAACATCCGCCTCTTACATATCAAAAAAATGTGAAAATAATATATAATCTTAATATAAAAAAAGCACTCTTCATTGTGGCTAATTAAGAGAGAGAGCTATAAGGGTATATTTGTTTTTAATACCCATGAAAACGTCGAAAATAGTGAAAAGGTGATAGCGGCTTGGACATTGTTCCTCCCAAATTTTTGAGGGGGTAGCATGGAATGGGGAGTCTTGCGCCATAGATTGGACAGATGGCAAAAGCAAATGAGCCAAATAAATGTCCACAATCCTGTTCAGGTAATTTTTTAAGATAATTTGGAAAAAGATAATACTTTATGATTTTCTTCGACATTTTATAAAAATAATTAAAAGCATCTTTCTTATCGCTCATCTCACCAAAAAAAATAACGAAAAAATTATTTGATCTACTGACAGGATAATTTTATTCATAATCGCCTTTATTCATCGCATTACGATAATCTCAAAAATGGTGAAATGATTAGAAAATGGATCTCCAATGATCCTGACGGAAATAACTTTAAAAAAATCTCTTCAAAATATGAGCATTAATTTAATCACAAAATGTATTCAAAAATAAAGGTAATCATTTACTTTGCTTATAATATATATTTTTAAATTTATTTAAAGGAAAAAGATATACGATTTTTAAAATAAAAAATTTAAAAGATGGGTTATATTAATTGATATTATCCTTTATAAGTATTTATAATCAGCTTTCTAAATACCCCCCCCCCCCCCAGAAGAAACTTTAAAAAAAAATCATAGCAAATGATCATAAAATCTTATGTCGGTTAACTTACTCCACCAAATTAAGTTAAATTTTGTCCATTCCAACATAATTCGTTATTTTACTCCACCCGTCCAGAATTACCGGAAAATCCTAGATCAGCAATTACGACCCGTTTCCTATCCACCACGCTGACTAATGAGTCGAATCTTGCATCGGCCAAGAGGAAAACAAGACAAGCTAGCATCGCCATTGTACCTACAAAGGTACCGAAGCGGCATGCTGAGGCTTCCCCGTTGTATTGACAGCGGCCTTGGTACCAGCCTTGTGAACCTATGCAGCCCATTACGATGACGGCAAATACCTAGTGGATACAAAAGTTTTTTTATTGCAAGTTTGCCTTTTTAAAATTGTCATCATTATTATTAAATATTAGAAACATAAAGACTCGGCACTATTTACACCCATTAAAATCAATGACTTTTTTAAAAAAAACTTTTTCAATTTAAATATTTTTTTAAAGATAGAATTTTATGATCAAATTAAACATTCCAAGTTGGATATTATATAACCAATGATTTAAAATAAATTTATGTATTAATATATGATTTATAATTTTTGGTTATGAATTTATGAAAATTTTCGCATTAAATGTTTACCAAAATTTTAATCTTAATTTAGTTTTATAAAAAATTCCCTAGATTTAAATCAAATTGATTTCAATCTCCGCACCCTGATATATAGCAATAGCAGTTACTATGGTTTAAGTTAATGATTTTGCTGAGTGATGTTGTGGATGTTAAATACATAAGACTAGATAATAACGCGTTCTGGTGTCCGAGTGCATAAATGTTAAAAAATATGAAGCCAAAAATCGAACGTTGTAAAATAACGTTTTCAAAATTTGGATATTCGATTTCGATCTTGTGTACATTAGAAAAAAAGAGAGAAAGATTCTTTCTGTCTTTTTACCTAATTTATAAAAGTATTTTATGTTAGCAATATCAAATCTAATTATAAGAAACAATATAAATATTTAATTTAAAAGTAAAATGCTTTTTTGACAAACTTTTCGTTTTCATTATATATTATATTACTAAATAAAAATGAATTAAAAATGAAAAATAATCACAAGTAAAGTAACTCCTTTAGAAAAAGTAATGTAAAATAAAATATGCACAAAAAAAAATTATATGAATTAGTAAGGCAAACTTAAATATTAATAAAAGACCGATCCGGACTGCGATCCTCAATAATAAGACCGATTTCCAATCGGTCCAGTCTAAGACCGTTCCTGTATAACTTATATTTATAGTTTTAATTGTTTTTTTTATGAATACCAAACTAACTGTTCACCATTTCATACGCTAAAAGAGCTCTAATATGTCCTTTGCCTAAGACAGGAAATAATTTAAAACAACTAATTATAATGATGTATATATAGCCAGCTAGCATTAATCATATCTAGAAATATAAATAGTTTATATCTTTTATTCTGACGTTAATATGAAAATCGATGGCCGAAAGAAAAAGATCTCTATTTTTAGAGAGATAGATTATGCATTTTATGACATACACACATTAGTAGTCAGGGTTGCCAGGTTCCCCCCCCCATCAGCGGGATAGTCCGGCAATTTTATTACACGCTGACATCTTACACCCGCCAAACTATTAAATTCTCCCGCACAATTTTTTATAGCATTTTAACGTTTTTAATATATAAATAATAATTTTGAGAAATAGTAATTGATTATTTTTATATTTTTTAAAATAAATTTTAAATATTTATTCAAAAAACATGTCTAGTTTGTAAATTTCTTTCTATTTCCTTACCTTAGTCATATGTTTCGTTTTTATCCAATAATAATTCACAACATTCTATATTTTATCATTTTCATGTTTGTTTGTGTATAACATTATTAGACCTGTGCGCCGTCTGCTCACGCCGGCAATTTTATTCAGGCCGGAACAGCCGCCGATTGAGATCAGCGGCGTGAGCCGGCTAGCCGTCGATTTTTCTTAAGGCGGCGGCGCGGCGTGTATAATATTTAGAATGTTGTTTAATTATATTTATATATTAAATTATTATTATTTAAATTTGAATATTAACATTAATATAATAAAACATGAATTGTATTCTATTGCTTTATATAATAGAATAGTGTATATCATTTACATTTATTCATACACCATATTCATTTCGGCTATATTAATTATTTTTATGGATTTGCGCGTTTTAAACTACCCTATATACAATTATGAAATAACAACTCTCTCTACTATTCAAAAATCAAGTTATGTGTGGAAGTACTTTGGAAATCTTATTTTGAAGAATGAGAATAAGAAAAGCACGATAATGCCTGATTATATTTATTGTGAACCTTGTTTAAAATTGGGGAAAAAAGATGAGGAAGATTCGGATAAAAATAATCCATTTTCACAGTAATTTATTTTAATTTTAGACTTATATATATATATAATTTATATTTTAGTTATGATATCAAATGTTATAGCAAAAATATAAGTACGAGTAACCTTTCTCGTCACTAATGTGCATAAAATATCAGAAAAAACTAATAATAATAAATCCATTCAAACTCTAAAAATGTTTCTAAAGCCAACGCCAACATGTAGCAAGAATATAAAAGATAAAAAATGGCTCTTAGGTTAGTATTAATGTTTATTAATATTCATTTTAAATTTTTAACTGGTTTGTTAAATTAATTTTATTAAGATCTATTTGTTCAAAACAACTAAATTTTTTAGTTTGTTTTGTCAGCTCTTATTTTGAGAACTTTTTAATGTACAAACTTAATATATAATTTATTAAAATAATTATGTAAAACTTTAAAACAACTAAATTTTTAGTTTGTTTATTGTCAGCTCTATTTTGAGATCTTTTTAATGAATAAACTAAAAATATATTTTATTAAATTATGTAAAACTTTATTTTGAAAGTTCAAAACTAAATCAAATTTTTTATTTGTTTCTCTTTTTTAAATATCTTTTTTCTAATAGGGCGAAATTATGTTTTGATGTGCTGCTTAGATTTATTGCCATTTGATTCTATAAGCAATAATGGGATGACAGATTTTCTAAAGGTTTAAAATTTAAATAAAATGATTATTAAAAAATAAATTGCCTAAAAAAATAGAAATATAAGATAATTGATTCCTCATCAGAATTGCCTAATAGGACAACTATTAGTCGGGGAGCACTTGATGATGTTTATTGTTCTATAAAGGCACATGTTTTAAACCTGATTGATGCTGGTCCAAAATTCTGTTCCATTACTTTTGATTTATGGACCGATCATTTCAAGCGGCGAAATTATATTACATTTAGTCTTCATCATTTAGATGAAAATTTTGATTTAAAATATTTTACCCTGGCAACCCGAAATGTGACTCAAAAGCATACTGGGGAAACCATATTATCGGAGATTGAAGGTATCGAAGAGGAGTTTCATTTAAAAGCCAAAATAATACAAATGGTAACTGATGCAGGGGCAAATGTCAAAAGAAGCGTCAGATTGGGGGATTATGAGCATCATAGGCCATGGACTACATAATTTGGTTACAGTTGATGGCATAAAAAAGGTTGCCAGAATTGATAATCTCCTTAAAAAAATTAGAGAAATTATTTCAGCCCTCAGATATCGAGTAGCTGATTTGGAATGTGAAATTGAAGATGAGCATCGTAAATGTCTCCAGTCAATTTATGAGACAGGTCATATCTTGGATATTGATGATTCTGATCCATACCTTGATGACCATTTTGATAACGAAGCAGATAATAGAAATGTTATTACACCAACCAATCTATATAATAAAAAACGTTAAAATTAAATTGTCCTACCCGCTGGCACAGCATATTAATTATGCTAGAAAGTGTTCGTAGCGTGAACAAAAATCCTATTAATAATGTTTTGAATAAAATAGGAAAACAATGTTTAAAACTTTTTAATAATGAATGGGATATGATTGACGAGCTTTGCCGTATTAATTCCATTCCGAGAGTCGGTGGAATTTCTTTCCTCCCAAAAGGGATCGACTATAAATCTAGGGTTATTATTTCGGAGTGAAATAGAAACCCACATACAGATCAATATATGTGATTCCTCAGATATTATTTGTTTAAAAGAAAATATGCAAAAAAAGCTTGACCATAGGTTTCCCATTACTGAACTTCAAGTTATTTTATATTTTTATTAATAAAATTATATTTTGAACATTAGATATTAGCGACTCTCCTTGATCCCAGATTTCAAAATCTGAAAATTGTGTCAGGATATTTAAATTCTACTACATCATTGCAATTTTTAACAAGACATTTAAAACTTTTAGAAAATGATAAAAATGCACAAAGTGAAATCCAAGTTGAAGATAATGGGGAGACTTCCAGTTCTTATATCGCCAAAATAGCTCGTAAACATTCCATTCCAGGCAGTGATTATAACAATATAAGTAATTTAGAACAAAAATGCCATATTTTGCTAAGCCAAAATAATATCCCAGAAAAAGATGCATTAACCTTTTGGATGAAAAAGCAACTGGAACTTCCTAGGCTTGCTAATTTAGCTAGGAAGGTTCTTTGTATACCTGCAACCAGTACACCCAGGGAAAGAATTTTTTCCATTGCTGGATTTATACTCAATGCAAAAAGGACTTCTTTATGTCCCACCAATCTTGATAAAATTCTATTTATTCATGATAATTATAATTTAGCTAAATCTGAATTCTGATTTATTATATTTCTTACTTAATATTTTGTTTGCATTCCAAATATATATTTGTTATAATAAAAATCAATAGAATATTACTAATATGTGTTGTTTATGTGACTCTGATCTGAGTGAAAATGCAATTCCTTAGTCTATTTCTGAGAATGAGAAAATACATGAATTTAAATTGAAATGAGACAGGAAATAATTTAAGAAATAAACTATGTTAACAATGTGTTAGAAAAGAGCGCTAAATTATAAAAAAATGTAATACATTGATTTATAAATTAAATTTATTAAAAAAAATTTTTTTAATAAATATCGCGCCGCCGCCGAACGCCGATAAAAAAATTTAAAAAAACCGCCGCCGTCAATTCGGCGCACAGGTCTAAACATTATAGGGCTAGGCACGTTTAAATACATAATAAGGTAATATTGTACTTAATTTATTTATTATAGTTTAATCACATTATTATTGGAGTGTATCTACATCTATTGTAATACAAAAATATGCTCCAAAAAAAATAAGAAATAATATTGATACAACTACAGTTGAGGAAATGGTATCACTTATCATGTAGTATAAGATCCACAGAGCTGTTTATCATCACAATGTGGGTCGAATCTTTTCCCCATTTTAACGACTCCAAGATAAGTGAAAACTTTACTTGTGGTAGAACAAAATGAGCAAGGCTATCAATGTTTTAGGACCTGAATCCAGGGGTTAATTCTTTACGGTATGAAGGATGGACATCCATATGCAATTCTAACAGATGCATGTAATAAGAGAAATTAAAACATTTCCATCCTCCGCTATTTCAACAAAAACAAGAGCGTTTCAATAAAACTATTAAATTTCTTTCCTCGGAAAGTGGAAACAAAGACATAGCTAACCATATAATAATAAATATAGCAGATTCGGGATTATCAATGAGTTGGCCTCAGTGAATTTTGTAAAAAACCAGAGGGTATTTACAGAATTGAGGCAGCACAATTTTGACTTAATACCAATTGGCTGTATATGCCATATACTACATAATTCATACAAGAGGGTAATGAATGTATTATCTGTGGATGTCGAAATAATTGTAATGAAATGTTTTAACGAATTTAATTCATCAACTAAAAGAGTTAATGATTAAAAGAGTTGGTGGAGTGGTCTGACTTGGAATGGAGCGAGTTGTTGCGACATGTCCCTATCAGGTGGTTATTATTAATACCCGTCATCGATAAAATTTTAAAAACCTTTAAAAAAATATTTCTTAAATAAAGATTATAAAAGCTGTCCTGATATTTGAAAATTTTTTTCGAGAATGAAATGGCAGAGGCATATTTAGGAATGGTTTCACATGTAGGAAATCTACTACATACTGTTAATATGCAATTGCAATCATAAGAATCTTTTTTTAATAAAAATTCACAAAATTATGCTGCAGCTGTGTTCAGTTACGGTTAAAAATTGACAATAAATTTTATGGCGCTATTGCTAAAAATATCATATACAAATATTACTCGAATGTATATTTAAATGAAGTAAATATTTTTATTAAGACAATTTTATAAAATCTGCGATCAAAATTTGATTTAAATAACTCGATATAAATGTAAAGATATTATGACCCTGGAAAAGAAACTATCAATTGATTGTTTTTGTAATTTAATAAATATTAGAGACCTGCAGGCCCGGCCCTAAGCCCAGCCAGGGCCGTAGTTTAGTTTTTTTAAATATACCCGGGCCGGGCCTGAAATTAGCTTATCATCTGATATATTTGGAATTTAATGAAGATTTTGTATATAATATAAAGAAAGTAACTCCACTACAAAGAAGTTATTTTGAAAAATGTCGTATGGGGATTCGAAATCTCTTGATTTTAAATTCTTTACCGAGGGCGATTTAAAAAAATTTAAAATCCGATTTAACCGGAAATGTTTTCTAGCGTGTTTAGAGTACCCAAACTGTAAATTTCAAACAATTTTGACATGAACTTTAGAACTATTTCTAAATATTAATTTTTATATGGATTTTCATATAAATTAAAAAATACCAAAATGTCTATGGCTGAAATTGGCTAAATTTATAGGGCAAATTCTCTACACATGCTAGAATACATTTCTGGTCAAATTGGATTTTAAATTTTTTTAAATCGCCCTCGGTAAAGGATCTAAAATCAAGAGATTCTTGATTTCCCCACGGATTCCGAATCCCCATAAGACAGAAATATTACATATTTTGAAATTATAAAACGTTACCGACTTTGTTAATATTTATATAAAGTAATTATAAGAATTAATAGGGGGATAACTAAGCTAATTCACAATCCCCGCTCAAGGGCCCTCAAATTTTTTTTTTAGAATTTTTATATTTTAGTCGCAATTTTCATATTTTACCCTCAAAATACCAAATTTCTCCCGCAATTTGAAAATTTTGACCTGGCAACCCTGTTCGTAGTACGATATTATGTATGCTTTATTATCTTGCTAGTGGCCCATTAAAAAGTTTTTCATTGGTCAATTTCAACATGCTAAAGGGTTTAATAATAAGAAAGAAGGATGATTTGATCAAAAACTGCTATTCTGCCATGACAAGTAACCGAACACAAAACTTACTAAAACCTCCGATAACTCATCTGCTGCTTAGTCCATAATTTTACTCCACCCTTTAAGTTTGACACCGGTTTTATTCAAATTGACATAATTCTTGAAATTAACCTTTCTATGTAATATAAAATATCCTCATCTAAATCATGATAGTGGTCAATCTAAACTATCATCCTAAATCCAATTTTTTCATCCACTTTTGTCTGGTCATCTCATAATTAGATATGTTTCAACAGTCAAATCATTGCTTAAGCCTGATCAGAAAATTTTATTTATAAAAAATATACCATAGCGCCGATATTTAGACGATATCACCGGTTACAAACCGGCACGTCTGATATCAAATATATTAACCGATATTGACATCAACCAAGTCTCGGTGAATCTCTCTATTCAATTCATTTTTTATAAGGTTAAATTAAATTCGCTAATAGCTTGGTCATAAATCTCGAATCATATTATAAAAATTTATATTTTAAATAAAGGATGTAACATTAATTTAGATAATTTCTTTTTTTAAAAGCACGTGCCCAACCCTATTTTTTAAAATATTTTCCAGCCCGATTCCGATTTTGGATTAAATAGTGGGCCATTTCGCAGTTTTCGTAAATTTATATAAAAATTTGCAATTAATTTTTTTAAAATTATATACCCAACTTAACATCAATGCATTTCTTTTCACAAGAGTTGTTAAAGTAGCGGGCTATTTTTGGTAGCTATAGCTAATAGCGGCTACTTTTTTTGTAATTATTTAATTTTTTAGCACGCTACTTTTAAAATATAATGAAGGCAAGTATAAACATGAAAATTTAAATATAATATCATAATTAATTATAATTTATGATTTAATTTTGAAATTGAAATATATTTTCAATTTGTAATTTATATTTTCATTTGTATTATAAACCTAAATCACGTGTTAATAATTTAAAATGTCATCGCCTATGGATACCCAAATCGTTGAAAGTAATTCAGACAATGATATTAATGAAATGGAAGATACCAGGGAAGAAAATGTTCTTAATAGCTATAATACGAATTTCATATTCCCTAGATTTGAAAATTTTTTTAAAATAAATATAAAAACCAAAACTGGCTTCAAATTTATTTGCTTAAAATGTAAAAAAAATATTTCCTCAAATCAATAACAAAAGGTAAATTGTCATTTTTACATTCTAATAGTATTTATTTTATAAGACTGTTCATGCCAATAGTTTTAAGGAAATGGAAAAACATCTAAATAATTTTGGTATAGGCGACTCTAAATCCAAAAAGACTAATTCAATTCAAACCAAATTAATTAATAATACAAATGCCTATATTTCTCAGAAATTGGCTAATAAAGTTATTGTTGATTTTATGATTATACTTTCTGATCGTGGCTCTAGAATTGGGTTTGGGGATGATAATATTGAAATGATTTTATTATTCAAATTACCAAAAATATTTATTTTTATTATATAAATTTTTGGTAACAGATTAAATCATGGGGAAATTTTCATATATTATTTTTTTTTATTTATTTTTTTTTATTTATTATTTTTTTTAAATTTAAAAAAAATCTTAAGTATATTTAAGAATTTAGAAAAAAAGAGTATATTTAAGAGTATATTTAAGAATTTAGAAAAAAAGAGTATATTTAAGAATTTAGAAAAAAAGAGTATATTTAAGAATTTAGAAAAAAAGAGTATATTTAAGAATTTAGAAAAAAACAGTATATTTAAGAATTTAGAAAAAAAAGTATATTTAAGAATTTAGAAAAAAAGAGTATATTTAAGAATTTAGAAAAAAAGAGTATATTTAAGAATTTAGAAAAAAAGAGTATATTTAAGAATTTAGAAAAAAAAGTATATTTAAGAATTTAATAAAAATAGGTATACTAAATAATTAATCAATTTATTTGAATAACATAACATATATACAATGATGATATAGATATATATATTTTTAAGGAAAAACAAAAATATTTCTATGTTATCCATAAAGAGGTAAATGTTAAATTTAAAAAACTTTGATATTGTATCAAAAAATTTCCTTCAAAATCCACACGATATTTATTTAATCAAAAAAAAATCTAAAAATACGCCAATTGAAAGAAAAAGGTAACATTCAAAATTTTCTACCAAAATCCAGACAATCTAAAAAAAATAAATAAAAAATTTAAAAAAAAATAAATAAAAAAAATAAATAAAAAAAAAATAAAAAAAAAATAATATATGAAAATTTCCCCATGATTTAATCTGTATTTTTTTATAATCAAAACTAACTATATTTTAATATTTATAAATGTTGATTTTTATATTTATACTATACAATAACATTATAAGCAAAAAATAAAACAAATTTGTTTCTAATTTTTTTTTTATAAAAAGTAGCGTTTAAATCTCTGCTTTCCACTGCTTAAATAAGTTAAATAACGAATTTTAAAATTACAGAGAAATATATAAATGTCAGCTTTTCTGGAGAACTTTACCAATGCTGAAAAATTTAGACTATGCTACATTGGATTAGAAAAAAATAAAATTATTTTAATCTAGCCGACAATGCTAATATACCCCCCTTGTTTTTTCTTAAATTAAAATGTATTATTTATGCTTTCTCTTCTATCTTGCTCACTTTGAATATGCATGGAACGTTATACAACCGAACTAAATTACCATGATAAAAGCATTTAGTTTGATAGATTTATTTAATTTTTTTTCTAAATGATTATTATAATTTTAAATCAAAAATTTAATCAATTCTTATTTACTTGTCATCACATGCTTATCTTCTTTCCCAAAAAATTTAAATTCTAATCCGGTTGACATGCGTATCTTCTTTCCCAAAAAATTTAAATTCTAATCCGGTTGATATAGCCGAGAAAAAAAAAACAATGAAATATTCCAAATTCACAAATTATATTTTTACACCGATTGTCATCTCTTCCCTTGGACATATGCCAAGTGGAACTTTAAAGTTTTTAAAAAATATAGGGGATAAGATAAGAGCCCTTACATCAGAACCTAAAGAATCTTATTTCTTAAAACAAAACCTCCAAATCATAATTTTAAAATATAACTACACATGTTTTTTGGGAACTTGTAGTCCCACCTCGGTTTTTATATAATATTTTATTTTATATTATTTTAATTTAGTATTTTAACGCTATGTATTATTTTACACAAATTTTATCATAAATAAAACGTTTTTTATTATGAAAAAAAAAAAAATTAAAGGGTTTAAAAAAATATTTTTTTAAAAAAACTCTACTTTCTCTTTCAGATCTACACTAAATAGGACCAGCAGCTTCAGATTAAATATTATTTAACGCGGTAAATTTATATATATGTAATGATATATAAATAATAATACCGAGTGCCGCGAAGAAATAAGGCATAATACTAATTTCCCCATATGCCTGAGCGGATATTATTTATTTTTGAGAAGGACTGTCGTTGATACTATAAAATTACTTAAAAAGGACAAATAAATTGAATCAATCAAAGATGACATTATATGATTATTTGCTGGCTTGCAAAATCGATAGAAGAAATAAATAACGAAAAACAACCAAATGCAGATTATTTATTGATCGTTTTCTATTTTAATTTCCGATATTGAAAAGACTATTAACAAAAATGGAGGATGGCATGATTGCTATTGTTCGAAAAAGAGAATTTATGTTCTTTGATTAATAAGTGGAAAAAAGATAATTAGAGTATATGTGGGGTGTACGGTTAGAGGTGTTGCTACGTGCTTATAAAAAATTTGTAAATTAGGCACTTTAAGAAAAAAATAAGTTTTTTGATTGATTAAAAACTATTTTATATGACGTTTTCAAATTAAATGCAGATGTTAACTCTTTCCTCCTCAATTTAGTAAAGCTGTTGACAACGGTGACTTGATGACACGCTATTTCCGTGTCCACGAGTAATCGATTAATAAACAAAATTAAATCTGTAATATAAGGATTAGTATTCAGTCATAATTTTTTTTGTTGATATTTTCAACTCGATGGCGATGTATTTTTAATTTTTCTCTTCTAATTTCTCGTGAAAATCTGACCTAGACCGTATCCGGTATATATATAGTTATTGAGGGTCCACAAATGGTAAAATTTTAAAAGCCAGCCTGGTGAAAATTTAGTCAATACCCGTCCCAAACAAATTTTGCCCTGCCCTGCCCAGTTTCAATTTTTCAACAAGTTAACACGCCCTGTTTTTACATTTTTTAAAAAATAAAATACATGTTGAACATCAAAATAAAATTATTTATAATCTTGGGGAAGGGAGTGGTTAAATTAAAAACATTAAATTTAATTGCTTATCACTTCTATGAAATATACGAATTCATCAATTATACATACTAAGAAAAATTTTTTTTTTGCTTGGCACGACCTGTTTATTATTTTTTTGCCCGGCCCATAAAAAAAATATCAGGGTCGGGCATTACAGATCTCTAAGATTTATATTTATTTAAAATTTAAATAATTAAGACCGTAAAAAAAGCAGAGCTGTAGCTATTAGAGGTGGGCGCGGGCCGTTAAATTTTAAATTCCAAGGCGTGACTGGGCGTGATGGGCCTTCCCAAAATTTTCCCCGGGCGTGATCGGGCGTGAACATAAATTTCCCGTAAATCACGGAAATTTTAATTCTTAAATTTGTTTTTTTATAATCATAAATTTGCAATTTTAAAATTATATTATATATTTTCTAATTTAATTTAGTTCTTTTTTAAAAAAGAATAATTTATGAAAACTTCCGCATTTTATAAACAACATCCGGTATCATTTCGTTAGTTATATTTTCTTTTATGGTTAGGTGTTTTTTATCGCGAGACTTTATGCTAAATTTTGCTTAAACTTTTTATAGAAAAGTCAGTTATATTTTATTTGTAATGATCTTCAATCTTGAAATGCAACAGAAAGTGAAGAATTTTACAAGCTAGGCCAAGTTAAATGTTGGTGTTACATTTGGATAACAAAATATAAAAGTTGTGAACCGGAAAACTCTCATGAATACTATAGGTCCAAAAATATACCATGAAATAAAATTTAAGATTAAAAGCATGATCAATAATAATTACTAATCGCTGATATTTGGACGGATGACTATAAAAATCTAAGTTTTTTAACCATTATAGGACACATTATCATTAAGAATTTTAATTAAAAACATTTGTTTTGGCCACAAAGGCAATGGATGAAAAAAACGTCAAAATTATAAGTGTAGTCAATTCAATTTTAGGAGAATATACAGAAGTAGAAAATTACTTAAATAAATATATAG
Source organism: Gordionus sp. m RMFG-2023 (assembly GCF_954871325.1). Lineage (NCBI taxonomy): Eukaryota > Metazoa > Nematomorpha > Gordioida > Chordodea > Parachordodidae > Gordionus > Gordionus sp. m RMFG-2023. Next base: position 23,501,432 of record NC_088775.1, read on the forward strand.
TTGTGAATGATAACGGAGCAAATCTTATAAGTGCATTCAGAGATGACGAAATGCTAGCATGTATATGCCATATACTAAATAATATTATGCATTATATTTTTGACAATTGTTTAACTGAAATAGCCTTAAATATAAATGGTGTAAAAAAATATTACAATATTTCGAACAATCTACAGCTAATAGCAAACTGCCACACCCTTAAACAAGATGTAATAGCGAGAATAACGAGATGAAACTCTGTATATATCATGATACAGAGTTTCTTAAAATCATATTCTGAAATACAGGTGTACTTGTTTAGCAAGCAAGAATTAAATAGATTAGCCACAATTGATATCAGCATCATATGCGAGTTAGATAAAAAAATTTCAATATTTATAAGAATGCTCGGATAATCTGAGAGCAGATTCCCGTCCCACAATAAATGAAATTTGTCTATGGAAACAAAAATTAATAAAATTTTGTTAACCTTCTGAACGTGATACAATAATAAACAAAACCTTAAAATACAGAACAAGATTTCTTTTAAAAGATAATTATGCAGCCACTACATAAGGTAGGCTTAATTCTAGATCCGAATTTCAAAAGACTTAAGTTTTTAATGAAAGAAGAAAACGATATATATAAAGCAATCTTAAAAATGCTAAATGATATAAAATTAGATGATATGCATAAGTCAATGCCAACTATTATTTATAACTTTCCTAACTTATCCTAAACTCATAAAAAACCGTATATTCTAAATGATCAATACCAACTATCACTTTCCTAATTCATCCTACACTCATAAAAGACCGTATATTCTAAATAAAAAATTTAGAGAATTTCTGGATGATTCTGATGAAGCATCAACTTCACCGATGGAAGCTGTGAGGATGAACTTAAAAGATTCATATAAGATAAATAACAAGACAATATTTTGAAGTTTTGGAAGCAGGAATATTCATTTCCTTTTTTGAGAAAATTAGCCAGTAATTTTGTCAACCCCGACAAGTTCGGCTTCAAGTGAAAGGTTATTTTCTGTAAACAATCTCTTATTTGAGGAAAGGCGTACACAATTGAAATAAAAAAAAGATGGACATTCTTCTTTTTCTAAATAAATTTCGATTTATAGATTGTATTTATTTTTTGTTATTAATATGGATTATGAAATTAGAGAAGAAATAGAATGAATTCAGAAAAGTGTAAAATTATAGATAGTTTTGAAAAATTTAAAAACACCGTGAATTTTCGGGCGTGAATCAAAATATTGCTTGTCGTGAGCGGGCGGGTTGGGTCGAAAATTTTTTAGTGATAAGTGTGAATGGGCGTGATATTTTTTATTGCCACCGTGAGCGGGCGGGCCGTGAATGAAAAATTAGGCCCGCGCCCACCTCTAGTAGCTATAACAAATATCGGCCATTACTTTTATTTGTTACCAATATCATGGACGATAAAAAATTATATTCGGCCTTCTAAATATAAAATGAATCAATGACTTTTCAACCCAATTTTGAACTAAAAAAATGGGTAGTGATATATGACGTTTGACCACTTTCTAAACAGCGACCAAAATTTATTAAAATGCAATAAGACCTATATATTTTTTAATATTGACGGAATCACGTGGTCGAGTCCGATCTACTATATCACCCCCCTAAAGACAGAAACACGAAGTTTGTTTAAGAAAAAAACATGACCCTTCCTGAATTCGACCCAAAATCATCCAATTGTGATACACATACTGAACCGATTCTCAAAATATTCAAATTTTTTGTATATAAGGATAAAATTAAAACATTATCTAATATTTCAATAAAACACTTTTAAAAATCACTTTTAACCAGGGTTGTGCATTTGACTGGTCAAATACGTTTCGGTCAATTGACCGATATTTGACCGGTCAAATATGGTCAAATCAAATATATGTTTTTTTAAGTTAATATTAACTTTATTTTGAATATAATAGTAAAATGAATCTATATTATTAATTTTTTAAATTCATTGTCATTAAATAACAAACGTTTAGCTATCCGTAGCAGATTATTGTCCTGATTCATATTCAATATTATTATTTTCTTTAATATTTTTTAATCAATTTTCCCGATGTCTTAGATCTCAATCAATTTCTATTTTCATAAGAATATTAACCCAAATCGACCTATTTCTTTCTAAAGAAGTAGAACTAGAAAATTTTAATCTCTTAATGGGTATGGTGGGCAAAGTTTAATCTATTAACTTGAGGTCGGAATTGATTGTTTTTGGGAATTACTACTTTCCTAATTCGCTATATTAAACATGCTGTTTTTGCTTCTGAAATTAATTATATCACTTAAAATAATTTGGTCATCACACTATCTTGTAAAATAGTTAGTGTTGTTAAAACGCCGCGAGTCGCGACCCCGACCCAAAGCTCGGGTCGTTTTATTCGACTCCGACTTAATGTTTGGGTCGTTTTTTTCGACTTCGAACCGAGTTCAAGCCGAAAAAAACGACTTCGACCCAAAATATGGGTCGTTTTTTACGACTCCGACTCAAAATTTGGGTTGTATTTTTCGACTCAAACTTGAAATTTGGGTCGTATTTTTCGACTCAAACTTAAAGTTTGGGTCGTATTTTTCGACTCAAACTTAAAGTTTGGGTCGTATTTTTCGACTCAAACTTGAAGTTAGGGTCGTATTTTTCGACTCAAACTTGAAGTTAGGGTCGTATTTTTCAACTCCAACTTGAAGTTTGGGTCGTATTTTTCGACTCCAACTTGAAGTTTAGATCGTATTTTTCGACTCCAACTCAAAGTTTGGGTCGTTTTTTTGACTCAGACTCAAACATCGGGTCGTTTTATTCAATCCGACCCAAAATATGGATCGTTTTTTTTAAATACGCCTTAAAGTTAGGGTTGCTTTTTTTCACCTAACCAAATATCTAGATCATTTTTTTCGACCAAAAGTCAAATAACATTTAGTAGATATTAATATTATAGGCGGGAAAGTTTCTTAAAGCTTCTTTAAATTATAACGCTCTGGATTAACTATTCCATCATAGTTATTTTTTAAAATTTTTAAGTAAAGATGTACCATAGATAGGTGACAATTGTCATAATCGCTATTTTTGAACTTTTTCAAATTTTTTTAAAGGAAATAGCTAAGAATATATATTCTAAACATGTTAAATTTAAAATTCAGTGAGGATGTATCATAGATAGGTGACAATTGTCATAATCGTTATTTTTGAACTTTTTTCAATTTTTTTAAAGGAAATAGCTAAAAATATATATTCTAAACATGTTAAATTAAAAATTCAGTGAGGATGTATCATAGATAGGTGACAATTGTCATAATCGCTATTTTTGAACTTTTTTCAATTTTTTTAAAGGAAATAGCTAAAAATATATATTCTAAACATGTTAAATTAAAAATTCAGTGAGGATGTATCATAGATAGGTGACAATTGTCATATTCGTTATTTTTCAACCTTTTTTAATTTTTTTAAAGGAAATAGCTAAAAATATATATTCTAAACATGTTAAATTAAAAATTCAGTGAGGATGTATCATAGATAGGTGACAATTGTCATAATCTTTATTTTTGAACTTTTTTCAATTTTTTTAAAGGAAATAGCTAAAAATATATATTCTAAACATGTTAAATTTAAAATTCAGTGAGGATGTATCATAGATTTGTGACAATTGTCATAATCGCTATTTTTGAACTTTTTTCAATTTTTTTAAAGGAAATAGCTAAAAATATATATTCTAAACATGTTAAATTAAAAATTCAGTGAGGATGTATCATAGATAGGTGACAATTGTCATATTCGTTATTTTTCAACCTTTTTTAATTTTTTTAAAGGAAATAGCTAAAAATATATATTCTAAACATGTTAAATTAAAAATTCAGTGAGGATGTATCATAGATAGGTGACAATGGTCACAATCTTTATTTTTGAACTTTTTTCAATTTTTTTAAAGGAAATAGCTAAAAATATATATTCTAAACATGTTAAATTTAAAATTCAGTGAGGATGTATCATAGATTTGTGACAATTGTCATAATCGCTATTTTTGAACTTTTTCAAATTTTTTTAAAGGAAATAGCTAAAAATATATTCTAAACATGTTAAATTTAAAATTCAGTGAGGATGTATCATAGATACGTGACAATTGTCATAATCGTTATTTTTGAACTTTTTTAAATTTTTTTAAAGGAAATTGCTAAAAATATATATTCTAAACATGTTAAATTTAAAATTCAGTGAGGATGTATCATAGATAGGTGACAATTGTCATAATTGTTATTTTTGAATTTTTTTAAATTTTTTTAAAGGAAATAGCTAAGAATATATATTCTAAACATGTTAAATTTAAAATTCAGTGAGGATGTATCATAGATAGGTGACAATTGTCATAATCGTTATTTTTGAACTTTTTTCAATTTTTTTAAAGGAAATAGCTAAAAATATATATTCTAAACATGTTAAATTAAAAATTCAGTGAGGATGTATCATAGATAGGTGACAATTGTCATAATCGCTATTTTTGAACTTTTTTCAATTTTTTTAAAGGAAATAGCTAAAAATATATATTCTAAACATGTTAAATTAAAAATTCAGTGAGGATGTATCATAGATAGGTGACAATTGTCATATTCGTTATTTTTCAACCTTTTTTAATTTTTTTAAAGGAAATAGCTAAAAATATATATTCTAAACATGTTAAATTAAAAATTCAGTGAGGATGTATCATAGATAGGTGACAATTGTCATAATCTTTATTTTTGAACTTTTTTCAATTTTTTTAAAGGAAATAGCTAAAAATATATATTCTAAACATGTTAAATTTAAAATTCAGTGAGGATGTATCATAGATTTGTGACAATTGTCATAATCGCTATTTTTGAACTTTTTTCAATTTTTTTAAAGGAAATAGCTAAAAATATATATTCTAAACATGTTAAATTAAAAATTCAGTTAGGATGTATCATAGATAGGTGACAATTGTCATATTCGTTATTTTTCAACCTTTTTTAATTTTTTTAAAGGAAATAGCTAAAAATATATATTCTAAACATGTTAAATTAAAAATTCAGTGAGGATGTATCATAGATAGGTGACAATGGTCACAATCTTTATTTTTGAACTTTTTTCAATTTTTTTAAAGGAAATAGCTAAAAATATATATTCTAAACATGTTAAATTTAAAATTCAGTGAGGATGTATCATAGATTTGTGACAATTGTCATAATCGCTATTTTTGAACTTTTTCAAATTTTTTTAAAGGAAATAGCTAAAAATATATATTCTAAACATGTTAAATTTAAAATTCAGTGAGGATGTATCATAGATAGGTGACAATTGTCATAATCGTTATTTTTGAACTTTTTTAAATTTTTTTAAAGGAAATTGCTAAAAATATATATTCTAAACATGTTAAATTTAAAATTCAGTGAGGATGTATCATAGATAGGTGACAATTGTCATAATTGTTATTTTTGAATTTTTTTAAATTTTTTTAAAGGAAATAGCTAAAAATATATATTCTAAACATGTTAAATTTAAAATTCAGTGAGGATGTATCATAGATAGGTGACAATTGTCATAATCGCTATTTTTGAACTTTTTCAAATTTTTTTAAAGGAAATAGCTAAAAATATATATTCTAAACATGTTAAATTAAAAATTCAGTGAGGATGTATCATAGATAGGTGACAATTGTCATATTCATTATTTTTGAACCTTTTTTAATTTTTTTAAAGGAAATAGCTAAAAATATATATTCATGTTAAATTAAAAATTCAGTGAGGATGTATCATAGATAGGTGACAATTGTCATAATCTTTATTTTTGAACTTTTTTCAATTTTTTTAAAGGAAATAGCTAAAAATATATATTCTAAACATGTTAAATTAAAAATTCAGTGAGGATGTATCATAGATAGGTGACAATTGTCATAATCGCTATTTTTGAACTTTTTTCAATTTTTTTAAAGCAAATAGCTAAAAAAATATATCCTAAACATGTTAAATTAAAATATCAGTGAGAATGTATCATAAATAAGGGACAAAAAATGGTTATTATATATACGAGTAGTTAGGTACATAATAATTTTTAAGTGATAAAATGAGATGCTAATATATTTCTTGTAATTTTAATTTATAATAAAATTCTTAAATATGTTATTGTCATAGACTGGGTTAGAAAATCAACTATCACATAAACTCCTATGTTTTATTCATATTATATTTTTAAGTTTGAGGATATTAAAATATTTCCTCTTTGAAGTTACTAAGGAAATTACATATTATTGTACAGAGAATTAACTTTGTATATATTATATGCACCCATATCTTTTATATCAATCTCTATCGATGACATTTTAAATTATATTGGAAACTAGATTGTGTAGATTTCTAAATATTAATTTAAAATAAGATGCTAGAATTAATTATAGATATATCTTAATAATTTGTATATGCATTTATTATTTAAAATCTCTCGTTTTAACCCTATATAGCAAGAAAAATAGGACAACTTTTATTAATAAAATTTATGTTACTCTTTAAAATTAAATTATAATTTTAAAAACAAAAAATGAATTAAAAAAAAAATTAAAATTTAATTTGGCTACCCTCAAAAATAATAAAAAAAATTTGGAAAGTTAAAAAAAATGATTATTAATCATATCCCTATCCCTAACAATGAAGAAAAGAAAAAATCTCAACAAATTTGCCGTCTAGCTGGCACCACGCCAAGTAAAATAAAATATCTTTTTTAATTTTAGAATTTAAATAGTCACTTCACTTCCATATGGAATTTTTAAACTAATAAAACAATAAATTTTTTTTATAAGTATTTGCGATTCCGGATGCATTTTTTTAATAAAAATATGAATTTTTTTAAATATAATTTAGTAATTTAGGCGAGCCATATTTTTCAAAAATGTAGTGTTAAGTCGAGTTTTTTTAAGTCGTACTGTAATTCTGAGCGTTTTCCGTAACTTTGCATGTTGGCTAAAGATTTTTTGTCGCAGCAAAGTACATCCGTTGAGAGCGAGCGTGTCTTCTCAAGAGGGGTGGACACCGTAACAAAGAAAAGAAATCGCATGGCCTGTGAAACACTTAAACAGTGTTTATGTTTAAATTCATGGGATATCAATATCATGAATAATAAATTTTATATATAATTTTATATATCTATATATATTGTTAAATTAAATTTTTTGTACATTAATAAATATATATAATTTAAATAAAAATATTTAAACTATAAATGTATCAAATATTTAAGATGTTTTGAGCTTAGTATTCTTGTTTCAGGCTGTTGTTTTTTATGAATACTGGAGAATATTAGTGTTTTAATATTATTTGACTTTAAATTGATAACTAAAATAGTTTTTGATATTAAGATATAGAATTTTGAACACTTGAGAAAAATTACTAATTAAAATTGATACTGGGATTAACTTTGGACCATGTTATAAAGCGCTTACTTTTTTTCAGGCGTTAATTATTCACTATTTTATTAAGAAGAATATTATGAGAGCAATTTTTCTCATAGATTATATAAAGGTATAGATATCTATTATCAATTTCAGGATTAGTCAATATTTTTCTTGCTAAATAGGCTTAAAACGAGAGATAAATAATAAATGCATATACAAATTATTAAGATATATCTATAATTAATTCTAGCATCTTAATCTTTTAAATTAATATTTAGAAATCTACACAATCTAGTTTCCAATATAATTTAAAATGTCATCGATAGAGATTGATAAAAAAGATATGGGTGCAGATAATATATACAAAGTTATTTCTCTGTACAATGATATGTAATTTCCTTCATGAGATATCGCATAAAATTTATTCTCGAAAAAAAAAACAAGTATAAATATCATTGTAAGATGTACCAAGTAAATTTTATCCTAACTAGTAACTTCAAAGAGGAAATATTTTTATATCCTCAAACTTAAAAATATAATATGAATAAAACATAGATGAGTTTATGTGATAGTTGATTTTCTAAACCAGTCTATGACAATAACATATTTAAGAATTTTATTATAAATTAAAATTACAAGAAATATATTAGCATCTCATTTTATCACTTAAAGATTATTATGTACCTAACTACTCGTATATATAATAACCATTTTTTGTCCCTTATCTGTGATACATCCTCACTGATATTTTAATTTAACATGTTTAGGATATATTTTTTTAGCTATTTCCTTTAAAAAAATTTGAAAAAGTTCAAAAATAGCGATTATGATAATTGTCACCTATCTATGATACATCCTCACTGAATTTTTAATTTAACATGTTTAGAATATATATTTTTAGCTATTTCCTTTAAAAAAATTTAAAAAAGTTCAAAAATAAAGATTATGACAATTGTCACCTATCTATGATACATCCTCACTGAATTTTTAATTTAACATGTTTAGAATATATATTTTTAGCTATTTCCTTTAAAAAAATTAAAAAAGGTTCAAAAATAACGAATATGACAATTGTCACCTATCTATGATACATCCTCACTGAATTTTTAATTTAACATGTTTAGAATATATATTTTTAGCTATTTCCTTTAGAAAAATTTGAAAAAGTTCAAAAATAGCGATTATGCCAATTGTCACCTATCTATGATACATCCTCACTGAATTTTAAATTTAACATGTTTAGAATATATATTTTTAGCTATTTCCTTTAAATAATGTGAAAAAAGTTCAAAAATAACGATTATGACAATTGTCACCTATCTATGATACATCCTCACTGAATTTTTAATTTAACATGTTTAGAATATATATTTTTAGCTATTTCCTTTAAAAAAATTGAAAAAAGTTCAAAAATAAAGATTATGACAATTGTCACCTATCTATGATACATCCTCACTGAATTTTAAATTTAACATGTTTAGAATATATATTTTTAGCTATTTACTTTAAAAAAATTTGAAAAAGTTCAAAAATAGCGATTATGACAATTGTCACCTATATATGATATATCCTCACTGAATTTTAAATTTAACATGTTTAGAATATATATTTTTAGCTATTTCCTTTCAAAAAATTGAAAAAAGTTCAAAAATAACGATTATGACAATTGTCACCTATCTATGATACATCCTCACTGAATTTTTAATTTAACATGTTCAGAATATATATTTTTAGCAATTTGCTATAAAAAAACTCAAAAAAGTTCAAAAATGTCGATTATGACAATTGTCACTTATCTATGGTACATCTTCACTGAAATTTTGATTTAACATGTCTACAATATATATTTTTATCTATTTCATTTAAAAAAGTTCAAAATAACCATCATGACAAATGGCTCTTTTCTATGGTACATCTTTACTTAAAAATTTTAAAAAATAACTATGATGGAATAGTTAAATCAGAGCGTTATAATTTAAAGAAGCTTTAAGAAACTTTCCCGCCTATAATATTAATATCTACTAAATGTTATTTGACTTTTGGTCGAAAAAAATGATCTAGATATTTGGTTAGGTGAAAAAAAGCAACCCTAACTTTAAGGCGTCTTTAAAAAAACGATCCATATTTTGGGTCGGATTGAATAAAACGACCCGATGTTTGAGTCTGAGTCAGAAAAACGACCCAAACTTTGAGTTGGAGTCGAAAAATACGATCTAAACTTCAAGTTGGAGTCAAAAAATACGACCCAAACTTCAAGTTTGAGTCGAAAAATACGACCCAAACTTCAAGTTTGAGTCGAAAAATACGACCCTAACTTCAAGTTTGAGTCGAAAAATACGACCCAAATTTCAAGTTTGAGTCGAAAAATACAACCCAAATTTTGAGTCGGAGTCGTAAAAAACGACCCATATTTTGGGTCAAGGTCGTTTTTTTCGGCTTGGACTTGGGTCGGAGTCGAAAAAAACGACCCATATTTTGGGTCGAAGTCGTTTTTTTCGGCTTGAACTCGGGTCGAAGTCGTAAAAAACGACCAAAACTTTGAGTTGGAGTCGAAAAAAACGACCCAAAATTTGGGTGAGCTATGTTCGAGCCGACTCGGCTAAGCCGATTAACAACACTAAAAATAGTTAATTCTTGAATTATATTAAATACTCATTAAATTCACTACTAGTGAGATTCTTCACTTGATATTGTGGACCCAAAAAATAAGCAAACATTGTGATCACATGTATTTATATCGTTTTTCCCTTTTTTAAACATATTTTTAATTATTTTCCTTTAAATTTTTTTTAGAGTATTTGACCAGGTCAAATACTCCTCCCATCAATTGCCTGAATTTGACTGGTCAATTGACCGAATTGCCAACCCTGCTCTTAACGCTATGCATCATTGATAAAAAAATCGTCTTTCTTTGCAAAATACATTAAAATCTATCATAAAAATTTAGTTTTCTAAGGCTTAAAAGTTGCCACTGTCATCGTGCTTATCTTTGCTGAAACTTGCAAAGGAATTAGAGCCTACTTATTTCCATTTAATATATTTTTTAAATTCTTAGAACTTTCTTTTAAGAATCACATTGAAGAGATAAACTGCTTATTTTTCCATGAATAATACACCAGCCTTTAGAAATAACTGATTATCCAGAATGGATAAAGGCTAATTGCTACAATATTAAATATTGGATTGGCACCGATATTTAGCGTTTCCAAAAAATAGATGATCAGACCGATATTTTTTAAAAAACCAACCGGGGTAATTCCATACCAAATCGATAACTTTTCGGCCCGACCTTTTTAATTTCGATAAAATTTTGTATGCTGAGAGAATATCATTTGAAAGCATCGAATCCAAAATTTTAGCTTCCTAGTACTCATAGTTCCAGAGATATCAATGGTCAAAAGTGCCAAAAATGAATACGATTTTTTGAAACTGAGATAAGTTAAAAAATAATGATTTTAAAAATATAAGTTATATGTCATTTTGTAACTCTATTAAAGGCCTTTTATTAAATATTAAGGATTTCTTTGAAATAACATTGTTACGGTTTTTATTTACCTTATAAATTTTAAAAATAAAAATTCCAGGTGTTTCGCTTTCCATATTTTTTTGAATTTAATATTTTCTTATTCTCTAACCTTATATCTATTCATAAAAAAAATTTAAACTTGGGACAGCCATGGGTTTTTTAGTTATTACAATTTAAAAAATAAAAAAATAAATATTTTTTTCAAAAATAGATGGCGCTCCTTTATAAAATAACGTGTTTTGTTATAATTATTATTTTTTAAAACTTTTTTTCATTTTTAAACATAAATAATAAGATTTTCCAGCATTAATATCATGAAATGAGATTATTTAGCTGCGGTTATAATCATTTTTTTTTGTAAAAAATTTTAATTAAATTATTTTATAAATTTTTAAGATATATAGGATAAATTAAAATTCATGAAAGATATTACCTATTTTCGGTTTTTCATTAAATTTAGTTTTTTTGACGCCATGAAAATTTCGTTTTGCGATAAATTATATGTACGCCCAGTAGCCGTTGATGGGCTAACTATTGTTAAAATATTATTTTTTGGTATGAAAAGGATATTTTGTGCAGCTGGATAAACAAAAGAATTTGCTGGTCCTTTAGGGTGAAGAAAATTATTTTTAACTTCATCTCGAATTACATTCACATCTTGTACAAATCCTAACCACCAATCGTTTTCATATGCACATGTTACATATCCTCTAATCTCATCGAATATCAGATCCTCAATCAAATATATATTGACATTCGTTGCAGTCACCAAAATAACAGGTGGGTAACGGGGGATTGCAAATCATTCTGCCTATAACATCTCTATAAGTTGTTAATGTATCCTCAACATTTTTAGTCAATGTTGCTAATTCACAGCTTAAAATCATAAGTTTAATATTCTGATGTATGCTACAAACGCATACACTATGTGTTCCGCTAGCCCCTGCTAATATACAATTTTTTGGTCTTAAGCTAGCAAATTTCGAAAATCCAATTGTTAAGTTTGAATTACTCGCCTTAAAATAATTATATAATTCTTTCAAATTATTAAGAACTAACCTTTTTTGAGCGTTCACTCGTTCCCCCTTTTCAATGATAGATATGCAATCTTTTTTTCCTGGTAATATCTACTAACTTTATCAATGCAAAAAATTTTTAAACAATATCAACTGTTTTTTGATTGAGATATTTTGCAGGCTTTCGATTTGGAGTTGAAAGACTCCCCTTTTCTTCTAAAATGATTTTGGAATTATATGCCATATGATATGTAGCGTTTTTCGATATTTTTTTGTGATAACCTTTTACGGCATTTATCACAAATATAATGTTCCGCCTCAATGTTTGGATATTGTGTCATCCACGTCATGACTTTGCGCAGGTTCTTTTTATAATTAAAGTATTTAGATTCTTTAAAAGGATTTACGCATTTATATTTATACATTATAAATAATTTTAAGAAGAAAAATAATTAATATCAAATTATTTGTAAAATAAAAATTAATTAATATTAGAGCAGGTACATGAAAACTAGCTTTTATCTTTCAACAATTAATTATTATATTTTCTTGTATGAGATATCGGAATCTTAACCATGTTTTTAGGTAATTTAATCATTTATTATAAAAACTATTTACAAGTTATCAATATAGTAATAATAATAAGTGATCTGCATCCAGCCTAATTTTTCAAGCCCGGCCCGGCCCGAAATTTTTTTTACCCGGCCCCGAATTTATTTAAATATAGGAATTAATTTTTATAATTACTCAAAATAAAAGACATATGTTATATGTCGTTTAGTTTCAATAAATAAAATCAAATATTTTTATTTTACATAAAAAATTCAATATAAAATTGATAAATTTATATATATTTAAAAAAGTTTCCAAGGTCCGACCCGACCCAGCCCGAATTTTTTTCAAAATATTAGCCCGGCCCGAATCCGATTATTTTAAATAGAATTAGGCACAAAGCCCGTCCGGGCCGGGCCTAACTTTGCAAATCTCTAAAAATAAGTAAGCCTATGAAACGATCTATATAATATTTTTTCCTGATATTAATGCTGGAAAATCTTATTATTTATGTTTAAAAGTGAAAAAAATAATAATTATAACAAAATACGTTATTTTATAAAGGAGCGCCATCTATTTTTGAAAATAATATTTATTTTTTGATTTTTTAAATCGTAATAACTAAAAAACCCATGGCTGTCCCAAGTTTAAATTTTTTTTATGAATAGATATAAGGTTGGAGAATAAGAAAATATTAAATTCAAAAAAATTTGGAAAGCGAAACACCTGGAATTTTTATGTTTAAAATTTATAACATAAATAAAAACCGCAACAATATTATTTCAAAAAAATCTTTAATATTTAATAAAAGGCCTTTAATAGAGTTACAAAATTACATATAACTTATATTTTTAAAATCATTATTTTTTTTTACCTTATCTCAATTTCAAAAAATCGTATTTTTCGAAAAAAGGTCATTTTTGGCACTTTTGACCATTGATATCTCTGGAATTATGAGTACTAGGAAGCTAAAATTTTGGATTCGATGCTTTCAAATGATATTCTCTAAGCATACAAAATTTTATCGAAATTAAAAAGGTCGGGCCGAAAAGTTATCGATTTGGTATGGAATTACCCCAATATTTTTTCTGTTTTTGGTAATAGTATGATTGTAATATATAATTTTATAGATAATTCCATAATAATAAACTAATGAAAGGAACTAAAATACAATTTATTTGTTGTAATGTTAAAAATAGTTTAAAATTTTATAATCTTATGTTATATTATCTACAAGAAAAGGATTTTAAAATATCTAACGAGTCATAATCAGCTAGTGTTGTTAAACGGCTCACTTTAGCCAATTTCTAAAAACGGTTAACTCAGCATTTTCGCCAAAATACTCAAAATTATTTATTTTGCCACATATTTCGAGGCTTAAGTAAAAATATTATAGCCATTTATCCATAAACATGGCAAATATTTTAAATGAAATTAACTTTTGGAGAATAAAAAAAATAAAATAAACTTAATCATTCATGAAAGTTAGTTGATTTCTTTTAAAATAGGAAATACATATATTTTTATATTCAAGAATAACTGGTAAGTATAAATATCGAATTGGTTTTTTTGGTAATATCAGAAAATATCAGATCAATGAATTTTGGATTGGCACAACCCTAATTCTATGTTTGCTCTTTGCCATGCTAAAATCCTGCTTATATTCTAGTATATGTAATTGTGTGGTCATCATTAAGACTTGCTAAAATTCTTAGGCATTCTTAAGCTGTTATGTTTCTGAAGGGATAAAATATCTATTCATTTTATGGCTATTTTAAAGTTTTAAACAGTCAGGAGTTCTCCTATTTGTATTCCTAATATTTAGATTCATATATAATTTCTTACTTTTTTAAAAAATATTTTTTTATTAAACAAAATTAAATCAATATATTTTAAATAATTGTGATTTGCAAATAAACTATACATGTAAGAAAGGATTAGAAATAATATTTTAAAGAATGCATTAAATATTTGGGAATGCACTATGGAAGATGTTATGCTAGAATAGTACATTTCTGTGTCAGGTGAATATTTTTTTATTGCAACAATTTGTTGCCCATAAAATTATATTGGTTATTTCATGATTATATATAGTTTTAATTTTGAAGAAAGGAAAACAAAGTAATTGATGATTACATATATATTTTTATTGACTATGATCCTCCTTTAAGACTAAAATGTAAACTGTTGACTAATTGAGTTGTATAATGGTTCTGATTGAACCATTGATTTTCAAGAATGTGGGTGTCTGTTTTAGCAATAAAAATGGTATTAGATATCTCAACAAGTTACTTTTAAGTGTGATCAAATTAAAATGGGTTAAATTTAATAGGTATTCTTTTATGTAATGTTTTAAACACATATATTCACTCATATTACAAGCAAGATTTTTTTAAAAATTGCATTTATTTTTAGGAAAAGGGTGGGGGGGGGGGGTGCATGATGGAAATACTAAATGATATTCAGATTACAAATTTCAAGGGGGTGTGGGGGGGGCATAGGAATGGAGAAGTATTTTACTTTTTACAAATTTTGATATTTTGCTGCTAATTATTTTATTTTACTTATTTTATTGCAGTAATTTAAAGAGTTTATTCATAACTTTATTATCCCAAAAACTTTATTAAATAATTTTAAAATCCTCTACATTCTTGAAATATTACCTTACTGAACTAATATAGGATTAAGATGTGCAATCAATTTATTGAAAGGAATATAAAATATTTTTATAAAAAGTAAATTAAAATAAAAAATATATATTTAGAAATTACCCAACATATAAGTCGAATTATGACTTGAGGATTTTTAATATATGCAATTGGATCAAAGGGGGCCCCTGCTTTAGCAGCTCCATAAGCACCATAAGGATCCATATTGTAATTCCTAATAATTTTCTATCGCATAGAAGAAATAAATATAAAAAAATGTTAATCAATAAATGGATAAATGAATTATTGAACAGGGTTGTCTCTTAATAACAACAAATGCGAATTTTATTCACCAGATGAAATCTTTACCGCTCCTCATACTTCATACCTATTAATCTATCCGATTTCATACAACTTGGATCCCCAATAGGAGAAAATAAAGCATTCGAATATTTCATAACAAAATTTCTCCGTAATTTCCACCTTTTACATAAAATCCACAAAGTCCTTCCTTCCCATCAAGCTTTCTTCCTTCTCAAAAACTTTTTCTCTATTCCCAAAATCTAACATGCCTTCTGCTCTATCCCACTTTTCTTATTCCCGGAAATTCTCACCCAAATAGAATCAACAATCAAAGACTCTCTAGAAGGCATCCTCAATATAAAATTCAGCCCTAATTCTTGGATGTAGGCCTCCTTGCTTTCGAAATTTGGGTCTTGGTCTAAGATCATTTGCGCCACTCAGCCTTGTTGCCTTTTTAGCTCAGAATCAAACTGCCGCTTAATTATTCTAAAAATTAATAATAACTCCACCGACCCCCACCTCCACCACGCCCTAACAATCTGGTAAGAGAATTCCCTTTCTGCTCCAATCTCCACATCACAAAAGAAACTTGGCTGGGATCTTCCCTTAATACGACACTCCGTTGAATATCTAATATCGAGTGCTGCGTCTAAGGGATCCCCATCAATTCTTTCACATTTATTAACACCCATTTTAGTTGATGAATCTAACTGTCATCCCTCTCTCCAACAACAACTGCAAGTTCCACAACTTTTACCTTCCTTATCGGGTTACGAATGATTAGAAACTTTGCCCAGCTCAAACTTAGGACTCCGCCTAACAAACAAATAATTAAGCATTGCAAACACGATGGAGTTTTACTTATTGGATGTTGGAAAGCCAAAAAAAATGCCTTGTGAAGAACTTGTTACTTATGGTAATGATAGATTAGAGGTTTTGGAAGAAATACTATTACTAAACAGAATTAAACGTCAACTTAATACAACTCTGAAGAAAAGGAGTTATATGGCAAATTTTAGCTGTTCAAAGAACGTTTTGGATTGCTACCTACTCTGATCAAAGAACGTTTTGCATTTGTAGAAAATTCAATTATTTTTATAGTATTGAAGGTACCTCTTTCTTCATAACGTATATAAATAGAGTAATATTGTATTTATCCATTAAAACAGTAAAATAAAGGTATAATAATTTTAAATGTTATATGAATAATAAAAATTATTAAAGGGCTAATTTTGCAAATCTAAACTAGAAATAATACGATGATACTGCTGCGCTGCGCATCAAAAATATAAGAAAAAAGAATGATCCCAAGGCTTTTATAGTTTGAGCTAATGTTGTTAAGCTGTCCGATTCGTGTCGATTTTTAAAAATGACTGGATTAAGATTTAGTCAAAATAATACGTAGTGTTGATATCACCTAATTTTAATATTGTACCTTCGAAGTATTTTATTATAAACCAAACGTATTTAGGCTTTTATTTTATTTTACTCAAAATTTCTAAGTGAAATTGTTATTTTTTATTTTTACATTAAATTAATTTTTATTATTTTAACATGTTATTTTAACATTCACATTTTAACTTAACCATTTTGATTTCAATCAAATATACGAACGCATGTATGTTATGACCTTTGGTTAAATTGTGATACGATACTTTTTTGTGATACGATTTTATATACAAAGATATTGAATTATATATTTATTTAGTAGTTTTTAAAATGTAGCTTCAGAATAATATAATTATGCCATATTGTATTTTTAAAAAAAGGATATATATAATTATCTTTAAAATTACAGTAAGTAGTAGCTTCACTAGAGGGGTGGGGGGGGGGGTAGTGTTGTTAATTTGCTTGGTCGTAAGATTTACGACTCTTTTATGTGCTCAGGCCGACCCGAGGTTCAGACCCGGGGTTTAGACCCGAGGTCCAGACTCACCTAAGAATTACACCTGGGACTCGAATGAATGTAAAGTAAAAAAAAATAAATCTCATTTTCTAATCTTAAATTAAATCTTATACTTTTCTTATACATTCTAAATTAATAAAGCTTTTAATCTCATTTTCTTACCATTTAAATATTTTTTTAAATTTGGGGAATTTCTTTTGATCAAAATGTTTTTGGGTAAAATAAAAATATCAGTAAATATTAAAATAATAAAGTAACCTATGACCGGAAAAAAAAATAAAAAAATTGTAATTAAATATAAACAAAATATAAAAATAAAACGTCATTCATGCATGTATAAATAAAAAAAAGAAATGTAAATTTATAATTTGTGATGAAATGGCCAAGTCAAGTCTCATGATGCGTTTTTTTAATATTTTTGAAGTTGTTTATTAATTATTATTTTTTAGTTATTTACTATCGTGTTTTATAAATCGTTAAATAAATTGTCTGAAAAACTTTATTTTATATAGTGAAATCTTGATAATATATATTGTCCGATATCTTGTTTTATAAATCGTTAAATAAATTTTTAATCTAGTAATATAAATTATTTCTCTAATTTTTAATTACTAAATAAATTTACTAACATTACAATGAACAATTTTTCTTGTTCTCTAAGAATTATATCCCTAAATGCTAGATCCCTAAATAATAATAAATTTGCCCAACTAAGAATAATATTAGATACCCTAGCGGTTGACATTGCTTGTATACAAGAAACACATTGGATTGATACTTGTAAAATTAATTGCAAAGGTTACCTACTCTTTAACTCGGGCGAAACTGAAAAAAACTGGTGTGGAGTTTGTATATTGATCAAAAAGAATCTATCGGGCTACATCTCAAAATTCGATGGCGTAAATAGTAGGGTATGTAGCATAAAAGTAAATACGAGATGTAAAACCTTAAATATTGTAAATATTTATATACCAGTGAACTATACTGAAAAACAACCATTCTTCATTTTTCTTGACGAATATCTAAATAAATTTCCGAAACGCGAAAACTTACTAATTGCTGGAGATTTTAATGCGAAAGTAGGAAAAATTGATATAAAGAATCATATTTCCCTTGGTTCAGGAACACTAAATATTAAATCCGATATTGGAGGAAAACTACTATTAAAACTCTGTCATAAGTTAGAACTTCGAATAGCTAATACTTTCTTCGAACATTCGGATAAAAGAGAGATATACACATATTTTAGCCCAACATACAATACTTGGTCTCAAATAGACTATTTTATTTGTAATAGGTCGACTATGAGTTGGATAAAAAATATTAAAGTTCTTCATCAGGTTTTATTTAACTCTGTCCATAAAATTATAGATTGCTCTATGGTAATAGACCCGAAGATATGGCATATGAGGAAGAAAAGAAACGGAAAGTCACTTTCGAAACGTCCCAAATTAGATATCGAGGCTTTTATTGAAATCCTTCACTTCTTTCAAAAAAGAGCAATTTTTTAAACTTAGTCACAACTCAAAAGAAATTACAGATCCAGAGATACAAATGGAAATATGGGTTTCACATTACTCTAAAATATTTAATAGCAACGAACCCTCCTCTACATCAAATAATTGCAACGATCCCTCCTCTACATCAAATAACCAAATAGTAATATCTCCCATTGATCAAAGTCCATCTACCTCAAGTTTCTGGCTTCCAAATCTGCTAAACCTTGGACTTCCCCAACTCCTTCCCGCTCAAAATTCTTATATCTCAAATTTTTTATCTAATTCTACATACAACTCAAATTTAGAATCTCCCATTGACCAAAATGCATCTTCCTCAAACTTCTGGCCTCCTCAGGTGCAATTACTCCAGAACCCTCCTAAATGGCCTTCTGATCTATGCCCTCAAAACTCTTCTTCCTATAATCTCTTGCCATCTAAATTATTACATTTACCAAACCAAAGTGAGTCTTCCATTCATCATGGTCCATCCACTTCGTACCTCTGGCCCCCACAATTATTTCTCCCACAAGATAATACTCATAATACTACATCTTTATCTACACATTCTTCCCTCTCTACCTTATTCCAAAATACAGATAGAATCATAGATCCTATCAAGAGTGAAATAATAAATATAATAAAGAAACTAAAAAATCACAAGGCGTGTGGTCAAGATAATATTCATAGTGAATATTTAAAAACGGACCCTATATTATCCGCCGATATACTATTCCCTATCATATCGAGAGTATGGAAGGAAGGGATCTGCCCTAGTGATTGGCTATCGGCTACCCTAATTAATTTTCCAAAAACTAAGTACCCTAAAACTCTAGAGGATTGGAGAGGAATCTCACTAAATTCTATAATTTATAAGTTTCACTAACATAATCCTAAATCGACTCAAACCTTTTATAGAACGAGATTATGTGGATTCAATAGTTTCATTTAGAAAGGGGCATAATGCTCTTGAGGCTATTCTCAACTTAAAGATACAAATAGAGAAATCTATAATACGAAAAAGGCAATTAATAATTATAGCTCTGGATTTTAGGAAAGCTTTTGATACGATTATTCATGATAGGTTATGGATAGGATTAGAAGAAGTTAATACTCCAACTTCTTTGGTAAAAATATTAAAAAATATCTATAATGATTACTCGATACAAATTATCCATGCGGGTCATAAATCAACAAAAATACCAGTTAGATAGGTTTGAAACAGGGATGTGTCCTTTCTCCTCTTCTTTTTAATTTTATTACAAACTATATCATAAAAAGAGTGACTAAACAATGTTTAGCGCAGATTCCCATCGTAAAATTTAATATTCTTGCTTTTGTCGATGATATTTGCATTATAGGAGATTCTATATCACACCTCCAATTGCTAGTGGACATGATGTCCCAAGTTGCTGATTTTTTTGGTTTAAAAATAAATATTGATAAAACAAAGTTGTTGACATCAATATTCTTCCCTCCAAACATGAATCTAACGATACAAGGGAGAAAAATAGCAGAAGTTCAACAATTAAAATATCTAGGAGTGATACTGGATAGAAAAGGAAATACTAAACTAGACCTAATAGCTAAAATAAATAAAGGAAGACTGAAATATAGATCTTTTATGAAAATATGGAGTTCGAATCAATTATCAATTCCGTTAAAGATTCGATTATTTAAAACTTTAATATTCCCCTCCTTAATCTATGGTATAGAAACTTGGAAAGATACCAAACAAGAAAGTAAAAAGATGCAAACGTTCATTAACAAATGTCTTAGATATATTACCAAAACTTTCTACCCGTATAATACTTCGAATCATAATCTTTGGTCCAGATGTGACATTCTCCCTATATATAGACTATGTGAATATAGGAAAATCGAAATATTAGGGCACATTCTCAGACAAGCCCCAAACAACCTAGTATATCAAGCCCTTTTTATTACCCCTTTGGAAGAATTATCTCTCAAACCTTTCCTATCCTACAAAAATAGTTGGTTTGGTAGAATAAATCGATCATTATCGGACATAGATCTATCTTGGGAATTCATAAAACGTGCTTCGTTAGATAGAAAAACTTACAAAATCGTATTAAGACTTATTTACGAACACTTGACGAATAACTGCTGAGAATGTAACAAGTAAAGATGATTAAATTAAATTTAGTTTAGTTTATTATTTAAAAATACAATTCCATATATTACTTTGATATATAACAAGTAAAGTTGAGTAAGTAAAGTTATTTTATTTTATTACTTAAAAATACAATTTCATATATTGCTTTGATATATATCTAAGAGTTGAAGTTATTTGAATAGGGCTATAGTAAATGAAGGCAGATTAAATTAGTGCACATTGTAAGATAAATTCTAATAGATTACATTACATTATGAGATTTAGGTCTAATAGATTAAATAGATAGATATTTTTAACTAAATAATTATAAAAAATAATATAATTATATCTTCTAACTAAATAATTGGGAATAAATCGTAAATAAACTAAATAAAATTTAATAATCATAATAAAAATTAAGACTAACTATAAAAAAATAATTTTAGATAATTAACTAATGACTAATAATTTGTATTGGATGATACAGTACTACTATTTTTTCCTTTTAAATATGCTCATAATCTTATTCCCTACGCTATTATTATTATTGGATTGGGTGAGTTCCACTCCTCTTAATAATTATATCTGGGTTACAAGGTTTGTTGGTATCCTTGAGGAAAAAATCGGCATAATTATTATGGAGGATAGGGCCTCTATAGTAATTCACGTTCGCTCATTTTGGGCAGGTCCATGACCAACGTGCTAGATAAGATAAGATAAGATACAAAATTAAAATTTTATTTATTTTTATATTTAATAATTAAGATTACCATACATAAGATTAAATATAATTTATTATATTACACATGTATGCATTTTTGTTTATTTTTTTTATATTTAAAATTTTTTAAAATAATGTAATATAATATATTAAAAATTTAAATAATAAATGATTATTTATTTAATAATAAGATATTATTACATTATTAGTAAAATAATGTAATAAAATAAAATAACATAGATTAATTATACATTAATATAAATTTAGCGCTATAACATTATAATAATATGCAACAAAATGGCCAAAGTCTATACTATGCATAGGATGTTCAATTACGGCGTTTCGGATATTGAAAAAATAAAGCTGAGATAATTGTATTTTACTATGTTTATGGCTAATCGTTGGCTTAGGTAGAATCCCTCGTTGGGATTTCCTAGCTCTTTAAAGAAGTCTACGGCATGAGAGCCGAACGACGTTAAGGTAGTGACGATTAATGGTAGGAATGTTTAGCTAATTTATTCGCCTCGGCAATACCTTAAAACTCATGAGGATGACGATTGAATCAATAAAAAAACATCCCATATAAAAATATTTTGTTTGAAAATAAAATATATTTTCAATCTAATCTAGTAAATAACTTAAATTTTTTCTTTAAATCATATTGCTAAAGAAAAAAAATTATAATATGATATTAGAATTTTTTTTCTTCTTTTTTTAAAATTTACTAGTAGATAGCCCGTCAAAAATGACGGAGAATGAGAATTTTATTCGTTTTTTTAAGGAAGATGTTACCTTTTATTTAAAAATCATATCCAATTTATATAATTTTTAAACCCCCCCTCCCCATTTATGTCAAGTCCAAGCAATGTCATTGAGTCTAACCCATTAGGACTAAGAGTGGAAACTATTATTTGAGTCAAAATATATTAAAATGAGCTTGTACCCAATACCAAAATTCTTTGTAAATATATTACTGGTTACATAAGACTAACATTTAACATTAAAAAATTTCAAGCCAGGTCCAAGCTCATAATATTTGGAAAAAATTTCCACGCGTTCAAGACCTTATAATTTATAAAAAAATTTCTCAAGCCTAGCTCAACCCATAATAATTTTGAAAATTTTTTCCTAGCCCGGCCCATTATAATTTGTATAAGATATTCCCAAGTCAGGTGCAAGCAAATATTAATCTTGAGGAATATTTTTCAAGCCCAGTCCATCCCATATTAAGTTTCAAAACTATTTCCCAAACCCGGAGATAGTTAAATTGCTAAATAATTTATCAACACATGAAGGGGAAATCTCGGATTTACCAATTAGTGGGTTAACTCCTTTTATCAAAAAATTTGATAAGGGCTATCTATATCTTTTGTTAAGTACAAAAAAATGCTATTTATTTAAATTACAAAAATGCCATTCAATACTAATGAAACTTATATGCAATTTATTTATATATTTTTTAAGAAATTTGTTTTTCTTGCCATATAAATTTAGGTAATTTTTTTAAAAAATGATGAGGAATAATTATTACTCTGTGTGTCTGGTAAAATTAAGAGCAAATCCTTTCAGTCGTCTGCAGAAGGAAAAATTAATGTATAATATCATCCCATTTAGGGTTGTAGGTGAAAGTAATGAATAATGACGGATTACCAAAGCAGTGTACAACACCCATTGCGTCCTGATAAAGCTGAGGCCCTGGGCTACTGGTAAAAGAAAAACGCAAAATGATATTTCTGCCAAAGTGTCAGTTTTGGTATCCCCCTCTAAAATAGAATCATGAACGACATTGTCAACTCAACCATAAAACGGTCGTAAGTATTGTTATAAAGGCCTTGACAAAACTACCACATATTTTCCCATTAATAATGTTAATGAAATTGGCTGCACTACACATTCACGTTTGAACATCTCTCTAAATTAATGAAAGTTCCTCAGGGAATCGGATAAAGTATTATTTATAATAACTCCTAATGAGGTAAATGATAGTGGAATTGCTTTTATTTGTTAAAAATTAGGCAGAGGTGTCATAGGGATTGTGGTAGTGGTGATAGAAATATCATTTGGAGGCAACTGGGTGTATAAAATAAACATATAGATATAAAACATTAGATAAAAAACAAAATAAACCTCCAGAGGAGTTCACAGTGCCTTATTATCTTGGCCACCAGTAACTCTAGAACGGGTAAGGCGGTTGTTGAATTGCCATTTTTTTTTCTTTGCTTATCTTTAATAAAAGATTCATCATGTTTGGTAGCAATGTGAGGGATTAGGGCTAGCCTAGACAAATAAAGAAATCAGGCAAAAATATAAATATACTATTGTTGAAATTAAACAAACATTAAAATAATGTAAAACCGGTAGAAGGGTCAATATTAGATGCATATTTCTAATAAGTTGGAGGGCTATCATCAAATAAAATTTTTGGGGGACTAATCAAGTCTATTATGATATTCTAAAAGTTAAAAAATAACATGATAAATGTAATGATCCAAGCATCCAAGATCTTAATATTTAAAAAGATTTTCTCAAGCCCACCTTTCCTAATAATTTTGAAATCAAGCCCAGAGATATTAAATTTATAACATAAGACTAACATTTAACATTAAAAAATCCCAATATAGGTTCTACCCTACAATATCTGGAAAAAATATCCAAGCATCCAAGACGAACATTTAATAATAAAAATCCCAATATAGGTTAAACTGGATAAAATATCCAAGCATCCAAGATCTTAATATTTAAAAAGATTTCTCAAGCCCACCTTCCCTAATAATTTTAAAATCAAGCCCAGAGATATTAAATTTATAATTAATGAAGAGGAAATATCTGATTTACCAATTAGTCAACAGGTAAAATATATTACTTTATAAAAAGAATAACATAAGACTAACATTTAACATGAAAAAAATATCCAAGCATCCAAGACTAACATTTAACATTAAAAAATCCCAATATAGGTTCAAGAAAAAAACATCCAAGATCTTAATATTTAAAAAGAATTTCTCTAACCCACCTTCCCTAATAATTTTGAAACCAAGCCCAGAGATATAAAATAAGACTAACATTTAACATTAAAAAATCCCAATATAAGTTCAAGCCTACAATATCTGGAAAAAATATCCAAGCATCCAAGACTAACCTCTAACATTAAAAAATCCCAATATAGGTTCAAGCCTACAATATCTGGATAAAATATCCAAGCATCCAAGATATTAATATTTAAAAAGAATATCTCAAGCCCACCTTCCCTAATAATTTTGAAATCAAGCCCAGAGATATTAAATTTATAACATAAGACTAACATTTAACATTAAAAAATCCTAATATAGGTTCTACCCTACAATATCTGGAAAAAATATCCAAGCATCCAAGACGAACATTTAATAATAAAAATCCCAATATAGGTTAAACTGGATAAAATATCCAAGCATCCAAGATCTTAATATTTAAAAAGATTTTCTCAAGCCCACCTTCCCTAATTATTTTAAAATCAAGCCCAGAGATATTAAATTTATAATTAATGAAGAGGAAATATCTGATTTACCAATTAGTCAACAGGTAAAATATATTACTTTATAAAAAGAATAACATAAGACTAACATTTAACATGGAAAAAATATCTAAGCATCCAAGACTAACATTTAACATTAAAAAATCCCAATATAGGTTCAAGAAAAAAGCATCCAAGATCTTAATATTTAAAAAGAATTTCTCTAACCCACCTTCCCTAATAATTTTGAAACCAAGCCCAAAATTTATAATTAATGAAGAGGAAATCTCTAATTTACCAATTATTCTACAGGTAAAATATATTACTTTATAAAAATAATAACATAAGACTAACATTTAACAATAAAAAATCCCAATATAATTTTGAGAAAAATTATACTTGATAAATAAGAGAATGTTCTATTTTGTAGGTCCTCGCTATCCCTAGTGCGTTTCTTTTTTTGATTGATCTGCCATCTTTTTCTTTTATTAATGACGGAATCCCCACCTGTACAATCATTAACTGAGGTTAGGACATGGTTTGTTATCTAAAATAGAAACAAAAGAATAAATAAAAAAAATAAATGCATTGAACTTGATGAGGAGTCAATATACCACCTGTACAATCATTAAATATGGGTAAGACAGGGCTTGTTATCTAAAATAAAAACAAAGAATAATATAAAGAATATAAATGCAATGAACCTGAAGAGGAGTCAATATTAGGTTCAACTCCCTAGAAATAGTTGGGACATTATCAGAAGCTAAAATAGATGTATTCTATAACATAAAAGAGTATAAAAAAATATATATATAAGGCTAACTTTATTTTGAGTTGTATTTTATTGGGCTTCATGTCTAAAAATATTTTCTATAAAAAAAATAAAATAAAATCAATAAAAAAATAAAAATAAAAATAAGTACGTACCGATGACATGACGTAGCGATGCCGTAGTGAGGACATCGGAAAATTATAATATAGATAATGATTCTTCTATTTTTTGAGTTTTAAAATAATTTCCGGTATTAAAAAAGAGGATTCAAAACAACAGACCGGTCATGAAACCTTCTTTAAATGTGTGTATATCTAGATTTAATAGTATCGTTATGTCCCATCATAGTTCAGAATTAAGTACGAACTTTTACCGGATTTGTTTAATTTCATCGCTATTTTTTAAACACGTATATTTATTTTTTTTCTTCTAATTTTATATATGTATCTTGGACAAGTACATTTAATATTTTTAAAATATTTTAATAGTTATTAACCATTAATGACTAAATAAAATGATTACCTAAAAGTAGGACTAAAAAAATAATATTTTAATTACCTTTAATTTGATACCAATATCAATAAATATTATTTTTTACACCCCCCTCTCCATCCACCCCCCAGACCAAGTCATACCCATCAAGACAAAAATGAATACTTTTAATCTAAAGATATTTAAATTAGATTTTATTTGATACCCATATCGATCTTTTGTGTTGATAAAAATATTCCTGACCCCCCAAGACCTAGACCCGCCCTCAATGAGTGATTATTATTACAATAAATTTTTTTTTAATTAACTTTAATTTGATACCCATATCAAAAAATATTATTTTTTACCCCCCCCCCCCCTCCATTCACCCCCCAGACCAAGTCATACCCATCATGACAAAAAATGAATACTTTTAATCTAAAGATATTTAAATTAGATATTATTTGATGCCCATATTGATATTTTGTGTTGATAAAAATATTCCTGACACCCCAAGACCTAGTGATTATTATTATAATAAAAAATATTTTAATTACTTTAATTTGGCACCCATATCAAAAAATATTATTTTTTACACCCCCCCCTCCATCCACCCCCCAGACCAAGTCATACCCATCATGACAAAAAATGAATACTTTTAATCTAAAGATATTTAAATTAGATTTTATTTGATACCCATCATATCGATATTTTGTGTTGATAAAAATATTCCTGACCCCCCAAGACCTGCGCCTCGCCCTCTATCAGTGTATTACAATATAAAAATATTTTGATTATCAGCATGTTTTTTAAATCGTCACAACACAACACGACCCGGGTCTGAACCTAAGGTCTGAACCTCGGGTCTGAACCCCGGGTCTAGACCCCTGGTCTGAACCAGGGTTGCCAAATCAAAATTTTCAAATTGCGGGATAAATTTGGTATTATGCGGGAGAAATATGAAAACTGCGGTAGAAATATAAAAATTGTTAAAAAAAATTTTTTGAGGGTCTATCCGCCTATTATTTTTTATAATTAGCTATTTTTCAAAATAAAATAACATCTTGATTTATTAAAATATATTAATTTATAAAAAAAACCAACGATCTTTTTTAAATATAAAAGAATGTAAACAAGATAAAATTTTATTAAAAAAAACAATTTAATTTTACAATTAAAAATGTATTATTTGCGAATGTCCCGCAAAACTACCGCAATTGGAAATCTACCGTGTGTGTATAACATTATAAGGATAGGCGCTTAATTATCACGTATCACGTTTAAATAGGTAATAAGGGATTTCAAAAATAAGAAATAATACAGATGCAACTACAGTTGCGGCAATTGTAATGTAATTACTTATCTTGAGTACAATATTCACAGAGTTACTTTTCATCACAATGTTGGTAGAATCTTTTTCCCATAATATTTAACGACTCTTATATAAATGAAAAAAATGAGCTAGGCTATCATTAATATTTTAGGACCTAAATCCAGGAAGTCAATTGATGATTTGAAAAATGGGCATACATATGCAATTCTAACAGATGCATCTAATAAGAGAAATATTCTCCGCTATTTCAACAAAATTAAGGTCGTTTCAATAAAACTATTAAATTTTGTCCCCTCAAATAGTGAAAAATCTAAAGATATAACTAACCATATAATGGTAAATATAGCAGATTCGAGATTATCAATAAATTGCATGTCAGCTTTCTGATTTGATAATGCCTCAGTGAATTTGGTAGTCAGCACAATGATCTGTCTTAACATTTGGGAAATTTTTTTTAATAATGAATGGCAGAGGTATATTTAGAAATGATTTCACATGTAGGAAATCTACTACATGCTGTTAATGTGTAGTTGCAATCAGAAGAATCTTAACAAAGATTCACAAAATTATGCCGCATATGTGTTAATCTTTACAGTTAAAAATTGAGAATAAATTTTATGGCGCCATTGTTAAACTTAGTTATATTTTATTTGAGATTTAAATAATAGAATTAAATGTTTACCGTCGTTATTGAGATGTTCATAAAATTCCTGGCATGACATATTATATATCTGTTTAACCATTAGCTCGGCCTCTAATGTTGTTAAAGCAACCTTTTTCCAGACAGTCCTCATCAGGCTAAAATGCGCTACGATGATAGAATTAAGTAAGGAGAAGACATACTCGCATATTTTTTCCAAGCATGGGGATTTATCGTTATCACGAAAAAATTCTAGCCATTTCTCCTCTGCTTTTAGACCATCTAACTTTAAGTATTTTGGCGAATCATAAAAAATAGAGAGAATTACAAACTCCTCAAACAAGAAATCAATGTCTTTCGGTATTTTAAATATATTTTATTTATTAAATTATAAAAACCATCAATTGATGGTTTCTGTTCCAAGGTCTTAATATTAATACATTTGTAAATAGAGTTATTAAAATCAAATTTTGTTTGTAAATATTCTAAAATTGTGTTAATAAAAATATGTGCTTCATTTAAAAATGTATTAATTAGAGTATTATTTGAACATTTTATTATAATATTTTTAGCTATAGCGCAATAAAATTTATTGCCAA
This sequence comes from Gordionus sp. m RMFG-2023, assembly GCF_954871325.1. Lineage (NCBI taxonomy): Eukaryota > Metazoa > Nematomorpha > Gordioida > Chordodea > Parachordodidae > Gordionus > Gordionus sp. m RMFG-2023. The sequence continues at coordinate 23,530,435 of NC_088775.1, forward strand.
TTTTTAACTGTAGAGATGAACAGAGCTGTAGCATGATTTTGTGTATGCTTCTGCCATTTCATACTCAAAAAAATTTTTCAAAATTTTAGGACAGCTTTTAAAATCTTTATTTAAGAAGTATTTTTTTAAGGGTTTGTAAAATTTAAAAATTCTATCGATGGCAGGTATTAACGACAACCACCTGATAAGTATATATCGCAATAACTCACACCATTCCAAGTCAGACCACTTCACCAAATCTTTTAATTCATTAACTCTTTTAGTTGATGAACTAAATTTGTTAAAACATTTCATCACAAAGATTTCGACATCCACAGATAATACATTCATTGCCTTCTTGCAAGAATTATGTAGTATATGGCATATACAGTCAATTGGTATTAATTCATTATTCCGCTGCCTCAATTCGGTAACTTTGATTTTTGCCAAATTTAACAGAGGCATTATCAGTTCAGAAAGCTGACACGCAAAGCATTGATAACCCTGAATCAGCTATATTTACCATTATGTGGCTAGCTACATCGTTGGTTTTCACTATCCGAGGCAAAAATTTAAACAGTTTTATTGAAATGTTCTTATTCTTGTTGAAATAGCGAAGGATCGATGGAAATGTTTTAATATTTCCCTTATTAGATGCACCTGTTAGAATTGCATATGGATGCCCATCTTTCAAATCGTCTAGAATTGACCTCGAGGATTCAGGTACTAAAACACTTGTGATAGCCTTGCTCATTTTTGTTCTACCAGAAATAAGGTTTACACTTATATTGGAGTCGTAAAACATCATGATAAAAATATTCGACCCTTAATGTGATGATATAGCTCTATGAATGTTGAACTACATGATAGATGTATACGATTTCAGCAAATGTAGTTGCATCTGTATTATTTATTTGAGAAAATTTTTGTATTGCAATCGATGTTGATATACTCCCCTGTACTGACTTATGAATGAAATGATGTTGATTTTTATTGGACAAAAATATAACAGAATAGAAAGAAATTTACAAACTAGACATGTTTTTCGAATAAATATTTAAAATTAATTTTAAAATATAAAAATAATCAATTAATGTCTCTCAAAACTATTATTTATATATTAAAAACGTTTAAATACTAAAAAAAAAAATTCGGGAGAAATTAAAAAATTGTGGTAGATTTTTGCGGGAGATTTCCAATTGCGGTAGTTTTACGGGAGTGAGAATCTGCGTGTAAACTAAAAAATTGCTGGAGTTTCCCGCTGATGGGGAGACATCGCAACCCTGGTCTGAACCCCGGGTCTATGCTCGGGGTTCGTGCTAAGAGCTGGTTTGGTCGATTTTTTAGACCCAAACCCCGGGTCTGGGTTCATCAAAACCAACCAATTAACAACACTATAGGGGGGGGCGCATAAGCTTAATTTTTTTAGAACACTCCTGAGAATGTCAGGACTACTGACGGCCGTTAGTAAGCCAGGAGATTTTGCTTATATGGCAGAAAGATCGAACCCATATTAGCCAAATCTTGAGGCTAGAATGATAATATTTTGACTAAAGTTTTATTTTGTCTAATTTTGACCTTATTGGAAAATTCATAGCTAGGCCAATGATTATTTAGTAATGAGTCGTATCTTATTAGCCATCAAAGAGGTACTAGGATTATTTTATATATTTATACTTATCCAGATATCATTTATTAGAAAGTTTAAGCCAAGAATATGTAAAAAATAAGCTTAAGTATTTCCTATTATTAAAAAAAATATAACAATATTCTATTTGCATCAATCCTACATTATCGATTTTTAAATACTCAAAATTTTCTTATTTTTTTTTCTGTAATCTCTTAATATATTTAAAACATTCAATAATTATGTAAAAAATTTAAATAATTATATCTAAAAATTGATATTCGAATTTAATATGACTACATTTGAAGATAAAAATGTTTCTGTTGAGGAACTACAACTCCAAGCAGATCAACTTAAAAGTAGATTGGAAGAAGAGAAACAAAAATTAAATGACACTTCATGTATATAAATATTAATGTTCTCTATATTTCCAAAAATAGTGGTCGAGGCAACAAGTAAACTGGAATGTTTACCTCCTTTGACAATTAAAACAAGAAGAATACTCAAAGGTCATCAAAGTAAGATTTTATGTATTGATTGGTCACTGGATAAACATCATCTGGTATCATCATCTCAAGTAAATATTTGAATTTTAAATTTTGTAAAGTAATTTGATATAGGATGGGAAGATAATTGTTTGGGATGCATTTACTACAAATAAAGTTGAATATAATTTAATTTGAATATATATGTTAATTAAAACAAAGGAGCATGCATTTTCTATGCCAACAACATGGGTTATGGCATGTGCATTTGCACCTTCTGGGAATATGATAGCTTGTGGGTATTAAATTTTCTGAGCTTATAATCTTGTTTCTACATAAATGTTTTAAAATTTAATTAATCTTAACATAAAGTTTTAATAGATTAAAACTATTAAAATTGAAAATATCAGTGGTTTAGATAACAAATGTACAGTATTTAACTGGGGTACAAATCCATCACTATCTGGGTCTGGAACAAATATGGCAACAAAGGATAATAATGAAGAGGATTCTGGTTATGATTCCCATATATTATGATTTTTAAAATGTTTTTTTTCAATAATTATAAAATATCTAGGATTTTACTAAAGGAAAGAGAAACCTATTAGCTTTTCTCCCCATAAATTTTATTTAAAATCTTTAGACTCCATTTTTGCATTTTTTTTCTATTTTAACTTAAATTATTATTTATATAAATTACTAATCTTTAATTATATTTATTCATTTATAATGGCATTGTTATATTTTTTTGTGGAGAAGGAGTATAGTTGGATAATTTTTTTAGTTTAAAATGATATTTGTTATATATTTTGATTTACTATAATTATTATAAACATATATTGTCAATTGACTTAAAGGTGTAAAAAAGAAAGCTGTAGCCACCCATACAAGCTATATGTCAACTTGCACATTTTCTGGATTAGATCAACAGGTTTTAAATAGAAAAGGGGGCATTAATTATTTTTTGATGCAAAGCTATTAGGGATTTGGAAAAATGCAAAATGAATCAAATAATTTACTATTTTTGTGAATCATAAATAATAAAATCATCATATTATTTGATTTGATTCTATTTTTTCAAAAAACAAATAATGAATAATTTTAATTACACATTTTTATGAAGTTAATGAAATATATTCTTATTATAGATAAATTTTAATTATTATTTTATTTTATTTTAATGTTATTTTATTTTTAAATATTTTGTAATCCCAACCTAATTTAAAAAGAAAAATAACTCAATTCATATGTAGTAAATTAATCTATAAGTTTAAATGCAATTTATGAGTACATTGAAATTAAAAAAAATTTTTTATCCATAGATTACAAATATGGAAAATTATTTAAAATTGACCAAATAATGAATAATTAAATTAGGGATGCACCAACCCACAATTATTTCACTGATCTGATCCGATATTTGCCGATAAAAATAAAAAACTATGTTTAATAATTTTTAAAAGCATTTCAATCAGAATAATATGTCCAATGCTTTTAAAAATAAAAGTCTTGAAGCTTTGAAATTCTGAAAATATATCTTACCTTTAAATTTATATATAATGTTTTATTTTGTTAAGTTAAAGAATTATACATATAGTTTGATATTATTATTTTTTTAATTATTATCAAAATTTTCAATTATCTATTTTGGCTTTAATGCAAATAAATATAAATTAATATGCTAGCACACTATATATATTTATATTAAATTTTCTATATAACAAACTATATACTTTTATAGTCAAAACAATAGGTAACTTTATTTTAAATTGTTTTCTATATATAGTATTAATAATTATGTAATTTAATTTTAATTTTATGCAATTATATTGACCTCAATAATATAATATTAAATATAGGAAAGTTATAATATTGTATTACAAATATAATATTCAAATTATAACCTTTTAAAATATATAAGATATAACATATACCTTTATTTGAATAAAAATAAATTAAATATTAGGGCTGTGCCGATCCACATTTTTACCTATCCGATATTTTCCTATATTGGTTCAAAACCGATCCGATACCGATATTTATACTGATTTTTCACCACCCCCCTTTGAACAAAATATAATTAAGAAATCAGTATTTTTTATGCAAAAAATCGAATTATGCATTTAATTTTTTAATTTATACAATTAAGACTATAATTAAAAAATAAAATTATAATAGATAAAAAAATATAATAATTTAAAATAAATATACATAAGATAAAATAACAAAAAAAAAGTAAAAAGATCGGATCGGGTTTCTACAGGTATCGGCCTGATCCGATATTTTTGGAAAACACCAAATATCGGTGCCGATCCTATATTTAATATCAGCACAGCCCTATTAAATATTAATTATTAAATAAAGATTTATTACTAGGAAGGAAAATTAGTTCAAAAATAAATGAAAAATATCAATAAAAAAGCAATAAATAATTTGTATAAAAATAAAAAAATATAAAATTATGTATCGGTGTTTAAAAATATCGACCATCCAATATATTTTTTGAAAGTCCAATATCGGCACCGATTCGATACCAATATTTAAAATCGGTAACAACGCTAAATCGAATTATTTTTATTCAAATCTGAATGTAACAATTCATATCTTTGATCTATTTTCATTGTTTAAGTTAGAATATTGATTTACATGAAAATTTCCCCAGCAATAAATTCGAAATTTAACGAATTTACAAATGATACTAATACATACGAGTACAGGTAACGTTGCATAAATTAACGCTTCTGTAATTATATTATTTTAAAAATATATTGAAGAGTATTATAACCGTTACATTTTTCGTTACTTTATAAATTTTAGTCCATTTTTTTGTAAAATGGCTAAATAAGAATCTGCCTTTGTATTTTTTTTTAATAAAAAATTAACAAACATGTTTCTGTTTATAGTTTATACTGTTTTAATAAAGAATATTTAGGCTTTACATAGTGAAACGAATGCTGATAATATAAGAAGCCATGATAAATTAGTGATGGCATCTCTTCCTGATTTTAAAAAACATACAAGCTTTAAAATAAATTTAAATTTAACTTTTTAAGGTTGCTAAAAAATGTTTTGATAGACGTATTTTATTATCGTTTTTCCCTTTCTCTATTCTTCCTAAAATTTTAAAATAAGAATGCCAGCACATAATTATATAACGAAGAGCTTTTAATACAATTTTTGTAACTATATATGTATAACGTGCCCAACCCTGAATGTTATACAAATCTGTTATAGATGTTAAAAAATAATATTTTAATATTAATTTAAATATAATATAATAATATAATATTATATTGATTCAAATAAATTATATTGGTTCAAATAAATTTTAATATTAATTAAAATAAATTATAATGTTAATTAAAATAATTTATAATAATATATTATAATAATCGAATGACCTTTTCGCGATTTATATTTTTTACTTTTACTTGTTTTATTTTATATAATATTCAAATTTATATCCTAAAATAATATTATATAAAGTGAAAATTTTATATATGAAGAATCACAATGTAATTCTTATTTTAATAATATGGTTTTCTTAACTCTAGTTAGCCATCATGTGTTTCCAACAAAATCAACGAAATCTAACATTTTTAATAGCCTTTATTTATTAATAACTAATGGATTTTTACGTTTTACTTATGAATAAAACACATAATAAAAAAAACTAATATTATATATCGTTATAAATATAATCTTAGATTTTGACGGGCAGTGGTGACAGTATTTGTGCTTTATGGGATGTGGAAAGTGGTTCTATGATTCAATCATTTCATGGCCACACGGCAGATGTTATGTCCTTACACATTTCCCCAACTGAAACGGGCAATATATTTGTCTCAGGGGTATAATAAAAATTGATATTTCTTCTTTTTTTTGATATTTTGCGTAATAACTAAACAAGTAGGAATAGGAAAATAAAGAAAAAAATTTTGAATTTTAAAAATATGAAAAAGTTTCAATATTTTCGATTCTATTTTTTACAGGGTTGTGATCGAGCCGCCATAATATGGGACATGAGGACGGGTAAATCCATCCAAACCTTCCAAGGACAACATCAGTCGGACATCAATAGCGTGCGATTTTATCCCAGTGGGGACGCCTTCGCCACTGGTAGTGATGATAGCACAGTATCAAAAAAATATTTGCCATACTATTATTGTAATAATAAAATAAGGCAAGTTTAAGAATGATTAGAAGATATAATTATTGATTATTTAGAGAAAAATTAAATTATATATTAGTGTAGATTATTCGACCTCCGTGCTGACAGGGAAATTTGCGTCTATACCAAGCCTAGTATTATATTCGGCGTTAGTTCCATCGATTTTTCTATTAGCGGTAACCTTACTATTTACTACATCACATTATATATGATGGCAATTCATCTGATTAATGTTAATCAATTCATTCGTTAATTGTTACTAACTTAAAATAATGGCACAAAAGTTTCATGACCAAATTGTCGAAAGTTTATAGGATATGTAAGTATTCCATCAGATGATTTTTAATTTTAAATAACACGCCCAGTAAATGATTGATCATTTAATAACTTTAAATCACATATTTAGCGCAAAGATCTGATTTTGTCGGAAATGTAATTTCAACATGTTTTAGAATATAAATTCGATAAATTTGAAACAATTTTGTAACATATTATACATATTGACTGAAGGCAATACACGCATATCTAGATTCCGAACATTGGCGATAACTTTAAAATTATAAATTCTCTCTCTGGAATGTATAACTGAACAGATGTTCCATCTTCTAAAATTTGCACTTTAATGTATTATTTTTTAAAAAATCTATTCTCTTTGAAAATTTTCTATTATATTTTCTATATTTTTATTATGCAAGATACTTTAATCTAAAATGAGTTCAAATAACATTAAAAAATTAAATTTAAAAGAATGTTTAATTATTGTGCTCTCGGAACTATAATTATATCTAAAATTAATTTTTGTTTAATGTATAGAAATTCTTTGACTTTGGTGGTAAAATGTGTAGTTTTGCTGCCTAGATTTTTTAAAAACTTTAATGTTTTTGTCGAAAAATGGCAATTTGTGGATGTTACTATAGGAATGAAAAGAAAGTTATTTTTATAATATTTAATCTGGTTTCTGCTTTGGTTAGTGGGTTGATTGAAGGGAATGCAGAAGCTCAAGTTTGTCTCATATTAGATTTGTCTAGCTAGGAATAGTTGCCATACCATCAGATCTTAACACATTTACATGAGATAAGTTAGTGGACTTAAGATTGTTAATAATATTTACGGTTGCATGATTAATTACTATATGGCTCTGGTGTCTGATAATATAAATAATCTAGATCATTGCCTGCTAGGGATCTGCATTGGGCGTCGGCCATATCCCGAGCAATTTTTTTCTATTTTCCAAGATAACCTGAAATAAAAATTATTTGTTTGCCCGGTCGGGCTTGAATTTATTTAAATATAGAATTAATTTTTTTCCCAATATGGTTTATTTTTACACTCAACATAAATATTAGCGCCTTGTTTCTTGCAAATATTTAAAAATATTATAATTTTATTTCAAAATTTAAACTCGTGGCCCAGTCCTATTTTAAACTTTTTTTGTAGTGGCCCTTTTCCAGGTTTATTCGAGGATGCTATTTCCCCTTCTAATCGCCTTTCTATTTTCCACTTTCTGGGCAACGCCCCGAGTCAAACCTAACTCTTTCACCCAGCTTGTCTTTCGTCGCTTTCTGAGTTGTCTCTTCTCTTCTAATCAACAACGTCTATCCAATCAATCTTCTTTTGCCTTCCGTTCAACATGTCCAAACCATCTAAGTCTACAAGACATTTCCTATTGCTTCTATCCTACTCAGTTCTTCTCTTGTTTTTTCCTCGCTCAGAGATACTTTGCATATCCATCTGTTCATTCTCATCTCCATTCTTTCCACCTTAGTTCATGAGTCTCCTAATTGTCCATGCTTCTCTTAAATTTTGCATAAATTTTTCCTTCAAAGCTAGAAAGACATTTTTACCGGTTAAAATTGTAGATATCTCTCTAAATTTCTTCCAATCATATCCTATCCTTGCCACCACTTCCAAGTTAATGCCCATCTGAGTTATCACCTACTTAACAGTACTTCCCTACTTTCCATACTTATTTCATTTCCAATATAAACTAGTCATTCTATTATCTTGCACTCCTTTCACACTTTCTACAAATATATGTCGTGCTTGCCTTCTTCAGGCTTTCATTTACATTACTACACCTATTGTGAACCCATTACAAAGCAGATACAACTAAAGTCTCTAGCAACACCTTTCCCATATACACCACATGGCCACGTGCCTGTCTCCTCGATCTTTAGACTCAAGACGAATTATTTTGAAACTTTCCCTATCCCTAACATTTCGAATCACATTTCATGCCTCTTCATACATCACCATCACTGCAGATATTAGCCATTCATCAACTTCCGATTTCCTCAGGGCCCATTTTGTAATCTCATGCGGCATTCTGTCAAATACCTTCTCCTGATCTATAAATGCATAATAAAGCCACTTCCTCTTGGTATAATTACCTCACATCAAAAATAGTGTCAGTACTACTCTTCCCATGATTAAACCTGAACAGCATGTCATCCAATTTCAATTCTCCTTTCTAAAACTCTCGAAAACCTTAATTGCATGTTTTTGAAGTTTAATAGCTTTGTATATACAAACTAGTAAATTACACTTTTTGTTGTATATCAGGATTATCACACTTTTCCACCATTCGTCAGGAGTAATTCATTCAAGAATAATCAGCATACAATGAAAGGTGGTTCACTCGATTCCCTGATCTTCATCCTTAAACATTTCTGATCATTCTCGTAGACCCGCTCCTTTATCTTTCATATATTTTAAAGCTTTTCTAAACATCTTTATCAAATCTACAGCAAGGCCATTTCACATTATTGTCTTAATCTCTTCATTCACGACTTCCTAACTTTTTATTTCATTACTACCAATTATGATTTTTCCCTCAAAATAATTTGAACAGTTTACACCCATTACACCCGGTCTCTCTTTCACCCTCTACCCAGCGATCCTAAACATATTCTCTTCCCTTTCTCCTTCTCCAACTTTCCTGCAATCTCCAGCTTTTTAGTTTCTAGCGTTTTCGCAACTATTTTTTTTAGCATTCATTTTGCTATCTTACATTTTTCCATACCACCTTTCGCCATATTTTTTATCTATTCTCTGTAGCATCTTTTTTCTCATTAATTGCCTTGGCTCATCATAATTATACTACCACTTGTCTTTATGCCCGGTTCTCTTATCCAACCACTTTCCATTGCCTTTAACCAACTTGTTGATCATTTCCCACTTGTTATTTACACCGGATCCTTTAGAGACCCACACTCGTACTTGTGGCTAGCGTTGTAACTTGTTTATTTCTTTAAATCTTTTTTAACTTTTAAACCTTTAGTCTCCGGATATACCTTTTCTTATGGCTTTAACTATAATATCGCCTTAATTGTGTTGCTATATACACTCTTCTTCCGGTATCATCATCACATTTTTGCTATGCATCCATCTCTTTTTCTCATTAACAAATAATCAACGGTACCTTTTACACCACCAGATTCATGTCACCTAATTCTTTATATTTCTTATATAAAGTGTTACTCAATACCATTTCAATTGCGTAAATTCTAATATTCCCTCGCCTTACGAATTCCTCACCAGTCACCAAGTCTGAAGGCTGATTGAATGAGTTTGATACAATCCAAGGGTCAATTTACTTATTAGCTGTTGAGATTATTAAAGGTGTAAATCGATTTTTGGGAGCGATGATTGATAGGAAAGAAGGGCTGGATGGTATATTAGCTTCACATTTGTTGATGCGTCAGCTAATATACTCGGGGCATATGAAGTCTGAGCATTGAGTTGCTTATTAATCTGTTATAAAAATAATGATAAAAGATCAAGTAGAAAGAAGTTTAAACAACTCTATTTAGAAGGTAATTGGGCGAGTGATCAATTGAGTAGAATGTTTGAAACATTTTCAACAAATATTAGAAATTTGTCCTTAATTTTGGATATAAAATTTGTCTTTAAAGGATGAATAGGGAATGTATGTAAGAATTTAGGTATGTAGTAGAGACCTATACAAATTAACAATAGGATGTGTTCCGTGTTGTAAAAGCATTTGAAATATTGTGTAGAATCGGACGTGGTATTGGCTAAAGGAGAATCTAATATGGTTAAACAGTCATGAGCTATTATGTAGCCTGCCAAATTGTGGTTAGTTGTTTAAAAAACATAATTCTGTTTTTAATATTGAGTTATGAGGCCTGAAAAATGGGAATAAGCTTCAAAATATTTTAATTCACTAAGTGCATTACTAAAGGGCCACATATGTTTCCATCGTTTAAATACCACATATTTAGGTTTAATTTGAACTCTGATTGAGTTATCCCATTAATGGTCAAGATTTTTCTAATGGTTAAAAATGCTCAATTTTTTCAAATATATTGATTAATGCTCAAATATGATATTCTAAAAAAATCAGCCGAAAAAAATAATTATAAATAGAAAATCTAGCCAGGTGCATGGCTGCGGTTAAGAGACTAGATAATGAATTCCGAAGCAAAATAAAAGAAGATGGTTCCCTTTGTTGTAAACCTTCTTGGGACTTTTGTATAAACTGTAAATTGTGTTTAAAAAACGTTTTCCTGCCTACAATATACCACTTTCTTAAAATTTTCTATAAACTCTTCGTAGTTAGTGTAAATCTATCGATTCATCATATGGGTTTTAAATGCTTGTTACATACCGACCATTTAAGATTATATCATAAGAAGGTATACAAGGGGATCCATTAGGACTACTTTTATTTTTCGGAATCCATCAGTTTCCCAACTCAATCAGGTTCAAGACTTATCATGGTATTTAGACGATCCAACCACGTGAAGCCCCTCAACCATTGTACCTAGCGCATTAAAATATTTAATTTGTTCCCATGTTTCAAGCTTAACAGTCTCGATATTAATAAAACACAAACCACCCAATTTGGTAGCCTACATAATTTTTCCGACAGTTTCATCCTATTCTCTGCTTTAGCTAATACCAACACGACCGAATAATTTATACACAACATTTTCAAAAACTTTTAACATTCCATTAACCAACACATCAATATTTATCTTTAATACGTAAATGTATCCATTACATAGCTAAGTTTTTACATATATTACATTCATCATCCATCTACGACAAAAGAAATCCCGATATTTTTTTCCAAAATTTGAATTATCCCTCTCTTTACAAATCATTTTTCCCGGGGTAAGAAACAGCTTTAATTTTTTTTTAAAATGCAAATTACGCCTTTTTCTTCTTAGTAAAGATAAACCAAGACCGATTCGAAACCACATCGTAATCCAAAAATTTTTTCAAAAAATATAATCTAATGAAAAACGGTTATTTTATCTAACAAAATTGGTCCGGATCGATCGATTAATCAAATTAAATTTAATCTTGTATAAATAGGTCGTCTTTTATTTGCTGGTTACAATGATTACACCGTCAATATTTGGGATTCGCTTAAAGGCACCCGTATAAATCAAGTGTACGGTCACGAAAACCGTATCAGCTGCTTGCAGACCTCGGCCGATGGAACCGCCTTCGCAACTTCTAGCTGGGATTCTACCATCAGGGTAACGGTCGCAATACATTAAGATACAAATGAGAATGTGTCAGGGTTTAACAAAAAATATTCAATGAATGAAAAAATTTTTTACAATGGAATTTTGAGCAAAATCTCAGGGAAAAAAATCTTCGAGGAAACTGGTTTTATAGAAATAAAACAATAGGAAAGGGTAATCCATAATTTTAAGCTAAGGAAAATAATGAATACAAATTATTACCAAGAATAAAATTCATTTTTTAAAAGAAATATGTAATTGCTTATTAAAAATAATACCTACTAATAATATAGGTATGGGCTTAACTTTCTCAGCGTATCTCACAACCCCTGAACATAGCAAACAAAAATGCAGTTGCTTATTTATAATCGAAAAAAAATTATCCATTTTTAGACGCATTCCTTATATATTTTGATACATAATAATTATCCAAATCAATTCTCATATTTAAGTGCAATATTTATCTTTTATACATAAATGATATATTTATTGAAATGATCGTAGAATTTTTTAAAATCTATTTTCAGTTCTAATTTCTGTTAATATATTTTCAAAAACAAGATATTTGAATTCAATTTTCGTATATTTTATTTTGAGTCCGACCTATACAATTAATATTTATTATATTACCTTGTTAATTATGAAAATTGTGAATTTATTTTTATAAATATAAAAATCATTAGCAAAATTTTTGAATTTACTTTATATTCCTAAAAAAATAAATGATTTATATGTTATAAATCGTAAAATGATAGTAATGTTATGTAATGAAAATTGTTTTCCGTCATATAAATTAATTAATTTATCTATTAAAAAGGTGCAAATAATATTTTTTGATCATGTTTTCATTTTATAAGAATTTTTTTTGGATTTTGAATGATTTCACAGGTTGAATAATATGGTGGCTGAGAAAATAAAAATTTACTATATTTTGATTATTTGAAAATGTTATTTTAAAACTAGATGTCTGCATAAATCTAGTTATTCCAATCTCAGTTCGATCCCGAATATAAACAAAAATTATTTACTTAATTTTTTGAAGATGAGCAATTTATTAGAACACTTTTTAAAAATAATCTAACAAATTTTAATATTTGACTTTCGAAAAATTAGATGATAAAAAAGGCGAGTAGTTAGGGTGAGGAGGTATAACTCTTATTTTAAAATTGTTTTATTTTATTTAAATTTTAATATTAGCAGGGTTGGCAAGTCGGTCAATTGACCGGTCAAATTCTGTCAATTGACCGGAAGAGTATTTGACCTGGTCAAATACTCTAAAAAATCTAAAGAAAAAAAAATTAAGAATATGTAAAAAAGGAGAAAACGATATAAATACATGTGATCACAGTGTTTTATATTTTTTGGGTATCAAGAGGAGCATCTCACTAGTAGTGAATTCAATGAAATATGTGATATAACTCAAGAAACCATTTTAGAATAGGTGATGACCAAGATATTTTAAGTGACATAATTAATTTCGAGGCAAAAACAGCATGTTTTATAGCGATTTATGTGGAAAACAGTAATTTCCATAAGAAACAATCAATTCCGACCTCAAGTAAATAGATTAAACTTTGCCCACCATCATTAAGAGATTACAATTCCTAGTTCTGCTTCTTCTTTAGAAAGAAATAGGTCGATTTGGGTTAATATTCTTATGAAAATAGAAATCGATTGAAGATCTCGACATCAGGAATATTGATTAAAAAATATTAAAGAAAATGATAATATTGAATATGAATCAGAACAAGACTCTGCTACGGAGAGCTAAACGTTAGTTATTGAATGACAATGAATTTAAAAATTTAATATTATAGATTCGTTTTATTATAATTCAAAATAAAGTTAATATTGACTTGAAAAAACATATATTTGAATTTGACCAGTCAAATATCGGTCAATTGACCGAAACGTATTAGACCTGACAAATGCACAACCCTGAATATTAGTGATATTAAAAACAAGAGTGAAACATTCGTCAAAATAAAAAAATCTTCAAAGAGGTTTGATAATGTTCAAGCAAAATTTTACTTAAAATTCCAAATCTGTGATCTTATACATCTCTCATGATAAAGTCACAAATCTTTAAAAATAATTATCTTATTTTCTTTAAAAAAATCCTATTCAAAGAGTTTAAAATAACCCGAAACACTGTTACTTATACTTACTATAATGATATTTTTAAAATACCAATAAAAGTGATACTTTTTATCTGATATATTTATATAATATCTTCATTCGTATGATTTAAAATAATTCAATCATTTTACCCTATTATTTGATATAAATTCAGATTATAAAGTGTCTAGAAAATTTTGAACCAATGGCTTATTGGTTTTATTGGGAACATTCGACCAAATTTAACTTTGACATTTTGTATAAGTAATGATAGCCAGAAACACCCTAACCAGAAATTTTGGCTGTATTTAGAGCCCTGAAGGGAAATTAAAATATTATAATTAATATCAGGTGACGAATATGGAAGATTTCATATTGGATAGTTGTTTTATTACTAACAATAATATACATATAATTATTATAAATTATCATAATTACAAAAAAATATTATAATAATAAAATTGCATAAATTTATATTGATTTTTATAATAATTTATTTGTAATTTTGTAAGAATTCTGATTTGGCTTTCGTTTTTGAGGGGAACAAATAGATCTGCGAAAAATAAAAATATTTTGAATTTCGAAATAAGTCATAATTGAGTTTTTAAATAAAAGAAAGTAATATTAAAGTCGATAAAAACTATCGTCTCACCTAATTTTTCGCAAAAATTGGTTGACATTAAAAAAATAAATATTTGTAGAATTTAGTAGAGGCTTAAATTTGATATGATAGTTTGAAAACATTACTAAAAAAGTATTTTCTACCGTTATACTAAAGATAGGCACTAAGAGTTCTATAATATACTTGTTCTTTGTCTTTGTCGTGTAGGCTAGTCAACACTTTAAAGCCTATTATTACGTCGGAGGAGCTAACGATAGGCCCTATCGGGGATTTCTGGGAACTCATCCTGTTATCGTCACATATCGCGCAACACAAAAAGACAAAAAGTTGTCGAGATTCGGTACAATAAAAACTGTTAGTTGTAACACCTTTTTAATTAAAAAAATAAACCGACAAATTAAGTCTCCTTACTAATTTATAGAAAACGGAACTCTTCTAAAAACTCCAGGAACCGTTTCTATCAAAAGTACAAATTTTTTATACTTATTTTCTTGAATTTAAAAATCAAAAATAATAACTAGAAAATATAATTTTTAAGAAAATTATAAATACAAAAACCATTAATTTATAGAAAACGAAACTCTTCTAAAAACTCCAGGAACCGTTTCTATCAAAAGTACAATAATTTTTTTAACTTACTTTCTTGAATTTAAAAATCAAAAACAATAACTGAAAATTATAAATACATAAAAATAAATATTATTTATGTAAAAATAATTTTGGGGTTTTTTCAGATTTTCTCCCCCTCTACCAAGAGTTATTATACCGAATGTTTAATTTTTTATAGAATGCTTACACAATGTTGAAACAGGAACAAATAGAAAAATTAAACTCCAATTAAATTCGAACATATTTGGTAGATTTCCTCGTATTTAACTCAACTGGTAAAAAAAAATTCTTATCTTATGATTTCGGTTCTATAATAAGTCTAAAATCAGTCAATGCGATCAATCATTTGCAATAAAAATCAAGACATTTATTAATAAACCAAGATAATATCTCTTTCTACGGCAAAAAATGAAAATGCAAATTGATGTTCAAATATGCTCCTTTGTGAGTGAGAACCCAACAAAATAATAGTTGGCTATGATATTTTATCCGTTAATTATAAAATTTAAATATTATGTTTGATTTTTATATTAATATTATGTTTTTAAAGCAGATACTATTTTATACAAATTTTAATGTTATAAAACAGGAAAATGTCCTTGATAAAATGAATCCCTCATAAATCAATTTATGTTTGTTCAAGATCCTTTTTAATATAATATTTCGAGTAAGTAAAGTAGTAGCAGTGATTTTATTTCGAAGTAGTTTGGAGACAGCAGATTTTAATAAATGATTTTTTAAAATTAAAATGATTTTAGAAAATCAAATTAATTATGACAAAAACAGGGATGCGAATCCTTCAAAAAAAAGGATAAGGAAATAAAATTTTGGGAAAGAGTTCGGACCCAGGGTCCGGGTGAACATAAAGAAATATTGACTCAAAATATTTTTTTATACAAACATAATTTACAAGTAAGAAATTTAAAAATTATTTTATAATTTAAATGTTTTATTTAATCGCATAGCCTTAATATCATTTATAATAAAATATTATTAACTAAACTACAAAATATAGGCGTATCCAGGATTTTGCTAAAGGGGGGGCACTAATAGGTGTTTTCCTCCATAAATTTTATTGGAGATCTATAGATCAATTTATAGTAAGCCTTATATAAGATTTTTATAAAAATAATTTTGGTTTTCACTTTTAATTTTTATAAAAATTTTGAATTATAGTTGTTATTTTGAAAAGTTATTAACTTTTACTAATTTTTCTTATGGGGGAGGGTTCCCACCTTTGGTTCAAGATAAACGTATTCCTATAATAAAATATTATTACTACACCATAAAATTTGAAATATTTCACCTTCGATATAATAGATTAAAATAAGTATTAAATGGAAAATCAAAATTTGAGAAATGCGAAGAGAAAAAAAAATGACTCCTAAAAAAAATTTTAATTATTTTTCATGGATTTTATTTTAAAACATTATATTATTTTAAAAAAATTTAAATATCTTTTTTGACACCTAGAACCCTCCATTTTTAAGAAAGACCGTGTCCAGAGTTGAGTCTAACAAAAACACGAGGGTTCAGGGTCCGGGTACCCCTGAGAAAAAAAGTATAAAATAATTGTTAAATTTATATATTATGTTATTTTATATTTTTTTTACTTTTGGTAACATTTAAATCCATTTATAAATAAATAAAATATTTCAAAACATAAATAATGAGAAACAACAGACTTCCGTTACACACCCCGTAAAATTTTCAAAAAATAGTGAGAATGATTTGGCCGATAAAGTAACTCGATTTCATTTTGTTTTTAAATTCATTATAAATGCAGTAGACCATTAAAAATTCGGATTGTGAGTAAATAAAATATTTAAAAAAACCAGTTGTAGAAGAATCGCTGCCAGGGTAGTTAAATAGTGGACACTTTAGCCGATCGTTAGAAACAAGCCGAAAAAGGTGATCATCGTTTGCGAACAAGGAATCGTTGTTTCTAACAAAATTTACGAAGCATTCCAAATCGAACGTAGTCAAAATGTCTAAATAAATGATTAACTCATTAAATTGTTACAAGCTTATTAAAATTGCTAGAATCAAGCAATCGTTCTAGGGGCAAAATATATTCACCCCTTTCATTTTAGAGGACATATCCTTTTCCTTCGTTATCTAGGCGAGAAATAAATGAAACTATTAAATCCTATCTCATGACATGATTGTTATTTCTAATTGATATAATAACGTTTAGGCGTTATTCTAAAAACGCAACCAAAGATCTTTATTGATATTAACAATTTATTTTATCTCCTAAATTAAAAATTATTTTGACTATATTATATATTTGGCATGAATATTAGTGAAATTATTAAGCTACATATGGTTAATAAATGATACAAAATTTACGAATAAAATTTAGAACAAATTATTTTTTAAACATCTTATTAAATCTTTTATTATCTTCTTTTACGTTAAAAATTATTAAGTATATTTATATTTTGTACAAAAATAAAAAGTATAATTATAATGATCTTTTACGGTTAAAAGTAACTTTTTATAAAATTTAAGTTAACTAAAAAATTACATTTTGAATAACCTTTTTTAAAAATGATTGCAGAAAATATAAAGGATATTTACAAAAATATAAGGATATTTTTAAGGTAAAAAAAATCAAAAATAATTAATTTAAGTTTAAAAAAATATACACTTAAATAACCTTAAAATATATTCTTTCAATTTTTTATATTATAATTTCATTTAAAATTTTATTTGACTATTTAACATTTCCCTCTTTTTTAAAAGTTTTTCCTCTCGTTTGTTCCAATTTTTCATTATTCATCCATTGCTATCATTAATCGATCAGATTTCCATTTCAAATATTTCGTCAATTTCAAAAAAATCTTTACATTTATATTTTATGTAATCAAAAAATTTTTTATTTTGTATTTATTTATAATTGAAAATATTTTTAGATCTTTTTTTAAAAATATTTTTTAATTATAATTTAGGTAATATTAATAATTCACTAATATATTATAATAATATTACAAGGTAAGTTATAATAATAGTAAAAAAATATATAATATTAGTAAATCACAATTATATAAAATTATTAATTCTTGCTATTTTTTATTGATTGAGATCCAAGTTCCCTTTTAGCATTAACCTTATAATAGGCAGCAAAATGGCCAAAGTCTATCCTATGATAGTATTCAATTAGGGGGTTTCGGATATTGAAAAAATAAAGCTGAGATAATTATATTTTAAGATGTTTATGGATAATCTTTGGCGTAGGTAAAATCCCTCTTTGGGATCCTCGGTCCTAGGAGAGATCCGTTTTCCCAAACTCTTTAAAGAAGGCCAGGGCATGAGAGCCGAACGACGTTAGAGTCGTGACGATTAATGGTAGGAATGTATAATTGGCAGGAAGAGATGGCGAATATTTAGCTAGTTTATTCGCTTCGGCATCTAGTATGACATCTCTATTTATATTGGAAGGGGCAAGAGGATCGATTAATCAGAAATCCCAGGTTAGGAATTCCTCCCTCTTCCAAGGGATCATAGTCGAACCATCGGGCCGCTTACTATCGGAATTGTAAAGGCCAGTGTTACATTTGAATATTTATTATTGTAAGATATATTTAAAGGTCACCTTATATTTGTATATTATATTATTCCGACATGTAATATTATATTATCGAGGTTAATCAAATTGCATATTATTAGAAGTTAAATTGGATAATTATATAAATGTATATATACCAAAAGAATTACAAATTTATTATCGTTTTTTTTTAAAAACTTTAATCGATATAATATTTGGCGACGAGGTAAAAGGTCGCGCGGTTTTCGGTCAAGTTAAATATTATATAGAATTATAATTTTTTTTTTGTTAAAATAAATAAATAAATTGATTTAGCAATTATGGATAAAAGA
Organism: Gordionus sp. m RMFG-2023; assembly: GCF_954871325.1. Classification (NCBI taxonomy): domain Eukaryota; kingdom Metazoa; phylum Nematomorpha; class Gordioida; order Chordodea; family Parachordodidae; genus Gordionus; species Gordionus sp. m RMFG-2023. The sequence continues at coordinate 23,549,426 of NC_088775.1, forward strand.
TAAATGGGCTAAATTTTCTATTGATAGAGGAGAAATTGATTTCATTAGATTAAGTTGCGGCCCTACTGAATCCATAATAAAGAATTAAGAATTCGCGATCAATTAATCGCCGGAGAACTATGTTTACGATACCCAGATACTAAAGACGAAGACCAACCGTGAAACTTAAACAAAATTATAGAATTTATGATAAAGGCACGATGCAGCCTATTTAGATTTCCATGGATTATAGAATTTATGATAAAAAAGGCACTATCAAAATATTGATACAGCCTATTTGGATTTCCGTGATAAAATTTGACACAGCAGGAATTATAGAATTTGACTTATCGTTACCAACATATGTAGAAATTAACATGATCAACAATATAATGATAATGGTAATGTGAATATTGATAAACTATATAGAGTAACCTGGAGTACTCCAATGGTAGTGGTACGTAAAACTTCAGGTGAACTACGATTGAGAATAATTCTACCAACGAATCGCAAAAATCGCTATAGATCTACAAATAAATGATGATAAAATAACAAGCGAAAATAAAACAGTGATAGTGGGAACAATTGGTCGAAAAATTAGAATCGCCATCACAATCCTGGAAAAGGGAAAAAGAAAAAGGAAAAAAAAATAAACGTACAAAACCATATTAAAACACCCCGACCAACTACGCGAAATCAAATCAATAATAACAATTGAACCAAGTCAAAAAGGAAGGCAAACGGGTTATCCAACAAGGGAACTAAAGCCAACAAAAAGATTAATAGACGATCTTTGTTACATTTGAATATTTATTATTGTAAGATATATTTAAAGGTCACCTTATATTTGTATATTATATTATAGCGACATGTAATATTATATTATCGAGGTTAATCAAATTGCATATTATTAGAAGTTAAATTGGATAATTATATAAATGTATATATACCAAAAGAATTACAAATAAAATTATTATCGTTTTTTTTTTAAACTTTAATCGATATAATAGCCAGTAGGTTCGAGAGTTGATGGGATGCCGGCGGATTTTAAGGCCCTGGCAATGGTATCATTACATTTTGAATGCCTAATGAATCTAACTCTACAACGCTTGCAGTGTAGAGAGTGACGGCCTTTGGAGTTGACCGACGTTTGACAAGGGATACAGTGATAAGGCATTACCATATCGCAATTAAGTCTTAGACCTATGGCGTGACGTAGTTTGTCATTGCTTAGGAGCTGGTCAAGGTTTCGCGATGGGAAAGCCTCAAGAAATTCGTATCCACTACCTGCGGAAATGGAGAAGAGTAGAGAATGGTCCTCTGGTGGGCTCCTCGATTTAAGGAATGCAATGGAGTTGCCAACTAGAGGTTTATGCCAATCCTTCTATAGTGCCGACGATGGAGGATCGACTAATGAGAGGGACTTCCATAGATCAATTGTGTAGGAGTAAGGGGAAAGGATGTTTGGTGAGTGTTTGTATGATGGGCTCGCAGGATAGGCGAGAGGATATGAACGCACTAATGGAAAGTAGTGAAAGTGATCTTATGCCAATGCCGCCGGATTTGGTTGGTAAGGTAGCCTGTAATATTTTCGATCTTGATCTGTTCTCCATTTCTTCCTCCTCTAAAAACTTGTGTATTTGTTGTAGAATTTTCATTTCGATATTTTTCGATTTAATACCTTTTTCTTCCAGCGGTTTAATCAAATCACATTTGGTCCTAATTGTTCTTGAAAACATCAATTTGCTTGGTATCATGTTCGTTGTTGGGTGTTTCGATAATTAAACAAAAAAATTTCCAAAGCTGTATAGTCTATTTTCGTGTTGTTTTTAATATTTCTTTTCATATTCATCTTCATAGATATTACCATACGTTTACATTGACCATTGATTGTTGGTGAGAGGAGCAGTGAGTATGTGTTTTATACCATGATCTTCACAAATTTTTTTAAATAGGTAGCTAGTGAAGTTAGTTCCATTATCAATCACTATATTGGTATTCCGAATAAGCTAATCATTAATTATTTTACAGTTGATTCTGTTGTTATATTCTTCATTTTTTAATTATTGGGAATTTGCTATATGCGTCGACAAATACCATACAATTGTTATCTTCGAATTGTGCAAAATCTATGTGTAAACGTTCAAATATTTCTGTTGATGTTCTCCATGGATTTTGTATATTAGGTGGATTATCCGCCCATTTGTTGCATGCATCACAATTTTTCACCTTTTTATCAATTTCTGTGTTAATACTAGGCCACCATAGATAATCTTTAGCTAATAGTTTGGTTTTTCCTGCCCCTAGATGTCCCTTGTATAACTCTTGTAACATCTCGTTTTTCATTTTCCGTGGTAATATGATTATATTATCTTTGAAAAGACAATCTTTCATCAAGTTCAATTTTACCTCCATATTTTTGTACGCTTTGTTTTTTATTATTTCACCACTCCTAATATTATTAATAATTCATTATCAGCACTTGTTTCTTTCATTATTCTTTTTAAATTTATTGGTATCTCCCATAAATCATTATCAACTTTTTCATTATCTATATTTAGTATCATATCTTCTGTATTCATCTGTGGTAATCTTGATAAGCAATCTGGTACGATATTACGTTTACCCGGTCTATGAATTATTGTAGTGTGCTGCCATTGCCAAAATATATATGAGTTGTTTATGGTCTGTGTAGTGTCTTTTTAATAATTATGGAAATATAGAAATCTTTTGTATTGTATTTTTTGTAGTAATAGAATTCTCGCAACTTTATTCTATCTCAAAAATAATCTAATTTTTTGTTATTCAAATTCATATGATAATATATAATAATGAAAATAAACATTTTACAAAAAATACAAAAATAACAAAACAATTCAATACATATCATTTGTCACCAATTTATTGGGTTTCGTTCGTATTCTTTTCGGATAACGATCTTGACTTGTAATTTCTACCTCCCTCTCCTTTAGATTCATCTCATCGTTTTTGCTTATATCCTATTTGTTTACTCTCTCTTCGGTTCTCTCTTCTACTTCGGGTCTCTCTTCTACGTATTCATCAGTTAATATATTTTCGGCTCTTTTCCTTAATTGATCAATATGAGGTATAATCGTTTTACCCTCTATACTTACTTCATATCGTAGTGATCCGAGTATGCTTTTAATAGCTTTTTCCCATTTTTTTCTTTATTATTCTAAATGCGCAACCACACTTAATCATTTATCTCGAATTTTTGAGTGTAGTATTCTAACTTCTTCTTTTTGTTCCCCCGTTCGAATATTTGGTCTAACAATCCTCTAGGTTTAATTTTTAGTAGTATTTCAGTGGGAATTTGTTTAGTTTCTGCCTTGTAGAGAAAAATAACTAGACTGGTTTCTAAATCCCCCTCGTTTCTTTTATTCATGTTCTGTATAAAAGTTCGAACTATACATTCGGTCATGCCGTTTGTCTGATGGTAAGAACTTCCGTGCACTAATTGTATTCCGTTTCTTTCGCAGAAATAATAGATTCTTTTTTGCTGAATTGTAGTCCGTTATCAGAAACGATTATCTTAAGAAATCCGAATCTGGCAAAAATATTTCTTAATATTTTTATCGTGCTTTCGGTTGTAGTACTAGTCATGGGAACTATTTCTGGCCAGCGACTGCTAGCATCTATCACTACCAATCAATAATGATTTTGAAATGTTCCGGCATAATCAATATGTATTTAAGTGTTGCCATATATATCCATGCGCTCGAGGCCTTGAATTTGTACAAAATGTATTTATACTTTAAAATTTTAACGTAAAAGAAGATAATGATTTAATAAAATGTTCAAAAAATATTTTATTAGTAAATTTTGTATCGTCTATTATTGCCTTCCATAAATTTTATGATGGCAGTACAATTTATTCAATTATGACATATACTTGATTATTGCCAAATTTCTGACAAAATATGAGGTAAGACAAGCTTACGACAAGCAAGGACATAAATACGTTCCTCAAATGCATGAAACAAAATACAAACATAATATTATTATAATAATGATAATAAACAATATAACGAATCAAGATTCATGCCAAGATATAACTATAATTAAATTTCAATCAATCATATAGCAAACGCTATCAAAGCAATGATAATAACGAACGTCGATATTCGAACAAAGTGAATACAGTTAATATAGAGGAAATAAAAGAGGAAAATAATGATAAAATAGAAAAAAAGGAATACAATTTATTTAACGTGGATGTAAACAACATGGATGAAGATGATAACACGGCCAATGATGATTACAAAGTTACGGTGTACCTAAATGATGTGCCGACGGTAATGCAAATAGATACAGGGTGAAGATTTACGATAATACCGATTGATATAGCAAGAAAGTGGAAGAAAGATCTTAAATAAATCGGATACAAAATTAATTGGTTATGAATAATAAAAGTAATGAGTACTGTACAAATCAAAGCAAAATCCGAAGAAAATACCAAAATTTTAATTCTTATGTTGCCCAAAGTGACAAGATAGCACTTCTGGGAAGGACCTGTTTTTCGGAATATACTAAACAAATTTATAAATCTAACTGAAAAAGATAATAATGATACGATACAAAATTTGATAAAACAATAAAGAGAAAATCAACAAGAAACCTATAAGTCGTAGCTACGTCAAATTACACTTGAAACAAAATGCAACACCAAAAATCATACCACCAAGGCGTGTTCCGTATAAAAGATTTGATTTAATAACAAAAGAATTGCAAAAATGGATTTATGATAAAATAATTGAACCAGTTGAAGATGTTCGCTGGGCAAGTCTACTTACATCTGTTTTTAAAAATGACGATTAACTTAGATTTTGCGCATATTTTAAAAATAATATAAATCCAGCTTTGGAAGATTTTAAATATCCGATACCATGTTTTAATGATTTAATTTCAAAATTGTCATAAGGCAAGAAATTTACGAAAATTGTTTCAAAAACGCATTCCTGCAAGTACCAATACATTAAGATTCTTGAGATCTACTCACAATGTCTACGCACAAGGGTTACTACAGATTTACAAGAATCCCTTTTGGATTAAAAACTTCGTCAGCTATTTTTCAACAAACCATTGACAATATTTACGGGGATATGAAGGATGTCATATTTTACATCGATGAACTGGTGATGATGATGAGGCTCATTTGAACAATATAAAAAAAGTCTTCGACAAGATATTAAAACATGGAGTTATACCCAATTTTGACAAAAGTATATTTTTTTAAAAAGAAATACGATTCCTAGGGCACGTCATAGATCATAACATCCAAACGGAGACAAAATCAAAGCTATTACAAACATGCCAGAACCGACAACAAAAGAGGAATTAACACTATATTTTTGGGCATGGCTAGTTATTATCGAAAATTTTATGTAACTTTGCAGACTTAGCAGATCCTTTTTATAAAATAGTTAACAAATAAAAATGGGTATGGAAAGATACACATCAGAAAAGCTTTGATGATTTGAAGAAGTTAATAAGTAGTCCGCCAACGCTAAATTTTTACAACTCAGATTTACCTATAAGAATTGCAACTGAAGCGTCGAAAAAATGCCGTATTATTTCATATTGAAGGTGATGATAAAGAAAAACCTATTGCGTTCGCGTCAAGAATTTTATTAAAAGCAGAGACAAATTACACGAATATTGAAAGAGAAGCCTTGTCTATAGTATATGCAATTAAAAAATTTCAAGAATATCTTATTGGAACAAAATTTACAATAATTACAGACCATAAACCACTCGTATATATTTATACAAAAGGACTAAAGGATAACACTTTTGTATCGATGCGACTTTAAAAATGGAATTTGGCAATGGGAGCACACTATTTCACAATAATTCATAGACCGGGTAAACGTAATATAGTACCAGATTGCTTATCAAGATTACCACAGAAGAATACAGAAGATATGATACTAAATAAAGATAATGAAAAAGTTAATAATGATTTATGGGATATACCAATAAATTTAAAAAGAATAATGAAAGAAACAAGTGCTGATGAATTGATGGAAATTATTAATAATAATAGGAGTGGTTAAGCAATAAAAAACAAAACGTACAAAAATATAGAGGTAAAATTGAGCTTGATGAAAGATTGTCTTTTCAAAGATAATATAATCATATTACCACGGAAAATGAGAAACGAGATGTTACAAGAGTTATACAAGGGACATCTAGGGGCAGGAAAAATAAAACTATTAGCTAAAGATTATCTATGGTGGCCTAGTATTAACACAGAAATTTATAAAAAGGTGAAAAATTGTGATGCATGCAACAAATGGGCGGATAATCCACCTAATATACAAAATCCATGGAGAACAGCAACAAAAATATTTGAACGTTTACACATAGATTTTGCACAATTCGAAGATAACAATTGTATGGTATTTGTCGACGCATATAGCAAATTCCCGATAATTAAAAAATGAAGAATATAACAACAGAATCAACTGTAAAAGAATTAATGATTAGCTTATTCGGAATACCAATATAGTGATAGATAATGGAACTAACTTCACTAGCTACCTATTTAAAAAAATTTGTGAAGATCATGGTATAAAACACATACTCACTGCTCCTCTCACCAACAATCTAATGGTCAATGTAAACGTATGGTAATATCTATGAAGATGAATATGAAAAGAAATATTAAAAACAACACGAAAATAGACTATACAGCTTTGAAATTTTTTTTGTTCAATTATCGAAACACCCAACAACGAACATGATACCAAGCAAATTGATGTTTTCAAGAACAATTAGGACCAAATGGGATTTGATTAAACCGCTGGAAGAAAAAGGTATTAAATTGAAAAATATCGATAAATAGAGACATAGAAGTAGGAGATAAAATTTGGTACAAAACGTTCAAAGAAAATATATAAGACAAAGGAATCGTGATACATAAAGATGGGAATTTGTCATACTGGACACAACACTATTATAAGACATTTAGATCAGATAAAGAAAAGATCAACGAACATAATCTCAAATGAAAATTCTACAACAAATACACAAGTTTTTAGAGGAGGAAGAAATGGAGAACAGATCAAGATCGAAAATATTATCAAGATCTAAAAATATTTTCAATTATAAATAAATACAAAATAAAAATTTTTTTGATTACATAAAATATAAATGTAAAGATTTTTTTGAAATTGACGAAATATTTGAAATGGAAATGATCGATTAATGATAGCAATAGACGAATAATGAAAAATTGAAACAAACGAGAGGAAAAACTTTTAAAAAAGAGGGAAATGTTAAATAGAAATTTTAAATGAAATTATAATATAAAAAATTGAAAGAATATATTTTTTTTATTTTAAGGTTATTCAAGTGTATATTTTTTTAAACTTAAATTAATTATTTTTGATTTTTTTTACCTTAAATTTATTCAATTATGACATTTAGATACTTGATTATTGTCAAATTTCCGTCAAAATATGAAGTAAGACAAGCTTACGACAAGCAAAGACAATGAAACAGGATATAAACATTATTTCTATTATGATAACTTAAAGGAAATGATGGCAGCAATAACCTTAAAATATAAAAAATATATTCTTTCAATTTTTTATATTTTAATTTAATTTAAAATTTTATTTGACTATTTAACAAAAATAACAAGTTTTTTAAAAGTAAATTTTTAAAAGGTATGGGAATAGTTTATAAAATATAATACCACCTATGTAAAAAAGTGTTAAACGGGGCTGAGGTTAGGTTATGGTTATAAAAGACAATGTTATACCCAATCATAATAATACTAACCAACCTTGATTATAATCGCTAACTATGACATTTTCGCAAAATAAACATTTGATCACGGTATTATCTTCGATTCGAACTAAGGGATTGTCGGTATCAGTCTTTATTTAAAAAAAATATTTAATATGTTAAGTATAATAATTGAAATAAAGAATTCAAACTAATTATAAGTAGGGATAAAAAAAATTTCTTATTATTTATAATTACTACTACAATTTCAATATCAACACAATAAAATCTTTCTGTTTCTATTTAAAATGATATTTTAAGCATATTTTGTTCTATTTTTATTTCGCTGTTTTTTCCCTTAGTTTTTTAAAAAACCTAATATTGAATATAGACACAATCATAGGCGTAGCCAAGGGCAAAAGAAAATTTCCCATCTCCCTTTCCGAAATATGTCCTTCTTGGCCCCTCCACACCCCTGTTTCCCAAAAATGTATACATATATCTTAGATAATAATTTGAAAGAAAGAATGTAAAAATTAACAATTTTTATAAAACTAATTTATAATTCATACTTTTTTGAAAAAAATCATTTATATATTAAAAAAAGTGATAAACCAAAAATATAAGCCGATTTAATTATATAATATATAAAATTTAATTTTTTATAAATAATGATAAGTTGTTTTTATTAAAATTACCTCCTATCCTATAAAATATTTTCTAGCTATATAGGAGGAAACCAGGCCGAAGGCGGTGCAAAGGATGGCCTAAGGCCTGCCAAAAGGGGGTAGGGAAGTGAAACCCCTCTGAAATTTATTAACCCTCCCCCCTTCCTAGGAAATTTCCGGTTACGCCTATGGGCCTGATAATGATCAATAAATAATATCGATAATTGGCAGGGGCTCTTGTCTTTAAAATGAAAAATTTAGAAATAGCCAAAAAATCTGCTATGCCTTGAAGCGTGAGTTAATTTGCCTTATTTCGCAAGGGAATCAGTGAAAATAAATTATCTATCAACATTAAACAAAAAATAGATGTATATTACCAGATGGTGTTCGATATCCATTTTTTTCCCAAAATGCAATTTTTTTAATATTAACAATAAAAATGTCAAAAAATTTAAATTAAATTATCCTTTATTTGCAAAAGAAAGAATTACTTTTTAACAGTGGCCCCTACACTTTTTGAGCGATGTAGGCAGAATACCCACCTGAAATGTACCCCCCCCCCCCCCCACTTGAAAAAATGATAAACTATTTTAGTAAACCCATAGTCCAATATATTATCTTCCTGATGATCAATTTCATGACAAAAAAATCTTCCAAATTAATTTATATTTAAAAGATTTTTTACTTTTAGATGCTTTTTTAGATTGAAGCTGCTCACTTTTGAAAATTAAATAGTTTTATTTAAACACAAAAGACATTTTGCCCGTAATTTGTTTGATCATTTGGATCAACATTTTTTAGAAGTTTAAAATATTTCTTGTATGATGGAAATGGAAATTCAATTTCTTCATCTATGATATCTAAATCCATAATATCTAAAACTATTTTTTATTATATATCTATAAAACGAATATTAATATGACTTACAAGATTTTCCAAAAAATTTCCAATATAAAAAGGAAAACTTGATGTTTATATTTAAAATGATTAAATGAAAAACCAATATAAACTCGGCTAAATATTTAATAATGGATAAATTTAAATTAAATAAAATTTCATTTTTATTGAATTTTAATTAATAAATATTATTAATATTCAAAAAATAATTTAATTTGTACATTAAATTTAAAGGAGCGGTGGAGCAACGCTTCTCCACTCCAGCCCTAAAAGGAGCTAGCTCCCGCTCCCCAATTTTAAAAAGGAGGGGGGCTCCAGGTGTTTTTGAGAAAATGTGACAACTGATTTTTTTTTTAATGTTATTTTTCTTATGTTATTTTTTTTATGTTATATTTTTTATTATTTTTTTTTCCGGTCATGGGTTACTTTATTTGAATATTTACTGATATGATATGATGTCAAAATGTATTAGCAAATAATTAATTTTTTAAAAATATGTTAATTTTTTTAAAATTAATATATCAATTTTTTATTTTAGATATTTAAAAAAAGTTTTTTCTGCAAAATTTTGTATAAAATATCAACTAAAAAGGCATAAATACGTATTTACAATAGAGAGTAAAAAGACTCAATTAACAATTGATAGCCATTTTGGTACTGATCCCAAAAAACTCATAAGTTGTGCCAAACAGTGGCCCCTACACTTTTTGAGCGATGGAAGCAGAACAACCCCCTGAAAAGTACCCCCCCCCCTCCAATATTTTTTGACCCCCATAAATTTCAAAAATAACTTTTATTGCATAAATTTTTAATATATTAACAACACCAGTGATAAAATAGTGGCAAAATGTAAAAAATATATACTTTAAAAATATTATTTTTAAATTAATAATTTATAAATTAGGGGAAGAGAAAGCGAAAGAATTTAAAATTTCATCAATATTTAATTGTTTAAATAAATTTTTTTCCAGGTAAAATGGTTAAATTATTGAGAAATGGATCTTTCATGTTTTAATTAATTTAATTTTACTCATGACCCTTTCGGCAGTTCTTGAGGTAGTAGGAATGGCTAATAAATATCTATAAAATTGTTAAATTAGAGAAAGCAGAAAAATTTTAAAGTAGACGATATGGTAAAAAAACAAATAGATTCTCCACTGATCAAAATTATCATCAGAAGAAGCTAAATAATGTATTAGTAAAAATATTTTAATTAAATTTATTTACAATTCTCGGAATCTGACAAATTTTTAGATTCTTTAACCTCCAGATCACGTGCAACTATTACATCCCCCGTTTTAACCATCTTATAAATATTTCAAAACTTCAACATTTCTTCAAAAATTTGACTTGAATTTAAATGGTAAAATACACAGATATCCTGGATATCATCTTTAACAATTGACTTTTCCGCTATTCCCTGTAAAAAATGATGCTTAATTTAAAATTTTCATCGATTCATCATTAAATCTTTCATTATATTGCATAATAATCAAATCAAGTGCAGCATAACACTAGTTTTAAAGCTAAAAAAAATATTATATTTAATGATGAAAGTATATATATATTTTGGATTGTAATGTTTGAAGTCTGGAACTTTCAAAATCAAAAGGTAGATTTCTCTCCTTCATAAAATCTTATGTCTTCTTTGAAAAAACATCCAAAAATTCAGTGTTATTATCTATTAGGATTAAAAATAAATTAAAGACAACAATTTAAATTATACTTCTCAAATTTATCAAGCAATCTTTTGCCAATTGAATTTGATTTATTGCAAACCCTATCCTTGGAAATGGTTTGCAATTTTGTACAAGCCAAACTTGTTATCAGCAATATTTTATCCAAAACACAAAGTGTAAAATTTTTCTATTCTAAAGACTATAGCACTAGCCATAGTGGAAGAGGCAGGATCTTCAGAATCCTTTAAATTTGTTAAAGCTGCCCTCAAGGCATCATAAAATAGAAAAAAATTTACAATAGCTTTATAAGACGATAGCCAACTTCTAAAAATATAAAATAAACATTTTAAATCTAAAAAATAAGATAATATTACAGAGTGCCATTCTTGATGCGTAAAAATCGTTGCGATTTTGTCAGAACATTACTCTGACATGATTTGAGCAGCTCATATCTTTTAACACCATTAAAATAAATATAAATCTTGTCTAATATTCCTAAAACATTACGCAGTCCTTTTATTGATTGACATAATTGAACAATGATAAATTTAATCGATGACAATATCACCAAAAAAAGCTGCCTTTGAGGCCTCCTCTATAATCACCTGCACTCCATTGATTCTTCCACTCATGTTTGAGGCGCCATCATAGCTTTGCCCAATTCAAGGTGTAAATTCATGAAGCCAAGTTTGAATATTATATTCTTTTTAATATCGAGACCAGTTGTATTTCCCGTACAATATATGTTCAGTCTTTCAACGGGATTAGGCGTCTCACTATTTCTAACGATAATAGATTTGAATATAAAGCGTTTTTAATCCCTTATTTTTTTTCTCCCATCTTCTTTCTTTATTTTATTGTATATACATTTTGAGTAAGTTCAGAATCTGCAATGAATTTAATAAGGCATTACTTTGCTATTTATTTCAAAGCTTTTCTTTATATTGTTAAAATTAAGCCCACCATGTCTTTTTATAATGTGATCTGTCCATTTATCATCTCTTATATTATGCGATGTGCAATTTTTAATTAAACATTTGTATTTTTTTTAGTTAATATTTTTGGGCATATTTTGAAATTGGAAAAATAATTTATGACAAGAAATCTCGGTTAACAACCTAATTTACTAAACATCGACCAAAATTTTCTAAATTAAATAATAAGTGAGAGGGGGGGGGTCTTATTATTACATTCATAAACCAGAAATCCCTTGTTTATGGATGGATGTACAAAACAATAAAAGAATTAAATTTAAAAATTTTTTTAGAAGTAGTTGCTTCGGACTTCCCCCCCCCCCCGTTGTAGGGTCATTACTTTTTAAAGTGCTCTCATGAATCTAAAAAAATAAATAGATATAGAACACTAAATACTCACGCTTGAAATTTATAAAAAAATTGCCTTTTTGCTTGCATTATCATTGAAAGAGAAAATTCATCATAATTAAATGTGACACAAAGCTTACAAACTTCTTCGGTTTCCACAATAATATCGGGAGAATTTTCTTTCTTTATGAAACGATTGACGGAAACTAGAATTTACATAAACATGCATAATTTAAGGTTGGAATTAGTATTAAGGAAGCTTTTCTTTCTTTCTTTCATTATATTATGTTTTTCTATTCTTTTCTCATTTTATTCGTGATTTGATAACTTTTAAAAAAAAATTACACAATAGGTTGATCCTAGTTGTATATGATAAATGTGATTTCGGAGATCTTAATAATTAAATTATTCTATCTTTTCTTAAATAAAATTGTATTTAATAGAAGTTAAATATTCTAAAGTTGATCAAATTTTGCTTTTTTTTTAGTTTAAAGAATCGTCAAATTGACTCTCATTCTATATCTTATATTTTTTGTGGTGTTATATTCATCATTTGATACCGTCGCAAACGAAGAAATTTTACAATTTTACCCATATCACTGGTGTACCGACATCAATTTATTCCTGCAAAACAACAATTCAGAGTTTTTTAAAATATAAAATTTTGTTCTAATAGCCCCATCTCCGTTTGTGTCTAAATATTTCTAATCAATTTTCATAGTAAGATAAAAAAAATATCTCTAGCCTAAGTGAAGATATACCAAATCGGTTCAGATGGCTATACAAATAGAATTAAAAAAATAATAACAGGCGCTTAGGACCTAAGCAGATTAACTAGATTCAATTAAGTTTCTAAACTTGGTTTGAATAGGTTCGTGTGACTTTCATTATCTAGCCTCGTTGGTTAAAGAGTTGATTTTGAAGTTTAGGGGTTTTAAAAAAGAATAATATAAAATTGTTTTTCATTTAATTAAATAAATGTCGCGAACATGGCCAGTGGTATATATCAGTAAAGATTAAAAATAAAGTTTCATTAGTTTAAAGTACCTGAGCGTATAAATCTTTCACATTCCATGCCTTCGTAGTTCTCCATTTTACAACACAAATCCTTCTCATTCAGTGTCAAATCAATTATAACATCCGTATCATCTTCGGTATGGTTAAGTACTAATGTATATATTTTTTTTAATTAAAAACTATCATAAATAAGTTTGGCAAATTAAAGAGCAGCAATTTTTCTAAAAAATAAAATTGAGCATATCATTTTAAAAAGGTCTCGATTAGTCCCATCCACTTTGACATATGACAATTCTTTTATTTTATGATTTATAATTGAAAAAGGAATGTAGCTTGTCTAGTCACATCTTTCTCATTCTGAAAATAATAAATTTGGAATTTATTTTATCATGTTTATAAACTTTAATATTGTCACTTTTTCCCTATATAAATAATACTAAATAAATTTTACTTTACATAAATTTTTAATTGCAAAAAAGTATTTATCTTTCTTAACACTCAAACAATAAACGATATTTCTATGAAAAGTTAGCTTCAGAAGTATTAAGTTCTTGATGATACATGACAAAATAATTAGATGTTCCCATTCTCAAACATTGGTAGAATGTGAATCTATATTTATAACGTGCATTCTAATTATTATATTAAAAAAAATAATTAAATGACAATTATACAATGAAAGGAAAAACAAATTGATGTATTCAAGTTTCTATAACATATTATCTATCTTTTCAAGTAGAACACCTCTTCTCTATATGTATATCAAGTTACATGGTCTTGAAATAAAACATAGGTGTCAACCCTATCGCACAATCAAAGCGCGATTAAGAGCATCAATATCACATATAATAATTTTAAAAAATTGTCATATTCTTTTGACAATGAGACTAATTTAAGAAAGCGTTGAGATAGCTCAAAACAGCAACAATTTAAACAGGGGAGTAATTTCCCTAGTGAATGGAAGAGTTTATTAGCCTATAGCTAACATGATTATTTTTTCCTTACTAATTTTAGAATTTCTTATTCTACTTTTGTCTAAATTCTTATTTTAATTGAATTTTTGCAATTCCTTGAGAAAGGTAAATAATATGTTATCAAAACGTTAAAATTTATAAATTTGTTTTTATTTTTTCTTCAAGTGCAAAATTGCTATTAAATTATGATTTTTAAATATAATACCATAATGCACATTATAAATATTCTAAATTCACAATTTTGATATTTGATTAAATGTTTATACTAGTTGTATTAATAATAATATTTAAAAAAAAAAAAATTTTTTAAATCTAAACCAGCGAAAAATATATTATGCCTAGTTTATAGTAAGTGCGATTTCCCCAAATGATGTTTGCGTAATTTACAAAAGCAAGAAAATAATAGATATAATTTATAAATACGGGACGAAATGATAAAATTGAGAAAGCTTGTTTAGGTACATTTTTATTAAAGCACTGACGAATCCGCCGTGATTTCTCTAGCGATTATTTCGCATAGCTTTTGCAATTATTATAATGTAGCATTACGCAGAGAAAGCGGGTAATAGTTTGAAAAGTGAAAAAATATAAATTCTTCTATCTTTCAAAAGCGCTATTAATTAATTTAAAGTTAGGATTATAGAAAATAATATTTTAAGCGCGTTTTTAAATCAGGAAGATCTGATTTTGTCAAATATTTGAATTCCATTAAAAATAACTATCTTATCAATTTAGTAATAAACATTTGAGCGCACATTGACAATAACATGAGAGTTATAGGACACATTTCTAGACCTAGACCATAGATACACTATAAGTATTTTAAAAAATGTTTGATTAAACCTATATAAAAGCAAGGTGAGCTCATTTTAGAAAATAAATTCAAATCAGTTTCATATTCTTCTCATGGTGATTCGTGATTACCTTAATGATGGGAATAAGAATATATAAAAATCAAAAGTTGGTTTCACCATAATTCCCCGGAACATCAACGATGGGGAAAGAGGCCCCTACTTTATCTTCGTTATTTTTATAGTGGTTCGAGGACGAATTTGTAGACATTTTGGCTAGAAAAGTAGATAAATCGTCGATAACGAAAGAACATTCGGAATTACTGCTGGAAGAGCAATTTTTCAAGTTATCCCGTACCCACCTAGAAAGCTTTTGAGCATGAAGGTTGTGGGTTTGTAGGTTTTGTCTATAAATGTTATAAAAAAAATAAAATATTCCTTATTATTTTTATTCGTTTTAATTTCTCAATTCCATATAATTATTTATTTTCTTATGAAAAAAAAGGAAAAGTAATAGGGAGGGAGGTTAAACATTCCAGATTCGAATCAAACCTGTCTTAGGCCTAATGGTTATTTACGGGTTTGCTTCGACCGTGCTCTGTGCCTCTCCTACCAGCTGGGTTAAGGCTATTTATGAAATAGATGAATAGGTAAATCGACATGAAAAAAAATGGGTATTACCAATGGCGAAGCTCAAGAATGCGGAATATGGAGAAATGGGTAAGTGGCATTGTCCAGATAAAAATGGAAAGAGGTTATTAAATGAAGAAAATCGATAATAAAAAATATTCAAAAAGTAACGCATTACAGTTACCCTTGTTATATTTTTTACGATAATTTTTTGAGGATATCTTATATTTAAAAGGATTGCAAGCTAAGAGTAACTGTAGGGTTAGGGTTATTAATATAGAAGCTATTTCGACCAAAGTTTTACCGACGGACTGTTTAATAACAGGGTTAAATAATGTCCAATTGCTCACATTTTTTAAATTTAATTTTAAAAAATAAAATATAAACCTTTGACAAGGGGATTGCGAGCTAATGTGAGCTGCGTTGTTCAAGCTATATGAGTTTTGATTGGCAAAACGCTCGTCCAATAAGAGAAGCGCGCCCCAGTCATCTTTGTGCCTTATGGTCAGCCATAAAATCAAAAATCAAGGTTAAAATTTTTTTTTTTAAATATTATATCACATGCAAATTTTAAGCCCCCCCCCCCCCAAGTTTTATTAAATGTAGCATTTAATAAAAATTGCAATCGTTTTAAAATAAAAAGACCTTAGACATCGGCCTAGGGCCTGATTGAGAGCTCTGAAAGCTTGAATTTCCAACCATTCGCTGCCAGTCAGGGATCTGTTCTGTAAAATATAGATTAGAAGAATCAAAGAAAGCATTCGTAAAAATGAGCCAACATTCCATACGCATAAAAAAATTATAACTTTTTTAAAGGCAGAATTGTTGTAATCCTTTACAATATAAAGTATAACAAAAATCTAGAAATAAATCTATGATTAAAGCAAAAGAGAAATAACCAGCCATAATCACAATATATATGAAAAGAACACCAATTATATTATAAGAATTAGAAGAAGAAGGATAAACTGGTGTCTTGACTGAGCATACTTTATTGCCAATTTTGGATTTAAAAAAAGATATCTAATCAAAATAAATCTACGAGTATTTGACATATAACAAAACTTTTGATGTTTATTTAATTCGTTTATTCAATATTTATTAAAGAGAAAAAAAATAAGCCTTTATTAATAATCTATGATATTGTCACAAGAGGAGAGCAAATAGCCTCATATTGAAATTAGTATTTAAACTTGGCTACTTATGTTATAACATAAGTAATCTCATATGGGCAAAGGCATGATGTTAGCTGAGATTTTGCTCTAAAATAATAATGCTAAATTTCACAATTTTCAAGGGCATAGATAAAAAGAGTATACGGCTCTAAAAATTTCTTTATAACCAACTACGCGCATGTAACAATAATCGAGTACTTCTACCACAAACTTATCAGATAAAATGCAAAGTAATCTAAAAAATTATAAAGTTGGACCTACAATTTTGGATTTCTGATGTTTTATCTATTGAGAGAATTTGTACTGTTTTCATTTCGATTTGTACCATCGTCGTTTTTCAGTTATTCAGAGAATACAAATGCAGGGCCAACTTCATGGCACCCCCGCAATATTTAAATTCACAAATAAAAAGTATATAGGTCGACAGAGAATTTTGTATCGCCTTCGTTTCGATTTGTTCCATTATTGTTTTCTAGATATTGACCGTTAAAATTATGAGCAAAAATATAAAATCCAAATTTAAAATTAAGCGATAGAGAATTTTTCCTTCTAAAATATTATTTTTAAAGATAAAAATGAATTTTTTATCGAACTATACACTTTTTATTTGTAAATTCAAATATTGCGGGGCGCTACCGTGAATATCTCAAAAACGATGGTATAAATCGAATTGAAAACGATATAAATCCGCTATCCTATTGATTAACAATCAAAAATTGAGGGGCATATTTCGAGGACCTGATTATGAGGATGTCAAGAAGAAAAGCTAGTAAAATACATTTCATTTCGGTTAAGATTATTAATTTTATATAAATTTCATTGCTTCTTTTTCTTTAATAATTATTTTTTTACAATGATCTATTTGGGCTAAAATTTTGGTATTTTTTAATATAGGATGCTTGGAATATGACTAAAAATGCTTAGAAATTCTCTTTTCTAGCCATTTCCCACTTGATCGGCAATGATGATCGCGTTACGTCAGGTTCGATCGGCTCCATGTTGTGTGTGGATTCGTTAAAATGTGGGCCAAATTTAAGAAACACGTGTAAAAAAAATTATGTATAGGACATTATATAAAAATATGTTTTTTAGGACAGATGCGTTTAGATCGCTATAGAATTTATGGACGATAACAAATATTATCATTTTTAACGCTATTTTCTCCTCTCCCGTTTGTGAGTCTTGTGGAGTGAGATAGGCCATCATTGTATTTGCGCTTCAAAACGACCTTCTTTTCCCTCACGTTGGGGTAAGGAAGACCTATGGAGATGACAAGCCTTGCTAAATGGTCGGCGAAATCGATGCCTTCGCTCACTTTTCCTCGGTATACAGCGAGCAACACGCCACCTTTTTTTTATATAATTATAAATAAAATTACTCTTCTATCCTTCCTTTTATTTTGCCTGTTATTTATTTATGTTTTTTCTTTCATTCTTATTTCTTTTTAATCCCTTTATATATATATTCTATTTTTTTAAACCGAAACATAAAACATCGTATTTTTTTTTATTACGGGGTTATTTTTTGCAAATGTATTTCATTTGTTTATTATTTTTTTTCAATCATTTATTTATTTTTTACTTACTTTTTGAAAATTTCCTAAATACTCTTTCTCCCTCCTTCTGTCCTTTTTCTTACTTTCTTTGATATATTATTTCTTTCTTTTCTCTCTTCCCTTTCTCTATTTTAATGTTAAATATAAAAAAAATTATATAAATTATACCTTGAACTGCTGCTTTTGGTTCAAAATTGATTTTCTGATTACAAGACAACTCTATATATTTTTTTAAACAAGAATTATATATTATTAGTTATAATACTATGATTCTCTTTATTTACAAGCACACATAAAATTCCACATCTTTAACCATTATCCTATTAATCGTCCCGACCCAGGCCCGGATTTTTGTTTTATGTCCGAGCCTATTTTTAACATTTTTTTTGGTTCAGCCTGACTTTGGATCGACTTGCAAGGTTATAACTAGGCCTAAAACGAATTATTTGTTATTTGATATTCGATTCGTATTTTACGAATACGAATAACACAATTATTCGATTCGAAAGGAAAATTATTCGTATTATTCGAAATTATTTATATATAAATATTCGTAATTATTCGCAAATATTTTATTGCAAGTAAAATAAAAAGAAGTAATTAAATTTTTCTAGTGGATATCATTTCGTTTTATTTTATTTCCTATTATCAAATATCAAATCATAACAAGTTATATTTGCTGAAAAAGTTTAATGGAAGAAAAGGAAAAGTTTCAAAGTAAAATATAATCATTTTATTTTGATTGTTTCTCTTTAATCTATGTTATGAACAAGTCAAAACATTTTTATAGAGTGTGCCTCTTTCCCATATTCTCGAGCTCCTGGCAGATAAATAACTAAATTTTTTTGACTAGTTCTTATTATATTAGGAAAATCCTTTTCCCATTTAGTAACCTTATTTTTGGCAAATTTTATGGACAATCTAATTCAGATAGTGCATTATAATATCTTCATCCTCTATTACATTGTCATAATCACCTCTAAAAATTACATTAATAATTAAATAAAGGAAATTTATGCTACTAAAGTATTTTTATATATTAAATAAAATCTATAATGAAATACTTTCTAAAATTTTGTTTTATTTTATATGCAAATATTTAAAATGTAGATATTTTAAATAGATTATAATTTTAAAAATATTTTGTCATAATCACCTTCACCTCTAATTAATAAAATGATATTAATAATAAAAATAAATACATGATTAAATAAAGGAAATTTATGCTACTAAAGTATTTTTAATAAATAAAATCTATAATGAAATACTTTCTAAAATTTTGTTATATTTTATATGCAAATATTTAAAATGTAGATATTTTAAATAGATTATAATTTAAAAAATTTTATTTTGTCATAATCACCTTCACCTCTAACTAATAAAATGATATTAATAATAAAAATAAATACATGATTAAATAAAGGAAATTTATGCTACTAAAGTATTTTTAATAAATAAAATCTATAATGAAATACTTTCTAAAATTTTGTTATATTTTATATGCAAATATTTAAAATGTAGATATTTAAAATAGATTATAATTTTAAAAATTTTATTTTGTCATAATTACCTTCACCTCTAATAAAATGATATTAATAATAAAAATAAATACATGATTAAATAAAAGAAATTTATGCTACTAAAGTATTTTTAATAAATAAAATCTATAATGAAATACTTTCTAAAATTTTGTTCTATTTTATATGCAAATATTTAAAATGTAGATATTTTATATAGATTATAATTTAAAAAATTTTATTTTGTCATAATCCCTTCACCTCTAATAAAATATTAATAATAAAAATCAATACATTATTAAATAAAGAAAATTTATGCTACTAAAATATTTTTAATAAATAAAATCTATAATGAAATATTTTCTAAAATTTTGTTATATTTTATATGTAAATATTTAAAATAAATTTTAAAATGTAGATATTTTATATAGATTATAATTTTAAAAATTTTATTTTGTCATAATCACCTTCACTTCTAATAAAATGATATTAATAATAAAAATAAATACATGATTAAATAAAGGAAATTTATGCTACTAAAGTATTTTTATATAATAAATAAAATCTATAATGAAATACTCTCTAAAATTTGTTATATATTATGCAAATATTTAAAATAAATTTTAAAATGTAGATTATTTTAAAATTTTTATTATATAAAAACTATTTTAAAAAATGTAATTTAACAATTAACATAAAATATAAATTTAAAAAAATATATAAATAATACACTGTACTTTGATTAAAATAGTATTTCCATAAATTTTAAGAATTAATACAAAAATTATATAAATGTTATAACTAAGAATTTATTTTACAAAAATAAATATTATTTAAAACTAATATTATCATATTGCTATTTTTGATTTGAATTTATAAAGTAAGGTCTAATTTTCTCTAAGGTTTTGCTAATTCATAATAGGAATAAAAATAGTAAATTAAAATAATTTTATTTTTTAAAAAAAGACCCCCCCCCCATGCCTATGCCACTGTTTAATTAATTTACTGTTTTTTTCTTTCAGCTTCTAATGTGTCATTAATCTGGAATTTCAGGAAGGATGGTAAACTTGGATTTTATATGATATAATGTTAAAATATATTCAAAGATCAATTAGAAAATCTTGATGGAAGAAGATGTGGTGAAGGACATAGTCAATCCTCAAATAGTTGAAGATCTACATCAATCTCTGATCAAACTGAACATTTTAATGCTAGGAGGAAAAATTCTTTAATATGGAATCATTATCTCCATGATGCTAAAAAAGAAACAGCTAAATGTAAAATATGCAATGTGGAGATAATGTGCAAGAAAAAAACTACGTCAGCACTAATTAATCATAACAAAAGATTTCATCAAAATCAAAATAATACTATTAGAAACTATTTAAATGATATACCCAAAACAAATGCTGATGATGTTAAGCATTATTTATTAAAATTTTTGCTAAAGTCAAATATACCTTTTAAAATTCTCGCCACTCAGGAATTCAAGTCTTTCGTTAGAGCTTTAAATCCTGAAATAAAAAAATGCTCAATACCGTCAATTAAACTATATATGAATGAAATTTTTAATAAAGAATTCAATAAAGTTAAAATAATTTAAAATGCCAAATTAACTTTACAACTGATATATGGACAAGCCCTACTAATATACCATTTTTAGGGTTGACCTGCCACTTTATTGATGAAAAATGGGAGATTAAATCATTGTTATTGGATATAGTTCCATTTACTGATTCGCATTCTGGTGAAAATATTTATAGAGTTTTCTCAAATTATAATATCGACATAAGTAAGATAGCAATTACTTGCGATAATGCTAGCTCTAATTCTACTTTCATAAAAATTCTTCGCATAAAACACCCAAATTGTGAAATTTTACATGTGCGATGTTTTGCATATGAACTCAATTTAGTAGTACAGGAAATAGTTAAGAAAGTAGATAGGCAAGTATCAAAATTAAGAACAATCATAAAGATTATTCGCAATTCTTTTACAAAGACAAATATTATGCAAAATGTGTGCTCCTCCCTACTTCCCCCTATGAAACATTTAAAATTAAAATTAGACACATCCATCAGATGGAATAGCTCTTATTTAATGGTGGAAAGAGCTATTAAAATGAAAAGGGCTATTGATGAAGTTGTGACTCAGATATATGATGATATATCTGATATCGAAGAAAGAAAGAGCGAAGTAATTTAATTTTATTTACTAATTATTATTTTTTATCAGGATGATTGGACTACTTTAATAAACATACAAAACAAATTAAAGACTTTTTTTGATTTTACCGAAGATATATGTGGTGACACATATCCTACCCTAAATCTTGTCATCCCTTTCTATGTTTCTTTAATCGAACATTTAAATTCATTTGATCTCGATTTTATAAACTCTATCAGTGCGATTGAGAAAATAGAAACTTATTATAACAACAAATATTCACACTATAATATCAACAATACTGGATCCTTGACTAAAAATGGAATTTTTTGAGCAACTACGAACTACATATAACATAGACACAAATCTATTAGAAAAATTTAAAGATGTATATAATGATTACAAAATAAAATATAATATCAAATCAACATCAGTTAACCCAATAGTAAGTCGAACATGGATAGAATTTTTAAACAAAATAACATCGCATCAGTATGTGAGGTGGAGACATATCTTAACGAAATAAGAATCAGTTCAAATAAGAGTCCCTTAGAATGGTGAAGATTGCATGGGGTTGTCGAAAATGGCAACTGATATATTGTCAATTCAGGGGTCTTCGGCTTCATGTGAGCGGTTGTTCTCAATAGGAACAAATATGATAATGAAAAATAGAATGTCTTTGAAGGAGGAAACTATTAGAAAGACTTTATGCTTAAAAAATTGGATATTATCAAATTCGGATTTACTATAATTTTATATTTTTGTGTATTATTTTCTATTTTTATAAAATGAGATTATTGTACATTTTTAGAAAATTTTAATAAAATTTGAATATTAGATTGAAGAAATAGTTTAAATATTTTTTTATAAGCAATTCTAATTCTAAAAATCGGATATTTTCGTCAATTTGTTTGGTTAACGTTATATGAAATCATTGGGTTGGTTTTATTTCGTTTATTTTCTATAAATTTTCATATTGTAATGACAATTAGTTTAGAGAATCCTTAAAAGTGTCATCTTTTAACATCTGTAAAATTTTTTTTGCAAAATATTTTATAAGCTTTAGAAAAATTTTCGAATCGAATATTCGACGAATCGAAACGAATAATGATTTTATTATTCGTACGAATACGAATAGAGCAATTATTCGATTCGTTTTTTTGTAGGCCTAGTTATAACTAGGGTTAGCGAAATTTTTTGAAAAAATCAAGTTTAGATTTACATTAAAAAATATCATACATCATAAAAAAATTTTTACCTTACCATAAATCTTGGCAAGTAAAAAGTTAATGCTTCAGGAGACCCGGTCAGGAAATAGTGAAAAAATATATATTGATAAGCCATGAGCTAATTATTTTACCAAATGAAAAGCAGACTGCCAATCAAAAATTCGATGAGATGTGCAACTGTTTTAAAAAAATCTCAGTGAGTCGAAAAGAAAATAATTCATTATTTTATAAAACTAATACTTATATGAATGTCCTCGAATAAAAATGTTAAACCAATTTTAAAATTGTATTTTTTTTTGATTAATAAAATAATTGGTGGTTTTATTATTTTTAATTTTAGCTACTGTTATTTCCCAATTGGGTGTCCTGATGCATTAGCCTAATTAATCGTCGTTCATTCATTAACACATTTAATTTAATATAATCTGTAATTTGTTTAGTATGTCCCAAATATCAAGCATTTTTAAAACTCTCTCTCCTCCTTTTTTATATTTAGTTATTAAATTATATTATAATTATCTTTTAATTACTTTTTCTGCGGATAAATAAATTTTTCATAATAAAATATTATACAAATCAAATAAGCATGATAATCATTTTTAAAATGTTTGGTTATTTGACATAATTTAAAAAAATGATTTATTATGTATATCTAAATTAGTTTATTTAATTATTAAATGGATGCCTACCTGGGTAAACCTGGAAATCGCCATAAAACGGAGAAGAAGAAATTATTATAAGGATATTTATGTGACCCCCATACAGAAAATCAACATTATTATAATACTTTCAATAATATATTTCTTATCCTTTCTTCTAACCCCGTATGTCTCAAATTTAACAAACAATGAGACCGAGTTTAATTTCATGTCTTAACACTAATCTCTTATCTATCATGGTAAAATTCTAAGCTACTTATAACCCTTAATAGAATTATGTTTTCAGGTGAAATAGTTAAAAAAAATGAATGATGGTTTGCAGGACCATTAAATTCAGAGTAGAATCATAGGTAAACAATCAACAGCTTCAGTAGAGAGTATTTTCATCATTTGGAGTGTACTCAAAACTTAGGAATCGTGTGGGAAAATTCTTTCAAACAATTAAATTGAAATACCAATATCGAGGACATGAATAATCCTTGATTGTTAAACTATTATTATTAAAATGATTTTTTACAAACTATTTTTTTTTTAGTGTAAAGACAAACAGATGGCATTACATTAACAACATAATAAAAAAAATTAAATGTTAAATTAAGTTTAATATTTGTATAGGCTTTATATTTAGAATTATACAATAAAATTAACAATTATTTTATACATCATGTAAAAAATTGAAACAATGAAAATCAAAATAAATCAAGTAATTTTTTTTTATCTAATAAGTACCGATAAGAAGTACAATTTAGTATTTTTCATATAAAAATTAAAAATGATTATTAATACATATTTAGTGAATACTTTTTTTAAAAATATTTAAGCTTTTCCCCCCAATTAGTGTTGTTAAAAATCCCGATTTGGGTCTATTTTTAAAAACGGCCCGATTAAGATTTTAGCCAAAATAATATTATTAAGCCTCGAGATCTGGCAAATAGAGGTATAAACCTTGTTGCCACATCTATGAGAAAAATATCCAAGCTTACATAATATTATTTTGGCTAAAATTTTAATCGAGTGGTTTTTATAAATCGAGTTGAATCGGGCTTTTAAGAACACTAGCCCCGATTTATAAATAAGTTGTCACTTCTCTGAAAGAATCTCTTTTATTAATTATAAATTTATCGGAATAATAATACTATCATTCATGATATAAAATGCTTTAATTTTAAAATAGCCGGTCATGCCATTAAAATACTGGAATTGAGGTTAATTTTATTTTGATTGCGAGAAGGGAGTCGAGAGGAAGATTTCCGACTTCATCCTATCATATAAAAGTTATCAATTTTAAATTCCAGTAGACTATAGTGGCTAGAAAATTTCTTCTTTCTTTCTAGCTATTACTGTAATTTAAACTAAAGTTAATGTTACTACCCTATAACAAAACAGTATAGGGTATCAATTCCGCCTTTCAAGAACGAACCAGATGTATTAAAATTGTATGCACTCTTACTAGTATTCTTTAGGGTGCATTCACAGTAGAGCAACAGAGACACGACAAAATACAAATATGTGTAAATACCAATGTCTATTCATAGTGATCTTTTACGACGCGACACGACAATCCCGTTTAGTTTGTCGCATTAAACATAGAAATCAAATTACAAAACCGTTTGTTTTTTCAAAGCGATATAACTACAATATGGCCGAAATAGAAAATTTGCAAGTTTATTTTTGAAATGTTAAAATAATAATGATATATATATATATATATTTTAGAATATTATAAATAAATATTATGTTATTGATATATTTTAAATTTTGTTATGGCTAATAAAGAAGCTTAATCAATTCAATAATGATGCATAGGGTATAAAAATACTTATTTATAGTGGAAATCCATTGCTGCGAAAAATAATATTGAAACAGGTAGAGTACATTAATAAGAAGTATTTTTCTTTTGCAGTAAAGATGGCCAAATCAACATGAAAAAATCTGAGAGATGCTTTATGAGGGAGCATAAACAATCAAAATCTCTCAAGAGTGGGTTAGGGGCTAATCACATTCCCACTTGGCAATTATACGATAACTTGACTTTTCTAATTCCAACCATACAGCTAAGGAAACAGTATACAAACTTGAAAAAAATAAATCCTGTTTTAACTATATTGATGAAGCAAATATTGCTAGGGCAATGTTTGAGCAGATGAGTGGAAATGAAAATTATGAATATGAAGATGGTAAATATACTAATTTTTGTTAAGATATTAATTACATAGATGTTGAAATTATATGTAAAGATTAGTCAAAGTGAATCCACAATTTTAAGGAATGATTGTAATTATATTTTATATAAATAATATTATATATATTTAGCATCACCATCACCTAGCATAGGATCATATATATCTTGCGAGAAATTAAGGGATATTGATCATTCTTACGTTTGAATTAATTCTTTAGTTTTTCCCGAACATTAGGAATATTTTCTTTGTCATCCAACACTTTACCGTATGATAAAAGTCTAGTGATTTTATTGGTTGAATCTCTTTTATGTTTGCTAAATGAAATGGCAAGTTTATTATTATTATTAATTCAAGGAAATTTCTTCAGCTTGGTTGATAGATTTGGTAAATTTAAATCGATTAAAATTTGATTGCATCTTATGATTATTAAATTATTTCAAATGATTTATAATTTTTTATTTTGTCAGGATCATAAACTTTGATATAATAAATATCAGTTTTGCACATTAAACGTGGAATTTTTGATTGTTGCATTGTGTGCTTAGTTCAATTTCAGATCTAATCTAATTTCTATTGGATAATTTATAGGATAGATCAAAATTCTTTTAAAAGTCACTAGAACCAAAAAATGATAACTTTTATATGAAATATGGATCAAGTCCTAAATTTTCTTCCCGACTTCTTTCTCGCAATAGAGATAAATATAAATCAAACTAATTCTAGCATATTACTGGCAATAGCAAGATTAAAGTATCTTATAACATGATAATTTTAATATTCAGATAATTAAAATTAAAAAAAAGAGATATTTTCAAAGAATGGCAACCGACATCTTATACAAAATCGGGGCAAAAATTTTCATGATGTTTTTTTAAAAGAATATAAATTGATAATGTTGAAAAATATATTCTTAAATGACAGTATATTTTTTAAAAAGTATTTGATTATCAAAATATAATATAGGTTTTATATTTAGAATATTAAATAATTTCTCACTAAATTGAGATTTTATACAATTAACAATTATTTTATATATCATGTCAAAAATTCAAATAATGAAAATCAAAATAAATCAAGTAATTTTTTTTATCTAATAAGTAATGATTACAAGTACAATTTAGAATTTTCATATAAAAATTGTCGGTTAAGTATTATAGTGTTCTATTTTGCAGAACGCATTTTTCTGATAAATCAATTCTTAAGTACTATACACTTCCAAACTACAATAGAAATGTTAAAATATAATTTAGAATAATTTATTTGCATTATTACACTGCGATTCTCCTATTTAAAATAAAATAAATATTATTTTTTAATGCTCTCTTAGAAAACTTAAAAAAAATGAATATAAACACTCAGCTCGAGTTATATGAAATGAATAAAGAAATAAACCATCATTGTCCCAGGGTAATCTTTTTCTTCTCCTCCGTTTCTTGGCCCGATCTTCTTCCGGCGGGTAAATTACACCTATTTTGGCGCTACCGGGAAAGCTATCCAAACCGCAGCTAACTGCATACTTATTCAAAATAGAGTCCAAGCTTTGAGGACTGGCTTTAAGATTCCTATAAGAACCAGATGATTTTTGACCTGTATGCATATAGCCGTCGATTTTCATGTCGCTTAAAAAATGAAAAAAAAAAATTATTTCATATTTTAACCAAAAAAAATGATGATATAATTTTAATTAAAAAGAGACAAAATAAAATAAAGAAAAATAAAATTTTTATTGCATTTTTAGAGAAATTTAAAATCAATAAAAAAAAATATATACCTCTCTTATAAAATGATATAAAGGTACAAGTAAAAAACCTAAAATGATATAAAGGTACAAGTAAAAAACCTATTATTGTCATTAGTGTCACTGACCAAATCTGAAAAGGTGTCTCTTGGTTCCACAAAAATAGATTTAACTTTTGTGAGTTCGGTCCACAACCCAGTGTTTTTCCATCTATCTATCAACTTATCCAGGAGTGCATAGGAAGGGAAAAAACACAATATACCGCCTTGCGTCATCTTGGAATGGTCTAAATAATTTTAAATTATAATGTACCTGTCAATAATATTTTCTACAAATTTAATTTTTTTTATCAAGAAAGAGATTTTTAATAAATTATATATTTTTGAGAGAATAAATAGATACCTAGAGTTCCTTCAAATATTCTGAGCAGTAACTGCCCCAATTCGTCTTGAAATACTAGGCTTTGACAGGCCTTGTATACTACCTTCAGTGATTTCCCAGTTAAGGTGGAGCCCAAGCTCCTTATCCATATCCTTTCGGCTGGGATCACGTGGCAAGCCTCGTAGGTATAATCGAAAGCGAGCCCCAGCTCGGTCGTGAAGCTGTGGATGGGAGATAGGGTTCCTTTTTAAATATTAAATACTATTTTTTAGATTATGATTTTAACGGATATCCAAAAATTATATTTTTTCTGCCTACGTTAAGCTATGAATTCTTTTTTAAAAATTGATCCATATTTAAATAAAAACAAAGATTATGTTAATTTTTTTTCTATATCTTTTGGTTTGTTTTAATTTTTTACAAATTTTATATATTAATTATAAATAGATAATAATAATAATTGATAAATGAAATCTCTGATTTTTTTTCGATAGAGAAAGTGATATATCAAAATGGTGGGGTATAAAAAAGGTTATTTAATTAAGATAATAATAATATATCTAATTTGAATCATAGAAAATTTCAAAAAAAATATACAACATATTTTTTTAAATTTTTTATATGGTAATTTTATATTAATTTATTTTACAAAGTGATATTTTTATAACTATTCTTTCATTAATAAGACATGATCATAAACATTAAAATTAATGGAGCATCTTCTAACGGCTAATTGAGGTTTAAAGGATCCCTGTGGTCTGGGTTTAAAATATGACCACCGCTCGACAGGTTTAAAGGTCACCTAGAGAAGGAAGGGCATCCGATTATAAAAAATATCGCTCCAAAATCCCTAATGATTACCAGGTGTGGAAGGGGGGGGGATAACCCAAAATATCCCGTGGACCCTTCAACCGTCTACAACAAAAAGGATGAAAAACCTGGCGGAACCACGATCACTAAAACAAGACATATGAAGGCCATAAACGACAGAGTAGTGTTGTTAATTTGCTTGGTCGTAAAATTTACGACCCTTTTATGTGCTCAGGCCGACCCGGGGTCCAGACTCGGGGTTCAGACCCGGGGTCGTGTCGTGTAACGATTTAATAAACAAGTTGATAATTAAATATTTTTTTATTGTAATAATAATAATCACTGATAGAGGGCGGGTCTAAGGTCTTAGGGGGTCAGGAATAATTTATCAAAACAATATGGGTAAAATATAATCTAAATATTTTTAGATTGAAAGTAATCATTTTTTATCTTGATGGGTATGACTTGGTTTTGGAGGTGGATGGAGGGGGGTGGGAGGAAGGGGGGGGGGTGTGAAAAATAATATTTTTTGATATGGAAAAAAAAATATTTTTTTGTAATAATAATAATGATCACTCATACAGGGCGGGTATAGGTCTTGGGGGGTCAGGTATATTTTTATTAACACAAAATATCGATATGGGTAGTGTTGTTTAATTGGTTGGTTATGTAAATCCCAAACCCGAGGTTTGGGTCTAATAAAATCACTGCGATCTACATTAGCAATATTTATATAAGAAATAAGCCAGCATTAACTCGAACCTTATAAATAATGTTGTTTCAAATATTTTAATTAAAAATTATTTATCAATAATATCGAACTTAAATAGGAAAATCCTGCAAGCAACTCAGCTTATGACTAAAAAATTTTTAATCGGGGCCACTTACTTAGGGCTTGGAAATAATTAAAATGAATTATTATGTAGGTTTGCTCATAGATTATTTCTATACCATCCTGATCTTAGTTCAGAATTAGATACGAACTTTCTGACCGGATTTATTTAATTTCATCAACTAGAATATGAATATTTAATAATATATTTAATTAAAATATAATTTTTATTTTCGGGTTTTTAATAATAAAATTAAGTATCTGTAGCTAATTATTTTAATAAAATACCCTATTTTCTTATGTGATAAAAAAAGTAAATTATATATAAAAACATATTTGTTTTCAATTATAATTTTATTCGTATTCGTAAATATCATCATCATTGTCATCGCTTTTCTTATTAAGTATAATATAATTATAATAACCATATTAAAACTGAAACAGAAAATAAATTATAAAAATGAAATCAGATAATTACTAATTATCTATTAAATTAGTTTTTCAAACTTCAAAGATATGTATGATATAGATCGAATTTCCTTTTCGATATGTCATATAGTATGTGAGTTAAACCCCGGGTCTGTGCTCGGGGTTCGTGCTCAGAGCTGGTTTGGTCGATTATTTAGACCCAAACCCCGGGTCTGGGTTTTACACAACCAACCAATTAACAACACTACGTATGTGAGTTAAAGAGGCTGTGAAATATATTAATCAAAAAACTAGTAATTGCCTCAATTATATATGGATCTTGTTTTGTGTTGTAAATGTTAGATTTAATTTGCATTGGATTTTGTTGTACTTTATATTTAATTTGCATAAAGAATTCTTGTGGATTTATTGTTATAACGCGTGATAAAAATATTATATTTGAATAGTTATGATTATTAGTTATAAGAAGATTGAAAAAGAGTATAAAAAGGCCAATTTTTACCATACAAAGGATCTTTTTTTAATTATTAACTTTTTTGTATTTTATGTTTATTTTACTTTATTTTCTTTTTTTATGATTTTTACTATTATAATTTTGTTAATTTGATGATGTTATAATTTTGAATAAAGAATTAAAGTGGATTTTATGATTTCGTGATTCCTAATTATTATTAATTTCCTTTTTATATATATATTTGTTTTCTATTTTTATATTTAGGTTTTGATGCACAATGACAATCGCCTCATTGTGACAATGGTGTTGGAGAGCGGAGGAGACCGGCCCTTTACAACTTTCAGTCTAATGCAAATCACGCATTGTGACCGGTGGGACAACAAGGAGATGTGTCAAACTGTATTCAAATACAAAAAAAAAATTCCAGAAGAACGTAAGAAAAATATGTAAATAAAGGTGAAAAGGAAAAATTATGTTGTTAAGATTATGTTTAGGTAGAATATAAAATCTAAAATTAAAAACAAAGAATTATATAGGTAACATTCATAGTAGATATGATATAAAGAAGTTTGTGTTTAGTTATTTAAAGGTGATAATTAGGAATTTTATATTTAGAAGTTACTGGTAAACTAAAACCATTTGAATTTTGAAACTAATAGAGACTATGATATTTTAGATTTTAGAATTATTATCAATTGATCACTAGAAATAACTTTGACAAAGAAATAGAAACATAAATTGCGAAAGTTAATATTTAACTAATAGGTTGCTGAGATATAATAATTAAAAAATTCGGTGAATAAGATTAGAATATAACTTTATTGTTAGGAAATAGTTGATTAAATTCTTATTGAAGATTTACGTTTAACTTTTATTTTAAGGGCTGCGAGAGATAAAACAGCCGCAAGGATTAATGTGAATGTAGTATATTAGGTTGTAGATTAACCAAAAATCTTCATAAAGAGAAACGGCTTTCATCATTAGAAAATTTATGCCGCAATCGAGCTCAATTAGAGATCGGATTTTTATTTTTTTTGAATCATAAATAAGATTTGAGATCAATTATGCAACATTATTATAATAATAACAGAAAGAAAAACATGCTTTAGAAATATACATATCAGTTTTCAACAACGGTTGTGCGAAAAATTGTAATGATTAGAGTTCATAAGTTCTTCAAAGACGTGGGGTGAAAACCATAGTGATTAGAGTTAATAGGTTGTTCATAAACGTTAGTATGAAAACTTTTATGATTAGATGTCATTGATTTCTCGACAACGTATGTATGAAAAGAGATTTATATATTTCAGCAGTTTTTTTTTTAAAGACTTGAGTGTCAAAGAGTACATGAGGAAATAATTTTTTTAAAAGATAGATTTTGATATATATTTTAGAATAGAATTTTTAGATATAAATTTAGTATAGACATAGCTGAAAAGAAGATGAGGATCAATAGCTAAAGGATGAGTACAAGTAAATTTTTCAATGAAAATATGGGTCTAGGCTTCATTAAGGGGAGAGGGGTGATAGAATTTGATATATTTATATAATTTATTATAGATATTTTTGCTACGTTTTATAAATTTAAGATTTAGTATAATTTAAGCCAGTTATTAAAGGCAGAATAATGTAGACATTAGGATGAAGTTGGTATATTTATATATTTTATTAGTATATTTGTATTAGGTAGTTTATATTTGAGAATAAATATAAAAAAGTGATAAAATATTTCAGAAGTTATTTAAATAGATTATTTTAGGTAGAAGTAGATTAGAGGTGATTACCCGATATCTCAGCAAGGGCAAACTGTTGTAGAAGACCCGGAAGTCTAAAAGATAGATACGATTACAAGAATTAGAGGCAACAATCAATCGATTACCAGAGAAAGTAGAAAACAAGCGAAGTGATAAAAAGAGGGCCAAGACGTTATGCTGCAATCGTTAATCGCGGACCAATAATAGCCAATTATTACCGAGACTTGAGTCTAAGATACGGAAATCGACAATCATAGGAACAAGAATTCGTGAAAACCATAGTTTATCGTAGACCAATCAATTGTTTATAGAGATAAAGAGCTAATCGTGGATTACCAGAGAATGATAGAAAACAAGCTACGATGAAACTGGATGTCATCGATAATCGTTCATCAAGCGTGGATCGTGGAAAACAGGCGTGTATCAAGTTCGTCAGTGGTCTACAGACATAAAAAGCTGATCATTTCCCAGGGTGACAAGCGACAGAAGATAGAATCCAAAAATTTCAAGCGACAATCGGATACAAACGGTCGTTCGAAACTAAGAATACTAGACAAGAGTCAGCCTTCGTTAGAACTTAGAAGACAGCAAAGATTAAGAAGAATAAGTCGAGATCGAAAGAAGATAGATCATTTGCAGAATGTTGGGTCTAATTTAAGTAGGGAGGTGTTGTAAATGTTAGATTTAATTTGCATAAAGAATTCTTTTGGATTTTGTTGTACTTTATATTTAATTTGCATAAATTCTTGTGGATTTATTGTTATAACTAAAAATATTATATTTGAATAGTTATGATTATTAGTTATAAGAAGATTGAAAAAGAGTATAAAAAGGCCAATTTTTACCATACAAAGGATCTTTTTTTAATTATTAACTTTTTTGTATTTTATGTTTATTTTATTTTATTTTCTTTTTTTATGATTTTTACTATTATAATTTTGTTAATTTGATAATGTTATAATTTTGAATAAAGAATTAAAGTGGATTTTATGATTTCGTGATTCCTAATTATTATTAATTTCCTTTTTATATATATATTTGTTTTCTATTTTTATATTAAGGTTTTGATAATCGCCTCATTGTGACAATTTATTTGGTTTGAAGAACGCTTTGAAAAATAATTATTTAAGTTAAATTACAGGAAGTTTTTAAAAAATAACAATTAATAGTAAATTTTATTTTATTTTTGCAATAAAAATTTTTATATTTGAAGGGGTTTTATTTTTGATAAAATCGTCAACATATTTTTTTAATATTAATAATAAATTAATAAACATTCATTGTTATTTTTTTGCGCATTCTGTTTATAAAAGTGTGCGATAATCTCTTAAGAATCTGTTTTTAGTGAATTTGGTGATATTGACTTGACAGTTAACATCGCCGTAAACGTAAACTGATTTCTGATAAATAAGTAAATTTTAGTATTTCTAATAAGAAATCTTCGATTTATTAATGTTAAATATTGTTTAAAATATTTAAATTTCATAATATATTTGTTTATTATTTATTACATATATAGATTAATGTTACATTTTACTATAAAAATATTTTATATACTTTTAGAATTGCAATAGAATTGAATATAAACTATAACTGATCATTATAATATATTTAAATAAATGACATAAAAATTAGATATGATATCGAATCGGTAATCGGTCGATAACAATTTAATATCGGGAATATCGGATCGGATAGGCCTCCAAAAAGTGATATCGGTACACACCTACTTAAAACCCAAATTTATTAGTTATACCTTTAAAACCCGTGGTGATCTTGGATAGTTGACATCCCTTTAAAAATTATGACATATATAATATTGGGAATATAACTTTAATATAATAAAGAAAAACTTTTTATTGGCCATTTCATCACAAATTATAAATTTACATTTCTTTTTATTATTTATACATGCATGAATGACGTTGAATTTTTATATTGGTCCACATTTAATTACAATATCAATATGTGTTAAAATAAAATTTTACTTTTTTCCGCCATGCATGGGTTACTCTTTTTGAATATTTACTGATATTTTTATTTTACCATAAAAATTTTTGATCAAAAGAAAGTCCCCAAAAATGGTAATTTAGAATGAATAAGATAAGAATAAGATTTAATTTAAGATTAGAAAATGGAATTTTTTTTTTACTTTTCATTTATCCGAGCCCCAGGTGTAATTCATAGGTGGGTCTGAACCCCGGGTCTGTGCTCGGGGTTCGTGCTCAGAGCTGGTTTGGTCGATTATTTAGACCCAAACCCCGGGTCTGGGTTTTACACAACCAACCAATTAACAACACTAGGTAAGAGTTGCGAAGTGAAATGCAGGGAGTATGAAGAGAAGAGAGTAAGAAGTGGTTGATGCACCGCATAGAAAGCATATAGATGTGTGTTGAAGAGACTAGATGGAAAGGTATTGGCGAAAAGAATGATTGACAAGACAAATGATATGTATACATTTTTCTGGCAAGGGTATAATAATGGTAAAGCGGATGTTGGCATATTTGTTGGAGAGAATTGTGTAAACAAAGTAATAGAAGTAGGAAAGCTAGGTAGCCAGATAATGAGGGCTCTGAGGGGTGCATGGAGAAAGTTTCGGCAAGAGAAATCAGGAAGGGGAGAGGATTTTGGTTATGCTATGGATATGATTGGTAATACAATGCTTAAGAAGGAAGCAGAGAAGCTGGTGACTTGCAAATCAAGTAGTGCTAAAAGTGCGGTTGATTATTTGTTAGTGAGATGTAATAGGTGTATAGTAAAAAATGTGAAAGTGATACCAGGGGAGGAATGTGTTTAGCAGCACTGACGATTTTACTTTCAAAGGCGTCAGAATCGCTAAAAGAAAGTTTGCGTCAAGCTGAAGGTTTGGAAATTGAAGTAGGAGAGTGCTAGACGTTAATTCAATATGACGTTGGCGATAAGAAAAGCGAAGCTTGCACAAGCATCTGGGGTAAATGACAAATGGGAAGCTAAGAGGGCCTGGTTGAAGATAACTGAGTGTAATAGAATCAATTAACCTCAAAGGGAATGATTCATTGTATTCAAATATATTGTTAATTGTGATGATGATTAATTGATGTATTTAGATTTATTTGTAAAAGATATATAAACTCAAGTACAAAATATATCAAGACAGTTAAAAATATAATAAATTGTACATGTCACTGAGGACGTACGTTGATGGACAAAAGGCCCGTCTAGATAAAAGGAGACATAGTGATGGAATTCGGAGGTAGCGAAAGCTGTGGGCGAGAAACGGAGGCGTTACAAAACAGAATAATAGGAAAGAGAATAGTGATAAGATATACAAGGAGGCGAAGGGAAATTAAAAGAAATTAATAGCGAAAATGCAAGAAGATCAAGGCTGGGATTTTCTAAAGATATGGAGTGCACGGAAGGGAGAAGAAATATGTTCAACATTGAAAAGTAGATGGCAAAAAGGAGACAGGGCGTTGTAGACGTTAAATGTCTGTAAAATGGTGATCGATAGTAGCTGAATTAAGCACATCTGAAAGACCTACATGGAAAAATTTTTGAATGTAGAGAATGAGTGAGATAACGAATTTAGTTGTGCAAAGGTAGAAGGTCCAGGCTGAAGGTTTGGCAAGGATAAAATTACTAACGTTTAAAAAAGATGAAAAAAGGTAAAGTAGTGGGTTTAAAGAAAATGTTTAGGGGGGTTCTGATGACCTGGAGATCGAATGGCTAATAAATTAATGCAATCTAATTGTCATATAAAGAACTGTTCTTGAGGATTGGCGAAGAAGTGTGTAATTATACCAGTATACAAAGGGAAAGGTGATCCATTAGATTTGGGTCTTATAGAGCTATTAAACTCTTGTAACATGCTATGAAGGCATTTGAGAGAATGCTAGAGAAGCGGTTAAGGGAACAAACGAAATTGATGAAATGCAGTTTGGTTTTGTTTTTCGCAGACACAACAGAAATTTTTGTGAAGGGTAAAATACAAGAGGAATATCTTGCAGGAATATCTTGCAAGGGAAAAAAAACTGTATTCTTTACTGACTTAGAGAAAGAATTTGACAGGGTGCCGCTTGAAGTTACTTGATAGGCCTTGAGAAAATCATGTATGAAAGAATTTTTGGTTATGGGAGTGATGGCAATGTATTTAGAAATACAAATTGCGGTGCGGACGGATGATGAAGATAGTGAAAGCTTTGAAGTTGAGATCCGGGATCCATGATGAGTCCATTAATATTTAGCTTAGTAATTGATGCGATGGCTAGAGAGATGCGTGAAGGACTTCCGTGGGAGATCTTATATGCGGATAACTTTGTATTGTTGGCAAATAACAAGAAAGAATTGAGGGATAAAATTATTGGATGGAAGATGGCTATGGAAACAAAGGGTCTGAAAATGAATGTAGAAAAAACAAATTGATAATTGGTGAGGACAAATTGCAGGTGGAGGAATCCGATTAGTAAAAAGAGTTGCAAGAAATTTAATACTACCAGATGCCAGAAATGGGTCCATAAAAGATATAGTGAGGGAAAAGGAAACCTGATGATAGCAAGTGAGACTTTTATTTGTAGAACATGCGTGAAAGGGGTACATAATAATAATAATGTAGAAACTGGTGGTTTAGATATTGGCAACGGGTCAACCCTAAGAAAAGTGGAAAGGTTTTGTTATTTGGATGGCATGCTAAACACAGATGGAAGTGTATATTCTGTTTCTATTGCAAGAGTTAGACAAATGTGGAAGAAGTTCAGAGTTGTCATCTATTCTAACAAATAAAAATGTCCCTCTGAAGTTAAAGGGAAAAGTTTAAGTAAGCTCTATGAGGAGTTGTATAGTTAAGCAATGGAAGTGGCTTCCTAGGCCAAATTGGAAAGAACAGAAATAAGGGCGATTAGATGGATGTGTGGGGTATTTCTGAGCGCGGGCAAGGGATTGCGAACAAAGATGGGAATAAAAGTGATTGGAGAGGTAATGAGAAGAAATAGACTGACATGGTTTGATCAGGTGGACTGGATAAAGGGAGCCACTTGATAAAAGTATCGGGATCAAAACCTAGAGGAAGGCCTAAGATGACGTTAAAGGTGATAGCGGCGGATATGAGAAATGGGATTTCATCTTGAAAGATTTTTCATCATGAAAATTATCTTATAAAAGGTTTTTTACAAAAAATTATTAGATAAAATTTAATCAAAAATCTTTCTTCTTTAAATAAAATCTTCAGATTTTTGCTCGAAAAATTTTTGAAGATTTTTTTCAAACTCTTATTATTTTATTATAAAATAGAATATTATGCTAAAAAATAAAATAGCCCATAATTTTATTTTAAAATAAGTTTATATAATTAATTAACACGTTCTAGCAGAATATTATCTTCATGAAAAACAGAAATAGATTAAAGGCTTCTACAGCAGGAAAATTAGTAAGAGTGTATCATA
The DNA here is from genome assembly GCF_954871325.1 of Gordionus sp. m RMFG-2023. Lineage (NCBI taxonomy): Eukaryota > Metazoa > Nematomorpha > Gordioida > Chordodea > Parachordodidae > Gordionus > Gordionus sp. m RMFG-2023. The sequence goes on from NC_088775.1 coordinate 23,587,437, forward strand.
ATTTATGATTGATTAAAAATATTAAAGAAAATAATGATATTGAATATGAATCGGAACAAGACTCTGCCACGGAGGGTGAAACATGTGTGAATATTGCCCCAAACAGACCAATTTCTTTCAGAAGAAGAAGTCGAACTAGGAAATGTTAGTAAAATATTAGCGACTTCTCTTAATGGGCAAGGTGGGCAAAATGCATTCCACCAACTTGAGGTCGAAATTTGATTGTTTCTTATGGAAGTTACAACTTTCCACATATTATGGCTATTAAATATACCGCTTTTGTTTCTGAAATTTACTATATTACTCAAAATATTTTGATTATCACCACCTTATAAAATACCCAATTCTTGTATTATATTACATGCTTCATCAAATTCAGTATTAGTAAGATGCTCCCCTTGATATTGGGGGTCCAATAAATAAGCAGCATTGTGAGCACATGTATTTAGATCAGTTTTTCTCTTTTCAAACATAACCTTAATTTTTTTTCTTGAGATGGAGAAAATATAGAATCATGGCATGATTGTATTATGTGTTTTTCCAAATTAAGCATCTCGTTTTTTACTTGGGCCAAAGTACATTTATCCCCTTGCACTTTCAACAATGAGGTAGCTAAAAATTTTAAATTTTTCGTTCAAAATTCTTCGTTTAATATATTATTGGTAATTCTATGGGACAAATATCACAAACAGCTTCTTCAACAACTGATGCTTTTAGAGCTTTCTTGCATATTTGAATTTGCTCCATACATTTTATTGACGATGCCCATCTTGTTATTGTACTTAATGTAGATGGTATGCCATGAAGATTCTTATTACGGGAAAATACTGCAGCTGGTATGTGTTTATTCTTGAAAAATTTAACAATTTTTTTAATTATTGAAATATGGTCACTGAAGGCGTTCAATCGTTCAAAATCGTGAAAGAATAACTGCAATGTATGCGCTGCACAACCATAACATTGTATATGATTATAAAAATTCAGATTTTAGAATTCTCCAGGCTGCTTTCATGTTAGCGGCATTATCAGTAACTAAAGAATAGACTTTTACCGGATTCAATTCATGAATTACATTTTTAAATTCCTGGGCAATATAATCTGCCGTATGGCGATTTTCCTCAGTATTTAGAAATTTGTAGAACACTGGAACAGGCGTCATCACCATAAAATTAATAATACTCTCGTTTCTAATGTTGCTCAAGCCATCTGATACAATTGATAAGTAAGGAGCTTTATCTATTATATCTGCAACTCTCACCTCCATATCACCTGACGCTTTGTCTAGAAGATATCCAGCCAGCTGCCTTCTCCTGGGTAATGTGTAAATAGGACGTATTTTTTTTAAAAAATTCTTGGATGTAGGGATTTTCAGTGATGTGGAAAGGTAAATTGCTCGCATATACAGCCTTTGCAAACAATTGATCCAGCTCATTTTTTTCTTTGGGATTAATTCTATCTATGAAACCGGTTATACAAGATTGAGATTTATATTTAATCGCCTTGCTTGTAGATTGATTAGAAATAATGGAATCAAATTCTCCTGAGTCACAAGACAAAATATTGTTCATTTGATAATCATTCTCACTAATTTCACCCAATTCTTCATTAGAGTTAGACTTAGATAGAAGTATTACAAATTACATTTGTGATATTTTTTGTAGAGGTTGATATTTTGGAATTTGAATAAAATTTTTCCTTAATTATAACAGGGCACATAGTACAGCTGCTTAATAAATGTTTGACCATTCTATCAACGTGGGTGATATAGGACATCTTGCAAAACTTGAACACCGCTTTAACTGATTTACCATCGCGTACTTCTTGAAAATGTTTCCAAACATGATGCTTTGGTTTGACCATAATCCCTAATATATTAAAATTTAACAAAAAATGATTTTGATTATTGTAAAGTTAATCAATCTTAACTATTTTATAATTATCGACCAATTATTCCAATAATTTCTTAATATTATAAATATAATATAATATATATAACTTTTTACCAGAATTGAATAATATTCCGTAAATCTGACCAGAACAATTAAAATGAAAATTAATTTTAAAAACCAAATATAGCAAGTGTAAGTAAAACAAATGAGAATTAATTTAATTTATGCTCGGCTAAATATTAATTAAAATTTAAATTTATTAAAAAATAAGAATGAAAAAATTATATTATGATTATAATAAATCGGGTATTTTTATTTTTTTTAAGAAAAATGAATTGAAAAAAATAAAGAAGGCGAGAAACGGCAATGATTAGGCAAAAAAATAACTAAAAATATTACTATATTTAGAAAAATTACATATTTTTATTTTAACAATAAAAAAATTCTTTTGTTTTTAACAATTCATGATACAAATAATTTTTTAAATAATTGTAACCTAATAAGATTGATAAACATGCTTTTAATGCATACTAGTTAATTATATCAAAATATTTATTCGCCATTAATATTTTAGAGTATTTGACCGTATTTGACCGGTCAAATACTCTTCCGGTCAATTGACCGAATTTGACCGGTCAATTGACCGACATGCCAACCCTGGAAAAAAGTAATCATGAATAAGATTATTTTGATCCCAAAATTTAAACATGTAAACAAAAGTAAATCCTTGCATGTGGCCAAAAAAAGTTTAAATAAAACCAGAAGTGATTATGATGGAATGAACGTTGGGAACAAGGTCAGACATGGCCACCGCAGGGTTCATGCACCACAGATTGAAAGTGTATAACCAATTGGCAGTCGTTTTGGCTCGATTTTTGTTCATTCTCAATGGAAGCATTTCTTTACTTAGGACTAATCTAAATGGCCATTTATAATATTTATTTATTTTTTTTAAATAAAAGATTATTAATGAATTAAAAAATTTCTGTCGTTCTTTTTTGTGAAATTTTTTTATATAGGTATATGGTAATTAATTTAAAGAAGGTTAAAGATTCCGTTAATTGATAATTTTGATTCTTCTTCAAAATCGTTTCTAACACAAACCCTTTTTTTTTCTTCTTTTTTTCTTTCGGGCATTTTATTGTCTTAATTCCCGTTAAAAACGGACATGTTTTCATAAGATCCCAGAAAATTTTGAAACATGCTCTGGAATTACGGATCCTGCTTTTTAGAGATATCTTTGTTAAGGGGATAGCAGAAAATGGTCAACTTTCTAAACATTTTGAATCAAATCTTCTTTCTAAAAATAATATTTCCAGGACTCAGGATTAGTTGATCTTTTTTAAGTTTATCGGACAATGTCAGATGCCTGAAAAAAATAATAAGGCTCTAATATAGTGGCAGCATAATTTACCGTAAAACTTTCCATTTGTTTGTGACAACTTTCTTATTGTTTAACAATTTTATCAAAATATTTTTACAATAATTACGGTAAGCTAAAATTTTATAAGAAATCTGTTACAAATATTTGGAAATGTTTTACAACAAATCCTTTTAATACTTTGGATAGTATACTTAAGATTCTTATCATGTCTACCAAATAAAGAAGAAGAAAATGTGAAAAAAATTTTAAATGATTAAAGATAAAAATAAATAAATAAACATAAAGTAGGAAATAAATTAAAAAATACCTATAATCTTCGAAATATTTCATGTGATCTTTGTACAAGTATTGCAGCGTTATAATCAAATTTTCAAATAATTTCAGGTATTTCGGTTCACCGCCACCTATAGCGTCGTCATTACCATATTCTTCAAGATTTTTTGTTTCGTCATTTTGCATTGGCTCGGGTTCAGCCGAGGCGGGAGCTTTCTTTTCCGTTTGTTCCTTAATTTTGGCGAAGCTGGACTGAAATTTACAACAAACAGTAAATATATTAATCTGATAATTTTAAAAGTTTTAAGACCCTTTAAAAAAATAATCTAGAAATGGAAACCAAAATTGGGCGCGTGCTAAATTGAATGACATAAATAATATAAAATAGTTAGTCAAATTGAAGGCCATTTGATTGTGGCATATTAATAAACTTCTTATTTCGTTTTTTTTTGCATTGGATATATTATTATTTAATACTTGAATGAAGTTATATAAAATAGTATATTTTTAATGAAAAAGATTTTTTGAAGAGAAAATTTATTTAAAATAGATGAAACTATTAAGATATTTCAATATAATAATATTGTATTGTTTATAATAATAAACTTATTTATAAATACAAATTATAAATAAAAAAGATTTGATGGGGTATAATCCCCATATAGCTTCCTAATTTTATGGTGATATTTTTAATTATTTCTTTTAAATATTAATTTCGGTTAAATTTTAAAGATTTGTTTAAAATGAAAACTGTTTATAAAGCGACCAGCTCAAGAAGATTAAATAATAAAATTAAAGATGTTATAAAAAAAAGATATTTAAAAATTTGAAATAATAACAAAATTATAACCATAATAACAAATTCAAAAAATAAAAGCTCTAAGGCCGCGTCCTAGTGGCATAATACTAAATAGGAGGTTATTAAATATCGATTAAATAGTCCCAAAAGCAAAAGAAAATATTTAAAATAAAAAAAACGAAAAAAAAAAAATTAATAAAATATAAAACAATAAAATATGAAAAATAACAATGCCATCAAATACTTAAAACAAGCCAAAATAGTGTGTCCTTATTGAAAAACTTTTTAGCTTATACTAAAAAACAATTAAATATTCAAATTAACTCAACATAGAACACAGCCTAAATACTTGTAAAAGAAATCCAATAATTATTATATAAATTGTTAAAAATTTATTTAAATTTGATTAGATATCGATTGGTATATTAATAGTTTCATAATTTGGTAAATATATAATTTTAGTTGAAGGGTCATTCCACGTCAAATCGACCAAAAAAACGAGATTTTCGGACGACTATCTTTAAAATGAACGAAACTTGGCATGATAGTTATCTATTTTGTATATTTTAGTAAATTCAAAATTTTAGAATGCTAGTTCAACCAGATCCAAGGATATACGCCTTCAAAGTCGAAAATCGCGCAATGTGTGATTTCATAAAATCTTGTTTCTTTAAAAAAATACTTAAGATAGTGTTATAAACTATTTGATAAAAAATCTCTATAGTCATTTTTGTTTTTTTAATTTTATTTAAATTTTTATTATTTATATAAATAAAAAAAGGTAATATAGCTGGCGTTATATTCATAAATCATTATAATATAATATTTTTAATTAAAATGTTAATTGTATTGGGATTAAAATTAAAAAATCAATTATGATGTTCTGGGGCGATATGTAAGCAGGCAGCCCATAATATGATTATTATTAGGAGGCAATATTGTAAAATAAACATATTTTAAAATTTTATATTCAAACTATTATAAAAACATATTTCTTATTTATATCGTATTCCATTTTATGCTTATTAATATAAATTCCCGAGGAGATAATTTGTAGGTATATCCTTTCACAGTTGTGGATCTACTAACGTTATTTTTTTGACCAATCAATTTAACAAAAAGCCAAGTAAAATATATTAATGCTCTGACAGATCAGCTGCGCAATATAAAAACAGAAAAAAATAATAAATCTGTGTTATCATGAATCAGATTTTGGTGTAGCAACTGATTGGCATTTTTCAGCTACATCCCATGTAAAAGGTCCATGTGATGGCCTTGGTGGAACATTAAAAAGATTAGCAGCACGTTCAAACCTTCAGCGCACCAGTTCTGGCACATTTTAACACCAATTGATTTATATCAATTTGCAAAACAAAACATGCCATCAGTAAATTTTATATATATAACCAATGAATAATAAAATTTGGAAGAGATTAAACTACGAGAAAGATTTAATTTAGCTCGCCCCATTCCAGGAACTTGGGAAATACATTCTGTATTTCCTTTGAGTTTAAGCAAACTTAAATCAAAAATATATTCATGTGCAGAAGACTTTCAAATTAACAATATCTCAAATGCCGATAATTTGTCATTTGCCGATATTAAAGATTTGTAACATGTTTGACGATTTTTGGTGGTTAGTTACAGTACATAAAAAGAATAAAATTACTAAGGAGATATATATATTTCCTTTTTACACCCCCATCCATCCTTCTTTTACCCCACAATTGAGGAAAAGATATGGTTGCCCCTTAATCAAATAATACCGTTAGTAGATCGACGACCTACAAATTATCGCCTCAGGAAATTCTATTTATAAACGTAAAATGGGATAATATTAAAACAAGAGATATTTTTTTTTATATAAAAAATTTTAAAATGTTTATTTTAAAATATAGCGTCCTAACAAATAACCATATTATGGGTTGTTTCCTTACTTATTGCCCCAGGGCATCTTATTGGTTATATTCAATCGATTTTTAAAATTTTAATACCAATATAATACATATATTTATTAAATATATTATATTATAAAAAAAATTTTAACAAAAGGCCATCTATATTATCTTTTTTATTTATAAAAATACTAAAAATTTTAATAAAATTAAAACAAAAATGGCTGAGATTTTTTATTAAATAGTTTTATATAAAAATAAACATTTTTAGAGAATATCAACACCCCACCCTTCCTAACAATGTTAATTTTTTATTTTTACCGGTTAATTTTTTTTGATATTTTCCAATGAAGGGCTATAAAATAATATATAATTTGTAACTCGATCTTAAGTATTTAAAAAAAAAAACAAGATTTAATGAAATCACGCATTGCGAGATTTTCGACTTTGAAGGTGTATATTTTTAGATCTGGTTAAGCTGGCGCTTCAAAATTTGAATTTTATTAACATTTACAACATAAATAACTAACATGTCAAGTTTCACTCATTTTTGAGATGGTCGGCCGAAATCACTGGTCGATTTGTTATGGAAATCCAGACATGTAAATTAACATTTTTATTTCTATTATAATTATTATAATTTGAAAATTATTTAGTCAATCATTATGTTGATCATACATATGTCGACTGTAGTAACCGTTTGGCATTATCCTTAAATTAATGATAATTAATCAGCTGATTCAGTTCTATCTACAAGCGCGTGCTGAAGAAAATCAGCTAGGCATTGAGGCGCGAATTAATTTGTTTTCCGTTCTCTCCAAGATTGAGATATAGTTTCAAAAAAAAACCCCGAGACTGAAATGATAATTTTGGTTAATAACTCGGTTTCATCGTTTTTAAATTCGGCTAAAAATAGAACTACCAACAATAATAAATACAGACTTTGAGGGGTAATGAAAATGTTATATTGTTTAGTTCTTGGATTAGCTAATTACTAAGCAAGTACCATATTTTATCTAGCGCTCTTTTAAAATATATATTAATACCGCATATATGGAAACCCTTTTAACCTTAACCCTAACACAATGGCTTCATTAAAATATTGTTGGGGTAGTTAATATCAAAAAACATCTAAAATATAATATTCGAATTGTAAGAAACAGTGAACTTATTATCGTCCATATATCCAAACTCTCTGAGCTACAGCAGCTATTTAAGAAAATTATTTTTGTAGCATTAATTTACCAAATAAAATATAATTTTCATTTAAATGAGTTCATCTTTTGTCAAATCAGACTATCTATATCACTAAATTTCTGAATTTTAAGATTACATGTAGCAATTTTAAAAAACCATAATCGTGCTGAAAGTTTCTGGTCCTATATTGATATGATTTAAGACGGCCAGCATGGGTTGACCTGAGTAACTTTGGGCTGCTGAATCAAAATTTCGCTCTAAAAAATATATAATTTGAATTATGAGCATAAATTACTATTTCTCAATTTAAATTTTTCGTGGTATTATTATAATGAATATACTTCAAATAAGTGGGAGGAGGAGAGGGGGGGTTGACGAAAATTTTAACTATGGTAGTAAAAATCTGACCGATTTAAATTAGTCGGACCCTTACAAAATCTCTTTTAATGTCTGGACTGAAATTGGCAGATAAAATTACTAACCTCTAGATAATTTCTAAACTCAATCTGAATAGTCAGCCATTGATTATGGAGCGGTCTAAACCGGTTCAGTTGCATCTTACATTTTCTTATGTTGTATCAATTCTAAGAGCACCAAAAAAAAACAAACCGTTTTTCTTGTCAATAAATGGCACCTCTCTCCATTTTTCTCCGCTACCCATTTCCTTAGCGCTTTCGACGTCCTCGTCCAAATGGTCTTTCATATCGGACATCCATTCGTAAACTGTACGTAACTTATAAATATTTGTGAGAAAATTCAAAATATAGGATTTAATACAAAATGAAATCAAACTTTATTTGTGCCTATTTTTCCACAAAACGTAATTGGGATTATCAATGGTTCGTGTAAGATTTAGATAAAAACTTTTATATAAAAAAAAAGATATGAACTCTTGATTCACAGTTTTTACAAATTGGCTCGCCTAAACAACAAGAGTGAGCAGTGCCATTAGTATAGATTTAGTAATTATGTTTCTACCGTCACCGTTCAAGCAAAATCTTTGATTGTGATTTGCCAATGACAAACATTATATGAGTATTATAAGCAACAACCATTCAGGTGACCATAAATAAAATAGTAGGCACTTTAATTACTTACCGTGGAAGCTAAAAGTTGGCACTCCTTTTCACAGTCTTTCCATCTTACATCTAAATATATTTAAAAAATTAATTTTTTTTAAATAAAAATATATAAAATTTGAACAAGATGAACTGAACAAAAAATTTAAATAAATAAATTTTGTCATTATTAAACAAGTTTATATTATATTATAGATGATGAGTAAGGCTATACGTTGATCAGATGATATTTGATCATAAGTAACTTGATCTGTCACGTGATAAAGTTACATAAGACTTGGGGTAAATAATTTTTTTTGCTTAGTGGCGCAAGTGAACATCTGCATATTAAGAATCACTGCCTTTCAAAATGGGGATTTTTAGGAATAAGTCAATCGATTTACGATAAAAGTGGTTCATAAAATTAAAACCCTACTTTAAATTTTAAAAGGTATATGAAATGAGTTATTTAAATGAACCTCGTAAGAATTCACAGACTTGGTAAATACTTTCGTGTTCCCATGTCAGGCTGGCTGACTCCCTAGCTACGTCTTCAATATTATGGGCTTCGTCAAAAATAAGAATTTGGTTTTTGAGGTTTAAGGATGGAATCTGATTTATTGATTTGTTTTGATTTTTTATCTTTTCTCCATTTCTGATTTCTCTCTCTCTTTTTCTTATTATTACATTCTTTTTATTATTCCCATAAATAGCGTATTTTGAGACTAATTAAAATGTAAGGAGTCTAAACTTGTATGATAGTATTAGAATGGAAACTTAATTTTTTTCTTCCTTCCTTTCTTTCTAGATATTATAAAAATCAATGTGCATATTGTGTACCGAATTTCTGACACCTTTATCCAAAATGTAATTGTAGGGGCAAAATATGATATCCGAATCCTCGATGAGACTTCTAGTGGCGAAATACGGGCATAACTTTATGTATGATAGATTTTTATAAAAAAATACATACACTTAAAATGAAACAAATATGAAAAAAAAGGATTAATATAATCAAGTGAACCTTAATTGTTTTTAAAAAAAATGTAAGTAAAAGGGCTGGGCCACACAACTTTTTTAAAATGTATTTATAAGCTAGGCCTGAAGTTTGAAAAACCTTTAAAGCATATAACATAAAAATTATCAAGCCGGGCTAGACAATTTGTACAATATTAAAAATTAATGAGCCAGGCCAAATAACCCCGATCAAGAATTTCAAAGTGCCAGGCTTAGGGCCAACGGAGAGAAGAAATCCCCCCCCCGTAGTATAATTTTTCCAAAAAATATAAAAGGGTTTAGGCGCCAAGCCAGCGGTGGGGGAGAAGGTAGAAAATCTCCCTCACCTACCCTGTAGCAAAATTTTTGAAAAAAATATAAAAGGGCTTCATGAATTTTGAATTGCTAAGCATTCTATTTCAAATATGTTATATTCTTTTCTAACTATTAGCAAAAAGTTAAAATTAATTTAATATTTATTTCTTTCTTTTATATTAATATTTATTCTCGGGAAAATTTAAAATTTATTTTCTTACACTTTTTAAACATCAACCAAAATAAATTATAATTAATTTACTTCTATTAATAACTATAATTAAAATTTTCCTAGAGTATATGAATTCAAATATCCAATCAGACAGAATAAGCTGAATATAATTATTTTTGAGACTTCTTGTATTATAGGGAAAAAAACTGCAAAGCCTGCACGAAAAGATGGAGCCTTCGACATCAAGTCGTTATAGCATTTTTTGGATCTAGAAAAGCCTAAATGCCCTTGGAGAAATATCAGAATCACCTGAAACAGATATTTTACCTGAAGCTGATACATTTTTAGATTTATATAACTACCGATTTTTTTTTTTGGAATTTATTAATAATTTATTACACAACAATTTTATGCAATATTTTTCAAAAAAATGTATTTGGCTGAAATTATGAGAATCGAGAATATTATTATATTAGATTAGAAAATGAGATAATATCGACCATGAATTTCTCGAGATCTATGTGATTGTTGAGGTCAAAGAGAAATTATATGATTTTGAGATTCACAGCCTCGACTATACCGACAAACAAATCGTTCCAATATTTACGTGGACTCAATTAAGGATTACTATAAAATAATCGTTTTTACTCCATTTTTGGATTTAATTTTGATTCAAATAAATAAACGATTTGTGATTTATCAAATGACTCTACCAAATTTACAAATACTATATCTTATAACTCCTTTAACAAATCTTGATATTGAAAAATTTAATTTTATTCATAGGATATAAATGTAAAGGCCGATTAATTTCAGAATTTAAATGGTAAGAAAGATTCATTTTTGTAGATAATTCTCCGAGAAATACAGTGGAAACATTGCATACTTTAAAATATATTTTATAAGTTTTCCAAATATATTAAAATTACTGTATATTTTAACAATGATAACAATTAGTACAAGTACAAATGAGTGAACCTTTTCTTCATTACAGAAAATAGAAACCTATGTCAAAGTAAGACATCTTAAAATTGACTGAATAGACTAGCTTGACTCATCTAAATCTAATCCCCAGCACAGAATAAATTAATAAAAAATTGACGCAATTGCAAAGAAAATTAAATTTTTATTTATGAATGATATTTTGATCAGGGACCCAAGAAACGAATATCGGTTCGGTTCAGGATCGAATAAAAATAACGGTTAGGTTTAAGTTCGGTTCGTAAAAAATAAAAATATCGGTTCGGTTCAAACTATAAAAACCGGTTTGAACACTTTTAGATTTAAGCCTACATCTGAATTATGTATAGGAAAGAATATATTTTATTTATTTTATCATTTAAATAAAAAACACATACATAAAACATTCATTTTTATTAGCACCCATTAAAATAAAATTTAATTTATAAATATAACAAATAAATATCAATAATTAATATTATTATGAACAATATTTTTCACTTTATTTACTTAAAATTTTTTTATTAAGCCGCACAATAATATATTTTCAAGATTCGTATCACTCATATTACATATATAATGAGATTGTATAAATTTAATTGTTGATATAAGATATTTTTAAAACATACCTTAAATCTAGATATAGGCATTACAAAAAGGCATTGTTGTTTAAAAGTTGTCCTTTTTAAGTTTAATTTTTTTAGTATGATTGATATCGGTTTTGTCCTTAGCTTCTTGCAGGCTGTACAAGCTTTAATAATATTAGAAACTGAGAATTTTTTTATTGCATGATCTACCACATAAGGTATGAGAAGCACATCTTATATTCATAATATTATATTAAGAAGCATTAAGATTGATTGTTAATTCATCAGGTACATTTGTGAAACTAGTAAAACATCATTCAAATTATCTATATTTTGTATTTGTTCTTCTTCATCATTTTCAAACATTTGATTGTCATCATCACTATTCTCCATAAATAATTTTACCATCTTAATAAGATTTACCCCATTGTAAATTGTTATAGAGTATATTTGTGATGTTTTGATTTTTTTAATCATTTAATATTTTTATTAAAAGGATTTATAAATTTTCTGCAGTGGGCCATTCAAAAATTAATTTCATTACTAGTGTTCTCAGAACAATTTTTGTTTTTTGAATATACTGAAGATTAATCCCAATAATGGACCTGTCTAGACGAGTAACACATTCAATTTTTAGAGATAACTTACCATTTATTTCTTTTATTATATTTTGCAGAGTATTTGAGGCTAATTAGGCAACATTATATTGAATATTTTGAGATTAATTTTAATATTACCCATGCCTTCTAATTAATGTTGTTAAATTACCTTAAGCCTCTAAATTGAGTCTCAACTTAAAGATTGATTGGAATATTTTTAGTTAAAAACATGTCTATGCTGTTTTATGGTTGACTAAAGTTAGGTCGTTTAACAACACGACTTCAAATATAGGATCAAGAATTTTTTTAAAACCGCTATCATCGATTAATTTGAATGGTCTGCCATTAAAAGTGACTAACTCAGTACAAACATCGATTATTATTTTTTTTATTTAGTTTTACTGATATTGTTTGTTCTTTTAATGCTTCTTCTATCGTATGTTGGCTTGATGACATCTTAAACTTTTTTATTTAATTAGGCTTTTGTTGTGATATTTTGTTAATTTTATCGAATAGAGGGTGGTTTCTTTTTATGTGACTCTCAAGATTTGTTTCATGATGGCCTTTCATATTATTTGACTATCAGTAATATTACATTTTGATGTGTCATTTATAATACAATATGTAAATAATTTATATATTGGATTTAAATTTTCTCTAGACAATATAATTTATAAGCTTAAAATATTTAAAAAATGTTGCAAAATGACAATATACTAAAGTTTATAAAAATTATGAATGACACTTATCAATCAAATGTGATTGAAAATATCTTTAAAACAATTCGAATATAATTAAAATTTTTGCAATATACTAGTAATAACTTACACTTTATTTTATAAACATAAAATCATGATGCTCAAACAGGTTCAGATACATTTTAACGGTTCGGTTCAGGTTAGATTTTTTTTAGCGGTTTAGGTTTCGTTTAGGTTCGATAAAAAATAAAGGTTATTAGATGTTTAATGGTTCGGTTTGGATCCCTGATTTTGATTAACTCTTAACATCATTGTAAAATGTTTAATTTTATATTTTATTGTGATTTACATACCGATTTATATAGCTATAATATTTTTTTTACCGTATTATATTCGTTCTTCATTTATAATTTTCCAATATTTTTTTATTTGTGTTCGAATGGAAATTATTATATTTTCCAATATGATTGATTCTAATTTTAGTTCTAATAATTTATAATGGTCCAAAAAAATTATTTCATTAAACCCAGATAAAAACTTCCATGGACGGTGTATTTGTACTTATCGACTAGTCTTCTTATTTGTACAGTTAAATAATTTTTTTAACCCAATTTTTTCTGCCAAAACGTGTCAACTCTTCGATATCCCATACGGGGTTTTGCGCGGCAAAATCAAACACCTCTGCTTGCCTCTTTGGCCTCAATAGGTTTTTGTAGTATTGGCAACCTACCTATATATATAACCATAATTTTAAAAATACAAAAAAAATTTGTTTTAAATAATAATCGTTGGCTGTTTATTATAGTGTTCTACATTCATTTTGTTTGCAAAATGTTTTTTTATCTCGATAAACTAATTCTTCGTTACTATATTCTTCCATATCAACATTAAAAAAACTAAAATATAATTTAGAAAGTCTTGCATTTGTATTAATACATTGTGATTTCCAATTTAAAATACAACTTTTTCAAAAATGCTCAACTAAAAATTTAAAATAAATGGATATAAAACACCATAACACTCAACCGGTAATAAAGAATACAATTGTAGTGCTTAATTTCTAAATATAAATTTGACTTTCAAAAATTATAATTAATTGACAGAATGATAAATTATGGCAATTATTTGCAAAGAAACTACTTATTTATATTTAAAGCTTTTTTAAAATATTTTTTCTCTTCCCTCCATTTTCTGAATTCAAGATCAATTTTTACAAAAAAAATCAAAATAAACAAAATATACTCTTACGTGAAAGCCCTTGATAAGATTAATACACCTATCATTCTTATCCCTCTGTTTAGCAACTTCTGGATGAACGCAAGTGAAATCTCTACTAGATAAAATGGTCATTCTATTAAAATTAACATAAATTTTTTAATAATTCTATTATATGTAATTATTCTCTTTCTCTCTAACAAATAGTTTAATTGGCGTGTGTAATAAAAGCCAGCAGCATAAAATGAATGCTCAGTTTGACGTAGTTGCTTTGCAATAAATAATAAAGCTTTTAGATGTTTAGGGTCATTATGCCAATTTACTCTAAAATATGGGTAAGGTTAGGGAGAACAATGGGACTGAAATGGGGGGAGGGCATATGATCCTCTAAGGTTAATTCTAAAAATAATAGTGAATATATTTGTTTTATATAATTAAATTAAACAATCCTTTATAAGAATAAATAAAAAAAATTCTACTTTTGGCGAAGAAAGGGATATTATATAATTATTGGGAAATGATATTTTATCAATTTTCGGCAAATTGCTTACCATTGTCAAATTAAAGATTAAGATAGTGTGAAAATAAAATTACTAATTTTTAAATGAAGTGTAATTTACTTTAATTTTAATCAGGGCAGTAGCCAGGAATTTTCAGCTAGGGTGCCACTATTTTTTAAAAATAAAACAAATAATTAAGCATTCGTAGAAATTTTTTAATATTCATTTTTATTAAAAATTTATTAATGTAATATGAATACAAAATAATAGTATAATATAATACGACGATTTTTATTTTTAAATTTTAACATAAATGAATTAAAGGATAAATTTTATGTTACTTTTTTCATAATCAATACTAAATCTTGCTTACGTTGATCTTTCATCGACTCTCGAATGCTCGATAGAACTCTCTTTATTGTAGAGAAAGAGGCCACACAAGAAGTCGTTGGTACCCTAATGATGATGGCTGCTGAGTAGCATTTATATAATTCTTTAAATGCATGATGATATTTTTTTATACATAATATTTAGAATATTTCAAAATTATGTGTTTCTTTAACTTCTGCAGCTAATAATCCTTTAGCGATTTTCATTTCATGATGTAACGCTTCCATATTTAAGTTTAATAATGATTCTAATCGGGCCATTTTATTTGATATAAAATAATCAGGGTCAAAGGGGGACAATGTATTAAAACATGATAGAAGATTATAGTCATCTTGTGTAAATCTATCTAAAAAACGATCAACACAAACAAAGTAATCAATAATTTCATAATTCCTTCTTAAAGAACTCCAAAAGGAGTCTTTTTCACAACCAAATTGTAATTTGGTTTTGACTAAAAAATCTTGAAAATTTATAGACGTTTTACGTACCCTTGATGATTTGTGGGGAGTGAGATTAAATCTTAAGTTTTTCAGCCTTAATTATAATCAAATTAAAAGAATTATCGCTTCTTTTATTTTTTAATATATTGATAACATAATTTTTAGCATCCAGTAGATTACTAACTGACTGTAGATACTTATTCAGTGGATCTATTGTTATTATGCCTCATAAATTATAATGGCTAATATAACGTAATATATATTGACGCATTGAGATAAAAGACCAGAGGCTCGACTGAATCATGAGTGGAAACCTCTGAATTAAGAGTCTACTAGAAAAGTAAAATAATACTTCACCAATAGTCTGAAAAGTCTCATAAATGATGCGAGATATTTTTAAATGACCAGTCCACCTCTGGTCTAAAAGTCTCTTAAAACATGACCTGTATATTTACAGAATACTCTAAAATGTCTGAAAAATTATACAATACATTAGATAAATTTTAAAAAAACTAGAAATGATAACAATATTATACCAATTTTGAACCTCAGGATGAAACTTGTGGTTGTAGCATATAAAAGGAACTTTTTTATTAAATTTTTTTTGAAGGATTTTCACTCCTCCATTTTGATCAGACACGTCTGCACCATCATATACCTGACTTATTATATTCGTTGAATTAATAATGCAATCAGTAATGCTTGTAGAAAGACACTGTAAATTAATAATTCGTATTAAATTTTCTTGAATTTCTCCAGAATAAAATGTAGCGAATAATTATGCTCGGGTTTTTACATCTGATGTATCTTTTGCCTCATCAATAAGACAAAAAATAGGCACTCGTTTTGTTATATTTATCTGAGATATTTAAAGCACCATATCTTCCATAATAGATATTACTTCCTTTTGAATCTGGGATGTATATTGAGCATTTTTGGGTATTTCATAATTTTATTTAATCCAAGATCTTTTTGGATGGTGTATGAAACATTGCTATAAATAGTCCAGAAGAATAAATTATGTTTTCATTTTTTGCAGCATCCGTAATTTTTTTTGAACCAATCCCAAGAAAAGGTAGCTCCTGTATGCTATATTAATTTAAGATAGTAAAAATTATATTATCATCATTTTTAAAAAACTTCAATGCACAGTTATAAAAATAAAATAAAACAATGATGAAAATACTATTTAAAAGAATATTAAAATTATAATTGACATCTATATCTATATTCTATATAAAAATATATAATTATAAGAGAAATTAAAAAAATAATTTAAAATAATATATTGAGGTATGGTCGGGGCTTAATGACCCATGTATGGATATGCAGTTGAATCAAATTTCAATTGATATTCTTTGTCGGAGGTAAAAGCCTACTTTTGGATCACCTGTGACTAAACGTAACCTTATTATGGTTAATTTATTGGCTTACCAAAATTGTTGTTATCTCAGTATTTTCTTCATCTAAAATTCACCGCTGTTTTAAATAATTGATTATATTATAATAATAATATTATGATAGAGCCATAATAAATAAAATAATTATCATTGAAATAAGCACAATTTAAACGTGATTAAGCGCCTATATAATGTTATATACAAACACACATGAAAACGATAAATATGAATGAATGATGACTTATTATTGGATAAAAATAAAATAGAATAGAAAGAGTTTACAAACTAGACATGTTTTTTGAATAAATATTTAAAATTTATTTTTAAAATATAAAAATAATATATTATAAAAAAAAATTTAATTGGGGGGGGGGAATTTATGGGGGCCAAAGATTTTTTCTGGGGGCCAGGTTTGGGGGTCCAAAAATTTTTTGGGTAGGAGGGGCTTCCCCACCCCAGTGGCTATGGCCCTGATTTTAATATAAACATCAAAATAATTTGAGCATAATTGTCATCTTTATATAACGTTACTTGTTAATATAGATATATATATAAATCCAATCTATACTAACAAATATTAATTTACCAAACTTCAGGAGTATACTATAATAATATCAATATTATAAAATCTATCAAATCAATGAGTATTAAAAACTCAATTTAATATATTATTTACATTTTAACTATAATATAAATAAATTATGATATTGACTATCTCAACAATATTATTAAGAAAGTAAAGTTATACAAATATAGTTAATCTTTCAATGATAGAAAAATACCGTAAGTGTTATGAAATTTCTAAATTAAGCTTTGATATTTATTAAATTAACCAGATATATTTATTGGTAAATATAAAAAGTTTGAAAATTAAATATTACAAATTTTATGAGAATTATTGTAAAGATTGTCTAAATTAAAGCAAAATTGCCCGAAATACTCTATTTCATATTTTATTATATATTTAAGGCATACAATAATCAAAATTTTATTTAATTAATATTTAAATAATATAAACTTGTTTTTAAATTATAATATATCCTAAAACTTTTATAAAAATTAAAATAATTTGTTGTCTCTAAAAAATGTTTATAAAATTCTTCAGTAATAATGTATATAAATTTGCAAATATAGTTTAGCATAAAATAAGAACTGAAAAAAACCAGCTAAAAATATTAAAGGGTGCTTTTGTAGTACTAACTTAAACATCCAGGGATCTAAACCGAAACGAATATCGGTTCGGTTCAGGTTTGGATAAAAATAACGGTTCAAGGTTCAGGTTCGGTTCATAAAAAATAAAAATATCGGCTAGGTTCGAATCTCTAAAAACCAGTTTGAACACTTTTGTATTCAAACCTGCATTAGAATTATGTATAATAATTTTTTTTTTATCATTAAAATAAAAACACTTACATAAAACCTTCATTTTTGTTAATTGCACATTATAAAATAATATTTAATTTATAAATGTAACAAATAAATATCAATGATTTATTTTAATGAGAACAATATTTAACTTTATTTACTTAAAAAGTTTTAATTAAGCCGCACAATGAATATATTTTCAAGATTCGTCTCACTCAAATTACATTTATAAGGAGATAGTAAAAATTTAATTGGTGAGAAACATCTTTCTCCATACTAACAGGGGTAGCCGGCACTGCCAGTATGATATCAGACAATTTGTATTTGTTCTTCTTCATCATTTTCAGACATTTGATTGTCATCATTACTATCCTTCATAAATAATTACACCTTAATAAGATTTACCCTATTGTCAGTTGTTATAGTGTATTTTGTGATGTTTTGATTTCATAATCATTTAATACTTTTATTAAAAGGAGATAAATTATTTCTTTTATTGCTAGTGTTCTCAGAACAATTTTTGCATTAATATACTGATTAATCCCAACAATGGACTTGTCTATACGAGTAACACAGTCAATTTTTAGAGATAATAACTTACCATTTATTTCATTGATTATATTTTGCCGAATATTTAAGGCTAATTCTGCAACATTAGATTTAATATTTTGGGAATTAATTTTAATAATAACCATGCCTTCTAATATAGGATCAATAATTTATTCTGAACCGATATTCGTTTCGGTTTGGATCCATCATGAGTAGGACTTTAATAATTTATTTTTTTATTCTGTTTGGTAAGTTTAAAGGGGAAAAGAATTATTGGTAAAAACTGTCAAAATTAAAATCATGCCAGAATGGAGTTATGTAGAAGTTATAACTTTCTGGTTTATTTTAATGTTTATTGCCTTCTATTAATTCTTTAATCAATTTCACCAGCCACAAAAAAAACCGAATTACAAACCAAATACAAACTATGATATCACGTCTTAAGCGTAAAGTCAGCCAAGGATCTTATGTCAATAATTAGTGCATATTTCATATTTTTTAGTACTTCCATGCGTTAGATAGAGTTTTAAAAAAAACATTATTGACAAAATAAATAAAAAATGCAAAGATTGGCATCATTTTAGTAAGAAAATTATAAAAACAATCAACAATATCATGCCTAGTGTTGTTAAACGGTTCATTTAGAGCCGATTTTTAAAAAGGGCTAACTCAATATTTTAGCCTGAAAAATTTTACCTAAGAGTCGAGATTTCGCTAATAGATGTCTAAATTGTGCCATCTATGAGCAAAATTAAAAAATAAATACAAAAATATCTAATTAGTTTAACAATATAAATTATATTATTAAATTTATAAATTAATTTTAACAAATTTTAAAAATCGTTATTTTCATTACTATTATAATTTTTAATTAATTTGTGGAAGATTATTCATAATAATCTTTGTTTTTAGTTGTTATAAATTTGCGAATTTAATTTATTTCAAAATCAAAATGTTCTCCAGCCATTGTGTTTCATATGAAATATAAGTTTACTTTATATTATTGTAGGACGTTTTCCTGAGCTCACTGATGATTTGATTTATCTGTTTGTGGGTACGGGTACTGTAAATTATTTTGGGTATCCTGTTCACGGCAAACATAATTAATTTTATTTAAAAAAGAATAGCAAATCGATTATATTTAAGATTTTAGGGTTTGTATATTATATATCAGATAATACAGCCCTGTCAGAAACCCAGTTCGTAGGATAAAAAATCTCCGAGTGAGGTTCAGGTTTAAAAACGTGAAAAATTTAAGTCTTGGCCAGATTTAAAATTTAAAAATCTACACCAATATATATATGTAGGGGTTTTTTTCAGTCAAAGAGTAATGATATTCTTTTAAATCAGAATATCATTCAAAAAGAAAAAAAAAGAAGGATGGTGTGACTATGCAAGGTGACACTATATAATTGTAAAACTATCATTTCCGTTGAAAATAAATAAGAATTGTAAGATAAGGGGTTATTTTATAATTACTAGGGATGTGCCAATTTTCAAATTTTTCGCCAGTTCAATATTTCTGATATTCATACATACATAACTAATACTAATACGATATTTGGAGTTATTTTATATACCCCCATAGCAATGTTATAAAAAAATTAATAAATTTTCTAAACAATAACTATATACTGTAGACATAACAAAAAATTGAAACATTTTGAAATTTTTCATGACTAAGGTAATATTTGGTGCATTATCACAAATGATTACATGTTTTTGGGTTTTCCTATTCCTCAATTAACCTCTCATTTAAAATATTGCAATGTTTATGACTGAATGTGATTTGTTTAATATTAAATAAAATACTTTTCTTGCTGGTTGCTGCCAATATTATAACAAAAATATAACCAAAAACAATAAAAATATTGAATTGTATGATGTTGGCCCCAATATCTTATATATAACATCGACACAGCCCTAATAATTTATATTTTAGAAGTTGTAATACACTTTGTTTGTATGGTCTAAAACTTGATCAAGCCAATCAACATCAATCATTAAAAAATAAATTGAAAATGTTAGATATCAAACCCTGAGTCTTATTTTCACATAAAAAATATGGGTGAGGTATGGTAAGGGGTAGTAAGGGTCAATAGTCTGGTTGCCTTGCACTAAGTCTCTTGCCCAATCATTTTAGCATACCATTATAAAGTTATAAATGCTAAATAAATTGAACTTTTTAAAAGAACTAGCAAAAAATATATAAGATTGCATTTTTTTTAAAAAAAAACAATGAAAAGTGAAAGAAAAAATAGAAAACCAATATTATAAACAAATTATTTCATTTTCCTAGTTATTTTTATTAAAATTAGAATTAATTCTCTATTTTTTATAAATTAAATTAAAGTAAATGGAACCCAAAAATAATTTATTAAAAAAGCAAAACAAAAACTAAGATAAGATAAAATATTAAATAGTTACTAATTTATTTTTGGTTCCAGGTCTAAATGGAGATTTTGCAAGACCTTAAAGAACAAGTTGAGATAATGTTCTTTTGGCCAGAACCAGAATGGAGCTAGAAATGGCCTTGAACATTTGCAATTATTTTGAAATAAATAATGAAATATATTTTAAATATTTTTTAAAAATATATATATTTTATAAAATGCATATTTACAAAATTTACCTATTAATACTTTTCTTATTGCTGGACATTTGAGTGGTTTTCATCAGTAAATCTTTTATATATTGATTGCCATTCTCATATTTTGAATTATTTATTTTTTCAGGGCTCAAATCATCATATTTTATGTCCATTTTTCTTATTTTATGAGGCTGATAATTAAAATATTTTGATGATTTTGATAACCATTCATCTGAAAGATTGATTGAATTCTTATCAATATTGATAAGAGGTTGGATTATATTCTTTATATATATATATTAAAATGTATCAATCAATAATTATATATTTTAATATATATGAATCAGTTATATTGGTTAGATATAAAAATTAAAATAAATGATCTTAAAAAACGTATCTACTTATAATTTAATTTTTTAATTATAATGCACATTAAACTTGAGTAGATGGTTGGCTCTTGATAAAATCTTCATCAGAATCTGCAAACGTTTATTTATTATATGTAATAAAAAAATATTACTCCTTCTTTCTTCTAATAAATTAATTGTATAATTTTTCTTTTCTTGCATATATTTTAATTTTTTATTTGAAATATCAGAGTTCGGCAAATTATTTTGAAGGATTTTATCTTTTTATTTAAATATAGTTAAATATGTTTTTTTTAAATAAACATTTCATATCTCTTTGCCATGCTAAGGTAGCACACAATAAAGATAAAGTTTTGCCAGTGCCAGTTGGACTTTCCAATATGGCATATTTTTTGTTCTGAAGTGATTTTATGATCTTACAAAATATTATTTTAAGACAATCGATAAAAGAAAAACTTTCTCCATATAAGCTATTTGACAGGGATAAGGGGCATAAGGAAAAAACACCTTAACTCCACTTATCTTAAGTTCAGAATTTTTACATTTCGACATTAATTTTAAATTTTAAAAAATAATAAATGGATGCCTGCTAATTATTATTTTATCTAATAAAATCCTAACACCAATGATATATTATTGCCTACACTCAGAGTTGGGCAGTACCGCGAATACTTGTATCTAAGATACAAGATCCTTTTGTATCTTTACTCGGTATCTTATTGACATTTTTAAGAAGATACTAGTATCTGTATCTAAGATCCTTTATTTTGAAAAGTATCTTGTATCTTTTTCATTTTCTTTAAAAAGATACAGATACAGATTCTTTTTAATATTCATGTTTAAAACATTTACATATCACACAATGTTACTTTATTTTCTTCATGAAATCTTGTATTATTTTCTTTATTTTTTCCCGCTATATTTTAAATATATTGATAACCAAAATTAGTTGGAAGTTTTACAGGTCACAAAGATTGATAGATTAAAAATAACAACACCAAAACTAAATAAGATAAGGATATATTTTATATGCAATATTTTTTAATTTGTAGAATGTTTAACAATCATAGTAGTGAAGATGAAATTATGGAGATAGGTTCTCTGAATCAAATCCAAATCTTAAAATTCTAGATTGAAAAAGAACAAGGTACAAGCTGAATGTCAAAATTGCACAAGTAAAAAAGTTATTACAGGCTCAACAAACTCCTCTACAAACTTTGTTAATTAAACATATTAAAGTATATTATACATTTTTATTTTATAATTATTAACATAATAACCTATACTTAAGTCGCTCTTAGATAATTGTTATTAAAAATTTTTATAGAAGATAGTTGAATATCAAATTAAAATCATTTTGGATATATATTTTTTCGGGATGTATCGATACCACTTTTTTGGAGGCCGATCCTATATTCCCGATATTAAATTGATATCGGTCGATTACCGATCAGATATCATATCTAATGATATATTCTGTAAAGATACCAATGGTTTTGATTTATAATATACTTTTTATTAGTATAACGTCCATAATTTAACTATACCATAACCATAACTTATGTCATTTAAATATATTATAATGATCAGTTATAGTTTATATTCAATTCAATTGCAATTCTATAAAAATATAAAATATTTTTATTGTTAAATTACTTTTATATAATAAGTAAGTAATAACATTTCACTTTTATATAATAAGTATTATCATTAATCTATATATATAATAAGTAATAAACAATTATATTATGAAATTTGAAATAAATATTTAAAATAATATTTAACATTAATATATCGAAGATTTCTTTTTAGAAATACCAATATTTCAAATTTATCAGAGGTCAGCTTGCGGCGATAGTATCTGTCAATATACTAAAAACAGATTCTGAAGAAAATTTCTATAATAAACAGAATTAACAAAAAAATAACAATATGGCAAAATGTTTATTAATTATTTATTATTATTAAAAAAATATACATAAAAATGTATTACGATTTTATATTTATAAAAATAAATGATCTTAGATATAATTTTTTTTTTAAATTTTATAACATTTTATTTTTGTTAAAGAAGCCATTTTATATCGGATCAAATTTTATAATATTGGCCGATAACATATATTTAAAAGGGTGAAGTCGGCCCGATCCGATATAAAATATCGGCACATCCCTAATATATTTTATATATAATTATTTTAGCAAGTTCTTATTAGAGGAAATATTTAAGCTACACTTGATATATAACATTAGATAATTTTAAAAGGCTCTTAGTAAAATAATTATAATAAAGTAGAATTTAACTTTATTAGTTACTTTTATTTATTTATGATATAAGTAAAATTATATTACAGCATTTATTTACAAAATTTAATAAATTTAAAATGCATTAAAGAAAATTGTTATGTATTTAATAATTATAATATAATGTTATACATTATTTTGATATTTTTTATATATAATTAATAATTTTGCAAGGAATATATAAAAAAATTTGAAAAGAGATCTAAATGATATTTATATATATGATATTACAAATGCAAGAATTAATAAGTCATATTAGAAAATAAACTAATTTAAAAAATACATTAATATCACAAACAAGTAATGATAAATACTTATTAAAGATAATGAATAAAATAAAACTAGTATATTTTTTTAGAGACGCCATTTAGCCATATACTCCGAATATAAGCTATATTTAAAACAACACAGAAAATAACCTGCAAATTCTAATAAAACATTTGATTTAATTTTTTTTTCTTATTTGCAAATTTTCAACTTCCATTAAATATATTACTCTTCCTTCCCTGTTTAAGCTATTAATGGGCAAAAACTAATATTAAAATCCCTGTTTATTATAATTAATTCATTAATAAATATTTTATTAATTATTGCAAATATTCATTCTTATATGTGTATGCTATGTTCTTCACAAATAAATAATAAAAACTGTATTTTATAAACTATTCTAATTTAATTGGTAATGATAATTTAAAAGTATCTTGTATTTAAAATACTCTAATTTAGTAAAAGATACAAGTATCTTTTATCTTGTATATTTTTGATATTTTGAAAAAGATACTAGTATCTGTATCCAAGATTCATTTTTTTATTAAGAATCTGTATCTGTATCTAGATTCTTTTTCTGGAGGACCTGCCCAACTCTGCCTACACTTAACAGGCTTTCTAGGTCAATCATCGTCATAAACAGGAGCGGACTGGCCAGTAAGCCTAGTTGTTGGCTAATAGACGACTAACTAATAGTTATAGTTGAAATATTTGACTAAAAGCTTTAGTTATTAATTTTGTCAATAGTCGACCAAGACTAAAATAATTAATTTTATTTATTTTTATTATATTTATTTATATAATTTTAAAAAACATACAAAATATTAGATTTGGTGTCAACTGGGAGCTAAAAATAAATAAATATTAAATTTGGCGCTAACCAGGCGCTAAAAATAAATAAATTAGAAATATAAAAAGAATATAATATATATAAATTCTAAGCAATTCCCCGAAATTAGCCGACTAATTTATTTGCTAAAGTTTGTAGTCTATCTCCTTGACTACGACTATGAAGAAGTCGACTAATTAACAACAATACTGGTGGAAAAATGTCCAACGAGGCCTAGAGGCTTTTAAAATTTGTAGACCTTTAGGAAAAAAATTTTGGGTTTAGGAAGAAAAATTTAAAATTGGTATAGAATCTTAATATGTATTTATACAAAATAGTTTTTAAATATTATAAATTATTAACTATTAAAACATTCAGGTGGAATTATAAGCACTATTGGTGCTATAAATAAATTATTTAAATGTTTAGCCATCAATAGTCGAATAATCAGACCATTTCCCTATTTTCCTTAGTTGTTAAAATGTTAATTCAATAGAAATTAAATGAGAAGACAGTTATTGGTATAATTATTGTCTTATAATAAATAGACGTAAGTAAATATTTAATTAATTTATATAAATATATATGTTAGCGGCAAAGTTTTTTACGGCAATGTGTTATTTTTCAACTTTAAATCAAGTTTAAAAACATTTTACCTGAAATGTAATCCACCAAGTTTGGAATACCTACCCTAAGAATTTCATGCAATTTTGCCATGAACCTTTAAATTGAACTTATTATAATATATATTAGTTTTCCATACAATTTTTCTAAAAATAATAAATTATTCAAAAGTTAACGATAATCTATAACTCATAAGATAGGTATTCTAAGCTGGAATACATTTCCGGTTAAATCAGCTTTTAAATTTAAAAAAACGCCTTAAAACACATTACCGCTAACATATACATGCAATATTTATAGTTTATATACAGAAAATAGAATTTTGTTTTAATAAATTAGATGAAATTCTTACTAACATCTACACCCATGACTGTGTCAATATAAGAATAGAATAATAATTTCAAAGATAATATATTAACACATAGAAGGCAGAGGAAACTTTAGAAGAAAACTTTATTATAAATAATTTATATCCTCCTTTTTACAATTTTCAATACTATATATATTGTTATTTTTATAAATATTTACATTATTAGTTAACCTTGCCCAATATTATTATATTATTATATTAAAATAATAAATATATATGTATAATCATTATAACCATTCTAATTGACGAATATTATAATTCATAATGTATAAATAGAATATTACAATATATTTATACGTTACTACAATTATTATTACATATATATAACATAAATATCTAATGAGAATGGACAGAAATGAAAAGAATAAACAATACAAACAAAACCAAACTCCTTAAAAATAATTATTTTTATATTAAATATATATGAATGAAATATAACAGAAACATGTAGGCCAGGCTCTAAGCCCGGATACATGGGTCGAGCCGTATAATTTTTTAAAAATATACCCGACTAGGCCTAAAAAAAATTTTAAATAAATAACCGGCCAGGTCTCTGATATATATAAATATATTATATAAGATAAGATAGATTTATATATAAAATATGAAGTTTCTTTCATATTCATTTTAATTTTTCCATAAAAATAAAATATTTTTGATTTTGCAAAACATTTATTTTAATTTAAAATAAAAATTACTTAATAGTCCTAAAAACCTTTTCCTCTCCCTGATTTAAAATACTGGTTGGTTGGATTATTTTTGCATGTGCATTAAATATTAAGAAAATTTATAACCTCATCTCCCTAGCTAAAATGAACCATATTTGTTAAATTCATATAACATTACCCAATGTAAATATTTAAGGTTTCTTGCGCTGGAGTAGGGAGTTTATAGCTAACGGCCTAATTTTTTTGAAAAATTTAGAAATAATTGGGTCTCTATCAATCAGAGTTGTTAGAAGATACTTTTTAAATGGATCTAGATACAGTTACATAGTCTAAATATTTATCTAGATACAGATACAGCTTCTAAAAGATTATCTTGATACAGATACAATCTAAAATGTATCTAGGTAGAGATACATTTTTTATTATACTCTTAGATAAGGTTTGAAATTAGGATTCTATTGTGAAAATTCATGAAATGATCTAAAATATTTATTGACTCGATATCACATTTATCAAAATATAACTAAAATAATGATTTTTAGATATTAATATAATATATGATTAATATAAATAATTATTATATATCATTAATAAAATAATATAATATAGATTAAATTATTATAAATAATTATTAGATTTCAGTAATAAAATATTTTCAAAATTTTGATTTAAGACATCCTCGTTTATCTGTAAAGACATTTTTAGCACTAAAAAGTCTTTAAACAGGGGCGCTGGAAGGGATTGTGGTGTTATATTTAATGAATAATATTTTTATATCAGGATATTGTTTAAAAATACTAAAATCTCGGCATTCATTTTTGAAAAAACTATTTAAAATTTGTTGATTATCAGAATTTAAATCAATAACAATCATATCTCCTGCTGTGGGATACTGAAAAAAATCGGATATTAAATTATTGGCTTTTTTTTCACAGGTTAATTTGCACTCATTTGAAGACTTTGATTCCTCAACTAATCTTTGTATTAATTGTTTTTTTTTATTAAAATTTTCATCCATTTGCAACCATGTCCAATCTAGTTTAAAAAAAGGATGAAGCATATTTGCCAAAATATTTTCATCTATTGTCCCAATGAACCTAGAATTATTAAATACTGATTAATTTATTATTAATTTACCTATCTTCAATTCCTTTAAGTAAGGCATTTAAGAGTGGTAAACAAAATTTCAGGTTAATTTGTTTAAAATTTTTCAATTTAATAATGAGCTGGGAAATATGTTTACCGGCGATAGGCACTCCAACAATCTGTTGTTGTGTATATTAAAGATGGTTCTATTAGACTTTTAATAATTTCTTTCTTTTCATTCTCCCATCTTTGGAAAATTCTAGCAACCACTGTCTGTCTGCAAATTATATTTTTTTGTAGAGCTAATGTTTTGATCATTTTTATAAATGATGGATTTGCAACAATTGAAAATGACTGAATGCTATCTATAATAAAATCAGATATTAAATCATCTAAAATGCTTTGGGTTAAAGTCTGAGGTCTCTTGAAAAAAAATCAATGGACGATGAGCCTAGTCCAATATTTTCTTTAATAGATTTTTTCTCCTTCCCCTTTTTTATTTGGATTAAGAGTGTATGATGTTTTCTCTTAAAATTTAATAAAATTGTAAACATTTATTTGGTATCTATACTCTTAAATGTTTTACAATGTTGCAAGTTGAGGTAATGCTAACTGAAATTTTCATATTTTTTGGACATGGCAAACATTTTACTAACAGAGATTTGTTTTCTTTATTTTGAGATATTATTTAAAAATATGGTCTATAAATTTGCCATTGAATGTCGTCATTTTCGTCATCAATATTAATCTTAAAAATAAATATAATAGAATAAAATAAAATACCAATTCCATTGCAATTAAAAATGGCAAATTCCTTGAGATGGATTGTAATATCAGAATTTGCTTGTTATTGATAACTCGGTCATAATATTTAATTAATATTTATATATTCTTTTTTATATATAAGTTTTAATATTTTATATATATATATAATTTTTTAATATATAAATTAATATTAATTTATATGCTCATATGAAATAAAATAAATTTTACACTCAAGTATTTTTATTTATAATATAAAAAAGCGTTAAATAAAAGTATATCAAAATGTATCTTAAAAAGTATCTATAAACAGATACAGATACCTCTAAAATAATATCTAGATACAGATACAGATACAGATACTTTAATCAAAAATTTAACTAGATATAGATACCACATTTTTAACCACATTTTTATATCTAGATACTTTAACAACTCTGCTATCAATATATTTACAAACAAGAAACTTTAGCATTTTAACTGCCTGGTAAATGGTTGAAGATTTTAAATTTTCTTTAAATTCGATAAATTTCCTCTAAATATATATGAAAGCTACAAATTATGATTTGATTCATCAGAGTGATTACACATGAAAAATTTATTCAAGATTCTATGAAAGAAAGTTGCAATGATGGAGAACCTGTAACCAAGCAATACAAAATGTAAGCAATGTTTGATATGTCCATATGAGACGTTATAGCGATATAATTTCATTTATCTGCATATACCAATTTATATATAGTATACGAATATCTTATCATTTTATCTTTTCCACAAGTGAGTTGCGAACAAACTTTCAGAAAATTAAAAATATACTGCTAGCAAATATTAAGCAGAATTATCTAGAAGCCTTTTTAATGATGTCAGTTGGAAATTTTTTTTGGGAAAAATCTAATTAAGTAAAATTCTTGATTATTCGCGCTTTGTTTACCATTAATGATTAAATTGTTAAGCCAACTTAGAAAGAATAACGGCACAACTTCACCGAATTCCTTTCTTTCCAAGTGCTCAAACGCGGTTTAGAAGCAAATGTTTCTAGTTTCTTGTAGTATTAATTTTATATCATTTAGAAATTTTAATATATTGGGATCTATACTGATATATGAAATAGGACATACATGCAGTTATAAACCATACATTCTAATTTTCTTTTCCAATTTTGAAAATGTACGACTATTATATACTTTCCAAGTGCTCAAACTCTGTTTAGAAGCTAATGTTTATAGTTTCTTATAGTGTTAATTTTATATCATTTAGAAATTTTAATATATTGGGATCTATACTGATATATGAAATAGGACATACATGCAGTGATAAACCATACATTCTAATTTTCTTTTCCAATTTTGAAAATGTACGACTATTATATATTTTGGACTATAAAATCAGGTACATGTTAAAAACTGAATCTAATAGTTGCTAGCATTCATAATTTTAGAAATTAAAGATTTTAGCAATATAAAAAGAAAATTATTTTTATTTTATCTCACTCCTATGCTCCACATTATTAAGGTTAAACATTTTGCGGTAGATGCGAGATTTAATCAAATGCTATCGGTTTCGAGTCCTGCTCAATGATATATTATTATTGGACCAAGCTTACTATATACTTATTTTTCTTTAAAAATATTTTATCATATTTTATTATAAAAATATACCAGAGCTTTTATTTAATTCTTATAAATATTTCATTTTTTTATTTAAATATTTTGTCAACTTTCTAGTCATCTTTAGAAGAAATTTGCGTATTCATTGTCATATAACTTTTAATTTTGTGTATTCATTGTCATTTTTTTTGTTAATTTAGCAAGTCATCATTATCATAAAAAAAACTAATATATTTTATTTTTATGATTAGGAAAGATTATTAATAAATCTTTATTTATTCAGAAGGGAGCAATAGTTTAAAAGAGGGAAAAATGAAGATTATGAAATTATTATTTTTAAATTAGTGAATTCTTAGATTATAAAAATATTATTATTCGGCTTATTTAAAACCCAAAAATCATTGTAAAAAATAAATAAAAGATTTCTTATGTTGTGTATATTAATTTTTGCATATTTTGTGGTCTCGAGTTCTCGTGGGTTGTTTATATTTCTATATTGGTGGCCAAGATGTAGTGTAATATTTTTTTTATTTGATTTTGAAAACTAATTAGTAGGAAGAGTGTTGTATATACGGAATAATGTTGGAAAACGAATTAGTAAGAAGAGCGTTATATATACGGAATAACGTTGGAAAACTAATTAGTAGGAAAAGCGTTGTATATACGGAGTTACGTTAAAAACTAATTAGTAGGGACGTTGTATATAGAGAATAACGTTGAGAATTTGTGTAACGCGTAGGTTTTTTTTTTAATAGGGGAGGTATACCGTGCGGCCGAATTACACAGAAGTGCTTACCGTTTTTGCCGAAATTAGAAACAAGTCTTGTACGGAAGTGCTGCCCAAGTTTTTATCTGCTACACGGAATTCCCAAATTTTTGTCATATAGACTTATTACACGGAAGTGCTGCCCAAATTTTTGTCTGTTATACGGAATTCCCCAAAAATTTTGTCATATTGACATATTACACGGATGTGCTGCCCAAATCTTTGTCATATATAGACCTGTTACATTGAATTTCTTCCCATTTATTTTTAAAGTTTATTCCACGGTAGTGTTGCTCAAATTTTTGTCATATATAGACCTATCGTACATAAGTGTTGTTTTTTTTACCCCTCAAATAAATATATTTTAAGAAAAAACCATCGTATATATATAAAATTTAAAGACAAATTGTGGATGTATATGTGCATCATCGGACTATTTACACTATTGATATTATCTTATCTGCTGACGTTATATATAACCTAAATATCTCTTTTGAAGTTGTTCATAAACTTTTTATAGAGTGGTGATGAGATGTTGAGTTTAAAATTTGTGAAATACTGGGAAATACATTATATTATTTTTGGGCGTTGATTGTGTTACTAATATGGGCATATAGTTTAATCCTGGGAAGTAGGATTAGGAGAAGCCAAGTGTGAGGATAAAGGGGCAAACTTTGACAATCGAAGGACACAATGGAGAGGAAGATATGATGGGCCGAGTAACATGGTTACCGGTGCAGGAATTAAATAAAGGGTAGACTGATAGTGAAAAGGATTAAATAGGAATGAAAAGAAAAATAACACGGAGAATGGAAATCTATAGAGGACCTGAATATAATCAAATGTTGGTGCCATATAGTGGTTCAAGAGAAAATTCACAAGGAAGAAGAATGTAAATAAGACGAGATCTTGAATCTCGCGGAAGAGGGAATGTTAATTTAAATTTTTATAATTGCGGAAGACAAGGACATATGGTCCGGGATTTTTGGGAAACTAAATGTTTTGAATGTGGGAAATCTGGACATATACTCCCGTATTGTCCGGATAAACGAGAAAAGTTGCGATGTGCGGGTTGCGGAATATTTGGACACAATAAAGAGGAATGTAATATTGGAAATTATGATACCAGAGGGGGGTTTCCACAGAGAGGAATGGACGAAATACTTCGAAAGTGCGAACTATTGAGGGTGAGAGAAGCAAAATAATCATTGTACCTAATGTACGAGAGAGTGTGGGAATATGATACTATATGATAGCGAAGAAAATAAGGGGTCAAGGCGAGGAGATTGTAAGAGACGGGCAAAGTGTGTTCTCATGAAAAAATAAAAATAATGGGATGTGTAAATATGATAAAGAGGGAATAATATGAATAATAAAGTTAGAAAGAAATCAAAATGTTTTGTATCAAATATTCAAATAAGTTCTTATGTAATTTACAAATTCCATTCAATGACTTAATATAGTAATCATTATTTGCTTATATTTTATTAATATATATCAGCAAGTTTATTAATCGATTCTTTTAAAAGGATCGAATCCCGATCACGATCTTTTCAAAAAGAAAGGATCGAAATATACACGATTTTTTAAAGAAAAAGGAAAATTTCTGATGAAAATTTATGCTCGATGAAAAAAAAATTGACTTATATATAATTAAATATAGTGCAGGGATTCAAACCGAAACAAATATCGGTTCGGTTCAGGTTCAGGTTCGGATAAAAATAACGGTTCAGGTTCGGTTCGAACCTCTAAAAACCGGTTTGAACATTTTTGTATTCAAATCTACATTCGAATTATGTATAGGGAGGTATATTTATTTTATTTCATCATTAAAATAAAAAACATATATAAAACCTTCATTTTTATTAATTGCAGATTATAAAATTATATTTAAATTATAAATCATACAAATAAATATCAATGATTAATTTTAATATAAACAATATTTAACTTTATTTATAAAAAAATTTTATTAGGCCGCACAATTAATATAATTTCAAGATTCGTCTCACTCAAATTACATCTATAAAGAGATAGTATAAATTTAATTGTTGAAAAACATCTTTCCACACAAACTTGGGTAGCTGGCACTGCCAGTATGATCAAACAATTTACATAATTCTGGGTATCGATTACTCTGATTTCTCTAATAGTTTAAAGTTTTATTTAACCTAGGTTCATTATAAAAAATAACTATAATATTTATTTCTTTGATTATATTTTACCAAATACATAAGGCTTATTCTGCAACATTAGATTAAATATTTTGAGAATTAATTTTAATTTTTCCCACGGCTTCTAATAAGGATCAAGAATTTTTTTAAAACCGCTACCATCGATTAATTTGAATGGTCTGCCATAAAAAGTGACCAACTCAGTACAATCATCGATTATTTTTTTTTAATTAAGTTTTACTGATATTGTTTGTTCTTTTAATGTTTCTTCTATCGTCTGTTGGCTTGATGACATCTTAAACTTTTTTCATTCTATTAGGCTTTTGTTGTGATATTTTGTTAATTTTATCAAATTCTAGATGGTAGTTTTTTTGTGACGCTCAAGATTTATGGCCTTTCATATTTATTTAACAATCAGTAATATTACATTTTGACGTGTCATTTATAATACTATATATAAATAATTTATATATTGGATTTAATTTTCTCTAGACATTATAATTTAGCTTAAAATATTTAAAAAATGCTGTAAAATGGCAATATACTAAAGTTTATAAAAATTATGACTGACACTTATCAATCAAATGTGATTGTTAATAATCT
Source organism: Gordionus sp. m RMFG-2023 (assembly GCF_954871325.1). Taxonomy (NCBI): domain Eukaryota; kingdom Metazoa; phylum Nematomorpha; class Gordioida; order Chordodea; family Parachordodidae; genus Gordionus; species Gordionus sp. m RMFG-2023. Next base: position 23,621,133 of record NC_088775.1, read on the forward strand.
TTAAAACAATTCGAATATAATTAAAATTTTTGCAATATATTAGTAATATAGGGTAAATTATTTTTAAAAAAAACAAACAATTAAAATAAAATAAAATAACAATATGTTTTTTTATTTTTGCACAACCCTCAAAAAATAAATGTCAATCAAATATATAATATATAACAAAACAGATTTAAAAAATACATACGGTAATTTTTTTGCATTTACAATTTTTATATAATTTAATTTTTTTTATAAGATACATACGGTAATTTTTTTGCATTTACAATTTTTATATAACTTAATTTTTTTTATAAAATAGAGTTTAATATTTTTTTCAAATGTTTAATATACGACAAATTTTATCTAGTAATACAAATTCATTTACATTAAATCCTGATCCTGTTTTATCTAATTCAAATTCAATACCTAATATTACAAATAATTTCCATATGATCAATTCTTCCTCTGTAAGTGGTGATTCTATTACTGATCCAACATCGGCTATTCCAAGAAGAAAATATACTAACTGGAATAAGGAAAAAATTGATATAGTAAAAAAATTATTATCGGTACCCGAGAGAGAGCGAATGAAAATGACAGATATTGCTAAATATATAGATATGTCGTTATCGTCTGTTAATAAATTAAGGCGAGAAACGTTTCCCGAAATCATCGGAGATCCTTTGAAAGAATATGTAATTGGAAAGAGAGGCAGAAAAAATAAAGACACCTTCGATGTAGAAAGAAAAATAATCGATCTTTTAATGGCGAACAATACATTCACTATTAAAGATATAATAGACAATTTACCTCCGAGATTTCCAAAAAACGAAGGAACTATACGGAAATATATTAAAAAAATAGGATGGTCAAAAAAACGTGCAGGAAAAGAGCCAGATAGGAGAAACACATCCGGCACAATCAATATACGCCAAATTTATTGTATAAAAGTATTAAATATAGCCAAAGAAAAATTATTCTTCTTAGACGAGACAGGCATAAATTTGCACGTTGTACCTGTTTATGCCTGGGCCCCATATAATGTTACGCCAAGTGTTAAAGTCCCACCATCTAAGGGTAAGAATATAAGTAATTATGCACTATGGGAATCGATGGTGTGATACTTTATCGCATCATTGAAGGACCTTATAATAGCCTTTTATTTAGAGATTATGAATGCACTAATTAATATTCTACCGAGTGATGCAGTTATTGTTATGGACAATGCATTCATCCATAAAAGCCACCTCATTGATTGTTTTAGAGCGCGAATAGAATATTTGCCACCCTATTCGCCGCAACTAAACCCGATAGAAAATTTTTTTGGAGTGTTAAAAAACAAATATAGGTGGATCAATCCCCGACCAAATACTCGAAACGAAATAATTAATAATGTAACATCAATTCTTAATGAATTTACAATTCCTTGATTTTTCAAATTATTATAATAAAATGCATCAATTTTTGGAGATTGGTTATCGAGGACAACCAATGAATTAAGGTAAATTTATAAAAATATAATTTATATTGAAGTATATTTTAAAGGAATTTAGAAAAAGGAGAATATATATATAAAGAAAAAACGAAAATTAAAATATCCAATTTTTGATGTATTTTTTAAATCTGTTTTGTTATATATTAAATATTTGATTGTCATTTATTTTTTGAGGGTTGTGCAAAAATAAAAAAACATATTGTTATTTTATTTTAATTGTTTGTTTTTTTTTTAATAATTTACCCTATAACTTACATAAAAATCATGAGGCTCGAACCGGTTTAGAGGCATTTAGAGTTCGGTTCAGGTTCGGTTTGGATCCCTGATATATTGTATATTTATTGTAAAAAAAGAATACAACAATAATAATATATTTATATATAATCGAAATTAGCCTTCAATAATAAAATAAATTTTAAATTTTTATCAGACATCTACGTCTTTCATTAAGAACATGTTTAGCTTTACGAAACAAGCACTCCACAGGAGCTCTGGTGGCATATTCAATAAATAATTTTTACAAAGAAAATATCAATTTCAATAATGCAAATAAATATTTGAATAAGCATATGCATGTAATTGCTCAGGTTTTCCAAGGGTAATTAACCTTCCTTTTATCAAAGGGTTTTGCAGCAGATTTATAAAAGGCCAATTAAGCTTAAATTTTCTGGTGAATTATTGCTGCTAATATTCTACTGTCCTCATAGAGTTAAGGAAACCTTGAAATGATAATTAATATTATTAAAAGAGTTGGAGAAAAGTTAAAAGTCTCATTTATATCTGTCAATTTTTATAACTGTATGATCGTCTAGATCTATATATAGGATATTAGTAAAAACCTAAAATAATTTATCATATTTTTAATTCAATAAATAAAACTTGTAGGTTGTAAATTAAATTCGTAATTTGTCTTAATAAAATTTATGGGGAAAATATAAACTATGATGGATGATGCTAAAATATGATGGAGATAAAAATTTTTAAACATAATATATTTTATTTGATCTCTCTCATTAGTCACAACGCGGGAAATTTACTACTAGAAAAGCAATTGAAAAACAATTTTTTATTTTTATTAGTCAAACCATACAAAAAATTAAGTTTATAAATAGCGGAATTATATAGAATTAAAAAATTCACATCCAGTGTGTCACATAAATTAATATTAATTGATAAGAAAATTACGAATGCAAGTTTTGATTTCTTTCAAGTTTTGTAAAACTAATTTTGGCTTTCCTTTTTAAAATCAATTCCTTTGTATCAAAATTTCCTGAGCTAAATGATATTTTAAATAAATTTTCAAAACTTAAATTTTTTTTTTTAAAAAGAAAAAATTTTTTATCAAAAAATTGATATAAATAAAATATTAAAAATTTTCTTTCTCTTTTATTTATTAAAAAAATCAGCATTTTTTTTTGTTTCCCTAATCTTGTAAACGTAAAATTACACAATACATTTTCATGATTTCTCCTTATTTATTAAAGAAATAAACAATTTTATATTTTGTGCCGCAATGTGAAAATTTTTTAAATAACAAAAAAAAATATACCAAAAATATATCATAAGAGCATGGTTTTTTATTTAAAAAAAATAAACAATTTTAGTTTTCTTCAACATATAATATATTTTTTTTAAGGTACTAATATAAAATATAATAACACAATAAAAGAATTACCTCATTAAAATAGTGCAAAAATTGGTAATTTCCTCTATTCGCCAAAATAAATTATTGCTTTTTAAACAACTTATATTATGTTATTATTTAATCATTAATTATATTCCAATTTATGAATCACTTCTTTTTTTTATATATCTTATTTTTTAATATATTAATAATACATTTAAGGTATAACAATATGTCAATATAAATTTAACGTATTAGTGCGTTTTTAAAAAATCATTTAAATCAAAGTATTTAAGTAAAATAACCTTGTTACTATAAATAAATCAACTATATTATTATTCCACTCTCTAAGGAAAGCATCCTAAGGCTCTTCTGAGTTAAGAAACGATGTTGAAGGCGTTAAAAATAGTTATATATTATGTTATTATCAGCACTATAATGGAAGAAGTTAGCTATATCAGGTGGCCTCCATAGTTGGTTATATCACGATATACGAAGTCTCTTGTCGTTGCTAAATCGTTTTCATAGCTCTGCTCAAGATTGGGATCATTGTTTGATTTTTAAATACTTTATCTAAAGGTCCCTTAATAGTTTAGTTCTTTCCAAATTATAATTATATATCTATTTGAGCACTTGTAACATAATTCTGCCATCAGACTCTGCTCTAAATTGTTTGACATTATTTGTATTTATTCAAATGATTTTACCAATTATGATATTGTGTGGCGGTATCTCTTTTCTCTACTTCAATTTTTTCACTCTTTATTTCTAAAGTCTTTTTACATGCCTCCATGCATGGAACAATAATGTTTGTGTGAGGGTCACTGGTTAGTGATATATCTCTAGGCTTCATCATAAAGTTAGTGTGCGTCTAGATTGACTTTCATAAGCACATGGATCCTTGATGACTCTGTTAAGCAAATTCTATCAAAAATCGATCCATCCATTTCACTGAACTAATAATTTTAAAGGAAATTCAGAGATTTAGATATAATATATCTATCATTTTAACCAAAATTTTGTTACAATATGATACTTTTCTAGCACCCTTATTGTTACTAGAAGAATTTGAATTGACATTATAATTTTTTGCCGTTGGACTCTAGGTAGAATCATAACAGACAGCGTTGCGTCATGCTTTGGGTGTAGCTTTACTTGGGTTTTCAAGGCTGGTTTACATTTAAGCTTTGGTATAAGGTCAGCCTTCGATTTCGCAATTTTGTTTTTCAAGCATTCCTATATGTGTTCTGAATGTGTAAAACCATACTTGTCGACAGTTTATTATCACCGTCCACTACTATAGCTTCGAGTGCATGTGTCTCGTCTTCAAAATAGACCATCATAGCAGTTAGCTTAAGTTTATCTTTCGTTGTTATCCCAACATTGCTATTCGCCGTGGCAGTATTGTATATCTTGTGTCTGTATCCACTTGAATTGTGGGTGTGATTGGTATGTTATATGTGCTATCGTTATCCTCTATATTATTCACGTCCAGACTTAGTTGTCTGTACTCATTGTTTTCAATTTGTATCATTCTTACCATCAATTATTTCCTCTATATCCATGGTGTTCGTAATGTTTAAATGAGGGGGGGGGGGGTTAATATTTATTCCTATAAGATTTATTCGTGTTTTTATTGTAGTGAGATTGATTTGTGTTATAAGTATCGTTATTATAGTAATTGAGCCTTAGAAATAATCTTGATAGGAATTAATAAATTAAAATATTATAAATTTCGGTTATTAAATAGTAATATGTTTAAATTTTATATAAAGCGCATTCATTAAATTAATTCTGATATATTTAACTTATTCATATACAAATTATACTTTTATTTTTAGCTTCTTTTCGTTCTATAACTTAACCTTTTGATTTTATATTCTAATTTTAGTTTTGTAAAAATATATAAATACAAGATTAAAAAAGTAATAAAGCGAGATGAATTATATTTAGAAAAACCATTATTAATTTCCTATATTTACATGGTGCCTCGGATAATGATCGGAAAACCATATTTTGAGAAAAATTTTTACCTGGGAATAAAACATATGGTAAAGATATTTTTTAAGTCTCGTAACAGAAAGTATGGCAATTTAGAAACTAATTTCTTTTTAGAACTTTTCACTTACAAACTTATCGTAACAGAAAGTATGATAATTTATAAACTAATTTCTTTTTAGAACTTTTATTTATATCATAAAAAGAATCAATAATTTTATAAAACAAAAATTTCACAATGAATTCATTTTACCAAAAAAAAACAATGATCATATCTTTTATAATAACTCTTTTTTTTACCAATCAGATGTCTATAATTCATCTGATTGACATTTGGAGTTTATCTATATATATATATATATCTATTTTTTTACATACTAAGACATGTCACCCCTTTATGGTCAGTGACACTCCTTTAACAAAAACGATGGCGATAATATAAAACAGATTTTACAAAAAATTATTATACTACAATAAAAATCTTTATAAGAAATTACTATACTACAATAATAATGAAAAAAAATTTTACACCTTCTTTCCTTCGCTATCTGAGCTACATTAACAGTAGATCCTCCCATAGTTCTTCCTCCTGATCAGTTGCTGCCAGCATATCAGTCGCTACCGTCAACGGGTTGGATTCAGCTGCTGCAGGCGCTACTGGACCCATCGTACTCGCTGCTCGATGCTGCTCCATCACCGTCCGAATATTTATGTGATCCATTCTTCTGATACTGGCCTCTTGGTTCACTAACCTTGCCGGCGTAAGCTGAGAATTATCTTTTCTTGTTCCGCTGATTACACTATCGACAAATTCTCTGGCCAATCTTTTGGTCATTCCCGGTTGTGTGCCCCAAATATTCGTGTTTTGTGTCCCCAACGGTACCCAATTCTTTTTAAACAGCGTCGGACATTGATTCTTCAAATGCGTCTCGGACTGGCAATTGAAACATCTCCTTTTCTTAACAAGTAAATTGCTTGAGGTGGACGGATTCTCCATTGGGCGAATATCCACATTATTATTCAAATCCATAACCTTAGGGATCAACGTGATCTGAAGATAGTGGTCCTGGAGATGTATTAATTTGTGTTGGGTTTGCAAGGTTTTTTTATCAGGCAACATTTTAAAGAAGAGGAAAAATAATCTTATTCAAAAGGGCAAACTAATTTATGTTTTTTTTTTTCTTTCTTTGTTTCACAATTGGGGAAAAAATATTATAACCAATATTTATTCTTTATTTTTCCTTTTGTCTTTCACACAACTCAGGATTTTAACAACAAATAATACAAATACTAAGAAAAAATATTATAACCAATATTTATTCTTTATCTTTTCTTTTGTCTTTCACAACAACTCAGGATTTTAACAACAAATAATATAAATACTTATTGATCACAAATCCCAACCTATTTTCTACAATTTGTAATTTTTATTTATTTTCCTTTCCTAACTTATAACCATACTCACATCAAAGTGAACCGTTCGTGAAAACAAAAAAGAACATAACTTTCTTTTTCTTTTTCCACTGACCATTCATCACAAAAATTTACATTTTTTTTTATTAACCTTTTCTTTACTTTCCTTGAAAACAAAAAAAAACAACTGCTCGGTATATAACATAATCATAAACGATTCCCTCGTTATACCATTTAATAACTTATATTATACTCCTATCACTAGGATACTCGAGTATATAAAATAATTAATAAATTAATAAAATACTTTCCTCCGATGGACTTTAATACCATTTAACCGAAAGCATAAATTACCAAAACACCCCCCAGTTGTTCAGTATACAACTAATTCATTAAGTTATATAATTTTGTTTTGTACTCCACTAATTTTATTAATTACATGATTATTTAAATAACCGAAGGAATCTCTTCCTTCAAGGGAAACCAAAAAAAATTGTCTTTGCCCTTCAATACCCTGAGACTCAATTATAATCCCGTATAATTATAGGATGTTGAGTTCTCCCTCCGAAATATAAAAATCCCTTTATTTTCCAGGCTTTTCAAGGTTTCAATTAAGCATCTGGATTCCATTAACACTTAATCCCAAAGAGCCTATCCCTATCTTTATGATAGTATCATACTCCCAATACTACGTAAGTATCGTTATCAGAGTATCCCAAAGGAATCAATATTTTCATTATTCACATTTAACATATTATGACATATTACTACAATAAATTTCATTATTCATCTTTAACACATTATGCTATATGATTCCTATAATCTAAGATTCTGGAAAAATAATCAGATAAGATTAATATTTAAGCATTTTCATATTATCTTTATCCTTTCTTACTTTCTCCTAACCTTACGTGATCATTATGTCTGATTACCGTAATTCCATTTATTAGCAAAATTTCATTTAATCTGGAACCAAGGTTTTCTACTATACGACCTTTTTCCCATTTCTTCCCTTTGTTATCAAACAAACGGGCCCATATAATTCTTCCCACAGGATATTTTATTACAATCTTATCAACCGAAGGTACACCAGTTCCATCTTTGGATTTTAAGAAATCCAACGGCATTCTGGTCCTTCTTCCCAAAAATAACTCCACCGGAGTAATTCCCTCTCGGTTTCTGGAATTATTATAATATAAATGGGCCATCCAAACATCATTACTTTCTTGTTTGGCCTTTTTAATCCAATTTTTCACGATAGCTACCATTCTCTCCGCCTGTCCATTGGAACTGGGATGATATGGTGGAGCTAATACGTGTTTAATTTCCATCGCATTACAAAAATCTTTGAAACCTTCACTTACAAAGGCCGGACCTCCATCAGACACTATTGTCTTTGGAATCCCAAATCTAGCCCATAACCTTTGTAACAATTTGATAACAATTCTAGTGGTTAACCCATGAACCTCTTCATATTCAATCCACTTAGAATATGCATCAACAACTAAAAAATACGACATCTTGTTTAAGTCAAAGAAATCCACGTGAACACGCTCCCACGGCTTTTCAGGTCTTGGCCAATAACTGCCTATTTCCTTCCGGGGCATAACGGCACACGAATTACAAGGAATACAACTCCTTGTAATCTTTTCAATATCATCACTCATTCCAGGCCACCACTCACGAGCCCAAGATTTCATTTTATCCCGACCCTGATGTCCTGCATGCAACAATCGTACAATTTTACTCCGTAATTTCAACGGAATCACGGCTCTATTACCCCGTATCAAACAATCATCCACTATGGACAATTCCTTTTCAATTTTTTTATAAACTTTACTATTATTTTTCCACGGTTCTTGTCCCGTCAAAAATAATTTCACTCGACCCAATTCCTTATCCCCTAAGGTATTGCTTTTAAGATCCTCCCAATTCGTAGGACCACCCTTTAACATATGTGATAAAGAACAAATTAATACCCTGTCTTCATTCACCATTATACTTTTGTTACCGTCAAGATCCCCTTCACTGGATCCTAACCTAGATAAAATATCAGGCAAACAATTTTCCTTGCCCCTGCGATATCTGATTTCCACATTAAAACTTCCCACCAGTAACAACCAACGTTGCAACCTGGGAGACAGCATTAACTCTTTATTATCTTTTTTAAATAAATGAATTAACGGCTTATGATCCGTGTAAATTATAAATCTTTTACCGATCAAATATTCCCGACATTTGGTTAATCCAAAGATAACCGCTAGGGCTTCTTGTTCAATAACCGAATATCTAGTTTCCACTTCCCTGAAAACTCTCGAAAAAAATATGATGGGTCTTTCCACACCATCCATTAAATGTAACAATGCACCTCCAACCCCCTTGTTGGATGCATCAACTGCCAATATGATCTCCAAATCATTATTAAAACATACCAAAATCGGTTCCTCACCAATTTTTCCTTTTAAAATATCAAAAGCATTTTTCTGTTCAATTTTCCACACAAAATGAACACCTTTCTTTAATAAACCATACAATGGAGATGCCAATTTTGCAAAATCTTCCACAAACCGATGATAATAATTTACCATTCCCAAAAATGATTGCAACTCCGCTTTATTGGTTGGCGGATTCATATTCGTTATATTTTTTAAATTTTTTTCCAGAGGTTTCACCTCCATTCCATTTATGCGATGTCCTAAGTAGATAACTTCCGTTACCCCAAGAACACTCTTTTCCTTGCTGGCCCTCAGACCCTTATCACGAATCCGCTTGAAAACTTCTTCCAAACGTTGATTATGTTGCTCTGGTGTTATACCAGTCACCAACACATCATCCATATAATACTAACTCCTTCTAGGCCCTGGAAAACTGATGCCATAGTGCGCTGAAATATCGGCGCTGACACACTTAATCCAAACGGTAGCCTACAAAAGGCAAATAATCCTTTCGGAGTCGTTATGGTAAATAATTTATGAATTTCTTCTTTCAAAGGCAATTGCAAATAAGCCGAAGAAAAATCAACCTTGGAAAAATACTTGGCACCTTTTAAACTGGCCAAAATTTCCTCAATCCTAGGCAATGGATATTTTACCTCCACTACCCATCTATTTAACGTTACACGGAAATCAGCACATAGCCTTAACTTTCCATTCGATTTTCTAACAGGTACCAATGGTGTGGCCCACTCACTATATTCCACAGGAATAATGATGCCATCTCTAACCCATTGATCCAATTCTTCATCGATTTCCCTTTTCCACTCAAAAGGAACTCTTCGACAAGCCAAAAAGATGGGTGAAAAACCCTCTTTCAGTTTAACGTCTACATGATAATCATTTAAACGCCCTAATTTTTCTATAAAAATTATACCATATTTTCTAACCAAAACAGGTATAGCCAGATCGATCTTTTTTAATCCATCGATTTCAATTTCCATACATTGATCCCTATCAATTTTACCATTTATTTCTGTATGATCAGAACTGATCCCTACTCTTTCAGGAGTTTCAATAAAATTATTATTACCGACAATCCTATTTTCATCATTCAATAATTTATATATCCCTTCTTTCTGAAGTTCATCTCGGATATTATCCGCCATTAAATCTCCTTTATCACTAGCTAATCCGCTATCAATAATAAATAAATTCCAATAATTATTATAGGGTCCAATTGTGGTAATCCAATCCCACCCCATAATAGTTTCCACTGCTTTTCCCACTATCCATAAATCTAAACTTATGATAGTATCATTAAAAACCACATACCATTGAGTTTTACCCAAAACCTCAATTTCAGAACCATCGAACTGTTTTAAACACATATTATCCTTAATAATCACGCCATTAGGCCAATATTTATAAAAATTTTCACAAGACATTATCGAAATGCTCGCACCAGTGTCAAATAGCATATCAATATACCTGCAGTCAATTCTCAAGTTAACCCTAGGACATTGACCCAGTCTATTTATTCCATCAGTCCTTAAAATTTCACAAGTTTTAAGGGGCTGATCGCTATATATTCCCTCTGAAATATGCATTTTATTAAAATTTAAATTTCCTCCTAAATTCAACTCAGAATTTTGAGGCTTTTTACTAATATAACTATATTTTTTTATAATATCCCGAGGATATTTCTCCCATTTAAAATTATCAAAATTTTTCCTATTTGTATATTTCATATCCCATTTAAAAGCATTATTTTTCATTATATTCACATTAAAACTATAATCAACCGTTTTAACCCTATCTTCATGATAACAAACATTTTCATTAAAACCATTAAAATTATGAGAATCCCATCTCTTTTTATTATTATAATATACTTTCTTAAAATTTTTATTTCCCTGTATTCTAACTGCTATATGATTACATTTGCTATCATATAGTCAGTGTAAATCACAATTTATAGCTATATGTCCCGTCTCTTTACATTTAAAACATAAACGAGACCCATCCAAATTCGATTTCAACGAATCAACTTTATTTACATCTAGGTGTGAAATCTTCCTTACATTGGAATTTTCTCCACTAGATTTTTGCAATGGAAAACCCATTCTAAAATTCTGTTCCTTTACAATACAGGTTTTGGCATAATGACCCTTGTAACCGCACCGATTACAAATTATGTCAGCAATAATTTTTGGAAAACTCTTTCCATTCGAAATAATTCTATCACCGAATTGTTTCTTATCCCCTTGATTATTCATACTAATCAACCTGGATACATCACTATAAATATCTTTAATAGATTCTTTTATATCTTTTAATTCCTGGAGGATAACCACTGATCTCTCCATAAATTCCAAACGATCATCAATATTATCTTTCATCGTTTCAACCATTCCTGGTTTGCCGTTCTTGATTTCATTTAAAATTCCATTTAAACTACTTTCCAAGTCCGAAATTCTTTTAAAACAATTAACCGACACCAAAGTGTCCTTTTTCCAATTACCATATACCTTGGTCGCAACCAAAGTACATTTTCCACATAAAAATTTCAAAAGTATATATATTGAATATAGAATTATTATTAATCCTAATGTAACTAAGTGATGACCTATATCCAATTCATTAAGGTTCTGATACAAGATTTTATAACCCATATCCTTAAAGACGGCAATTTTATTAATAAAAGTAGGCTCAGAATACTTATCGAAATATACAACCATCGCATATTACAAATTTCTACTTTAAAATTACGTTACTACAAAAAGACAAAAATATTTTTCCAAACTACTTTGTTAATTAAAATTCACAAAAAAAATTAAACCACAAAAACGTTATTATTGCGTTGTGTCCTAAGGTAACCTATAATATGTAAAATAAAAAAAATTTTATTTTTTTACCTTAAAATAATGAATACCCTTGAATTTCCAGGTTCGAATAATCCTGGGAGAACGGTCAACAATTTTTAAGTCTCGTAACAGAAAGTATGGCAATTTAGAAACTAATTTCTTTTTAGAACTTTTCACTTACAAACTTATCGTAACAGAAAGTATGATAATTTATAAACTAATTTCTTTTTAGAACTTTTATTTATATCATAAAAAGAATCATAATAATTTTATAAAACAAAAATTTCACAATGAATTCATTTTACCAAAAAAAAACAATGATCATATCTTTTTTAAAAAAAAATAAATTATCATAATTTTTATTATCTTTTTTCATTACACAATAATAACTCTTTTTTTTACCAATCAGATGTCTATAATTCATCTGATTGACATTTGGAGTTTATCCATATATATATATATATCTATTTTTTACATACTAAGACAGATATATTGATATGATTTTATAATTCTACTCCATTTATGAAACACACTTTAGGTATGCAACTCAATGTGATGACCAATATCTAACTAATGTGATGACCAATGACCAATATCTAACTCAATGTGTTGACCAATATGTAACCCAATGTGATGACCAATATATAACCATGTGGTGACCAAGAACCAATATGGAAGTTGGACAATAGGCTATGAATTCTATATAGTGAAACCAATGATGATTTACAAATATTCTATATCCACATAGGAAGACAATTTATTATAAATTAAAATTTTATTCCAAGATAAAGTCATAACTTATGGTATAAAATAACTTAATAAAATAACTTAAACGTAAATCAATCATAGTGGACCTATTTGAATACCTAAAAAGCCTTAAAAAATATTTATTTAATAATGAATTAACAATTGAATTTCTTAAGGAACTACCTATTGATATTTTTCGTATTTTTGATTTCTGGGATATTGACCAAATATGGGAATTAACTGAATTACCTAAAGATGAATTCTTAGGTATAATTGAAAATATTTTAAAGATAGGCTATTTTTATTTCAATTCCATGATCATTATAAAAATCATATTGACAAAATTCAGTCTAAAAAAAGTTATAATTCCTAATGATATAGGTTATTATAATGATAAGAGAAATCATAATTATAATAAAGGTATTTATAATGATTATAAACCTAATAAATATTTTAAAAACAATTTAGACAAAATTATGTTAAAAGATATTATAATAATTGTAATAGAAATAGAAATTACATTAATAATAATTTTAGATATTAAGAAAATAGTAATTGTAGAGACAATAATAATTATAACACTAACAACTTTAGAGGTCATAACTATAAATCCTATGATAAGGAAAATAATTCATAATAAAAATTATAATGATTAACACATTCGTAATAAAAATAATTAAGGAATATATTCATAATAAAAATTATAATGATGAACACATTTGTAATAAAAATTATGATAATAAAAATTTTTACTCTAAAAGTAAAACTTGTAATAAAATTATGAAAATAAAAGATAATATGAGATTTACTATTAAAAATTTTGAGATGATAACCTCATTAGAAGAACTTATTAGTGAAGAAATTAAGGATGCCAATGTTAAAAAAGAAAATAAAACTATAATTTCATCTATATCAAAATGTGATTGAAACATTTGAATTAAAAGATATAAATTATATGATTTAATTTAAAGAAATATTTGTGATTAAAGAAGTTAACGATACAAATATTAAAGAAAATTATAAAATTAAAAAAATAAGTATTACTAAATGTGATAAAAGATTTTTGAAACTTAAAGCTTTGAAGATAAAAAAAGTATCATAAAGAGAAGTTATGTAAAAACTAAACATCTTCATTTTAGAAAAATATTTAAAGATGTGATGAGATCATTTTCTAAATATCTGAGGCTTAAGAAATTATTTTTTACTAAAAGCAATCTTTCGAAGAATTATTATTTTAAAACACTTTTTAAATTAAAAAACAAGGGTATTAAATTCAAAACTTTTTTTAAAGAGAGGGAAATGTGCATAATATTTATTTGCATACTTTAACCTCATGGATTGAAAACATTAATATATAAATAAAAATTATTTAACACTAAAACGCAAAAAATTGAATTAAACACTAAAACGCAAAAAATGAATTAAACACTAAAACGCAAAAAATGAATTAACACTAAAACGCAACGATTATTCAATTTATCCAACTTGATTCACATTCAACACATTATTCCATATTCTATATATTAATTCATACATTATTCCGATTATTCAATTATTCTTAATATCCAATTTGATCAATTATTATTCCTAATTATTCATGATTTACTGATGATAATAACAATTTTGAAAATTGATAATAATAACGACTGAGTACTAAAAGCAAGCTACATGAAAATATCACGATTTATGAAGACAACTTACGATAAGGATGTCAAGCTTACTATTTAAATAAACCAACGTGCAAACAAAGATTTGAACAAACCGACGTACAAACACAATAAACGATTTGGACAAGCCAACGATTACAATAACTTATGCAACAACTTGACAACCAAAACGAAACCATTTGGACCACAAGCTCTCTGTGACAGTTAGATAAAAATATGGGAAGGCCTTTTAGAAGAGGGAGAATGTTATATAATAGGAATTAATAAGTTAAAATATTATATATTTTGGTTATAAAATAGTAATATGTTTAAATTTTATATAACGCACATTCATTAGATTTATTCTGATATATTTAACTTATTCAAATTATACAAATTATACTTTTATTTTTAGTTTTTATTTTCGTTTTATAACTTAACCTTTTGATTTTATATACTAATTTTAGTTTTGTAAAAATATATAAATACAAGATTAAAAAAGTAATAAAGCGAGATGAATTATATTTAGGAAAACTATAATTAATTTTCTTATCTTTTCTTAAACTATAGCTGTTTCGGATGTTTAATCTGTAATTGTCGTGACATGGATAATTGTATTGATTGTAACCTCTGCTATTATCACAACTTCGATAACTATTTTGATGATAGTAATAACGATATTAACGGCGGTTCTCATTGTAATTGTGGTTGGTAACAATGAGATTGTCGTAACGCTCATCGTAATGATTGTCCTAATGGTTGTTGTAGATATCATCGTAAAGGTTGTTGTAGCGATTTTCGTAACGGTTGTTGCAGCGCAGTTGTCATAACGGTTGTTTCAGGGCAGTTGTCATTAAAGAGCAAGCTGCTTATTGTTTGTTTTTTTTCCTCATTATTTTTATTATTTCTCATACCATGTATGTGCTTTATTTCCACATCCAACTGGTGATGATTCACCTAAATATATTAAATGTATGGCCTCGACTTTAGTAATAATTTTGAGATAACTTACTCCCATAATTTCTTTCTCTAGTCCTAAGTTATAGGCGGCTTCTACAGTCATGGTATTTTTAACTCCTTTCCTCACATCTTTTGAACTTGTAGCTACCCTGACTTTTTTGCTGATATGTTAAATTCCAATAAATGCAGCCTAGATTTAATTTGGCTATTCGCATGACCCATGCCGTATACGTCTCGTCTCTGCTTTGAATGGCAGCATAAAATTTGGCGAGCTTGGCATTCTCGGTCTTAGAGTTATAATTTAAATTTTACTAGAAGAGTGATGGGGTCCACATGGTCCTTCCGTGAAATTGCTCCAATGTTAATGAATTTAATGGCAAGCTTTCAAGTAATAAATAGTCTTTTCCATGCTGGAAATCTGGTATAGAGAAAGTTTTGTACTTTACCAATGTATGCATTGTCATCGCTGCTGTATTATGGAAAGTCGAACTTAATAAATTCTGCCAAAATAATAAAATTGTTTTTTTGCATCGATTTTTGTCGAATTAGTATTTAGAATATCCTGACCTCCCTGAATGATTACTGATGATGTTCTTATTTATAATATTAGTTCTTATTATGTCTCACTTTGTAATTAAAATTTCACTAATAAAATAATTGGAAGGCGTCGTAATTATTGTGATTTATTTTATAAAAAGTTAATTGATTATATTCATAGGCGTAGCCAGGATTTTCCTAAGGGGGGGGGGAATTAAAGAATTACTGGCGGCCCGCTTTTGCCCGGCCTTCGCCCGGCTTACCTTAGTCTATATATAGTCATAAAATATTTTTACAGGATAGGAGGTTAATTTTAATGAAAAAAACAAGCCTGGAACAATATGAAATATATTTTTATTAATTTGTATAAAATATAATAAATTACTTGTATATACATTAATATAAAAGCATGGTAATAATTTATTCCAAACAAGTATAAGAAATTTATTTATAAAAAGTAAGTAGACATATAGTTGATATTCCTCTATTATTAGAATTGGTTACAAAATACTAGGTAAAATTCCACTTTTACAGAAATATTTAACAGTTAGAGAATATATTACAGTTAATATTTTAACAAATTTTACTAATCAATTCTCTTGATAATAAATATAGCAACAATTTGCATTCAATTATTTAATTCCATCTATTTATTTTAAATAAAAAATGATATTAAAAATTAATCTTCATATTATTTATCCCACAATGTCTTTAAAAGATATTTTCTGATGTCCTTATCAATATTTTAGAGTTTTCTGTAAAATATATAATTCGGTAAAAATTACTTGATTGTCATATATTGATAAATAGATATACTGTAAATCTACGACATATAATATTCCACTGTTTATATTGTACTTTAATTTTTTTATTTAATTTATGATTTAATTTTATCAATAGTTTTATAATTATATTTTAATTTTATTAAGAATAAGATAAATAAATTAAAATTACTCACTTTATAAAAAATTATATTTGAATTTTATGGATCTATATTAATAATTATAATTCATTTCACTTGCCTTAAGACTTATTTTTGGCTTATATTCCACTTCTTAAAAAACATTTTTGGTTCACTTTTTTTATATATAAGTGCTTTTTTCCATTAATGTATAAATTATGATGAATAGTTTTATAAAATAATATCAACTTTTACATTCTTTCTTTCAAATTATTGTTTAAGATATATGTATACATTTTTGGAGGTCAGGGAGTGGGGGGGGGGAGGAGGACTAAGGGGGATATTTTTTATTAGCTTAAAATGATATTCACAAAAAGTGATAAATTTCTGAAGGGGGGGATTTCCCCTTGCCCCCCCCCGGCTATGCCTATGATTATATTAGAATTGAAGGATTTTTATATGTAAATTTACTGATTAGAGTAGGCGAAAGTAAATTGTAAAAAGATTTAAAAAAAAGAAAAGTTTAATAAATTGATATGTAAATTTTAGTGTTTAAAGCTATAAATAGTGAGATCTATTATGTAATAATTAGGAAAGGAAAAGTGCTATAACTTAGACTTTATACTTTATATTTTTTTATATTTTTACTTTTATTTATTTTATTCTATAATAATTATGGAGTATTTATATATTTTATTCTATAATAATTATGGAGTATTTATATATTTGAATAAATTAATTTGCTGTCCATATTTCTTGATCTTAATAATTAAATTAATTTGTAGTAATTTTTTCTAATTCAAAACGTCGAATTTTACAGATTTATTAAAGCGAAAATTGAATATTTGGATATCAACTTGGTCTCTAGAAATTGGTAATTTCCTCTATTCGGGAAAATTAATAATTACATTTTAAACAACTCATATTACGTTTTTATTTATTATAAAATACATTATTGATAGAAAATTTCATTTTATTTAATATAATTACATTTATTATATCATGTTCCGGTATATACATATATTATATTTTTTTAATAGATTAATAATACATCTTTAGGATGTATAATATAAAGTCCAGAAAACAAATTAAAGCTCAGTCGCAAGATGATTTGCTGCTATTCGATCAACAGAAAAGAAATAATTTTCTAAACATGATCTTGAATGGAAGTGTAGATGAATGCTGGAGCCTTTTCAAAAAAGATATTACAGATTCTTATAATAGGCTACCAAATATAAATATTAATTCAAAGAGTGAATGGTCAAACAGACAATAGAAAAAATTAGTCAGCTTAGAGAAGGTAACAACCTGCAGCGTCTACATGTCAGTATTTTCATTGGATGCAAACCCCCTTCAAAAAATTTTGCCTACACCCCCCCCCCCCAAAAAAAAAATTACTGCCGCCGCGGCGGTGTCTCTTTATCATTATTTTTACCTTTTGATACTCTTTTCAAAGAATTTATAAAGGATAACTTAAATTAATCTATCTCTACTACCAACTATCGATATTTTATGAATATAAAGAATTTATTTTTTAGAAAATAAATTCAATTAAAACCTCCATTATTTACAATTAATTTATTATTATGGCATTATGAGCTTGCTGAAATATCTAAACCTTTTAAATTACATTTAAAAGGATATTTTATTTGGTAAACAATGTGAATGATTGTTTGCAATATATAGATTTGGTCGATGAATTGTATTATAATAATACTATAATAAAAGTATTAATTTTTACAGCAATCAATTTTGTCCTATTTCATCTCAAAATTTAATAGATAACCCCCCAAAAAATTTATCCTACCCCCATTAAAGCAGCTTACCTCATACCCCCTCAAAAAAATAGGATGCAAACTGTTCCTACCCCTCCCGCTCATGTAGAAGCTGACAACCTGAATAAAGAATTGTGGAAAGATGTAAAAAATTGTTGAGGAGCGATAGAAGGAGATACATTGCAAAAAAAACCTTTAAAATTGATAAGGATATGAAAGAAAATTGAATCTATGATGCTTATAAAAAATTGAAATATTTTAGTAAACCGTACAGCTTCAAGAAACTTCCCTATCTAGTTTTAGCAAATGGAAAGCAAATCTTTGACCAAGAAGAACAAATAGCACTATGGCTAGACTATTATACAGGGGCGTCGCTAGCCTTTACAATCTCAGGGGGCTCAACTAAAAAAAATTTATTGGGGCTTCGCCCCCCCCATACTCCCCAATTTGCGGGTCTTCGGCCGGGTTTTAAATTAATATATTATACTTTTTTAAAATTTATAAAATAATATTTTTTAATACAAAATCTATTTATTACAGTATAAAATATTTTCGATTGTTGATATAAAAAAATTTTGCGTCTAAAGAATTATAAATGATAAAAAAGGTTAATTAATTCATATATATGCCTCAATTGATAATGGTTTTTGAAAACTACATAATCTATATTATAATTTTCCGATGTCCTCACTAAGTCATCGTGACGTCATGTCATCGCTACCATGTCATCGCTACCATGTCATCGCTACGTCATGTCATCGCTACGTCATGTCATCGCTACGTCATGTCATCGCTACGTCATGTCATCGCTACGTCATGTCATCGCTACGTCATGTCATCGCTACGTCATGTCATCGCTACGTCATGTCATCGGTACGTATTTATTTTTATTATTTTTTGTTGATTTTATTTTATTTTATTCATACAGATGAATGGAATTGATGGTGTACACCAGGGACGAAGCCTCCATAGAAGCAAGGGAAGCATTGCTTCCCTTGAAATTTTTTTTACAAAATTCTTAGGTAAACTTAATATAATCTTTATACTATGCTAAAAAAAATAAAATTACTTCCTTAAAATAATTAATATATTTTTTATAACGTTAAAAAGATTTATAATATTTTACTACGATAAAAAGTTTACGTTAAAAAATTTACTATTATTTTTACTACGTTCAAAAATTTACTATTATTTTTACTACGTAAAAAAATTTACTATTATATTTACTATGTTAAAAAATGATGGAAGCAAATTTAATATTGCTTATTTTCCTATAATAAATATACTAATAAATCATGATTCATACGATATTTTTTTGGTGTAAATTTTTTATTACGTTAAAAAAAATATACAAGAGAGAAGCAAATCTAATATTGCTTATTTTTTCAATAAATAAATAGAAAATCATGTTATGATATTGTTTAATTTTACGATTAAAAAATAAGCATTGGGGAAGCAAATAAAAAATTGCTTATTCTTTTATAAAAGAAAAATAAATTTTTTATATTCAATTTTTTTTCTTACTTTTTTAAAAAAAAATTTTTTTTCTTTAAATTAATGTTTAATAATTGTAATTGTATTATTGAAAATTTATTAATATTATCATTTAGCTCAAGAAATTTTGATACCAAAAAATTAATTATTGAAAAAGGAAGACCAAAGCCAATTTTAAGAAATTTAAAAAAAGAAATAAAATCTTGCATTCGTAATTTTTCTATCGATAAATATGAATGGCTTATATTGTTGGTCATACTTATTATTCCCAAAGGAAAAATATGTTTGGAATGATAGAGGATTTTCGGATATGAATAATTTTTCAGGCAGTTAAACGACATGAAGAATCAACAGCTCATTTGCAGTCGATGATTCGATTAAAAACATTTGGCGAAATTCGTATTGAAAATATGAAAGATTAGATGCGCAAAATATCAATCGAACAGCATAATTCGAAAGTTAAATCAAATAGAGAAATATTAAAAATTTTAATCAATTCTATATGTTTTCTTGGAGTTCAGCAGCTCGCATTCCGTGGTGATGATGAATCACCTAATTCAGTAAATAGAGGAAATTATATTGAATTAATTTATTTGCTCGCGGAAGAAAATTTGTTATTAAAACATCATTTAGAAAATAGTACAATTGGACTATCAAGTGATATCCAAAATGATTTAATTAATTCCATTTCATATGTCTTACACCAAAAAATATTAGATGAATTGGAAGAAAGGAATTTATAACAATAATATTAGATGAAACAATTGATATAAATAATAAATCCCAACTGGCTGTAGTTCTTCGATATGTTTTAAATAACGGGACATTATATGAAAGATTTATTGAATTCTTTGATG
Source organism: Gordionus sp. m RMFG-2023 (assembly GCF_954871325.1). Classification (NCBI taxonomy): domain Eukaryota; kingdom Metazoa; phylum Nematomorpha; class Gordioida; order Chordodea; family Parachordodidae; genus Gordionus; species Gordionus sp. m RMFG-2023. Next base: position 23,641,864 of record NC_088775.1, read on the forward strand.
TTACAATGCATCGTGATGCTAATTCTTTATCAAAATTTGTCATTAAATTTTTGAATGATAAGAAAATTATGGAAAAATTGATAGGTCAAAGTTACGATGGCGCAGCTGTTATGTCAGGTGATTCACATGGACTGCAAGCAAAAATTAGAGACTTAAATCCTTCTGCACTTTATATTCATTGTTTTGCCCACAAGTTAAATCTTATATTATCAAAATCTTGCAGCAAAATTAAAGAATGTAAGGTTTTTTTTGCAACTTTATCTGGTTTAGCCAGTTTTTTTAGTACATCATCTAAGCGTACAGCAGAATTTGATAAATATGTTTAAAAAAGATTACCACGAGTAGCCCCAACAAGATGGGAATACAATGGTCGGCTGGTTCAAACAGTTTTCAATTATTTGAAGGATCTAGTCGTTTTTTTGAAAGTATGATTGATGAAGAATCTGATATTGTTTGGGATAATGATGTTCTAATAACATCTCATGGCTATTTAAATATATTAAATGATGCAAATTTTCTAATTTTGTTATATTTTTTTCAAGAAGTTTTTCCAGAATCTGATTTATTATTTGATATACTTCAAACTAAAATTAACGATGTATCATATTGTCTTAAAAGTATTAACGATTTCAGAAATTTAGTTAAATCTAACATAGAAAACTTTGATGATTTTTGGAGAAATTTAAATGTAAAGGAAAATATTGAAGACAATTTAGTTAGAAATGTAATAGATCCGGATTGCCTAATACAAGAGAATTTTATAAAAATTTGATAATTAAAATAATAGATACTATAATCAATGAAATTGATTTTCGGTTTGATACATTAAAAAATATCAAATTCGTCGAATTGTTAGATATTAGTAAATTTCAAATATTTAATCAAAATTTCCCAAAATATTTATTAGACAATTTAAATGACACTTATTCTCAATTTTTCGACTTACACAAGCTGGAAACCGAATTAAAGGTAGTGTTTCGTGACGATGAATTTAGAAAGAGAAAAAATGTTTATGAAATACTTGAATTTTTAATTAATACCGATTTGATGAAAAGTTTTAAAGAGTTTTTTAAATTATGCAAATTCATTTTAACTTTGGCTAAAACAACAGCAAGTGCAGAACGGGGGTTTTCATCTTTAAAAATAATCAAATCTTATTGTAGAAACAGAATGAGTCAAAATCGATTATCGAATCTAGCTTTGATTTCTATTGAAAAAAAATTATTGAAAAATTTAAAATCTAGTAATAACTTTTATAATTCAGTACTTGATCATTTTACTCAAAAACAAAGACGAATTCCGCTTATTTATAAATCTTAATTTTTTATGGTTTGACTAATAAATAAAATAAAAATTTTTTTGATTGCTTCCCTTGTAGTAAACTTGACGCCTCGTCACTGGTGTACACATACCTAACATGGATTGAGAGATAAACAATATTCCCTCAAATTTGTAAATATGAATGAAACTTTTTATTTCACTTAATCCTTTCTTTATTTTTTAGATTACCTTATCAATTTTTATCTCATATTCAATTACACATTAATGAAATCTTTTTATACTCATATTTTTCTTTCATAACCAATAATTAAGAAGATAACCAAGTATATTCAAATATTTAAATATTCTTATCCTAACCTATTTATAATCTCCAATCCTTATAAATAACTCTTACTTTATTTTTTTCCCCTCCCTTAATGAATTTATTTATCACTAAATTTTATTATCTCATTCTTTTCTCTCTATCTCTATTATCTATTAACCATGACGCCTCGTCACTGGTGTACACATACCTAACATGGATTGAGAGATAAACAATATTCCCTCAAATTTGTAAATATGAAAAACTTTTTATTTCACTTAATGCTTTCTTTATTTTTTAGATTACCTTATCAATTTTTATCTCATATTATCAATTACACATTAATGAAATCTTTTTATACTCATATTTTTCTTTCATAACCAATAATTAAGAAGATAGCCAAGTATATTTAAATATTTAAATATTCTTATCCTAACCTATTTATAATCTCCAATCCTTATAAATAACTCTTACTTTATTTTTTTCCCCTCCCTTAATGAATTTATTTATCACTAAATTTTATTATCTCATTCTTTTCTTTCTATCTCTATTATCTATTAACCACTATTTCTCAAAACCTTATCAATTCCTTTAATTTAATTTTTATTATTTATATAATATAATAATTTATACCTTCTTTTTTCTCCCCTTTTTAATCTTATTTTTTAATTACCTTACAATTAATTAACCTTAATCTTAATAACATTACATTCATCATGTTATTTTTTAACTTTTAGAATATCATAATAGGCTTGATAAGTCCCCTAAATAATTTTTTTGATGATAGCCCTCCAACTAGTGTTGTTAAATGGTTGGTTTTTTACGACCCACAACCCGAGCCGAAGTCGTAGAAATCTGCTCAACCCTGAGCCAGGGTTGAAAAATCGACCACGACCCAACCCGACCCAATGAGACTGTTGAGCCGACCCATTTGGTCAGCTTGCTGGGTCGGCTTGTTGGGTCGGCTTGCGTTAAAATTTGTCATAACCGTCATTTTTAAGTTTTTTCAAATTTATTTGAAGCAAATAGGTAAAAATATATATTGTAAACATGTTAAATTAAATATTCAGTGAATATGTACCTTAGAAAAATGACAATTGTCATAATCGTCATCTTTAAAATTTTTCGAATTTTTTTGAAGCAAATAGGTAAAAATATATATTGTAAACATGTTAAATTAAATTTTCAGTGAATATGTACCTTAGAAAAGTGACAATTGTCATAATTTTTCGAATTTTTTTGAAGCAGGTAAAAATATATATTGTAAACATGTTAAATTAAATTTTCAGTGAATATGTACCTTAAAAAAGTGACAATTGTCATAATCGTCATTTTTAAGTTTTTTCTAAATTTTTTTGAAGCAAATAGGTAAAAATATATGCTGTGAACATGTTAAATCAAATTTTCAATGAATATGTACCTTAGAAAAATGACAATTGTCATAATCGTCATTATTAAGTTTTTTCGAATTTTTTAAAATTAAATAGATAAAAAATATTGTTAAGGATGTTAAAAAATTTCAAATAATTTTTTATAGCCGGGCATAGGCAGGCGGGAGAAAACTCGCCCAATGCTGACCTTTAATTTAAACATCTATTAGAAAAATATAGAGGTTTAGGCAATATTTTTCTTAAAATATTGGCCGTGATAAAAATCGGCTCAAATCGAGCCGTTTAACAACACTATCGCTAATATTTTTAGAATCTTAAACTGACGATTACTAGAACAATAGTTATTGCTCTTTAAATATAAGTAATATGATTTGAATCCCATATTATACCAAATATATCGACGTTCTATATTTGTAGAGCTTCATTTGGGTAAATTCAGAAAATGAGAAAAATATTAAACTTTATTTGAAAGAAATATTTATCGATCAATTTAATTTAAAATTTTTTAAAATATTAACAAAATTTGGTTTTTAAAATCAAAATGCAAGTGAAGCAAATATAACAGTTATAATTTATATATAAAAATTGAATAATTTTGGTTATATTTTGGACATATAAAAATAAAGATCTTAAGGTGATTACGAAGCAAAAAAAATATAAAAACAAATCTTGATCTTTGGAATCCAATTAAAAGTTCGGATAGTTTTACGACATAACCGAAGATATAATTTAGAAAGTGGTCAATTTGTAAAAATTAATATTACTAAATTACTAAAAAAAACGCCGAATATTTTGCGTTTTTAAATATTAAAAACGAAAAATAACATTAACATAATATATATGGGAAATGTGTCATAAATGGCCATGTTTGAAGACTAGCCACCACCTTTTAACTATTATCTTTTCGACCGATTTCTCCCAAAATTTGTCAAAATGTGTATTTTATGATATGTACTTTACCTATTGAATAGAGCAATCCAATAAAAAAAAAATTTAAATAAGCTGTTTTAGTACTTCTTTCCTCGTTACACATTTTTTTGTTTGGTGAAAAAATTACTAATTTAGATTAATGTTATTTTATATAAATATTATCCTTAGGCATTCAGCATTATACGCACAAAAAATTATGGTTTCAAGTTTTATTTAATAGGCATATGTATTGACTGGCCAAAATTCTATATTCATATAGAAATGAAAAGCTCGCTTTAAACATATTTGGTACAAAATCAAATGATGAACAAATTAAACTGGCAAATGATGATATATTCATTAATAAAAGATAAACATTATTAATATCTACTAAATTTAATATTCCTAAGAAAACCTTAAAGGCGAAGAGTGGATTAATTGTCTGCAATTTGAAAACTGGGCTCATACTCAATGTACGAATAACAATGATTTATTTGTTTGTTATGTATGTAAATAGTGATACGATTGTTTCATTTATAAATTAATAAAATGGTTTTCATTATTGTTAATAATTCCCTAAATAATTTAATACATCATGAATGATAAAATTATTGAAAACAGTTAAGATAATAATTCATAAATTCAAAATAAATAGTGATTAATTGAAATAAGAATTTTTAATAAAAAGATAATTAAGATATAAATTAATAAAGTATCATTAAATGAATATTGATAAATTTAGATGTTAATACTAATTGCATTATTAAATTTTTATATGCCTAAAAAATGAAGAAATATATAAGATACGTTTTTTGCAATCATTTCATATAATTCTTAAATAATTTATTATGGCCAGTAAACAATGTATTGACTGGCTAGAAAAACACTGTCACAAAACTTCATCTTCTACCTCATAAACTATTATAGAGCTTTTATTAAATTTTATTTTAAAGAATCTTATAATACTTTTTTTCAAAAAAGCTTAAATATATATTTAACAATATATGATTATTTCAGGGATGTGAACCCGGACCCTAACCCTGAACCCTCGTATTTTGGCTGAACCCGACATTTTAAAAAGTGAAGGGTTCAAGGGTTCAGGGTACTATAAAAAAAATTTTAAGTAAAAATATAAATTTTTATAATTTTATTAAATTTTTTCGTAGAATCATTTATTTTATATTCGTTTTCTTTCATTTTTTTTCCTGGACTTCATTTTATTTTATTTAGAGATTTATGCCATATATTTAAAACTATTATTGATAAAGCAAGGGATGTTGTAAAATATTTAAGAACTCCCACAATTGTAAGAATATTAAAATCTATGAAAAGGCAAATGGCAATATTAGATTGCACAACAAGTTGGTCCTCTATTTGTATGATGTTAGAGCGATTAATAAGTTTGAAAGATTTCTGTAATGATTTTATTATAGGAGCATGTGAAGCCATTTGTCAGAAGATGATTGGAATCAAATAAAAGACCTTACTAGTGTGTTGGTTCCTTTAAAAATAACTAGATTAAGATTGCAAGCAGAACAGTTATGTTTATCGGATTTTTATGGCATATGGATAAGATGTCGATTAGAGTTAGAAATATTTACAAGTTCTTTTTCTTATGAAATATTAGAAAATATGAAAATTAGAGATCAACAATATTTACAAAATAGTGTTGTATATGCTTCAATATATTTAGACCCTCGATATCAAGTTTTATTAAGTATTGAGCAAAAATAAATTGCTATAGACCATCTTGAGGATTTATGGCGTTGTAGCGATAACAATGATAATGATAGCAATATTGATGATCTGGAAATTTTATTATTAGACAGAGAAAAAAAAATGAAATTATCATCAGATAGAAAGGAGCAAAAAATATCTATTGTATCTTTAATAGAAAACTCAGAAGTTAAGAGAAATATTTACAAAATAGTGTTGAATATATCGTTACATAATAAATATATATAAAATAATTATATATATTTAATTTTGATAAATAGGAATATAGAATAATTAAGGCTAGGCTTAGTGTTGTGTAACGTCTCCTAAATCCCTACATTTTGTCTAATTAGTTATAGGCGATTTTTCGGTTAGGCCTAATTAGGTATAGTTGATTTTTAAGCTAATATCACTACTTATAAATGTCGGGCAATTTTATACAAACTTATGGAGAGACTTTAATTTATAATAATTTTTTTATAATTTTTCAAAATATTTTTATGTAAATAAAAATTTTAAGAAATTCAATATAAAATTTTCTAAAATTTATAGGGTTTAGCCTTTAATATATATAGATTTTCATTATAAATTATTAAATATAAAATTTTTTTGGCGATCGATGAAATTCCCAGGGTAGATTCTCTTCAGAATAGATCTGATTAATCAAATTTATCAAAGAAATAAAAAACACGCACTAAAATCAGATCAGAGAGCTACAGGCCTGGTCTTAAACCTGATTCGAATGCCTGGGCCGAGAATTTTATTTTTTAAAAATACATGGGTTGGGCTAAAAAAAAAATTTAAATACCCGGGCCGGGCCATATATTTTATAAAAATCATTTTTATAATTTTAACAGGCAGAATTTTTTAAGATTTTTATTTCCTTCCATTTCGTCGAAATCAAAAAATAAAAATGTTTTAATAATATATTAAATAGAATAACAAAATTTTTAAATCTTTTCTATTCTTAAAAAAACAAGCCAGATGCCGTCATATAAATTCTCGGAACACCCATGAATAAAAAAGGGAAAAAATAATCTTAAGTAGTCTATTTATAAAAGTCTACAATTTTTGGATAATAAAAGAATGTTTATAATTTGTTATTTTTCCATTATTTGTTATTTGATTTATGCATATAATTTTTATTTTTTATTTATGAAAATAATAAAGATATGATAATGTGCCTTATATATTTTGCATTTGTAAATTTTTACTTATAAAATATAAGAGCCTACTTGCGATAAATGAATAATTTTAAATATATCATTTTTAAATTAAAATAGTTATATTTCTAAAAAGAAAGGGGGGGGGGGGTTTTATAGATAAAAAAATTTTAATTCCTAATTAGTAGTATCTCTGAAGATCTAAATGTTTTCCCAATTTTTTCTATGATATTCATTCTTAAGTATGAATATTTGGATTTTGCATAAGTCATCCACACAATTACCAAAGAAAAAAAATCAATTAAAAATTATAATTTATAATAATGCATTAGTGGTCGAAAGCAGGCGCGTACGCAGGAATTTGGTCGGGGGGGGGGGGATAATAAATTTTTTTAAGAAATATTATTGTTATTTAAAAATATCAAGCATAAATTTATTAGGACTAATAACTATTTCTAATACACAATTTTTAATTATATGAATTATAAAAAAATTATATATATAAACCGACACATAAAAAACTATAAAATAAATGTGAATTAAAAAATATAAGGTGAATATAACCACCATATGAATCACTTAAATGCCCCAAAATAGAAATTTGAATTTTTTAGCCTTTAAAATTTATATATAAAGTAAAATTTTTAATGTTGGAAATATAAATATCAATACACAAAAAGTTTCTTAGGAATAATTGTATTTTGTATTATATTTACAGTGTAAAATCCAATCTTCGTTGGAATTGAGCTAATTTTTCAATTACTCATCCTTGCTTGGCGTCAAATGCTTATATTTAAAAGATCCAAACCATTCAATCCAATTTCAGAAGTTGTACTTCTTAGGTATGTTTTCAGAGAACTGCAGGCCCGGTTCCCGGGTCGGACCTATTTTAATTTTACAAATACACCCGGGCCGGGCCTGATTTTTTTTAAAAAAAATTATCCGGGCTCGGCTATATTTTTTAAACCAAATATTTTAGCTATAAAAATCAAAAATAGATATAATTTCTTTAAAAAAAACCCCGGGCCGGGCCGAAAAAAAAATTTGAAAAGAAATCCAGGCCGTGCCCTGCAAATTGTATTTCTTCAGGGCTCTGTTATTCTTCTTAAAAAAGAGAATGTTCTCCTATAGTTTACTAATGGGAAGAGTTGCTAATATATATAATCATTTTAATACATTGGGAATAAAATCTAAAATGTGTTTGAAATTATACAAAGCATCCATAGTATTTTTTGGGACTATATCTTAGTTAATCTTTTAAACATCGTTATTCAGCTAATGAGGCATCAAACAAATATTATTTTTTTTCTATCACCATCTGAAAAAGATTGGGAAGGCTTTTGTGGAAGTAATATCTGCAGATTGATAAGTGCTGCATGATGAATTAAAAACCATTCATTTATTTGGATTATAGTTTTATAATACTTTTCTACTGATCTTATACTAATGTTTTGACGATGAGCTTGCCTTGCAAATCGAGTGAGACAAATATTAAACACATATAGCTCTCCTTTTGAGTCAACGATAACATATAAAATTGAAATTCTTCATCAACATTAGCCCTAATTTCCTTGAGTTCTAATAAAATGCTCTCCGCTATTCTCATCTTCTTAATCAAGTCAATGTCATGTTTTTGAAAAGTGTTACATAAAATAGTTGTATAATTAAATAATACATTCTAATGAGAAAAAAAAAATTGAAATAAGTATTGAATCCAATAATTTTCTTGCTTCTGAGGAAATATTTCTTTTAGGCCATTGTGATATTTCAGAAATAGCATTAATAATCGGTTCGCGGAGACTCCATCTCGTTGGACAAGCTTGCACTTTCTTTCTCCCTGTTGGACAAGGAGTAACAGAAAACTTATTATTTGACTAGAAATATGAAAATGGTAGATAAATATTACACCACTAGAAATTTGAAAATAATAGGTAAATATTACGCCAATGAAAACTGGAAATCGAAATTAATTGATAAATAACTTAATAGATGAATGTGATAACAAATATAAACATTAATATTTTTGAAAAATATATCCGGCATCTGCATTTTTTGGCTTTGGGGGGGGGGGGGTTTGTCCCCCTGTTCCCCCCCCCGCTGCGTACGCCAATAGTAGAAAGTAGTAGTCTACTCATTTTTACGACTTGAGTTCCGAACTTGAGTCGTGAACTTGAGTTTTGATCTTGAGTCATGAACTCGAGTTATGAACTTGAGTCGTGAACTAGTCATAAACTTGAGTCGTGAACTCAACAGGTTATCTTAAATTTTATGATACTCGATTACTTATATTAGTATTGTTAATTGGTTGGTTGTGTAATACCCAGACCTGGCGCTTGGCTCTAAAATTAGACTAAATCTGCTATGAGCACGAAGCCCATGTATCTTAAGTTATTTCTTATTGAACTTATTAGTTAAATATATGGTTATTTATTACAGATAAATCGATAGATAATTAAAAGACCTATTGAATATGCAACAATTCAAGCGCCACTCTTTGAGTGAAGCTATTTCTACGTAAACGGAAATTTCAATAACATGAATAGAAAAAATAATTCCTAAAATTATATTTTGAAATAAAGAGGTTGCTCGTAGCATAAACTCCTTCCTACAAAAATTTTTTTTATTTATTTGATTTTTTCATTGTAATTATAAAATTTAACTCATATGATTTATAAAGATTTAAATAAATAAAATAAAATAAAAATAATTTCAAAGCGGAGTTGAAAAAATAAAATAAATAAAACAATGAATTAGATGCAAAAAAATTTAAAAAATCCCCCACTCCTTAATTAGGTGGCAGATAGGCGATTTGGTTTTTTATTTTATTATAAAATTAATTTCTTTTTTTTTATTTAAGATTTTTTGAAATATTAAATAATTTTTTATAAAAAAATGTATAATATTGCCTACAAATTTTTAAAGGAAATGGATGGAAATGGAAGTTAAATTTAGGGGGGGGCTAAATATTTAGATGAAATGTAGTTTTATTTCATCAAATCGAAAAATAAATAACAGGAGTTCATAAATTCTTGGTTTTTAAAAAAAATATATCAATTAAACATTTTAAACCTCAGAATTTGTCTCTTAATTACCTCAATTTAAATCAGGAAGAGCTTAGGCAAAATTATATGAGATAATTTCCATATATAACGTTTTTTTCAAACGGTTTTGGGAAATGTTACTAGAAATCTCTTTATTTCCAAACAGGATTAATTTTAGAATTGATTTTTTTCCATTCATGTTATCAAAATTTCTGTTAAAAAGAATTTAAAAATCTTAAAACTTAATTTGGTAATCTAGCAGATATTTTTCTCTTAATATTGTACAAAGTTAAAAATAAAATGTTAAGATCCAGACTAAACTTGAGTCGTGAACTAGTCATAAACTTGAGTCGTGATCTCGAGTTATGGTAAACTCGAGTTATGAACTCGAGTCGTGAACTCGAGTTATGAATTTGAATCGTGAACTCAACAGGTTATCTTAAATTTTATGAAACTTGATTACTTATATAGTGTTGTTAATTGGTTGGTTGGCTCTAAAAATCTGCTATGAGCACTAACCCCGATCACAGATCCGTGGTTCAGGCCCATATATTTTAATTTAAGTTATTTCTTATTGAACTTATTATAGTATATAAATATATGGTTATTAGAGATAAATCGATTGATAATTAAAATACCTATTGAATAGTCAAAAAGTCAAGCGCCACTTCTCAATGAGTGAAGTTATTTCTACGTAGGTCAGGAATAATTTTATCAAAATCAAATATTGATATGATAATGGATGGGTATCAAATAAATTTAGTTTTAACTACCTTTATATGGTGTATATTAATTTGACCGGGAATAAAAAATAAATATGGTTACTCATATTTGTTCATGAAAATTTTTTTTTAGTATTGCACTTAATGGGCATGTCTGGATCTTAACATTTTATTTTTAACTTTGTACAATATTAAGAGAAAAATATCTGCTAGATTACCAAATTAAGTTTTAAGATTTTTAAATTCTTTTTAACGGAAATTTTGATAACATGAATGGAAAAAATCAATTCCTAAAATTAATCCTGTTTGGAAATAAAGAGGTTTCTAGTAACATTTCCCCTAAATTTAACTTCCATTTCCATCTCCTTTAAAAATTTGTAGGCAATATTATACATTTTTTTATAAAAATTATTTAATATTTCAAAAAATCTTAAATAAAAAAAAAGAAATTAATTTTATAATAAAATAAAAAACCAAATCGCCTATCTGGCACCTAATTAAGGAGTGGGGGATTTTTTAAATTTATTTGTATCTAATTCATTGTTTTATTTATTTTATTTTTTCAACTCCGCTTTGAAATTATTTTTATTTTATTTATTTAAATCTTTAAAAATCATATGAGTTAAATTTTATAATTACAATAAAAAATCAAATAAATAAAAAAAATTTTTGTAGGAAGGAGTTTATGCTACGAGCAACCTCTTTATTTCAAAATATAATTTTAGGAATTATTTTTTCTATTCATGTTATTAAAATTTCCGTTTACGTAGAAATAGCTTCACTCAAAAAGTGGCGCTTGAATTGTTGCATATTCAATAGGTCTTTAATTATCTATCGATTTATCTGTAATAAATAACCATATATTTAACTAATAAGTTCAATAAGAAATAAGTTAAGATACATGGGCCTCGTGCTCATATCAGATTTAGTCTAATTTTAGAGCCAAGCGCCAGGTCTGGGTATTACACAACCAACCAATTAACAATACTAATATAAGTAATCGAGTTTCATAAAATTTAAGATAACCTGTTGAGTTCACGACTCAAGTTTATGACTAGTTCACGACTCAAGTTCATAACTCGAGTTCATGACTCAAGATCAAAACTCAAGTTCATTACTCAAGATCAAAAGTTCATGACTCAAGATAAAAACTCAAGTTCACGACTCAAGTTCGGAACTCGAGTCGTAAAAATGAGTCGACTAATCGACTCAAAACTCGACTTGAGTTTTGAGTCTAGTTATTGCGACTTCGATTCGGAGTCGTAGTCGGGTGAACTCTACTTTTTAACAACACTAGTAGAAAGTATTTAGGGGGTTTAGCAAGGCCCGCTAACACTCGCTTTAACAACATGATATGTAAACAAAATATTTGTAAAACTCAGAAATTATGAAAAATAATTTAAAATTTGTCAAGAATTATATCCATGATCTTAAATCAAATAATAATTAAAATCTTGTGTTTCAAATCAAATTTGATATAAAAAATTTATAGTATTTACATATTACTTTATATTTTTATAAGATTAGGAAAAATATATGTATCTAAATGTCTTAAATTTAAAAATGCGTTCCTTGCACAATTTGCCTTGTATTTTCCTATTATCTACCAATTCTTTAAAAAGTTTCAAATGATATACCACATATCTAATACCAAATATTATAAAGTTCAAGTTGAAAAAAAAGAATAAAATATAATAGCAGTATCAATATTAGAGGTTTAGAAATATTTTTCTAATTATAAAAACTTTTTACTAGTCTGAAAATAAGTATAATTTTTTTTATATTTCTAGATTTTTAAGGGTGGAGTCAAAAAGTAATGAAAGAAAAAATTTCTTACTGAATCCAAATATTTTATAACATCTTTCCAATATCAAATTTTTTTAAATAGGCTTAAAACAGATTTAAATAAAATTTTCCTCATTGGAATAAAATATAATTGCAGTGATACCTTATTACTAGATCCAATGGTTTTAGAAAATCTTTAAATATCCAAAACTTTTTACAAGACTTTAAACATAAATAAAATGTTTTTTTAATTTTTACATTTCAAGCGTGGTGTTAAAAAAAATGGCAATAGAAATTTCTTTATAAAGATAAAATTTTAGAACTTTATAATATTAAAAACCACTAAGATTAAAAAAAAGTTTTAAAAAAACTTAAAGATGACGATTATGACAATTGTTACTTTTCTAAGGTACATTTTCACTGAAAATTTAATTTAACATTTACAATATATTTACCTATTTGCTTCAAAAAAATTCGACAAAACTTAAAAATGTCGATTATGACAATTCTCACTTTTCTAAGGTACATATTCATTGAAAATTTAATTTAACATGTTTACAATATATATTTTTACCTATTTGCTTCAAAAAAATTCGAAAAAACTTAAAAATGACGATTATGACAATTGTCACTTTTCTAAGGTACATATTCACTGAAAATTTAATTTAACATGTTTATAATATATATTTTTACCTATTTGCTTCAAAAAAATTCGAAAAAACTTAAAAATGACGATTATGACAATTGTCACTTTTCTAAGGTACATATTCACTGAAAATTTAATTTAACATGATTACAATATATATTTTTACCTATTTGCTTCAAAAAATTCGAAAAAACTTAAAATGACGATTATGACAAATTTTAACGCAAGCCGACCCAACAAGCCGACCCAGCAAGCCGACTCATCGGGTCAGCCAAATGGGTCGGCTCATGAGGCCCATTGGGTCGGGTCGGGTCTTATCTATGTCTAAATGGGTTCGCTCGGGTTTAAGTTTGTTTTTTTCGGCTCAAACCTTGCTGGTTTTCGGCCAAGCCGACCCGACCCAGCAATTTAACAACACTACCTCCAACTACTAGAAATATGCATTTAATATTGACCCATCTACCGGTTTTACATTATTTTAATGTTTGTTTAATTTCAACAATAGTTTATTTATATTTTTGCCTGATTTCCTTATTTGTCTAGGCTAACCCTAATTCCTCACATTGCTACAAAACATGATTAATCTTTTATTAAAGATAAGCAAAGAAAATAATGACGATTAAACAAACGCCTTAACCGTTCTAGAGTTACTGGTAGACAAAATAATAAAGAACTAGGCTTATCTTATGTTTTATATCTATGTTTATTTTATTTTCACCCAGTTCTCCAAATTATATTTCTATCACCACTACCACAATCCCTATGCCATTTCCACCTATTTTTTAACAAATATAAACATTTTTATTTAACACTAAATTTTATTATCTCATTCTTTTCTTTCTATCTCTATTATCTATTAACCACTATTTCTCAAAACCTAATGAATTCCTTTAATTTATTTTTATAATATAATAATTTATACCTTCTTTTTCTCCTCTTTTTTAATCTTATTTTTTAATTACCTTACAATTAATTAACCTTAATCTTAATAACATTACATTTATCATGTTAATTTTTAACTTTAGAATATCATAATAGGCTTGATAAGTCCCCCAAATAATTTTTTTGATGATAGCCCTCCAACTATATGCTTCTAATATTGACCCATCTACCGGTTTTACATTATTTTAATGTTTGTTTAATTTCAACAATAGTTTATTGATATTTTTGCCTGATTTCTTTATTTGTCTAAGCTAACCTTAATCCCTCACATTGCTACAAAACATGATGAATCTATTATTAAAGATAAAAGAAAATAATGACAATTAAACAAACGCCTTACCCGTTCTAGAGATACTGGTAGACAAAATAATATAGAACTACGCTTGAAATGAACTCATCTGGAGGTTTATTTTGTTTTTTTTATCTTGTTTTATATCTATGTTTATTTTATTTTCACCCATTTCTCCAAATGATATTTCTATCACCAGTACCACAATCCCTATGCCACCTCCGCCTATTTTTTAACAAATATAAACATTTAATTCTGTACTATCATTCACTTTACTAGGAGTTAATATAAATATTACTTTCGATTCTCTGAGAAACTTTCCTGAATATTTAGAGAAATGTTCAAACTTGAATGTACAGTACGGCCAATTTCATGAACTTTATTAATGGAAAAATATGCAGTATTTCTGTCGTGGCCTTTATAATAATACTTACGACCGTTTTATGGTTGAGTTAACATTGTCGTTCATGATTCTATTTTAGAAGGGGATACCAATTCTGACATTGACAGAAATATCGTTTTGCGTGTTCAAACTTGAATGTACAGTACAGCCAATTTCATCAACTTTATTAATGGAAAAATATGCAGTAGTTCTGTCGTGGCCTTTATAACAATACTTACGACCGTTTTATGGTTTAGTTAACATTGTCGTTCATGATTCTATTTTAGAGGGGGATACTAATGCTGACATTGACAGAAATATCGTTTTGCGTTCATAGGCATATCATCTTTATCAGTACGTATTATGTTTTGTACAGTGCTTTGGTAATCCGTCATTACTTTCATCTACAACCCTAAATGATATAAAATTATACATTAATTATTTCCTCTCCAGACGACCGCCCAGATTTATTTTGTCACTTTTTCCATCAAAAATTAAAATGTCAACAAGGATTTGCTCTTAATTTTATCAAATACATAATAAATATTCCTCATTATTTTTTAAAAAAATTATCCTAAATTTATATGTCAATAAAAAAAAATATCTTAAAAAATATATAAATAATTTGCATATAAGTTTCATTAGTGTTTAATGGCATTTTTGTAATTTAAATAGACAGCATTTTTTTTTACTTAACATAAAAAAATATATACCCCTTATCAAATTCTTTGACAAATAATTTCAGAAATGCAATACATACATTAAATTTATCTGAAAAACAACAATAACCTTATATAATAAACAACATATTTTTTAGATATAATTTTAATTGATTATTAAAAAAAAGTATAAGAGTCGGTTATTTTTATTTTATTTGTCATGATTCTCTAATAAGTGGTTGCCCAGGCCTTCCCAGTTTCCCTTAATACGGAATTTACATGTTTTTTTTTCCATATTAGACTAATTGGTAAATCAGATATTTCCCGTTCATGTGATGATATTTAAAATTTAACTATCTCCGAGGCGGGAAAAAATTTTCAAAATTTTAATGGGTAGGACTGGGCTTGGAACTTCAAAAATATTAGCTTGCACCTGACTTGGGAATATCTTTTCAAATTATTAAGGGTTGAGCTGGGCTTGATAAACTTTTTTAAAATTATAAGATCTTGGATGCTTCCTAATATTATGAGCTTTAACCTGGCATGACATCTATCGTAAAAAATGAATAAAAATCTCATTCCCCGTCATTTTTGATGGGCTTTCTACTAGCAATGTTTTATAGAATAGAACTAATAAGAAAAAATTTATAGACCTTACCAAATCAACAATTCTTGAAGAAGAGAATATAAATAACCAATCCAAATCATAAAACTATATGGTGGTTAGAGCTTCCTCTTAGATGACATGATGGAAACTAGATAAGTAATCGAGAAAATTATTGTATGATATTAAATTTCTAAAAGATTATCTTCCATTTTTAATGATATATAAACGACTACACAGTTGACCATTATTGATTATCTAAAATATGCGATCATATGCTCTCAGCCGCTTAGTAATAATCTTAAATTACACACAAATAATAGATGCTGGTTAATTTGCAGTCCTAGCCATGACACTCACGATGGTAACCCATATCAGAATTTATTCTGTTAGATATATTGATAAAACAGAAACACTAAAAACCTTTAGAATAAATTATGCTAATATATTGAAGCCTTGAGTTATTTACACGGCAAAAATACCATATTAGATATGAAACCTTTTGTAACTACAAAATAAGAACCAGAGTGATATCATGAAATTAATTAGGATTTTATATATTATTGTCGAACCATCTCTATTGGTATATTATATTTTAAAATAATTGTAGTTTGTAATAATATTAAAAATATATTCGTATTAAAAATTTAACTCAAATCTATATTCCGAAGAAGAAGAAAATAGCTTCTTAAAAACACGTAAAAAAAGAGGAGAAAAGATATCTAATTTATTACATCTATTGTGGGATGAATAAATAATACGCTTAATTTTAATTATATTGTAAATTAATAGATGGCGTTAAATATTTGTAAGCAAATTGTTACTTATTTATTATCAAAAGCATTTATTAGTAAAGTTTTAAAAATATTAACTGTAATATATTATATAACTGTCAGCTAAGTCTGTAAAAGTGGCATTTTACTTAATATTTTATAAAAAATTATATATAATAGAGGATTATAAACTATATGTCTACTTACATAAATAAATTTCTTATACTTATTTGGATTTGGACCTTGAAAATAATTTTAGGAAGAGACATGATATTTAAATTTAAAAATAAATAAAATAGTTGATTGGTGATTTTAAACTCGGCTAAAATATTAAATTATTAATTTTCAATTAATAAATGATTATATTTATTTTATTAGGGTTATATAATAATTTAAATAATAAAAGTTAATTAAGCTTCAATGCTAAATTAATATATAGTGAAGTGGTATTGTTATATTTTTAGCATATAATTTGATTGCAAGCTGACAGGGTTATATGTAATAATCTAATCTAATAATTAAAATAGTATTCATTTAATAAAAATTTAGATAGTCTTATTAATTTTTTAATAAAATTAAATCTATATATTACTCAATAGAATTATAAAAGATATTATTCAGAGGGCAATTAAAAACATTTATTTTTAGCTCAAGGGGATATTAAGGAGGCATTAAAAGAATTTTTTGCTTCAGGGGGCTTGAGCCCCTGCGCGTCTCCCCCCCCCTAGCGACGCCACTGCTATTATATGATGGTCTTCGACTCAAGAAGAGCTATCTGCCCAACAAACATAAACGAGCACTTAGTTCCGCCCTCGTCGGATTTCTCCACAGATGAAATTGTAAAAGTAATTAAAAAATTGCGTAATAATAAAGCTCCTGGACTAGATAAAATAACAACTGAACATCTTAAACGCGCTGTAGCTCTTACATCTACTGTATCTAAGATTTTTATGGTCCTGCTAAAAAACAGGATGATGTCATCTGTACCAAACTTTCTTCCTAAATATATTTGTGCTTACAGACCAAATAAAAATATTCTGGAACCTATTCTTGCTTTAAAAATAATGATACGAAAATGTTGGAAAAATAAAACTGCAGCTCTCTTCACTTTCGTAGATTTTAGTAGAGCATTCGATTGCGTAAATTATGATGCCCTGTGGAGAACACTTTTGGAATGCGGGATTGAATCTAATGTTATCTACATCCTAAAGAATCACTATTCTAATTTATCCGCTTGTTTTAAAATAAACAATAAAGTATATCCCTCTTTCAGAATAAAAAAAGGTGTGAACAAGGATGCATACTTTCCCCTTTCTTGTTATATCATAATGTATAAAATTATAAAAGAAGCCCTGGGAGCTGCAAATCTAATAGATATGGGTTCAAATGTTACAATAAGTGTGGAAAATCGAATAATATCTTATGCTGATGATATCGCCATAGTGTATGCAAGTGTTGAAGAAACAAAAAATATGCAATACTTATTAGAAACATTAAGTCTGAGATTGTGTCTAAAAATAAACTTTAATAAAACTTTTATTCTTCCTACCCAAATACAGCCCAAAATTTAAATTTTACAATTGGAGGAAATGTGATTAAGATAGTAGATAAAATAAAATATTTAGGAGTTATGCTTGACAATAGAGGATGCTATGATAAAGAAGAGTTGAAAATTAGAATACAAAAAGCGAGAGGGGCGTTTTATAAATATATGAAAATTTGGAAAATGAAAGAGATTTCTGTGTGCACCAGACTAAGAATTTTCAACTCTACTATAATTCCTATATTATTATTTGATAGGGACTTGAGAAATTAATAAAACAGAGAATAGAAGATTACAATCATTCATAAATAACTGCCTCCGAACTATAAATGGCATCTTTTACCCAAATGTAATATCAAATAATAATTTATGGAGAATATCAAAACACACTCCAATTCATATTACATTAAAGAAACGTCGTATTCAATTCCTAGCTCACATCATAAGGAACTCGGACCATAATCTAGTTCATGATGCCATTACATGGCTCCACACTTATAATAGGAAAGAATACACAAAATATAAATCTTTATGGTATTATAAAACTATAAAAGATGTAATGGAACCATAGGCGTAGCCAGGATTTTCATAAGGGGGGGGGGAATTAAAAAATTACTAGGGGCTTCGCCCTCAGACCCCCTTTTGGGCGGGCCTTCGGCCCGCTTTTCCCGGCCTTCGGCCGGGTTACTTTAGTCTATATATAGTCATAAATATTTTTACAAATTTTGTTATAAGCCTGGAACAAATATGAAATATATTTTTATTAGTTTATATGAAATATATTTTTATTAGTTTAAATGAAATATATTTTTATTAGTTTATATGAAATATATTTTTATTAGTTTATATGAAATATATTTTTATTAGTTTATATGAAATATATTTTTATTAGTTTATATAAAATAAAAACATAATAAATAACTTGTATTGTATATATCTTAATATAAAAGCATAGTAATAATTTATTCCAAACAATTATAAGTAATGTATTTATAAAAAGTAACTAGACATATAGTTGATTTTACTCTATTATATAGAATTAACAGAGTTGGGCAGGTCCTCCGGAAAAAGAATCTAGATACAGATACAGATTCTTTATAAAAAAGTGAATCTTAGATACAGATACTAGTATCTTTTTCATAATATCAAGAAGATACAAGATAAAGATACTTGTATCTTTTACTAAACTAGAGTATCTTAAATACAAGATACTTTTTATTATCATTACCAATTAAATTAGAATAGTTTATAAAATACAGTTTTTTTTTATTTATTTGTGAAGAACATAACATACTCATAATAAGAATCAATATTTACAATAATTAATAAAATATTTATTGATGAATTAATTATAATAACCAGAGATTTTAATATTAGCTTTTGCCCATTAATAGCATAAACAGGAAAGTGAGAGTAGTATATTTAATGTGAGTTGAAAATTTGCAAAATAAAAAAAATTAAATCAAATTATTATTTTTTTTAATAATTTATCATTGAGCCTTTACCTTTTTGGCATATTTAGCATTGTGCCAAAACTAAATAACCTATCAACAGGAGCTGATGAAGGTATGGCAGTATTATATTTAAAAAAAATTTCCTTAATTAAAGGATAAAAATTTAGCATTTCTAGTGTTTTTCGGTGGTCTTTAATATAATTTAAAACCTCGAGCTCAATGTTGTTTGTATTGTTGAACTCAACAACATTTGCTTCACCAAAAGAAAAATAATCATCATTTTCTTCATTAGATACTAAATCTACTGGTTTAATAGCATGAGCTTGATTGTACTCTATAGATGCAAGATTTAAGGCTTCATTTAATAATATATTTTGAAAATATTTTTTTTTATTATCAGATTCAATCCATAGGTTCTTAAAATATGGATGTGATAATGGTGCCAAAAAGGTCTCATTATATTCATCATCACAAGAAGAAAAAAATTCCAAATCATTTGCCCATGGTATTTTGGACAGCTTTTAATAGAGTGAAAAGGTTTGCAGGGATCAAGGCAATAAACAAAAAAGTTTTATTATATAATGTATTTAAAAAATATTAAACTACAATTTCACTATATTTTTAACTCAAAATCTATATATAAATTTATCCTTTATATATATAAAAATTCTATTAAACAATTAAATGAAAAAATGGTGTTAATTAAATGAATGTAAGATATAAAAATTTTCGCTAAATAATAACCATTATAATAATAATAATCCATATTTAACATTCCACCCTCTATAGGAACGCCGCTAGGTTCTCTTTATCTTTTGTGTTCAAGTTTCCCATCTATTTTGATCATAAAATCTTTCATAGTTTCGTCTTGATAAATGATAGTTATTTTGGTTGTAAAATCTTATCTTGCCTTGCTCCCTCCAAATCTTTTAAAAAAAACGGTTTAGTATGTGATTCGACTTTGTCATTCTATTGTTAATTATTATCATAATTTGTTATTGAATAATTTTAGAATATATGTAATATTGAATAAGAATCGCCAAATAATCGAAATAGAATTAATTTAACGAATATCGAATTTTGAATAAGAATAATTGAAGTAGAATAAATTAATCAAATGTTGAATAATCGAAATAATATGAATTGATTGGTCGCGTTTTATTTTAATTTATTATATTATAAATATCGCGTTTTAAATAATAGCGTTTGATATAATTTTTATCGATATTAAATTTCAATTTCAATTTTATTTATTTATTTTTAATAATTTTTTATTAATATTAAATTTCAATTATTTTTATTATTTTTTTTTTTAAATTTTACTCCCTTGTTTTTTAAATCAAATAATAACTCAAAATTACTGTTTTCTTTTATCTTCAATAAAAATAATGTTTTAAAGTGGTCAATGTAACTTACACATGTTTTGTCCTTAAAACATAATTTAGATTTCATTGTATTTAAAATTTTAATTTTGAAAGATTCGTCCACTTTATCATTAATTATATAAGGTAAATGTTTATTTGTATTGTCTACTCTCTTGATTTTTTTAAATTTATAAGTGTCAAGCTTTAATGATTTGGATTCTACTTTTTTTAAATTTTTGTGTATGGGAATTTCAACTATTTCAGTTTCATTAATTTTTTCAGTATTAAGATTTATATCATTATTTTTACAGTCATAATACTCTTTTAAAATTTCACCATGTGATCTTATGGGTATATTTATATTTTCATCATTTTTTATAATCACAAATGTTTTAAATTTTATTATATAATTTATTTCTTTTAGTTTATAAGAAGGTTTTAATTCAATATCTAATTTTTTTTATACTAAAAGATTTATAATTATAATGATAATTTCTTTTATAATAATGTGTTTCTTTATCCAATTTTCTATTTTTATAACAATTCTCATTATTAGATTTACTAAAATTTTTATTAGAACAATTTTCTTTTATTTCTGTAGCCGATTTATAATTACATAAACACTTTAATGTATATAATGTTTTATCATAACTCGAATTTAACTCTCTTGGAAACACTGCTTTCATGACTAAATATAATTCATCCGGTAAATTACCTATTAAGCTTAGAGTATTCTCACTATCATGAAATTTTAAATAATCATCTAACTTGTCAATGGACTTTGTTTTATTATTAGTATCCCAAATTGGTCTATTCATGATTTAGAGAAAAAAAAATTTTTTTTTTTAATTATTCTTTACTTTTTTTTTAAAATTAATCATATCTTACGTGTTTTTAGAATAATATAAATATTACATTCCAGAAATATTTTTTATCTAGTTGTCTACATTCTAATAGTTAAAATCAATCGTGTCTGTGGATTTAGAATAATTTGTAAGTCATTATATCCCAATTTTAGTAATCATTTCCATTATACATGATAGCTCCGTAGTTTGATGTCTAGCTTAACAATTCTCCTCATAGTTGATTGATCCATTTGATCTAATTTATATTTTATTATATGAAAATAAATTAATTTAATTTAAAATCGTATATCCCACCGCTGCCACCATGAAAAGGTTAGCAGGGACAAGGCAATAAACAAAAAAGTTATTATATAATGTATTTAAAAAATATTGAACTACAATTTCACTATATTTTTAACTCAAAATCTATATATAAATTTATCCTTTATATATATAAAAAATCTATTAAACAATTAAATGAAAAAATGGTGTTAATTAAATGAATGTAAGATATAAAAATTTTTGCTAAATAATAACCATTATAATAATAATAATAATTCATATTTAACATAGAGGTAGACAATATTGTAAACTTGAATGTTTAAGTTTACCTAATTCCCTTTTAACTACAAATAGTATGGGCACTAATTCCCCATAAAATGTACTACTCTGCCCTTGTAGTTTGTCTAATGCAATTGCTATAGGGCCTAAAACTTTACAATATTCCTCCATATAAACAATATCCACTTCTTTTAAATTAGGACTATCAATTGTTTCAAATAATAATTTTAAATCGAATTTATATTTTAATAATGAAGTCATACTATCACATAAACTGTTTCATCTCGTTATGCATGGAACCTTTAGCTGAATACCACCTGATCTTTTCAGAAGATTTGGGCCTTCCACATGCATTCTAAAATTTTGTGCATTTCCCCATTAGTCCATATTGAATCTTTTCAAGATTCTGCGAGCTTGAAATTGATGAAATAATATCTTTAGTTGCAATTAAGGACAAAGTGTGGCAGGCACATCTGATGTGCCTGGGTAATATTATTTTGTTTATATCATCTAAAGATAAAGATTTTAAAAAAATTCTAAAAGAAATCTGTACCATCATTGATTTCATTAAACTCTAATAGATCATTCTCATCCTCAAAATCGTTGTCAATAGCATTTAATTTCACACCATATTCACTAAATGACTTACAAAATTGGATGCATTATCTGTGACAGTAGCAATTAGTTTATTAGAAATCCCATACTCTCTATAGACTTCTTCCGATAACTCGGCAATTTTATCAAATGAATGTGTGCCACTGCCAGGCATTCTTCTACATGCCAAGGCTCTTGATTGTTTTTGAAGAGTTTCTCTTGTTATCTTTGAAAATAATTTATAAAAAAAATTAAAATACGATATAAATACCCAGTGAGCTGTTATTCCCATAAAACTACGGGTTTTTGTAAACCACAAATCTGCCGTGGTACAAATATATGATTGGGCCTTTAAAATATTTTTTAAAGTATCTACATGATTTTCAAAAATTTCCT
The DNA here is from genome assembly GCF_954871325.1 of Gordionus sp. m RMFG-2023. NCBI lineage: Eukaryota > Metazoa > Nematomorpha > Gordioida > Chordodea > Parachordodidae > Gordionus > Gordionus sp. m RMFG-2023. Next base: position 23,665,225 of record NC_088775.1, read on the forward strand.
CTATTCTTCTCTGCAAAGACCTCCTTGAAAATATTTTAAATCATCCAATATTACTAAGAATATCTAGAATATCATATCGATATTAATCTATATAAAATAATCTAACCTTTCATCATTGTAACAAATTCAGGCTGTTCAACTAGGCTCAAAGGATGTAAACTTTTGACAATAAATTCACATATCAATTTATCAATTTTATTTTGGGTAATTGTTGGTTTTATTTTATTATTTGTAATTGTATTAAATGATTCTGATATATTAGGTTGAATCATTTTTTTTATGGTATTAGAATTTGGAGGTTTTTTTCTGTGCTGTTTTAAATATAGCTTATATTCAGAGAATATGGCTAAATGACATCTCTAATAAAAAAAATATACTAGTTTTATTTTATTCATTTATCTTTAATAAGTATTTATCACTTGTTTATGATATTTATGTATTTTTTTAAATTAGTTTCATTTTCTAATCTGATTTATTAATTCTGTCTGTGCTTGTAATATCATATTTACTTATTTTATCATCTTATAAATATCAGTCAAATCCCTTTTCAAATTTTTTAATATATTCCATGCAAAATCATTATAAAAAAAATATGAAAATAATGTACAACATTATATTATTTAATTATTAAATACATAACATTCTATTATGCATTCTAAATTGATTAAATTTAGTAAATAAATACTGTAATGTAATTTCTTTTATTTAGAGCCTTTTAAAATTATCTAATGTTATATTATATCAATTGTAGCTAAAATATTTCCTCTGATAAGAGAACTTGTTAAAATAATAAAAAATAAAAAATATATATCCAAAATAATTTTAATTTGATAATCAACTATCTTCTATAAAAATTTTTAAAATAACCATTATCTAAGAGAGACTTAAGTATGTTAATTAATAAAATAAAAATGTATAAATATAATATAATACCTTAAGATGTTTAATAAAATTTGTAGATGAGTTTGTTGATCCTTTAATAACTTTTTTATTTGTACAAGTTTGACATTCCGCTTGTACCTTCTCCTTTTTCACATATATTATCTTATAAAATTTTCCATCTAGGATTTTATGATTCAGATTTGATTCAGGAGAACCTATTTCCATAATTTCATCTTCACTACTTTCTTCACTATGAATATTAATCATTCAGCAAATCAGCGTCTACATGACAGGATTTTCACTGGATGCAAACCCCCTTCAAAAACCTTTTACTACCCCCCTAAAAATATTCACCGCCTTCAGCGGCGGTGTCTCCCTATTATTATTTTTACCTTTAAAATTTATTGATACTCTTTTTAGAGAATTTATAAAAGATAACTTAAATTAATCTATCTCTACTACCAACTATCGATATTTTGTGAATATAAAGAATTTATTTTTTAGATAATAAATTCAATTAAAATCTCCATTATTTACAATGAATTAATTATTATGGCATTATGAGCTTGCTGAAATGATAGCAGAAAGTTTTATTTGAAAACTTAATAGATAACCATCCAAAAATTTTATCTTACCACAATTAAAGCAGCCTGTCCCTTACCCCCATTAAAGCAGCCTACTCCCCTCAAAAAATAAGATGCAAACTGTTCCTACCCCTCCCGCTCATATAGACGCTGCTGCAAATTAAAAAATATTATATATAAAATATATATTTCCTTAGTTAGTTTTGGTGTTGTTATTTTTAATCTATCAAACTTTGTAACCTGTAAAATTTCCAACTAATTTTGGTAATCAATATATTTAAAATATAGCAGGAAAAAAATAAAGAAAATAATAGATTCCACGAAGAATATAAAGTTACATTGTGTAATATGTAAATGTTTTATTTAAACATGAATATTAAAAAGAATCTGTATCTGTATCTGTATCTGTATCTGTATCTTTGTCAAGAAAATAGAAAAGATACAAGATTCTTTTAAAAATAAAGGATCTTAGATACAGATACTAGTATCTTATTAAAAAGGTTAAAAAGATACTGAGTACAAGATACAAAAGGATCTTGTATCTTGTATCTTAGATACAAGTATTCGCGGTACTGCCCAACTCTGAGAATTAGTTATAAAATACTAGGTAAAATTCCACTTTTACAGACATATTTGACAGTTAGAGAATATATTACAGTTAATAATTTAACAAATTTTACTAATCAATGCTTTTGATATTAAATATGCAACAATTTACATTCAATTATTTAACGCCATCTATTTGTTTTAAGAAAAATTATATTTAAATTTAATTTTCATATTATTCATCCCACAATGTCTTTAAAAGATATTTTCTGATGTCCTTATCAATATTTTATAGTAGATTATTCGCTATATAAGTAAAAATTACTTGATTGTCATTTGATAATTAGATATACTGTACATCAACGACATATAATATTCCCCTGTTTGTATTGTGCTTTAATATTTTTTTAATTTATGATTTGATTTTATCAATAGTTTTAAAATTATATTTAACTTTTATTAAGATTAATAAATTAAAATTACTCACTTTATAAAAAATTATATTTGATATATTATATTATTTATTAATTTTATGGATCTATTATTAATAATTATAATACAATTCACTTCTGTCTTAAGACTTATCTTTGGCTAAACCTTTTCAAGACTTCAGGACAAACCGAAATGGAATTGGTATGCTCTTTAAATTTTTCTTTTTTTATATAGTAAATTTACGGCTTTAATTAAAAAATTAAATTTAAAATCAGCCACAACCCACCTTTAAAGTAATTAACTTATACTGCAGTTCTTGGGCATAGGCTCTTTTTCTGTCCCGCTCATTTTCTTAAAGCCTATGGACATATGTAAAATTTTTCGAAATGTTGCGAGTACAAGTACGTGCGGCTTGTCAATAAACGTGTAGAGGGCTCCTCATACTTTTTTTTAAAACTTTACACCCCAATTAACTTATGTTCCAATTAGATGGAAATGAGGAAAACCTAGCTAGCTCTGTTGTTTATTCAACGTCAGAGGGCATATGCGCTATATATCAAGTCACGGATCACGGAATTTAATGCATTAGCGCGTTAGATTAATCAAAATTTTTAAACGATCGAAAGGATTTAAGCAAAATAACAATAAAAATAAAAATAAACCTTAAGATAAAATACAAATAAATCAACAATATTACAAATAGTATTAATTTTTGTAAACGTGTTAAGAATATTATTAATTTTTTTAACATACCCGTAATCACTTACATATATTCATATATTGACCAGTCATGTTTAGGAGTAAACTTTAATTTGTAAGAAAAAGAAAGCATTTATCCTTTAATTAAATATATATTTTTTTAAATAGTTAATCAATATTATATTTAGCATTATCCTTTACTTAATGGATATTTTAAAAAGAAAAGATAGCGTTCCAAATACTGATGATATATCTCAAACACATAAATATCTATCAAGAATTGTCTCAACTATTGGTGGAATTGGTAAAACTTAAGATTTATTGGGACTGTTTTGTCTATTAAACATAGATATTCAATAATATTAAGTTTAATTCATATACTTTTAAATTATTAATAAATGATTATTAATAAATGCTTTTATGCTTTTTACCTAAACTATTTAAGTAAGTTATGTAAAAAAGAAAATTAAAAAACTTACATTTTCATATTGAATATTATAATTTATATAATATAAGTATATACCTTTATGTAATTTATAAAAAAAATAAATAGTTGCAATTGTATTGGGATTTTGGGTGGCATTTACATTATCTGCAAAATGTGTTGTGGCTGGACTAACCTTAGTGTAATTTTTTTAAATATATTTAAGTAATTATTTATTTTTACTATTTATAAGTATATGTGGGCCTGCCAAATAATTTACCATTGTTTGGTCATGAACATACATTCTCAGAATAGTTAGACCAACCTAAGGCCTTGATAAAAATTTAAATTATTTTGTACATATAAAAATTCCTTTCAAGAAAATAGCATATTTATATTTTCCCTCACTTATCATTTTCTCACCTTCCTTGAAAAATAGTACCTCTTACTTGGTTCATTATAGAGGTTTGCAATGGGTAGGTTTTTAGCCTATCAGCCTGATTTTATAAAAAAATTTAACCCATCCATCCAACCCACTCATAGTTTTTTAAAAATATACCCACTTACCCTGTCCACCCACTTGCCCATTAGTCTAAAATTTTTTACCAACCACTGATTATTTATAAAAAAAATTTAACCCATATAAAATTTAAATAAGCTCATTCTTTCAATTTTTAAGCATCTAATAAAGATGATTTAGTTTAAAGTATTACATCCTTACAAAAAAGTTTTATCATTTAAAATTGCTATATTAAGCATAAAAAAAATATTCGATTTAATTTACTGATGAGGAATTTATTTGATCTAAAAAAAATATTTATATAATAATAAAATTAATATATATTGATACTAAAAATAATTTTTCATTCAGAAGATACACTGGTTTGCTTAATTGACAGCATTTTTCTAGCTAATCTTGATGGCTTTGATAAATTTTTTTCTTGTTGTTTCCATCAAAGTAGGATATTCATTAGAAGTAGTGTTGTTAAATGTATCGATTTCAGCCAATTTTTATAATCGGCTTACTCAATATTTTAACCAGAAAAATATTGCACAAGACTAGAGATTTTACTAATACATATCCAATTTGTTCAATCTATGGCCAAAATCTTCAGGCTTGCATAATGTTCTGCTAAAATATTGAGATAGGCTCAAATGGAGTTGTTTAACAGTTTAAAGGTACTTAAGTGAGATATTTAAATTAAAGTGAAACCATTAATAATAAGTAAAAAAAATTAATTTAAATTAATTGTTTATAAATTATAAACTTAAACTAAACTAAGTAGCCTAAAATTTTGCTAAATTATACAAAAACTTGTTATTTTAATATTTTGCTATGTCATTAGGTAACATCTTCCTATCTGTTCACTTTGATGTGGGTGTTAATTTCAAACATTACATTATAGTTTTATATCTTTAATTGAATTCTCTTGTGGGGAAATGGGTAAAATCAGATTTTCATTCATATTTCTTCCTTGCAAATCAAATCCAACATGTTTTTGATATATTTTTACCTAATTATTTTTTTTCATTATCGGTACTTTGGTAATAAAAATGTTGAAATTTTAGGGAATATTTTTTTAAAAAAATATTTACTTAAATGATTTTAAATAGCAAATAAAAGTTGTAAACCTTTTAATCTTCCTGCCCATCTATAGTTTAAATATTTTCTTAGCTCACAAATGATGAGCTGGTAGGTTAAAAACCCTCCCAATGCAGACCTTTAGTTCAATATTTCTATTAAAATTTTTTCTTGAATGGACTTGGGCATTTTAAAAACTATCATCTAAATAATAAATCTTAAAGTTAAATTAAATTAAAGTCAACAGTTGTTTTAAAATTAGGTGTCCAAAACCCTAAATTCAATGAATTTAAGCTAGGGTTATTTAACACTTAGGCAAGTAACTAAAGGGTTGGAAAGTGGGAAATTTTCACCCCTTCAGAAATTTTTCAGTTCTTAAATTTAACTTTAAATTATTTAATTTCCCCCCCCCCAATCTATTCAATATATATCACTATAAATAATAATATGAAAGAAAACTAAGTATTTATTATTTTTATAAAATAAATAACTATTAAAAAATATTTAGAAAAAATGGTGAAAAACCAAAATTATTTTATTAAAATATAACATAGCGATGATAGGTCGACAATAAGTTAACCTAAAGACATAATAATGCTTTTCCCCTACAAGATCATCCAGTGACCCCTACACTTTTTGAGGGATAGAAGCAGAATACCCCCTAAGGTACCCCCCCCCCCATTGTAAATTATTTTTTGACACCAATAAATTTCAAAAATAATTTTTATTGCATCAATATTTATTATAATATAAATATAATGTAAAAAATATATGCTTTAAAAATATTATTTTTAAATTAATAATTTAGATAAATTAGGGGAAGAGAAAGCAAAAGAATTTATAATTTCATCAATATTTAATTGTTTAAATAAATTATTTTCCATTGATAAAATGGTTAAATTATTAAGAAATGGATCTTTCATGACACTACGAAGTCTTGTTTTAATTTTACTCATGACCCTTTCGGCAGTACATGATGTAGTAGGAATAGTTAATAAATATTTATATAAAATTGTTAAATTTGGGAAAGCAGAAAAATTTATAAGCAGACGATAAGGTAAAATAAATGAATAGTTTCTCCAGTCTGAATCATTCATCTCAGAATTATTATCATCATCAGAAGAAGCTAAATAATGTATTAGTAAAAATATCTTAATAAATTTACAATTCTCAGAATCTGACAAATCTTCTTTAACCTCTAGGTCACGGGTAATAATTACGTCCCCCGTTTTAGCCATTTTATAAATATTTCTAAACATCAACATTTCCTCAAAAACTTGACTTGTATTTAATTGATAAAATTCACAGATATCCTTGATATCATCTTTAACAATTGCCTTTTCCGCCATTCCCTTTGGGGTAAAAAATGATGTTTGACTCAAAAATTTTATCGATTCATCGTTAAATCTTTCACTAAACTGCATATCAAGTGCAGCATAAAACACACTGATTTTAAAGCTAAAATAAAATATTATATTTAATGATGAAAGTATATATACCTCTCCTTTTTGGATTGTAATGTTTGAAGTCTTGAACTTTCAAAATCAAAAGGTAAATTTCTCTTCTTTATAAAATCTTGGGCCTTTGAAAAGACATCCAAAAATTCAGTGTTATTATCAATTTTAGGATTGTAAAATAATAAAAGATAATAATTTAAATTATACTTCTCATATTAATCAGGCAATCTTTTGCCAATTGAATTTGATTTATTGCAAACCCTATATCCTTCGAAATGGTTTGCAATTTTGTACAAGCCAAGCTTGTTATCAACAATATTTTATCCAAAACACATAGTGATAAAATAAAATAAAATTTTTCTATTCTATAGACTATAGCACTAGCCATAGTGGAAGTGGCAGGATCTTCAGAATCCTTTAAATTTGCCAAAGCTGCCCTCAAAGCATCATAAAGTTGAAAAAAATTTACAATCGCCTTATATGATGTTAGCCAGCTTCTATAAATATAAAATAAACATTATATATCAAAACAATTAAGATAATATTACCGAGTGGTATTCTTGATGCGTAAAAATCTATGTGATTTTGTCAGTAAATCACTCTGACATGTTTTGAGCACTTCATATCTTTTAACATCATTAAAATATACGTAAATTTCGTCTAATATTCCCAAGACATTTCGCAGCTCTTTTACTGATTGGCATAATTGAACAACTATTAAATTTAATCGATACAATAGCACCAAATAAAAGCTGCCTTTGGCACCTCCGCTCTAATCAAAGCCTGCACTCCATTAATTCTTCCACTCATGTTTGAGGTGCCATCATAGCTTTGCCCACTAGGAATTCGAGGGGTAGATATATGGAGCCAAGCTTGGATATTATATTCTTTTTAATATCGAGGCCCGTTGTATTTCCCGTACAATAAATGTCTAATCAGCCTTTCAACGGGCTTAGGTGTCTCGCTATTTTCAACATATCTCACTATCAAAGCTATTGCTTCTGATTTCGATACATCATATGTGCCATCAACTATAATTGAATAGCACCTGTTGAATTCAATCTCCTTTTGAATTTTTTTATAACCATATTTTTCATGGTTTCAATAAGAATATTTATGTTATTATATGATAACAGATTTGAATATAATTTAGATTTTAATCCCTTAATTTTTTTTCTCACTTCTTCTTTCTTCATTATCTTGTATATACATTTTAAGAACAGGCTAGAATCTGCAATAAGTTTAATAAGGCTCATCATATTGCCATCTTAATTTTTAATCAAGCATTTATATTTTTTTTGGTTAATATTTTTGGGCATATTTTGACAATGATCTAGAAATTATAAATGATTATATATAAGATTAAATATTTAAATTTTTACTATTCCCTTTGATAAAATTTTAATTTTGCGCCAAATCTTGAAAGTGGAAAAATAATTTTATGATAAGAAATATCGGATAACAAACTAATTTGCTAAACATCGACCATAAAAATTTTTAAAAAAATAAATAAAAAATTTAAAAAAAAAAGTACCCCCATAGAAATTTATAGAAGCAGTTGCTTCGGACCCCCCCCCCCGTTGTAGGGGTCACTGAGATCATCCTGTTAACACACATGTACATCTATGTTAACTACATCAGGATTTTTGAAAAGAGACATTAATTTGCCTAATTCATCATTTAGTATATATATTTTGCAAGTTGTTTAACCCAGCTTGATAATCCTTTTTTTTACTAGCAAGTAGGCTGGACTATGTGTATCTACAATTTTATAATTTATATGGTTAATAACAGTATAATTGAAAATAATTGCAATTTCAAAAAGTTATACAACAAAAAACATCCAATAAACAAAGGGATTTCTGTTTCCAGATCCTGTTGTTAATTAATTGAGTTCTTCCACCATAAAAGTCCTATTGAAATAACCCAATTAAAAACTTGAATGACCTAATTAGTTAACTAACTAAAATCGACTAATGGAAATATTTTTTTATTTTTGGTAGAATATTTTTTTATAATTAAATATAATATTAAATTTTATTTATATGAGAGAAACTAGGCGCCATATATCGGTCATTTTGATAATATAATGGATTCTATAAAAATAATGTCAATAATTAAAATCTTATTATTAAAAAATATACATTAAATACATTAATCTATTCCCGGATCAAAACGAGCCTGTAAACCTCTTTGTAACCCATTCAATTGGGCTTTGGGATGAAGAGTGGTTGCAGTGCTTCCCATGTAACTATAAATTTACTCGAAAACCTTAATCAAGACATTATCATAATTAAACTTGATTTTACCAATACTTTTAACTCCATAAAACGAAGTTGTTTATACCCTGATAAGGATTTTTTTGCATATACACTCTTTATATGAACAACAGTTATGGGAATGCATGCCTCCAATATGTTTCCTAACTAATCATCAGAAGGGATTCAGCAAACTGATTCCCTAGAACTTGCCATTTGCTAAGGGGTACAACAAAAATAACAAGATATCAACAACAAATGTGATTTATATTTAAATATATGGTGTCAAGATGATAGAACCCTGGCTATTGCTTCACAAAACATTCATAAAATTCCAATTATGATCAAAAGTTTGGAGCCCCTTACTGGTCTCTTCCTAAATATATACAAATGTGTTACCATCAATTTTCTAACTTATTAATGACTTTCCACTCTCAGCTCTACCTTTTCATCTGGGTTCACCAATATGAGGGATGATTAGTTCTTAAACGTTCATTAGCAATTTTTTATCATTTCTTAAGGAGCCAACTCCACTCTTACAATCCTTATCACCCCATCACGCATTTTTATTGATCAAAACTTTTTTCTAATTCCCAAATCACACATGGGTTTCGGTCATCTACGGTTTATTTAAATTATGGTATTCTCAATCTTCTTGAGGAGGAGAAAATCTATTATAAGAACCTAAAATTTTTACCTCATGCTTGGCAACAGGCAACTCTCCATAACAGACTTGGCGGCATTGGCATTCGTTTTCCAAAACTATCGCTTTAGCTGCTTTTAATTTTTCATGGGTGCCATCCCACCCAATTATTCATCGTAACACGAGTTTATCTGATCTCCAGCTGATGAAAACTCTTTATACATGGGATAATGTTGTAAACCTCAAGCCGTCTAGTGGGTACAGCTCAAAAAGAATTAGGTTTTCTTTTAATTGCTCATTCCTTAACTTTCCTCTTTGCTTAGAAATTTCAATCTGAAGTAGTGCCATATTTTAAGTTTGCCAGCTTTGATAATGGCTATGAGTGGCTTGAAGCTGTTCCTAGTTTAAATTTTGGGCTTCATCTTAGTGCTGAGGAACCTAGCATAGCAGTAGATTTACGCTTGGGATGCTCATTTATATTTCCTTTCACTTGTATAAAGCGTCATTCAAGTCGTTGACTACCATCCTCTCTACTACAAATTCAGCAAGGGGAAAAGTATCCGACATCAAACAATAAATTCTCTATTAGATCCTCAAGATACCCATCTACCCTGGAATCAATAGAACTCTATACTGAACGGAAAAAGACCAGATATCATAACTCTTATTCCATTCCAGGGAAGGAAAGAATTAACTTGGAATAATATGTATAGATAAATGTATTTGAAACCAACAATTCCCTCCCGGAACGCATAATCCAAATTGAGACGCTAAAATTCAATAAATATTTCTTTTTAACTGACATTATTTTTATCCCTTGGCCCTTGAAGCCATTAAATTTTTAAAATTTTTAGGTCGTAAAATCTCATCAAAATTTGGATGTTTTTTTTACTAAAACAGCAAATTTCAACGGCAGTATGCAAATCAAATTTACTCTCCATTCACGGTTCAATACCTGCCATGATCCAAATAATTATAAAAAAAATTTTAAATTATTTTTGTTATTTTTTTTTGCTTTTTGTTTTTTTTAATTTTTTAATTTTAATTTTTTTAAATTTTAGTTTTATATATTATTAATATATGCATGCTTTAAATGTAGATTTAAATTATAAAGTATTTATTTTTATATCCAAAATTTTTGGGAATAAAATATCAAATCTTATAATTTTTTTTACAGAATCAGTTTATTAAAAACCAAAACGGGGGGTATAAACGTATACTAAATTTAAGTAGTCAACTAATTTGTTCGACTGTCAAGTTATTTTGTCTCTGAAAGTCGGAGTCGATTTTTCGACTAAAAACTCGAGATAAGTTTTTTTTTTAATCGACTAAATTTATTTGTTTAATATAACTACTTATTACACTTAAATTGAATCATCTGCTTTATTTAATAAAATTATATAATCAAGTTGTTAAAAAAATGCAGCATAGTCCTGCCTAGTCACATGTACTGAATGGGCCTTGTTAATAAAATATGTTATATTATTTATCACATTGCAGGCCTGACCAAAGCCCATGGTATGCAATTTTTTTAAAAAAATATGCCTCAGATCAACCCTAAAAATATATTTTTTTTTACAAAGCCTAGGCTAGGGCGATAAAATATATTTTTAAATTAGACCAATCAATCGACTGGAAAACCATACAATGGATCACTTTATCATTAATTCACTACATATTTTTAATTGCCATTTGAAACAATTTAAAAAATATAACCAAAATTATAATAAATTTTTTAATAAAAATTCTGGGCCAGGCCATATTCTAAATTTATAAAAATAATATTTAAATTTTAGTCAGGGTCATTTTACAGAATGTTTTTTAAGCGGCTGGCATTCTGTGTATTGTTGCTAACAATTTTTTTTACTTCCAAACAAAAATAATTATTTGTCGAATTCATTTTTTTTTATAATATGAAAAAAACTTAATAGTCATCGCTAGAGGTCTGCAAGGGCCGGGTAACGTCTAAAAAATATATTTGGGCCGATCCGGGCAAAAGAATTAACAGGCCAGGTCGGGCTAATTTAAAAAAAATTATTTTAATATTTCATATAAGATAATTCATAGAATATAGTTTTTTTTAACCACTCCCAATATTATAAATAGTTGCTTATTTTGATGTTCAACTACATATATTTCGGTTTTGGCCTTTTATTTAAAAAATATATAAAAACCTGACTGGGCAACCTAAAAAATTTAAATAGGGCCGGGCCGGGCAATGAATAAAATCCCTCCGGGCCCGGCCTGAAAATTTGCCATTTGCAGATCGCTAATCGTCGCATGTCAGGCGTCATTTAATCGTTGATAAATATCAAAAAAAGCCCTATTACGGGTCTTAAATATAATTGGGTAATTGCTATATTTTTAGCCGGCTAAACAAAGTATTTAGCCGAAAACTATTATTTTGGCCTCGGGTTTTTTAAAAAAAAAATAGCTTAAATTTGGAAAAAACTAATAAAAATTAAAAACCTTAATGTTAACGGATTTTCTCCAGCAAGCACCCGAAGATTGGGTCGAGTTAGCCCATATTTAGGCATTACCCAACTTTAGTCTTTAGTTTTGAGACTTGTTAGTATACCAAGTTTTTTTTGATACTTTATGCTTGCATCTCAAATGTTAAGTCAATTGTGATGAAGATATAATTTTGAGGAATATTATATTTTTAAATTCCAAGAGGTAAAATTTCAGGTTAAGAATTTGCCATCTTGCCAAGGAATCGTTGTTATGCCATTTAATCTCCAATTAAGGTCATGCTATTATATGTTGCCTTTGTCATCATCGTAATTTAATAGTGATGCATTGCTTGGCAATCTATCAGAAAAATTAATAAATATATTATATAGATGCAGGCGCGTACGCAGGAATTTGGTTAAGGAGGGGGGGGGGATAATAAAAAATTTTAAGAAATATTATTATTTAAATATATTAAGCATAAATTTATTAGGACTAATAACTTTTCTAATACACAATTTTAAATTAATGTGAATTACAAAAAAATTATATTATATACACCGGCATTGAAAAACTATAAAATAAATGTGAATTATAAAATATAGAGTGGATATAATCACGATATGAATCACTTAAATGACCCAAAATTGAAATTTGAATTTTTTGAGCTTTTAAAATCTATATATAAAGTATAAAAAATTTAAATGTTGGTATAAATTAGTACACAAAAAGTTTCTTAGGAATATTGTATTTTGTATGTTTTTAGCTAATTTTTCAATTATCTCTCCTTGCTTGGCGTTAAATGCCTATGAATATTCAAAAGATCTAAATCATTCAATCTACTTTCAGAAGTTGTATTTCATAGGTATGTTTTTCAGAGACTTGCAGGCCCGGCCCCCGGGCCGGACCGTATCCGAAATTTTTTTTTTAAAAAAAACACCCAGGCTGGACCTAAAAATATTTTTAAAAAAATATCCTGGCCGAGCTGAATATTTTAAAACTAAATATTTGAATTCGCCAATTTTAGCTATAAAAATCAAATATAATTATAATTTATATTAAAAAAATTCGGACCGGGCCTAAAAATCTTTTTAAAAAAAATACGGGCCGAAACATTTTTAAAAAATCTGAGCCGTGCCCTGCAAATGGTACCTTTGCAGGGCTCTGTTATTCTTCCTAAAAAAGATAATGTTCTCTCATTAGTTTACTAATGGGAAGAGTTACTAATATATATATAACCATTTTAATACATTGGGAATATAATCTAAAATGTGTTTGAAATAATGCAAAGCATCCATAGCAACCATAGTTAATCTTTTAATCAGAGTTATTCAGCTAATAAGGCATCATAAGATACTTTAACATCTTCATGATAAAATTCTAACAAATATTTATTTTTTTTCTATCACCATCTGAAAAAGGTTGGAAAGGCTTTTGTAAAAGTAATATCTGCGAATTTGTAAGTGCTGCATGATGTTTATTTGGGTTATAAATGTATCTAAGAGAGGGGACATTTGTTTTATAATACTCTTCTACTGATCCTATATTAATGTTTGACGATGAGCTTGCTTGCTGCAAGTCGAGGGGGACAAATATTAAACACTTATAGCTCTGCTTTTGACTCAACAATAACATATAAAATATGTTCTTCATCAACATTAGCTCTAATTTCCTTGAGTTCTAATAAAATACTCTCCGCTATTCTCATCTTAATCAAGTCAATGCCATGTTTTTAAAAAGTATTACATACAAATTTGTAATAAGTATTGAATCCAATAATTTTCTTGCTTCTGAGGAAATATTTTATTTCTCCCTGTTGGACAAGGAGTTTCAGAGAAAATTATTATTTGACTAGAAATTTAGATAAATAATACGCCACCAAAATTTGAAAGGTAAATTACGCCAAGGAAAACTTGAAATCAAAATTAATTGATAAAATAACTTAGTAGATGAATGTAATAAATAAATGTAATTAAATATATATATATATGAGATAGGAATAAATATTAACAAATATAAATTAATATTAACAATAATATTTTTGAAAAATATATCCGGCATCTGTATTTTTTGGCTTTGGGGGGGGGGGGGGGGGCTGCGTACGCCAATAGTAGAAAGTAGTGTTGTTAAACGACTCATCCGCGTCGGCTTAACTACGACTCATCATAATATATATTAACCACGCGACTAAGCTATTTGATGAAATCTCCAAATAATTATTGCGGTAATATAATATACTAGTTGATATTCCGTCAAGAATGACGGAAATAATAAAATCTTGAACTATTATATGAAATTTTTTTATAAATACATTTTTTTATATAAAATAAATGAGAAATTTTAGTGATTATTTATTCATTTTATTAAATTTAGCGTAAAATATATGAAATTGTAATAAAAAATATAGGGTAGATTATATAGATTGGTATATTGTATGTCATTTCCAGAGTTCAAATATTGTTGTTGAGATAAAATTTTTATACTGGTATATTTTAAGGTGGTAATATGAAATAATGTTTATTTTTCAATTGGCTAAATATAATTTAAATTTATTTGTTAAATCTAAATTGTAATAAGTACTTAGGATTAGTGAGGGAGGTTAATTTTCTGGCATGGATCGAATCCCGTTGGTGTAAAAAAAATTTTCTTAAAATTTAACATTAGAGATATATAGTCTCCATCATTTAACATTAAGAAGATAGGAAAGTGGATAGAAAAAATAAAAATTAACATTAAGATGATAGGAAAAATAAAAATTAAGATTTTACGACTTCATTTCTTGATTACGGTGATTATATATAAAGGCTTAAATTGAGCTATAAGCGTAAGCAATATTGAGCGTATAAAATTTTTAGCTTAAGCAAAAAGTTTCGCGACAAAATAGATAATTATAAATATAAAGTGAAAATAGCTGTATGGTACCAACAATATTATATCCTTCAAAATATCGTGATAATGCGTTTAATTTATTCCTTTTATATCTAAAATTTTATAAATTTTGTTTCAGTAGTTTTTAAAATAATAAGCCATTCATGACGAAACTTGGGTCTGTTAATCTCCACAAATGTTTACACAAGTCTTTTTTAAATTTTAGTTGAGATAGAGAATTTTTTTAAAAAAATTCTTATCTTAAATATTAATTTTATGAAAAATGTTTTGGAATATCCATCAATTTTTTTTGTACTTAATTTTTTAAACCCTTTTTTAGAAAATTTTGGCTTATAAAGTATCCTCAACATTATTTATCTAAGCATAAAAATTTTAATAAATAGAAATAGCGAATATTCATTTGAAATTCTGGTCTTTTAAACCCCACTGGAGTATTCACTTAAAAAATTTCCATTTATGCACTAAAAATAACTATTATTAGAAACCTTACATCAAACTTATTTTTATCAGGTGAACCGATCCTAGATAAAAAATTTTATCTCAATTATCTCCTCATAATTAAGTTCCTTCAAGATTCTTGGATATATAAATGACCTCATCTCTGCCAAATTACTAATCTCCATGTATGCAAATAATATTTTTTTTCTTGGTTTCCTTATTTATTAATATCCCTCTTATCTCCAACACATCATCTATATATTCAATATAATCTTGAAAATTGTTTTGTTTATCTAAATTATCAAATTTTACTTGTATTATGTTGTTATTTACTTGATTACCATTATTCGTTTCACTTGATATATTAAAAAATGTTTGATTAACCACTTTTACCAATTACAATAGTTGGTTTTTCTTCTTTATTCATAATAAGAAAATTACTCGTCGCCACTTTATGACTACATATCGTATCGTATCATACACTGGGGAGGCATCCCACAATTAAGTGGTCACTCCACCGCCCTATAGAGAGCGTCTCCAATGCAGTGAATTTGCATCCACTGTTTGGCAGTAATTTACCCTACTGTCAGGGCCCGTTTAATTCATGAGGACTGACGGTACCTCTTGTGGATAAGCCAGGATCCACTGATTGATAGCAATTAGCAGAGATTTTGGTAAGAATAGAGAAATAAGAAAATATATAATTAATAAATAGTGTGCTTATCTTTTTAGAGAATTTGTTTCAAATTAGTGAATTTTTGATGGTGCTCATTATTTATAGGCTTTAAAATGATTACCTTTGTGATTAAATAATTGAAACAAATCAAGTGTATTTGTTGGTAAATCTAGAAATAAAATTTATAAATGATTAAAAATTTTTTTATTAGTTATTCTATGAAAATTCGCTTGATGTATCATTGCATTTAATAATTAAAAGTTTCTTATATTAAAAATTAATTTTCGCAGACGATCGATATTTGAGCATAAGGGTTTGAACCTATTAATTTAGAACATCTTAGACTACATATGACTTTATTATATCGTTTTTTAGATATCAATAATGTCAGATAATAAATCCAAATAAATGTAATATAAAATGTAATATCTTACATAGCATTTATCATGTAATATAGAATGTATAAACTATAATAATATCTTATATCGCATTTATCACGGGGGGGGGGGGGTTCTCTTCTTTTCTAAAATTAGAAAAATAAATTTAATAACATTTCTTATAAATAAAAATATGATTTGATTAGTGTATCCTCTAAAATTATTGTATAATTTGGGTCAAAAAAAAACCTTACTTTCTTTTTCTCTTTAATTGGGTCTGGTTACCTCCACCCACCTGAAAGCCTACGTTTATTGTGGATCATAGCATATTTTATTAAATAAGATATACAATTGCATTTGGTATCGTTATAAATTATTTTTAAAATAATATTACATAGTATTTAATATTCAAAGACCAACAATATTTACAATTTTAGGAATTTCACTATATTCTTTTTATTAGGGATGTACCTATATTTTGCAGATATTTCACCCATTTTAAAATATCGTTTATCGGCCAATATTATAAAATTTCCCGATCCGATATAAAATGGCGTCTTTAACAAAAATAAAATTTTTAAAAAGAGTTGTATCTAAAATCATTTATTTTTATAAATAAAATCGAAATCCATATTTACGTATATTTTTTTAATTCTTTCTTTCTTTATTGTTATTTTTTTTGCGCACTTTTTATAAAAATGTGCGATAATTTCTTCAGAATCAGTTTTTAGTAGTGTTGTAAATGAACGCGTTCGTGAACGAAGTTTGTTTATTTGAAAAAAGGTGATGAACGGCGTTCCTTTTTTTTTGACGAACTTTGAACGTGAACGCGTTCCTTTTCTTTGATGAACGCGTTCAATTTTACGTTCGTTCAATTTTAAAAACACTTTTTATTTATTTGAAAAATTAATATTAATCCGCATTTTTTAACAAAAAAGTCTTATATTTTTATTTATTTGAAAAATTAATATTTAATCCAATTTTTTAACAAAAAAGTCTTATATTTTTTAATCAGCTGTTTTTACTTTTTCCTCTTTCATATTGCAATTAACGTACCATAGTGCTACTGCTAGAGAAGATAAGATTAAAGTTTATTAATTTGAATATTTTATATTTTAATTTAATAGATTAGCATTTGCATGGATATAAATATTTCATCATCAGATTCTGAAAATCAAAATTTAATATTAGATGAATTAGAATTACCATGGCCCAAATATCAAAAATATTTCACTGTTTTAAAATCAATTCCGAGATATCCTTTTTTTTGACGAGGAAGAAGAGGGCAGATTGGAAGATGATAACATAGCTCAATTTTTTGAAACAATGGATAAAACATTAAATGTTTTTAATAAATTCCCCCTTTTAAAAGAATTATTTATCAAGTATAACACCGCAATCCCTTCATCTGCCCCTGTTGAGCGAGTTTTTAGTATAGCTAACGCTGTATTAACTGACAAGCGTTCATGCCTATCAGATGAAAATTTTGAAAAGCAATTATTATTAAAAATTAATAAGAAAAATTTTTTATAAATTTATTTTTTTATCGCTCTATTATATTGTATTTATAATTATATTATCAAAATAAAACTATTATTTTTTATCATGGCTAATATATTGTGTTGAAAAATATAAGGCATTTATTTATATCAAATTAAATTTAAAAAAAAATTTATCATAAAATTTTGAACGTATGAACGCGTTCATGAACTTGAACGCGTTCCTTTTTTTAAATTTGAACGTGAACGTGAAGGCGTTCGATTTTTGTCAATGAACTTTGAACGCGAACGCGTTCGATTTTTTTAAAAATGTTTACAGCACTAGTTTTTAGTGATAAATTGGAAATTTTGGTATTTCTAAAAAGAAATCTTCGAATGTTAAATATTATTTTAAATATTTATTTTAAATTTCATATATATTTGTTTATTACTTATTATCTATATAAATTAATGTGTTACTTATTATATAAATGTGATTTAACAATAAATATATTTTATTGAATAGAATATAAACTATTACTGACCATTATAATATATTTAAATGACATAAGTTATGGTATAGTTAAATTATAGATGTTATACTAATAAAAAGTATATTAAAAATTAAAACCATTGGTATCTTTACAGAATACAAAATTAGATATGATATCGGATCGCCGATATCAATTTATTATTGGGAATATCGGATCGGCCTCCAAAAAGTGGTATCGGTACACCCCTACTTCTTATATATAATTTGATTAAAAAAATTACACGCGATTGCAATTTATTGCCCCTCAGATTCTATCCCCATAATAATTTCAAAAATTGATATTAATAATGTACCAACTTCTTAATATTGGTTTATTTAATGTAATCAAAGTCAAGTTGTGGAATTTCTTATAAAATTGTCTGAAATTTATTGTGTGAGTATTTCTACTCATGCTAGAAATACATTTCCGTAAAAATCGAATTATTAAATTTTTTAAAAACGCACTAAATAGATGATTAGAAGTTAGTAAATAGCACTGCAGAATCATTTGTTAAGGGCTTTTTTGAAATTCAAAAATATATATTTGGCTCAAAAATTCCAGTATATTGATTATGAAAATGAATTTTTGAGTCATATTTAATTTACATGCTGGTAATACTCGAATTGGTTAAGAATATTTTTCAGTAAATATGCGCGTTGGCATATTGCGCCAAGTGATTATAACAATACCAAAACATAATATTTAAAAGATTATCCGGTATTATAATAGTAACTCTGGAAGCTCCAGTCTTGTATTGCATGCGGATAAGCTTCCTGGAAAAGATGATAGTGTTTTGTGATAGCAAACCTTATTGGTTAAAGACCTTCTTATACTTTGGGTAATTTTTTTTATCATTTCCTGAAATTTAATTTTTAAAAAAAATCAAAAAATATAACCTCTGAAGTTTTAAACAAAGTAGGAATCTTAGAATTTATTGGAAACGAAACCAGAAACCACTTAAATTTTCGGAGTCGTGTCAGAACAGGTTCTAACAAAAATGCTAGTAATTCAGATGTATATTGTTTAAAATTTTGCGTGATACATTTTAGAGGGTTTATTTTATTGTTTAGACTTTTTTGATTGATTTTAACCAACCAGAACATGGAGGACCACGTCAAATGTAAGATCTGGAACTGGAAGGAAGTCACTTTTTTAAATTTTATTAACCGGTATCAGAACCATCTTTTAAAAAAATTTAAAAACGGAAGATTCAGAACCCTTTTCGATTTATGTTCCAAACTCTGGACTTAACAAATTTAGGCTTTCTTTAATGAGCATGCTATTGCCCTACTACATTTAAATTAATTCTAAGAACCACTATTTTTTAAATGCGTGTGAACCGGGATCGAGCATTTTTTAGTTCGGTTATAAAAGTAGAAAGCTCTAACCTATATTTAAATTATATTTATTTTACGCTACAACAGGCTGGCTCTACCACCTATCCTTATATGCCCCGGAATTACAACGATCGGTGCTTCCTTGTTCATATTCATTTCTTCGGCCTTGTATGGTTCCATGGCCCTTGGCAAAAAGTTGGTTGTTTTTTTATTCTAATAACTAACAAAAATAATTCCACATGCAAGTATTTTTTAAAAAAAGGGGAAGGGGAGAGGGATATTTTGATAATCAGCCATTTATATAATGTCTTTGGACTTTTAAAATAATGATTTATTAAAATAAATGATTCTCGTGTTAAATTTTGATTTTTTTTGTATCTCCCTTTGCATTTTTAGCCGATTTAGGTCCAACTGAAAATGGTCACTACCACAACTGATTTATTAAAATATTTATGTGTCAGAATTGATAGAATATTAATAAAAATGTTTAAATTGTAATAACCATTTTTAATATATATCTACCCTAAACCCATATTTCTCAAATTTTAATTATCTTTAAACCATGCCTCTAAGCTTTAATATTTGTCCTTAATTAATAAATATAATTCACACACGCCTATTAAAAAAAATCTTTCAGATTAACATTCCTTGAGTTTAGCTCTTATCATATTAAATTTATTCATATTCCAGGCAGACAATTTATCATTAGTAAAAGGCAAGGCTTTTTTCACTATCATTTTTAAACCTCTTAATTGTACCCAAAACAGAGCTCTCTCGAAAGCCTCCTAATTCAATGACGTCGAACCCCCCTTTCTGGTGACTAGAATATTAAATGGATACTGACTATATATATTTAATAAGAGGGTATCTCCTCCTAAATTATCGGACCTGAGATTTTAATGACGTGAATAATTTTTACTCTCCACTCCTCATGTTAGAGGGCCCTAATCCGAAGATGGATTGTACTCATCTTTTCCCCTTCTAAAAATTTATAATATAGTTAAACTCGTCTACTAAGCTAAGCTAATTTTATGGTATAACTATATAAAATTAGATTAACGGTTTCAATCATAAACATCGTTCATAATTTCTAAGTGATTTTTCTTCTTATTTTGCTTCATATTATTATACATTTTTTTGAAATATCTTTATTAGAGCCAAAAGAGAAGAGATGATATCTAAAATGGGTGCGACTCAAGGGAATAAACCGAATCTAACACTGCATACCCCGGCATAAGCATCGTCATAAAAAAATAAATATTAAATAATGCCAAGAAAATATTTTTCTTCTAAAATCTCATTTATAAAATGTCAATCACAATCAAACCTATAATACTTCATACCAAATATATTCAATGACCAAATATTATTTTTATTAAATAATATAAATAGATCTAGACACGTTTTTAAACATAATTAATGTCAATTTAGATGTTGTTCAATTAATTTTTACACTTTTTAAATATATATTTTTTTAAATTCATAATAATAAGTATTCTATCATAAAGACCAAATTATTGAAAAATTTATAAATTTAAATTGTTACTCATTACCTTTAATTTATAGTTTCTTTAAAAAATATAACTCATTTTGAGCTAAATCAAAATATTTTTATTAATTTTTTTTCTTATAATTATATAAAAAATTTTTTTTTACAATGAACCAATTAACTAGCATTCCATGATATTGGTACTTTTTAAAATATTCTATATAAATATTATTGCCAATATTCTGTACAAAATGTATATCAGTTATTTTGATTGGTAATTATCTTACCTGTCCATGTCGAATTCAATAGATTTATATAAAAAAATTGTTTAAGGAAAAAAAATTTTTTTTAGAAATTCTTTTTGGTATTCAAGAAATGACATAAAATATAAGAGAGATCGCGAAAAATTAGAAAAAGATAATAAAGATATATGACATTCCAGAATGATAAAATGACAAAAATAAAAAAAAGGTCACTATAAAAACGGAAGTAAAATTAGAGGTCCACCCACGCTAAGAACGGGTGGGCGGGTTAAGAAATTTAAGCAATAGGCGGGTGGACTAAAAAAATTTAAAATCATTCAAGTATATTAATTAAAAATGGTTCTTATGAACTTTTTGGATTAAATATTAAAATGTCTTTTTTTGGTATCATAAAACTTTTATATATATTTAATACTTTGGTGGAAACAATCAGGGATGCTAACCCTTCGACAAAATAAAAGGGTCCGGGTACAGGAATAAAATTTAAAAAGGACCCAGTCCAGGGTCCGCGTTCAGGGAACATAAAAATAATGACTCAAAATAAGACATTTATTTATTATTATACTTCAATACATAAATCATAATTTACAAATGTAATATTTTAAATGTTTTATTCAATCGCACGATCATAATATCTATTAAAATATCATCCTTGAGATTTCCACGTCAATTAGACAATATATATTTTAAAGATGAAAATTCACGTTCTACCCTTACCTAAAATCGATATTTATCTTTAAAAAATTATTGTATTTGTCGCCGGTACAGCCATGAAGATTCTAGATAAGATATATAATTCTGAATATATCGAAAAATTTTCTTCCCAGAATTTTAAAATATTTGTATCCTTATTTATTCTCTTAATTTCTGAGAACTTTTATATTAAAGATGCGATAGGCATTTTTTGATCCTCCTTTCTATCTGATGATAATTTGATTTTTTTCCTCTATCTAAAAGTAAAATTTCAAGATCATCAATGTTGCTATCATAATTATTATTATCATTACAACCAGTAGGTATTGTAGTAGCCTCCATTATATTGTAAATAATGGAGTTTTGCGTATGCCATAAATCCTTAAGATGGTCTTGCCATTTGTTTTTGCTCAATACTTAATAAAACTTGATATCGAGGGTCTAAATATATAGAAGCTTATACAACACTATTTTGCAAATATTGTTGCTCTCGAATTTTCATGTTTTCTAATATTTCATATAAAAAGGACCATAAATTTTTCTTAATCTAATCGGCATCTAATCCATGCCATAAAAATCAAATAAACATAAATGTTCTGATTGTTATTTTTTAAAGGAACTAATATACTATTAAGGTCTTTTATTTGGAACTAGAGGTGGGCGCGGGCCGTGAAATTACTCGTGACTCATCGTATCACGGTGGGTCACGGCGTGAGTGACTAAATTTTAAATTATTAGGCTTGACGGGCCTTCCCAATAGTTTTCCGGCCATGATCGGGCGTGAACATAAATTTTCCGTGAATCACGGAAATTAAAATTTTTTTTTATAAATATAAATTTGCAATTTTATAATTATAATACATATTTTTTAGTTCCTTTTTAAAAAAGAAAAATTTTTGAAAACAAAAAATATTCCGGCATTTTATAAACATCTGGTGTCACGCTCTTAGTTCTATTTTCTTTTTATGTTTAGGTGTTTTGTCGCGAGATTTTTTACTTATTTATTCTCAAGCACTTAAGGTAGGCGTAATTCTAGATCCTAATTTCAAAAGCCTTAAGTTTTTAATAGACGAAGAAAGATATTTCAAAACAATCTTAAAAATGTGAAATGATATAAATAGGTGAAACGCATAAGTCAATGCCAACTGTCATTTATAATTTTCCTAATTCGTCCTACATTTATAAAAAACCATATATTCTAAATGAAACATATTTTTAGAGATTCTGATGAAGCACCAGCATCTACCGATGAAAGCTGTGTGAATTTAAAAGATTCATCCCATAAAACAAATAACAATGGCAATATTTTAAAGTTTTGGAAGCGGGAAAATTTATTTCCTTTTTTGAGAAAATTAGAGAGTAAAATTTTATCAGCCCTGGCAAATTCGGTTTCTAGTGAAAGGTTATTTTCTGTAGTCAATCGACTGGCATACACAATTGAAATATAAAAAAATAGACATTCTTCTTTTCCTAAGTAAAAGTTTGGATTTATATTATGTATTTATTTTTTGTTATTATGGATTATGGAATTAAAGAAATAAATAAAATAAATAAAAGTGTAAAAAATTATAGCATTAAAGTTTTGAAAAATTTAAAAACACCGTGAATTTTCAGGCGTGAATATTACCTTTCGTGAATGGGTCGGGTCGAAAATTTTTTAGTGATAAGCGTGAATGGGCGTGAATATTTTTTATTGCTACCGTAAGCGGGGCCGTGAATAAAAAATTAGGCCCGTGCCCACCAATATTTGGAACCAATCATCTTCCGACAAAATGACTTCACATGCTCCTATAATAAAATCATTACAGGAATCTTTCAATCTTAATAATCGTTCTAGCATTATCATTTAAATTAAAATATTATTACTTGCACTACAAAATAATTCACTTTCAAACATAGCATATTAATAATTTACATAATAAAATATTATTACCTACACTAGAAAATTAAATAAAATGGAACGGAAGAAAATTGAAAGAAAAACGCGAATATATAAATAATTCCACAAAAAAAAGTTAATAAAATTTTAAAATATTTATATTATTTATTAAAAAAATATTTTTATTTTTAAAATTTTTTATGACACCTAGAACCCTTGGACCCTCTACTTTTAAAATGAATCTGGGTTCGGGTACAGCCAAATATCAGGGTCTAGGTTCGGGTTCACATCCTTGGAAACAACAAGAAAGATTCGCCAAAGATATTAAGATTAGCAAGAAAAATATTGGCGATTCCTGCAACTAGTGCTTCTTCTGAACGAGAATTTAGCATTGCTGGAATTTAGAAAAGAAGAACGTGTTTGAATCCAGAATGTCGATTCATTATTATTTTTGCTTTTATAATTACATATAATATCAATTTTATATTTATATTTTTTCATAAATATTTTATTTGATCAAATAAATTATACATAATTTAATAAAATATTTTTTTATGCTGAAAAGAATGATAAACATAGGATGGAAAATCCTATAGTAATTTCCATAATTATAAAACTTCTTGTAGAGGTGAAATGCTGAAATATTTTTATTAGATGCGTAAAAAATTGAAAGAATGGTCATAATTAAATTGTATAATGGCAGGCTTGGGTTAAAAAATTTTCATAAATAATGGAGGGGCGGGTAAAATTTTTTAGACTAATGGGCGGGCGGGTAAGGAATTTTAGACTATGGGCGGTAGGGCGGGTGAAAACCATGGGCGGGTGGGTTAAATTTTTGAAAAAATATTGGGTGGTTGGGCTTATGGTTCGAAAACCCGCCCAATTCAGACCTCTAGTAGAATATAATTATTAAATAATGACATGAATTGAATAATTTTTCTTGCCTTTTTAAAAGTATAAATTACATTAAAACAGCTTTCGTTGCAAATGTATATAAAATGCTATTTTATAAGGACTCGTTATTTTGATGGTATTCCATTCATGTGATCACTCATGGTAGGGGCTTCATTATCCCCTGTCGTCTCACTTGATTTAAATCAAGATTTGTATACTTAATAAATTTTTTGTAAAAATATAAATTGAGGAATTTTCATTGATCAAAAGATGATTTAACTTAAGATATTCTATTGCAAGTGACATTTGTTAAATGTTTTGGATAGTTATGGTTTAATCGGTAAGAAGAGTAAAAAAGAGTGTTTATTCTATATTTTACTAATATTTTGCTTTAAAATTAATTTTTTGCATAAAGTTATGATCCTGTTTCGCTGTATATACATTGCATACTTCATTGATTCTTATTTTTATATCGAACCTAATAAATTCCCGAAATTCTACCTTTTCTAAACCAGATCGAATTTTGAAGTTTGAAGTCTTTTTAAAAAAAACCTGTTTGCCTAATGATTTTGCGTGAATTTTCTTAGAATAAGCAATGCAATGGGATTAACTAGGTGTCTTAAAATGTGATATTCTTATCAATGTTTTAAAAATCTTTGCAAGTACAAATAGCTCATAATAGACATTCAGGAAATAAGAAAATTATAACTGTTACAATCAGTTATTGAAGTTAAAAGAAACGTGAGTTATGTTAAGAATACTATAGTAATAATTTATCCTTGTACCAAAGTCATGGTCTCGAATGTACTTAGAATTTCTGGATCAATACATTGTCAATTTCAATTATTGATAATTAACAGAAAGATTGGGATCTACCACTTGTAAAAACTCCGTTTATAACCTTATTTCGAGTATTTCTCCTTTGGTTAAATCAACATCAATGAACCTAGTAAGGATCGGGGATATGAATTTTTACAGATTATTTCATCTAAAAACCTCAAATTTGAATTGAATAACCACGAGTTCAGTTGCTCCTAATGTAACAGACTCAACATTTCATTCTCATTACCATATAGATACAGCAAATGCCGTACCGATGATGACATTAAGGCGCTGCATTCCTTAACTTTAATCTCAATACTGGTCGGGAACATTCGAAATGCTATCAAGTCTCGCGATGATTTTTATACCTCATTAGAACCTTCCAATCTTTCCCGATTGTAGACATGGTTACAAGGCAAATTTTTAATGTGGGTTTCTCATGCCTGAACATAAAATCCCCGTCCAACTCAACAAAGACGCTATGAAACAGGGCGCAAAATTTAAAAATTACTAATACACCACTGATTCATAAAATTACATTTTCGTACCAATATATTTTAACAACATCAAAGAATTTCTTTACAAGCTTTGGCCATCAAATCAGGAAAAATTCTGGGATCCTCGTGAAGGGTTTTACTTAAGACAAAGGATAGCAATAGCGATTCTTAAGGCAAATTATGTTGTTTTATTAATTTAATTGCCCTTTTGATTAGTATTCTTCTTAACAAAAAATAATCTTTTCTTTTTTTCCATTTTAAAAAATTTCCTCCATAACATAACACAAAATTATTTTATTTTTTAGAAGTTTAGATTTAATATATTGGAAGAAAGAAAGAGATTTAAGAAAATATATTTTAAAATAATTATTTTTGTAAAAGATATATAAATTCGTATTTTTGTATTTACAGGGTTTACCATCCAAAAAAGAAAAATCCCAATCAAAAAAGGAAAAGAACCTATCATAAAAGGCAAAAAAGAAAAAGATCCGATCAAAGAAAGAAAATTGTCAATCATAAAAGGAGAAATACCAAAGGCTTAGGAAACGTCCGATCAAAAAAGGAAGAGCGTCAAGCAAAAAAAGGAAAAAGTACACTCAAAAAAGAAAAAGTATCAATCAAAAAAGGAAAAGTTCCATAGGCTTATTAAAAAGTCCGATCAAAAAAGAAAAAGTTCCAACGAAAAAGGAAAAGTGTAACAAAAAGGAAAGATTTCAAAAGAAAAGATAAATTTGATCTAGGGAAATTTTTATTTTATATTTTAAAAATAAATAAATTTTTATTGTCAATTTTCTA
Source organism: Gordionus sp. m RMFG-2023 (assembly GCF_954871325.1). Taxonomy (NCBI): domain Eukaryota; kingdom Metazoa; phylum Nematomorpha; class Gordioida; order Chordodea; family Parachordodidae; genus Gordionus; species Gordionus sp. m RMFG-2023. The sequence continues at coordinate 23,692,243 of NC_088775.1, forward strand.
AGTTTTTAATTTTTCCTTCTTTCTACATTTTTACGATTTCTTTTAATCATTTTTTTATAAACTTTTTTAAACAATAATTTATTTATTTTTCTTGTCATTTTTCTCTATTTCTCTATTTTAATGTCATTTTTAACAATTCTTTTTCCATTTTTTCATCCTACATAGCAATTTTTTAATTTATTTGTTTTTTTTCCTTATATTTTTATTGTTTAAATTTCTCTTTGGCAATCAAATATCTTTATTATTATTTTTGGCTCTAATAATTGACGAGATAAAAAAGTATGGTATCATAAATATAGCATATTTTAAAATAAGCTATAAACTATAATATATATAAAATACTCCTATCAAAAATGGAATAAAATATAATTTACCCAGAGGCTCACGTGCACGAAATAAATTAAATCAAGAATAGGAAGAATATATATATATTAAATTGGATAAATTTGGATTGCACTTTATCTAAAAATTTACGTGAAATGATTATCAGATAAGAATATAAAAAAATATGGGATCAAGGTTACTATCTGGATAGGTATAGAATTTTAAAAATGTATCACTATGTTCAATTAGAGAAAATGCCGAATCAAATATCGAGATTCGCAAAGAATGTACATTGGTTTGTAGATGTAGCAAAATGGAAAAAAATTTATTTTTATCGATGAGGGCTTTTAATAACAATGAGACGGGTATATGGATATCACAATTAAATAAAAAGGCTATCAAAAATGTCCATGGGATAAAGACAGTGAATTATATTATCATTTCTGCTCTCAAACGATATTTAGAATATTCAGATTTGAGGTTCTTAATGCCACTATAACGCTATACACCTTAGTCACTTTGTAAATGAAATACTAAACCCCTTTGAAGTGAGTAATATAATGAATATGATAATTATAATATAATGGATAATATTCCATTTCATCATAACCATTGAATTAGAGAGTCGATAGAAAGAAGAGGGCACACAATGAAATATTTACTATCATACAACCCTTATCTTAATCCCATTAAAAATGTGTATTTTCAACGGATAATTTTGTAATAAATCCAAATCCAAATAACGATTGGAAATTAAATTGTTTTTTAGAGCATGGAGAAGAGGAATATCTGAGGAAAATGCAAAGAATTATTTTTGAAATATGAAAACATATATTCCAAAATGTAGAAGAGGGGAATTATTAATGATTAATATAAAATTGTAATGAAATAATTTAATATGCAAAAAATAATAATAAATAAATTTTGATTGATAGAGAAGTAATGATTAAGTGAAATTTCAGAAATGAAAATATAAAGAGAAAAAATCATAAAATTGTTATGTAGGATGGAAAAAAAGTAAAAATGACAAAAATAGAGAAGTGAATAAATAAATTGACAGGGAAAATAATTTTTAAAAAGACAAAAAAGAATGATAAAGAAAATTAGGTATAAAATAAGACGAAAATTTTTTTAAAAAATATTTAAGAAAATACAAGAAAAAAATTAGAAATAAAATAAGAAGAAAAATTTGAAAAAAATATATTTAAAGAAAAAAATTTATATGATTTTTTAAAATATTTAAAAAATATACTTTTCCCTATTTTATTTGATCTTTGAATTGACCCTTTTCCTTTTTTGATCGAACTTTTTTAGCCTTTAACACTTTTCCAATTTTGATTGTCATTTTTCTTTTTTTGATAGGACCTTTTCATTTTTCTTTTCCTTTTTTGATGACCTTTTTCTTTTATGATTGGAACTTTTCCTTTTTGTATGAGACTTTTCCTTTTTGGGGTGATGAACCCTGTTTTGCTAACTGTAATCTCAATATGAAATTTTGTCGGATCGAAGGTCATTTTAGCTAGCATTCGAGTGTTATCTCTATAAAAATATACTACATAAATAAATACTTTTATATAATAATGATATCCTAATAAAATCTTTCATATGATTTGTAATAAATTCAAAAATTTGGCATATAAAATTTAATATTATATAAACGAAATAAATTAGTAATTATGCATTACTTTGATTTAAATTTATATTTTCTATATTAATGTATGGGTGGCAATAAAATTCAAAAGTTATTTAATTTTAGATAACCCAAATGCTATAAGTAATTTACAATTCGTTTTACGATTTTAGATTATTGCAATAAATAATATGGGCGATGAAATATTTTAGAAAACGCTTTTGCACCCTTGATAAGAAATTTATTGCATTTGCTGTAAAACCTAAATTAGGAAAATATGCTTTTGGCATGATTATATGACTTTGTTGGGAGAGGATCAATGCTATGAGTTTTTATGAATTCTGTTTTTAAGGAGTAAAGCATTTTTTATACAGTGTTTCTAACTTCTATTATTTTGATCTGTTATAGATTGAATTATATATAGTAAAGACTTTACTAAATTAAAACTCTTTTTACTAAAATATGAAATATGTATAGCCAGCTTCTATAAATTTTATACATAGTTAGGGTACTTTTGAAAATATTTGATTGATTTTGTTGATAAATGTGGACGCATTCTTTTAAAAAATTCACTATGTGAATAATAGAAAGATATATCAAGCGAGAAATTATTATTATTTTAAATTATTAGCTTTTTTAAAGAGGATGTTTAATTTATATTTTCATAATGTTATATGGAGTGGAGGTAAAAAACTAAAATTTTCATTAAAAAATATTAATAAAAGTACTATATTATTATGAAGTTAAATAAGATATTGTAAGTCTTTCTATACCGAATCAAAAAATTTAAAATTTTATATATAAAATAATATATTCAACAAAAAAAAACTAATATAATTACAAAATATAAAATTTCATATATAATTTGACTATTTAGAGGAATTATTTCTCGAAGTTGAACATAATGAAGGATCGGTATATAGATTTAGTTAGAACAAATTACCACAAGCAGAGCAATATCATTTATACGTGATTTATGATTATCCAGGCTTAAGAGGTGTTGTGAACTACGAAAAAACTGTAAATAAGTTCTATTTCTTATATATATTATACAGTTGAAATAAATAAATCACTCAGATTGTCTTAGGCTATATTTAACTTGATTTTTTTTGTTAATGTAAATACCTAACTTGATTAATGTTTTTTCAAATTACAAATTTAAAGATTTTATGTTTTAAACATGTAATGAATAAAATTTGAACTAAACAGTGCTGCTTGACTAGATAGACCATTGGAGATATATGCTTGAAGCAAAATATATAAAAATTTATTTCTAAAACGAAATAATGATAAATAATAATATTACCAGTAATAAATAAATGCGCTCTTGGCTTTCAATAATATCGTATCTCTTCTTAAAATAAAATACGTATTTTATGATTATATAATTATAGAGGATGTTAAAAATAATTTTGAAAGATCAATTATTTTAAAAAGACTATAAACGCTAAAAATCTGTTCGGCCCGGCCAAGCCCATTCCATTGACTAAACTTGGCAAATTTTTATATTTAATCTAAAATTTCGGCGAATAATAAACTGTGTAGGATTGTAAAATCAATACCCATTGGAATTACTACCGTAGTGATATTTTGCTATTGTGGAATCAATACCGTAATAATTTTTAGAGTTGTTTTTATTTTATTAATTATATATTTTTATATAATTATAGGTCTGTGAAGTTGGCCAAACAATTGGAAGCACATATGCCATTTTTTAATGCTTCGTTAGCGCTTCTTAATGCTTCAAACCGTTGTGTAACCGAACTTTAAAAAAAGTTATAAACAAAAATAAAACTTTGGTCAACTTCACGATAAGTCGACTGAAAGGATTAACAATAAAACATATATCATTCTTTAGTGCTTCATTAGTAGGGGTTAGTGCCTCAATCACATTTGTAGCCGAAATTAAGAATAAAAAGTCATTAGCGAAAAAAAAAACAAATAAAGGTGACATACCAAAACAATAACCATAAAAGCAATAAAAATTTAGTATTCCCCAATATTTAGTGCTTAATTAAAATATTTAAATTCCTTTAGTAAACCGCTTTATAAAAAAAGTTATAAGCTATATAAAAATCATGACGTCACAATTTAGGCGTGAAGTTGGCCGAACGATTGGAAGCACTAACAATGAAACTTATATCATTCTTTAGCGCTTTATTGGTAGAGCTTAGTGCTTTAATTAATTTAGTAGCCCTTATTAAAATAAAAAAGTTATTAAAGAAAAAAGCAAAAATAAACAACAAATGGCGGCTTGCCAAAACAAAAACTATAGTAGTATTAAACTTCCGTTTTCCCCATTATTTAGTGCTTAATTAGTAAATATTAATTCCGTTATTAATTTAATTAACCTTATAAAAAAGTTATAAGCTAAATAAAAGTTATCAGCAATTTAGGCGTGAAGTTGGCCGAACGATTGGCGATGAAACACCATTCTTTAGTGCTTCGTTAGTAGAGATTGGTGCTTCAATCAGTTTAAATAGCTCCAGTTAAAGCAAAAAAAAAGTTATTAAAGAAATAAAAAAATAAACAACAAATGGCTGCAAACCAAAACAGAAACTATAGTTGTACTAAACATCCGGTTTTGGCCATTATATAGTGCTTAATTTGTAAATTTAAATTCCGTAATTAATTTGGTTAACAGCCTAAATTAAAAATAGTTATACGCTAAAAAATTGCTTGGAGGTAAACTTTTGGCCAGCGAAATTATGCAAGCACTAACGATAAACCTTATGTCATTTTTTAGGTTTTCGTTAGTAGATATTATTGGTGCTTTAATTTGTTTAGTAGCCCCACTCAAATTAAAAAAGTTATTAAAGAAAAAAACTAAAATAAACAACAAATGGCGGCTCCCCAAAGCAAAAACTATAGTAAACATCCGGTCACGCCATTATTTATTGCTTAATCACTAAATTCAAATTCCGTAAAACAATAGTTATTATATGATTACGAAATGTACTGAGGTCACATTTTGGAAGATTTAACGATGGAATTTTTATCATTCTTTAGTGCTTTAGTTGAGATATATCTCTCTATTTGACAAATTTCTATCATATATATATTTTATATTATAATTATATACAAAATTTAAGAAAATAAAGAATTTATTTTAAGGTTAAAGAAAAAGAATTTATTTTAAAGTTCTTACATATTACAAAGTAAGTAAAGAAAAATTAACAATGTAAGAAAATAAAATTTTGTTTTAAGGTTAATCAATTTACAAAATTTATATTCAAATAATCTTTGAAACATTTTAAAATTTTATACTTAACATTTCCCTCTTTTTTTAAAGATTTCCCTCTCTTGACTTCAGTCCTTAGTTGATCATCCTATCTATTTCTCTAGTATTTATTTGCTTGTAATGCATGAGTTTGTTTGTCAGATGGATCGTTTGTTGAATCATCGTTGTTTGATGTTTGTATTTGATCATTTATTTCCATTTCGCTTTCAAAATTTTATATTTTATATCAAAAAAAAAATTTTATTCATTTATTTATAATAAAAAAATTTTCTAGGTCGTAAGTTATAATTTCGATCTCGATACTTCACTTCTCCCCCCCCCCCTCTAAAAATTTGTCTGCTCCCTATAGTAGTATTTTGTACGATAATTTCCCATCTTTATCTATTACGATTCCTTTCTCCCATTATTTTCTTTGAAATTTTTGCACCAATTCGTTGATTAACATTTTTGCCATAGTTTCGTTGGTTTGTTCGAATCGCTAGCTTGTTATCCTGATCGTCTAATCATCCTCTTGATCATCATCATCACATTAGCTTGTTGATCTCGTTATTTATTATCAAATTGTTCTTTATAAAATAATTTTTCTTTAGCCTTCCATTTTTAACATATGATCTACATATCACATCCTTAAAAACTTTTCTAACATCAAGATATTTAACATTTACCTTGCCTTTCTTTATAATATTTCTTTTAAATTTCCTTTTTCTAAATTTTTTATCATTTTTAATATTAATTATAAAAGTTTTTATTTTATTATTTTCTTTAATTGTTTATATCATTATTTTCTTTAATCACAATTATTTCTTTAAATTTTATCATATAATTTATCTCTTTTAGTTTATAAGAATCTATTTGATTTTGAACTTTAGCATCCTTCTTAATTTCTTCATTAATAAATTCTGTATTATCTCAAAATCTTTAGTAGTGATTCTCATATTATTTATTATTTTAGTACGATATATATCGATTTTTTTTTTACTACATTAAAAAATTTTCTATTTCTTATTATATATTTGTAAAATGTCTAATTCTTTCAAAACCAAAATATTTATTTTATATATATATTTTAAAAAAAGAAAAAGAATCCTAGTTTCAAAATTTGTCTAGCCGAGGCTAAACAGAAATAAATTTCAAAAATAAGACAAATCAGGACACGGCTGTGTGGCTGAATTATAAATACTATTTATTTTTTTATAATAGCAGAATAACATATAATACAATATATTTTATTTGAAATATATAGGATAATTTATAATTCACAATTTCTGTTTTCACAAATGCCATATTTTATATAGGAGCCAGGGCTATGACTTCACGCTTAAATCATGACGTCATAACTTTTATTTTGCCTATAACCTTTTTTTTATAAGGCTGTTAACCAAATTAATAACAATATAAATATATAAATCAAGCCCTAAATAATGTGGGAAAAAAATGATTTTCGTTGTTCTAGTTTTTGTTTTGGTGGTCGGCCATTTTTTTGATTATTTCGTTAATAACTTTTTATTTCAATTTCGGCTACTGAATTGATTAACGCACAACCTATACTTACGAAGCACCAAAATATAATATAAGTTTTATCGTTGGTGTTTACATAACTTCGTGGGCCAAATGTGACCTCGAATCATATTTTTAGCGTATAAATTTTTTTTAAATAAGCGGTTAACTAAATTAATTATGTTATTTGAATTTGCAAATTAAGCACAAATAATGGTAAAGCAAAATGTATTTACCTACTCTATTTTTTGTTTTGATAGGTCACAATTTTTTGATTATTTTGTTAATACTTTTTTATTTTAATTTCGTCTATTAAACTAATTAACGCACCAACCTCTATTAACTAGGCACTAAAGAATGATATGAATTTTATCGTTAGTGCTTCCATAATTTTGCGGGGCAAAATTTGATTTCTAAACATCTCATTATATTTAATAATATTTTACTACAAATATAATTTTATTCAGATAAACTTTTCTTTATTTTTCAATAATAAATTCCAACACTATAATAATATAAATCCCTATTTACAATAACTATTCATATAAACGAAGTAAAATTTAAGTTTTCCAAAATATAAAAAAAATTAATTAATGATTACATATCATAAAAATAATATATATTTAATATCTATTTATTGATTGACATTTTCATTTATCAATAATTATTTTAAATCTAACAATATTTATTTACCAATAAAATAAAATATATGTTAAATATACATCAACTAGTTGATAACCCATCAAAAATGACGGGGATGAGAATTTTATTCATTCTTTTACGATAATTCTTTTTACCCCTCCCCCTCCTCCTTCAGGCCAATTCCAACCCATTAAGACTAAGAGAGAGGAATTGTCTTTTTTATTCAATGATTGATGAATAATATATTTTACCTTTATTTGATGATGGATGAATCAGACATTTTCCTTTTTATGAGATGTGATTTCGAAATTTATATTTTAAATTACAAAAATGAAACAATATCTCTTATTAGCACCCTAAATACTAACATTATTTACCAGAGCTCCTGTTAGTCAGAATTACTGTTCACTCCCCACCGCGTGAAGGTAGGAGATGGATTTTAGGGGAGCAAAGAAATGAAAAAAAGAATGAAAATAAGAAGGAAGAAATAGAAAAAAAGAGACAAAGATATGAATTATAAGAAAATATAATAAATATTTATACTTCAAGAGTTGATGATTATCGGGTTACAACACATATGCATTTGTAGCCATATAATATAAAAAAGGAGATTTCAATCTCTTTTCTTTGCTCAAGGTGGTTTCGTTTTTGAAGATGATGTTGTGATTTCCTTGCTTGTAGTTTGTCGTAAATAACCTGAAATAAAACGTGTAAATTGAAATTATAAAATAGAATATACTGTTGTTGGTGAGGAAGATGGTTTAGCGATGGTGAAGAAGTTCTCTTTTCTTTGCTCAAGGTGGTTTCGTTTTTGAAGATGATGTTGTGATTTCCTTGTTCGTAGTTTGCCGTAAATAACCTGAAATAAAACGTGTAAATTGAAATTATAAAATAGAATATACTGTTGTTGGTGAGGAAGATGGTTTAGCGATGGTGAAGAAGTTCTCTTTTCTTTGCTCAAGGTGGTTTCGTTTTTGAAGATGATGTTGTGATTTCCTTGCTCGTAGTTTGCCGTAAATAACCTGAAATAAAACGTGTAAATTGAAATTAAATAGAATATACTGTTGTTGGTGAGGAAGATGGTTTAGCGATGGTGAAGAAGTTCTCTTTTCTTTGCTCAAGTTGGTTTCGTTTTTGAAGATGATGTTGTAATTTCCTTGCTCGTAGTTTGCCGTAAATAACCTGAAAAAAAACGTGTAAATTGAAATTATAAAATAGAATATACTGTTTTTGGTGAGGAAGATGGTTTAGCGATGGTGAAGAAGTTCTCTTTTCTTTGCTCAAGGTGTTTTAGTTTTTGAAGATGATGTAAAGTTGGTGATTTGATGGTGAATAACAAAGTTGGTGACTTTTTTAAATTTCTTACAAATTATGAATTTAAGATTTTATTATATACGATATTTTGTGTGAATGTTTTATCATTTTTTAAAATTTATCCTTGTAATTCTGATGGCAAAATCATAATTTTCATATTATTTTGAGATTTACATCTAGTAAGAGCCACATATAGTTGTCCATGGGCAAAGACGGGCTCAGGGAGGAATAAGCCTACATGATCAAAAGTTTGTCCTTGACTTTTATTTATTGTAATCACAAAAGCGGGAATTATAGGAAACTGTCGTCTTTTTAAAGTAAATGGTAACTGAGAGTCACTAGGAGATAGATCTATTCGTGGGAGAAAAACTCGATAACCCTTATTAGTGCCTGTCAATACCTCAGCGTCGATAAAATTAATATGTAAATGTCGTATGATTAAACGGGTACCATTACAAAGTCCTTTCTTTGGGCTCAAGTTGCGTAATAGCATAACAATTGTACCAACCTTAAGTGTTAGCTTGTCAGGTGGCATACCGGATGGAGTTTGTGAATGCAAAAATTCTAGTGGAAAATTCATTATATCATCCTTATTATCGCTTTCAATGGAATCTGCACTATAATAATGTTTGATAGGGCCTGAAATTATATTAATGATATCGTTGTTGAGGGTAAGTGCAATTTTATTTTTGGTGGTTAATATTATTTTGTAGAAAGACTATCTATATCAGCAATTTCTATAGAATTACCATACTCACATTTTATTAATGAATCATTTTCAAGCAAATAAGGTGGGATTTCAACACTATTTGTAGGAAGATCAGAATTGCTGCGTGATAGCCCATCTCCAATTTTAAGTAACCAAGCATTGTATTCAACTTGATCTGATGAAATACTCATATTATCAATCAAATGTATTATTTTAAAATGACTCCATAAATATGAACTTTTTATACAGGACTCTATAATATCGACTTTGGAGCCTTTAGGCACTACTGGTAAAGTCTGTCTAAAATCACCACCTAAAAAAATTACTTTTCCGCCAAATGGGTGGGAATTTTTCATAATGTCTTTAAGTAATCGGTCATTGCATCGCAAAGCGTGTTTAGTCATCATTGTGGCCTCATCAATAATAATCAATTTGCTATTTTTAATATCTAGAGCTAGCGAACTATGTAAATTCATATGGGATGTAGAAGTTTCAAAGATAGGCACAGGTAATTTAAATCCGCTATGGATGGTTCTTCCCCCCTTTAAAAGAATAGAGGATATGCCGGTGGTTGCAAAAGGCAATACAATTTGATTTTTTGCTCTTATATAACACATTAAGGTATTGTAAAGATACGTTTTACCTGAACCTCCAGGGCCATCCACGAAGAAATATCTTTCTGGAATATTTTCTAATTCAATCGCTTGTATAATTAAATCAAAAGCATATTTTTGTAATCGGTTTAATTTAGATATACGCTCGATTGAATCGGCAGCTTCAACATGGGCATCATAATGTTGTTTTGGGGGGATTTTTGTAGGTGAAGGAAGATCAAAACTTTGACAGCATAAACCATGATCAAGAAAAACGTTTTCAATGTCCATTAAAGCCATGTTTATTGCAATTACTTCTGAATATTGACGCAAATAATCTTCAATCATCATATTTCTTGATACGACAAAGTGCCTGTCTCTTTCTAGCTTTCTCCTTATGTTGATTTATTATTAAAATTTAAAAATATAAGAATTACTCAATTTTATAAAAATAAGTTTAGTTTAAAATATTTATTATTGTGGACATAAAATAAAATTATTAAATATATACTTCATAAACATATTTATAAAAAATAATGGAAAATATTAGAATAGCCCCTCACCTAATAAATATATATTTCGGAATCACATCTTAAAAATATAAAATTTACTCTTGTTGAAGCAATAATGCCTTCTTTAGATTTTGGTAGTATGAAACGTTCCATTGTTTGGTTTTGTTGAATGGTATCTTGTGTAGGAATCTAAAAAAAAATAATAAAATAGATTTTAATGGCCCACAGTAATGTTCAACTTGTTCTTGATTTTCAGTATCTTCAAGATTAAGATGTGTAAATTGAAAGTATATGGTTTTGCTCGATGTGGTGTCTGTTAAAAAATATAATTATTTACTGATGATTGAAGGTTTTGCTCGATGTGGTGTCTGTTAAAAAATATAATTATTTACTGATGATTGAAGGTTTTGCTCGATGGTGTGTCTAAAAAATATCAATTATTGTAATTATTATATTATTATATGTTTTGTAATTGTTTTTTGTATTGAAATTCTTTTTTTGAAAATGGCGGTTCGATTTGGTTTATGAATGCGTGTTTGATATGTTTAAGCTATAATGATTTTTATTGAATATATATATTATAGATTTGAATTCCTTAGTTCTTGTAGGATTATCTGCAAACATTTTTTTCATACTAATGTTCCTTCCTGCCTATTGCCTCAAAATACTTCTGAAATGCTTTCCATGATTTATAGGAGATTAAATCCATTTTGCTAATATGATCTAAATTGGCTTAAAATTGCTATGATAGATAGATAGATAAATTATAGATATATAGAAAGAACAATATATTTGACATCAATTAAGACAAAATATTTACATTTCAACTTAGAAATATAATGCTATTTAAATAAAATATAATATTATAGATGGCGCTAAATATCATGGAGATGAAAACTACAATTTAACATAACTTAAATACTTCCGAATTTGTTAATATTAATTAAATATTATTAAGAATCACTCCCTATTTAAGTAGGACAAACGTCCAATAATTAATAAAGAAGTTGAATATTACATAATATATTAACAAAATTATAATTGACTATTATCAGGTAAAATAATTGACTATATAAAGTCACAGTTGTGACTGCTATAATCATTTTGATTTGACGAATAATATTTAAAAAAAAACTATTGGCTAAATTTGATTGACATTTTTTGAGGATTATATATATAGATTAGCTTAAAACTTTTTTCTATAAAGCGGTAAACCAAATTAATAATGGAACTCTAATTTATTTATTTTTTTCATCATTTTTTTATTTTATATTAAAAAATTAAAATAACTATTTATAAAAATTTATATAATTACTAAATAAAAATAAATATATCGAAGGCTCTAAAAAGAGCTTAATTTAATAATGAATATGTTCCTAAAAAACAAGTATAATTATGTTTAAAAATATCTAGTTGAGTTTTTGTTTAAGAAATATGAATTCGCGGTTTTCGTTTGTTATATTAAAAATTTTCCGCTATAAATTTTTTAAAAAAAGTATGTAGACTGGGAAGTTGATATGACTATTGGCTGAAATATAATATTATTGAATTTTGAATATTTATCAATTTTCTTATTTTCCCTACTAGAGAGGGTTTGAATTAATTGATGAAGGAAAGGAAGACACGCAGGTTGCGTCCCAAATAAGGGATTTACCGTTGGACCAGGGGGTACAGGTTAAACCGTCGGGTCTAAGGCCGTCCTGTAATTAAAGGTTGGTAGGTTCGAGGATGTTGGGTATTTTAGCCATATTAAAAGTGTTATGGATGATTTTATTAATTGCTTTATGCCTGAGATGGCGACCTTGGCTGCGGGTGCAGTTTAGGCTGTGTCGGGCGTTAGGTTGAACGGGTAAGTTGCATTGGTGACAAGTGTGTGGCTGTGTAAGCGAGCATCCAAGTCTAAATCCTATAGTAACTCTCGGTTGTTCATTGGTTAAGAGATTATCTAAGATTTGACTTGGAAGTGCTTCGAGCCATTCGTGCTCTCCATATTTATCGTTGAATTGTAATAATTGTATATCGTTAATATCAGTAGGGTTAAGGCTATTTTGTAGGTTCTTTATTAGGGGTTTAATAATAAATTTGTTGGATATTTCGGCTGAAAATGTAAAACCGTCTGGGGTAAGTTGATTCCATGGTTTGATTGCTGCGAAAAGATCATCATTGAGAGTTAGGAATGATAAGATCGCTGAATTGAGGAATAGGCGATTTAAGATAAATAATGATAGGGGTAATAGTTCTAAAGGAATCATGTCGATATCACCTAGTTTAGCAAATAATTGTGCAAGGTGCCAATTAAGGTCCGATAATGAGAGGTTGAGGATTTTTTGTATAAATGTTTTTAAGCGAATATGTTGATTGAAAAATTTTGAGACGTTAAATGAGGAGGATGAGAGGAAAAGATATGAGATTTTAAGTAAACATATGTTACAGGGGAGTGCTATTGTTATAACAGATGTCTACGAAGCGCGAATATTGGGGGAATTTATCGTAAAAAGATTCAAGTGTCGAGGAACGTAAAATTGTATTGAAGGCATTCTTAAAATCGATGCATAACACGGAGTTTATCTGAGAGGCTATATCTACGCCTCCTTTAGTTCCGCATCCTAATTGGTATTTGCCCAGAAGGGACTGAGAATCGGATTCTATTTTTTTTGTAATTTTAGCTATCAGAAGCCTGAAAAGTGAACCGATTGCGATTGGGCAGATGCCTCCATTAGGTTTTTCGAAGCAACCAAGTTAGCACCAATTATAATCTAATGAGCTAATGTGGGAATATCTTTAGTAGTTATATTATTAAGGTAAGTGGTAAGTGAGTTAAAAATATTATTGGAATTATAAGATTTTAGAAATGTTTGGAAGTAAGATGGTTTATAGCCATCCAGGCCTGCTGCTGAAAATTTATTAAATTCTCTTATAGTTTCGTAAATATCTTGGTTTGTGATTATGAAAGGGGGGATATTGAGGGGTGGGTTTGGTAAGCTAGTGTAAGAGACGCGTGTATGAAGGGATTTTAGGTTAAGGGTCTCGTTGTTAAATGGAGCAAGTTTTGCTTGTGAAGATAATTTCTGTGCGCTGTTTATGTCGCCTTCATTTATTTTTTTTGATATTTTGTTGCAAGGTTTACTGAAACTTTCATTAGGATTATTGGGATTTTTAAACGTATTCTAATTGTGTTAAATTTTCCAATTTTTGAGTCTGTCTTTTATGAGGTTAGGTAGTGAGATAGATTTGTTATTTTTTTGGGATTGAGAGGCATAAGGGATGTAAAAGATTATTTCAATGATTTAAATTTGACAAATCTTTGTTAATATTATCAAATAATTTTGTAAGGTGGTCAGTGATCTGGTAATTAACACTAGATGGGATGTTTTTATTGTTGGTATTTTTTTGATAAAGATAAATTCTTCTAGGGATTCGTTATTTACCTGTATGTGTTTGGTATTAATTAGGGGCTCTATTAGTTTTGTGCAAAGTGTATTAAAACCTGAGGAAGGGAGAGCTTGGGGGCCATGTTTGTATAGATGGTTATCTTTTTTTATATTAATAAGTTTGTGACAGGAGGGCAGATTCTTTTCATGCTTATGATGAAAAGGTGTTTTAATACCAGAGAAGATTGTTAATTTGAGTCTAAGAGGAAACACTGGAGTAGGGTTATTTGCTGGTGTGTTGGTGTATAAGGGTTTTGTTGTAAATGGGTTCAGAATTAGTAATTATATTGAGTTCATGTAAATGTTGTTTTTTTCAAGATGAGGTGTTGTTAGTTGTTTCAATTGAAAGTGAGCTTGTTATATACTCTGAAATTATAGGTGCAGGTGGTATAGGAAAATTATTTTTCCATCCTTGGAAATTGATGACAAGATATTAGTGTTAATTGCATAAATCACCTTTACACAAACATTGTAAGGACTGGCTTATAATTATTAATTATGATTTTGGATCAACAAATTTGTTCTGAATTGAGATTTAGCATATTTTGGTAATTGATTGGACTCTATTTTTATTAACATCTATAAATCAAATTTTTTATTGCTAAAGAATTATTATTATTATTTGATTTAAAATTGAGAAAATTAATAGGTTGAATTGAATTTATAAAGCTATCATTATTGCGTGATAGGGAAAATATATATTGAACTTGAGGATTTTGGATTTTAATTTACTTATATAAAATGAGAATAATCTACTTTATTCAATTAGAATCAAATAAATGAGGTGTTTCTTGAGCTTTGAGAAGCAGCGTTTAGATGATACGAATGTTAAATGGGATAGTTATGATATTTCTGAATTCAATTGTATTCACAGGAGCTGGGCCAAAATTTTTATTTATTCACCAGCTGTCAAAAGTTTTTGAATCTTTGGCCACTCAGATTTTAGCATTTTATTCAATTTATCATCGTAGCAAATTATAACAAATATTTCTATGTATATTATCTTTATTAACTTATAAGCACTAAATAATGAGAAAATAGAATGTTATATATAACATAGTTTTTGTTTTGGAAAGCCACCATTTGTTGTTTATTTTTGTTTTTTTTTCTTTTATAACTTTTTTATTTTAATAGGGGCTACTAAACTGATTGAAGCAATAACTTCTGCTAACGAATGATGTTTCTTCGTTAGTACTTTCAATCGATTTTTAAGTGAAGTTGATCAACGATTTTGTTTTGCTTATGACTTTTTTCCTTAACTTCGGCTACACAACAGTTTGAAGTACTAACAAGCTAACTAATATCAAAAAAATGGTATGGCTAATTGTTAGTGATTCCAATCGTTCGGACAAATTCATTTATACATATTTTTACAATGTTCTTTTCTATTTATTTTATGTAGACCTACAAAAATACGAATCGAATAATGAAATTATTCGTATTCGTTTAAATCGAATAATTCATTATTCGTATTCGTTTAAATCGAATAATTCATTATTCGTATTCGTTTAAATCGAATAATTCATTATTCGTATTCGTACGAAAAATAAAATGATTATTCGATTCGTTGAATATTCGATTCAATTCGAAAATTTTATTTAACCGTAAATTAAAAAAGATAGCATATTAAATTTATTTTGTAAAATTTAACTATGGATAAAAGACAAACAAATTTTATTAGTAAGATAATATAGATACATATATAGTATATTTATATATAATGTAGAAAAATCAATATAATATTCTTATCATAAGACAAATATACCAACAACAAATTTTTTAAACACAAAGTTTTTCAAAAAGTCAAATTTATGATTTCTCCATCATCAAACAAAGGAGAAATATCTGGTTCGCCCGTCATTCTTGACGGGATGGCTACTAGTTATTTATAATTGTATATGTGTTATAAATTACATATAAATAAATACTTTCTTCGTCCATCATAAAACAATTTTTGTAAGTTAATTTTGTATTATGAATTATTCGAATAAAAACAGCCGTTAACAACATTTAGAAATATAAAATGTTTCTTCATTATTCCAATAGGAAATTTTATTAAATAGGAATAATTGCAAATAATTTCTACTAATAATATTTGATTATTTTTCGATATTTATTAATATAAATTATTTTAATCGATCTCGGATAATAGATAAAAAATTATACGACGAATAATATAATCGAATCAGAATATCGAATAACAAATAATTCGTTTTAGGTATAATTTTATGATATATTTTGTACTATATATTATTTAAATTAAATTATTTTATTTTCTTTAGTTTTTTATTATTTTTTTAAAATATTCATTCATTTTATATGGGTAGGTCTATAAATCGAAAGTCTGCAGACATGAAAGGCTGAAAAATATTATTGAAAATTTAAAAAAACAAAATAAATGACTAATGATAATTTTGATTGATTTATTGCTTTCTTTATGAGAAGAATATTATGTAATATATTTAAAAAATGGAAATTTTAAGATATTTTCAAACAAGCCTAGTGTCGATTTGGCAGTGTCTATTAATCTGGATGAAAGGTCTGTTCGCATTTTTTCACTTTGTGAGGAATCTATTGTTTCAATGTTTGCATTGATTGCAAAGGTATCTGTCATTGTTTTTTGCCCTATTTGATACATGGTTCCAGTTTTATCTTGTTTTGAGTGAATTTATTTGAGATGTGTAAATCCATGACTAGTAGCTTGTGTTGTGCGGCGATATCTTCTCCTGGGATGACTTTGCAGTCTATTACATCTTTTAATCTTCTGCGAGAGATTAGCATTTTATCTATCTGTGTTTTCCTTGTACCACTTTCGTATGTTATTAAATGACTGTCTTTTTCCCTATAGTAGGTGTTGGTTAAGGCAAGGTCGAAGGCTTGCTCAAATTTCAGTACGTGCTCTCCTTCATCATTTCTTTCTCCATATCCAAAACCACCATGATGCCTTTTGTAGCTATCTCTTGCTTTCCCCACATGCGCATTTAAGTCACCACCAATTATAACTAGGTCGCCTTAGGGATTTCCATTACAGCTTCATCAAGGATAGCTCTAAAGTCATCTTTCTCTTCTTCCTTGCAACCCGTTTGAGGAGCATATACTGAAAGAGTATTGATTGACCAATGCAGAGTTTTATCTTCATTAGTCTATCTGAGATCCTGTTGACTTCTACTAATGAGGAGCTTAGATTTTGACTGAGGATGACGCCGACACCGTTTCTATTGCTATCAATTCCATTATAGTACAATTTATACCCATCTCCAATCATCAAAGTCTTCTGTCCTTTCCATTTCGTCTCTTGTATGCACGCTATATCAACTTTTCTCTTGATCAACATTGATGAAGAAGTAATTGCCAAATATAAATTTTATGATTTTTTTACGTTTTTGGTTCGAAAAATATCTATTTTATCACAAAAAGATTCAGATAGAAAAGGCTAACGTCTTATACGTAATTTCAAATATTTTTATATCATTGTAATCAGTGGCGTAGCTAGGAATTTTCCTTAGAGGGGGTCCATACATATAAAAGCTGGGGGCTTCGCCCCCAGACCCCTTTAACGGGCCTTCGGCCCTTTGCCCGGCCTTCGGCCGGGTTTATCTTACAAATCATAATCATATCTTCGATAATATATAATAAATATATTTTTTAAATGCATCAATAATATGTTATTATAATTTAGTAGATTATTCTCGATGACTTTATAATAATACTATCCAGAATAATTTCAATAGTAATATAATATCCTTCCACAAACATCAAAACCAGAAAAATATAATTCATATAAAATCACTTTTAAGTCTTTTGAACGTATAATCTAAAAAAAATTTTTGCTCTGGGAGGGGTCCAAACCCGAAAACCACTCCCGTAGCTACGCCACTGATTGTAATTATCTCCTATCTAAAAATGCTTAGATGTATTTTTTTCTATTTCTTCGAAAAATTTTTTTTGTCACGAAGAGATTCAGAGGGAAGCGGCTAACATCTTAAACGTAATTTAAATATTTTTATATCATTGTAATCAGAATTAAATTTTCTATCTAAAAATGCTAATTTCTCATTAATCATTTTCTTTAGTTTTTGCCTTTCATATCATGCAGCCTTTCGACTTATGGACCCTGCGAATATTTTATTTGTATATTCCATTTAATAATTAATTTTTTTTATATAATATTAATGAAATATTTTTCTTTGTGTATAAAAATATAAAAAACAAAACCAATCCCTTATTTAGGTTATATTTCTTCTATTTTCTTCTTCCATTATTTGTATTATAAAACTTTTAGATATTTCATGTCGTGAATAGCCACGAAATTTTGTCGATTAAAATCACTACCCATATTGATAAATTGTGATGATAAAAATATTCCAACCTCCAAAGACCTAGACCCATCCACTTGGAATAATAATTTATTTTAATTAAAATATAAAGTCTTAGATTAGCTCATCGAGGAAACGCTCATCCTCCTAATGAATAGATCTTTTGATTAGCTCTCGATTGATATATATTGAACATATATACTTTTCTAAGTTCAACAAAAACTATAAATTGGGTTTTGCTCAGGATCTGAACCTCGGGGTGCGCAGAGCAAGACTGAGCACAAAATTGGGTCGTAAATCTTAGGACCAAACAAATTAATACTAGGCCTAAAGATTCACAAAAAGTTGGGCAAACTTACTAGCTTGACTTGTCAGACCTAATTAGAAAGCCGCTGCTGTAAAATAGCCCTCTGAAATATGGAAAACGCATTTAAGCACAATAATATAATAAAATGTAAATGTTGTCATTTTATTAATTTATAACTATTACATTTATTGTAATTTGCGTCAAAAAATGCAAAATAAAATAAGTTGTAATATACTATTAAAAAGATATAAATTAAATTGATGTCATAAAATGCCTCTATAAGAAAAATCCACCATATATTTTTACAATAATTAAAATAAAGTTTTTTTATTGTTTGTAATAACTAAGTAATTTTTGTGTTCTTCTTTCTCCAAATGAAGGTGGTCTAGAAGTCTTATATTATCCACCTGCTAAGTTTCTGTAGGTAGTAATATAATTTATTTATACTTAATTGTTCTTTGTTGGTTGTAATACATTGCTATGGCTATTCTTACTCCTTGTGGCATGCATTATAAGCTGGACATGTGTTCTTGAATAGTCTTTACCGCTAAATGTTTTTATAATTATTATTATAGTTTCGGTCATTTTTTTATTTCTTATTTTTTTCTATCGTTATCATAATAATTGTTTCTTTGAATTTTGTTCTATAATTATCATTATAATTATTAAATATTTTTTTTTATGTTTGCTTATGTTCTTTAGGATTTATTTTTAATGAACTCTAGAAAGGGAAAAACACTAATACCTATAAACCGACTGATAATAAAGGATAAACGTAACATAATAGTGGTGGCCGCCGTGGGTTCAGACTATTTATAAAGAGCAGTTAAGCCGTGTTCGGATTTATTAAAAGCAGTTAAACCGTGTTCAGAATCTTATAAAAAACAGTCGAGCCGTGTATTTGGATTTTTTATAAAGAGAAATTAAGCTGTGTGGTCGGAATTTTATAAAGAACAATTAAACCGTGTTTACGAAAATTAAATAAGAAAACCGTTGCGTACGGGGTTTAATCAGCGAAAACCGTGGGGTAAGGTATGTAGGAATAGAGCAAAATGCTGCGAACGTGCACTATCGAGAATCTACCCTGTAGAAGAAAACGGGGAGCAAAACGTGTGCTTTAGATGTCGGAAAAAGAGGACTTGTGAAGAGGGAATTTGGAAATTTGACTATATGATGGCAAAGAGTATATAGCAGGGGTCGTGGCGATGAGTGAAAAAGTAAGTGCTGTCCCAGAGTTAAATAAATAAGAGGGGATATACAAGAGGGGGTTGTACATGATCCTTGTCGATGATAAATTTGAGAGAACTGTACATGTTATTTGATATAGGAGCGGCTATTTCGGTGATGGAATACGACAAATATCGGAGTATTTGGCCCAATAAAATGATAGAAAATGAGGGATTAAGAATATGACAATTTTATGGGTCACAATTGGCAGTCATTGGAAGTGATAATGGATGAAAGGGTAAAGATATTATATTTGTATATTAATCCAAGAGTAGCGGCATAGGGGTATGATTGATCACCCGAATTTTCCATAGCGTAGTTTTTGGGGGGTATTTTCATGATGGGGTATTTGTGCCAGTAACTAGAGAAGAGGACTATGCGAATATTGGCATATGAGAGTGAAGAAATATATTGCCGAGAATGAAAACTATGTTTAATCGGGGGAGGGTGGGAATATCATGGAGATGATGAAATCGGTGAAATTTATTCTAAGAGAAGATAAATGGGGGGGGGGGGTAATTCTAAGTGATAAATCGGAGGGAATAATTATAGGGGAAAACTAGGGTTAGATTTCTATTCGTCAAAAAATTCAAATAGAAATTTTAGATATAATTATAGTTCCTTTTAGGGAACTATGAAATGGTATTTTATTTATATAGTCTTTTAATATTAAGATGAAAAATTTAATAAATTGAAATTAAAATATATAGAATGGCATTAATAAAATTTTAGCTAAAAAAGAATTAGATTTTAACAAAAAAGAAGGTATTTAAAGGGTAGCTAAGAATAGTGAAAATTTGGATAGGTGAATGGGAAGCTATTCAGATAAAAAATCTACGTGTTAACGACTTTCACACGTAGATGTAATATGGAATAATAAATTAATTTAAAACCGTGAAAAAAGGCTAAAAATAAGGGGGTATATATATTTTTGGAAAAAATATTTGCCGAGATGAAATTAATTATATTTATAAAATGATAGCAATAAATGAATGTATTTTTTATATCAAGCCTAAAAACCCAAACTATAGTACTTAATTTTAACTTCAATCATTCGACATATTGGTTATATAGTGTGTACATTTTATACAAATTAAAATCTTAAAGTTCTAGCTAAAATAAATCCGATTTATGGATATTCAAAGACCAATGAGACCCTTTTCCAATTTTAACGAATCTAAATTGCTAAAAATATTTTTAGTCTTAAGTCACTAATTATATATCATTTTGTATACCAGTTATTTCCGGTAAAACAAATAAAAATTATTTTGAGAAAAGATGAAGCTCATCAAATGTTTAAAATAGGAATTAAAATTTTATTTAGTTTTATACTTTAGAAATAAAAAATTATTTAAAGAGGGCATTATTAATAATAATTATAATATATTTTCTATTATTATAAAAAAAATATTTTCAAAACAATCTGTATTTTATTAAGGAAAATTTTAAGGGCTATAAAATGATATATAATTTATGACTTAATATTTATCGAACAATTTGAGATTATTCAAATCAAGATGAGGCCATTATTGAACTTTAAAGGCCCATAATTCATTCTATTTGAGCTAGAGCTTTAAAAATTTTATTTTTATAAAATATGCATCTATTTTAAAAATTGTCGTCTGCTACAATGGGTGATTTGTCATGAAACACTCTATTACAAAATGGTTAACTTCAATCTTCTCCATTTTTGTTAAAAATTATGTCAACCATTGGTGAAAATTTTAAGTAATCCGCTATAATTTAATGCCAAAAATGATTAGTAAAAGCTAAAATTTGTAGCCAATAAATAAATTTACAGCATATTTATTTCGTATGGATGTATGAAAAAATTGATATCGAATTTATACAATATTCGATTTTAAATTTGGGTCTTACTTAAAAATTTATAATTATTATGATATATAAAAAAATTAGACTATTTTATGCCTTTTATTTCTTCTAGAAGTTCTTGTAAGAACATCTGATAAGTTAGCCTTAGTATCGCCTATTCTAGGCTTGGTGACGTTAACAAGCTTGGTTTGTAATTTCTTTTGCTTAACATACAGTATTGATTTATTTTTAGCATCAGATTTTTTAGACGCCTTGAATGCTTTATCTGAGGTGCCTTTGATTAGGTGAGAAATGGGCTTGGAAACTTCAGATTGAAGTTTGGTTAGTAATATCTCCTTTTTAACGGATGGTGTAACCTTATTTTTAAAATCAGATATTTTGTTAAAGATGTCTTCGATTAAATCGGGAGAGAGAGAAGCCAATTTAGGTTTTGTAACTTCAGTGGTTAGTAACTTCTTTCTATTTTTGACTGATGGTGTAGACACACATTTAGTATCAGATAATATTTTTAAAGGCGCTTTAATCTTTTTAAGATTTTTGGGTATAGTCGGTGGAATCTTGCAGATAAAGTTTGAAGAAGCTGAAGCGGATCCAAGCTTGATAACTTCAGAATCAAGTTTAGTTACTAATTTATTTAATTTAACCATTGGTGTAGCATTTTCCCTATTAGAATTAGATATTATAGCAGATGTCTTGGGTGTTTTTAGTATTTTAGCTGGAATACCTTGGATATGATTGAGGGAAATAAAAGAACCCGCTATTTTACAAGAAGTTTTAGTTAACATCTCTTTAAGAGACGTTTTCTTGGTGGCACGAGGAGTAACAGATGATATTTCATCGTTATTATCCCTTCTATCATCTGCGTTCCTCTTTCTCAAGACCCTTACATCCACGTCGTCATTTTTTGAGTTGGAGAAACGTAACTTTTTATTGGTTTGCTTTGAACGTGACACCTTCTGACTATTTGCAATTGAAGTGTTGATTTCTGGACGAAGGTCGTGTGGTGTTTCTTCTTGCTGAGGATTTCTATTATCATTCACAATAGGTGTAAGAATAATTTGGATGGTTTTATCAGCTAAAGGTTTTTCGCCAGTTATAATGTTATTCAAGCTACTCTCGTTTTTATTATTTAGTGTATTTTTATTGCTTGCCATGTTATTCAGACTGCGATCTATCTTAGGAGATTTGAAAGACTTATCATTTCTCAACTTGGCCGATTCATTTGTAAAAGAACTCGAGGTAGCCATGCTTTGTGGGGTGAAAGATCCTTTTATTTTTTTGGGCGTAATGTCCGTATTACGAATACTTCTAAGTTTACTATTGGACTCCTCTTGCCAATATCTCTTGTTCCTGTCATGGGAACTTATAATTATCTCAAGGTCCTTTATTGGCTTGTTAATGTCTTTAATAGGTTCAAGCAAAATTTTGGCAGGCTCATCATCAGCAAGGTTCGTTATTTCCTCGGCTTTAACCTCCGTTTTTTCCGATCTATATATGTATATTTTTATTTAATAATAATAAAGGATTAGAAAGATACAATATATATACTTATAATAGTTCCTAAGCCTAATAAAGCTGGAGAAACCAAACACAAAAAATGTTTTACTTTGGAATTTTTTGCTTTTAATTCATAAAATAATTGATTTAATTTTGTATTTGGTTTCATTTTTAGAAATACATTTTCTCCTTACTCTTTGAGGGGCATGATGCATTTTTGAAACCTCCATGGATCATTTCATGACAAATCGAATTAAGCATAGCATGTTGATTATTATATGTTGTGAGGACCTATGCAATTTAATTTTTTTATGCTCTATCTAATTAGTTCCAGTAGTATAATAGGTCAAAGCTAAAAAATGGTACCATTCCCAATTCGATTTCTCAAAAAATATAAATGATAGAGACCTACATTTGGTATCATTAGTTAGCCCTAAAACCTCTACTTAAAAATAATTTAATTTTTTTTACAAAAAATCTCAGATGTTTTTTCATTTCCGATAAAGGTAGAGGTCGATTTTTTAATATATACTTGAGCATAAAATTTTCTAAAAATTGGTATTGCTGTTAAAATATAATTAAAAAACAATATTAACATAATTTTGAAATAAAATATCATTATTTAGTCATTGAACTCCAATTAGTCGTGATTTAAAAAGTCTCTGGATGCAAATAAGTACACTGTTGCTGTTTTCTATAGTTATTGACAAGGGTATATAATTTATTTTCATTAGCAAATATTCAGTATGGAAATAGTCCATGTGGAAGCAGACTAACTTGCACTTCTTCGGTCATTCATTTTTATCTACAATCACCAAAAATTATTGTACAAATAAGTAAAGTAGACATTAATATTATTCATTCTAAATCTCGTATCTTGTTAAGTACAATTTTTCTTTACCTTTTTGAGCATTTCAAGAAATTTTTGTTTCAATAGTTCTCAGACCTAATGTAATAATCGCGTGTTTATTTTGCTTGCCAATTATTATGGGTCTTTTGCTAAATATTCTACACAATTTAATTTATTCTTTATTGTAATCATGAAGAAATTCAATTGCTTCTAATAACTTGCAAGCAAAATATACATACTAGGTTCAACTATTGAAACAAAAATTTATTCAAATGCTCACAAAGGAAGGTAAAGTGAAATATAACTTATCAAATGATAATAATGGCTATGTAACTCGTTTGTCTTAACTTTTGGTGATTGACAGTTGCAGTATATAAAAATGCTGAAGAAATACAAGTTAGTATTCCGTGGACTCTATCCATCCTTCATTTTATCAATTAATGCAGATAAATTACATACCTGCCTCAATAACATTATAGGGTAAATCCCTTAACAGCAACAGGGTGTACTCATACATCAATGATTTAATAATGATATTTATTTAGTAAATGTGATTTTTTTAATTATATTATTGAAAAAAAATAATCTAGTATTTTTTATCACATCGCCATATAAAATGACTTTTCTTATAGATAAAAATTAGAAAAAATTAAATAACTAAAGAAATGATAGGTATCCCAACCTAATTTTATCAATATAAATTTATATTGATTTAACAAACATATAATATACCATTTTTATAAAATTTAATTTTTAAAATCAACTTTAACTTTTTCCGGAAATAAATTATATTTAAGAAAGGGATTCAAGGGCTATGTCTATAATTTATATTTATTGTGTAATTTTTTTTTAATCAGTTTTTCTGAATAAAAAGGAACACCATTTTTTTAGCTTAGTCTCGCCATATTTCTGTAAATAATTGAGTTAGAGCTTAAAAAATTTAATTGTAAAGGCACTCACAACTAGTGATGCAAAATTACTCCATTTGAACCGATTCTTAAAAACGGCTAACTCAATATTTTAGGCAGAAATATATTGTCAAAATCTAAAGATTTCGCTAAGAGATGTCCAAACCTTTACGTCATCTATGAGCAAAATTTTTCGGCTTGTAATATTTCTGAATATAGTACTGAGTTAGCTTCTTTTAAAAAATTGGCTCAAATGGAGCGATTTTGCTTCACTACACTCAACACATAATCATCGTGCAAAGTTTCATTTAATTTGAAAGTGGTACACAAAGTGTGATCGATTTTACGTGGAATGACCCCCATTTTAAAATCATATTTCTGATACTAGCGCAAGTTACCTCATTAAACTACCATAATATTAAAATTAAATCTATTTTTAATCATTCTAATTTATTACACAAATTATAAAATATTTATTAAGGCCGTGCCAATTTCAAATATCGAATCGAGGTCGATATCCTTTAAACAAATATCGGATAGAGTCGATATTTAAAAAACCGGCATAATTTCATGATTATATATATAATATTTTAATTTTATACATAATTTAATAATATATAAATATAAATAAAAGGAACCAAAATTCAATTTATTTGCAATTTAAAAAAAAATCGAATTATTGTATATATTTTTTGTTATATATTATCTACAAAAAGAAAAGGGTTTAAACATATCTAACGAGTCACATTCAGCTAGTGTTGTTAAACGATTCGATTTAGCCGATTTTTGAAGATGGCTAACCCCAGATTTTAGCCATAATAAACTCTTGGAGATTTTGCTCAGATAACAGAAAGGCTTGGATATCTATTAGCGAAAATGAGACTTAAGGAAATATTTTGTCATTCAATTTTTCCGTATTAAAAAATCGACTAAATCGAGTTCAGCTATAAACATTTCCCATATTATAAATGAGTTGATTAACTTTTGGAGCATAAAAAAACAAAATACACTTAATCGTTTGTTAAAATTATTTGGTTTTTTTAATCAGAAAATAATGATTTTTTTATGACATTTGTTCAAAGATAGATGTTAAATAAAAATCGATATAAATATCAGATCAAATCGAATCGGTGAAAAATTTATGGATCGGCACAGCCCTAATATTTATTTGAAACAGGAATTAAAATCATATGACATATTTTATATTAACCAATGTCTAAATCTAAAAAAGGGATAAAATTTTATTTAAAGCTAAAAGTTAATTAATTTTAATGATTAAATCATATTAAATAAGATGGAGGTGCAATCAATGCAACGTTCTCCTTTATTTAATCATTTTTTTTAAAATTGTTATGCCTCCTGATATGGCTGTGGGAGGTGGTACCCATATGATACCACCATTTGCGTAAGCAGCGGGGGGGGGACCCCCCCTTCCCAAAGCCAAAAAATGCATATGCCTGATATATTTTTCAAAAATAATATTGTTTATATTCATTTATATTTTATTATATTTATTCATATCTCGTTCTTTTTAAATTTTTATATTATTACTTTTTTCATTTACTAATTTATTTTATCAATTAATTTCATTTTCAAGTTTTCCTTGGCGTAATATTTATCTATTATTTTTAAATTTCTCGGTATTATATTTTTTCACCATTTTCAAATTTCTAGTCATGGATATTAGACTTTTTTTAAAAAACACTGAAGATAGTGAAAATCATACCAAAAAGCAAAAAAGTATAGTATAATAATTTAATAAAATTTTAATATATTTTTAGCAATTAAAACCCCTCCCATAATAGCAAATAATGAAAGAATTGTTGAAAAATTAAGAGTCAGTATATAGAGCCATCTAAAGGTTAGTTATTCTAAAAATACACTTGGGCAGTTTTATAATAACTTAGCTGATATTATTTAATAAATAATAATTTTAGATATTTAATATAGTAAAAGAATGAGATTGCAACAATGTGCAGCAATAATTTTTTCAAAAATAATTTTAATTTACATCTCAATAATTAGACATAAACTTAAAACAAAATATTTATACAAAACTAGAATACAATGATCATCCATATGATATAGCCAATTTTTTAGATAAAGATAATATTAGCCTAGAAGAAAGACATATACTTCTTAAAAAGGTATATATTAAAGATACCTATGATAAATATTTTATTTAATAATAGATTTATATTCCACCCCTCAATTTTCAAAATCCCCAAACTTTATGTGCTAATCGAAAGTTAAAATTTCAAAATAGCTATTTTACTAGATGGTTATGGCTAGCATACTCCATCCGAGACAGTGGAGCTTATTGCAAGATATGTGTCCTGTTTGGACCACGATATGCTGGCAGAAATCTAGTTAAGCTTAACACTCTTGTTAAGCCTCCTTTCAACAAATACAAAGATGCGGGGGAAATTTTTGACAATCATCAGAAAACAAATTATCACAAAAGCTATGAACTGATGATTTCGTCAAAAAAATCAATTCAAAAGGGGGGATATGATTCCCATTTCTTCCCTTATTGATAAAAACAGGGTTAAAATAGCAAAAGAAAATAAATGTAAGATAAAACTAACTATTGAGGCTATTTTATATTGTGGCTTGCAAGGCTTAGCACTACGTGGCCACAAGGATCCAGGAAGCTTAAATTTTAATAATAATGATAACGAAGGTAATTTTCGTGGACTTTTAAAATTTAAAGCATTAGGGGATCCTGTATTAATGGAGAGCCTCATTAGTGGCAATAAAAATGCTACTTATCTTAGCCCTAGGATACAAAATGAGATAATTGATATTTGCAACAATATCATTTTAGAAAAATTGATTGCTGAAATCAATTCTGCCCTATGCTTCTTAATTTTGGCAGATGAGACCACGGACATTGCTGGCATTGAGCAGATGTCATTGTGTGCGCGATTTGTAGATACTCATAATAACATTATCAAGGAAATGTTTCTACAATTTATTCCTGTTTCAAGCATGACTGGGTCTGCTTTAGCTGATGTAATATTTGAGAATCTTAAAAAATTAAAAGTAATAATTAATCTTATTATAAAATTATTTTCAAAAATATAGCTAAATATAAATATGATACGTGGGCAAGGGTATGATGGAGCACGTACAATGAGTGGACAATTCAATGGGCTTCAGACATTTATTAAAAAAATGCCCAACAGCTATATATGTCCCCTGTGCTGCCCATTCACTCAACTTAGCAATATCGGATTCATGTTCTTTACCATTGATATCAAATTGCTTAGGTATAATTTTAATTATTTAAATTAAATTTTTTATATTTATATCAGGTAAAATATCTAGCATCTATGAGATGTTTAGTTACTCCAAGCGTCAAAATATTTTGAACAGAATTATATCTGAAACTCCTTGCCCAACAAGGAGAAAAAAATTGCAAAAAGCTTGTCCAACAAGATAGAGTCTTCAAAATCAAGCAGTAACAGCTTTTATGGAGTTAGAAGAGCCGATTATTAATTATTAATGCTCTTACAGAAATATCACAATGGTCTGAAAGAGATATTTCTTCAGAAGCAAGCAAATTACTGGATTCAATACTTATACCAAATTTTTTTTCGCATTAGAATGTATTAATAAATTATTTAATTATACAACTATTTTATATAATACTTTTCAAAAACCTGATATTGATTTGATTGAGATGATGAGAATAGCAGAGACAATTTTATTAGAACTCAAGGAAATTAGAGCTAATGCTGATGAGGAATTTCATATTTTATATGTTATTGTTGAATCAAAAGCAGAGCTATACGAGTTCAATATTTGTCTCCCTCGACTTGCAGCAAGGCAAGCTTATCGTCCAAATATTAATATAGGGTCAATAGAAGAATATTATAAAATAAATGTCTTTATACCTCTTTTGGATAAATTTATAACCTAAGTAAATGAACAGTTTTTAATTTATCAAGATGCACTTACCAATCTGCAGATATCACTTCCACAAAAGCCCTCTGAACCTTTTTCAGATGGTGATAGAAAAAAAATAAAATATTTGGCAGATTTTTATCATGAAGACGTTAATATATCTCATGATGCTTTATTAGCTGAATGCCAACTATGGTATAGATTAACTATGGTTGATATAGTCCCAAAAAATGCTATGGATGCTTTGCATCATTTCAAACAGCTTTTAGATTATTTTCCCAATATATTGAAATTATTATATATATTAGCAACTCTTCCCATTAGTACTGCAACTAATGAGAGAACATTCACTTCTTTAAGAAGATTAAAAACGTACATAAGAAGTACTCTGAAAGTAGATTGAATGGTCTGGCCCTTTTGAATATTCATAGGCATTTGACGCCAAGCACGGATGAGATAATTGAAAAATTAGCTCAATCCCAACGAAGATTGGATTTTACATTATAAAAATATAATGTTTCTATAATATTTTTTGTGCAATCATTTTTTAATGTCTTATATATTTTTCTTTTACATAAAAAATATAATTATTCATATTTCCAACATTTAAATTTTTTATACTTTATATATAAATTTTAAAGGCTCAAAAAAATTTAAATTTCTATTATGGGTTATTTATTTTATAGTCATTCATATCCTGGTTATATCCACTTAATATTTTATAATTCAGATTTATCTAAACTATTTATATGCCGCCGGTTATATCCGTTTAATATTTTTTAATTCAAATTTATTTTTATATACCGGTTTATATATTTAATTTTTTATAATTCATATTAATTTAAATTTGTATATTAGAAATAGTTATTAGTCCTAATAAATTTATGCTTGATATTTTTAAATAACAATAATTTTATTTTTTAAAAATTTAATTATCCCCCCCTCCCTCCACACCAAATTCCTGCGTACGCGCATGGATACCACTATTTTAAAATAAAAAATTTTTTTAAATTTAAATTGAATTTATTTATATAGATAAGAATAAAACTTTTCACTATAACTATTTGCACCTTTTTCCGCGCTTGAAAGGGTTAAATCAATTTTAAAATTAACAAAGTTTATAGTTATAATCTATTCCCTTTCCCAAAATCCTACCTTCAACCTCATCATGGCGGGGGAATGGCAACGTCTTTTGTCGGCTAATGGAGGTCTAAAAAGTTCCCTGTGGTCTGAGTCTAGAATAGGATAACCGTCTCCTTGGCGGGGTGTAAAAACCTAAAGGGGTTGATGTCAGGAAGGACATGCGATAATAAAAACCTTGCTTTCCTAATGATTACAATAAAACATGGGCGGGGTACAGCCCAAAGTACCCCGTGGGTCTCCTCATCCGCCTACGACAAAAAGAAGGATGAGAAACCTGGTGAAACTATGATTAGTGAAAATGAAACATAACGGTCATAAACAACCTGATAATAAGTGGAGAAAGCAATTTACGGAGAATAGAGAAAGAGTCGCGACATGGAATGTTGGGAGTATGACGGGAAGAGCGGGAGAAGTGGTTGATGTATTGCATAGAAGGCATATAGAAGTGTATTGCATACAAGAGACCAGATGGAAAGGTAATGGCGCAAGAACGATTGGCAAGACAAGTGAAATGTATAAATTTTTCTGGCAAGGAAGTAATGAGATGGTAAGGCTGGCGTTGGGATGCGGAGAAATGGGTGGGCATAGTCGAAGTGAGATAACCAGATAATAGTTATCAAGATGATTTCTATTAGAAAGCTATGCAATATTATTTCGGCATATATTTCTCAGGTTGGAAGAAGTGAAGAAGAGAAAGATAACAGTCTATTGGGGGCGACATCCAGCCTGGCAAATTAAGAGGGGATTATCCTGGCTGGTTATCTATGGTCATCTGGGAGCGAGTTGTGAGGGTTATGAAGGAGTACATGGAGGATTTAGTTATACGGCATGAGAAATCTGGAAGATTTTAGATTTTAGCGATTCTATGGATATGATTGTTTGTAATACAATGTTTAAGAAGGAATCAGAGAAGCTAGTGGGTAGTACCAAAAGTGCAATGGATTAATTGTTAGTTAAGAGATGAGATAGGAATATAGTAAAAAATATGAAAGTGATAACGTGAGAGGAATGTATTAATCAGCATCGATTAGTTATAGGAGATCTCACTTTTAAAGGCCCAGGATCCCTAAAAGATAATTTGTGGCAAGGTGAAGGTTTGGAAATTGAAGGAGAGTGCTAGACGTCAATTCATTACGACATTGGCGATAAGGGAGGCGGAGGTGGCATAGACATCTGAGGTAAATGACAAGTGGGAAGGCATGAAGAAAGCCTGGGTGATGACAACTGAGGAGGTATGTGGATGGACAAATGGGCAGCGTAGACATAAGGAGACAAGGTAGTGGAATTCGGAGGTAGCGAAAGCTGTGGATGAGAAACGGAGGTGCTTCAAAGAATGGTATAATAGTAAAGAAAATAGTGGTAACCATATTTACAAGATGGCGAAAAGAAATGCTAAGAAATTAATAGCGAAAGCGTAAGAAGAAAAAAAGGAATTTGCTTAAGAAATGGAATGTCTAAATGGCAAAAAAGAGGCAGGATGAGGTAGGTGTTAAATGTTTGAAAAATATGGAAGGAAAATGGTGATTGGTAGTAGTGGTATTAAGAACACCTGGAAGATCTATATGGAAGGAATTTTGAACGAAGAAAATGAATGGGATAATGATGTTAGTTGTGCAGGTAGAAGGTCCAGGGTGCAAGGCAAGGACGAAATAGAGAGAGAAGTGAAAAAGATGAAAAAAGGGAACGGAGCTGGTTTAACGAGGGTGGTATCAGAGATGTTTAAAGGTTCTGATGATTTAGAGATTGATTGGTTAATGAATTTAGCCAATAAAATTGTCACAGAAGGAACTATTCCCGAAGACTGGCGAAGAAGTATAATTATCCCAGTATATAAGGGGAAAGGATCCTCTAGATTGCGGGTCTTACAGAGCTATTAAACTCATGCAATGAAAGTATTTGAGAGGGTGTTAGAGAAGCGAATAAGGGAACAAACTAAAATTGATGAAATGCAGTTTGGTTTTACATCGGGAAAAGGAACGACAGATGCAATTTTTGTGGTGAGACAAATGCAGAAGTATCTTGGGAAGGAAAAGAAACTGTCTTATGCGTTTGTTGATTTAGAGAAAGCATTTGACAGGGTGCCTCGCGAGGTTACTATATGGGCCTTGAGAAAATCAGGTGTGGAAGAATGGTTGGTTATGGCAGTGATGGCTATGTATGTAGGCGGATGATGGAGATAGTGAAAGCTTTGAAGTGAATGTAAGATTTCATCAAGGATCCGTGCTGAGTCCATTATTATTTATCTTAGTAATGGATGTGGTGGCTGGAGAAATGCGTGAAGGACTTCCCTGGGAGCTATTATATGCAGATGACCTTAATGGCAAGCAGTGGGAATGAGGGATAAAATTAGTAGATGGAAGATGGCTATGGAAGCAAAGGGCTTGAAAAAGAATGCAAAGACAAAAGTGATGATTGGTGGGGAATATCTAAAGATGGAGGAATCCGGCAACTAGCCTTGTGGTGTATGTGAAAAAGGAGTTGCTAGAAATTAAATACTGCACCAGTGCCAGAAAAACGTGCATTAGCGGGAAAAGGGATCTTTGATGTTAGCAAGAATGATCTTTATTTGTAGAAAGTGCATATAAGGGGTACATAATATTGATAACGTAGAAAATGGTGGTCTGGATATTGGCAATGGGTTATCCCTGGGAAAGGATAAGTTTTGTTATCTGGGTGAATGCTAAACGTAGATGATGGTGTAGATTCTGACGTTGTTGCAAGGGTTAGACAAGCATGAAAGTTCAGAGAAGTGGTCAATTCTAACAAATAATTAAAGGGAAAAATTTAAGCAAGCTGTGTGAGGAGATGTAGTTTATGGAGGCGAAGCTTGGGTAATGAAAGCGACCCACGAAGCCAAATTAGAACGAACTGAGATGAGGATGATTAGATGAATGTGAGGGGTATCTCTGAGAGAGAGAAAAACTAGCAAAGAATTGCGGGTAAGACTGGGCATAGAAATAATTGGAGTGGTAATGCGACGAAATAGACTAAGATGGTTTGGGGATGTGGAACGTATGACAAAAGATGAGTGGGTAAAGAAATGCAACTAGATGGAAGTAGGAGGATCAAGACCTAGAGGAAGGCCCAAGATGACGTGGATAAATGTGATAGAGGCGGATATGAGAAAAATGAATCTTACGAATATTGATGCTCTGGACTGTCAAAAATGGAAAAGAAAAATCAGAGGAAAAACTGGCCTAGCTGGGTAAACCTGGAAATCCCCATTAAACGGAGAAGAAGATAGTTAAAATCTATTCTCGTCCATTTGCATATATAATAAGCATGTGCTAAACATAACCTTGGTACAATACTGATTTTTTTTAATATTAGCTCAAAATTAATGAGAGGTGATAGGAGATAGAGATCGGCAAATCACGGCTAAATTTTTAAATATAATTTCATTTTTTGTCAAATAAATTAATATATTTAATATTCTTGCAAGAAACAAGGCGCTAATAATTTTTATTTGCAGAATATTTTTTTTACAATCAAAAATAATAATAAATATTTCCATATTTCAATAAATTCGGGCAAGACTTGAATAATTTTTATTTTGGTCTGGGTTTTCGGGACAAATAAAAAAAATTCGTTTGGGAACGGACCGGGCAATTTTTTTAAAAAAAATTCGGGCTGGGCTGTGCTAGAAAATTAGACCGGATGCAGATCACCAATACTATCTAAGGTAAACTATCATCCACCCTCTCCATATTTTTTTTTAAAAAAACTAATAAATGACAAAAGAAACAAATTTTAAAAAAAACCGAGGCAGGTCGCCAAAAATTATTTTTATTAATTTAAAGCTAAAAATTAGGCAAGTCTATGTATATTTCCTTGTTCTGGGTCGTATAACTTATATAAAATTATATGGG
The DNA here is from genome assembly GCF_954871325.1 of Gordionus sp. m RMFG-2023. Taxonomy (NCBI): domain Eukaryota; kingdom Metazoa; phylum Nematomorpha; class Gordioida; order Chordodea; family Parachordodidae; genus Gordionus; species Gordionus sp. m RMFG-2023. Next base: position 23,725,995 of record NC_088775.1, read on the forward strand.
CCGGTAAAATGAATTACGTGTTGGACCAAAAAACTTTTTCAAAAATTTTGACAGGCCGGTTTGAGTCGAACTATAATTAGACATCAATGAACTATAAATTTACTGAGAATTGAAAATATATATAAAGTTTGCCACTTGTCATTTATTTAAGGAAAAACAAAAGGCAAGTGATTGTTAGTTTGTCAAAATTATAAAGTGCAGAAAATTAAAATTAAATAATCCTCAAATAAAATATCAAATAAAATAATTAGAGAAGTTATAAAAGTCAATAAAATGGGGGAAAAAACCATTAAAAAATATTCAAAATACAAAATAATTTAAAAATTAATATATATTAGGCTAAAAAAAACATTGGCTGGGAAAATTATAAGCAAATTTTATAAAAATAAGTTAAAAGTTATTAAAATACTAAAAAAAATGGGAAAAAACCAGGATCATAAATACTCAAAAATGAGCAAAATATAAGAGTATAATCAGGGTTGGGCAGTACTATGAATACTAATCTAAGATACAGTACTCCGTATCTTTTTTATCTTTTTAATAAGATACTTAGATCTGTATCTAAGATATTTAATCTTCAAAAGAATCCTGTATCTTTTTCATTTATTGATAAAATAATTTTTATATATGATTAACCTTATTTTTTTTCAAGGATTGCTATATTAATTTCATCACTCTTTATTTCTTATGACATATTTTAAAATCAACGTAATATTTATTCTACAACTTACCAAGATAGATAAATAACAATACCAAAACAAAATAAAATTATACATTTTATACAATGTACAATATTACTATAAAGACGCCTTTAATCAAATCCAAAGATTAACATTTTAAATTATTTTAGTAGAAAAAGATAAAGTTACAGCTGAATCCAAGGAAACCATATATGGTACACTTTATTAGTTAAGTTTTGCAATATCAAACTCAATGCCTCTTGTAAGGATTCACTATCAAGTTATGGGGTAAAATACAAAGCTATGGAATGCATTTGAATGGCCCTTCAGAAAAGATAAGGGAGATAAGAGGAAATCTTTTGAAAGTTATCTGCATAACCAGTTTGAACTTGAAAAAATATTAAAAGATATTGATATTACTTATATTGGAGTACTGTAAAGTTTCAAGCCCTGCAATTGCATTAAAAAGATTAGAAGGGCAGAGCAATTCTTTTTATGGAAAACTAGTGTCTGTACTATTTGTTATTAAGAGACTTTGGTAAACTTGTAAATTAGGTTTAACACATTGTCTACCTTTATTAAGACTATCCAAGATGGTATAGGAAAAATTTTGGGAAGATTTTTTCCTATTGATGAATGAAGCATTTTTAGAATTATTATCACATCCATACTTTAAGAATGTATGAAATGAGTCAGATGATAAAAAAAATACCTTTGAAATATATTCATAATCAAACCAACCATAATATTTAACATTTAAACCAAGAATATGATGATTATTTTTCTTCTGGTTAAACAAATGTTTCTGAGTTTAATAATACAAGATTGGGCCAGAGTGGTTGAAGTAGCTTAAAAATTGTAGAATTAGGTTAGAAACACTTAATTATTACCCTATTAAGGATTTTTTTTTAAATATAATGCTGCAATACCTTAATATGCTCCAACTGGAAGGTTATTTAGTTTTGGCACAATGTTATATAGTTTAAAATGGTAAAGGTTGAAAAATTGATTTTAAAAAATAGTATTTGATTTAATAAATAAAACTAAATAAATATTTTTATATAATAATTTCTAAAAAATTAATCTTTTCTGTAATTATATACTTAAAACGATTTTAATTTAATGATAATTATAAAAAGTATCATGTATTTAGGATACTCGCATTTAGCAAAAGATACAAAAATCTTATAATTTTTTGATAATTTTTAATATACTGGTATTTGTATCTAAAATCCTTTCTTTTACAAAGAATCTTTATTGTATTTAATTCTTTTTGTTTGATAACCTGCCCAACTTTGAGTTATACTAGAGAGGGTTAGTACAACCTAAGTCTTTAGCTAATTTGTATACTTTTCGTTGTAACATATAATACTATATGATAGCCAATTTAGGTTATTAAAAAATATCACTTTAAACAAGAATTCAATTATTTAACAATCAGCTGGAAAAATTTATGTTATTTTTTTTATTAATTCAATTTATTTCAAAGTATAATATGATTTTATCCAAATTTTTAGTATGGTTATATTATATGTCAATGAATGCGTCATTTATCAATGGCTTATATAGGCAAGTAACAATTGATGCCAGCCTCACGAAAGTCAGGGAAACTAAGATTTTCAAAAAATATATATATTTTACTAAACTCGACTATAACAATATTATGGGTATCGGATCTGATTTCAAATAAATCTGGTCGCTTGTTACTCTTTGATTTGTTTGGATTCATTTTCTTCTTAGATTTGTGGGAGACGATTGCGTTATTTTTGTCGTTTCTGAATTGTATTCTTCCACTGGGTAAAACTCTAACCTTAACATTGTCTGGTAGAGTGGTTATCTCTTCGAAATTGTCAGTTTCGAGTTTAGGTTGTTTTATTCTGGGTATTTCTAAGTCGGAATAAGCTATATGGAAAAATATAATGTGTTATCATTTTCTATAAGATTTTTTTTTAAATCCAATAAAAATATTTGTTTTTTGTGTTATTAATCCCTAAGGCATATTATAATATAGTTTTCGCCCTAGCCTCCTTTCTCATCTCTTTTTAGGTTCACATGATTATACCTCTCCAACATAAAGGAAAAAATATTTTGCTTTAAGAGATAATCAAATATATTTGCTTTAAACTCTAAAATTTTTATAAAACATTATATAATAATTAGATTAGATAGTTATTATTATCATTCTATTATATTTAAAGACATTAAAAAATAGACTTAACCCTCTAATGTGTCGATCATATTTAAATAAAAATACCACAAAATACTTAATATATTTGTTAGAAAATATTCAAAGTGATATTACGAAGAGGAGAGAACACACTATTATATTAATATAAATCAGATTATTTATGAATAATAATATTTATTATATTAAATTAAATTTATAATATTTTGACATTTTATATATTAAGGATTTTGAAATATAACTTGAAATTCAAATTATATTAATTAAAATAAAGAGGGGCATGTTCTGGTGTTTGAGCTCATATCTCATATATATCTTTGTAATCTATAAGTAATCGCTTATCTATCTTCTTAATGTTAGTTCAATTTTTATCTATCAACTTTTATATCATCAAGATGTTATAAAATTTAAAAAGACTATATAACCGAATGTTAAATTTTTAAAAAATCGAGCGTTGAAAATTATCATTAATAGAAATCCTGATATCTCAAGCATTCCGCCTATTTAAAAAATTTATTGTCTACTTATTTACTTATTTTAATTCCGAATAATTAAAAATCGGACTGTCTTGGATTTAAATTCTTTAAACCCGGCCCGGATTTTATAATTATCGGGGCTGTGCCAATATTAAGTGTGGGATAGGCACCGATCAAAAAATATCGTATCGGGTCGATATTTTAAAAAAGCGATGATCCGATCTAATATTTTTATTGCTACGGGTTATTTTATGATTGTATATATTATTTTAAAATATCTAACGAGTCACATTTAGCTAATGTTATTAAACGGCTCGATTTAGCCATTTTTTAAAAACTTTTAGCTGAAAAATTTGCTAAAAGTAAATCAAATAGCTCACAGATTTTGCCTATAGGAGGCAGAAAGGGTTGGTTGGAACTTTATTGACGAAAGGCTTAGATAATAATTTTGAAAAAAATCTTGATTTCACTTTTACTAAAAATCGGCTAAATGGAGCTGTTTAACTTCACTACATTCACCAATAAACATTGCAAATATTTTAAATGAGATCATTAACTATTGGAAAATAAAAAAAGTAAAATATACTTAATCATTCGTGAAAGTTAGTTGGTTTTTTTAAAATAGAAAATATTGATATTTTTATTATATTGGTTCAAAGATAGATCGTAAATAAAAATCAAATCAGATGATTTTTTTAGTAATATCAGAAAATATAGGATCGGTGAAAATTTTCTGGATCGGCACAGTCTTAATAATTATACGACTTCAGGGGTGAACATGTTGATTCTGATATATAACATAATGAAAACTACCTTGTACCATTAATAATTCTATATTTATAGTTTTATTTTCTGTATGACTACAAAACGTTCCCAAACGCTAGAACGCTGTGTCCCCTTCCTTAGGCGTGTATGATTAAAAAAATGCATTTATAAAGAAAAGTAACAAGATAATTTTACTTAAGTCAACATATATGGGTATAGACGGTGAACCAAGTCTGCATTTGAGGTACAAACTTCGAATATTTTTCCACATACCAGGTATTTTGATGTCCAACGTCTTGATAACCTTTTTGAGATTCAAGAATATTTGATTGACTGGCATAGAAGTATGACCAAATATAAGTTCGCTATAATATTAATAATATTGGTCATAAAGAAAAATATGTTTGTCATTAATTACTTTTTTTGGAGGATTTTATAAAATCTTCCATGTTTAAAGATTTCAAAAATCCTTGAGGATTAAAAATGAAGTTTTTTTAAATGCAAAAAAAATCATGCCTGAAGCATTTTCAGATCATTAAAAAAAAATTTCTTTTTATCTTCAAGATTTAAAAATATTTGAAGATTTTTAAAAGGAGGAAAAACCCTGTTTTTATTATATAATATATTATGGATTTAGATCCATGCCCAAGTAAAGAAAAATTTAGTCATGGTATAGATGCACTTTTAAATAAAGGGTCAAAATTTAGTTATGACAAAGATTCAATTTTAATTCATTAATGAAATAGATTATTATTACTTGTTTGTATGCCGTGTGTTTGGTGTAAAATGTTTCAAATAATCCGATATGTACACACATGCCAACCTTATGAAGGTATTCATATGCATACCAATTATGTAGTAGGTGGTGTATATGTGTTTGAAAAGGTAAAAGTATGGAGAGAGATGAGGTTATTATAGGAAACTAAGCAGTAAGAGTAAGTGCGAAAAAAGAGAGTGGAGAGTAACAGCCAGAATTGAGAATGGACATCATAACTCCAAAAATAATGATGGAAACTTCAAATTTTTTTTAAAGATGATTAAATAAGTTAGTTTAGACAAATTGAGTCAAAAAATAATTTTTTTTTTAAAACCTAAAAATATATTAAAAATTAACTAAACTGGGAATATACATTATAACTCCAAAAATAATGATGAAAACTTCAATTTTTTTAATTTTATGATTTTATAAGTTAGTTTACACAAAATGTGTCAAATAATAATATATTTTTTAAAACCTAAATATATATTAAAAAATAAATAAACTGAGAATATACATCATAACTCCAAAAATAGTATGGAAACTTCAATTTTTCTAATTTTATTATTATATAAGTTAGTTTACACAAAATGTGTCAAATAATAATATATTTTTTAAAACCTAAATACATATTAAAAAATAACTAAACTGAGAATATACATCATAACTCCAAAAATAGTATGGAAACTTCAATTTTTCTAATTTTATTATTATGTTAGTTTACACAAAATTGGTCAAAAAAAAGATATTTAAAGCCAAAATATCTAAAAAAATTACTAAATTGAAATGGATATCAAACTCCAAAAATAATGATGTAAAGTATAATTTTTTTAATTTTATAATTTATATGTTAGTATCAAATAAATCAGATTCACATGTATGAATAATTTTTTATTCTTATATGCGAGAAGCAAAAATCGATTCCTTAAAAATTAAATTGTTTAAAATGTTATCCAAAATGAAAAAATTGTTATTAAATTTTTTTAAATAGACATTGATCATAAAACTTAACAAAAACAATTAATAATGTAAATATCACCTAAATCGAATTTTTTTAACACTAGTAATGACTAAAATATATTATAAATAAATAGTTACCAGCAACTTCCAGACCCCCTGATTTCACAATATGTTTTGCGAAAAGCGTTGTCGAGCTCTGTTTTTAGGTTAGTATTATCATTTAATTTGATTCCCATGGGCCATCTATTTTATTAAAATAATGTAGTAATAATACAATTAAGTTTTTACAGATTATTTTTCAAAATTCACCTTTGGGGTTATTCCATGTTAAATGAGCAAAAAAATGGGTATTTTATTTATGGAAGACTATTTACAATTTTAATAATTAGTAGGCACGTTATACATGTTCTAGTTATATTAAAAGCAAAATTTTAGCTATTAGCAATTATATTAACTGAAATAATGGGGATCAAAGGTAAAAATAATCATTTTTTAAAAACCTTATAATGATTCAAATAGTTAATTTAAAATTAAAAGCTAAATCAGTTTGAATATTAAATCTAATATTAATTATTGTAGGGGAAAAAATAAAATTATATTTTTCTTAGTATAGGTCAACTTTATTTGGAATATATTATGAGTTCCAATCTTATTTTCTATTATTTTTTTACTACTTTTCTAAATTTTCAATAATTAACGCAGCTGGGTAATTTTAAATTCCGCGAATAATGTATAAAAAACGTGTAGATGGTGCTATATATGGACATTTCAATAATTGGAGCTCATAATATATTCAAATTATGTATTTTAAAAAAAATTAATTTTAATGTTTCCCCCCATCAATTATTAACTTAGCTATTTATTAATATTAGATTTAATATTCAAACTAATTTAACTTTTAATTTAAAATTAATTATTTAACATGAGGAAAAGGTTAAAAAACCGATCTTGTACTTTTAATCCCCATTATCTCATGTAATATAATTGCGAATTGAGTCAAAATTTCATTTTTGATATAACTATAACATATAACGTTCCTACAAATTTTTATTGAAATTAAAAGAGGTTGGCCAAAAAGTGTTTGATGTGACATGGAATGACCGTTTGGATAGCTATAATATTTTGGATAACATGTAGGTAAAAAAAATATATGTTGTTTTTAGGCTCTATAAGAGAAAATTAAGATTTATATTCTAGATAATTTCCAATAAAAAATAGCAATAAATATATAGTATAAAGATCTGACTCCACAGCCCATAATAAATTTTATATGGATTTTTCGGCCTAGCCAATCCCCCCCAAAAACAATTTACACAAGTTCCAAAGCTCGAATTTTTATAGTAAAACCTAGATCTAAATACTAATATCTTGGTTGGGTTCGGCTTAAAAATTATAAAACTAGAAAAGAAAATAATTTTTTTAAATTTCTTTAGGGGATAGGACAGAGAAAATAGGGATTTATTTTTTCATTTAACTTTATAAAAATATGGGTCAAGTTTTGGTTCGAAAATAAAATTAAGGTTGAGTTAGGCTCAAGTTCAAAATAAAAGTTGCAGGGCTGTACCTGGCCCATAATTATTTTTTGCGTAGGAAAATAATAAATAAAATTATTCAAGGCTAAACTTTTTTAAAAAATATTTTAGACAAATTGACCAAGTAGTCTGGCACATAGGTCAAGTTTGTGTGAATATCTACAATATACTAAACAAATTAATCATTAATTTGATTTTATTATAACATTAAGTTGTTGTGTGTTAAAAATACTTAAATAAAACAATATTAATCATAAATAATTTTTTAATTAATGTTGAAAAAATATGACCTATTTTATTTAAAAAAAAGGTTATAATGATCTGTTTAATTATATGGTTCATAAAAATTAACACTATAAATAAATCAATGGTTAACTTTTTTCTTTTAACAAAAGCAGAACCCAATATCCTGGAAAAGTACTGAATAATGCGATGATCAGCTATAAAGAGATCATAGGACGAGGCTAATCTATTGCGAGCTTCAAAGGTTTTGTAAGAAGTTTTTAGTTGGTGAAAGGTCAGGATCTATAAAAAGTAATAAAATTAACTGAAAAAACATGACTTTATATACTGCACAAGTTCTGTGATTTATTCAAGTGAACGAATTATTAAAGATTTAAGAACATAAAATTAGATATATGAAAGACCCGGCCCAAACCATGTACATGTGATTTGGGATATTTTTCCATTATTATTGAGATGGGCTGAGTTGGGGAAAAAAATGCGGATTAGGTTGGAAATATTTTTTTACAATTTAAAAAGAGATATCAATAAATCATGATTTAATTGTATATTATTTTACGATTCAGTACTTTTTGGATTATCATACAATTAGGGCTGTGCCGATCCACAAATTTTTCAACGATCCCATACGATATAACTAAAAACCGATTCCAATATTTATATTAATTTTTATTTACCATCTATCTTTGTATCAATGCCCTAAATATATCATTTTATACTTTAAAAAAAACCAACTAACTTTCACCAATGATTAAGTGTATTTTATTTTTTTTATTTTTCATAAGTTATTCTCATTTAAAATATTTGCAATGGTTATGAATGAATGTAGTGTTGTTATACAGCTCCATTTAGTCGATTTTTAAAAATGGCCAAATCAAAATTTTAACTAAATATTATTTCCTATGCCGCTAAATACTTTGGTCAAAATTTTGAGTTAATCGTTTTTAAAATTTACTAAATCGAGCTGTCTAGCCTAACTGAATGTGACTCGTGAGAAGTTTTAAAATCCTTTTCTTTTTGAAGATAATATAACAAAATCATATATAATTTAACAACTTTTGAAAATGTATGATCACTATCATGTAATATTTTATTCTTCCAAAAATGCATTGCTTTTAAATCATCATCATAGTCATAAACATTCCTAGCATTACTATCATTATCATGAACGTCAGCTATATCAAAATTTTTGATAATCAAGCATGTCCTCATATCTCTAGAAAAGGAATAAGGTAGTTTTCTGAAAATATAAAATTTTAATTAGTCATAATTTTACTAATATTGTATATATGGATATAAATATAGAGGGAGGGACAGACAGATCTTTCCTACTAGAATTAATGTAATTTACTTAAATAAAACTATAATTTTTAAAAAATGCCTAAAATACATAAATTACTGGATGGGGTGCGCTTTTTCTCTTAAAAAAGTGCCAAAATATGACATTTTTTACAGAAAAGAAAGTGCTGATTTAAAAATAATTTGCTCTTTTGGCATTTTTAGGCAAAAACTTTTTGCTAATCTGCTAGTATTTCTAGTCAATTATCAATTCTAATTTACTATTAAATTTGCTCATTTATTATATAATTTTAGTATTATATATTAAATTTGGTCCTTTGGCCCTACATGAATGATATTTTGCTAATTTGTAATTTTGCTGATTTTCTATTAAATTTTCTGATTTTCTATTACATTTGCTCATTTATTATATAATTTGGGTATTAGCTCTTTTGGCATAGCCAAAATGGCTATAATAGGCGAAGCACCAGTAAACCAAATTAACTTCTACAATTTATGGATCTAAATAATAAGGGTTGTCATTTAAGGCAGGATCGGTATCAAAATTTTTATTGGGGTCCACCATATGAGTGGTGGATTATCTCACGAGTGGTAATGTGCATCTTATATTTTATTAAATTTGAATGGGCCAGCCTAGGTATTAAAATTTTGATATATTTTTTGATCTTAAAATTATTTTGTTTTGATTAATACTATTTGAAATTAAATTATAATATGATTCTTTTTTGTATTTTAAGAGTTGTCTAATTATAAAATATTATTAATCTATAAATAATTATAGTAAATTCACAAAAAAATTTAAACAAATTATTTATGATCTCCAAATACATAATACATCAAATATCCAAACACATTTGATTCATAAAATGGTTATTCTAGAAATAGATAGCCGTAGAGTAGAGCTAGAGATATATAAGACCTTACATGATATTGAGGAAAAATTAGATATTGACATTTAAAATATTAACCAAAAAATTTAAAGGACCAGGACAAAATTTCCGTAAAATTTTAACGGGTCAGAGCAGTTGTTGTACGAAGTTCGTTTTTTTGGAAAAAATTATGAACGGAATTCCTTTTATTTTTGAACGAACTTTGAACGTTAACGAGTTCCTTTTTTATGACGAACGCGTTCTAATTTAACGTTCGTTCAATTTTAAAAGCACTTTTTATTATTATTTATTTTATAAATTTATTAATCCGAATTTTTTATGAAAAAAGTCTTGTTTTATAATTAACTGTTTTTCCTTTTTCACATTTCAATTTTTTTAACACGCCATTATTATAGCTTATTAATTTGAATATTTTTGTTTATATTTTAATTTAATAGATTAGCATAAGCATGGATATTATTATTTCTTCATCATCGTCTGATTCTGAAAATTTAAAATCATATGAATTAACATAACCATAGCCCAAATATGATAAATATTTTACAGTGACATCCTATATTGACTAATTCAATATTTACCAAATGTAAAATATGTCCAAAAAGTATTATATCAGTTTCAAAATCTTCAAGTTTTAATTTTAAAACGGCATTTGATTGCAGTATTAATCATTTTATTTTATATAATATAACTAAGTAAAATCATTAAATTTGAAGAAAATGTGCATTTGGGCTATTTGACCCCAACAATAACGCTAGTTATTTTAAAATTAAAAAAAATTAGTGAACTAAAATATGGTCAACCATTGATAGACGCAGTATTAAATAGAATTAATAAAAGGTATTTAACCTATCACTATCAAATTACTTTTTATTTTTTTGAAGATTTGAACATATATATGAAGATCAATATATTCTTTCTGCAATTATACATCCAGTATTCAAGCTTCAAGAGCCATCAGATAAAACTTCCACAGAACGAACCTATAAAAATAAACTTAACGTTATTGAAAAAATGCATTAAAAACCCTCGATATGATAATGCAAGAACTGTTAATTATGAGATATCCTTTTTTAGAGGAGGAAGTAGAGGATGGATTGGGGAAGATAACTAATCTCAATTTTTTGAAGCAAAAGACAAAATAATAAATTTAATAAATTATCCACATTAAGAGTTGTTTATTATGTATAATCGCAATCCCATCATCTGCCCCTTTAGAGCGCGTTTTTAGTATAGCTAATGCCGTATTAACTGCCAAGCGTGTCTATCAGATGAAAATTTTTTTATAAATAAATCTTTTTATTCGCTATATTATATTGTATTTATAATTTTATTATCAAAATAAAACTATATTATTTTTTAACATGGCTAATATATTGTGTTAAAATATATAAGACATTTATTTATATTAAATTAAATTTAAAAAATATTTATCATAAAATTTTATAATAAGATTCTTTTTAGTATTTTAAGAGTTGTCTAATTATAAAATATTATTAATCTATAAATAATACAGTAAATTCACAAAAAAAAATTTTAACAAATTATTTATGATCTAATTCCAAATACACAATATAACAAATATCAAAACATTTGATTTATAAAATGGTTATTCTAGAAATAGATAGCCGTAGAGTAGAGATATATAAGACCTTACATGATATTGAGGAAAAATTAGATATTGACATTTAAAATATTAACCAAAAAATTTAAAGGACCGACAAAATTTCCGTAAAATTTTAACGGGTCAGAGCCAGCAAAAAAATTATCAGGCTTGGATAGCTGGACAAACATTTAATTAATGGGCTGGACCAGGAGCGAAAAAATAAACAGGTTCAAAAGTGCATTGTTATCTGATAACAAGAGTATTACAAAAAATAAAGTATCCATTTAAATATAATTAATTTAATGTTTATTTGATATCATTTCAAAAGCATTTTATCTCACCCTAAAGATTATTTAACACTGATCACTAAGAAGTTTGATAATATATATGAATTTATATAAAGAATACAATTCTAAAAAATTCCAATATAATTAAAATAACTTTAAATATTCATAAGCGAGAATTAGTAAATAAACGCTAAAAATATTAACATAATAAATAATTAAAATGAATTATAAAATTTAGATTATAGATTAATTCTAATATTATTGGAAAAAAAATATAATATTAGTAAATCACAGTTATATAAAGTCATTAATATTTGCTGTATTTTATTGATTGAGACCAAGTTCCCTTTTAGTGTCAACGTTATAGTTGGGAGCAAAATAGCCTAAGTCTATCTTATGCATAGGAAATTCAATTAGGGGGGTTCGGTCATTGAGAGTATAAAGCTGAGATAGCTGCATTTTATTATGTTTATGGCTAACTTAGACGTAATGTTGTTAAAAGTCGAGTTCTTACGACTTGCGACTCGAGTGGTAGTCGTAAAAAACGGCTCCGAAACAAGCCGATCAAGGAGCCGCATGTAGTCGGCTCGCTTAGTCGACTCGCTGGGTCTGCTCAATTTTTTGTTTTTTTTATAAAATCTGGTAAATTAAATTTTGGATTACTGATTTAATGAGTACAAAATTATAATAAGAATATTCATGTCGTAACTAAAAATGGCCCAAGACCAGAATTCGGCTTCAAGGGTTATATACCTAATTTTTATAACATAAAAATATAATTAATGTTGTAAAGATGTTAAATTAAAATTTCAGTGAAGATGTACTAGATAAGTGACAATTGTCAATCGTTGTTTTTAAAATTTTTCGAATTTTTTTGACGTAAATGGGCTAAAATAAGCATTGCTAACATGTTTAAATAAAATTTTAGCGAAGATTTACCCTAGATAAGTGACAATTAATCGTTGTTTTTAAAGTTTTTCGAATTTTTTTGACGTAAATGGGCTAAAATAAGCATTGCTAACATGTTTAAATAAAATTTTAGTGAAGATGAACCCTAGATAAATGAAAATTGTCATAATCGTTGTTTTAAAGTTTTTGAATTTTTTTGACGTAAATGGGCTAAAATAAGCATTGCTAACATGTTTAAATATAATTTTAGTGAAGATGTACCCTAGATAAGTGACAATTGCCATAATCGTTGTTTTTAAAGTTTTTCGAATTTTTTTGACGTAAAAGGGCTAAAATAAGCATTGCTAACATGTTTAAATAAAATTTTGTCAAGATGAACCCTGGATAAGTGACAATTGTCATAATCGTTGTTTTTAAAGTTTTTTGACGTAAATGGGCTCAAATAAGCATTGCTAACATGTTTAAATAAAATTTTAGTGAAGATGTACCCTAGATAAGTGACAATTGTTTTTAAAGTTTTTCGAATTTTTTTGACGTAAATGGGCTAAAATAAGCATTGCTAACATGTTTAAATAAAATTTTATTGAAGATGTACCCATAAGAGACAATTGTCATAATCGTTGTTTTTAAGTTTTTCGAATTTTTTTGACGTAAGTGGGCTAAAATAAGCATTGCTAACATGTTTAAATATAATTTTAGTGAAGATGAACCCTAGATAAGTGACAATTGTCATAATCGTTGTTTTAAAGTTTTTTTGACATAAATGGACTCAAATAAGCATTGCTAACATGTTTAAATAAAATTTTAGTGAAGATGTACCCTAGATAAGTGACAATTGTCATAATCGTTGTTTTTAAAGTTTTTCGAATTTTTTTGACGTAAATGGGCTAAAATAAGCATTGCTAACATGTTTAAATAAAATTTTAGTGAAGATGAACCCTATATAAGTGACAAATAATCGTTGTTTTTAAAGTTTTTCGAATTTTTTTGACGTAAATGGGCTAAAATAAGCATTGCTAACATGTTTAAATAAAATTTTAGTGAAGATGAACCCTAGATAAATGAAAATTGTCATAATCGTTGTTTTAAAGTTTTTTGAATTTTTTAGACGTAAATGGGCTAAAATAAGCATTGCTAACATGTTTAAATATAATTTTAGTGAAGATGTACCCTAGATAAGTGACAATTGTCATAATCGTTGTTTTTAAAGTTTTTCGAATTTTTTTGACGTAAATGGGCTAAAATAAGCATTGCTAACATGTTTAAATAAAATTTTAGTGAAGATGTACCCATAAGAGACACTTGTCATAATCGTTGTTTTTAAAGTTTTTCGAATTTTTTTGACGTAAGTGGGCTAAAATAAGCATTGCTAACATGTTTAAATATAATTTTAGTGAAGATGAACCCTAGATAAGTGACAATTGTCATAATCGTTGTTTTAAAGTTTTTTTCACATAAATGGACTCAAATAAGCATTGCTAACATGTTTAAATAAAATTTTAGTGAAGATGTACCCAATATAAGTGACAATTGTCATAATCGTTGTTTTTAAAGTTTTTCGAATTTTTTTGACATAAATGGGCTAAAATAAGCATTGCTAACATGTTTAAATAAAACTTCATTGATGATATACACTAGATACAGGGTTTCCCATTCAAAAAAGGAAAATCGTAATTTTTTTAAAATTTCTTGTCAATTTTTCTTAAACTTTTATTTATTTTTGTTATTTTTTTTAAATTTATTTCTAAATTTTTGCGATTTCTTTACGTTTTTTTTCTTACTGTATCTTTTCTCAATTTATTTCTAACTTTTTGCGATTTTCTTTTCTTTTTTCTTACTATATCTTCTCTCAATTTATTTTTCTTAAATTTATAAACTTAGGTCCATTTTTTTAACAATTCTTTTCGTTTATTTTCATCATACATAAAGATACATATGATTCTTTCATTATAATCTTTTACATACATTTTTAACCTTTACAATCTCGTCATTTTTAATCTTTATTTTTTTGACCTCTTCTCATTTTTGATAATTATTTTTTTAAATTTTATTTAATTCTTCTAAATTTATAATCAATTGTTTAGCAATTTAAATTATATATGTTTAATATTAATTAGTTTATTTAAGTAATTTCAAAAATGCAATACATTATATTAGAGAAAATATATAGTTATAAATATTATAAAATTTATATAACGCGATTTATATTTAATGTTTTTAGCAGACAATATAATTACAATTGCTAAATTATAAATTAATCGTTTGGTTTACCTTAACTGTAATACCAAACGATATTTAAATTAATAAAAAATAATCATTTTTAAATAACGCATTAGAAAATTTTATTATTTAAAACAATAGGGAAGACAGAATAAATAAAATAATTTTTTTTATATATTTTCATAAATATTAATTCGAGTTATTTTTGTACATTATTATAATATAAAGTGTAGGTTATTTTATAAATAAAGATTATATATAGTAAAAAAAATGCGTATTTTTAAATTTATAAATTAGTTTGATCAAAGTCAGATTTACAATAGATGGTTTTAACTAAATGGTCTTTAATAAACAAAATTATATGTACTAGGATTTTGTAATGAACTAAACTAGCAAAAATAATTATCAAAAATGAGAAGAAAAAAATAGAGAAAAGGTCAAAACTAAAGATTAAAAATGACGAGATTGAAAAAATTAAAAATGTATGTAAAAGATTATAATGAAAAAATCATAAAAAGAATATTGGTATAATGAAAAAAAAACGTAAAGAATTGTTAAAAAAATGGACCTAAATTTTTAAATTATTTTTAAAAATACAAAAGAATTATCAAAATGAGAAGAAAAATAAATTGAGAGAAGATATAGTAAGAAAAATAGAAGTAAAGAAAATCGCAAAAAGTTAGAAATAAATTGAGAAAAGATACAGTAAGTAAAAAATCGTAAAGAAATCGCTAAAATTTAGAAATAAATTAAGGAATAACAAAAATAAATAAAAGTTTAAGAAAAATTGACAAGAAATTTTAAAAAAATTACGATCTTCTTTTTTTGAATGGAAAACCCTGTATCTAGAGTACATCTTCACTAAAATTTTATTTAAACATGTTAGCGATGCTTATTTAGCCCACTTGCTTTAAAAAACTTCAAAAATAACGATTATGACAATTGTCGCTTATCTATGGAACATCTTCACTAAAATTTTATTTAAACATGTTAGTAATGCTTATTTTAGCCCATTTACGACAAAAAAATTTGAAAAACTTTAAAAACAACGATTATGACAATTGTCACTTATCTAGGGTACATCTTCACTAAAATTTTATTTAAACATGTTAGCAATGCTTATTTTAGCCCATTTACGTCAAAAAAATTCGAAAAACTATAAAAACAATGATTTTGACAATTGTCACTTATCTAGGGTACATCTACATCTTCACTAAAATTTCATTTAAACATGTTGGCAATGCTTATTTTAGCCCATTTACAGGTGTGATTGTATTTGTACTGTTATTCTTAAGTTTATTTCTAGGTTCTCCACAATGCTAAATAAAAGTTAAATTAACATAGCCAACATAACCCTTCCATAATAAAGTTTTATTTAATCGGGCATGGGCTTTTTACCCCTCCTCTTATTAACCCGTGAGCATTTAAGTTAGTGACTATGCTTCTTGCGGGCACAAGTAATTGCGGCCTGCCCAAAAAAACGTGGATGATCCACTTGATTATTTTTCAAAAAATTAAAAAACTTTAAAAACAATGATTATGACAATTGTCACTTATCTATGGTACATCTTCACTAAAATTTTATTTAAACATGTTAGCAATGATTATTTTAGCCCATTTACGTCAAAAAAATTAAAAAACTTTAAAAACAACGATTATGACAATTGTCACTTCTTGGGTTCATTTTCGCTAAAATTTTATTTAAACATGTTAGCAATGCTTATTTTAGCCCATTTACGTCAAAAAAATTCGAAAAACTTTAAAAACAACGATTATGACAATTGTCACTTATCTTGGGTACATCTTCACTAAAATTTTATTTAAACATGTTAGCAATGGTTATTTTAGCCCATATACAAAAAAATTCAAAAACTTTAAAAACAACGATTATGACAATTATCACTTATCTATGGTACATCTTCACTGAAATTTTAATTTAACATCTATACAATATAAATTATATTTTTATGTTATAAAAATTAGGTGTATAATCCTTGAAGCCGAATTCGAATACGACATGAATATTCTTATTACAATTTTGTAATCATTAATCATTAACCCAAAATGTAATTTACCAGATTTTATAAAAAAACAAAAAAATTGAGCAGACCCAGCGAGTCGACTAAGTGAGCTGACTATACGAGCCGACCAATGCGGCTCATTTAGTCGACTCAAAGTCGTTTTATCGACTAGAAACTAGGCTCGAGTCGTAGCTAAGTCGACTCGGCTTAGCTGTTTAACAACACTACTTAGACGTAGGTATAATCCTTCGTTGGGATCCTCGGTCCTAGCAGATATCCTTTTCCCGCTCTTTAAAGAAGGCCAGTGCATGAGAGCCGAACGATGTTAAAGTCGTGGCAATAAGTGGTAGGAATGTATAATTATCAGGAAGCCATGGCGAATATTTAGCGAGTTTATTCGTCTCGGTGTCTAGTATAGCATGGCGAAATCCATCAAACCCGGGTGAGGAATCGCGTTTGAAGGAAGAACAGCCTTTTTAACGTCGCTTGTGATATAAGTGGCTGCAATTAGAGGAGCTTCTGGGTAAGGTGATATTTCGTTTTTAAGATCGTGTGAGTGGTGTTATTTAGGAGAGCCTGATAGGTTGCTTGATCGTAGGGAGCCAGCTTATTGCCAGAGGTGACGCCTGGCGGATTTAACATTCAGGGTATCTAGTTTTTTAGATATTAGCCTGGCCTGGTGAGTAAGTCATTTTTGTGATTTTTATTTTTTATCTGTGTCATCACTCTTAAAAGATGTGGAAATGTGATTGATGGGTAAGGGGTAGATAGTTGCACTTTTAATTTGTTGGGTCAGGGATTTTTTGCTGGCAGGATCAGGAACTTGAAATGTAGTAAAGGCCCAGATTGGGAACACTTTATTTTATGGTTTTGATGAGATAGTAATAGCCCCAATTTGGTTACTTTAATAAGTTTATTACATAATGGGCAGTTATATTTGGTAGGAGCTGTACTGAGGTCTGCTAGGTTCATGAATTGGAAATATTTACCAGATTGAGGGTGAAGGTGAATATCATTATTGTTAAAATTCACAATTGTGTTTATGGCTAAATGTATGTATTGTTTTGTAAATTAAAATTCATGCAAGTAGAATGTGATGAAATTTATGTTGACAGTTACCATCAATTCATTTGCTAATAAATTTAAAACTTTCTATATAAAATAGTTCTATAATTTGATTTTCTGTACTCAAATGAGTTTATTATATCTATATGAGATCATGATATGAAAGCTTTAATTGTAAAGATGGTTTCATAATGGGGTAATTTATCTATATCATTAATAACAGCAATATTGCATTGTAGGATTTGTGATGGAGGAAGGAATACTGATGGTGAGTGGAACCAGAGTGTGTATACTTGAACACCTATATGCAATCGAGCAGTATAATAGGTCTCAAGGAGGGCAAAGGCCCTTATTTAACATTCGAGTTTGTGATCATTTGGGTGATTGTGTTATTTTGGAATTCAAATTTATTTGATTGAAATGATTTATAAGAATATGTATGATATTAAATTATTAAATATTAATATAATGTTAAGTTGTTTTTAACTGACTAATATATATTTTGAGCTTAATTGTTTATTAGCTTTAAAAAATAAACAGATGTAAATATTATTAAACTATTATTATAATTACATATATAAGCCTAATAAATATGAATGATTCAGAAAAGAGTTCAATCCCAAAGGTAAACATGTAATTAACTTATATCCAGAGAGTGGTTTAGTCACCAAAGAGCAATTAATCTGATAATCTAGATTAAATAATGTTTGGTTAGCTATCCAAATCTCCTTGAATCCATTATTTATCCCTGTCTGATGGAAAAGACTAGATGGCATTTAAAATATTCTTTGATTTAGAGGAAAACATATTTGGTTTCACGTGTCTCCTAGATCACTCCAACCTAAACATTGACTAGATATGACAAAAAAGTAAAAAATCAGAGAGTATCATGACTTTAAGATTTTCATTTCATCCCAATAGTTATTGCAAATGGGTACTTAGATCTCCTAGGCTATATATTTTTTAAGATTTTTTTTACCAAATCAATGGGAATCATGAATTCTTAGATAGCTTAGTGTGCTATTTTTAAAAAAAAATTAATAGCGGAAGCTTGCTACTAATTTAGCTTTCAATTTTATATTATAAATGCACATAAAAATGATTAAAATAGATTTATAATTAATTCTAAAATCATAATTTTATTATTTAATTTAATTTTGAAATATATATTTAAAAATATGCATTTTAAATCTAGTTTTTAAAATAATTAAAAATTTTAAATGTCGACAATAGAGATAATATTGAAGATAATTTTGGTACAGGCCATAGCGACAAAGTAATTTCCTTGGAAAATGATAATATGGAATTTTTTCCTAAATTCACAAAATATTTTAATCATAATAAAAAAAATAAACACGGTATAAATTTCGATGTAAGATGTGCCAGAAAGGTTTATTATCAAACAAGATTAGTAGCTCCAACTTGAGAAAACATTTAAAGATAATATTTCAAACAAATTTAATATCAATGTGTATCCCAATTTTTAATATTTAAAATATAATTTGAATCAAAGCTGTATCTATAAGTTCTAAATGAGTTTAAGGAAAGTTGATTTTCTGGTCCAGTCCAAAAATGGTATGTAGTGTTGCGTAATCGGCTAAAAACTATGCCTAAGCCTAACAAGGCCGCCTAAAAATCGGCTAAACTCTTTAGGCTTAGCCAAAAAATCGGCTAAATCTAATTAGGCTTAGTCCTAAAATCGGCTAAAACTAAATTAATCGAAAATTCTGCATCGGCTAATCGCCCGTCAGCATTATGTAAGATATGCCTAGCATTAATTATTATTTATTTATTATTGGTAAAATAATTTATTTTATTTATTTAATGTTAAATTTTATTATTATCTACAAATAAACGTTATATTATGAAATGAAAATAGATTTATTTATTTAATGTTTTTTTAATAAAAAAAATGGCTCACTGAATCACGGGGAAATTTTTGATATTATTTTTATAAAATAATAAATAAATGATCATCTGCATTTTGGTGGAAATTTTTATCATAATTCATTAATTTTACAAAAAACGGAGTATAATAAAAAGTTTAAAAAAACTTGTGAAAATTTTCATAATTCTTTAATTTCACAATA
The DNA here is from genome assembly GCF_954871325.1 of Gordionus sp. m RMFG-2023. Taxonomy (NCBI): domain Eukaryota; kingdom Metazoa; phylum Nematomorpha; class Gordioida; order Chordodea; family Parachordodidae; genus Gordionus; species Gordionus sp. m RMFG-2023. The sequence goes on from NC_088775.1 coordinate 23,745,977, forward strand.
AAAACAAAACATGTTCTATGAAGTTATTAAGTTATGACTATTAAACAGTGTCGTAGGCATGCCCCCCCCCATGAAAAATGAAAAAAAAATATTTTTTTTTAATTTTAATTTAATAAATTCTTAATAAACGCTTGATTTTTATGTTTTAAATTTATTATAAATAATAATAGATATACACATTTGATTTTTTTTTATATTTATTTTTGGTTTGCAGCTATTTCACACCACCCAAAAAAATGGAGTTATAAACGTATCATGATATTGACTCAAAAAATCAAAAAAAAAACTAAAAAAATTTTGTCCGACCAGATTCATCGAAAGACAAGAGTCGGTGAAACTCTTTATTGAACTATATGATGTTGTCTTTGCAGCACTAAAATTTTATATATCAAGCAAGGAAAAAGATTCAGCAGATGCCGAAAATCTTTTGCAGGCTATTATTAAGCCACAGTTTTTAATTTCAATTCAATGTGTTCATTTTTTATTTAATTATACATATGATTTTAGCAAAATGCTACAAAAAATTGATTTGGATTTAAGGGAGATTATGAATAGAGCAAAGGATATTGGTAAAATATTAACAAATATCAGAGAATATGGATGAAAAATTTCATGAAATAATATGAAAAAGTAAAGGAGATTGCTAATATGTTTGGAATTGAAATTTTTAAACCTAGAGTAGTCTCTAGACAATCCAATCGATCAAATATTGATGCATCTACGATTGAGGATTTTTATAAAATAAACATTTTTATTCCCCTTATTGATACATTTTTATTTCAATTAAAAGAAAGATTTATTAGTCATAATTATATTTTAAAAAGCTTTTATTTTCTTTTGCCGGTTGAGTCTAAACTGTTGATTACACTTGAAACATGAGAGGATATTAAAAAAATCTCAGAGTTTTATGCTGATGATTTAGTAGTTTCATATGATAAGTTACTTTTTGACAGAATAGGGTATTCTTTGAGACCAAAAAAATGCTCTGCAGGCCCTTTCCCTGTGTAATTGCATTTTAGATTCCCTGCCTAATATCAAAACATTATTAATTATTTTAGCTACCTTGCCAATTAGTACCTGCACTAATGAAAGGTCTTTTTCAACTTTAAAAAGGTTAAAAACCTATATAAGAAACACAACCGGTGAAAAACGTTTAAATGGATTAGCCCTATTGAATATTTATAAAGAGATTATTTTAGATAAAAATTTGATTCTAGATGAATTAGCGAAATCTCAGAGAAATGTAGATCTCTCTTTTTAATTTCAAAGCAATAAAATTTTATTAGTTTTAATATATAATCAATTTTTTTTGTAAAAAAAGTATTATTTATAAGATAATATCATCATATTTTTTTAAATACCATTATTTGCATAAGAATTACACATATTTTATATAATTGTAAAAAATTACTTTTTTAAAATAGTCTTTATACATTATAATTTTTAATATTAAAATCTGTATTATATAAAATATCAACATTTTGAAAATATTTTAATTAGTAAAAATATATACATGATTAAATAAAGGAATTTAAAATATATAATAAAATACCCTAAAATTTTGTTATATGAAAATATAAAACAATTTTAACAAATCCAAAAATATAAGCAATTATGTGTTCAAAAAAATGGGAGGTTTGGGAGGCGAAGCCCCTCCAAAAAAATTTTTTAGCCACCCCCCCCCCTTATGATAAAATCCTGGCTACGCCACTGCTATTAAATCAAATACTAAATTATTAATCAATTTTTTAGAATAAATTTTTTTTGGTGAAAAAGGTTGATATTTCAGAGAAGAAATAGTTATTTTTAGATTTATAAAATAAAAGTAATCACTTGTTTAATTTGGGGCATTGTTGGGTTTGAAATTGAATGACCCATAAAATTAAATATAATTTAATTGATATTTATATATATATATATATATATTTATATATATATATATATATATATATATATTTATATATATAATATATATATATAATATTGTTTTCAGTTATTATAATTTTATTAAAATTGTATCGCATAAATTACAAACAATAAAATAGTAAGGTCTATTAAATCAAATATTAAATAATTAATCGACTTATTAGAATAAAAAATTTCTAGTGTAAAAAGGTTAATATTTCAAAAAAGAAATAGTTATTTTTAGATTTAAAAGTAAGCACTTGTTTAATTTGGGCATCGTTGATATAATATTGTTTTCAGTTATTATAATTTTATAAAATTGTATCGCTCAAATTATTAAAATACCAAATTAGACAATTTATAGGTCCGTGAAGTTGGCCCCACAATTTTTGATTTTCAATGGTTTATCAGTTGGTGTGATTAGTACCCGATTTGTACCATCACCGTTTTTGAGATATTCAAAGAACAAAATAAGGGGCCAGCTTCACGACAGCCCCCCCCCTCCAACTTTTGAACTTAAAAATAAAAAGTGAATAGGTCGATAGAGAATGATTTGTACCGTTTTCAGTTCGATTTGTACCATCACCGTTTTCCAGTTATTGACCGAAATATGGCGCCAAAAATAAAAAACACTCAAAATTTATTTATTTTTTAAATTTTTTAACGTACAACGGTAGAGAATTTTTTTCTCTTCTTAATGATGCCTCAAATTAAGCTTTATCTTCATTATTTATTTCGGAAATCAAATTTTAAATATTATATTATAGCGTGAAGTTAGCCCTCTCCCCCCCCCCCCCCGATATTCAAAATTTGAGATTTTTCAAATTTTTAAAACGGGATTGATTTGTACCCGATTTGTACCGTTTCAAACTCGATTTGTACCATTACCGTTTTCCAGCTATTGACCGTTAAAGATATAATGCCAAAAATAAAAAACACTCAACATTTATTTTTTAAAAAATTTTTTAACGTACAACGGTAGAGAATTTTTTTCTCTTCCTAATGATGCATCAAATTAAGCTTTATCTACATTATTTATTTCGGAAATCAAATTTTAAACTTTATATTATAGCGTGAAGTTAGCCCCCTCCCCCCCCCCCCCCAATATTCAAAATTTGAGATTTTTCAAATTTTTAAAACGGGATTGATTTGTACCGTTTCATACTCGATTTGTACTATTACCGTTTTCCAGCTATTGACCGTTAAAGATATGGCGCCAAAAATAAAAAACACTCAACATTTATTTTTTTAAAAAATTTTTTAACGTACAACGGTAGAGAATTTTTTTCTCTTCCTAATGATGCCTCAAATTAAGCTTTATCTTCATTATTTATTTCGGAAATCAAATTTTTAACCTTATATTATAGCGTGAATTTAGCCCCCCCCCCCAATATTCAAAATTTGAGTTTTTTCAAATTTTTAAAACGGGATTGATTTGTACCCGATTTGTACCGACTTGTATCGTTTCAAACTCGATTTGTACCATTACCGTTTTCCAGCTATTGACCGTTAAAGATATGGCGCCAAAAATAAAAAACACTCAACATTTATTTTTTTAAAAATTTTTTTAACGTACAACGGTAGAGAATTTTTTCTCTTCCTAATAATGCATCAAATTAAGCTTTATCTTCATTATTTGTTTCGGAAATCAAATTTTAAACCTTATATTATAGCGTGAAGTTAGCCCCCCCCCCAATATTCAAAATTTGAGATTTTTCAAATTTTTAAAAAGGGATTGATTTGTACCGTTTTCCAGCTATTAACCGTTAAAGATATACGCCAAAAATAAAAAACACTCAAAATTTATTTTTTTTTAAATTTTTTAACGTACAACTGTAGATAATTTTTTTCTCTTCCTAATGATGCCTCAAATTAAGCTTTATCTTCATTAATTTTTAAAAAAATAAATTTTGAGTGTTTTTTATTTTTGGCACCATATCTTTAACGGTGAATAGCTGGAAAACGGTAATAGACAAATCGAGTTTTAAACGGTACAAATCGGGTACAAATCAATCCTGTTTTAAAAATTTGAAAAATCTCAAATTTTGAATATCGGGGAAGGGGGCTAACTTCAAGCTATAATATAAGGTTTAAAATTTGATTTCCAAAATAAATAATGAAGATAAAGCTTAATTTGAGGCATCATTAGGAAGAGAAAAAAATTCTCTACCGTTGTACGTTAAAAAATTTAGAAAAATAAATAAATGTTGAGTGTTTTTATTTTTGGTGCCATATCTTTAACGGCCAATAGCTGGAAAACGGTAATAGTACAAATCAAGTTTGAAATGGTACAAATCAATCCCGTTTTAAAAATTTGAAAAATCTCATTTGATTTCCGAAATAAATAATGAAGATAAAGCTTAATTTGAGGCATCATTAGGAAGAGAAAAAAATTCTCTACCGTTGTACGTTAAAAATTTTTTTAAAAAAATAAATGTTGAGTGTTTTTTATTTTTGGTGCCATATCTTTAACGGTCAATAGCTGGAAAACGGTAATAGTACAAATCGAGTTTGAAACGGTACAAATCAATCCTGTTTTAAAAATTTAAAAAATCTCAAATTTTGAATAGGTTTAAAATTTGATTTCCGAAATAAATAATGAAGATAAAGCTTAATTTGATGCATCATTAGGAAGAGAAAAAAATTCTCTACCGTTGTAAGTTAAAAAATTTTTTAAAAAAATAAATGTTGAGTGTTTTTTATTTTTGGCGCCATATCTTTAACGGTCAATAGCTGGAAAACGGTAATGGTACAAATCGAGTTTGAAACGGTACAAATCGGGTACAAATCAATCCCGTTTTAAAAATTTGAAAAATCTCAAATTTTAAATATCGGGGGGGGGGGGGGGTAACTTCACGTTATATTATAAGGTTTAAAATTTGATTTCCGAAATAAATAATGAAGATAAAGCTTAATTTGAGGCATCATTAGGAAGAGAAAAAAATTCTCTACCGTTGTACGTTAAAAAATTTTAAAAAAAAATAAATTTTGAGTGTTTTTTATTTTTGGCGCCATATTTTCAACGGTCAATAGCTGGAAAACGGTGATGGTACAAATCGAACTGAAAACGGTACAAATCATTCTCTATCGACCTATTCACTTTTTATTTTTAAGTTCAAAAGTTGGGGGGCTGTCGTGAAGTTGGCCCCCCATTTTATTCTTTGAATATCTCAAAAACGGTGATGGTACAAATCGAACTGAAAACGGTACAAATCGGGTACTAATCACACCAACTGATAAACTATTGAAAATCAAAAATTGTGGGGCCAACTTCACGGACCTACAATTTATATCTATATTGTTAAAATTAAAATATGACTTCATTCTACCAGATCAAACAATAAAAAGAATAAAAAATAAATAATGTTAAAAATTTCCCCGTGATACAGTGAGTTACCAAAAAATGATATGCTGTTATTGTAATGTAATATTATTTTTTTACAATTTATTAGTGTGTTTCACGCCCAAAATTTTAAACAATAAGAATTTTAAATCTTTGTTTGAGGAATTCTTTTGTGAATTTTATTATAAACAATCTTCTAAGCTAGGTGAAATCTTTTATAATTTTTTTTTATCATTTTTTGTAAAATTATCGATTTTAAGTATAGTAAAAGTGTGTTTTTTTCTAAATAATTTTATATGATATTTTAAATGATAATATGACAATTGTCACATTCCTTATTTTCTAAGATTTTTGAAATTTTTTGACACAAAAGGGTAAAAATATAATTTATATTGTAAAGATATTAAATTATAAATTCAAAGAATATGTTCCTTGGAAAAATAACAATTATCATAATCGATATTTTTAAACATATTAGATCTTTTTTGATTCTAATGGGCAAAAATATGTATTTTTAACATGTTAAATTAAAATTTCAATTGAGATTACCATATAAAAAAGACAATTATCATAATCGTGTTTTTTATTTTTTTTGACGCATTTGGGCAAAAATATAAATTGTTAACATGTTAAATTAAAACTTGAAGATGTACCATAGAAAAGTGACAATTATCATAATCGTCATTTTTAAAGTTTCTTGAATTTTTTTGACGAAAATGGGTTAACATTAGTATTGCTAGCATGTTTAAAAAACTTCAGTGAAAGTGGTCCCTAGATAAGTGGCAATTGTCATAATCGTTATTTTTAAAGTTTTTTGATTTTTTTTTGACGCAACTGGGCAAAAATATAGATTGTTAACATGTTAAATTAGAAATTTAGTGAAGATGCATCAATGATAAGTGATTATCATAATTGTTATTTTTAAATATTTCTGAATTTTTTTTGACGCCAATGGCTAAAAATACTGATTGTAAACATGTTAAATTAAAATTTCACGAAGATGTAGCATAGAAATGTGACAATTGTCATGATCGTTATTAAGAGTTTTTTGAGGCAAGTGGGTTATAAAATATAGATTGCAATCTATTTTTACCATGTTTATAAAATTCAAAAAAACGTCAATCAAATTTAACCAATAGTGTTCTTTTAAATATTTGTCCAATGATAATCATTATGGCAATTTTAAGCCAATAGTAATTCCCATGTGATTTGTAATATGACGAATTTCTTCAAACTATTGCTTGGTTTAGCTGATAGCAATTACAAATTTAAATATATAGATGTGATGATGATGGCACTTTCAGAAATAATAGTTTATATCAAAGTAAATTTTTAATATTAATAAATAATTTTTAATTATTTTAGAGTTAGAAAATCAAACATTTTAGATTGCACAAGAATATGTTGAGAAACATGGATTTCCAAACTGCCTTGGCTCATTAGATGGCAGTGGCGTATCCAGGATTTTCCTATAGGAAGGGAAATTTTTTTGGGGGGCTTTGCCTCCAAACCCTCTTTGGCCAGCTTTTTCCTCACCTTTGGCCGGGTCATATCTTTGATCTATTCTTTTAAATTATTCATAATTCAATAATAATTATATTAATATTTTTAATTTTTATTTGAATTTTGGTTCCTTTTATAAATTAATTATTTAAGAAATTTTTTTTTTAATTTTTAAATTTAACATTTATTAATAAAGACAAATTAAATCTGACAAAATGATAGTATAAAAATAAAATTCCAAAACATAATTCTAGAAAATTCAAGAAATTTAACAAACAAGGACTTCATAATACAAAGTATAATAATAGATATAATAGAAATATAATAAATGCAAATGATAATATGAAGAAGAAGGGGGGGGGGGGGGTTTAAATAATTTAGGGAAGAAGAAGAAAATCTAGATTAATCGGCTCCTCGGGGAATGAACCTATGGCGTGTAAAATTAGATTTTATAATCTGAATTCCTATGCGTTGACGTAAGTAGTCGCTTTCTTTTGGGTCTCCTGATTACTAATTCGCGCTTATGAATATAAGAAGAAATAAAAGTTATAACCCAATTTTTATTTTAAGTTAGGTATATTATAGATAAATTTTTTTAAAAAAATATAAAATTGAAATAAAGTTTAGTGTCAATTTTTTTTTTTATAAAATTTGCTTTAAAAACTAGCCTCAGCTTAAATTCTCATATAATATAAATATATTTTTTGATTGAAAATTCTAATTGTAGTGAGTATAAAATATTGACTAGAAAATTTTTTAAAGAACAAGTTTTTATAACTTATTAAATACAATATTATATAAAAAATTTATTAAATACTATAATTATAATGTGATTTTTAATTTTCGTGGGAATTTTTCCAATTCATCAAGAATTTTCTATGTCGTTGGAAATAAATCTCTGTGGATATTTAACATAGCTAACCCATTTAGCCGAGAAGTAGTATTTTGTAAATAAGTTATCAACCTTCTCAATTTGGAAAAGGTCCTTTCATTCGTATATGTTGTAATAGGCAAACATGCAAGAATACCTTCAAAATAAATTAAGCCTCCTTATACCGATTGAGCGCATCAATAGCATGCTCAGGTAAAATAATAAACGTAGTAAATATTTATACCACAATTCGAATTCACTGATTAAATTGATTTCAGTATCAACATCATAGGAATAAAATTTTGCTAAATATTTAATTATACCAATAATGGCATCAGAAAACGAAGAAGGGTCTTTTGGTAATAAAATTTGAAGATTACCAAAGACTTGTTTTTTATCTAAAAACCGTACTTTAATTTGCGATAAAAAAGTATCTAAGAATGGAATGAAATTGGATATTTTATAAGATTTAATTCAACGTCTATATAAATATTATGAAATATTCAACTACATTCATTCTTCCTGTCCACATTTTCCTCCAAATCAATATCTTGAACCAAATTGAAATTTGGTTTTTGTAAATTTCTACATAGTATTGAGCTATAGGAAAATAATTTATTAATGCAACTAGCAGTAAGGATAAACTCTGCTTGATATTGAAAAATTTTGATGGGGCAAGGGGGAGGGGGTCCGGGGGTCGGGGTAAAATTTTTTATTATCTTAAAATAATATTTAGAAAAACAGTCAAATTTGCTATGGGGGGTAAAATTTCCCCCTTTCCCCCCCATTGGTTACGCGCCTGTTAGATGGTAAGGACATAAAAATCAAAAGTCCTGAATTTATTGCTTAGTTTAGCTTATAGCTACAAATTTATATATATAGATATGTGGTGGCATTTTCAGAAATAGTAGTTTATATCAAAGTAAATTTATAATATTAATAAATAATTTTTAATTATTTTAGAGTTAGAAAATCAAACATTTTATATTTTGAGAAACATGGATTTCCAAACTACCTTGGCTCATTAGATGGTATGTACATAAAAATAAATAATCTTGCAAAATTAGATCTTTTAAATCAATTGATATCTTTTAATTAGGTAATTTTTATGCATAAGTAAATATTTGCATCTCTCTTATCTTTTCTGAAAATTTGGCCTTTCTACACGCATTCCATAGTGTTGTATATTTTCTCATAACTTCATAATTGTAGAATGTATGTTATTCATAACTTATTAAAACATTTTTGATTAAATGTATAATCTTTTTGTTTTACTTATATATAATTTGACTATAATTGAAGTTAACCTACTATTTGTTAACTTAGAATATCTTTTTATTTTTTCTATTGTAATAACAATGTCTTAAATTTAATTTTATATTGTGTAACTAAGAAATAAATCATATGGAAGGGTGGTGTGGTTTGTTTAAAATTTAAATTAGGATAAACATTTTTTCAGCATGGTACTTTAATATGTATTCATGAATTACATATAAATACCAGGAGCTAATCAGTAGAATGATAGGTAAATCAGATATTTCCCCTTCATTTGATGATAATTTTGAAAAATTTTCCCAATAATATAAAATGGCAAAAAAAAATGTATATATTAGAAAGATTTAATTCTTATACATCAGGCCTATTTTTCTGGATCCAAGGTAAAAATAAATTATTCTGGGTTTTCCTGGACTTGGAAAATATTTTTCACAATTAATATGGACTTGGACATAGCTTGAGAATTTTTCAAAATTAATATAGTCTTAGATTCCTGAAAAATTTTTAATTTTAAATATGGACTAGAAATTGGCCTGAAGGAATGATCAAAAACCAGGGCCCATGCAACTTTCATATTCTGATTGAATTTTTAAATACATTGTGACTTATTATATATTTTATTTCAGTTCTCAACTATCAAAATTATTATGGTCTTTGGTGGGTTTGAGAAAATTTTCTTAAGTGCTTGGACCTGGCTTGGGAATTTTTTTAATATTAGGCATAGGTGTACAGAATATTTATATGGCTCTCAGGTAAAAGCTAATTTAAATATATTTTTATTTAAAAAAATAATATTCACTCTTAGTCTTAATGGGTTGGCCTTGGTCTGAAGGGAAAGATATGGTTTTTAGAGATTTACCTTCTCCAGGTTTGGGAAAAAATTTTGAAAATTACTATGGGTTAGCCAGGCTTGAGGAAATTTTGTATAAAATTATTATAGGTTGGGCTGGGCTTGGAGAATATTTTTATAAATTATAATGGGCTGGGCTTGGGGAAAATTTTTCAAAATTATTATGAGCTTGGATGCTTGAGAATTTTTTTTATTAATTATGGGTCAGACATTGGCCTAAAACAAATTTTTTTGCAGGCCTGGGCTCGGCCTGATCAAAAAACCAAGGCCCATGAAAATCTGATTTTTATTGTATTTTTAAATTCATTATGATTATTTAAATGTTTTATTTCAGTTCTCAACTACCAAAATTATTATGATCTTTCATTGGGCTTGGAAGAATTTTTTAAAATTATTATGGGATTGTACTTTGCCTGGGAATTTTTTTTAATATTAAATTAAGTGATCAGTAATGTTTAACAAATAATATTGGTATTATCAAGTAAAAGCTTTAAATTTATTTTTACTCAAACCATAGTATTTACACTTAGTTTTAATAGATTAAACCTGGCTGAAGGGGGGGGGGGGTAAAAAAAATAAAAATTGTATATTATTTTTACAAATATCAGGTAACAACTATTATAAAAGTAAAAAGAAAATTAGTTGATAAATAATATTCATATGGTTTTTAAGTTATTTTTCATAAAAATCTTACCCTGAATTCAGACTCAGTAAGATTTCGCTGTGAGTATGCGAAATTTTGGCTAACTGTGAATGAAGGGTTTTACATTTTATAGATGTAGAATTAAAATTAATTAATTAAATGAATAAGATTGTGAATCCATATATTAAAAGTTTAGAATTTAACATGAGTTACAACCCTCTTTAGTAATTTGTATATTTTTATCAAATTTTAAGAAGGAAAAAATATTTAGTAATAGCTTATACTTTCTGATCAGACAGGATGACAGTATGGAAATGTTATTATTATTAAGATGCAAAAAAAATTATTTATATATTTGAAATTTTAGTCATATTTTTTATTTGTGGAGATAGATACTTAAAAATGTTTTTTAAAAAAATTCTAAAGTAGTATAAAAATATCTAAATAGCACACTACTTTTTTGAAAAATATTGATAGCAATAGCATACTACTTTAAAAGTAGCTTTTAACAAAACTATGGCTATTTTTTAAATATGTTTTTTATAATGTTATTTTTAATATAAATATGATGTTAAATTATAAAAAATCTGTGTGGATAATAAAATTTCCTAATAAACTTTTGTATACAATAAAATATGCTAATAAATTGTAAAACTGTGATTATTTTTATGAGAATGAATTATCAAATTTTTAATATATTCAACTATTACAGAATGCTGACTGTACTAGTGGTTATGAATGGTTGGAAGCATTACCAAGTCGTAACCTAGGTAACCTCTTATCAGATGAACAATTAAGAGTTGCCATAGGCCATCGACTTGGATGTAACATTGTTCAACCACATACATGCATGAAATGTAAAATATTAGTTGACTCCAAAGGGAGACATGGTCTAAATTGTATATATAGTCAAGGCAGGCATGCAAGGCATGCAGCAATTAATTTAGCTATTAGCCGTTCTCTTACCAGGGCCCGAATACCAAACATCCTGGAGCCTACAAATTTATCGTCAGATGATGGCTTAAGACCAGATGGCTTAACTTCCGTGCCTTGGTCTTTAGGGAAATCCTTAATTTGGGACTTCACATGAGTATCTTTTTCCCAAAAAATTTAAATTCTAATCCGGTTGATATAGCCGAGAAAAAAAAACAATGAAATATTCCAAATTATATTTTTACACCGATTGTTATCTCTTCCCTTGGACATATGCTAAGTGGAACTTTAAAGTTTTTAAAAAATATAGGGGATAAGACAAGATCCTTACATCAGAACCTAAAGAATTTTATTTTTTAAAACAAAACCTTCAAATCACAATTTTAAAATATAATTACGCATGTTTTTGGGGAACTTGTAGTCCCACCTCCGTTTTTATATAATATTGTTTTATTTTATTTTATATTTGATGTGAGAAAACTATATTGAATAAAAATATGGTACTTAATAGAAAAAAAATATATATTGTTGATAATGTGGCCTGCTCCAAAGTTCTTAGACAAAAACAACCAGGCCAAACAACATGGCTTAAATTTTTATATGTTATTTTAATTAGTTTTTGTACATATTATTGTATAATTAGTTATATTATAAAAATTTATTATGAGTCAGGACAGAAACTGTTTATAAAAAATTTATTAGGTTAGTTTTGGCCTACTTATATTATAGAGGAATAAATAGAGTATTTATAAATATAAAATGGAAGATGACATGGGTTGGATCTTTTCAAAGGCTGGGAATGAGGGGGGGGGGAGTCTAGCTCCATATATTATACAGCATATGTGCCACAAGCCAAAAATCTTACCTGGTCTTTCATAATACATTACTTTGCTAAATATTATATTATTTTAATTAAATTAGTAATCATATACCGATGAAAATTGCTCCATTTGAGTCAATCTTTAATAATGGCTAACTCAATATTTCAGCCAGAAAAAAAGTGCCATTGCCTCAAATTTCACTAATAGATGTTCAAACCTTTGTGGAGAGTTGTTAAAGGATCGAATCAAAAGATCGCCGATCCGGTATTCGAGCTTAATTTTTCAATTTTCTCGGATTTAAGATCCTGACCCTAAATGGTGAATCGTGATCGAGATCATTTTTTTAAATATTCGATCCCGATCCTTTTAAAAATTTTTTACTTAAAAAACAATAAATATAATAAAATTTTGAAAATTAAATTAAAATATTATTTTAAAAAAAATATCAATCTACATCATAGTTTATCAACCACCATTCCACCAGATTTTTTATTTCAACAATTTACCAATTGATTCATAATATTTTTAATGATTTTTTCAGCCGTGAGATTATTAAACTGATTTTTTTCCCCGATTCACGCATAAAAACATGTGAAAATTAAAATATTTTCCGGAATTTAATGCATCAAAATGGCCCGAATGTATCTATTTTATATATTTGAGCAAAAAGAATTTGTTAAAATGATGGAAGAAATATTATCTTGGGCGGTTCATCCGGTGCAAAAATTTTGGAAGTATAAGTGATAATACTGTATTGTATGGATGAATCATTAATAAAAAATAATACTATATCATATTGATCAGGCAAATTTTTTTTATTTAATCATCTTTTACATTCTATGAACATCAAATCTCAATATTAATATCAATCATTAAGACTTACACTAAAGAATTTAAACTTAAAATCAGCCACCCCCCACCCTTAAAGTAATTAAATTATACTGTAGTTCTCGGGTATAGGCTCTTTTTCTGCCCCACTCCTTTTTAATAAGCCTATGAGGTTTAAGTAACATTTTTCGAAATGTTGCCCTTACAAATATGTGTGGCTTGCCCACAAACGTGTTGAGGGCTAGAGAACTGCACGGGCTGTCCGTAGCCCGACCCGACCCGACCCGAAAATAAATAATAATATTAATATCTTAAATAGTCAGTATAATTTATAATATTAATTATAAAATCATATTATTTAATATTTATCACATTTTAGGATTAAAATGTCAATCATATTAACATGTCATGTCATTATTAATTATTATTTTATAAACCTAACAACAGGATACCAAACTATTTTATCACTAAATTGTGTGTTTCCCGTGAATTACAAGATAAGACATATTTTATGTACTAAAGATAAGTTTTATTCATTATTTATTATTTATCTAGCCTATACATTGTCTTTTTTAACATTTGTTTTAAAAAATTTCCATATAAAATTTAAGATTGGGATTTGATTCAGGGGAACTTATTTCTATAATTTAAATTTCACTACCATAAATGTTAATCATCCTAGAAATTAAAAAATATTATATAAAATTGGTAATGATATTCTAAGTTACATTTATATATAAAATATAATCTTTACTTATTTCGTTTTGGTATTATTATTTTTTTATCTATCTACCTTAATATGAGTTGTAAATTTTCCAGCTAATTTTGGTTGTCAATATTTTAATATATGGCAGAAAAAAATTAGGAAATTAATACAAAATTCTCAAAGAAAATAAGATGTATACTGTGATATGTAAAATTTAAAACATAAATATTAAAAAGAATCTGTATCTGTATCTTTTGTCAAGAAAATGAAAAAGATACAAGATTCTTTTCAGAATTAAGGATCTTAGATACAGATATTAGTATCTTATTAAAAATGTCAAAATATACTGAGTACAAGATATAAAGGGATCTTGTATCATGTATCTTAGATACAAGTATTCGCAGTACTGCTCAACTCTGTTTATTTCATAAATATTTTTTTTAGATTTTAGACACAGCCATATTAAAAAAATTATCTCAATGGATGCAAAATTAAAAAGAATTGGTGAAAAGATTAAGACAAAAGAGTATGAAGTAAGGGAGAATCTTAATGGAAAATCCGATGTATGGAAGAAATTTTCATTTATATATGATGAAAACAAAGAAAAATTTAATTATGTGATTTGCATTATTTGCAAATTTATTTATGTATATAATTCAATTACAACAGGTTAGATATTTATACATAAAATATAATCTTATTAAATTATTTTAGGCACAAATCAACTAAAAAGGCATAAATGTGTATATACAATAGAGAGTAAAAATACTCAATTAACAATTGATAGCCTTTTTGGTACTGATCCCAAAAAACTCAAAAGTTGTACCAAATTAAAAAAAAAAATGTACAAAGGTGCTTACTATGCTTTGTGGACGTGATTTGAGATCATTATATACAATTCATGGGGAAGGCTTTGTTGATTGTTGCCAATATTTTATCAAAATTGGTTCAATATATGGAAATACTAATGTTAAAAGCATCATTCCAAATCCCACGACAATTTCTAGAAATTTAGTAGATACTGCTGATGGTATCCGCAATAAATTATTTCCTATATTAAACTCTTATATGAAAAAGGGTCGATGTGCTGGTAACAAATTTATGAAAATATGGTTAAATTATTAATAATTTTTTATAGCCACCACAGACCTTTGGACTGATATAAAAAAATATCATATGTAACTCTAACAATTCATTTTATAAATGATTCCTGGAAACTAAATAAAATTGTATTGTTTACATGCAAATTTGAAGAGGAAAAAAAGACAGGGGAAAATATCAAAAAGGAAATTATTAGAAATTTCACCTTGTTAGGTATTGATTTCATTAAAAATATTTATAAAAATCCATGTATTCTTTGTATCAGGATATAGCAGGGCCTATTTATCGGAAATTCCAATTATTACCGACCAAGGAGCTAATATGATTAAAGCTTTTGAAAATCATAAGCGTTTAAATTGTGCTTCTCATCTATTAAATACAGTATTGAGAAATACTTTTGATAACAAAAATATTGAATCTTGTTCGGAGATAAATCAATGTTTTAATGACTGTAAAAGTTTAGTAACGTATATGAAACAGAGTGGGTATGTTAAATTAACTTTTTATTAAAATATATCATTACATTTTAGATTAGTTAATCGCCTCGATAAAACTCTCCACATGTGTGTTGAGACTAGGTGGAATAGTAGGTTGAATATGATTGAATCGATCTTTAATCAATTTAATGACATATTGGAAATCCTCAATTCCAGAGGAGAGTCGATTAGACTTGAAAATATTGATTTTGAAATGATGAGGGATCTCATCAAGTTTCTGACGCCTTTTAAAATTGCGAGTGATGAACTTGAGAGTGATTTAAAACCTACTTTTCACAAAGTTATTTTATGTTATCATAAAATATTGAGTTTTTTAGCTAATCCTAGCTTAAACTATCAGCTAAACCAGCTTTCATTAAGATGCCGGGAAATATTGGTGGATAAATTTAAAATATGCCCAAAATTTCGGGATATGAAAATGTTATCCCGGGAACATTATAAAGATTTGTGTCAACATATCAACACGTTGATTAATGCAGAGAAAATCAACAGAGATGTGATTGAGCAAAAGTCTTTAAACAACTCACCATCTAACTCGTGCTCAACCGATAGAGTAGTAAATAAAGGTTTATTAAATTAATAATAAAATTATTTATTAAAAAATAATAAAGTAAATATATATCTTAATATTATTAATGAATATTTTTTTCTTAAGAAACTACAGAGGTGGTAGATACGTTTTTGGACTTCTCTCTATGGGAGGCTGACAATGCGTATTCTGATGCTAGCGCCAAAGTTGACGAGCTAAAAAAATACCTAGATCCGAAATTATGTATTGATGAGGATAATATTTTAAAATGGTGGAAAACAAACCATTATAAGTTTCCAAATTTAAGTATTTTAGCTCTTAAATTCCTGGCTATCCCTGCTTCGTCGGCTAGCAGTGAAAGGGCGTTTTCAGCTGCTGGTAGGGCCTTTGAGGAGAGAAGGACTCGTTTAAAGCCAGATAAACTGGACGCCTCTTTATTTATATATCATAATTATTCACTTTGTGATAATTTTGATAATGATATTGATGAGGTCACGGCCGTCAAATAAACTTTTATTTAAGGTGGCTTACAGAGTTGTTAAAGTAGCGCGCTATCTTTTTTGGTAGCTATAGCTAATAGCCGCTACTTTTTTTAAAATTATTTAATTTTTTAGCGCGCTAAATGTAAGTATAAACATGAAAATTTAAATATAATATCATAATTAATTATAATTTTTATAATTTATTATTTAATTTTGAAATTTAAATATATTTTCAATTTTTAATTTATATTTTCAATCTGTGTTAATAATCTAAAATGGCATCGCCCATGGATATCCAAATCCTTGAAAGTGATTCAGACATGGAAGATTCAATGGAAGAAAATGTACTTAATAGCTCTAATAACGATTTCCCATTCCCTAGATTTGAAAATTTTTTTAAATAAATATTAAAACAAAATCTGGATTCAAATTCCTGTGCTTAAAATTTAAAAAAAATATATCATCAAATCAATCGAGTAGCTATAACTAGGGATGTAAATTTCCCGGGAAACTATATTTCGGGGAAATTTCCCGGGAAATTGGGGAAAAAACGGGAAATAATGAGAAAATAGGGAAATAACGGGAAAAAATGGGAAACTATCTTTTTTATAATACTTTACAGGTCAATATTGATTTTTTTTTATGTTTTATTGAAAATATATAGATTATAAACATTATAATTAAACAAATATAAATTATTTTCAACTAATTTGCAATTACTTTACATGTTTTATTTGAAATATTATATATAGACTAAATAATATTTAAACAATTAATTTTAATTAGTTAATTATCTTCGTTTATGAAACTGATTCCAGATCAGAGCTTGAAATTCTGGAATCCAGCAATTTGTCATTTTCTGAAATTTCCTTTTCCATAAAATGTAGATTGGCTCTTATATAAACTAATTTGCGAACTTTGTCATTTTTTAATCTATTTCTAGATTTAGAATGAATATTTCCAAAGGAGGACCATATTCTTTCGGATGCTGCACTTGTTGATGGTATTGATAAAATTTGTATGGCTAGGGTCGATATGTATTGATTGCAACATAGACCTAATAAAATATTGAATAACACAATTTTAAGATTAGAAAAAGAGTTAAGTTATTGTTTACAGAAATATAAAAGTATTTAACCTTTCCACCAACTCACTGGATCTGTAAATGATGCGCCTTGCCAAAGACTTGCTATATTAAAAAAATCTTCCCTTGCACGATATTTGTATAGGTTACTATTACTCTTGCAATATCTAAATCTAGATATCCAGAAAATCGGTTAATAATATCCAACCCCTTTGCAATTTCATTGTCTCTTAAATTAAATCCACAAAACCTTGGGTCAAATATATGAGCAGCATAATGAATGTCCCGACAACAAAAAATTTTTCGGCTTTTGATAAACTGCTCTATTTCTAAAATCTCGCTCTGCGACAATATATTTGATATTGTTTTATAAGCGTTAAATGTCTCCCTAATATGAATAAACGCTTGAGGGACATCAGATAAATTGGCTTTATCTCCTTCCACTATCTCTATTTGCGTAAATATGACTTTAATAAAATTATATAGTTGCATTAGATCATTTAAAAACCCATCGTTATCAAGAAGAGTAAGTCTCTTATCTCGATCAGTAAATATATCAAGAATAGCCATTTCCTGTAAAATATCTTTATTTTTTAACAAGCTATTTATCATTAAAACTATACCTGCCCAACGAGTTGACTTTAGGGAAACAATTTTATTATTATTTCTTAGGAGTTGTTTTTCTTTTAACGTTGATAAAAGAATATTGTTAGATTTTAAATATTTTTAGCTTTTGTGACTAAAATTTGAATGGATAATATCTTGCTATGTCCTTTACAAGTAGATTTAATCCATGAGCGGCACATCCAATGCATTCAATAGTTGGGTATTTCAGTTTTACAAGGGCCCATGCTTTTTCATATTACTTGCATTGTCAGTTATTATGGTGTTGATTTTTAAAATTCCTACTTCTTCAATTACTTTAATAAATTTGTTTGATATATATTCACCTGTGTGCATGTTAGATCCTGTGTGAATCGATTTATAAAAAATTGGACAGGGGGTTGCTAGAATAAAGTTGATAATGGATTCCCCCCTCTTATATTTGTCCATCCATCACTAATTAGAGTCAAATTTTTACTTTTGCTTAATTTTTCATTGATTATATGTTCAATCCTCTTAAACTCACTGTCAAGATGACTGTAAATACATTAATTAATACTAAAAATTTTCAACTAAATTTAAAACTGTGAAATAAATTAACTATAAATATTCTCTATTAACATAACTTAAAATTTCATATATTATTTATAAATATTCTCTATTAACATAACTTAAAATTTCATATATTATTTATAAATTTCATTGGTATTTATTTATAATATAATTATACTTTTCAGACTAGCTATTTAATTTTAACAAGTATCTTATAAAATTTTGCAAATGTAAATAGGGAAATTGACATAATTCAAAAACAAAACACAATTATAATTTATGATATGAACCACGAGGAAAAAATGATTTTATAAAATCTAATAAAAATCGTATTTATATTATCATAAGATCATTTTCAAAATTGGGAAACTGTTAATATTATAAAAATCATGTTGATTTAGGCAAAAATTATAAAAATTGGGGAAACTATAGGGGAAATATGGGAAATTTCCCCTGTCTTACATCCCTAGCTATAACCTGAAGAAATACCTAAAGGTAAATTGTTATTTTTACATTATAATATTATTTATTTTATTAGACTGTTCACGCCAATTGCTAAAAGGAAATAGAAAAACATATAAAAAATTTTGGTATAAGAGAATCTTCATTCAAAAAGACAAATACTATCCAAACCAAATTAACTGATAATAAACATGCCAATATTTCACAAAAATTGGCTGATAAAGTAATTGTTGATTTTATTATTGACACAGTTCAGCCATTGTTGGTTGATAATCCATCATTTACTATGATGATTAAAACTTTATCCCCTGGCACAACAGTTTTATGTCGCCAGACACTTATGAATAAAATAGCCGACAACTTCAAAGTGATGAAAGATGTTCTAATAGTAGAGTTATCAGATATATCTTATGTATGTACACCGGCAGATAGTTGGACACATAACAGAAGGTAAAAACTTATTTATATTTATAAATTGATCTGATTAAATATTTTTAGAGCTTCCTTGCCCTCAAGTGCTAGTGTCGAGAGATTATTTAGCAAAGTAAAGCTTATACTTTCTGATCGTCGCTCTAGACTTTGGGATGATAATATTGAAATGATATTATTATTAAAATGCAACAAATTAAAATAAATATTTATTTATATTGCTTAATTTTTTATAATCTAAACTAACTAATTTTTATATTTATAAATGTTGATTTTTATATATTATTTATTATACATTTACATTATAAGCAAAAAAAAATAAAAAAAATTTGTTTCATTTGTTTCTAAAAATTTTTTTATAAAAAGTATAAAAGTAGCTAAAGCTACTTTTGAAAAAAAGTAGCTAATAGCGCGCTACTTTTTTTGACAAATAGCGAAAGCGGTAGCGCGCTACTTTTAAAAATAGCGTTTAACAACTCTGGTGGCTTAACTGAATAAATACACATAAAATTTTTTTTGGTTATTATAATATTAAAACTTAAATTGCAAAATTTTATTCGGGTTGGGCTTGGGTCGGGTTGGACTAAAAAATGTGTGTTCGGGCTTGGGTCAGGCTCGGACAAAAAAAATTTTAAATTCGGGATCGGGTTGGGCTCGGGTTGAGAAAAAATTACTTTGCAGTTCTCTATTGAGGAATCCTCATATTTTTACTTTTACACCCAAATTAAATTAGTTCCAATTAGATGGAAATGAGGAAAGCCTAGCGTAGCTCTGTTGAACCTTCAATGCTAGAGGGCAAAAGTGCTAAATATCACGTATCACATAATTTACCAATTTTTTTATACGAACAAGTTATATTTATTTATTAATTAAATTATAATAAGTTAAATAAATTCTAGGTTTTAATAATGTCCTCCATTATAGATTTAGAAGATGATACATCTACTTCTATTGATGTGACAGCAGATATAAGAATGAGAATCTTTTACCATTTCATAATTTACGTAAGTATTTTACTTTATGTGAAACAGATGGAAGTAACCATAGAATGATTTATGCAAAATGCTCTTTATGCAAAAACAAAATATCTTCTTCTGATTAGCAGTTCAAACCTAAAGAGGCATTTAGAAGTAATTAATTCTTTTAAAAATACAATTATTATTTGTGAAGATCATAACAATATGCATATAATAAGAATTATTTACAATAAATAATAAAATATTTATTGATGTGTAAATCTTAATTATAATAATCAGGAATTTAATATTATTATTATTATTAGCCCATTCTTAGCTTTGATATGAAAGGGAGACTAATATTTTTAATGGGAGTTGAAATTAATTTTTAGTATTTAAAACCCTCCAAACACATATAAATAATATACTTAACTTAATATATTTAACAAAATTTATGTTGAACCATTTATTCC
The DNA here is from genome assembly GCF_954871325.1 of Gordionus sp. m RMFG-2023. Lineage (NCBI taxonomy): Eukaryota > Metazoa > Nematomorpha > Gordioida > Chordodea > Parachordodidae > Gordionus > Gordionus sp. m RMFG-2023. The sequence goes on from NC_088775.1 coordinate 23,766,823, forward strand.
TAAGTTTTTAAATGCTAAAAAAGCCTCATTTTATTCATATCATATGAAAATATTTTCTCAAAATCTTTTGCCCATATCATCTTGGGCAGCTTTTAATGATAGACAATTTTAACTTAAATTATTAATATAACCTATATGACCCTTTTAACCACATGTAAATAATATAAATTTGTGTTGAACCATTAATTCATAGGTTCTTAAATACCTAAAAAGCCTCAGTATTATTCATATGATAGAATATTTTCTCACAACTTTTAATAAAAATTTTAATAAGCCATCATAGGCATTAAAAATTATTAAATTTAATCAATATTATACAGATGATTGGTCAGGCCTGACTGTAAAATTTGAAAGGGCTAACTTTTGCAGATACCTGATTTATATGAATGAACACTTATTTAATAATAAATTAATTATCATTTATTAATATAGATTTCGTTCACTATATGATGACAGTAATATATTGGCATCAATAATTCACCCAAAGTTTAAGCTCAATTGGCTTTTTATTAATCTGCCACAAAATTTGTTGCTAAAAGAAAGGTTAATTGCCCATTTAGAAAATATATAGGGTCAACCATATGCAGATCCTTCAAATAAGGGCATGGATGAAATCGATACCTTTTTGGGAAAAATTCGTCACAAAATGCTTTTTCCATTAAAATTTTTTTTTTTATTCTAATGATGATTCTGTGAATATTTTTAATAATTAGGTTAATTTAAAAAAAACATTTATTGAACATAACACCTTTACCATCAAGCGCTCCTAAACATATACTTAATGAAAAACATGGTTGTTTAATGATGATAATTTAGGAAAAAATTTATTATTAAAGGCTAATTTTAATTATAAATATATATATTCTAATTATTATACTTATATTATATTATTCAATTACAATAAATTTATAGCATATTTAATTAATTTTTATATTAGTTAATTTTGCATCGATCAGAAATTTAAATTAGAAAGGATGGTGATCGTGAGTGCGATCCTTTTTTTTAAAAAAAGATCAATCCTGGATTTCGATCTTATTTTTTTCAAAAGATCGTGATTCGATCTTTTTAAAAGGATCGATTAACAAGCCTGCCTTTGTGCCATCTATGATCAAAATCTTCAGGCTTGCGTAATATTTTTTGGACAAAATATTGAGTTCACCATTTAAAAAAAACGGCTCAAATAGAGCAATTTTGCATCACTATAGTTATAGATATGAATCAGGTGGACTAAGCAACCCCCCCCCCTTCTATATTATAATCCCATCTTCACAAATGATGTTTAATTTTATATCAAGAAAATATATTTAAAATATAAGTTTATAAAATTTAATGCAAAAATGAAATTATACATGTAGAATCTATGTATCCCCTTGAATATAGGTATCTTCTTAAGATTGATTTGAAGTGAAAGAATGTCAAAGTCGTTTATCAAATCGTTGTTTTCTTTTTTCCTAATATGTCCGACATATTCATGTAAAGCACCGGATATCTTTTAAGATTTAGATATATCATTTTTAAATATTTTACTTTTTCCATATCAAGCATGTTTTGTTGTTGGAAGGTGTGATCACGCTAAGTTTACGAGATGTATATATAATATATAAGTTGATAGATCGTCACCTGTCACCTGTCACCTAATGACTTTTGATGATAAATTTTTTCAACGAACAGATGTACCGTTAAGAATTGTTAATATATATTATATTAATATTAAATTTAATAAATAAATTTTAAAGGAAACAATTATACTTTTAAAAAATAATATTATATTCTGTTGTGATAATTGGATGTTATGATTATTTTTTTTGTCTCTAGTATTTTTCTATATTTATTTTAAAAGTTTTTCTTTTATATAATTAAAATTTGAATAATTATTTAGTATTCATTATATAATAAAGTTTTAATTTAAATTTGAATAATTATAATCAAACGATGGTTATGATGCAATTTATAATTTTATAATCAATGCAATTTATATTTCTAATCAGACGATTGCTATTATTAAATTTATAATTTTTGCAAAATAAAATAAGACGACTGTTAAGTTTAATTATTGTGCTGTAATTATACAAATAGACATTTTATTGTAATATATTAATTAATTTAATTTTTAAATTTTTTAAAGGATTAAATAAAACAACTTAAAATAGGGTATACGGCAACACCTGGCATATCTCTAGAGATATTCTATACAGCTGTTAGCTTGTTTTCAATATTTATCTAATTGTTCCCATATATAATGTTTCGTAATGGATTTCATTGATATAATACTCGGATGTCCAGTATGCAATATATGTAAACTCTTTTTTGAAGTGAGTAAGGAATGATTAATCTTCCATTCCAAAACAAAATACTGTCTATTTTCTATTTTATCTATTCTTGTTCTAAAAGCTTGTAATTATGGTGCTTGATTTTGTATATTTATACCATTTATTAATTTTTTTACTCTTCTTAAGATTGGATCTTTTGCGTTTCTTCTCTAAGTTCTTTTCTAGATATAGTTGATGTGACATAAGTGAGATTTATTCACTGTTTTATTTTCGCTTGTTATTTTATCATAATTTTACTCCATTGGATTTCGCGATAAAGCATCTGCAATTATAGAATTAGGGTCTTTCTTGTAGATAATATCGTAATCATATCTACATTATAATTTTCCGATGTCCTCACTACGTCATCGTAACGTCATGTCATCGCTACGTCATGTCATCGCTACGTCATGTCATCGCTACGTCATGTCATCGGTAAGTATTTATTTATATTTTTTTTATTTGTTGATTTTATTTATTTTTATTTTTTTCTATACAACAGATGATCCTATAACTTAATTTTCTATGCAATTGTAGGATGCCATATTAAAACCTTAAATATTCTTATAATTTATGATTACAAAACTTTACATTGGATGTCAAAGTAATACATTAAATATATCTAATTACAAAATTTTACAAATTATTAATATTTTATATAGAAATTCAATTTAACTTGTACGTCAGAGATTTTTTCTCCATAACTTAATTTTTGGAGTTATCTTCAATAATACGAGGTAATATTTGTTATTATTATAATAATATTAGCAAACCTGATTTTGTCATGATTCTTTGTGTATTTTATATTTTAACAGTCTTTTTTTATAATATTATATTTTCATGTACGTTTGTAATATTGCCGCAGAACAGTAATAACTCATAAATTAATTGGTAAATCAGATATTTCCCATTCATTAATTATAAATTTAATATATCCAGGCTTGGGAATATTTCTTCAAAATTATTAAGGGTTGGGCTGGGCTTAATTATAAATTTAATATCTCCAAGCTTGGGAAAATTTTTTCAAAATTATTATAGGTTGGACTGGGCTTAAAAAATATATCTCAAAATTAATATTGGCTTGGTTTTTAAAATTATTAGGGAATGAGGTGGGCTTGAGAAAATTTTTTAAAATTATTAAGATCTTGGATGCTTGGGAAATTTTTTCCAATATTACAAAAAATGTATAAAAATCATTAAGCATTATTACCAATGACATATAATATACCTAGACTGACGATTCATTCATTAAAATGCATTTTTAAGCGACGTTAAAAGCAAATCAGCTGGACCCGCCATTTTGGTAACCTATACCATAATTATTTTATTGAAGATATTTAATTTAACATTAATATTTTCTTAAAAAGTATTTTAATAATTTATGAATGATAAATATCTTTTTTATTTTTATGGAAGTAGACTATGACCTATTGTTGTGCAATATCATGCAATTCAAAATCTATTAATAATAATTGTTCCTATATTTTCCAATTATCACAATGATCATATATACATAGCCAATTTAACAGTTTTATCAAGGAAGGTTAAATACCAAGATATATATATTCAAAAATTAAAAAAAAAAATGAGGGCCTCATATAAAAGGGAAATTAGAAAAAATCAGAAAATTATTGATTTAAAATCCATTATAAAACAATTAAAGACTAAAAATTTGATATATGGTGAAGGAGAGGATGTATTAGAAATTTTTTTACAGGCATTCCTTTAACCTTTGTTAAAACTCAATTACGCAGTGGAGGCGTAAAAAATCCACGGAGAATAAAATATACCTCGGAAATGAAACAATTTGCATCAACTGTTCATTTATATTCCCCAAAGGCTTATAAATATCTAAGTTATCAATTCTGCTAACCTTCAGAATCAACACTGAGAACTTGGAGCCGGCAAATTAATATAAAGCTAGGTTTTTCTTTATAAATAATAATAAAAATAATTTGATTTTAGGTTTTTTTGATGCTTCCTTCAATAGAATTAAAAGTTTTCAATCAGAATCAAAATTTCAATTATACACCATATTAAGCCTTGATGAAATGTCTATTCGTCATCATATCCATTGGGATAAAAAGGAGTACCATGGATATGTCGATATAGGCAATGGAATAAAGCCATCCGATTCTCTTCCTGAGGCTAGGCAAGCCCTTTTTCTCATGGCGACATGTCTTAATGGAACATGGAAAATTCCAATAGGATACTTTTTAGTATCAAATGTTACTTCAGACTTGTTTGCAAATATAGTGACTAATGCACTACATTTACTACATGACACTAGCACCATCTGTAAAGCTATAGTTTGTGATGGTCTGTCAGTAAATATAAAAATGTGCCAACTACTTGGGGCATCTTTAGTATGTCATTGATTATTACTTAAGAAGCTGCTATTAGTGAAAATAATTATAAATGTACAAATATTTCTATTATAACATTATATTACAATATTCATGAGTATTGGATATCAAAGTAATACATTAAATATATCTTTTTTACAAAATATTACAAATTATTCATATCATCATTAATATTTTATACATTTACTCAATAAAATACCAACAGTCTTAATTTATTTTTAAATAGTATTTTTTTATAAAATCAAAATACAATTATAACCTTGATCATAGTACAAAAAAAGTATAAAAATCATTAAGCATTATAAAAAATAAATTGTTAGAATTTACATAGTATGATATTATTTTATAATTTAAACAAATTTATATTATTTAAGCATCCTATGTATTTTAAAGCTATCCATTTTGTCGGGCCGCACAATATGTTCTTTTATCTCTGATGAATATTTTGTCTAACTAATTGAAAAATATACAAAGTACATTAATTTTAATATTTAACTAAATTAATATAACAATTTATAAGGATCCTACTTTTTTAAATCTATCCATTTTGTCAGGCCGCACAATATGTATCCCTGCTGATTATTTTGTATAACGCACAAAAAAATATACATAGTATACATTATTTTTATTACAAATAATTTTATATATGATTTTATATCTATTCCAAAAAATCGATTATTTTTTTATAATTTAAATAAATTTATATTATTTTAAGTATCCTACGTATTTTTAAGGCTATCCACTTTGTCGGGCTGCACAATATGCCATTTTATCACTGATGAATATTTTGTCTAACTAACTGAAAAATATACAAAGTAAATTTTTATTATTTAACTAAATTAATATAACAATTTTTAAGGATCCTACTTTTTTAAAAGCTTACCATTTTGTCGGATCCACCATTTTTCTATTATCCCTGCTATATTTTGTATAATGCTCAAAAAAATATACATAGTACATTATTTTTATTATAAATAATTTTATATAGGATTTTATATCTATTCCAAAAAAATATTACAATATTTGTTTTTATTCAATTAAATTATATATTTATTCTTAAGGATCCTACCTTTTTTAAGAATACTCCTTTTTATTCTTTCAATAAAATAACTAAACGGAGTTTTCTATTTTTAGAATTTTATATTTATTCCAAAAAAAATACATATTACGGTATTTTATATTATTTAAATTATTCTATACCTATTCACAAGGATCCTATTTATGGTATTTTATTTTAATTCTACCTTGTAAAATTAACTTGAGAATTTTTTTTTTACTATAGAAAACTATCGCCATCTTATTTCCTCTTTATAATTGTTCAAATATTGATATATAAGCCATTAATAATGAACAAATGCAAAATAAACCTTCAGAATATCATAATAGGCTTGATTAGTCCCCCAAAAAATTTTTTTGATGATAGCCCTCCAACTACTAGAAGTATGTATCTAATATTGACCCTAGTGATCTGCATCGGGCCTAGTTTTTCCCTAATTTTTCAAGCCCGGCTCGGCCCTAAATTTTTTTAAAAAGTTTTACCGGCCCGGCCTGAACCCGAAATATATTTTAAAAAAATTTACCGGCCCGGCCAGGCCCGAATCATTTAAATATAGAAATTAATTTTTATAATTACTTAAAATAAAAGACATAGGTTATATAGCATTTAGTTTCAATAAATTAAATCAAAAATTATTATTTTTCATAAAAAATTCAATATAAAATTGATAAATTTAGATATATTTAATAAACTTTCCAAGGTCCGCCCCGACCCGGCCCGAAATTTTTTTTAAAATATTAGGCCCGGTTCAAACCCGATTATTATAAATAGAATTAGGCTTGAGCCCGGCCCGCTCGGGCCGGGTACTGGCCGTAACTTTGCAGATCTCTAATTGACCCTGGTTTACATTATTTAAATGTTTGTTTAATTTCAACAATAGTTTGTTTACAGTTTTGCCTAATTTCTTTATTTGTCTAGGCTAACCCAACCTTTATCCCTCACATTGCTGCAAAACATGATGAATCTATTATTAAAGATAAGCAAAGAAAATAATGACGATTAAACAAACGCCTTACCCGTTCTAGAGTTACTGGTAGCCAAAATAATAAAGAACTACGCTTGAAATGAACTCCTCTAGAGGTTTATTTTGTTTTTTTTTTATCTTATGTTTTATATCTATGTTTATTTTATTTTCACCCAGTTTTTTTTTATCTTATGTTTTATATCTATGTTTATTTTATTTTCACCCAGTTCTCCAAAAAATATTTCTATCACCACTACTACAATCCCTATGCCACCTCTGCCTATTTTTAACAAATATAAGCATTCCGTACTATCATTCACTTCACTAGGAGTTAATATAAATATTACTTTATCCGATTCTCTGAGAATCTTTCATGAATATTTAGAGGAATGTTCAAACTTGAATGTACAGTATAGCCAATTTCATCAACTTTATTAACGGAAAAATATGCAGTAGTTCTGTCGTGGCCTTTATAATAATTCATACGACCGTTTTATGGTTGAGTTAACATTGTCGTTCATGATTCTATTTTAGAGGGGGATACCAATGCTGATATTGACAGAAATATCATTGCGTTCTTCTTTTACCAGTATCCCAAGCAGGGTTGCCATGTCTCCCCCCATCAGTGGGAGACTCCCGCAATTTTTTAGATTACACGCAGACATCTCTCTTCCGCAAAACTACCGCAATTGGAAAATTCCCGCAAAAATCTACCACAATTTTTTAAATTCCCCCGCAATTTTTTTTAAAATTATTTTAACGTTTTTAATAGAGAGACATTAATTGATTATTTATATATTTTTAAAATAAATTTTAAATATTTATTCGAAAAACATGTCTAGTTTGTAAATTTCTTTCTATCCTGTTTTATTTTTATCCAATAATAAATCAACAACATTTCATTCATATAAGTCAGTACAGGGGAGTGTATGAACATTGATTGCAATACAAAAATATTCTCAAAAATAATAAATAATACAGATGAAACTACATTTGCGGAAATCGTATACATCTATTCATGTAGTTCAACATTCACAGCTATATCATCACAATGTGGGTCGAATCTTTTTCTCGTGATATTTAACGACTCCAATATAAGTGCAAGCCTTACTTGTGGCAGAACAAAAATGAGCAAGGCTATTACAAGTGTTTTAGTACCTGAATCCTAGAGGTCAATTCTAGACGATTTGAAAGATGGGCATCAATATGCAATTCTAACAGATGCATCTAATAAGGGAAATATTAAAACATTTTCCTCGATCCTTCGCTATTTCAACAAGAATAAAAACATTTCAATAAAACTGTTAAAATTTTTTCCTCGGATAGTGAAAAATCCAACGATGTAGCTAGCCACATAATGGTAAATATAGCTAATTCAGGGTTATCAATGATTTGCATGTCAGCTTTCTGCGCTGATAATGCCTCTGTAAATTTTGTCCAAAACCAAAGTTACCGAATAGGCAGCACAATAATGAATTAATACAATTGGCTGTATATGCCATATATTACATAATTCTTGCAAGAAGGCAATATATGTACTATCTGTGGATGTCGAAATAATTGTGATGAAATGTTTTAACGAATTTAGTTCATCAAAAAGAGTTAATGAATTAAAAGAGTTGGTGAAGTGGTCTGACTTGGAATGGTGTGAGTTGTTGTGATATGTACCTATCAGGTGATTATCATTAATACCTACCATCGATAGAATTTTAAAATTTTACGAACCCTTAAAAAAATATTTTTTAAATAAAGATTTTAAAAGCTGTCCTAAAATTTTGAAAAAAATTTCGAGTATGATGGCAGAAGCATATTTGGGATTCGTTTCACATGTAGGAAATTTACTTCATGCAGTTAATATTCAGTTGCAATCAGAATATTCTTTATTAAAAACGATACACAAATCATGCTATGTTCATCTCTACAGTTAAAAATTGATAATAAATTTTATGGCGCTATTGCTAAAAATATTATATTAAAATGTTCAAATAATACTTCTAATTAATACATTTTTAAATGAAGCAGATAATTTTATTAAGACAATTTAGAATATTTACAATCAATATTTGATTTTAATAACTCTATTTACAAATGTATAAATATTATGACCTTGGAACAGAAACCATCAATTGATAGTTTTTATAATATAATAAATTAAAAATACCGAAAGACATTGATGCCTTGTTTGAGGAGATTGTAATTCTCTCTATTTTTTATGATTCGCCAAAATACTTAAAGTTCGATGGTTAAAAGCATAGGAGAAATGGGTAGAATTTTTTCGTAATAACGATAAATCCCCATGCTTGGAAAAAATATGCGAGTATGTCTTCTCCTTACCTCATTCTAATGCCTCATCCGAGCGCATCTTTAGCCTGATGAGGACTGCCTGGAAAAAGGAGAGAAATCGGATTGCTTTAACAACATTAGAGGCCGAGCTAAAGGTTAAACAAATATATATTATGTCATGCCAGGAATTTTATAAATATCTCAATAACGACGGTAAACATTTAGTTCTATTATTTAAATCTCAAATAAAATATAATTAAGTTTTAGCAATGGCGCCATAAAATTTATTGTCAAATTTTAACTGTAAAGATGAACACATCTTCAGCATATTTTTGTGAATCTGTTAAGATTCTTCTAATTGCAACTACACATTAACAGCATGCAGTAGATTTCCTACATGTGAAATTATTCCTAAATATACCTCTGCCATTCATTATTGAAATGACTTTTCTTTTATAATCTTTATTTAAGAAATATTTTTTTAAAGGTTTATAAAATCTTAAAATTCTATCGATGGCGGGTATTAGGAACATATCGCAACCAACATTGTGCTGACTCAATTCTGTAAATACACTCTGTTTTTACCAAATTCACTGTGGCATTATCAGATCAGAAAGCTGACATGCAATTTATTGATAATCTCGAATCTGTTATATTTACCATTTTATGGTTAGCTATGTCTTTGGACTTTACGCTATTTGAGGGGAAAAAATTTAATAGTTTTATTGAAAAGACCTTAATTTTGTTGAAATAGCGGAGGATCAAGGGTATTTTAATCCTCATAAGATGCATCTGTTAGAATTGCATATGTATGCCTATCTTTCAAATCGTCAAGAATTGACCTCCAAGATTTACATCCTAAAACATTGATGATAAGCGTTGCTCATTTTTGTTCTACAAGTATAGGTTTCATTTATATTCGAGTCGTTAAATATTATGGGGAAAAGATTCTACCTACATTGTGATGATAAGTATCTCTGTGAATGTTGTACTACAAGATAAGTGATTACAATTGCCGCAATTGTAGTTGCATCTGTATTATTTCTTATTTACGGAGTACCTTATTATGTATTTAAACGTGATACGTGATAATTAAGCGCCTATCCCTATAATGTTATACACACACACGGTAGATTTCCAATTGCTGTCGTTTTGCGGGACATTCGCATAAAATATATTTAATTGTAAAATTATAATCGTTTTTTTTATAAAATTTTATCTTGTTTACATTTTTTTTATATTAAAAAAGATGTTGGTTTTTTTTATAAATTAATATATTTTAATAAATCAAGATGTTATTTTATTTTGAAAAATAGTTACCGATTTTGTATTTATATATAAAAAAAATAATAGGCGGATAATTAAGCAATTCAAAATCCCTTTTGTAGCAATTTTTATATTTCTACCGCAATTTTCATATTTCTCCCGCAATTTGAAAATTTTGACCTGGCAACCGTGTCAGGACTTAATGTGATTTGTACACTGCTTTGTTAATCCTTCATTACTTTCATCTACAACCCTAAATGATATGAAATTATACATTAATTATTTCCTCTCCAGACGACCGCCCAGATTTATTTTGTCGCTTTTTCCATCAAAAATTAAAATGTCAACAAAGATTTGCTCTTAATTTTATCAAATACATAATAATTAATCATTATTTTTTTTAAAAATTATCCTAAATTTATATGTCAATATATCTTAAAAAATATATAAATAATTTGCATATAAGTTTCATTAGTGTTTAATGGCATTTTTGTAATTTAGATAGATAGCATTTTTTTATTTTACTTAACATAAAAATATATATATCCCTTATCAAATTCTTTGACAAATAATTTCGGAAATGCAAGACATATATTAAATTTATCTGAAAAACAATAACCCTATATAATAAACAACGATTTATTTTTTAGATATAATTTTAATTGATCATATTACAAAAAAGTATAAGAGTCGGTTATTTTTATTTTATTTGTCATGATTCTCTAATAAGTGGTTTGCCAGGCCTTCCAAGTTTCCCTTAATATGGAATTTACATGTTTTTTTTTGCATATTAGACTAATTGGTAAATCAGATATTTCCCCTTCATGTGATGATAAATCAATTAAAAATTTAACTATCTCCGAGGTGGGAAAAAATTTTCAAAAATATAATGGGTAGGACTGGGCTTGGAATTTCAAAATTAATATTAGCTTGCACCTGACTTGGGAATATCTTTTAGAAATTATTAAGGGTTGAGCTGGGCTTGATAAACTTTTTTAAAATTATAAGATCTTGGATGCTTCCTAATATTGTGAGCTTGAACCTGGCATGACATCTATCGTAAAAAATGAAAATCTCATTCCCCGTCATTTTTGATGGGCTTTCTACTAGTGCTAATAATTTATTGGCCCAACGTAATAACTTCTGATTTGTTAATAAACTTAAATCTCTGTTATCATATATCTTTATTAAAGGTTTATGGTCCGTTCGTATTATAAACTTACTAAATGGTTTTGGAATTTTTCTACGCCGTTTATTATTGCTTTAGCTTCTTTGTCTATTGTAGAATAATTCTTTTCAGTGTCTTGTAAAGTTCTTGAGGTGTATGGTATTGAAAATTCGTCGCCGTTATTTTATTTTTGCAGGAGTACAGCTCCAAATCCTTGGTTAAATGCATCTGTTTCTAATATTAACTCGAAATCCGGTATATAAAACTGTATAGTATTTTGTTCTTTTACCATTCATTTTGCTCTTTCAAAATGTATCATCTTTTTTATTACAATACCATTTATCATTTATACTAGTTATATTATGATATTCAGCTATAATTTCATGTAAGTTTGGTATGAACCGTTTATGATAGTTTAATATACCTAAAAATGATTTTATGTCATGTATATTATTTGGAGTTGAATATTTTTGCATTACTAATTTTCTTTTTATCTGGGTTATTCCATTTTCATCTATTATTAGACCTGTGCGCCGGGCGGCCGTTGGCCGGCCGCCGATTTTTTTTGGTTACGCCGAAATACTTTTTCTTTCAAAAAATTTATTTTGCTAGTTTTGACTTTTGATCCCGCATTTTGTAATTTTTCGAGGACTTGTTTTATATTTTCTAATGTTCTGGATCATTTTTTCCTGTGATTATAACATCGTCTAAATAAACGGATGTATCTTAACAGTCAGCCAGTATATATCGTTGAAATAGTATTGGTGCTGTATCTATACCAAAAGGTAATCTTAAATAGCGGTAGTATATATTTTACCATTGTTAATAATTCTTGCGATTCTTCATCAATACTCATTCTTTTTGATCTAATGTTGTAACTTATTTCCGCTAGCGATCTTTACGATTAATTCTTCAAACATTGGTAGAATTGATAGTCATTTAGTAAAAATTTATTCAATGTTACTTTGAAATCACCACATAATCGTAGTTCACCTGAAGTTTGAAGTACTAATACCATTAAAGTACTCCAAGTTACTCTTGTTGTTGGTATATCTTTTTTATTTATTATTTAAACAATTCAATTCATTTTCAATTTCTACTTTTAATATCAACGGTACTATTCTTGCTGATAGAGTTATTGGTTTTGTATTTTCTTCTAATTGTAGTTTTACTGGTTCTACAGTTTTTATTAATCCTAATTTAGTATCAAATTAGCAAAATTCTTTATAATTTTTCAATATTTACGTTTCCATTATCAATTCCTGATCATATTGCCTTTTACCTTTGTTGGTCAAGATAGATCAAATTTTATAGTCCATGGAAATCGAAATAGCGCTGCATCATTTGTTTTTGTAACTAATAAAGGAAGCCATTTTATTTTATCATCTAATTGAACTTTTACATAAGCTTCTCCCATAATTTTTATTGTATTGTTTCCATAAGCTTCTCCCATAATTTTTATTGTATTGTTTCCATATTAGTTGAAGCTCTAACCATACTAAATTTTGGCCTCCCAATTTTATTCTATATTGTTGCATTAATGATGGTTACCTGAACCTTTCATATTCCATTCTATTTTCATGGTTGTATATTACCATAATTTTTGGGTGCTGTCTATATTTGTAGACTTTTTTTATCGAGAAATCACTATTGTAATTTGTACTGTAAACTTTTCCTCCAGTTTTACAAAACACGGCAAAGTGGTTTAATTTCTTAGATTTTCTGCACGTTTTCCCGTATGCTGGATAATTCCGAATAGCATGAAAATGATTACAAAAATAGCACGGTTTTCTTATTTGTGTGGTAGTTATTATAACCTTGAACTGGTTTTCTTATTATTTTGATTATTCATCTCTTTGATTTTATAAACCTATTATTTATTTCTAAGTCGGCCCGTTTTATCGCTAAAGTCATTTCTATAACCCTATTTTAGCTTAACGGTTGCTCTTCGTCTTTAGTATCTGGGTATCTTAACTGTAGTTATTTTTATCAATTTGCGACATCTTTAATCCAGCGTTTAATTGATCACGAATTCGTCAATATTATCTTCAAATTCACATCTACGAACTAGTTCCTTTATATTTTTTAAATAACTCATTACTGATTCTTTTGGCCCCCGACTAAATCTAATAAAAATAATTCCAAGAAAGAAGTTTCCTCTTCCTCTTTACGAAATTCTTTTAATGTAATTTTTGAAATATCACCCATAATTTCTAAAAAAAATATATAATTCTATTTATATTCTTAAGCGAAGACCACGTTTTTTTTTATTTCGTTGCCAATTTTATATCTTTAAGGAGCATAATAAAATATATGATCAATAGTTTTTAAAATAAAGGTCGCGTTTATAAATATTCATAAATCCAAAAAGCATTATTCATTATCTATGAAATTTATTAATCTTATCATTCTCAAAATATATTAGAATTTTATCAAGTCGAGGTTTATAAAATTAAGATAAATAAATGTTCAAATTTTAAAAAAATATAACTCCAAACCCTCAGATATATTTTTTTAAAAAAGATAGATAGGCCCCATTGTTTTTCCACTATATAGTCAGAAGTTACCCATTTTGCAAAATTTCTTCTAAATCATAAAATATAACACAAAATATTTCACTTATCCAATAAATCTGATTATTAGATGCCTTTTCTGTAAATTAAAAAAAGTGTCCAATAATTTAAATATAAATTACATAAAATAAATACACTCCCATTTAAAAAAAATCGCACTTTATAAGCTCATTATTTTCTATATTTTAATCTATTATTTTTACACTGTGTTCCAATTCAACTGGTACTCTTTTGTTTTAGCGATAAATCTGACAATACTAAATATATAATTTGATAAAATTTTACAGAGATATATAATTTGATAAAATTTTACAGAGAGATGGATAAATGATCATTTCTGCAAATTTCCTCAAATTCCATCAACAGAATCTAAGGTTATGCACATTCAAAGTTGTACAAAAACAAGATTCAAACTATCCAACATGTAAAAAAATTTTTTTAATTCTTTAAATTTTACAATTTGACAAAAACTTGAAAATATTAAATTAATTTGAGTCAAATTTTGTACTTCAAAGCTTATGTTCAAATGGCCGCCATTAGCTAGAATATTTGCTCCAAGATCAACCCTTGATCAAACTATTCCATCATGTTGCATAATGAAAATTAAACTATTAACTTTGTATTGACATTTCCTTATTTTTGTGTATTTGAATAATTGGCTTAACTTTTATTATTTTTATATTTTTTATAATTCTTTATTTTTGTGAAGCATTCAAATTGTACAAAGATTTTTTGTATATATACCGGTGATATTTTGTAAGACATAATATTTTACAAATAAAACAATTAAATTTACATTTCCATCATTAAGCTTCCATTTTAGCATGGGGCACCGCTGTATTTTATATTCTATTTGATATTTATTATTGAATAGCCCGATCAAGATATTGCTAATAAAGAAAATGAAAACCCCATAAATATTAATAAAAATATTCCTATTCTATCTATTAAAAGAAAAAAAAGAAAAATGATTGAATCTGAAAAAATAGATTTACGTTTCCATCATTTAGCTTCCATTTTAGCATGGGGCACCGCTGTATTTTATATTCTATTTGATATTTATTATTGAATAGCTAGATCAAGATATTGCTAATAAAGAAAATGAAAACCCCATAATTATTAATAAAAATATTCCTATTCCATCTATTAAAAGAAAAAAATTAAAAATGATTGAATCTGAAAGAATAAAAATATTAAAAGGTAAAATAATTTTATAATAAATATTACCTCGTCATAGTATCCTCAAATGAAGCAATTTCAATATTTTGATCATCAAGTGGGTTTTCAATTTCATTAAGGTATTGTGCAGCCTATTAAAATATATAATTTTATAAATAAAAAACTATTTTATATTTTTGCCTTTTAATATTTTACATTTGTCTGTGCCAGTTTAAAACTTGACTCAGAATATTTGGTAATATTATCAACATTCTCTTTTAACCTTAAATATTCTTCAACATATAGTAAATCTTTACTTTTTATGTTGGTTGCCCCTCACCTATTAAAATTATAATATAATATAAATTTATTTTTTCCATATTTTTGTTGGGTGAAAGAATATAATTTATTAAATTTAGCCTTTACACGACTTAAATATTTCTTCTACACTTGATCATAATTCATATTTATGTTTTTCCTATTTTCTACAGAATCTCTGAATTTTGCACCAGAGGTTCCTGTGCACTCTTATGCTTTCCATAAAATTATATTCTGACACTAAAATATATCTATCTATAATATATATAAAAGGGTTCCATGTCAATTCAGCGAAACTTTTATCGCGAAACTTTTATCGCGAAACTTTTATCGCGAACGTCGATTATCGCGAATAAATTTTATAGCGAAACTTTTATCGCGAATCCACATTAGCGAATATTTTTCCGATAAAACAATATAGCGAAACAAATATCGCGAATTTTTTATAGCGAAACTCTTATCGCGAAACCTTTAAAGCGAATAGCGCGATTGCGATCGCGATTTAACAGCTGATTGATTTTTAAAATCTGTTTATGAGATCAATTATTCTTTATTAAAATCATTATTTCTTAGATTATCATTAAAATTTGAATTAAAGATAAAATTAATATTAACAAATAAAAATTGAACTCATAAACAGATTTTAAAAATCAATCAGCTGTTAAATCGCGATCGCAATCGCGCCACTATGAATTCAAGGTAATCGCGAAAATTTTATAGCGAAGTCAATATCGCGAAACATAAATCGCGAAGACAATATAGCGAAAACTATTTCGCGAAATATAACGCGGCCTATTATTATTTTTTTATTTTTATTAAAATAATTTATTTTATTTATATTTAATATTAATGTTAATATTTTATTTTTCATTTCTTTTATTGATTATTTTTTTAATAAAAAAATGATATGCTACTATTGTATATTATTTTTGTTACAATTTATTAATGATTTTCACACGCCCAAAATTTTAAGCAAAAAATATTTTTTGAAGTTCAAAAAGATTTTATATTTTGATAAAAATTTTAAATCTTTTTTGAGGAATTCTTTTTGGAATATTATTATAAATAAACAATCTTTTAGGTGAAAACTTTTATAGTTTTTTTTATCATTTTTGTAAAATTATCTATTTTTTAAGTATATTAAAAGAATGGGTTTTCTAAATAATATTTTTTAAAAATATTTTTATTTAACTTATTTATATGTATATGATCTTTTTAAGGATAATAATTTAATCTGACAATTTTATTCGTCATTGAAGATGTGTTCTTGGCAATTATCGGTTAATGATGCTTACCACCAAGTGAATGTATGGAAATATTTTAAATACCAATCTAATTTGCTAAATACCGACCAAAATTTATTAAAATGTAATAAGACCCTTATTATTTAATATATTAATACGGAATCACGTGCTCGAGTCCGGCCTTCTATATATCCTCCCCCCAAGGATGGAACCACCAAGTTAGAATAAGAAAAAAAATATGATCATTCCCGGGATTCGAACTCGGGAGCATAGGATAAGTAAGCCAAGCTCTTGCCTACTAGGCCATAGAGGCTTTCCAAAAATCACGATTTTTCAAATATATATTATAAATATATTTGGTAGTGCCTATCCAAATGAAAAATGAACAAAATTCAAATTTGATAGATGGTACCTTAAGGCACCAAGCGTATTTTTAAATATATTAGATTTTTTTTACGGTAAAATATGTATTTTTAACATGTTAAATTAAAATTTTAATTAAGATGCACCATATAAAAGTGACAATTATCATAATCGTTATTTTTAAAGTTTTTTAAATTTTTTTGACGGAAATCGGTTAAAATAAGTATTGTTAACATATATTAATAAAACTTCAGTGAAGATGTACCCTAGATAAGTGACAATTGTCATAATTCTTATTTTTAAAGTTTTTTGAATTTTTTTGATACAAATGGGTAAAAATATAGATTGTAAACTTGTTAAATTAAAATTTCATGAAGATGTATCACAGAAAAGTGACAATTGTAATAATCCTTATTTTTAAACTTTTTTTGACGTATATGGGCCAAAATAAGTGATTCACAATCTTATTCCTTTAATTAATAAATTTTAATTCTACATTATAAAAATGTATAACCTTGCATCCACAGTTAGCAAATATTTTTGTAAACTTGTAACAAAATAGTGCTGAGTCTGAATTCAGGGTAGGATTATTATAGAAAGAACTTAAAAACCATATGAATATTATTTAATAATATGATACAATCAACATCCTATAAATTTAATGTTAAGATTTTATTATGTTTAAAATGGATTACAATCTATATTTTAGCCCATTTACATCAAAGAACTTTAAAAATAAAGATATAAAAATTGTCACTTTTCTCTTCATGAAATTTTAATTTAGCATGTTTACAATCTATATTTTAACCCATTTGCAACAAAAATATTCAAAAAAACCTTATTAACAACGATTATGACAATTGTAACTTATCTATGGTACATTTTAAGAAATTGTAATTTAACATGTAAGCAATTTATATTTTTGCCCATTTGCGTCTAAAAAATTCAAATTTTAAAAATAACGATTATGACAATTGTTACTTTTCTATGGTGCATCCTCATGAAATTTTAATTTAACATGTTTACAATCTATATTTTTACCCATTTGCGTCAAATAAATTCAGAAAACTTTAAAAATAACGATTATGACAATTGTCACTTATCTAGGGTACATTTTCATTGAAATTTTATTTTAACATTTTAGCAATACTTATTTTAGCCCATTTAAGTCAAAAAAAGTTATAAAATAACGATTATGACAATTGTCACTTTTTTATGGTACATCTTTATGAAATTCTAATTTAACATGTTTACAATCTATATTTTTACCCATTTACGGTAAAAAAATTTTAAAAAAGTTTAAAAATAATGATTATGATAATTGTCACTTATCTAGGGTACATCTTCACTGAAGTTTTATTAAACATACTAGCACTACTTATTTTATCGCATTTTGGTCAAAAAAATTCAAAAAACTTTAAAAATAATGATTATGACAATTGTCACTTTTCAATGGTAGATCTTCATGAAATTTTAAAGCATGTTTACAATCTATATTTTTACCCATTTACAACAAAAAAATTCAAACTTTATAAACAAGGATTATGACAATTTTAACTTATATCTATGGTACATCTTCACTGAAATTTTATTTTAACATGTAACAACTTATTTTGCCCATTTACGTAAAAAAATTGTAAAAAAACTTTAAAAATAATGATTATGACTATTGTTGCTTTTATATGGTACATCCTAATTGAAATTATAATTTAACATGTTAAAAAATACATATTTTTGCCCATTAGCGTTAAAAAAATCTAATATGTTTAAAAATACCTATGATAATTGCCATATTTACAAGGAACATCTTCATGGAATTTATAATTTAACATCTTTACAATATAAATGATATTTTTACCCTTTTGAGTCAAAAAATTTCAAAAATCTTAAAAATAACGAATATGACAATTGTCACATTAAAATATTATCCTTAAAAAGATCATAAAATAACATAAATAAGTTAAATATAAATATTTTAAAAAAAATTATTTAGCCACCTCTTTTAATATACTTAAGAAATAGATAATTTTACAAAAATGATAAAAAAACTGTAAAAGATTTCACCTAAAAATTGTATATTTATAATAAATTTCACAAAAGAATTCCTCAAAAAAGATATATTTACAAAGAAGATTTAAAATTCTTATCAAATCAAAATATGTTCAAAAATCTTTTTGAACTTCAAGAAATAGATAATTTTACAAAAATGATAAAAAAAAACTATAAAAGATTTCACCTAAAAATCGTATATTTATAATAAATTTCACAAAAGAATTCCTCAAAAAAGATATATTAACAAAGAAGATTTAAAATTTTTATCATAATATGTTCAAAAATCTTTTTGAACTTCAAGAAATATTTTTTAATTAAAATCTTGGGCGTGAAAATCACTAATAAATTGTAACAAAAATAAAATTACAATAGTAGCATGTCATTTTTTATTAAAAAACATCAAATAATAAATAATATGTTGTTTTCTTTTAAATAAATGCATTCGCAATATATTTATTGTTTCGCGGTAATGCGCTCGCGATAATGACTTTGCGTAAACATATTCGCGATAAAAAATTCGCTGTAAAGTGTTCGCGTAAAATGTTTTGCTAAAATGTATTCGCTCTAATAAATTGCACGGTTAAGGTATCGCGGAAATAAATTCTCGATAAACGACATTCGCGATAAAAGTTTCGCGAAAAAGTGTTTCGCGATAAAAGTTTCGCTGTATTGACCTGATACGATATAAAATTGTCACACTGTGACAGTCACACTGTGACAGTCACACTGTGACAGTCACACTGTGACAGTCACACTTTCACAAATTATAATATATATTTAAAAAATCGTTAATTTTGAAAAGTGTCTGTGGCCCAATCGGCAAGAGCGTCGCTTACAAATCTGATGGACTTAGGTTCGAATCCCAGCAAAAATTTTTTTTAATTAATCTGGCAAAATTAACCAAATAGAAGATACGATTCAAAGTTTGTAGCTACTTTAAAATTCAAACTATTAAATAGGTATTCTTATTATTCTTATATTTTTAAATTTTTAATTTCTTTTAAAAAATATTCGTCCAATAAAAATCACCATAGAATCAAATCATATCAAACATTCATTCATCTTCCATTACCATAAAACCATCACTATCTTATACATCATCATATATATATATATACTAAACTAACTGATATATTATAGATATTCTTACACAATTTTATATTAATATTACAATACATATATTAAATAAGTTTTTTTAAGGATTTTAAATATCAAATAGGCAATGGAAGTTAAATTTTTTAATTTAATTTTTATTTTATTATATTTTTATATTCCTGCACAAAATAATTAAATACACTGAATACACACCTAATATTATACCTATTCCTGAATATTTAGGGATCACTAGAACTTTAAATGCATCAAGTATTAATTCAAGAGGAATAAGAGATTTATTTAAATACTATTTTAATTCTTGAATTTATGTATAATTTATTTTATACCAATTCTATTGGGGAATCAGAATTTTCTCCTTTATTTGATGAGGAATGAATTAGAAATTTTCCTATCTTATGAGGTGTTATTTAAAAATTTATATTAATTTGGGGTTATTCTAAAATTTTCCATTATTTTTATAAAATATGTTAATGAAGAATATATTTAGTAATTTTAATTTATGTGCACAATTAAAAAGTCTTTAAAACTAAATTTTTATTCACGTATTTGTATTTTATAATCTAAAAATTATTCTTGCTAGATGAGAGTTTTGTGTTAAAACCTTTAAGAAGGATCCATTCCACATTGAATTTTATACAATTATATATCTTTTAATTAGGTAATTTTTATGCATAAGTAAATATTTGCATCTCTTAACTTTTCTGAAAATTTGGCCTTTCTACATGCATTCCATAGTTTTGTATATTTTCTCATACCTTCATAATTTAATTGTAGAATGTATGTTTTTCATAACTTATTATAACATTTTTGATTAAATGTATAACCTTTTTGTTTTACTTATATATAATTTGACTATATTTAAAGTTAACCTTCTATTATTTGTTAACTTATAATATCTATTTATTTTTTCTATTGTAATTTAATAACAATGACTTTGTTAAGTAGTTGTAATTGTTTTTTTTAATCTCCTTTAAACTATTTGTTTTTTTTGTTTTGGTAATGACATTCAAATTTTAAATTGTTTGTTAATGACATTGAACTCTACAAATTCTAATTGTTAATGACATTATACAAGTTACAATTTATTTTGTTACCTTCAGTGATAATTTATATTAAATATTTTATAAACAACGAATTTTTTTGTATTTTCAGTAAAAAATAAATTTGATTCTTTAATAAAATAAACTTGGTTCATGAATTTATTAAAATATATCATGGGATTCTTTGATAAAATAAACCTGATTCTTATTATTTCTCCGAATATTATATTGAACTTCCAGAAAACAACAGTCTTAAATTGAAATTTATATTTTGTAACTAAGTAATAAATCATTTGGAAGGGTGGTGGTTTATTTAAAATTTCAATTAGGATGAAAATATTTTCAGCATGGTACTTTAATATGAATTCATTAATTACATATAAATACCAGGAGCTAACCAGTAGAATGATAGGTAAATCAGATATTTCCCCTTCATTTGATGATAATTTTGAAAAATTTTCCCAATAATATAAAATGGCAAAAAAAATATGTGCATATTAGACAGATTTAATTCTTATAAACCCCTTACATCAGACTTATTTTTCTGGATCCAAGGAAAAAATAAATTATTTTGGGTTTTCCTGGGCTTGGGAAATATTTTTCACAATTAATATGGACTTGGACGTAATTTGGGAAACATTTTTTAAAATTAAAACATTGGATCTGAAATTTTTAGCCGAAAATATTGTTGATGAGGCAACTAAGAAATACAATTCGAAACAATTGACAAAGATATGGTTGTTGGTATTATGGACAACATAGATAACTTATCGTATCAACAGATGAAAGATTTAATACAAAAAAAAGTTGAAAAAAACAAGATTAGGCGCATTGAATTATTCAATACAAAACCGGACAGACTTGAGTCTTCCAGAGAGTATCTCGATAGACTGAAAGGGTATGGTTCGGGGCTCAATCCTGATTTTTGTCGGTGCAATTTATGTTGAATTGCCGTAATGAAAATCTAAAAACAAGGTTGATAGAATAAAATACTACAGAGCTTAATATTATAGAGGACATTGTTGTCAAATTTCAATCGTTGGAGATTAATAATAATAAAACATATGTAGAGAAAGATTCTTGGAGAAGAGAGGATAGAGCCGATTGGCAAGGCTATTCGTCTTGGAAAGAGAACAAGCAGGATTTTAAGGCCAACACCAACAACAAC
The DNA here is from genome assembly GCF_954871325.1 of Gordionus sp. m RMFG-2023. Taxonomy (NCBI): domain Eukaryota; kingdom Metazoa; phylum Nematomorpha; class Gordioida; order Chordodea; family Parachordodidae; genus Gordionus; species Gordionus sp. m RMFG-2023. Next base: position 23,789,268 of record NC_088775.1, read on the forward strand.
TACAACAATAACAACAACAATTTCAAAAAACAAGAAATGATACAAACGCCTTATAATTTGAGGCCAAGGAATAAGATAAATTTTATTAATGATTTTATTAATATGCAACTTAATAATCTAAATTTTTCTTTTTTGATAGACACGGGTTCTCCGGTGACATCCTTGCCCATTAAAGATTTTGAAAAATTGGAGAATTATGAAGAATTTGAGTTGGAAAATTGTTCTAAAAAATTATTCTCTTATGAGGGTTCTCCTATCACAGTCGTTGGTCAGGTCTCGAATATTAAGGTTAAATATTTGAATACAATTAAATATTTAAATTTTTATGTATATGGAGAGAGACCACCGATAAGTGGTCAAGACTGGATTAAAGAATTTGACATAATCAAATTCAACGTTGATGTAAACACTATTAATAAGAATGAGATAGGAGATAGGGTAATTTTTTTAACTTTTAACAATCCTTTCAAAGATACTGATAAATTTTATAAAAAAAATTATGTCATTCAATCATTAATTACTAAAAAAGGGTATTTTGAAGAGAGTTGTGACATCAACAAACTAATTAAGAAATTTGATTGTGTTTTTAATGATAGAATTGGAAAAGTCAAAAATTTGGAAATAGACATTTTATTAAAAAATGACTTTAAGCCAAAATTTGTGAAAGCCAGGAGAGTGCCCTTCGAGTTAGAAGAAGAATTAGAAAACACTATAGAGCAATGGCGCCAGCAGGGAGTAATTAAGCCTGTCAGATTTTCACAATGGGCCACTCCATTAGTGTTAGTTAAAAAAAAGATAATACGTTGAGAGTTTGTGCTGACTTTAGAGTTACTGTAAACCCACAATTAGAATGGTTTGAATATCCGCTTCCAAGAATTAATGACATAATTGCTAAAGTAGGTAATGGAAAGTTTTTTTCAAAAATAGATTTCTTATCGGCATATCTGAGATTCCTGTATCTAAAGAAACTTCCAAATTTCTGACCGTCTCCACCCACAAGGGTCTTTTTCAATTTAATAGACTACCTTTTGGGTTTACAGTATCAACTGCTTATTTCCAGAAGACTATGGACGAAATATTTGCTGATATTAATGGGGTCATTTATTATTTAGATGATTTGTTAATTGGTAAGGATAAGTTAGACCATTTTTATAAATTGAAAAGAGTGTTTGAAAGAATGTTGGAATTTGGGCTGATTGGAAATATAAAAAAAAGTGAGTTTTACAAAGAGAGTATAAAATATTTAGGTTATTTAATAAGTGACAAAGGCATACTGCCAATCAAAGAAAAAATTGATCCTATAAGTACAATGACCGAACCTAAGAATAAGGATGAATTACATTCTTGGTTGGGTCTTATGAATTATTATTCTAGATTTATAAGAGATTTTTCTAAATTAGCAGCTAATTTATATGATTTACTTAAAAGGGGTAATAAATTTTGTTGGGGAATCAATGAAAGAACTAGTTTTTACGAAATTAGAAAAAAATTGTGTAATGCACCAATTCTTGCACATTGTGATAGAAATAAGGAATTGTTTATTTCAACGGATGCGTCCAATAAAGGCATGGGTGCAGTCTTATTTCAGGTAGAAGAAGAAGGTTTAGAAAGGCCAATTTAGTTTATGTCTAAGGCATGGTCTGGAGCTGAAAAAAGATATTCAATTATTGAAAAAGAAGGATTGTCTGTTGTTTTGGCAGTAAAAAAATGAAAAGAATATGTAGTAGGTAGGAGATTTAAAATTTTTTCGGACCATAAACCACTGGTGAATTTGTTTGGAGTAGATCCTGTTAAGCTTTACAATATGTCTCCAAGATTACAGAAATGGGCTTTTTGTTTAGCCGGTTTTGATTTTGCCATTAATTATAGGAGGGGTAAGGATTAAATCATTCCTGATGGATTAACAAGGTTAATTAAGGAAGATATCATTTGTTTTGTTAATGTTTATAATGATATGAAGGGTGTAAGAATAATTAACAATTTAGAATTGATTAAAGGAGAAACCTTTTTAGATTCAGAATTAATCCAAGTTAAAAAAATTGTGTTGGAAAAAGGTGAAAATGATACGCTGATTAAAGGTTACTAGGCATTCGGTAAGTTGTTGAATATTAGGAATGATTTTATTTTTAAGGGTGAACAAGTTATTATTCCTCAAAGATTAAGAAAAAAGTTTCTTAGTGTGTTACATGAGGGACATATTGGGTTGTCTTGGATGTTAGATACTATGGAAAGGTATTTTTGGTGGCCAGGAATCAATAAAGATATTAAAGAAATGATTTTTAGATGTAATATATGCATGATCAATGCGCCTAAACTCCCAAAAGTTAAACAAATATATTGGGTACAACCTAACAAACCCTGGTACCGAGTCTATATTGATTTTTTTGGACCTAAATTTTTTATGGATTAGTAATTATTGATGGGTACTCTCGCTGGTTAGAGATTATTAAGGTGAAAGACATTAATGCGACTACCACCATTATGGTATTAAATAATCTTTTTTCCAGATTTGGGTATCCAGTAGAATTGGTATCAGATAATGGATCAGCTTTTAGGTCTGTTGATTTTAATAACTTTTTAAAAGAAAAGGGAATTTTACCTATGTAAACTCCTGCATACCATCCTGCGTCAAATGGTATTTATGAAAGAGCTGTACAATCAGCAAAAAATATGATATATAAATTAGGAGGCTGGGATGACATTTTGGAAGATGTGTTGTTAAATTATCGCAACACGAAACATGCGGTTACTAATACATCACCTGCTCTTAGATTATTCGGAAGGGAGTAAGATGGAAATGGAGTTTTTAAAAGACGATGACTGTGATAATAAACCCAATGTAAAAAGAATAAATTTCAGATAATTAACATTAAGCAACTCTGTCTTTATTAAAGTGGGCTCCAATCAAGAATGGCCTGTGGAAATTGTCGTTGGGAGAATTAGTAACGTCATTTGGGAAATTCAGGTAGATGATAAGTTTCTCTTTGTTCATATTGATCACATTAGCAATTATCAATAAGAATATATTGCATTATATTTTTTTACTTTTATATTGTTGGTTACAAATATTAAAGCATCATACATATTCCATTTTTCCTAGTTATTATAATTATGATTAATAAGTTACATTGTTAATAATGACAATAATTCCCCCTTCCCAATTGTAATTGTTTATTATATTCCAAAATAAGGAAATAATGACAATAAGTCCCCCTTCCCAATTGTAATTGTTTATTATATTCCAAAAATAAGGAAATAATGACAATAATTCCCCTCCCAAATGTAATTGTTTATTATATTCCAAAAAAAGGAAATAACAATAATTCCCCTTTCCAATTGTAATTTTTTATTATATTCCAATATTAGGAAATAATGGCAATAATTCCCCCTTCCCAATTGTAGTTCCTACTATCCCCATATATATATTATTTTTTATATAATTCCTTGTTAATCTTAATGTAAGTATTGGGTATTATTTTAATAATGAAACCATTATTGTAACATTAAATATTAACCCTATCACTCATTTAACATTATAAGAGTTACCTCCTGCATGCCAAACGAGTTATTTCCTTCCCCATTTTTTGTACCATGTTGTGTTTTCAAGACTTTAATTTTTTTTATACATTTTTTTTTTGGAGGTGGTGCACAATGCATTTGATAAATTAACAATATTATTATATCAATTTTGAACCACAAGATGCAACTTGTGGTTGTTACAATGTATAAAAGGAACTTTTTTATTAATTTTTTTTTGAAGAAGGGTTTGCACTCCTCCATTTCGGCCAGAGATAACGTTTGCACCATCATATGCCTGGCTTATTATATTTGTTGAATTAATATTTAAGTCATTAAGTTGCTTTAAAATGCAATCAGTAATACTTTCAGCAGAAAGGCACTCTAAATTAATAATTCCTATTAAGTTTTCTTGGACTTCTCCAGAAAAAATATAGCGAATAATTATGCTCAGGTTTTCACAACCTGATGCATCTTATGTCTCATCCCTTACGACAAGAAAAGGTATCTCGCTTTTGTTATATTTCTGAGATATATTCAAGCACCATATCTACCATGATAGATATTACTTCATTTTGAATCTGAGGTGATGTATATTGTGCATTTTTGGGTATAAATTTCATAATCTTATTTAATTCTGGATCTTTTTGAATCGTGTATGAAAACATTGCTATAAATAATCCAGAAGAATAAATTATTTTTTCATCATTTGCAGCATCTATAATTTGTGTCGAACCAGTGCCACGAAAAGGTAGCTCCTGTATGCTAAGAAATAGCATCAAATCAAATATTGATTTAATATAGTATTGATTACGATTAATTTGTTGACTTCCCAACATGTTATTACAATACCCTTATTTATATTTCGATTTTTATCATGCCATATTGTAATTGAATTTAAATGAGCTTTTGAGCTCTCGTGTTTTAGCAGTCCTTTATTGGCAGCTAACGCATTTTCCAATTTCAGAATCCCTTTTGCTTAAATTCACCACTTGGACTACACAAGTATTTCCTACATGGAAAACAAAAAGCAGCGTCGGCTTCTACACTGTACTCCAACCAGTCTCGACCTCTGTACCATTATTTTTGAAATGATCTTTGCTTTCCATGGATATCTTTTTTCACGTAATTGTTTAATTTGATTTGTTTTAGTTCATTCTGGCCAAGGTCACCTGGGATTTGAATTGAACTTGAATTATTAGAGGATTTTTTTGACACTAAAAATATTATAATTAATAAATTGTAATGAGGGAAAGGGTCATAATAATGGTCATCAGGATGGGCGGAGGGAAGAGCATGCTGAAAATGAACACATACAAAATTCTCTATCTTGTATTTAACAAGTATTTGCTATATTGTAGTGCCTAACCCTGATGAACATTAAAATAAAAAGATCATAAACATTATATTTTTAAAGATTTTAGAAAAAAATTTTTTTTTATATTTATAAATAAATTACTAGCTGCCTCTTGACAATGAGAGACTGAGCTGCTAGATGATTGAGTCTCTTCTTCATCTTCAATATTTGTATTAAAATCATAATGTAATATTGAATCACCATAATCACATAGTCCTATGATATTGTCAAAAATATATAAATAGAAAAATCTGGGTTAAGTTTTAAACTATTTACCATCTTCCTTTACCTGAGAGTAGTGAGGATCATGATCTAGAATATTAGCTTCATTCATACTTGAAATATGAGTGAATATATTTATTGTAATAATTACTATACTAAAATGATAAAATTAATAATAAATATCTCTTATATTATATATATGAAATAATATTATATAGGTATTGCCCAATCCTATAGATATTAGTTTTTGCTATATATCATATAAATCATGGTCAAATAATTCTTCACAAAAAAAATAATAGAAATTTATACTAACTATGAGCAGAATCAGTTTCGGAAATTTCTGATGTAGTAATACTAGTAGTTTGTAGAGGTTGTGATGTTATTTGACATTTGTGTAACTTAAAATAAGAATTAATGACTGATTGTTTCTTCCTTCATAATTTTAAAATAACCGCTGTAAAATAAAATAACTGGTTATATATTATAATAATAATGATGTGATACCTATATAATGTTATACACAAACACACATAAAAATAAAAATAAAAATATGAATTAATGATGATTTAATATTAGGTAAAATAAAAATAAAACAGGATAGAAAGAAATTTACAAACTAGACATGTTTTTTAAATAAATATTCAAAATTTATTTTAAAAATATAAAAATAATCAATTCTGAAAAATTTTTTAAATTTGGGGGGCCAGAAAAATTTTTGAGGGCCATAGATTTTTTCTGGGGGCCAGGTTTTGGGCCAAAAAATTTTTTGAGGGCGCCTGCCCCCCCCCCATGGCTACGGCCCTGTATTTTTTTAAAAATAATTTGATCAATTATTTGTCGATTGAATAAAGAGGTTAAAGCACTAAGAATTATATTTTCACCTTAATTCACTTTCCTCAAAAAGTGAGTTAGAACCCTATAATAATTAAGCGACGATATATATGTAAAACTCAATTCACAAATCCTTTGATAGACTTGAAAAGATTAAAACATTAAATAATGAAAATATATCATTAATTATTTATACAAATATAGCACGCAATCCAGCGGGAATTAGGAATACTATATTTAAAAAAGGATAGTGAAGGAGAATTATGTTAATCATTGTAGTCAGCGTCTACATGACAGGATTTTCACTGGGTGCAAACCCCCTTCAAAAACCTTTGCCTACCCCCCTAAAAATCCCGCCACCTTCAGCGACGGTGTCTTCCCATTATTATTTTTACCTTTTTAATTTATTGATACTCTTTTCAGAGACTTTATAAAGGATAACTTAAATTAATCTATCTCTACTACTAACTATCGATATTTTGTGAATATAAAGAATTTATTTTTTAGATAATAAATTCAATTAAAACCTCCATTATTTACAATGAATTAATTATTATGGCATTATGAGCTTGCTGAAATATCTAAACCTTTTAAATTACAGTTAAAAGGATAACAGAAAGTTTTATTTGGAAAACTATGTGAATGATTGTTTGCAATATATAGATTTGGTCGATGAATTGTATTATAATTATTCTATGATAAAAGTATTAATTTTTACAGCAATTTTGTCCTATTTCATCTCAAAAATTAATAGATAACCCCCCAAAAATTTATCTTACCCCCATTAAAGCAGCCTACCCCCTACCCCCCCCCCCCTCAAAAAATAGGATGCGAATTGTTCTTACCCCTCTCGCTCATGTAGACGCTGATTGTAGTTATATTAAACATCTTATTTTCTATAATGAAAAAATTTTTATATTTTTATTTTCACATTTTTTATATTTTTATTTTCACATTTTTTATAATTTTATTTTCACATTTTTTATACAACTTTGTCGTCCATTTTAAAGGGATCAGAACTATCCGGGATCATCATGCGTTTTAAAGGGATCAAAACTATCCGGGATCATCACGAGTTTTAAAGGGATAACTAAAAAATTGGAGTTTTAGGTTAAGTAATGATAATACTGTATTATCACTAAAGAGGAATCTTATTTTAAAAAGCGTTTTACGCGCGTTTCGTTTATTTCTTTTTAATTTTGTTATTTATTAATTTTCAATGTTGCTTTTCTGACCTTATTAAATAAGATATGTCTAATATAGAGTATCAATCAATAGCTATTCAAAAATTCTATTCAACTGGAGGTCAATCTCTCTACTTTAAGGGCGAGTCTAGGTCTGGGGGGTCAGGGATATTTTTATCAAAACAAAATATCGATATGGGTATCAAATAATAGCTATAATATCTTTTAACTGAAAGTCTTCATTCTTGGTCATGATGGGTAGGTCTTAGGTCTGGGGGGGGGGGTAAAAATATTGATATGGGTATCAAATAAAAAGTAATTAAAATATCTTTTGATTGTAATAATATTTATCACTCAAAGTGGGAGGGGGAGGGGGGGGGTTCTAGGTCTTGGGGGGTCAGAAATATTTTTCAACATAAAATATCGATATGGGTACCAAATAAAAGTTAATTTAAATATCTTTTGACTGAAAGGATATATTCTTGGTCATTATATATAAGACTTAGCCTGGGAGGTGGATGAAGGGGGGAGTATAATAAATATTTTTTTTTGATATGAGTATCAAATAAAAGCTGATTTAACATTATAACTGAAAGCATTCATTCCCTGTCTTGATGGGTATGATTAAGTCTTAATGGTAATGGAGGGGTGGGGGAGGGGACAAAAATAATATTTTTGATATGGATAACAAAAAAGGTAATTAAAATATCGTTTGATTGTAATAATAATTAAACTGTAAATGGGCTCTAGGTCTTGGAGGGTCAGAAAATTTTTTATTAAGACAAAATATTATATAAAAATGATAGATAAAATCTATGCCTAAAAAATATTGAAGCCATAATTATCCAATAAAAATGGAGGGTGAGAAACTATGGGTTGGAACTAATTTGGGAAAAATTGATTCCCCATTTTAAAAAAAGAACGTTCACAAATCAATAAAATTTAACCATTTAACCATTTATACTAAGACCATCTCCATAATAACAGCATCAAGAAGTGCATCTTCTTATGATAATTTATATTATAATTTTCCAATGTCCTCACTACATCATCACTACGTCATGTCATCGATACGTATTTATTTATTTTTTATTTGTTTATTTTATTTTTTTCAATATCTATACTAACAGATGAGCCTATAACTTCAGTTGACCATGCACTGTAGGATGCCAATGTAAAACCTTAAATATTCTTTTAATTTATCTTTACAAAATTTTACAAATCATTTAATTTATCTTTACAAAATTTGCATAATATTTTTATTATATCAATTATAAAGCTATGCAAGATGATATTACCACTCTCACTCAAGAAGCTGTTATCAGTGAAAACAATTATTCACAATTCAATGTAAAATACAATATGATACCAATATTTTTACTATATCAATTATAAAGTTATTCAAGATGATATTACTTCTCACTCAAGAAGCTGCTATCAGTGAAAACAATTAATCACCAATGTAAAATACAATATTATAAATAATATTTTCATTATATGAATTATATTAAAATATTCAAAATTAATTTTCTTATTTATTTTTATTTTAATTTTAAATAGATCAATCATCATTTAAATTTCAAGATTTGATGCATAATATTTTTTTTATATCAATTATAAAGCTAGGCAAGATGATATTACTACTCTCACTCAAGTAGCTGCTATCAGTGAAAAAATTATTCACCAATTCAATGTAAAATACAATATGATACCAATTTATTTACTTACCACTCTCACTCAATAAGCTACTATCAGTGTTATTCACCAATGTAAAATACAATATGATGATACATAATATTTTCATTATATCAATTATATTACAATATTCAAAATTAATTTTCTTATTTATTTTATTTTTTTAAATTTCAAGATTTATTATTTTTTTTAAAAAATCAAAATATAATAATAACCATTTATACTCTATAAAATATTTATATATTAATGATAGAGCTATATATCATTAATATCATTTACAACATTGAAAAGGGAGGGGAATTTTAAATACACATTTAGGGTGGCTATTTTCATTTTTGTCAAAGTGTTGTTAGGTGGATTTAGCAACAAGAATGTGCCCTACCCCCCTTCCCTCAGGTTTTCCAGTCAGTGGATATTAATCCACTACACTGGATATGCTCTCTAAAGGGTATTAATACTAGCTGACTCCTCTAAAGATTTATTTCAATAAAAATAATAATAAGTTTTTTTTATTCTTTCCTTTTTCTTCCTTTTTTTTCTCTTTCTCTGTTCCTTTTCTACCTTTTTTCTTTACCTTTCAATTTTTATAGGGTTATTAAAATGCTGAATTGAGTCGATTTACAAAAATGACCATAAAATTATTTTAGGCAAAATAAAATTATATAAACCTCGAGGGCAAAATATAGGTGCAAACATTTTTGCCATCTAAGAGCAAAATCTTCAGTCGTACATATTATTTTGCCTAAAATAATTGGGTTGTTTTAAAAATCGACCTAAATCAGTTTTTAACAATCCTACCTCACCCCCCCCCCTTCCATTCCAACCTTTTTCTTTCCCCTATCCTTTATTTTTATCTTTCTATTTCCCTTGCCAATCCATTTTCTTTTTATTTACCTTATCCTCTCACTGCTCCTTTCCAGATTTTATTTCCTATCTACTTTCCCGTTTTCTTTTCTCTCTCATATCTTTTTATTTCTCTTTACATTTTTTTCCTCCTTTCCCTTTTTCTTTTCCTTGCTCTTTCTTTTCCTTACCCCTTTTCTTTCCTTTTCATTTTTCTTTCACTTTTCCCTTTTAACTATTTTTTCTCTGTTTTTTATTTCACTTTCCCTTTTTTCTATTTTTTATTTCACTTTCCATTACCCCGTTTTCCTTCTTATCTTTCTTTTTTCCTTCCCTTTCCCAATTCCTTTCGTTTCTTCTGTTTCTTTTTATTTTTATTTTCCCTTTCTTCGTATCATTCTTAGAAAGTTTAATTCCAACTGATTCTGGATTGCTACTTTACCGTTAATTTCCTTAAAAGTTTGATCTAAAAAGGAAAAGGTTCTATCAAAAAAGTAAAAGATCCAATAAAAAGGGGGAAATTCCAATTCTAAAATGGAAAATCTTTACTTTTTAAAATATTTAAAAACAAATTATATTCTCTACGATTTTACATTATAGAAAGCTTGCCAAAATGGTTCTCCAAACAATATTTATCTTAATTCACATATATACTTATTATTTTGCATATAGTAAATATTTGTATAATTTTTTTTCTTATGGTTTCTCGTAAATATAATCATTTATATTATGGCAATACATAAATTAAAAATATTTTTTTAATATCCATTCTTAACCCCATAGCCATATTATATTTTTTTTTAAACTCGAATATCTCCTGATTTGTTATCTTTCGCCATTTGTAATTCATGGAAATTTCTGATTTCATGCCATTTATAATTCCCAGGCTGCACTTCCTCCAGCGTAATTCAGGACTGTGATAAATCAATTAGAAATTTAACTATCTCCAGGCTTGGGAGAAATTTTTCAAAATTATTATGGGTTTGGCTTGGCTTGGAAAATATTCCTCAAAATTAATATGAGTTTGGACCTGGCCAGCGTCTACATGACAGGATATTTATTCACTGGATGCAAACCCCCTTGAAAAATATATATCTACCCCCATAAAAAAAATTCTGCCACCAATGTTGTTTTATAATAAAATATAGTTTTATTAAACGATTGCCACATGTTTATTATAATATACTTGAATCAACATTTATAGAAATAGTAATATTTCGAAAACAGGGAATTATAAAGAATAATTATTGATATAAAATAGATCGAAATTTAAAAAAATATATATTATAATTGTTACATTATATTTTTTAATATTGTACATATTTATAATGACATTATAAATAAATGTGCAGCAAAAGGCTACGTATAAATGATTAATAAGGGACTAGTATATCAAAATTTATTAATAGTCTTAATTTTATAAATTTATTCAAATATAAAAAAAAGTAAATTATAATAACTAATAAGGGACTAGTAAACAAAATGTATTAATAGTCTTAATTTTATAAATTTATTAAATTATAAAAAAAAGTAAATTATAATGACACTAAATTTATTTGTTATATAAAATATGGATTAGACGATTAAAAGATTAGATAGTCTTTTTGAGGTTAGTGCAAAATCTGTTATTATATCTTCCGTTTTAAATGTATCGTATATCAATTTCACTTGATATTAATAATAAATTTTCTAAAAAAGCATCAGAAATTTTATTTCTTATACGCGTTTTAACAATTTTAACTTTACTCATAGCTCTTTCAGCAGAGCATGAGGTAGTAGGTAAAGTTATAAGATGTTTATATAATGTTTTTAAAGAAGGAAAAAGGAACTCAATTTTATTAGTAATCAATATGGTAGAATAAATGAATAGTTGAGCCATCTTTTTGTATTGGTAGTTTTAGTATCTTTTACGTTTTAATCAATAAATTTATTAAATTTAAGTTATAATATAATTATTTACTTTCAACATATAAGGCATAATATTTTCTAATATTCATTAGATCATTACTATAAATAATTGATGAGGAATTTAAGTATAGTGGTCTGAAATTAGAAAATTCATCAACAATCTTTTCTGCATCAAAACCATATAAAGAAACTATTTCAGATATTTGGGAAATTTCTATAATTTCATTCTCTACTAATCCAGCAGGAGTGAAAATAGAAATCTGATTTTAAAAATTTAATGATTGATAATCAAATCTTTCATTTAAGTGTTTAATGATCATATTAATTACTGGGTAAAAATTTTCATTTTTATATCTAAAAAATTAAATATTATTTTTAAAATAAACTTTTTTTAACTTCTCTGTTGTTCCATAAAATTATCAAACTCTGTTTGATCCAGCTTAAATAATAATTTTATATTATAAATATCTGTTATATTATTATCGTCCATAAAGGAATTAACATCTTTATGTAATTTAGAGAAAATATTATCACCATTTGCTTAATTAAAAAAATATAATTAAACATATAGCCCCTTAATCTTTGGAATTTATTTTTGGTATGTTGAATTAATTTATTCACCATGGCTAAATCATTTCCAATAGCCTGCATTTCAATACAGGTTTCATGTGTACATTTTAGGTGTCTTTTTTTGTAATGTAAATTAATTTTGTCTTTTCTAATTTTCTTGGATACAGCCTGTATGCAAGCATTTTACTTTATATGATATTTTATTGCTTGGCATCTAACAATGTATATCGAATATATTGATTTAATTAAAATATAATGTTATAAAAAATGTTGTAAAATATTATAAAAAATTTGACGGAAAATTCAAAAATAATGGAGTACAATCTATTAAGATTGTATTGGTTGATATTTAGCAATCTATAAATATTATAATATGTCTATAATTGTATTATAAATTATTATAGCAAATTTTATCCATATATAAATTAAAAATGTAATAGATAGTATTCTAGATAATTTTATCCTACCCCCCAACTTATACTTACCCCCTACTCCTCTTTTAGATATTAAGATGCAAACTGTTCCTACCCCCCCCCCTATCATGTAGACGCTGGACCTGGCTTGGGACAATCTTTTACAAATTATTATGGGTTGGACCAGGTTTGAGAAAATATTAAATATTATTTAAATAATAAATGATTTCTCAAAATTTTATTTTAAATTTCAATTATCAAAATCAAATAAAATATGTGTTGAATATATGGCTGAAAAAAATATAATAATAAGGATAATTTGCTTGTAAAGAAGTGTAATAATTTATAACTGCAATAAGAAAATTTATAATGTCGTTTTAAAATTTGTGATTCTAGAAATTTAGATTAAAAATATTACATATTAGATTAAGTTCTGAACAAATAATTTTATCATTTGTTTGGCATGAGTTTTATTGACTATATATGACCCCTGCTTATAGTGATAATTGAAGTCTAAATATGTTGTATTTAACCGTTATTTGATACGTATGTTAATGTTTTTTGTTAATAATATTATTCAAGACATCTTAACATGCTCGCTTAGCGTGAAAAAATTAATATAATCTAAAGATTTTTAATTAATTTTTATTTGATACCCATATCAATTTTTATATCCCCCCCCCCATACTTTGTCATTTATTATATTATGCATTCAAAATAAACTGCCATATAAATACTCAAAACAATACAAGACATTTCTAAAAATAATATTTTTTAATACAAAATCTATTTAATACAAAATCTATTTAATACATAATCTATTTAATACAAAATCTATTTAATACAAAATCTATTTAATACAAAATCTATTTAATACAAAATATATATAATACAAAATCTATTTAATACAAAATCTATTTAATACAAAATCTATTTAATACAAAATCTATTTAATACAAAATCTATTTAATACAAAATGTATTTAATACAAAATCTATTTAATACAAAATCTATTTAATACAAAATCCTATTTAATACAAAATCTATTTATTACAATATAAAATATTTTCGATTGCTGATATAAAAAAATTTTGCGTCTAAAGAATTACAACTTGTAATTTACAAGTGATAAAAAAGATTTATTAATTCATACATATGGCTCAATTGATAATAGTTTTTAAAAACCACATAATGCAATAATATAATTCTTAGCAAGTTACATTGACTAAAGGTCATGAAACTAATATAACTCTCTGTTACCATTTTAGACAATGTTTTATAGAATGGACTAATAAGGAAAAATTTATAGGCCTAAACCAAATCAACAATTCTTGAAGAAGAGAGTATAAACGACCAATCCTAACCATAAAACTACATAGTGGATAGAGTTTCCTTTTAGATGACATGATGGAAGCTAGATAAGTAATCGAGAAAATTATTGTGAGATATTAAATTTCTAAAAGATTATCTTCCATTTTAAATGATATATATAAACGACTACACATTGACCATTATTGTTTATCTAAAATATGCTATCATATGCTCTGAGCAGCTGTAGTAATAATCTTAAATTACATAGCAACACAAATAATAGATGCTGGTTAATTTGCAGAGCCATGACACTCACGATGTTAACTAATATCAGAATTTATTATGTTAGATAAATTGATATAATAAAAACACTAAAAATCTTTGGAATAAATAATTATGCAAATATATTGAAGCCTGGAGTTATTTACACGGCAAGGATGCCACATTAGAAATGAAATGTTTTATAACTATAAAATAAGGACCTGAATGATATGATAAAACAATTAATATTTTATATATTGTCGCACCACCTCTATGGTATATTATATCTTAAAATAATAGTAGTTTGTAATAATATCAAAAATATAATTGTATTAAAAATTTAACTCAAAACTGTTTTTCGAAAGAAAGAAAAAAATAGCTTTCCTAAAAACACGTAAAAAAAAGAGAAGAAAAGATATAATTAATTAGATCTATTGTAGGATGAATAATAAAATGTTAAAATTATTTATAACTAAATAGATGGCGTTAAATACTTATATCCAAATTGTTTCTATATATATTATCAAAAGCATTTATTAGTAAAAGCTTTTGATAATATTGATTGTAATATTATAACTGACAAATACGTCTATAAAACGGCATTTTATCTAATATTTTATAAACAACTGTATATAATAGAGGAATATAAACTATATGTATAATCAGTGGCGTTGCTAGGAGGAAGCGCGCAGGGGCTCGATCCCCCTGAAAAATTTGAATAGCCCCCTGAAGCAAAAAATTTTTTTTTAATTAATTTTTTTTTATAATTGCTCCTTAATATCCCCTTGAACTAAAAATAAATTTTTTTAATTGCCCCTTAAACGATTTCTTTTATAATTCTATTGAGTGATATATAGATTTAATTTTATTATTAAAAAATTAATTAAACTATCTAAATTTTTATAAAATTAATACTATTTTAATTATAAGATTAGATTATACATATAAATTATATGTTCACTCTGTCAGCTTGCAATCAAATTCTATGTTAAAAATATATCAATATCACTCACTAATATCAATTTAGCACTAACAGTCGAAGCTTAATTGACTTTTATTATTTAAATTATTATATAACCTTAATTAAATAAATATAATCATTTTTTAATTGATAATTACATATTGTAATTAGCCGAGTTCAAAATCACTAATCAACTACATTTTGATTTTTAAATTTAATTATCATGTCTCTTCCTACAATTATTTTCAAGGTCCAAATCCAAATGAGTATAGGATATTTATTTATAAAAAGTAAGTAGATAAATAGTTTATAATCCTTTATAATATATAATTCTTTATAAAAAATTAGGTAAAATGTCACTTTTACAGACATATTTGACAGTTATATAATATATTACAGTTAATAATTTTAAAATTTTAATAATAATGCTTTTGATAATAAATATAAGCAATTTGCACTCAATTATTTAACGCCTTCTATTTAATAAATATATTATTAAAATTAAACTTCTTATTATTCATCCCACAATGGATGTAATAAATTAGATATCTTTTCTTCTCTTTTTTACGTGTTTTAGGAAAGCTATTTTTCTTCTTCTTTGAAAAACAGTTTTGAGTTAAATTTTTAATACGAATATATTTTTGATATTATTACAATCTATTATTATTTTAAGATAGATTAACCAACTAGAGGTGGTGCGACAATAATATATAAAATCTTAATTACTTTCATCATATCACTCTGGTTCTTATTTTATAGTTAAAAAATGTTTCATTTCTAATATGGCATCCTTGCCGTGTAAATAACTTAATCAATATATTTGTATAATTTCTTCTAAAGATTTTTACTGTTTTTGCTTTATCAGTTTATCTAACATAAAAAATTTTGATATAGGTTACCATCGTGAGTGTCATGACCTTTTGTCAATGTTACTTGCTAGAATTATATAGCCTTATGTGGTTTTTATTATCAATTGAGGGGCATATGTATGAATTAATTAACCTTTTTTATCACTTGTACTTATTTACGCAAAATTTTTTTATGCCAGCAATCGAAAATATTTTATACTGTAATAAATAGATTTTGTATTAAAAAATATTATTTTTAGAAATTTATTGTATTGTTTTAATTATTTATATGCTAGTTTATTTTGTATGCAAAATATTATAAATGACAAAATATTTCAGAATAATTGTCTAGAGTTAGCATATTTTAAAAATGTACAATATATTAATATAAAACCCGGTCGAATGCCAGGCAAAAGCGTAGCAATACCCGCAAAAGCCCCCCATAAATTTTTTTTTAGCTGAGCCACATGAGATTGTAAAGGCTAGCGACGCCCTGTGTATAATTACTTACTTTTTATAAAGAAATATTTTATAATTTGGACCTTTAAAATATTTTTAGGAATAGGTATGATAATAAAATTTAAAAATAAATATACAATATTAAATTTTTTAGTTTTCAATTAATAAATGATTATATTTATTTAATTAGAGTTTTATAATAATTTAAATAATAATAGTTACTAAGCTTCAACTGTTACTGCTAAATAAATATTTAGTGAATGATATTGATATTCTATTTTTAACACAAAATTTGATTGCAAGCTGACATAGTGAAAATATAATTTATATGTATTAATGTAATATTATATGTAAAATAGTATTCTTTTAATAAATATTTAGACTGTCATATTAATTTTTAAATAATAAAATTAAATCTATATTTTACTTAATAGAATTATAAAAGAAATCTATCAGGGGGCAATCAAAAAAATTAATTTTTAATTCAACGGGTTAAGATTCCATTAAAATTTTTTTTGCTTTAGAGGGCTATTCAAATTTTTCAGGGGGCTCGAACCTCTGCGCCCCCTACTGACGCCACTGCTAGATCTCCCGCCTAGTTAGAGTATAATTATTACAAACATGAGATATTTTAATTACATTTTATTTGATACCCACATCGTTATTTTGTGTTATAAAAATATACCTGGTCCCCAATACCTAGATCTGCCCTTTTAGAGTGATAATTATTATTACAATCAAAATATATTTTAATTACATTTTATTTGATACCCATACCCATATCAATATTTTTTATTTTTACCCCCCCCCCCCTAGACTAAGTCCTATCCATCAAAACCAAGAATGAATGTTCAGTTAAAAGAAATTAGCTTTTATTTTATACCCATATTGATTTGTGTTGTTAAAAATACTCCTGAGCCCCCAAGACCTAGACACACGCTTAAAGTAATTATTATTATTAAATAAAAAAATATTTTATTTATCTTTTATGATACCCATATCAAAAAAAATTATTTACCCTCCCCCCTATCCATCCACCTCCCCCCCCCCCCATTAAGACCAAGTCATACCCATCAAGACCAATAATAAATACTTCTCGTTAAAATATATTAATTAGCTATTATTTGATACCCATATCGATATTTTGTTTTGATAAAAATATTCTTGACCCCTCAGACATAGACTCGCCCATTAATGGTAAAATTTTGACCTCTATTCGAATAAATAGATATTTTAATAAGCTATTGGCTGATACCCTATATTCGACATATCTACTTTCATAATCCACCCCCCCCCCCCCCCCACCCCCCCCCCCCCCCCAAAAAAAAAAATTTGAAAATAAATAAAACAAATTAAACGCGTTTTAAATTAAGATTTTCCTTAATCATGGTTCAAACGTGATAATACCGTATAGCTCTTTATCTTTTAAAAATTTAATTCTTAAAAAGATCCCTTTAAAACCCATGATGATCCTGGATAGTTTCTGATCCATTTAAAAATTACGTCACATATATAAAGTATAAAAAAATAGATATTTTTCATTATGATTATTAAAGAAAATAAAAAACTTTTTTGAGTTGAGTTGAAATTGTTGTTACTTGTCTTTATTAAATATTGAGACTACCACAATCATAAAAGACTTTTTCATTTTATTAATTAATCAATATTTTACACCATAGTTTAAATATAACCTAAAGATATTCTGTTATTTATTAGAAACATTATTATTTAATAATCTAAAAATATTAATTATGTTTAAGAATTATTTTAGATCCATTGTCGGCGAACATTGTGATTTAATATTAATGATAGAATCAGATTTTATTTAACATTATAATTTATTTAATATTCAAATGGACAGTGAGATGAATAATCTTTATATTTTATTAACGAATTTCATTTTACCATTCTAATTTTATTATATATATATATATAATATTTTATTTGAGATTTTTACATATATATATATATATTTTTTAAAGAAAATCCTTTAATTTATGTAATTAGAATCTGCTAAATAAATCAGAATCAATCAATAATGAATAAATCAAATGAGTGAATAGTAGATAATCCAAATTTACTCACTGAGAAATATTTTTAATTTCTCATTTAAAAACTTGTTAATATTTAATTTATGAATTGCAAAATTAAATTACCAGACATTTTCTTTTATTATATAAAGTATATAAACAAATAAATAATGTTTATAAAATTAATTAATTTGTGAATTTTTAAATAGGCCTTCTATAATGACTTCTTTCTAGCCTTCTTAATGATTCTTGGTCCTTCAAGTTAGCATGTGTATACTGGTTAAAGATGTCATATCTATTCATAGATTTGCTTTTGTTAGGTAAATAATCAGGTTTAGGCATCTCTTTTATAACATCATTCAAGTAATCACTTTCTACACTATCCTACCTTTCTAGAAAATTAATTTTTCTATTTATAAAAAAATAATACACCTTCCAAGTTCGGTGCTTCCTCTTACATTGCAGATTGTGTGAAATTATTTTCAATATCTCTGCAGCCACCTAGAATTATAAAAATTGTAAATATTTATAATATTCAGAACTCCAAATGTTTTGCTGTAAATTCTATCTTTTTCTAGCATGAAAAGGCCATTCAGGCTACAATTTGGGGTCCGCATCTGTGCAAGTCAAAAATGCTGACTATAATTTCTGGAACCTAATTTTGGTGTTTTATTTGTAAGGCATTGTGATAATTTTTATTATATTCTATAGAATAAAATAATAATTAAGTGATATTAAGCACTTAGCCTTATATAAAAAGAAAAACCCATCAGATTGGTTGGCAATAATTTGTAGGATTAATTTAAATTCAAAAATCACCGCTTTGCAATTATCCGATACAAATAGCATTGTTTAAATATAATGGGGCTTTTATTTTTCTTAACCGATATATCGCAAATAGATTTGCATTTTAAAATATATTTACCATAATCAACTTTCCTTCCTACTTAGATATATTTAATATTATAACTATGACATTATCTATATAATAATATATCTTCTTTGTAATTGTTGTAATTGTTGGAAAAGAAGAAATAAATTTAATATAATACATAAAATGTCTGTTATTTTCTGACAGGGGAATTAAGATTTCCTTGGGGGAAGAAGGGGAGATGATGATCACGGGGTGTGTTTCATTGTTAGGAAAAAGGAGATTGGGAGATATTGAATAAGATGTCAGCTGTGAACCTTTGGGAGATGAAGAAATGGATAATTATATTATATTATATTATATTTTTTTTGTTAATATATAGAGATTGTTGTTGGTGTTTTTTTTAATGAATAAATTTGAGTCGTCTTATTATTATGAATTATGGTTTGTCTTATTATTATGGGATATGGTTTGTTATAGTAATATTAAATTTAGGTGGTGATAAATAATTGATTAAATGTATTTATAACCTTAAATTCCTTTTATATG
This sequence comes from Gordionus sp. m RMFG-2023, assembly GCF_954871325.1. Classification (NCBI taxonomy): domain Eukaryota; kingdom Metazoa; phylum Nematomorpha; class Gordioida; order Chordodea; family Parachordodidae; genus Gordionus; species Gordionus sp. m RMFG-2023. The sequence goes on from NC_088775.1 coordinate 23,809,100, forward strand.
TTAACTAAAGTCAAATTTTCTTAAGTAGAGGAGTGGTACATCTATAAGCAAGTTTAATATAGTTATGGATATTAGGATTTTTTATTGATTGTCAACTCAAAAAATAATATTGGTTTTGGTCAAGTCATCCTATAGAAATTAATTTTGTTAATTTAATGAATCGGAATTATAGTAAAAGAAAGTATATTTTTTTTATTATTGTTTTTTTTATTTTAAGAAAAAATTTATTATTAATAAATGAATATTATTTTTATAAAGAAAAATAAATATATAAAAGCCTAAAAAATGGTAAATTATGATTATTATTATTTTTTTGTTTCCGCGGCTTATAAATTATTATACATTAGTTTATTTTATTTGTATGAATTATATTTGGATATTAATAAAATAAAATAAAGAATCCGAATTGTGTGTAACATTTTAAAAATTGTGTGTAATAAACTTAAAAAATATCCAGTTTGACACATATCTAATGAGTTCCATAGGACAAAATTATTCATATGATGGAACATCTACAAAAAAAATTTCAAAAAACAATAATTTATCAAGAATTTGCTCACAGAATATTTATAATTTAAAATTTTAATTCAATCATCATTAAATAATTTTATTTTTCAACCCATAGTCATCTCAACTAATGGTAATTTCTCTTAATCAACATATTCTTTTTTAAAAATTTTAGCACGTAAAATTTTTAACATAACAAACGAAAAACGCAAGTCAACCTTCCTAAAACAAAAAATACAATTAGATTTTTAACATAATTATACATGTTTTTTAGGTACTTTTTTACTATAAGCTCTTTTTAGAGCCATCGATATTTTTAAAATTTATACTCATTTTTAATATATGACTTGTTATATTAGATATATTTTATTATTGTAATTTAAAAATTATATCATTTTATTTATATGAAATATTTTAATAATAAAAAATTCAATCATCTTAAGTTAATTTTTAAAATGCTATATAAAATTTAACATATAACACATGTAAAAGAAAATTAAAAAATAATATATTTGCTTCCGTGATAAAACATAGGTCAAAAATAAAGTAATGATATTTAATATTTTCTTTATTTATATTTAGAAAAAAGAAATATTTTTTTAAAAATTTTTTGTTGATAAAAATTAAAATTGAAGACAGGGTATTTCTGATGCGAGTTAACTCGTTGATGGAGATGGTCCCACGTAACTGATAACTGACACAAAAATTGAGAATCTAATGTTTAAGGAAAAATAACCTAAATGTGAAAAAACATTTGATGGTAAATAGAGGGTGAAGGCTGTAAAACAGCCAAAGCTTAGCATCATGAGATTCAGATAGTCTTTTATTTGCTTATTTTGAAGGTGATGGAAAATATATCTCTCACCAATATTATTTTTTTTAAATCCCCTGGTTTTAGATTATTTAGATAAATTCGATTATATTTTGATAATATATTTTCTATTACTTTAAATTCTATTAAAGAGAAATAAAATAATAAAACTTGTCATATAATTTATTATTTTGTCAAAATAGAAATTTGATATTTTATAAATTCACATGCTTTGATAATTATAAACAATCTGTCATGTCTTTATTTTGATAGGAATAATATAAAATATACTATAATATTAAGTATTTAGTGAAATCGAATTGTCAAAAATAAATAATCATTTTTACTTTTCTTCGACTAATTAAATTAAGGTCGTTGTTTATCGAATATAATTATTATATTCATATTTACCGACTATGTTTGCCAATTAAACATTCGTTCATTTAAATATAACTGATCATTCTAAAAAAATATCATTATGATTAAAGACAATATATCGGATGAAGAGTTGAGAACCAAGCTGAAAAGTTACGGAGCTACTTCAATTGGCCCAATCACGCAATCTACAAGAAGTGTTTATCTTAAAAAATTGCAAAAACTTATGAACGAAAAAAGTGAAATAACTATTAATGAGAAAAAGTTAGAGGATACACAAAATAAAGTACCAATAATTAGAAAAACGCGATATAATATTTATAAGGAAAATAATGAAAATATTATTAACATTCAAACAACTGTACCTGATGCAACGTTCATTAAAAGTTCCACTCCAATCATAAATTCATCAATTAAAAAAATTACAAAAACCTTTAATGTAGATGTAAATAAAAATGAATTAAAAATTTCACCCAAATTAACTGTTATTCCTTCAACACCATCGCCTCCATCAAACAAATTTTCCCCTATAAAATCAAATTACAAAGTCCAAAATATACCTCAAATTGACTTATCTTCTATATTTAGTTCTAAAAATAATTATAATAAGCCTAAACAACAAAGTTCAAATATTTTATACCCTAATTTAAATTTTTCTATCCTAAAATCTAATGAACTAGGTAAAAGGAATGCATTATTTAATCAAGGAGATGAAATAATTAATAAAGCTATAAATAGTCAAAGAAATGATGAAATGTCACAAAATATATCACATTCTTCACCACTTCAATTTAAAGATGAAACCTCAAATCCCTATCCTATATTGAGATCAAAGAATTTGTTAATGTCACAAAATACACTCAGAAATAGATTTGATCACGGTGATACCTTGGATGATAAATTTAGCTCAGATCATCATAATAATAAAAGTTGGGATAGAAATATAATGGAAGTGGATGACAATCAAGAAAGAAATTATATCAATGAAAATTTTGGAAATATAAATAAATCAGATAATTATATACCTGTTAGAAATTACCTTGATATAAACCCAAAATATAGATCTTCACATATAGATGATAAAAATATTTTGGATTCAAGATCAAACTATAGCTCTAATCCTAATAATTACCAGAATAGAATAAACACTAACCAAGAAGATAATATTGATGACCAAGATAATCATTATATATCTCGTTATTTAAATTTTTTCAAATCTAAAATTATTCCAAACAATTATAACCATGATCAAAATAGTAGGTGTAGCAGTTTACAATATGAAAATCCAATAAAAATTTCTCCCACCAATAGCAAAAGGAATTTAATGATGCGCAATCAACTTAAAAATGAAAAAAATCCTTATTTAGATTATTATAGCCATTACTACAATTGTGGAACAAAATTTAATTATGCATATTACTTTAATCATATCAAATCATTTTTGTCAAGATCTTTCCATTTCCTAATAAAACCATCCAATTTGCAAAATATTTTATCAGTTGCTTTAGTTTTAGGCCTTATTCTCTTATTATCATCTGCCTATTATAATTTCAAAGATTCTTTAACTAATCAAAATATGATACAAATTAAAGGTTGATTTATATATTTTTTAAATATTAAATAGTTATGTATATATAGGAGAGAAAAAATTTGCTTGTAGTGGAAATGATCAAGTTCAAATATTAATACAATTCTTAAAATAAATATGTTAATATATAATAAAAAATAATTTTAGAAATGTATTATGGAAAATGAGCACATTTTTGTAGTGAAACTTGTTAGGTTAATATATGATCTATTATCTAAGCGTGCTGGTAAAACTTATTCCTAAAAATATAATTTTTGGGCTGTTTTGATCCACATATTTTTTATTGATCTGATCCAATATTTACCTATATTACTATAAACCTTATCCAATATTTATATTGATTTTTATTTACCAACTATCTTTTAATCAATATTATTAAAAATAAACACTTTTTATTTAAAAAAACTAAACTAACGTATGTGTATTTTGTTTTTATGTTCTCCAATATTATGACTGAATGTATAGTATTGTTAAATAGCTCAATTAACTATTATAAATCAAGATTTTAAGCAAAATATTATTACTTAAGTCTCAATTTTGCCAATAGATGTTCAAACTATAATGTCATTGGCAAATATTTAAAAATTGGTAATTTACTCTTAGCTAAAATCTTTATTTAGCCATTTTTAAAAATTGTATAAATTGAGCCTTTTAACAATTAGAACTGAATGTGACTTGTTAGATATTTTATCCAACAAGAAATTTTAAATTTAGTTACTCTATCTTTCAAAATAATTTGATTTTTTTAAGCTTTACAAATAAATTGAATTTTGGTTCCTTTTATTTATTTATTATCATTATGAAATTATCTATAAAATAAAAAATATTATATTATACAATCATAGAATAACCAAAAACTATTAAAATATTGGATTGGATTGGGTTTTTTTAAAAATATTGGCCCATTCCAATTTTTTAATAAACACAAAATATCCAATCTTGAATTAAAATTGGTACAGTTACAGCCTTATTTTATTTAAATAAATATGATTGTTAATTCTTCTGTGCTATTTATAAATTTTTCAAAATGAGTAAAATTATATCTAGTTTTGTTAAAAATTTTGATTTATCAGATTTTTTTATAAAAATAGCTAATAGCATTTGCAAATGTTTTTTAAATTAAAACACTTTGATGTTTAAATTGAATTGGTATTTTTAAAAATATGAAAAAATAATAACTTTAAATTGTATTATTTGAATTTGACTGTTATATATTTCTTCAGTATTTTATTTGAAATTATCAGTAATTTTAAAAATAGTTGGTTTATTATTAAGTTTACCCATATAAAATTAATATGTAAGTGTATCCTTTAAATATATATTTTTTGGTATTTTAGATTTGCCAGTATATATTTTTTCCATGATATTTTAATTGATATGTCATTAAATATATTTTTCATTTATTTTTTAAATTATTACCAAAAAAAATGTGATTTAAATCTGAGATTTGCAAGACCTGCCATTTCAGCCTGCTAAGATATTTTGCACAAATGGCCTATCTCAGCTCGTCTTTAAATGTTTGTTCAGTCCATAAAAGCTCAATATTTTTTTTTATTTCCCAGCCTGGCCCTTTAAAATCTTATGAACAGCAGGTCCAGTCCATTAAAATTTTATGAAAGATCCAGCATAGCTTTTAATTTTCTATACATTAGGGAATAAATTTTTTTATTTGAATTATAGATTTTGGTGAATTAGCAGTAAAATGAAAATAAAAAAGCCTCTTGTTTTTATTTTATATCAAAGAATATTAGTAAAATTTAATATCATAAATTTTTGAGGCTTGTTTTTATGTATGAATCGCCCAACACTGTCCATTAGATATTTTTCTCAGTCTGTCTCATAATAATTTTTTTTTAAAGAGGACTGGTGTAAAATTAATTTGTGGGTAAAAATTTGTTATTATAAATAATTTTGTATAAATTTTAAGATTTTTGATACAAAATATAAATTATATTTATTATAAAATGTTAAATTTTTTAAAATTGAATCAAACGTTATTAGCTTGTGATATAATTTTTTTTAAAGCTAAAGTTTCTAGATAATAATGGTAGGAGATGACAGCCAAATAAATTTATGATATATCCAAGATATAAAGATTATAAGCTGATAAGGCTATATCTTTAAAAAAAATTATAAAAATTTAGTTGTTAATAAATTTTGCTTATATCTTTCCCATGAACTTTAGTAAAAAAGGAAACTATAATTACAGTTTGAAATGCTCTTCAAAATTAAATTTAGATATTTTATACGGTGATATTACAAATTAAAAAGATTTTTTATAATTACACAAATATAATTTTCTAGCATATTTACCTAAATCTCAAAAAAAATTGTGAAATATCCTTTTTAAGTTAAGTCCAAAAAATCGTTTACAATGAAATTACAAAATTACAAAATTTTTTATAATTACTCAAACAGAATTTTCGAGCATATTTTACCAAAATCTCAAAAAAAAATTGTGAAATATTTTTAATAAGTTAAGTCTAAAAAATCATTTATGGTGAAATTACAAATCAGAAATTTTTTTAATCTTCTTTAACAAAAATCTTTCTTTAATTTTGTAACCATTCAAAAAATTTTTACTTAAACTTTTGCGAAATTTTATTTTCAAATTCTGATTATAACAATTTTCACTGATAATTCCTAATTCTATCTTTGTCCAATAATAATTTTTTTTTTATAAAATCATAAAACAAATTCTTATCAATAATAAAAAAGAATTTACATAAAAAATTGGTTAATGATAGTCACTACCTTAAAGTAATACCTATCAAATTTGTATTTTGTTTATTTTTCATTTGGATAGACAATACCAAATTTATTTATAATATATATTTGAAAAATCATAATATATATGGGAAGCCTCTGTGGCCTAATCGGCAAGAGCGTCGCTTACCAATCCGATGATTATGGGTTCGAATCCCAGCAATGATCATTTTTTCTTCTTAATTTAACTTGGTGGTTCCGTCCTTGGTTAATGATACATAGGAGGCCGGACTCGACCACGTGATTCCGTTATAATATTTATTAAATAAGGTCTTATTACATTTTAATAAATTTTGGTCGGTATTTAGCAAATTTGGTTGGTATTTAGAAAAATGGTATCGTTGACTTGGTAGTGACTATCATTAACCTAAAAAATTAAGCAATCCAATTTTCTTAAATCATATAAAAATTTTAAAAAAATTAAAGCAATTAATATATAAAGGTAAATGCATTTCTAGTTATTATTATAATAGATAGTAACTAATGCAAGATTATGTTAATCTAAAAAATAGAAGAAATATATCATAAAGGGGGAAGAAAATAAGAAAGGAAAAGTAGATATAGGAAAGCTCTTTAGAAAGATTCGTTTAAGCCAATGTGGTTTGCATCAAGAAAAGCGATGACTAACCTCTGTCTAAGGTAGAAACCCTCTCGAGACTCGCCGAAGAGCTTAGATATTTGAATCCAAAATTTGAAGAGGGATAAAACATGTTTACCACAGGAAACTAATTTTGAACAAAAAAAGAAGAATTCTCAACGTCCTACAAAACTCGGATCTTTGAAGCATAATCTTGATTTTCTATACGCCTACGACATACATAAATGATTTTTTACCTGCAGAATTTGCGGTTTGTCTTTTTGTCCAGTGTCTTCTTGCCTGGGTCATTTTGTCCAGGACATTTCTGTCCGTGATTCACATCTATCACTACCCAATTTAAGATTTTTACTGATCAAAATAGCTGATCAATTTTGTATTTAATTACCAATTTTATACTGGGTAAAAATGGAAAAAAATATATTCTGATTAAAAATAGTGAAAATTTTGAAAATAATATAGGTTTTAATGATTGATCTTTAATATTTATGACAACGAAAATGCTTCGATTTGATTACCTAGTCGCCAAGATTTCACTAATAGATTTTTTTTAAAAATCGGCTAAATTTTTAACAACACTCATTTGATAATTATTTTATATTTTAAAGTTGATTATTCTATTTTAAGTCTAACCAATATTTAATTAATTGATAATAGTCGTTTTTTTCTATAAATTTAATAGTTTTGTTAAACGACTTTATTTTTAGAAACGGCTAACCCCAAGAGATTTTGCTCAGATGGCAAAAAGGCTAAACATCTATTAACGAAATCTCGAGGCATGCGTAACATTTTTTGGCTAAAATATTTGATTAGCCTTTTTTAATCGAACCAATACCTATCTGTTTTATGTATTGATTACATTATATATATGTTTTAAAAAATTTATTTCAGTTTAATATCAGTCATTTTTTTTAATGTTTAAAAGGGCGATATCAGTGCAGTTTTATCAACCTCGGACCTAAAAATTATTCCATTGATGATATTTTATTGCATCTCAAAGCCAAATACGTAATTTTCATAATATTACATCGTATAAAATTAAATATTGGATTTATAACAATTTAAATTTATATGAATGAATATTAAAGTTAAAAAAAATTAACATCAATTATCATTATTAATTTTTTTTAAAGAATCAGCTGATTCTTGTAAGTTCATCATTATAATTTAAAGTGTCAAATGCACTATAATTTAAAAAAAATAGGGTTGGCATGGTCAATCGTTTTTTTAAAATATTTAATTTAGTCACGTGGTGCACTTTTTCTGGGATATATTGACTTTGTGCTTTTATACATTTTAAATCTATGAATAAAATTTCTTTTTTAAAAAATAACAATATGGTTAAAATGTTGTTTAACATGTTTTTTATCGCTCTGTTTAGATCCCTGCTCCCCTATCTCCTAATAATCTTTAGCTATATAATTCTAATCATAAAAAATAGCCAGGTATCCCCAAATTTCAAATGAACGAATACTTAGTGTCGGCTATCAAGATGATGATGGACAATCCTCACTGGGGGATCAAGTAATTACCAAATATATATGCCAATTCCTATTACTTATAATAATAGCACGTCTATTCACTAATGTCACTCGACTATAACATGTAAATATAGTTGTTAGCAAGAGCTTGAAACTGGAAACCCCGAATTAGGGTACCAGTTTCTAACGAAAACTCAACTTGTTTAATATAAAATGTTTTATGATTCATTTAACGTTTATTTTTTGAATTTTTTAAAAATTTGATTGTTGAGTTTTGAAAGCAGATCGAACTCTCGGAGCCATATCTAATAACCAGAACTTAGATAACATTTACAAATTTTTTCAGGAGCCGGTATCAATTTTTAAAAGAAAATATTGGGAGCTCGAGAATCAGAACTATTTTTAGTGTATAAGTTCTAGATTATGTTCTGGCTACTGTATATATATATGGTGTGTTATTCCTGATTGCACACCACCATGTAATGGAATTCATTTTACACTAGATCTCGGAATTATTCTTATTAATAAGATCTCCTCTATAATCATTTTTGTTTCTTTCATCTCGCATCTTAAGAGTGCTTTATTTATTCTATGTAGTCTTTAATGATTTATCCATTATATTATAATATATATTATGCTATGCATTGTATATAATCAAATCAAATAGCTTAGCGGATAAATCGGGCTATAACAGCAAGATCAAACTGCCAACCGCTTACGACGTATATTGGTTAGAATCCGCGCGCCCCTACATACCCCTCTGGTGCTCGGGTTTCAAGGGACTCGGATATTTGCTCTCCAAAATCTTTTCCTATTCATTAAGTTTTTATTTATTATTTTTTAAATTATTTTTTGATATTTTGAATCCGACTCTTAGGGTAATTTTGGATAGGAGATTGGGATGAAACCATGCGAACAACTCGAAATGGAAATATAAAGAAAGTGTAGCAAATTGGCAGTAGGAAGGGTAGAAAGTAAACTATAGAAATTGGTCATTAGGAGTTGGAATATTTTCTTGAATTAGACTTTTTTAGGCTGAATTTCCACATACTTTTGGAATTTAGACTGCTTCACATTCCAACCTAGAAGTTCCTTTCTCAATTTTTCAGGATCCCAACTTAGTGTAGGTCCTGATGAATAATAATCTTTACGATTTTAATTTTTTTTGTCATAGTATACAAACAATATTAACTTGCTCCTTAGTAATAGGGTTTTTTTTACCTCCTTGCTATACCTAATTATTGAGGATTTCTTGACTTATTGTGGAACTATATCGAAGTCCCATGGTGATACTAAGTATTTAGTTGTCCAATCTCTTGATGAAATTTTTTTAATTCATGTTTTATTAAATGTCAAAATTAATAATTGATGCGAATTTTAAAAAATATATATTATAGTCCTGATCTTTTTGTCACTCTTGGGGTTCGTTTCATTCAAATTCATCTGTTATAAAAGGCGCCAAAACGAAAAGGTCTATCAAATGATTCGCAAAGCTCTAGGTTATTATTTTTTATATCACATATTTGAAAATAAGATATAATCCCAAAATTTCCTAAAATTAAAAAATTGTGAATATTATATATCATTCATTTCATACTATTAATGCTCCAGCATGCTATATATATTTAATGTAATGTTGTTAAACGGCTCAATTTTAGCCGATTTTTAAAAACTGCTAGCTCAATATTTTATCCATAAAAATATTACGCAAGCCTGAAGATTTTGTTTATAGACGGTACAAAGTAGGACATCTATTAGCGATATCTTGAGGCTTAGGCCATATTGCTAAAATATTGAGTTAGCCGTTTTTAAAAATTAACTCAAATCGAGCCGTTTAACAACACTAATTTTATGCATATTATCAGGATTAGTGTTGTTAAAAAGTCGAGTTCTTACGACTTGCGACTCGAGTCGTAGTCGTAAAAAACGGCTCCGACTCAAGCCAATCAAGGAGCCGCATGAGCCGACTCATGTAGTCGGCTCGCTTAGTCAGCTCGTGTAGTCGGCTCGCTTAGTCGACTCATGAAGTGGGGTACATGTTAGCAACACTTATTTTAGCTAATTTACGTCAAAAAAATTTAAAAACTTTAAAAACAACGATTATGACAATGGTCACTTATCAATGGTACATCTTCACTAAAATTTTATTTAAACATGTTAGCAATACTTATTTTAGCCCATTTACGTCAAAAAATTTAAAAAACTTTAAAAACAACGATTATGACAATTGACACTTATCAATGGTACATCTTCACTAAAATTTTATTTAAACATGTTAGCAATACTTATTTTAGCCCATTTACGTCAAAAAAATTTAAAAAACTTTAAAAACAACGATTATGACAATTGACACTTATCTATGGTACATCTTCACTAAAATTATATTTTAACATGTTAGCATTACTTATTTTTGCCCATTTACATCAAAAAAATTTAAAAACTTTAAAAGCAACGATTATGACAATTGTCACTTATCAATGGTACATCTTCATTAAAATTTTATTTTAACATGTTAGCAATACTTATTTTAGCCCATTTACGTCAAAAAAATTTAAAAAACTTTAAAAACAACGACTATGACAATTGTCACTTATCAATGGTACATCTTCACTAAAATTTTATTTAAACATGTTAGCAATACTTATTTTAGCCCATTTACGTCAAAAAAATTTAAAAAACTTTAAAAACAACGATTATGACAATTGACACTTATCTATGGTACATCTTCACTAAAATTTTATTTTAACATAATACTTATTTTAGCCCATTTACGTCAAAAAAATTTAAAAAACTTTAAAAATAACGATTATGACAATTGTCACTTATTAATGGTACATCTTCACTAAAATTTTATTTAACCCTTTCGCGCCCAGCGAGATCATTTGTCATCAAAATTTTTAATCAATTAATTTTTATATTTAAGAAACTAATGGTTGGTACTTAGAGATATTAATTTATAAAACAATATTTATTATTTCGTATTTTATCATTAACCTGTCAAAATCATTATTTTATTATATCAAAATGTCAAAATCATTATTTTATTATATCAAAATACAAGTATTTTTTGTTCATGGGAAATATTCCGGGCGCGAAAGGGTTAAACATGTTAGCAATACTTATTTTAGCCCATTTACGTCAAAAAAATTTAAAAAACTTTAAAAACAACGATTATGACAATTGTCACTTATCTAGGGTACATCTTCACTAAAATTTTAATATAACATATTTACAATCTATATTTTTACCCACTTGCGTCAAAAAATTTCAAAAATCTTTAAAAATAACGATTATGACAATTGTCACTTATCTATGGTACATCTTCACTGAAATTTTAATTTAACATCTTTACAATATAAATTATATTTTTACATTTTTGTTTTATAAAAATTAGGTATATAATCCCTGAAGCTGAATTCGGGTCATGAGCCATTTTTAGTTACAACATGAATATTCTTATAATTTTGTACACATTAATCAGTAACTCAAAATTTAGTAATTTACCAGATATAAAAAAACAAAAAAATTGAGCAGACCCAGCGAGTCGACTTACACGAGCTGACTAAGTGAGCCGACCAATGCGGCTCATTTAGTCGACTCAAGTCAAAGTCGTTTTATCGACTAGAAATTAGGCTCGAGTCGCAGCTAAGTCGACTCGGCTTAGCCTTTAACAACAGGATACCATTTGAGTTGCAATTTTTAATATTATTGCAATTGTTAATATACAGGAGGGTTCTATTAATCTCCTATAACTATTTTGTATTACATTTTAAAAGTTAGTCCTACATTATACACGTGAATCGCATAATAAACCTTATCCTTGCATATTTTCCTTAGAGAAAAATGTCTGAAGAAAAAATATGAAACTTTTTCATTAGAAAACTTTTTTATTTTTTCAAGCAATATCGGCTGAATATTTAGTGTTCTATGTCTAGATCTTTATTTTTACAAAATTCTTAATTTTCGATAAATTTATTTCAGTATATATATATATATTCCTCTCCAATCAACAAATATTTTAAAAAAAATTCTAAATTCTCCTGATAAATATAAAATGGATATCGATCCCTCTAATACTCGGCCCACGATTTCACGAATATTTTTGCTATAATTAGAAATATATAATATATTTAAAATATTGATTGACAATTGTATAATATTTCAGATATAGTCATGAAAAACGATGAAGCTTACAAAAATTCTTCTGCGAAGGATACCGAGATTTTTCCTTACATTGCGATTTCACACGTCAGGGACATGCTAATTCCGCCCAACAAACGGTTATTGCAATTTAAAACAAGAAAGAATATATTTGAGGAATCTCCTAGTAGTGATGATTACCTATTATAAGTTGGGTAATGCCTAAATAATGGCTAATTCGTATCAGGAAATTAACTTATTGCTTTTTTTTGAACTATAATTCCAAAAAACCATATCCAAAAAGAATAGTATTCTTTTAAATAGTTTGTCGCTTCTCGTTTAAAATCGTAAAATTCTTTAATATTAAATTTAAATCTTGGTTTGAGATATCATTGATTTGAATATTATAGTTATTTTTTATTCCTATGAATAAATAAAAAAATTATCAATTATCCTCCAGTTTTTTTTTTGAATAAATAAAAAAATTATCAATTATCCTCCAGTTTTTTTTAAAAAAAAAATCAGAATATTCATTAATATTCATTAATATTAAATATATTATATTTATTTATTCTTTGAAATATTCCATTTTTTTAATCCCCATAAATTTTTCACTGGAGGGAATTGAAATAAATTGTCGAAAAAACAGACAAGAATTAAGATCAACATGGACTCAGGTGCTCTATCACATGAACAATGATGATTCTAGGATAAGGGTTGAGGCTCAGACCATTCACGGAGAACCTTTCGAAGTGTGGAAATGGATTCCCCACTATCACCATATCGAAGAGGTTAATAATTGCATTTCAAGCATATTTTACACATTTAAAATCGGAGATGCACTTATAACAGAGACTTGCAGAAGTACCATTTACACCACCCGGCCTAGCCCATGTTTTATATATTCAGATCCGGTGTAGTATTGTAAAATCAGTACCATCTAAAATCAATATCATATTGATAATTTATGACCGAACCTCAACTTTTACAAATAAAATCTAATATAATTTACAAATCTTTGAATCGACATTTATAGATGAAGCCAGTTTTAATATTATTGCAATAAAATATATATATACAAAGAAAAATAGTTGTTTCAGTTTAAAAGAATAATTTAAAACATTAAGATTTTATTTTATAAATTTCTATATAAAAAATTTTGTATGCCATATTAAATTTTATTCAGCTAAATAATTATATATGCATCCAAAAAATAAAATGACAATTTTAAGAAGCCAACAGGAAATGATTAAAACATAATCAGAATGATAGATATTGATTGAGATCCTTTGACGTAATAGAAACTCTCATTTGTCTGTGATTAGCTTAAGCTTTTGTCTATCAAAATTTTAAGGCTTGAGATCCCAATAATACGATGGAAATGAAGAAAACTTTTGTATATTGTATTTATTTAAAATTTTCTGCAGGATGGAGTTGAATAAACAATATAATTTTAACCATAGGAAGAAAATTATTACAAATAATGAGTAAACAAATAAAAATTATATAGGATATTAAAAATTGTAAAATAAATAAATTCCCTGAAAAATTATATAAAAGAGAAAATCATTTTTATAATCATTTAAATATATTTAAAACTATTAAATCTATTTTAAATAAATTTTTTATAAATTGAAAATGTTCGCCAATATTTTTGAAGCGATGAAAAAATATATAATTATAAATATTTTACAATCGCCAATATATTTGAAACGATGAAAAAATATATAATGAATAAATATTTTACAATTTTAATGACCGCCAATATATTGAAGATGAAAAAATATATAATGAATAAATATTTTGCAATTTTAATGGCCGCCAATATATTTGAAGCGATGAAAACATCTCTTAAAGATCAATACGATATTGATTCTGCAATACCAAAATATCACTACGGTATTTAAGCTATAATGGGTATTGATTTCACAATCCTACAAAGGCCTGGATTTTTTTAAAATATATTACATTTATTTATAATTTTTATACCTAATAACGGCTATATATTCGGTGAAATATACAGCCCGGTCTTGGTATTTTTTTTGAAATTTTTTTTTAGGCCTGCTCGGGTATTTAAAAAAATTTTTTAAGCTCGATCCGTGTACTCGGCCATAGGGCCTGCAGGTTTCTGACTTATACTCAAAAATAATAATTGAACGCTCATAAATTATTAGGTTTTATCCTGACTCATCTTATTTCCAAGAAAGAGACTATTTAGATTTAATAATACTAGCTTAAAATCTTAATAGACTGGTTGGTCTAATCAGAAATACGTTTCAAAAAGAAGGCGAACAGGGCACGGTCTTAAAATATTTTTCAGTTGTTATTTTCCTTTTTTTTTTACAGTTTTAGAAATCTTATATTAATTATTAAATATGTCATCTTGATATAAAATGTGAAAATGTGAAATTGAAATGGATCACTAACAAAGTTTTTTTTAGAAAGAATGGCTTAATTTCAAGTTGTAGATGATTTCAAAAACTTTTGCCTTTTGGTCGAATTTATAGTATTCACGAAAATAGCGATGTATTTGCCTTGTTTTTTTTGAATAATTAGTGTTTGTTAAAAACCTCGATTATTTAACCAATTTTTAAAAAAAAACGACAATGACCTAAATCTTGATATTTCGCCAATAGATGATCTAAAATTTGGCCCTCATTTATACACTCTGTATAATGGGCATTTTTTAAAAAATAAATTTTAGCAATTGCAAAGGAAATGATTTTTCACAATAACCAGAGATATAACAAGTATCGAACCGATCATATCGCAGTATCGGTTATTATTAGATATCGGCATCGAATTGGTATCAATATCGGCAATAAGAGGGGTATCAGGGCATCTCTGACAATATCCAATATTTTACTTATTATTATTACTAGAAATTCTCATATTCTTAATACCACTGTATAAAATGGATTTGTCAGTGTTAAAATTTGATTAATTAGCTCGATAACGATTTATGATTAACATGGAAGAAAGAAGAGAAAAATAAATAGAGATTGAAATAAAAAATTCTAGTAAAGAAATTTTTTTTAAATAAAATTAAATAGGAGAACGACAATGGGAAATTATGGCAAGGTCCGGCTAACGATGTTTCTAATCAATATGGTTCCCAGGGATTGACTCAATGCCTCAAGATAAGGAATATGTTCGACAAAAATATGTAAAAAAAAATAATGATGCATCCATCTCCAATTATGTTTATTATTTGGAGTTATTTTTTCGTTCAATTATTTGTTTCCTATAAATTTGATTTGTTTAATTTTTTTAGAATTCTTAATTTTAAAATTAAAAATATTTCTGGAGTAGGACAGTTATTTTTTAGGAAAAAAAAATTCAAAATTTGTAATATTAGGAATATTTTTTGATAGTTAACTAAGAAATTAGATAATAGCCATTTTTGGACATTTCACTCGATTACAAAAAAAGCAAAACTAAGTTTTTAGCTTAAATCGAAATCCCTAAAATTAGCTATGAATTTATTAATGTATGTTATCATATATATGTATAAAATATCTTACGAAAATTACTAAAATAAAGGGGTAAAAATGCAATTCTTCTTCTTCTTCTTCTCCGTTTTATAGCGATTTCTAGGTTTACTCGGGTAGGCCAGTTTTCCCTCTGATTTTTCTTTTCCATTTTTGACGGTCCTGAGCATCAATACTTGTAAGATTCAAGCTTCTCATATCCGCCGCTATCACATTTGTCCACGTCATCTTGGGTCTTCCTCTAGGTCTTGATCCTCCTACTTCCATCATTGTGCATCTCTTTACCCAGTCATCTCTTGTCATACGTTCCACATGCCCAAACCATCTTAGTCTATTTCGTCGAATTACCATACCAATCATTTCTATATCTAATCTTGCTCGCAATTCCTTGCTAGTTTTTCTCTCTCTCAGAGATACCCCACACATCCATCTAACCATCCTCATCTCTGTTCTTTCTAATTTGGCTTCGTGAATTGCTTTCATTGCCCATGTTTCACCGCCATAAACTAAACAACTCCTCACACAGCTTACGTAAACTTTCCCCTTTAACTTCAGAGAAACTTTTTTATTTGTAAGAATAGACGACATCTCTCTGAACTTCTTCCAAGTTTGTCTGATCCTTGCAACAACATCAGAATCTACACCACCATCTGCGTTTAGCATATCACCTAAATAACAAAACTTATCCACTTTTTTAGGTTTAACCCATTGCCAATATCCAGACCACCATTTTTTAGGTTATCATTATTATGTATCCCTTTCATGCATGTTTTACATATAAAGGTCATTCTTTCTAACATCAAACTGCCTTTTTTCCCGCTACATCTTTTATGTACCCATTTCTGGCATCTGGTGCATTTGATAGAATTTCTAGCAACTCCTATTCCCCTATACACCACAAGGCCACTTACCTGATTCTTCTATCTTTAGATTTTCCCCACCAATCATCACCTTTGTTTTTGATACATTCATTTTCAGGCCCTTTGTTTCCATAGTCATCTTCCATTTACTAACTTTATCCCTCATTTCTCCCTCACTGTTTGCCATTAATACAAGGTCATCTGCATATAATATCTCCCAGGGAAGTCCTTCACGCATTTCTCTAGCCACCACATCCATTACTAAGATAAATAATAATGGACTCAGCACGGATCCTTGATGAAGTCCTACCTTCACCTCAAAGCTGTCACTATCACCATAATCCGTCCGTACTGCTGTTTGTGCTCCAACATACATTGCCATCACTGCGGTAACTAACCATTCCTCCACACCGGATTTTCTCAAGGCCCATCTTGTAATCTCACGCGGCACCCTATCAAATGCTTTCTCCAAATCAACAAACGCATAATAGAGTTTCTTTTCCTTCGCAAGATACTTCTCCTGAATTTGTCTCACCACAAAAATTGCATCTGTCGTGCCTTTTCCCGATGTAAAACCAAACTGCATTTCATAAATTTTGATTTGTTCCCTTATCCGCTTTTCTAAAACTCTCTCAAATACTTTCATTGCATGTTCCAAGAGTTTAATAGCTCTGTAAGACCCACAATCTAAAGGATCACCTTTCCCCTTGTATACAGGGATAATTATACTTCTTCGCCAGTCCTCGGGAATAGTACCTTCTGTGACAATCTGATTTGCTAAATTCATTTACCATTCAATCCCTAAATCATCAGAACCTTTAAACATCTCTGATACCACCATCGTTAAACCCGATGACTTCCCTTTCTTCATCTTTTTCACTACTCTCTTTATCTCGTCCTTGCCAAATTTACACCCTGGACCTTCTACCTTTGCACAACTAATATTATTATTCCATTCATTTTCTTCATTCAAAAGTCTTTTCATGTAAATCTTCCAGGTGTTCTTAATACCACTACTATCAATCGTCATTTTTCCTTCCATATTTTTCAAACACTTTACACCTATCACATCCTGCCTCTTTTTTGACATCTGTTTTGCCATTCTAACCATATTTCCAATTCCATCAGCGCATTCCATTTCTTTAGCAAACTCGTGTCTTTTTTCTTCTTGAGCCTTCGCTATTAATTTCTTAGCATTTCTTTTAGCCATCTTGTAAATATCATTATCACTATTTTCTTTGCTATTATACCATACTTTGAAACACCTCCGTTTCTCATCCACGGCTTTCGCTACCTCCGGGCTCCACCACCAAGTCTCCTTATGTCTAGGCGGCCCTTTTGTCCATCCACATACCTCCTCAGTTGTCATTACCCAAGCTTTCTTCATGGCTTCCCACTTGTCATTCACCCCAGATGCTTGTGCCACCTCCGCCTCCCTAATCGCCAATGCCATATTGAATTGACTTCCAAACCTTCAGCCTTGGGACAAACTTTCTTTTAGTGACCCTGGCACCTTTAAGAGTGAGATCTCCTACAACTAGTCGATGCTGATTTATACATTCCTCTCCCGGTATCACTTTCACATTTTTTATTATACATCGATCACATCTCCTTAATAACAAGTAATCCACAACACTTTTGGTACTACCCGACTTATAAGTCACCAGCTTCTCTGATTCTTTCTTAAACATTGTATTACAAACAATCATATCCATAGCATCACTAAATTCTAAAATCCTCTCTCCTTCCAAATTTCTCATGCCGTAACTGAACCCTCCATGTACTCCTTCATAACCCTCACTACTCGCTCCCACATGTCCATTCAGATCGCCAGCCAGGATAATCCCCTCTTCATTTGCCAGTCTCGATGTCACCCCCAATAGACTGTCCCAAAATACATCTTTCTCTTCTTCACTTCTTCCAACCTGAGGAACATATGCCGAGATCATATTATATAGCTTTCTACCAATAATCATCTTGATAACCATTATCTGGTTGTCTAGCCTTCTCACTTCGACTACTTTGTCTACCAATTTCTCCGCAACCAATACCCCAACTCCAGCCTTACCATCATTACCTCCTTGCCAAAAGAATTTATACTTTTCGCTAGTCTTGCCAATCATTCTGGTCCCATTTCCTTTCCATCTAGTCTCCTGTATGCAGCACACATCTATATGTCTTCTGTGCAATACATCGACGACTTCTCCCGCTCTTCCCGTCATACTCCCAACATTCCATGTCGCGACCCTAACTCGATCACCCGTTAACTGGTTTCTCCACTTTTTATCAGGTCGTTTATGGCCGTCATAGGTTTCATTTTCATGAATAGTGGTTCCACCAGGTTTCCCATCCTTCTTTTTGTCGTAGGCGGATGAGGAGGCCCACGGGGTACTTTGGGCTGTACCCCGCCCATGCTTTGTTGTAACCATAGGGAAATTTTTGTAGCAAGGTTTTTACAATCGGATGCCCTTCCTGACATCAACCTCTTTAAGTGGTTTTTACACCCCGTCGAGGAGACGGTGATCCTATTCTAGACCCAGATCACAGGGAACCTTTTAGACCTCCATTTGCCGCCAAAAGACGTTGCCACTCCCCCGCCACGATGAGGCTGAAGGTAGGATTTTGGGAGAGTAAAAAAAATGCAATTGACTAAAAAGAAATTTTTTTCTTAATTAAAACAATAAGTGCGTAAAAATATAATCTGAATTTTATTTTTCAGGCGTAAAAATACGTACTATATTCAAAATAAATTATTATCTAAGCATAATAAGATATTAGAATAAATATTTAATATTTTCAAAAAATATATTCCGAATCCCCATGGGAACTCAATTTTTTTTTGAAAAATAACAAAGAATTCTCATTTTGGGATTCAAACTCCCATAAAATTCCATATCCCAATACAACATTTACACTCATTACTCTAAAATATGGAAATATCTATACAATGAGTTAAGCAGACGATAAAAAATTTTTAAATATACTAACGTTCGAAATAATCTAGATTTTTGGTAATCATATTTTGCATTGCTTAGTTTCGGTTTTATCTATTAATATGGCTTAAAAGCGAGTATGCTCAATATGGCCTTAGCCTTATAAATTTTTAGAATTTTCGTCATTTATTATTACCTCTCAACAGATGACGGCTTAGGACCCTACGGTCTGACCACTATCCCCTTGACCATGGGCAACACCCTTATTTGGGATATACATGTGTCCCACCCTTCCCCATTAATAGTAAATATAACCTGCTTATCCAAGCAGAGAATAAAAAAATAAATAAATACAAAATCCTTAGCATTAGCAACGTCTACCAACGGCAGTTCACTTCTTTAACTTTTAGCTTTTTAAAAAGTTTTGCTTACAAAATCATCGCAAACATCTAAACAAAGGGAATTGCTATTCCTCAGTCAGAACATACAAATCAATATTTTTAACTATTGTTCCTCTAGGAACTAAATTAAATTTTTTTTATTAAAGTTTATATTATTTTACATTTATATAGTTTTAATAAATTATTTAATGAATAAAATTAATGATATAATTGCAAAATAATTTACAAAAATATAAATTTCATTTTGCCTCTAAAAATAATTTTCATTTTTATACGATTATTTTTGGATATTTAAAAGTGATTTTTTCTAAATAATGACATTATGTTTATTTTTTTAACTTATCACATCAAGAACTAATTCTTATTTTATTATTACAAATTAACAGAGAAACCGGTTACGAATGGCCAGATAGAGTCAAAGACGCCATCTTGGAAAAGTGTGGGCCTAACGCGAATATAGTTCACATGGTCATAGACCAAGAATCCCCAGAAGTTAATAAATACAATTATTTTGTTATGCAATAAGAAAAAGCAAATACTTCAGAACTAGAACTTGGAACCATAACCAGGAACCTGATATGGGATAAATCTATAAATCATAATTCTGAACTTCTCTCTCTAGAAACTTTCTTAACTGGAACTACAATTTAACTGGAACTACAATCCTTTTTGGTCCACTTCTTAGAACCTGTATAAAACATAACCTCTCACGAAGAAAACCTTTCAGGAATATCGTATTCTAAAGAACTTTTAAAGTTTTTTGCTTATCAGAGAACTGCAGAGGTAGTATATTTAGGCACAGCTCGGATTTATAAAAATATATTTTGTCTCGGCTCGAGTTTTTTTTATTTTAATGCATTGCTTGGCTAGATTTTTACTCTCCAGGCCTAATATACGGTTTGTGTTCTGGGTCCGGTTTATTTAAAATATTTATATTATGATTTAAATTTAATAGCACTGAAATATATATTTCTAATATAAAAAAAATTAGGGTTGTGTTTACGTGAAATGCGGAACAAGTGACGCAGCTGGTGCCACTTTCACAGCTTTACATGGATGGTGGTACGGAGGTATTAATTTTCATTTTTTATTCCTTCTTTTTAAAAAAATATTTTCATTTTTAATACATAGCCACCCATGATTATTTTATAATTAATTGACATTCATTAAACCACTTTTTTTAAGGTACATGTCGAGAACCTACATCGCAAAATATTTATAAATCCCTACCTAGAACCCCCCCCCCCCCCTCCCCTATGAAAAGGCTTATGTAGATACTTGGGTTAGGAGTAACTTTACTCTTTTTAAAATATTAAAACAATGATAAAAATGAATGTCCTATCTAGATTATATTAAAAGTATAATAAAAAACGGTATCCAATCTCCTTTTCTGGATAAATTTGATCGGATTTTGTGAATTATATCGTTGCCTAGTTAATGAATGCCTTCTTTTAAATAAAAATTTAAATCGCTATTAAATATGTCAATCAAAACTTAATATTATATTTTTTCTTTATCTAAATTTGATTTAATGATTGATAATAATATCTATGTCCATTGTCTTCTAATGTCACCTTCTTATTTTTTTTACTATTCCTCTATCTTCTTGAACATTAAATCTGTCTCAATTTTTAAACAACGAGTAGAGCATTCCAGTTGACAAGGAATTATATATTTTTAATAAAATAAAATGCAAAGTATTATAAATTATTATATATTGCGTTTAAAAAAAATAATTACATTTCAATTCGTGAATTTAAAAGAAGAAAAAATCCTACGAGAATTTATTTAAGTAATATTTTATTTCACACCCATATACCCCTCTTCTTCTTTTTAGATTGGGGGGGGGGGAAGGTTGGTTTAAGGTTTAGTAATTGAAAAAAATTTGAGCTTAACCGGACCGAGTATAGATTAATATTTTTAATTAAATTTTTTTTATAGGAAATCTTATAGCCGTCAAATACCTGAGACTGCAAAGGTATAACGAACGATTTCCTGATTCAATCAACGCAAACGCTCCCCTACGTCCTCATTACAAATATTGAGATTTCTTTTTGATTTATTGGATTTTATGTTGTTATTATTTTTATAAAATGATGAATTCTTCTGTTAATTTTTTTTCGATAAATAATATTGCCATTATTCTAGTTTATGTAATATAATATTGAGTTTTTTTTAATTGGTCCGACTCAGATATCAGTTTTGCTCCCAGTCATTAAATACTAAATTTTTTATATTATATTAACCTGGAGCTTTTTTAATATCTAACTATTTTACTTCTTATTAATTATGTGTTATGTTATATAATATCATGAATTATTACATAAATGTGTTAGTTACTTATCCATCATATTATTTAGTTTTTATTAAGTAAATAAATAAAATAGCGTTTTTAATCGACCGTATTAATGGTAATATTCTTACGAACTTAAATTTAATGGTGATTTTCAGGTTTCTGATGTCTAATGTAGGTTTATAGTTCCATTTCTAAAAAATAAGAATGATTACTTTTCTAAAAATAAATGATTCTATAATGATAATTCCAGATTATTTTTATTTCATAAATATATCACTATAATAATTATGTCACATGATATCATTGTAAAAAGAACAAAGATAAAAAAAATGTTATTTATCTCTTATTCGAAATCAATTGAAAAACGTCCCTAAATGTCAATTATATATCAACAGATACCAGTTCTATGCGTATTTTGATCATGATAGGGAATCAAACGAGTAAGAGTAAATAATGAGACAAATTTATATTAATGTTCCAGTGTTGCTAAACGCTACTTTTAAAATTAGCGCGCTAACGCTATCGCTCTCGTTTTCAAATGAGTAGCGCAAGCGATTGTATTTATTATAATAAAAGAAGAATACCTTTTTAATTTTCAAAATTTAAATTTATCTGAGATTTAGATTCATTTATAAAAAAATATTAAATAGCATTAAATTATGGTAAATAAAGATTTTAAAAATATAATTATTATACACAAGATAATTAATAATATATTAATTTTGAATTTTATATTAATATTATAGATTGTGTTGTAAATTAAGCCAATTGGGTTGCATTTTTCTCTGAAAATATTTAATACGGCGGCGATGATTCCTCTTCCATATTTGATACAAGGCTCTGGAATCCATTCCAATATCAAACATTAGAGGGTTGTTCGCTACTATTGAGCACTACTTTTTTCAGTAGCGGTAGCCTTAGTGGGCTACTTTTTTTGTAAAATAGCGTTAGGGGTAGCTCGCTACTAATTTAGAAAGTAGCATAATAAATACATCTAAAAATTATTAAAAAATATTTTTTATTAAATATAAATTATAATCCTTTTATTTAATTTAATTTTGAAATTTTAATTTATATTTAAAAATATACATTATAAATCTAGTTAGCATTATAAATCTAGTAATTAAAAATGTGTGAGATTGTTGAAGATAGCGAAATTTCTTTTTAAAAATAAGAAAAATATAGATTATCCTTTCCCAAAATTCAAAAAATACTCTAATCTTGAAGAAAAAATTACTACTGGATATCGGTTTCGATGCAAGATCTGTCGCAAAATTTTATCCTCAAATCATACAAGCAGCTTTAATTTGAAAAAACATAGGTAATATATAAAACAAATTTAATATCAATGTGTAGGCTAATCCTTAATTTTTAAAATAAATTTAAATCAAAGACCAATCATTTTTTTTATATATTCATAAATTTTATCTAAATTATTTTAAACATAAAATAGTTATTTCAATCATTTTTATGCACTTATTTCCTACATAATTTATATTCTAGTGATTACTGTTATAATTTTAGACTTTATAAAGAGATTGAAAAATATCTCAAAAGTTTTGGGGTAATGGACAGGGTAGCCATGTCTCTCCCCATCAGCGGAATACTCCCGCAATTTTTTAATTTACACGCAGACATCTCTCTCCCGCAAAACTACAGCAATTGGAAATCTCCCGCAAAAATTTACCGCAATTTTTTAAATTCTCCCGCAATTTTATTTAAAAGTATTTTAACGTTTTAAATATATAAATAATAATTTATGAGACATTAATTGATTATTTTTATAATAAATTTTAAATATTTATTTGAAAAACATGTCTAGTTTGTAAATATCTTTCTATCCTGTTTTATTTTTACCTAATAATAAATCAACATCATTTCATTCATATAAGTCATATAAGTCAGTACAGGGGAGTATATCAACATCGATTGCAATACAAAAATATTCTCCAAAAATAATAAATAATACAGACGGAACTACAGTTGCGGAAATCGTATACACCTATCATGTAGTTCAACATTCACAGAGCTATATCATCACAATGTGGGTCGAATCTTTTTCCCATGATATTTAACGACTCCAATATAAGTGCAAACCTTACTCGTGGTAGAACGAAAATAAGCAAGGCTATCACAAGTGTTTTAGAACCTGAATCCTAGAGGTCAATTCTAGACGATTTGAAAGATGGGCATCCATATGCAATTCTGACAATTGCATTTAATAAGGGAAATTTTAAAACATTTCCCTTGATCTTTCGCTATTCCAACAAGAATAAGAACATTTCAATAAAACTATTAAATTTTTTTCCTCGAATAGTGAAAAATCCAACGATGTAGCTAACCACATAATGTAAATATAGCTCAGGGTTATCAATGAATTGCATGTCAGCTTTCTGCACTGATAATGCCTCTGTAAATTTTGGCAAAAACCAGAGTGTATTTACCGAATTGAGGCAGCAAAATAATGAATTAAAACCAATTGACTGTATATGCCATCTACATGATTCTTGCAAGAAGGCAATTATCTGTGGATGTCGAAATAATTATGATGAGGTGTTTTAACGAATTTATTACATCAACGAAAAGAGTTAACGAATTAAAAGAGTTGGTGGAGTGGTCTGACTTGGAATGGTGTTAGTTGTTGCGATATGTACCTATCAGGTGGTTATCATTAATACCTGCCATCGATAGAATTTTAAATTTTACAAACCCTTAAAAAAATACTTTTTAAATAAAGATTTTAAAAGCTGTCCTAAAATTTTGAAAAATTTATTCAAGTATGAAATGGCAGAAGCATATTTGGGATTAGTTTCACATGTAAAAATCTTACTTCATGCAGTTAATATTCAGTTGCAATCAAAATATTCTTTATTAATAAAGATTCACAAAATCATGCTACAGCTCTGTTCATCTCTACAGTTAAAAATTGATAATAAATTTTATGGCGCTATTGCTAAAAATATTAAATGTTCAAATAATACTCTAATTAATACATTTTTAAATGAAGCAGATATTTTTATTAAAACAATTTTAGAATATTTACAATCAAAATTTGATTTTAATAACTCTATTTACAAATGTATAAATATTATGACCTTGGAACAGAAACCGTCAATTGATGGTTTTTGTAATTTAATAAATATAAAAATACCGAAAGACATTGATGTCTTGTTTGAGGAGATTGTAATTTTCTCTATTTTTTATGATTCGCCAGAATACTTAAAGTTAGATTGTCTAAAAGCAGAGGAGCATCTAATGTCTCATCCGAGCTCCATTAACAGCATGTAGTATATTTCCTACATGTGAAATCATTCCTAAATATACCTCTGCCATTCATTTTTGAAAAATTTTTTCTAAATATCAGCTTTTATAATCTTTATTTAAGAAATATTTAAAGGTTTATAAAATTTTAAAATTCTATAGATGGCGGGTACTAGGAACATATCGCAACCAATATTGTGCTGACTCAATTCTGTAAATACACTCTGGTTTTTTCCAAATTCACTGAGGCATTATCAGATCAGAAAGTTGACATGTAATTTATTGATAATCCAGAATTTGTTATATTTACCATTATATGGTTAGCTATGTCTTTGGATTTTTCACTATTTGAAGGGAAAAAATTTAATAGTTTTCTTGAAACGTTTTTGAAATAGCGAAGGATCAAAAGAAATATTTTAATATTTTCCTTATTAGATGCATCTATTAGAATATTGCATATGTATGCCCATCTTTCAAATCGTCAAGAATTGACCTACTGAATTCAGGTTCTAAAATATTGATGATATCCTTGCTCATTTTTATTCTACAAGTAAAGTTTTCATTTATCTTGGAGTCGTTAAATATTATGGGGAGGGATTCTACCTACATTGTATGATAAGTAGCTCTGTGAATGTTGTATTACAAGATAAGTGATTACAATTGCTGCAAGCGTAGTTGCATCTATATTATTTCTTATTTTTGGAGAATATTTTTGCTTTGCAATGTATGTAGATTCACTCTTCTGCACTGATTATTAAAATGTGATTGAACAATAATAAATAAAATAATTATCATTGAGTACAATATTACCTTATTATGTATTTAAACGTGATACGTGATAATTAAGCGCCTTTCCCTATAATATTATACACACATAAGTTAGATTTCTAATTGCTGATGTTTTGCGGGACATTCACTTAAAATATATTTTTTACATTATAAAACTAAAATCGTTTGTTTTTTAATAAAATTTTATCTTGTTTACATTCTTTTATATTTAAAAAGGATCGTTGGTTATTTTTTATAAATTATATATTTAAATAAATCAAGATGTTATTTTATTTTAAAAAATAGTTACTGAATTTGTATTTATATAAACTAATTATAAAAAATAATAGGCGGATAATTAAGTCAATTCAAAATCTCGGCCCGGCCGGGATTTTGCGGGCCTTTTTTAGCAAATTTTTTATTTCTACCATATTTTTCATATTTCTCTCGCAATTTTCATATTTCTCCCGCAAAATACCAAATTTCTCCCGCAATTTGAAAATATTGACTTGGCAACCCTGGTAATGGAAGAAGATACATCCACTTCCAAATCAAATTTAATTCAAACAAAATTGATGAATTTGGATTCATCAACACCAGGTGTATCTCAAAAATTGGCTGACAAAGTCATAATGAACTTTATAATAAATACTTTTCAACCAATATCCATGGTGGATAATGGTTCTTTTAGATGATAAACACTTTATCTCCACGTACCAAGATATTTTGCCGGTAGACATTGATAGCAAGAATTTTGGATAGCTTTAAAGAAATGAAAGAATCTTTAATATTAGATCTATGTCTCCTGTTATGCAATATGTTGCTGCCTCACTTAAAATCTTGGAAGGGCAAGATAATATGAGCATAAGATATTATGTTCCCACACTGAGTATATTAATTACCAAGCTCAAAAGAATTAATAATCTATTCTTTCTTTATGGTGCCCCGGCTCTAGGTGGTGGACTTGAATGAGATGACTACCTAACTTAATGAGATGACCAAGAACCAAGAAAATTCTCTAGCAAGTTCTTTCACGCCAAAAGCTTCTTTCTTCATGGTGCCCCGGCTCTGGGTGTTGGACTGGAATATGATAACCAGCACCTAACCTAATGTGACAACCTAGAAAGAACTGATATGGAAGTTGAACAATGACATTAATACTATAGACTGCCGATTGTGATGCTAAAATCAAATTTGAAGTGGCAAAAATTGAATTGAGTAGCAGCCATTTTGTGTTTGGATCTATAACGTAAGAAACATATGATAATTTTATAAATTTCAGGTTTATTTTTATTATATATTGAAATGCTATTTTAGAGATTTTTTTTAGTCATTTCCGGTGGAAAATTTGAAGTGATAGAACGGTAAATATTATTTTATTTTAATCATATTTATTTTACAGATTCTATGAACATTATATCTCAATATTGATAGTAATTATAACTTACACTAAAGAAATTAAGCTTAAAATTAGCCATCACCCACCTTTAAAGTAATTAAATTATACTGTAGTTCTCGGGTATAGGCTTTTTCTTTGTCCCACTCCTTTTAAATTAAAGCCTATAGAGGTTTAAGCATTCGAAATGTTGTGCCTACAAGTACGTGCGGCTTGCCCACAAACGTGTGGAGAGCTCCTCATATTTTTAAATTAAATTGTTCCAATTAGATGGAAATAAGGAAAACCTAGCTTAGCTCTGTTGTGTATTCAACGTTAGAGGGCGATGCGCTATATATCACGTATCACGTATTATATTTATAATCATATTTTTTTACTAGATGAATAAAAAACATTTTATAAACATTTGCAGTTTATTACTTAATGAATATCTTTAATATTTTATATAGAATAATCAATATAAAATAAAATCTGTATAGTAATAAGAATATAGTTTAAAATTTTGTCATTTCTAGAGAAGTAAGGATTTGTTTTCTTTAATACCTCATGAATATCTTTAAGATTTTTCAAATATATATCTTACCAAGTTAGAATAAATATTTTTTATAAGAATTAATTTTATATTTATATATTCAATAACAAAAATCAAAGGGAGGAAAGATATATTATGATTTGAAATTTATATAAAATATATTTTAAGAAAATGGTAATATATTGTAGTGCATATGGCTGTAACCAAAAATATTGTTCAGGAAGCAAAATTTCCTTTCATAAGTATGATATCTCAAATTAAATCTTAATGCAGCTTATATTAATAACCTATTTTTCTTGTAAAAATTATTAAGTCAGATTTGCTATGAAAATATTTAACATGTGATTTGGAATTTTAGAAATTACTTCAAAAACAAAATTGAATATATATGATTTTATTGATAAATATTTTGAATTTTATAAAAAAAAAAATTTGATAAAATTTCTTTTGTATTTATTTTTTTAGCAAATAAAAAGATGTTATATTTTATAATTTTTAAGTCTTTTTATATTTTATTTTTGCTTTGAATTATGTTTATTCCTTAATAATTATAACTATCCATTTCTAAATATATTTATTTAAATTTAATTCACTAAAGTACAAAAATTAACGAATAATATAATAATCTTATAAATTTTTACAATAATAAATACAAATAATATATGTTATATTTACATCTCATAAAATAATTGTATTAAATGAATATGTATATCGCGGGAAAAATAATCTTTACAATAATTAATACAATAATATATATATATTTATATCTAATAAATTGTTTAATTATAACTAAATAAAGTAAAGTATAAAGTTCAAAGGTTTTTTTTTGTACAAATTTTCACAATAATTTTTCCTTCACCTATAAATATTTAAGTTAAATAACATATTTTTATATTACCTGATTTATTGTCCTTGAAAAAGTACTGCTTTGTTAAGTTTTTGTCTAATATTTAGTTTCAATTTTTGATTAATTTTATTGCCATAATGATGCATACGTATATGTAGGTATCTGAAATAAATTTTATTAAAATCAAGTAATGATTATATATACCTTTTTATAATAAGTCTTATTATAATTTGATGATGACTTAATCCTGCCTCTTGATCATACATATGTTCTTGCAGGTCATTGAAAATATTTGTGCCTAATATTTTTGATAATATTAGACATTCTAATTTTTTAACGGTATGTTTTTTAGTTATTTCATATACTTTTTCAAAAGCCCTGAATGAGCTCTCAGTTATTTTGCATAAATTTGATACGCTTTGGGATGGTATTACCAATTCACTATAATTTTTAATTTTTATTAAAGTGTAATTATAGTTGTTTGAAGAATTATCTATTAGTGAATGTAAACAGATATCACATCTCACTTTTTTTTCTTTAACAAGTTTACGGATAATGTATCCAGAGATATAGGTAAATACATTATCAACTTAGAGAGATAGTCGTGAAATATTAGGTATATCATAAGAGTTGTCCAATAAAGGTTTGAACATGATTGGGTCTTTTTGGAAATCTTCACAGATTAGATTGGTGTCATCAAAGGGGATGCAATTTCCAGTCATTGAAGCTCCCAATCTGGCATGTAGAACACCTCTAACAGCACACCGCAGCTGGAATGCAGATGGATTATTATTGAAGCCACCTCTACTACGTAAACATGAGAAGAAAAGTTCTAGATGGTATCTACAAAAATAGGAATAAAAAAGGTTTTATAAGATATTTATAAATAAAAATCATAAATATAAAAAAAATTAAGGTTTAAAAAGATATGTTTTATAAATAAAATTTGAACATCATTTTTGGGTTAGGGCCTGTCAATAATTCATTCCCAAAGCTAGCACACTTTTCATAGAGAGAATTAAACCCTCAATGCATGTTTTACAATTCGATTTATAGACATAGTTTCTCTTTTCAAATTTTAAGGCTAATAAAGTTTTAATACACTTTTCAAAAAATATATTATAATCTTGAATTAATTTTTGAAATAAAGGGGCTTTATTGCCCTTACCATAGATGTGACGTGAATTCAAATAATCAAACATTCTAGAGGAATTCAAATAAAAAATAATCTATTAATATTATACTTGTCTATCATCAGAATAAATTCAATGGTACCATCAGTTTTCAAATAAAGAAATGACTTTTAGCAAAGGCCAAAGCCTTGCCCACAGAAGCACTGAATACTTGTACTGCCAATTTTACCTTATAAATTATTTATATATGTTAGCGGCAATGTGAAAATTCCGGCAATGTATACATTGCCGGAATTTTTTCGGCAATGTGAGGTAGTGGTAGGCAATGTAAATGTGAGATTTCGGCAATGTATACATTGCCTGGTTATTTTAGGCAATGTGTATTTTACAAATTTATAAATTTATTATTTATTTAAGATTAATTTATTATTTATTTAATATTAATTTATTATTTATTTAATATTAATTTATTTTTTGATATAATATTTTAATTTGTTATATTATCTTTTTAAATATATTTTTTGATTGATTTTTTTTTTTAATTATTATAATATATTATAATTTGTTATATATTTTTTTACATATTTTTTTTGATAGATATTTTTTTTTAATATAATTATTTTTTTATATATTTTTTTTGATTGATATTTTTTTTTTAATATAATTTTTTTTATATATTTTTTTTAATATAATTACTTTTTTATATATATATTTTTTACGTAGATTTTTTTTGATAGAGAATTTTTTTTTGTTTTTTGGTTTATATTACTTTTTAAATAAAACTTTAGAGGTAATATATAATATATTTTTTTTGATATTTTTTTTTAAGTATATTGAAATAATATATTATAATTTGTTATATTATTTTTTACATATTTTTTTTGATTGATATATTTATTTTTTACGTAGATTTTTTTTGATAGCTAGTTTTTTTTTGTTTTTTGGTTTATATTATTTTTTAAATAAAACTTTAGAGGTAATATATTTTAATTTGTTATATTATTTTATTTTTTTTGATTGATATTTTTTTTTAAATAATTTTTAGATAATATATTTTAATTTGTTATATTTTTTTTATATATTTTTTGATTGATATTTTTTAATATAATGGTTTTTTTATGTATTTATTTTTTACGTAAATTTTTTTTTGATATATTTTTTGATAGCTAAATTTTTTTTTATTTGTGTTATTATTATTTATTTAAATATATTTTTTGATTGATATTTTTTTTAGAGATAAGATATTTTAATTTGTCATAATTTTTTTAAATATATTTATTGATTGATATTTTTTTTAAATGATTTTTATATAATTTATTTTTAACGTAATTTTTTCTATTTTATATCTTTTGATTCCTAATTTTATAAGTAAAAGTGACAAAAGGTATAATTGTAATTTTTTTTTTTAAGTTTTTAAAAGCAATTTTCAGTGAAGATGTATTATAGAAAAGTGACAATTGTCATAATCGTTATTTTTGAACATTTTTTAGTTTTTTTAAAGTAAATAGGTAAAAATATGTTTTGTAAAAATGTTAAATTAATATTTCAGTGAAGATGTACTATGGAAAAGTGACGTCATAATCGTTATTTTGAACATTTTTTAGTTTTTTTAAAGTAAATAGGTAAAAATATGTTTTGTAAAAATGTATATTTAAGTGAAGATGTACTATGGAAAAGTGACAATTGTCATAATCGTTATTTTTGAACTTTTTTGATTTTTTTTAAAGTAAATAGTTAAAATTATGTTTTGTAAAAATGTTAAATTAATATTTCAGTGAAGATGTACTATGGAAAAGTGATAATTGTCATAATCGTTATTTTTGAACTTTTTTGATTTTTTTTAAAGTAAATAGGTAAAAATATGTTTTGTAAAAATGTTAAATTAATATTTCAGTGAAGATGTACTATGGAAAAGTGACAATTGTCATAATCGTTATTTTTGAACATTATTTAGTTTTTTTAAAGTAAATAGGTAAAAATATGTTTTGTAAAAATGTTAAATTAATATTTCAGTGAAGATGTACTATGGAAAAGTGACAATTGTCATAATCGTTATTTTTGAACATTTTTTAGTTTTTTTAAAGTAAATAGGTAAAAATATGTTTTGTAAAAATGTTAAATTAATATTTCAGTGAAGATGTACTATGGAAAAGTGACAATTGTCATAATTGTTATTTTTAAACTTTTTTGATTTTTTTTAAAGTAAATAGTTAAAATTATGTTTTGTAAACATGTTAAATTAATATTTCAGTGAAGATGTAATATGGAAAATTGACAATTGTCAAAATCGTTATTTTTGAACTTTTTTGATTTTTTTTAAAGTAAATAGTTAAAATTATTTGTAAACATGTTAAATTAATATTTCAGTGAAGATGTACTATGGAAAAGTGACAATTGTCATAATGGTTATTTTTGAACCTTTTTGATTTTTTTTAAAGTAAATAGTTAAAATTATGTTTTGTAAAAATGTTAAATTAATATTTCACTGAAGATGTACTATGGAAAAGTGACAATTGTCATAATCATTATTTTTGAACATTTTTTAGTTTTTTTAAAGTAAATAGATAAAAATATGTTTAGTAAACGTGTTAAATTAAAATTTCAGTTTAGATATGTTTTATATTATATAGACACTAACAGGAATATTAACATTAAAATTCCTAAATTCGCTATTATTTATAAATTGAAAATTAAAGATGAATTATTTTCCTGTAAATCGTCAATGCCTTGATTTGATTAATCTCGAGATTTCAGCATGAATACATTAATGACCTCAAATGATAAAAATTTTACTATTACGATTACACCTTAATCTTCATAGCAGCCGGAAATGTTTTTTAACATAATTTATAATAGTAGACCGAGGTATAAATAAAATATTTGTAGGATTAATCTATTTTTTTCTAAAATATTAACTGCGAAATATTTAAATATAGAATCCTGCATCGGTTATTTGTATATCAACTAACTATAATATCTTTGACTTATTTATTTCAATTCTGTGAGTAAATATATTTTAAATATTTATTCACTTTAGTGAACTATCTAAAATTACAAGTTAGAGCTATTGAGATGTATATCTATCACTAAATACATTTTCATGAATATATTTATAAACGAAATAAATTTTAGCAATTAACTATGTTGCAATATAGCGTACATTAAATACTATTAGCCCTTATATTTATTACTAAGATTATGCGTCAAACATTATAAGTTCATCTAAGATTTTTTCGAGAAATAAAGGCCTTTGAGTAACTTTTTTTATACTATATTTTATTGATAAATGCTAGGCTCTCTGTTTGAAGGCCTTTGGCCAGTTATTGTTTTAAATTTTCTTTAGGTTTATACTCTTTTTTTAAAAAAAAATTTCTCACAAATTTTATAAGGTCGTTATTTTTAATATTTTTGTGACATAGTGGTATATTCTTAATTATTTTTAAATAATATTTACCAAATCAGACATATTTGGTAAAATGGGTGGGAATTTTTTACTTCCCCCCTTTCCCCAACTTTATACGCAACTTAATATTATGTTAAAATACATTTTTACGCCATATTATTAATGGATATCTGGTAGCAAGCCTTCCCTATATGACTATATCTTCATAATAGAAAAAACAATATTTACAATACACATTTTTTATTACTATATAATTCAATATTAATATAAATGAATCATTTATTTTGACATAAATTATTTTTTGTATGACAATTTGAATTTCAGGACACATTAGATGCCTTGCATTTACATCTATTTGTCCTGCAATTTTGTTTGCATTTACAAACCACAATGTTTGCCGACGTTGATGCTTTATCTTCTTCATCAATGGCGCCTATAAAATTAAAATATTATAAACATTTTATCATAAAAATTTTTAAAAAATGTTATTATAATAATCGCCCTGGATATATTTACATTTTTTATATATTTATAATTAATCAATATAGAAAGTATAATAACTTGATTGGCGGAAATTGTATTTAAAGATTGGACCAATTGGATAACCTAAAAAATCATTTTTATAAAATTTTATATATTTTTCTAAATACCGTCATTATCCAATTCATTCGAGTATACCATGTGTTTACGAGCGCTTTCTATAAAATAAGATTTATTATTTTGCAAAATATTGAATATATAAACCGGATAAATTGGCAAAATAGCCTAGTTGATCCTCATAGAGTTTCATCTCTTCATCAGCCAAATTATCTATAAATTAGACAAATTATTTTGCTAAATAAGGTATTATGAAAACCTGAAGCATTGTATAAAAATAATTAAGAATATACCACTATGTCACAAAAATTTTAAAAATAACGACCTTATAAAATTTGTGAGAAATTTTTTTTTAAAAAAAGAGTATAAAACTAAAGAAAATTTAAAACAATAACTGGCCAAAGGCCTTCAAACAGAGAGCCTAGCATTTATCAATAAAATATAGTATAAAAAAAGTTACTCAAAGGCCTTTATTTCTCGAAAAAATCTTAGATGAACTTATAATGTTTGACGCATAATCTTAGTAATAAATATAAGGGCTAATAGTATTTAATGTACGCTATATTGCAACATAGTTAATTGCTAAAATTTATTTCGTTTATAAATATATTCATGAAAATGTATTTAGTGATAGATATACATCTCAATAGCTCTAACTTATAATTTTAGATAGTTCACTAAAGTGAATAAATATTTAAAATATATTTACTCACAGAATTGAAATAAATAAGTCAAAGATATTATAGTTAGTTGATATACAAATAACCGATGCAGGATTCTATATTTAAATATTTCGCAGTTAATATTTTAGAAAAAAATAGATTAATCCTACAAATATTTTATTTATACCTCGGTCTACTATTATAAATTATGTTAAAAAACATTTCCGGCTGCTATGAAGATTAAGGTGTAATCGTAATAGTAAAATTTTTATCATTTGAGGTCATTAATGTATTCATGCTGAAATCTCGAGATTAATCAAATCAAGGCATTGACGATTTACAGGAAAATAATTCATCTTTAATTTTCAATATATAAATAATAGCGAATTTAGGAATTTTAATGTTAATATTCCTGTTAGTGTCTATATAATATAAAACATATCTAAACTGAAATTTTAATTTAACACGTTTACTAAACATATTTTTATCTATTTACTTTAAAAAAACTAAAAAATGTTCAAAAATAATGATTATGACAATTGTCACTTTTCCATAGTACATCTTCACTGAAATATTAATTTAACATTTTTACAAAACATAATTTTAACTATTTACTTTAAAAAAAATCAAAAAGGTTCAAAAATAACCATTATGACAATTGTCACTTTTCCATAGTACATCTTCACTGAAATATTAATTTAACATGTTTACAAATAATTTTAACTATTTACTTTAAAAAAAATCAAAAAAGTTCAAAAATAACGATTTTGACAATTGTCAATTTTCCATATTACATCTTCACTGAAATATTAATTTAACATGTTTACAAAACATAATTTTAACTATTTACTTTAAAAAAAATCAAAAAAGTTTAAAAATAACAATTATGACAATTGTCACTTTTCCATAGTACATCTTCACTGAAATATTAATTTAACATTTTTACAAAACATATTTTTACCTATTTACTTTAAAAAAACTAAAAAATGTTCAAAAATAACGATTATGACAATTGTCACTTTTCCATAGTACATCTTCACTGAAATATTAATTTAACATTTTTACAAAACATATTTTTACCTATTTACTTTAAAAAAACTAAATAATGTTCAAAAATAACGATTATGACAATTGTCACTTTTCCATAGTACATCTTCACTGAAATATTAATTTAACATTTTTACAAAACATATTTTTACCTATTTACTTTAAAAAAAATCAAAAAAGTTCAAAAATAACGATTATGACAATTATCACTTTTCCATAGTACATCTTCACTGAAATATTAATTTAACATTTTTACAAAACATAATTTTAACTATTTACTTTAAAAAAAATCAAAAAAGTTCAAAAATAACGATTATGACAATTGTCACTTTTCCATAGTACATCTTCACTTAAATATTAATTTAACATTTTTACAAAACATATTTTTACCTATTTACTTTAAAAAAACTAAAAAATGTTCAAAATAACGATTATGACAATTGTCACTTTTCCATAGTACATCTTCACTGAAATATTAATTTAACATTTTTACAAAACATATTTTTACCTATTTACTTTAAAAAAACTAAAAAATGTTCAAAAATAACGATTATGACAATTGTCACTTTTCTATAATACATCTTCACTGAAAATTGCTTTTAAAAACTTAAAAAAAAAAATTACGATTATACCTTTTGTCACTTTTACTTATAAAATTAGGAATCAAAAGATATAAAATAGAAAAAATTACGTTAAAAATAAATTATATAAAAATCATTTAAAAAAAATATCAATCAATAAATATATTTAAAAAAATTATGACAAATTAAAATATCTTATCTCTAAAAAAAAATATCAATCAAAAAATATATTTAAATAAATAATAATAACACAAATAAAAAAAAATTTAGCTATCAAAAAATATATCAAAAAAAAATTTACGTAAAAAATAAATACATAAAAAAACCATTATATTAAAAAATATCAATCAAAAAATATATAAAAAAATAATATAACAAATTAAAATATATTATCTAAAAATTATTTAAAAAAAAATATCAATCAAAAAATATATTTAAAAAAATAATATAACACAAAAAATAAAAAAAAATTTAGATATCAAAAAATATATCAAGAAAAAATTTACGTGAAAAATAAATACATTAAAAACCATTATATTAAAAAATATCAATCAAAAAATATATAAAAAAATAATATAACAAATTAAAATATATTATCTAAAATTATTTTTAAAAAAATATCAATCATAAAAAAAAATTTAGCTATCAAAAAATATATCAAGAAAAAATTTACGTGAAAAATAAATACATAAAAAACCATTATATTAAAAAATATCAATCAAAAAATATATAAAAAAATATAACAAATTAAAATATATTATCTAAGATTATTTTAAAAAAAATATCAATCAAAAAATATATTTAAAAAAATAATATAACACAAAAAATAAAAAAAAATATTTAGCAAAAATTAAATAAAATATTTAGTCAAAAAATATATCAAGAAAAAATTTACCTGAAAAATAAATACATAAAAAACCATTATAATAAAAAACATAAAAAACCATTATAATAAAAAATATCAATCAAAAAATATATAAAAAATTAATATAACAAATTAAAATATATTATAATATTTCAATATATTTAAAAAAAAATATCAATCAAATAATATATTTTAAAAAACATATTAATATATCTAAAAAAATAATATAAATTATCAAATAAAATTTTAATCTTAAAAAAATTATTAATAATAAAAACAAAATTATTAATAATATAATATTACAAAAATAACACATTGCCTAAAATAACCAGGCAATGACATTGCCGAAATCTCACATTTACATTGCCTACCACTACTACCTCACATTGCCGAAAAAATTCCGGCAATGTATACATTGCCGGAATTTTCACATTTCCGCTAACATATATATTAAATATATTATAATTTTACCTTCATCTTTTGCTTATAAAATTGAATGTGATAGGTTCAATTTATTCCCTGCTCTCAAGCCTTCATTTTCTTGTAAATTATGTAACTTGGTAATATAATCTTATTTTATGATCTATAAAGTTTTAATATAACATGAGAAATTTTATTTTAAAAGTTACGCTTCCATCATTGATGAGTAATTTGGCATCAGCTAGCAAATTTCTTAACAGTTTCATCATGTGACACACATCTAGAAGCATATAGACCTTTTAATCTTTATTGATAGGGTGGAGGAAATATGGAACTGAATTTTCAGGATTTAGGCAAACACCAAGTTGTTCACCCATTCTTTTGTTTGCAGCCAATCCATCTCATATTAAGGCTTTACAAATAACTCCAGTTTCATGTATGTGATGGAGAACATTCATAACTAAATTTTTTAATAACTGGGAATTAATACTAAAAACTAGGAAGTATCCAAGTGGAATCTTCTAAGATACATTGAGACAAGTTGCCATTGTAATTCTGTTTTATCCCAATGTATGTGCCGTCTGATTGCTATTTCATTTATACTAACAGCACAATATAATTGCTGATTTGAGGATTCTGATTGGAGACTTTTAATTTTTTCTAATGAAGACTTTAAAAATCCTAAAGGAATAAAATAAAATATTTTTATTAAAGATATTAGTAATACTAGGCCTAATCTTTGTATTGCAGCTCCAGTTCCTTAAAGTTGATTTAGATGGCATACAAAAATGGCTCTTTAAAAAGCGATCAGCCTTAGGAGAGTAAAAATAAATAGTGGAAGCGAATTGTTTAAAATTTCAATTTGTTTCATATTTAATTTTCTTTGGATTTTTGACTCCACCACTTTCAATGTGAGTTTTGACATATGTAAGAGGGAGACCTGTAAATAATCCCTAAACAACATCATGACCTTCACCATATATCAAGTTTTTATCTTTCAATGATTTAACAATAGACTTTAAGCATAGTATTTCTCTATCTTTTCTCATTAATTTTTTTTTTGCCAAATTTAATTTGTTTTGTAACTTTCTTGTCAATCTATTTTTAATAATAGACCTCTTTTTTATTGTATTGAAACTTTCAAAATAATTATGTTCAGCTTCAATATTCTTGCTAATAGGATATTCATATATGGGGCTTAAAATACTTGATTCAAGGCGTACAAGAGACATGATTTATTTTTTTGATCCCTTTGGCTTGATTGATTTCTATAAAAAAAATATTCAATTATCTTTAAATTAATCTGACTTCCAGGAAATCTGCATGTTATAATTTATTATTATTTTGTTACTTTTTGAAGATGCTTAAGAAAATCAAAAATTGATGGTATTGCTCTCTCTCTTAATTGAATATGATTTGTAACTGATGGAATAAATGAATCTGGTGTAAAATGTTTCGAACATAATTTACTATATTTTGTTGCGTTGAAATTATCTCTCTTCAAAGCATGGGTCCACTTTTGTAATAAAATTTTATTTTTCATTGGAAATCTGGCATAATAATTTTTACAAGAAAAAATTAGTTACAAAAATTAGAAATTCTTATTTAATTTGAGATATCATACTTATGAAAAGAAATTTTGCTTCCTGATCAATATTTTTGGTTACAGCCATATGCACAACAATATACTAATTTTCTTAAAATATAAAAAATATATTAAATTTTATTATAAATTTCAAATCATAATATATCTTTCCTCACTTTGATTTTGTTATTGAATATATAAATATAAAATTAATTCTTATAAAAAATATTCATTCTAACTTGATAAGATATATATTTGAAAAATCTTAAAGATATTCATGAGGTATTAAAGAAAACAAATCCTTACTTCTTTAGAAATGACAAAATTTTAAACTATATTCTTATTACTAAACAGATTTTATTTTATATTGATTAGTCTATATAAAATATTAAAATTGTTTATAAAATGATTTTTATTCATCTAGTAAAAAAATATGATTATAAATATAATAAAAATTCATTCATTCATTCATTACCACGCCAGAAATTGCACCGTGCAATTTCATCACCCACCAGGAGTTGAAGCGTGCATCATGTATTTTCACTAGTATATAGATCCCATACATGATGTCTACCCGTTTTATTATAGTGGACGGTACCACTATGTAGCCAGTTAGCAAAGTGAAGAAGGAAGAAGTACAATAATGGTGATGTATTAGTTCCGTTACCGGCAGAATAGTGTTAAGGAAAAAAAATAAAATAATGTCATATAATAATGTACCTGCATCCTTAAGTGGTATTTAGTGAGGCAACAAAAAATAATAACCCTTATATCTTGATAAGTA
The DNA here is from genome assembly GCF_954871325.1 of Gordionus sp. m RMFG-2023. Classification (NCBI taxonomy): domain Eukaryota; kingdom Metazoa; phylum Nematomorpha; class Gordioida; order Chordodea; family Parachordodidae; genus Gordionus; species Gordionus sp. m RMFG-2023. Next base: position 23,849,225 of record NC_088775.1, read on the forward strand.
TTGAGAGTTTATGTTAAGTTTGTATGAAGAGTCTCTTCCTTGTTTGTTGTTCGGTGTGCCAAATATCGTATGTCCTGTAGATCTTGTATGTGCTCTGCCAATGATATTTGGGTTCGTCCGAGTTATTGCGTTATTATTATAACCAGTGTACCTTCTCATTGTCCATTTTACAACTAATAGTCTCGTAATTGTTATCATTATCGTTATCGTCGCCGATATCGTGTGTCCAGAAAAGAAAGGTCGTGGGTTAATAAAGGAAGTTTTATGATGTTGTTGTTCAGGTTATTATCATTATCAAACATACTTTATTCTATTTATTGCAAGAAAGTAAAGGAGAAGAACGGTTTCAATATTAATTTAGGCCATATTTTAACATGTATTGTAAATGTTCTTTTAGGTGTTTCTTGTTTTTGCTGAGTGCCATGAAATCTGCAAACGAGAGGTTAATCAGGTCCATGTCTTTCAAACATTTCGCCAACCAATAGTATTTAGGAGTTTTCTTCCTACCGTCAGGGCACCATTTCAAGGACAAGAATATCATATTTTCCTGCGAGTGTCTTAAGCTATGGCCTAGTATTTCTAGTCTCCTCAAGGGTATGAGACGATTGATTGGTAGGATGTCGCATCTATTCCAGAGCGTTGTATTTGATGTGTTGTATGGGTAATACGTTTTGGTGATTTTTCTAAGGCATTTGTTTATAAATGTCTGAATTGTGTTTATGTTACTTTTTAAGTCCTGCCAAGTCTCCAGGCCGTAGGTAAAAATGGGTACAATTAGGGACTTGAAGAGTCTTATTTTTAAATTAGTTGATATTTGGTTGTGTTGTTAATATATATTTTGAATACTTTTTACTTTGTAGCTTGTGACCTTTTGTAAAAAACATTTCTTTATTTTTGATAACCTATAATTTGAATATTTTTTACTTTGACCTTTTGTAAAAATCTTTTCTTTTTTTAAGGACCTTTTAAATTATATTAATGTTAACATGTAAATAATAATGTGTATATATAGCTGTAAAAATTGTAAGTTTATCAGTTGTAATTTTTATAAAATTGAAATAATAAAATAAATTAATCTTTTTCTACTTTTTTAATACCTGCCTTCCTTGTGTTTATCAGGTTGGATGACCATAATTTCGACAGTTGATGATAGCGGAGTCTAGCATTATTCGTTCTCGATTTCGTATCTAAAAAAGTGAGGCCTAATGATGTTATCCTGGTTCCTTGGTATTTAAAATCTGACACTAATTCTATCGTATTACCCTCAAAGTTAAAGGGGTTTAAGTTACTCGCATCGGTATTTGAGGTGATCAGCTTGGTATTTGTGTAGTTAACTCTTAAACCATATCCATCACAGTTATTGATAAATAATGATAAAATATTTCTTAATTTGTATTCTGAGTTGGCTAGAATACATACGTCGTCGGCATAACATAGAAAGTTTAGAGATTTATGCATATCATTGAGGTGCTGTTGATCACTATAATATGTGTTGAGTGCATATTCCTGTTTAAGGGATTTATTTAGGATATCATTCATTATTACATTATCGGTGAAAGGATGCATCCTTGTTTGAGGCTCCTATTTGCTTTAAAAGGTTGTGATTTCATATTTAGATGTTGAGGAACTACGCTATGATTGTCGTAAATTATCTTAATTAGCGCTATCAGATGCTTATCTATTCCAATGTTTTCCAGCAAGGGCCATATCTTATTCTGAATTATGGAGTCAAAGGCTTGATTTAAATCAATCATTAGGGCAAAGATGGGGGATTTATGCATTCTGGCCTTTTCCAGAATGACCTTAAGTGCCATAGTCAACTCCGTAGTGTGGTAGGCACGCTTATTTTAATGTATATGTATTGTTTTTCTTTATTATTACTCATATTCTTTTACGATATTATTTGTTTTTTTTATCAATATTATAATTTTGTCAATATTATTACTTTAATCAATATTATTTGTTTTTTATCAATATTTTCGCAAGGTCTAAAAGTCGAAAGGCTGCATGATACGAAAGGCTAAAAAATAATATTGAAAATAAAAATAACAAAGAAAATGATTAATGTGTAATTAGATTGATTTATTGCTTTTTTTAGGAGAAAAATATTATAATAGCATTCATTACATTAAAATATATTAAAAAAATGGAAATTTTAAGATCTTTTCAATTTTTTTATTAATTCTTTGAAATAAATTGCGATTTTAATTTTATTTAATTTTATTAATTTTTAATTTATATTTTTAATTAAATTATATTTATTTATTTAAAAAAAATGGAATATAATATATTAAAAAAATGGAAATTTTAAGATCTTTTCAATTTTTTTATTAATTCTTTGAAATAAATTGCGGTTTTAATTTTATTTAATTTTATTAATATCTTACACGTAATTTTAAGTATCTATATATAATTCAACTCAAAATTAAATTTCCTATCCAAATATGCTTAGATATATTTTTTTAGGTTACCGTTTCAAAAAATAATATTTTTGTCACGAAAACGTTCGAAGGGAAAAGGCTAACATCTTAAGATTAATTTTATAAATTTGTATATCATTGAACTCAAAATTAAATTTCCTATCCAATTATGCTTAGATGTATTTTTTTACGTTTCCGGTTCAAAAAATAATATTTTTGTCGCCAAAACGTTCGAAAGGAAAAGGCTAACATCTTAAACGCAATTTTGAATATTTTTATATCATTCTACTCAGAATTAAATTTCCTATCCAAATATGCTTAGATGTATTTTTTTACGTTTCCGGTTCAAAAAATAACATTTTTGTCGCGAAAATGTTCGAAGGGAAAAGGCTAACATTTTAAGTTTAATTTTATAAATTTTTATATCATTGAACTCAGAATTAAGTTTCCTATCGAAATATGCTTTGATGTATTTTTTTACGTTCAGTTTCAAAAAATAACATTTTTGTCGCGAAAACGTTCGAAGGGAAAAGGCTAACATCTTAAGTTTAATTTTATAAATTTTTATATCATTGAACTCAGAATTAAATTTCCTATCGAAATATGCTTTGATGTATTTTTTTACGTTATCGGTTCAAAAATCAAATTTAAAAAATTTTTTGGTGGTAAAAACATTCAGTTGGAAAAGGCTAACATCTTAAACGCAATTTTAGGTATTTTTATATCATTCTACTCAGAATTAAATTTCCTATCCAATTATGCTTGTTATAAATATTTTAAACCGGTTTAAACGGTTATAAACGGTTTTAAAAAATAATTAATTTTAAACCATTAACCTAAATTTGAAATTTGAATTTTCCTTGAAGAAATTTTTTGCCAGACTTTTAGTTTCTATTCTGCGATTCAATAAATTTGAAAAATGTCGTTTTGGCTCAGCTATATATCTCGACCCATTAATAAAAATATCCATTTGATTATCATAAAATATAAAAATATAAATTAAAAAGATTTTTCTCTAATATTAATATATATGGTTTATGATTAAATTTTTTTTAAATCAAATTTATAAGAACCGGAACAAACCAATAAGAACCGTTATAAATTATAAACCGAACCGAACCGATATGAATTTTTTCAAAAAAACCGAAATGGAACAAAACCTTTATAAAATTTTTAACTAAAAACCGAAACGAACCGAACCTCTATATTTAACGGTTCGAAACCATGATAAAAATGGAACAGTGGTAATAAATGAATGATTTTTAAAAAAATTTTTTGAACCGATAACGTAAAAAAATATATCAAAGCATATTTAGATAGGAAATTTAATTCTGAGTTCAATGATATAAAAATTTATAAAATTAAACTTAAGATGTTAGCCTTTTTCCTTCGAACGTTTTCGCGACAAAAATGTTTTTTTTGAAACGGAAACGTAAAAAAATACATCTAAGCATATTTGGATAGGAAATTTAATTCTGAGTAGAATGATATAAAAATATTCAAAATTGCGTTTAAGATGTAGCCTTTTCCCTTCGAAGGTTTTGGCGACAAAAATATTATTTTTTGAACGGGAAATGTAAAAAAATACATCTAAGCATAATTGGATAGGAAATTTAATTCTGAGTAGAATGATATAAAAATACTTAAAATTGCGTTTAAGATGTTAGCCTTTTCCCTTCGAACGTTTTTACCACAAAAAAATTATTAAAATTTATTTTTTGAACCGATAACGTAAAAAAATACATCAAAGCATATTTCGATAGGAAATTTAATTCTGAGTTCAATGATATAAAAATTTATAAAATTAAACTTAAGATGTTAGCCTTTTCCCTTCGAACGTTTTCGCGACAAAAATGTTATTTTTTGAACCGGAAACGTAATTGTTGCAGTTTTACTTTACAAAAAAATGCATTATGCAAATCGTAAACAAAAATAATGTTTTATTAAAATATCCCCGTCTATGTAAATGAGAAAAAAACGCGTGAGATTTGTAGATTTTTTCATACTTTAACAGTTTTAACAAGTAGGATGTAGAACTTGTTAATCTTCGCTAGGGAGACTATGTAAATGTTGATTAAAGAAAAAGGATATATAATGGAGAAATTATGATGCGAAAAAGGGGATTATTATTTTAACTAAAATTTACTTTTAATTTTTTAATTTAATTTAATTTTATTTTTTTTATGATGTTTACTATTATAATTTTGAATAAAGAATTAAAGTTGATTTTATGATTTCGTGATTCCTAATTATTATTAATTTCCTTTTTATATATATATTTGTTTTCTATTTTTATATTTAGGTTTTGATGCACAATGACAATCTTGTCTTTGTGACAGTGGTGCCGAAGAGCGGAGGAGACCGGCCCTTAATAACCTTCAGTCTGTGACCGGCAACAAGGAGATGTGTCAAACTGTATTCTAATACAAAAAAAAAAAATTCCAGAAGAACGTAAGAAAAATATGTAAATAAAGATGAAAGGGAAAAATTATGTGGTTAAGATTATGTTTATGTAGGAATATAAAATCTAAAATTAAAGACAAAGGTTTTGAAACTAATAAAGACTATGATATTTTAGATTTTAGAATTATTATCAAGTGATCACTAGAAATAACTTTGACAAAGAAATAGAAACATAAATTGCGAAAGTAAATATTTAACTAATAGGTTGCTGAGATATAATAATTAAAAAATTCGGTGAATAAGATTAGAATATAACTTTATTGTTAGGAAATAGTTGATTAAATTCTTATTGAAGATTTACGTTTAACTTTTATTTTAAGGGCTGCGAGAGATAAAACAGCCTCAAGGATTAATGTGAATTAGTATATTAGGTTGTAGATTAACCAAAAAATCTTCATAGAGAGAATCGGCTTTTCGTCATTAGAAAATTTATGCCGCAATCGAGCTCAATTTGAGATCGGATTTTTATTTTGAATCATGAATAAGATTTAAGAAGAATCATACAATATTATTCTAATAATACAAAAGGAAAAACATGCTTTAGAAATATACATATCAGTTTTCAACAACGGTTGTGCGAAAAATTATAATGATTAGATTTCATAAGTTCTTCAAAGACGTGGGGTGAAAACCATAGTGATTAGAATTAAGAGGTTGTTCATAAACGTAAGTATGAAAACTTTTATGATAGGTCATTGATTTCTCAACAACGTATGTATGAAAAGAGATTTATATATGTCAGCAGTTTTTTTTAAAGACTGAGTGTCAAAGAGTACATGAGGAAATAAATACACAAGGATAATTTTTTTAAAGAGATAGGTTTTGATATATATTTTAGAATAGGATTTTTAGATATAAATTTAGTATAGACATGGCTGAAAAGAAGATGGGATCAATAGCTAAAGGATGAGTACAAGTAAATTTTTCAATGAAAATATGGGTCTAGGCTTCATTAAGGGGAGAGAATGTGATATATTTATATAATTTATTATATTTTGCTACGTATTATAAAATTTAAGATTTAGTATAATTTACGCCATTTATTAAAGGCAGAATTAGTTTAGAGGAGATAAATGTAGATATGTAAATAGATTATTTTAGGTAGAAGTAGATTAGATGTGATAACCCGATATCTCAGCAAGGACAAACTGTCATACAAGACCCGAAAGTCTGAAAGATAGATACGATTACGAGGCAACAACCAATCAATTACAAGAGAAAGGGGGAAAACAAGCAAATTGATAGAAAAGAGGGTCAAGACGTTATGCTGCAATCGTTAATCGCTGACCAATAATAGCCAATTATTCCGAGACTTTAGTCTTGATAAGAAAGCTACGATAAATTGTAAAAAAGATTAAGACAGACTAGCAAAAAACAAGAGAGGAAAGGAAACTGGATGTCATCGATAATCGTTATCAATCGTGGATAGTGGAAAACAGGCGTGTATCAAGTTCGTCAGTGGCTTACAGCGATAAAAAGCTGATCGTTTCACAGGGTGACAAGCGACAGATAGAATTCAAAAATTTCAAGCGACAAAGCCTTCGTTAGAACTTAGAAGACAACAAAAATTAAGAAGAATAAGTCGAGATCGAAAGAAGATTGATTATTCGCAGATTGGTGGGTCTAACTTAAGTGGAAGGGTGTTGCAGTTTTACTTTACAAAAAAATGCATTATGCAAATCGTAAACAAAAATAATGTTTTATTAAAATATCCCCGTCTATGTAAATGAGAAAAAAACGCGTGAGATTTGTAGATTTTTTCATACTTTAACAGTTTTAACAAGTAGGATGTAGAACTTGTTAATCTTCGCTAGGGAGACTATGTAAATGTTGATTAAAGAAAAAGGATATATAATGGAGAAATTATGATGCGAAAAAGGGGATTATTATTTTAACTAAAATTTACTTTTAATTTTTTAATTTTATTTAATTTTATTTTTTTTATGATGTTTACTATTATAATTTTGAATAAAGAATTAAAGTTGATTTTATGATTTCGTGATTCCTAATTATTATTAATTTCCTTTTTATATATATATTTGTTTTCTATTTTTATATTTAGGTTTTTATGCACAATGACAATCTTGTAGTTGTGACAGTAATAAATTACATCTAAGCATATTTGGATAGGAAATTTAATTCTGAGTAGAATGATATAAAAATATTTAAAATTGCGTTTAAGATGTTAGCCTTTTCCTTTCGAACTTTTTCGCGACAAAAATATTATTTTTTGAACCGGAAATGTAAAAAAATACATCTAAGCATAATTGGATAGGAAATTTAATTCTGAGTTCAATGATATAAAAATACTTAAAATTGCGTTTAAGATGTTAGCCTTTTCCCTTCGAACGTTTTTACCACAAAAAAATTTTTAAAATTTATTTTTTGAACCGATAACGTAAAAAATTACATCAAAGCATATTTAGATAGGAAATTTAATTCTGAGTTCAATGATATAAAAATTTTTAAAATTAAATTTAAGATGTTAGCCTTTTCCCTTCGAACATTTTCGCGACAAAAATATTATTTTTTGAACCGGAAACGTAAAAAAATACATCTAAGCATAATTGGATAGGAAATTTAATTCTGAGTACAATGATATAAAAATACTTAAAATTGCGTTTAAGATGTTAGCCTTTTTCCTTCGAACGTTTTGGCGACAAAAATATTATTTTTTAAACCGGTAACGTAAAAAAATACATCTAAGCATAATTGGATAGGAAATTTAATTCTGAGTAGAATGATATAAAGATACTTAAAATTACGTATAAGATGTTAGCCTTTTCCCTAATCCAGTACTCACAATATTGTTATACTTACTATCAATTTAGTTTTGAAAAAAAACTTAAATAGAATATATATATAATTTTAAAAATTCCATTATTTTAAAATGACCAAATATAATTTAATTAAAAATATAAATTAAAAATTAATAAAATTAAAACCGCAATTTATTTCAAAGAATTAATAAAAAAATTGAAAAGATCTAAAAATTTCCATTTTTTAATATATTATAATGTAATGTTATTATAATATTTTTCTCGTAAAAAAAGCAATAAATCAATCAAATTACACATTAATCATTTTCTTTGTTATTTTTATTTTCAATATTATTTTTTAGCCTTTCGTATCATGCAGCCTTTCGACTTATAGACCTACCCCAATATTTTATTTTTTTATTATTTATGTGGGTTATAAAAACACTGAAAAAGAAGTATATTTTTATTCTGTTTATTATTTGGAAATAAAAGTAAATTATATAGAAATAAGAAATTGATACATTAATATATTAATATCTGAGATAAAATTATAAGGAAATCAAAATATATAGAAATAAGAAATATATTTAGAAATAAGAAATTGGTGCCGTGTTGAACACTAGAACCTGGAGGTTAACCGCTGGGAGATTTACATATATTTTTAAGCGAAAAAAGCGCTAATAAGTTAAAACGGTAAAGCGTTGATAAATTTTCAGATATTGTCAAAGCGAAAAAAGCGCTAACACAATAAGTTAAAACGGTAAAGCGTTGATAAATTTTCAGATATTGTCAAAGCGAAAAAAGCGCTAACACAATAAGTTAAACCGGTAAAGCGTTGATAAATTTTCAGATATTGTCAAAGCGAAAAAAGCGCTAACACAATAAGTTAAAACGGTAAAGCGTTGATAAATTTTCAGATATTGTCAAAGCGAAATAAGCGCTAACACAATAAGTTAAAACGGTAAAGCGTTGATAAATTTTCAGATATTGTCAAAGCGAAAAAAGCGCTAACACAATAAGTTAAAACGGTAAAGCGTTGATAAATTTTCAGATATTGTCAAAGCGAAAAAAGCGCTAACACAATAAATTAAAACGGTAAAGCGTTGATAAATTTTCAGATATTGTCAAAGCGAAAAAAGCGCTAACACAATAAGTTAAAACGGTAAAGCGTTGATAAATTTTCAGATATTGTCAAAGCGAAAAAAGCGCTAACACAATAAGTTAAAACGGTAAAGCGTTGATAAATTTTCAGATATTGTCAAAGCGAAAAAAGCGCTAACACAATAAGTTAAAACGGTAAAGCGTTGATAAATTTCCAGATATTGTTAAACCGAAAAAAGCGCTAACACAATAAGTTAAAACGGTAAAGCGTTGATAAATTTTCAGATATTGTCAAAGCGAAAAAAGCGCTAACACAATAAGTTAAAACGGTAAAGCGTTGATAAATTTTCAGATATTGTCAAAGCGAAAAAAGCGCTAACACAATAAGTTAAAACGGTAAAGCGTTGATAAATTTTCAGATATTGTCAAAGCGAAAAAAGCGCTAACACAATAAGTTAAAACGGTAAAGCGTTGATAAATTTTCAGATATTGTCAAAGCGAAAAAAGCGCTAACACAATAAGTTAAAACGGTAAAGCGTTGATAAATTTTCAGATATTGTCAAAGCGAAAAAAGCGCTAACACAATAAGTTAAAACGGTAAAGCGTTGATAAATTTTCAGATATTGTCAAAGCGAAAAAAGCGCTAACACAATAAGTTAAAACGGTAAAGCGTTGATAAATTTTCAGATATTGTCAAAGCGAAAAAAGCGCTAACACAATAAGTTAAAACGGTAAAGCGTTGATAAATTTTCAGATATTGTCAAAGCGAAAAAAGCGCTAACACAATAAGTTAAAACGGTAAAGCGTTGATAAATTTTCAGATATTGTCAAAGCGAAAAAAGCGCTAACACAATAAGTTAAAACGGTAAAGCTTGATAAATTTTCAGATATTGTCAAAGCGAAAAAAGCGCTAACACAATAAGTTAAAACGGTAAAGCGTTGATAAATTTTCAGATATTGTCAAAGCGAAAAAAGCGCTAACACAATAAGTTAAAACGGTAAAGCGTTGATAAATTTTCAGATATTGTCAAAGCGAAAAAAGCGCTAACACAATAAGTTAAAACGGTAAAGCGTTGATAAATTTTCAGATATTGTCAAAGCGAAAAAAGCGCTAACACAATAAGTTAAAACGGTAAAGCTTGATAAATTTTCAGATATTGTCAAAGCGAAAAAAGCGCTAACACAATTAGTTAAAACGGTAAAGCGTTGATAAATTTTCAGATATTGTCAAAGCGAAAAAAGCGCTAACACAATAAGTTAAAACGGTAAAGCGTTGATAAATTTCCAGATATTGTTAAAGCGAAAAAAGCGCTAACACAATAAGTTAAAACGGTAAAGCGTTGATAAATTTTCAGATATTGTCAAAGCGAAAAAAGCGCTAACACAATAAGTTAAAACGGTAAAGCGTTGATAAATTTTCAGATATTGTCAAAGCGAAAAAAGCGCTAACACAATAAGTTAAAATGGTAAAGCGTTGATAAATTTTCAGATATTGTCAAAGCGAAAAAAGCGCTAACACAATAAGTTAAAACGGTAAAGCGTTGATAAATTTCCAGATATTGTTAAAGCGAAAAAAGCGCTAACACAATAAGTTAAAACGGTAAAGCGTTGATAAATTTTCAGATATTGTCAAATCGAAAAAAGCGCTAACACAATAAGTTAAAACGGTAAAGCGTTGATAAATTTCCAGATATTGTTAAAGCGAAAAAAGCGCTAACACAATAAGTTAAAACGGTAAAGCGTTGATAAATTTTCAGATATTGTCAAAGCGAAAAAAGCGCTAACACAATAAGTTAAAACGGTAAAGCGTTGATAAATTTCCAGATATTGTTAAAGCGAAAAAAGCGCTAACACAATAAGTTAAAACGGTAAAGCGTTGATAAATTTTCAGATATTGTCAAAGCGAAAAAAGCGCTAACACAATAAGTTAAAACGGTAAAGCGTTGATAAATTTTCAGATATTGTCAAAGCGAAAAAAGCGCTAACACAATAAGTTAAAACGGTAAAGCGTTGATAAATTTTCAGATATTGTCAAAGCGAAAAATGCGCTAACACAAATAAAATTGAAGCGAATAACCGCTGTAAAATTTACAAAAATTAGTAAGGCGGAAAAAGCGTTAAAACAAATAAAATTGAAGCGAGTAACGGCTGTCAAATTTACAAGAATTAATAAAGCGAAAAAAGCGCTATTACAAATAAAATTGAAGCGAATAAAACACTGCAGATTTGTAAAGATTTTTAAAACTAGTAAAGCACTGTTACAAAGGAAATTGAAACGAATAAAACGCGGAAGATTCGCAAATATTTTTAAAGCGAGTAAAGCGCTATTTAAAAAAAATATAAAGCGAATAAGTCGCTTGATATTTGCAAATATTATCAGAGCGAGTAAAACGCTATTACAAAAATTATACTAGTAGTGTGAAATTATTAGTTAAATTGCTGAAATTTAAAACGAATTTTACATTAATTTTCGTGAATTAATTATTTGAAACAGAGTAAACACAGAATAGTGTTTTTAGTTTAAAATATCATACAAAGAATAGTAGTGACATATAAGTTTTAGCCATTATATTTATGTATATGTGCTTTATTGGAATATTCACAGTCCTGATCATATCTTATCTCTTAACTCTCCAAGTGATAAAAATTTTTATTATAAAAGTTATAGTTAGTTTCTTGTGATTTGATTATGAAAAGTTTGAAATTCATAAAATACTGGGAGATCCAGTATAATATTCTTGGAGCACTTGTCATTTTAGTAATATGGATATGTAGTTTAATTTTTGGAAGAAGATTAGAAGTAGTAGAAATATAAGGATTAAAAGCCAAACATTGACCATCGTAATGGAGAAGAAGATGTGATGGGTAAGGTAACCTGGTTACCTGTACAGGAATTGATATGGACTGATAGTAGCCTAGGAGAGTTGAATATGATAGGATTGATAACACGCAAAAAAGAGACCGTTATAGAGGGTCGGGATATAACAATCAATTGGGGCCATATAGATGGTCAAGAGAAAATTCACAGGGAAGATGAATGGAAATAAGGCCAGGTTTTAATCCAGGGGAAGAGAAAATCTAAATTGTTATAATTGTGGAAAACAGGGCCATATGGTAAGAGATTCCCAAGAAACGAAATGTTTCGAATGTGGAAAATTTGGGCATATAGCTCCTTATTGCCCGGGAAAGTGTCATAAATTACGTTGTGCGGGTTGTGGACGATTTGGTCATAATAGGGAAGAATGCAATATTGCCAATTTCAATACAAGGGGCGGTTTTCCACAGAGAAATATGGCTCAAATTGCTCCAAATATAAGAATTCTTGAAAGCGGGAAAAATAAGGATATAGAAATATCCAATTTAACGGAGAATAAAAGTTTAAATAATATATGTTTTCGATGCCGCAAGGAAGGACATGTGGCGAGAGAATGTCAGTATTTGTGACTATATGATAGCAAAAGATATACCACAGAGGTCGAGAAGCGGTGGGTCAAGGAAATGGAGAAATTTAATTATGGGAATAAAAGGGAGAAGTCGAAATGTATAAATATGATCCAAGAGGAAATAGTGCATGATCCTTGCCCTAGAGTATGGATTAATTTGAATGGGAATATGGTTTTCATGTTATTTGACACCGGGGCAGCTATCTCTGTGATGGGATATGAGAAATTTCGGAGTATTTGGTCGGAGGGAATGATTAAAAGCGAAGACATCAAGATCCGGCAGTTGGATGGATCAGAAGTAGCCGTGATGGGAAGAGTAGAATTAAAAGTGATGTTGAATAATAGAGTGGAGATATTGGATTTATGGATAATTAATCGAAGAATAGAGACCGTATTGGGATGGGACTGGATCACGCGAATAGGTCTAGATTGTAATTTTTGGGGTATATTTGCTTGGTGCGGTATATTTGTACCTATTGAAAGAGATGAGGGAAATCAATATATGAATTATTGGTATAGAGATAAATTACCTGGAATTGAGACCTTTTTGGGGGAAGAAAATGGTGGAAGAGGAGATATCGGGGGGAATTTTAGAGGAGAAATCAGGGGGAATTATAGGGGAAATATCGGGGGGAATTATAGGGGAGATATCGGGGGGAATTCTAGGGGAGATATAGGGGGGAATTATAGGGGAGATATCGGGAGGAATTATAGAGGAGATATCGGGGGGAATTATAGGGGAGATATCGGGGGGAATTATAGGGATTGTCGCGACTTTAGGAGAAAAGAGGGAAGAGAGGATGCTGAAAGCAAGGAAGAAATTAATGATAATGAAGAATTAGAAGTAAAACTAGATGAAATTCCAAATGGTGAAACAAAGTTGCAGAAAGAATGGTCGGAAAATGATGGTATGAAACAAGGAAATACAAGAGAATATATAATCAAGAAATAATAATGAAGGAGAAAGAGACAGGGCAACAAAAAGACGAGGAATTTAGAAATGAAGAAATGGAATTTGCGATAATAAAGGTGCAAGAGGGAGTGCAAAGATTAGTGAATAATTATAAGGAAATCTTTGAAGAAAGTTTGGGATGCCTAAGAGATTATGAGGTAGATATCAAATTGAAGGGGGGACATGTACCAAAATTTTGTGCGTTACGGCGAATACCGTTTAAATGGCGAAATGAAGTGAACAAGGAATTAGATCAATGGGTCCAAAAAGGCATAGTATGTCCTGTAGAATATAGCCAATGGGCAACACCATTGGTACGGGTGAAAAAGGCCAATGGAAAGCTCCGTTTAGGCGCAAATTTTCGGGTCACGTTAAACCCGTGGGTGGTGGAAGTGAAATATCCTTGCCGCGAATTGAGGAAATATTAGCCAGTCTCAAAGGAAGTATATATTTTTCAAAAGTGGATTTTTCAAATGCCTACCTACAATTGCGGGTGAAGCCAGAGGTGCAGCGTCTATTGGCCATTACTACGCCGAAAGGATTGTTTGCGTTCTGTAGATTGCCATTTGGACTTAACATGTCGGCTCCGATTTTTCAACGAACAATGGCAGCTGTTTTTAAGGGTCTAGAAGGAGTGTTTTATTACATGGATGATGTATTAGTAATGGGAGAAACTCCTGAACATCATGAGCAAAGATTGGAGGAGGTGTTCAAAAGAATCAGGGATAAAGGGTTGCGGGCAAGCGCAGAAGAAAGTGTATTAGGAATGTCTGAGGTTATATATTTGGGTCATAAAATCAATGGAAAGGAGGTTAAGCCGTTGGACAAAAATATGGCGAGCATAACAAGCATGCTGAGACCTAATAATAAAGTGTAGGTACAGGCTTTCTTGGGAATGGTAAACTATTATCACCGTTTTGTGGAGAGTTTTGCACGGATAGCGGCACCGTTATATAAATTATTGAAAAAGGGAGAAAAATTTATATGGCAGGATGAGCAGGAAGAGGCCTTTGAAGAGTTGAAAAGTAAAATCGGAAAAGAACCTATCTTAGTATGCTTTAATAACGATTTGGAAGTCATATTGTCCGTGGATGCTTCAAATAGGGGTGTGGGTGGAGCCTTGCTTCATTACATAGACGAACTGGAGAGACTTATTTTGTTTTTCTCGAGAATTTTTAAGCAGCAGAGACAAGGTATTCAGTAATTGAACAGGAAGGCCTTGGCGGTTATTTTTGGATTGACCAAGTGCTGGGAATACTTAATTGGAAGCAGATTTATAATCTGCACAGATCACAAACCTTTAGTCCATCTTTTCAAAAAGGATAATAAGGAGCTGATGTTGTCTCCTCGTTTACAAAGATGGTTATTACTGGTTGGCAGTTTTGATGTGCAGGTGGAATATAGGCGGGGAAGGGAAAACTATTTACCTGATATTTTGTCTCGATGTGGGGCGGGAGAAGATGAAAGCGAAATAGGATCCGAAGAAGTGGAAGAAAAGAAAGAAAAGGGACTAATTCGAGCGGTAGCGAAGATAGCTAGAGGTGGCCCCGTGACTTGGGAGGAACTAAAAAGAATCACCGTGAAAGTTCGCGAACCAATGAGAATTAAAAGAAGTGTTAGGGGAAAGAGACCGTGGAGAGAGGGAGATAAACATTTTAAGTGCATAGAAAAAGAGCTGGCCATAGTGGATGAATGTCTGGTCCGAGGAAACCGAGGAGTAGTACCAATGAAATTGAGAGGCGCAGTGTTATCTATGATACACGCTGGACATCAAGGGATTGAGCGAATGAAGCAATGGGGGCGTGATTATGTGTGGTGGCCTGGCATGAATAAGGAAATTGAAAAAATTTGCCGAGATTGTTTGATGTGTAATTCATGGGCCAGTATGCCTCGTAAAGACAAGAGAAGCGTATGGCCGAAAGTGGTACGACCTTGGGAGATAATCCATTTAGATTTTCTCGACTTTGAAAACAAGATATATCTCCTGGTGGTTGATGCTTTTTCCAAATGGATAAAGTACGAAGAAGTGAGGGGATTGACAACTCAAGTCGTGATAAAAATGTTAAAAAAACTTTGGGCCCGATTTGGAGTACCTAATATAATAGTTCGGATGGGGGTCCGGCCTTCGTAAGTGGTCAATGCAAGTTATTTTGTGAGGAAACAAGGGCGAAACATGTTTTAACGCCGCCATATCATCCAAGCTCGAACGGCCAGGCAGAAAGAATGGTAGCACTTGTTAAGAGCTGGTTAAGAAAATCAAAGTATGGAGTTGGGGAAATTTGGATAGCCGTAGCCTATTATAACAACAGTCGAAAGGGAGAAGAACAGTCTCCAGCAGAGAAGTTTTTAGGGCGGCGAACCAGAATATTATTGGATTTATTAAAACCAAAACTACATCAAGAGGTGGAGAGAGAGATAACGGAGAAACCTGAATTTATAGTGGGACAAACCGTGTGGGCAAGAATATATGGAGGTACAAGAAGGTGGGAGTCAGGGGTCATCGTAGAAAACATTGGAAATAAATTAAGTCGAGTAAAATTCTCTGAAGAAAGAGAAGGAATAAGGCATCGGGACCAACTTAAAAGGGGACTGGAGCCAGGAAGATTACGATCAGGTGTTTGGAGCAAAATGATATTATATGTATTATATGAAATTAAAAGGAGATGTATGTGTCTATGTAACAATACCATGAAATAAATATATATATATGTAACGTTTTTTTTTAATATATCGAAATCAGTATATCCAAATTAATCATAGATTCGTTGATATAATGTTTAACATTGTTTAAAAATTCTTAATTTATCCAAAAATTAATCATAGATTCATGGATATAACATAAAAAATTGTTGGAAATCCCATGAGAATTATATGGGATTGAAAGGAAATATATTTGTAATAATCAGTGAAATATATATATATGTAACGCTTTTTTTTTAAAAAAAAATCGAAATTAGTATATCCAAATTAATCATAGATTCATTGATATAATGTTTAACATTGTTTAACATTGTTTAAAAATTCTTAATATACCCAAATTAATTATAAATTCATTGATATAATATATAAAATTGTTGAAAATCCCATGTTGGGATAATATGTATCTTAAAGTAGCAGTGTAATAATGTTCCAATCATATAATATTTTTTTAATACGATTGATAAAAATTTTTTCTGTTTCCCTCGCTCATTTTTTTTTAAAGAGAAGCATTATTGGCTCATTAACCATCATAAATTATATAACTTATGATATTTAAAAAATGTTATTTGGTGGTGCCCAAAATTAAAATGTCAAACAAATTGGTAAGAGAGAAAGTTAATAAATCATGGAAATGAATAGAAATTGGTACAAGATTGTAACTTTTTGGAAAGAAAATAGAGGGGTGATGACAGTTGGAGAAAAGAACAGATAAAGATGTTTTTGAAGAATGTTATTGGAAAGAATAAAAGAAGGAGTATCCAAATTTTGATAATTTTTTAAATTCGCTCATAAAAGAAATTATTAATTATTTTCCATAAATTTTAGTTTTAAAGAGAATTTTTTTTGTAATTATAAAAATTGTAAAAAAAAAAAGCGAAAGTACGTTATCAATATTTTTTTATTATACCTTTTTTTTTATTAGAATGACGGGTATTCATGAATGTATATATTGGGAGAATATCACTCGAGTTAGTATCTTCAGGGGCAGAGTTGACACGGAGGGAAATCGTATACATCCAGGATCGAGACCCGATCCCAGACCCCAGAGAAATAGACAAACTATAGAATTGTTCAATGGAATGGGTCATGGATCCGAGTTACCCCAGCCCAGTCATTCGGGTTCAAGTACCGTACGGAATATTCGGTTATGTTTCATCTGCGGAGCAAGGAGTCATTTACAGGCTCGATGCCCCCGCGGGCCTCGCCATGGTTATACGGGATAGAATTATAGAAGAAATTTGGTATGGTCAAGAAACGATAGGGGTAATGGTGGGCAAATTCGAGGGACCTATTCCGTCCGGACTGCGTTACCGGCAGTAACGGGTGCTGGGGGTTTACAAACAATGAGTGGAACGACGAAAATTGAGCAACCCGTAGCCTTGGAAGTGTAGCGACCAGTGGCGGTGATAGGACCGTCTCAGGAACAGGCCCCCCTTTCGAATGATCTAGGAGAATTACTTGGAGAATGGCCGATCATAGATCTATCGGCCGATGAATTGGAACAATTATTCCAAGAGCAGTGAGAGGAAATTTATCAAAAACAAATTATACTTTTTTTTTAAACCGAGATTAATGATAATATTGTATGCGGTATAATATTTTTCGAGTAAATTAATTGATTTTTTTTATGGGGGACATGTGGTAGGCACGCTTATTTTAATGTATATGTATTGTTTTTCTTTATTATTACTCATATTCTTTTAATCGATATTATTTGTTTTTTTTATCAATATTATAATTTTGTCAATATTATTTCTTTTAATCACTATTATTTGTTTTTTATCAATATTTTTTTTTATTATTTATGTGGGTTATAAAAACCCTGAAAAAGAAGAATTTATAACATTATATTTTTATTCTGTTTATTATTGGGAAATAAAAGTAAATTATATAGAAATAGGAAATTGATACATTAATATATTAATATCTGAGATAAAATTATAAGGAAATCGAAATATATAGAAATAAGAAATATATTTAGAAATAAGAAACGTAGTATTTCTACCCTTCCTGTAAGGTGATAGCGTTAGAAAGGAACCTGTTAATGATTGGTTTAATCCTGACCGATGTGATGTATGTGAACATTTTTAGTGTGACTGGAATCAGTGCAATACCTCTGTAATCCTTAAGGCAGTTTGGGGACTTATTTTTAGGGAAGTTTAATATAATTCTTACCCGTATTCCAAATCTCCCTAAAGAGGGGAAGTAGTAAGCTGGCACTTAACTCTACCTCTATCTTCCAGAGTTCTGCAAAGATCCCATCAGCTCCAGCAGCTTTATGCATTTTTAGACGTTTGATGGCACCGACTATATCGGGCTTGTTCAGATTCTGACTGGGTGATTGGAAGGGGTAGTCACATTTAGGTCTAGGCCATCTCGTTCTGTAGAGGTTCATGTAGTGGTCTATCCATAAGTCTAATTGTTCCTTAGGGTCAGTTATAATCTTGTTGTTATTTAATTGTAGTCTTGGTAAAGGATTGGTTTAAAGGTGGTGAGTAGTTTAAGAGATTGGAAAGCCTTATAAATATTATTATTATCAAAATTGAATTGGATAGAATTCGATAAGTTAGCAATAAACAGTCTGTCAGCCCTTATGCGGTTAGTAATGTACCTCCTATGATGTCTTGCGAATTGGTGGTGGGATATATTTGTTGTAAGATTCTTAATTATTTGTATTGTTGAAGGGGTGAGCCACTCTCTGCGCTTGGTGCGTGGTCTTAAGCATGATGTTATACTACCTAATAAATTCAGCTTAATGTCCTTCCAGGTCAGATTTGGGTTTATCATGCCATTTACTGTATTTCTCCATGATGTTAATTTAGAGACGAACTCTTCTTTCACAACTAAGTCATTTAGTTGTGCCAAGTCTTTTCTAGCTATGTATTTTACAGTGGTGAGACTGTTCTGTCTAGTGTGGTTTGGGAAGATACTGTTGTTAATTTTGAGTTTACAACCCAGTGGATAATGGTCCGTAAAAAGTGTAAGGTTTAGTTTACTGATTACTCTGATGTCTCTCACCCACTTAAAGATCTTAGTGGAAATTACAAAGAGATCTATCTGTGAGGTAGTGCCAAAGGAAGGACTCTTGTAAGTCATGATGTGATGAGTTGGATGATTGAAGAAAGTATTTCCAATTTTCATGTTGAAAAGCTCACAGATTTCTATTAACCTATTACCGTTGGGGTTCGTACTTTGTATTAATGTGGCGTTTCCAAGGCAGGAAGAGTTCTTAGATTTACCTACCGAAGCATTGAAATCGCCTGCTAGAATGATGCCATCCCGATGCGGTAGTTCCTTTAAGACATTCTCCAATTCCATATAGAAAACACTATCATTGTGAAGCGCATATATATTAAACAAATGAACTTTTTTGTATCCTAAGTTTAAGGTAAGGCAGCATATTCGGCTGGAGATTGGGTTGAAGCATACAAATCTTATTAATTTATTATGTATCATAATCGCCACCCCAGCCCATACGAGTTCAGCATTTGAGCTGCAATATAAGGTGTAATCTAAGAGGTTCCTTACCTCAGTTACTTTAAGGTGGGTCTCCTGTAAAAAGAGGATATCGTAATGTTGGTCTTTCATGACTTGCCTAAGTATAGTTAGTTTATCATTCAGGGATCTTATATTTAAAGAGATCATTTTAATATTGTGGTCCTTCATTGAAAAATTTTATTAAAATTTAATTATGATTACCATGTTGATTCTATATATTACAGAGAGTCCGCCTTGTAATAATAGCAAATACACAAAGATAGATAGATTAAGAATTAAGTAAGAATTGTTTTAAAAAAATTCAATATATATATATATGGTATCAAAATGCGTATAGTATATGATAATAGATTAAATGAGTATTTGAGTAAGTTTCATATAATAATTTAGCAGAAAGAGATGAAAGGTTTTCGTTCATATAATAAAAATAAACCTGAAATTTATGAAATTATCATATGTTTCTTACGTTATAGATCCAAACACAAAATGGCCGCTACTCAATTCAATTTTTGCCACTTCAAATACATTAATCGGCAGTCTATAGTATTAATGTCATTGAAGTTGAACGATAGGCTATGAATTCTATATAGTGAGACCAATGATGATACACAAATAATTCTGAAATCCACGTAAGAAGAAAAGTTATTATAAATAAAATTTAATGCCGAGATAAAGGCATGGTATAAATTAACTTATAACTTAAATGTAAATCAATCATAATGGACATATTTGAATACATAAAAAGTCTTAAAAAAATATTTACTTAATAATGAATTAACAGTTAAATTTCTTAGTGAAATGCCTATTGATATTTTTCATATTTTGATTTCTTGAATTATGCCCAATTGTGGAAATTAATTGAATTACCTAAAGATGAATTCTTAGATACAATTAAAAAATATTTACTTAATAATGAATTAACAGTTGAATTTCTTAGTGAAATGCCTATTGATATTTTTCATATTTTTGATGACCAATTGTGGAAATTAACTGAATTACCTAAAGATGAATTCTTAGATATAATTAAAAATATTACAAAGTTAAACCATTAAAAATCCTAAACAAGAAGATAAAACTTTAATTTAAGTCTATATTAAAATGTAATTGAAAAATATGAATTAAAAGATTTAAAAGATAAAAATCATATGATTGATTTAAAAAATTATAAAATTAATATAGCTCTTATAAATAATACTTAATATGATAAAAAAGTTTTTGAAATTTAAAGCTTTGAAGACAAGAGGTTATGTAACATCTTCATTTTAGATAAATATTTAAATGATATGATGAGGAGATCATTTTCTAAAAATTATCTTATGAAGAATTATTATTTAAAAAAGAACACTTTTTTGAATTAAAACTAGGGTGTGAAATTTAAATTTTTTTTTAAAGAGAGGGAAATGTGAATAATATTTTATTTGCATATTTTAACCTCGTGGATTGAAAATATTAATATCTAAATAAAAATAAATTAAATACTAAAACGCAAAAAATTGATTAAACACTAAAACGCGAAAAAATAAATTGGACACTAAAACGCGAAAAAAAGCTAAAAATATTATATAACAATCTTATTGATTTATCATTCTTCACTTATTTTTATATCCAACTTGATGAATTATTATTTCTCATTATTCGCAACTTAATGATGATAATAACAATTTTGAAAAATGATAATAATAACAAATGAGTACTACCAAGCAAGCTATATGACAAAATCATGATTTATGGAGACAACTTTCGATAAGGATATCAAGCTTACGATTTAAACAAACCAACGATTTGGACAAGCCAACGATTAAGATGTGACTGATGCAACATTGACAACCAAAACGATAAACCATTTGGACAACAAACTCTCTATGACTGCTTAGATAAACTTATGAGAAGGCTTTTTTAGAAGAGGGAGAATGTTATATTATAGAAATTAATATATTATATATTTTGGTTAATAAATAGTACATGTTTATAATGTAACGCACATTCATTTAATTCTGTTTATTCAAATCGCGCATTCATTTAATTAATAATTTATTCAAATTATATTTTTATTTTTGTTATATTTTTATAACAACCTTTTTTAATATTATATTCTAATTTTAGTTTGTAAAAAATATATAAATAGTAGATTGAAAAAGTAAATAAATGAACATTTTAATATTTCTTTATTTTAGTGTTCCGAGGACGTCTTCTTTCTTTCTTCACAACCACTGATAGATTCTATGCTGAAAGGCATCGAGAAAGGGTCAAAACTTTATTTTTATTTTCTATTATACAATTATATAAAATGAATGATTATTGCTTGATTAGCGATAAACGAAATGATGAAAGGTTTATTTTTAATTTGTATATATATCAATGGTAGTAAATTTGTAGCAATAATTTTAAAATATATTAAATATATAAAAATATATATTCATATTTAATATAAAAATTATCAAAGACTCCACCCCCCCCCCCCCCCCACCTAATTTTTTAGCAGCCCACCACTGCTTAGGGTATATTAAATCTTGATATTGAAATTAAATATATCGCTCATTCAGAGGATATAAATGTATCTGATGGCTATATTTGATAGATCTGGTGGCCATTTTCCTATTTCAACCTTATATATTCAGAACCCAAAGAATATTATTTTTTAAAACAAAATATTAAAATTACCAATTTAAAATATAATTGTTTTATGTTTTATAGTAGTTTGTACTCCCACCCGTTTTTATAAAATGAGTTTTTATTATATTTACCAGAGACCTGCAGAGGTACCATTTGTACGGCCCGGCCCAGATTAAAAAGTTTTCGGCATTTTTTACGGCCCGGCCCGGGCTTAAAAATTTAGGCCCGGCCCGACCCGAATATTTAAAAAAAAATTTTTTTTAGGCCCGGCTCGGAATTTTTAAAAATTATATTCAACCTGGTATATACAAAAAATTTATTATTTCGTATTTTATCATATTTTTCGGCGAGTATTATCATTTAATAAGCAAGTATATTAGCTAATGTTGTTAAACGGCTCGTTTTGAGCCGATTTTTAAAAACGGCTAACTCAATATTTTCGCCAGAAAAATATTGACTAAGCCTCGAAATTTCGATACTATATGTCTAGACCTTTGCTCCTTCTATGAGCAAAATTTTCAGGCTTGCATAATATTTTTCTGGATAAAACACTGAGTTAGCCGTATTTAAAAATTGGCTCAAAACGTTTATTTATTTTTATTCTAAACAGATATTTAGTATAAATTTTTTTAAAAATTCCCGGCCAGGGTATTTTTTAAAAAAAATTTTCAGGCCCGGCCCGGGTTTTTTAAAAAAAAAATTTTCAGGCCTGGCCCAGCCCGGGTATATTTTAAAAATTTAAAATATGGCCCGGCCCTGGTACCCGGGCCTGGGGCTTAGGGCCGGGCCTGCAGCTTTCTGATATTTACTACACAATTATAATGTTGAAAGTATTTAAGCTATTAAAAGTGAATAATTTAAAATTTTTTTTTAATAATCCTCCAAAAAATGCCAAGGAATCATTGCATAATTTAAAAAATATTTTGTATTTTTTACATCTTTACTTCATTACGGAGAAAAGTATAGAAAGTGTTTTAAATATTGAAATTAATTTAACATATTTTGTTATTTCACTATTTTACATCTATGTAATAGATATTCGAGTATTTTCAATTAAAGTAACAATTGTAACCTTGTAAAACATTTTATATTTTATTTTATTTAATTTAATATTGAAATGAACGTATTTGAAAAAAATATATATATAGTTATACAATATGTGAATTTAGATGCATCTATTTTTAGTTTAATAAATAAATCCATAGTTACAAATCAGTTTCCCTGCCTACCTTAACATTGTGGCAGCCAAATGTAGTAATGCTAAAAGATAAAATATTAACTTGATTTTAAAAATAATTCTATTCAATTTTAAAAACATTTAGTGGCATAGATGTAAAAATAAGATTTAATAACCTTAATTTATTTAAACCTATAATATTTAATAATGGAAACATTAAATTGTTTAGAAGAAAAAATGCCGAAGGGTTGAAATTAAAATGATATAAAGAAAATGCTGTGCTATGAGGAAGAATTATTGTGAAAGTGATTGAAATATCCTGTAACATTATTTATCCATTCTAAATATTTAAAAATTGTATATATGATACATATTTATATTCTAAAAGCTAGACTAGAATTTAAAGAAGAGAAGTTATAAGATAAAAAAAAATTTCATTTTTTCTCAATAAAATAATAAATACTTTTTTGGGATTGGTAAGTGTGAAATAGGAACTAAATGAGGACAATGTTTTAGAGAATAATTATAACATATCTATTAATATATAGATAAAACCTCATTTCTGACGGATTTAAATATAAATGATTTTATAATTATATGCATTTTCTTCTACTTCATTCTTAATATGTATTTATAAATGTTATTAAGTCTTATATTTTGTTTCATCAAAAATATTTTTAGTTTTTTTCATTCCTTATTTAAAAAAATTATATTTAGTGTATATTTTTCTTTAGAATATTGAGTTTTCATTTTAATTCAAAACTGTTTTTTCTAATTTTAAACTATTAAAAATATTTTATTTTATATTCAAGACAATTGTTATAAGTTATTATGTTTATAAAATTATTTTATATTCAAAACAATTGTTATAAGTTTTTATCTTTTATTTTACTTTAAGAGGTCATTCTAAATTGAAGTCTTTTTATTTTACCTTTAAAAACAATCTGAATCAAAAAATATTTTATTCTAATTAAATTATTTTTATTTTCTATATAAAAAACGTTTTTTTTACTATTTATTTTTATTTTACTAACAAAATCAGTGTCCAAGAATATTCTTCATTGTGTATTTTCATAAATTTAATGGTTAAAATATAGTGCTTCATCACCAAAAATATTATTTTGTAACTAACCTCATCTTTTTGTATCTCAACTACTACTTTTTTCCCATTTTTATTAATTTATTTATTTTATTTTTTTAATATATATTTTTTGATATTTAATAATAAATACATATCGAGAACATTATGTCACGATGACATGACGTAACGAGGACATCGGATAATTATAATATAGATAAAGAGATTTAATCTTCAATTTCAATAAAAAATATTAAAATATCGACAAACAAAATTATACTTTATTATGCTATATAAATCTTATAAAATACTACACAAAATAATTTGAGAGAACAGCTGATTTCAATTTTTAACCATTCAAATTTCAACCTTTATATACACGGTATTCATTTTTATGCAACTTTTTATTGATAAACATTTGCGTTTTATCAAATATTGTTTATATTCGTTGCCGGAAAATTGTGCCTATTTGGAAACTAGTCGGTTTAATTACATTATTTATATTTTTATTATATATAATAATAAGGATGACCATATTGTTCTTTTCAATAGCGAGTATTCGAATGTTGGACAAATTAGATTCTATTAATGACATGAAGGATGAAATTATTCAGTGGATTATGTCATTAAGGATCATGTCGGATTCTAAAGGTATTATATATAAACTAATTTATTTTATATTTCTTATAATCATAAATTTTTAAGCCAATAATTATTTTATTTATTGATATATCTATAATTCATTTAAATATCAATTAGGAATTAATAATAAATATTGTGGCTTTACAGGCTCAAACTACCTCAGGACTTCAGATGTAAGATTTGAATTTATTTATAATACAATAAAGTTAGCCAATATACAAAAAAAAATTATCCATCTATATTTACCATCCACCAAGTAGTTAATATCAATATTTCTTAAATAAATTGCTAATTCATTTTATTTGATTTAAAAATTATCCAATATTTAAAATATTAAATTTTAAATTTTTTTAATAATTATGCATGAAATATCTTTTTATAAAGTAATTATATTTTATATCAATATACATAATATAAACTATATTAACAAATGATAATTCCTGTAATTCTAATCTTAATTATGGTTGCAATCTTTTTAAATTTATCTGATGGATACCCCTTTCAAAATTATTTTATTAAGTTTATCTTTTCAACATTTTAAAAAACAAATATAATAAATTATTAGAAAGATATAATATTTTTTTTTCTCTTTTTATCCTTTTTTTATTTATAATTATTACATATATATTACTATATATTTCTTTATTCCATAATTTATATATCATAATACACATTCATACATGAATTGAATAGTAACAAGCATAAAATATTGTTATAACATGATCCTTAAATATGTCTAACCCTTTGTACCTGACTTTTTCACCTCGATGAAAATTTTTTTCAGGAGATATTTATCATAAACACAAATAACACATTTTCATCAAAAAAAATTATTTAGAATATATTTTTATCAAAAGATATTCATGATTCCAATTGATCAATAGTTCATTTAAAAAATACTGGAAGGTCTTCTGGTCTTCTTAGTATTATCCTTTCCTGCTAGCATAAGCCCTTTTGCTATGTGTAAATTAAATATCAACAATGTCATAAATGCTTTCATATGGCATCTATAAAGGAGCCAGGCATTTATTACTGAACAATCCAATAAATGAAAAACCATTCTTATATAATATTGTTTCCATTTAATATCTGTCCAATATAACTTTATAATATGAAGATCTACTCCACCCTTGAAGATATTATTATCGAGAGGCAAAGGACAATATCTCCACTAATACCCAAACATGATTTTATGACATTAGTACACTTTCCCTGGTATATTTCAGAATCATATATAAACCTGGAAAAGCCACATATCTCAAGCACTTTTAACCTTATGGGACTTTGATTTAATGTATTGTCTTAATTTAGAGTGTCCCTTGAAGGGAATTATAAATTCGTTTAAAGCTAACTTCTCTTCAAGTTGAATATTTTAGAATTTTTTTAGTTTGCATATGAAGGGTTGAATTTTGAATAATTTGTTGTATCCTTCCCTATTTACCATATCTTTGTTATTATTATGGAAAAATTTTCAGATCAAAAGGAAACGATTTCGGTATATAGTTTCTTTATGGAATAGATGTTTCAACCGACCAATACTATCCTATAAAAGGCATCTTAACTAAGCTAATATCTAAATGTATCCCAATATATTTTTCAATTTCATTGGTATCTGTATTTATAGATTTACCATATTTATTTCCGATATAAAATTGCTAATTATCTGGCAGTCCAAAAATATACGAAAATAGGTTAGAGGAATTGAATCCTTCAACATAGGGATAAACTCTATTCATGTTTCCGATGCTTTTTTAGACCAAAGAGGGTTGTCTTTTATTTTAGTTAGTATCATCGATTATATGCTCCAATTCAAGACCCAGTTTATTTGTAATATAAGATGATGTCGGGTAATTCATCTGTCAGCAAAGGATAATAATAATTGTCTTCTACGTCTGAACTCTCTATATCAGTATCAGATATATCGCTTTTGGATACTAAATGCATATTGTTATAACAGCTCATATTACATGATTATATAAAATATCTATTTATAACCCATCCCTATATTCAAGAAAAATCACTAATATACATTAGATAATCAGTATAGATAACTATTGCAAAAATCTAACCTAATTAGCCCCCTCCCCTCCTTTTCCCATAACCCTAATCTAAATATCTTAAATAATTTAGCAAAATTTCCATTTATTGATAAAAATATTTTATTGCATTAATAATGGCTATTGATGACATCATGTTTATCATTCTTTGACTGCCATTCCATCAACTGTGTATCATGTTAAATATTCACGAATGTCCTTTCCAGAAAACTCATATAAAATACATCATTCTGTATAAATTCTCAGAATCTGATTTATTAAATATAAAATTTGTTTATGGTAGTAGTAAATTAGTGTCTTTCAAAATATTATTATAGTATTAGGACATGTATTGCATTTAAATGAGGTATAATTCTATTCTTGAATTTTTTAAAATTCAATATATTAAAATTAGATATATTAGCGATAAACTATTTACCTATTTATTAGGGGTGTACCGATACCACTTTTTGGAGGCCTATCTGATCAGATATTCCAGATATTAAATTGATATCGGCCGATAACCGATCCGATATCATATCTAATTTTGTATTCGATAACATTGGTTTTAATTTTTAATATACTTTTTATTAGTATAACATCTATAGTTTTACTATATCATAACATATATCATTTAAATATATTATAATGATCAGTTATAGTTTATATTAAATTCAATTGCTATTATTTATATAATAAGTAATAACATTAATCTATTTACATAATTAGTAATAAACAAATATATTATGAAATTTGAAATTAATATATCTAAGATTTCTTTTTAGAAATACCAAAATTTCCAATTTATCAGAGATCGGTCTGCGATGATGGGGACTGTTAATATCACTAGCATCACTAAAAACAGATTATGAAGATATTAATGAACACTTTTTTAAACAGAATGCGAAAAAAATAACTATATTACAGAATGTTTATTAACTAATTATTACTATTAAAAAAATTAAACATAAAAATATAAAAATAAATAGTTTTTTAGATATAACTTTTTTTAAATTTTGTTAAAAGCGCCATTTTATATCGGATCGGAAAATTTTATATCGGATCGGATCGTGCCGATATTTTAAAATGGGCAAAATATCGGCCCGATCCGATATAAAATATTGGTACATCCCTACTATTTATTTAACCTTGATCTTGAGAAAAATTAAATCTTTATTTAATATAATGTATTAAAAAACAGTTCTTTTAACTATTGAATCTTTAGAGGAAAAAAAATTATCTGACTTTATTTTTTTTAAAAAGTCTCCAAATATATGGAGTCCAATTTCAAAGTCGGATTCATAAATTTTATAATTGAGGTCAAGTACACGGGCTCCACAATAAGTGGGGATGGTCCGGACATTTCAGGGAGAGGGGCAAGGAGCCCAGTTTTGCAGAAATTTTAGTAATCTTTCACTAATCAATCTAACAAAAAAACGAAAATTCACTCGATAAAGGACGACATTATTCACACTTCGGGACAAGCAGAAATTTTTAAAGGGTCTGAAGCATTTATTTAAGTTAATGTTTAATTTCAAGGTATAGTTTAACACCTATTTTGTTTTAATCTATTTATTTAAATTACGTTACAATATAATTTAGATAATCCATAATTCACTTATTATGCCACTATATCATATATTTTAAAACCGAGACGAGACGGTGGCTGCCATGCCGCTGTGTTATAGAGGCTTTTCATCTAATTTAATTATATGAACGAATTTCTCACCACCTCAGATGCCATTTTCCCTCTAATTTAAAGGGAGGCACAAAACAGTACCACAGTAAAAGTGTTATGTTTGCGCGAGACAGTTTAGTTATGGTATCATTTATATTGAGTAAGTCTAGTTTTATTAAACTGTTCGACTTCGCCTATTTTAAATTAAGATTTTCGCCAAAATAATATTATTCAGGGCTCGAGATTTCGTTAATAGATGTCCAAACCGTTTTGTCATCTATGAGCAAAATCTCGAGACTTTCATAGTCTTTTTTTGGTTAAAACATTGGGTAAGTCGTTTTTAAAAATCTAGCCTCTTAACAAAACTAAGTAAGTCATATATTAATCGATAAATAAATATAACTTTAAAAAAATAGCGGAATAATCCAATAAAAAAAATCTATTTGAATAATACTAACGTTTCTCTTATTTGTAAAAAAAAGCTAACGGTATGATCTAAACAAGAAAAACCGAAATACTCCTCACCGTTCTTGGAGCCTGCGTAATCGACCCTGACTTTAACAATAAATATATTTTTTTATAACAAAAATAAGAAAATTTTTTACCCTTGGAAATTTAATTATATACATCCTTAAGGGAATGGGGAATGATCTATAACGTTCGACAATATTCTATAACAAATTAGAATAATTAAATGATCATATTTGGTTGAAATAGAAATATGTTAATGCACAAAATTTTTTAACGTAGACTCTTCTTAACCATAGCATCTTTTCTAAGTTATTTTATGGAAAAATTTCATTTTAAAAAGTGTCCTGAATTATTTTTTACCTACGCTAGGTGTTGCCATGCTTGTTTAGCCACAACTTAGGTCTATAACTTATGTGCCACATTTGGAATTTGAAAAATATATATTTTTTATACATTTTACGGCTAACAAATATTTTACAAAAAACAACATCCGACATTAAATATCACTACATTCTTTATAAAGCTTTTAAATGCTGCCTTGGATGACTCCTAGGCACAAATATTTGCATGGGAAATATTTTTAGCTAATTAAAAAAATTCCATTTTTCATAATTAAATGATTCAAATGGAGGGAGACTGTCTCCCCAGAAAAGACGGAAGATGGTCATTCTATTTCCAAAATTAACTCAAAAACTAAGGTGTATAATTCGCATAAATATTATGATCCTTAAATAGATGATGGCCAGAATTAAAAAAATTAAGTATATAAGTAGTGTTGTTAAAGTTATTTTAGTTATAGAAACAGTTATAGGGTCATTCCATGTCAAATCAATCACTTTTCGGCCGACCCCTTTCGATTTCGATAAAAATTCGTAGGCTGGTTATATATGTTCCCATTAGATTATAAACAAAATTTTAGCGCATTAGAAACTATATTAGCGGAGATATTCGCAGTTAAAGGTCCAAAAAACGTCTTTTTTTGCTTTTTACTGATGTTAAATAATTAGTTTTTAATTTAAAACTAAATATGATCAAATATTGAATCTAATATCAATAGCCAAGTTAATAATTGATGATTATGGCGAAAACATCAAAATTAATTTTTGATAAAATATGGGTCATCTTATGGTCAGTTGAAAACTTGAAATTAATATTTCGAAATGTATATGATCTCCGATTTTTAATTTTTTTAAGAATTATTATCCGTTTACTATTTTTTTAATAATTTATTCGACAATCAGTATGGCTGGGTATTTATTTAAAAAAATATTGGGTTTATTATACTTTAGAAGAAATAGATGGCGCTATATATAATAGTTTTAATATGTTAAAATTTATTTTTTTATTGATTAAAAATATTTTAATGTATATATATCATACTAAATCGATTACAATGTGCATTATATATATTATTTGTAATTCAGATCATAAATTTTTAAAATCTTCACAAATTTTGCCTAATTAAGATAGTTTATAAATTAATTAAATCTTACTTCATCTAAAGGAATACAAAGCCTGGCTAGCTTGTGAGATTCTTCAGGAGATAATATATATGTTCGACTGGTGGGAGTAGAAGGATTGACCAGCGAGAGAATATGAGATTTAGGCAACACTAAAATATTATCTTTCAAAGGAAATTTAAATGAGGCTGAAGGTCCACAAGGGTGTAAAAATCGGATTTTTACTTCTTCATTTGGTTAACTTTTATCGATTATATATCCTAACCACCATTTATCATCATATACACATGTTATATATTCATTAATATTTTAAAATATAATTTTCTCATTTAAAAACGGAACTTGTTTTATATTATATTTTTTGGAATTAGAGTATATTTTGGTTTTTAGTTTATTTTGATCAATGGGAATAATCCCGTGAATTTTTTGGGTACCATGTATGGGCAGTGCAGAATTAAATCTTTTACGAAGGGCTAATTCCTCTTCGATATATTCTTGATTGGATACATATTCAAATTGAATATTAATATTTTCTTTAGCATAATTATATAATTCTAATGGTTAGGATTTGATTTTTATTTGGCCTTTGAAGACTAGCTCTGGCAACTAATCTTTTGACAGTTCCTCCGATACCGTCACATGCATTTTTGCCGTGAGCAGTGACAAAGAAATGCTATTCGGCAGGAATATTAAAATCGTATTTATGAAGGCATATGTTCAGAAAATTTTTGCGATTCTTGTATTGAGACGCGGCTTCATCCGAAAAATATATTATTTTTTATGGTTTAGAATGAAATTTGGCTGTTAAGAATTTAATGAATTTTTTTTGATAAAGGTGGACTGCACTAGTAAGTATTATGGCTTAATGATTCGGACAAAATAACAAAATTTATATTTTTTAATTCTTCTCCAGATTTATAATATGCTACAAATGGATGTATAGTGGCCTGCACATTGTTCCAATGAAATCCCTGAACTTCATCTTGTAAAATGAAGGAATAATTTTCAGAATAATCTAGAATTGTTAAAAATTCCTCATCTTTTAAATTTTCTTTGGAATTCTTCAAAAATAAACTTTGTGTTTAGCTATAAACGAGTGACGCAGTAAAATTTGAACTTTTTATAATAGATATTCGATGAAACCATCAATGGACTTTATAATAGTTTCAAGATTTGCTCTATCCACCGTGATCCATTGTTTAAACGTGACATATTCTATACGATTTCTCTGAAACAATTCATATAATTGGCCCATAAGAGATTCTATACCAGGGCATTGATCACAATTTGTTAAATAACATTTTGGCTGAGATGGATTATAAATAATTTGCGCCAAAAGATTGTTATAAGAATTTATACAGTAATCTTCTCCTGCTGTAATTTCAGCTATTACATTTGTCATTAATTTCACATTCTGATGAATGGCGCAGACACAAACAGTGTGTGTGCCATCCAACTAAAATTCAGTTTTTTGGTCTAAGTTCGGCAAATTTAGGGAATCCAATTGATATACTTGGGTATTCTTCCTTAAACATCTTGAATATTTCTTTAAGATTATTTAATATAAATCTTTGCTAATTCTTTCTCGCCTTTAACAGATACACAATCTTTTATTCCAGGCATGAGTCGGCTTATTTCATCAGAAATATAATTTTGTTATTTTTATTGCTTAAAAAATTTTTCAAAATCTTTGAAATTTTCTTTATCTCTGGTTATTTTAATAATGTAAGATAATGACAATTTCATAACATTCTTGGTCTTAATGGGTATGACTTAGTCTGGGGAGGGGGTGGATAGGGGGTTGGGGGTAGGCCTGGTAATTAATGCGATTTTCGATTTTTCCCTTAATAATTTTTCTGCACCCCTTTAATCCTGCTTTTTTGTTCGTGTGCTAGTCCGATTTTTTAATTATTTTAATTTACAATGAAATATTAAAAAAATTATTAAAATTTTTTATCCTGCGAATATCTCAGGGGAATAAGGTTTACAAAGTTATATAATCGAATTTTATGATATATTTACATTAAAATATTTTTAATCAATAAAAAAAATGAATTTTAACATATAAAACTATTATATATAGCGCCATCTATTTTTTTTAAAGTATAAAAATCGCAATATTTTTTTAAATAAATATCCAGCCATGCTAATTGTTAAAGAAATTATTAAAAAAATAGTAAACGGATAATATTTCTTAAAAAAATTAAAAATCGGAGATCATATACATTTAGAAATATTAATTTCAAGTTTTCAACTGACCATAAGATGACCCATATTTTAAAAAAAATTATAATTATCAATTATTAACTTAGCTATTGATATTAGATTCAATATTTGATCATAATTAGTTTTAAATTAAAAACTAATTATTTAACATCAGTAAAAAGAAAAAAAAGGCGTTTTTTGGACCTTTAACTCCGATTATCTCCGTTAATATAGTTGCTAATGCGCTAAAATTTTGTTTATAATCTAATGGAAACATATATAACCAGTCTACAACTTTTTATCAAAATTGAAAGGGGTCGGCCGAAAATCTTGATTTTTTTGCTCATTTGACATGGAATGACCCTATATTACTAAAAATGGTTTTAGTTAATTATTATATTCTTCGAAAAATAAGCAAATTTGAGTAACTTAAAAAAATTAGTTTAAAAAAATGACAGTTATATTTTATAAAATATACATTAAAAACTATTATACAATTAGTTGGAGTTTTATTTTTTCTAAGAAGTTGGTATTCATGCATGTATAACTATTTGCAACTAGTTATCTGTTCACATTTAATTTTAGGGTTTCCCATCCAAATATTGAAAAATCGCAATCAAAAAAGGCAAAAGTTTGATCAAAGAAGGAAAGTGTTAATCACGATGGTAGCAAAGGCTTAGAAAAAAGTTCTATAAAGGAGAAAGTCCGATCAAAAAAGGAGTGTTAATCAAGAAAGGAAAAGTACCAAGGGCTTAGGAAAAAGTTTGATCAAAAAAGGAAAAGACCAAACACTTTTAAAAAGTTCGATCAAAAAAAAAAGTCAATTAAAAAAGAAGTCCAGGAGAAAAGGAAAAGTAAAAATTAAAAAATTAAAAAATTAAAACTTATTCAAAATAGAAAATCGTTTATATCTTTTTTGTCATTTTTTAACCCTGAAATATGATTTTTTTTAAATTTAAAGTTAGAACTAAAATAAATAGAAAAATTAAAAAAAACCAAAAATTGAGAAAAATCATATTTTATCAGGGTTATAAAAATGACTTAATTTTTTTTAAAAATAACGATTTTCCTTTTTAAATTTTCCTTTTTTCGGACTTTTTACTTTTTTGATAAAGATTTCCTTTTTTGAATAAGAAATCCTGTAACATGGCATTTTTCATTAAGACTACTAGTAAGCAGATAGAGATCTTGTGAATATCTAACCTCCCCAGTATTATATAATTCTTTTCTAAACGACGGAAGAATCATTCTTAAAAATATATTTTGAAGCAATTTGAATGTAAAACAATTGGTGAAAATTTATTTTAACTTCTTCTATAATTTTTTTTTATAAATATATAAAAATTTTAATTGAATTATAATATAAATTAATTACATATACTCACCCAAAATGGCATCACCAGCGGCATTTAAATGAATAAATCGTCTGTCTAGATAATATAATGTTATTGAACTGTCCACTTTAGCGATGGCAATGCAAGCACATGTATATTTGTAGCATCCTTTTATTCTTATTTTAAAAATGACATGCCTTTTTTTAAAGGAAGAAACTCAGTGCAAGATCCAAAAAGGTGACTCCGACTATGTCAGAATAAAATGTAAAGATCCCGGCATTTTGTTTTCCGATGAAAACAGTTGTTCTCACATAACCATGACTTTGAGTGCCCTATTGTCGCTTGTGATATTATGCGATAATAAAAAAATTACCCGAGATACAAATGATAATAAAGAACAAGACGATTACGATGTCATAAACTATTTAAATAAAAACCTTAAACAATTATTACCTAGCCTTATCGCACCACCATCAAATGCCAGAATTAACGGCGCCGATTTATTAGACAAAGAAGCTATCCTTGTCGGTCTTTCCAATTTGCAGAACATAGATGGAAGGTTGATTTAAGAGATATATCATTTTTTAAAAATTAATTTATCTGCTAAGTTTTTCCAGGAAAAAAATTATCCTGAATTCTCACGCGAGAATTCGGAATCTCAATTTTAAATCATCTACTAGGGTTAGTGTTGTTAAACCGCTCGATTTTTATAAACGACTAACTTAATATTTTAGCCAAAAAAGGTTATGCAAGTCTCGAGATTTCGTTAATAGATGTCCAAACTATTAGTTGCCCACAGTAAGAATATCGTTGTTCCTCTAGAATAGTTGTCAAAGATAATTATTTGAAACCCAAAACTCACAAAATGCCGAATAATTTTATTGGTAAAATAAAAATGAAGTCTCGTAGTAATAATATTGTCAAAAATCGGCCCTTTTATATCATACAAATAAAATAAATAATCCAAAATAAAATAATATAGGACTCATCCTGAGTCTTACAAATTATATAATTCAAAATCAAATACTAGCGCCGTTGTTACACATCCATGTTATTTCGCTTAAAAAATAATAATGATAAGAAGATATACAACAAAATAAAGAAAAATGACCTCAATTATAACTAGACCTGTGCGCCGGCGAAACAATCGTCTGCCGGCGCAATTTTCAAA
Source organism: Gordionus sp. m RMFG-2023 (assembly GCF_954871325.1). Classification (NCBI taxonomy): domain Eukaryota; kingdom Metazoa; phylum Nematomorpha; class Gordioida; order Chordodea; family Parachordodidae; genus Gordionus; species Gordionus sp. m RMFG-2023. Next base: position 23,884,426 of record NC_088775.1, read on the forward strand.
AATCTAATCGACGGCCGGCGGGCGCCAATTTTTAGCCACCGTCAACAAAATCACATAAATTTTTTTTAAAAAAAAACTTATATACATTACTCTACAGATATCTCGGCATATTTTTTAATATTTATTTAATAGAACACTCATTATAAATCCAAAATCAATTTCGTAATTTTATAATTATCATGTATAAAAATTATTTTATTTAAATTTTCGGGACATAATGATGATCTCCTTGAATTTAACGTCAATCTAGCGGTAGTGAAAACTCCACTAGGTGTGCTAGTCGCCGGAATACAAAAAATTTTTTGGCGAGCCTGGAAAGATTGGGAAGTTCGCTCTTCTTTTCTCTCCAAAAATTTAGAACGTCCATATCTTGTGAATGTCGTTTTCCAAGAAGAATGTGGTATTCTTGATCTAAGTCACCTAACGTGGAATCATAATTTATATTTGTTGAATGTTTATTTGCCAATCTTGTCAATTTACTTGAATTTAATAATTTCTCTTGATCCTCAATAGCTATATTTACTACTTGAATATCATCATTCTCTATAAGTTTAAGATGTTTTATTATAAATTCTGAAGCTGAGCAATTTTGCTCTATTATATACTTTGACATAATTGTCAATTTTTGAAATCTTGGATCTAAAAGAGGAACCAATACCTAGATAATTTTAAATAAAAAATAAATGAATATACTTATATATTATTACTTGCAGATCACAAACCGGAAATTGTAATGCAAATTTTAGCATATTTTCCTTAAATAAAATGATTTCAGAACTATCACTATTATTTACTATCAAATGCGTTTCAATTTCACTTCTAAAAAGTAACGCAAAGTTTAAAGTAAGCCCTTTTTATACTGAAAGAAATTCGACATTTCTTTAAATTTTTAAAGAAATGCTAATATCTACCTGATCAGATTCATAGTTTGATAATTTGAAAAAGTGTTTCCCAATTCTTTTCAAAACATTATTAATTAAATTCTTATTTAATCCAAATACGCTTTCTAGCATAATTACTATACTATGTCAACTTGTTGGGATATTTAATTATAAGGTTTTCATATGCGTGGAATTATTATCATTAGAATTGCCAATTCGAAAGCGGGGAACCGGGTATAGATCAGTGCTGTTAAGATCTAACATCTCTGATGTTAAATCTATTGTACTTAGGCATTTTCTTTGATCTTCTTCGAATTATTTAACCTCTGCATTTTTATATCTTATATCTTAGAGCAGTAATAATTTCTCTAATTCTTTTGATGAGATTTTCAACAAAGGGTACCTTTTTAATACCATCTACTGTAACCAGATTGTATAAACTATGACCCAAACATAAGTGGTGTTCATATTCACCTAATCGAACACCTTTTCTAATATTAAGCCGGTAAGCCCAGCATCTGTGACCATTTGTATTTTTTCTTTTTTATATTAAATTCCTCTTCTATTTTATCAATCTCAGTTAGAATAGTTTCACTTGTGTGTTTTTGGGCTATATAATGAGTTGATAAAGTAAAGTAATCATTTCAAAATTATCATTTATTAAATGAAGTGTAAATGTAATATAGTTTCTTCTTCTGTATTAATCTGTCCACATATCAAATGTAATTGAGCAAAATTTTGGCCCTGAATTAATTTGATCTTGTACATGTGCTTTCATTGATATAAAAACATCATTAAGAGCAGTAAGGCATAGTGTTGTCCTGTCTGGCAAATCAGAATTAGAATTGATAACTTGATATTTCTAAAATAGTATTTTAAAATTTATAACAGAAAATCATTATATCTCAATTTATATCAGACAACAAATTAGGGAGAATTTATCAAGAAGAAATAAATTTTTAAAAATTTATTCTGGGTTGCAAAGCTAGACAAAAACAGCTGATTAGGGCAAATGCATATCTATGTGTAATCATATTGTTAGCATGGCTATGAATTCAACTATTGTAAACCTTCCTCAGTAGCCAATACTATTTAAATAGAATAAAAAACATAAAGGTAGATATATTATTATAGATAATATATCTTATAAATTTAATACCTTCAAAAAATCTTTCATTCCTATATTATTAATTGATTGAAAAGGTAATAAGTCAACACTACATAATAACACATAATTTCTTGCTAGAAGCCATTTTTTAGATGTTTTAGAATTAGCTTGTAATTTTGTTTTGAATATAAAATATTTTTTTAAATCTTGCGATTTTGATGAAGTATCTTCTTTAATATTATGTTCAGAAGTCACGTGTTTTAACAAATTTCCTGTGCTAATGTTTAATAAAAAGTTTTGAATTTTATAGCTAGATTATATTTTACAAAAAATATATTTTAATTTATTAAAGATTTTGGCTATATATGAGAAAATTTTAAAAAAATATACTGTGAAAATGGCTTATTTGAATCATCATCGTCTCCAATAGCCTTTTTAAAGCAACAATTGCAGTAAAATTTGTCAGAATTTATGGAAATTGTTTTATTATCTCTTTTTAAGTGTAAGTAACCAAAAAATTCCAAACTAATAATTTTTTATTATTTAATGTTATAATACTAAATTATTTATAGATTTATTAAATGTAGATGCATCCATTTTAAAAATATGTAAAATTATGGTAACATCTGGAATTTTAGATTTTTGATTGATAAAATCCTGAATGACATTAAAAAAATTACAACAGTGAGGTTGATCAATTATTAGAATAAAAAGGTATAAAATATGAAAGAAATTTCTACGCCGGCGTGATTTTCATAAACGGCGGCGTTTTCGGCGTAACCAAAAAAGTCGGCGGCCGGCCAACGGCCTGTCGGCGCACAGGTCTAATTATAACACAGACCTTTCTACCATCTATGAGCAAAATATTCAGACTTGCATAATATTTTTAGCTAGAATATTGGGTTATTCTTTTCTAAAAATCGAGCCTAACAACACTTAGGGTGATTAAAATTTTTTTTTGATTATACAGGAAATGTGTTCTAGTATGTTTATACTACCTAAGTGCCCTATGTATAAGTCAGAATTGTTAAAAGATACTTTTAAAATGAATCTAGATACAGATATTGTCTAAATCTGTTACAAATGCATAAGTATACCGTTAAATTTTTTACCGATATGTCTAAATATAGATACAATTATATTATAATTATGCAAATATATATAATTTAGGATTCTATTTTTAAAATTCAAATTTTGAAGTGAGCTAAAACATTTTATTGAACTATTTTATAATTTACATACAAATATAATTAAATTTTAATAATACATATAGCCACCCCCTTTTATCTGTAAGTTTTTAACCAAACTAAAAGCTTTTCCACCGGGACACTTAACGGCAGATTGGTTTTATATTTAATGAATAACAACTTTATTATCATTAAATATATTAAAATCCGGATATTTATTTTTAAAAAAAATCATTCGAAATTTGAGGAGGGTCAAAACACCATCTAAGGGGTACCTAAAAAATGTGATATTAGATTATTTGATTTCCTACAGAGATTTTCTAGAAATATTAATCCAAAAATTATGTATATATTTTTTGAATTATATAAACAAATAATATAAAATTTTGTCGTCATTTATTGCTTAAAGTAAAAATTATCTGGTTTGTTTTTATAATGAAATAAACTCGGACATTACAATGATAATTAATTTTTTTTAAAGTTAAAAATTTTATAATGTTCAACTAGCATGAAATCAACATGATTAATTCGAGCCAACACTTGTTTTCAATAAATTTCGTATATGTATATATAATAAAATGTCACGTGACGGGAAAATCCGTTCTAGATCGATTTAATAATAATTTCAAAAATTGATGTGTATAAAAAATATAAGTTTTCTATAGACGCAAAAATATAAGTAAAAGTAATGAAAAGGATTATATGTATAACTATAAGTAACAAAAAAGTATCTTTATATGATTCAAGTTCTATCATAATATGATTTGTATTGATGGTTCATGTAATGTTCTTGTATTAATATGTCTTGCCAGTGTTTGTTTTGAATCCACTCTCTCAATTACATTGACTGGGTTTTCTTAGGTCGGGATCCATGGTATACTTTGGTGACTTAAGTGAAGTGGGTGATGCCAATTATCTCCATTGTTTTTGTTAAGATTATTTCTAGCGTGGGGAACGGCAACCTCTTTCTCATCATAATATGCTGTAGGGGAGTCTTTATGTACCCGAGGTAAGATGTTAAGTATTATGTTTTAAATTGAAAAATTAATTAAATTTATATACCTTTTTGCTTTTTTAAAAATTTCATGGATAATTGCATGAATGTAATATGAGATAACTAAGGAGGATTGTTTATATATGGTGGGCTCAGGCTTTAAAAATAAATAACGATTTCAGGGCATTTCCCAAAAATAACTAAAAGGAAACCGATTAGTGAACTGGTCTTTATTTTGACCATGGCAATAATCCGGTCTGATATTTACTTCTGTTCGTTTTGTGACATTCAACTGTCCTCCTTTTTTATTAATTATTCTTACTTACATCTTTTAGAAATGCGATAACTAATTATCAATAAATATATGGATTTTTCATTTAACAAAAAGTTTTAGGCCCACTGTCCATGAAGGTGAAAGCGATTTGCGTTTTGTGTATTGCGCGTCGGCGATATGCCACCTTTTAGATGACTGGTCTCACATCGATGCATCGCAAATGATCTCCTTCATAATGTCTTGCAAGGTTTGAGTTTATTTTACTACTAGAACCTATCCGAAAATTATCGTATCAGTTCATTACCGCGAAATTTTTTCCGCGAAAGGCATAATCTCAAACGGATAATTGAGCCATTTTAATTACCGCCTAAATGCAATATCTTATTTTAAAAAATTACCTTTTCGCATAAATTATCATCATCATCAGTTTTTAAGATGTTTTTATCTTTGAGGACTAGTCTTTGCTTTTTCTTCTATCGACGAAAGGATATTTTCAAGTTAGTAGTAAATTTATTTCCACTACATTTGCCCAACTTGTTTGGATCTTTATTTTAGGTCTCATATTCATATTTTCCATTAACTCAACTATAGTTTAGTTCGGTGGCTCAGTAAAGATTTGCTAACTCTATTAGTCTAATGATTTATGAGAGAAGGTTTGATCTAGATTAATTTACTCTTAATTATATTTTAAAAGTTATATTTGTAAGTGTTAAACTTAAAATAATCAACAATCTTTATTTCGTAATATATTATTATTATAACATTAAATTTGCGAATCAGCTAAATAATCGCTAAATTGCTTTAGCCATAATATATTTACTGCGGTATAATGCCTTTTGCAGAAAGATTCAACGGTATTGACGTGTTATTTAAATCTGACCCCTAGTATTCAATTATGACCCTGATTTAATTTCAAATTGTATTTATAGAACCTTATAACACAAAATGCCGAATCAGGTTTTAATCGACTTCCTATATCCTTAATTCATTTTCTTTCTTAAAAAAAGAGTTACGAAGGAGGGTTCGGTCAAGTTCCCGGGGCCGAGTCGCATGGTAATATACTATTTTTTATTTTTTTTCTCGAAATATTAGATTTAGAGCAATGACATTAATTTCACCTATTCATTCATGCTTAGGATGTATGTACCATTATAATGAATGAACGGTAAATCTAGGAGATTAGTGTTTTTTTCTGGCGATGTACCCGAATTTTTGGTTCAGTTTCGCAGATCTACTAAATAATCCATTTTTATTTAAAACTGCGGCATAATTGATGCAGGATAACACCAGCAATTTTTAATGGAAAAAAGCATTTTTGAATAATATATTTAATTATGCCCTGTCTACAGAAAGTCTTGTATTTTTCTTTATAAAGTTTGCGCAATTAATTACTCCTATATTTCATGACTCACCATGAATTGTTTTTTTCTCGTTTTTTTACATCCCTATTTATTACTAAATAATTATTCTGCGAGGAATATCCAAATCATCAAATGGGTCGCCTCCTTAATCGTTTTACCTATTATTGTTAGATATATTATATGAGAGTTGTTAAAATAGTTACAAAAATGTGATCTATGAATCTAGATGCATTTCCATAAAAGTATCTGTATCGAGATTTATAGGCTATATTCCATTTAGAAAGTATATTTTAACAACTCTGAATATTATATTAGGAGGATGTAAAAAAATAAAATGCCTATTTCGCCTCTCAACGCAAACGTAGAACATATGTTAATCCTTAAAATATATTAAGTTGACACACATTTCGCAATGGTGATCATTTCCTTTAAGGTTGACCTAGGTCTTGGGACTTATTTCATTGTTTCGCAACTTTTATTATAAACCTTATTACCTTGTTTCCTTTTTAAAACTGTTTTAATTTATTTTCAGTGTGTCTAGCATGTGTGGGAGAAATAATTTTCTTATAGGTTCACTGAAGGGTAGGTTATAATCATTTTTTAAAAAAGTAAAAGGAGGGAAGGAAGGGCAAATTATAGTATTTACTTCAAGTTATTTTCTCTAATGTAGGTAGATTGTTGCATCATATTTTTTTATGAATTAGAACCCATTTTAAAATTTATAAGGACCGGAAGCAGGACCCCGTTTTAAGATTTCTAAGGACCGGAGGCAAAAACAATTTAAAAAAACGGGAACCAGGACAAGAGCCACCTTTAAATTTATTCTAGCCGGAAATCCAAACCGGCAAAGAACCCTTTTAACATATATAGGGACCGACAACAGAAACCCATTTAAAAATTTTATTTTTATAAAACAGAAACCCATTTTAAATATTCTAGGGACCGGAAATAGAAACCCATTTTTAATTTTCTAAGACCGAAACCGATTCTAACAAAAGTGCAATTAATTTATATGATATATAAATTGTTATGGTTAAAAATGATATGTGATTTATTCTCATCCTAGTAGAATCGAGACCAGTACCCTTTATATTTCTGGCTCTAAAATCGGATTCGTGATTTCATATCTTTATTTTTTCTTTCCAATATTGGTGTTTATTTTAAATAAAGTTTTAAACAGCTCCATAGTCTATTCTTAATAAACGATTAACTAAATCAAGATCTTCGCCAAAATATTATTACCTAAGATTCGAAACTTCGCCAATAGAAATCCAAACCTTGCCATCTGTTGGCAGCATCTTTAAGTTTGGGTAATTTACTTTTGCTAAAATCTTGAGTTCGCCATTTTAATAAATCGGCTATTTGAGCCGTTCAACAACACTAATGGCTTTCTATCGAAGTTGGTAATGAACCCTTGATTTTTTTTCTTATTCAAAAAAATGTAGTTAAGGTATATTTGTAAAAAAGATATTTTTAAATATTCAAAATCAAGAAATTCTTGTTTGTCAATATTTAAAAATGAATTTCGGTTTTTGTGTGTTTTTCGATATTCTTTGTAAAATAAAAGAAATAATGTTAGAATTTATTTAGATTAATATAATAGCCAGGGACTTTGCTTAAGTTCGGATATCAAAACTCAATTTTATAATTAAGTATTTTATCATCTTGAAATGTTTACATATGTTTTATATATACACATGTCACAATTAGGTGGCGATTCATTCTCGATTGGGATAAGGACTCCCCGTGGATTCGTAATTTCTCTATTTTAAATCATTAGCTTAGTGCTATTTTTAAATTTAAAAAAAATCTGAGCTAACTGCAAATTTATTCTTGCAGTGTGCAACCCATATAGATTTTTCTAAAAAATAATATGCAAAAGTTCAGAAAATTTCCAAAAATTCACAAGACCCGCTAAAGATAGCTACCCGATCGGTAGGTGACAAAGCATCTTCCCGACCCGTTAAGTGGGTTGGTCCGAATAAGTCGGGTTTTTCGCACCTCTACTCTCCGCATACTGAAATATATTTCTAAAGTCAAATAAGATTTTTAAAAAAATTTAATTATTGCCCTCAGTAAATGGTATAAAAGAGAGATTCCGAAACCCTAGGAGTTCATATCCAAATAAGACATATCTTTTGCTGAGTATTATAATGTTCATTACCTACTCTTTTGCCAAAGTGCATTTTTCGATAAATGAATCCTTCAATACTTTATTTCTTTACTATCACCAATAAAAATATTAAAATATAATTTCTAATATATTTACATTAGTATAGTGTGATCTCTTATCTAAAATACAAAAAAAAAATTTTTTAAATACTTTTCTAAAAAATTATAAAAATTAGATATAATACTAATTAAAATATGATATTTTTCTAACTTGTATTCTTTGCATTTAGGAGGTTCTACATTTTGTGCTGTGGCCAGTTTGAAGCTTGCTGGTAAATTACATCTTATCACGGATAACCAAGAGATCAAGGAGAATCTCCTTCGATGGTGTATGTTTAGACAGCAACAATGTATTTATGCTATTTTTTTTACATGAAAAGAAGGTAGGAAAAAAGAAGAAAAAAAATTGATTTCCGATTTCAATAATTTGAAAGTTATTTTATTTCAATTTTAATTGGTTGAATTAACATTCACAGTATTATCTACTTTTCTAAATTTTAAAGAAAGAAAAAAAGTTTAAAAATAATATCTATTGTTATTAGAAGTGATTTGTTTAATATATTACATTAATATCTAAGGCCAATCACTGAATGCCAACAGCGACATCATATTATGCTCGGGGTTTAACGGAAGACCCAACAAGGACGCCGACAGTTGCTATAGTTTTTGGATCGGTTCCACCTTAAAAGTATTAATGTTTTGATTATTGATATTGAATGATTATTAAAAATATAAATTACATTTTTTTTCACTTTTTTTCCCTCGAATAACAATTTTTTTTTATTACAACATATTATCAGATTTTAGGTTGCCTTTCTCATATAAATGTCGAAGCTAACCAAACCTTTTTGCTCAACGTGTCTCAAGATCTCCGGAAGGGAGGTTTCAAGAAAGCTATCAACGTTTATTCTGGTTTATTTGTATATTGTTAGTCACATATAAGTGTCCCTTTTCAATCTAGTCAACCTGGTTAAGAGTCATTTTTGTTTTTTGGGGAAAAAGTCAGTGTTTAGCGCGTTATATGACTTAAAACAGCTATAAATAACGTAATTATAATATTATTTTACTTAAATTTTGAGAGATTATTTCGTTAATAATTAATAATCAAATTGTGTCCCGATGGATATAAGAGGATAATAATGTTTTTTCAAAAATCTAACAGAAGGAAAATTTTATAGTTCAACCTTATTCTAATTTCTCTTAGCCGTTATCGAAACCGTATTATTATATATCGATAATAATGATTATAAAGATCCTCTTCACACGTTCCTCAGTTTATCAGCCCTCACCATGTTTTCTCACCTGCAAGATAGTAAATATTTAAGTCCGTCTCTTGCTCAATTAACCGATATTCAGCCCGCGCTGATGTTACCTTTTTGAAACTTTTGCAAAGAATTTTTTTCTCATTCGAAATATTCTTCACAATTCGAATTCATTCTATAGTCAATGATCTTACATGACGAGAATAATTATTTATCCTTTTTTATAAATAAATTTACGTGAAACGATTGTATCTTGTATGTATATCGGCTAAAATTATTTATTATTTTTTAATTTTATCAGCTATTCTGGTATATATTAAATAAAAACTGATATATTTTAATATTATACGAATATTTTATTTTTTCTTGGGGGGGGGGGTTATTGGCATATTTAGAGGTTAACTATGGTAAGCCAGTTTGCCCCTCTAATTGGAAGTATTCATTCAACCTACTCTTAGGTCCGGTCCGATGTCACGATTCTCTTTCCAAAATATGTTAATTCGAATCCTATTCTGTTGAGAAAAATAAATAAAAGCTCTGAATTAGCGAACAAACTGGTATTTACCCGGAAAGAAAATAATCCCTCGGGAAAACCCCGGGAATTAATTCTCCGGGAAAAATAATTCACCGGAAAAAAAAGTCCCAGGAAAATTATTTCCCGGAAAAAAAAATTCCCATCAATAAATAATTTCCCTGAAACAAATTCCTCATTTTTTAAAAAATTAGTAAAATAGGAAAAATTCCCCATAAATATATATCCGTTCAAATAAGATATTTAACAATTTTGGGAAAATTAGCAAAATAAAAAAAAAAATCCCTGAAAAAAGATGTCCCCTCATACATTGTTAATTAAAATAATTATTTATAATTTTTAAAATCGGCCGGGACTTTTTTAAAATAATCATACCATTTTTCTGTCCGGACGGGTAAGTCTCTGCTTTAAATAAATGGAAATCAAAAATTTGTATTTTTAAATTCATTTCTCGAAGTTTTGAGGTTTCAAGTCATTCAAAGAAAATTAAATAAATTTAGGTTCGCCTTTTAACATTTTCCACAACTTTTAGATATTTATAGAAAAAAATTAAGGCTTGTTTATGACTGGAAATTTTTTTATATGAAAAATCAGTTTTTTAAAAAAAATATATATTTTAGACCTTTTTTAAAAATTTATTAAATTATTAATCATTTCCATGAAATTTTTGGGAAATGTTAATATAAAATTGGGAGATTATAAATAAGGATTTTCACAATTTCCTTCAAAAATGGTTAGACATACGAACTTTTTTCAATCAGCTGGATAATAACGGTGATTCGTTTAACTCTCCTTATATTCTCAATTCCTGTAAATAAATTTTTTATCTGAGCATTTTAAAAATAATCTACTGTAATCATTTCATATTCATTGTAACCACTACATATTATTTTGTTGTCACGTCTTCTTTTAAAATGTCAAAAATCTATGAATACTTTTTCTTCAAAATAAAGTTTAAAAATTTAAATTATATATAAAGTCTAATATGATAGATTTTGAAATAAGTTTCAAGAGATTCATACAATATTTTTTGCATGCCTTCCAAGTTTTCATTTTTATACATAATGTGCATTGCTATAACTCACTGGTATAATAGAAGATTTTATCCTTCCTTTTCTTTTTTTCTCTATTGCAAAATTATGATAAATAAATTTCAAAAAATTCTATTGGACAAAAAGAATAAATTTTCAATTATCTCCGAAGAAAGAGAGAATGCGGGATATTGTGTAAATAAATCTTTGTATTCCAATTTATATTTGATATTTTTTTTGAATTAATTATCTATTTAGCCTATTGCACTTGTTACTCCGCTGATGCTTAGAATATTTAGCAGGAAACGCTGCTAGTAATAATAAAATATGGTGCATAACGCCTTTTTTTTATTGTTATAATGCCTTTTTCTGAAAATATTTATTCAAATTGGTGGAGATTAATCCCTACTTTGTTGGCACTCCAATCCTCAAATATCTGGATCAAAACTCTGGCCATGAATGATTTGAAGCCGTCATTAGGGCCAGTCTTGGTTCTTTGCTATCCTATGAGGAGCTAGCTGAGGGTGACCATAGGGTATAAACTAGGCTGTGACCTATGTCTACCCCATAAATTGAAAAGGGTATGGTCTAATTATATTATAAAGGACAATTCGATTGCCATAGACTATAACTCAATCTCGAACAAATTAGGATTGGCCAACTACCCAAACCTCCTGGAACCCGCTCACCTCTCCCGGGAAATGACCAGATGGGCTCACAAATATTCCTTGGTTTAGAGGAAAACACCTTATTTGGGATTTCACTTGTTTCAATTTTCCAGTAACCCAAACATTGATTCGATTATTGCACATCAAAGGACAAAAATTAGAAACTACCATGACTTTTCAGATTTTCACTTTATCTTAATAGTTATTTTTATCATTGGGTCCCTAGGCTCCCCAAGCTATCATTTTTTTAATATTTAGGTAAAAAAATTATCAAATTAATGGTGATCATGGATCCTCTTTTAAAATGTTATTCAACTCAAATCGGCATATTCTGAGCCAGGATCCCAATAAGCGTCTCTTATTGTTCCCCCATCACTTCTTATATGTTTTTTTAAATATAGTTTTTATATTTGTCTTTTTTAAAATTGTTTACATGATTTTTTTTTAAATATTGTATATAAATAATTGGATCAAAATTTACCTTATAGTTATTTTTTAATATTGAATAAAAAGAATTATTAAAAAAATTTAGTTATTATTTCAATTTATTCGATAATAAAAATAGACTCATGCTTAAACTAAAGGATTCTTATTGTATGAACCTGTAGGCTGAATCGAATGGCATCTGTCGAATGCACAGCAACTGGGAAGGAAATGTTAATATAAATCTAGAGTGGTGTTCTGGCTTATATATTTAAGATTTAACTTATATTTAAAAACGAACCATACCAATGGACTTTTAAAAAATGGAACATTGTCTTAAAAATATATGATTTGATTATAAAGTCCTATAACAAGTTCCAGACTTATTACCATGTTTATCTAAGAAAAATTACATATTGTCATTTTACAAAACACTCATACAATCAGAGGTGAATACAGGCATTTTACAAAACACTTTTATAAAAAAATTCTAAAATTAAACAAATACCAGCTCAAAAATTATCAGGGATAATAAAAAATTAATTAAAGAAAAACAAAACTAATAATAAACATGCAATGAAAAAGTAATTGGGCTCGATATGATTTTGTGATGAATTGATGCTAACCTAAACGATTTATTCATTATAATGCTTTAAAAGTGAGCAAATATTGAAACCCATCATTGAAAGGTTTTTAGACTAATACAGCAACGATCATTATCCCGCTTTAATTATGTATATTTTATTTTTCTAAATTTTAGGAATTTTAAAAATGGAAGAAAATGTAATGTTGAGTAAAAGTGTTTTGTCTTGTCTTGGTTGTTGCGGAGGAAAAGAAAATATACTAAGCAATTGGGAAAACTAAAGAAAGTTATACAATAAAGAGAGCTAATTCTTACCCCCGAATTTTGAAAAATAGTGGTGCTCTAGGTGTTTTTGAAAAAAATATAGCAGTACTTTGTGACAACATTGATATAAACCATATCAACCTATTTCTCGCTACATCTCCTTTCTTGTTTTTTTACACATTTCGCTTTCTATATCCTTTACAGTGAAATGTTTGTTATTATTAAATATACAAAAAAAGAGGGTAAAGAAAGGAAAGGTTTTATTAATTCCTAAACATATTGAAACTAAAAAGGTGAAAGAAATTAACCAAGCTAGAATATCGTGTTTTTACAAAAATTTTTTTTACATATTTAATCTATTATGATAATCACAATTTTTTTAAAAAAAACTTGATTTTTAGAAAAACTATAATATAGTAAACCAATGTGTCAAAACAAAAATCTTATAAATGAATATTATATATTATCAGTATTTAAAATATTTAAAATTTCTTTAAAGTAGTGTTATAGTATAGCTTAACAAATCATTTTAAGATTTGATTGGAAGGTGGATGGAGGAGGGTGGGGTGGGGGCTTATTTTGTGAATTTGTCTTGGAACTCACCATATTTTGATCTGTCTAATCTATAATTTAGTTTGTTATCCTTAGAAAAAGGATATATTATAGTCTTGGCATTTGTATTATTTTATGAATTTTTTTTTTAATCTGAGAATTTTTCAGATATATTTTGCAAGAATTATTTATTCTTACTATTTGAGTTTTATTTGAGCTTTAAAAAACAATTCAGATCAATCAGTATTTTTCCTGTTCTCATATTTTTAGAGTTTAATACCTTTACTATATTTATGTTAATTTCCTTGTCACTATCATATATCATCATGCAAATTCTCATACAACTGTATAAACTCTTTTTCAACGCTAACTAAAGATTTCTGAATGAAAGAAGTGACCGAGTGAGAATTAGATATTTAAAAAATGTTTGCAAAATCGGAGGGAATGTGAATTTGGCGCTGATGAAAAGTTTTATGGTAAAAGATAGAGGAACCGGTGACTGAAGTTCCAGAATTTAAATACAATAGTTTGAAAATTGTAGATATAAATATTATATTCAAAAAATGTTTTCAAAAGCTAATAATGGAACGACAAAATGGTCAAGGTGATATTGAATCGTTTTATAACGAAGAGAGGATAGAGGATGTGAAGTAAAAAACAAAATTTTTATAAAATCAAAAATCTATGTGTTGATGCTAAAATCCCTAAATTTGAAAGACATAAAGAAAGGCAGAGTTGTATTTGACCCGGATAATAATTCCTTAATCGCGCTATTGATGTGGTGAAGATGAATATGTGACCAAAATGTTAAAACGCAATAAATTGTGTGCCGACGATTTAAAATATCTCCCATAAAATATTTTATGAGTGAACTAATATAGCATTGTTGCAGATAATTGATCGAGATGATCGCGCTATTAAGGTGTTGATGACGAATGAGACCAAAAGGTTGAAACATAGTAAATTGTGTGCTGATGAATTAAAAATACCCGTAAAAAAATCTTTGAAAGATATGAAAACAAAGAGAGCTAACATAGCATTGCTGTGTTAAATAATTGATCATAATATGGTGCTGATGTGGTGAAGATGAAAGAGAACAAAATGTAGAAACGTAGTAAATTATGTGCTGATGAATTTAAAGTACCCCATAAAAAATATTTGAAAGAAATAAGAAATAGACTCTAGATAGTATTGCTGCGGATGACACAATTTATCGTAATAATCGCGCTATTTATGTGATGAAGATGAATGAGAACAAAATGTTAAAGCATAGTAAATTATGTGCTGACTAATTAAAAGTATCCTTTAAAAAATTATTCAAATAAAAAATATGAAAGATAGGGAATTTATTTTTGGAATGTATAACACCTTTGATGGTAGTGTTCTGGAGTTGTCGAGCGACGATAGCGATGCCTTGAACTCAGACTATTTGTGCGCTGAAATTGGTTTGTTCTCATTCATCTTCACCACAATCTTTATTATTATTTGTGTTATCCGTAGAAATATTATTTTAACTCTCCTTTCTTTCAAATAATTTTTTCGGGTACTTTTAATTCATCAGCACACAATTTACTACACTTTAACATTTTGTTCTCATTCATCTTCACCACGTAATAGCACGATTATTACTTATCAATTGTGTTATCCGCAGCTATGCTATCTAGGCTCTCTTTCTTATTTTTCAAATATTTTTTTACGGAGTACTTTAAATTCATCAACATACAATTTACTGCTTTTCAACATTTTGTTCTCATTCATCTTCACTTTAATAAATATAGAATTTTAACACAAAAATTGCACTTTATTATTGATTTATTTTTCACATTTAAAATTATATATATTAATAATCTCATGAAAAAATCTCCAATTCATTTCATAAAAAATCACACACTGAATAAAATATTACTTTTACAATAAAAACATATATTAAAAGAATAATAATCTGATTGACATCTCTTGAAAATAAATAAACATTTTTATTTTTCTCTTTAATTCAACATTTGCAACACGCCCACCCTTCAAAATCCCAGATACCATATAATTATCGTTTTTTTAGGACATTGATCATTTCCTCGTCATTTATCGAATCGTACCTTTGAACATCATCGACCTTTAACTCGAATTGTCTTCTTTCGACATGCGGATTATAATAATTAATATATTTTGTTTGTTTTATAATACATATAAATTTGGATTCAACAATCCTTTACAATTATTTTCTTTTTCTTAATGTTCAATTATAAAACAAATAATTGACCACAAACAAAATAAAAAAATACGAATAGGGATAAAATTTTTTTTATAATTATCACTATTAAAACTACATACATTGGATATCATTATATCTTTAAAATTCTCACTATTAGAACCACATACATAGAATATCCTTATATCTTTATAATTATCACTATTAAAATTACATACATGGATTATCATTATATCCATTAAGAAAATAATATGAACCACAAAAAAAATTATTAAGACATGTCATATAGCAAAAATACAAAACTACAATATATATATAATGCCACCACAATCATATTTTTTATGTTACAAAAAAAAATATGAAGATGTGCCGATAGATAAAAAATTTTTTTAATTTATTATTATAACTATTAAAACTATAAACAATATCATCACATCACATTCCATCCTTTTTTAAAACTCTTTTATTTTACATAATTCTTCACAAGGTCAAAGTTTAAAATCTTTTATTGTCCACCGACCGACTTTTATTTAAGAGTTTTTTTCTTTATCACATAATATTTAAAAAAAATTTAATTTTACATTGTTGTTAAAAAAAATAC
Organism: Gordionus sp. m RMFG-2023; assembly: GCF_954871325.1. NCBI lineage: Eukaryota > Metazoa > Nematomorpha > Gordioida > Chordodea > Parachordodidae > Gordionus > Gordionus sp. m RMFG-2023. The sequence goes on from NC_088775.1 coordinate 23,900,525, forward strand.
ATTTAATCTACACAAAAGAATGTATTTCATTGAACTTTCTAATACAATGCCACGTGATATTATTTCCAAACTTTTGTTAAAATAAATGTTTTCTTTAACTGATAACAATTTAATTATTAAATTAAAATATTCTTCTCTATTGCTTAAGATAAATAAAACTTTTCTTCCCAAATGTTACCCTTATCAAAAATTTTTATGATTAATTTCTCTTTCAAGCATTAAAATTTTAATCAACTGAATTATATTTATTATATTTTAATTACCATTAATATCGTTAATATTCATGCCTAAATTCAACTCTGAATTTAATGGCCTCTGAATATCAATATTTTTTTTATTAAATATATTGGAATTATTTTTAACAACACTATATATATTACAAATTTTAGTATTAATATATGATTTTTCAATTTCTATATGATTCTCTTTCAAATCATATAGTCATTGTAATTCGTTCACAGAACACAATTCATGGCCACATGACCCATTTTCTCACATTTAAAACACATTCGGTCATTATCTTTATTGCTCACATCTTTTTCACTTGCATTTAAAATAATAGAATTTTTTATATTACATACCACGGGATTTACTAATACCGGTGGTCTCTTGGGAAAACCATCTTTAAAATTGGCTTCCTTCACCATACAATTTTTTTTTATATGACCGGTAAAACCACACAGATGACAAATTATATCATTTTTTATCATTCACTTTTACATTCATATTTTCATTGATTTTTCGTTCACGCGAAAAACAATTTTTCCCACTATGATCTCTCCGGCCACAAATATCACATTTTCACTAAAATTATGATTTTTATTCCTAAATGTATCTATATCTTTGGAAATATTTTTCAAATTTTCTTTAATTTCTTTTATATCATTTGAAATTACACATTCATCTTCATTTCTTTTAACATTGTTAGTAACATCTTGATCTTTTACAACCTTCACAGGTTTATAAATAACAATTTCTGAAATTTTCTCTGTAATTTCACTCATAAATGAATCTAAACTAACACTTATATCTTTTGACATCATAATAATCTTACCAACAATGGGCATTTCACATTTGACTTCTCATTCCCAATGGAATTATTTATTTTCTCAATATTTAAATTTCTAAGTTCAATTAGAATCAAATTTAAACTATTTTTTAGACCTTCAGAAAAATCTAAAATTTTATCAGATGTCATAGGATCCAAATCCACAACATTAGAATCATCTAACATACTCACTTTATTTGTAAAATACTTATTCTTAATTATTTTAATTATATGTACAATAAAAATCGATTTAATATATTAGATGAAAAAAATTAGAGCTGTAACCACACAATTGGTCACATTCAATTTATCAAAACTCGAATTAAATACTTTAACAAAATTATTCTTATAAATTTGCATTTTATTAAGGTTAGAATTCCTATGATTACTAATAAAAAAATAAACCATGTTCTCATTAAAATATTGATAATAAAAATTTTATCCTAAACAATAATTGCGTTGTGTGTGTGTAATAAGATATTTAATAAAGAAAATTTTTTTTAACCTTTTTTATCCGGATTCGAATGATCTTCTTCAATATTCTTCCTCGAATAAAAATGATCTTTTTCAGGAACTGTGTCCTCAAAATTTGTTTCTCTTTATTTAAATATTCTTAACAGTAAAATTTCGATCTTGGTTCAACGTGTACCACTTTAATAAAACTAACAACTACACTTTATTTTTCATCTAATAAATTCCAATAGTATAATCATAAAAATCGAATATCAAATAATTCAAATTCCAATTCATAAATATACAACTCATTTAATAAAAAATCACACACTGAATTAAATATTACTTTTACAATAAAAACATATTATTAAAAGAATAATAATCTGATTGACATCTTTTAAAAATAAATAAACATTTTTATTTTTCTCTTTAATTCAACTACCATAAAACGGTTTATTACCACTAAACCATTTTGTCTTTCTATTTTTCGATTTTGAAAACATTTTTTGAATATAATATTCACATCTTCAATATACAAACTTTTGTATTTAAATTCTGGAACTTCCATCACCGACTCCTCTCTCTCTTTACCATAAAACTTTACATTATTACCTAAGCCATTGTTCCTTTTTGTTACGAATTTGAAAATTTTTTTCAAATTTAAGATTAGGGTTCAATCGTTTTAAGACCAACTTGACGTTTATTCGTATTTTGGATAATAAAAGGTTTAAAAAAATCTTGCCAACTTTTTTTCTTTTTTAAAAAAAATAATAATTATAGAAAATATAGAATATCATTATGTTATTTTTGGTCTAGGGTTATATGCTATGGTAAATCAATTAAAGCGGTAAGCAGGTTTTGCAAGATGTCATATATTACCCACGTTGTTTGAATGGTCAAGCATTTATTAAGCAGCTGTAGTATGTGCTGTCATAATTAAGGAATAATTTTATTCAAATTCCAAAAATCAACCTCATAAAAAATGACACAAATCTAATTTGTAATACTTCTAGCTCTAATGAAGAATTGAGTGAAATTAGTGAGAATAATTATCAAATTGACAATATCTTGTCTTGTAACTCAGTAAAATTTGATTCCATTATCTCTGATCAATCTATAAGCAAGGCGATTAAATGTAAATCCCAATCTTGTATAACGGTTTCATAGATAGAAAGAATCCCAAATAAAAAAATGAGATCGATCAATTGTTTGCAAAGGCTGTATATGCGACATCACTGAAAATCCCTATATCCAAGAATTTTTTAAAAAAATACATACTATTTACACTTTACCCAGGTGAAGGCAGCTAACTAGATATCTTCTAGACAAAGCGTCAGGAGATATGGAGGCGAGAGTTGTAGATATAATTGATAAAGCTCCTAACTTATCAATTATAACAGCAACATCAGAAACGAGAATATTATTAATTTTATGGTGATGACGCCTGTTCCAGTATTCTACAAATTTTTAAAAACTGAGGAAAATCGCCATACAGCAGATTATATAGCCCAGTTAAAAATATAATTCATAAATTGAATCCGGTAAAAGTATATTTTTTAGTTACTAAAAATGTCGCTAATATGAAAACAGCCTGGAGAATTATAAATTCTGAATCTATTTATAATCATTTATAGTTGTGCAGCGCATACATTGCAGTTATTCTTTCACGGTTTTGAACGATTGAACGACTTCAGTTACTATATTTCATTAATTAAAATAATTGTTAAATTTTTGAAGAATAAACACATACCAGCTGCAGTATTTCCCCGTAATAAAAATCAACATGGATACCATCTACATTAAGTACAATTAACCAATGGGCAACGTCAATAAAATGTATGGAGCTAATACAAATATGTAAGAAAGCTCTGAAAGCATTGGTTGTTGAAGAAGCTTATATTTGTCCTAAAAAAATTACCAATAATATATTAAAAGAAAAAATATTTTGGACGAAAAATTTAAAATTTTAGTAATACAGTGATAGGGGATAAATGTACTTTGGTCCACGTAAAAAACCAAATACTTAATTTGGAAAAACACATAATACAATCATGCCATGATTCTATATTTTCTCCATCTGACGAGATAAGAATTAAAGTTATGTTTGAAAAGAGAAAAAATGATCTAAATACATGTGCTCACAATATTGCTTACTTATTTACCTGCAATATCAAGGGGAGCATCTTACTGGTACAGAACTTGATGAAGCATGTAATATAATACAAGAATTAGGCATTTTACAAGGTGGTGATAATCAACATATTTTAAGTGATATATAAATTTAAGAAGTAAAAGCAGCATATTTAATAGCCAAAATATGTGAAAAGTGGTAACTTCCATAGGAAACAATCAAATTTCGGCCTCATGTTGGTGGAATTCACTTTGCCCATTAAGAGAAGTAGCTAATATTTTACTAACATTTCCTAGTTCGATTTCTTCTTCAGAAAGAAATTGGGTTGAGGCAATATTCATACGAAAAACAGAACGATTGAAGACATCTACAACAGGAAAATTGGCTAGTGTATATCATTAAGATTGATTAAAAATATTAAAGAAAGTAATGATATTGAATATGAATCGGAACAAGGCTCTGCCACGGAGGGCGAAACATTAACTATGGAATAAATTAAAAAATATTATGAAATTTAATATTTCATAGATTTATTATAATATTATATATAAAAAATAAAGTTAATATTGGCGTAAAAAACATTTATTTGAATTTGACCGATCAAATACGATTCGGTCAACTGATATTATAAAATAAAAATGTGTAAGTAAAAAATATAAATAAGAAACTCAAAAAAAAAATCTTAAGCTCCTCAAAATTTTGTCCATTGAGGTCTTTTTTCTATTAGTCTACCCTTGACTTTAACTTAAGTTGCTCTTCAAAATGCTATATTAGTTCTGCATTATAACCCATGTAAAAATAATTAAATATATTTGCTTTCGGGTTAAAACATAGGTCAAAATTATTATAAGTGTAGCCTATATAGAACCATAAATATTCTATGTAACATTAATAATTACCCTTTTAAAGTTAACCAACTCGTTTTCACTAATTTGATTTTTCTTGTTATAAAAATCTCTAATTGTTCTCGGCGCTCCTGATATTTTACATATTTCTCCTAACTTCACTATTGGTGCATTACAAATTTTCATATCTTTTAACTTATCCTTATATATCGAACTTAATATTTTTATTTTCTCTCCTTTCAAATTTTATATTAATATCATACTTTAATTTATTTTTATCTACCATATTATTGATTTGAGCCGAGGATTTTCCCAAGATTAACACCCTTATTTTTTCCTTTTCGCCATCATATAGTCAAATATCTGACTCAACCCCCCTCCCTCCCCTACTTTCCTCCAGATATAAAGAGAATATATCATTAAAAACAAAAATTTGAAAGTAAAATAAGCTCCGGAATTATTTTATAAAAAAATAACGTAACCAAATATCAATAATAAGTTGACTTAAGACCACCAATAAAATTATTGGAAATCACCATCCGCCCCCATTAAAATCCTGGATACATCTGTGCATAAAAAATTAACTCATCAATATATAAAAAATTAACTTTTTTTCATATTTTAAAATATGAGATTCAGTCTCGAAGATATAGTAATGCTCTTTTTACTGGCTCCCTTTTGTACTTTATATTTAATTTAATATAGGTGGCATCTTTGGGAAATTTAATACCCATGGGATGAAAATTACTACAATAGATGACTTTTTAACTCTAAAACGCTAGGGCTGAGCGATTGCTTAGTAAGGCAATAACAATAAGTGATTACTGCTCTATATTTGAAAATAGAAAAGATCAAAATTCCATACCAGAAACGGCATCACATATTTTAGACTTATTGGGGGATAGCTTATTTTGAAAGTGTTCTGTTTTTACAAAATGAAGGATTTTTTTTTATAATTTTTCCAAACACTTTTTAAATAAATGAGAAAAAAAAATCCTGAGATAATTTCATAAATAATGGTAGAAATCAGAATTTTTGAGAAAATATTTCCCAGTGTTTGGATCCGTGGACGAAATAAGGCTGCCGTTAGTTTTTAATATTTCTAAAAGTTATTCTTGTTCCTAAAATTTAATAAGTGCCTTCTGATTTCGATTCCTAATACTGACGCTGTTCCGGGTTTTGGTTCCTAGATTCGTCCCAGGATTTGCAGGTTAAAATTATGTTTTAACCATTTTCACGAGGGGTGGGGTAAAGTCCCCTTTTATAAAAATTAAGTATTGATTTGGTTCAGGTTTAAGATCAGACAAAAATACCAGCATGGTTCAGGTTTGGTTCTCAAAAAGGTAAACCCTATCATACCTTATGCAATCTTTTTAGAATTATATAAAAAATGGAACATTTTTTAAATATTTTATCACTATTATCTAAAAACACAATATTGAGTCATATACAATTAAAGTGTTTTCAAGATTCTCTTATTAAATCTATAAGAAAGAAGAAAATTTTTTAGAGCCTACCGGCCATAAATGACTGCCCACCCTGCATATTTACATAAAAAAATTAATAACTTAAATTTTTTTAACTTATTTGGGTAAAAGCGAATTGATTAATTAATTTAAGATGTCTAGAGATGTTTAGAAATAAAAAACTCAGAATTTCTATAAATCTTTCTATGAAATTTTAGCCTTTGAAAATAACATGTCAAAAATGACCAATTTGGTAAAATAGGGTTCATTAATTTTTTTTCAGCAACAATTTTAAGTTGCCCGTTATTTTTTGGAAGAAAGTCATTTATCACATATTAGTCTGCTTATTAATACCTATTTTTAATTATTTTAATTCCTAGATTTTTTTTTGTTTTAAATCATTGTTTAAAGAAACTTTCAGTCTTTATTAATTTTAACGAACATTAAACCAAAATGTTTAAAAGAAAAGAAATTTCTATTCCAACTAAATGTAAAATAATTAATTTACACATAAGTGGTAAAAGTAATCTTCGAATTGCCAGAGAATTAACTCTAGCACGACGAACAGTCGATTGTATACTTAAAAGATTACGCAACAATAATACAATTTCGAATCCAAAGAGGCCTGGAAGACCCCGCAAAACGACTTTAAGCGATGATAGGTTTATAGCAAGGATCAGTAAACAATCGACACCTTGTCGCCTCAGAGATAGCTGCGAAGATTAATCTGACTCGAAAAAACCCGATAAGTGTCATAACTGTGAAAAGGCGCCTTAGGAGCTTTGAACTTTATGGTAGGGTAGCGGTCAAAAAGCCACTCTTGAGCAAAAAAAATAAACTCAAGCGATTAGACTGGACACGAAAACATCAATTTTGGACATCTGCCAACTGGTACCGCGTCTTATGGAGGGATGAGTCAAAATTCGAAATCTTCGGTTCTAAAAGAAGGCAATATATCCGCCACTCAACTGGAGAGCGAATGAGTGATCCCTGCATAATTCCTACAATCAAATTCGGGGGAGGGTCTCTGTTATAGTGTGGGGGTGTTTTGGTGTCGGGGCAACAGGCGACATTGTCAAAATTAAAGGAATCCTTAACAAGGAAGGATACTGGCAAATCATTGAGGACCATGTGATTTCATCGGGAAAGCGTTTGATCGGGAATACTTTTTAGTTCACCAAGATAATGACCCAAAGCATACATTCAGGCTATGCAAAGATTAGTTACAAAATCTACAACAACACGGTATTCTTGAGTTGATGACTTGGCCATCCCAGTCTCCCATTTCAATCCAATCGAACTTTTATGCTTGATCGACAAGCGCGAAAAAGCCCTCTAACCTCTCATTCGTACTTTTGGGAAATATTATAGAGAGAATGGAACAATATCACTTCCTAATATTTAAAAAATCTCATCGAAAGATTACCAAAATTTTTTGCAGCTATTATTAAGAATAAAGGTGGTCATATTGATGAGACCTTGATAAACCTCATATTGTGTGTTATTTGTCTTATTTTAAGAAAAATGTTAAGAAAATGCAGGGTGGGCAATCATTTATGGCTGGTAGTGTATATATATGCTAACTTCCTTAAAATACCATTATAATAGGAATATATCTAAAATTAATTACTGACATTTATCAGTAAAATCTATATTAATCATTTTAATTTTAGATAAAATATCAAAATGTTCAAACCGGATCACATGCATTTTAAGAGGTTCGGATAACAAATTCCTTAAGCTTTCAGTATAGGTAAAAATAAGAAGAGTCTATACCGGTTTGAGGGTTCAGTTTGAATCTCAGTAATTTTAAGTTATAATTTTTAATAATAGGAGATGGGTCATCCTCAAACCACTCCTTGTCTAAATAACTGATACTAACGACGAATGGTTCAAATTTTTATATGTTATAGGTATTGTATTTTGTAAAGGAGTTTTATACGCAAAACCTTTATCTTTGATGTTTATAAAATTAACGCAACTTATTTAATTGTCCCTTTTATATTAGATAGAATATTTTGCATAAATGATATTAGCCATTAATGTTTAATTTTTTTTTTGAAAATTTTTATTATTATTCATTCTAATTTTAAACATTTAAAATAAAAATATAAAGATGGCATAAAAAACATAATTAGTTAATTTCAGGAATCCGAACCGTAAAGGATATAAGTTAGGTTTGAATCTTTAAAATCCAGTTTGAACCTTTTCATATACAAGTGTATTAGATTTACGTAAAGGGAAGCATTTTTTAAAAATATTTGATCACTATTCTCTAAAAAAAATAATATTAAACCTTAAGCAAATAAAATATTTTCAAAATTCTCTTCTGTCAAATTATCTCTATAAAGAAAAACAATAATATCTATGGTTGATTCTATATGCTAACCTGATTAGCTAGCATCGTCAAATAGCATTATACAAAACATCTAAAAATAGTTAATCATACTTATCAATCAAAATTGATAATAATCATCGTTATGAGTGTTAAAATATCGAAAGGTTCAAACTATTTTACTGACCTTATTAAAGGTTTAGTACAGGTTCATATGACAAATTTTTAAAAGTTCGGGTTAGTTAAATAATAAAGACAAATTCCGATTTAACTCTTAGATATTGACTAAATTAAAAATAGGATTTACAGGATTCGAATTAATATTTTATGGTAAAGAGAAAAGATGCATATAAAATCCCAAATTAAAGATTTACCTAAAAACCAAGTCACTTATGTTAAACAATCTGGCTTCAGGCCATCCTTTGATAATAAATTAACAGGCTCCAGGATATTTAGTATTAGGGCCCTCACAATAGTATTGTAATTTAATTAATTTCATTTCTTATATTTAAACTTTTTAAAAATATTTTTTTTAGATCTTGCATAAAATAAATACTCACGCCGGCGAAATATGGCCACTAAATGAAACCCCTACAAGCTGACTCTTACCTATTAAATTACCTTTTTCTTTAATACTCATATAATTCTTAGGAATTCCAAAGGCTTGGGAATTGATTAGCTTACGAAGTTACTTATTACAAGTTACTCAAGGGCTATGGATTAAGCATTAGGGAATGGGTTCATATAAGATGCGATGGAAAAGTAGGGAATCTAGAGAAAATAAAGAGGATATTGTAGAAAGTAAAAGGCGTGATTGATACCTTAAATAAAGCTGGATTGGTTATCTGAAATGAAATGAACATAATTTAGAGAAAGTATACAAGTGTTATCTTGGCGATAGAAAGTTGTTGGGAACGTTTTTTTGGCATTTGTAGTAAGCGTTAGATTCTGGGTAATATGTCCCAATCATAAAGCACAGAAATCTTTCGTTAGCGCTAAAAAAGAGTTTATACTGTATTGTGATTGTGTAAGAAGTTGCATGATGATTGGTAGTGACAACGAAATTCAAACTTAGTAAAGGATAGAAAATCCTTAAAAGTTAATAACAAGAAAAATATGAATGATAATTATTTCTTGCTAAAATAAAACTAAAATAGTAAGAATAAATATTGTATTCATTCTAGGAAAATACATCTGAAAAATGCTCAGTTTTAAAACGAAAATACTCAAAATAATACAAATGCTTAGACTAAGATAAACCTTATTTCTTAGGATAACAAATTAAATTATAGATTAGACAGAATAAAATATGTGAGTTCCAAATCTTTTGTTGCCTATGCCATACAATCACAATGCAGGAAGAAAGTGGCATGCTTCATTATCAATAAATACTAAAATAGTTGCTAGAAATGTTAGGCCGAATTCAGCAATCCACAAACAGGGTATCTCTTTTTTAAAAAAATTATGGATTCTCAGGGAATAATCCAAACTTCTAAGAATTGTTCCAACAAGATGGCTATCATTAATATCAGCTCTCGAACTTTATTTTTAAAAAAGAGTTATATGACATGTATTTTGTTTTTTTGCTATAACCTTTTATTTATTATGTAAAATATTGTAGCATTGGCAAGCCACATCATTTTACAAGATAAATAAAATCTGGGCTATTTTTCTGCTATACTGTGGGTATTATTTAGATTTAAGTAAAAGTCGTGCTTTTTACTATGCACCAACCCCGGTAGGATATAGCAAGCTCTTCAAAATTAGATGCAAATATTAAATTTAACACATAAAACACAATATTTTTATCGCCATAACTATTGCATAATTAAACAAAATATAAATGTTTAAAAAATGTTTTCATATTAAAGTCATACATATAATAAATAATCTCTGACCTAATATAATATGCCTTCAGATAATTAGTTCATTATATCAAATCTTCGGGATTTTAAATAAATGGCAATATTACCCCAATAAAAATTTTGCCCTTCCCCTAAAAAAACTAACTTCTAAGCCCACAAAACTATGCCTCCTACTCTTTCCATCCCTATTTCTTCATACCTCCTTTCCAATCCTATTATATTCTATGACAAAATTATTGCCCCTCATAATTGCAAAAATAATCGGTAAAAATTAGGGTTTGGTTTGCTAAATTTACAGACAGAGAACCCATTTCAAATATTTTATAGGTTGCCCCAAGTAAGTTTTCACTTCACTCTTTTTCATTTTACCAAAACCAAAAATACTAAATAAAAAGTGTAAGTAAAAGGGCTAAAATATTGTTTTTGATATCTTTTGAATGCAGTGCAGAGCTCCTAATATTAAATAACAATATGATAGGTAGTATGCATAAAAATATAACTTTTGACAAAATTTTAAACTATTAGCCCGAGATAAAAAAAAATTAGACATTTGCCGTTTTCTCCTCCTTCGGTATCCCGTTCTCGATATTTCCTTTTTATAATGCTAAGGAATATTTTAACTAGATATTTATTTATCTTGTGATAAATAAATGTAAACTGAAATATGTATGATATAAGGGGTAGGAATGATTATTATACAAATATAAATTCATAATCATAAAATAATAATATTTTTGAAAAATATTTTAAATCTGTAATTTTTAAATTTGGAGAGCAGAGGGGTGTCCCCTTTTCCCTATCCCCTGCTGGGTACTCACCTGGCCCTTTCGTAAGGTTGTATAAACATTCATTCTACAATCTATTCTTTATTTGGAAACCGATAGCTTAATGATTTTTTAATTATATCATAAATGGAGTATTCAAAGAGGAGCGTGAACTCCAGACACAGTGAAATAAGTGATATATTTAATTTGTAACTGATACTCCTCTACTTATAAGCTTCGAATTCTTTTACAATAGAATTTTTTATATTTCAAATAATTGATAATTATATACCAAAAGAGATAAAGCAAAATAAAAATTATCGGCATTTAAATTAAATTTGTTGAAATTACTGAAATTTTATTTAAAAAAATAAACAATCTTCGATAGATTTTATTTCAATTTTTAATGTTTCTAGGAATAGAATTGACAAAACAATAATATAATATTAGAAATTATACTCGTATTCGTAAAATACTAATCCAATAGAATAAAATCCAATAATTCGTTTTAGATATAGTTCTAATAAGCTTTTTATGGTTATTTCTAATAACTTTTTGATGGTCCAAAAAAAATTATTTCAATATTTAAAAATATTGCCCCCCTCCCCCGTTCGTTGAAAATTCATGGCTAAGCGCCTGAATCAATTTTAGAAAATGGCAAATAATATACATTATATTATTTAAGTCAAAATAAATTGTCTTGAAAAAAGTATTCTAAAGTATTTATAATAAATTACATTTATTTGAATTATATTATTTTTACATTCGAATACATTGTTTTTTTTAAATTTACCACCCAGCATACAACAATTGATTAAATTATAAATAGTTTGACTGAAATTTAATAAGATATATTCAGGTCATTTTTGGAATATTTAAAAAAATAAATAGTGACACTTTAATATCTTCAATTTTTTTTAAAATGATAGCTTGAAATTGATTGAAGATGCCACCAAGACATCGAATTTTTTTATAACTTCATATCCATTCATAATGAAATCTATGAAAATGACTTAAGATCTAAACGAAATATTTATGATTTAAAGCTGCCAGGTAATATGGAGTCTAACAGGTGCGCGAATCTCGGGGTCTAATTTTTTTTTGAAAACCCAGAGGTGCGACTTAAGATCTAAACGAAATATTTATGATTTAAAGCTGCCAGGTAATATATGTATAAAACTTGAAATACCAAAAAAGTAGAATAAATCGAATGGGTATAATGTACAGCGATGATTGCTAAATTTAATTCCACAAGATCATTTACCTCTATAGGGTTGGTCTGCAAAGTTCGGTTCCATTTCGGTTTTTACAATATTAGGGCAAATTATAACATATAATATTACTGATCGATCCAAAAATTAAAATTATAAATGATACCAATTACTAAAATATTAAAACTATTTCGAACACAATCCTACCAACTGGCCCCTCTCCTTAGAAAATATTTTCATAAAGATTTGGTTTCAGCTCATTTGTAACGATACATTTTGTTTTCGTAGTTGGCTTTGGCACCTTTGATATAATTATACTTGAGGTGTCAAATTTTTAATATAATGTCCAATAATGTAGTTTTTTTCCATATATAATACTTTATTATCATTAAGAAATGGGTAAAGAAGTAAATATATATTTTAATTATAAATTGAGTCAATTTAAAATAAAAAGATTTTATGGTTATCATAACTCTCATTAATTATCCTTTTTAAATAACATTAAAATAGTTCCAAAAATATTATTTTTATCACTGACAAATAAAACATTTTTATAAATCGTTTAGAAATAAATTTAAGTTTAGCAAAAAAAATCGTAAATAAAGAACAATAAGGCTACAATTGCGTAAAGTAGAAAAAAAAGTTATTCTCTTCCAGATTTTCAGTAAGTAATAAGGAAAATATGGAGAAATAAATTCAAATTTTGGTTTAAACTTCCCACTTTTAATCTCCATTGCCTTCCTATTGATATTATTCCGTTTTTATTTTATACCCTTATCTAAACTTATTTCCGTAGATTTTAAATTTGATATGCTACAATTATTTTCATACCCATTTATTTATTTTTATCCAATAACAATAATTGCTGGATTAAACCCAATACATTATTATTTGTCAAAAGTATATTTCATAAAATATGACTAATTTTTTTAACAGAAATATGAATGATAAATCGATAAGATTATTATATCATATTTTTAATGTTTAAATTTCTTTTTAGTATTATATTTTATTATTACTTTTTTATATAAGGTTAAGTTACATAATTTTTAAAGTTAGCAGGTTATTGTTTTCTTATCGGTCTCGAAATTAGTGTTAATATGTTTTTGTCTACAATAATCTGTGTCAATTCTTCCCCCCTTAAAATAAATATTAGTATAGGTTCTTTTCATTAAATATTCTGTTTCTTAATTGGTCTAAGTGTTTTCATACCCTTATCTGTTTTTTACTTTAAATCATATCACTTTCTTTATGAGTGATAACTCCTTTGCCCCATTTATCATCACCTTGTATTTTGTACCAAATAAAATCTCCAACGTTTATATCTATTTTGTGGTAATACTATTTTATCTCTATCATCTTCTTCCTCCAAAGGTTTTAATAAGTCCTATCAAATTCTAATATCACGATTAAATATACTTTTGGGCAACTCCTGATGTAGCATTTGGTGTGTTTCTATAATTGAATAATAATTTATCAAGTGCAGTATCTAAATTAATCTTTATGTTCCTTTACATGTTCATCTTTAACGTTCTATACCATCCGCTCCACCTGGCTATAGACTGCTGATGGCATGCAGAACAGCAAATGTTTTATGCCATAATCGTTGCAAAATTTCACGAAAAGATTACTTGTGAAGTTAGTACCATTATCAGTGACTATAGTTTCAGGTATTCCAAATAACAAGATGGTTTTAAAAATTTCTTTTATTACTGTTGTAATAAATGGAAATTTACTATAGACATCGTTAATTAATTTTTTGTGAAAAAGACCCGTATAATCTATTTGTTTCCTTTCAAATGGTTTAGTTGCCGGAACCCATGGTTTTTTTTTTTTTAGGATTGTCAAAATATGTATTACAGTCGTCACAACTTTTTACTTCCATCTTTATGTCGTTATTTATACGGGACTACCACATATAATCTTTGGCTAAGGATTTGATTTTTCCTGCTCCCAACCTTCATGTAATGTTTGCAATACGTTTTTTCTCAAACATGGAATTATGATTTTGTTATTTGTAATAATAATTAGTTCCAATTGAAATTTTTATATATTCTTTTATAGGTTCGTTATTCCTTATATTATTTATGACTTGTGACACGTATTTTGTTAAAATTAATAGGTGCATCTCCTAAATTTTTTGCAATTGTAATATTTTCAGTAACTTCATCATTATATTTTTGTGGTAATCTTGAGAGACAGTCAGGAACAACATATCTGCCAGCTTTATACTTTGTTAAAATCTTAACCTCCTAAAGTTATGTTCCATTTCTCTAGCCGTAAGGACATTGTACTGTTGTCCTTTAAGCCCTTCGTAAAAATATGGACTAAAGGTTTATCGTCAGTGATTATTATAAATTTAGTCCCAATAATTACTCCTGGAACCTCTTAATGGCAAACATTATGTCAAGAACCTCACGCTCAATGTTAGTATAGTTATTCAGATTTGAGTAAAGTTCTTGAAGCGAAAGCTATTGGTTTTTCTTTTCAATCTTTTGAATGTAAAATAGCACAGCTCCCAATCCACATTTGAATGCATCAGTAGCAATTCCGATTGGTAATTTTGGATTAAAATAAATCAGTATTGGAGGAAGACTAATCAACATCTTTTAATCATTAAAACTTTTAGAGTGCTTTAAATCCCACGTCCATTTTTCTTTGTTAGCTATTTTGTATTGTATAGAGGTATCTGCAAAATTGTTCAAAAGTTTCTGTAGTAGCCAGTTATTCCCAGAAATGTTAATACTGGCTGTTTGGTTCTGGCATATTTATTATTGCTATAATTTTGTCATGATTAGCGTGTATACCATTTGCATCAATATCATGACCAATTTTATTTTTGAACAATAAACTATTTGCAAAATTAGGTATTAAACCATACTTTATAATTCTCAAAAACTTTTTCCATGTTATTTAAATGAGTTTGATTATTATCTCCAATTAGTAAATCAACGATATAAAATATTACATCTATCATATCACCAAATATTTGGTCCATCGTTTGTTGAAAAATTGCAGATGAAGTCCATGGTCCAAAGGCATTCTTGTAAATTGTTAGTATCCCTTGCAGTAGCGTAGTTACGGGGGTGGTTTTAGGGTTTGGACCCCTCCCAGAGCAAAATTTTTTTTGAGATTATACGTTCAAAAGACTTAAAAGTGATTTTATATGAATTACATTTTTCTGGTTTTGATGTCTGTGGAAGGATATTATATTACTATTGAAATTATTCTGGATAGTATTATTATAAAGTCATTGAGAATAATCTACTAAATTATAATAACATATTATTGATGCATTTAAAAAATATATTTATTATATATTATCGAAGATATGGTTATGATTTGTAAGATAAACCCGGCCGAAGGCCGGGCAAAAGGGCCGAAGGCTTTTAGTATGGACCCTCTCTAAGAAAAATTCCTAGATAGGCCACTGATCCCTTGTGTGTGGATATTGTCAAAAGATATCTACAGCTTTTATCAATAAAAATTCGCAGGAACGCATTTTTAAAATCGATATTGGTAAATTTCTTTCCTCCCGAAAGTTTAGCTATTAAATCGGAAGTGGATATCTAAAATCTTCTAGAGCTGGATTGATTGTGTCTTTAAAATCGGCGCAGAGCCTTATGCTCCCATCTTACTTGTAGACGACGGTTATAGGACTCGTCCATCGAGCATCTTTTACCGGCTCGATAATTTTTTTTTGTATCCATCTATTAAATTTTTTACCAACAACATCAATTTATGCGTAAAGTATCCGCCTTGGCGGTATAATCTTGGTTTGGGTAGTCAATATAGCTTGATATTTGCTTTGTTGAATGGTTTGTTATTTATTTTGGATTCACAGTTTTAAATAAGTTTTTTAATTTCGTCATCAGAGTTTACATCCATCTCACAAATTTGTTTAAAATATATTTGAAAGCGTTTAACCATGAACGTCATAATAATGCGTTTTTTCTTGATTCAACAATCACGGCCTGTAATTTTTTTGTGATAACATCAAAATTTACGTTGATCTGAATTGTGCCAATTACTTTTGATTAACATCATAAGCTGATAACTGTAGTTTAGATTTTTTAATTTCTGATATGCCTATTTTCTTAGCTATGTCACGAGGTATAATTGTATATCTTGATCCCGTATCAATTTGCATTGTGGTAGTGGTGTTATTTAATTTTCAGAGTTACCATAAAAGCACTGTGATCCTCATATGTTTTTAGTCAAATTGTTAACATTAAAACCAGATCCTTTTTGTTTTCAGTTGTATCAACTTTGTCTTCTACAATTTCTTCAATGTTCATGTTTCAAATATTTTTGTTATGCCGGGTTTGGTCATCGTATTGTATCTGTTTTCTCTGAAACGCCATGTGTTATTTCTTCTACCATAGTTATTAAAATTATTATCATATTGCCTATAATTGTTATTCTTATACGACCGATAGTTGTTATTATTGTTGTAATAGCCTCTAAAATTATTGCTGTTAAAATTTCGATTTCTATTGTAAAAGTTGCTTTATATCTATTATCATAATTTTGTCTAAAATTGTTTTTATAATTGTCATTAGTGTCAAAAGGATTAAATCTATTATAATTATTTTTATTCTCATTTCTAATATTATATCTGTCTCTGATTATTTGAAAATCGGGGCTTATACTTATTATTAGAATTATAAGATCTATTTTGATTTCTATAATCCAGCTTCTTATGACTATTATCATTAATATTTCTATCATTATTGTTTTTTATAACAATTAATAACTTTGTCGCTGTCTTTAATAATCACATCGTTTACTTTAATATTTAAACTATCATATTTTCTTCCTATCAATAATATTTCGTCTAAGCTAATTTTTCATTATTATTAAGTTTATATTTTATGTTATCGTTTATACTGTTATTCTTAGCTTTTCTTTAATACGGTCGTTATTAATGAAACCTCAATCTTGTCTAAACTTGCGCAATCTTAGCCACCAATCATGAAACGATTCATCTTTCCCTGATTGGTCAAATTAAATTTTATAATATGGTTATTTTTATTTGTAAATGGTACTAAGCACCTTATTTTTTAATTAAACTATCATAATCCCTAAATTCTGAATTATAGCATAAAGTTTTAAGTTTAGAATATACACCACCCATATGTTATTAAAACAAACTTATCAGCATCAAATAACAAGCGCGTAAGTAGCGGGGGGTGCAGAAGGACAAATCCCCCCCCCCCCCCCCAAGCCAAAAAATCCAGATGCCGGATATATTTTTCAAAAAATTATTGTTTATGTTAATTTATATTTTTTAATATTTATTCCTATCTCTTTCTTTTTAAATATACATTTAATTAATAACATTCATTTACTAAGTTATTTTATTAATTAATTTCCATTTCAAGTTTTCCTCGTAATATTTATCTATTATTTTCAAATTTCTAGAGGCGTAATATTTATCTATCATTTTCAAATTTATAATTAAATCATAATTATGGACATAAGAAATTTTTTTAAACATATGGATGATGATAAAAATCCTAGTCATCTTACAAAATGCAAAAAAGTACAAATAATTTTATAACATTTATAATCAGCCTAGAAGAAAAACGCATACTTCTTAAAAAGGTAAAGATACCTATGTTAAATATTTTATTTAATAATAGATTTATATACCACCCCTCAATTTTCAATATTCCAAACTTTATGTGCTAATTGAAAGCTAAGATTTCAAAACCGCTATTTTATTAGATGGTTATGGCTAGCATAGTCTATCTGATACTATGGAACTTATTGCAAGATATGTGTCTTGTTTGTCCCAAGATATGCTGAAAGAAATTTAGTTAAGCTTAACAGTCTTGTTAAGACTCCATTTAATAATTATAAAGATGCTGGAGAAATCTTTGACAATCATCAAAAAACAAATTATCACAAAAGCTGTGAACTGATTATTTTTTCAAATTAATTCAAAGTGGGGATATGATTCCCATTTCATCACAATTGACAAAAATAAGATTAAAATAGCAAAAGAAAATAGATGTAAGATTATCAAACTAACTTTTGAGCACATTCTATATTGTGAATTGCAGGGCCTAGCAATGCGTGGCCATTTGGATTCAGGAAGCTTGAATTTCAATTGTAATGATAATGAAAGTAATTTTAGTCTTGTAAAATTTAGGGCATTAGGGGATTCTGCATTAATGGAATACCCCAAGTGACAAAATATTTTAAACAGAATTATTTCTGAAACTCCTTATACAACAAAGAATGCAAAAAGCTTGTCCAACGAGATAGAGTCTTCGCCATCAAGCAGTAGCAGCTTTTATGGAGTTATATTAATGCTCTTACTGAAATATCACAATGACCTGAAAAAGATATTTCCTCAGAAGCAAGCAAATTATTGGATTCAATACTGATATCAATTTTTTTCTCATTAGAATGTATTAATAAATTATTTAACTATACATCTATTTTATATGATACTTTTCAAAAACAGGAAATTGACATGATTGAGACGATGAGAATAGCGGAGAGCATTTTATTCGAACTCAAGGAAATTAGGGCTAATGTTGATGAAAAATTACATATTTTATATGTTATTGTTGAGTCAAAAGCAGAGCTATACGAGTTTAATATTTGTATCCCTCGACTTCCAGCAAGGCAAGCACGTCGTCCAAACATTAATATAGGGTCAGTAGAAGAGTATTATAAAATAAATGTCTTTATCCCTCTCTTAGATACATTTAAAACCCAAATAAATGAACGGGTTTTAATTCATCAGGCAGCACTTACCAATATGCAGATAATACTTCCACAAAAGCCTTCCCAACCTTTTTCAGATGGTGATAGAAAAAAGTAAAATATTTGACAGATTTTTATCATGAAGATATTAAAGTATCTTATGATACCTTATTAGCTGAATGCCAACTATGGTATAAAAGATTAACTATGGTTGATATAGTCCCAAAAATGCTATTTATGCTTTGCATCATTTATAACATCTTTTATATTATTTTTCCAATGTATTAAAATTATAATATATTAGCAACTTTTCCCATTAATACTGCATCTAATGAGAGGAAATTCTCTTCTTTGAGAAAAATATATACATACCTAAGAAGTACAACTTCTGAAAGTAGATTAAATGGTTTAGCCACTTTGAATATTCATAGGGATTTTAAGTCAAGCACGGATGAGATAATTGAAAAATTAGCTTAATCCCAGCCAAGATTGGATTTTACATTATAAATATATAATATGCTTCTTTATAATATTATTTATGCAATTTTATTTTTTAATGTGTTATATATTTTTTCATGAATACATACAAAATACAATTATTCCTAAGAAACTTGTGTATTAATTTATATTTCTAATTAATTTTTTTACACTTTATATAAATTTTAAAAGCTCAAAAAATTTAAATTTCTATTTTGGGTCATTTGTTTTAGAGTGATTCATATGCTGGTTATATCCACTTAAAATTTTATAATTCACATATTTTATAATTTTTTATATGCCGGGTGATTATATCCGTTTAATATTTTTTAATTCACATTTATTTTATAGTTTTTTATATGCCGGTTTATATATTTAATTTTTTATAATTCACATTAATTTAAAATTGTGTTTTAGAAATTATTAGTCCTAATAAATTTATGATTGATATAACAATAATTTTATCTAAAAATTTAATTACCCCCCCCCCCCCCCACTCAGCAAATTCTTGCTCACGCGCCTGTCGGATAATGTTGTATTATTTTAAAAAATTGTGATTATTTCAATATATAAGTCACTTACTATATTTTGGGAAATTTTATAAAGAAGTTATAATTTAAAGTTAATAAAGTTAATTTCCATTAATTTATAAAATTTAATACATATGCAGCATGAATTTATAATATGTTTCAAGTTTTTTAAAATTTAACAAAAGTGCATATGATTTGCAAAAATTTTATCATAACTGAGTAAATAAAAAGCATTATCTAGTAATTTATAATATTTTAACATTTCCTACAAAGTATGAAATCAAATAAACAGGTCCCAGCAATTTGAGAGTCATTACTCAATATCCTGAGTGCCTACAATATCAAGTAGTTGATATTCATATATTTTGAAAGGAATATTCAAAATTTTATAGATAAACATTATAAATAATATTTTGTATAAAAATTTATTGTTTTTTTTAAATTTTTTAAATGTTAGAACTCATCATGTTAATATTTTTAGATTATAATTATTATATTCATCCCATAAGACGAGACGTTGCACCATGAGACATATTAAGGCTATTTTATTTTAAATACTGGATCATGTTATTTACCTTTTATATACATTATATTAATTTATTTTGTTTTAAATTTTTTATTTTAATAAATTTATTCTCATCACAAAAATGTATGATAGAGAATTTTCAACACCGAGTTTACCCGGGGCACCATGTTATTTTGTGTTAACTATCGTTTCTAATTTTATTATAAAGTAAATCTATTTACAAATTGTTATATAATAAATATTCAAATTTGTACTTTTATTTTATTTTTGCCTTTCAACTTACGATTTAACCTTTTACGATTCAATCTTTTACAATTTAACCTTGTAAAATTTAACTAGTTACAATTCAATCTTTTATAAATTAACTTTTTACAACTTAACCTTTTATTACTTTTGTTTTTCGTTGATTATATGTATTATAATTAATATTCTTTAGATATCGATAATATTAAATCTATTTGCTCAAATATTGATATTTGGACCTTAAAATAGTGATTTAAAACTTAGATATTTTTTATCAATACAGGATAAAAATATTTCAATTAATAAATTTAATCTAGCGTGCCAAAACCTAAACAAATTTTTTTTAGAATGGTACATTAGACTGTCCAAATTAAATAAAAAATGTTATTTTTCCGACGAGAGTAGGATAAAGGAAAAGTTAATTTCGTCAACTTTAAACGACAAAATAAAATATAAATTAAGTAACAATATTAATTTAACCTTAAATAAAATGGTGGAGATAGGAAGTAGATTAGATAGCATTAGTATTAAATTAGATGTTGATAATGTAAGTTATGTTAATTACGATAAAAACCGATAGAGATAAAAACTTTAATAATAAAAATAATGAGCATAAAGGTTTAGTTAACCAAAGCACTTCCGATAACATTTTTCCTTGATACAACTGTAGGAATGATAATAATAATTATTTTAGAAACAATTTTAGACAAAATTATGATAATAGAGATAACAATTATAATAGGAATAGAAATAGGAATTACGATAATAATAATTTTAGATACCATGATAGGAATTATGATAATAATAATTATATATACCATGATAATTATAATAACAATAACTATAATAACTATTGCTACAACAATAATAATCAATCTAACTACTGTAGAAATTATACATGGTATAATAATCAGAGGAAACAAATTCAATACGGTGATCAAAATCGTAATAATTACCAATCCTATAGTAACAACTCAAATAATTATAGAGGAAGCAATATCAATCAGAGAAAGCAAATACAATATAAGAACAACAACTATAATATGAATATTGAAGAAATTGTTGAAGATAAAGTCGACTCTATAAAAAATAATAATGATAACGATCTCAACATTAATAATTTAACTGGGGACATGCTTAATAATAAAGATAAGGCATTTATGACTACTTTAAAAGTAAATAATATTTTAAAAGTGATGCAAGTCGACACAGGCTCCAAGTTCACCATACCTCATGAATTGGCTAAAAAAAATTGGTATTAAAGATATTAAAAAATTCAAGTTACAACTTACCGCCTATGACGGAAACTTAATTAAAATCATCGGCGTTACGCAAGTTAAAGTGATTTATGAAGGTATCACGAAATATTTACAAGAGGTAGTCGTTGAGTCAAGAAAAAATGCCTTGTTAGGCCGTACATGGATTAATGCCTTCAAAAATATTTTAAATAAATTTATAGCAAATATTGACACAAACTATGAAGATAAAATTAAAAAATTGATTAAAGAGTGCGAATCCAAGTTGACGGACAATTAACAAAGCAAGTGTCAAATTACATTTAAGAAGAGATGCCCAACCTAAAATTATACCATCTAGACGTATACCCTATGCAAAGATTGATCTTGTGGGCAAAGAACTTAATAAATGGATAAATGATAAAATTATTGAGTCGGTGAATGATATTTGATGATGGGCAAGTCCTATTACCGCCGTCTACAAAGATGATGGGAGCATTAAGCTTTGCGCTGATTTTAAGGACACTGTAAACCCAGCTCTAGAAGATTTCAGATTTCCACTTCCACGAATAAATGATCTAATGGCTAAACTTTCAGTAGGAAAGAAATTTACTAAGATCGATTTTAATGCCTTCTTACAGGTCCCGATTGATAAAAGTTGCAGAAATATTTTGACTATATTCACGCACAAGGGATATTACCGATTTACTAGACTTCCTTTTGGGCTAAAGACCTCATCTGCAATCTTCCAACAGATCATGGACCAGATCTTCGGTGACATAAAAGATATCATATTTACATTGATGATTTACTTACAACCGGAAAAAACGATGAAGATCATAAACAATATAAAAAAAGTGTTTTAAAGAATATCATCGTTTGGGTTAGTATCTAACTTCATCAGAAGTGTGTTCTTTAAAAATAAAGTGAGGTTCCTAGGTCATGATATTGACGTCGATGGAAGTCATGCTAATCCCGACAAAATTGAAGCATACGCGAATATGCCAGAACCAAAATCAGCTGTTGAATTATCAACATTTCTGGTAATGGCTGGCTACTACAGAAAATATTTGGACAATTTTGCAGAAATTTCCGATCTTCTATATAAAATCGTCAACAAAGTAAAGTGGGCTTGGAACTTAGAACACTTTAGAAGTTTTAATGATTTAAAGAAGTGATTAGTCTTCCTCCTGCCTTGACTTATTTTAATTCTGAATTACCTATAGGAATTGCTACTGACGCATCTAAATGTGTTTTAGGAGCTGTATTATTTCATACTGAAAAAGACGGCAAAGAAAAACCAATGGCTTTCGCTTCAAGAATTTTATTTAAATCCAAATAAACTATACCAATATTGAGTGTGAGGCTCTCGCTATTATGTTCGCTATAAAAAGGTTCCAGGAATACTTAATTGGCACGAAGTTTACAATTATTACTGACCATAAACCTCTAGTCCACATCTTCACCAAGGGTCTTAAGGACAATAGTACTATGTCCTTAAGACTGCAGAAGTGGAATATAACATTAGGAGGTTATGATTTCAATATAAAGTATAAAGCCAGTAGTTCCTGATTGTCTCTCGAGATTACGACAAGAATGTCACGATGAAGGTGTTGAAAATATCACAATTATAAATGACTTTGGGGATATACCTATCAATTTTAATAAAATACATGATGAAACTTTCAAAGATATTAAATTAAAACAAGTCATCAATGATATTAAAAACAACGTGCCTATAAAGAACAATATCTATAAAAACATTGAATTGGAATTGAGTATAATTAAGGATTCTCTTTACAAAAGCAACAAAATCATAATTCCATCTTCTAGGAGAAAATATGTACTACAGTCATTATATGAAGGTCATTTGGGAGCAGGAAAAATCAAATCCTTAGCCAGTGGTGGTCTGGTATAAATCACGACATAGACATGTAAGTGAAAAGTTGTAACGATTGTAACATATATCATGACAATTCTAAAAAGATACAGAAACCATGGGGTTCGGCAACCAAACCATTTGAAAGGATACACATAGATTATGAGGGTCCGTTTTTCACAAAAAATTGGTTAATAATAGTCGATGCCTATAGCAAATTTCCAATTATTGTTCCTGTTAAAAATATTACGACCGATATCACTTTAAAAGAAATTTTCAAAACTATTTCGCTATATAGAATACCTGAAACTATAGTAACTGATAATGGCACTAACTTCACAAGTAATGATTTTGAAAAATTTTGCAATGATTATGGTATTAAACATGTGCTCACGTCCGCGTATCACCAGTAATTCAATGGCCAGGTAGAACGCATGGTGAGAACATTCAAAACACATATGAAAAGGAATACCAAAATTGACTTAGATACTGCACTTGACAAATTTATATTCAATTATAGAAAACGCGAAATGATACTACAGGAGTCACACCCTCCAAGTGGTTCAATTGCGATATTAGGGTTAAATGGGACTTATTAAAATCGTTGGTAGAAAAGGAAAACAGAATCAACGTTGCCTTACCACGCAATAGAACCTTTAACGTAGGAGATTTTGTTTGGTACAAAGTACAAGGTGATGACAAATGGTGGAAAGGTATGGTCACCAGCGTCTACATGACAGGATTTTTACTGGATGCAAACCCCCTTCAAAAACCTTTGCCTACCCCCCTATTTATTTTACTCTTTTCAGAGAATTTATAAGCATAACTTAAATTAATCTATCTCTACTACCAACTATTGATATTTTGCGAATATAAAGAATTTATTTTGTAGATAATAAATTCAATTAAAACCTCCATTATTTACAATGATATGGTATTATGAGCTTGCTGATATATCTAAACTTTTAAATTAAAAAGGATAGCAGAAAGTTTTATTTGGAAAACAATGTGTATGATAGTTTGCAATATATAGATTTGGTCGATAATTGTATTATAATATTTCATTAATAAAAGTATAAATTTTTCAGCAATAAATTTTGTCCTATTTCATCTCAAAATTTAATAGAAACCCCCCCCCCCCCCAAAAAAAAAATTTTTTTTTATCCTACCCCCATTAAAACAGCCTACTCCCTCAAAAACATAGGATGCAAACTGTTGCTGTTCCTACCCCTCCCTCTCATGTAGAAGCTGATGGTCACACACAAAGAAAGTGACATGATGTTCCAAATCAAGACAGATAAATGTATTTTGAGGAGACACTTAGATCAATTAATAATAAGGAATTGTTTTAACACACTTATTAATCATGATTCTAATTCTAAAGATTTTTTTAAGGAGGGAAGTGTGGACAAAAATATAAAACTACTGATAAAAATAATGTAACACCGATTTCTAGACCAATGCGAATTAAACAGAAACCTGCTTATCTAAAAGATTATGTAACTTAAAATATAAAAACATATAAAAATAAATTAAACAATTAAAAGGCAAAAAATAAATTAAACACTAAAACGCAAAAAATAAAAACGCTAAAAATTTTATATAACAATCTTATTGATTTATCATCTTCACTTATTATATAACAATCTTATTGATTTATCATCCTTCACTTATTCAACTTGATCAATTATATTTGGACTGATGATAATAACAATTTTGAAAATTGATAATAATAACGACTGAATACTACAAGGCTCATGATAGAATCACGGTTTATGAAGACAACTCGATAAGTATAACAAGCTTACGATTTAAACAAACCAACGTGCAAACTCGATTTAAGCAAACTAACGTACAAACTCGATTTACACAAATCGACGATTGAGATAAGCCAATGATTACAATGACTTATGCAACAACTTAACAACCATAACGATTTGAAGAATCATTCGAACGACAAACCTTCTATGACAGCTTAGAACATTTTATGAGAAGGCTTTTTAGAAGAAGGAGAATGTTATATAATAAATATTCAAATTTGTACTTTTATTTTATTTTTGCCTTTCAACTTACGATTTAAACTTTTACGATTTAACCTTTTACGATTTAACCTTTTACGATTTAACCTTTTACGATTTAACCTTTTACGATTTAACCTTTTACGATTTAACCTTTTACGA
The DNA here is from genome assembly GCF_954871325.1 of Gordionus sp. m RMFG-2023. Taxonomy (NCBI): domain Eukaryota; kingdom Metazoa; phylum Nematomorpha; class Gordioida; order Chordodea; family Parachordodidae; genus Gordionus; species Gordionus sp. m RMFG-2023. The sequence goes on from NC_088775.1 coordinate 23,926,433, forward strand.
TTTAACCTATTACAATTTAACCTTGTACAATTTAACTTTTTACAATTCAATCTTTTGTAAATTAACTTTTTACAACTTAACCTTTCATTACTTTTGTTTTTCGTTTTGATCATATGTATTCTAATTTATATTTTTTAGATAATATATATAGTGTGTGTAGAACATAATTAAGGAGAATAGATATTTAGAGAAACATTTTTTTTATATTTTTTTGGATGAACACACCATCATCTACATAAATGATAAATATCTCTAGAAGTCAAAATATAATCTTCTATCGATCTATATATATGTTTAAAATTTTAAAATTTGAATGGCTAAGTTAAATAATTAAATAACTAAATAACACGAAGATTATCTCAAAATCAAAATATAAAATAATATTACAAGATTTCCTTATCTCTCTATATTGTGCAAATTAAATTGAATATACCAATAGTTCAAATTGAGTAGATTAAAAATAATTATGTGAATGTTGAAATAAAATTTAACTTATAAATACTATTTAATGAAATTCGATCCCAACTTCATAAAATATCAGCCAAACGATTTTCTTCGCCTCGGCGATATCTAAAATATTTATAGTATATAGCAATAAATAATTTCATATATTTTAATCCTCCTCCAAATGATTGGATTTTAATTATTTCTCAAAATATATTAGATTAGGCAAATTTAATAAATTAAATTTTTTTATTTAAAATTATTTTTAAAAAATTAATTCTACTCTTCAATATAATTTATTTTATTTATTAATGGAGGTATTTATTCTAGTATATGTATTCCGTATTACGTTTATGCTCTGTTTATTTTATTACAAATAAATTATTTTAAGATACATCGAATTTATCATTAAAGTTTAAATAATTAAAAATTTATCAAGTTAAGGTAGTTTGTAAAACGATACTATTTAATATAAATCTAGCATTTGAGACATTTATGATATATAAATATTAATAAATATTTTAAAATAATTATTCAAATAAATATTTTCTTTCGAGATTAAGCGTGACTAAATTCGCGAATTTTATCTCAGAAACGCATGACCCCCGAAACTACGAATATTATTCAAGTTTCTAATTTATCTATACAAGCAACTCAGGAACAAATTGTAACCCTTTTCGGTTTTTTGGGGGCTATAGACGATTATAAATTATTTTCCTCCGAGTAATAAATTTTGTTAATATTATTTTTGATCTTTTTTATATTTCTATACATACATTATTGACTTATTATTATCAAATTCTAATAAACTAAGAGATGTCACCACCTTTATAATATATATATATATGGCTGACTTTTTATACTCGTTAAAAGTATATATATAGATATTTATGAAAGTAACTAAAAAAAAGAGTTATTTATATCAAGTATGAATTATATTTATTGGCAAAAAATATATAAAATCTACAATTGATATTGTTCTATATAATAAAATAAACCTATAAATCGAATTATTAAATTTAAAATATTTTTCATAACAATTTGCTTTCCTATCGTAGAAATAAGTTTTAAATCAATTCATATATAGTATATTTACTTACGTTAATTTAAGACAAATATATTTTTTTGGTTTTTTTAATCAATATATGATTTTTACCATACATGATTTAAAAATTTACTTACTGGTATAGTTCAGTAATTATTATATTTTTAGTCATTTAAGCCAATTTTTAGCTGGCTAAAAAATTTGCTGATAATTTTTGCCTGTTTTTTTAAAAAAAAGATAGCAGCTCAAATTTGGAACAAATATATATAAACTAAAATGCCTTAATGTTAACAGATTTTCTATGACAGGTGCCTTAAGATTGAGCCAAATTAGCTGACAATACTTGCTGGCAAGCATTTGCAGTGGGCCAGTATATACACTACACTGATATAATCTGAATTAGATTGTTTATAATTATTGTTAGCCAGTACCACTTTTTGGAGGCTGATCTAATCTGATATCTCCAATATTATTGATATTAGTTGATTACCTATATGATATCACTAATGTAATTTCTTCATTGTACATATTAAATATATTTTAATCTTTATGATTATAGCATAATATAAGTCATTTAAAATATGCCATTATCAAATTATAATTTTCTTATCATTTTAATAGAAACATATCTAGTCTATTTGATTAATTTAAATTGCAAGAATATTTTGAAAATGATTTATTAATCTTAAAAAAATTATATATATATAATTTTTTTAAACATATTTTATTTTTTAGTAATAAATTATTAAAATTTTACGATGATAATGGATATCCTAAAAAAGACAAATAAATTATCAGATTCTATAAAAAAATTTATTACTTCCCTATTTATGGTTTGCACATTTTAAAATGATCAAATCTAAATATTTTAATTAGTACTATATTTTTTAAGAATAAATTATTACTATCAAATAAAGGTGGGGTAAAGAAATCTATAAAAACAAAATTTTTTATTCATTCTTTTTATTAATAATTTTTATCATAATGAAATGATTAAAACAATTTCTTTTAGTTTTTTGTTCTCAGATAAGTATACAATATTGATCTCAAAAATGAATATAGATGGCATACTTCCAGCTATCTTTTTTGGTAGTTATAGCTAATAGCATGCTACTTTTTTTAAAATAATTTTTTTAGCGTGCTCCTTTTTTTGCTTAGCTACTTTTTTAAAATATAATGAATATGAATATAACTATAAACATGAAAATTTAAATATAATATCATAATTTTTATGATTTATTATTTAATTTTGAAATTGAAATATATTTTTAATTTGTAATTTATATTTTCAATTTGTATTATAAACCTAAATCACATGTAAATTATTTAAAATGTCATCGCAAATGGATATCCAAATTGTTGAAAGTGAGTCAGACCATGATATAAATGAAATGGAAGATATCTGGGAAGAAATGTTTTTAATAACAATAATAGAAATTTCCTATTTCAAATTTGAAAAATATATTGAAATTAATATAAAAACCAAAACTGGCTACAAATTTATTTGTTTAAAATGTAAAAAAAATATATCCTCAAATCAATCCAGTAGCTATAACCTCAAAAAACACCTAAAGGTAATTGTTATGTTTCAATGCTAGTATTTATTTTATAAAAATGTTCATGCCAACAGTTTTAAGGAAATAAAAAAACATCTAAATAATTTTTGTGTAGGCAACTAACTCTGTTTACTTCATACTAAATATATTCCTATAATATAGGTTTAATTCTTTTTTTAAAAAAAGTTAAATTAAAAAAAACATTTATTTTAATTTCTTTTATTATTAGACAACCAGATTCATATTTGGGGATTGAAGACCTAACTCAAGTCTGCTACATTAAATACAAAGAATGTGTTAGTGCTCACATTGCTCAGCATTTATCCAGCACATTGTTCTTAGAAAAACCACTGAGCGTAGCATTATATTTAAGAGGTCAATCATATTTGATTTCCATAAAATTTTAGATAATTGGTATGTATATTTTTTAAAATTCCCTGCACTTAAGTTTCTTATAGATTAATTTGAACCAGACAAAAACTTAACTTAAAAATCATATTTTAATTAATCATTATTTTAAGTTAAGTCAATTTTGTTAGCAAATGAAACTGTGATATTTTTAGTTAAATAATTTTCTAATGTAAACAAGCCCATCTATCCTAAAATTTAATTGTTATATAAATTAATGGTTTAATTTGAGTTATTTATTTTGTATCTCTTGTGATAAGCACCTTTTTTGAAAACTAGCATTACCTTTATCTCATGTTTTTGAAAGAAACCTTTAACAACATCGATATAAAAATACTCTATTATATATTTTTTTATATCCATCATTTTAATATTTAGAAGAATTACCCGACACATTGGATCCTGACGCAGTGAATGAAAATATTAATTCTATTTTGGCTCCTTCCTCCTCTTGGCCATCTCACGTTGTTCACAAAGTTAGCTATTATATCATTCATCTACTTAGTATTTTATAATTTATAAATATTTATTTTTATTTTCCAGTTATTTGTAATACTTTACAATTAGGCACATTGGCGACTTCTTTTTTTTTAGCTGATACCTAACTAAATTCCAAAAAATGTCATATATTTACAGAAAAAAGCAAAGCTATAGATTCATCAATTTTATCATTTATAATTAATTTTTGAAATAAAATGCAAAACGAAACACTAATAAAAGAAAATTAACAGCACCTTCCTTCTTGGTTGAAATGTTCATGTTTATATAAATTCCTAGCTTAATTTAGGTTAAAACATTTTTTTAAAGTTTTAATTAGCATTAATCAGTCACTGGTATTGATTAAAATGATAATATTAACTGATATTAATATCAACCAATGATTTTCTTATTTTTTTTGATAAATTTGATCATTTATTTAGAAACCTTAAAATTTTTTTTAACTTTATATACATGGGGTGATTTAAGTTTATTTTAGCATATTCACTGACACCATATTTTTACTTAAAAATATGTAGCTGTTATTTGACTAATTCACAACACTTAATATCAAAGGTCTGCAAAATGATATTTTTGCGACCTGAGCCCAAATTTTAAATTTTTTTGTCCAAGCCCAACCCAAGACCGAACGCACCTTTTTCTATCCAACCCAAGCCCGACTAAAAAAATTTATAATTTGATTTAAATATTATTAATCATTTTTTATTTTAAAAAATATATATTAAAAATTACAATTAAAATAGAACATGAAAAATATTTTTAAAAAAACGTAAAAAAGATTTGAGAATGTTAAATGATTCGGGCTAAGAATTTTCAAACACTAAATAATTGGACGAATTATTGTAATAGCAATGTTTTATTTAAGTTTATAAAAAGGAGCGATATATGTTTTTTTTCCTTATGAATTATGAGACCGTTTTAAACAGCTTGCCCAAAGGAGCAGGATGATCTAGCTACGATGTGGACAAAATTGTTATCACCCATAGTAATATTTTTGGAATTTTAATAACAGCCCTGAGAAAAGGTAATGTATATTATTAGAAGGGGAAAGGGGGTCTATCTAAGAAATAATTAAAAATTATGTGTATTTATTCACATATTGCCACCTTATATAACAGTATATTTAACCCATAATCTATTCAATGTTCATATAAATTTTCTTTTTATTAATTTGCATCTATATATAAATTTTATTCAGTTTAAATATAAAAAGTAAAGTTAAAATACAATTGAATTTAAAAATTATTGTGATTATATAGAAATAATTTGCATGATTGATGTCAAAAAAAGATGTTATAATTGTTTATAGGGTTGGACACACCTTACACGAGCCCTAGCCAGAGAAAATTTTTTTCAATGTCCAAACCCAACCCGAGCTGCTTAGGACAGGCCGTGCAGACCTCTACTTAGTATATTCTCCTGAGCAAAACATACAGCCATATTTTTTATTTGTTTTTAGTTAAGAAGTCATATCTCATCACTTGTTTAATTTGTAGGGCTGGTACCCCTCAATAATTTTTTTTGCACTGCTGAAAATTTTCAAATCACATTCCATCTTTTTTGGGCTCATTATTAAGAATTTTTTATATTGATATCTAGTTTTTCACAACCATTTTATTCCAAATACTTTAATTTTTATAAAAAGGTAATTATAAAATACTTGCATTTCTGATTATAATAATAACACCACATTGATTGATATTGGCCTCTAATATCTATACTTTTCCTATTTTAATTTTTTTTTCATATTTAATATTTTACACATGCTTGCTTTGATCGCTTTCTAAAATATAATTTTACATAGATAACGGGCTCTGGTCCTACTCAATTGATACACACAATAGATCCAAAACTCAGCAACCTAGGTCTGCCTCAATATCCTCCCCTTTCGGGAGTGTTTGAACCCTCGAGGATCGAAGAAATTAGGAGAACCATATACGTTGGCAACCTTAATTCTAAAGTATTCATTATTATTTTCATTCTTCCTTACTTTCGTGTTTAAAATTGGAAAACTGGGTGAAATTTAAGAACTCTGGCAAGAACAATGTCTTAAAATTTATAGGAATTGGAATGGTACCAGTTCTAATTAATAAAATTTAACATAATTCATTTTAATAATTTATTAGCAGAGTTTAAAAAGATCATTTTTGAGGATCTGAAGATTTTTTTCGCCCAAATGAGCAAAAGTTTTCATTTTTATAGAGTTTGAAATACTTTACAAAATAAAAAATCTTTAAAGATTTTGATCTCTAATTTTTAATCAAAAAAATTATATAGTAATTTTTTTTATAATTCTTTTGTGGTCATAAAAATATTTTATGATTAAATCACAAATTCTTTAAAAATATTTTGATCTTTTAAAAATTCTTTAATTTTGTTATCTTGAAAAATTCGCTCAAGCGAATCTTCAAAAAATCTTTGATTTTTTCAAACTGTTTTTTGAGAATGCTTAGAATTTTCCTATAAATTCATAATATTATGGGCAAAAAAATCTTTTTAATATTATCTCATATTTTATTTTATACATTGTGTCGCACTAAGCAAATCCGTTCTCTTCACTTTCCACACCTAATGTTAGTTAATTTTTATTGTTAAATTTTTAAAATGATGATAAAAAGATAAGTGGGGAAGCCCTCCTTACTTTCTTCGATTCCAATGTGGGTGAGGTCAAATACGTTCGAATGGCTGGGGATGATAGTCAGCCCACTAGATTTGCCTTTGTCGAATTTTCTAACCAAGAATCTATTCCTCTAGCTCTGCAATACAACGGCGTTTTACTGGCCGATAAACCACTCAAGTTTGTTATAGAGATATTTTTTGAGGGTAGAAAACATTTCGAATAAATAAAAAATTAGTAAGGGTATAACCGATGCCCTTGATAATTAATAGGTATACTTATGCCTTAGTGTTTTAAATCAATAAACGCTGGCTACCCTTATAAAGGTTTAACCAAGCTTTTCAAAATACTACTAACGATTAGCCTCAACTTAAATATGGGGGCGATTTTTTATAAAATAAAAACAAAACTTGACAGCCATTTTTGTGTGGTTAAAAATAGGTGATTTAAAACCTTACCTGTGCCTAACGCTCAAAACCTTACCCGTGCCTAATGCTCAGCTGGTGGCTTATTTTATTTATAAAATCGCCCTGACACCATGGTGCGCCACTCTTTAGTTATCATATGTCACGTAAGACCCGCTTATCTTAAATATTTTCAACTTGCTAAAATCTTTTTTTTTAATTATTAAAATTAAACATTAATAAATTTATTCATTTAAAAAAAATAAAATATATGGTTATATGTAAAAACACCCATATTTTTAATTTTTTATTTAAAACATGAATTCAATTTTGTGATGAACATGTCATTTTGAATTTAACGTTGACCCAGCAATTAAGAAAATATTTCATAGGGTCTCATTTATTATAGCGCTAAAATACCGTTGACGCATAATTTACAAAATACATACTGGTAAATTATACAGCTATGCTATCGTTTAACAATGAATTACATCGTTTGAGTGACATCGTGATTACTAAAAACGAGGACTAAATTCGCTAGTTGCTTACAATAAATCATAAACAAACATTTACGAGGCAAAAAAATTTGAAACACTAAAATTTATTTACCCATACATACCCCCAAAATGTTTTTTCCTATCCCCTGAAATACACAAAAATCATTATTTTAATGATAGCTGCTATAAAGTGGAGTGGGGTTTGTGGTTCAATCTCAGATGGGAACCATTTTTCTTGACCCTTTTTTAAAAAACCAATTTAAGCTAGAGATTATGTGCTATGGGGTTAGCTTATACCAGATTTGGCCAGGGAATTATTTAAGGTCTCTTAAAAAAGAGGTTTAAAAAACAAACACTTAAATATATTATAGTCTATAATAATTATTTATTTAAAAACTATATAATATATAGTACTTTTAAAACAATAAATGAATCTTATATATATCACCCCACTATTTGTTTGTAATAATTAATACAATTAATAAACAGACGATAAAAAAATTTAATGTATAAATGCTTGAAATATCCAAATTTTTAGAAATAATATTTTGCAACACTCAATATCAATATAACATTACGCGCTGGAACTCTCTGGTATCCATTTTTTAATATAAAAATTCACCCACCTATAAAATAAATTCACAAATAAGATATGCTTGTTTTAAATAAAGATTTGAATCGAATTTTTTTAATCCAAAATCATATTAAAAATGGTGAGGTTAAATATTATAAAATAGTGAAATTATCATAAGTATTAAGAATATAAGTTTTGAGAAAAGAAATGAACCTCACTCATGACCTAAATGGATCTCTTAATGCCCATCTTATCGTTCATTGCAGGATAGAACTCTCAGTACATCCATCTTGTATATGTCGTATTGGGATAATTTGGAATCTATCGATTTTAATTAGTGTTGCGTAATCGGCTAATTTTAGCCAACTACAAAACGGCTTAGCCGAGATTTTAGGTGAAAAAATCGGCTAAGCCTAATTAGGTAAAGCCTAAAAATCGGCTAAACCTAATTAGGCTAAGCCTAAAAATTGGCTAAAATAATACTCAAAAATTCTGCATCGATGCCTAGTATTAATTATTATTTATTTATTTTAGTAAAATAATTTATTTATATTTAATGTAAATATTTTATTATTATCAACAAATAAACATGATATGATTTAATATTTTTTATTTATATTGTTTTATTTTGAAATGAAAATAAATTTATTTATTTGATGTTTTTTTAATAAAAAAAATAATATGCTGCTATATTGTAAAAATGTAATATTCTTTTTAATATAATTTATTAGTGATTTTCACAATCTTCTTTGTAAATACATCTTTTATTGAGGAATTATATTGTAAATTTTATTTGATAAATAAACAATCTTTTAGGTGAAATCTTTTGTCATTTTTTTAAAATTATCTATTTTTTATTAAATGAAGTGGATTGTATGAAACTTTTTTGATGTTATTTTATATGATCTTTATAAGGATAATATTTTAGTGTGACAATTGTCATAATCGTTATTTTTAAAGTTTTTAGAATTTTTTTGACGACAATATGTTAAAATAAGTATTAATAACATGTGTAAATATAAATTTAGTGTAGATGTACCAATGAAAAGTGACAATTGTCATAAATAAAATGTCAATTTGCTCCTGTTTTTGGGGAAGAATCTAATATTACCATATGTTTTTTCTATGGCACATACTCAGGCAATTTTAATTTTACAATCTTTATTTTTACCCATTTACATCAAAGAAATTTTAAAAACTTTAAAAATAACGATTATGACAATTGTCACTTTTCTATGGTACATCTTCATTTAATTTTTATTTAAACATGTTATTATTACTCATTTTAACATATTTTCGTCAACAAAAAACTTTGAAAATAACGATTATGACAATTGTCGCTTATCTAGAGTACATCTTCACTAAATTTTTATTTAAACATGTTATCAATACTTATTTTAAAATATTTTTGTCAATAAAATTCAAAAAACTTTAAAAATAACGATTATGACAATTGTCACTTTTCTACGGTACATCTTCACTAAATTTTATTCAAACATGTTATCAATACTTATTTTAACATATTTTCTTCAAAAAAATTCAAAAATCTTTAAAAATAACGATTATGACAATTGTCACTTTTCATTGGTACATCTTCACTAAATTTATATTTACACATGTTATTACAGTAATAATATGACCTGTTGTAACACATTTTCATAATGTGAAAAAACATTCTTATATAGTTAAATAACTTTCCATAATTATTGTAAAAACATTTTGATAAAATTTTTGATATAATTTTTTTTAAATTTTTTTAATAATAAGAGTTTTTAAACTTTAATGAAGATTAACGTCAAGGTTATATATCGAATATAATTTTTTTATGTTTTGGACCCAAGTTTAATTGGGGAAATGAGAATAAAAATTTTCTAAGATTTTTAGAATAATTTTTTTTTAAAAATGCATTATAAATTTTTTTAAATTTAAAGTATTATTACAATATATTAATGTTACTTTTAGTTATCTAAAAAATGGAAATCAGGAAAAGAAATTTGATAATTTCTTAAAAAACAAGTGAAAGAAAATTCGGATTTAGGGTTTTCAGATAATTCTTATTTTTTTTTGGTTTTAAAATTAAATAAAATTTCCTAAAATGACGCATACCAAAAATCATCGAGATGTGCCACCAACCATTCTACCCATAACGGAAGCCCCGACACTTCAATTTAACTTCCGTAATTATTGTAAAAACTTGTTGCCAAAAATACATCCTTTTTTAAAAAAACTTTTAAAAACTTGAAAGAAAATTTTGAGAAACACATTATATTTTTAAAAACTTCTGGTAATTAACTTAAATTAAAACCTATAATAATTCTTTCTTTAATTTGCTACAATTTTAATTTTAAACTTCTATATTTTATAATTAATAATTTTTTTAAATGTCAAATTTTACTATCGCTAGTATTTTGAATCTATCTCCAGTTTCAGGTTTGTTAATATAATATTCTATTATTTACTAACCTTATATATAAAATTCGAGATACAACTAATGAAACTTTTAATTCTCTCGGGGAGTTATCTGAAATAACAAATAGATACCAAAGTTATTCACCTATCCCATCAAATTCCCTTAGATGCCTAACTGACATTACAAATCGATGTCATTCGAATATTCAAGAGCAACCAAATTTTGACCCTATTCGTTTGAAGAAAAAAAATGGTAATTGGAGCGATGAAAAAATGGAATTGGCTAAAATATGGCTGAGCAAACCAATTGATGATCAGCCCAATGCAAAGACAATTGCCCATGATCTAAATTTATCCATTGGTTCGGTTTATCGTTTCAAACGGGAAACTTTTCCTGAATATTACGACGACCCTTTATCTGATTATATAATAAAACAATGAGGGCGGAAGAAGAAAGACACTACAGAACTTCAATCGCATATAGCTGAATTGTTTGGTAATAATAACGGCTATACAATCAAAAATATTATAGAACATTTACCGCCACATCTAAGGTTGAGCGAGTCAGCTATATCCAAATGCATTAAATTAATGGGCTGGAGTCGGAAAAGGGTTGGGAAAGAACCCGATAGGAGAAACTCTCCAGATGTAATTCAAATTCGAAAGGAATATTGTGACAAGATGATAAATATTTTTTTTGAAAATGTATACTTCCTGGACGAGACAGGGTTTAATACCCATATTATTTCTCATTATGGGTGGGCACCTTTGGGGAAACGACCATCTGTTAAATTACCTCCTTCCAAGGGGAAAAATATATCAGTCCTATGCACAATAGGAATAAGTGGATTGAAAAAATTCACAACAATACATAGGGCTTTTACTGCGATAAAATTCAAGGCATACCTGGATGAATTATTCGCACTTTTACTATCAAATTCATTACTTTTAATGGATAATGCTCCTATACATCGAGCGAGGATAATTAGTGAGAATTATCCAAATATCATATTTTTGCCACCCTATTCGCCGCAATTAAATCCGATAGAAAATTTTTTCGGAGTAATTAAAAATCAATATAGATCAAATTCTCCTAAACTCAATAACCGAAATGAAGTTATTTCAATTGTTACGAGTATTTTAGGCAATTATTTTACATATAATTTTTCAAATTTTTATTCTCACACCATAAAGTTTATTGAAGAGGAAATTCAATGCATTCCTTTAAATGATTGAATTTGTAATTGATTTATATTGTGTAATATTTTATTTACAAAGAATAAATAAGTAATAAATGGTTTTTTTTATTTTGGTGTTTCGAATTGATCATAAAAAATTATAAACAAATAAGAAATATCTGAAAACCCTAAATTCGAGTTTTCACTCATGTTTATTTAAGAAATTATTCAAATTTCTTATCCCGATTTCCATTCTTTGGATAACTAAAAGTAAAATTAAAATATTGGAATAATGTTTTAAATTTAAAAAAGGTATTGTAAAAATCTTAGAAAATTTTTTTTATATAATATCTTTTAAAATTCTAATTTTTAAACTTATGTCTAAAACATAAAAAAAAACTATATTCGATTCATAACTTTCATTAAAGTTTAAGAACTTTATTATTAAAATTTTTTTTTTGAATTCTCATTTTTCCACTTTAACTTGTGCCAAAAAACACTATTTGATTCATAACTTTGATGTTAGTCTTCATTAAAGTTTAAAAACTTTTCAAAGTTTTTTTTAAAAAATTTAATTTATATCAAAATGTTTTTTACAATAATTATGAAAAGTTATTTAACTATATAAGAATGTTTTTTCACATTATGAAAATGTGTTACAACAAATCATATTATTACTGTAATATTTATTTTAACATATCGTCGTCAAAAAACTTTAAAAATAACGATTATGACAATTGTCACTTTTCTTTGGTACATCTTCACTAAATTTATACTTACACATGTTATTAATACTTATTTTAACATATTTTAGTCAAAAAACTTTAAAAATAACGATTATGACAATTGTCAATTTTCTATGGTACATCTTCACTAAATTTTATTTAAACATGTTATCAATACTTATTTTAACATATTTTCTTCAAAAAAATTCAAAAAACTTATAAAATAACGATTATGACAATTATCACTTTTCTATGTACATCTTCACTAAATTTTATTTAAACATGTTTTTAATACTATTTTAACATATTTTCTTCAAAAAACTTATAAAATAACGATTATGACAATTGCCACTTTTCTATGGTACATCTTCACTAATTTTTTATTTAAACATCTTATTAATACTTATTTTAACATATTTTCTTCAAAAAAATAAATAACGATTATGACAATTGTCAATTTTCTATGGCACATCTTCACTAAATTTTTATTTAAACATGTTATTAATACTTATTTTAACATATTGTCGTCAAAAAAATTCTAAAAACTTTAAAAATAACGATTATGACAATTGTCACTTTTCATTGGTACATCTTCACTAAATTTATATTTACACATGTTATTAATACTTATTTTAACATATTTTCTTTAAAAAAATTCTAAAAACTTATAAAATAACTATTATGACAATTTTCACATTAAAATATTATCCTTATAAAGATCACATAAAACCATCAAAAAAGTTTCATAAAATCCACCTCATTTAATAAAAAATAGATCATTTAAAAAAAATTATAAAAGATTTCACCTAAAAGATTGTTTATTTATCTAATAAAATTTACAATAATTCCTCAATAAAAGATGTATTTACAAAGAAGATTGTGAAAATCACTAATAAATTATTAAAAAGAATATTACATTTTTACAATATAGCAGCATATTATTTTTTTTATTAAAAAAACATCAAATAAATAAATTTATTTTCATTTCAAAATATAATAATATAAATAAAAAATATTAAATCATATCATGTTTATTTGTTGATAATAATAAAATATTTACATTAAATATAAATAAAATAAATAAATAATAATTAATGCTAAGCATCGATGCAGAATTTTGACTAATTTAATTTTAGCCGATTTTTAAGCTTAGGTGTAGTTTTTAGCCGATTACGCAACACTAATTTTAATCATTTACTGATTTACCTGAGATATATTCCAACTTGTATAGAGTAATCACATTATGAATTTTATTCTTAGAGTTTTGGAATATTTCTAACTTATATCCATTTTATATAGATTTTTCATATATAAATTTAAAAAAATACACAAATTTTTGGGGAAATTGTCTGAAATTTAAAGAGTAGGAGGTCTAGACATGCTGGAATACGTTTCCAATGATTTTTCAAATTTAAAAATCACCCACAGTAAATGATATAAAATTAAGAGAAATTTAATCCCCATAGATTCCAAATCTCAATACTACATATACATCACTATGTCCTACTTGGATTCAATCTCAAAATTATAGATTCATTTACTGATGGCAATTGATTAGATCTATGCAATTCTGCTTTTAAGCAAATTATTTTAAAATTATAATTATATTTGAATGAATAGAAGAATAGTGAAAAGAAAATAGTAAATTTAAAAATGTATCTTCAGATCAAAATTTGGATGTTTATTGATCATAGTTAGAATATATTCATGTATAGAGTTGTTAATATACACTTTTTCAATGTATCTAGACGCAGATACACGACCAAAAAATGTGGCTGGGACACCATTACATTTTTTTAAATTATAATGTTAAAATAAAATCAACTTAAATAAATGAACCAATTTTTATAATATTATTGTTAGCTTTTTTAAATAAAATAATCTCAAAATATTTATCACTGAGGCATTCCAGTTTATCCGTCAACGTATTTTTAGCTGCAAAATTTTCAAATAGTAGTATAATGTTACACTTTATGAGTAACACTTTTTACTAGAGTAATCTAAATATAGTAAAATCGTGAACGCGAAGGATATTTTAAATTAATTATTCAAAGTTTAAATTACATATGAAAACCTTGAGGGTTCTCCTAATCGCTGTGTCAGTTTTTATATCTTATAATTTTTTTGACATATGAAACCAAAGCTCAATTAAGTTTAAAAATTTCGCTGATAATGCATGTGTTGATTGTTTCTTATATTACTTCTTCAGCAGAATCATTAATCATAAAAAATTTATAAGAAATTAATTTACCTTATGTATAATAAAATTCTTTGTGTGTTGGAAAAAAATAACTCAGGCAAATTTAAAAAAAATTTAATACGGAAAAAGGATTGAATTTAAATATTTTCATTATAATAAAAAAAGGCATAAACTAGATTATCAAAATATATCTATAAATGTATACCAATACATCTAAATATGTATCTATATACAGTGTTAACAACTTTGACGTGTATAAAATATATATCTTGGGAGCTTAGCAAATTCTGGGCTATCATTGATCTTGGGGTTTTAGGAAAATAAGAAAAAATTAAATTAATTATATCATGAATTTTTTAATTTTATAGTTGATTTTGCTTATCATATTTCAGTCTGATGTAAAAGCTCCACCCCCTATGAATTTTAGAACAACTTCAATGTTCGTGTATGTATTAGGCCTGTGCCGGTCCACATATTTTTCACCGATTCGATCCGATATTTTCCGATATTGCTTCAAAACCGATCCGATATTTTTACTGATTTTTAATCACCCCCGTTTGAACCAAATATAATTAAGAAATCAATATTTTTTATGCAAAAAATCGAATTATGAATAATTTAAATTTTTTATTTCTACAATTAAGACTTTAATAAAAAAATATATATTTAATAATATATCCATTTTATGTTGGAATTATAAAATTGTAATATTTAATATATAAAATTATAATATAGTAGATATTTTTAATAAATATGAGAGCCTCTAGATTTTCTGGGAATAAGTTTCTACGATATGGACTAACTATATCTCCTGCCGTACTGAAGGCAGACTCAGATGATTCCGCAGATAACGCATTTTGCAAAATTATCTTTGTCTTTTGTAAAATATTTCCATAATTCAGCACCATATTTAAAAAAATTCTTTTATTTAAAGTATAAATAAAAAAATTGGCGTTATTTAAAAAGATTTAAAATAAATAAAAATTTGGGTGTTCCTTTCTATATTTATAAAAAAAAACTTTTAAAATACTATAAATCTATTTTAAAAAAGAAATAAAATTTTAAAAAATTATTTAGAAATATTATAATAATGTAAAATAAATATATATAACATAAAATAAAATAACAAAAAAAAAGAAAAGTAAAAAGATCGGATTGGTTTTTCTATAGGTATCGGCCCGATCCGATAATTTCGGAAAACGCTAAATACCGATCCGATCCGATATTTAATATCGGCACAACCCTAGTATTTATTATTTCACAAGCAAAAATGAATGTAATATAAATTACGAGTAATTTCGAAATAACGGCAAAAATTGTCTGAAATTTACAGGAGTTATATATATATTATACAATAAATATAGATCGGAAACTAAATTTATAATTTCAAATTTAAATAATTACCTTTAGAGAGTAAATATTTTGATTGATAGATTTTTTTTAATCTCCCCATGGATTAAACCTCATATAATCGATAAAAATAAAAAAAGAAGAAAAACGAGAAACAGAAAGAAATAAATATTTATTTTTATATATAAAATGTCTTTTAATTACCATGATAGGATTAACCACGCAAACAATGCCATAGTGAAACCTAATTCCAAGCCACCTGAAATAGTCCAAAAGGAGATAGAGAGGGCCATGAATAAAGTCAAGGAGGTCGAAAATCTTATTTCTTCCGTTTTGGATACTGGTTTTTTCTTAATAAATAAATCAATAAATTAGAAACTTGCAGAGTTTGGGATCTGTACTTTAAAGGGTTCCGGTTCTTAAATTTAGCGCCGGTTCCTGCATTTCTAAATGTAATTAATGTAGTTAGAAAATAATTTATTTGATAATTTTTTTTTATCATTAAATCAAAAAATAACCTTTGGCAGATGACCTTAAAGCGAAAAAACGCAAAAAACACTCCCGCGATTCTAGGCGAAGAAGTTCTAGCAGCAGTTCGACTAGTAGAAGTCGATCGTCGCGGGATCGGAGGAGACACAAAAATAGCCGTCGCCATGGTCACAGAAGTGGGAGCAGACGGCGTCATAGGGATGATAGTGGTAATAGGAGAAGAAGAACTCGTGAAAGGGAAAGTAGTAGGCAGCGTCGACACAATAGGAGATCGGAGGACAAGTGAATACTCGTTATTTATATGTGTCAAACTATTTGACCTTATCCAGATTGGAAATTTTTATTATTTACAAGTCTGACCTGGTCCGAAATGATTTAGGAAATTTTTTTTACAAGTCTGATTTGGTCTGAAATGATTTAGAAAATCTTTTGACCGGACTTTGAGCAGTAAGCGAATATTAAACGTTCCGCTACACGATTTTCCAACTTGTTAAGCCTATATTTTTTATAATTTTTAAGTGCCCAAATTTTCAAGATTATACTATTTTTGGCCTTTTACGGAGGCCTGCAGTTCCCTGATTTTTATATATTATTTAATATTTTACCTCGAAAAGTGTCATTTTGAACTTCCATTATATATCATTTCGAGCTTGTTTATTTTTTTTATAAAAAATTGTTACGATCCCGCGATTTTAAAAGAGTCGGCTGGATCAAAGAGAGAAAATGTCACTTATTAGAAGGGTTACACTTTATATACGATACAAGTTAAGAATGATGAATACTTTACAAGGTATTTTTAAAAAAAACGACAATTAAGAATTTAATCAAAAAAATATTACCGAGTCTCGAGATTTCGCCAAAAGATGGCAAAAATATTTCATATTTTGGTAAATTCTCTGGGATTAAAGTAAGATTTGTTTGCCTAAAATCCTGATTTTGCCTTATCTTAAAATATCATCTAAATTGAGGTTTTTGTTTTTAAAAATTTTAATAAAATTTTTATAGATAGTAATACAAATCTAATTTTTAGAAAATTTTTAAAACTTGGCTATAGCCCGTTTTTTAAACTTCGAAACACCTGACATGTAATCCTAGAATTTCATGATTTTATCATTAGATTCTGTAAACTATAATTTTGATTTGTATTAAAATATTTATTTATTCGTAGATTTTTCGTATTGATTAAACACACAAAATTTTATATGGAAATTCTCTGGGTAGATACTTTATAAACCCGGAATACTAATATCGAAAAAAATAAAGTCTTAAATTTAAAAGTAAAGGAAGCGCATTACAATTAATTTAAGTTGTAAAAAAATTGGCTGAAAACCTGGATAATTGAGGCAGCCCTGAGTTGGCTAACCCCATTCTCGACATATGTACCACGAGAAGGGAGAAGATGCTTAATTTTTATTCATAGTGTCTAGTTTAAGATGTGTCACCATTAAATCCACAATACAAAAAACCTATGAAAGGTGTATGATATACTAGAAACTCAGATTCGGAACACAAACAATATTCTATATATTATAATAAACGTTAAGGCTGTGTCCCCTAGCTTCCCTTTTTTCTTTTAAGAATTCGAGATATCTTTTATGCTTAAATTTTTTGAAAGATATGAATAATTACACCTTTAAACATATTTTAAATATATCATCACCTTATGTCAAAATCTATAATTTAAAAACAAAAAATAGTGCCCAGGCTGCTATTTTGTATAGAATTTATACAAAAATAAGTTATGTCAAACCTGGACGCGTTCTAAGACTAAGGCTATAAGGATTTTTTTTTATTCACTTTATCTTTTAACATTGACGGCAATCATTCTCGTTTCTAAAATAGTAAGTTCGAAAATGATTGGCATTAAAAGATATGAAAAGTAACTCTTTTTGGAAATCATTACAGGCCGACTTGGTCTTAAACTCCCCCCCCCCTCCCCCAAAAAAAGAAAATTTTGTCATTTTAAATAACCTTGGTTTCATTTTCTAAATTATTTCGAGGATGAAAATGAAGTTTAACGCATTATACGATTTTGTAATATTTTTTACAACTGATTAATTAAAATTTTAAATTATTATTTGAAAAAATCGGACACTAACCCTACCCTGCCTCCTTCAGTTGGCAAAAAATATAAATTAAACCCGTTACAAAAATTTATTATCATTTTAATTTGATAAAAGAAGAGAAAACATTATTTTTCTATACTTTACAAGCCCCGTCTGGCTTTGGGCTCACTTTGCGGTGTTCTAGTATATAACGAGCGTTTTCCTACGCAAAACCTTATATTTCTACGCACTTTACAAGCCCTTTCCTACGCAAAACCTTATATTTCTACGCACTTTACAAGTCCCGCCTGTCTTCGGCCCCACTTTGTTGTGTTCTAGTATATAACGAGCAAAACCTTATATTTCTATGCTTGGAACCCTAAATCAAAGCATTGGTTTGTTTTTTTTGCCCAATCTAAATCCTGTTCTTTTCTAAGGAGTATTCATCTGCATTATGGTAACAGCAGTTTTTTAAACTTATTTCGATTGTAAAAAGGTTATTTATATACTTTATCTGATATATTTTCGCAGGGAGGAAAGCAGACGTAGGTATGGCAGGAGTAATAGGACTAGTAAAAGAAGAAGTTCTTCTAGCCACAAGGAAAAACTGCGCAATGATAAAAAATCTCAAGAAAAAAAGCATAGAAGCAAAAGCAAAGAAAAGGTGTTCAAGTCAGGAACTAGCAGTAAACGACATTCTAGCAAAAGCAAACCTCCCTCGAGTTCAAGCCGACGAGATAAGGATGACTCGGACAAGAAAAAGCAGACAAAGGTTGATGTAAAAGGAAGCGATAAAAAGACCAGTAGCACCAGCAAAGGACACCGGGGGAGAGATGGTGGTACACCTGAAGTTAAACATGGTGCCGATAAAGAGCGAAAGACTACGAAACACGATAAAGCAAGGCCTGAAATTGAAATTATTGAAATTAGAGAAGAATCAACAAAAGAAAAAGAAAAAAAGACATCTCGAAAGTCCCCTGATACTTTTAAAAACAAATTCAAAGAAATAAAACATTCAAAAGCAGACGATAAAAAGCAATCCAAAGCACACGATGAAAAACACTCCAAATCAGACGATAAAAAACGAGCCAAAGCAGAAGATAATATAAAAAAAATAAAAACAAAAGATATAACACGTGAAAATAGCGATGATATATTATCGCGTCCCACATCAGAAGAACGATCTGAACAGCTTCAAAATGGCAACCAATTAACGCAAAATGGCGTGAGTGCCTGTGAACCGGAAGTGGATGAAAAATTGTCTCCTAAGGAATCTGTAAATGATTCTCCCTCTTCATTTTCTCACGATGATGGCGAAGAAGAACCAAATATTTCAATCCAGTGAGTTTTTACCGCCATTTGACGGATATTTTTCTTAAAAAAAGATTAAGTAAATAGTTTCATAGTTAAGATAATTTAGTTACATTTTTAAAATTTTATTGGGAGAAATAAAAAAACAAAATTTTCAATTTCAAATCACGCTTTAAATATTTTTTGCGTCAATCGAGTAGTCAAGTTATCATTTAATTTTTAACTAATAATATCTTATTTTTTTATTGTTCCCAAAACCGATTTGCTAACCGGTATTGATTACCGGATCGATTTGGGACGAATGTCCGATCGTGGGTTAACACTGCTCAATTACTGATTAGAGATCTAGGGTTGTTTTAATTTGGTCATTCAAATATAATTCGGTTCGTATTTAACTCAAAAATATAACGCGAATGATATACTATTCATGGGCTTAAAAAGTGTAAGGCATAAATTCATTATACTCATTGGTCCTTCGAAAAAATTTAACACAAACAAAAACCAGCAGGCAAAATTCACGACGAACCCTTTCTTAGACTCTGAAGGGGCTAAAGATTGCCAAGATGTCAACTGCTATATGGAAGCAAACCCTATATAGTCAAACCTCTTGGGTTTAAACAATCTAAATTAAGGTCGATCTCGGTATCGAACCGAATCCAAGGGTCTCTCTTAGCAATTTTAGGCTAGGCTTCTTCAAAAACGAATATGAATCATATAATATTTGATTTTTTTGAGTGAATATAAACTATTCGTACGTAAGAGTTGTGAATCTTATTCGTACAAATACAAATACTAATATTTCGTTATTCGTTTTTGAAAAGGGCTACTAAATCCTTATAAAATTGCTATAAATCACCTTATTAAAAATATTATTTAGGCACCAAAAAAGTGCTAAAGATCCGGACACGTTAAACCAAACCCTCATGCTGAAACTCCAACAAATCGAGAAAGAAATGGGAATACTGGAGGCGGTTAAAGAACAAATTTCTAATCGAGATGGTAGGGATTCGTCCGTCCATTCTATTGAAAGCGGGGCAGAAACGGCCGAAAAGAAGAAAGAGCACAAAAAGAAGAAAAATAAACATAAGAAATCGTCTAAGAAATGACAAACAAAAAAAACATAGTAAAAGGTATTCGGAAATAATAAGATCTTTAAAAATATTTTAAACATTAATTTTGTAACATATATTATACTTATATTTTTTTTTTTAATAAAAAAATTTCTTAGATTTTGTACTCTAATTTATATTATATTATCTAATAGTATATTTATAAATGTGTATCTAATATGACAATTGATTATAAATAAATGCATAACGGGAAACTAAATTCATGTTCTTTTACATCTATATGACAGTCCAATTAAAACTTTGTTACCGTCTATTTGGTTAATATATCTTAAATGTCTCAAATGCTAGATTTATATTAAATAGTGTCGTTTTACAAACTACCTTAAACCTGATGAATTTTTAGTTATTTAAACTTTTCAAATGATAAATTTGATATATTTTGAAATAATTATTTAAAATAACATGGACTGAGCATAAACGGGATACGAAATACCCATGCTAAAATAAATATCTCCATATAAAAGTAACTTCTAAAAGAATAAATTATATTTAAATTGAGTCGGAATGACTCAACCAATCATGTTAGATGCACTATACATATTCCACTTATTAAAATGTACATTCAAGTGTGTCAGTTGTAGGCACCATTGTATTATCATCCAGACTATTCACTTTAAATTAGATTTTAATAAATAAATCGTCAAACTAGTTTGCCTATATAATTTTACTAACACTAAATAATTCATGTGAAATAGAATGCCGAATTTCTATTGAGGTCCATTGTTTTAAAGAGCACCCCCTAGGTCATCTAAGAACCATTTATTTAAAAGTAATTATAATAAATTATATTAATGTAATA
Organism: Gordionus sp. m RMFG-2023; assembly: GCF_954871325.1. Taxonomy (NCBI): domain Eukaryota; kingdom Metazoa; phylum Nematomorpha; class Gordioida; order Chordodea; family Parachordodidae; genus Gordionus; species Gordionus sp. m RMFG-2023. The sequence goes on from NC_088775.1 coordinate 23,948,112, forward strand.
ATTTATTAATTAGTTAGGGTTGCAAAATGTTACTAAAATTTCTATATAACTCATTTAATCAGTTTTTATAGCCTAATTGCAAGGAGGAAAATTTTATTTTTATTAATTGATGCCTATATTTTTCGTTTAAATATAATTAATTAATCATATTAGTATGACTTTTCCAAAATACTTAAACTTAGCCATCTCCCTCCCTAATCAAATCTTTTTTTTACTAATCAGATTATTGTTATGAACTTTTTAAACATACTCGGTATGCTTTTACTAATTAATATTAAAAAATTTAGGTCATAAAAGTGAAAATATTCCATAAATATTCTTTTTATAATACTATTAACTTAATATTATCGAAAAAAATTATCAAATATAGTCTCCTTTATTATAAGATAGAAAATTCATAAATATTAAACCAAATGTCATTTTAAAACATGTAATCTACCGCCCTGATAAAATTTTTAATAACTTATTACAATATAGTAATGTAAAAGGCTGTTTATTTTGACTATTCTGAAAAAGCGAAATTTTTTAATAGTTTTATTTTGAATAATTTAAGTTTTCATCCGGAATACCTGAAATGCTGTTATAGCGTTAAAAGGCTATTAGAAAAAAGCTTGCAAGGATGGCCTTTAAAATCAAAGTAAACACGTGTTCTGGTTTCGGTTTCCAAATTTTTAGAGTGCATTCTTGCTCGGGTTCTTTTCCAATTTTAATAAACCGATTAAATTAATATTTTTTAAAATTAGCGATAATATTGTTCTCTATGAAAGCAATATTTGAAAGATCTGGAAAAATATTACATTGATAACACTTAGCAAAATTAATTTTTTATTCTCCCGATATATATTAAATTTTCCCTCCATATATTTAAATATAAATTTTAAGGATTATTCAATCAGTTCTATATAAAATAATTTTCTCTTCAGTAAGAAAACCATTCATTATCTGTCAGGAGAAAACAGATTAGTTTTCTGACCCACAATTTATCAATCATCTCATGTGTAAAGAATATAAACTTAAATTTTGCAAATTAATAGGAATTGGTGATGTAGCTGAGATTTAGAATTTCTTAGAGTCGTTTTAACTGTTTCCTCTAATAGAATTATTAAAACTTTGGGAAAATTTAAAAACTTCTTTGCCTGGAGGTTTCTCAATAGTATCGTGGATCCTTTCCCTGTTTAACATAGATTCATATTTAATATGGCTTACCCAATTTATTAGAAATATGGGTATTCATTCATATCATTGAAAATAAGTTCTCGAATTTTCATGTTGTGGATAAGATTGCTTTACATTTAATTTGATGTATTTCCTGCATATCGTTAGCATTGTTACATCTTAATATTGAATATCCTTATAGAAATAATCTAATTTCAATTGAACCAATTATCCATAAGAAAATTATTCATGGCTGAATAATTCAATTATAACTGAGTAACTCTATTTAAGTTGATAAACCATCAGAACAGTATCTAACAGAGTTGTTAAAGTAGCGCGCTATCTTTTTTTGGTAGCTATAGCTAATAGCCGCTACTTTTTTTAACATTATTTAATTTTTTAGCGCGCTACTTTTAAAAAATATAATGAATGTAGTATAAACATGAAAATTTAAATATAATATCATAATTAATTATAATTTTTATAATTTATTATTTAATTTTGAAATTTAAATATATTTTTAATTTATATTTTCAATCTGTGTTAATAATCTAAAATGGCATCGCCCATGGATATCCAAATCCTTGAAAGTGATTCAGACATGGAAGATTCAATGGAAGAAAATGTACTTAATAGCTCTAATAACGATTTCCCATTCCCTAGATTTGAAAAATTTTTTAAAATAAATATTAAAACAAAATCAGGATTCAAATTCCTGTGCTTAAAATGTAAAAAAAATATATCATCAAATCAATCGAGTAGCTATAACCTGAAGAAACACCTAAAGGTAAATTGTTATTTTTACATTATAATATTATTTATTTTATTAGACTGTTCGCGCCAATTGCTATAAGGAAATAGAGAAACATATAAAAAATTTTGGTATAGGAGAATCTTCATTCAAAAAGACAAATACTATCCAAACCAAATTAACTGATAATAAACATGCCAATATTTCACAAAAATTGGCTGATAAAGTAATTGTTGATTTTATTATTGACACAGTTCAGCCATTGTCCTTGGTTGATAATCCATCATTTACTATGATGATTAAAACTTTATCCCCTGCACAACATACTCAAATATTGAGATAAGACAAAAAAAAAGACTTCCTATCTCTACCTGCAAAAGAATGATTCATTCTTTAGGCTATAAATTTTATAAGGTGATTTAATTTTTACACAGTAAATGTACTTTTAGTTTTATGATAGGCCAAGAAAAAATCTCTAACGATACTATTTGGAAAATGAAATTTAAAGTTTGGACCTTTACCTAATAGGCAAAGGTTTTTGATTGAAATTTGAGAAGCAATAATGTGGTATGCAAGGGAAACAAAGAATACCATCCTGATAAATTAAATGTTTGAGAGAACAAAGTATCTAAGCACTGACAGGCATTGTTTGAAACAATGCCTAGAATGTTTCAGTACATTATTAGAGCTAAAAGACACGTTTCTAAATTTTGACCTATATTAGTATGTGTTATATCCATCAAAATGATAACTTTGTTTATGCTATAACTCATGGCATATTTAACCTTTTTTAAAAATAAATTGTTGTTTATGTACACAATACAATTATATGTATATTTGATTTTATAATTATGACAATAAATAAAATATTTCAACCTATCTTAATAAAGCGTTTAATATTGCAATGCATAAAATAAAAACCAGGGTTATTTTCATGGTATATACACTGTATTTTATTTTAAGAGGGTTCCATGTTTTGGTTATGGTTTCAAATCTAGTTAAAGCAAACAATACTCACTAATCTTTCCCTGTATCCTCTATTTATAATCAAGAACTTTAGATTAGGTAAATGTGGTGTTTATTGAAATAAAAATAAAATTGAGAGAAATATAAAAAGATATTTTTTATTCATCCAAAGTATATTCGCGATAATCAATCTATTACGATAAATTGTATCCTTAAACCAAAATAACAAATTACAATTTATTTAAAGTTGATATATTACAGTTCTCCCCACTACAAATTGAATATGTAATGATAACGTAGTAGGGATTTATAAACTCTTTTTTTAAGAGTTGTATTTCCATTGTGTTCTGCATTGTCCAAATCTTCAGTCATTGTTATGGGTATTTCCTTAGCTTGTACATGAGCATCCCTCAGTTAATCGGCATGCTTGTTTTTTTTACAATACACTCAGACTCAACATCATACAATATCGCACATTTTCTTTGAACCACTGTCCTTTCATGCCATCCCGCAGTCCTTTTTTCTACCCAAACCTTTTGCTTCTTTTCAAATTCATGGGGATTAACGTTCCTATCTTTATAATTTAAAAAAAGTTACTCTTTTAATTTAATATTTAAGATTATTATTATACATATATATATTATTTTATGTGTTTTACCTTGTTCAAAATATCAACAATTATTATTTCATATAAATTTCTTAATCAAATATATTCACGATATTTTTGAGATATCTCTTCAAAAATAAAAAATAAATATAAAGGCTATGTTCTTTTTTAAAATAAAAATAAATCCTTTTGTTGCCAATGTATTTATTTCTTTTCCAACAAGTAAATAAAATACATGGCCAACGACAGGGTCACATATATATATAATTTATAAAGTTAATCATATTTTTAAAACCTTAAAAACATAAATATATCATGTATACATTAAAGATATCTTTTAAAAACATTATGCGTTTTTTTACAAAAACCTTAATTACAACAATAATATTTTTGTTTCGATAATGCGTTCAGTCCTTTCTTTTATAGATAGTTTTCATTGATCTAACGTAGTCCTGAACGGCCTTCCAAACATCATTTCGTTGGGGAATTACCGGTAGTTGCATTTGGAGTATTTCTGTGAGTAATCAAAACATTCGCTAAATTTAACTGGTCCGGAGATCCAGATCTCCTTCCAGCATATAAACGCATCTATATCGTACTTATATAACGCTCAGCCAAACCATTCGATTTGAGGCTATAAGAGGCCGATCTAAAATGTTTCATGTTGTTTTTAAAAAGAAACGTTTTGAATTCAGATCCAGTAAACTGAGTACCTTTATCTTAAACAATGTAACAAGGTAACCCAAATCTAGCGAAAGATTATGCAGATCTCGTCAATTAATATGTGTCAATATTGCAACTTCAACCCATTTGGTGAAGGCGTCTACTCAAATTAACCAATACTTTCCAGACCTGTCAAATCAATGTATTCGTTCTCAAGGTCGGGTAGGAAGGTTTCAATTTTATAACGGCATTTCTCTGGCTCCCGGTCTTCCTTCCTGACAACTCTTGCAGCATTTAACGAAATCTTCAACATCCCGATCAAGATTTGTCCAAAATACATTATATCTGCATAATGGTTTCATCCCCCCTTTCCCAGGATGTTCTTACCTCCTTTTTTAGATTATTAGGAATAATAATCCTATCATTATAAAATAATAATTTTTCATCGAACGAAATATTATTTTTATTGAGAATAATTTTTTTTAATTAAGATTGTTATCATTGATCGTTTCACATACGACTTTACTGCGAGTGAAATTTAAATCTTCTATTAAATTAATTTTTAACTATGATTTCATCTTAGATTTTTTTGTAACTTCATTGGATTTTTCTCTCTCCCCCTACGGGACATAGTGTCGGCACATTTGTTTTGATTACCAGGTCTATGAATTATCCAATAATCGTAATTTAATTCGCCCACCATATTAAACGGTAATTTGTTATTATATTTAGGTCTTCTTTATTATTTAAGATACATTTTAAAGAAAATAAAATGTCTTCCATACATATATTGATGAAGCTTTTCGATAAAGAACATGATCGCCGAAGCCTCCCAATCAATGATGGGGTATAATTCTTCAGCCGCCAAAAGCGTCCTCGATGGAAAGCAATCGGTTCTCTTGGCCAGTAAAAAATCTGTGCAATAACAGCTCCTAAACTATCACATAAAATCACGACAGGAATATCGGCTGCTCTTAATTCACCATCCCAAAAAACGAACGATATTCTTTCACATTTGATGGTGTTTTACAGTTTTTTGGGCAATAATCTTATCTTCTATAGGATGAATTCCGAATTCGTCAATAACATGACCCAAATAAGTAACAGACTTTTCTCCAATTTTAATTTTATCGGTCGTCATTGTCAAGTCCAGCCTTATTAAATCTTCTTAATGCTTCTTCTAGATTAATTATATGATCAAAGTTATTCCCGTCCGCAATTATTACTTCGTCTAAAAATACACTAACCATAGGAATTTCCTTTAATAGGTTTTGCATAAAGCGTTAAAATATTATCGGAGCGCTAGTCAACCCAAAAGGGATTATTAGGTATCGGTAATTAACATGTGTCGAAATTACTAAAAGGTCACTACATTCTGGACTAACTACGAATTGTAAAAATGCATCTCTTAAATCTATCGCCGAAAATATTTTACCACCCGCGATCCTATTTGTCAGGTCGACGAAAGTTGGTAGTAAATAGTTATCTATCACTAAATATTTGTTGATTGTTAAATGAAAATCTCTGCATATCCGCAGGCGCCGGATTTCTTTAAGATATTAACCGTTGGAGTAGCCCAAGTGATTGGAGTTGTTGTTGGATACACCTTTTCGATAACACCTTCGTCTATAAGTCTGCTCAACTCATCTACAACAGTTCGACGCCGTAAATGGGTAAAGATATTGGTAATGTATTCGGTTGTATGCGGATAACTGCTTGTTGGAGTTTTATTTCTCCTTATTTTTTTTTAAAAACTTGAGGAAATTTGGTTGCAATAATATTTAAGTGGGACCAATCATATTTATATTATTTATCCAAACTTCTTCCGGAAGCTTTATATCAAATTTTCTAAAAAAGGCATTCCAAAAATTATGGAATTCTCTCAATTAACACCCAAATAGATAAAAATTTAGAAATATTTTTTACTTCGACTTTGATTTGCCAATGCCTCTCCAGGTAACTTCTTCTATTATATTGCACGTAGCGCCGGCAATGAATTCCATTATAAACCGCAAGCCATTTATCTTCGCATCAATGGTAACTTTATTAGGAAATGTCAGGCGAGGTGTCCGTGTTAGAATCATCTGTAAGGCATGAGTTCTACAATCTTTTGCTATGTGGTTGGTTTCTTAGACCTCAACTTTCTTATAGCAATTTCTTAAGAATAAATAAAATATAAATTAAAATTTTTAATTTCCTATATCTAAATTTTCTTAATCTTTCAATAAATATTAATCAGAATCTTATAAAAAAAGAATTCATTCTTTATTTTATTCTTTGAATTAAAATATTTACCAATACTAACAATTTCGATTCAATAAAAATATTATTTTTGTTATAAAATTATTTCCTCTCCGACCAATCAACAATAACATTATAATTGATTAACAGATATAATAAATTAAATATTGTAAATTTTACAATACTACCACATTCACCCCTTTATGGGCATGAGGCATTCACCCAGAAAAATTTATATAATATCTATTAAACAATAGTGTGGTATGGTATACATAAGATATTATAAAATATTTAAAATAATTCACTAAGAGGATTTTCTCAGGTCATATTTATGTTCACGGTGAGTAGTATTGATATTATGAGAATAATGCTATGGTATTGTCATTCGACTTCAATGAAATATTTGACGAGCTATCATCAATAAAGTCTGATGAATAGGTCAATGATCATAGTCTATTGTTCCCAAACTGTATGGCTACACGGTTACTCTATATTGGAGTATTCATTGGCCTGGACCCTGAATTATCGATTTGTTTATTCGCTGCAGCTTGAGAAAATGATCATATTATATGTCTTTCAGTCAGACTTCAATTCACAAAAAAAATTTTTATTTATGATTTACTTCTGAAATTATTGAATATTCAGGTTGACATTTTTTGGAATAACGTTGCATAATATTAATTAAAATTAATCGAATATGATTAGGTTTTCATGGTAGCATGATATACGAATTTTATTTTACAATCTTTATAAAATAATCATTTAATAATAATATTTCTTTTTTGATTTTTTTATGCTGACAATCATTGTGTAAAGAAAACTATCAATTATTTATTTAATAATATACAATTAATAAATTTGATGTATAAAAACTTTGGGAAAAAATTTTTTTTTCTAATTGACAACATTTACAATTATTTAAACAAAAGATTATACATTGTTTTGTTGGACAGTCAAATAAAAATGACATATGGTCAGGTCAGCCATACAAAGGAATTTTTTTATCAACACTATTTTTTTAAATTTTCTTTAATTTATAGTGTCCAACAACAATTTTAAATGGTAAAGTCGTTTATAATGTCCAACACAAATTTCAATATCTTTATCCATACCAGGCCACATTGTTAAAATAGAAACAGATTTTTTATTTTATCACCCTATCAAAACCTTTCTAATTTAAGAGATAATCGTATCATGTTATTCCCTATTAGTAAAGATAACGATATCTACAACATAAAATAAATTATTATATATGTTTATTTCCTGGCCCTGACATGATCGTTATGTCTTATAACAATGACCCCATTTTCAAAATTTATGCGATTCAATTTCGCCCCCATATTTTCTACTATATTACCTTTTTCCCATTTTTTTATTTTTATTATCGAATAAACGAGCTCATATATTCTGTCCCACATTAAAACTAACTCTTTGGTTTACCGGAATTTTATCACTCTTACCTTTAATTTCAATAAATCCAACGGGACCCTTGTTCCTCCACCAAGAAACAATTTCAAGTGACACCTTCTCGGTTGCGAGAATTAAGTTAATATAACTGAGACATGTAAGTTTCATATTTATGATTTCCAGAATTTTTAACCCAATTTTCAATGGCTACCATCGAGTTGGGATGATACGGTAGAGCAAGAATATGTTGGGTTTGTAACTTAGTACAAAACTTTTTGAAATCAACACTTATGAAGGCTGGACCTCTATCAGACACTATTGTATCAGGTAAACCGAATCGGGCCCATAATTTCCTAGTAACAATTATTGTAGTATATCCATGTACCTCTTCATATTCTACCCATTTTGAATATGAATCAAGCACTAGAAGTATAATTTTTTATCCAGATCAGAGAAATCTATGTGTAGACGTTTCTACGATTTCTTTGATTTGGACCACATCTGATCTACCTCTTACAGAGCATAGCGGCACACGAATTACAGGGAACATATTTCCTTGTAATTTTTTCAATGTCATTACCCATACCAGGCCACCATACATATTCACGAGCCCAAGATATCATTTTATCCCGACCCTGATGTCCTGCATATATTAAATCTACAATTTTACTACGTAATTTTAAAGGAATTACGGCTCTATTTTTTCGCATTAGACAATCATCCACCAAGGACAATTCTTTTTCATTTTTATTTATAAATTTTACAATTATTTTTTCACTATTTTTTTCACTTTAAGAATATTTTATCTGACTCTGATCTTTATCTTTTAAAGTAGTGCATGTAAGATGTTCCCAATTTTAACAAAAAGAAAACAAACCATTGCTTTCTCTTTATCCATTACTTTATTTTTATTAAAGTCGAAATCTTTTTCACTCGACTCCAACCTGAATAAATTTTCTTTGCCTCGACATCTAATTTACACATTGAAACTACCCGCTAATAACAACCAACCTTGTAATCTGAGAGATAACATTAATTCTAGATTATCATCTTTGAATAAATGAATTATTGATTTATGATCCGTATAAATTACAAATTTTTTTCCATTTAAATATTCCCAACAGGAACCAAAAATGACTGCCGACGCTTCCTGTTCAATAATGGAATATCGCGTTTCCACTTATCGGTGAAAAAAATATAATTGGTCTTTCCAAACCATCAATTAAATGCAATAATGAACCTCCAACATCTTTGTTAGATGCATCAACAGCTAATATTATTTCTAAATCATTGTTAAAACACACCAAAATCGACTCTTCTCCAATTTTCTGTTTTAACATTTCAAATTTTTTGTTCACTTGCCTAATCAAAATGAACTCTCTTTTGTAATAATTTATATAAGGTACTGCAATCCATACAAAATCACTAAAATCTATGATAATAATTTACCATACCCAAAAATGATTGAATCTCCACTTTATTGGCGGCTTCATATTCGATATATTTTTCAAATTTTTATCAATAGGTTTTACCTCCATCCCATTAATTGGATGTACCAAATAGATAACATCTGTTACCCCAAGAACACTTTTTTCTTTACTGTCCCTCAAACCTTTATCACGAATTCTCTTGAAAATTTCTTCCAACCGTTAATAATCCTGCTCCAGTGTTATACTAGTAATTAACACATTATCCATATAATAAAAAAAACCCTCCTAGGCCCTGGAAAACAGATTCGATAGTACGATGAAAAATCGGCGTTGACACACTTAATCCAGGTAACCTACAAGAGGCAAATAATCTTTTAGGAGTCGTTATCATAAACAATTTACAAATTTTCTCCTTCAAAGGTAACTGTAAATAAGCCGTAGAAAAATTAACCTTAGAAAAATATTTTGCACCCTTTAAATTGCCTAAAATTTCTTCAATTCTAGGCAATGGATATTTTACTTCCACCACACCAGGATTCAAAGTTATTAGGAAATCGGCACATAGCCTCAACTATCCATTAGATTTTTTAACTGGAATCAATGGTGTGGCCCATTCACTATCCAATCGGAATAATAATGCCATCCTTGACCCATAGGTCTAATTCGTCTTCTATTTCCTTTTCCCATTCAAAATGAACTCTTTGACATGCCAATAAAATGGGCGAAAATCTTTCTTTAAATTTAACGTCTACTCGATAATCATTTAGACGTCCTAACAACTTTTCTTCAAAAATTATATACCATATTATTTAACTAAAATAGGTATAGCATTATTAACTTTGTTTAATTCCTTAGTTTTAAAATTTATCAATTTATCTTTATCAATTTCACTATTTACTTTAGAGTTATTCGACTCTATTATTAATTTTTGTGATATTCAAGAATATGATTATTCTTCGTTCAATAAATTAGATATTTCTTTTTCTTGAATATTATTTCGGATGTTTTCCGCAATTATTTTTCTTTCAGCATTATCATTGGCCAATTCGCTATCTATGATAAAAGAATTCCAATAATTATTACTAGGTCCGATTTTGGTAATCCAATTCCACCTCATAATAGTTTCCACATTTTTATTCTACTACCCATAAATCCAAACTTATGGTAGTATCATTGAAAATATCATCCCATCTGGTTTTACCCAAAACTTTAATTTCAGAACCATCAAATTGTTTCACACACATATTTTCTATTTCAATAATGCCGGCCAATATTTATAAAAATTCATTCTAGACATTATAGAAATGCTAGCACCAGTATCGAATAACATATCAATGTACCTATGATCAATCCTCAATTTAACTTGAGGACAAGGACATTGTATATTTTTCAGTCATTAAAATTTCATATGTTTTAATCGGCTGATTAATATTTATTCTATGAAATCAATTTTATTAGAATATAAATTCGTGCATAAATTCAACTCGGAATTTAGAGGCTTTTTAACAATGATATGTTTTTTTACAATATCACTAGGAAATTATTATAACACCTTTTATTCTGATTATAATAATATTTAACATTTTTCAATTTATCTCCATGATAATTAAAATTTTTATCATAATCTCGGGAAAAGTTTAATATTATAATTTTTTGGTCTCTCGACCTTTATATAATTACACCTATAATTAGTCATTCATTTCAACAAAATTCATAGCCACATGTCCCGTTTTCTTTACACTTAAAACACCAACGAGAATCATCATAATTTGATTGTAAACATCAAATTTATTTGGGTTAATACCCGACATTTTTCTAACATTAGAATTTTCCAATATCGATTTTCTTAACGGAAAACCTCCACGAAAATTTTGTTCCTTTACCAAATTTCAACCTTGTGTCCTTTAAACCCACAATGATTACATATAATATTATTCAAAATATTCTTCTTAGCATCAAAATTTTCACCAATATTTTTGTCCCTTGACCATTTTTTTCATTTGGACCATTTTTACCACATATCTGACCTTTATCACCATTATTATTCATATTCATCAATTTATATACATCCTGATATATAACTTTGATTAAAACTTTGATTATATTTTTCATTTCTAATTCTTCAAGGATAACCGCCTATTTCTTCAAACATTCCGGACGATCACACTGATTATCCTTTAAAATTTTAAGCACTTTTGGATAATCATTCTTGAATTCATTTAAAACTAGTTTTAAACTACTTTCCAAGTCCAATATTCTTTTCAAATAATTTTCGGATGCCATAAAATTTATTTTACATCTTTTTTTAACATATATTTATCAAATTTTTTGACACTATGAATAATACATATACTACTAAAAATAACAATATTGTAAATAAATGATCAATTAAATCCAATTCATTAAGCTTTATTAAGAACTTGATAGCAAAAATCTTTATAAATCTTATCAAACACACTAGGCTCAATATCAAACTTAAACAAATAACCCATTTCATATTATAAAATTCAATCTAACCTGATACTGTAAAAAAAAAATTTTTTACCTTTTAAAACCGCAAAATTAGAATAAGAATCCACTGGAAACGAGCACCAATTTCTTAATCTCAACTTTCTTATAACAATTTCTTAAGAATAAATAAATATAAATTAAAATCTTTAATATTATTCTAAATCTAACTTTTCTTAAACTCTCAATAAATATTAATCAAAATTTAAAATAGAATTCATTCTAGATTTTATTCTTTAAAATCAAAGTATTTTCCAATACATTTTACAAAAATCAAAAAAACTATAATAATTTCGATTCAAACAAAAATATTAGAAAAATAATGACTTTGTTAAAAAATTATTTCTCTTCAGACAAATTAACAATATTATTATTGATAGATATAATAAATTAAAATATTGTAAATTTTACAATACTAGGACAGTTAGCCTTGCTGAATCGAAAGTATATGACTTTAAATTAGATTTATAATTATTAGAAATATAATAATTATAATTGAATTTGTTGTCATTATAATTATTATTATTATAATTGAATTTGTTGGCATTATAATTATTATTATTATAATTGAATATGTTGGCATTTTAACTATTATTATTGTATTTAATAATGTTATTATAACTATTATTCCTAAAATACGTGTTTTTGGAACCTTGCATCGGCTTATGTTTAATGATTTCCATGGAAGATATCGCGATCGCTAAACGCGCGGTATCTTCAAAAGTGATTGTGCTTCGGTATACTTTGACCGAAGCTCTTTATGAAACTCAGGCAGCCCTACTCCTAAAACAAAAATATCTCTTTCCTCAATAGGCGATTTAAAATTACATGGTGAGAAAATACTTTTTAATTTGGTCGAAAAATCTATAATAGTTTCCCCACCTCTTTTTAAGGTAAAAATTATTTCAATGTAAAGAAATACTAGAGATATCCTTAAATATTTTCTCCAAACTATCAAGTAAAGTTAAGTGATTAATGCTCTCTAAATTAATTGGGTAATAGAAAATTTTTATTTTAATTAGTTATCCATACCTATGTATGCTAATAACAAATCTTTTTTTTTATTATGATCGACAATATTTTTTAATTTAAAGATGAGTTCTAAATTATATACATAGTCCTGAATATTCACTTTTTCTTTGACGAACTCTGGAATATGGAATTGACTAAATGTTGATGCTTCTTCGTTTTTCTTCAGATATATCTTCTTAGTCTTCGTTAGGCAGAGTATAATTTTAACCTTTTAATTTGATATGTCTCTTTTAAATTAATCTCGTCGCCAATGTGGTGTTTATTAGAATAAAAATAAAATTGAGAAAAATATAAAAAGATACTTTTCTTTTACAATTCTATGTTTATATATTCATCGAAAGTAAATCTGCGATAATCAATCAATTACGACAAATTGTATCCTTAAACTAAAATAACAAATTATAATTTATTTAAAGTTAATATATTACAGTAAACATTTTAGATATTATCTACAAATACCAATCTCGCGTATACTACCTTAAACTGTATTAGTAACAAGGCCCTACAAAGAATGGTAGTAAATTATCCATAAAAGGAGTCAAAATATTAAGAATCTCATAGGAGAAGAGGTAAATTTGTGAATCACACCTATAAGATATTCTTAATTTGTAGTATGATGACACGTCTTTCTTGATGGGCAAAATGAAAAATATAAGGAGTATCTCCCGTTAGTCAGCATTGCTGAGCCCGTCAAAAATGACGGGGAATGAGAATTTTCTCCTTACTCTTAATAGTTGTTACCTGTTATTTGAAAATAATATCCAATTTTTATTCTTTATAACCCCCCCCCCCTACCCCCTTTAGGAGGTGTAATCCATTAAAACTAAGTGTAAAAACTATGTTTTGAGTCAAAATATATTTAAAGCTTATACTTGATACCCATATCAATATTATTTGTTAAAATATTACAGATCACCTATGCATAATATTAATATTGGAAAAATTCCCAAGCATTCAAGGTCATAATAATTTTGATATTTGAAAACTGGAATAAAATATGAGCCTTGATTTTTTGATCAGGCCAAGCCCAGGCCTACAAAAAAAAATTTGTTTTAGGTCAATGTCTGATCCATAGTTAATAATAAAAAAATTCCCAAGCTTCCAAGCTGATAATAATTTGAAAAATTTTCCCCAAGCCCAGCCCAATATGATTTATAAAAATCTTTTCCATGCCCAGCCCGACCCATTATAATTTTAAAAAATTTTTCTCAAACCTGGCCAACCGATAATAATTTTGAAATTTTTTTCCTCCTGGGGCTAAAAAAAAATAAATATTGATATAATTAAATTATATCAAAATATAGTTTCATATATAAGAAGAATTGTATTACAAAATTTATGATAGAAGGGGCCTGAATTGGAAAGAACGTTTGCCAATGGAACGTTAAGTTTGGGGATCGAATCTCGTTAATTAATTTAACATTAGAGGTATATAGTCTCCTTCAATTTATTAACATTATGATGAATGGAAAGTTGATAGAAAAAATAAAATTAACATTAAAATGATAGGAAAGTTGATACAAAAAAATAAAAATAACATTAAGATGATAGGGAAGTTGATACAAAAAAATAAAAATAACATTAAGATGATAGGAAAAACGTTCATTTCTTGATTACGGAGATTATATATATTAGATATTAAATTATATGATATGATATATTATGCTAATTTTTCATCCCTTTTATGTTTGTAATTTGAATTCCGAGAACAGTGATGATTCATCCATATTATAAGGACTTTTTATGTATTATTTTTAATCAGATTTTGTAACATTTATTTATATTATATATTGAAATTTTATTGGAATTTATATAATTTCACTTAACTGTTTATTATTGTGCGTCTGCGTATACTTTAACGTAGAACAACTCTATTCCGGTTTAGCCAAGTCTTCGCCTAAAAAGCAAAGATGTGAACTCGGACCATTAACCCTCCGGAACCCTAGTATTTTGACTGAACCCAAATTCGGACCAGGTTTAAAAGTGGAGAGTTCAAGGGTTCTAGGTGTCAAAAAAAATTATTTAAAATTCACGAATAATAAATTAAGAGTAATCATTTTTTTCCTTCAAAATTTTCGATTTATACTTCCATTATAGAATATCTTGTTTTAATTTATATCAATTTGAAAGTGAAATATTGTGAATTTTATAGCAATAAAATTTTATTAAAAATGGTACTTATTTATAATAAGAATACGTTGCTTACCGTTTTATATCAAGTTTAAAAAGTGAAATATTGGAAATTTTATAGAAGTCTCGTAATCAAGGGCCCCATATGACAAATTTGCCTTAATAAAAAAATTTCCCCTACACGCCTCTCACCGCCAAAAATATATACAATCACTATAAGGTAGTATTTAAAAGAAAAAGTAATAAAAGTTAATAACTTTAAAACCCATAATTCAGAATTTTCCTAAAAAAGCATTTTAATAAAAAAAAGGTGATAATTCAATATTATTTTAATAATAATCTGATATAGCCAAAGTATTATAAGTCGACCTAAAGATTTCCAATAGAATTCATGGGGCAAAACCGACCTAATAGTGCCCCTTAACAAAATCTTGGATACACTTATGTTTTGGTAGTGGGTAATAATATTTTATTATAGATTTAAGACTATGCGATTACATAAAACATTTAAAATATATACTCTAAATTAATTTTTAAATTCTTTACTTGTCAATTATGTATGTGCATTTATATGATGTATAAAAAAATAAATAAATGGGGAAAAATTGTGTTATTTTGAGTCGATATTTCTTTATGTTCTCTAAAAACTGAACCCGGACCCTGGACCTTAACCCTTATCTAAATTTTATTCCTGAACCCGGACTCGGATCCCCTTTTTTTTGTCGAAGGGTTCACATCCCTACTAAAAAGTAACTAATTCTGGAATGAAATAACACTAATGCGTACGGCCTAAGACGTATATATATTTATTTCGCTTATAAATGGTTTTCCTTTATTGTATGAAAAACTGATGAATGAATTAATTCGTCCTAATCTCTGGCTTATAATTAAGTTAATTATTTAGACTTAAGTAAATTTATTAAAGAATTAATGAGTAAAGCCCCAATATTATCTCAAACCAGATATTCGCAGAACTGATTTAGGATTAAATAGTTTTAGTCATGCACTATATATGAGCGCAAACCAAATATGTATTGCTCCTATATTTTTTTTCTTATAATGTCAATAATGATTATTTGTTTTATTATTTTAATAATAACTTTTATTATAATTATAACCTATTTATAATCGCTTTTTAATGATAAGACTGAACTAATATTTATTGTCTATAACTTTCCTTTATATGGATATTATACTTGTTTAAACATTGACGACACTAACAAATCACGTAAAAATTTCGTAGATTTTAAATCATTAATTTAAATTGTGGGGCAAGTAATTCAAAAGCAATCAGAATATTTTATAAACAGGAGCCCGAATGTCCCACCTACCCACCACCCTTAGATAAAATCCTGGTTACGCCGCTTTATTTCCCCTTTATTTATAAATTTTAAACATTAGGCTGTGTCCAAAGTCTAAAAAATATAAATAAATAAATTATCAATTTATGTTCAGAAATATTTTTAGATTTTGGACACAGCCTTAACATAAATAATTGTCAAGGAATAATTAATTTAGAAGATATAGTTTTCAAATATAATACCATAATTTTCACCACTTGACATTTCGGAGACATGGTACTGGATTTCCCACACGAAGAGTTTGTTCTCTCACCTTTTAACAATATCTAAATAAAGTAATCCCAGAAGTTAGGATGTAAAAAAACAAATAGAAATCTAAATAATACATTATTTATTTTATACTTATGGTTCATGAGAAAGATACCTTAGAGGTTCCGTAATTAACAGTTTTATATGAATATCCTGGCCCAAAAAAATGTTTGATAAATGTACATCTCGATGAATTATTCCTAAAAAGTAAATATGCAATAAGTTAACTTTGCTCCAAAAATAGACAAATCACTTAATTTAAAAAATAAATTGATTTAACCTTTGATCTATAGCAAATACAATTTCAGCGGCAAAGAAGGCTACTTCTTCCTCTGAGAGTAACCTTTTTATATATCCAAGATATTTATGGAGTTTCCTGGACAGAATTCAGTAGAATATATAAATCTGTGACATAAACATAAAATTTTGTTTTTTTGCTAAAAAATATTTTTTATAAAATTTTAAGTTTTTTTGCTAAAAAATATTTTTTAATCTCTAAATTAAATTAAGTTCAAAGCCTTATCAAATGCTTTTAATGGTGTCTACTACAGATAATGATATTAACTAGATAACTTAAATATATATATACATTCTTATTTAAATGTACAAGTTTACCAATATTTTTTATTGGACAATTATATTTTAACTAGTAGATAGCCTCAAAAATGACGGGGAATGATAATTAATTTCTTATTTTTATGATGGTTGTTACCTGTTATTTGAAAATAAATTTTTATTCTTTTTACCCCCTCCCCCCTTCAGGCCAGGTTCAATCCATTAAAACTAAGTGTAAATACTATGATTTGAGTAAAAATAAATTTAAACCTTTTATTTGATAATACCAATATTATTTGTTAAATATTATTGATCACTTATACCTAATATTTAATATTTAAAAAAAATTCCCAGACAAAGTACAGTAAAAGCCATAATAATTTTGAAATTCTTCCAAGCCCAATGAAAGATCATAATAATTTTGGTAGTTGAGAACTGAAATAAAATATTTAAATAATCATAATTATTTAAAAATACAATCAAAATCATATTTTCATGGGCCTTGGTTTTTTGAACAGGCCGATTCCTGGCCTGCAAAAAAATTTGTTTTAGGCCAATGTCTGACCCATAGTAAATAAAAAAATAATTCTCAAGCGTCCACAAGCTCATAATAATTTTGATAAATGTTCTCCAAGCCCAGCCCAATATAATTTATAAAAATATTTTCCAAACCCAGCCCAACCCATAATAATTTTATAAAAAATTTTTCTCAAGCCTGGCCAACCTATAGTAATTTTTATAATTTTTCCTCTGGAGATAGGTAAATCTCTAAAAATTATATCTATTTTTAATTCTATTTTAACCCAACTCCCCCTACTTCAGACTAAGGCCAACCCATTAAGACTAAGAGTGAATACTATTTTTTTGAATAATAATATATTTAAATTAGCTTTTACCTGAGGGCCATATAAATATTCTGTGTTAAATATTACACCTATGACTGATATTAAAAAAATTCCCAAGTAAGGTCCACGCACTTGGGGAAATTTTCTCAAACACGCCAAAGACTATAATAATTTTGGTAGTTGAGGACTGAAATAAAATATATAAAAAGTCACAATGCATTTAAAAATACAATCAGAATATGGACCTTGGTTTTTTGAAAGAAATTTTCAGGCCAATTTCTAGCCCATATTTAAAATTAAAAAATTTTCAGGAATCTAAGACTATATTAATTTTGAAAAATGTTTCCCAAGCTACGGCCAAGTCCATATTAATTGTGAAAAATATTTCACAAGCCCAGGAAACTCCATAATATTTTATTTTTACCTTTGTTACAGAAAAATAGGTCTGATGTAAGGGGTTTATAAGAATTAAATCTGTTAAATATGTATACATTTATTTTGCCATTTTATATCATTGGGAAATTTTTCTAAATTATCATCAAATGAAGAGGAAATATCTGATTTACCTATCAATCGTTAGCTTATGGTATTTATATGAAATTCATGAATACATATTACAGTGAGAGGGGGGATATTTTTACCAGATGTTTAAACACAATAAAATGATATTATTATATTTTTATTTTAATCATACTTAAACATTAATCTATGTTAAAAAAATATTAAACAACTTTTTTAAAAAATGCCGAACTTGAAGTTTGTAATAAAAAAAATTTTTTTTAAACTATATTTATATGGTAAATGAATAATTTTACATAAAAAAACATATTTACAATAATTTCACATATCATTTATTTGGATATTTTTGCATATTTAATTTAATATTAAATACTTTTTCGATGTTTGTTGATTAGTGTTTTAATAATATAAATTTAAATTTTATTCACTAACTTCTTTTTTCTATCACAATCTATTTATACAAAAAATATCAAACAAAGTTAATTGAATATATTAAACAATCAATTTAAATAATATAAGATATTCAAATGATATAACGTTAATATATTTTAAAAATAAATAAATATTCAAATTTAAAATATAAGACTAATAAACAATGTTTAATATAGATTATATACTTTCAAATAACATTAATAACTCTCCTCTATTCCCAAATACTTCTGTAAATTATTCTTTTCCAATCTCAAATGAATGATATGGAAAATTATCAATCACCAGTGGCGTAGCTACGGGGGGGGGGGTTTCGGGTTTGGACCCCCCCCCCCAGAGCAATTAATTTTTTTTTTTAGAATATTCGTTTAAAAGACTCAAAAGTGACTTTATATCAAATAAATACCATGAATATTTATATTTTTCTGGTTTTGATGTTAGTGGAAGGATATTATTACTTTTAATTTTAAATATATATATATAAATTATCCTGTATATTATTTTAAAGTCATTGATAATAATCTATTAATTTTAATAATATATTATTGATGCATTTTAAAAAAAATTTTATTATAATTTATCCAAGATATGGTTCGAAAATAATAATATGAAATAAAAAAGTGCATAATCTACCCCCCCCCCCTCAGAGCAATTTTTTTTAGATTATTAGTTCAAAAGATTCAAAAGTGACTTTATATCAAATAAATACCATGAATATATATATTTTTCTGGTTTTGATGTTTGTGGAAGGATATTATTACTTTTATATATATAAAAATTATTCTGTATATTATTTTAAAGTCATTGATAATAATCTAATAAATTATAATAATATATTATTTATGCATATTTAAAAAAATATTTATTATAAATTATCCAAGATATGGTTCGAAAATAATAATATGAAATAAAAAAGTGCATAATCTACCCCCCCCCCCCCCCCTCAGAGCAATTTTTTTTAGATTATTCGTTCAAAAGACTCAAAAGTGACTTTATATCAAATAAATACCATGAATATTTATATTTTTCTGGTTTTGATGTTTGTGGAAGGATATTATTACTTTTATATATATAAAAATTATTCTGTATATTATTTTAAAGTCATTGATAATAATCTAATAAATTATAATATATATTATTTATGTATATTTAAAAAAATATTTATTATAATTTATCGAAGATATGGTTCGAAAATAATAATATGAAATAAAATAGTGCATAATCTACTTTCTCATGCCTTTGAGGTTAAAAAATATTTAATCCAGTGTACTAATTAATATCTTATGCATTATAGGCTCTATTGAAAATAATAAGGATGATGTAAATACACCAGGTCAAAATAACATTTAATATAAAAAATATTTAAAATTAATAGCTAACTATTTTTATTTTAGAATTTAAAATTAAACACCTAGTCATAGTTTTAACTATTTTAAAATTGCCAGTACAAACCACTTTGGGTAATTTATTATTTTAAATAATTTTGGCTAACCAAAATATTTTGACATTTATAAGATATACCCAAACGTAGGAGGGAAGAAAATGATCTTGATACACTCATTTATATACCCAAAGACCATATAAAATCACTACCTAGTACAAGTAATATAATCTATTAAGATTTAAATATTTTTTATTATAGATTTAGATATATCAAGTATTACATTTAATAAAAATGATGATAGTCAACAAAATGAACACACCAAATCACTAATTAATATAGAAAATCAAAATTTTAATGATGAACTTGATACCATAAGCAACAATTTACCACCCACATCAGGTATTTTATAATGACCTAAATGAATCACTAATTAATATAGAAAATCAAAATTTTAATGACGAACTTGATACCATAAGCAACAATTTACCACCCACATCAGGTATTTTATAATGACCTTATTTAAATGAATCACCAATTAATATAGAAAATCAGAATTTTAATGATGAACTTGATACCATAAGCAACAATTTACCACTCACCTCAGGTATTTTATGAACTTATATGACCTTATTTAAATGTATTCATTTAAATTTTAGAAATACCTAGATAAAAAATTATGATAAAAATAAGCTAAATACACTTGATCACTTCAAATACCTAGTAAAAGTAATGTTAACTATTACCTTTAAATATTTATATCATAATTTTAGGTATATCAAGTATCACATTGAAGAAGAATGATAGTAGTCAACAAAATATTATAGGCTGTATCAATTTAGAATTTAAAGGTTATCTAATATGTTGTTTTATTTTAATTTATTTTTATAGGAATATCTCAATTAATATTCACACCAAGGGGTAAAAAAAAATAGTGATAACAAACAAAAAAATACACTAAGTCACAACAAATCACTATCTAATAAATGTAATGTAATCAATTACTTATTAATATTTACATTAAAATTTTAGATATATCTAAAAAATCTAGGGAGAATTTAAATGGAAATGAAGTTCCACTCATGTCAGGTATTAGTCTTATTTAAATTATATTTATTTAAAATCTTAGCAATTCCCACATACTCCAGAAAACTAAAGGATAATAGACAACCAATTATACTAGATCATTTAGAACCATCACCTACTACAAGTGATATAGTCTATTACTTTATACTTATAATAATCAAAAGTTGGTTCCAAAGCTAACATGTCATCTATGATTATTAGCCTAGGTTTCTCAATATTAATTTTAAACATCTATCATATATTGGTAAAAAAATATTGCCAACACAATTTTGATTTTTTCACTTTGAAGGATATCGACTTAAATTTACAGTTTAAAAAAAACATTTATTTTTTAATCTATATTTTTAATGTGTTTACTAATTATAAAATATATCATTTATAATTAAGGCAATATAATATTTATAATTAAAGCAATTTATATGTGTAATACTAATATTTATAATTAAGGCAATATAATATTTATAATTAAAGCAATATAATATTTATAATTAAAGCAATATAATATTTATAATTAAAGCAATATAATATTTATAATTAAATCAATATAATATTTATATTTTAAATAATCGCTTTTTATTTGTAAATAACTTCTAAAAGTATAATAAAATGAAACGTATATCAATAAAATTGTGTTAATGTGTTATTTTAATTAAAATTATGTCAATGTGTTATTTTAATTAAAATTAGTGGTTAATGGCTCAATTTTAGCCGATATGGCTAACTCAATATATTAGCCAGAAAATTTTGCTCATGGAGATACAAGTTTTATATTATTCGAGAAATCTCTAGGCTTGAACAATATTTTTTGGCAAAAATATTGAGTTAGCTGTTTATAAAAATCAGCTCAAGTCGAGCCGTTTAACAACACTAATTAAAATAATTAATAATTCTAGGACTTTTATATTATAAGGCCCCCCCAGGCTTTTATATGTGGACCCACTCTAAGGAAAATTCCTAGCTATGCCACTGTCAATCACATTCTAACATTTTTGCAAATAATAATTCTTTAGAAATTATAAATGTAAATATAAATCATCCTCAAGTATCCTCCATTACTAAACCCAAAAGAACATACAATTGTTGGAACAAAGATAAAATTGAAATGGTAATGAAAATTTATATGCCAGAGGAAGAACAGATGAAGATTAGGGACATAGCTAAATTTGTTAATATGTCGAAAGCCTCAATACATAAAATAAAACGGGATACATTCCCAGAAATTATTGGTGAGCCCTTAAAAGAATTCACTCTTAGACAAAGAGGGAGAAAAATAAAAGACACATCAAACATTGAAAGGCAAATTATGGACCTGCTAATAGCCAATAATACCTTCACAGTTAAGGAAATAATTGAGAATTTGCCTTCTGGTTCTCCAAAAAATATTGGAACCAAAAAGAAATATATCAAAAATCTTCGATGGTCCAAAAAAAAGAGCTGGAAAAGAACCGGATCGCAGGAATACACCTGGAGCTATCAATATTTGGCAGGTGTATTGCCTAAGATTGCTGAACATCTCCAGAGAAAGACTCCATTTTCTTGACGAAACAGGCATTAATATTCATGTTGTACCCAATGACATTAATACTATAGACTGCCGATCGTAATGCTAAAATCAAATTTGAAATGGCAAAAATTGAATTGAGTAGCAGCCATTTTGTGTTTGGAGGTTTTACTAAAGAAATGTATGATAATTTCATAAATTTCAGATTTATTTTTATTATACATTATAATTATAATTTTTTACTAGATGAATAAAAATACATTTTTAGAGCAAGTAATTTATAGTTATACTATTTAGATTATTGCCTAATGAAAATTTTTAAGATTTATTTAGAGTAATCAAGTTAGAATAAATACTCTTTATAGTATTAAGATTATAATTAAATATTTTCTGGTCTTTATTAACATTTATAGAGAAAGTAAAGGATATGTTTAATACTTAATGAATATTATTAAGATTTATTTAGACTAAGCAAGTTAGAATATATACCTTTTGATGAGAATGTAATTAAATATTTCTGCTCTTTATTTACATTTGCAGTTTATTACTTAATGAATATCTTTATTTATAGAGACTAATCAATATAAAAGAAAATTTCTATAGTAATAAGAATATAGTTTAAAATTTTGTCATTTCCAGAGTAGTAAGGATTTCTTGTTTTCTTTAATACTTCATGAATATCTTTAAGATTTTTCAAAAATATTTAGACTTATCAAGTTAGACTGAATATTTTTTATAAGAATTAATTTAATATTTTATTTCAATAACAAAAATCAAAGTGAGGAAAGATATATTATGATTTGAAATCTATTATAAAATTTAATATATTTTTATATTTTAAGAAAATGGTAATATATTGTAGTGCATATGGCTGTAACCAAAAATATTGTTCAGGAAGTAAATTTCCTTTCATAAGTATGATAACTCAAATTAAATATTCTATTTTTTGTCAGAATTAAATCTAAAATATTTATTATATAAAGATGCAACTTATATTAATAGCCTATTTTTTCTTGTAAAAATTAGTATGGCAGATTTCCTAGGAAAATAAAACTATATAATGAAATTTATCACATTTTTTTATTTTTAGAAATGACTCAGAAAACAAAATTGAATATACATGATTTTATTGATAAATATTTTGAATTATATAAAAAGAATCTTGAAACTATGATGGCATCAGGTAGTAACATGCTAATAATCTCCATTAACGAATCACGGAATAATATACCATTATATGATCCTTCGATGATTTTATAATGTATAACTACACAAATTCCTATAGTGCAAAGTACACTTACATTTTTTCCTTTTGAGGGTTGCCCAAGAATGGACAGGTACAACATGACATTAATACTATAGATTACCGATTAATGTATTTGAAGTGGCAAAAATTGAATTGAGTAGCAGCCATTTTGTGTTTGGAGCTTTTACCAAAGAAACGTATGATAATTTCATAAATTTCAAGTTTATTTTTGTTATATATTATATTATTTTTTTACTAGATGAATAAAAAACATTTTTAGGGCAAATAATTTATAGTTATACTGTTTATTAGATTATTGACTAATGAACATTTTTAAGATTTATTTTGAATAATCAAGTTAAAATAAATACTCTTTATAGTATTAAGATTATAATTAAATATTTTCTGGTCTTTATTAACATTTTTAGAGAAAGTAAAGGATATGCTTAATACTTAATGAATATTATTAAGATTTATTTAGACTAAGCAAGTTAGAATATATACCTTTTGATGAGAATGTAATTAAATATTTAGGCTTTTTATTTTCATTTGCAGTTTATTACTTAATGAATATCTTTATTTATAGAGACTAATCAATATAAAAGAAAATTTCTATAGTAATAAGAATATAGTTTAAAATTTTGTCATTTCCAGAGTAGTAAGGATTTCTTGTTTTCTTTAATACTTCATGAATATCTTTAAGATTTTTCAAAAATATTTAGACTTATCAAGTTAGACTGAATATTTTTTATAAGAATTAATTTAATATTTTATTTCAATAACAAAAATCAAAGTGAGGAAAGATATATTATGATTTGAAATCTATTATAAAATTTAATATATTTTTATATTTTAAGAAAATGGTAATATATTGTAGTGCATATGGCTGTAACCAAAAATATTGTTCAGGAAGTAAATTTCCTTTCATAAGTATGATAACTCAAATTAAATATTCTATTTTTTGTCAGAATTAAATCTAAAATATTTATTATATAAAGATGCAACTTATATTAATAGCCTATTTTTTCTTGTAAAAATTAGTATGGCAGATTTCCTAGGAAAATAAAACTATATAATGAAATTTATCACATTTTTTTATTTTTAGAAATGACTCAGAAAACAAAATTGAATATACATGATTTTATTGATAAATATTTTGAATTATATAAAAAGAATCTTGATATAATTTCTTTTGTAATTATTTTTTTAGCAAATAAAAAGAGGTTATATTTTATTATTTATAAGTCTTTATATTTTATTTTTGCTTTGAATTATGTTATTTCTTAATATTATAACTATCCGTTTCTAAATATATTTATTTAAATTTAATTCACTAAAGTGCAAAAATCAATAATGAATATATATATCGCGAAAAATATAATAATCTTATAAATTTTTACAATAATGAATATAAATAATATATATGTTATATTTACATCTAATAAAATAATTGTATTATTATAATGAATATGTATATCGCGAAAAAATTATCTTATAATTTTTTACAATAATTAATACAATAATATATATATGTTATTGAAGTACTTTGTGATCGGGTCATGATATTTTATTAATAAAAATTCCAAAATTAATTTTAAACATAAAAAAGATTAATAAAGAATTTCAAAATTATTTTACAGGAAAAAATAAAGTCTCTCTAAACTATAAAAAATTCGTCCCTTTTATAGGGAAAATAAAAGGCGCAATTATAAATTAAAATTAAATTGGCGCAAAGTGAAAAAAAGAACGTTTTTGTGGAATCGAGTTGTGTTAGTTTTATCGTACATAATTGGGGATAAAACCTACCCCCTTAAACTTCCCGAAACTCAAAATATACCTTGGGATGCAGGGTGGTCTCCCGGACCCAACGGTCTAACTCATATTTTCGGATCACCTTACTGAGGACTCCTAAGTAAGAAATCCAGTAAAGTGAGAGAAAACACAAAAGCCATATGTGTTAATCTCACTGTGTTTAACTTAAAACAAAAATTACCAAAAAAAAGAAAAACATTTTTTAACTTTCATTTTATGGTACACAAAGGAGATGGATAAAAAAAACTTTAATTAATTTTAACATAAACAAAAGAAGGGGATAAAAAACTTTTACATCTTACACATAATAAAAGAGGGGGATAAAAAAACTTTTTTATCTTTAACATAATAAAAGAGGGGGTTTAAAGAAAAACCTTTTTTTTTTTATCTTTAACAGTTATATTTATATCTAATAAAATGTTTTATTATAACTAATAAAGTAAAGTATAAAGTTCAAACTTTTTTTCGTACAAATATTCACAATAATTTTTCCTTCATCTATAAATAATTAAGTTAAATAACATTTTTATATTACTTGATTTATTGCCCTTGAAAAAGTACTGCTTTGTTAAGTTTTTCTCTAATATTTAATTTCAATTTGGTTACAGCTAGAGATGTAAAGGTATGGAAATTTCCCGGTAAATAACGGGAAATTTCCCGAATTTTCCCTTAATATAAATATATTATTTATT